>NC_065874.1:2500-2992500 GCF_933775445.1 Argentina anserina | reverse complement strand
AAATCTATCTGGTGATCAAGTGCCGGTCATTTCCTTTGCAGCACCAGCCATACAACCGCCGCTAATACAACGCCGTTGGCCTTTCCTGATAAGAATGGGAAGCGATGTTGCTGCTCAGATGAAATGTATTGGAGATGTAGTTTCAGCATACTACTGGAAAAGGGTAGTTGTAATTTATGAAGACGATGGTTATGGTGGTGGCATTGGGAGGTTAGCTGTTTTATCCCAGACTCTAAGAAATGTTGGAGCAAAGATTGAGCAACGTATAGTTCTCCCACGACTTTCTGATGAGTCTGATCCATATTGGGATGAAATTGAGGAGCAGCTTAAGTTGCCCAATGTACAGTCTCGGGCATTTATAGTTCTTCAGTCATCTTTGCCAACAGTAACTGGTCTATTTAGAGTTGCTAAGAAGGTGGGACTTGTAGGAGCAGATTCAGCTTGGATCATCACAGAGATTATTTCTAGTTTGCTTGACCCTCAGGGCAACCATGATATGGAAGGTACTCTCGGAATCAAGACTTATTATGCCACAAATACTACTACTTATGCCAGTTTCCGTAATGAATTCAGAACAAGGTATCCAGATGAAGATAACTCTAAGCCAGGAATCTATGCTCTTCGAGCATATGATATTATTTCAATCATCACACAGGCCATAAGTAGTAACACTAATACTAATACTAGTCTTCAAGATTCAGTAGAGAAAATGTTGAGCAATTACAACGGTTTGAGTGGGAAAATGCAACTCAAAGGAGGTCAGGTAATGCTGGATATTCCGAGATTCAGGATCATAAATATTGTGGATGGGAAGACAGATAAAGAGCTAAACTTGTGGACACAAGAGTTTGGATTTTCAAAAGACCTTGTTGAAGTATCAGGCAAACACAGAAGTAGTGATGATGTTGGCAATGTAACTTGGCCTGAGCACCTAAAACTAAAAGGGCGTTCCTCCAAAGGCTGGGCAATGCCGACACTTGAGAAGAAAATGAAAATTGCGATACCGATTGACAACCTTGCATTTACAAATGTCACGGGGGAGAACACATATGACGGTTTCTGCATTCAGCTTTTCAATATGGTGGTAGGAAATTTGAGTTATTCCTTGCCACATGAATTTCATGAATTCAGAGGCAATTACAGTTACTTGATAGAACTGGTACACAAAAAGGTAACAATTTCATCTGTACTTCTGTTTCAAGGTCTATGTGCTTATAAGGCCTATACTTTGTTACTTACAAGTTACATAGAGATAGGATAAGTATTTTTCACACTTCGGCATTAGTCTAACACTCTAACGATATTCTGGAAACTGTTTTAATTATTTGTGAATGATTGATGTGTTATGGATAAAAATTGCCTGTTTTTCATGTTCATCAAAACATCAACTGAAGATTTACGATGCTATTGTTGGTGATGTAACTGTATTTGATGATCGTGTCGACAAAGTGGAATTCACTCAGCCGTATATGGAGTCTGGTTTGGCAATGATTGTGCCAGATATATCTTATGAGGAGGAGACATGGATGTTTATGAAACCCTTCACATGGCAAATGTGGGTGGTGACTGGTGCCATCTTACTCTACACAACCTTTATAATATGGTTTCTTGAGGCACCGTTCAGTCCAGAGTTCAATGGCTCATTTAAGAGTCAGATTGCTTTTTCAACTTGGTTCACCTTCTCGTCTTTGTTTTTTTCTCACAGTAAGTACCAGTTTTAAACATATGGTTAAGTCTAACTATGTGTACAAGTTCATTACCAAATATTCTGACCTGTTGTTTATATTCAACTAACAGGAGAAAAGGTCTACAGAAACTTGACTCGAATACCGTTTATAGTGTGGTTGTTTGTTGTATTGATCTTAAACTCAAGCTACACTGCTAAACTGTCTTCACTGCTTACCATCCAACGACTAAGCCCGAATGTAACAGACATTGAGATGTTGAGGAGAACCAACTCATTAGTTGGTTGCGAAGCATTCGCCAAAAGTTATCTAGAGGATATTTTTCTTTTCAATCCTGGTGCTGTTGTGGTTATAGACAGAAGCTACAATCCAGAAGAGATAAGACAAAAAAAATTGTCTGCTGTGTTTCTTGAATTGCCATATGCGCGAGTATTCATGGACAAGCACAAGGGCTTTACTCTCACCAGTCCCACCTACAGCTATGGAGGCTTTAGCTTTGTAAGTTGTCCAACTTGTTCTTGTGCTGGTCTTTTTATGCATACGGTAACATCGAAGCTAATAAATCCTTCTTCTTTTTTTCACTTTTCACAATGCAGGCATTTCAGAAAGGCTCTCCAATAGCCAGGGATTTCTCTAAGGTCATTCTGGATCTATTGGAGAATGAAGAAGTGAGAAAACTTGAAGATTACTGGTTGACGCCAAACAAACGTCAAACCAATACGACTTACGACATGCCAGAAAGCTTAAGTCTCAAGAGCTTTTGGGGTCTCTTTGTAATATCTGTGGCTACTTCCACCTTCTGCTTCCTAATAGCTCTTACCGTCTGGCTGAAGAAGTTATATAACTTGCTAGTGTGCTTCTCTGTCTGGTTAAAGTAATTTGCATTCAATTTGTCAGATAAATATATGCGTTTCAAACTATCAATCGTTCACCGGATCACAAATTTACAACCACAACGACAGAACTCCAAGAATCACACAACAGGAAGCATAGCTATTTTTTGTAGTTTTTATATTGAACTGAGAAGCATTACATGGATACCTTTTTTTTATTCAATATTACAAATATATGCCCCTATACTGAAGATCATATGACGATTGACGCCAAAGCCAACCCTGATGATGCATCCGGCAAAATGGATCCCAGGTCCTTGAGAAATCTTGTTCACGGTCTACTATTATATATACGTACAGCGAGGAAATAGACTGGTCACAACTAATTTACAGGCCCATCTTTTCATGCCTCTTTTCTGTTCGAGAAATTGGAATATATGTATGTGGGTTGTGGTAATTTGAAAGAGTTTAATGCTTCAAGGCACGTTGTAGCAACGCTATCTTTTAGACTATATTTGCTCCCACTACTTGTGTGCAAAAAGGTTGATGCAAATAAGTCTTATGGATACAATGAAGAGCAACTAGCTAATGTTGATCGTCATCTTGCACTTACGAAGATCAACCTAACACTCAATTGAAGAATTTATGAGGGGGTCAAAATTACCAGAAACTATATCTGCAGCACTATAATTTCTAGATTTTGTCTGTGAAAATAAGGAATAAAGAGAGGGATTTTATAGAAAGGAAAGGATCAATGTTTGAATGTATCAAATCTGCAGAGAATTATCTCTTTATATAGAGATGTGTTATGTCTTTTGAAACTGAGTGACTCTACATGTTTGAGTATAACTCTTCAATAAGAATTACTGATTTACTAACAATTAAATATCAATGAATTTAATATCCAAAAGATAATTAATCAAATACCAGAAGTCACATAGTTTGATTGAATTCAAACACTTTTTGGCCGGTGTTAACATCTCTGCTTCTTATCAATTTTCTTTATAATTTGAAAATTGTTCTAACATTTTCATACCTCTTCAGAATGTTGAACTTGCAGAGAGGGCAGGTGGCATTGATTTGTAACCATTTGTCTATGCAGGTGCAGTGAAAATGATGGCGGCAAGGAAGCTCGCGCAGTTCAACTCCATCATCTAGGCACAAAGGCAGATGCAGCATTCCTGAGATTTATAACAAGGATTAACAACATAAGCATTTCTGCTTATAAAATCATAATTATTGTTTGTTGTTTGGCAAACAATAATTATGGTGTTTATAACAAGAATTAACATCATAAGCATTTCTGTACCCTGCCACGGTACAGACCCGGGTTCGATTCCCGGCTGGTGCATGCTTTTTTGCTTTCATGATGATTCCATACCCAACTCTTTTTTTGCTTCGGGATCAAACTTAGAACATCCTGATTATTTTGACAAGATGCTACACAGTATGCCATGTAAATATCAGAAGTCTACGCCGTTGGTAGGAAAAATCACTAAGACATGCATATGCTACGTAGTCTGCTCTTGTACTAGTTGCTGAGATAATGGTCAATCATGGGGGCAGCTCAACACAACAAGAGATTTGACAATCCAACTGGAATGTTCCTCTTTGAAGTTTAAATCACCAAGAACTTTCATACTCAAATTAGAACCTCACATTTCTATCACAAAGAATGTCGTCTCTTCATCTCCAAGTAACAGCTTTTCCACCAATGACCAAGTCATTTTGATCTCCAACGACTTCTGCAACCATTGTTAGCAATTCCACTCTTTCATTGCAGACCAATTCAAGCATATATATCGAAATTCCCCTCTGTTATTCGTCGAATCAGTAGTGCCTTTTCGCAGACATAAAATTGTAATCATATATATGCAATAACTTGGACCAATATTATATCTTTATATCATAACGGGGTTCTGTACCTGTGCTAGTACACGATCAAAATCCAGTCATGTCTTCTCAATCTACAGCTAATAGTTACCAAAGGCTTAGGCTTTTGTTTCCTCTGCTCATCATCTGCTTGCTACTCAATCCCTCCTATGCATTTGAAGCTGAAGATGAAAAAGTGTCACCAACATTGGAGCAATCATTGATGTTAATTCTCGTATCGGAAAACGACAGAAAGCTGCCATGGAAATTGCAGCTGTAAACTTCAACAACCAGTCAGAAACTCATGAGCTAATCCTTCACTTTCGTGATTCTGGCCGTGACCCCTTTCTTGCTGCCCATGCTGGTAAAATTAGCATACATGATAGTTGTCACCAACTCACCATACAACTATACAAGTAAGTTTACAATGTAATTTTTTTAGTTTTATACTGATGGATTAATTTAATTTTATTGCAGCTGAACATTTGATAAAGGAAGAGAAGGTGCAAGTGATACTTGGAATGGAAACTTGGCAGGAAACAGTTACAGTAGCTGATGTAGTCAAAATCTATCTGATGATGATCAAGTGCCGGTCATTTCCTTTGCAGCACCAACCATAACACCACCGCTATACCTGATGAGGAGGAGACATGGATGTTCATAAAACCCTTCACATGGAAAATGTGGGTGCCATCTTACTCTATACAACCTTTATAGTATGGTTTCTTGAGGTACGATTCAGTCCAGAGTTCAATGGCTCATTTAAGAGTCAGATTGCCTTCTCAACTTGGTTCACCTTCTCATCTCTGTTCTTTGCTCACAGTAAGTACCAGTTTTAAACTAACGATGTACAAGTTCATTACCAAATATTCTGATCTGTTGTTTAAATTCAATTAACTTACAGGAGAAAAGGTCTACAGCAACTTGTCTCGAATAGCGTTTATAGTGTGGTTGTTTGTTGTATTGATCTTAAACTCAAGCTACACTGCTAATCTGTCTTCAATGCTTACCATCCAACGACTAAGGCTGAATGTAACAGACATTGAAATGTTGAGGAGAACCAACTCATTAGTTGGTTGCGATAACGATTCATTCGTCAGAAATTATCTAGAGAATGTTCTTCATTTCAATTGAAGTGCTGTTGTGGTTATAAACAGCCGCTACAATCCAAAAGAGATCATCAAAAAACATTTATCTGCTGTGTTTTTTGAATTGCCATATGCGCAAGTATTCATGGACAAGCACGAGGGCTTTACTCTCACCAATCCCATTCCCACCTATAGCTTTGGCGGCTTTAGCTTTGTAAGTTGTCCAACTTATTCTTGCGCTGTTCTTTTATGCATACAGTAACATCGAAGCTAACAAATTTTTTTTTTGTTCACATTAACAACGCAGGTATTTCAGAAAGTCTCTTGCCGCTCTCCAATAGCTAGGGATTTCTCTAAAGTCATTCTGCATCTATTGGAGAATGAAGAAGTGAGAAAACTTGAAGATCGCTGGTTGACTCCAAACAAGCGTCAAACCAATACAACTTACGACATGCCAGAAAGCTTGAGCCTCAAGAGCTTTTGGGGTCTCTTTGTAATATCTGTGGCTACTTCCACCTTCTGCTTTCTAATAGCTCTTACCGTATGGCTGAAGAAGTTATATCGCAAAGAAGTATCTTAAGGCAATGAATAGAGCTTAACAAGCTTTGGTATTAGACAAGTATACCTT
Organism: Argentina anserina; assembly: GCF_933775445.1. Lineage (NCBI taxonomy): Eukaryota > Viridiplantae > Streptophyta > Magnoliopsida > Rosales > Rosaceae > Argentina > Argentina anserina. The sequence goes on along the minus strand of NC_065874.1, from coordinate 2,986,394 downwards.
AGGTTACGTGACTGCAAGGAGAAGCTCATCGTCTGTTGTATGAATACTAATTGCATAGGCAAATACGTATGGTAACTAGTAAGTGTAAAGCAGTCTGGTTAAAGTAATTTGCATTCAATTTGTCAGATAAATATATGCGTTTCAAACTATCAATCGTTCACTGGATTACAAATTTACAACAACAACGACAACACCAAGAATCAGACAAGCATAGCTATTTTTTGTAGCTTTTATATTGAACTGAGAAGCATTACATGGAAACCTTTTTTTATTCAAAATTACAAAAACATGCCCCCATACAGAATATACTATGACGTCAAAGCCTACCCTGATGATGCATCCGGCAGAATGGATCCCAGGTCCTTGAGAAATCTTGTTCACGGTCTACTATATATACGTACAGCGAGGAAATATACTCTGGTCCCAACTAATTTACAGACCCATCTTTTCATACCTCTTCACTGCTACTCTGGCCAGCTGACTTCAAAATGTTGAACTTGCAGAGAGGGCAGGTGGCATTGATTTGTAACCACTTGTCTATGCAGGTGCAGTGAAAATGATGGCGGCAAGGGAGCTCACGCAGTTCAACTCCATCATCATAGGCACAAAGGCAGATGCAGCATTCCTGAGATTTATAGCAAGGATTAACAACATAAGCATTTATGTTCATAAAATTGTAATTATTGTTTGTTGATTGGCAACAACAAAAAATTACATGTTTACCCTACTAGACAGAAATAACTCGGCACCAAATACTAAGCCAGGAAACGGTGTGAAATGGACAGACTCCATATAAAATAATGTCATGGCATGCCTTCTGGGTGATAATACAAACTGATTTCACATGTCAGATCAAAATTGTGAGAGAAAAAGGGCATCACATGTGAAAGAAAGGCTAACGATTCTGGTATGAAAAGCATACAAAAGAAAGTGTGTCATTCAAACATCTATTGATGGTGCTGAAACTACCAGGCTAAATGACAAAGAAATCATTTTGTAAAGGCTAAAAACAATCACGTTGTAGTGAAAATTAACTCTGTCAGAAACTTACAGCATCTTCTTGGGAGAGAGCATGTTCTGCTGGTGCATCAGTGTCACATTCGGTTATTATTCCTCCGAAAGACTCTTGGATTTCACCATTTACTTTCTCAAAATCAGTCACCTTGCGAAACTTGTACTTTGGCAAATGATCAATCTCTTCCTTAGTTGCTCCTTCCTGTTCAGAAATAAAACATGACCAGGAAATTAGGCATGTATTATAGTTAAAAGCATGAAAGTGGAAGCTTGAAACTCACAGAAGTTTGTTATTAAAATTTTACCAAGGACTTTAAAAGTGAACTAATGAGGTAGTTGCGTTAGGAAAGACTTGGGCAAAAAGTCAAGAAGCTTTGGAAAGCTACAACTCAAAGGGCCCATACACAGACTAATCCTCAGATAGTCACTCCAAATTTGACACAGAAGAGAGTCACCATCAATCTAAAAGGGTGAAAATCAATGCTAGAAAACAACATCCAGCATGATGTCTTCCATAGCATACTTTGATTCAAAATCCCAATAGCACATTAACAATAATCTTTATTCAAAAGTTTAACTACATTGAATTGCACCAGACAACAGACACATCTCAACATAATCTGACTAACTTTACACTAGCCTATACAAGTTCATTTGCTTTGTATTGCAGACCAAGGTTATTTTGACTGAACAACTAAGGAGCTATGTTCATAATGGAGACCAATAAATAACGAATCCCTCGTCATCAACTGCAACAGATCTCACCAACTCTAACAAATAACTTATCAGAAACATCAACTAACTAGTGGAACCAAGTCAAACATTTTCATAAATACCAACCTGATCTGTTACGACATATAAGATGGCAATGATGCACGGAAGACAGAAGCAAACAGCTATACCAATGAGGGAAGCAACGGCAACGCAAATCACCACAAAAACAACATCCAAAGCCAGAAAAGTAATAGTAATCCTGCAAAACATCCACATCTACTCGTAAGCGAAAACAAAAGCCTGACATTCACAAATGGTTCGAAAGAACCGAAATTTGAGCTGAAACACACACCAGTATAATTGAGGAGAGTCAGTCGTCAAACTTTCACCGCCGGCAGTCACCCAGTAAAACCCAAGAATCCACCATATAAACGAAAACATGGTGTTTGCAGACTCCAAATTCTTTGCAAAACTGACATCAAACACAATCAGAATCAACTTACATTTTCGTTATCAACACAATCATAGCATTAGATTTACCTCTATAACTCTTCTAACTATATCATTACATTAATTACAACACTAAAGGTTGGTACTTAGTTTGAAATTTCAAGCTTGGAAATTTTAATAAGAAAAGAAAAAGGTTCAACCTTGTGGCACTATACTCCATGCTCTGTTCCATTCCATAATCTTCACTCTCATCACTCCCCGAAGCCGAAGAGCTCTCCCACCTCGGACTCCCTTCCTCCGCCGCCGCCTGCCCCACCTCCCCCACGCGCCGCCGCCGCGTGCACTCCACGCCAACACAGAACATATGCACCGCGCACTGCAGCACGTACCCGCCGATCCACACCCTCAGAGGAACCTCGGGGCTCTCCTCGTAGCTGAGGCAAAGCACGGCGAGGCCAATTCCGAGCAGCACGGCGTTCCAGAGCAGGTCGAGCACGACGATGGGCCGGGAGTAGGCCCAGTCGCTCTGGCGCTCCTCCAGCTGCTCGGCGGCGGACTCGCGGACGCGGACGGAGGGCTCGCGGAGGCGCATGCGGCGGCCGCTGGCGCGGCGGAGGAAGCGGGCGGCGCCGCGGAGAGGGCGAGGGGGCTGGCGGATGAGGCGGCGGCTGCGGATGAGGTTGTCGGTGAGGGAGTTGGGGAGGAGCGGCGAGGAGGCGGAGCCGGAGCCGGAGGGAGGAGGGGGGTGTTGGTTTGAGGTGAACATGGTTGTTTTGTAGGGTTTGGGAAATCGGAGGCTAATTCATATGTGGGTGGTGGATTAGGGTTTGAGAGATTTTGGGGGTTTTGGGGATGAAAATTGAAGAGAGGAGAAGAACAACAAAGGGGTCCCTTCGATCGTAAACGTTGACATGGACGCGGGATTAACGAAGCCACTTTGTTATTTAAATAGGAAAATATCTTTTCTTTTTCTTTAGTTATTTTTCAAATATTTTAGTAATTAAAGACACAAATAAGCTAGAAATTATAGAGATTCGTCTATGATGCAGCGCTGCATACCATACATATTGAATCGGACGGTAGATAGAGGGTGTCTTAAAATACACGTGGAGTCCGTGGGATGTATGAATGGTGGATTAGAAATATGTATAGTATGCAACGCTGCACCATAAAATTTCCCGAAATCATAGAATGAATTCTCAAAATAATCCGGCGGTGTACTACGATAAGTAATTAAAGCATTCTATATTTATCGATTATTTAATTTCTAGGATCTAGGAAGTCTTTACCGTTATCCTGCTTTGTTATATATATCTTCAATTTTGTCCAAGATAGATTCTTAGGATTTTCCAATGATTTCACACTCAACAACTCAACTTAGCTATTAAGCTTCTTAAAATATTCGATTTCATGAATAACATCTTCCAAATCCCAAGTATAACATATCCTCCAACCGAGTTTCGCAATCACTTTGCATTATGGCATCTGATCATTCATTGAAGGACATTACAAATGCCTAAAGTGTTCCACCAAAAACATGATTTCTTATGAGCTTTATAGTTGGACCTAATCTTGTTGTGAGTTGCACAGTTCTGTCTCAGGAATTTTAGTCCTCTTCCCTTTCTTCAAAACTTTCCATTTTCTTCATTTCAAGACTCATGGTTTCGTTCATGGGTACAGATATTCTGGCCAGAATGGGATTGGGACAAAATAACATCACACATCTGGCAACAACTCTCTGCAATTGTATATGTTTGTACAATCATAGACTCATACAGCAACAATTGAAAGCCTAGATTCTACACGTAGATTTAAATTTCAACATATTTCAAAGCCAAAATTCCCGCCAAGTATATTGAAAACTATAGTTAGAATCTTTGCTGAATCCAAACCATATAGGCTCCCTGGGGCTGATGAAGCTTCAAAGGAAATATCCATAGGACCCACTATGGTTTATCATAATGTAACTTTCACCGTGCAGACAACATCAATTTATAGCGAACAGATTTGTGCAAGAACTAATGAATTATACTTCTGTTTTTAACACATTAAAGTTATTAATAAAAATCAACAAGACAGTAACAAAGTTTATCAATATCTTATGGTTTCATAATCTCACTAACAGTCGTACACTATCAGAATCATAAGTTGTTCCTCTAAAGTCAATCTTCAATGGGATGCACGAACAAGATACAGGACTGCTGCAATTTTTTTCCGATGACTAATTCAGTGCCCTAATCCCAAGCCATTCTTCAGAGGTACAGAATTAGTGTCTTAATTCACCAGAAATTGAGAGAGTAATTAGCTTCCTGAAGGAAACAAAACTTGTTCCTAATCGAAGAGAAGAACTCAATACATCATCAGTGCTCATATACGTATTCCTGTAGTCCATATCTCACCGTCATCCATCCCAATTCTTCTTTATCTCAGGGCTTCATACACAAAATCTATCTGTTGTAACCCCTTCCTCTTCCGCGTCCTCCCCACCCTCTGCCTCGGCCCCTTGTCCCGCCACTCCTTCCTCCATGAGATATCCCTTCAAAAGCTCTATTAACAAGCTGATGTTGTAGTCCACCAGCTCCTCGGCCTTTCTTTGAAGGATTGCCAGATCCATTGCCAGCATTAGCAGGTCGTTTTCCACTGCACCAAAAGGTTTAAGTTAAGAATATATAGAGTTCACAAATACACATACTTTCATTAAGATGGAAAATTGTTTAACACGCATTACAGCTTCCTTCAAGATGCAAGATGTTCACATTGCAACATGGTAAAAATTTAAAAAAAAAATAGCAAAGAGATGGTCAGTGACCAAGTTACGAAAGAGTTATGTGCATAACAGAATAACAGATTTATACGATACAGATGCAATGACAAATTTATCTCTCTCCAGCCAAGTAAAAAAAAGTTTCATTTTCTGTTGGCAGAAGCAATGACAAATGTTGTCTTAAACAATTAAAGCCCCTCATTGAACAAATGCAAGAGCTATTCACAAAATAATGGGAATACTAGGAACAAAAAAGCCAGAGAGATGGCTCACAAAGATTTTGCTTACCCTGTGGCAGGTGAGCTTGCGGTCACAGCAGGTTTTGGCGCCTCTTTCCAAGACAGGTTGATGCTCTTGTCTCCAATAAATGAAGGAACTTTCGAATGCAGTGCCTAAGTATATGAAATTATTCAAATATCAGTTAGGACATTCATGGACTTGTAACTAGGTATTCCAGAATTCTCAGTCATTTCATTCGATTCACCTTTGTCATTGCCAATATATTATTGCAGGTTCGCAACCCAGTTGTAGTATTCTGCTTTTCAGTTTTCTGCACATCATCAAACATACTTTTGTTTAAGGTAATGTTTATAAGAATACTCAAGAGGACACCCAACTCTCATAATTTACTCACAATGCTATCCTTTGCTTCATCAGATTTTGCAGCTGCCATCGCCTTGTTCTTTTCGGCCATTCCCTGTGTTAATTTCTTCATGGTAGCCCTAGTTAACTCCTCCACGTAACTCAACCTGTAAATCAACCCATAAAAGTTTCAGTCACAAAGGTGCAACAATGAATATGTGTCAACCTGTATGAATCAATTTGAAGCAAAAGAAAAAAAATACATGACAATTGAAGGCCAAACATTTTCAATGAATGAAATAAAGGATGGGACAACCTAGACTATGCAATAAACTACATATAAAAGAGTTGATACCTCTCTGTGAATTCCTTATACTGCTCTGTAAAGTCCTCACCAAGCCTATCTGATGGTTGTCCGGTTACTATCTTGTAACCGCACAAACTGTTGGTAGCATTTGGAACCTATATAAGAAAGCAATGACGTATGAATGACACATTATTAAATGATTCACAGGTATTGACAAAAGGTGTTGACTAGAAACCCAAAAACCTTGTGAGCAAGATGGTGAAATGTGTACAACAAGCATTCCACATAAGTGAAGTTAAACTCCTCTCCGGTCTTTCTCCGAGGCATGTTTTTCTGATAAAGAAAACAAAAAGAAAATTATATATATGTTCATTGTATTAAACAAAAAAAAATCATTTATATAATAAAGAATAAAAAGCACTCAAGCATAAATCATTAAAGTTCAAATTTTATGGAACCTTTAACAGCTGAACCACAGAAGGAAGAATCTGACGTGAATCTTGTGGTGTGGTGAATGGCGCAACTTCTGCAAGAGCCTTGAGAAGATCTAGCCTTCTTTCATCAGGAAGCTGATGGACAAAATTAATGTGAGAATGAGCACCTTGTGTTTGACCGAAAATACCATAATGACAGCAATAGAAACACTTTTCAGTATTATACAGAAAACAATACAAAATGACCAAGATATGTTTACTTTTTATCATTGGAAGTACTATTACATTTTCCACAATTTTTCTTCTATTCATATTTACCAGATTTTCCCTTCTTTTCACTTCAGATTTAGTGACTTTCTACTCACTCATAACTGACGGTAGCAAAAAGGAAGAGCATAAAGAAAGAACCTATACATAAAAGGCTTGCTATGGAAAATAACGGCACATCCAAATTCTAATTAACTGTGAATCAATTGAAGAGCATAAAGTAGTTTCCTTTAAAACAAGACCAATACTCAACTAATACAACCTCTTGTTCATTATACCAAGTATACAGATGAACCTTATTGTAAAGTGATTACACATAAAAATTATATCACCATGTGCATTATATATTTCATATGCATACATAGATATAGCATACATAATAAACTGCTTTGCGTATCATTTACAATCAGATTGGAATCTATGAAAACCAGATTAAGAATTGATTAGCCAAGAAACTTGACATGCATGCCTAAATGGTAAACGGAAAACTTTAAAGAGTGTCGATGTTACCTTATCCGATACAGGAAGGATGTGTTTGTTCAGATAGTTGAGGAACTTGCTGCTTGATGCACCTCTCTATGTAAACATATGAATTGATCAAACAGGGTCAATTACCAGAAATAAGAAACACCAACTACAGTAATGAAGGGAGAATTTTATGGTAGTAGATATCATACCACAATAAATGGCAGAGCCATAAATAGGCAGGATATCAACCTGTCAATATGGTCTGCGTCTGAAACCTGTATGCCAACCATTTTCCAAAGAGGTTGTTAAAAGCACCATAGTGATTATATTCAACTTGTCTAATCTTAAGACGAGAAAGTAGAACAGACATGGTTCTAAGATATGTCGATGTTACTTCCATCAGCCTCAATTTTATTTTCTACCACTTCTAGTCAAACATGTACTATTATTTATTAGAAATCAAGCAAATGGGGTTCCTCCAGCCTATTCTTTATTATCCTGAATATTGGTATTTACCTACTCCAAAATCTTATTCAATGTATTACAATTGGGGATGAGAAAATAATGGTAATCATCTTATGGTATTAAAGGTCAATTAAAGTAGCACAATAAAAAACTACTCGCACCACATTACTAATTGGCAGTAAAAATTGCATGATCACGTTCGCTACTACTTCATGTCATGTTCTTTACACCAAGGCAGATAAACTAGAACTTACACTGAATTGAGCATCTAAATCAGCTTGTCCTTCAATGATGCCAAGAAGTTCGACCATCCGTTCTTTTGGAGCTTTGTCCCCAAAGATGCTCAAACCTTTTAAGAAGTCCATGAACATTCTAAATTCTGCTCCGGTTACATCTTCTAAGCTCTGCAATTGAACTCATCAAATTAGTCATATATCCAACAACCTTAAAACAAAATGGTGAAAAGAATTATAATTTTCACATAGTTATGCCCAACTGGGTAACAAAAAAAAGGACCATATATCAGACTGTGACAGCATGGCAATCAAAAGGTCCTAGTGACTTTCACACGGTACTATAAAGAGAAATGGCTCTAGTGGATCATGTACTTCACTGAAAAATCATGAACGCACCTTTTTTATCAAGTCAGTAATATGCCTCTCCATTTCCTCCTGGGGCTTCAAAACTTCAGCTTTAATAGGAAATACCTACAATTTAGAAATTTTAGCATCTGTTAACATCATGATATTTATGATTAAAAAAATCATATTATTCTACTGAGGGATTACTCAAACTGTCTTCTAACCTTATCTCTAATGAAGCTTAGGACTTTCTCGCGAATAACATCATCTTGGCTTGGTTCATCAACACTTCCAATGTGCTTGAACAAGGCCGTCAAAGAAGCTGCGCACACAAGACAGCAAAATATATTATGACAGAATATTTGAGCATTTACTTAATTGGAAACATATCAAGGATGCAACAGACAATAAGTAGATATAGGTAACCAGTATCCAATGGGAAACAACTGATTGCTCATTTGTATAATAAATTGTGCATTCAAATAAAGCTAATATAATCTGGAGTAAGGTTTGCAGACTAGATATTCTCATCTTTGCACTGAAATAAAAATTATAACACGCACACGATACAAAGCCTCTTCACATATTAGGATATTGGTTGGCATGATAGAATAATTGGGCTTAGGCAGCTTGGTAATTCAACTCATGAAAAGGCAAGCCTAGGCAGTCACTATTTCAGCATTGGCCAGGGTGGTCCAGAATGCAACTTAGGTCCCACCAGATAAAAATAAGTGAATTAATTTAAAAGGGCCAAGAATGGTAATTCTGACAACAGAAGTTTTGCAACAATGTTGAAGAATGCTTGCATATCTTTCACCATTGGCAGTGTATATTACTTGCAAGTATTCAATTTTATAAATATGAAGACTTTGTATAGATTATCGTATCCTATTCATCTATGAATACAAACTTCATACTACAATCAAATTTAGTCACTACAAAATACCCTCACTCAGAAAAAGATGACATTTACCTTTCACATCCTGCCTCAAAAGAGCCATAAGGGCCTTATGCACAGCATCACGCTCCACAAACTCATCTAAAAAGCATCAACAAATACATCAGACTCATATAAAACAATCAATATACTCCTTAGCTCACTCTCCCTCTCCACAACCACCATAAACAAAAAACCAACACAAAAAAATTTACCAGCTGAAAGGAGTTGCACAAGAATGTCTACAATCTTTGAGATGTGTTCGGGGGTGTCCTTGCAGAAAAGGGGAAGCCCCCGAATAGCTTGCACTCGAACCTGCACATTACAAATTCTCAATGATCAAAAGCTAAAACATGGCACCGAATCACACATACCGTACAACCCAAATGACAGTAACAAGCAGCAATTATAACACAGATATCTTCAACTATGTCACACTGTTCTATTCCAGTAGCCAACACCTACCCTCAGTCTATCACTATGAACTCAATGAATGAGGTTTCATCGATTTTAAGCAGTGTAAAATGAAAATGAACTAACCCCAAGCTCTTCTTCTTCAATCAAATCAAGGTGAGTATCGATCGCCGGCGACGAAAGCCCGGGGAAGAACTTGAAGAACCTGGGAATGAGCTGCGCAGCGAGCTGCTTGGCCTTCATGCTGGTCTTCGCCGCACTGATAATCCCCTGGTAGTCCTCCACATTCTGAAAACCACACACAACGAAAAACCCCTAATTACTCCAAAACCCTAACCCTAGAAACAGAGATTCTCCGGTGAATCGAAAAGAGAAGGAAGGAGGTTACCTGGGACTTGTCCTTGGACTCATTGAGACGCTCGCCGAACTCGTATAGCTTCTCGATGTGCTTTGCCTCGTCGGAGGGGTCAGCCGCTGACGCCGCCATTGTTAGGGCTCGGAGAAGCTGAGCGAAATTGGGAACAAAAAATCGAACTTGTTATTATTATTATCATTATTGTTAGATATAGAAGAAGAAGAAGTCATAGTAGTTGTTTTGGAAAATTGAAAAGAGTTTTTTTTTTTTTTTTTTGGAGGGCTGGATTTTTACCTACTGGGTTTTGGGGGAGAGAGAGAGAGAGAGAGAGAGACTTGGGGAGGAAGAAGATGAAGAAGCGGGCCCTTTTATCTCCTTCCTGCACTAAACGGTACCGTTTTTGAAAATCCTATGTCAGGTATGCAACTGTATTTTAGTTTAGTGTCTAGGGTCACCATGTTTTATACTTACTTGGTATAGTAAATTCCAACTAGCTCTGTACTATATAAATTATATAATATATATAATAAGGACTGAATTTTTCCTTCAATATTTAGGCGAAAATCAGTCTAGTCTACCGATCTCAGGCTCTATCAAGTTAGTCTTTCATCTAATGAGTGTCAAGAACTGAGAGAGATGTAAACTTTTCTTAAAAGTCAAATAACATTTCAAGAGAGGTCGGCATAAACATTTTCTGATGACGGAAAAACGTATCCGGAAGGTCAGAGAACATTTCATGTGGATCATAACACATTTTCTGACCCCTAAAATGTCATTGGGAACTTTATGCATTAGTGAATGCAATGTAACTCATAATCTGGAGCTTACTGTGTAAAACAGCGAATCAATCCACAAGTAAACGGAAAAGGAAATTGCAATCCCCAGGATATGACCAAGCTTGCAATCTAATGTTACATCATTGTATGAATCTCCCTTATTTGATCCAACAGAATGTTCAATGATTTTGTCCATAAAATTCTATCCCTGCTACGAGGCCAAAATTCCTTTATATTGGTGAAATCACAGATTGGGCATATCCAGTGCTTGCAAGACATCTTTAAATTCGAAATCATGTGTTTGTTTGTTGAACTGTTCAACCAGCTTGAATCTAACATCAGTCAAATAGAAGGTTTGGGTGGTCTCCAGAAGCCATTTTGCTTCTGAGTCATTGAGCTTGCTGGGGAGGACAACATCGCCTCGGATAAGCACCATGTCCTTGCTTTGTGCAAATTCACTGTAATACGTCATAGTGAAGTAGGGGGTAGCTTGAGTTCCTCTTGCTTTATAATCTTCAAGACCAGTGAAAATCATGTGTGGCATCTGCACTGCAAGAAAGTTTGAAGGAAACTTAGTAGTGAAGACAGGCATACTAACATAGTTGAAATCGTACAACAACAAATTTTGTTTTGGATGTATAGGTTTTTACTCTATGAATCTCCATCTAAACTTTGTACTCTATGTAATTTATTGTCTACATTTATAAGCATACTAGAAATATAATTTCAAAGATTTCCGACCAAGGACACAATGTCACCCATCTTGATAGGTTTCAACAGCCGAACCTTGCCATCAATTAACAGAGTCGAATACAAAGATAATCAAGGTTATAAACTACAGATACAAGTTTTAAGCATTGATAAATGTGTATCCCATGTGGTGCATACCGCTTCTACTACGATATTGACATTGTTTAGTTGGAACCTTAGGATCTACCAGTGATAACTAGAACGAGTAGCAGATATTGAATAAATAACTCTGATCTTGTGACCAGATTTTGTATAATCAATAACCTTACTACAGATATTAATATAGGTAACTTTCAAACAGAACAAATCGAAAGACCATACGAAAATTGGCTTCAGAAAGAAGTGAATCCTATCCTGTATCCACTGTGCAGTGAACAATCATAAAAATGATACAAGACAATGATGAGAGACCAAACCTTGAGCAAACATTGAGACATAACCACTCCCTCTCCACAAAGGAATGACAAAATACCGGCTGCGATTATACACAAGTTAGCATAACCAAAAGAAGAAACCCGAAAAACCAAGACTAAAAAATCATTTAAGCAGCTTACCAATCTGCTGCTCTATGCTCCAACAGATGATACAGACTCGCTCTCATTGATGCACCAATATGTCCTCTCCCCAAGTGATACTGAACGAAACAAACACGACACATAAATTCACATAGCCATCAAACAACCATGAACTACTATTTATCTCATTCACATCCATTTTCGACTCTATAAAAAAACTAGCAATCTAGCATCAACCAATGTAGCAAGACATAAACTTTTAGTGTAGCACAGAGAAGCAAGGAACTTGAAGCTTACATCATCCCAAGCGGAAGCAATGTCCTCAGGTGAGCGATCCTTAACTCTCTGAATGTCAATGATGGAATCCAACGGCTTGGGCTTCAAGGGCGAGAACCCAGAAGCAAAACTCGAGGCCCTGACCGAACCAAGCGAGCCCCATTTCAGAAAGCCACAGGGAAGTGATTGGCTTTCTGGGTTTTGGGGCCTAATTATCGAAGTAGTGAAGGAGTGTTTGGGCAAAGCAGAAGTAGATGAAGCCGAGTTGCGGAGGTTTGAAGCTGATGAGCTAATGATTCTTAAGGCTCTTCGCATTTTGGAGAAGGATTGGAGTAGCTGAAATTGCCAACATCAAAAAGAAAAGGAGCGACTCGGAATTAATTGACCCTATTGAATCAAGAAGAGCAAGAGGTTTTCAGAGAGCTATGGTCCAAAAACATTGCACCAGCCGGGAATCGAACCCGGGTCTGTACCGTGGCAGGGTACTATTCTACCACTAGACCACTGGTGCTTGTTGCTGTCCAATGCTGTCTATTATAAAGTGTTGTTTTATATATGGTTATGCTCTATTACTACATGCAGCTTGCTAGTTTGATCCTGTTGATGAGTTTTGATTGTCAATCTGCATGAAAGAGATTTTGAATCTTAATACTTGAATTTACTTGACCGTTTCTGGTGAATTATGCTTCAAAGTTTTTATCAAACATTAAACAAGAATCCAAGGAATACATATTGGCATCAAAGTATGTAGTGTTGATACATATATATACAAGAATCTATCATAGTCACATAGCCTGACAGTGAAGGAGAATATGGATGTATGTCAGCATAGTCAGGAAGCTAAATCTGGGACGTTCCCACTGAAGATACTTGGAGCACTTGTAAGGCGTTCTAGCTGTATGTTTGTTTCAAAGGGTTCCGGATGCTGTTGCTTGGTGTTGAAACTTTTTCAAGATGGCAAAATATAGAAAGCCGAGAGCAGAAGTAGCACCGGATATCACGAAGATGCCCCAAAAGCTCTCGAGTTTCAAGCTTTCTGGTAGAGTATTGGAAGTTGAAGTTGCATTGATCTGACACTTATTGGGATTCGAGTTCAACCATTTATAATGAAGGTTCATCACAGTTCCATTCTGCAATAGCTGTAGAAAGACCTTAGAGAAATCCCTCGCTATTGGTGAACCTTTCTGAAATGCCTACATGGTGAAATTAAGAAGGCATATCATTATTTAGTTAGTTTCAGTATCTCGTGTTTAGAAAGAGTAGCACATGCACTAACAAGACACTACTTAATTAGTACTTACAAAGCTAAAGCCTCCAAAATTGTAGGTGGCTTTGGTGTTGGTATATCCATCACAGTGCTCGTTCATGAAAATATCTGCATATGGGAGTTCGAGAAATACAGCAGATAATGTAACATTGTCTTTGCTGAAGTCCTTAGGGCTTAAGTTGCTCTCTACTTCCTTGATGTTACTAGAATTGAAATTAAGAACTGTCTCCAGGTAATTCCTCACAAATGAATCGCGATCGCAACCAACAAATGAGTTGGAACTCCTTAACATTTCAATATCCGTGATGCCCGGGCTCAGTCGTTGGATGGTAAGCATTGAAGACAGATTAGCAGTGTAACTAGAATTCAGGATCAATACAACAGATAACCACACTAGGAAAACTATTCGAGTCAAGTTGCTAGAGACTTTCTCTCCTGTAAGATGAAACCAAAAGTCCATTATTTAGCCAACAGTTACCACCTGGCCATGTCATAGTTAGGCATGTATATTAATGTCTGTAAATCTGAAATTGGTAACTTACTGTGAGCAAAGAACAGAGATGAGAAGGCAAACCAAGTTGCTGTGGCTATCTGATTCAACAATGGACCTTCGAATTCTGGATTGGAAGTGGAAAGACCCTCCAGGAACCATATAATTAAGATAGTGTAGACTAAGATCCCACAAGTAGCCACCCACATTTGCCATGTGAAAGGTTTTATAAACAGCCATGTAGACTCATTAGATTTCTCTGGTACTATCAAGGACAAACCAGACTCCAGATATGGTTGAGTGAAATCCACTTTGCCAATTCGTGTCGCAATTACAGTCATATCGCCAATCACAGCATCATAAGTCTTCATAAGATGATTTGACATGATAAGAAAAAAATCTTTATCAGAAAACAAATCAAACTCATATCCTAATTACTTTTACTTGATGGATTTCCTCATTTAAAATGTGTGCAGTACCACATAGAACTTGAAAGAAAATTAAGTACAGATAAAGCTGTTACCTTGTTAGAGACAAGTTCTACCATATCACTATAAGTGTCATTGGTCTCCTTGAATTCATGTGGCAAGGAATAATTCAACTTGTCTAGCACGATACAGAAAAGTTCAATACTTAAACCTTCATACACTGAGGCCACTGAGCATTTGCCCTCTTTTTTCATCTGACCTGAGTTCTTCTGGGCGATAGGCCTCACAAAGTTTGAGTGGTGAACAGGTAGCAAAATTTTCATTGGCTTCTGAGCAGTAGGCATTGCCCAGCCTTTGGAGGGGCGCAGTGATGTTAGATTCCCGGGCCAAGTTACTTTGCCAACATCATCACTACTCCTGTTTGTGGCAAATACTTCATCAAGGGTATTCGAAAATCCAAACCCCGGAGTCCAGAAGTTTAGTTCTTTATCTGTCTTCCCATCCACAATATTTATGATCCTGAATCTTGGAGAATCCAGCAGCACCTCACCTTCTTTGAGCTGCATTTTCCCACTTAAACCCTCGAAATTTCTCAACTTTGCAGCTAATAACTCCTGAAAGCTAGTACTAGTACTCTTAATAGGCATTGCACTTACTGCCTGTGTAATAATTGAAATGATGTCGTATGCTCGAAGAGCATAGATTCCTGGCTCAGAGTAATCGTCTTCTGAATACTTTGTTCGGAGATCTTTCTGGAAAGTGGCGGTAGTATTGCTATAAGTCTTGATCCCCAGAGTACCATCCATATCATGGTTGCCTTGAGAGTCAAGCAAACTAGTAATACTCTCCGATATTATCCAAGCTGAATCTTCTCCTACGAGTCCCATCTTCTTAGCAACTTTGAAAAGACCATTTAATGTTGGTAGAGATGATTGAAGAACTATGAATGCCCGAGAAGTTACATTGCTGAGCTCGAAGAGCTTCTCTACTTCATTCCAATATGGATCAGACTCAGAAAGTCGTGGGAGAACTATACGATGCTCAATCTTTGCACCAATATTTCTTAGAATCTCGGATAAAAGAGCTAGCCTCCCCACACCACCACCATAACCATCATCTTCATATATTACAACAACCCTTTTCCAGTAGTATGCTGAAACTATATCTCCGATGCATGCCATCTGAGCAGCACCATCGCTTCCCATTCTTATCAGGAAAGGCCAACGGCGTTGTATTAGCGGTGGTTTTATGGTTGGTGCCGCAAAGGAAATGACTGGAACTTGATTACCAGATAGGTTTTTTACTACATCAGCTACTGTAACTGCTGCCGGCCAAGTCTCCATACCAACTATTACTTGCACCTTCTCTTCCTTTACCAAATGTTCAGCTGCGAAAAATAAAAAAGATAAAGAAATCTGAGTATAAAATTATAGGTATGCACTTTGCTTTCTTAAGTTCTTATATGGTAATTTCTATATGCTAATTAACTTTACCAGCATAGGCAGCACGAAAGGGGTCGCGAACAGAATCTTGAAAATGAATTATCAGCTCATGAGTTTCTGACAGGTTGTTGAAGTTTTCAGCTGCGATTTCCATAGCAGCTTTCTGTTCTTTCCCGAAACGAGAATTAAAATCAATAATTGCTCCAATGTTGGTGACATATTTTTCATCTTCAGCTTCAACTGTATTAGGGAGATAGAATAACAGGTAGATGATAAGCAGAGGAAACAAAACCTCAAGTCTTTGGGGTGTTTTAGCTGTAGAATAAGACATAACTGAATTTCTGATTGGTGTAGCACAGATGCAGAACCTTTGCAATATAACTCGCTTATATATGGTTATTGCTTGTGTTGAGCAACCATGCTACTTATATCCCAGGATTGATAATGTGGAATTTTAATTTATGCTTGAGTTGGTCCTCCGCGAAAGATTGAAATTGCTAATATCGTTGCAGAAGTCGTCGAAACAATAGTACCCAGTTGGAGATCATATCAACTTGACTCGGTCGATTATGAAAAAACAAAATCAAGACTAACGTTATGTCTGATCGAAGTTCTAATTCAAGTATGAAAGTTCTTGGTGATTTACAAAATGTACCCAGAGAGATTGATGAGAAACATCACACTTGGATGATGACCTCCCTTGTTGTGTTCAGCAGCCGCCGTTATTGACGGTCTCTGCAAAATAAGTACAAGAATAACATATGCATCAGTCGATTGCACATTTACACACCATAGAATAAGAAATCAGGCATTTTCCTGCTAATTGCTTAGACTAATCCAACATTTGTGATCAAGAAATAAGTTTAACAAACCCATTCAATAAATAAATAATAATAATAGAGAAAATTAGTGTACACCCATTTTTCAAGCACTCTTTTAAGTTGAACCCACACTCAACTTTTTTTTTCCAATCCACACCCAATACTTATTGCAACATTCTTAATAGAGTTTTCTAAAATAATTAACATAATTCAATTTTTTGTTGTAGTTCACCTTTTTTCCCTTCTAGTTGAATATATATATATATATATATATATATATTTAATAGCTATCATAATTTATGAAATGCATTAATTTAATTATTATATCAAACATTAATGTACGCATAAATCTTGTGTTGATTTGCTGAATTAGTCGGAAGAAATTTATGTCACAGAATAATCAAATGAATGACAAAATGTAATTTTAATTTGTCTTAATTAATGAAATTGAAAGTCCTATTGTTATTCTGTATATTCTAGCATACTTTTCTCGTCAATTTATAACAAAATTTTCTTTCTTGGGCGTATATAACTTTCTTCTTCCTAAGGTATGTTAGATTTTGTTCTTTTTTTTTCTACTCCTCGACAACAAGTATAAACAGTAGACACAATTCATGCCTCATAGATATATCCTTCCTATAGAATAGGACGAACACCATACACACCCCCACCTATATGAGAGGAACAGTACACTTATTTCAATAACAACTTGATACAAAGACATCACTTATTCCGCATGAAAGAAATCACTGCATGCGCATAATTAAATTACCTATCAAACAAACCAAATATCCTACATTCCTACCATAAAGGTAAAAGATCTCAATTCATAGGTAACACAAACCTAACAAATAGGATCCAATCTAAAGCATACCATACCTACCTATTCATACATATGGCTCATAAGACACACCACATATCCAAACCACAATACAAACATATAATTTTATACTAACTATCAGGTCTAAAGTAATACATACCAGAATAAGAAGAAACATAAATTGTCGACGATGCAATGCAACCCATCACCCTTTGATTAACTGATCCATGCATTTACATCAATAGTAAAACAACAAATATATATCATGATAAAATCTAATGTTTTGGAAATTTCAATCCCTCTGTGTTGATTTCTATTGTTTCGATCATGGATGAGATTTGCATCAATATCAGATGCTACAATCAAGGACTCATTTTATATCAATTGATTAATGAATGAGTTTCCAAACGCATAAGCTTCAATCAAGCTGAATCATAGATCTGAATTTTGTATTGGTGTGGCATGTTTAGTAAATATCTACAACATAAGTTTCTATTATTTAAACATGAAATCTATTATTTTAATTAAAAATCAATCTAATAAATAGGTTTGGGTGTAATTGGCTTTTGAATGAGTTGGGGATCTGGTGCGCTTACTTGCAATTTAAAGGTCGTGTTGACGACTCTTTAATTGATTATTCTGAAACAAGTGATAACATTGTTACTGGAGATTGCTCTTGCGATTTCTTAAGAGGACTTACATTTTTGTTCTTGATTAGATTCATTGACTATAGCTATGAAAATCTTTGTTTCCAAGATTGTTGTTTTAATGAGAATCATGGTATGGAATATCCAGGGTAGTTCCTGGCCGGGTTTTCTAGCCCAAGTTAAGTAAGTTACTGCTTCTTTGAGGCTTGACATTTTGTGCATCCTAGATATTATGATCTGATTTTGATCAGGGAAATAAAGTTTATACTGCACTTTCATTTTACTTTGATCAGTTTGACTTTCTGAATTCTCGTGGACAGTGTGGTGGTATTCTGCTTTGTTGTAATTCTTGTGTGGCTACTATTGATGTTATTCATAAACATGATAGATTTATCCATTCTCAAATTATCGATATCTACACTGATAAAGCTTGGTTTAACACTTTTGTGTATACTTACCCTCACAAGAATATGCAATTGCAACTCTAGAAGGACATTGAGAGGTTTAGACAGCAAAATAATGATGCTCGGTCACTTATGGGAGATTTCAATAACGTGACATGTGTTGAGGAGAAAGTAGGGAGCTCTAACCCTATCACAATTTATTTACAAAACTTTGTTAAGTTTCTTAATGATGTCAATGTTAGTACTATTCCAACCGAGGGTTTACCTTACACTTGGACTAATAAGCATAGGGACCATGATTTTTTGAAAGATTAGATAGGGTGGTGGCTAACCGTAAATTGTTAGCTTTATTCCCTGATGTAACTGTGGAGAATTTGCCTATGGTTGGCTCTAATCATAGCTCCATGGTTATCACTACTTTACCTCAGCGTGTTAATAATTATATAAATTTCAGGGTTGAGGCTATTTGGTTTGATTGTGCCGAGTTTGATACCTTAACTTCTGAATGTTTATTCCAGTAGCTTGATGAAAATCCCTTTAAATTTTTTGTTGCTCTTTCGAATGCTTTTGCCCAACGTGTCTCCACTTGGAGTAAAGTGAACTTAGTTTTTATCAAAACCAGTTAATGGTTTATTTGGATTCCGTTTTTCTCAAGAATAAAATTTCTAATTTAACTAAAGATCTGATGGATTGCCAGCAAAAGGAGGAGATCTATTGGGCTCACAGAGCCAAGGAAAATTGGTAACTCCTTGGGGATAAGAATACTAAGTTTTGTCACACTGCTGCCACTATTAGGAAGCAGAGAAATATGATTGTTGGCATTAGAAATGATTTAAATTGTTGGGTTACTAACTAGTCTGACATTGCTGATATTTTAGTTCAGAGTGTGATGTGTCCTTTTAATTCATAACATTCTTCATTGTGCATGTGTATATGTCACTATGTCACTGCAATCAACAGCTTAAAGAGGGATCCAAACAATTGGACTGCATTGCTTATTCTTATAATCATTACCCGAGATTCTTTCTTAGGTGGTCAGTTGGGTGCTCTCCATGAAGTTGATATGAATTGCATCTCACCTTGTTATGCCTCTACCCTTCTAGCTATACATATACTAATTTATGGTAACAAAGCATAAATATAGATGCTTATGTAGTGCCTGTGTAGCACTTCTATGTATTTTATATATAATAAAATCCAAATAGCTTTTACAATGAGGTTTACAATGTTAAGTTGCTCATAGTAGCATGTCTTTGTAGTTTAACCATTATGAGATATTCGATCGATACTTTTGTTCTCTCTTAATTAGGCTTATTTGTCCTTACCATGTGAACAACACGTTGAAGGCACCTCTGTTTCCAGTGAAGAAAGAAGTAATAGCTCCCTCATTGAAGTATCTAAGGATATGATATCTGCATTTATAAATCTGAAGACTGCAGACAAGTAAGCTCAAACTTAGAGAATCAAATTTGCTTGTGCTTGTTATTAATTTTTTTTCCCAGTGACCTGTTATAATTTCTTTACAGTATATCAACTGTAGCTGGAGTCGTACCGTTAGTAAGTTGAGTGTTTCTTCTTTTTTATAACCTTGTATAACTGCATTACATGGTTTAGGAAAATGGAGATTTTACCTCTTGGAAAAGAAGCACTGTTTATGGCAGCTACTATCATATCTGCACAGTCATAGCTTGCTAGAGGTAATCTGGCTCATAGTTCTTCTGTACATATACAATCCAAGGAAGAATAGATGATTCTGCAGGTTGGCTTCTTGTACTATGAATGTAAAATATAGATTTTTTTTTCAAGTAAATCATTGCAGCCCTTTGCTAACACGAGAAAACATACTGTTTTCCATCCACAAAAATCCTCAGGAACATCATGATCTGTTTATGATACACTTTCTAATGCCATCAATCATTGATTCGTTGCTATTGATCTAGAAAATGATAAATATACATCCCACACTATTCAATTATGCCGTATCGCTAAGTTACCAATGAATCAAAGCAATGCCAACCAGATCATGATTCTTCAACATCATTTGAGTTCCTGCCATGAATGTTCACAATATGTGAACCCTGGTGGAATAGTTTCAATAGAGGCAGGGAAATAATGTACTCACTTAGGAGATGGTGAGTCGATTTGCATTGTAACTGGTCCATCATTGACCAAATTTACCTCTATACACAGAAATTCATACCCCAAGTATCAGAAGTTCCTATTTAACTTTGAGGTGAAGGGGTTACATCATTATACAGAAAATACAGTAAACTCTCAACCTACAGACGATTCATTACAGACGATTCTATTTGATCATTACAGACGATTCAAGCCTAATGAGTTCATATCCAATCCAAAACATGATATACGCAAAGAAACATTAAAGGAGGAAAGTTTCACCTTTTACTGCATCCGGCTTGTATGATTTTCTAAAACTCTCAACCAAGGAAGAATAAAAGGGCTTTGCTTTATCCGGCGCCATAGCCACATGAAAATCAGGCTTGTTACCCTTCAGGAATCCATACAATGTAAACTGACTCACTGTCAACCCACAACAAGTACACAAAAACCATAAACACTCTAACTTCATAGTAAAATTTGTTCCCCTCACAAAAGAACAAAACTTTCACAGTTTC
Organism: Argentina anserina; assembly: GCF_933775445.1. NCBI lineage: Eukaryota > Viridiplantae > Streptophyta > Magnoliopsida > Rosales > Rosaceae > Argentina > Argentina anserina. The sequence goes on along the minus strand of NC_065874.1, from coordinate 2,965,370 downwards.
ACCTGAACTACTTACCTAGTAAAACTAGTTCCCTCAAAAAATCAAAACTAGTCAAATTAAGCTAAGCTAAGAGAGATTTGACATGTAGAGGGATAGTGGGGATGTACAGACATGTACTCAGCATCGGAGCCGGAATCAATTAATGAAATAAAAAAAAATCAAGTGAATAAATAAGAAATGACGTAGAAGTAATGGGGTCGGTCTATAGACATAAAAATTTAACATTACCCCCGATGGGATTATTTTCCTTGGAACTCTATGAAGAAAAAAAATGAAGGATTAAACCTGATTATTTTAGTTATTGAATAAACCTCTTTTTTGTTTTTCTACTTCTTCCCTGTCTTCCTTAATTAAATCTTTCACTTAAATATTATATTTATATATAGTGTAGTGCCAATCCAACACAAGTCCTTCGTTTTTTTACATTTCAAATTATTTTAATTTGATTAATTTAAATTGATTGAAATCGCAATTGTTAGTTCGATTTAGAATTTGTTTTATCTTTTGTATGTTTATGTTTTTGTCAATATTAATATTGACAATAGTGTATCAAATAAATATAATCCGATCGTGGATAAATGGATCTATTTATCCCTGTTCCATATATTTTATTTCATTCAAATAATCTTCTTATATTTTCTGTCATACAGGAAGTCTTTTTTGATTAAGATTTAAATCAATAAAACTCGATATATACTAATTAATATTAATAAATAAAATAATATATAATGAATAATATTAAGAGAGGAGAGACAAGAATCGATCTATAAATATTTGAAAATCTGTGACTTTATTTTATCTTTTATTTGATCATTTTTGTATTTTCGTCGGATTTGTTCATTTTTATTATGTTTAGAATGGGTTAGAGTTTTTTTTTTCATTGTTTTTTTAATGGTTTGATTGTGTTGTGCCATTCAATTTCGTTATTTATTGGGATTTTGATTGTATCTACACATTCTAATTTGTTTATTTGGGTTGCTAACTCAACGGTAGAGTACTCGGCTTTTAAGTGCGGCTAACATCTTTTACACATTTGTATGAAGAAACAGATTCGTCCATACCATCGGTAGAGTTTGTAAGACCACGACTGATCCTGAAAGGAATGAATGGAAAAAGTAGCATGTCGTAGCAATGTATAATTCTGAGAATATTTCATTCTTTCTTAATGAATAGGTCCAAAATATTATTTCAATTTATTAAATTTAATAAAAAAATAATTTTTTTTGGGGGGGGGGGGGTCGAGTGAATAAATGGGTAGAGCCTTACTAGAGGTTCCAATTCTAGGGAAATAAAAAGTAACGAGCTTCTGTTCTTAATTTTTGAATGATTACCCCATCTAATTAGACGTTAAAAATATATTAGTGCCTAATGCGGTAAAAGCTTTTCCGCTGAGTGGATTAAAAATTTCTTATGAGCCCTAACTATTAGCTATTCCCCTTTATAGGGTAGAGATAAATGTGTAGAAGAAGGTAGTATATTGATAAAGAGATTTTTTTTTTTCAAAATCAAAAGAGCGATTGGATTGAAAAAATAAAGGGCTTCTAACTATCTTGTTATCCGAAGGCCGACGAGGATGAGAAGGCCCGGCCCAATGGACGAGATGGTGCGGCCCTCCATCTCGACGCTGGCGGAAGCGACTCGCTGGACGACGGCTTTCATGGCTCTGATGGGGATAGCTCGATTGGAAGAGAGAGATGTGGGTTTGGGCCGTACAGTTGCAAAGGCTGGAAGCGTTGAGAGGCAGTAGTAGTACATTGTTTCACACTTTCACCTCTTTTGTTTGGGTCAATTTAGCAACGGATTTGCTATTGAACCTCCACATTTTCTTAATAGATCTCTGTTTACGCCTCAAAAAGAAAACTCATGGACCTCTTCTTAAATTTCTAAAATAATCTTAGTTATATTATTCATATGTAAATCAATATATTACTCATTACACCTCTTATTTACTCATTAGACCTCCCTTTTTTTAACAAGAAATCATTAATTTTGAACCCCTCCACTTTTTCATTTGATTTTGTCATTTATCATACAAACCTTCATTTAAAAAATATATATCAAGAGGATGATCATTCTTTGATCAAATTATAATAAAGATTTTTTAATGACATGTACTTCAAGACAAAAGATTATTTGAATTGTATGAATCTATTATTTTTGTTTTTTTTGTGTGTTCTATGTTCAATGCCTCATACCGAATATTTTAAATAGTTATTTACTTTTATTTAATTACTAACTCATTATGTTGTAAATGTGTGTGTATATATATTACATTTTGTGTGTGTATATATATATATATATGCATAACATATTTTGTATAACGTGTATGAAGATATAAACTTTATATGACATGACCAATATTACTCTATACTAAAGTTTTGATTCACATACGTTTGAATTTTCTAAGGTATGTAATAAAATTGGAAAATGAAAATGAATAAGGAAACTAATAAATTACAATTTATTTATTATTATTAAATTAGAAATTATATTGAAAATAAAATAAAAATATTTTATAATATAAAATCATTGTCCTGTCATTACATAAGAAGATAAATATGCAATTCAATAAATAAAAATAGAGGGAGGTCAAGTGAGTAAATGTGGAGGTCCCAGTAGCAACTCCCTTTAACAACAGGCTTTCAAAACTCAAAAAGTAAATTTGAGATTGAAAACAAATTGAGAAAATTAATCATGAAAATAATGAATTTTTAAGTTATATTCATCCGCTGACAATTGGTTTTAGATGTGAAATTTAATTATTGTATAATTTTTGGATGATTCGACCGCTCTGGTTTTGTTCACTGAAAAACAAACAGATAATTAAATAAAAGTATTTACAAAATTACTAAATGTGGCTTTACAGACTGTCTAGACCGTGATTGTCTAAAACTCCTCTTTTTAGTTCTATTCATACCTTCTAAAATGACACTTAGACTTCTATCTTTTTTCATGTTAGTGTCAACATATTTGAAATTACCAATACAAATAAATAAATAAACAAAGATTTCAATACAATACATATGATTTCTCAATTTTTCTTTACAAAATAATAAGACAAAATTCAAACGAAGGAGGAACTAGCTATACTGTAAATATTACTGTGTCCAATAATTTCACATATGCATCGTAATAAAAATATTTTTCTCACTTCGTATTTTTTTAGTTATTTTCATCCGTCCGTTGAATACATTTGTTGTTATAAATTGTATATAAATTTTATTATACTGTGATTCTATTCAAGCTTGAGAAACTCGATATAGTTATAATATGTTTGAATCAAATAAATTATAATAGCTTTGAATCAATTGAATGAATTTTAAAGTAAAAAAAAGAGTTTTATTGATTTTGTTGGACTATGGGTATTCTGAGAAAATTAGGGAGGTCTATATATCATTTTAATTGTTTGTCAAAGTACAGTGGAGGTATGATTATCAAAGAGGTCTAAGAGTAATTATTTTGTTTACCCGCTATATTATGTGGCACTGGTATGTAGTGTACCTAGTCAATCATATTACGAGATGATATAATTAACATGCACGCGGTAAAAATGACAAAAGTTTATTTACATATAAGAACCAATCAGAAACAATCAAATTAAAAAATGGACAAATAACATTAAAGAGATACGTTACGTGGAATATGTGGCGGGTATATATAATAATTTGTCGAGGTCTAAATATAATATTTAGATGTATGAATAGAAACTCTTTTTTTTCCGTAGCTACTCAAAAAGCAACACTGAGACTTGTTCAATTTGAGTGTGATAAATGCCCTTCATTTATGTTTTAGGCCTTCTTGCTATAATTGCTTAAAATGAACCACATCAAAACTAAACCAAGTTAAGTGAAGTAATGTAAAATGTTCGATCAATTGTCTATAAAAAACTTGGAGATTTTTAGCAATTGCTTAAAGTGTCTGCACTGTTAAGGTCTAGTCTGAACTACTGTTCCAACTCTTCAAATATTTATAAACTCATATACAGCAAAACCACAAACAGAAACCAAACAATGAATCAAAGAAGAAGAAAACTAACTAACTAGCTAGCCCCTTAAAGGGAAAACAAAGTCACATATTCACATATGCATACTACAGTCTTTCCTTTTCTCCCCATGCTTTCTTCCCCTCTTCACACCTATTGATCCCATTTTCTCCATAGCCACCCCAAATGCTTGGAAAAACTTGGCTTTATCTTTCGCAAAAGCTTGAACAATGGGCTTGGTTCTTGGGTCCAAGGCTAAAGCTTGATCTGAAGCTAGCAATCCCAACTTAGCCTCTAGATTACCATAATAAGCATGATCAAACACAAAGGGAGTAGTGACATCAAATGGTGCAACAATGTCAGTATTTCCACCATAATGAGGGCATGACAATCTTAGCGCCCTTAGAAGTCTCAGGTCCATAACCGGGTCAGGCTGCTTCGAGCCTTGGTAATCATAGAGCCTGCTTACAAAGTTCTGGCAATGCGCATACCCGAATGTATGTGCACCAGAAAGAACAACAAGGTCTTCAAGTGTTAATCCTTTTGAATTAAAGAGTTTGAGTAGCTGATTCACTGTGAAATTTGCATGGGGAATATTGGAAGCCACTCTTGAGGCCATTGATATTCTTCCATCCCACCTCCCTTTCTTAACTTGATAGTACGGACCTCCTGCCTGCAACATTGAAATGACATTACAGAACTAGTCACTTTAAACTAAAGGGTAGAAAACATTGGAGCCCCTTCTTCCTCTGTAGAGTTCTAACTTCTATTCCAGGCCTTAATACTGCTTGAACCAGGACAATGGATGGTGAAAATCTAGTGGTCGATAAAAACAGTTTTGTTATGTCCTAAACTGTTAAAAAAGTTTATTTACTTCCTGGGGTGGTAATGTAGTATTGAGTTCACCCTCCCACTTTTTACATCTGCATTTTTCTCCTTTACTCTTATGTTTTCATTCTGCTTTCATTTACCTAAATACTGTGGCATAAAATGTTGCAGAAGCTACAGAATGGAAGACTGGAAGTGTGACCCCTTTTCAAGTTCCCAGAAAGCTAAAGCAGTAAGCACCCCAAATGCTAGATTTCACATGCCTATTGTAAAAGTTATTTTTCTACCCAAAATACCATAAAAGAAACTTACTATATAGTATATACAGTCATTATACATCACAGTTCAGAGAATAGTTGGTAACAACTAGAGGTCCGCATGATGACAATAGCAAAGGACTGGGAAATCAAAAGTAAAAGTGAGATCACGAGCAGGGGCAGTAATACTCACCAAGTGGACATAATCCCTGGCTTCAATTGCAAGTATGTCAGCACAGGATACAACACCAGGACACTTGCTCTCTACCAAAGCCTTTGCTTTCCTCACACTCTCAAAGCCTTCCACCCTCAGGTCCTTATTATCTGGTGCATCCTTCTCTGCCAAAACTTTGCTTCCCTGTTGTGACTTGATGGTTATGGATGCATCACAGCCCTTCAATGTCAATCAGATTCAACCCACAAAAGCAATATGAGTAAAGATATAAACAAGAGGATTAAAATGTACATGCATGCAGAAAGAGAAACTAATCCAATGTGCATTGTTGTGATCAAGTACTTCGACAAAGCAGTCATGGAAGAAAAGGCGAATGGTTGCTGGACCAGAAACTGGTGCCTCTTTGAACTGTTGGGATGTGATGGAACCGATGAGTTTCTCGAGTTGGGGACAGGATTTCGCGTAGTAATCAATTGAGAGTTGGCGGTGAGGCTTTGCTGCAAAACTTGCAGAAGTACTAAGCAGGAAGAAAATGGCCAAACAAGATGTGAATGTAAACCAAGAAGAAGAAGAACAAGAAGAAGACATGGTTTGGACTTTGGACTATGGTGCAGCAGCTGAGGACAAAGAAACAATAGTAGGAGGAGAATTTAATAAAGGTGATGGGGCTTTGGATGTGTCATGTGTGGAGGTTTGTTGGAGACAAATATGAGATGTTGAAAAACGAAAGAGAATCCGGACCCGTGAAGGCCAGTAAAGACTGAAGGAGAGGAGACATGAAATGAAGGTCTAATATATAAGAGCCAAAATAAGCTGCAGCCAATGAAGCTTTTAAAGAAAGGAAATTACACAACTGGACTAGTATTATATTTTAATTAGATGGTAGACTGGCTTTGTAAATCATTAGTCACGGCCTCACGGGTCTATATGTGATTCTCAATCATTCAAGCTAGATTGAGCACCAAATCCAGCCAATTCTAGTCTCACATACTTAGCCAAATAAAGATATAGACTTTACTCAACTCTAATACAAAAACAACAAGTTATCAACTTCATTTTCTTTGAGGCATTTCATTGAGGAACCTGTGTGCGCTTTTAGAAATATACGAACAAGGTAAGTTTTCTTATGAAAAAATTAATAGACCACCTTATCATCATCACGAAGACATTTCATTGAACAACTTACTTGCGCTATATGAGGAGTAATGATACATAAACTAAAGTGCTGAGGCAAATGATTAACAAAAAAAGTTGTACACAAATCATGGGTAAACCAGTCTCTAATGGCAGTGCAACATTAACAAAACAATGGAAGGTAAAATTAAACAAGCATGCAGGAGTGCCATGGAAATCTACTGAGTACTGACTACTACACAGACCTGATGGTTGATACTTTGAGCAAGTGATCCCCCACTGAAGCACCCAAAACCTGATGGTCTCTTTATTGCAAAGCATGTGCAAATGGGGGACCTTAAATTTCAGATCATAAATTCCCTTCTACATATAAATAAAAAGCTTACAAAACTTTTGGTCTGACTAATTTGTTTTGATTTTCAGACTGTTACTGTTCTAAGAGGTATAGCTTATTCATCTGCCCATTTTGGCCTGTCTATATAACTGTTAAGCCTTTTGATGACCGTGTAGTAGTGAAGGGCAAGCTACCAAGGGTTGTCGACCATCGATCTTACTCGATTACTACTTCATTCCCATGGCCTGAAAAAGAGAATTATGAAAGCAGCCAAATTGATGATGGTGAGGTTTTATCATCGAAAGAGAGACTAGAGCCACATTTAGTTGATCAATTCTTTGCATGTCTTCAATCATAATCAACAAAGCCATTGTGTTTAAAGATAGTAAGTTCTAATGAAACATGAAATCTAAAATCAATTGGTAATAGATATAAAGGTGTTAAACATCAAAACTTCGTGCTTATTTGAAATCTAGAAATCTAGGTATCCTACCAATATATTAAAATGTTAACAACATCGAGGGGGATAAATATAAGATCTTATATATGGTTATTCATGATTACAGACGTGTCAATAAATAAGTCGAGCTTGTGTTCTTAGGGAAGAAGACAATGGCAACTTAGTTATAACAACTTTTTTGGAATCTCTGGTTTGATGTTGTCCAAAGTAGTTTGGATAATAATAATCTACCATTTGTTTGCTAGACAAAAAGTGTATTATCAGGCTAATCCATGAACCGGTGGTGCACATAGTTCCTACTCGACACTTGGCAGAGTTAATTAGTTTGCTAGCTTGTCGATCTCTAATGGTAGATTTAGCAGTACAGCTTGCTTAATTATGGAGAGTGTCAAACAAACACCATTTTGATAACTTCATGAGACCATTCATAATGCATGTGCTAAAAAGGCAACAGAACATATGATGAATAAAATTAACATGACATTATCACTAGCTATTTCCATGTGATAACAATGTATTGATATTCTTCTTTCAAATAACAATGAATTTATTATCAGAATTGCTAAATATTTGAACATGATTATGAGATATTAGAAGAAACTGAATTTTATTATAATTATTTTAAGACTCTTACCTTTTAGTGTTAATTGTAATCTAGTGATCGATGGTATATATATTAAGATAGGGAAGAAATCTATTCTCACTGCTTTATAGTTCTTGTTCAGTTTAGAAGAACGGGGAAAAACAGGTTGTGGAAGCTGCTCCCTATAGAAATACAAACAAACATTTGAAAAATTCTTAGCTTTGTTGTCGGGTGAGAGATAATGCAAGTAAGAAATAAAGAAAGAAAGAAACTCACTCAGTGATTTTTTTATCTGAATGTAATATGCAAAACTATAAATCATCACGAGCAAAAACGTCTAGTTCTACCTCCACACGGCTCGTACTTATCACAAAGCGACAGGGAATTAAGGATTGGACTGGACCAAGAAGACTTGTAATAGCTAGAATCAACATCTTCATGACTTCAACCCAACAATAATTTTCTGGCCCAATCAATATTTTGGCTCAAATTTGTTTTAACTTATGTATTGATCACAAATGTTGGATTAGTCTAAGCAATTAGCAGGAAAATGCTTGATTTTTTAGTCTAAGCAATTCACATATGCGTGTGTATATGTGCAATCCACTGATGCATGTGTTCTTGCACTTATTTTGTAGAGACTATCAATAGCTGCTGAACAAAACAAGGGAGATCATTATCCAAGTGTGATGTTTCTCTTCCAACTCTCTGTACAACTTGTAAATCACCAAGAACTAATGGTTCCTGTTTATGATTGAGTTTTGGCAATTTTGCTGGATCTGGATGAGTGTTGAAGACTTTATAATGGTGTGTATTGATATAGAATGCATTGTTGGATGTGGTTTTCTTTAATTTCTTTACCAATATAATGATATTGAACCCCAATAGTTAGTGAATCGCAATCACATTAGACAATACCATTGAACCTCAGTAACATGGGTCATTTAACATCTTTTTCAATACTTTGCAAGGTACTGCTGTTAATCAAGCAACTCAAATCTTATCCACAGTAGAATCAATTCTACATATATAAGAAGTAATGAACTATAGTAGCATATCACAACTATACATTCAGCATGTGTGACCTCAATCACAAATGAATCTTACTACCTAGTTATCTAGGAATAAAGTGAAAGGAGAAAAAGAAAACTAAAATTACATCATATTGAAATTAATAAGCACAATTTCTCTCATATTATAACAATGTGAACTTTTCTAATAAGGACTATCTTATTGAGGACAAGTTGAGGACCAAAGATATTCACCAACTTTTCGATCTTATATTCATATCTCAACCGTTTAATTTGTAGATATATATAAGTAAATCATCATTATAAAATTTTTGTTCAAATTGAAAATCGTTAAGACATTCATAAATGTGATTTACTCATTATGAAATAAACGGTTCATGTTTGACAATTTTAATTCGTTCACTAATTTGATCTACTTTGATACCTTAGCCATTACCAAATTAACTGAAATTTGTACAAGTAATATATTTATATAGACCTAACATCTAAACGGTTGAGATGAAAAATATAATTGAAAAATAAGTATAATTAACATTTAAATCTTTAATCCTCAATAAGACGGTTCTATTGAAAAAATCCATTAGAACAATACAAGTATAGTCTTCCTTGCTTTGCTGCACGTCATCGCCTTCACAGCCACCTCACTTTTCAACTTGATATGCTCCGACTTGAGCCATCCGGAAGTCATCTGGCTAGCGGAGGTTTGACTGATATGCTGCTAGAACATTTGGCATAGCACACCTCGTGATCAGCTCCGAAATATAGAATCTGACACACATCCATTCTAACAAATAAAAACCTCAAAACAACGTATAACTCAAGTATTCAAAAAGAGACTGAACATAGATACTTAACCTCATTAAAACATTTTATTTTGATAACAATTTTGTACTTATTGTCATAAGGATAAAAACCATATACGTGCAAACAACTTCTAGTAACACATAATCTAGACATCAGTACGGAGTGCTATTCAAGTATACTAATGCTTATATGTTTTCTTATTTTCCATTTTCTAAATGTGAAGCGTGCCGCTGCACAATATACATAAGTGCATAAAGATACTTACAAGGTGATTGGCTGAGCTAGCTGAAGCAGCAGCATATGAAGGGTCCTCAAACGTACCATATTTGGGCCCAAAAACGGACCTCAAAAGCTGCAGGAAGACTGCTCTATGGTCAAAACAGTCATGGGAGGAGCCTTCCCGCGGGAGGAAGGCTTGACCATCGCGAACGCGAACATTATGTTTAGTCAGGGGTCGGCACCCTTTCCCCCTTTTCCACCGATCAGCGAGAGTTCAAAGCATCCCTGCATTTCCGTAAAAAGTTCTCAATATAAAACACTTCTATGTCTTGAACATGTTTGCCAAGAAATACTAAAATTCTATATTGAATGTTTAAAGCTAAAGCTCATACTACAACACAATATAAGACAAACAAAGTAATACATCATCAACAACTTAACCCACTTGATGCAAAAGTCATAAACAATAACACTTCTCTATCTTAACATGTTTTCCAATAAACGACTAATTCATCTACAGACTCTTAAAAATTTCATCTTGAATCTAAACCTAAAGTTCATACTACAACACAATATAACAGTAATACAACAAATATGACAAAAATTGAAATGTGATCAATCTTTCTTCCCTCGGGAAGGCTCCTCCCGTGACTGTTTTGACCAGCCATCTTCCACCAACTTCTGAGATCCATATTTGGGCCGAATCTAGGTACTTAAGAAGACCATATGCTACGGATGCAGACGTTCATGCTCTTGATGATTTATATGCAAAACTATCGCAGCCAATCACTAAGTGAGTTTCTGAATAATTTGATACATTGACCAAAGTGTTATATAATATTGCTAAACGATCACTAGACTACAAGTAACACTAATAATTATAATAAAATTCAGTTTCTTCTAATATCTCATAATCATGTTCAAATATCTAGCAATTCTGATGATACAATAATTATTTTTACTATGGGTTTCCCCGTGATACTTTGTTCGAAATTAAAGTGATCATAACTTATATGTACAATTATTTCAAAGAAGAATATATATAAATTGTTATCACATGATAATAGAACGTGACAATGTCATGTTAATTTTGATTTCATATGAGCACAAAGTTTTAATGTTTAACACTTTACATCTATATCCATTACCAATTTATTTTAGGTAAACACAATGGCTGCGTTGATAATGATTGAAGACATGCAAACACAATGTGTATCCCATATCAACTAAATGTGGCTCTAGTCTCTCTTTCGATGATAAAACCTCACCATCATCAATTTGGCTGCTTTCATTTCTCTTTTTCAGGCCATGGGAATGGAGTAGTAATCGAGTATGATCGCTGGTCCACAACCCTTGGTAGCTTGCCCTTCACTACTACACGCTCATCAAAAGGCTTAGCGCGCAGTTATATAGACAGGCCAAATTGGGCAGATGAATAAGCTATACCACTTAGAACAGTAATTGTCTGAAAATGAAAACAAATTAAGTCAAACCAAAAGCTTTGTAAGCTTTTTATTTATGTGTAGAAGAAGGGAATTTATGATCTGAAGTTTAAGGTCCCCCATTTGCACATGCTTTGCAATAAAGAGATCATCAGGTTTTGGGTGCTTCAGTGGGGGATCACTTGCTCAAAGTATCAACCATCAGGTCTGTGTAGTAGTCAGTACTCAGTAGCTTTCCATGGCACTCCTGCATGCTTGTCAAATTTTACCGTCAATTGTTTTATTAATGTCGCACTGCCATTAGAGACTGGTTTACCCATGATTTGTGTAGAACAACTTCTTGATAATAATTTGCCCCGGTACTTAGTTTATATATCCTTACTTTCGTACAACGTAAGTAAGTTGTTCGATGAAATGTCTCGGTGATGATAATAAGGTGATATATTTATTTTTTCAGAAGGAAACTTACATTGGTCGTATATTTTCTAAAAGCGCACACAGGTTACTCGATGAAATGCATCAAAGAAAATGAAGTTGATAACTTGTTGTTTGTTGTATTAGAGTTGAGTAAAGTCTATATCTTTATTTGGCTAAGTATGTGAGACTAGAATTGGCTGGATTTGGTGCTCAATCTAGCTTGAATGATTGAGAATCACATAGAGACCCGTGACTAATGATTTACAAAGCCAGTCTACCATCTAATTAAAATATAATACTAGTCCAGTTGTGTGTAATTTCCTTTCTTTAAAAGCTTCAATGGCTGTAGCTTCTTTTGGCTCTTATATATTAGACCTTCATTTCATGTCTCCTCTCCTCCAGTCTTTACTAGCCTTCACGGGTCCGGATTCTCTTTCGGTTTTCAACATCTCATATTTTGTCTCCAACAAACCTCCACACATCCAAAGCCTCCTCACCTTTATTAAATTCTGCTTCTACTATTGTTTCTTTGTCCTCAGCTACTGCACCATAGGACTAAGTCCAAATCATGTCTTCTTCTTGTTCTTCTCCTTCTTCTTCATGGTTTACAATCCCATCTTGTTTGACCATTTTCTTCCTGCTTAGTGCTTCTGCAAGTTTTGCAGCAAAGCCTCACCGCCAACTCTCAGTTGATTACCACGCGAAATCCTGTCCCCAACTCGAGAAACTCATCGGTTCCATCACATCCCAACAGTTCAAAGAGACACCAGTTTCTGGTCCAGCAACCATTCGTCTTTTCTTCCATGACTGCTTTGTCGAATTACTTGATCACAACAATGCACATTGGTTTAGTTTCTATTTCTGGATGCATGTACATTTTAATCCTCTTGTTTATATCTTTACTAATGTTGCTTTTGTGGGTTGAATCTAATTGACATTGAAGGACTGTGATGCATCCATTACCATCAAGTCACAGCAGGGAAGCAAAATATTGGCAGAGAAGGATGCACCAGATAATAAGGACCTGAGGGTGGAAGGCTTTGAAAGTGTGAGGAAAGCAAAGGCTTTGGTAGAGAGCAAGTGTCTTGGTGACCTGGTGTTGTGTCCTGTACTGACATACTTGCAATTGAAGCCAGGGATTATGTCCACTTGGTGAGTATTACTGCCCCTGTTCATGATCTCACTTTTACTTTTGATTTTCCAGTCCTTTGCCATTGTCATCATGTGGACGTCTAGTTGTTACCAACTATTCTCTGAACTGTGATGATATATATCTGTATATAGTAAGTTTCTTTTATGGTATTGTGGGTAGAAATAAAACTTTTACCATAGGCATGTGAAATCTTGCATTTTGGGTGCTTACTGCTTTAGCTTTTCTGGGAACTTGAAAAGGGATATTGACCAATCTTCCATTTTGTAGCTTCTGCAACATTTTATGCCACAGTATGTAGGTAAATGAAAGGTGAATGAAAAGTAACATAATAGTAAAGGAGAATAATGCAGATGTAAAAAGTGGGAGGATGAACTCAATACTACATTACCAGTTACTGCAGAAGTAATTAAACTTTTTAACACTTCAAGACATAACAGTCTTATTTTTGTTCGACCACTAGATTTTCACCATCCATTGTCCTGGTTCAAGCAGTACTAAGGCCTGGAATAGAAGTTAGAACTCTACAGAGGAAGAAGGGGCTCCAATGTTTTCTACCCTTTAGTTTAAAGTGACTAGTTCTGTAATGTCATTTCAATGTTGCAGGCAGGAGGTCCATACTATCAAGTTAAGAAAGGGAGGTGGGATGGAAGAATATCAATGGCCTCAAGAGTGGCTTCCAATATTCCCCAAGCAAATTTCACAGTGAATCAGCTACTCAAACTCTTCAGTTCAAAAGGATTAACACTAGAAGACCTTGTTGTTCTTTCTGGTGCACATACATTCGGGTATGCACATTGCCAGAACTTTGTAAGCAGGCTCTATGATTACCAAGGCTCGAAGCAGCCTGACCCGGTTATGGACCCGAGACTTCTAAGGGCGCTAAGATGTCATGCCCTCATTATGGTGGAAATACTGACATTGTTGCACCATTTGATGTCACTACTCCCTTTGTGTTTGATCATGCTTATTATGGTAATCTAGAGGCTAAGTTGGGATTGCTAGCTTCAGATCAAGCTTTAGCCTTGGACCCAAGAACCAAGCCCATTGTTCAAGCTTTTGCGAAAGATAAAGCCAAGTTTTTCCAAGCATTTGGGGTGGCTATGGAGAAAATGGGATCAATAGGTGTGTAGAGGGGAAGGAAGCATGGTGAGAAAAGGAAAGACTGTAGTATGCATATGTGAATTTGTGACTTTGTTTCCCCTTTATGGGGTCAGTTTAGTTAGTTTTCTTCTCCTCTGATTCATTGTTTTGGTTTTTGATTGTGGTTTTGCTGTATATGGAAGAGTTTATCAATATTTTAAGAGTTGAAACAGTAGAGCAGAAACATTTTAGAACACACTTTATGATAGTTCAGTCTCTTTTTGTTGCATTTCATAGATTTGCACTGTAGTTGAGTCTAGGCCTTAATGATTCTGATACTTGCAGCTTTGCTAAAATCTCAAGTTTTTTTAGATAATTGATCGAACATCTTACATTACCTCACTTAATTTGGTTTAGTTCTGATGCGGGTCATTTTGAGCAAATATAGCAATGGGAGGCCTACAACATAAATGGACATTTATCATACTCAAATTGAACAATATAGCTACTGGTAGAAAAAAAATAGTGAATTTTGGACAATGACGATTTAAACAGTTTATTTATATAACGGGTTATATTAGTGTTGTAAACATTATGTTTAACTATCTGATTGTTTCTTAGTGAACAAAATCAGGGTGGCCGGATCATCCAGACACTATTACATTAATATAGCTAAACAAATTGTAAATGGATGAATATAGCTAAACAAATTCATAGCTAAATAAAGAAAAACAAATGTAAAACATACTTTGAAAGCCTGGTTGCTAAATTGACCCAAACAAATAGAGTGGAACAATGTACTACTCCCTCTCAACTCTTCCAGCCTTTGCAACTGTACGGCCCAAACCCACATCTCTCTCTTCCCATCGAGCTCTCCCCATCAGAGCCATGAGAGCCGTCGTCCAGCGAGTCGCTTCCGCCAGCGTCGAGGTGGACGGCCGCACCGTCTCGTCCATTGGGCCAGGCCTTCTCGTCCTCGTCGGCCTTCACGAGTCCGATTCCGGCTCCGATGCTGAGTACATGTCCGTACATCCCCACTATCCCTCTACATTTCAAATCTCTCTTAGCTTAGCTTAACTTGACTAGTTTTGATTTTGTGATTGAATTTTCAGATGTAGGAAGGCGTTGAATATGAGGCTGTTCACAAATGAGAGCAGCGGCAGAGGCTGGGACCAAAACGTAAATTCACATGCTTTCACTTTGCAACTGAAACTCTTAACTGTAATAACGGTTTTTGTTAGTTGGCTTATGTTTGTTTGTTTTGTCTTTGCAGGTAATGCAGAGGAACTATGAAGTCTTACTAGGTAAGTAGTTCAGGTGAAACTGTGAAAGTTTTGTTCTTTTGTGAGGGGAACAAATTTTACTATGAAGTTGAGGGTTTATGGTTTATGTGTACTTGTTGTGGATTGACAGTGAGTCAGTTTACATTGTATGGATTCCTGAAGGGTAACAAGCCTGATTTTCATGTGGCCATGGCGCCGGATAAAGCAAAGCCCTTTTACGCTTCCTTGGTTGAGAGTTTTAGAAAATCATACAAGCCGGATGCAATAAAAGGTGAAACTTTGCTCCTTCAATGTTTCTCTGCTGATTTCATGTTTTGGATATTGTCTTGAATGATCAAATGATTGTAAGTCGCAATTTTGTCCTATAGAGGAAGATAAATTAGTCAAATGATGTTGGAAAGGATAACTTTTGTTCTTGAAATTATCCATCTTCTTCCTTTAACTTGCACAGAACCTGGAACTTGATTAATTTCCCAATTTGTAGTTCGTTTTAATTAGTTGCATAGTCAATCCAGTATTACCATGTTGTTGATTGCCTTTTGTGGCTGTGTTGCTTGTGTAGATGGTGTGTTTGGAGCAATGATGAAGGTAAGAGTTACACTAAATTTTTGGATCATGAATCATCATGTTTACTGAATTTTCATGTAACCCCTTTCAATTCATAGTTATATATGTTCTTCTGATTCTTGGATTATGAATCCGCGTGTTTACTGAAATTTCTGTATAATCATGTCGCCCCTTCAACTCATAGTTAAATAGGAACTTCTGATACTTGGGGTATGAATTTCTGTGTATACAGGTAAATTTGGTCAATGATGGACCAGTTACAATGCAAATCGACTCACCATCTCCTAAGTGAGTACATTATTTCCCTGCCTCTTTATTGAAACTATTCCACCAGGCTTTGACAGCTCATATTGTGAACATTCATGGCAGGAACTCAAATGATGTTGAAGAATCATGATCTAGTTGGCATTGCTTTGATTCAATGGAAACTTAGCGATACGGCATAATTGAATAGTGTGGGATGTATATTTATCATTTTCTGGATCAATAGCAATGAATCAATGATTGATGGCATTAGAAAGTGTATCATAAACAGATCTTGATGTTCCTGAGGATTTTTGTGGATGGAAAACAGTATGTTTTCTCGTGTTAGCTAACAACATAAAAAGAATCTAAAAATGAGAGAAATCCTGGATTTGGAATGAGCATCTTAATTTATAATCCTCCGGGCAACTGCCTGGACATAGCTAACGAAATAGGGCATCACTACACCTTTACAAGAAACACAATGACCAATAGCCATCTGCCCACCGATGGTTCAATCTTAATTCCTGCTATTTGAACACTCTGCATTTTTTCCATAATTAAACGCAAGAATATCACTACAGTTATACAAGCTTCATACATACATCTTAAAACAAAAGCCAGTATGCAGCCCGCTCATTAATCTTCTAAAGCATGCACAAGAATGAGAAGATATTACATCCACCTGACATCCCGGCCTGGAAAAAAAAAAAGCAAAGAGCAGCTATCAGTTCATACAAGTTTATCAGACGAAATTATGGCTGCTATAGGTAGCAAACAGAATTGAGGCACCGCATACAAGTCCATCCAAGCCAGATTCTTATCAAAAGTTGACTATACTTCATTCTCATGCAATTCAGTAGAAGGCCTCAGTGCAAATTAGAAGCGACTATTAACATACTTATATTGTATAAATGATTTATAAACCCGCTGAAAATCATACTGAATTAATCACCCCCAAATTAAATGGAAGTAAATAAGTAGGTCCTACCAAAATATTGAAGGTTTAGAAGATCTTTAGAGTTTTAGCACCAACACAGGTTACCAAAACTAAGCATGTAAACATATTACCTCAGGTACTTGTGTTGTGCTGATGCATAATAACTTATATTTTAGTATTACTATTTCTAGCGTAGAAAATTTCTATAGAGAAACTGAGAAGATATCAAGCTTGCTTGACTGAAACTGGTACATTCATAGTACAAGAAGCCAACCTGCAGAATCATCTATTCTTCCCTGGATTGTATATGTACAGAAGAACTATGGGCCAGATTACCTCTAGCAAGCTATGACTGTGCAGATATGATAGTAGCTGCCATAAACAGTGCTTCTTTTCCAAGCGGCAAAATCTCCATTTTCCTAAACCATGTAATGCAGTTATACAAGTATTAAAAAAGAAGAAACACTCAACTTACTAACGGTACGACTCCAGCTACAGTTGATGTACTGTAAAGAAATTATAACAGGTCACTGGGGAAAAAAAATTAATAACAAGCACAAGCAAATTTGATTCTCTAAGTTTGAGCTTACTTGTCTGCAGTCTTCAGATTTCTAAATGCAGATATCATATCCTTAGATACTTCAATGAGGGAGCTAATACTTCTTTCTTCACTGGAAACAGAGGTGCCTTCAACGTGTTGTTCACATGGTAAGGACAAATGAGCCTAATTAAGAGAGAACAAAAGTATTGATCAAATCTCTCATAAGGGTTAAACTACAAGACATGCTACTACGAGCAACTTAACATTGTAAACCTCATTGTAAAATTTATTATATATAAAACACATAGAAGTGCTACACAAGCACTAAGCATCTATATTTATGCTTTGTTACCATAAATTAGTATATGTATAGCTAGAATGGTAGAGGCATAACAAGGTGAGATGCAATTCATATCATCTTCATGGAGAGCACCCAACTGATCACCTACGAAAGAATCTCGGGTATTGATTATAAGAATAAGCAATGCAGTCCAATTGTTTGAATCCCTCTTTAAGCTGTTGATTGCAGTGACATAATGACATATACACATGCACAATGAAGAATGTTATGAATTAAAATGACACATCACACCCTAGGAAGACAAATTTATATCTAAAGAAGTACTAAAAGAGTAGTTCGAGATTCACCTGAAGACCGTGTGCTAAAAGCAACTGAGTTAGTTCCGGCCTAATCTTTTTAATGGTGGTTTTTGTGCTGGTGACATTTGAAAAGCACTTCAATGCTCCACTGAATGATGCATCATCTGTGGGACCATTTGATCTACGAGTCTGAACAGAAGGCTACAACAAAAACTTAAATTGATGATCAATCAAGACAAAGTGCTGTTCAACAATCTCAACTACCATAATGACATTCAAATCCTTCTGGAATACATACAAAAGCAAAAGTGACACCATAGATATATAATGTGAGGACAATACAAGGAAAAGGGCTTTTGTTGGCTGATTTGGACAAATAATTGGTTCTATATATAGCTTTGAAACTTCACCTTGCCAATGTATTTCCACAAATACTGCACGACTATCTCAAGCTTCCATTTTGGTTCATTGAAAACCTGCAATGCATTCTCATCAAATAATGGCAGCAAAAATAGTGTCCAAGTGATCATAAATAGTCAAATAGCAACATACTATCTAGGTGATAAAACCTATAATTCTCACCATTTAAGTTATGAGAGATGTGAAACATGTCCAATTTGTAGTCAAAGATACTGACTGGAACATAAACTTCAGAGTCTATATGAATATGGGAACAGAACAAACCATAAATGCAAAATGGAAAGAGATGTGAACCTGAAGGAATGAGTCAAGAATATCCTCATCATATGTTAGCTCATCCAGAACTATCTCCAGCAGAGGATTTCTGCACCAAAGTGTAAACAAATGAATGATGATCATAGAAAAGCAACAGAATTCATTATATCAAGAAACAAAAATACCTGACACCATCTGCTCTTGTCGTAGACCCTCGCGTTTCTGCCATCTTTTTCGACAAGTCAAGCTCCATAATCTGAACATCCCCAATTAGTGCCAATGGTGAAACTGATTTCCAACTATGAACTATCCATCAAGAAATTGGTGACAAGCTTACCATTATAAAAAACTTCTGCATGGCTGTGCACGTATTCTGTCCTATCTCAAGCAAAGCAATCGCAGCAGCTGTATCAAAATTTTTAGCTGGTACTGCCATAGACTTCTTTGAACTTATCAGATCATCGGTGAATCCAGCATTGGTTTGATACAGCTTACACATAATGCCCAAGCAATCCTTCATCAATTTTTTGTAGTTTATTTTTCTTGACACCTTCAAAAGTAATTTAAGCTTGAGTAAGCATCATGGTATATAAACTTTATTAGAACCTACTGTATCAATGAGAGATATTAGATTCTTCACTATTAATCAATTTTTTATGGGTCAAGAGAGAAAATATTACCAAAAGCATGTTGATCAAAGACTCTCTCAGAAGGACCCAGTTTGCAGTTTCTGCTTCCAATGATAAAAAAGTTTTACCCGTCAACAACTCTAGAGATGATTAAGGAACATAAAATAAAAATCAATTTACCTGCATATACAGAGTTGCGAGGTTGAAAATCTCCTTCAAGAACGTTAACTAGGTATTGGAACAGCAACATGTTTCCTAAGGACTGCAATGAAACAACGTTAAGCAATACCCACAAAAGGATGAAATTTTCTTAGATAGCGAAGGAAAACTAGTGAACAAATAATGCATTTCCGCTGAATGCCAAGATAGAGAACACATCAATCATCACCAACTACATTAAAGCTCCTATTGGTCACCAAAATTATCAAGACAGATAAGTGAGGCCATATTTTTTCTTCCTGCCCACCTTAGTTCCTTCCAAAATAGATATACGTGAACAGAGCAAGATACTAATATCTCAGTGTTTGACTATTAGTTATTCCAATAGTGTCTGGAATTAAATATCTGCTCATTCAATTTAACAATCAAACAAATGATACTAATATTCCCGCCCTTCTCTTCCCTTCCCTTCCCATCCCCTTATACCTAATTCAGCTCTTATCCTAACTAAAAGATCGAGCCCAGAAGTTAAAGTATTAAACTAACCTTTGCTTCTGAGGCTTGGAAGTTTGGTTCAGCAGTTGCATCAGCAAGGTTCTCTATCAAATGTTGGAAACCCTGCCGTTAGCAAGAAACAATTCAGTGAAGGTAAAATTGGCAAAACGTAAGCTATCAGAATCACTTTCAAGATCAGAGCTCCCAATGAAAATAGATATAGCAAAACAAATATAAGCAAATTTTTTAAGTTGATACCAAACCACTCACTAATGCAAACACCTTGTGTACATTCTAATGCAACATGGTATGAATTCAGGAACATATGGACATGGACAAACCATAACTTAATATGAATGATTCCTTACACAGAAAGGTTTTTGGAAAAGAAAAAGAACCACTACTTGACAAAGTACAGACAGAAGAGCTGTCATCAATGTCAACAAGTCAAGCAATGTATGTGCATAGATATGAGTACCTGCGGTACAAATTTAAGATAAACTACAGGTTCACATCAAATCGAACTTACAAAGGAGTCAACGTATCCCCCAGGATTATTAGCAGCCACCCTCTCGCTACTAGTGCTATCCAAGCTGAAAGCAAAAGGTGACCAACCCTAAAAACAACAAAGATTGGAACAAATTAGGATAGCACATGAATCAGTTAAACATACATGGCAGAAACAAACCACACCTCATTCTCCACTATTAATGAAAGTTCACTGGACGACTTCATTTCATCAGCAGCAGCAGACAAATGCACCCGAGGAAAACACTAAAAAAGAAAGTCAAAATAATTTGTCAGAAACCTTTCACACAATCGATTCATACGAATCAAAAATCAACGTATCAGTGGGAGAGCAACTCATTACCTTATCCAACTCATTCAACAGCTTAAAACTTGCCATAGTCAGCTCCAGAGATTTCCCAATCCTCAAGATAGAGAATATCGACTCAAACCATTTACTGTACCCAAAAAATCAACACCAAACACAAAACCATCAGAGGCATCAACACTCAATTTTTCCTACTCTTGCGAAAGTTACTAATAACATATAACAAGAGGTAATGCCTACTAAGTGGGTGGAGTCCCAATTTCGGGCACAAGCGAAGCGGCGCGAACGGCATCGAGGAAAGAAGTTCCTGTTCATCAATTTCATCAACAACCAAAACAAAGATACAACCTTTAAACAAAACACAACACTGTGATCCGATTACTACACAAAATTGAAATCAAGATTTCATCTTTCACCAACAAAATAATTACTACTTCAATAAGTGAGTTTTAGGGTAATAATTTAAACTGGGCCGATCAAAATCAGTAAAAAAAAAGAGCGAAAGAAATCGAAAAGGGGGATGTAGGGTTTTACTGTCGTCGTTGGCGTAGTGAGTGTCGTCGGCTTCGGTGGAGTCGAGGATGGCCAAGATGTTCTCTTCTAGGGCTCCGGCGGTGGTTCTTTTACTGCTGCTAGGGTTCTCCATTTTTTTGGGATTCGAAAAATGAAAAATTGGAAGCCCTAAATTTGATTTGGGACTGGGAGAAAGAAGCTAAAGAATTAAGGGGGTTTTGTTCCCGCCACGCAGCTGCTACGACGTCGTTTTACTTAGTACTTAGGGAAAAGATATTGCTACGACGTCGTTTTACTTAGGGAAAAGATATAGAAAAAATTGATTTCCGTTGCCGGGACTTGAACCCGGGTCTTTCGGGTGAGAGCCGAATATCCTGACCAACTAGACTACAACGGATTTACTGATAGATTTACAGAGAACTTTAATAACCCTAATAAGGCATTCAAATTATCAAAATGCTTGTAGATTAGTGGTTCAGCAGTAGAAGCATTGTAAAGGAAATTTTGGTTATTAGGTTTTTCTTGGACATAGCTAAGCATAATCCTACCTATATTTCTAGGATTTAATTATATACACCTGACTGCAATGCATGTGATTGTTCCTCATTCTGTGCGACAGTGGCCTCACCGGTTGAAGTTCCAGTAGATTTGCTGCCTCCAAGGCTTCTACTTCATGTCAGGTAGTAGTAGATAGATATAGCCAAGTCCTTATGTTATGCAACTGCCAGTTAATTGCTTTTGGGTGGAAGAGGAGGAACCCTGGTTCTTATCGTCCACGACTTTGATGTCTACCTCAAACCCTAGCTAGCTAACTAAGTAGTTAGAACCAAATTTCTAACTTTGAATAACAGAAAATATGTGGTAGAAATCCCAGGACATCAACACCACCTCTACATCATGAGAGTGCATATATGCATGTTACCGGACTTCAATGCATTCCAGCTCCTTATATAGTTCTTAGGTTTCAATTTGCAAGCTCTTGAATACCTCAGTTTCATGGATCTGGCAATAAGCATTTACAGAAACTTGAAGGAGCTTTCAATTCTGTCCCAGAAATTAGAGCAATAATAATTTCCACCGAAATCCACAGTACAGTACTCTTCTCCTACGTACTAGTACTACTATTAGTACGTATAGCATTGATAGTTGTAATAGAGACCGCTGTGAGTCTCTGGTCCTAGAGCTACTGAAAATACGCCATTTGTGGAGGAGTTCGTATATATATGGCTCCACTTAACCATCATGAATGCATCGGGTATTAGCTCAATAACAAGAAGACATGAACACAAGAACAACTTCGTTTCGAGTTTAATTTAGATTTGAAGAAGAGACCTTCTTACTTATCCCAGTTAATGATATGCACCAATATTTTTCCACCGTTAGATGATTCGACGGTAGAGAAGCGTTGCAAATGCCATAAACGAGGAGTGTCTGCGTATGGGTTAGAGTTTATGTGAATGGATCAAACACAATCGTCTGGCATAAAAAAAGTACGAGTACGTACGCGTCTCACTAATTAAGTAATTATATTAGTAAGTTTAGCAGCAGAGATGATTGCCTAAAGGCTATAGCCCTATCTGTTTTCCCAAACTTATATAGAATGCGTCATAAAATGTGGTTCCAGCATTTAATCACTTTGTCATAGGCTTTTAAGAAGCTCTTTGAGCATTTAAGTCTCCTCCCATATTGTCAGCCTATTTAAAGAAGAGGTGATGAGCCAAAGTGCAATACAATACCTAAGTACTGAGTTAGCACTTCCTTGATGAAGGCTCTCATGATTCAAACAATGTCAGAGATGAGAAGGATGATGATGATTAGTATGAAGATACTTGCTTTGCTGCCTTTCCTCTCTGGAGCTTTGGGTGCTGCAGAAATGAGAAAAATTGCTTCTCGAAACAATGTGACGTGTATCTTAGTATTCGGAGACTCCAGTGTCGATCCTGGCAATAACAATGTTCTACACACCACCATGAAAGGGAATTTCCTTCCTTATGGCAAAGACTTCTTGAATGGCCGCCCAACTGGAAGGTTCAGCAATGGCAGACTTGCCACAGATTTCATTGGTAATATAACTATATTTATATATATATATATATATCAACTTTTTAAGAAAACACTGAGCTTGAGACTTAGAGTTTGATGTCATTTACCAACATTTCGTGTTTCTTTCTGTCTGCATTTTTCCATTTCTGTACAAGATCGAGGTCCATGTCTGTGTTACACACTTACATTTGCCCTGTTCTGCTTCAAAGATGAGGAAGTTTTTCTGTTGTTATTAAAATTGAGTAGTACTCATCAAACATTTTTCAAGCATACAGCTTTTACCTCAAATCTCAATGAGCTAGCTTAATTTTGAGACTTCGATTGGTTGTGTAACATATTTAACAGCGCTAACATTTTGTATCGCTTTGTAAATAACCAGCGGATGCAGTTGGGTACACAAACATTATTCCAGCATTTCTTGACCCAAATCTAAAGCCTGCAGATCTGCTTCATGGTGTTAGTTTTGCATCAGCTGCTTCGGGTTATGATGACTTCACTGCTAATTTTTCGGTAAATTATTCTAGTAGAATATCCTTTTGTAATATCTAAATTAACCTAAATTAAAGGCAACTTAGGAAGATCTAATACTACGTACAGTCGTACACTAATTAATACGTGCATATACTAATAATTATCTTCTCATTGTCGTGTAAACAGAATGTATTACCTCTTTCCAGACAGCTAAAGAGTTTTATGCATTACAAATTGAACTTGACAAGATTGGTGGGTAAGAAGACAGCTGAGGATACTATCACAAATGCCGTATTTGTTATGAGTATGGGCACAAATGACTTTATCCAAAATTACTACTTGGAACCGACTCGCTCCAAGCAATTCCATTCAGGTTGGTTAATTTTGTTTTGAAACATTTGCTAGTAATTTGTCACATAAATCATACCAGAACTCCTAAACTCCATAACTATCATGATTGTGCATGTTTAAACTTTGTTGCAGACAATGCATAGGCTAGGATGCACAAGATTGGTTCTTGTTGGAGTCCCACCATTTGGGTGAGACCAAATGTGTAAAAGACTATAACAAAGTGTCGTTCTCTTTAAACTCCAAGATACAAAAGAAATTGGAGAACATTACGAAGACATCTGGAATGAAGATTGTATTTGTTGATGCTTATGGTATTGTTGAAAGTGCCATTAATAAGCCAGAGTTATACGGTTGGTGATCGAGCTCCGTTGTTTCTTTTGTCGATTAATAATTATTGATGCTCGATCACAAGAAAAATTTGATTTTTTTAGGTGGGCACGCAGGTCTGACTGAAACTTCAAAAGGGTGTTGCGGCACTGGAACTATAGAGGTTGGAGCAGGGCAGGCCCTTAGAGATTTGAGGCCCCGTGCGGGTAAAAAAAATGGGCCATTGTACAATTTTTTATTTATTAAAAAATCTTTTTTTATTGGCAAAATTAGAAAGAAAAATATGAGATTATATAAAGCTCAGAATATCAGAATAATTGTGAATGATCACTATTAAGTCTATCTATTTATAGAGGTAGCATAGAAACAAATTTTGATTTAGGAGAACATCAATCGGCAACCGAACTATTTGATTCTTGCTATTAGTCTTCTTCATAATAAAAGGAGAAGATTAACAATTTAAGAAAAAATAAGACGGCGGAAGCATGAAAAATGAGATTTTACTGAAAACAATGCAATTGTGAAACCCAAAAAAACGGAAATTAATCGACAAAAGAATAAACAGAAAAAAAAAACCAAATTAGGCCCTGGGCCAGTGCTTGCCCTCTCTCACTTGCCCTCCCTCAAGGCCGGCCATGGGTCGGAGAATCATGCAGAGGGTTAGAAACATACCGATCTGGCAAAGTATTTATTCTGGGATGCTGTTCATCCAACAGAGAAGTTGTACAAAATCGTTGCTGAAAAAGCTTTGCAAAGGTTTGATGAAATTCTTTGTCTAGGGAATTTTGTTGGGTAAAGTGGTAAACGCAGTCAATCACTTGACTGCGTTTATTTATGCATCAATTTCAGCCTCTATGAATATTTTAAGTAAGTAATTTATTTAACATCGAGTTTCAATATTTACACGGTTTTAGCTAGTAGGGCTAGCTAAACCCCAGACGAAAAAAATTGCTACTTGTATAATTATGGGTGCCACTAACTTCAGTTGGTTCATTTGGCCAAATGCCAATTAATTTCCTTATTTTGGAGGAGAGTTCCTCGGTTCAAAATTCAAAACCACCCCCCCCCCCCCCTCTCTCTCTCTCTCTCTCTCTCTCTCTCTCTCTCTCTCTCTCTCAGAGTTAATTTTTTGTTAGTAGCTCTACATAGCGCACTTAAAAATAGCCCAACCCATAATTGATTCATGGTTCCGCACTTCCGCCTCTGTGCTATGATCATTTGAGTCATAGGGAGTCTATTCTGTTCACCGCAGTGACTATGCTCTATTAACACGTGGTCACGTGTCTGTTAGCTCCAAAACGGACGTTAGTTGATTTTTTTTAAAATTTTTACCTTCAACTCGATCTCCTGTGAACATTTCATCTCCGGCTACCACACGCCAAACGGCCACCATCATTAAATCACAAACAACCAAACAGATACAGAGACAAATTGATGATGGTGGTGATACGAAGTTGATGAGATCTGAAGTTAATTTAATCGGTCATCGTCAATTCGTCAAAGTGAGAATCACAACCATTGAACTGGTTCAGCAGCTCTGCTCTCTTGAGTAGCCTCCGATCTTACACGTTGTCAACATATCGATTCTGAAATAATCGAGAAGCACCAACATTTCCAAAAAGGCGAACCCGATACAATGGAGGAGTAGGTGATGCCCGGCCGATCTGTTTTATTCAATTCTTCATATGGGATGAGGCTTTGGAGGATCGAGCCCTCCCCCCCCCCTCTCCACCACCACAATTTGAATTAGGGATGGCACTTCCGAACCGAAAAACCGAAAATTGAGCTGAATTCGAAAAAAAACTAAACCGAACACAAACCGAACTGAAATTTAGAAAATCAAACCTAACTGAATTAATTGATTTGGTTTCCGGTTTAAGCACATAAGAAACCAAACTGAAAAACCGAACTATTCATAAAACAATGTCATTTTATGTATATCTTATCGAATATTTGATTTGATTAATGTGATTTTAGGTTTTATATCATATATAATTATATGTTTCTCTTTTGTAGTGTTATATATGTATATATAATCATCCATGTATATCTCATATATGTATGTTTCAAATAAGTTTGCTAAAACAAACATACATATATATATAAGCGGATGTGTAATTACTAAATCCGCATCAATATAATATAAGAATAAATGTTTTTAAATATATATATATAAGATATATATGCATATATATATATATATATACACATATAAATATATTTATATACATAGTTATATACATATATGCATCTATAAAATTTCAAGATGTCGTGTAAGTAAAAGATTGAGAGTGGTTTGTTGCCTACAATATTAAATTTAAATCCTTATTTTTTCGGTTGTATTGTAGTTATATGTTCATATTTATAATTTTTTCAAATAAGTAAAAAAAAGGGGGGGGAACCCCAAAACATTTAATATGTCAATTTAGTTTAATTCAGATTTTTTTTCAGAAATAAAAAAAACAAAAGAAAAACGAACCGAACTTAACCGAACCGATTGGTTCAGTTTTCGGTTTTACATGTTTAAAAACTGTGAACTGAACCGAAATTCAAATTCAGTTAAGTTCTCAGTTCATGTCTAAAACCGAACCGAATTGACCGAAGTCCACCCCAAATTTGAACTATATGATTAGTCATTTTCAGGTGGAGAATGAAATTGTTGTCGGCGAATGTATTTTTCTTTTTCTTTTTCTTTTTGTGTTTGAATCCAAACAAATATTAGAAGTAACAGTCAACTCTTAAACAGAAGTTAGCATCTAGGGTGATAAATGATCTGACCCACATGTCAAATGCTGGGATTGGTAGTTGATATTAAAATAACCACCGGCGCACGATCATATCGGTGTATATAATCCGTTTCCTTGAGTCATTGAGTGCAAAACTTCATAATTAAAAAATAACAATTTGATGCACATGCATAGAGAATGTCATATGCATGTCGATCAATTACCAAATCATGGTCAGTTATTTGCTTGAAATTTTTGTGCATAAAATGGCAATATATATGGTCATTTGATTTATTGTTTCTCACAAACTTTAGGGTTAACGCGTGCGTTAATGATCGTCAGGATTTAAGATTAATGATCATTGAAATTTTCTTATGAATTTTTGTGCATAAAATGGCAATAAAATGATAATTGTTTGTGCATAAAATGGCAATATGAATTTCTACACATAATTACGCGTTAATGATCGTTGAGATTTTCTTAATGCTCTCTAATTCTCTAATTCCTTCGACTTAAACCCAAAATAGTTGATAGTGATGATTAATTTATTCTGAATTGATATACAACCTCGTATATGAACCCAAAATGGAATGATTTGACGTACAACCTCTTGGGTTTCTAAAATGAAATTGATCTGAAATTCTGAAGTATTTCGATAGGGTTCAT
This sequence comes from Argentina anserina, assembly GCF_933775445.1. Classification (NCBI taxonomy): domain Eukaryota; kingdom Viridiplantae; phylum Streptophyta; class Magnoliopsida; order Rosales; family Rosaceae; genus Argentina; species Argentina anserina. Next base: position 2,937,407 of record NC_065874.1, on the reverse strand, counting down.
ATTTAAGCCAATAAGAAGTAGATTATCTCTTGCTTGGACGTACGTCAGTGATTATGAGTTGGGAGTGCTTGTCCGTTACGTCTTCCACATGACCGTCGGCTGGAATTGGGGGGGGGGGTATAGAGTTGGGAGTGCTCATTTCGAAATGCAGTTGCTTCACTAAATGCTACATGTGTTTTACGGAAACTTTTTTTTTTTGCGTTTCCCACAGACGGCGGCAATGTTAACGTAGTGTATTACGCTGATACAATACGCCACACTCTTCGTGTATGCGATACGCCGTGCTCCTCGTTCCTTTCCTATATCAATTTAACTCTCCGATACTCAAGTCATGTTGATAATAATTTATGCAGAGTAACAACGAGTAGTTTAGTTTACTTCCCTTATGAGGTCAAGGGTTTGACCTCTTATAGTTGAATTGAGGTAGATCATTCACTCATCTTCCGGAGTGGGACAAAGTCTGATTAAGGTGTTCTCTAGAGCCTTCTTTAGGATGCGCGTGAGGGCTTGTCCGTAGTCGGTTTGTGCCGCGGGGCGGCCTATTACACAGCTAGTGCGGCTGGCTCACTGCTGATTATGACGGGCATAAGCCTGTGCCAACAATGAGGAACTTAATTAGGGTTCACACATTTAAAATTAACACCCAAGGGTTGGGGTTGGTACCTCTTAGCAACACATGCAAATGAAAGGCTTTGACGTACGTACAACTTTTTGGGTTTTTAAATGGAATTGATCTAAAGTATAAATCAAGAGCCACGAAACAAAAATAAATAGGTATGAAACAACGTACACATAAAATTAGTGAAGTGTGAAAAGTAAGTATTTCTCTAATAGTTGGGGTTAGTATTTATAGAAAGCGTGAAATGAAATAATTTGTCAAGATTGAAATAAGAAATGGATGACAAAGGCACAAAGCGACATAGTTGGCCGGGGTGATTGTGTAGTGTGTACTGTACGTAAAACAGGGGCTTAAAAGCGGTTTTCCTGCGGCTTTGGCCTTTGTGTCATGCATGCTTAAGCTCGACCTATAAATACGGCCATTAGATTGTTCATTTTGCATAAGCTTGATCATATACACTAATACACTCTTTGGTTAATTTGGAGGGGAGATGGCTGGTGTCCTATTGCTTGCCGTTACGATCCTGCTGTTTCGCATCGATATCTCATCATCGGCCCATGCAAACGTTGATGACGTTCCCAAATCTTCGACACCTGGATCCTACAACACCAGAAGGTCTACGCGAATGAAAGTCACAAACATGAACGTTTCGAAGTATTCAAAAAGAATTGGCAATATGTCGAGAACTTCAAGAATCTCCCCAATAAGACCTACACAGTAGGTCTCAATAAGTTTTCCGACTTGATCTCAAATCAGTGTTCTAAATATGGGATATATCGGCCGATATATCGGCGATATTTAGAAAATGATACGGTATCGCCATATCGGTTGACTATATCGGTCAACGGTCAAATATCGGTCAAACCCCGATATATCGGTCAAACTCTGATATATCAGTCGAATATCGGTCAAACTTTGATTTTTTTATTATTTTCTCAATTTTTATTTAATTTTTTAATATTTATTTCCTCTTTTTTTTTTAAACTTAATTTTTTTTTTCATTTTTCATATATATTTTTACTTTATATATATTTTAAATATATATGATGAATTTCAAGTCTAAATAATCATTCTTAAATGCCTATTTTTATTATTAGATGTCGTTCGTGTACTTTAATTATCATTAAATCAAGTATTTATTTTCTTTAGTTTATTTAGTACCGTTTTTTTAGTTTATTTGATATATATTGAAGTATAATTTTATAAATTTTATTGAAAATAATCAAATCCGATAAAACCGATATATCCCCCGATATATCGTTTTACCTCTCGACCGATACAATACCAAAAACGATATTTAGACCATTGCCTCAGATGAGTTCAGGGACGCTTACACGTGCCAAAAAGATCCCACACCCACAAGTACTACCCACTCAAACTGGCCACACCCACAAGTACTACCCACATAGATTATCTTGACTATGATCAGTGACAGATCCAGGAAATAAGTCTTGTTTAGACTAATTGAGAGTTTTTTTTCCAATAACATTTGTAGGATTTTTTATATTAAGATGATAAATTTAAAATCCATAATTATGAATATATACGGTAATCATCATTATACCTTAGATGGAGAAAACAAAAAGAAGAAAATATATGAAAGAAAGCAAGAAATACTAACAAAAGAGGAAAAAAAATGAAAAAGAGAGGAAATTAAATAAGAGTGATTCTATTTGCACCTCTACATTTACTTTGTATACCTCCCTATATTTTTGTAAAATATATGTTTCCTATTATGCCCCTTTAGAAAGTCGAGGATGAGAGCTTCAAGACTTCAACGTACTCGATCTCCTATTCCTGATTTCCTCTCGCTCTCTAATCTTATGAATTTGGACATTGATCATCACCTCACTCCTTCATGGTTGTATTCCTCAATCTTATAATTCTCATCTCTAATCTGCTCGTGCTTGTTTACACTTTTTAGATTATAGGATAGCAGCAAGTACAATGAGAGTGTTTGAAATGGTGCACCTCAAGAATTTTCATCTATTGTTCTAATTCCATCGTGTAATCCCATGAAGTAGTGGATCCAATTATTGAAATCGATTAATTTTAATAAAATGTAACAATGAGATTTGAAGCTCTTGAATATATATGAATTAATCAATCCGATCCAAAGGAATTTAAAGCTCTTAAATTTTATATATGTATGAATTAGTTAACCCGATCCAATTCCTTGAATCTTAGTCAAAATCTGTACCTTTGTCTGGCTTCTCTCTTTCCCGAGTCCAACCCGAACCTACTTCCCAAGTTCTTCAATTCTCCTCACATTTCAACAACCCCACTCCTCCTAGTAGGGTTCGCATCCCGATGCTGATACTTACACTACCTGTGAATTCCTCCCCAATTCCAACTCGAGAATTGGTTGATTTCATAATACTAGAACAACAATTTGTGATGGAACTTCAAAACCTATCATGGAGATATGAGTGTTTTTATTGAATTGATATGATTAATTGCATATTTCATTATGAAGCAAGAGAGGTACAAATATATTGACCACGATTAAGAACAAACTGGGAAATATATGGAGGAGAAGAACAACTACAACTCTAGAGGAGTATATTAGGAAATAACATTGTTCAAAAATTAAAGAAGGTGTGTTTAGCAAATATAGAGGTGCAAATAGAATCACCCATTAAACAAAGGAGAATAATAGGAGAAAAAAAGTATAATGGTCTAAAAAATGAAGACCATGTGGAGATACTTAACCAACTGGACTGACTAACTCAAGCCCATAGAACCCACTCAGTGTATCAGTCCCTCACTATGATGCATGCTTTGAAAGAAGAGACTCGACCACACAAGGATATATAAACCCCCCTGGGGGCTCAAACTCCATACTGTGGTAAGTACCAAAACCCGGCGGAGCCAATTATCCAACGTATCAGTAATGCTCTATTAGCTAGGCCACGTATGTATATAGTTAATTTGATATAACTCATGCTGTTTCATTTGTGCAAATGTGTTTAAGTACGTGACTAGCTTCTATTTTGTTGTTTCCTTTAGTTTCTAATTCTCTTATATATTATAAAGGTTCATGCTGGGCGTTTACGACTGTAGCGACGGTGGAAGCGATTACATATATCATCGACAATATCACAGTTTCGCTATCCGTCCGGCAGATCGTGGACTGCGACAAGAGTAACCTAGGGTGCCAAGGCGGAAATGTACCGAGAGCATTTGATTACGTAAAACAGATCGGAGGCCTCACCAGTGCCGAAAATTATCCATATACCGCCAAAGCTGGACAATGCAACCACGAAAAGGAAGAACAATCCAAAGCAACTATCGCTGGGTTTGCTCGCGTTCCACCAGACAAGTACGAGATGCTGATGGCAGTATGCAAGCAGCCGGTAGCGGCCGATATTAAAGCAAGTGGACTTCAGCAATACCAAAGTGGAGTATACAGTGACTACTGTTGGGGGGACGTCAACCACGCTGTGACCATTGTTGGAATGGGGGAGACGGAAACCAAAGAAGGGGTTAAGTACTAGAAGGTGAAGAATTCGTGGGGTCAGGATTGGGGAGAAGGGGGGTATTTCCAAATAGGGCCATCAGTAAAAGACCCAGCAGGCCATTGTGGCATCAACATGAGATAATTAAGAGAAGAAGAAAAAACAGATCCAGATGCTGAAATGTGCAGAATTATCCTAAAAGAAATAGGTTTGGACCAAGGAAGAAATATCTAGTTCTTTTAGTCGACCTGCGATATATCAAATATATTAATTCCAAATCATTCATAACAGTCGCTTATTATTACAACGAAAAACATCACATATAATTCTAGAAATCGACATACACCTTACGAAAGGATCTCCCAACTCTTTAATGTCATCCCCTCGTCTACGATACCATCGAAGATGAAACATTGATATATTGCAGAAGTAGGGGAATGGGGAGAAGACTTGTCCTTGACCTCAATGTCAAGAAGATAATACCATCCTCGTGTCACTCGTACTTCCCCCTTGAGAACCCTCTGGAGCACCAACGTAGTCTGCGATTGTTTACTGATCTCAGATACCGCAAACTCCGCGACACTTTTCAGATAGGGGGCATCGATGAAATTTCCGATGGGATTCCAGCCACCGACGAACTGTGATTGGTCAGTGACAACGAATGGGGAAACGAGAAGAAGGAGAAGGCAGTAACGCATCATCATGGTTACCTTGAATTTCTTAGTTCAAGTTTGGATTTGGAATGGAGAAGGTGGTGATGAGGTAAGTGATGCGGCCAGGGCAAATTTATGTGTATAGAACGCAGGATTGGATGTTGGGCTTACCACCGAAGCCCATTCCATGGCTTGTGTCTTAATTAACCCTGTGCCAACCATGTGCCAACAAAGAAGATGTACAAAATCATTGCTGAAAAAGCTTTGCCAAGTCTTGATGGTTTTTTTTTTCTCTAGGGAATTTTTGTTGGGTTAACTAAGTGAATCAATTATGAGTGCAAGATATCAAATTCGACCTCTATGAATATTTCAAGCTAATTTATTTAAGATTAGCCGGAAGCTATTTACTGTGTTTTAGAGCATCTCCAACTAATTTAGATAGAGGAAAAACATTAATTTAGCTCCAACACATTATGTGAACCATCTCTATAATGAAAAAAGTGGGAAAAAAGAGAAATATAATTAAAATTTTTGTATAATTTAAAAATAATTTCTAAATTTCATTTCTTATAAAAATATTTCACTCTCAATTTAAAAAAATAGCATTTACCCGTAAATATTTTCAATGTATAACTTTCCACTACCCACTATCTTAGGAAAAACCTCAATTATCTCTTAAATTTATTTATTTAGTTTTTTATTTTACAACCCTTGTTTGTGAAAAATGGATGATCATAAAATAATAGTTCTGTCAGTTTGTAATTTGATGGTACTCTCATACTCGCTTTATAATAGTAGAGATAGATATAACTTAAAAAAGTAAATGATTTATCTCCTTCTAAAAAAATAACCCTATACTTCTTTTTTAGGAGGAATTATTCTTGTACCCGTTATATTTCTAAGCTGGTGTGCTCAACTAATAATTTAATGACACGTGGCTTTTCTTATGAGTAATTTATATCAATTAACCTATACTGTGTTAATGTTCCATTAACATATGAATGATACCCAGAATTTTGTTTGGGCAGCCAAAGCCTCTTCCCCGTAAAACCCATGAGTGCAACCACAGCTTGATGGAATTTGCCAACATTGCAAAGATTAACTTTTCACAAAATATTGAAAACTTAAGGGTTAATTCCTCATATGGTATCTAAAGTATGACTATTTGGATAATTTGGTACATGATGTATGAAAACAGACAATTTGGTGTCACAACTCTAAAATTTCGAGCATAAAAACTCAAATTTCGAAGTCATGAAAAACACTAAAACAATCTCAATGAATCGAAACAATTTTAAATGCCACAGCGGATCATCTCTGAGTTCAAAATACAACTCAGTCAACCGATTATTACAAACCAAATTTATAATTCGACATTATAACAAATGGAAATGTATAATCCTCACAAAATTCTCACCACAAGCTGGAAATAAATAACTTCAAGTCCTCTAAACGGTCTGTCAATTCCCGCTAATCCACACCAGCAGAGTTATCCACTACACCATCGAATTGGTGCACCGGAATTGTAAACACAAACCCGGTAAGTTTTACAGCTCGTATGAGTAAAATAAAATATAACTCACATATCAATATATACGAAAAATCCACAATCAACAACAAATATAAATGCACACATGAGCCAATGAACGGCCCATCTGGTTGTCCAAAAATATGAAAATGAAAGTGCTCATGAGAGATTGGGCAACCCTCTGTTTACCCAAATGTATTTATAACACGGGTACTCATGAGAGCTGGTACACTTGTGTTACCCCTCATGTAGTACACCGCCGACATTGGGCAACCTCCTGCTACCCAACATCCAAAAATATGAGTACTCATTAGCCGATAACCCATATGTTACCTCACTGTGGCAGCGCGTGGGGCCCACGCGCCGAGCCTAGGGCCCACGCGTAGCACGCCACCGCCGCCCCATTTCTCCTCAACTCCTTCTCCTCTACCTTCCCACGGCCTCACGCCGTCTCTAGGCCACTCCACTGCCCTTCATGCGCCGCCTAAGGCGGCGGTATCTCCACTAAATCCCTCCTCCTCCGATATCCTCCAATTCGATTCAAAACAACCACAAATTTACATCAAAGCATCACAACAACCAACCTAGGCTAACCTCACCTCGATTCGAGCTTGAGGACGTCGAATTTTCGCCGGAGAAACGGCGACAGAAGTCGCACGGGCTCGGCTCGTGGTGCGAGGGTTCACGACGACGCAAGAGGGTGCGCCGACCTCGGGGTCGACTGCGGAGGGCCGCGCGGTGCTTCTTGGGCCGGCGGTATGCGACACGGGCGGCCGGTGATGGAGATCGCCGGCGAAGACAGTGAGGGAGAGAAAGAGTGCACGGGGAGGAAGAGAGAGAAGAGAGAAAAGGAAAGAAGGAGGCGCGGGGTGGGTTTCCTGAAAATGGAAACCCTAGTTCTATTAATTGTCTATTTATACCCGTTTTCAAAATCGAAAACTACTTCCGTCGTTAATAACTTTCACGTATGATGTCCGATTCAAATGCGTGACGTGTCCACGAACTCGTATCGACGAGCTCTACCACTTTTGTGAAGGAAGTTTTCACAAACGATCGACGGAGTAAAAGTCGATATTCACGTCACGGAAACGTAACGTTTTTCTAAATAAACGTTACGATAATGTTTCCGTTTTCGACATACTATTTCACGAAGCATACAAAATTCGTTTAAATAAATTTCACAAATTTATAAACTTAAAAACTATCCAATACTCGTTCCGAAAAATCGGGTTATTACATTTGGTACCTGAAGTTCTCATTTGTAAGCCATTTTGATACCTCTATCAATTTTGATAATATTTTTAGGGTTATTTTGGTCATTCTAGCCCTAAACTTATTAAATTCACATTTTTCTTCATTTCTTCATATAATTGTGGCCTATTTGGAGATAATTAAATTGATATATCTACTCCACTTAGCATTTAGTTCGCATATATCAAAAATAAATGTTTTTCTTAATATACTTATTGTATCCTAATTATTTTTTACAAAAGAAATAAATTGCCTTTATGCAATTGTAATTTTTGATTAAAATAATTTTTTTAAATTATTTATAATTAAAATTAATTTAGATTGATAGTTACATTATGAAAATTATATAGGTAAATCATCACAGATACTAAGTAGATGAGTTATCAAATTTTTAGTGATAATTTAGGGGCAATTTGAAGGTATTATGAAAAAAATGAAGTAAAATAGAGAAAAAATGACGGAAATAACCCTGAAAATATGGTCAAAATAGCTTAAATTTGAGAACTTTAGGTACCAAATTGTCCGTTTTCATACATCAGGTACCAAATTATCCAATTAGCCAAACATTAGGTACTATAGGAGGAATTTACCCAAAACTTAATTGATATACATATACCCATGAGATAATTGAAGGTCCAAAATTTTTGTCATTTAATGGAGAATTAAGTTATTTAGAATATAAAGTCATGAGCAATATAATGAAGAAGGTTTCATCAAGCCAAACTTAACACGCAGACGGTCGCAATTTTGCAAAGGTTTTGTTTCCAGAGGAAGAGGATCCATAAGGGTTCTTAAGGTTCAGTGAGTCATGGATTTGCAGAAGCTTTGTGTGTTGGTGTTTGAGTATATCGTTTTGGTAAAAATACAATCGTGGGTGGGTGGTGTTAAGGCTAATGAGTTTGTTGTTGTGGCCGTGTGGGTGCTAGATCTGGAAGGACCATTGAATCCAAAAAAAAAAAAGACGAAGAACTCTTGCCTGCAGTTTGCGGAAGTATAAAGAATTATACAGAGTGAAACGGTGTTAACATTCCAAAAATTCATTCACATCTAATCTTAAATGTTGTGGACGTGTCCTTAATTATTGGTTAGATACATGTATCAGGTAAATATAATAATTTCTTATTTTTTAGAGATTAATAGAGAATTTTTACAATAGCTGTTAGAGAGTGAATTTAATGACTAATTACGCAGGGCGGGATATCAGGACATAATAGTGCATTAGAACCATTAATTGTTGTTGATTCTTTCCCTACGTATCTACCTTTCTAAATTAAGCCCCAATAGGTACAAATTTGCCACACTATTTCCCTACGTATCTACCTTTCTAAATTAAGCCCCAATAGGTACAAATTTGCCACACTATTTCCCTACGTATCTACCTTTCTAATTTAATCCCCAATAGGTACAAATTTGCTGCACTATTGACGATTCAAATTCCTCAGTACTAGAAACTTAGGGCTTCGATCGATCAGTATGAAACCAAAATATACCTTCTTCAACCATTCTCCATGAATGGACGCAAAGACCTCAAAGTCAAAACCCTTTTTGTTCTTAATTCATTTGGAACACGTACAGCATTTTCAAATGCATCCATTGATTATTCTTGGATAGTTTCTTCTTCTCCACTCCCAAATTTCCCAAAACATGTTAATACGCCGCATCTGTGTAAACATCCCTTGCTTTGTTATTCAGCAAATAAACCACCCCTTTTGTTGTTTAAGGCATGTCGATCAGTAGGTTTTATCAACATCAGGATATATTGTTATTCTAAGGTAGAAGCGTGCCGCTGGTTTATGACATTCAGGGCTAGTAACGCACCATACTTCTAAATCAAAGCTGGACTTCCTTGAGGCATAAGTTATGACAGCTTATTGGATGCCTTGCCTGCTAGCCTCATGTACACGGTTCTGGATATACCGTGGTTCTTATACTAGTCTGATTGGGTTGGATGGGAACTGAAATACACTGAATAGAATATGTTTTTCAGTTTCGTTTTCCAGGCATAACATATCAATAATCAATCTCACAATGCAATCACTAAAAGATTATGATTCCTTTTCTTTCTTTTTTTCATTTGTGCAGTAAATTTTTTTGATATTAAGTGAGAATTGATACATATGTATGTGGGCTCAAATTGAGGTTTGGAGTAGTCACTACATTATGTGTGTGTTTTTTATGAGGTTGTGTGTTGCATAACGTAATACGTTGTTGCAAATTTCTGCCTCTATTTCTATGTGAAGGTTATATGATAGAAACAAACTGACAAGCTTACTAGGTTATGCAGATGAATATTACAAAGGGTTTATCCTGATCAAATCAAAACTTAAAATTGATTATGGCATTTCTTGAGCAAGGGATTATAACTTAGATTATATTATCATTTGAATTAGTAACTAAGTACCCTTTTTCAACAGTACACAAGCATTTTTCTTGTGAATTCAGCAACTTCAATAATTAGTCAAAGGGATGGCAACTCGATCCCCATTCTTAATCCTTACCTGAGAAAATAGGCCCATACTCTGTCCTAAAATACAAATCAGAAATCTGCAAGTCATCTTTCATCATTTCTGTTAGAGAGTACTTCTAGGAAATTAGTAGTTTAATGGAGGTTGATGTAAACATGCCAATTAAAGCTGAAATTATACTCTAGCTAAAAATATAAAACATATATCATACTCTAGCCAGCTTTCATTCTTCTTCTGCTCTGTTTCTTATGCAGTCATCATGAATTTCAGGAGGGGTTCAATAATATAAAATGCCAAGTACATAGAATCTACATTGATAAAGGTGCAAAAATGATTAGAACAACCACACCAGGCGATGTAGGAGACTTAAAGATCAAGCCCTATCTCCTTTAAGCACTTAATTCCTGAAATCCTCCATAGATTTAGCGGTTGGATTGAACCACAAGTTTCCAGCTGAGTCCTATAATTAAGCTGTCCACGCGTTTATCTTTACTTCTTTGGTGCTTTATATATATATTTCTCAAGTCTCACATCACAATCTCCTTTTCCTCTCATATATCTGGTTTTTGTGAATGTGAGATAGACTTGGTTTTGTAATTGAAATATGGCTGTACATAGTGTTGAACGTGATGCTGGAGCTGCACCAGAAGCTATTCTCGAGAACGTGTGGGCGAGCTTTATTGGTGTTGATGGAGGAAATGAAGAAAAAAGCAACACAATAGAAATATCAAAACCATGGGATGACCTTCCTAGTCTTGATGGGAGAGAAGGCTCAATGGAAATTCTTCAGAGGCTACCAAGTCTCGGTAGGTGGATGTCAATGGGAGCTGAGGCCTGGGAAGAGTTTCTCGACACTTGCGTTATTCCTTCTTGTGATATTGAGAAGTCTTGCACTGACAAATTACAAGGAAATGGGGCTGCCGAACCGGCCGTGGAAGTGAAGATTGAGAGAGTAGAAAAACTGGCAGCAAAGCATTACCGTGGTGTTAGGAGACGACCATGGGGAAAGTATGCAGCAGAAATTCGAGACTCGTCAAGAAAAGGAGCTAGAGTTTGGCTTGGGACCTTCGAGACTGCTGAGGAGGCAGCTCTGGCATATGACAAAGCTGCTTTGCGAATCAGAGGTACAAAGGCACATCTTAACTTCCCTTTCGAAACAGTTGCAAAGGCTATGGAACTTGAGAATCGTACCGTCAACAATATCTGTTCATCTACAACTTGTTCCCAGAATGGTTTGAATCCTCGTAAGAGAGGAGCTAGAGAGTGGGAAGAAAATGTTGAGATAATGACTGAAGAACCTGCATCTAAAAGAAACGCAAGCATGGGAAAGGTGTTCGGAGATGAGTTTGATGTGTTTGAGTTCCAAGACCTGGGAAGTGATTACTTGGACAGTTTGCTCTCTTCGTTTTGACAAACCAAATGACCAGATCGAGATAATTGAACTTCTACACAAACGCGTATAGCATTCTTAGCTGCCCTTATAGGTAGATCTAGCAGTGTTTTCGTGCTTAGAGTCATAGAGGAAGAGTTAGCAAATGTGTCACCTTATAGGCTTATATATTGCCATGTTGTTTGCAACATCAAATCAACATGAAGTTACACGTTTTTGGTGCATGATTGTTAAAATCAAGATTCTACATAAAAGTTATACATGAATTCAAGTATTCACCTATGAAAAATCAACATCAATGCCATGAAACATTAATCACAATAGCAATACAAACATCATACCATATGAGCCAATGTATAACTAGGTTCATTGTTTTTTTTTTGTTACGAAAGAAAAAACAAAAACTAGCCCATTACATGCTGGTGCCCCTCGGGCATCCTAAACCAAATCTATCAAAGTTTACAAATTGCACTACTCTTCTTGGATAACTACTTGTCCATGTCCGACATCCTGTGATCGAATGTCTTATATTTGCCATTGCATCCGTATCAAAGTTTGTTTCTCGGTAAATATGCTTGAAAGAGATTGTCTTGAAGCTTTCACTTGTCCTCTTGATATCCTCGACAATTTGTTGTACTCTCGAAGGTGGTTTGATCTTCCCATTAACTGCATCTATAACCAGCTTTGAGTCACCCTCTCAGGGGCGGATCGTAGAGAGAGAGAGAGAGAGAGAGAGCGCACCCAATAACCGCTGGGCAAGAATAAAAATTGGCAGACTATGTATATTTTTTCTGCTAGGAAAAAAAATGATACGGCTCAAATCCCGACCCATCCCTACCAATGTGAGTTTTTATTATCCAATCTATGTTTTTTTTATATTATATTCATGCATTATGGTCATCGTAGACCCTAGTCTAGTGTCTTTTGAGATAATCCTTCTTGTTTTGTCATGTAAATGTTGGTGACATGATTTTAATATCTGGATTGATCAGCCCATTCTTTTATTATTATGGAGAATTTTGTTGTAAAAAAAAAAACACTCAAGCCCAAGACATGATTAAACTCCTTTTACTCATTAATCTTTTTCTTATTGTTTCACTCACTCAGATCGTCATTGACATTTCGAGTTTATTAGAGATCGTCATTGTACATATAATTTAATTTTATGACAAATTACTTATTTTAGTTTGCAGTTCTTATATCTTTTTTGAAATCTTGATTAATACTATGCAAAAGAAAATTACATTTTGACTCATTAAGAGTTTTACCTTTTTTATTTCAAAAATTTTCTGCTCACCTAATTTTCAGACGCTAGATCTACCACTGCACTCTCACTTAAACATCTAGATAGCCATTATCCTTTGTATTAAGTAATTGGAACTGAGGTGCTCCCCCTAAGTATCTCGTACTTGCTATGATCAGAACTCCTCATGATGGACAATTATATGTAATGTAATTGTACGTTTTGAATAGAATCAATAGATGTATGCGTTCTTGCAGAGGAATCGAATCAATCAACATGGATTATAGCTATCATGTTGCTTTAGAAGCAAGTTTAAGTGTTGTGATCAATGTGATGCAACACGAGTCGTACAAAGAATGTCAACTCTAATATACTGTTGGATCTTAGCCCAAAAGGCTTCGAAACAAATCTAACTGGGCCTGTGGTCTTTGCTGCTATTAAACCCTTTAGGTTGGTAGGTCCTCTTTATGTAGTTTATTTATAAAATAGAAAGTTGGAAGTTCAGGTGACCTGATCTATTTAATTTATTTGAACTCTGCAGAATTCTTCTTGTTTTTCGACCAAAAAAAAAAAAGAATTCTTCTTGTTCTTTCTTTCATAACCCTAAACCCTAGAAAAAAATCGATATGGTGCTGATTGATCATTATAAGGTTCTTGATTTACCGTCGGGCGATGAAGGCAAAAATCTTACAGAGCAAGAGATCACAAGATTGACCAAAAAAAAAAAGAGATCACAAGGAAATACAAAGAAAAGGCTCTGCTCTTGCATCCAGACAAGAGGCCAGACTATCCCCTCGCCGCCGCCGAGTTTCAACAGCTCAAGGATTCCTATGAGGTGCTCAAGAACCCGAAATCCCGGGAAAATTTTCATTCTCAATTATTTTGGGATGGGATAACATTAGGAGACGTGTTCGTCTTGGCTACTGGTATTACATGTTTTTGTGGTGGGGGGTTTGGCTGCTGCTGGTGCAATGTGTGTGGTAAATAATACATGGCCTTGTTAAGAATATATGTACGGGAACTGCTGATTCAATAGGCTGGACATGCGATTCTATGACCAAGCTAATCAGAAACAAAGAATCCGAAAATAATAATGAGGTGAGAGCGTTATATATATAGTCATCTCCTTCAATTTTTAGACTTCAGTTAACTTTTCTGGAACATATATATTTTAAGTTTGGATTGACAAAACACTGCTCACATATAAGTTTCCAATCTCAAAACTAGTTAGAGATTTTCATAATTGTCGATCTTTTGTGTCACGGTCATGAAATTTCAAGTGTTAAACTAAAAAATCGAAGCCATAAAAACTCTAAAACAATCACAATAAATCAAAATCATCTTATAATCACAGCGTATCGTAACTGAGTTCATAGTATATCTCAGTCGATTTGATTATTACAAAACCAATTTATAATTCAAGCATTATATCAAATGGAAATGTAAAATCCTCTCAATCCTCACCACACAATAGAATTAAAGAAACTTCGAAATCTTTAGAGTAGCCCTCCAATTTTGCTAATCCACACCTACAAAACTATCCCCCTACACCATTGAATAGGTGCACCGAGATTGTAAACACAAACCCGATAAGTTTTGCAGCTCGTATGAGTAAATAACAGTATAACACGCATAGTAATACAAGAGAAAAATACTGAAAATATTCAATTATAAATGCACTCATGAGTCACAAGACGACCCATCTGGATGTCCAATAATATCTGAAAATATAAGTGCTCATGAGAAATTGGGCAACCCATCTGTTTACCCGAATACATTTATAATACGGGTACTCATGAGACCTAGGTACTCATCGGTTACCCCTCATGTAGTACGCCGTCGGACATTGAGCAACCCATCTGTTACCCAATATCCCAAAAACATGGGTACTCATAAGCAGGTAACACATATGTTACCTCTCATGCATTACACCGGCAGACAAACTATAGCTCTAACTGAATCGTAACTGTCACCTGGTCAAGGCTAGGTTCCGATATGCCAACACGTCCGAAGACAGGTCCGAAAACAGAAAAACGTTTTAACATGACACAAGTTAAAACCACGTACAATACAATCCTCACATGTTATTGTAGAAAAATCAAGCTACTCATGCTCAAATAACATAAATATTAGTGCTATAAATAAAGTCATTTAGAAATATGAATATGACAATATATAATATAGCAACCCATATATATGTATCATTTTTTACCATTATACACATACACAACTCACTATATCATATACATATCATAGTTCGGTCTTTTAAAATAAAGCATAATTATGAATCACAGCCAATGGTAGACTCGTCATAGTGAGGTTTACTCACCTTATTTTCCTGAGCGTAATTTCCACAATACCAAAAGCAAATCCTTCACTTGTTTTGTCGATTACCTAGTTGTATAAAAAATGGTTAGAAACGTTACGTAAAATATCAAATGCCAAATAAGTACTACTGTTTACTGTTCAGCAATTTACGGTTTTTACGTAATTACTGTTCATGTACGTACTGTTTACGTATTACTATTGTAATAACCCGATTTTTCGGAAACAATTATTAGATTGATTTAAAATTTATTAAGTTTGTAAAATTCATTAAACGTGTTTGTTTCGCTTTGCGACGTCGGAAATCGAAAACGGAACCGATATCGGAAATGTGAATTAGAAAAACGTTACGTTTTCGCGACGCGAGAATCGACTTTTACTCCGTCGCTCAGTTGTGAAAACTTCATTCACAAAAGTTGTAGAGCTCTTCAATACGAGTTCGTGGACACGTCACGCATTCAAATCAGACGTTGTACATGAAAGTTATTAACGACGGAAGTTAGTTTCTGATTTTGGAAGTGAGTATAAAAGGAATTTTTTTTAGAAGTAGGGTTTCCGAAAATGGAAACCCTCCTTTCACACCGCCTCCCTCCTTTTCTCTCTCTTCTCTCCCCTCGACCCGACCCTCTCCTCCTCTCTATGAAAATTCGTCGCCGATCTCACACCTCCGAGCGACGTGGTCCTCACCGCCGGCACCTACGCCCTCGCCAGTCCAACTCCACCCTCCTCCGAGCAAGACGCGCCCCATCACGTCGCCGGGGAGCCGCATCGAAGAACGAAGTTTTCTGCAACGAGCTCGCTGTCGATCCAAGCATCACCGCCGAGTTATGGGACCATGGATCCTCTCTAATCGACGTATGGGCGGCGTATAACATGAACTCGGGGCTCAAATCGGAAGCTTGTACGTTGGAGGAGAACTTAAACTTTATGAAACTTTCCGGTGATTTTTTGGTCAGACCCCGGCAATCTGGGTTACTACGAAGGTATGGTTGTGATCTCCTTCCCTTGCTCGTGATTTTTCATGTTGGAGTTATGATGATTTGATGGTTGTGGACGAAGGTAGTAGAGCGGCGCGTGTCGCTGTCTGTGGCGGCGCGTGAGCGCGAGTGGAAGGGCGTAGAGGCGGAAGGAAGCCGTGGAAGGAAAGGAAGGAAGGAGATGAGAGGTTTTGGGGCGGCGGTGGCGTGCTACGCGCCGGTTTTTAAGTCGGCGCGTGGGCCCCACACGCTGCCACAGTGAGTGGCGCTCGAGCGCCACGCGCGGTCGCCGGAGGTGGCGCGTGTACCCCACCTTCCGCGGGGGCGCGTGAATCGTGAATTCAAAACAGTAATTTTGTAAAAATTTATTTTTACGTACGGTAAATGTAAAAGTGATTTATGTATGGTAAATGTGAATTTATTTTACGTACGATAATTGTAAATGTAAAATTACATACAGTAAATGTAAAAATAAATTCGAAAGGGTAAATCGTAATTATTATTTATTGAAATAGTATTTACGATTGAATAGTATGCATACGTATAGAAATACGTAAATAGTATGTACTCGTAAATGAATACGTAATTAATATGTATTTGTATAGTAATACGTGAATAGTAAATATGTGAACAATAATTTCATAAAAACCAGAAATTGCTGAAGAGTAAAATATTATTACTGTTTCGGCATTTAAGGTTGTACGTAACGATTCTAAATTCACTTCTTATCTTTTCAAGGTGATCGATACTTCAAGTAAAGGATTCACATGTGGAATCGTGGAAATTTCGCTCAGGATTATAAGGTGAGTAAAATCTCCTAATGACGAATCTACCCTTGCGCTCAGGAATATGCTAAAGTTTAAAGAATGAACTATGATATGTATTTGATATAGTGGATTGTGTATGTGTATAAATGATAAATAAGTACATATATATGGTTTGCTATATTATATACTGTCGTAAATTCCGTTGTGAATAAGTTCATTTTGGTGTTGAGATTTATATATTGAACATGTTTATTCAATTTGTACAATAAAATGTGATGATTATTGTGAGTGGTTTTAACATTGAGTTTTGTTAAAACGTTTTTGCCTTCGGACGTGTTTATGTCTTCGGGTGTGTTTTATGTCTTCGGACGTGTTTTCTGTCTTCAGACCAGTCTTCGGACGTGTTGGCATGTCAGAACCTAGCCTTGGCCGGGCGAAAGTTACGATACAGTTAGAGCTCTAGTCTATCTGCCGGGGTACTGCATAAGAGGTAACAGTTGGGTTATCGGCTTATGAGTGCCCATATTTTGGATATTGGGTAGCATATGCTTGCCCAATGCCGGCGGTGTACTAACATGAGGGGTAACAGAGGTGTACCTGGGTCTCATGAGTACTCGTATTATAAATGCATTTGGGTAAACAGAGAGGTTGCCTAATCTCTCATGAGTATATATATTTTCATATTTTTAGACAACCAGATGGGCCGTCTAATGACTCATGAGTGCATTTATGATTGATGATTTGTGGATTTTCGTATATATTTTTATGCGAGTTGTATTGTTGTTTTTACTCATACGAGCTGTAAAGCTTACCGGGTTTGTGCTTACAATCCCGGTGCACCTATTCGATGGTGTAGGGGATAATTCCGCAGGTGTGGATTAGCGAAAATCGACGGATAACTCTGAGGACTTGAAGTTATTTTATTCTATTGTGTGGTGAGGATTTGTGAGGATTTTTACATTTCCATTTGATATAATGTTGAATTATAAATTTGGTTTGTAATAATCGATTTGACTGAGTTTTACTTTGAACTCACTAATGATCCGCTAGTGACATTAAAATAATTTCGATTTATTGAGATTGTTTTAGAGTTTTTATGACTTCGAAATTTGAGTTTCATACTCGAAATTTTGGGGTCGTGACAATTATACACCAATGTACTGTTTCAGTAAATACTAATCACCGATTTATTATTTCAGAAAATTACTTTTACAATTACTGAACATAAATTACGTTTTATAAAATTTAATGTTCGGAATCACTGTTCACGCTCCACCCAAAGTAGCAGCGCGTAGAGCTCACACGCCGCCTAAACCAACGCGCGTGGCTTGCTCACCGCCGCCCAAAACTCTTTCCTTCCTTCTCCTCCTCCCTTCCACGGCCTAATGTCGTCTCCCTGCACCTCCACAACCACCCACGCGCCGCCACAGACGGCGACATGCGCGCTTCCGCCTCCTCCTCTGAAACCATAATAAATCAACAAATTCAACCACAAACATGTAGATCGCACAAATGGAGACATTTTCGTACCTAAATCGGGCCCTAGGACCGTCGGGAAGTCGCTGGAGGAGCTCGAATCGCCGACTGTGCTTGGTTTCGTGGTGGACGAAGTGTCGCGCGATTCGAGTCCCAATCCGATTACAGGTGGCACCGGGGGGTGAGGAGCGGTATAGAGGGACTATCGCCGAGTTCTTGTGTTGCCTGAGACGGAGCTTGGACGGCGGCGAAACGCAGGAGCTTCCAGTCGTCGATCGAGCTTCGATGCGGTGAGCGGCGGTGTGATGTGTCCGAGGGTGGTAGCTGGAAACCGTGCGATGCCTTAGGGACCGACGGTGAGAGCCACAGAGGCCGGAGTGGTGCGATCGGCGGAGGCGATTTTTAGAGAGAGAGAGTCGGGGTCGAGAGGGGAGAGGGAGCTGCGGGGAGAGAGAGAGAGAGAGGGAGAGAGGGAGAGGTTTCTGTTTTAGGAAACCCTAATTCCCTAAAAACTCATTTTATACTATTTTCAAAATCGGAAACTAACTTCTGTCACTAATAACTTTCACATACGACGTCCAATTATAACGCGTGACGTGTCCACGAGTTCGTATTGACGGGCTCTACAACTTCTATGAATGAAGTTTTTGGAAATGAACGACAAAAATTGAAGTCAACTCTCAAGTCACAAAATGTAACGTTTTTTCCAATTTAAATTTCCGAAGACGGTTCCGTTTCGTTTTGACATCGACGAGAAAACGAAAAATGCGATTTATTCAATTCTCAAATTAAATGACTTAAAAAAATTTTTACAACGCAAACCCAAAAAAAATCGGGGTATTACATTTTGTATTCTTGTTTTCGTTTTAGGAATGGGAGATGATTTAACAGCAGATGTAACTCAGAATATTGCGTGCAGCTAGCAGATGTTACATGTTACTGGGATGTGAGAATAAAGATATGTTAGAGGTGTATATGCAGTACTAGGACTCTACGAGGTTAATGTGTTTTGCTTGTCTATAGTAGTACAGATATATAAACTTGAATAAAACGACCTGCGGTAATCAAATGTATAGATTTCCTAGGTTGGAGAAGGTTAATGAAGTACTAAGATTTTGATTTCCTAATTACGTCATTCCTTATTGTAATAGGCTTAGTTGTATCTAAAAAGGAATATTTGAGTAGCGTTCGATATAAAAGCCACACTACGTACGTTTGTAATTCAGATTTCAACTGATCTATTGATAAATAATTCAAGAAATTTCTTCCGTGTTCAATTCGATCGCTTTTGTTCCAATATAAGTACCGAGACGGGGGTTAAAGTAGATCATTATAAGGTTCTAGATTTACCGTCCAGTGAGGAAGGTTCTGAACTCACACAGAGAGAGATTTTAAAGGCATACAGAGCAAAGGCGTTGCTGTTGCATCCAGACAAGAGACCAGACCATCCCTGCGCCAACGCTGAGTTTCAACAGCTCAGGTCATCTTATGAGATACTAATGTTCTAAATATCGGTTATCGGCATCGTATCGGTTTTGTAAAATAAGGATATAACGGGGATATATCGAGATATATCGGATTATATCGGATTTATCGTTTTTGTTAATTTTTAATTTAAATTTAATTTATTTATAAACATATACTTCAAAATATTCAAAATATACCAAATAATATTAACTACTAAGTACTAATTGAACAAAAATAGGTGCACAAAAGATAGATTGAGATATTGATTATGCATTCATCCATTATAAATTTTCTCATCATCAGAATCAAAGTCAAAATCATCTTCTCCATTATCTTCATCCTCATCTTTTGAGATAAAATCATCTTCATAAATCACCTTCTGTTTATTTGCGTTGAAATTCCTCAAAACGACATCGTCTCCTTAAAAAAAATCACCGAAAAAAAGTAACAAGAAAAAAAGTCACCAAAAAATAAAGTCAAACGAAAAAAAATCCACTGATATATCCTGATATATCGCATGTTAACCCGATATTTTGAGTTGACCGATATATTAAGGCGATATGACATTTATCCTATCGGTTTCTAAATATCACCGATATATCGCCGATATATCCCGATATTTAGAACACTGTGAGATACTCAAGGATCCGATATCCCGGGCAGAGTTTGATGCTGCTCTAGAGGTCGACGACACTCTACAGCTCGAGAAGGAGTACAACGAAACGAGTCTTGTTACCATGTTGATTATGTTTACTGTTCTCTCCATTTTGTATGTGACACAGGTGGTAATTTCGATGGCTAAACGCATCATGTATGCAGCGGCGTATTCAGTACATTCGTTGTGTAGCCTTGTTAGGAATGTGTCTTTGGGAACCGCAGGTTTAATAGGAAGGGTATGCCGTTAGCTCACAAGTCGTTTCAAAAATTTTAAATCGGAAAGGAGAACCTGAAAATCTTGTTTTCTGGTTATGATTAGAGTTTACTATAATTCTGATTCGTAACGATGTGTGTAATGTTCAAAATACACGTATTTAATTTGCAGAAACACATTTGCATTCAAAAGTTTAGAACTTCTTATTTTCCTCTTTAAGATATTGTTCCTCTACAAGTAACTTGTACCACTTGCAAGACACACAAGTATACCAAATCCAAACGTTGCAATTTATTTCATCATTTATGTTCTTAATTAACAAACCTATCAACCTACTTCACAACCAACAATTTATGTTCAATCTAATCACCATACAGCTTTCACAAACTAAAATACATACCAACTAAACCAATAAATTTTAAGAGTTGACTAATCATCCATAGTATAAAAGTTAACGCACCACCAATTCTATGAAGTAAATACATGCTTAGATTTAGTGAAGAGAAGACACAAACCTGATTCAAAAGCTTCTCACAGCAATTGGGGCATTTCCAGATAGCAAGCATCGATCATTAATGGCAAAATCAAACTGGTTTTAATCAGTATTACACCCATAACTCTATGAAAAATAAGCTATATTGCATACTGAAATCCGTGTGTAATTACCTTTAAAAATTCGTAGATGTATGTTATTTTATTTACATGGATAACTGTGGATCAATTTCCATTACACACAGATGAATGTGTGTTATATCATGCACTAACAACACTGATCATAATATAAATATAATAAAATAAAAAAATAATTTGATAATCATTAGTCACTGAAATATGTGTGTGGAACTGAGATTACACACGGAAGTCTGTGTGTAATTTTATAGACACTGATTTTAGTGGTTATTGTAAGTATATAATCTCTAATGAGCCCACATTAATTTATCTCACACTGTTAACTGTGTGAATTGATATATGCTACTGATTTATAGCAGTCAGTGTGAGTAAAATCAGTGTGAGAGCTTTTTTTCTAGTAGTGAACACACTCAAATTATTGCTACTTTACATGTCACAATCCCGAAATTTTGAATAATAAAACTCGAAATCGAAGCCATAAAAACTATAAAATAATATTAAATATATTGAAATCATCTTATAGTAATAGTGTATCGAAACTGAGTTCATAGTACGACTCGGTCGACTTGAATAATACATAACCAGTTTATAACTCAAGTATTATAACAAATGAAAATGTAAAATTCTCTTAATCCTCACCACAAATAGAAGAAATAAACTTCGGCAATCTTCAGAGTAAGCCTTCCAACCTGCTAATCTACACATGCAGATCTATCACCTACACCATCGAATAGGTGCACCGGAATTGTGTTTATAATCCCGGTAAGCCATTTGTTACCCCTCATGCAGTACACCGGAAGACAGATTAGAGCTCTAACTGATCGTAACTAACACCGGACCAAAGCTTGGTTCCGATTACTGCCAACAACGTCCGAAGACCAGAAAATGTTTTAACAAGACTCAATGTTAAAACCACGTACAATATAACAATCAACACATGTTTATTGTACTACAACCAATCGACTCTTGTAAAACAATATTAATATAGTCACCACGATATACTCTCATCTGCAAATAAAAATCGTAACATTATATAATATAACAACCCATATATATGTATCGCATTTACCATTTTTGTACACATACACAACCCACAAGATTACATAGATGTCATTGTTTACTCTTGTTAAGAAATTGTACATATGAGTCACCGCTAAGGGTAAACTTATCATAATGAGATTTACTCACCTTATTTCCTGCTTGCAACTTCCACGACACTTAGAGCGATTCCCTCACTCGTTTCGTCGGTCACCTAATAGCATGATAAAGTGCTTAGAAAACGATACGTAAAATCTCAAGTGTCGATTCAGTATGACAAACAATGTTCATGATTTACTGTTCATAAAATTAATATTCATAAAATTACTATTCATACGCCGCCACAGACGACGACACGTGGCGCTCACGCGCCGCCCACAATAGCCGCATGTGGGGCTCACGCGCTGCCCAAACAGGCGCGCGTGACCTCACACACAGTCCCCAAAACCTCGCAATTTCACTTCATATGCCATTGTAGATCGATAGTCTAGCCCCTACCGGCCTCACCTCCTCCCATGCGCTGCCATAGACGGCGGCATGTGCTCCACCACCACCTCCGCCCAAAACTCCTCAAATCAACAAACTTCCAAAATGAAAAATGTAGATAACAAGGAGAGAGACACAACCATACCTTCAGTTCGTCCCAAGCCGGCCGGAAACCGCCGGAATTGCCGCCGTAAGAACTCAGATTGGGGATATAACTTGGGAATTGAATAAATCACATTTTTTGTTGTCTCGTCGATGTCAAACGAAACAAAACCGATTTCGGAAATTTAAATTAAAAATGTTACGTTTCTGCGACTCGAGAGTCGACTTTTATTATGTTGCTCGTCTCCGAAAACTTCCTTCACAGAAGTGGAAGAGCTCGTCGACAAGCATTCGTGGACATGTCACGCACCTTAATCAGACGTCGTATGTGGAAGTTATTATCGACGGAAGTTGGTTTCCGATTTTGGAAATTGGATAAAAGGAGATTTTTGGAAAAACCTTTCCAAAACAGGAAACTCTCTCTTTCTCACCCGTCGGCTCTCCTCTCACCGGTGATCTTCATCCATTAGCCACTGTGCACGACACCGCCGATGTCGTTGGAACCGCACGGCCATGACGCGTCGATCGTTGGTGACGACGACTCACCCCGGGAGGAGCTCCAGCCACACTTGACGAAGCACAACGTCGGCTCCTTCAAACTCGACGTTGTTGGCGTCGCAGGAGCTCGGGGTCACGACTGTGAGACCTCTCTCCTCCTCTTCGAAACGATTCCACAGGTAGTGAGGCTCGAACCGAGCTGCAGTTGCTCCGATCTACAAATCCCAATTCGGGATATTGCGGCGGCGATTCCGGTGGGTTTCGGCCGGCGTAAGGTGAATTGAAGGTATGGTTGTGATCTCCTCCTCATACTCTTCATCTTTCATGTTGGATGTTTGTGGTTTTGTGGAGTTTTGGGCGGAGGTGGTGCAGTGGCGCGTGTCGCCATCTGTGGTGGCGCGTGGGAGGAGATGAGGGCGATAAGGGCTATGTTATCCAACTAGGACGGCGTAGGAAGTGGAGTTGCAGGTTTGGGAGGGCTGCGTGTGAGGTCATGCGTGGCTACTGTTGGTGGCGCGTAAGCGCCACGCGCGGCTGCAAGAGGAATGAGGACTCTCCGTCACAGCCTTGAGCCCCCGCTTCGTCGGCGCAGTCGATTTCGTCGGAGCTGCTGCTGGGTTCCCTCGGTGGCGACGCGTCACGGCGCGGGGTGGGTCGCTGTTGCAGTGGGTCGAAGCGTCTAGGCCGTGCGACTCCAACGACATCGGCAGTGTCGTGCACGGTGGCCGGAGGACGGAGATCGCCGGTGGAGAAGATCAGAGAGAAACGAGGGTCGGGAGAGAGGAGAGAGAAAGCTCGGGATAATTTGATTTTTTTGGGAAGTTTCCAAAAAAAATCATTTGATAGCCTTCCAAAATCGGAAACCATCTTTCGATGATAATAACTTTCACATCGACATCCGATATTTAGGTGTGCCGCGTCTCCACGAACTCGTATCGACAAGCTCTACAACTTTCGTGAAGAAAGTTTTCAGAGACAAGCGATGGAATAAAAGTTGACTCTCGAGTCACAGAAAACGTAACGTTTTTCAATTAAAAATTTCCGAGATCAGTTTTGTTTCGCCTGACATCGACGAGAAGGCGAAAAAATACGATTTTTACTCAAATTCTAAATTTAATAATCTATAAGAATTATACGAATTTAAACCTGAAAATTCGAGGTATTACGTTACATCAAGCAAGAAAGGGTTCAAATTCATTGCCACTAAATTACAAATATCAGATAAATTACATTTGTGTGCCCTTTGTTGTTGACTTAACTACACAAACTATATATGAAAACCTAAACTACTGTGTATTTAGTCTATACACATGGTTTGACTAGAAGGGAAAGTAGCTTGTGCAAAGGAAGAAAAAGAAAAATATCACACCTTCAATCCTTCACAACTTACATTCGAAATTGAAAAGAACCTGAATTCGAAAACCACTCTGGGTGATCTAAAGGACTGACGCTGCATATATGGAACCACCAGTAGTTGTGTTCCTCTAGGATTCTGATATTTTTGGTGCCTCCATAGTCGAGCTGGTACTGTTCTTTAAGCAACTGGGTACGCTAAAACTTGGCTTGACTTTTCCAAATGACAATGAAGCAACAAATTCAGCTGGGAAGTTGAGTATGGCCTTAGTACCTCGCATTCGAAAAGCAGTTTGATCATATGCCCAGGCAGCTTCTTCGGCCGTGTTAAACGTGCCTAGCCATACACGTGCACCATGTCGCGCCGGGTCACGAATTTCAGCTGCGTATTTACCCCATGGACGACACCTTACGCCCCTATAGTGCTTCTTTCCGATGTTCTTAACTGGTTTGAGGCCATTCGAAGTCGATTGGTGATTTGAGGACTGGTGTTTTTCAGGCAAGGATGAGCGGTTCAGAGCCATGGCTTCGTTTAGAGCATGGCATATGACCATGTCTTGCGAGTCGTTCTCATTCAATGGAAGCTCATTTTGAGATGCTAAAACCATTGCTAGCTGCCTTTCCTCCCAAGATATGTATTGAGATAGATATATGTTGAAGACTCGGAAGGATTTTGTATGAAATTCTAAACTTGTATTTAAACTTGGACCCATTTTAGTCAAAGAATTGTAATACGCACGAGGATTTTGAGAGCAATCAGAGGTCTTTGCTTTCGTCATCAGCCACGACAGATGATAAACGACTTTGCTCTTTCCCCTACAATTATACCTTCCATGTAGGACAGTAGGAGCATGCGTGTTCTTGAGGGACTTTGTTAGTTTTAAAGAGAAATATAGAAATCAATGGGCAACTTGGATGAGCAAGGAGAATATGATACGTTTCTTCCAATATAATTAATTAGCCAAAACAAACCGTCGTATATGGAAGAATGAACTAAGACTTCAACAATTTCAATAGACTACTTGCACGATGATTTTTTTTTCGGTAATGAATGAACTTCATTAAGGGACCAGCCCAAAGAAGAGCCCAAAAGCATATGCAAAGTACAGGAAAAGGAAAAACAAGATTACTAATCAACTAACCCAAGAACAAAACTAGCAACAGAAAGCAATCTTGCACGATGATTTAAGATGGCGTTGGAAGGACCTTTTATACCTCACGTGATTTGAACTTTGATCAATAAGGACTGTATAGATGTTACAAGACTAGGGCCAGTTTGGCCCGAGTTACATTTTGATTGAATTAAAATGCAAAGCAAGAAAGTAAAGAGAGCAAAACAATTTTGGAGGCTATATTGTGTTGATTCTCATTGATTGAAATTAAGAGGTTATAACAAGTTTATATATGATCGATATGACTACATATATAGAATGACATTAAGACCTTTAAGTAAATCCTAATATGTGTAACATCTATTACATTCTTAATAGCTCCCCCCTCCCCCCTAACCATATGCTTGGTAATAAGCAAGATGGTTGGAGAATTCAACAGTAGCCAAAATTACAATATAGAAACCCAAAACAAAACACAATTTCCTTAAAGCATTAGGAGAGCACTTGAGGAGGTCGATATGGTTGCACATTGAAGCATTAAAGCGGCAGAGGTGAAAGTAACAGTGGCAGCATTCATGCTAACTGAAAACTTAAATCTTTAAAACATTTAGATATCTCAGGAAATATTTTAAACTGAAAATTAAAAGCTGCATATGATTGCACACTGCTGTAATCATTCCTCTGCAAAAATTGTGGCTCAAAGATACCTAATAATATTAAACAAGAAAAAACGACCGAACCGAACTGAAAATATAGTCCGGATAACCGAACCGAAGAGATGTAGTTTAGAAAATGAAGAAAACCGAACCAAAACCGGTTTAAACAGTTTGAAAATGGTTTACGTGATCAAACCAACCGATTTAAAACCGAACCGACCGAATTTAATTTAATGATTTA
Source organism: Argentina anserina (assembly GCF_933775445.1). Taxonomy (NCBI): domain Eukaryota; kingdom Viridiplantae; phylum Streptophyta; class Magnoliopsida; order Rosales; family Rosaceae; genus Argentina; species Argentina anserina. Next base: position 2,910,801 of record NC_065874.1, on the reverse strand, counting down.
AAAAATAATAAATAATGGGTATTAGTACAAAAAGTAACAAAACATAACATAGAAGGTTGTCTAGCGCAGTTTGTAAAGCGTATGGTTGTTATATTCTAGGTCAGGAGTTTGAATCCCAACATTGATATTTGATGTTTTATTGAAAATATCTATCAAAATAAGAATAAATATAATCTTTACATAGTTATTAATGAGAAGTGTGTGTGATGTAGTGATTTGTGGCATCATCTTTGGGTACGAGTTCGAGTCTCACCTTTTGAAAAATTTAAAAAATTTACATATGAGATGTGAACCGAAATCGAACCAAAACCGAACCGAATTTCGGTTAAACCGATTGTTTTGGTTCAGACTAATTCGATTCGGTGAATGAGTGAGTTTCTAGAAAACCGATCAAAGTGGTTCGATTTCGATTTGGGCTAAAAACTGAATCGAACCGATATATGACCAGCCCTAAATCATATCATAACAGAAGCCCATGTATACCAGCAACATAAAAACGCATCAACCCCTCCGCTTTGCATCTGTAATAACCCTAGATTTTTAAAACAATATGTGAATTGATTTGAATTCTATTAAGTTTTGGAATTTCAAATAAAATGAAACTTATTGTTTACGATGCTTTGAAACGAAAAACGGAAACGTTTTCGGAACGTTTATTAAGAAAAACGTTACGTTTCCGAACGAAATTATCGACTTTTATTCCGTCGCTCAGTTGCGAAAACTTTCTTCACGAAAGTTGTAGAGCTCGTCGATACGAGTTCGTGGATATGTGACGCGTTCGAATCGGACGATGTACGTAAAAGTTATTAACGACGGAAGTTAGTTTCCGATTTTGGGAGGGGGTATATAAGGAATGATTTAGAGCTAGGGTTCCCATAATTGGAAACCCCCTCTTCAGCCCGCCTCCCTCTTCCCTTTCTCTCTCTCTCTCTCTCTCTCTCTCTCCCCGACCTTCACTCTCTCTCCCCGATCTCCGGCCTCCAGCTCCCCGTGGCCTGCACCGCCCCGCCTATCAACGTCGCAAGGACCTAGGCAGTCACCCTCCAGCCTGCCAGCACTTGCTTCGCCCCCGTGAGGACCCCCGACGTCGCCACAGTCGCTGCAAGCCGCAGCGCCGATCCACCTCGCCACCACCGAGCTCGAGACGAGCTTCCCACCATCGATTGAGGTGAGATAGATGCTAGGAATGATTATGTGATTGTTGAGGTGAATTTTTGATGTGTTTGGGATGAGATCGGAGGGAGATAGAGGGGGAGGGTTACCGCCGCCTAGTAGTGGCGCGTGGGGGAGCGTGGAAGGTGTAGGAGAGGGTCTGCCACCGTAGGAAGGAGGAGGAAGAGATGAGGGAGAGTTTTGGGGCGGCGGTGGCGTGATACGCGCCGTGGTTAGCCTCGGCGCGTGGGCCCCACGCGCGGCCCGCCGGAGGTGGCGCGTGTGCCACACGCGCCGCCACGTGCGGCGGTGAGAATAGTTTTGACAAAAGGGTATTTTGGTAATTTACTGTGTACGGTAAATGTAAATGTAATTTTTATTTACTACGGTAAATGTAATTAAATTTTACCTTCGGTAAATGTAATTATAAATTACTTTCGGTAAATGTAAAAAGTAATTTTGTAAAAGGGTAATTTAGTAAATTTTATTTACTGAATTTGTATTTACATTTAAATCGTACATATACGTACAGAAATACGTATTAATATTTATACATACAGAAATACGTATATAATATTTATACGTACAGAAATATGTATTAATATTTATACGTACATGAATACGTATATAATATTTATACGTACAGAAATACGTATTAATATTTATACGTACAGAAATACGTATATAATGTTTATACGTACAGAAAATACGTATATAATGTTTATACGTACAGAAATACGTATTAATTGCATATTTGTACAGTATTCGGGAATAGTAACAGTGAACAGTAACGGTGAACAGTAATTTCGTAAAACCGAAAAATTGCTGAACAGTAACCGATTATTACTGTTTCGGCATTTAAAGGTTTACGAAACGATTCTAAAATTCTTTTCTTATCTTTTCAAGGTGATCGTTAAATCGAGGAAAGGAATTATCATCAGGAATTGTGGAATTACGCTCGAGTCGATAAGGTGAGTAAAATCTCACTGAATTACGAATCTACCCTCGTGGTGATTCAACATTTTTGCGAGTGTGTTTATTTAATGAATTACAACATGTATATAACTTAGTGGACTACGTATATACAGTATAATGGTAATAAATATATATATATATATATAGTTCATTAAATTACATACTGTTATTAATTCATTAAAAATAGTCATTTCGGTGACAGAAAAATTGTGCATGTGTGATTTTAATGGTACGATATGATGTGAGATTATCGTACGTAATTTTCAGGTGTTTATGAAATATGACATGTATAGGATATAGTGGACTATGTATATATTGTATAAATGGTAAATAAATACGAATATATATAGTTTGCTATATAATATACTGTTATGATTTTTATTGTGGATATATCGTGAAAGTTTTAAAACGTACAATATGATGTGTGATTATTGTACATGATTTTATCACGAAGAATGTGAAATATTGTGATTTGTCTTCGGACGTGATGTGTGGTACAATATGATGTGAGATTATTGTACATGTTCGGCAAGTCGGAACCTAGCCTTTGGCCGGGCGAAAGTTACGATACAGTTAGAGCTCTAGTCTGTCTGCCATAGTACTGCATGAAGGTAACGGGTGGTTATCTGCTCATGGGTACTCAGCTTGTTGTGGATGTTGGGTGGCGGGTGGTTACCCAACATCAGCGGTATACTAAGTGAGGGGTAACAGATGTGTACCAGCGCTCATTAGTTACCATTTTGTGAAAGTATTAGAGTAACCAGATGTGTTGCTCATTTCTCATGATTTTCATTATACTGTGTTGATGTGGAGTTGTGTCTTTTATGAGACAAGAGTTATATTAATATTTTACTCATACGAGCTGTAAAGCTTACCGGGTTTGTGTTGCAATCCCGGTGCACCAATATCAATGGTGTAGGGGATACTTCCGCAGGTGCTGAGTAGTAGTGATTGAGTGACGACTCCGAAGACTCGACGTCGTTCGCATCCAGTAGTGGTGAGGCTCTAGCATGGATTGTGTGTGAGATTTGGTGTAATTTTATTTGTGAGGTTGTTGTGAGGATTATACAATTCCATTTGTTATATGTTGAATTATCATTTGGTTTGTAATAATCGGCTTGACTGAGTTATATTTTAAACTCAGATGTGATCCGCTGCGACATTAAAATGATTTCGATTTCATTGAGATTATTTTGTGTTTAACGATTTTAAAATTTTGAGTTTTAAGCTCGAAATTTTAGGGTCGTTATAGCATCAGATTCCATGATAATGAACTAAGATCAATGCAAACGTAAGCAGCCATAAGGTAATTATGCACATAGAGGTCTATTGCACAATCTTTTGAAGCCAAATCGCAATTCACGACAACAACACCATATGCCAGAAAAATTGGAACCAACTTCACCAAATGCATACATCTACTTCCACTAAGTCATATAACCAATCCTATAACCCAATTTGTCGAACCATAACCACCAGTCCAAAAACAAATTATAGAAAACTTATTCGTCAATTTTTTTACAGCAACTTTGATATAAAAGATAAAATGAAAAACTGGTGATTAGAGCACAACAACTCAAACCACATAATGATTACATGATCCAAGTGAGAGAGGTGACTGAATCTGTAATGATAAAACCAATATCTCTGCAATTGGAGCCAAGCATGAAATGAATTCACCATTGAGATAGATACTTGCAACAAAGCACTCAAAGTTCCCAACACTCATTTTAGAGAATAAACATCAAATCACAATCATCTACTACTACAATCAACCATCCAATATACTTATATCACTAGAATTTGTGATTTTACCAGAAGTAGACCTCATTACTCAAGTAGATTGCAAACCCGTTTGTAAACTGAAGATGGAGATATAAACACGCAACAGCCAGATCTAGAAGACAACTAAAGATGAAGAATGATCGTTTTCTAGAGTTCGTCGGTGACAAGATTACCACCAGAGATATTACCACGTGCCGACGAAATCCACAACGTCAGCGGCAAAGTGACTCGAGAAGCAAACTAAGTCCTAGCCAGCGATGGCTCCATAGAGGCATAGAGGTCGGCCACCAACACACAAGCAAAGGGTCAAGTTGACTAAGCAATTTAGCAGAGAAATTGGATAATAGGAGTTAGGGTTTTGAATTTGGGGAAAATTGAAATTGGAATCTAATTGAAAAATGCAGAAGCAAACAATAATAACCTATGGATAAGAACCTTGGCTCTGATGCCATGATAGGATTTAGGGTTTACTGAATTGAAATGCAAAGCAAGAAAATAAAGAGAGGAAAAATACTTTTGAGGCTCATTGTGTTGAATCTCATTGATTGAAATTGAGATGTTACAACAAGTTTATATATGATTGATAGGGCTACATATGTAAAATAGCATTAAGGCCCTTACAAGTAAATCCTAATATGTGTAACATCTCTATTACATTCTTAATACATTTGCAGCTTCTGTTAACAACTGTTTTTAAAAATTTCATTTGACAACTTTCATAATTTACTTAAAAGTTACATTAAAATTTTAGAACTTAAAAACAAACTGATTCACCGGATATTTTTACCAACTTAAATTAAGAAATGAGCCCATAATTTAACAAAACAACGGGGCCAAACTGGACCCAAGTATCACTTTCAGAATAATCTGCAGCGTGCCACTATAAATGTGTCTGCTTATCGAAAGAAGATGTTAAGAGAAAGTATATATGTCGTTAACATGCTAATGAGATCAAAATCCAGAGTCCAGAACTGACCTGATTGTATGTAAATGACTAGCTAGTATACAAAAGTTTATATGAATAGAAAGTTAGACATAATCTTGTCCATGCTGCACCACATGTCCACATGACATCCTCACAAGCATTGGGATGAACACGGCAGCTTGATCGCCACTCATTAAAAAACAATGTAACTAGAAGAGAAGATTTGCTTCCCTCTGATAATATTTTCATGGCTTTTCACTCCACTTCATTGGTATGCTCTGCATATGCAAACATACGAAAGATAAGCATGTAAGAAAACTTAAGGAAAAGAAAGCGGCCTTTGTAGATTATGAAATATGACACATAACACAGGTGTTTATCTAATCTTAATCATGTAAACTATGTACCTTTCGATGTAAGCTTCATATCCTCATCAAAACATTTATAAAAATTGAAAGTCGACAACATCTCTTAGACTTTCTTCTAGTGACAGCTACAAGTGTCACTCTAGCTATCACAGTAATAAGTAAAGTTAAATCTAGTTATATACAATATTATATACCATGTCAAATGCAGTGTAAAAGCACAAAGACTGAGCGAGAATGAAACTGCCTGAGCTTTAATTGGGTTTGTCTGTTGTGCAGCAGGATATAGTATACACACACTTGTGTGTGGTGAATGAATGGTTTGATAAAATGCACAGTGGGTGTGGGGAGGATTGTTTGTGGATGAAAGTGCTGCTGCATACCATGCAACAGCGTATAACAGAATTCTCCGCTTTAATTTACCTTGAAAATTATCGCAACTCTGGCTATTAGTATTCCACTGAAGTTGTGCTGGAAGAGTTTGCTGGTTTTGATCTTGCTCCCTCATCGCTTGTCTTGGCACTTGAATGGGGTTATGGTGCTCATAAGGTGAAAATCTTTGACTCGTATTTCTCCTATGGCCAGTGAGAATGGGGCCAACTTGGGGCCCCGATGCTCCAATAGTATGAGGTTCATATACTACAAGTCCATTACAGGTTCTTGGACAATCTATCAGTATTCCTCCAGTTCCTCTCCCCTGTCCTTGCACTTCTATAGGCCTATAATCATGGACATTACCCCCATGAAATGGCTGATGAAAGAAGTTGAATGAATCCATGCCAATTCTTCTTTGGTCTTGAAAGCCTCTCACTTGGGACATAGGCATCGCATAAGTGGAAGCTACAGAAACACAATCTGCTAGAGCCTTGCTGCTTTCAGTGTCTTGCCCTTGTAGTAGAGAAGTGAAACTAGAGGTACACCCATGATCTAACCCTAGAGTTTGATTAGTATATCCATAATTCAAAGCCCTTCCAGAAAGGGGTACAACTGCTGCTCCTCCTTCTACGTCGCCTTTGGTATTTCCTTGGTCTACAACCCCCGTTGATTCCGATTCCGGCCGGTTGGTGTTCAGTTGGCTTCTGAGATATTCACACTCCGCCTCTAGAGCCTTGTACCTGCCCAAAGGGCCAGCAACGGGGTCCTGCTTCCACATATAGGCTTCCCATATGAAAGACCGAACAGCCTGAGCCCTGTGATTTTGGTACCCTAGTTGCTTAAGAAATTTTGACATGTTGCTCACGCCGAAAAGTTTGTGCACGGCTTTAAATTCTTCTTCCTTATCCGCCGTGAAGTAAGGGGCCATCACACAGTCTTCTTCGCATCTTTTTCTCTGGTGCCGACACGCAGCGCAGGCATGGCGTCCCCCGCTAAGTTCCCCTGTATTACTGTTGCCAATCGACATTAGGGTTTTCGAGCAGTTTTGTAATAACTATTAATAAACAGGGAAAGAAAAAAATGGAACTGGAAGCTGTCGGGGCAACCGAACTACTGCGTGCTTGTAGAGAAACACGCGGCGATCGATGAAGCGAGTATATAGGGGGACGATGAAGACGGAGGAGAAGAAGGTGTTGTAGTGAAAGAATGATCGAGTTATTGAAGGCTGCAGAGGTTAAATTAGGTCACGAATATATTTAGAATGCTTTATACGTCTTACTTTAAGAAACAAAATCTAATTAATAAACAGTAATTTCTACTCTTATAACCAGAATCTATTTTGTCAATTAAAATAGATGTGAAATTACGATCTAACCCTCACATTATAGACTATATTAAAATAAATTTTAATAAATAAAAGATAATATAGTAATAAATAAAATAGTGTAAAAACTAATTATCATTTTTTCCCTTAAAATCTCTCTTAACTTCTTACTCCCACCTTTTTCTCTAACACTCACGTATCACACACAACACAACGTGTGTGTTTTTTGTTTCTAATTATAACTGATCAATTTTAATATGATATCATCGTGTCAATCATGATCTCCAGTAATCAGGGTAGATATCAACTAAGTCGATAATCGTTGACCGACAAACGTATTGATTCCTGATCGATCAGGATAACTTCTACAAGTAAAATTCTCCAATCCTCTTGCACTAGGGCAAAAAACATGGTATTTAACGGTGATTTATATCTATACATAAGAGAATTCATGACAACCTGAGGCAAATTTGGGTGGTGGACAATTAAAATCCCTCGATCGATTCTCTTTTTGGTAGAAAACTGCAACATAACCTAATTCAAAAATCTCGATACATCTGTATGTACGATCAACCTCAATAAAAAAAACCATTTCAACTATTATACGTGAAATTACTAAGAGCAAGTTCACCAGTGAGAAAAATGAAGACCTATGTTGATGCACAGAGTGACACTTCCTTATTACTTAATAACGCCAAAATACTTTGGAAACGACATCATAACTATAACACACGACAAATATCTAATGGTTATTTTAGGCCTCATCATTTAGCCCGCGGATCCAAAAAGCCCGCAGAGGCCCGCAACCCAACGGGCTTTTACCCGGTCCGGCCCGTGAGAAAGCCCGTCAAAGTCCGCTTCCATGGGTAGAGGGCCGGGCTTAAATTAGAGGTGTGAAACCCGACCCGGCCCGTGGGACCGGCCTGCCAAAAGCCCGCAAGGCCTGGCCCGTAAAAGCCCGCCAAATAATAAAATATTATACATACATATTTTATTAGGTTTAGAATAAAACTATTGCATTATGAAGCAACTATATTAAAGAAACTTCTCGGGATCGATCGACACCAGTCGATATAATCGGTATATATATTTAGTGACCCTGTAAAAATTTCATCCAATTCAGAACTCGTTTGACCGTCGGAATTTCCGGTAAACCGAAAACAACACTAATATGTCATAAGGGAAGACCAATTACCAAAATGCGAACACCAAAAGTCATTTGCATATCTGAAATCACGTAATTTTTGTCACCGATTATGTGCGGTCGCACCAAGGAAACCCATTTGGCAAAGTCCCGGTCAATGAGGATTTTAATATGTCAAAACGCATTTTTCTTTGTTGACCGTAGGTACGGACGGTCAAACAATATCCAAAATGGACGAAACTTTTACAGGTTTTCTAAATATATATACCGGTCACATCTACTGCTGTCAATCGACCATATTTCGAACTAGAGTTATTGATCGCCGAAGCGTCTACTAATGTATCATAACCTTTATATTAGGTTTATATTAAAACTATCGCATTATGAAGCGACTATATGAAAGAAACTTGTCGGGATCGATCGACAGCAGCCGATCTGATTGGTATATTATCAAGATGCTAATGCGGAAATTTGTTTACATATTTGAAATCACCTAATTTTTGTCACCGATTGTGCGTGGTCGCAACGAGAAAACCATTTGGCAAAGCCCCGGTCAATGAAGTGTTATTATGTGAAAACGCCTTTTTTTTTGTTGACCGAAAATTCCAACGGTTAAACGTGGTCCGAATTGGATGAAATTTTTACACGGTCTCTAAATATATATATCGATCACATTTATTGGTGTCGATCGACAAGATTTCGAAACTAGATTTTATTTGTGACTTTTGTTTTAGAATGTTTTCTAATAATTATTTTATTTTTTCGAACCCTTAAATTAGAGTATTATATTATTTTTATAATACAAGCCCTTAAGGCCCGGCCCGTAAAACCCCGCAAGGCCCGGCCCGCAAAAGCCCGTCTTATGTGGGCGGGCTTGGATCTTCGTATTTTTGAAAATACTCGCCCAACCTGGCCCACCACTTATTTAAATTTATTAAGACTCGGCCCAAGCCCGTCACTCATGGGCCCGGCCTGTTGACGAGCCCTAGGTTATTTGATATGAAAGTCGAATGTAATTTTTAACGAAAGCCCTGTAAACTTCAATCATTGCTACAATATCCTATCTTTCTTAAAGAAAAAAGTTATCAAGATCGTACGTATTCATCAAAAGTAAGCATTCGATTTAGTAACAATAACTATGCCAATTTTATTACAAAGAGAAGTCACAGACCCTTGCATATGATATCATATGGATTGAGCGACCCACTTATTATTATTATTATTATTATTATTATTATTATTATTATTATTATTATTATTATTAAAGGGGTTTGGAACCCAGCCAAGATTGGAGACTCAGTCCCACATCTGGTTCCATTTATTAAAAAAAAATACATAACAAGGCGGATTAGACCAAAACCTTTCCGAGAGAAAAAACATAAAGAAAACATAATGTAGATCATCCTATTATGAAAACCGATAATTTGAGAATCTTAAATAATCAACTTGTAAGAACTTAATGAGCACACTAGGGGGACTATCATACAATGCAAAAGTGTCATTGGTGAGGACTAAATTAGTCATTTTGTCAGCTACCGCATTTCATTATCTAAAAATATGACTACAGCGAACGGACATTAAACAGACTTTAGATAGGTAGTTGTGCCAACGGACACTCAAGTTCCATGGAAGAGAGAAAGACCTAGAAGAAAAACAAGTCACTACACTTACAAAATCACTTTACAACCATAAGTATAACCAACCTCTAGCAATAACAACTTCAATTGCCAAAATTACAGCATAAAACGTAGAATAAAATGAAGAATTTAATCCAAGCGACTAACAAAACAGCATAAAAACCGCCTGAAGAATCACGAAAAACACCCCACGTTGTTGCTCGATCTTTTTCATCGCAAAAGGCAAAAACATAAAACATATTTTTAACCAAGGTTCTAAAAACGCTAGGTGCTAGTCAGGCGGATTGCCGGGGACTACCGCTTAGGGGCCGAGGCGGTTTGCATTTTTTAATTATTTTTATTTTCTTTATGGCATATAAAAATTAAAATAACATTATAAACAAGTAATTTTATGGTTATAAATAAGATAAATACTCGAACATATATATGAAATCAAATGTTTAATACTTCAACAACACTGAGTTTGTTTTAGAAAAAAAAAGTAAATACAATTACGCAATGCACACGGTCATATATATATATATATATAGTTAGCAAATGGATTCAAGCAAACTCATACACAAAAGGATTCAAAGTAAGGCAACTAATATTGCAACGGAACCGGCACTCCTATAAACTAGTTAAGCGCGCAACGACAACAAGTGTCACGACCCCGAATTTTGAATGATAAAAATTCGAATTCGAAGCCATGAAAACTCAAAAACAATCTCAAATATACTGAAATCATCTTATCATAACAGTGTATCGAAACTGAGTCCACATCATGACTCAGTCAACTCGAATAATACACAATCAATGGAAATGTAAAATTCACTCCATCCTCACCACTAACAGTAGAAAAAAATCTTCGACGTCTTCAGAGTAGTCCGTTAATTCTGCTAATCCGCATCTGAAGAACTATCCCCTACACCATCGAATAGGTGCACCGAGATTGTAAACACAAACACGGTAGCTTTGCAACTTGTATGAGTAAAACAACAATACAACTCGTGTATAAATACAAAATAAACATACTGAAAACATATAATTATAAATGTACTCATAATCATTGGACGGCCCATCTGGTTGTCCAATAATATCTGAAAATATAAGTGCTCATGAGAAATAGGACAACCCCTCTGTTTACCCAAATACATTTATAATACGGGTACTCATGAGCGCTGGTACACCTCTGTTACCCCTCATGAAGTACGCCGTCAGACATTAGGCAACCTCTCGCTACCCAATATCCAAAAGTAAAATACTGAAAACATTTAATTATAAATGTACTAATTAGTCATTGGACGGCCCATCTGGTTGTTTAATAATATCTGAAAATATAAGTGCTCATGAGAAATCAGGCAACCCATCTGTTTACCCAATTCCATTTATAATACGGGTACTCATCCGTTACCCCTCATGCAGTACACTGCCGGGCATTGGGCAACCCATCTGTCACCCAAAAATCCCAAAAATATGGGTACTCATAAGCTGGTAACTCATCTATTATCCCTCATGCAGTACACCGGCAGACAGACTAAAGCTTTAACTGTAACGACCCCAAAATTTCGAGCATAAAAACTCAAAATTTAAAAGTCGTTAAACACCAAAACAATCTCAATAAATCGAAATCATTTAAAATTCCACAGCGGATCATCTCTGAGTTTAAAATATAGCTCAGTCAAACCGATTATTACAAACCAAATTATAATTCGACATTATAACAAATGGAAATGTATAATCCTCACAAGAAAGTCGCACAAAATCTTCACACAAGCTGGAACTAAATATCTTCAAGTCCTCTGAGCGGTCCGTCAATTCCCGCTAATCCACACCTGCGGAGTATCCACTACACCATCGAATTGGTGCACCGGGATTGTAAACACAAACCCGGTAAGCTTTACATCTCGTATGAGTAAAAACAACAATAAAACTCGCATATCAATATATATGAAAATCCACAAAAACATCAAATATAAATGCACTCATGAGTCGATGGACGGCCCGTCTGGTTGTCCAAAATATGAAAACGAAAGTGCTCATGAGAAATTGGGCAACCCTTCTGGTTACCCAGATGCATTTATAATACGGGTACTAATGAACGCTGGTACACATCTGTTACCCCTCACGTAGTACACCGCCGATATTGGGCAACCTCCTGCTACCCAACATCCAAAAATATGAGTACTCATGAGCCGATAACCACCTGTTACCTCACATGCAGTACTCCGGCAGACAGACTAGAGCTCTAACTGTATCGTAACTTTCGTCGGCCAAAGGCTAGGTTCCGACTTACCAAACACGTACAATAATCTCAAATCATATTGTACAAAAATCAAGTCCGAAGACAAATCAACATTTTAACAATCTCCATGTTAAAATCACGTACAATAATCTCACATCATATTGTACAAAAATCAAGTCCGAAGACAAATCAACATTTTAACACTCTCCATGTTAAAATCACGTACAATAATCTCACATCATATTGTACAAAAATCAAGTCCGAAGACAAATCAACATTTTAACAATCTCCATGTTAAAATCACGTACAATAATCTCACATCATATTGTACAAATCAAAATCACATGCTCGATATACAATCTCGTCATCAAAATGACATCATCACGATAAAATCATAACAGTATATTATATAGCAAACTATATATATGTACATATTTACCATTTATACAATATATATACATAATCCGCTATATCATATACATGTCATATTTCATAAACACGTCCGAAGACAAAACGTTTTAACAAACACCATGTTAAAACCACGTACAATAATCATCACCTCATATTGTACAAATTAAATCACATGCTCAATATTTAATTCTCGTCATCGAAATGACCAATTCTAATGAATTCATAACAGTATATAATATAGCAAACTATATATATATGTACTTATTACCATTTATATAATATATATGTAATCCACTATAACGTATACATGTCGTAATTCAATATTAAAAACTCTTGCAACATCTTGAATCTCCACAAGAGTAGATTCGTAAATATGTGAGATTTTACTCACCTTCCTTCCTGCGTGCAACTTCCACGACACTGAAAGTAATTTCTTCACTTGTTTCGTCAATCACCTAATAGCATGATAAATGCTTAGAAAATGATACTTAAAATACAAGGTGACGATTCCAGTACAACTAAATGTTGTTCATAAAACATTGTTTATGATTTACTAATAACAGTTTTTTTACTAAAAAACTGTTCAAAGTTACTGTTTTTACCAAAACACTGTTCACATTTACTATTGCAGAACACTATTCATATTACTATTCATGTGTCATCACTGTTCACCGACCGCCACCAATCATCACCAAATTTCACCACCACAACCTAAACAACATTTCTAACAACTTTCTAGTTGACACCAAGGTCTAAATCCAAGCCTAAACAGTCCAAATGACGAAGAACATAAATTCGGCACTATTCACAGACCCTAGAAATTGAAATTCTTGATTCGGGTACTTACACTTCGATTTGGCTCTATTCCTTTTGTGGGAATGTTGCTGGGACTGAGACAAGCAAAACCCCCCCCCCAAGAATCTCGAGCTATGGTGGCCGGAGGAGGCGGCGCCGACACAGCAGAAACTTCCGGCAGTTGCTGCACTGTGTGTGGTTGTCGCCGGAGTGCAAGGCGTAGCCCAAACGATGGAGATCGTTGAGCCCGTCAGTTTGATAGATGGCATCACACGAGGCGACGTCAGATGGTGGAGAAATCGGCCGGAGAAGATTTTTGGGTCGGGTGAACAGTACCCGAGCTCGGGTGAACAGTAACCGAGCTGATTTTGGAAAAAAAAACTGATTTTCTGATTTCTAATCTCCTCTCTTTCCTTTTATACTATTTCAAAAATCGGAAACCAAACTTCTGTTACTAACAACTTCTACATACGACATCCGATTAAAGCGTGTTGCGCGTCTACGAATTCGTATTGACGAATTCTACGACTTTCGTGAAGGAAGTTTCCTGAAAAGAGTGACGGATTAAAAGTCGACTCTTGGGTCAAATGAACTTAATCAAATAACACACATTTGGCTCTTGAAACCAATTTCTACTTCGAACAACGACAAAATAAAAGGCGTAAAATGTGAATTTAATCAAATTACCATTCCCTTAGTTTCTGATAAATTAAAAGAAATGGTATTGAAAATTTGGGTTATTACATTAACTGAATCGTAACTGTCGCCCGACCAAGGCTAGGTTCTGACATGCCAACACGTCCGAAGACTGGTTCGAAGATAGAAAAACACGTCTGAAGACATAACACACGTCCGAAGATAGAAAACACGCCCGAAGACATAACACACGTCCGAAAACAGAAAAACACGTATGAAGACAGAAAACCTTTTAACAAAACTCAATGTTAAAACCACATACAATAATCATCACATGATATTGTACAAATCAAATCGACATGCTCAAATAAATAAATATCAACGCTAAAATGAACTCATTTGTAAACGGAAATTATGACAGTATATAATATAGCAAACTATATATATGTACCTATTTTACCAATTATACACATACACAATCCACTATATCATATATATATCATAGTTCATTATTTCATGAATCTCCACAAGGGTAGATTCGTCACTGTGAGATTTTTACTCACATTCTTTCCTGCGTGCAACTTCCACGACACTGAGAGTAATTTCCTCACTTGTTTCGTCAGTCACCTAAAAGCATGATAAATGCTTAGAAAATGATACGTAAAATATCAGGTGACGATTTCAATACAGCTAAATGTTGTTCACATAACACTGTTCATGTTTTACTGTTTTACTAATCACTGTTCCAATGTACTGCTTACTAAAACATCGTTCACATTTACTGTTTTACTAAAACACCGTTCACAGTTACTGTTATACTAAAACACCGTTCACAGTTATTGTTATACCAAAACACTGTTCACATTTACTGTTTACCAAACACTGTCAAAGTCATTGTTTACTAAAACACTGTTTACATCCACTGTTCATAAACCACTGTTCACAGTACTATTCATGCGGCGCCACTGTTCGCCGACCGCCATCAATGACTACTAAATTTCACCACCACAATTTAAATGACATTCCTAACAACATCCTAGTTCATCATAAAGTTTAATTCTGAGCTTAAACACTTCAATTTAACAAGAACCGAAAAACCCAAATTTAAAAACCTAAGATTTCTTTTCTTCGATTCTCCTAGCACACAACTATTAAGGTTAAATCTTTTGGTGGGTTTGTAGTATGGAAAGAGACCTTCAAAATGGGATAAGAATCGTATCGATTGGTTACCGGAGGAGGGAAATCCGACGAGTTGAAGTTCGGTGAAATATGCTTTTTTGGGAGAACTTCCGGGCTTCACCGCTTCTAAACGGCGGCGAGATGGCGGGTGGCGCTACCACCAATCGACAAGGGATATAGCAACCTTTCAAACGTGACCGGTGCGCCGCTCTATGGTGGCCGGATGGCGGAGATCCGGTGGCCCAAAATCAGCCACTCGAAGAGAGAAAAATCTGGGATTTTCGGGTATGGGGTGGTTTGCAGAAGGCGATGGGCACTACCTTGGATATGAGTACAGCTTTTCACCCTCAGACGGATGGACAGACAGAGAGGGTGAATCAGGTGATGGAAGACATGTTGAGAGCATGTGTGTTGGATTTCAGGGGTAGCTGGGAAGATCATTTGAGATTGATTGAGTTTGCCTACAACAACAGCTACCATTCTAGCATCGGCATGGCACCTTATGAGGCACTTTATGGTAGACCATGTCGATCTCCGATCTGTTGGGCCGAAGTTGGTGATGAGGAACTGATGGGTCCAGAGGTGGTTCAGGAAACCACTGAGAAGATCTCGATCATTCGGGATAGAATCCGGACCGCTCAGAGTAGACAGAAGAGCTATGCAGACCTGAAGAGGAGACATGTGGAGTTTGAGATTGGTGACCATGTGTTCTTGAAAGTTTCACCTATGAGGGGTGTAGTGAGATTCGGCAAGAAGGGAAAATTGGCACCGAGGTATGTTGGGCCTTTTGAGATACTTGAAAAGGTGGGCGAACTAGCATATCGACTAGCCTTGCCTACTAGCATGTCGGGCGTTCACAACGTCTTCCACATCTCCATGCTGAGGAAGTATGTACCAGATGAGTCACATGTGATCGATCATAGCACCATTGAAGTGAAGGAAAATGCTACATTTGTTGTCGAGCCGGTTCGTATCCTGGATAGATCCACAAAGAAGCTACGGAGGAGGGAAGTTGGGCTGGTCAAGGTGTTGTGGAGTCACCATGATGAGGGTGATGCATCTTGGGAGCTAGAGTCAGACATGATGACTAGATATCCACAGTTGTTTGTTGAGTGAGCTTGAATTTCGGGACGAAATTCCTTTAAGGGGGGTAGATTGTAATAACCCTAAAATTTCAAACAACATTTGAGTGGATTTGAATTCTTTAAAAATTGTGGAATTTAATTAGAATTGATGTGATTGGTTACGACGATAGGAAACGAGTAACGGATACGTTATCGTAACGTTTAATTCGAAAAACGTTACGTTTCCGAACGTTTATATCGACTTTTAATCCGTTGCTCGATTTCGAAAACTTCCTTCACGAGAGTTGTAGAGCTCGTCGATACGAGTTCGTGGATATGTGACGCGTTCTAATCGGACGACGTACGTAAAAGTTATTAACGATAGAAGTTGTTTCCGATTTTGTAAACAAGTATATAAGGACATTTTGGAGATTAGGGTTTCCATAATTGGAAAACCCTATCTCTCTCTTCACTTCCGCCTCCCTCCTTCATTCTCTCACTCTCTCGACTTTCTCTCTCTCTCTCCCTCACTCGGTTCTCTCCTCTCTCACCGATCGCTCCCTCCCTCTCCCTCTCACCGATTGCCCTCTCCCTCTCCCTCTCCCTCTCACCGATCGCCCTCTCCCTCTCCCTCTCCCTCTCCCTCTCACCGATCGCTCTCTCCCTCTCCCTCTCACCCGAAACCTTGCGATTCTCCGTCGCCCAAACGATCCACCGGTGAGACCAAGGCGTGGGACTGCATCACCATCATCTCTCCACATCCCTAGTGCCACCGGCGACAAATCGGCGATCAAAAACCACGATAGGTGCCGCCGCTGCTCACTACAAGGCCGCCGGCATCTCGAGCTCGCCAACGTCGTTTTTGACGATCCAGATGTCTGATTCGAGGTGAGGATTGGTATAGATGGGTTATGTGATTGATTTGTTGTTGTTTTTGGGTTGTTTTGTGGCGATCGGAGGAGTGGTGGAGGTGTTGAACACCGCCGCTTAAAGCGGCGCGTGTGGAAGCGTGGGGTGGTGCAGGGGCGGCCTAAGGCCGGAGGGAAGGAGAGGGGAGAAAATAGGAGGGATTTGAGGTAGCGGTGGCGCGATACGCGCCGTGGTTAGCCTCGGCGCGTGGGTCCCACGCGCGGCCGGCCGGAGGTGGCGCGTGTGCCACACGCGCCGCCGTGTGGCGGCGGTGTAAACAGTTTTGACAGAAGGGTATTTTGGTAATTTATTGTGTACGGTAAAAGTAAATGTAATTTTTATTTACTGCGGTAAATGTAATTAAATTTTACCTTCGGTAAATGTAATTATAAATTACTTTCAGTAAATGTAAAAAGTAATTTTGTAAAAGGGTAATTTAGTAAATTTTATTTACTGAATTTGTATTTACATTAAATCGTACGTATACGTACAGAAATACGTATTAATATTAATACGTACAGAAATACGTATTAATATTTATACGTACAGAAATACGTATTATTATTTTTACGTACAGAAATACGTATTTAATATTTATACGTATAGAAATACGTATATAATAATTATACGTGCAGAAATACGTATATATTATTTATACGTACAGAAATACGTATATATAGTACTTATACGTACAAAAATACGTATATAGTATTTATACGTACAGAAATACGTATATAGTACTTATACGTACAGAAATACGTATTAATTGAGTATTGTACAGTAATCGTGAATAGTGAATAGTGAACAGTAACTTCGTATAAACCAAAATTGCTGAACAGTAACCGTTTATTACTGTTTTGGCATTTAAAGGTTTAACGAAACGATCCTAAATTCCTTTCTTATCTTTTCAAGGTGATCTATAAGCGAGGGAAGGAAATTAGCATCGGGAATTGTGGAAATTACGCTCAAGTCAATAAGGTGAGTAAAATCTCACTGAATTTACGAATCTACCCTCGTGGTGATTCAACATTTTGCAAGTGTGTTTATCAAATGAATTATAACATGTATATAATTTAGTGGACTACATATATACAGTATAATGGTAATAAG
This sequence comes from Argentina anserina, assembly GCF_933775445.1. Taxonomy (NCBI): domain Eukaryota; kingdom Viridiplantae; phylum Streptophyta; class Magnoliopsida; order Rosales; family Rosaceae; genus Argentina; species Argentina anserina. The sequence continues at coordinate 2,892,791 of NC_065874.1, read as the reverse complement.
TACATATTATATATATAGTTCATTAAATTACGTACTGTTATTAATTCATTAAAAAAATAGTCATTTCGGTGACGGAAAATTGAGCATGAATATGTGAGAATGTTGTACGTAATTCTTCAGGTGTTTATGAAATATGACATGTATAGGATATAGTGGACTATGTATATAATGTATAAATGGTAATAAATACGAATATATATAGTTTGCTATATAATATACTGTTATGAGTTTTATTGTGGTGAGATCGTGAAAGTTTTAAAACGTACAATATGATGAGTGATTATTGTACATGATTTTATCACGAAGAATGTTAAAAATTGTGATTTGTCTTCGGACGTGATGTGTGGTACAATATGATGTGTGATTATTGTACGTGATTTTAACATTGAGATTGTTAAAATGTGATTTGTCTTCGGACGTGATTTTTGGTACAATATGATGTGAGATTATTGTACGTGTGTGGCAAGTCGGAACCTAGCCTTTGGCCGGGCGAAAGTTACGATACAGTTAGAGCTCTAGTCTGTCTGCCTTAGTACTGCATGTGAGGTAACGGGTGGTTATCTGCTCATGGGTACTCGGTGTATTTTGGATGTTGGGTAGCGGGTGGCTATCCAACATCAACGGTGTATTACGAGAGGGGTAACAGATGTGTACCAGCGTTCTTGGTACCCGTATTATAAATGCATTGGGTAACCAGAAGGGTTACTTAATTTCCTCATGAACGTTTTATTTCATATTTCTTTGGGTCAACCAGATGGGCTGACGAGTGACTCATGAGGGCATTTATATTTGTTGTTGTGTGATCTTTCGTATATTTTGATATGCGAATTATATTTGATTTTACTCATACGAGCTGTAAAGCTTACCGGGTTTGTGTTTACAATCCCGGTGCACCAATTCGATGGTGTAGTGGATGACTCCGCAGGTGTATATTAGCGGGAATTGACGGACCGCTCAGAGGACTTGAAGTGATTTACCTCCAGCTTGAGTGAGGATTTTGTGTGATTATTTTGTGAGAGATTGTGAGGATTATTACATTCCAACTTACGTAATGTAAATTATAAATTTGGGTTGTAATAATTGGTTTTCCGAGTTGTAATGATAACTCAGTGATGATCCGCTGTGCACTTAAATGATTTCGATTTTATTGAGATTATTTTGTGTTTAACGACTTTAGAATTTTGAGTTTTTAAGCTCGAAATTTTGGGGTCGTTACAAAAGTTTCCTAAGAAACCCAATGAGTCAAAAGTAAACTCTTAGACTCGTCATATTGAACGTTTCAGAACAATTAATATTTCAAACCCTTTCGTTTTCATTTTCGACTAAGAAAATTGGAGAATAACCAACTTAATAATATCCGGAAACTCATTGGAAATTAGATATGAATTTTTCGGGGTATTACAACAATCATTCCATAAGTTGAATTGTTATGAAAGCACTCCATTCGCGCTGACTCTTGATTGATTGGCACATGGTGTCACGAACTCACGGTCATATATATATGTAGTTAGCAAAAGAAATTGAAAATATAGATAAACTGCCCAAAATCTGCCTAGAACATGCCTGAACCCGCCCAAAATCCGCCTAGGTTTGTTTTTTACTAAAAATGACCAGACATCTGCATAGCCTAAATCATATTGGATTGCCTGCGCCTAGAGCCTAGGCGGCCACCCAGACCGATTTTCAGAACCTTGTTTTTAACATGTACAATGCATATATAGTTACGTAGTGAGTCAATGCAGAATTAAACATATTAGGTACGTAGGTAAATAACAAATTAACAATCAATTTCCCCAGGAGGATATGTAACCATGATTCCAGGATTCGAATAAACAAGATTAATTATATACTTAAGAAATGATAATTGGTTCTATCTAATCGAGTGAGAATGTCCTTCCGTTTTTGGGTATATAGCCATATCTAGTAAGTTTAAGGATGTTTCATGGAATGTGCTTACAATACTTGTCTTCCTAACATATCTGATCCAAGACGATGGTGGAGAATCAAAATAGTATTAGAAAAACAAAATGTTTGATAACTGATCACGATTAGATCATCCCTCCATGAATAAGAATATTTATCAAGCAATTAAATGGTCTATCGATTATACTATTGTTGAAGATAATTCAGCTCTTAATTAAGATATGTACGTACGTGACTGATAAAACCATATTAAGATTTTATTTTATTTTTATAAAAAAAACATATTAAGATGATATCAACATGCATTAAATCATTAATTAACACAAGCTCTTGCTCTTTGAGAGCCTAAGTCCAATTACAACAAAAGATTAAAATTCTAGGCTTGTAAATCTTAGATTTCCCTATATTCTCCGGTGTTCACCGTGTTCTGGCATGGCCCGCCTGTAATCATCTGTTGGCCGCGCCGGTCTTCCTCTAGGCTCTAGGCTAGGGTTGGCGTTATTACGTACATCTCCGATCCATATTCTACATGTACCAGTTGAGCTCCATATTTCATCGCTACAGTCTACAGACAAACCTTAAGAACACAGACACCAATAATAAATCGTCCACACATCAACATTCGAATTCAAAGGCACATTTTCACTCCCGCTCACTCCTTTACCTCCAGATTTTCTGTGCCAAATAAATATTTTAAACCATGTTTTGGTCTTCAAAATAGAAACAGATTTCTTTTGTATACAGTTGGGGTTGCCTGCAGCATGTGCATACCAACTGAAAGCATTTAATCTTACGCATGTTGTGTATTTACTTCATGCATGTTAGCATTTAGTGATGGGTGTTGGCGCAATTTTTGCTGAGATAGACACACATACCCATTTTCATGTTGCACGAATTAGACTTATACGTACCCCTCTTCCATTCACTGTAAGCATCCACAGCTTCCACACTTAAACATATTGTACGAACTCAGATTCTTGGCCTAGCTAGCTTCCAAGTTTGCTGCCAGAGATCACTAAATGGCATGTTTAGGGCAACCTCTTCAAGTATTACAGGTGATTTTCGTAAAGTATCTAACTTCAGTATTATGTGTTTTATAAATCATAGAGAGAAAATGAGGCAGTAATAAGAATTAAAGATTATCATTTTGCGGTAAGTTAATGGTTTAGGCCAGGTACACAACTATATATAAATGTACGTTATATCTATATTGATCGACCCTGTGGAACTTATACTAATTTCATGTAATGGACATATATAGCTAGGGTCGAGTTATGATTGTATCAAACTTTGGTGCAGACAAATTGGTGGAATAGAGAAGAAGCAATGTGATTAGAAAGGGAAAAAGACACAGAAGTAACAAAGGCTTCAATCAATACCAACGACGTCGTACCCTTGAGGCAGATCGAAGACTTAATGAGAGGAATGGGGGGTATGGTACACAGAGAATTCACTACAAAAATGCAGAAGCGCATGTTTGCATCAGACTGAACAAATTAGATCCAAGCAACACAGCCAAACTGAGTCTCTTTCTTAACTAGCTAAAGAAGAGAATCACTTTAACTGGTAGTACCCTATGGGTCGACTTCAGTTGCTATAATTATGTGATGGCTTCTCTTTTCGAAGTTTCTGCATAAATTTCTGTCTGTCTGCTCCCAAACTCTCATATGCAATCGTCACACACGATCACATAGGCCGTGGTCCCTTTTTCTGATCGATAATTGTGTGATGATCTAAAGCGATGAAATAAATACGTTATGGGGGATGTGGAATGAATTGAACGGTTATTATGTGTAGTTTAAGGTATAGAATAGGCATGGTAAGTATATGTTCTTACTTAGGCACCTAAAATATTTGATCGAATACATTCTTGCACCAAAGACTTCAGTTTTTGTTTTGTTTTAGAACACAAATCCTTCGCAAAATTGAACATTATATTCATGCATGCCCTTGATTGTGGCCAGACACTTTTTTCCTTGAAAATGTATAAACCTATACATCACCATGTAAAAATGCTTCAGCTTGATATGTATTTGAAAGCAGTACAATACTTTCTGAAATTTTACTAGTTACTGTTAGTTTCTTTTATTTCTACTGTTAGTTCTTGCCAGGTGTACTCTTGTAGAAGAGTTAGCTAGAGCTCAGCTTTCTTTCTTTCGATATAGAGTATATATAGGAAACTATGCTCTCTGTTTTCTGGTTCTGGATAATTGATCAATACAAGTGTTTTCCTCATTACTTTTCTCATCTTCTTCGCTGCAAACCCTAGCCTATCTCTGATGCCATGGCTATCATGGTATCAGAGCTGCCATAGATGCTGGACCTCTTATTTACGCTTCCGCAATGATTCTAATACAAGAAGTTGTGCTTGTGATTTCAGATCTGAATCGATTTAAGCTCTGATTACTCTGAAAGCTTGGAATCAAGGTTTCGATGGGATCGCACTGCAAATCCTGAACTTCGATAACAATCTGAGGTGAAATTGCTTCCTTCTTGTTCAATTTTGAAGTGATCGTATGCCTGTGAGTTTTATCGCTATGATTTTGGAGAATCTTGAGTAGAATTGAAGAGTATAGATATGTTGGAGCAAAACCTTGTCTTCGCTTGAGTAGTAGAGTAAAATTGGAGCAAATTTTTTTTTAGTGGTGGAGTAAAATTGGAGTTGAGATTTCTAGTTCGTGGCTAAAATTGAGAGTATTCTTGTGATTGAAGAGCGTTGCTGAGCAAAATCGTGATCAAGTCTAAGTATTATGAGCAGTTTTGAGAATTATGAGAAGAGGTTGAGTAGTTTTGTTTCATGTATGAGCAAAAATTGAGTAGATTTGTGTGCATCTATTCTAGTAGCTTGAATGCTTCTTTCAACGTGTTGAGTTTCTTTGTTGATGATTTATATGTTTTCTTGGGCAAATCGAGCAAATTGAGAGAATTGAGCAAAATATTGAAGAGCTGTTTTGGTTTAGAGCAATTTGTGCACAAAATCTTGAGCAAGGTCATTGTGTAGTTGAGTAAATTGAGGAAATTTCTTGAGCATGAAAGAATCTGTGTGGTTGAGTTGGAGTATTTTGTGGATATCATGAGCAGATTGGTCAGATTGGTCTACAAAGTCTGATGTTAGAATTTTGCAGTAGAATTGAAGATAAGGTGTTTGTAGTTTTGCTTATATCAGTGAAGTGCTGATCTGTTTGTTTCAGAATTATCTGCACTATGGCTTCACAACCTACTGTTCTTACTCATTCTGATGTACACTCTCTGCTGAGTGTTATTACCATGAAACTTGGAGAAAGAAACTTTATAAAGTGGAGCTTCCAGTTTCATGCTACTCTTGCTGGTAATGGCCTCTTTGGTCACTTTGATGGTTCAGAGATTCATCCTCCTCGTTATGTTCTGACTACTGGGGGAGAAATGACTAATGAGGAAAGTGCAGCATACAAGAACTAGAAGCAAACTGATATGGCCCTAATAAGTCTCTTAATGGCCACACTTGATGAAGACGTTGTGGATGTGATAATTGGATGCAAAACAGCAAGACAAGCTTGGCTTGCTCTTCAAGAGCGTTTTTCTACTGTATCAAGAGTGAATATTATGCAGCTGAAGACTGAGCTTCAGACTCTAAGAAAGGGTAGTGAGTCAATTGAGAAGTATTTGCAGCGTGTTAAGGATGCTAGAGTTCAACTTTTATCAGTTGGTGTCACTGTTCCAGATGAAGACATTATCATTGTGATTTTGAATGGTCTACCCGATGAGTTTTCCACTGTTAGAACAGTAATTGAAGGAAGGGAAACTCCGATTACTCTTAGGGATCTTCGATCTCAACTTCTTGCAGCTGAGAGGCGCATTGAAGGAAGTTTCTCTTTTCTTCCTAATATGGCTGCAATGGTTGCTCGTGGTGTTGGCTCCAAGAATGGTGATAGGAGTGGTCCTAACAGAGGTTGGAGCTATAGAGGTGATGAAAAAAGGAAGGAAGAAAAGTCTAAGAATGGTACAGTTGAATGTCAAGTTTGTGGGAAGAAGGGTCACACAGTTGATACATGCTTTAAGGTTCATAAATGTCAGATATGTGGCAAGCACGGCCATCTTACAAACACTTGTTATCAGAATCCAGAATACAAACCTCAAGCTACTCAAACTCAAGAAAGACCAGCGTTTGTTGATCCATCTCCCGAGTGTCAAATCTGCTTCAAAAAGGGTCACAGTGCTGTGACTTGCTTCTATAGATCAGATGTCCCTGCGGATCATCCGTCTCTCTCCATTCCCACATGTCAAATCTGTGGTGTAAAAGGACATGTAGCTCTCAATTGTTTTCATAGAACAAATTTTGCTTATCAGGGCACTGAACCTCCTACATCCTTGACAGCTTTATCTGCTCAATCAACTAGAAACTTTCATGGAGTGACTCATGGAGGAAATGTGATTTCAAGTAGAGTTTCTAACTCAAGTTTCTCTGGTGGTTTTCATCCAAGTTCTGGAGCATCTTCTTCAAACTCTAGTAGTTTTTCTACAAACTTCGTGCCATCTCCTGCTCAAGAAGTATGGATTGGGGATTCTGGAGCTACTCATCACATGACATCTGAATTGAGGAATCTTACAATTGCGCAGCCCTATACTGCAGATAACAAAATTACTATTGGTAATGGAACAGGTTTGAAAGTAGCTCACACTGGTTCTAGCTACATTAAGCCTTCTGATCATGTTCTGAAACTGGAAAAAGTCTTGCATGTTCCTAGTTTAACTATGAATCTGCTATCGTTCACTAAGCTTTGCAAAGACAATAATTGCTTCATTACTCTTGATGAAAGTAACATTGCTGTGCAGGACAAGGCATCCAAAACAATCCTCTATCAAGGAAAGAGTAGTGAAGAAGGTCTGTTCCTCTTCAAGTCTCCTCATGTGTCCTCCATTCCTGAGCTATCTCATACTGCTCTTGTGAGTTCATCTTCAACATATCCTATTTGGCATCAGCGTTTAGGTCATCCCTCTTATCCTATAGTGTCTAAAATGTTGGCTAGTAGTCAAATAAAATTGTCTAGCTCTAGTTCCAGTCATATATGTTCTCATTGTCTGGAAGGCAAAATACATAGACAACCTTTTGATGAGTCTGAAAACAGAATTACTGAACCATTTCATAAAATTCACTCTGATGTTTGGGGTGCAGCTCCATGTCTTTCAATTGAGGGTTATAAGTACTATCTTACCTTCATTGATGAATGTACGAAGTTTGTGTGGATTTTCCCACTTATCAATAAATCTGATGTGTTTACTCAGTTTGTGAAATTCTATGCCTTTGTTGAGACTCAGTTCGATTCTAAAATAAAAATTTTCCAAACTGATGGAGGAGGTGAATTTAATAGCAAGGCTTTTCAGAATTTCCTAGATTCTAAAGGCATTTTGCATTATATTACATGCCCTCACACCCCTCAGCAAAATGGTGTTGCTGAGAGGAAGAATAGGCACATTGTTGAAACCGCAATTACTTTGATGTCTACAGCTGGGGTTCCTAAACAATTTTGGTTTCATAGTGTTGCTCATTCCTGCTATCTTATCAATAGAATGCCTTGCAGATCTCTCAATATGATTTCTCCATATGAACTTTTGTTTCACAAAGTTCCAGATATCTCTCAGTTGAAAATTTTTGGATCATGCTGCTATCCCTATCTCAAGCCATATACTCATGATAAGCTTGATCCGAGAACCACTCAATGTGTCTTTTTGGGTTTTGCTTTAGGCTACAAAGGGGTTTTTTGCTACAGTATTTCTCAAAACAAACTGTGGATGTCTAGACATGTTGTCTTTGATGAGTCATCTTTCCCATTTATGTCCTCCTCCATTCCTATATCATCTAGGGTAGATTCTGCTACCTTCTTTCCTTCCTCTACTCATCTCACTACTCTTCCTTTAAGGATGCCTGTCCCCAATACTGGGGTTCTACTCAGTTCGTCTCGCACTGTGTTTGAAGGGGGGAATGAAGTTGCCAACTCCATGGATCAGAATAATGGAGGTGCTACTGCTGTTGTTAATATGAATTTTGAGGATAACAGTGCTAGATCTTGTACTGCTGATGAGAATTATGGGAATAATAATGTTTCTGATAATAGTTTTGATGGGGAAAAATCTTGTTCTCAAATTTTGAATGCTGCTGAAGTTGATTCTATACTGGTTGATAATAGTGGTAGCAATCTTGGTAGCAATAATAGTGCAATAGGTTCAGATGAAGGAGTGCATGCTCATGCGATTGCTTCTACTAATGGTTTTAGTGATGATCAACTTGATGTGTTGCAATTTGGAGGAAATATTGACGTTAATGCAGATCTTCCACAGGAGCTAAACTTCATAGCTGATCAGAATTATAACGAGCATTCAATGATGACAAGAGCGAAGAATGGAATTGTTAAACCGAAAACATTCGAAGATTATTATTGTTTCTCTGCTATTGTTCAACAGAAGTTTTATGATGAGTATCCATTTTTTAGTGGATTCACTGCTATTACTGATATAAGTGACATTGTTGAACCTAAGTCTTTCAGGGCTGCTGTAGGCAAATCAGAATGGGATCAAGCAATGTTAGAAGAAATTGAAGCTTTACAGAAACAAGGTACATGGTCTCTTGTCCCCTGTCCTAAAGATAGAAATATTGTGGGAAGCAAATGGATTTATAAGATTAAGAAAAATCCAGATGGTACTGTTGCTAGATATAAAGCAAGATTAGTTGCTCAGGGTTTCAGTCAGTCTAAAGGTCTTGATTATGGTGAAACCTTTAGTCCAGTGGTTAGACACAGTACTGTCAGGGTCATTCTTGCTCTTGCTGCGATGAATAGTTGGGAATTAAGACAACTAGATGTTAAAAATGCCTTTTTGCATGGAGATTTGAAAGAAGAAGTTTATATGTCTCAACCACAGGGTTATGTTGATTCTAATCATCCAGATTATGTGTGTCTTTTGAAAAAGTCCTTATATGGTTTGAAGCAAGCTCCAAGAGCATGGAATGAGAAATTCACTAGTTTTCTTCCAAGCTTAGGATTCACCTTTTCTCATTCTGATCCTAGTCTCTTCATTAGACATACTTCAAACGGATTGGTTGCATTATTGTTGTATGTAGATGACATTGTGATCACAGGTTCAGATACCAAAGGTATTGATGAAGTCATTTCTGAGTTGAGCATGGTCTTTGACATGAAAGATTTAGGACAGTTATCATATTTTCTTGGTCTGGAAGTTGTAAATGTTCAGAAAGGGTTGTTTATTAGTCAAACCAAGTATGCCAAAGATTTGCTTCTCAAGACAGGCATGGACACTATTAACTCATGTAACTCTCCTTGTTTGCCTCACTATCAAATGACCAAGGATGAAGGTACTCCTCTGAAGGATCCCTCTATGTACAGGAGTATTGTTGGAGCTCTTCAGTACTTGACGTTCACAAGGCCAGACATAGCCTATGCTGTTAATACTGTATGCCAGTTTATGACACAACCCTCAGATGTACATTTTGCAGCAGTAAAGAGAATATTGCGATACTTGAAAGGATCATTACATAAAGGGTTATTCTACAGTTCATCTGGTGCAAATCAAAACAGTGTTGATGTGAAAGCATTCTGTGATGCAGATTGGGCCGGCGAGGTGATTCAAAAGCGCTCGACTACTGGTTTTGTTGTCTTTATCGGAATGTGCCCAGTTTCCTGGCAATCCAAGAAGCAAGGGTCAGTGTCTAGAAGTTCAACAGAATCAGAATATAGAAGTCTTGCAAACACTGCAGCTGAAGTAAGTTGGATTAGGCATCTTTTATGTGATCTGAAAATTACTATTCCTCATGCTCCAGTTCTCAAATGTGATAATCTCTCAGCCTTGGCCTTAGCATCTAATCCTGTTTTCCATTCAAAGATTAAACATCTGGATAATGATTTTCACTTTGTTCGTGAAAGAGTACAGCGGAATGATCTTTCCCTTCAGTATGTTCCTACCACAGAGCAAACAGCAGATGTTCTAACCAAAGGCTTAGCTTCTCCAATCTTTAAGACTCACTGTATCAATCTCAGGCTAGTAACCCTAGCTGAGATTGAGGAGGGGTGAAAGCAGTACAATACTTTCTGAAATTTTACTAGTTACTGTTAGTTTCTTTTATTTCTACTGTTAGTTCTTGCCAGGTGTACTCTTGTAGAAGAGTTAGCTAGAGCTCAGCTTTCTTTCTTTCGATATAGAGTATATATAGGAAACTATGCTCTCTGTTTTCTGGTTCTGGATAATTGATCAATACAAGTGTTTTCCTCATTACTTTTCTCATCTTCTTCGCTGCAAACCCTAGCCTATCTCTGATGCCATGGCTATCAGTATTATCGTATCAAATCCCAAAAGTTAAGATTAATTCACCTAATATGAACTTATTAGAGCGACTTTTAATTTCGATCTACTTACATTTCGACTTTTATTCATCATGTATTGTCCTATCTCAATTCTTAACCTAGAGGATCCAAATTGTCAGTAAACGATGGCTTATTGGTAGTGGAAAGCAGAAGTCGTTCCAGAGCCGTTATATGAAACTGCAAGCAGATCTATGTGAGAATTAATGTATCTATCTCTCATGCAGTGTGAAGTTGAGACTCATGGACATTGAAAACAAAGACGTGGAGATAATCGCAATTCAAACTGATAGCTAGTTCGATTACACAGCACGTTCTTTATTTACTTAATAGAATTCCGAGCTAGACCATAGCTTATTCGAGAGAGAAATCGGAGAGCAATGAGATCAAGGAGACATAGAAAAAAGAAATAGAATTCTATATTCTAAATAAGAAAAATCTATATTCGAATAGATCGATTTCTATATCATTTATATATATATATATATATATTAGAAATAGCATATTATCTAGATTCTAATATCTATTATGATATTATGATTATAGATAATAATGTATATGTAATTAGTTAAATTTATATTTAATTAAATATAAAAATTCTTTTAATTTTTAATTTTTAGGTTTTAGGTCATGCTTCAATTAGCTCTCCATTTCTAATTTTTTAAGGTCGTAACTTTCGTAGTAGTTTCATCGATGTTACCTACTAAATAAAAAGCACTTAGAAAAAGAAGAAGTAGAAAAATGAATAAATATTATAATAATTTGATTCTACGGTCGCCCATAGTAAATGGACCAGAAAATAGAATTTATTTTTTCGTCTTAAAAAAAAAAAATAAAGCAGCTAGATCGAGCAGCTGCAGAGATGATTGGAAAAGGAGGGATTTGAATAATCCGCTGCGTTTTTTAATCTTGATCAATCGGGATTCATGAGCTAGCCTTGCATGTCGGAATCGAACCGACATCACTTGGACCAAACCTTTACACCCTTCCTCTGCATAGCAAATTCTTTTTCTTAGGTCAAAGCTCTACATACTACATAGGAAGTTGGACACTCACCATATCATATAGTCCACACACAATAACACATAGATCTGTTGCTTTCATCATCTCCCCATGTGAAAATTTGCTGCATATATGTGTAGACATCTATTTTAAAACATCAAATACTCCCAGCTTTCCTTATCTATATAGCGGTAAACTTCACCGGTCTGTATATATTATAGAACACGCATATATATCTCTTTCAATTCACAGGGGCATTGTAATATTGTGAAATGAATTATCTGAAAATGATTTTATATCAAGGAAAAACTTCCACATATATGAAAATTATTCGTCAACCTCTATATATAGGCACTCCATCACAATATAAATAAAGTCCTCACTATTTGATGAAATTTAACTGATACTGTACGTACATCATCGAAAAAAATGATACTGTACGTACCAATGTTGCAAACCATAACTGCCTTCTTGATTTTCAGAGTTTTTGAATAAACAAAAGTGAAACAGCTCCGATTCAATTCAGTGCAACCAGTTTGGATTGATGAAGTTTATACGTGAAGAAATACCATTTCTCTTTTTGCCTTTTTGCATGAAATATGGACGAAGAAACAAATGCCAGAGACAATCACAGTGCATTTAACCGATCGCGTAGACCAAGAGTTTGATATATCCCGCTAGGGTTGATAGGGTCCTTCATCCTCATGATCGGTTCCTCTAGGAATTTCAAACTGAATTTAAGTACTACTGTGCCTATTTCTTCTACCCTCTACGTTTTCAACACCTGATCCAACGACTAGATCTAGAGGCAATTATCCATTGGCTGCCTAAGCTGCGGTCAACATGCATTACGAAAACTAAGCTAGCTAGGATCAAGTTAATTTGAGTTGAACGTTGGGTCAACATGCACTTAATTACTCATGTAAATTCAAAAGTAATTAGAAATGGGTCTACGTCTAAATGACCATACGTTTTACATTGCAAACCTGCATATGTTACACAGTCTACACTACAATAATCTAGTGAATAACTAGTGATATATGATCACCTCCAGTTAAGAAGTACTTTCATACACCTGCATACACATATGTCTATGTGTTTAACTGTTTATGCATGTATAATTGTATATTGAAAAAAAAGAAAAAAGTCTGCTCATGGTCTGGATAAGTTATGCATTCGAATGCTCTAAATTTATAATTAATGGTGTTAAGTAGAATTCGACATGCATCAAAAGACAGTACGTCCGATTATGCATGTACTCATGCATATGTAGACTTCCTTGTAAATTTTTCTAGCTGCTTATGTTAACAACACCAGCAAAACGATTGTTGAGGAAGTTCTCTGTAGTCTGTACTACTGATCACTGATCGATGAGTCTACTGACTCATCAAAGTGATCAAGCTAAATATATAGATACGTACACATCTAGGGCTACTGTACACAAATATAAAACCCAGGATACTTAACTAAGCAGGATTGGATGAAAGCACAACTGTCATGTCAATGCACCAGTATAACCCCCTACATCCTCCAGCTTTTTTCTTTATATATCTGCCACTGCCATTCTACGTACTGCTATACTGTGCGAGTTGCGTGCAAGCTTTTTAACCAGGCGTCATGTCGTAAATTTCACCTAAAGAGATATATGAGATTATCAAACTAGCTTCAGTTCGTTCTTAATTGACCTAGATCGACAAATGATCGAAGATTTCAATTAGATTTCGAAAAAGAAAGTAAATGCCCTCGAGTCAATCCAAAATTGCAATTACTAAGCCCCTTCCCCTCTGCAACATATATTGACTTTGAAATACCACCACCGCCTCTCTCCCTACAATATTTCCCCTATTTATTCCTGTGCAACAACCTCTTCCTTCTTCCATTAGAATAATCCCGCACACAAACCCTTCCTCACCACTCCATTAATACTCTCTGCAAGTGAAATAGAGAAAGAAGGAGACAAACTGATCAGAACAATCCTAACTTTTCTCTCATCACACCCACACTGGGCTTCTGTGTTCTTGCTTAGCGTTTAGGGCTTGCTGTGCCAACTCTGATGAAGATCCTAATTAACCACCCAACAGGTACTCTTTCTTTGTTCCCTTTGTTTCTCCTCCGGTGTTCTCTTAGCTCGATCTGTTTCAGTACATGAAATTTTTTGAGTGTATAACAAGCATTAAAACAAAAGTTTTAAGGAAGGGATGGGCCGGAGAGTACTATTATACAGTACTAGTACTACTAACCTAGCTCGTTCTCTCTTTTACCCTTTTATTTACTTCCATCTCCTTTCTTGTTTATCTTCTCACAGGCGATTCCTGTTGTGGGTTCTATCCTTTTTATTCATAGATAGAATTAAATTAACTAGTTTATACTTTATACAAATATTAATTTCTCCTCCAGTCTCTTCCTATTTTTATATTTTCTTGGGGAGATGGGAAGGAGTAAGTACAATTAATTTATGAAATTTAAAATGAATTATACAGGAGTTGGTGATGAGACTCTTCCTATATAAGAAGTGATGTTAGATTGGCCTAGAAGATCCATAGCAGAAACACAAAGCTAGTGCAGCAAAGAGTTTTAGTTTCAAGTTCTTCTCCATCATCAATCATGGCTTCATCAAATAGACACTGGCCTAGCATGTTCAAATCCAAACCCACCCACCACCAATGGCAGAATGACGTCAGCAATCCGCCACTCTTGCCAAACGGTTCATGCCACAGACCCCCGTACTCAACCACAAGTGCTACAACATCATCAGGTTAACTCAAATTTGCTTCTCAATTTAACCGTCGTCATTGATAGTTTGATACCACACACAGTTGTATTTAATATTAAATGAATGAGTGTAACCGTGTGCAGGGCTCGAAGATCAAAGGACGCCGGAGCCAAAGCCGCGATGGAACCCTCGCCCGGAGCAGATTCGGATTCTCGAAGCTATTTTCAACTCCGGGATGGTGAACCCTCCGAGGGACGAGATAAGGAAGATCAGGGCTCAGCTCCAAGAGTACGGTCAGGTTGGTGACGCCAATGTCTTCTACTGGTTCCAGAACAGAAAATCAAGGTCCAAACACAAGCTTCGCCTGCAGCACATCAACTCAAAGCAACAGCAACAATCCCATAAACCATCACTGACTGCTGCCCCTTCATCATCATCTTCGTCTTCCGAAAGATCCTCTCCCAACAAACCACAGCAGCATTCAAACAAGACCTTCTCTATGGGGTTCTCCTCACCACCACATGTTGTTACAACTCATGATGTTTCCAACATCAACTCTCCGACCGCTTCGGTCAATCAGACGTCCTTTTTCCATGCTCTTCCCAACCCTGAAGTCTTGCCCGAGTCGGCCTACTTATTTCCAGTGAATAACCCTACTTCCACCAACGGGCCTGTATCTAGCGCTAATTTCAGTACCACGCAAGGGTTTTGCTTCTCCGAGCTGGCGAATGTGGTTCATGTGACCAACAGTCCCGATTTTCATGGACCTTGTACTAATTTCTTGCTTAGTGAGATTATGAACAACAATTGTATGGCCTCAAGAAAAAATGATCAAGATCAAGAGATGAAAGCAATGAAGATGGACCAACAGCAGCAACAACTCAATTACAATGGCACTGTCACCACTTCTCCAGCAAGTACTGGTGCCGTTAACGTTGCGGTTCCATCCCCCATGACTCACATTCAAGGTAATTTGAGAAATTAGCTTACTTTCAATTTTTTTTACTTTCTTCAATATACACTTCTAAGTTCTAACCCTAGACTGTATACGGTGAACTCAGTTCTAATTTAATTGATAGATTAATTGATTTTTATCATTCTTATTAATAGTTCTGACCTGCACTTATTAATCACGTATATAGTTTAATTTTTATATATACGATGAACTCAGTTCTAATTTGATGATTGATAAATTAAATGATTTTTTTATTTTTTTTATTAATAGTTTTGATCTACATATCACGTATATAGTGCGTGTGTGTGTGTGTGTGTATACGCGACCTTTAAGCTTGTACTCGACATTTAGGTTTTATCCAATCTGATTAGACAACCCAAGTTCGCACGAAGTAAGATCAAATATAATGGGTGTGGTCAAGCATTGTGTCTGCAAAAGAAAATGACACAATTCGCAACATAGGATAGTAACCAATATGAGGAATCCCTAATATGTTTGGTTTCTATCACTGTTATAAAATTAGTGAGGCTCTCATCAAGTAGGCAAGTATGAGTGTGATTGTCTGTCTTTCTTTCACTGAGCTAGCTAGCTTTGCTAGGTTCTGATGTGATCAGTATCATCATCGATCTGCTCTTATCAAGTGCATGGGTTCGGTTGATTGGTCAGACACTTCAGAGTTCAGACCCATATGTAATTGATGATAATGATGATGAAGAGAAGTGACTGACTGATTACTACCGTATGGCTTCATATATGCAGGTATTGGTGAAGCTGGTGCTGCAATTATGGGAGCGGGAGGTGCGGCGAAATCAGTGGTATTCATCAACGACGTCGCATTTGAGGTGGCTGCGGGACCCTTCAACGTGCGCGAGGCTTTCGGGGACGACGCCGTCCTCATTCACTCTTCTGGTCACCCTGTTCTCACCAATGAGTGGGGAGTTACCCTTCACTCTCTTCACCACGGTGCCTTCTATTACCTCGTGCGCATCTTCTCTCTCGTTTTGATTTTATTTACTTGGTCAAATATGCAGTCGTTTATTGATGTGTTTTCATGGTGTTGTTTTGCAGATTTAGGAGATGGATCTGTGGAAGCTGGTGAGCCAGGGTTTCTGCGCCGCATGTCGTGTTTCTGTCTTTGAATTTATCAGCTGCTTGCTAGGGTTTAAAAATATTTATAGGGCTTTCAAGTGTAATGGGGTCAATTTTAGCCTAATTAGTTTCAGAAGTTTGTACTACTGTCATGGATTGCTTATTATATATGTGCTAGTTATTTGATCGATGATCTTTTTCTTTGTGAAAGCATTAATTTAATTTAATCATGTATACTTGTGGAATGTTCATACCAACTAGCTAGGTCAATGCAAAACTAAGTCGGATCGTTCCAGATGAGCTGATAGCATCAATCTCATAGTTTCCTGCTGATTTTCGATTAGCTTGCTTGAGGTTGAAGGTTCTCGCTTTTTAGAGGATTTCTTTTAACATATATCTTCCATTCCACCCAACACTTGGATCAAGCTGCCACGTTTATACCTTCATTCAGTAGCAAGCACCGTAGACTAGATAAAGATAAACAATATATATTGGCTGAAATAAAGTACTAACCTTGTTTGAAAGACCATTCCTCTATGTGGTCCAAGATCTTCCACCTCCAAGGATTGCATGATGGGCAAGCTCGTGCATGTCTACATAAATCTGAGCAAATTAACTGATAAAATCTTTGAAAAAAAACAAACTGATAAAAGTCATAAAACGGATGGCAGTCTCATCCCTCATAGCTTGACATACACGGTTCAGCATAGTGTGCCAAAGTTAATTAAGCAACACTTTACACACACACAACACCTACACAGACGTCAAATATATACTCCAATGAAACCATGTTTTGCCTACAGGCATGGTGCTTAACCAAAGGGCTTGCATGAGATTTTGCATTACTAAGCAATACAGCGATCTCGACATAGATAGAGAGCATTAAGGGTAGGGTGTGTTATATGTATATAGGCAGTTCAATTCAACTCGATCCCTTATATCTGAAACGGAAAGTATTAATGTTCGAACAAACCCTCAATAGTTCGTTGCTTTTCATCCACTGCAAAATCCATCAATCACTGTTAATATATAGAACCAGAACGCCGGAGTGGTTAATGTTATATCGAGTGGTGCAGATGTTTAACGTGAAACCTGGTGTGAACAGTTACAGTAGTGTCTATTTGATATGATTGACATCGATCAAACAAGACCTAACTTGCTAGCTATATATCTATTTGTATTGTCTCCAATCCAATGGAAAGACCTTGCATGAAGTAAGTAATATACCAGTCAAGCATGGTCCAAAGATGACAAAGAATTGAGGTGCTTTCTGAATCCCCTTGTATCGGGTCGACTACTCGTCGTATTGGTCGATGATTTGATTTGGGTTATATATATATATATATATATATATATATATATATATATAGTCCCTATCCAGAGTGAAGCTTCATTCTGAAAATTTAGAGTGAAGTTTCAATTTTGGCACACTTTTCGGTCAAATTTTTTCACCATAAGTGATTCAATATTTAGGTATGTTATTCAAGATCATCTCTACAAAGTTTCATCCAATTTGACAATGGTTTGAGCTTTCAAAATTGAGATTTACACGAACGGTTCACGTTGAACAGTTTTAATTCATTCATTGATTTAATCTAATTTCAATACCTTAACGATGTCCGAATTAGGTGAAATTTTGTAGAGATGATCTTGAATAGCATACCTAAATATTGAATCAATTATAGTGAAAAAATTTGACCGAAAAGTGTGCTAAAATTGGAACTTCACTCTAAAATTTCAGAGTGAAGCTTCACTCTAGATAGGGACTGTATATATATATATATATATATCCTCCCAATGAGGAATCCATTTTTTTTGTTAAAAAAAAAGATAGTTTATTAACTAATTTTTCGATTACATTTTTACATCTCAACTGTTCAGCTTTTAGAGTCTAATGTGTAGATCACCTCTGTAAATTTTCAGCTAAAATTGTGATCGTTAAGATATCAAACTTAGTGAAAACAATAAACGCACAAAATCTGTCAAACCTGAACTGTTCATATTTATAAGTTTAATTTCCAGTTTTGAATGCCTTAAACACATCCATTTTGACTGAAATTTTATTGAGTTGATCTACAC
Source organism: Argentina anserina (assembly GCF_933775445.1). Classification (NCBI taxonomy): domain Eukaryota; kingdom Viridiplantae; phylum Streptophyta; class Magnoliopsida; order Rosales; family Rosaceae; genus Argentina; species Argentina anserina. Next base: position 2,874,682 of record NC_065874.1, on the reverse strand, counting down.
ATTAGAATCTAAATGTTGAACAGTGAAGATATTGAAATGTAATTAAGAAGTTAGTCAAGTGAATTATCCCTTTAAAAGACTCAAAAAAGAGAACTATTTATGGAAGAGCCCAATATATATATATATATATATATATATATATTTATGGAAGAGCTCATTCAGGTGCGGAGGTCCGTACCTTAAGCTAAAGTACGAATTTTCAATTTTTATCAACTTTTCAATCGAGTTTCACATTTCTACCGTCCAATTCTTAGGTAATAACGTATAGATCATTTCTGTAAAATTTCAGCCAATTTGGTAATCGTTAAGGTATCTAACTAAGTTAAACCAATGAACGGATTAAATCTGCCGAATTTAAACCGTTCATGTGTATAATAGAAAAACGCAGTTTTGAGTAATTTAACGATTACTAAATTAGCTGAAAATTTACAGAGGTGATCTATACGTTATTACCTAAAGACTGGATAGTGGAGATGTGAAAACTAGATCAGAAAGTTGGTAAAAAATAAAAATCCGTACCTTAAGCTAATGTACGCACTTCCACACCTAAAAAGTTCCCGTATATATGTATATGACTGTGTTTGTCTCTGTCTCATTTGCATTGGTTCATCTCCAATATGAATGCCCCCAGCCAAGGGATTAGGTGAAGAGTTGATGAAAGACTACTCATGGGATTCTTCTTTTCTGGGCAGGCCATGCCAATGTGATTTGAAAGCTTCGTGTATATCAGTATATGTTCATTGGATAATTGACATGAACCAGCTAGGTTTATCCGGTAGATGTATCTGAGAATGAGAAATGTAGAAAACGTTTAGTTGTGGACATACGTTTTCAGAGCAGGCTATGGTCTTTCATTTTGATCGGACGTTGGCATGCGTGAGTTTGTAATTTTGTATGCAAAATCCAATCGATCACGTTTTGACCGAACGAAATGGACGATGACTTGTCCATCTCACTTGATTTTACACTATTAATTCACCTATCACCCAATAAACTTCTTTCAATGTTCCCTACAATTTAAATTACATAGAATTCCACATATATAAACCTTCTTACTGTGACTTCTTTTGGTAAATAAAGTGCTCAGAACTAAAATTTAGCTCTTGAAGTATTATTTTTTTTATTTAGCATAAGAGGAACCATCTCCAATAATATAGGGTCAAAATTTAGTCATTTTCCAATATATATCTAACATTTGGCACAATCTGTTTTTTATTAGTTAACCCACATACCAAATTGGTGCCCCCGTTTATTTAGCCCGGACTAGCCATAGTGCTAAATATGACCATTTTCATAACCCTTTGGCCCTTTTTATTTTTCTTGTTGGAGTTCATTATAAGGCTAAAATTTAGGAAGTGGCCCACCCTTATTGGAGATGGCCTAATGATTGACGTATAGATCATCATGGTCTTCGTACTCCTTCATAAAAGTATACATGAAATTATACTGCTAATAAACAATTCACTTATATCAGTTATATGATTGGATCAAGTGCTTTATACTAACTTTCTTGATGATAAATTCGAAAATTAATTCAAACTTCATTTGGAACCGTATACGTACATATCAAATTGATCCCTATTGTGATCCCTATTAATTCAAATCTTTGGCTTGGTTCCAGATCCAGGGTGGTACTGGCCACCTGTTGTGATTTATAAAGGTAGTCATCTCCAAGGGTTCTTGGGTGGTGGCTTGGCAAATTCACTCCTACTCGGCGGCTTTACGGTGGTCAATCAAGGTCTGGGTGCTAGGATTCTTCGTCACTACTATGGTGATATGGCTATCTCCTAATTCAATCTCCAATCCTCATGTCTCGGATCTCGTCTTAGATCGCCAAGTGCAGTGGGTAATGCCGGCGTCGGTTAGTCTTGACTGCCCGAGATTGGGTTGTTGTTGGGCGTTATGTGCGGAGAGACGACGATGTCGGCGATGGTGCGCACAATGTCCAGGTTTGGCGGATTAGCGGTGTGGGTGCTCATTCCTTTGGGTGTCCTTAACACAGGGATTTGAGATCAGGCTTGGTGTCAAGCTCTCACTTGGGCTCTGCTAGTTGTTGTGTTGGAGGGCAAGGAGGCAGCTCCTTTGCCTCTAGTGGAACTAGTCAATTTGACAGAGTGCGAGGGTGACCCCGGTGATGCTGTTTTTGCGGTCCATGTTGAGTGAACTCTCTAAGAGTTGGGCAATTTCTTTAGATCTTGTTAGGTTACCTCATCTGAGTAGGATGGCCCTAACGGGATAATAAGTGAGTAGACTCACATTTAATTCTAGATTTTTGACTACTTTGTTTGTTCTCATTGATGATTTGGTAGCGTAGAGTTATATATGTTTTGTTTGTTTGGCTTGTATGGTTCAGTTGTTTTGAAGCCTTACAAAGTGTTACATGTTCATGTTACATTCATACATTAATATACGACTCTATTGTGGATTCTAAAAAAAAAAGATTGTTCCCTATTAAAATTTAACCACTTAGTATTAATCTCTAGAAGAATATGGCCGTTATTTTTCAACTAATAAATTTTGATTAATCTAGCAGATGTTATTTGAATGTTTCTTTATCTATGAGTTAAAATGGTAAAATGGTTTAGACGTTGTTTGGGACCCGTCTCCTTAATCACACCCACATTTCCATATCTTGGTTGCTGTCTTCAATCTCTATCTTGCTCTCAAAATCTACAAAACCACCCCCATTTCAAAACCCACATGCCCAAACTAGTTATTCGGTCCCCAAATTTCCAAACCCAATAACCAAACACCACCCTGTTTGAGTTTTGTTGCAGAGAAACAGAGAAAGATAGAGACATTTGAGAACCCATTTATAGGAATTGCCCAAGGAAATGGGAGCGTACAGAGCTGATGATGATTACGATTACTTGTTCAAGGTGGTGTTGATCGGTGACTCTGGGGTTGGCAAATCGAACCTGTTGTCCAGGTTCACCAGGAATGAGTTCAGCCTTGAATCAAAGTCCACCATTGGGGTTGAGTTTGCCACCAGAAGCATTAGGGTCGATGATAAGGTGGTTAAGGCCCAGATTTGGGACACTGCTGGTCAGGAAAGGTTTGGATCCACATTCTTTGTTTCATTAAAAATTTCAGCTTTTTGTGGATCTTGGAAAATTGCATTTTGGTTTGTTCTTCGTTCTGTTTACATTGGTATGGTACAGATTGGATAATGAATATATGAATCAAAAAAGGATTAAACTTTATGATGTTGCCTGTTTGATTGATATCTGTGGCCTCTGGTAAATTGCAAATAAAAATTTTGAATGTCCTAGGAATGAGAATGGTTTTTGAGCTAGCTCAGCTGAATTGTTGTAGCATTCATACTCTAATGCATGACACATTTCAGGATATATAACATGGTTTAGTTATCTTGTTAAATTTCTGAATTACAGACTTGTTGGTGGACTTTGTTTATGTGTTTGTTATGCTGAAATGTAATATATATTCTGGTGTTTCTAGATGTTCCTTTTGTTGATTTTGAGGTACATTATGGAGGGTCCAATGCTCTGCAATGTTGATACTTGTGACTAACATTTTACCTTTGCATAGGGTAGATTTTAGGATGTGGTCCAGTTTAATGACCTTGCAACTATTACATTTGGTTTGTTCTTATTTACTTTAGAAGTTGACATGTATTTAGTATTGTAGCTAAACCAAGTCGGGCTAATAAGGCCACCAGGTTGTCTGACTCTGACATTTGTAAATTGCAACATAGTGTGACTTTACCCTTTTCTGCAAGTAGTGAAGCTTTTTTTTTTTGGTTAAAACATTGTATCATTTGGTCTACGTACCGGAACTGATAACATTCGAGATTATGCAGGATTATACACAAAAGATCCTTTTTTGGCTCTATCTTTAGCCCTATGTCTCTTATCCTTAGGAGGTCTTCCTCCACTAGCAGGTTTTTTCGGTTGCAGTTTAAACAATAAGGAACATAGTGTGACTTTACCCAAACTTTTCTGGTTCACCGGTAGGGGAAGATATCAACACATTTGAGTGATAACATCTATCCCCTGTTTTTTCTGGTCCATGTTAGCTATATATAATATATGTGGACTGCTATATTGTGATGCATGCTATGTAAAGTATAGGCAGGCAAGTGAGGATGGGAACCTTATTCTACGTTAAATTTTACATATTGTTATGAAGATCCCATCTTGAACAAATTTTCGCAATAGTTGTAATAAAGCAGAGGCATCTCTCTACCAAACCCTGAATTTTCAAATGAAAAGGAAATTTTGCAAGATTGAATGGATAGAAGAAGTCTCAAATGATCTAGCTGCACGAACGTCTGGGTGAATATAAAGTATAAACTTCATTTCCATTGTTCATTTCTTTTGCTGTAGGTATCGGGCAATCACAAGTGCATATTATCGAGGTGCTGTTGGTGCATTACTAGTCTATGATGTTACTCGTCACGTTACATTTGAAAATGTGGAAAGATGGTTGAAGGAACTTCGGGACCATACAGATGCCAACATTGTGATCATGTTGGTGGGAAACAAGGGAGATCTGCGCCACCTGCGAGCTGTATCCACTGAGGATGCCCAGGCTTTTGCTGAACGAGAGAATACCTTTTTCATGGAAACATCTGCCCTTGAGTCGATGAATGTTGACAATGCTTTCACAGAAGTGCTCAGCCAAATCTATCGTGTTGTAAGCAGGAAGGCCCTAGACATTGGGGATGATCCAGCAGCCTTGCCCAAGGGACAGACGATCAATGTTGGTGGCAAGGATGATGTATCGGCCGTGAAGAAAGTTGGATGTTGCTCCAATTAATCACGGAGGAATTGGTCCGACGTACCTCCCAGAGGCCATGTCAATACAGAAGCTGACCCAAATCCATGAAATTGAGTCTGAACACTATGTTTGGATACTTGAGGTGTCTTGAAAACTTGTCTTGTCCATGGTAGCCAACATGTAGGAATTTAAGAAACTGTTTTTGTTCATTCCTTTGATTCAATTTGAACTGCTTGCTCCCCTTGTGCATTACAATATTATCATCTCTTAGTTGAGTTTTATCTTGCTTGAGCATTCTATGAACATGAAACTGAGCTTTGTGCTACTAAAGTACTAATGCTCTCAATCGTCGGCAAAAGAAAGCTAGTCTCATAGGCCATTGGCGTCTTTTTATTTTGTAGTTGTATTGTACACTACAATTCATCTGAGAGTTTGCATATCTATGTTCTAATACACAGGTAGAATACAGTTCTTCGAAGCAGCATAGCATTCGAATACCAAATCATCCCTCATTTAATTGTGAGCAGAAAGATCAGTCTCGACTCTTGAAAGCTCGAACAGATTGCTCTCCGTAGAGTCCTGGCAAATCAATAACTCAAAATTTCACCTCAAGATTGTCATTTTTGACATAAACTCATTCAACATTCAGGTGTCAAGTTTACAGATCTATTACGAATTGTTCCACTGATTATTGGTTCAACCATTAAACAATCATAGTAGAGTGTTCTTGAGCATGATTACATAATTTCTCCGTCATACATAAAAGTCAATTTCTTGTAATAGATTCTTGGAAAACATGGCAAATCTGAAAACTTGATTTTAAACTTAACAGAACACAACAGGGGGAACACAACCTGACTTAGAAAGTAGAACACTCATGCCCCGTGGCGAGGCTCCTCAGTATTGTCGGCCGGAGGAGGAGGATCGTCGTGGGTGCCGAAAGAGGGTAGTGGATTGCCACCTTTGATGAACCAGCCGAGGGCAAAGAAGGAAGCTCCGGCGAGAATGGCGGTGCCCCAGGCGTGGGAGTACATTCTACTGTACTGCCTGACGGCGTATCTCCACTGCTCCCGTAGAGTAGCCGGGTCCGGGTTTGATGGGTCCGGCGGGTTCGGGAAGTGGATCTTATGATCGCCCCCAAGTATTTTCTTGATGTCGGTTCCGGCTTTGGCTGAAGAAGATGGGGGAAGATTTTCAGACGGGGGATTGGGGTCGGCCATTTTCTGGGTTTTAGCACTGTGTTGGGTTCTTTGGTTGTAGCTGATATAGATATGATGACAATGTGAGACTTGATTCTTTTACACCTGTTCTAGTCTATGGCGGACAAGTGGCTCTACCTGCGGTGCTTGCTGTTTTACATTGTAAAAAATATATCTACAATTTTACCAAGCTTAAAACATTACGAGCTATTTCTAACGATGAAAAATGTGAAAAGATTACAAGCAATTGCTTCAAACAAAGAAGAACGAGTACCAAGATATATGAAGATTTCAAGAAGAGCTGATTTTAAAGTGTGTATAGTTTTTCAATTAGCAGACGATCATAAACTTATTAAACTTCTATAGATGTTATCATTGTTATGTCCATTAGGAATTATGTGACAATAATCTATTTCAAACATAAATGTTTTAAGATATCTGAAGAATTGGAGAAGGAAAATCGAAAAGGAAAAATCATTGTTCCATCGATCACGAAATGCAAACAATGGTGATGCTGGAGTAGAAAACTTTAAAGCAACAATGTAGCAGCAACAAAGCACATAGTTCTTGTAACAGCGGCACAAACTTGTTTTGCAGATCGCCTGTTGAAGTGATCATTTGCAAGATTCAGTCTTCTTCTTGTCTTCTTTGGCTGCAACCAAGCGAAATTCAAAAATTATAAATCTTGAAAATCCAAAACAGAAAGGGAACTCAAGAAAAGAAAAGGAGTGAAATAAGCAACCGGAGATGATATTAGAACATTACCTTTTTTTTCTTCTACTCGCTTCTTAGCAGCTTCGTCCCTTTGTTGTCTTATAAGGGCCAAACGCTCTGCATAACATAGGCAGACGAATAAGATAGTAACATTTACATGCAGCAAGTTTATGGCATTGTCAAAACTCAAAAGTACTCATCTGAGGCAAAGGTTGAATGAAAAATTCAAGAGGCAACAGAAGTCACTTGATTTTAGGGTCAGGGTCGTAAAGAAGAATCCTAATAGACAATTACCTAAGTCTTTCCTCGCTTGTTCAGTTTTCCCCTGTTCCTGCAACTTCATATATCTTTCACGGGCTCTCTGCTTCTCCAGTTCTTCCCTACAAGTGAACAGCCAAATGTTGAGGATGTCTTGAACTGATTCTATAATCCTCAATAGAAATCCCAAACACAGATACCAAAAAATGACTTGCTATGTCATGTATATGCTCCCTATCAGAAACAAAATGAAAACAGAACTAAAGATACCTTTCACGCCGTGAGAGTTCAGTTGGTTTTCCAATCTGTAGAGAAAGAAGACCAGAAAACAAACATTAGTCTCCATTTTTCGTTTTGTATCTAATAAGATTTCTGCAAAATTTACCACTGATACGCTGTTCAGAAATACACGAAAAACTTACATCGATGTCTTTAGCTTTCAAAGTTTTTGGCTTAACCAAATTAGGATTTTCAATCTCTATTATACCTTGAACGCCTTTCTTCTTCTGCAAACATTATTGAACAACATGAAATTGAACACTCAAATAAAAGAAAGTCTACAAAGGACAAAAAAAAAATTATGTTCCACTAACTTCATCTTGTCCATCAGATTCTTCATCAGACCCGTTTTCAAAGGATACAAAATCCTCTTCAGGTTCTTCCTCATGTTCAGCTTCTCGCTAATACACCAAAAGAAAAAGATTATTGAGACCTAAAACTCAATCACTGTATCACTGTATCACTGTGACTACAGGACATGTGTGAGACAGGGTTACCTTTGAAAAGGAACGGGGACGGCTGGAGGTACCAGCAACTGCACATATTTAAACAACGAATGCAACGGAAAAAAGAGTCAGAAACGGTTAATTTTAACAGGAGGAGTATGAATCATCATACTCCGGAAATAAACAATAACATGATTAAGGAAATTATAATATAAGATGAAGGGAAACTAATATCATCTTTATTTTCCTTCCCTCTCTCTCTTTTCACATATATAAAGGAAGTACAAAAACAATTTCGGTAAAGAAACAAAGCTAGATATATAGTAAGGTACAATGGCAGTTTCATGCCTAACCATCAATCCCATCCAACTCAAGAATATCAGAACTACTGAAACATGGAAATCTTGCAACCACCTCTTTACAAGTTACAACTTACTTTACCTTTGCTGCTCAAGGAAATTTGAGAAGTTATATTAAAATGCTGTTTACGACTGGCATTATTTCACTTCTAAAACTTGAACATCCCCAGATCAATCAAAACTTGGTCAGTTCATATTAAGAAACAACAACTATTGGTAAAAGTTATTGAAATTTCATCCAGAGCCGAGTAAAATATCTCCAAAACAACGTAAACAAACAATGGAAGTTCGGGATGTCGAGTACTCGAGTTGCCGACCATGACATGGGATCATATTGAGAAAGTTAATATAAAAATGTAATTCTCCAGTGGATCATTCAGCCAATACCAAGCATAAGAATGAGCTGTGAGGGACTTAAACTAGCAATTGGCATCAAATATAGCTAAAGTCTTAAGCCAAAAAGGGGGAACAGCCACTCATTAAATTCATCCCACTCGAATCCGAATAGTAATACACAATTACTAGAACTGCAATCATTATTCATGTTTCAAAAACAAAATAAACACGAATTAAGCTGTTTGAATTCTGTGACGAAAAAAACAAATAATTGTAAAGGAAGGAATATAAACGAGGGCTTACGAAGATCTTCACGAGTGGAGAACTGGCGGTGACCAGTGGGTTTGTTCTTGTACTTTCCCCTGCCCATTGTTTCCAATCAATTTCAAACGCAGCGAATTTCCACTTCAGCGACGATTGATTTGTGAAGGTAAGTGTCTGGGAGAAAAAATTTCAGAAATTTTGGTTGATAATGGCTTTTAGCCCTAGGGTTTGTCGGTTTGATTTAGGATTTCCAAAACCCTAGTCGTCTTAGGACAAGGAATTGTGACATTCCCAAAAAAAAAAGGACGGAGGAGTTGTGGGAATGCTTGGGCCAGATAAAAATGACTAATGGGCACCCAAATTTTAGCCCACTTATCACCACAGAGATAAATTCCTGTGATTAATTGATTTAATTAAATGAACCTAAAATTTTCTTTTGAAACAGATGAACCTGAATCGTGTAAGAGTATGCAAGATTATATATGAGACCTTAAAATTAGAAGAAAGGATTCAAATAATAAAATATGTATTCGAGCCCTAAAACAGGTTTACAGAACTATCATCCCAGCAGGTTATGGAGCTTGCGTACAAAATCATCAATGTATGAGTTCTCAAGCCCTTTGCTGGACAAGAACTGCCTCCACTTAGCATGGTTGGCCCTCACCTCCTTCCCAACCTCACTGTCCTCATCAACCACAGCTTTCAAAGCTTTGCAAACCCCTTCCTTGCTAAACAAGCCATCTTCGTCCCCTTTCTCAACCTCAACTCCAACTTTCAGATCCCCGCTCATCATTCTCGCATTGATGATTTGATCTCCCACGTTTGGCAGGAGCACCAGTTGGCACTCATTCACTAATGCCTCCGATAATGACCCCGAACCACAATGTGTCACAAAGCAACCCACAGATGGGTGTTTGAGTATCAAAGGCTGCTGAACCCAACCCCCATAAACAACCCCTTTCCCTTTAACCCTTTCCAGAAACCCTTCCGGCAATGCGGATTCAATTGATTCAACTCCAGTTGGCAGCTTCAGCGCAGCGAAGAAAGGCAGACCAGTGAGCTCAAAACCCAACAACAGTTCTTGCAATTGTTCTATTTTCAAAATGCATTCACTTCCAAAAGCACAGAAAATCACGGTTCTTGGTTTGAACCCTTCGAGCCATTTTGCCCATTTCTCTTCCAACTGCGAACTTGGGGGCTCTGGCACAACTGGACCAGCAAGAATCACCGGCTTCCTTAATTGGTTTTCGATATAATCACAAAATGGACCCTCCAATTCTCTACAAGTTTTAAATGCAATGGCATCACAATCACCGAAGTTAATCTGTTGGCGTTTGACAAATGTTATCCCACGGCCATACTCCTGATTTGCACCATAGGCCAGTCCTCGAGCTTCATGGGTTCGTAGCTTGATCGAAGACGAAGGAAATGAAGTTGGAGCCTCCCTATATTCAAATTCTGTCAACGCCTTCTCGGTCAGTTTTCTCTCGGGGCTAATCAGGTAGCCCACAGTTGCAGGACTAATTGTGCAGTAATGCACTGACTTCATGGCCTTACCTAGTTTACGTAGGAATGCAGGCAACCAGCAACTGAAATCGAAGAACACAATATTCGGGTTGAGTTTACAAAGGTATTGTTCAATTTGGGGTCGAGTTAGGTCCATAGCGGTAACAAGATGGGGGTACAACTGGAAAGGAATATCGGCTGTGGTTTCGGTGCCAGGAGGGAGTCCATCAACATGAGGAACATTGATGGGAATGAACGAAATGAGATCTGGATGGAGATTGAATTGCACCATCTTGGTTTGTGTTTTGATGGGAATAAAGAAGGAAATTTTGTGGCCTCTCTCTGCAAGTTTGTTCGAGATGTGGAGATAGGAGGTCAAATGTCCCATAGCAAACCAGGGATACATAGCAATATGCATAGTTTGAGCACTCATCTTTGCGGTGCTAAAAATTTTGTTGGGGATATAACGAAACAAATGATATAATTAACTTCATGCTTTTCAAGCTTGCGCGCTAGCCGTTGCAATAACCGTCCTTGAAGTTTGCTAGTTTGGTAAATAATTTCACGTATTTTGAATCTTGCTGATAGCAAGATCTCAGCAAAATTCTTGTGTTCTAAGATTTGTCACTAGTATATCCACAAGCTATTTCCTAACTGTTTTTTTTTTATTTCCATTTTAATGGTGAGACTTTAACGGTCACACACAGTGCATGTTATTATTGTTTGAGTCACTCAAAGAATGTACGTGTGAGTTTCAAGTATATGTATAGACTATATAAAGCTTGAAATTGAGTATATATGTTACTAATTACCGCAAAGAATTATAGAGATGACTCAAGCTTTATATGATAATTATCATTAATTATTGTAAAAAAAATTCATTATTGTTCTGCAAACTATTTATGTTGCTTTATTGTAAATTAGAGAAAAGATGAAGAGATAAGAGTTTGAAGGAAGTTGAAATCTAAGTATATTCATTCTTATTATAGAGGTAGGACAATGAGTATTTACGTGACCAACCACATACATCACTACAAACATATATATTGATGAAAACTATGAACATGTAAGGTAGCTGTATCCACTACAGCGATTAGTTCATCAATTAATTTGTTCATTAGCTAAAAAAATGATCCAAGTCTGATTGTAGTGTTCTACTACATTAATATGATTAATAAAACTATAAAAGACCATGATAAAGCTGTTGGCGACACTTTCAACTAACCTTCCTTTGGCAACACTTTCAACTAACCGTCATCTTACTGAAAAGCGGACAAGAACGATGCGTCACCACCTAATATTTGTTGAAACCTCAAATGACGCATATGATATTTATTATAGATATAAAGATTGCACTAGCTTGCGTAAAACTTTACACATGCCACATATGAGAAATTGAGAACCACAACGAGAACAATAGCTAGTAGAAAGAACCAGGCCCATTTCTCTCGTGAAACAGAAGATAAGAGAAAATTAGATATAAATCAATTATTGCTAAGTCTCCTTTAAAATAAACTCATGCATATTTTTTCTTCATTTTACACTCATTCTACGTAAACAAACATACCATATAGAGCATATGTCTATAATTAATGGTGTTTTCTATTTTTCATGTTACTAATTTGTCATTCAGATTGTAAAATGCTATATTTGGTATGTGACACAATTTTTGTATCAATTTGAATTCAAACAATAAGCTAAAATTTAGTTGAATTTAACTTTATCATAAATTTTACATTATTAATTTCTTATCTTATTTTATATTTACTCTACTCCCTTAATTATATATATTCTCTTCGTCAAAGTATTCTATTTATAACAAAGTTTCATATTTTCTTTCAAAAGATGAAAGGGGACTTTGATTAGAATCTTCAGAAAGATTTGTATTATTATGTCAAAGCAAGTGAAGAAGATAAGTGTTCATAGCACTTCGTGCATATGTCTTTGTGAGTTGATTGAAGAAATATTATGAAAGAAAAGAAAGAATCGAAGAAGAGGGAAGAAAGGGGAAAAGAGTTTTGACAACAAATTGGATTGCATTTTAGTCCTAAGCTCATATTGAGACCTTAATTTTCATACTCAGAAAAATGTCTAATTGCAAGGTACATAATTTTTTTTCTTTGGCAAGTTTTTCTCTTCTTTTAGGTATATTATTATTTCAAATGTATGATCTAGAGAACCTTTTACTCAACTATTTACAACTTTAATCTACCTATTAACTATATATATAGGTAAAATTATGAACAGTTCAAGATGTGCATTCACATCCTCCTAATGCAATCAACAGACAAACGACTATCGAACTGGCCGAGCCAAGGCAAAAGATGAATCTGGTTTTACTGACATCAGCAACTCTAAGACAGCAACCTCATCTGGACACTGGACCTTGAGACCGGGTTCCATAAAGCCTATTCAAAACAAACAGAATAGTGAACCCATGGACAAAAAAAATCTTGAGTGGCAGTACATAATATAATCACAAATAACAAAAGCAGCTAGGACATACCCGGAGAAAGCTTTTTGCCTCCATATAACTCCTTTGATAAGGGATTCGCAGCCCAATGGTTAACAGCAGCCCTGCTTAGAGGTTGGAATCCCACTATCTTGCCATCTGCTGACAGAACCACCTATATATAGCCCAAAACAGCAGGCAGATATATCAAAAACAACAACCACCACCAAAGTATTAATACTTAATGATGTAAGACATTTCTCTAATACTACGTGATCAAATTGACGATACGAGCAGCATTTTAGAGCATTGATTCTCGTAATCAGTCAAAAGAAGAGAACATCCCCTTAAACATATAAATAAATAATTTTTTCCCAGTAGCCAGAGAGCAAAGGAGTGGAGGCCAAGTAGATTTATACATAAACTTTGGAAGGTATTTCAAATGTGTCCATGTTAGAATGGAGATAACTATAAGTTGAATGGGGGAAAGGACACAAGAAGGTTACGTCAGTCACCTGATAACTAGCAATATCTTGTGCCGATGCTTTCAAGTCTTCATCAATTATATCTAAAGGGGTAGAGTTAGTTGACACGTCTTCACTGTTGGAATGATCTTCAACAGCCATCCTCAAATAATCTGGTAATTTGCCGGTCCAAGCACCCACATTTCTTTCCAGTGTTATCTCACCTGGCCAACCCAGAGAATCTTTTATCTTTTTAACAACGGATTCGCAAAAGGCTTCCAACTGTCCAATAAGGTTTATCAGATGATTTGAAAGCATAGTAAGATTCAGGCAAGACAGTAAATCAATTTTTTCATTTCATCACAGAATTATATTAAGATTGCTTCAAGGGTATAACTTCTTATGAACAACCTGCTTCTCGACTCCCATTTCGGCAGACTCAAACTTATGCACAAATCAACTACAGATACATAATACATAATTCAAAATGAATAAATCGGAGTGACATGGTACACATGTAATAGCCTTGCCCTTCATACCTTCATAGCATCTGAACACTGATTTAGTGTGCTATCCACTTCAGATGATGGAATGGACATGTTTTCTCTCAAGTACTTTCCACCTTTATGTGGAGAAGGTAAACCAAATTGACCAATAGCACTGACTGTGACAAGAAGAATTCCACTTGCAAGGGAGACAGAAAGCAATTTCTTCAAGAAAGAGCCCTTCTGAAATAAATGAAACCAGTTAGCACCATACCAATGCACTCAACTGATAACACATTATCCCATCTGAATTCAATAAAAGACTGCTAAAATTGTGTCGAAATGATTTGATAATTAATGGGAAGCATTGGGGGTTGACAAATATCTTATGATTTATTTAAAACATTAAAACTATTAGTAAGGGGAACATATAAAAGGTGAAAATGTACAATGGTGTCCTACATCTCTTATAGATAGAAAACAAATCCAAGAAATATATCAATTTCCTCCTACTTTTTTAAGTATCCAAAATCCAGAATTCCAGATACTTGTGCCATATAGTTACTGCGTCTTCTTAATAGCAGATGATGTGAACTTAAGTCAACTTTTCTAAAGAGAAAAACGAACATTCTTCTACTATTTACCTTCTAGTATCAATATGTCATCGACTATCTTTAATTGCTAATTGCAGCACACATCACACACAAATAAATATATACACCCACACGCGCGTGTGTGTGCGGACACATATGTAGGTCTCCAATCTCAACTGATAATCAGGAGATGAAGAAGAGATATATGCCATAGTACCTTTTTATTGGATAAGTTTGTGGAACTTGCAAAAACACCGCAAGATAGTTCCTTATCAGGCAGGGTGTAAAGATCTTCAAAGTACAAATCTACTATATCAGCCAATCCAACCTGCGTACAGCCACAAGAGAGTTATATTAATGGAATAACTTCATATTACATTATTGTCATCCTATATAAGATTGAGATAGAATGAAATTCAGAAAGCACTGGCATAACATGAACTTAGCAACAATTTTCTCCCGATTAAAAACTTAGAAGCACAAAGGCAAGGAAAGAAGAAAATACCATCTGGGAGTGTGTCAAAAGAACTTCCCAACTATTTTCTCCACACTTTCTCCAGCCTTCAAATTTCACATATTTATACCGATTAGCATCAATTTGTAGCTTGTAAGCGGGAACATACTCACTAGTCCAAGAACTAAATCCCGGACCGCCAATCTTTTCCAGTTTAGAGAGTGCAGATGGTGTCCACCACTTTGATTTTGCTTTTACAGACTTAAAACTGTTCTTCGTGGAATTAAAATGTTCTAGCAGACTCTTGGCATTTTCAACTATCTCGTCTTCAAATAATTTGTATATGATAACAGAGGAATCTTTCGATACAGTCTGTTTAGACTTCTGAAACCAATGAAGAAAATTACTCGGTGTATTGCCCGTGTAATCTTCAAGAAATTGTTTCTCCGTGTTTTGAAGAGCAGAGATGCAGACAACTTCTGCGAGCACAGATAAAATCCTTTCATCTGATGAACTTAGGGTGACAGATGCAGGAACCTGCTGATACGAAATTCATAAGAGAACTGAACCCATCAGTACCATGTCACACCTGCAGGACAGAGATTACTAATGATATTACATTTTACAAGAAAGTAATGTGTTGTCCGATATCCAATGGTATAAAACAAACAAAGAACAAAGACAAACCTCTCTCGGGGTCTGGAGATCTTTCATATTCCTTTGAGTTCCAGGTCTGAAAACAACTAGTTGAAAGTTCCAGAGCAGTTCTAACACTACTTGTCTAAATGTCATAGACAATATGTTTTTAGAATTTGTGGTTGCCAGCATATCTCTAGGGAAGGAGCTTCTCAGTTTAGCAGCTTTTTCTTTAACTTTTCTAGCAGGAAGAAACTGTTAAACATTTCAGTACAAAAACATTACATATGTGGATATCCAATTTAGAAATTAAAACGTACCACACATCAAGCAAAAGGGATTTATGCAGGACAAGCACCGCACAACTAACACACACAAATGACACAATAGCAATCCCCCACATGCAGCATGTCTTGTGAGAAGGCTCATCAAGTTTAAACTAACTTTAACAAAGGCTATCGATTATAGGCTTATAGCAGGATGAAATTTACTAAAGTCTGTAGTTTGTAGATATCTCAGTTCAAATTTATTTTCTGTGCGAAATTGGAATATCAAAAACTAGCTACAGCTCATCATCAAATTTTCTCAACTCTCGCAACAAGAACACCCAGTCTTGACATTTCAAACTCAAATTCTCAATTGAGTTTTCTCTCCGGAAGATTAAAATCCATTCAAGTTTCTTTTCTTCTAATATATCCAAGTCATCATTAGATAAAACTCATGAACCTGAAGCCATTATCAAATCAACTGAAACTTCATCGAAATTTAAACTTATTATACTACACTAGTACTAAACATGCATTAATAACCAAATTTCATCTATTAATTACAACAAAGTTGAAAGCTTCAGATATTATGAGCTAAAAAATGAACTAACCAGCCGGGTCGAGATTGTGCTGTCCGGGTCCGAATTACCCGGAACAAAAGTCTCCACGACCATAGCAGGCACGCCCTCCCTAATATGCTCGTCGGCCGCCACTCCACCGTCGGCGGCGGCCGCCGTCAGAGCCTGCTGAAAATCCACGGCTCCGACCAATCC
The DNA here is from genome assembly GCF_933775445.1 of Argentina anserina. Lineage (NCBI taxonomy): Eukaryota > Viridiplantae > Streptophyta > Magnoliopsida > Rosales > Rosaceae > Argentina > Argentina anserina. Next base: position 2,858,458 of record NC_065874.1, on the reverse strand, counting down.
CAGCCGCGCCAAGTCGTTCTCGTAAGTCCTCACGCACGGCAGGCTCTTCTCCGAGGACTCGGAAATCGCCTGGAGGATCTCCTGCTCCGTCGCCGGCGCCGATTTCCGTGAAAAAGAGCAGGCGACGGTAAAACGGGGACTTCGAGGCCTAGAGAAGCGATAGCAGTGACTAGGTCGCCGGAAGGAGACGATCGGAGGACGGAGGAAGAGAGAGTGGACGGACGCCATGAGCGAGCTACTGAGCTCTGTTAGGGTTTTTGATTCCTTCAAGTTTGAGTGAGGTAGGGGATAGTGAAAATTCGAAAGATTTGGGCCGCGTCGGGTCGGGTAGGGTCGCGCCAAGCCCAACCTTTCTTTCATTTGAAACAAAAACGACGACGTTGGGGTTTAGTATTGGACCGTAACCTTTTGCCTCCACGGTTATAAAGCGAAGCTCAGACAGGTGTGGGAACTCTTATCGATTTTCTCTCTGCGCATTGTGATCTCTGATCATTAGGGTTTTGATTCCGGTTACATAGTTAACGTGACGGCCTTTACCATCATCGTCGGTTGAGGTGAATAATCTCTGCCATTTATTTCGGTAACTGATGAGGACATCTAGGTTTTCATTGCGTTTGAAGCAAATTAGTGAAATTACGAGACTTTTTGTTGAATTTTGGGGTATGCTGGCACGAAACTTGATATCGTGTAAATATGTAATCTGATATTAGTGTAAAGATATTGTAATTTAGTGTATGCTATATGCAATGATCGTAAAATGGTGCAACTTTTTTATGTTGATTATTGGAATGGGATTTTGTGTGGATTGTGGATGAAATGGTTGAAACAGGGTGGAAGAATTGTGAGATATTTACCGTGTTGAGTGTTGATGATTGAGTATTTGATTGCAGAGGGAGTGGTTGAGCAATGGGGAAGAGGAAGTCATCGGCAAAGCCTGCGGCTCCTAAGAAGAGGATGGACAAGCTTGACACTGTGTTCAGTTGTCCCTTCTGTGGCCATGGCAACAGTGTCGAATGCCGCATGTAAGAATTTCTTCAATTTTTGTTGTTTGATTTACTAGTCTTTTTAACCAAATTGTAAGAGAATGCAGAACATGTGTGTGATTGGTTCTTGGAGATTCGCTTCTAATGTGACAGATATGTTTCTGGCCTTGTACTCACTTTTATAGTTATTGTTTATCTTGTTACAGTGATATGAAGAATCTGATTGGGGAAGCCAGTTGCAGAATATGCCAAGAACACTTCAGCACAGCTGTCAATGGTTTGTTCAAAGCCTGGTTAAAACTTTCTTTGATGATAGGTTATCCATAATGATATGTTAGTTAATCTGAAATGTTTTCATTCGAGTCAATATCTAATGATGTGAAGCATGCAATAGGTATTCAGCATTGGATAGTAAAGAAAGCATAAAACTTTTGAAAATGAAATGAATGACAATGGTTTGTTTTCCCATTGAGCACTGGTTCACTTTTGAAAATACCATATTTAAGTGTTTATCAACCTCCCCTGTGAAATGACAGTGAAGAATATAATCAAAATTCTGCAGTTTAACAAAGTTCTTATTTAACTTCTTTCTTGTATTGCAGCCTTGTCTGAAGCAATAGACATGTAAGTAGAGCAACTCTCTCTCTCTCTCTCTCTCTCTCTCAAATTATTAGCCAGCAGCTACTCTTATATATTGATATGAAGACTGTAAATCTGCAGTTACAGTGAATGGATCGATGAATGTGAACGGGCTAACCATCTAGAAGATGAAGCTGATGCTTAAGAAGACCTGAAGCGCCTGAGGCCTAGAATGCCATCATACAACATTTACATACCGTACTAGTTTCCAAGCTTATGTCGCAGCTTTAGATTTGGCTTGTTTTGAATAATGCTTAGCCAAGATGTTGAAACGTTAGAATTTTGACATGCTTGTCAAGCTTTCACTTTCATTATCCAATGCACATATTCAAGTTTTGTATCAGGAGAGAATTGATTATGATGCGTCTTTGTTTGGTATTGCTTTCAAGTTTCAACACTGAAACAAAATGCTGCAACTCCCTGCAAGCCTTTTCAGTCCAACCTTCGCCAGGGAAAAATAGATTAACAAGCAGACCACAATAATGGGAACATCAGCATTGACAAAAGTGAAGACAATGAAACCTCTGAAGGCATAGTACAGATGAAAATGTCCATCTATAGAGAGGTATCAATTATATACCCAATACACAACTAGAAAGTTCATATTGCAGAATGCACACTTGACTTACGCACAGTCGCACGCTGCATCCCGTTCCAGTTTTGGTGACACTACTGATTTCTGGTGTCGACGACATATTGCAATTAGTTATCAAATGTGCTGGCATTAAGTTAGAATATGCTCTAACCATGTGAGGCAGCTATTCACAGTATCTCCATAGAGCCAAAAATGAGCTCGACTTCAGAATGGAAGAAACAGATGACCAGATAAGTGAAGAAGACCTGCATTTAACCGGACTGCTTACTATAAACTAAAACCTAAGGGCATGCTTATTCACGCCCATCAATCTTTCAGACTTTTGGCTTATGTTAGGTAATAGCCACTTAGATTGTCAACAAGATAATCATATGGCGGACCTGTTCCATAGTCAAACATCCCATTGGTTGATGTCCCTCTAGTTGGAGTGTAGTAGACGGTTCCAACACCAACCTTTGCATTCACTTTGGCCCTGCCCTTCACATTGCGCTTGTTATCAGAGGGGAACTCAGCAGAAAGCCTTCCCATTTGCTTCTGAAGATCAGCAACTGAATCATTACTTAGTTTTCCCTTGGAATTTTTCTTCCCATCGACAAGTTTCAGTTCCAATCGATAGAGGGCACAAGCATCACACTTGTTGATCTCATATTCATAAAGGTGCCACTCAAAATGGTTCAGGGGTTGTGGGTCCATATAGTAGGATCTCTTCAGCCCACCGAATTCATTCATCACTTGCTTCCTTGACTCATGCCAACCTCTTCCGTTGTAATCGGGCAACGACCTCTGCTTCCTGTTACCACTCTCAAAAGCTCTTCGAGGCTTGTCAAAAAAGAGCCATTCCCGAAGCATCTCTCCCTCAAGAACCAAAAGATCAAAGAGTTCTGATAGCACATAACATAATCAGTCCAGGAAACAAAATACATAACCAGAGTCGCCTATAATTAAATAACATAAACCGTTATGAAATAGAGGTCACATACACTTACCAGGTGCATTCCATGGAGACTTAGCAGTAGCAGCTCCCTCACACTCGGGAATTCCAACATCTTTACCTTGCGCCTTCGCACTAAGAGCATCAAAAAGTAGGCCATCCTTAAGGCCAATGCCCCCAGGTCGTAGGACTGGAGCCATGCCAGGTGGTCCTTCATTCAATGCTAAAGCGGCATGAAAGCTACTGCAGTAGTCGTGACACCAGTCCAACCCCTGACCAGGCCTAGGACAATCCCAGAGTGCACACTTGGGGCCTAAGAAAGCTGAAGGTGGAGGGCATATACTAGGTAGATAATTAGTGACATGAGACAAAGCATCCTCCGCACTCAAAGCGGCACCATTAAAACAAGTGTAGTAGTTGTGATCAAAGTTTTGATGCAAGTCATACTGATGATACTCCAATTGATTAGCCCCTTCCAAATTGTTAACACTGACACTGCGCACTCCTAGAAGGGAGCTTTTGCATTGATCAGCCATTGGAAAGCTAAGGTCCTGTTGCCCATGATTTACACTGAATCCCTGAAATAAATCGAGTACAATTACCATTCAATGCTTGTTTACAAACTGATCCTCCACTTCATGCAGAGGAAAAATAGTAAACCCATGTATAGCAGACTAGAATAAATGAAACGAGAAGACAAAATGGGAGCAAACCACCTCTTGAAAGACCAAACTTTCTCCAACTTCCAATTTATGATCATTGGGCTCAGGTTTTGGTGCCGCTAATGGACTACTAGCATCATCTTCCTCCTCACAAAGCTGCAACAGCCGACAAATGTCTGAAGAGAACGAACCGACACTACCACCCTACATTGACAAGCACCACACACCACAACTCACAACCACACCCTTTAAAACAAACAACATAAACCACATATTTCACATCTTGATATATTTCATTGGCACATGGACTTTACACACATTATTTACATACAGAAACAATATATATGATAACTGTAGTTCAACAAATGCACTTATAAGTATTCGTGTAAATGATCATGAAGCTAACTTGCTGCAAAGAAGAAGCTGGCGACGGCTCATTCAGCTCCGATTTCCACTCACGGAGCATCTGATGGACCTGCTCTTCGAGTAGGGAGGCATCAATAGTGCGGCTCTCCTTCCTTGCAAATTGGAGATCCATGAACATGCCCTGCAAGTCATCAACTCGGTTCTTGGCTTTGTCCTTGAAGAGCTTATGCGAAACCGACTTGCAATTGCTCTTGGAGCCCTTCCTCATCACAGACGCCCTCCCCTTCGTCACCTCTTAAACCCTGCAGTTCACAAATCAAACACAAACCCATCTCAGATCACCAAAAAAACATCATATATCTCCAAGCTTTCAACAGACCCACCTCAGATTACCAAAAACCCATCAAGATAAACACAAACCATACCTGAATTTCATGACCAAAAAAAAATCACAGAACATAGTAATGAAACTCAAAACCAAATTAAACTATGATGATGAATGAATGAATGAACCTCTAAAATCAAAAGCAACCCGGCTCAAATCACAAGAAGCAGTGGAAGAACAAATCTTTTGAATATGGAAACAACGAAGGGTTATGGGATTGCAGAGGCTTGAAGATGAGAGAGCAGGGAGAGATGTAGAGCTAAAAGGAAAACATGAAAGTGAAATATTCGAGACACAAAAGGAGAGAGAGAAGATGCTCACCCGTTTTCGCAAAGTGTTTGATTCCAGTCTCCACAGAGAGAGAGAGAGAGAGAGAGAGAGAGAGGTGAAATTGGCTCGGTGGAGTGTTGATGATGAAGTAGAGTAGTGACTGACTTGTCTTTTGGCTCGCTTTCTCTGCTGGCTATGAAAGCTATTGTTGTGAGGTGGTAAGGTGAGAAATGTGATCTTGTTGGGTAATGGGGTCTAATAATATGGGGCCTTTCTTTGCAATGGTGGTGTTATCTTCTTGCAACTTCCCAGCATGGCCTTGATGTGATCGGTTCTTTCTACCAGCAATCGACCTTGTTCTCGTCAAGATGTTCTTAACCTACTCGTGTACATGGTCAAATACTGATATTGAATCATGTAAAATTGTAAATAGTTGAAAGAGTGTTTACTTGATTCAAAGAACTTGACTTGGATTTGATTTGTATGTTTCCAACTTTCCAATTAGACAATCATCTGTAAAACCTTTTTGGTCGGTTGCGAACCTCAATCACAGATAAGCAAGTCAACAAGAGTTACCATCACACAAACAAAGGCTTGGAAGCAAAGAGCCTATAAAAACAGCTTCCAAATTCTAATGCATAGTTGGATTGGGAAGAGACTGGAAGAGTGGAAGTGTAGGCGAGTAAGAAAAGAATAAAGAGGTCATCCACTAGACCACTACCATCCACCATATTCCTCCTATTTTGATGCTGCCTCCTTTCTCATTTGAGATAGAAGAGAATTAAAAGGATGGTTCTACAGAGTGTAATGTGTCATAATGCTACTCAACATGACTAGCAGCATCGTATTATAGAATTTAAGCAATTTGTTAGGCCATAATACTATACAAGATCAATCTAATCTTCCCAAGCATACAACTTTAGGAAAAAGGAAAATTAAGTCCCCTTCTGGTTGTCCATACTGATTTAGTCTGTAAAGATGAATTTATCAATGGCCATTAACCTTCTTACTTCGATTACAAATGTTTATACAGATTTCCATTCCCTTCTTAATTCACATCTGCTCGAACAAAACCTCTAATTGGAAACAATTTACTCATCTACATTCGCATAATGTGTATGCCAGTTATCAATAGGAATTGACCACCAATGGTCAAAAGAATTAAGGGGAGACATTTCCCCACAGATACTAATTGAAGATCCCTTTGTCATGATTTATTTCATAATCTTGTAATTAACTGGATCGAGCTGGTTTTACTGAATTTCCACCTTGTGCATCAGCAACACGCTTAAAATTGAATATACCACTGAGACCTTGTCCCTTGGCGAGCTTCTCCAGTTCTTCATATTTGCTCCTTAGCAGCTCCACTTCTCTGGATAACTCTTCATCTCTCTGCTTCATTGCCTGAAACAATAGTGGATAACAGGCGTGCATAAGGCAATCTATTTGACAGCTAGTGGTCAAAGAAGCATGTATCATGGTACAGTAATTCATTTTGTCTATAAATCATTCGTGTTAAGTATGTAGCTGTGGATTACAGTTCATCACTCAATACAAGTTTGTGCTTAAATCATATACCCTGCAGTTTCCCTGAACAAGTGCGATTATGGAAGTTATATGACTGTTTCAAGATACAAGTCTAAACAGGTCATCTGTAACATTATATTCAGGAAAATTCAAGGCGATGTTGAATATTAAGAAGCTGCTTTATTCATATTCAATGTAATGGACGAAGACTGATGGCACTGCATCTCAGTGGTACAAAAGGGACATTTTTCTGTTTTCAGACATTTTTTAGATAAGCTCTTTTATTTTTATTTTTTTTTATTCCGGAAATATGACAGTTGCATTGCATTTATCCAACTATTCTACATAGGCCACAAAACACAGGATCTTTTATCAAACATCTAGAAACCTACTGCTTAACTTATTAGTGACCAGACCACACATAGAATAAGCAGCTTGTTGCTGGATTTTGGAGCTCAAAGCAATCGTTATGAAACTAAATAAGAGAGTAGAATTGCACAGAAAATAAACAATTGCATAACTCTAGCAGGTCAGGACTGCCGAATGCAAGTCAAATAATGACTCAAAGCCATCTAACAAATATTGCACATACCTCCAATTCTTGCTTTCGTGCTTCCTCCTTTCTGGCTTCTGATCTGGCACTTCTCTGCACTTCAAAAATCAGAGCAACTACTGCAACCTGCATATTTAGAAATTTCGGCATAAGTAACAATACAAGTCACACATTAATCACTACAAGTACATTGTGTGCTAATGGAAAAAACATGACCCCAGTCAGATAAGTAACACAGTAGTAAGTACAAACCCACAACCCAACTTTATATACAAACAAATATATGTCAGCACACAATTCCCACCTATTATAGCATGAGATCTCCATAAGGATCCTATACATGTCAGTCACCAACATTTTGAGTCCTGAAGTTAGAATTAACAGTAGAGTAACTAATTTTGTTTACAGTTGCTGGAGTAGAGTAAATATTTTCGTGTTATCAAGGGACATTCAAGCAAATATCATCAAGAAAACATCTTCGTGGTTAAATATCATCTGCAGGAAGACTCACAACCAATTCATTTCTCATGAGCCTACGCAATGTTTGCGCACACAGCTAATTATGGCCCAAAATCTAGAAGATGCAAAAGTTCAACAAACAAGTAGCTACAGACCATATATTACCGTGAAGACAAAGAACTCCCCAATGAGGTCAACAGCAGCCTGCACAGCCTTCTCTTCATTCAAGGGCCGAATCTCGACATCAGTTGCATGACTGTAGAGGCGTCTTTGCATTTTCGTCGTGATCCGGTGATTTGCCTGTTTCAAAATACATTAGAGAAAAATCCCGATAGCTAAATGCATATAGAATCAAAAACAACATTCCAATTACAGCAGCATGAGAATTATAGTTTGTAATACCCACATTTCCAACTACCCGTCTTAATCTTGATATACAAATAACAACAGTACCAAAAACCTGAAAGCACTTCATGCTACTAGAACTAGTATCTCCATTTCTAGCAAATATTCCCAACAACAATTTCACAATGCAATAAAACACAACAAAGCCAAAGATGGGTTCAACAAAAAAGATCAAATCTTTCAAACTGGGTCATCATAATCCATCAATCAATGATCAAAAGACTGCATTTTGTGTTCATAATCTAGCAAAATATTATCAAAGACCCATAAGGAACAATACCTGAGCCATGCTGACGATGATTTCACGGAACCTGGGGTGCTTCCCAGCTTCGTGTTTAAGCCTGGCGGCTACAGGCTTGCTTATAGTTTTCACCAGCAAAGTTCCGAGCTTTACAAGCGGGAGTGCCATTTCTGTACCAAGGCGATCTAAGAACCCAGTTGCTTGGATTGAAAGCCAAACAAGAATGAAGATGAAGTTCGAACTGGGGATGCTTATGTATCAGTGTTGAAAGGTTGACTGGTTCAAAAGGTGAGTGGGATTTGTTCTTGGTGAGCAAGACAATGGTGAAGGTCAGCGAAAGAGAGAGGAGAGGAAGGCGCGTGGGTAAGTGTGGTTGGGTTATTAAACAATGGTGGGATTTGGATTTTGGGGCCGAATGCAACTTTTACTGGATGTACTTGGTAAGGGAACCGTAAAAAAGTACTTCTTTGTGGATATATTCAACAATTCATGGCTTTGCATACCGTATGAGGTCGCGTGTCCAGCCGGACCGGTTCATTTTAAAACGGGTTAAAATTGTGTTCTTATAGTGCTTAGGTCGGTTTATTTATTTTTCGTACCGAATTTGAGCGCCCTATTTGGTTAAATATTAAACCCGGCTCAGTCAACGGCATGTCGAGCCGGACTTTGCTTTGTGCTGAGCTAAGAAGCGGGCCAGCTCGGCCCATTAATATTATAAGACACTATTAACATAAAAAAAATTTGTATAATTAGAATATTTATTTTATATAACTATTTATAATCAATGTTCTAAAAAACGCTAGACGGATTGTCGGAGACTAGCGCCTACAGGACTAGTCAGGAGCCTAGGCGAGGACTAAGCGATTTGTATTTTTTAATTTTTATGTAGCATATAAAAATTAAAATAACATTAAAATAGGTTTTTAATGGTCCTAAACAAAAAAAATACTAAAAATAATCAAAATATAGATAAAACTGCCCAGAACACGCCTAGAAACCACTCAGACCCGCACAGAAAACGCCCAAAACCCGCCTAGAACCCGCCTAAGACCCGCTAGAACCCTCCTAAGCGGATTTTTTGACAAAAATGCTCAGACATATCCGATTAGGCAAAATCGGAACGGGGGGCTGGCGCTTAACGCCTAGACGGCCGCCTAGCCCGTTTTTTATAACATTATTTATAATAGTGAAATAAATAAAATACTACAACACATTTGATAATCTTATTTCTAAAACGTTATATATGTTAAAACTATAACTCTTTTTATCACTACTTTTATGATATTTGTGAAATAATGTAATTAAAATAATAAAATAAACAAAATGTTTATATTTAAAATATAATATTTAATTATCATTATTATAATTGTTTAAATATTTATATAAATAATATAAAATTATGTGTTTAACGGGTCGGCCCATTAATTTATCGTGCTCATATCGTGGCAGACTCAAAATAAGCTTGGGCCGATTTTTTACGTGCCGGACTTGGGCTTTTCACGTCCACTTGCCACCTCTAATACCGTATGTAAAGTTCATGAGTATACAATTCTACGTATAGAGAAAATTTTCTATTGCTCTCCTGATATGAATGCTAGGAGGATTGAGGTAGAATGAAGGCATAAATATAAATTGGGAGAAGGTAGTGTCAAAATTTTGACCACTTAGATAATTCTTGATCGGTGAATGATTAGGAGGTTTTATAAGTGGATCAAGTTATTAGAAAATAAAAATTTATGATTTCAATATAGTCACAAATTTTTGTGAGACCGAAAATAAGCCTGCCAATGAAGGCACATGAGTGATTTAAGAGCATCTTTAGTAATGCTAGTCATATGTTTAGTTAAATTTCAATCAAAATAGCTTAAAAGTCATTTTGGCTAGCAAATTTAAAAATGAATATATCTTAGTTTTTTAGAATTCAAATATTCATTACGTGTCTAAAAAGTATTATATTGACCAAAAAAATGTATACAAAGTATTTTAAATTTATTTATAAATTATATATAATTTCATATAAGAAATGTTTTAAATTCAAATGTTTTAACTTTGAGCTATCTCGCTAGACAAATTTGTCTAGTGAGATAGCTCAAAGTTAAAGTAAAGTTATAATAGAGTATGGTGAAGCTACTAATTTTTGTAAAAAGCTAAATATAATCTCCAAAATAGCTTAAAAGTTATAATAGAGAGTTTGCAGAATATACTCTAAGTGCGATAGTACGTGTTCTCTTGACCAAGAAAAACATATAACTTCAAATATATAGATTATGTTTTGAGTGATAAGTTGGTCGTGGTAGCCACTTGTTACTTTCCAACACATGTCGAATGGCATTAGCTAGGAAGCACGGAAACGTGCCTACACCCACGATTTCCGCTTCCGAAGCGGAACCACTCCGGAAACGCCCGGAAACGTGTTTCCAGAAAAATGAGTTTTGGAAACGCAGTGGAAACGCGAGTTTCAAAAAAATAAAGGTTTTTTTATGTTTTTTTAATGAAAGGCTAGACCTACATTCGTCGAGTCAAATGACTTATTTCGAATTTTCGACATATTTTTGACCTTCCGCCAAGTCGCCGACCCTCATTTTTTTTTGTTGATACCTAGATCTCATTATATTTGTATTATTTTCGAATGTTGAACACTAAGTTATTTGAGATTTTGAGTTACTTAAACTAAATTTTTTTATTATATATATATTTTGTATAATTTATATATATTTATATTATTATTTTTTATTTCGACGTTTCCAATACGTACCCGCTTCTTAATTTTTTTGAAAAACACGCTTCCGCGTTTCCAAACGTTTCGCTTCCACGTACCCTTACCCGATTCCATGCAGCCTAGGGCATTAATGCTTTTTGTTACTTTTATGTCATGGACTCTTAGTCCGATTATATATATCTACGTCGAGAGAGTAATGGTTGGTACATGGTAATTACTTTTTTTAATATTAATTACTTAGTTACTAGAGACTTATAAGTAATCATATTATATAGGTGTGTCGGGAGTTGTTCTATTTTCGTATCTTCACTATGGGATTAATGTGCTTTCTAGAGCTTATGTCGAGTTTTTTTTTTGGTTAATGATGATTCATAAATTAAGGGACAAGCCCGAATACAAGACTCTTATATATGTTAGGCCAACATGAAATAATACAAAGAGCACAGCTCGCCAACTTGATTAATCTAGAAATAGGGATACGAAGCCAACAACTCACTAAACTATAGGTCAAATACCCTATACCCAAAAGCATAAAATCAACTATGCTAACAATTCTACCACACCTACAATTAAAGCTAGCTAACATTAACGTTACCATCAACATTGGCAGCCAAAAGGTAGCAGAGTGCACGAAATCGGAGCATAGAAGCCCGATACTCGATGTCATTCTAAATCCAAGACATATATTATATGGTAATCTACAAACAAAACATCATCATACCAACCACCATTGAATCTCAACACATGAAGGAGTTGAGTCTGACGAAAGAGAACTAAAGACCGTAACTGTAACAAATAACCAGTACCGAAGAGAATGGGGGTAATGAACCAATGCATGTCGACAAATAGCACCCATAATCTAGTTGGTAAGTGCTCAAATGCACTTTACGCGTGCAGACACACAAACTTTCATGGGAGTATGCAATGGTAGTTGACAAGTTGTTTTGGTATTGAATAACCAATAATCCAGAAACAATTGGTATAGATTGATACCGATTAAAGGAACCAAGTCCTTCTGAATTGGACGAAGCAAGTAATATGATCCACATAGAGATAAAAAAGCACCACACGGGTGATATGGGCTCGAGTACCTGAAACTCAAAATAGTAAAACGCAAAAATAAGCAAGGCAAGTAATTTAGATACCTCATCTAGGCCGAACCCCTAAGCCCAATACAAGGCATAGGCCCAGGCCTAGAGATCATGTAGCATAAGGCCAACCAGATATGAGGCCCAACAGTAAGATCCACTAGCAGTAGACAAACCCATCCACCACAAACCACCCCGACAAGGACACTCGACGGAGCTCTCTAGCATTACCACTACTCCATACGCCATCATGTTGTCGTAGATCGACGACCCTTCGTCGTTGTATGCCTTCACGGCCCCGCCTAGTAACCAAAAGTCCAACCAACCACTGGAAAGAAGTCACCGACAAGGACACTCGACGGAGCTCTCTAGCATTACCACTACTCCAGATGCCATCATGTTGTCGTAGATCGACGACCCTTCGTCGTTGTATGCCTTCACGGCCCCTCCTAGTAACCAAAAGTCCAACCAACCACTGGAAAGAAGTCACCGACCAGAGACAAACCACTAGAGAATATGGTATGCCGTCTCCGCCTTGAACTCCAACTTGCCGCCACGATTTGGTATGTAGAGTAGATGCCCTTTGTTGTCACCGCCAAGTCTCCAAGCCCCCACGCGTTGTTCTGATTCCCGATCTGTAAAAAGGAGACATAGATTGAAACCACCGATCTGCCATTCCCCTTTGCATAGTACAACCATCAAAACCTAGATCACGCCACCGCCATGGATCTCTGTTAGTATCGCTGCTCAAGATCTCTCCCGGACCGAAGCACGACAGCGGAAGTACCATCGGCGCTCGGCCGGGAGAGGGACGTTTGAAAATGGTTTAGGTTCTTTTCTCGCGCGCGTTCTAGTAAAAGAGAAAAAAAAACTTGCAGGTATGTCGAGCCTTCTTAACGTTGCGAGTGTGGACACATCTTGGCCGCTCTGACAACATGTATGATCATATATTAACTATTAAGTAAACTAGTTTGATATAGATGTAGACTACAAGAAGTGGTATTGCTTGATAAATAATGAATGTAGGCAGTGTTTTTTTGTTTTCTTTACGAAACATAAATTTATTCTATTTTTCATTATCTAAAAAATAGAAACAAAAGTAAATCCCGGAGCATGGTCTATTACTTTATTGAGTGAACTTTCTTCAGAAACTATTTTCTAAGGGAAGCACGTCACCGATCCGCGTGCCTCCGCCCAAACCCCAACCCGCGATCCGCGTCTTTACCCCTCTCAGCAAATCCCACCCCTCCATCCAAACCTCATCCACGGCCAATCTCAATCCACACCTTCCCGCATAAATTTTCGAACCCCCGCGCTCACACACTCGCAAAAGAAACAGGCCACCTCATCGATCCGCACCAAAACCATCCCAACACCCACCGTAACCGTCCATTCCCCAATCCCATCAACGGTCAAGATCACTCCTCCTCCATCACACCCCCCACTATAAAACCCACCCCAACTCCCTCTACCCAATTCACCACTCTCATTTCAAAATCCCCAATCTCTCTGCAAGCCCTAATTTTCCAAATCCCCAAATGGCTCGTACCAAGCAAACGGCTCGCAAGTCCACCGGAGGCAAGGCCCCACGTAAGCAGCTCGCCACCAAGGCCGCCCGGAAGTCCGCTCCGGCCACCGGAGGAGTGAAGAAGCCCCACCGCTTCAGGCCAGGAACCGTCGCGCTTCGTGAGATCCGCAAGTACCAGAAGAGCACTGAGCTCCTCATCCGCAAGCTCCCATTCCAGCGCCTGGTCCGTGAGATCGCCCAGGATTTCAAGACCGATCTCAGGTTCCAGAGCTCCGCCGTGGCCGCGTTGCAGGAGGCGGCGGAGGCGTACCTTGTGGGGTTGTTTGAGGATACTAATCTGTGTGCTATTCATGCAAAGAGGGTTACGATTATGCCCAAGGATATTCAGCTTGCTAGGCGCATTAGGGGCGAGCGTGCTTGAGTTTGAAGTGGTGAAAGGGTTTAGTACAGATGGTGTAGTTGTCTTGTGGAAAGCATTATGTGTTTGGTGGAATGGTTTTGGGTTTAAGTCTCATTTCGTATCGGATTAGGGTTTAGATTTGTGTTTGGATGTTGTAGATCGTGTGATGTAAGGGGTTTATCTTATTAATGAAAATGGCCTATTTTCCACAGTTTTTATGTGCTCTCATTCTCTTGGTTTGGTGTGTTGTGCAACTGTTTGTGGTTTCAATTTTGGATTTGGTTTTTTGTTGGAGTGAAATTTATTGCATAATGAAATTTGAGTAGTTGAGGTTCAGGCCTCCATACCAATGACTGCAAGCCAATCTTTGAGGGATTGGGTTTTGTTGGTTGGTGTAGGAGATGGTGGAAAAGTTGCTATGCTACTTTGTGAGGCTTGTCCCAACTTGAGATGCACACTTATTGAGCTTCCGCAAGTTGTTGTTTGAGTGCAAATTTGAACTTTTATTGGTGGTGATATGTTCAATGCTATTCCTAGCATGCTCAAAGTAGGCAATTTTTCATTTCTTGAGAGTATTATTGGCTAGTATATATGCCATTAATATTTTTGGTTGTGTTTGATAACAAGATGCATGAAGTGTGAATTGTTGACAATTTGAGCAGAATGCGGTTATGTTTAACCCGCCTTAAGCGATGAGGAATGCTTGAATGTTGCAGACAGTGGTGACGGAAAGGTGATTAGCATAGACATTTAGGAGAAAGACGATCACACAAATCAACTGAAGCAAAGCTCTTCTTTGACATGGCTGTGGTGACTGGATGAGAGAGAAGTGATGAAGAGTGGGAAAAACTGTTTCTGAAGTCTGGTTTCAGCAAGTACAAGATAACTCTCATGATTAGTCCAAGGTTCCTTATTGAAGTTTATCCTTAGAAACTATTATATGCTGTAAGATTTATCATTTATGTGACTGCTGACCATGAAATTGCAATGGTTCCTTAATAAAGCACTCAGTTGAAATCATTATATAAAATCTTCACAATTTCAAATGAGTCTGCTGATGTTTAATCAGCTCTAGAATGCTAACAGCTAACCCAATATTTCAACAAGTTGAATAGGATTATAGGAGACTTTTTTTTTTTACAAGTTATGAACAAAAGGTGCAACAGCTAATCCATAAAGATTTTTCCCAATTCAACATATCAATGTCATATTGAAGAATGGGAACAAGCTTAGCTAACCTTTTTGCCAAAGTCTTGGAGGCCAGCCATATCTACAAGTAATGCAGTTCAGCTTTTAGTACAAATCCAGTATTCTCCTGGCCAGTTGCAAAGTTAAAGAAAGTGAAATCAAACAATGATTATTTGACTACCAATGAAGTAACAGAATGAAAAGTCTAATTGAATCTGGAGGGATGTGAAGTCTTGCTGTGCAGTATTCCCCAAGTATGTCTTTTCTGTCTAAGTAAATACCATGCTTATCCTCATAGTCATTCGTCATCATATGAGGATCTCCTCTCTTAGTCTTGTTCTATAAAATAACATATATAGAATATTCTTGAGTCCAATATCTGATAAGAGCTAAATAAAATAATACAAATTGCAATAGGCAGCCCCATTAAATTGAAGTCAAAGCCCAGAGGTTTCCCCTAAAACAATTCCATTGAATTTCTGGAGTCTTTCCCTTCAATATTACAGACTATAAAAGTGGATTCATAAAATGAAAAACCATCAGGTCTGCCTATCCTCAGTTTGATTATCTTGTAGTTGGAGATTCAGAAAATAACACTATGGGTTTTGGGAAGGAGGATCTTGATCTCGTGTTAGTCCCAAGTGGATTGCTTATTATGTTTGTCTACCACATTAACCTTCTCTACAGATATCTTCATCTCCCTCACACCACAGTCATTGGCTTTGAAAACAACGACAAAAAAGCTTGGGTTGAAAGAGTTATGCAGGTAATCTTATACAATCTTTCTTTCTACTTCTCCATACAAAGATCATCAAATTTAGCCAACTAACGTACAGAATTCAATTCATATATTTCAGGCTGAAAGAAGAGACGTTGGAATAGTACTTAATGTGATTTCATCAAACACATCAGCAGCAACATTTTTGTGTTCCATCTCCTTAACTCTGAGTTCCCTTATTGGAGCTTGGCTTGGAAGCAACACAAATGAGGTCTTTCAGAGTGAATTAGTCTACGGCAACACACATCCATCAACGATGACTATCAAGTACATAAGCCTCCTAACTTGTTTCCTTCTCGCATTCGCCTGCTTTGTTCAATCAGCAAGGCACTTTGTTCATGCCAACTACCTAATAAGCACACCAGACAGCAACATTCCAGCCTGGTATGTAGAGATGGCAGTCATAAGGGGAGGTGATTTTTGGTCACTTGGGCTTAGAGCTTTGTACTTTGCCCTCACTTTGCTTCTATGGTTTTTTGGTCCAATTCCAATGTTTGTGTCCTCCGTTGTTCTGGTCCTGGTCCTCCATTATCTTGACACAAACACAAGGCCATTGTTTCAGCATCAGTTTAGAGGAAAGGAAATGGTGAAGAGGATTGAGGAGAGAATTTCAGAGGTAGCTGTGACCTTAGAGCACAGAGAAAGGGTTGAAACTTTGGTGTAGTTTCACATTATATTTTTTAAACAACCCCCAAATTTTGTTTGTAAATGCAAAGTTCCTTATGCTTGTTGAGCTAGCTGTGTTTCTTTGGAGTTGGTGGGAGCAGGTGCCTATATTGCCAAAGGAAGATAATCTAAAATGTAATATTCTAAACTTAGAAGATAGTAGATCATCTACCATTCTTCTCTTATATGGTCCAAGTTTTGGATTCTAGTTTCAAACACAGAAGTTTTATATATGGTCCGAGATGTCTATAATATCAGCACCACTTCTTGGATTGGATTTCTCTTAACAGGAAAATTTATAAATATAGGTAAATTGACCAATTTATATACAGCAGGCTGGGCAGGAATAGGGCAGTGCCAAGCACTCATGTGCATACATTAATCGTAGTAATGGAACAATGTTACAACCACCTTAGTTGTCTAATAGACTAAACAAGCCTTCATCTTACACATGAAGAAAATGATATAAATCATATATTCACGTACTTTTCCATTGTCATTTCCTGTGTGATTCTTGACTTGCACACACATCTGAATCAAGTTGATTGCATTCAGGTTTATCTGATATCACACAATTAATTCGATCATGAAATATGGCACGAGTACTTAATTTGACTAAATTAACCTGGTGCTATTTTCTTTTCTCAGAAATGTAAAGGAAAGTACCAATATATGATTGATTTTATAAAGACGTAGCTATTGTCATAGGTCAAGTTCTGGAATAGTCTTGTAAGAGGTAGCCTCTATTTTTCTTCTAAAGTAAGCTAATCTAAGAAATCTAGAAGCCGACGACTTTGCAGAAATTGAATTTATAGATTTGAAATAGGCAATGTTGAAAAAATCGGCTGGGCTCTAGGCGGGTAAGAAACTCGCAAGGCAAGCGCCAAGGCGTGGCATGAGTCGCCTGACGGTCGCAAGGCACTAGGTTTCTGGTGCAGAGAAAAGTACAATATGGGACTTGAATCGTAAAAAAACAAATGCTCAAGATATATTTACACGACATTTAGGCTCTTCTGGTAATCTGATCTAAAGTCATGACAACCAAGAATCAACAGATTACGGTAGAGGAAACAAACATGGGTATAGGTCCAAAAAACCACGAGAGAAAATTAAGGGCACAATATAAACTAAGCCCAAGTAACCAAAGTTCATTGCCTCTTTAAACTGCCTTCTCAACCTTCTTTGCATCAGATTTAGCAGAAACTCCCGGAGTGCTTAATAAGAAGTTCAAATGGACAAAGTTCCTAGCTGATTGAACAAAGCATGAAAAACCAATGGGAAAACAAGTTAAGAGGCATATGAACTTGATCGAAAGAATCGAGGCACTTTTGTTGCCGTATATTAGTTCTCTGAGGAAGAAAGTGGTTGTGTTGTTTGCCATCCAAGCTCCAATAAGTGAGCAGAGAGTCAATGAGATTGTTGCCAAGTAAATAGTTGCAGTTGTACTGGAGGAAATCACATTGAGAGCTGTTTTAACACTCTTTCTAAGATCATCACCCTGCAGCTGTATATATCAAAAGCAAGCTAATTAGGATCAGTAAATTGGAAATCAAATCCAGAATTTAGATATACACACACCTGCAAGATTTTTCCAATGCAAATTCGCTTGTCGTTGTTTTCGTAACCTATGGATGTGGAGAGAGGCTTATTGAGGTACCTGAAGAGGAGGAAGAGGTGGTAAGCTAACATGATCAGTAGTCCAGCTGGGACTAAAAACACATCTGTGTACTCCTTATCAAAATTCATACCACTCTATATCTCTTGGTGCTTATACCGAGGGTTCTTATATGTTAAGGACATTGTTCATGTTGCTTCAAACTTGTTTATACGAAACTGGCTTTGAATTGAGTTTCCAACTTATTAAGGAACCGGCTGGCTTCTATAAGTTTGTTAGTTGAAATGAAAGGAAGTGCTAATAAACTAGGAAGCTGCAAATAATAGCCTCTAGCTCCCACATGCTGGATATCCCAAATGAGTTCCTTATTCCATCCAACCAAGCAAGACATCTCTGGTCTGAGTTGGCCTCTGGCTCGATTACCCCAATATATACATGTTCGGTACAAGTGAAATATATACATGAATGTTGATAGGTAAATAAACGCTCGTCCTTATCCTTTGGGGGCGTTTTGACACTATGCAGTTGCTACTATTCTTACTTCTAATGGGTTCTATGATAATGAAAACTACCAGTCTAGCTGAGAAAAAGGTTTTTTTATTTACTCTGCAGCTACCATCTTTACTAACAATATATTAACTTGAGTTGATTCCAGAACTTGGGTTTCTACCTACTCAATATATAGTTATAGATACAATACTTTATCTTGTACTTCTCTGCTTATTTCTTAATCATGATTAACCTGAAGTTTGTATGCTAATTAAAAAATGTGGCAGCCTGGCTTCAACCTCTAATCATAATGGAGTAATATCACTAATATGCATGTTGACTAATAGCAGTGTACAGATAAATATAGAATATCAGTCGCGCTCAATAATGGTATATAAAAACTTATGTGTTACAGAATCTAAAAACTTAAGAAACTGATCGGTTGTTAATAATCACCACAATCATTATTCAATTCTCTTAATTAAATTGAAATAGTGCAGGATATTATCATGTACTGTGGTAAGAAGTTCTAAAACAAAGCCAATCTAAATCTAAAGTTATGTCCGTCTTATATCAAGTTATCAACAAAGTGATTTCTTGTTCACCTAAGATAATTCGAAAATCATTTTTTTCCCCAAAACGATGTCGAAAATGAGTCCAGTATATTTATTGATAGTGTCCTTTTCTAGTTCCCTCATATTCAAGTGAAAGAACAAAAGCATGGTTTGAACAAATCCACCGCACCATGGACTGATGCATTATATAAACAGAATGTATAAACCCCATGCCATTACTGAGGACTTTAGGAGACTATGGATTTTGAGAAGGAATACTTGGATGCTATTCTGGTCACAGCAGGGCTGCTGTTCATGTTTGTTTACCACCTCTTTCTTCTTTACCAATACATTCATCACCCTATCAAAACATCAATCGGTTACGAAAACAAAGACAAAGAAACTTGGGTTCAAAAAATTCTGAAGGTCCCTGAGGTCAGTACTACCATCATATCTAAACTAATCTTGATTCAATATACACTTTTTTGTTCCTAATCTGATTGCTAACTGCAGGATGCTAATGATGTTGCAGTTAAAGACAAAGTAGGCACAGGACTTGGTGTGATTTCCTCAAACATAAGTGCAACCATGACCTTAGCTTCAATCTCCCTAACTCTCTGCGCAGTAATCGGAGTCTGGATTTCAAGTTCCACCAATAAGTTTGTGCCGGTAGAAATGATTTACGGCAGCACAAGTGAATCAATTATTTCTATGAAGTACTTATGCCTGCTGAGCTGCCTTCTCCTTGCCTTTTCGTTCTTCGTTCAATCTGCGAGGCTTTTTATCCATTCAAACTACTTATTGAGCACTCCAGGAGCCACAGAGGAAGAGGATGTGGAAAAAGTTCAGAGAGCGGTTGAAAGAGCAAGTATCTTCTGGTCGCTGGGACTCAGATCACTATATTTTGCTCTTAATTTTATGCTGTGGTTCTTCGGGCCTATACCGATGTGTGCTTGCTCCATTTTGATGGTATTTGTTCTTTACTGTCATGATCTGAGGAAGGACACAAAGAAATCCGATAATCGAAAGAATGGATGAGCCTA
Source organism: Argentina anserina (assembly GCF_933775445.1). Taxonomy (NCBI): domain Eukaryota; kingdom Viridiplantae; phylum Streptophyta; class Magnoliopsida; order Rosales; family Rosaceae; genus Argentina; species Argentina anserina. The sequence continues at coordinate 2,838,374 of NC_065874.1, read as the reverse complement.
TCAATTTCTAGACCAATTTGATTTCTTGAGCATTAAGGCATGAACTGTAGAAGTACTGAATGATCATAGAATGAACGCAATTGTGTCTTATAATGCATGAGTTTGTGCTTATGTTTCTTCTGTGAATATATATTTTCTTCTTCAATCTCAAGATATATGATGAATCAATTGCTATTGCATATTTAGTATTCAATTCTTAATTTCGATCAAACTCAACTTGCAATACTCATATCATTGTAACTAAGCGTTAGTTTGGTTTTTAAATAGCAGGCTTTACAGCTATGTATGATTACTATATGTCTATATGCATGTTGACTAATAGTATTACAGCTCAGCTTCTGAACTTTTTAAGTATTGACTGGAGAATGCAGATTTGTTTAATGCAGATTATAAAAAACAAAACAATTTACTCTGTGGAACATGAAAGTCTATGATTAGGAGGTTAATTAGTGGATAAAAACTAAATATATAAAACGAATTTTTCCGCATAAATGAGTTTTCTAAAGAAGTGAACTTTCTGCATGAAAATGAGTTTTCTCAAAAAAGTTCGCAGCGCAATTTTTCAGAAAATAGTTTCTAAGTAAGTTCGGAGCGAACTACCTTCAGAAACCATTTTAGTCAGATTTGCTCAAAAATGTGGTTAATTAGGCATTGCACGCCCATCAAAGCTGAAGTCGAGGTCTTCTTAAACAAATTCATTTAAGATGGAGTTGTTCTTCCTCCATTAATAAATTAAGAAATTGTTTTAAGTTGAATTCCTTAGACTTGATCCCTCTCCCCATTTTCATTAGCTTCAAACAAGAAAATAATGGGTTTTGGAAAGGAGCATCTTGATTTGGTGTTGGTCCCCAGTGGATTGCTGATCCTGTTTGTGTATCACATCAACCTTCTCTACAGATTTCTCTATCTCCCCCATACCACAACCATTGGCTTTGAAAACAATGACAAAAGAGCTTGGGTTGGAAGAGTAATGCAGGTTAGGAATCACTATCAAATTCTCTCACTATCTGTTTCCTCTCTCTATTTTTTGAATCCTAACTTTCTCAGATCGATCGGTAAACTTTAGTTCATATTTTCAGATTGACAAAACAGACGTCGGCACATTCCTTAGTGTGATTTCGGCAGACATTCAAGTGGCTACTTTCATGTGTTCCATCGCCTTAACTCTCAGTTCTCTTATCGGAGCTTGGATGGGAGGTAGTACTAATGAAGTCTTTATGAGTAATCTGATCTACGGCAACAGGAGCCCGTCAGTTCTTACAATCAAGTATGTTAGCCTCTTAACTTGTTTTCTTCTAGCATTCACTTGCTTTGTTCAATCAGCAAGGCACTTTGTTCATGCAAACTATCTAATAACCACACCCAACTCTAATATCCCAGTTTGGTATGTGGAGAAAGCAGTGTTAAGGGGAGGTAATTTTCGTTCCCTTGGCCTTAGAGCTTTGTATTTTGCTCTAACACTGCTGCTTTGGTTTTTTGGCCCTATACCAATGCTTGGTTCCTGTATTGTTACGGTTATAATCCTTCATTACCTGGACACGAATACAAGACCACTTCATCAACATCGATCACTGATCTAGCTCTGATTGATCATTCAGCTGTTTTTTCATTTGTGCTCCAATTTTGGCCAGTTTAGAGTTTGACACTCAATTTGAATGTTAATATACTCGTATGGGCATTCTGTCTTGTTTGAGTTATTTTCCATGTACTAATAATTGCTGGATCTATGGATGGAGCTTCTGTATAGTCTGATCGATTGCATAACCTATTCTACAAACTCCGTTTCATTTTATATTCATAACAAGTAAAACTAGTAAGAAGGGAGTTTAGTGTAAGAAACAGGGATGAAACATCAAATTTAAAACTATTAAAAAGTAGGCAAATTATACAGTCTTATTGAATTAACAAGAGTATGCTTCACAACAAGAATATATTCTTATGTAACAGTCGAAGTTTTAAATCAAATGAAGGATGATCTCCGCATTCAAGTGATGCCATTCTTGTTTTCTGTAACCAATACTTCCATAAAATAAATGAAACAAAAAATTTACAGTTCAGCAAATCAAAATTGATCTAATCATTCAAAAGACATGAGGATTGTAACCTAGAGGAACCGAGTTGTTGCATAGAGCTTGCCTGAGGTGCAGTTCCAGGCCATAGTTGGCAACCTCAAGTTTACTCACTTGTTCCTTATATTGATTTACCAACTGTTTCATATGTTCCACTTCTTGGTTTCGAGCCTCCAATTCTTTAAGACGCTCGTTCTGGATATACACTCCTCGTTTCAGAATCATGTTCTCCTTCCTCATTTCTTCGACTTCTTGTTTCAGCACCATATTCTCCTCCTCCTCCTTTACGGCGGCTGCCTCCTCAGCCTCGGCGGCAGCACGTGACATGATCCGTTTCTCAAAGACCTCCAGTGCCTTAGCAGCACGTGCCTTGGCATCGTCGACGTTGGTGGCGCTGCTCATCTCTCTAACGAACAACTCGACCCATTCCTCCGCACCATCAAGGTCGTGATTGTTCAGACTCTCATGAGTCAGTTTCGTTCTCTTTCCGGAACGATCAGGTTCGGTCTCTTCATTGGGACGACGGAGTGGAGTGAGATGATGTTGCCGACCCAACGAAGAAGAAGAAGAAGAAGAGCATCGAAGTCTTTTGGATGATTGAAAGAGCGATGGAGGATACACATCTTCGTCGAAGAATGATCTCTTGTTTCCGCACAGAACTGCTGCTGCAGCCATATCCGATCCTCTGTTTGAATTAAGAAAAGATGTACAAGCAAGTAATCCTTAGCTATGAAGATGGAGAGTTGAAGGCATTTGGGTTGGAGATTATGGTGGCGGGATGGGTTGTATTTATAAAGAGAAGACGAGTCGGTGAGCCCTTTCCTTATCCTTCACGGACAAGGCAAGGATTCCGAGTTTCTTTTGGTCTTATCAATGTTTTTTCTTTTTTCTTTAAAAACAAAAATCTTCTTTTCCGTGTTAATGAAGTAAATATTTCTCCACTCGTGATGGTTTCAGAAAATAACATTGATGCTGACTCGAGTAATCGAAAGGTTCTCAAATAATTTTTCTGTTAAAAAAATGTGTATGAGCGTACCATATGGTATCAAAACCAAAGATCTACGTAATTATTGGAAAAAAAACTTACATATTTTTAACACGACAAATCCTATATTATTCAATACACGAATTAATTCAAAATATAAAATCAAGAGAAATGACGTGTCGCGGTAATGACCGCCTGTGATTTTACCTCAACAAACATTTAACTACTTAAGAGGTATATTGTATATAGATTTGTGTTGACTTATTTTAATTAACAAACTTTTTGAAAAGTCTACATACTCTTTAAAAAGTACACAGACTTTTATAGAATTGTTAAAATCAATGATTTCAACCACAAACTTTTGGATGATTTCTACCGACTTTTATTGATTCATGAAATCCACATAATTCATATTGATCGACTTCTATAGATTTATCAATATTCATATTGTATGTGCATACCATGCATCTCAATTACAAGCACACTGTTCCGTGATAATTTGCTTCACTCCCGACTACGCCTTAAGCATCTAGGTTGGCCTTATGGGTTCTCTAACGCCTTGTGGATGCTATTAGATGAAGATTTAGTACATGCTAAGAAAAATTTTATACGGAACAATTTTTGTTCTAAGCAAATTTATTGATTGTATAATTTGTATCTATTACAAAGAAATTAGAAAATCTGGTTATTTATAAGACAATAAAATAAATCCTTCAAATTTAATATTTCAACCAATAGGTATTAAAAAATGGAAGTAAATAAATTGTTCCGGATGTTTTAAGCTAAAGAAGTCGGTGTTCATGAAACATTGATATGATTATTGTTCTACTTTCATCGTCATTGTTTTTATTGTTAGCATTAAGCATGCGTCCACATATGAGAATGAGATTTTAATAAGTATAAAGACATAAGGTAAAAACATAACATAAAGAAAAAGAAAACAATCATGAGATCATAGGTTAAATAAACATGTTTGGTTGTACGAAAAAGAATTGGTAAAGAAAAGATAAAAAGAAAATAAAGAAAAATGGTGGAGAAAATAAAATACAATGAGAAAGTCAACGAAAAAGTCTATGAAAATCTTTGGTCTAGAGGCTAGACAATTTTTAGATTGTGGTATGTATAATATTATAAAGTACATGAGATTTCATGAGTTTATAATTTCATAAGTATGAATAATATTTTGAATACCCACAGACTTCTATTCATTTTAAAAAGTCTTGATTGAATACCCTCAGACTTTCATAGATTTCACAATGACATTTTAAAATCCTAATTTAATACATCTAGTGTAATACCTCGAAAATTCATATCTAATTTCCAATGAGTTATCTGATATTATTAAGTTAGTCATTGTCCAAATTTATTTCACGAGGATAAAAACGAAAGGATTCGAAAGATTAATTGTTCGGGAACGTTCAATTTGATGAGTCTAAGAGTTGACTTTTGACTCATTGGGTTTCTTAAAAAACTTCTTTTATGAAAGTTGTAGAGTTCGTTAATACAAATACGTGGACACGCGGTACGCCTAAATCGGAGTTCGTATGAAGAAGTTACGAATCAAAAGGTATTTACACATTTTTTGGAAAATAATATAAATAGGGGAATTAAAAAGAAAAAGGGGAGAAAAATCAGAAATTCGGATTAGTACTGTTCACACTGAAAATCCAAGATTTTTCTCTCCCCAAGCGGCTGACTTTGGGCAGCCGGATCTCCGTCGTCCGACCATCATAGAGTGGCGCACCGGTCACGTTTGAAAGGTTGCTGCGCCCCCTGTTGATTGGTGGCAGTGCCACCCGCCATCACGCCGCCATTTTGGAGCGGTGAAGCCCGGAAGTTCCCCCGAAAATACATATTTCATCGAATTTCAACTCGTCGGATCTCCCTCCTCCGACAACCAATCGGTGACCGACGAAACGAGTGAGGGAATTACTTTCGGTGTCATGGAAGTTGCACGCGGGAAATAAAGTGAGTAAACCTCACAATGATCATCATGATCGAAGTAGTGTTATAATTATTGAATTTAGTTTGAGTTCTTACTATAGTCGTTGCATCACTAATTATAAAAATTATTTTAAAAAATATATTTTTGTTTAAATTACGTGAACTTGATCGTCTACGGTTCATGGGTAAGTGAAACGCTATTATAATAAATGATTTAAAAAAGGTTTTAGTGATTATGAACTATGGTGAATGTGAGTAAATCTCACTATGACAAGTCTACCATTAGCGGTAACTTATATTTTTGAATTATTAAAAATAGTGAACTGTGATGTTTATATAATATAGTGGGCTATGTATGTGTATGAAAATGGTAAATACAATACATATATATGGGTTGTTATATTATATAATGTTTCGGTTTTATTTCAAATGTGAGATTATAATGTTGTGAATATATTCATATTGTTGTGCAAGAGTCGCTTGGTTGTAATACAATAACATGAGTGGATTGTTATTGTACGTGATTTTAACATTGAGTTTTGTTAAAACGTTTTCTGTCTTCGGACGTGTTGGGAGTAATCGGAACCAAGGTTTGGCCGGGTGTCGTTTACGATTCAGTTAGAGCTCTAGTCTGTCTGTCGGTGTATTGCATGAGGGGTAACAGATGGGTTGCCTGGGTCTCATGAGTACCCATATTTTCTTTAGTGACATTGGCTACAGATGGGCTGCCTAGTGTTTGTCGATGTATTTTATAAGGGGTAACAGATAAGTACCTGGGTCTCATGAGTACCCATGTTTTACATGATTTTAGGTAACCAGATAGGTTGCCAAGTGCCTGTCGGTATACTGTATGAGGGGTAACAGATGGGTTACCTGAGTCTCATGAGTACCCATGTTTTTAAATGATTTTAGATAACAGATGAGTTTCCCAGTGTCACATGAGTATGTTTGTCTTTAAATGTTATTTGACATATTTCCTTTATATGCGATGTATGTTTACTATTGGTTTACTCATACTGGCTGAAAAGCTTACCGGGTTTGTATTTACGATCCCGGTGCACCAATTCGATGGTGTAGGGGATAGTTTGCATGCGGGGATTAGCAGATTCAGATGGTTTATTCTGAAGATTTCTTTCTTCTGTTATTGGTGAAGATTGAGTGAATTTTACATTTCTATTGGTTATAATACTGAGGTATAAACTGGTTATGTATTATTCAAGTCAACTGAGTCATGCTGTGGACTCAGTTTCGATACACTGTTATAATAAGATTATTTTAATATATTTGAGATTGTTTTAGAGTTTTCATGGCTTCAAATTCGACTTTTTATTATTCGAATTTCGGGGTTGTGACATCTAGACTTGTATGGATAATTTAAAATCCGTATTGAATATACCTAAATTTTTGAATTTCATAGATTTATTTAAAACCCGCACTAAATCCACATACAATATACCCCTTAGTCTTAAAACCTGCAAATTGGAATATTGGTGATTATTGGCACGCACACAACACCACTCGAGTTGTTCATGGCTAACTAGTAGAGATTAAATATAAATTGGATGACGTTGTGGCCAATCCAATTGAAAATTGCCTACCAAGTCATGCCCTTAAACAAATCCTAGACCACCCTAAACTGCTCCATATGACCGTATTATATGAGCGAATACACCAACGCAAGGGAGCCAGAGACGATGGATGTTCAAAAGGATTTTATCGATGTGTTTCTGGTCCCATCGGGGCTTCTTATCATGTTTGTATACCACCTCTTTCTCCTCTACAAGTATTTTCACCAACCTCTCTCCACATCCATCGGGTACGAAAACAACGATAAGCGAATTTGGGTTGCAAAAATTCTTGAGATAGGTTAGGGTTCATGATGATGAAGGGTTTCCTTTATGCTAGGTGCAGGGTGACAATGTTAGCAGAGGACTTGGAGTGATTTTCTTCTAATACAAGTGCAGCCATGACCTTGGCATCAATCTCTTTCTCTCTCTTCCCTAATCGGAGTTTGGATATCAAATTTGCCTACCAAGTTCTTCCCCATAGAAATGGTCTATGGCAATACTAGTCCATCAGTAAATTCAATCAAATACATCTCCCTATTGACATCTTTTCTGCTTGCATTTTCATGCTTTGTTCAATCCGGTAGGCACTTTATCCAGCTGAACTATCTGTTGAGCACTCCGGGGGTTAGCAACAAAAGGATTCTGAAGAAGGTGGAGACAGCAGTTCAAAGAGGAAGTGAGTTTTGGTCACTTGGCCTTAGAGCATTGTATTTTGGTCTAATTATTATGCTGTGGTTCTTTGGACCTATTCCCATGTTTGTTTCCTCTATCCTAATGGTGGTGATTCTGTATAGCCATGATATGAGGAAGTCGGAATCTGACGATCTCCATGATGTTCTATTTATATATTGAACATCAACTTTGTATAACTGAATCAAATTTCACATATGTGCGCAACTTTTGGGATATTCTGATTCCATTATCGCTACAACCTGGTTTTTTTCTGGCGCTTCTTCAACTTCAAGTTACATGGGATTTCTGGAATTGGATCAGCTCTATCAGTACCATTATACATGTTGACTAATACCATCACGGCATCATAGCTCAAGTTTTACGGAACTCTGATTATAATAGGAAGCATTGATCTCCAGAATCATACTAATAGATAGGGGTGGAATGGTAGATTACTTAATGGCTAGTGTTGCTATACAAATGAATTTGCAGAACTATTCTTTATTTAAATATGTACACTTTGTAATGGGCTCTGATTATATTTTATAGGGCGGACCTGCTACAATAAGGTAGACCCATATTCATTGGCGACAATTCAAATCGTTATCGATCAAATTTAGCCCATTCGAAACTCATTCGTTTTCTTAAATCAAACATTAAAATTATAATAAAAAATGCCTTTCTTTTTCTTTTTCTTTTTTTTTTGAAAGGGAAAAAATGCCCTTCTTTTTGTAAAGGGTGATGGAAAACCTATCGTTTCACGTCTCATCAAGTTATCTCAAAAACTCGTTTTGCATACAATATAAATATCATAGAGGATCAAACTATTTTCGCATGACCTACATGCGTCAAGATGCCATTTCCATTCCACAAACTATATACCTACATTGAAAATGTGTGTTGTCCTCCATAGTATTCGTTCCATGAATACAATTAAACTTCTATTTTATGTTTTCAGTTACTTTGTACTAACGTGCCAAGGTGCCAAACATTTAAATGATAATTTCCTTTTCAAACAAGCAAAACCCCTCTTCAAAGTTCAAACCACAAGAAAAACAAGGGCAGAAAGGAAAATTGAGATAGAGTTTATGCATGAAACCATTCACCACAGTAATGTGAAGAAAAACAAAAGATATTTCCTCAAAATTGAAGAGAAATATGAGTCTCAGTCTCATCTTGTGCTTGTATCTCCAGGTCAGTCTTCTGACTTGACGCAGAACCCAGTTCTGGCCATTTTCCACCGTCGATCACCGTGATTCATCCCAAAGCAAAAACCCCCCTTTTAAGTAGCCGACAGCCTCTGTTACGACAAAGACCGATCCAGTTCCCCTTATTGGGGTCCCTTCCCACCACCCACCTCCCGCCACGTGTCCTTTCCTTCTCTTGGATATGATCTGATTCCTTAGCATGAAAATGGAAAGATAGAAAACCATTGGCGGGTGAAAAATGAAGCACGAAGTTACATTAACAGCCCTCTATGATTAGCCGTTGGATGTCACAAGACACAGGCGTACGGTGATTAGGGGAAGAGGGTAAACACAAAGGGGCCCGCAGTGGGGGGCGCGTGATGGGGGAGAGACTGACGTGACAAAAGTACGATGAAAGCTGAAGGGGGCAGCACCCGCGTAAAAGTCGAGGGTTTTGCCCCGTTCTTCTTCTTCTCTCTGCCAAAAGCGCCTGCCTTTAGTCGACTTGGGCCCCCGGCCCGTTTGCCCATGCCTCCTCCTTTTTCTTCCACAGGCGCTGTCCGGCAAGCGTGGCGGCCACGCCTTCTGGAGAGGTGGTGCACGCGCCGGGAGGAGATTCCAAGGGGCTTTTTGGCGGGTACGCAAGACAATTGAGTGAGAAATAATGGTGGGGGCCTGGTTTGTTGGAAGGTATTATACGAATGAGAGTGGGACACTAGGGTTTAGGGTTCGTAGTGTTTCTGTCACACTGTGAATTAAGGCTTATTTTCGACGTTTCATTCTAATCACTTCAGGTTGAGGGGGATACCGTTAGCTTTCAATGCTCAATATGTATATGGTAGTAGCTAGTTATTCATGGGTCGGTTTTTGCAGATGGTTCTATACTTCTATAACTTCGCCTATAGTGTTTGGTTTTCGTATGGTAACTTTCGGTTTGGATCATACATGTCCTGTAAAAGAGTCGTTGAATTGAATGTGTTGAGCTTCTTTGTGGATTTAGTTTTCTTGCTGAAAATGTGCTTGAAGCAGTTGAGTTGCTAAACATGTAAATTGTAATGCCAACGAGACTCAAGAGAGTGAAGTTCATACACTAACGAACATAACTCGATAGTGACAAGTATGCAGTGATCCAGATAAACATCATACATTCTAAATTCTCATATTATTGTAGAGGAATCAATATGTTGTTATTAATTAGCTGGGATCTAAGTACTTCATCCGTCAAAATTACTGGAATCGTCCTCAGTCAGTTCATCACTTTCAACTAATCAGTTCATCACTTTCAATTAAGTAATTGTGTGCAGATTATTTTGAATTATAAGGCCCACGTTTCGGGTCTTCTTCCGGCTAGTTTCAGTGAGTGAGGATATCGGAACTTCGTACACTATATGTTTTTTTTTCTGGGTTGAACATAGAGAGGAACAATGTCCTCCTACGAAAATTTATTGAAAGAAAAATGATACAAAGATGAACGAAGAATGATAAATACAATTATCCCCAACCAACTAAAAAATAGCTAATGAAAATAAAAATTAGAAAATCTTAATCGATCTCTATTATAGTAACTTACCATAAAATCTGTAACTGAATCTCACCAAATAAAATTATTTGAAGAAGTACAGAAATTAACAAGAACATTAACAGCTTGATTGCTCTCACGAAAAAAAATGGCTCGATCTAAAATACATTTAAGAGAATCGATGAAAGCAATCGTACACTATTTGTATGATTGTATGAACATCGAAGTTACTTCATCTCAATTCCTCTATATTATCATGAGGTCAATTATTAAGTAAATACAGTCCGTATACTCATTCACTTGCACAACGTTGTGGAAAACAGATAATTACACATTTTACCTAAAGCAACAAAATAGACAGACAATGGAAGGTAGTTAGTGAAAAGACTTGATGGCAGAGAATGGTTAAATCTTATAATTGATCTTCATCGATGATGAACATTATTATGTCACCAGCATTATCAGGTTTTTGTCTCTGGGTTGATGTGTTCTTATCTCTGCGGACAAACACTTGATATTGAGCTATCATGATTCACTTCCTCGTCCTCTTATGGTTCTCCCTTTTCACATCGGTCAAAATTTTATTTTGGTCGTGTCTGCGATAGAAAATGACAACAAATTTTCGGGATCAAAGCAGCAACGTAACACTCGCTTCAGTAATGCCATGCATTGCTGTGAGCCTGTGACTCCTGTTTGACAGTGGCAGAAGCTGGTGTTGATGTCTTAATTTGTTTGGATTAATCTGAAATTTATATTCTGCGTCAAAATTTCTATCTTGTATCAATTTATGAAACAAACTTTTCTCCTATATAAAACGCGTCATCATGTAAGAACTAGTTTAATTTATTAATTAGTTGTCATGTACTGATCTTAACTCTCCAAACACGTAATTGCTCGTTAAGTTCTTCATACAAAAAAGCAGAAGCCTATACAGGAGTAAACAATAAAGTTTGAAAGATGAAAGGGAGGAGGTAGAGGGAGAAAGAAGAGTATAAGGAAAAGTCTGATATGAAGAAAATAGAAAGTTGGCTAAACCTTGGAAAAGACGTATTTATGTATGCAGGAATGAACAAGGCAGGGGGTGATGGTGGGTCGTGAAAGGGGAAGAAGATTTAGTTTTGAATGAAATATGAATGAGTGGAATGGTTTCCCGACTGGGTAATTTAGACACATGCCATTTGGCCTGCAAAAGGAGATAAATCGGAATATAGGAAGCCATCGGCATCATCGACACAATGAAAAAGGTTGTGGGAGGACAAAGGTAAAGGTATAAATAATAGTACCATAAAAATTTCAGGGGCTAAAGCCTAAGGGAAACTCACTAAATTCATTGTATTGTTTTCAGTTAGTTTTTTTTTTCTTTGGGCCGGTGTCTATTTATTTTCAATTGTTTATTTTTCAATAAGGAGCTGTAGGTCGGCGTTATCCCGATTTGAGCACCTTGGGTGCCTTGTTCGTCTTACACTTACTTTGTTAAATAGTCGCAACCTACTTGTGGCACGGTAAGGTGGATAAGATTTCGTGTGACAATAATAGTAAGTACACTGCATTTGTTCAATATTTGGCTTCGTTTAATTTTTGCTATTAATACAATTAGTTTTCCAATGTATCATTTCGTACTTTTTTAAAGCAAATAGAGTAATAAGTGAATCGCTATCCGATAACCGGTGCATGTTAGTCTTAATTTACGGCTTTATGTTTTTTTTTTGAATCTTATGTTAATTCTTTGTGTTCAATGGTTTCATTCATCAGAACACAAGTGACAAGTGCACCCAAAAAAAGAAGTGTCATATCAACCGAAATAAAAAAGAAGTGAGTGCTACAAATAAGGAGAGGTTACTAAATACGAATCTAAGAGAGGGGGGGGGGGGGTAATAATATGGGAATGAAAGGAAAATCTCAGTGCGGTGGTGGGTGGGAGGGAGTAGGGAGAGGGGACTGACAGCAAAGTTAAAAAGTGAGGCAAAAGGGAAACAAATTATGAGCCCAAACCCACGCTCCTTTAAAGCTTACCTCCAGACACGTCCACTTCACTCCAGCTACTTCTTCTATCACGCTTCCCCATAACCCCTCTTTTCTCCCGGCCTTATTTTTTTCATTTCTTTCACTTTCTTCTCGTCTTTACAAACCTACTGTATATTAGTGGGAAAAAATAATCTTTACATTATGATTATTCAATTACTGTATATGACTGTATAGTTATGAGTTGTGACCGACTGATTTGCTAGCATATTTTAGTTCAGATCAATCAAAAGCACGTGGTTGTTTAGTATTGGGCATTGGTTCTATTCGTTATAAAGAAATATGATATTTCGATCATTTAGGTTTGTTTATTGGGTCGATCTCTTAAACTTGGGCACTTTACATGAATAATTGAACCAAGTAAATCGTCATTCATGTGTAGATAAGAAAAACAATAAATTATGAGAAAGACAGTTGATAATAATCACGTTAAATTAACTCTGCTTTCATTCCATTAAATGTAGATGGTTTTTCAGATTCAACAATGTGATTTATCGAAGGCTTTATCAAAATTATGAGGATTCATTGAACAATTATGTTTGAGCTCTCATTTTGAATGTCTGATCAAAATTTTGGAGTTGATATTCCAAATTTCCAATTTTTGTTTGTAGATGAAGGAATTTGAAATGTGATGAGGGGAAGTCTCTCACGTGGCGCGTGGGACACACAAGGTTTCCCGATAACAGATAAAGTCATGGACTGAGTCATTACTGAATTGGGTCATATTGAGTCGGAACCCGTTTTATCCGGGTTATTCACCTATGCCCCTATACCAACCTACTAACCTACTCTATAATCAGACTAGACCCCCACCTAAATGCCTATACCTCTGTTCACTTAATAAAGCCCTCCTCCTTTCTGTCACCACCCTCCTTTCTTTATTCACTTGTTCAATTTCACCCTTCTACCCCCACTCAAAATAGGGGTAAAAAACAATTACTGTGCTCTCTGATTTTCAGGGAGTCATCTTCACTTGCAGAATGAGGGGAACTGTGTTCCACAACCACATTACCATTTAGGGTTTGCTCAATATTAATGGCTTTTCAGCACCATAGTTATTGCGGGACTCTGATCCTCCTCAATGGGTTCCTGACACCTGTTTTGTTGGTTTGTAGATAACTAAATGATACTGGGTTTTGTTGCATCAAATCAAACAGTTAACTACTTAACAGCTATGGGGGGGGGGGGGGGGCAGCAGGGTCCATGGTCCATGGGGGTTTTTTAATTTCATGCAATATAGTCAAGGGAAATGAAAGAAAAAGGAAAACCATGTTTTTTTGAATAATTTGCACGGAGAAATGTGCTAATGTGGTCCAGTTCCAAGGTATGGTTTGTCTTTGACCCAGTTTACTATATTGCTTCATTTGCTTGACATTCATCACATATTTTTGACATATTTTATGGTTTTTTGTTCCATGCCAAGGTTTTAATTTGATTTCTACCAACAAATGCACATAAAAATTTAACCCTTGAATCAAAATATTGAAAAACCACTCCATGTTTTAAAATATCATACCAGATTTTACTTAGCTGCATGTCAACTGGCAACTGCTAAACAATAGTGAGTGGGAATGTCAAGTAGTAATCAAAAGTTAACGAGCATGGATAATGAACAAGCAATTTTGATGGGATGATAAATGCAATTAGCTGAAATTGCGATACAATAATATCAACATTTGAATTGATGTTTAACGACAAAGTCAGCCACAAAAGACAGGAGTGTTGAGAACTAATGAACTCATGATACATTACTTTACAGAAAAGCAAAAACTATATATGATCACCGTTTACACTAATATGATCCGAATCAAATGCAACTCTATGCTTTACTTTGTTCCTCAATTGGTTAGGCATAATGACCCACATTTGACGATAACTTTTTTTGCATCACAAGCAACAAATAATGAGCAAACCAGACTCTTATGGCAAAATGATAAAATGGGTAGCTAAAACAGTTGCGTAATTTGCCAGCTGCAAAGGTGAGAAATGACTGTGCATTTTTTGTGTATACTGTATAGCACCATAGGGTTCCAAAATAGTAAACGAACTCTTATATTTAGGTCTAGGTCCCCTCTGTCTTGGGAAGATATACTAAAACAGTGAACTGATCTATAGTGTTTTTAGCTGTGCAAGAAACCTATAATATCCCCCCAAAATCAGTGTCTAACTAGGAAGCAACACTGGAATGGAAACCTAATGATATTAATGCAGTTTTATTAAACGGTACAATCATGGAAGCCATAGCCAAAGGAGTTTGACCCTAAACAGAAAACACAAGGGGGCAGTCTCAAATAGGGTCTAATAGAGAATGTAATAAGCACCAGATGAACTTGAGCTTTTCTTTCACAAAAAAGAGAAGGGTCTCTCTGGTGAGTCTGGTCTTTGTGTTTTTAGAGTTCTCTAATAAAATTTTGAGATTTTGATTTAGTAGTAAGAAGAAGAAGAAGAAGAAGAAGGGGATAGGAGTGAGATTTGATGGAGTAGAAGGGGACAGAATAGACATCCGCCCGGAAATACAGGGATGGGAGAGCCGTACAGTTCTCTTCTCACTTTTCAGTCTTTGATTTCTTTTATAGTTTTATTGAGAAAATAAAGATCAAAAAATATTTAACCCCAAAAACACAGCACAGTGAGCACACACTCTCTCTCTCTATTTCTTTCTTTCTTTCACTGTCTTTCTCTGCCACACATCACACCCAGCAGTTGCAGCGTTGCAGAGGCTGCAGCACTGCAGCCCAGCTGCAGAGAGAGACAGACTCAAAGAAATAATATAAAACTTTGGCAAGGAAAAAGATAAAAGAGAGAGAAAAAAAACCGATTTCAAGTTTTTGAGAGTATTCTATTGGGTTGGGTTGGGTGTCTCACAAAGTTTTTAAGATTAAAGCTCTGAGCTTTTTATACACAAAAAAAGAGTGTCTTGGTTTTCTTGGGTGTGTTTTCTTTTAGCAAATGCCTTAAAAATGCAACAAATGAAGCCAGTTGTTGTTGTTTGAGCTTTTGGACGCATCAAAGGCTTGAGTTTTAGCTTCAGCTTTGTCTTGCTGTTTTTGGGTTCTTTGGGAGTTATGGCTGGTCTGATCGATCTGAACAGCACGACGGAGGAGGAGGAGGAGACGCCGTCATCTGGGTCGTCGTCTAATTCTTCTGGCTCTAATGCTTTGATTTCTGGGTCTGTTTGCTTGGAGCTCTGGCACGCTTGTGCTGGCCCATTGATTTCTCTGCCCAAGAAAGGTAGTGTGGTGGTTTATCTTCCTCAAGGCCACTTGGAGCAAGTGAGTGACTTCCCGGCTTCGGCTTATGATCTCCCTGCTCATCTGTTTTGCCGAGTTGTGGATGTTAAGCTTCATGTGAGTGTTTGTAATACTTAAAGTTTGTGTATATTAGGGAGTTTTGGTTTCTGGGTTTTGTTTGTTTTGGGGGTTTAAACAGTTTGTGGTTGCTGTTTTTTTGCAGGCGGAGACTGGCAGTGATGAAGTTTACGCTCAGGTTCAATTGGTTCCTGAAAGTGAGGTGAGGTTTCTTCTGGTTTGATTGGTTGTGTAGTTGAATTTCTTAATGCTGATGATGTTAGTTTTGTGATTTTGGAGTTAAAGTTCAGTTCTTTTAGTCTGTTAGGAGCCGAATCCTAGTTAATTATCAAATGTAATACCATGTTTGTGACCCAATTGGTTATGGATTTAGTTTCATCTGTCATAGAATTTATCATATCACGTTCAGTCCACGTCTGATGCATGATGATGTATCTCTTTGCTGCTCTGGCATTCTGAGATTCAATTGCTAATGCCTGCTTGTTTCCCACTTTTGGCAGTTAACGATTTAAGCAAATTTGTATTGGTTACTTCACATTCATTCAATTTCTTTGGGAATTTTTTTTTTGGGGGGGGGTCTAAGGTTTTCATTTGCTATATTTGTTGTAAATTTGAAACATTTGGTGATTTCAATTTTGCATTTATCTGTGTAGGATTTTGAGCGGAAAGTTGGGGAAGGGGAAACAGATGGGGATGAGGATGCTGAGGCATCAGAGAAATCGACTACTCCCCATATGTTCTGCAAAACCCTTACTGCTTCCGATACCAGCACTCATGGAGGCTTCTCTGTCCCTCGCCGTGCTGCTGAGGATTGTTTTCCTCCCCTGGTACATATTATTTTTCCCCAACATGTGGTTCAGCATATTTTGTATTTCCGTTTACCTCATGTGAAGACAATTTCACATTACATTTTCATCTGTATAGCCTAGTAATATGGATTATGATTGTAGGATTATAGTCAACAAAGACCTTCACAGGAGCTGGTGGCAAAGGATCTGCACGGCCTTGAATGGAGGTTCAGACATATCTATAGGGGTATATGAAAATCTGTTATTGAGGGAACACTAGTGATCTTATTGTTCTTTTCAACTCTGCAAAACACTGGTTTTTCATTTCTGTTCGTTTTTCTTTTGGTTTGAGCAGGGCAGCCACGCAGGCATTTGCTCACCACTGGATGGAGTGCCTTTGTGAACAAGAAGAAGCTTGTTTCTGGAGATGCTGTATTGTTCCTGAGGTACATAAATTGAAGTTGAAGGAACATTGATGTCCTTCTTCACACTTGATCATACTATATTTGTAACAGGGGTGAGGATGGAGAACTGAGGCTTGGAGTTAGAAGGGCAAGCCAAGTAAAAGCTTCTGCTAGTTATCCAACTTCTTGCAGCCAGCATTTAAACTATAACTCCATTACAGAGGTGGTGGATGCTATATCTATGAAGACTGCATTTAATGTCTACTACAATCCAAGGTAGTGTGCCGCCTGCCTTTTTCATCCATTTTCCCATGCTTTAATTTTTTTTATAATATGTTCCTGGACTCCACGGTCCTGAACTTAATATTGGTAATAAATTTTCAAATTGATCTTGTAGAGCCAGTTCGTCAGAATTCATAATACCTTTCCGTAAATTTTTGAGGAGCCTTGGTCATTCCTTCTGTGCTGGAATGAGGTTTAAAATGCGTGTTGAGACAGAAGATGCTGCAGAGCGAAGGTGTGCCATTTTTGAATTAAAAGTTATTTATTGTATTCATCTTGGGGGTTTGCCTATTATATTCATCTTCAAATTTTCTTGTCTCGTTTGGCAGATATACTGGACTGGTAACTGGGATTAGTGAGTTGGATCCCCTAAGATGGACTGGATCCAAGTGGAAATGTCTAGTTGTAAGTATGCCTATCCTATATCTGTCTGATTCTTCTTTAGGAACCTCACTTATCTTGAGTCATCACAGATTTATATGGGGATTTCTGTATCATAAGCTATAACTTTAGCATGCATAACACTTATTCTATACAATTTACATCCAACTCTACATTTTCTTTGAATCTATAAGTGGTGGGGGCATATGCAGAATTCCCCTCTTTGATAGTTTGTATCTAAATTCCGTTGCTTGTATAAGACTTTAAGGCTCATGCATCTAATGTTTAGATATGTTATCTACCCTGCCTCCTGGCATGGAACACTTGATATCAAAATATATATTCCTCTTGTCGTAGCATACAACAAAACATATGGAGTGCATGCCTTCTTCTTTAGCCATGTACACGCTGGTTTTAAACTTTTCTTTTGCTATTGCAGGTAAGGTGGGATGATATAGATACTAGCAAGCAGCATGGCCGGGTTTCCCCATGGGAAATTGAGCCATCTGGTTCAATTTCTAATTCCAGTGGCTTTATGGCATCTGGTTTGAAGAGATCCAGGATGGGCATATGCGCAGAAAAACAAGAATTTCCAGTTCCTTGTATGTATTTCATTCAAATTTGGATGTGTCATCATAATACTTCTGGCAAAGTTACTGATTTCTTTTATTTCAGATGGGATTGGAGCCTCAGACTTTGGGGAATCTTTAAGATTCCAGAAGGTCTTGCAAGGTCAAGAAATTTCTGGTTTTGATACTCCTTTTGGTTCTATAGGGAGTCAAAATCAGCATCCCTCTGAATCGAGGAGAGTCTTTAACGGCTCTATTGGTTCCAGAGGTACTGATCTCAGAAACTCATTTGTGAATTCTGAGATTGCCTCTAAAGGCTTTGGTGAATCTTTCCGATTCCAGAAGGTCTTGCAAGGTCAAGAAATATTTCCAAGCACACCATATGGAAGAGCTCCAGCTACTAACGAGCCTCGTGAATATGGTTGCCCTGGAATCTTTGATGGTTTTCAGGTGCCAAGCTTTAGGAATGGATGGTCTAATATGATGCAGGGCAATAATACACCTATGCACCGAGCTGCCCCTGTACAAGTGTCATCACCATCATCTGTGTTGATGTTTCAGCAAGCTATGAATGCAGGAGCCGAGTTCAATTCAGTTTACAATGGTCATAACCAAAAGGAACAGAGAAGACTGCAACACACTCCTTATTCTGAATCAGATGGCGGAAGGCAAACATCATCCACATTCGGTGAACGAAGCTTCAGCAGGCAAGGGCATGGATCCATAAATTCTTTTAATCAACATGGCATTTCACATCCTCCTCTTTCAAGTCCATCTTCATTGAGAGGCAGTCAAGACATGGTTTCATCGTGCAAAAGTAGCTGCAGACTCTTTGGTTTCTCACTGTCTGAGGAAACACATGCCCCAAATAAAGTGGACAACAACACCTCAGTTCAATTAGAGTCTAATGCTTCTATGTTCCCCAATGTTGAACCCCGATTCAATTCAAAGCCTCCTTTGATGTCTGCAGCAGCTGGAATTCCCTGTACCAAAGTAAGCCGATCACTTTGCTCCCTGAGATTTACTTGTTGATAGTATATTTTATTGTGCAATTTCTCTACGATATGGGTTGTGACCAGTCAAGAATTCTTACTTTCAGGAATGGGCTTTCAACTGGCGTGGAGAAAGGATGGAAAGTTGTTTACAAGGATAGTGAATTAGTGTGACAACGCAGGCCTTGTTGGGATGTTCCACAGAAGTAAGAACTCATAAATCTTTAAATTTTCTGTGTTCTACATCTAAGCGTCAAAAACCATTCTTGTTGATCATCATATTTGAGCCTTTACTTATATACCCATACGGGTACGATTCATATTTTCATATTTTATGTTTGCTGGGCATAGGCTTTTATTTTGTGCTACAGACATTGTTCTGCAGGAAATGCATCACTTTAGCTCTTGGTATAGGCTCTTATTTTCTGCTGTTGACATTGTTCTGCAGGAAATGCTACCACAATATTATGTAAGAAGTATGAGAGTGAAGACTCTTGGCGCCTGAGGTTTTTCTCAGGTTCAAGTATCGTATTTTACGTAAGAACTGTTATGTGGTATAAAAAATATTGTAATTAAGCGCTTTTAGTGACTTTGATTGTATTATTATTAGTTACGCTCTAAGAAATGTTTTGCAGAGAATCATCCATGATTTCCTCTTGCAAGAGGGCCTATCTGAAACTCAAACAAATTCTATCCATTTGGAATTGTTAAATTCTATCCATTATTCGTCCCGACATGATATTATGCTATATTCTTTTTGTTATTCCCATCACATTTGTATGTATTGTAGCTATTGTTTAGAGAATACACCATTTGAAAGCTCCGAATTATTGCTCTGGGTGATTATAGGGAGATGGTATTGGATTGTTCTGCTCACCATTGTAATATTCTTACCCAACACCAGCCAAAACCCTTGATTTTCACCATATTTTAAGAGTATTCCAGTATTCCTAGCTTTCTGGACTAAGACACTTCATTCTCATTCCAATTGGTTGGTGCAAGTTCCATGCGGTCCATTTTATAATTAAAGGTTTGACCCGCACACTATTGGCTTAATGCTTTGCGGGACTTTGTATGATGTCTGTTTCCGAGGGACATTTGATTTTTGAAGCTGGAAGTTCGAATTCCACGATTGGAAGCCTGAAAATGTAGTCGAATTTCTGGAATTTCATGATTCTTTGTAGATAGACAAATGAGGTGCAACAAAATCAGCTCCAAAGTCCATTTCAATAGTTTTGGTGATCGACCTCTATTCATTTCATAGTGAAAGGTACTTGAGAAGGAAAGAAAATATAGACATTGCTGCTGCTAGCGACTTGTTAATATCACTTGTCTTGTTCATGGTCCCTGATTCGTTGTGGATTCAGAATTTCAGATTATATAAAAACAGTAGTCGGCGTGTTTACTGTAGCAAGTTGTGCACTGTGAAAGTGAAACTACTGAGGAGTCAATCCTCCGTGTTCTGTGGTTGAAGATCTTGATTGGTCCTATAATGACAAGCGCGTCTTCTTTTTTTGAACCATTATATCAAATCAGCAAGTCAAACAAGTTTCATTATCTTAACAAAAACATGTGTAAAAGCAAGAAATACCAAGCTTATGGAATACACCATATTTGGAACAATTCATAAATGTGGAAACAAAGTATATCAGCCTTAATTTAACATTCACCTAAAAAGTCACCCATTAAGAAACTAGAAAGCCTTTCTAGCTAGTTTTAGAGTTGCTAGCTAGTCTGATTGATCATTCGTTCCTTAAAATGTATCATTTTACTCAAACCGTAGCATTAGTATAATCATTCGTGTAAAACCAAGAAATTAAGTAAATATGTTGAAAGATGCATTTGTATATGAGTATATGGAGCCAGCCTAAGTTGCTTGTCATTGTCACGCGCATTGCGTAGGTTCTGGAGCCATATATGACTAAACAACGTTTGCCAACCCTTAAAATATCCTTCATGTTTTCACAGAATCAAATTCTTTTTTCTGCATTACTTTCACACGGACTGTCGTATTCTACAACCCTTTTAGTGCTAGAGCAGCATTATTGCACAAAGAGATTGAATAAGGTATGCTGTGGTGGGCTTTGACTGTGGTATAACAATCAATTTCTACTGCATTCAGACTCATGAGTTTGTCTTCTCACTTGCGTAGACGAACCTGCATAGAAGAAGGCTAGCTCCTCGCTGTACGTACGTAGTTGTATCATGATGAGCCTCATCCATATATAGTAGCTTAAGCCAAAGCACTTTTGCAGTTTTGCTATAGCTAAGCTTATTCCAAGTACTTGAGAGTGAGCGGGGGAGTTATGGCTGGAGAGGAAGTAGTGAGTAGTGAAAATACCTCACTTGAATCAACACCAACATGGGCTGTTGCTACTGTCTGCTTAGTTTTGATTTTCATCTCCATTCTCATCGAGCATTTGCTTCATGTTTTAGCCAAGGTTAACTAATTTCCTCTCTTCTTACAGCAATCTATTCGATATATTGGCTATTACATTAGTATGTTTAGTAAATGTATGAGAGTAAGAGACCTTGATAAATCAACCTCTCTTATACTAGTGCATAGGCTGTGTTTGGTAATGCTTTTCACATCAGTGATTATAAGTGAAGCTGCAATCTTGCGTTTGGTAACTCAACTTATCATCTCCGACTTAAAGAAGCCATGACTTTTTCCATCAAAAATGAGAAGTAGGTTCTCCCTTCCTTCTAAAAGCCAGAAGCTCGATCATTACTGTAGTGGAGGTTACTGTAGTTTAATGAAACTTTCGTAATCCCGATGGGTACCCTCATCTCTTTCAACAAATTACGTTGAATTGCCACAGAAACCATTCAAGTCTCTCTCACCCAAGCGCCGCTCTCATTTGTTCGTCAATCCCTCTATCTCTCTTTCTCACTGAACATCTCAGCCCCCTCCCTTTTGTTCATCAAGCAATATCGATCTAACATCAAGGATCCAAGAATCAGCAACTAGGCAACATATATGTGATTCTGGGTAAGTCTATTAACAATTTCAGTTTCAGATTTCTCTAATTTTGTTGTTAATATGGTTTCAAATATATTATGGGTGGCTCTAATTTGTCCTCCATCTTCATAAATATAACAGTTGCCAGAAAACAACAGGGGGTATTAAACTTGACTGGGGGTAGTAAAAATTTACTAAAGTTTACTACCTCTAGTAAATTTATACTGGGGGTATTAAACTTGAAAAACAGTATTTCTAAAGGCCATAACACACCTTAAAACGGAGAAAAATTAACTTAGATGCAAAAAAATAAAGTTTACTGGGGTTAATAAATTTTTTACTAAAGTTTACTACCCTAGTAAATTTATACTAGGGGTATTAAACTTGAAAAACAGTATTTCTAAAGGCTATAACACACCTTAAAACGGAGAAAAATCAACTTAGATGCAAAAAAATAAAGTTTATTGGGGGTAGTAAAAATTTTGGTTTATAGGCTAGGAGTTCATTTATCTAGTGTATGGTTCACGTAAAGTTAAGTACTTGATTGTGTGTTTTCGTTACTTACATGTGCTAGATGGCAAATTCCAAAGAACAAGCGTGTTGGAATGAGTCCTTAGTAGAAGTTTTTGTTGACATATGTATCAAGGAAGTGCATAGAAATTCGAAGCCACAATCTCATTTTACTTCAGAAAGATGGAATACTATAATAACTTCCTTTGTTGAACAAACTGGAAAAGATTTTACCAAAAAACAGCTGAAAAATAAGTGGGATGCCCTAAAAGGTGAGTGGAGACTATGGAAAGATCTAAAGAATAAATATACCGGTTTTTAGTATATAGTTATTTATGGTGTGACAAATAACAATATTAATCACAGGATTGTATTGGGACTATTGATGGAGTGCATATTCCCGCTTCAATAAGTGATGAAGAAAAAGCACCATTCATTAATAGAAAAGGAATACTAACACAAAATGTCATGGCGGTATGCAATTTCGATATGCAATTTATCTTTGTATGTGCTGGTTGGGAAGAGTCTGCTCATGATACAAGAGTGAGGCAATCGGTTCTTCGAAATCCTGAAATGAATTTTCCTCATCCTCCACCAGGTAATATATTAAATTTAGTTAATCTTTGTTGGATATTCATGGTTAAAATGTCATTTTAATACATTTTATTATATAATAATTTTGTAGGTAAATATTATGTTGTGGATTCGGGATACCCTACGATGTGTGGATATTTGGGACCTTATAAAGGATCAAGACAACACTTCTAACAATATCGTAGGCAAGAACGAAGAAATAAAAGAGAATTATTTAACAAAACACACTCTTCACTTAGAGGTGTTATAGAACACACATTTGGAGTTTGGAAAAAAAGTGCAAGATTGTAAAAGACATGCAAGGATATTCATTCGAGAAGCAAGTCAAAATTGTCATTGCTACTATGACACTTCATAATTATATTAGAAGACATGCGCATCGTGATAGACATTTTGTTCGAGGTGAAGAAAGTGAAAATGGTGAAGGAGCTATGGAAGAAGAAGATGATGATGTAGAAGAACAAGACCATCATGGTGCACAAGAAATGGAGACATTAAGAAACAACATTGCTCAAAGTTTGATGGTTGCACGTTTAGAATGAAAATATTTACATTTATGTAGTTACATCTATCCAATATTAATCATATGAAACATTATTATTTTTAAATCAATTTGAAATTATCTTAAATGTCCAAATTAGTCATTTGACAATTAAAAACATAAGCCAACTTGAGTTTACCAAACGTTCTGCCACTAGTTCTGCCACTAAAAGTCACTTATAAAAGCCAGTTTACCAAACACTCAGCTACTTTACTTATCAGCTACTTATTTTCAGAAATAAGTATAAGTCAGCTTATCTAATAAGTCCAGCTGCACCAAACACAGCCATAATCATCCCTCTTTAATTTCTTGCAGTATTTTAACAAGATAAGGAGGAAGTCTCTCATTCTCGCTCTTGACAAGATAAAATCAGGTAATCAACTATACGCTTTAGCTAAAACTGATCGATCTACGTCACACACACACATATATAAGTAGAATAGACTACACAAATCACTCCATAATTGGGTCCACTTGAATCACGTTAACACTCCCCCTCAAGTTGACGCATACACATCAACTATGCCCAACTTACTAAGTGAGTCATAAAAGGTCTTCTTAGACACTCATTTTGTGAGCATATCGGCAAGTTGCTCTTCTGTAGGAACAAAAGGAAAGCTAATAATTTTAGCATCTACCTTCTCTTTTATAAAGTGACGATCAACCTCCACATGTTTTGTACGACCATGTTGCACAACATTCTGTGAAAAATCAATAGCTGCCTTGTTGTCACAGTATAGCTGCATAGCACATTTATGCTTAATACCCAAATCTTGTAGCAAATTTCTAAGACATAACAATTTGCACACTCCTTGAGCCATACCTCTTGTAACGACCCTAAAATTTTGAGTCTGGAAACTCAAAATTTTAAAGTCGTTAAACATCAAAACAATCTCAACGAATTGAAATTATTAAAAATGCCACAGCGGATCATCTATGAGTTCAAAATACAACTCAGTCAAACCGATTATTACAAACCAAATTTATAATTCGACATTACATAAGATGGAAATGTAATAATCCTCACAATCTCTCACAAAGCTCACAAATAAATCCACTCCAGTTCTCACACACAAATCCACGCTAGAAACCTTACCACAAACAGGATACGAACGACTTCGAGTCTTCGGAGTCGTAACTCAATCTCCACTAATCAGCACCTGCGGAATTATCCTCTACACCATCGAATTGGTGCACCGGGATTGTAAACACAAACCCGGTAAGCTTATAGCTCGTATGAGTAAAATGACAATATAATTCGCATATCATTATATACGAAAAATCACAAATCAACAAATATAAATGCCCTCATGAGTCAATGGACGACCCATCTGGTTGTCCCAAAAATATATGAAATGAAAGTGCTCATGAGAAATCGGGCAACCCTTTTGGTTACCCAAAAAACATTTATAATACAGGTACTAATGAACGCTGGTACACATCCGTTACCCCTCACGTAGTACACCGCTGATATTGGGTAACCACCTGCTACCCAACATCCAAAACAATCCGAGTACTCATGAGCAGATAACCACCCGTTACCTCACATGTAGTACTACGGCAGACACACTAGAGCTCTAACTGTATCGTAACTTTCGCCCGGCCAAAGGCTAGTTTCCGACTTGCCAAACACGTACAATAATCTCACATCATATTGTACCAAACATCAGGTCCGAAGACAAATCACATATTAACAATCTCCATGTTAAATCACGTACAATAATCTCACATCATATTGTACGAATCAAAATCACATGCTCGATAAAATCTTGTCATCAATATGACATCATCACGATAAAATCATAACAGTATATTATATAACAAACTATATATATATATATGTATTTATTGACCATTAATACAATATATATATATATAATCCACTATATCATATACATGTCATAATTTATAAACACGTCCGAAAACAAAACGTTTAACAAACTTCATATTAAAGTCATGTACAAACTAATACACGTGCTCGTCATCGAAATGACTAATTTCAAATGAATTCATAACAGTATATAATATAGCAAATTATATATATCTATATATGTACTTATTACCATTTATACAATATATATGTAATCCACTATATCGTATACATGTCGTATTTCAATATTTAATCTCTTGCAAAAATCTTGAAATCACCGCAAGGGTGGATTCATAAATATGTGAGATTTTACTCACCTTATCGACTCGAGCGTAATTCCACAATTTCCGAAGATAATTCATTTCCTTGATTTATCGATCACCTTGAAAGGATAAGAAAAGAATTTAGAAACGTTTCGTAAACCTTTAAATGCTGTAACAGTAATAATTGGTTACTGTTCAGCAATTTCGGTTTTATGAATTTACTGTTCACTATTCACGTATTTACTGTTTATGTATTGATGTATAAATACACATCCAAATACGTATCTCTGTACGAGTACATACTGTTTACGTATTTTCTGTACGTATAAATACTATTCAAATGTACGTACTGTCTCAGTAAATAATAATTACCGAATTACCCTTCTAAAATTACTTTTTACTTTTACTAAAAATAATTTATATTTACAATTACCGTACGTAAATAAAATTTACATTTACATTTACCGTACGTAAATAAATTACAAAATTACCCTTCTGGAAACACTGTTCACGCCGCCGCACGTGGTGGCGTGTGCGGTACACGCGCCACCTCCGGCAGGCCGCGCCGACACCCCCAACGGCGCGTATCACGCCATCGCCACCTCATTTCTCTCCTTTTCTTCCTCCTCTTCCTCCCCACGGCCTCACGCCGCCCCTAGACCCTCCCACGCCCTGACACGCGCCGCCTAAGGCGGCGGTACCTTCCCATCATCTCCAACCTCCGATCTCCACCAAAACATCACAAATCCACACAATAATTCAACAACAACATCACAACAACCAACCTAGGCTATCCTCACCTCGATTTGAACTCGAAAACTACCGGAGACGAGCTTAGATGCGGCGGTGAGAAAAGCAGAAACTTGGAGACGTTCGAGCGGCTTCGCGACGGCGGGGCACGGGCTGGCGAGCTAGAGGGTGGCTGTGGGAGTCCTTGCGACGATGTTGGGCTGGGCGGTGCACATCACGGCGGCTCGGAGGGTGGCAGATCGGCGAGAGAATTTTCGGAGGGTGAGAGAAGGAGAATCAGGGAGAGAGAGAGTGAGGGAGGCGGAGAGAAGAGAGAGAGAGAGTGAGGGGTTTCCAGTTTTGGAAACCCTAGCTGATAAAACATCATTTTTATACTAGTTTCCAAAATCGGAAACAACTTCTATCATTAATAACTTTTACATACATCGTCCGATTAGAACGCGTCACATACCCACGAACTCGTATCGACGAGCCCTACAACTTTCGTGAAGGAAGTTTTCGCAACCGAGCGACGGAGTAAAAGTCGATATATACGTTGCGGAAGTGTAACGTTTTTCTAATTAATCGTTCCGAGAACGTTTCCGTTTTTCGCTTCGTAACATCGCAAAACAATCAAATTCATTTATTTGAATTTCGCAACTTTATAGAATTCAAATCAAACCAAATATTGTTTTGAAAATTAGGGTTATTACACCTCTATACTCTGCTTCAGCACTATATCGAGCTACCACTTTTTGTTTCTTACTCTTCCACGTAACAAGATTACCCCCAACAAAGGTAAAGTACCATGATGTGGATATCTGATCTGTAATATTTCCAACCCAATTTGCATATGTGAAGCCACAAACCTCAAGGATATTATTGTGATTAGAAAACATTACTCCTCTCCCTGGAGCTAACTTCAAGTACCTCAATATCCTTACAACAACATCCATGTGGTCCATACTGGGATTATGCATGAACTAACTCACTACACTTACCGCATACGCAACATCTGGTCTGGTATGTGATAAATAAATCAGACGTCCAACTAACCTCTGATAACGAGTTTTTTTCAGTAGGCACTTGATCTGGATACTCTGCTAACCGATGGTTCTGCTCAATATGATTATCAATGGGAGTGCAATCAAACATACATGTCTCTGTTAGTAGATCAAGGATGTACTTCCTCTGACATAAATATATACCATCACTTTCCCGGGCTACCTCAATGCCCAAGAAGTACTTGAGTGTACCTAGGTCCTTCATCTCAAACTTTGTAGCTAGCTGTTTATGTAATTTATCCACCTCAACAGTATCATTCCCAGTAACTACCATATCATCAACATATATAATTAGGGTTGTTACCTTCCTTTACTGATGTCTGAGAAAAAATGTGTGGTCTGAATTACTTTATCTGTAACCAATTTTCCTCATGAATTGTGAAAATCTTCCAAACCAAACACGAGGTGACTGTTTAAGACCATACAAAGACTTTCTCAATCTGCATACAAAGTTACTTGGAGAAGCGACCACATATTCAGGCGGAAGATCCATGTATACTTCCTCTATAAGTTCTCCATGAAGGAATGCATTCTTAACATCAAACTGTCTAAGTGGCCAGTTTAAGCTAGCAGCAAAGGAGAGCAATATCCGAATAGTGTTTATCTTTGTAACATGGGCAAATGTCACATCATAGTCTATGTCATATGTCTGGGTGAACCCCTTTGCTACTAGGCGTGTTTTGTACCGGCTCACTGACTCATATGGATCATGCTTCACTGTAAACACCCAACAACATCCCACAGCCTTCTTGCCATGTAGTGGAGATACAAGCTCCCAAGTATTGTTCTTTTGTAATGCTTCCATCTCTTACTCCATTGCTTTCCTCCATTTTGGATCTCCCAATGCATCCTGCACTTTGTTATGTATTGATACAGTAGATATTTGAGTCACAAATGATTTATATGACTTAGACAATCTTTTGGTAGACATAAAATTTGCCACATGATACTTAGCTTTAGACTGAAGGGTAGGTTCATATTTTTTTGTTGGCTGACCCCGAGTAGACCTATTTGGCAAGCATATTGTCTACTATTAGCCTCACTAGTATTAGCCCTAATAGAATGACTAACCTCAAATAAGTAATCTTTTGTACCAAAAGAGCATTGGTCAGGTGTATAAACAATAGTACGAGAGACATGAGGGGCAGTTGTGTTGTCATCTTCTGGTACCTGAATCTCTAGAATGACTACACCGGAATCATCCATTGGTACTTGTGTAGCTGACACATTTGTAATCTCAACTGAACCTGTCACCATATCTAATGGCTCACTAATCTTCAAAATATGAATTTTCTCCCTGAAGAGCAGTATCAAAAGAGGTAAAATAGCTCATGTCCTCAAAGAAAGTAACATCCATAGTGACATAGTACTTCCTGGTAGGTGGATGATATCACTGGTACCCTTTCTGATGTCCGCCATACCCAACAAACACACATTTAACTGCCCGTGCATCCAACTTAGACTTCTGATGTTTTGAAAGATGGACAAAAGCAAAACAACCGAAAACACGGAAAGGAAAATTATGAAAAGAGGGTAATGAGACATGAGAGGTAAACACCTCATATGGAACTTTTCCCTGAAGGACACGAGATGGAAGACGATTAATGAGGTGGGCGGAAGTTATGACAGCATCACCCCAAAGGTATTTAGGCATATGGGCACTAAAAAGAATACACCGAGCCATATCAAGTAAATGATGATTTTTCCTTTAAGAAACTTCATTCTGCTCAGGTGTGTAAGGACACGTTGTTTGATGAACAATTCCTTTTGTATTAAAGAACTCGTGAAAGACACGATTCACATATTCCCCCAATTATTAGAGCGAAGAACTCTAATTATGGCATTATATTGTGTTTGGACAGTGGTATAGAAGGCTTGAAAAGCTGAAAAAATCTCATCTTTAGTTTTCAGGAGAATAATCCATGAAATACGTGTGCAATCATCAATAAATGACACATAATACCGCATTTCTGACACAGTTGAATCTTTGGAGGGTCCCCAGACATCATAATGAATTAATTTAAAAGGAAGAATACTTTTATTAGAAATACTAGGGGAATAAGTAGATCGATGACTCTTACCTAAAACACATGTCTCACAACGTAAAAAAGACTCATCCACACTAATAAACATAGTAAACATGGATTTTTTCATAACACTAAAAGATAGATGCCCTAAGCGACGATGTCATAACCAAACTTCCCTTAGCTTGTCAGAAGTGGAGATTAAAGCGGTACGAGACTGTGCCCCTGATTTTTTCCCTGCATATTTCTGATCCAGATGAAACAACCTGCTCCTCAGATACCCTCGACCAATTAACTCCCCGGTGAGAAGATCCTGAAATATCACATACATAGGAAAAAATGTCACATAACACTTAGCGTCAGTGTTCAATTGTGGGACAGATACCAAATGATGAGATAAAACAAGTACATATAACACATTGTGAAACTCTATTGTAGAAGTAATACGAACTGACCATTTCCCTAACACGGGGAATGCCTCACCATTCGCATTAGTAACATAGGGTACTGGTGGAGGAGACAATATGGTAAAATAAGATTTGTCATAAGTCATATGATCAGACGCACCAGAATCAATAATCCATTTATCAAAACCAACAATGTTAGAAATATTTAAAGCCATACCAATTTTACTACGACCAGCTATGGATGCGGTACATATTGCTCCTCATGCTGTATGATGATCATGTCCAACCACACCATATATATTTGGTTCTTGAACTAATTGAATAGTTGCTTTCGCTTTGGAACGAGAATTTGGCCTCTTAGGCCTAAGGTGTGGATACAACTTCCAACAGGTCGCACGAGCATGGTTAGTATCATGACAATAAAAGTAAGGAGGACGGGGCTGATTCCCGAAGCCGGGTGGTGGTTCTTGCCGATGAAGTGGAGCTGAAGTTGCCTGCTAAGATTAGAGTCAGACTTATATACTAATGACTCTATTTTTTCATGTTGCATCACCAAAGCTGTGCACATTAACTCATGAACCTGTATGAAATTAGAGTCATTAGTATATAAGTCTTCTAGCGTCTTCCATATTTCCTGCGCAGTGTCACATGCCTCCACCAGATCAACTATCTCTTCATTCATAGCTTTCCGCAAGACTGACATTACAAGACCATCATCGTCGTCCCACTTAGTGTAGGCAACAATATCATCCGCACTATGAGCCTTAGTTACTCCGGTTACATGCCCCATCTTGTGCATTCCTCGAAGATGAGCTGACATAATTCTCTTCCATTTATGGAAATTGGTATTATTGAGTTTGGCTCCCCCGAAGGAACTACTTTCAGAATTCTTGACAGATACTTTGATAGGAGCACTTTGTGCGACGTTTTTAACATGTTTTTACCTCAATTTGTACTTTGCTTACCCCTTATTGTTGTACTATTGAGTCATTAAGTCGTAGTAAGAGTCTTGAGTGGTATTGGATGCATTTTTGTGCTTACATAAGTTAAAAACGCATAATTTGTCTAGAGTCCTAGTTTGACTAGGAATCCTTGTTAGGTTTTGAAACTAATTATCTCTTACTTATGATTTTATTTTCTTATTTTCAGATTGGATTGAAGAGATAATTAAAGAAAAAAAAGATGGAGCCAAGTCATGCAACAATTAAATAGAAGATGATCATTAAAGGCATAAAACATGGCATGTTTTAGGGATTAAAGCATGGCATGTTTTAGGGATTAAAGCATAGCATGTTTTAGGAAATAAAACATGGCATGATTTAAGGGATTCAAGCATGACATTATTATAGAAAGAAAGAAGCAATTTCAAACCCTCCATCTTTCCTCTATATATACATGACTTCACCTCTCAAATATCATGACTTCTCATTAGCATTCAAGAGCCAAAACTCTACCAAAACACCACCATAAACTTCCCTCACAAATTAGCCAAGCTGTCCACCCCGAAACCATCATCATCTCCACCGAGTTTCACCATTGAAGACACACCTCCAAGGTTCCTACAACGTGTGATTCTCGCAACTCATCTCCATGGCTTCGTCTATTTGTGTTAATCTACAATTCTTTGTCTATGAAGATTGTAAGTTGTTATTTATGTGGAAATATTGGTTTTGTATTTGTTTTAAATTTCAGTTGTATTTGATATTTTTTTAGACTATGCCAAATCTATGTTCTTATAATTAATGAGTTTGTATTTCTATTGTTGTGTTCTAATCATCTTTCTCATATTTTTAGATAATTTTCAGATATGTGCATATGAATTTAGTGGTTGGATGCAATCCCTAAGATTGTGTTTGAGTGCTAGATTCATCAACCATATTGACACAAATCGAATCATGCCCTAAGTAGGTTCGGTTTGTGTTGATTAAAAGTGGTAAAAATTCTGGAAATTTGCATGTGAAACCATGGTGGGTGACGCCACACATGAAAC
This sequence comes from Argentina anserina, assembly GCF_933775445.1. Classification (NCBI taxonomy): domain Eukaryota; kingdom Viridiplantae; phylum Streptophyta; class Magnoliopsida; order Rosales; family Rosaceae; genus Argentina; species Argentina anserina. The sequence goes on along the minus strand of NC_065874.1, from coordinate 2,806,730 downwards.
ATGTCTCCAACAAAGATTTGGTGCTTAAATGTAATCTTGTTTGATTTCTACTCTAAGTGTTATTGAATTCGATTGCATGCAAATTTAGATTAGGCCCTAAGTCAGTCTAAATGTTAATTGAAATCTTGCATGATTAGATGATCCCCTAAGGCTCTAATTGTATTGGTGTCTAAAAACTATGTAATTGGTTGAATTAGAAGGCATGATAGGTTCGAACTTGTAATTATGTGGTGTAATGGTAAATTTGGTTTAAGTTTGTTAAAGAGAAGTCGATCATGTAAATAGTAATTTAGGTTTTATTTTAGTAGTTAATAATCAATCTCAAACCCCCCATTATTTGTTAACACTAAAAGTTTAGAGTTCCCTTCAATTCCCGGGAAAGAACGATCCCTGCTTATTTTATACTAACGATGATGTTTTACAGGGTTTATTATAGACGTTATAACAAAACGCTTTATCATACTTCAAGCTTCTGAACATCAGTGACCTGAGAACTTTCTTCTTCTCTTCCAGAACCCATTGTAAAATAATCAAGAAATCAGTAGTTATGCATCGGAAACAAAAAACTGAAATGAACATGTCTCGGGTGCACTTGCACTGTCGGTGAATGTGCACGGCCTCTAGTGCACTGTCATTGGTTCACTTGCACTGTCGGTAAACATGCACTGACGAACCCAAAAAAAAAAAGATGGATGGAAGTTGTATCCACTCGAGAGAGAGAAAAACAAGGGGAACACCAACCCGAGTCTTTCTCAATATCCAAAACAGAGACTTTGGTTCTTCTTGGTTTATCTAGAACCTTTCAAGCTTTGGTGTTTCTGGGTGTAATGTCCACTACTCAGAGGGGGTCTTTCAAGGTTGAGAGGCCTCTCTTTGTCAATTCCAACCCCAAGCGTTCTGTAAAGTCCAAGTCTTGACCAGTCGAAGAGGGACGTCGAACCAGACGAACGTCGGCGTTCTGGAAACTCAGTCGGAAAGAAGCTGCACAGGCTGAGCCGAAACGTCTCCAAGGCAATCGAGTCGCTCAAGAACTCGCTGAATCTCAACTCGGCTACTAAGAGTGACATCGTCGAAGATCGAGTGCGACACCACCTCCTCTCCACCGCGTCGTTGGATTTGAGATTGACGGGTTCACAGGTGGTGGTCAAGGCTGCGGTGAAGGTGGACGAATGCGGTGCGAAGTTCAGGATTTCGCCGCCGGCGAGCTTTGATGGGAATAGCTTCTGCAAGACAACTGCCGGGCCGTATGATCCGCAGGTGACTACGCTGCTGCAGGTTGCCAATAACACAAACCCATAAAAACAGAGGATGAAAAAATTGGCTCTGATGCCAAGTAGAATAGACTGAATGCTTCTTGTATTTTGGATGATTAATTCTTACACTGAAATGTTCTATAAATAAACTAACAAGAGTACAGCTACCAAAAATCACTCCCTAATTGGCTCTCCTTGAATCACGCCTTAATTGGCTCCTTGAATCACGCTAACTATATATATATATATATATCCTTGCTCTTTTATCTGATCTCTTAAACTTAATGAACGTGTGATGTCACTACAACAAAACACATGATTTCCGACCCTGGAAATGGTCAAAAAAAAACCCTCATTTAGTCGTTAAAACTCTTTCCGACTAAATAAATATGGTCGGGCTTGGTCGGTACTACCTCGGTCACAAATGTTTTTTTCCGACCATTTTGGTAAGAAATAATAGTCATTTACGACCAAAAGTTACTGTCGGAAACTCCGTCGGAAATGTCACTATTTCCGACCAAAAAAACCTCGTCGGAAAATGATCAAGAATAATATCATTTCCGACTAATTGTTTCCGACCATATCATTGTTGAAATATTTATTTCTAACCATTTAGTTCCGACCCCGTGTTTTATCGGATTGTTTTTTGCATTAATTATTTCCTGGTGTTTCGTCGGAAATTTCTATAGTTACTAAAGTTTAGAAGACCAATACTACAATTTTTTATGGTTTTTTTGGTTTTCTATTTAGAGAAACCTTAATGGTACCATGAAATATTATTAATAAAATGATGACATAGTAGTATACTTGGTCACAGGGACATAAAAGAGCATATATTTTTTGCTTTTATTTCTTAAATTTAAAACATGGAGCAATCATAAATCTGGGGAATACACAAAACCAAACATCTACGTGCAATTCCCCTCTTTTGTTAAGCATTCAGTATCTCATCATACGAACATTTCTCTAAGCTTATCTTGTAGCTTATACGTCATTTGAAAGCAACTTCATGGATCCAACGAATAGCTAAAGTTTGTTGACGATCCCTGGCTATTGCTGCAACAATGTGTAGAAAATGCATGAAATTCTAAAATAACCATCCACTTTAACAAGAAAAAAAAAGCAGAACAATAATAAATGGATCAGAAACACCTGGCTTGGTATCTCTCTCTAAAACAGAGATGCAATAGCTCAATTATTTCAACTTCGATCATCTGGGGAAAATGTGTCTGCAATGCCCAAAGAAGACGAATATTCATGATGATCATCTGTTTTTTTTTTTACCTTGCTGGCTGTCATAAAAAAGCCATCACCTTTCTTTCATGTAGTTGAGAGTAGAGACTGAAAAATTATTTGTCGATCTCTACGAAACTACACAAGCTGGGCAATGTGGTTTGCCTATCCACATCCACAATCCCTCCAATCCAGTTCCCCTTGGTCCGTTCGTCACTCGATGCCTCGATCGACCTTGCAACAAACCCTAGCAAACACATGCAGATCGATTTGGCCAGGCGTTCTGGGATTAGCCACTGTTGCTAGAGATCGGGAAGTAATCTGAGTTGGGTCCATAGTTGGTTAGTGGCTACGTCTGATCTGGTGTTGCAAGGTCGACGCAGGTCCGGTAGTGCTCCGGCGTGCTTCGGTCCCGATTTTGCTTATTGATCGATCGGTTTGAAGAAGAGAGCGGAAGAGAGAAGGAGAGGAAAAGAAAAATGGTTAACTTACTTTAGTGGTGGAAGAGCCAGAGAAAGGAAAAGAAGAAACCGTGTAACTGTGTAAGTAGTGGGATTTAGAGACAGTTTTTTTTCCTTTCAAACTTACAATGTGGGGATGTAACTTCGACTTTTTTTTGTTTTTTTCTGATGCAATTTAATAACTATTTATAATTTAATTAAACAACACTACCATAATCAACATGTTACATACGAAGAGAAAACTTACAGTAACAAGGTGAGGTGAGAGACTTTTTTTTGTGTGTTTTATTTCATTTATTTAATTTAATTTTGTTAACATTGCTCAAGATTTTAGATAAAACTAGTCGCTAATCAAATAGAAAGGACTAAAACCTAGAGAACTAGTCGCGTCGGTGTACTACGAGGATTAATAATTTTTTAAATTTTATTTTTATTACACACAAATATATATATATATATATATATATATAAAAGGTATTATATTGTTAAAAATGGCGAAAATATTGAAATAAAGAATATTAGTGCAGTATTGCCTAGCGCCTAGGTGGGAACTAGGCAGACCTATAGGAGATTTTTATAACCTTGATATTGATTAATTGTACTTGAAAGTATTTTAACATATGAGGGTTATATTGGTAAAAAAAATCAGTTATGGAGAATGAGCTCTATAAGTGTACGTGTGGGTGTGTGTAAATATATTTATATTCACCAAGAACAATAACATTTCATTGATCACTAAAAGGAATGTACCAACATGAACACAAGACAATGAAGATGCCCTCTTTGGACTACGATATAATTGAATGTAAATGTGTTATCGGCACTATACTTAAATATTCGACGATTTTCCAAGACAAGCAAATCCTATCGAAAGTAACTACGAATTTTTTTTAAACAAGTTTTGCAGCCAATCACCTAATAAAACACATTCTCCAATTATTAGGCACTCCCCAATTTGCATCAACAAATATTATGGCATTCCAGTTCTCTATTTTGCACTTTATTTGCTTATCTAAGTAAAAAATTTAAAGTTATTATACTATGTCATGTGACTCTCTTTCGATAAATTAAAAACAATTATTCACATAAAAATAACTACGTAGTTTTTTGACAACTATATGACCAAATAGAAACTATTCAAAAATGTTTTTTTTTCTGGCGACTTTCCGACCAAACAAAATATCATCCAAAATGACTATCTTTTTTCCAACAACTTTCCGACAAAACATAAACTTGGTAGTATTTATTTATTTCCAACCAAATTTCCGACGGATTAACAGCTCGTCGAAAATAAAATTCGACCAAAAATTGTATCTCCGACGGATAAGTGTATTTGGTCGGAAATACCATTATTACCGACCAAAAGAGACATTAGTCGGAAATCCGTGGTCGGAAAAGGGTGTTATTGTTGTGATCTTCATTGTCTCTAGAGTTGATACTGCTGGGGTTCATTTCTTTGCTGCTAACCGTGGGGGAAAAACCAATTGCCAATATCTGCATCCCTAAATCAGCCGGAGAGTCTTTTCTTCCTTGCCAGAGCTACACCTTGAGTGAAGATATTGTTGAGGAAACCAAATGTGCTGAGCAGGGAAAGGTTTCATTGATGTCGAGGTCTGGTGCAAATGAGCTCCAATACTTTATATTCGTGCTCGCAATGTTCCATGTCGCCTCTTGCTTTCTCACTTCCGCTCTTGGTATGGCAAGGTAAGCATATCATTACATTTTCGAACTAACGTGCAATTTCGAGTCCTGAAATTTAACGTTATGATGGTGATCGAAGACAAAGAATGATTCACATATGTTTCAGTCTATTCTGAATATCTAGAGGACCTTTGCCAATTTTAACCCAAATTAACAATCTTCGTTTCCTTTTTTTGTGTGATTAATTAAATTAACATAATCACTGGAATGCAAATAGTGTGTTTTGACCAGTTAACCAATTCAATGCAATGTAAATAATGTGCAGATCCAAGGAGATTTCAGCTAGCACACCAAACCTCATTTGGGAAACGGCATTTGAAATGTTGGAGTGACCACAGAATACTCCGTTGGCCGGTAATTGAGCTCATCAGAGTTAATCTTGGTTTTGCCAACTTCTTTTCTCTTCATATTCAGTTGATGAAGAGACGCTTAACAATGTGTCTTGAATCTACATATTGCAGGCCTGCTTTGTAAGGCAATTCTTCAGTTCTGTCTCTAAAGTGGATTATTTGATTATTTCACTCTTCGACATGGATTCGTAACGGTACATATATTAATTCTAAACTTACGTTTGTTGATGTTTATTAATCCAAATAACCTAGCTCTCTTAGGCTCTTCAATAATGCTTTTATGTCGCTGCTCCTCTAGGCTCATTTTGCAGAAAGAAGCAATTTTTACTTCCACAAATATATCAGAAGAGCTCTGGAGAAAGATTATGGTGTAGTTATGAGTACAAGGTAGCATAAAGACCGCAATTTTTTATTATCATATACATCCACATCTATATTTCAAATCCTCCTCAGAGATGGGATTTGGGACATTAACATATGTTTTTCATTCTCTGCAGCTGGTGGATTTGGATGTACTCAGTCTTCATTATATTTTTGAATGCACATGGTAACATGCTCTGAATCCACTTATTTCCAGTTTTTACTTAATAAATGTAAGTCTGATTTGGATAGCTAGCTAACACAATGTACATTGTGTCTCTGCAGAATTTTATAATTATCTGTGGTTGTCATTCGTTCCTTTAGTGGTAAGTTTTTCGAACTTACCCGATCTTAGCATGCTGTAGTTATTAATTACGACGCGAGAAATGTTATTTGCAAACACTAACTAATTCATCGTATTAAGTAATCACTATGGCACCAGAAGTGAGCAATATTCATATGTTTGCTAATTTCGTGCAGATGCTTTTGCTTGTGGGAACAAAGCTACAAGGCATTATAACTCAGATGTGTGTGGATAGCTGTTACAACCTTAGAGCCTGATAGGCTGGGCATGGCATGAGCCTTGGGCCGTGCCTTAGCGAGGCTCACGCATGTAAGGAATGCATGCAAGAAGCAAGGCAGATCAGTAGCGGAGGTATTAGCCTCGCTAGCACAGTGATTGGCTGCGTATTAGCCTCACTAGCAGGAGCCTTACAAGCACAGAGTCAGGTGCCAAGCAATGCAAAGGATACGGAGTTATTAACCTCGACAGATGCATGCATATTAGTCCCGCCAGCATGCAAGGCAGATGCAGAGACAAGTGTAAGGGCTGGGCTGGAGATTAGCCTTTGATAGTATTTGTCAATTCCACATATATCTCCTAGTCGAATTAGGAGACTTGGTTCTCCTAGTCGAAATAGGAGACTTGGTTTGGTAAGATCGTCTACTGCATATATTTGAATTTCTGCATTGATATCTTCTTTCAATCAGTATGTGCTGTTTTTGGAAACAATCTGTATGACTTTGTATCATGCCATATATGTATTCCGATCCATGTTTTATGGCGCTAAATGAGATCTAAACTGATATGTTTTCTGCCTATATATACGGCATTGCTGTAACTGATGAAGTGTGGAAAAACAAGAATATTTTTCTTGGTATACAGGTCTGATAGTGCAAGATGTCTGCATATATGTCGACTGAATACACTTATGAGAATTAGTATAATTCTTCTCTTCAATCTTAAATTGAGAATCACCTGTGTATTTATCTCATTGAGATCAACTGGTTTATGCAAGTGCATGTGGTACTTTCTACAGCAAAGGGTTGCTGACCTATGAATGAAGTTTAGAATATAATTCTGTGAATTAAGTTAGTCCTGTTGTGTTGGCTTGTAAAGAGATCTCTTGGGAGACTCTACTTGAGGAAGATTATTGTAAATCTCATTCTTAGTGAAAGTTTCGTGTGGACTGCGTGAAAGTCTCGTAGTGGTTTTTACCAAGAGTTTGGTTTCCACTGTAGTGAAAAATATTGTCTGTGTGTGATTGTTTCTTTTTGATTGCCTACTGTTATTACTCTCATATACTTTTAATTGGTACCAGAGCAGGTCACTAAACGTAACTAGTGAGATCAGGGAGATGGAGAGAATTTTTGTCAACACTCCTCCACCATTCGATGGAACTGGTTATGAGGATTGGAAATTGATGATGCAAGCGTTTATTAGTGCACAATATAGCAAATCCTGGCGATGTATCGTAGTAGGCTGGTATCCATCGTTAGAGGAAGATGCAAAGGCTAAAGCTGCGGCAGATTCGTCTGATGATGGTGACTCTAAATCAATAGAGAAACAAAGCATCAAAGACTTCTCCAAATGGACTCCAGAGGAAATTGCATATAGCGAGGCTGAAAATAAAGCTAAGAATGTTCTCTATCATGCACTGTCCAGAGATGAACGTCAGCAAATCAAGCATTGTAAAAATTCAAAAGAAGTGTGGGATGCGTTGCAGACAAATTATGAAGGTAATAACAAGGTTAAAAAACATAAATTGCAATTATTACTAAAGGAATTTGAAAATTTGCAGATGAAAGACGATGAAACGATCGATCAATATCACAAAAGGGTGATCACCATTACTAGAGCCATTTGTTCATTAAGTGTTCGAAAAACTATTCCTGAGGATGAAATTGTTCTGAAGGTTCTAAGGTCGCTTCCTTCGAGGTTTGAGACAAAAGCCATCACAATCTCATATGCATATGATCTTGATGAGTATACTCTGGTGGAGTTGATTGGGAACCTTAGAATCTATGAAGCTGACCTAATGGCAAAAGATCAGAAGAAAGTAAAGATTGTTGCGTTCAAAGTTACAAAAAAGGTAGAGCCTTCTGAAACTCAAGATCTCTCTACAGCCGAGTTTGCTTTGATGACTAAAGAATTTTAAAAAAAAATAAATAGCAAAAAGGGTTCTAGAAATAAAAACAAATGGTTTGACAATAAACTTGATAAGACTAATGGTGCTACCTCCTCACTAAAGAAAAACTTTATTAAAACACAATGTTTTGAATGTGGTGGAATAGGCCATATTGCTGTTAACTGTGGAAACAGGAAGCAAAAGGATGAAGAGAAGAAGGCTTTGAAGTCGTCATGGAGCGATGATGATGAGGAAGAACATAATGTAGCCTTTATTGGTTCTGTCAGATATGGTGATAGCACCAGTGACGAATTATCTAATGATGAAGACGAAGAAGTGGTAAACATGTATACTAAGTTATATAATGCCTCAGTATTTATGGTTAATAAAGCAAATGCTCTTGAAGAATAGGTTGAAAAGCAGAAAGTTGATCGTACGGATATGGAAAAGCAATTCAAAGCATTGCAGAAACTGTGGATACAAGAAAAGGAGGAAATGACGAAAAAGGCAAATAAACTTAAAAAGAGTCATTCCTTAAATGACTGGTCAGAAGAAAAAAGAGTTATGAATTTAGAGATGGAATCTCTCAAACAACAGGTAAGCTTACTAAATGAAAACATATATGATCTAAAAAATGAAAATATTACTTTACAGGAAAAGTTGTGTAGCAGTGAAGATAAGCTGAAGAAGTTTCAATTCAGCTCAGACACGGTATCTAAAATAATCAAAAATGTAAGACCGTTTGGCAGCACAGAAGGACTTGGATATTCCAAGTTGAAAGACACTTTTGTAAGAGAAAATAAGGATGTTGAGGAGATTGCCACTCAAAGCAAGTATACCAGTAAGGTTAATTTTGCAACCCCTTCAGATTTGAAGGAAAATAATGACAAGTATGGCTCTAAATTTATACATACATGTCACTTCTGTGGTCAGATTGGACATTATAAATCAAAATATAGCAAGCTAAGAAGAAATCGTTCTGAAGATAGATTCACCTTACTTAAGACAACTTTAAATGAGCACATGAAAATGATACAGGAACTAACCAACCTGGTTAAAGAAACTAAATATTCTAAAAGGAATCAGAACAGGGAAAGCTATTATGATGCTTCTTGCTTATCTGTGTGTCTAGACATTTCTGATAATAATGAAGAACTTGATTTGCTTCCCACTATTGCTATTTGTAATGTTGCACTTACTGCACTTGCTGATAGAAAAGAGGATATGTGGTATGTAGACAGTGGTTGCTTGATACATATGACAGGTAACAAGAACTGGTTTTCTAAATTTGATGACCAGTTCACAACAGGGAATGTCACTTTTGGTGATGGAAGAAAAGCCAAGGTTCTTGGTCAAGGGACTGTTACTGCTTCTAATATTCCAACTCTCACCAATGTTTATTATGTAGAGGGTCTAATAGCAAATTTGATGAGTGTCAGTCAGCTTGCTGATGGACATGCAGATGTTTGGTTCAACAGAAAACAATGTGTTGTTCTAGATAATGGAAAAATGTGTGTCATGAAGGGAGTAAGGGAACAAGATAATTGTTATCATATCTATGCTAATCATGAAGTTACACCAACCAACTGTTTTACAGGTTCTACAAATGAAGAGGAGTTGAACTTATGGCATAGAAGGCTTGGACATGTGAATTTCCAGGATTTGGTAAATATTTCAAACAAGGAGTGCATCAAAGGCATTCCTAAACTCAAAGGAACTACTACTTTAATGTGCAAAGGATGCAAACTAGGTAAGCAAATAAAAACTCCTCACAAAGTGATCCACTCAGTTATCACTACTAAGGTTCTCGAACTTCTTCACATGGACCTTATTGGACCAGCTCAGCCGGAGAGCAATGGAGGTAAGAGCTATATATTAGTAGTAGTAGATGATTTTTCCAGATATACCTGGCTCAATTTTCTTAAAGATAAAACTGAAACTTTTGATGTGTTTCAAACATTAAGCAAGACAGTGATAAATGAGAAAAGCAAAGATAATGTGAAAATCATTAGAATCAGGACTGATAATGGTACAGAATTCAAGAATTCTATGTTTGATATGTTTTGTTCTGAACAAGGAATTTTCCATGAGTACTCAGCACCTATCACACCACAACATAACGGTGTAGTAGAAAGAAAAAATAGATCTCTGCTTGAAATGGCCAGAGTCATGTTACATTATGCCGGTATAAAGACCACGTTTTGGGCTGAGGCGGTAAGTACTGCATGTCATACCATAAATCGAGACATCTTGAGAACAGGTACCGATAAAACACCTTATGAGCTGTGGAAAGGCAAACAACCCAATATAAAGTATTTTCATGTTTTCGGTAGTCCTTGTTTAATTTATAAAGATCGTGACTACCTATCTAAATTTGAACCTCGAAGTGTGCCTGGTGTTTTCTTGGGTTATTCAGTGAATAGTCGAGCGTATAGGGTGTTTAACAAGGAAACTAAATCAGTTGTTGAAACTATTAATGTTGCTATAGATGACAACTACATTAGACATGTTGATGAAGATATGGATTTATTTCCACTTATTTTGAAGGATGCTAACACTGAAGTGCAGGATATAGATCAAAATCAAAACGATAAAGAAATATATGGTGCACAGGAAGTCATAAGACCTGGATATCGATAGGTACGCAAGGACCATTCTACTACAGATATCATAGGATCTGTAAAAGATCCTATTCAGACAAGGAGAAAAACTGGAGACATAGTAAGAGATATGGCTAGCGAAAATGAAGGTGTAAGTGAGAAAAGCAATCTTCTGTGTTTCTTTGAAACAAATAGACATGATACTGTGATTATTCAACACTATGGTTTTGTTTCTCTGATTGAACCAAAGAATGTAAAGGAAGCTCTTGCAGATGAGGAATGGATTAGTGCCATGCAGGATGAACTTGGCCAATTTGAACGAAATGAGGTGTGGGAGTTGACCTCCCGACCAAGAAATGCTAATATCATTGGGACGAAGTGGATTTTTCGAAATAAAACAGATGAGAAAGGAGTAGTGACAAGAAACAAGGCACGGCTGGTGGCACAGGGTTATGCTCAAGTAGAAGGACTTGACTATGATGAAACTTTTGCTCCAGTTGCTCGTCTAGAGTCTATACGATTACTTCTATCAATTGCTTGTCACTTACAGTTTAAGCTTTTTCAGATGGATGTTAAAACTGCATTTCTCAATGGATATCTCAAAGAAGAGGTATATGTGTCTCAGCCACAAGGGTTCACTGATCATTTTAAACCTGACCATGTTTACAGGTTAAAAAAGGCTCTCTATGGCCTGAAACAAGCACCAAGAGCCTGGTATGAACGATTGTCTACTCACCTGTTAAAATGTGGTTATGTCCGAGGTAACATTGATAAAACCTTATTTGTTAAACGGATTGATTCACAACTAATAATAGCTCAAGTGTATGTAGATGACATTGTTTTTGGAGGCACCTCTGATAGGCTGGTAAAAGAATTTCAAAATATTATGGCTAAAGAGTTTGAAATGTCAATGTGTGGAGAACTAACCTATTTTCTTGGTTTGCAAGTGGTTCAAACGAATACAGGAATGTTTCTCTCACAATCAAAATATGCTACTTCTCTTGTAAAAAAATTTGGTCTTGAATCTAAAAAACATGTTGTTAATCCAATGAGCACTGCCACTAAACTTCATGAAGATAAAGATGGTAAAAATGTTGAGAAGACATTATATAGAAGCATGATAGGGAGCCTACTTTATCTAACTGCAAGTAGACCTGATGTTACTTACAGTGTTGGTGTGTGTGCTAGGTTTCAGGCCAATCCAAAGGAATCTCATATGGATGCAGTCAAAAGAATTATTCGTTATGTGTCTCGAACAATAAATTGTGGTGTTCATTATACCTCTGAAACTAATGTTGAAGTTGCAGGGTTCTCAGATGCTGACTGGGGAGGTAATCTTCAAGATGGAAAGAGCACATCTGGAGGTTGCTTTTACATTGGCAACAACTTGGTTTCGTGGCACAGCAAAAAACAGAATTGCATTTCCTTGTCCACAGCCAAAGCTGAGTATGTAGCAGCTGGTAGTTGTTGCACACAACTACTGTGGATGCAACACATGCTGCATGATTACGGGTTTGAACAAAAAATTCTTACTCTTTTTTGTGATAACACTAGCGCCATTAACATTGCTAAAAATCATGTTCAGCATTCCCGCACAAAACATATTGATTTACGTTATCACTTTATTCGTGACTTGGTTGAAAAAACAAATGTTAGAACTCAGCTTTGTTCCCTCTGAGCGTCAACTTGCAGATATTTTCATTGAACCTTTAGACACTGAACGGTTTGTGAGTCTCCGAAATGCTTTAGGGATATGCTCCAGGTCATGAAGGTTTAAAGAGGCTGGAATTGAGTAAGGGGTCCTCTCAAAATTATGAACTTAGCTTGCTCTCACTGAACAAAATTCATGTTTTTATGGTGTTCTTCCTGCTTCATGTGTCTTCAGGCCATATTCTGGACATACTGCCTTGTAAGATGCTATTTCTTTTATGTCAATGCAATTTCTCACACTACACACGAGTACTGCTTTGTGGTGGTAAAATCATTTTTTGTTAATTTGCTTGTGCATCTGGAGTGAGTTGAAGATTTACTTTCTGTTATTCCCCGAAGTAAAAATAATGTTTTGTGTATAAGGATTGGCCAGACTATTCCTAAAGTAACCACTGCTTTGGTTATGACCTAATCAGGGTGGTGGGATAGAAACATGAATGATTTGGTCCCAATGGAGGTTGCAATAATGGAAGCTCGCTTGAGTGTGTGACCATGGGGGTACTCTCTTCTGCCTAATACCCTAATATCAACTAATATGGGAGCTATTGTCATTGAACACTCGTTACATAAGCTGTTGTTCCTATGCTCTGTGCCTAAATATATATATATATATATATATATATATATATATATATATATGTATATTCCAACAGTGAAAATTTGATCTTGGGAGTCATAAGGGGGAGAGTTGTATTTTAAAAAAAAATAACGATTCCAGGCGTTATGGGGGAGAGTTGTGATTTACATACAGATGCCAGCTGATTTGCTTTAGTGTTTAACCCCATATGCGGTCTTTAAACCTTCCCACAGTTTTTGTATTGATCGCCAAAGGACTTAGTCTTCTGGCAGGAGTTAATAGAATCCTAAATGGCTTGGCAGATTTGGTGGTATGATTTGCATCTAAGTATACAAGAATGTTCATCTTATTTGCAATTTGCTTTGCAGATTTTGGTTGCTTCCACCCTTATCTGACTCCTTTCTTTTTGTTTCTTCTATGATTCTGGTTGTTATCCCAAAAAGCTAAGTTTGTTTTACGGCTCAAAAGATACGAATCGTTTTGCTTGATCTTCGTGTTAGTCTTTGCATGTGTAATAAATTCTCTTATTTCTAGGAGTCTTTTCGTTTCCTCGTTTTATTACTGAATCGTTTTGTGTTCTTTCCTTATTCTGTGTTTCTCTTACCTGCTAGGGTTTCTCTCGTTCTCTACTTAAACACATGTTATGTGTACAGTCGGCTCAATATTTCTCTTGTTCTTTCCTTTGTGTACTTGGTTGTTTTACCTGTTTGTTCCAGTGTGCAGACCAATGGCTCGCTCTAAGCAGACTACTCGCATGGGAGTCACTCACCGTTTTCCTAGGAGCATTGGCGCACCGTTTCCTCCACCACAGCCTCCTCATGCCCCTTTGCCACCATATCCTGAACATGTGCTCCCTGCTGATGTACCTGCTGACCCTCTGGCGGCCGCAATTCAACGTGCTCAACAGTCTCAGGTCATTCAAACTGACAGGATCATTGGCATGCTTGCTGTGATGGAGAGACATCGTGCTAGTGATATGGACAGGATAGAACGCACCATGCATATTATGAAGGAGATTATCTTGGCTCAGGGTGATCAAGCCCCTCCTCCTGGTATCTCTCCTGATCCTAGCCCTCCTCACTCGTCTGACTCTATGGCTTATCACAGTTCCTCATCCGCTGGCCATTATGGTGACTCTAGTCCGAGTAAACCTAGTGGAACTCGCGCCAACCTCTTCAACATGTTTGAGCCAAACATATGCAGGAGGCGAGAGGTTGCTATGAGGGAATCCACTCGGCATGTTGCACGCAAGAAGGCCAAGGCTGAGACTAAAGGGAAATCTGTTGTCTACTCTCGCAAGAAGTAAACTCCCCTTTGTCATTCCATAGGGGAGTAATTTTCCATCAAGACATTCAGTTTTTATTTTCTGGATTGTAATAAGTGCAAACTGGTACATAACTCCTTTTAATGTTTCTGTTTAAATTCACAGTAGTTTCTATTTTTGTGGCTAAATGACAGGTTTCTCTTAAAGAGGTAGAATATGATGGAAACTGATTCCTTATAACTCTTGAGACTCATCCTTGCTATCCTAGTTCTATAACTAGTGGTATCATTGAAGAAGCTGAGGTCATATGTTTTATTAAACTCAAATATATGTTGTATATGCAGGTTCTTGATGAAAGATACAATGTGGAATGACAAAGGGGGAGATTGATAGTATTTGTCAATTCCACATATATCTCCTAGTCGAATTAGGAGACTTGGTTCTCCTAGTCGAAATAGGAGACTTGGTTCTCCTAGTCGAAATAGGAGACTTGGTTTGGTAAGATCGTCTACTGCATATATTTGAATTTCTGCATTGATATCTTCTTTCAATCAGTATGTGCTGTTTTTAGAAACAATTTGTATGACTTTGTATCATGCCATATATGTATTCCGATCCATGTTTTATGGCGCTAAATGAGATCTAAACCGATATGTTTTCTGCCTATATATACGGCATTGCTGTAACTGATGAAGTGGAAAAACAAGAATATTTTTCTTGGTATACAGGTCTGATAGTGCAAGATGTCTGCATATATGTCGACTGAATACACTTATGAGAATTAGTATAATTCTTCTCTTCAATCTTAAATTGAGAATCACCTGTGTATTTATCTCATTGAGATCAACTGGTTTATGCAGGTGCATGTGGTACTTTCTACAGCAAAGGGTTGCTGACCTATGAATGAAGTTTAGAATATAATTCTGTGAATCAAGTTAGTCCTGTTGTGTTGGCTTGTAAAGAGATCTCTTGGGAGACTCTACTTGAGGAAGATTATTGTAAATCTCATTCTTAGTGAAAGTTTCGTGTGGACTGCGTGAAAGTCCCGCAATGGTTTTTACCAAGAGTTTGGTTTCCACTGTAGTGAAAAATAATGTTTGTGTGTGATTGTTTCTTTATGATTGCCTATTGTTATTACTCTCCTATACTTTTAGCTTCGCTAGCAGATGCGGGCAGATTAGCCTCGCTAGCAGACATGTAGGCTGGATATTAGCCTCGCCAGCAAGGAAGTGGGCAGATATGACAAGGCAGGGAGATTAGCCTCGCCAGCAGACCTCGGCAAGCACTGGGCAGGCAGTTGGCTTGATGTTAGCCTCGCTAGCACGGAGCAGGCAGACTTATAAGCTAGAGATTAGCCTCGCTAGCACTAATCATAGGCGTGGATGCAAGACAGTAGCACACATGGAAGGGTATGGTGGCAGGCAAGCACATGCATGCGCGCGCGCAGCGCGCATGCATGTCGACGGCAGTTACCAAGCATGTAGGGGGCGGTTATCAAGCAGCCAAGGAGGTTACCAAGTAGTGGGCAATTATCCAAGGCAGTTACCAAAGCAGTGGGCAGTTATCCAAGTTAGTGGGTGGTTACTCATGCAAGGTGGCGACTTAAGCTTGAAGATAGGACCATCAATTACTCATGCAAGGTAGGGAAGTCAGTGGGATGTGTCATGGGAGTTACAAGGCTTGCTTGGCAAGCATGCAGGCTGCCACATCACCCTATGGTGGTTGGGGGTGTCAACCACCATGCACAATTGCAGTGCAACATAACCTAGGCCAATGGGGTTGTCATTGGGAAGGGAGAGACCGAGAGAGAATCACAATCGAGAGACTGTGAGAACACAAGCAAAGAGAGAACAATTGTAAGGATGAGGGAAACACAATAGAGAGCTAGGCAGATAGGGCATGTCGGAATTGCGAAGGTTGTAAGCCTCATTGTATCATCATTGTACCCTTCGGTTGAGTGATTAGTGTAGGCTCACTAAGTAAGTGGCTAGGCAGATTGGGTTTGGGTTGACTAAGGCTGAAAGCACTCTTTGTGCTCGTTGTAATCTTCTTGATCCTTTAATGAGTTAAAGGTTGGGAGCGGACTCTCGTAAACACTTGTGTTGTGTGTGTGCGTGTTGCTTGTATGCTCATTGTCGTTTGTTAGATAGTTTCCGCTGGGCAATAGACAATTGAGTGAGATAAGTTGGTAGGCTGGTTAGGTAGTGTAGGCTGCTTAACGTCATCACATAGGGAAAAAGTTTTGGTACAGACTGTGCCCGTGTGACAATAGCGATGATATATAAGTCTCAAGTTGTAAGAGGGACTTTGCTTGTGAAGCCTAGTGACCACTTTTTCTGGTTTAACTGGCCCAAATTGCTTCTCCATATTCTGCACTTCACACTGTATCAGGTATTGATTAATCTTCTATAAATTATTTCAATTTTATTATAAAATCATTTGGTGGCCTGCGACCCTCAGTTCATGCATGTAACTATTCTTTAAGAATTGCAGAATTCATTTCAATTGGCATTCTTCACTTGGACTTGGGTAAGCATATACTTTGATTCAGTAATTAATTTACTGTTTGAGTAGCTACAAACATATGTAGTTAATGTAGAGTGAAGTTCTATGTCACCCTTCAAACTCTCAAAGAATTCGAAATTTCATCAACAACTTTTCTGTGTAATATGTCTTGACCAAGAAGTATCGATTGACGGGAACCAATATGGATTCCTAGTGAAACCACACCGAGGGGAAGATCTCTCGGTGTTCAAAATAGGGTAAATTCCTCTTATGGTACTTGATGTTTGGCTACTTGGACAATTTGGTACCTGATGTATGAAAGCGGACAATTTGGTACCTAAAGTTATTAATTTTAGGCCATTTTGGTACCTCTATCAATTTTGACCATATTTTCAGGGTTATTTCCGTCATTCTAGTCCTAAATTCATCAAATTCACATTTTTCTTCCTATAATTGCCTCTCTTTAGAGATAATTAAATTGATATATCTACTACACTTAGCATATACTTCGCATATATCGAAAATAAATTTTTTTTTCTTAATATACTTATTGTATCCTAATTATTTTCTGCAAATGAAATAAATTGCCTTTATGCAATTGTAATTTTTATCAAAATATTTTTTTAATTACTTATAATTAAAATTAATTTAGATTGATAGCTACATTATGAAAACTTATATGCGTAAATCATCACAGATACTAAGTGGATGAGTTATCAAATTTTTAGTGATAACTTAGAGGCAATTTGGAGGTATTATAAAAAAAATGAAGTAAAATTGAGATAAGATGACGGAAATAACCCTGAAAATATGGTCAAAATTGACATAAGTACCAAAATGACCTAAATTTGAGAACTTTAGGTACCAAATTGTCCGCTTTCATACATCAGGTACCAAATTGTCCAAGTAGTCAAACATCAGGTACCATAGAAGGAATTTACCCTTCAAAATATGGTATGTCGACTGTTGATGAAATTTCTTGAACTTTAGAATTAAGAGGGATTGCTGGAAGTCTGGAATAAAGCATAAACCAGGCATTGATCTTCAGTTCTTCACTCTAGTATGCACGACTATGATTTTTTTTTTTTTAAAAGCTAGGGTACGGTTCTCCCTTGAGTCTCGACTAACAGATTCGTTTCAAAATACAGTACAAATTTGGTTTGACATCATGCTTCCATCGAGAAACTGAGGATATAGTAATACGGCTAGCCATGGGTATCATGGTACTTGGTACAAATCCTTTGTGGCTATATAACTTTGCCTCTTTACGCATTGGTCACTCAGGTAAGATACACATAGCATTCCTTAAATTGCTAGCTTAATCCTCTACATCAGTTTCAAGAATCAAGTGTTTGATACTAACGTGATCGATCAATTGTACAGATGGGTACGTCGATGAGAAAAGCTGTGTTCAATGAGGCGGTGGTTACCGGACTGAAAAAGTGGAGAGGAAGAGCCAGGAAGAACCTTGCTCTTAAGAGCACAGCAGGAATGTCGCCGGATGTTTCCCTTCAAACCTCACTCTCACTAGACACTACACTTTCTTTCAGTCACATTGATGCTTCGGCTTCTTTCTCCACCGTTGACTACGACGCTGAATATGTAGCAGAAGAAATAATGGACAGTGCTGGGAATGTTGTACAGGGCAAAAAAGAACCGGAGGCGGAGAATCGAAACCAGAAGCCGGGCTCATCATTTGATGGATTTAGTTTTGGTAGTAGAAAATCTCAAAGATGAGCAAGCCAGCAGTTAATAGGTTGAGCTAGCCATGGCTCTCTCTAATTGATAGGTTGTATATAGTTTCTTCTCTATTTTTTTATCAGTTCGTTCCTCGTAAACCCTAAATCCGGAACCTATTTTACCTTACATGATCCTTCAGTTGAATGTACAAAGATATCGTGGCAGTGATCCATTTTGTCCGGGAGTGTTTGATACTATTAGGTCTAATGCACGAAGGTGAACCAAATATTGATTAATTAGGACGTACATCGCACGTTCTAGATGTAATTAACGACTAATTAAGAATATTCAAGGGTGAGGTAAAGCATGTTATACCTGTGGATTATTGAGTTTTTAAAATAATCGATAATGAACTAGTTTTGACAAGTTATATTCATAAAACAATATCCAAAAAATCATGTTGATAATGTAGGTAGAAAAAGTAACTTTTAAAAGGTTACGTTTGATCAACTAAATTTAATAAGAAATGCACCGGCGGCCACCACAACTACAAGACCAATGAATGTTGACTCTTGAACGCCATCGATCGCTGCCACGAGCCGGAAACTGTTCGGATCCATTAAGAATTGGGTGCTGTACGTAGTTATGAAGCTATTGTACTAAAGTACTAATTAAACAATATGTGTTAGGACTAACTATATTATTTTATATACAATAATGAACCGAAAGTGCTCCATAATTAAGCAACAATGCGTCATTAGTTTAGCTCTGCATGACGTTTAAAAAGAGTGAAAATTTAATGTTCAAGGCTTTTTGTCGTTAATTTTTGCATAACCTAATCATTATGTTATTCTGGACTTGTATGCTTACGAGGGCAGGAGCTTCTTGCTTCAAATTAATGCAACAACTTTAATTCCTAAACTTGACGCTAATTAAGCACACATTAGAGAGTAAAACCGGTAAACTATAATTTTTCGGGCAGTTCCACGTTTATAATCTCGTAACTAAATTTTTAAGATCAATTTGGTTTCGAATGAAAATACTTCCACTGATTGAGTCACTAAACAAGCACATTTCTTACAAACAGTGGCTTGTGTATGTATATCATAGCACAAATGAGTTCATGCCAGGGTACGTTAGTAACATATAGTGGCATCCCATGTACACTGCTTACAAAACAAATCAGACGAGGTGGACGTACACCAATTAAGAACACTAAACAACGCCATTCAAGTAAATCACATATTTTGTGTATATACACCGATATATGACAAAATTCGAACATGAAACCTCTTTCAAATAAAATTATACAACTATTGTAGAGAATCCTTTCGATACTAAAAAGTGAAATTAGTATGTATGCGTGAGATCGAGATAGCTAGTTTAGTCGGTAAAGATCGACTCAATTAGTAAATAGCGATATCCATCAATGTAAGCCAGAAATCCATGTTGGCAAGCACGTCTTGATCAGCAACGTGGTTCTTCCGACCATCACCTAGAAGAATAGATGCAAAACAACAAAACCACCAAAAGCAAAAAGAAGAACAAAATGATGATCATAGCCATGAGGTGGCCGGTGTTTGGCAAGTCGTGTAAAATGGCACGCAATAGCGGCTATTTTAGACTTGGTCCTCAAACTCTCTAATGATCGATCTTCAATCTACGTAAGTACTATAGACTATAATCACTATATTGGTTTAAATGTGTTCCTGCTTCTTCTATTATGAAAGAAAACCGGCTAAACCAAACTTCGCTCAATTTTTCAAAGTAAACCCTTACTCCAGGTCTTTCTTCTCTATTATATCGTCTTTTAATTCCCACTTCCACGCAGTAATCCAATTAGGTTTTCTCTTCTCCCTCAGTTCTCATACCAATCCATTCTTAATTACAAATTAACATCTTATCGCGTACGTCCCTACGTACGAGTTCGGCAGACCTAGTTTGTTTGCCTAGCGCAAGAAGAAAGCAAAGCCGCCCGGCCAGTCTTCTCCCTAGCTCCAACGACATAGAATCTTATTCAAACTCACACCAACCAAACTTGATACATAAGCTGAAATTGATTTACCGTCCTTCTTTCCATATATTCACACAACTACAAGTTTTAGAAAATACGGAGATTTTTCCGAGTTTTCGTTTTCGAAGTACACGTATGAGCTTATATATGAAACTCACGTCAATATGATTGTCGGTTCTTAAGTTTTGTATAGGGGTGGGCAAAAACCGAATTAAACAAGTAAAACCGACCGGATCGAACCGAAAATATAGTGCGGATAACCGAACCGAAGAGATGTAGTTTAAAAAATGAAGAAAACCGAACCAAAACCGGTTTAAACGGTTTGAAAATGGTTTACGTGATCAAACCAACCGATTTAAAACCGACCGAATTTAATTTAATGATTTAAAAAATAATAAATAATGGATATTAGTACAAAAAATAACAAAACATAACATAGAAGGTTGTCTAGTGCAGTTGGTAGAGCGCATAGTGGTTATATTCTAGGTCAGAAATTTGAATCTCAACATTAACATTTTGATGTTTATTGAAAATATCTATCAAAATGAGAAAAATACAATCTTTACATAATTATTAATGAGAAGTGCGTGCGATGTAGTAATTTGTGGCATCATCTTTGGGTAGGAGTTTAAGTCATACCTCTTGAAAAATAAAATAAAATTACATATGAGGTGTGAACCGAAACCGAACCGAAACCGAACTGAATTTCGGTTAAACTGATCATTTCGGTTTAGATTAATTCGATTTGGTAAATACTTTGAGTTTTTAGAAAACTGATTAAAATGGTTCAGTTTCGGTTTGGACCAAAAACCGAACCGAACCAATATATGCCCAGCCCTACTTTTGTTATATGGTTCAGGGTATTTTATAGCCAATAATATCTTCATCGCAAATTCGCAATCGTACGTAAGATAGATCCATCTAAATCTTGTACTAAATTATTTAATTATTAATGATAACTGAAAAAAAAATCATCATCACATCTTAGGGTGACCTAATCAAAGCGTTGACGCCATCTGATCGAATGACATGTGTGATTCATGACTCAAACATTCGATCATTCCTATCGTAAGCTCTGCTGTACCATACCAGAACGTGGAATGTTTTATTTTTCTAATTTAGAAAACATGAAAATTAAAACCAACATCCAAATCAATTTCGATCGTCAGCATGAAAGTCCAGGCTAAGATGTATGGCATGATCGACGTGGTTGATGGCGATAGGTGGCGAAGATGCTAGGAATGGCCACGCAGCAGGATCATCATCCTCATATCCGGCACCACGTGGCTGAACAGTGATGCTGAGGTCAGCGCTTGGTGGGTAGTGATGGTGTGCAACGACCTGTGGGGTTGTCGTTTAGCTATCGTCTGACGCACCGTCCGGGAACGGCTTGGCATTATACGGGAGAGTTGGGGTTGATTGTTTCTGGATGAGGATATGGATCGGGGGTGGAGAAGAAATCATCGCATATTCTCTTTGGTTTTATTTGTGCATTATGGGAATCGTTTTCGTTCTTTATAAAAACGTTGGCGGTGTCAACCTTCAACCACTTAACTGGACACTGGTTATTGCCTTATTGGTATAGAGAATAGATTCACAAGCAAAGTGAAGTGTTCTAGTGAATTGGTGAAAACGTACGGTTAAGAGGTAGCTTAAGTAAGAATTAATAAGCATAATAATGGAGATTATTTGCGTTGAAGTAAAGGTTTTAAAAAACGCTAGGCGTTAATCGGGCGGACAGCTAAAAATCAGCGCCCAGAAGATTAATCGGAGATTAATCGGATTTGTATTTTTGTATATATTTTAAATTTTTAATAAAAAATAATTATATAAATACAATTAAAATAAGAATATTATGCATGAAATAAATGTTAAAAAATATATAATGTCTAGAATACTGAAAATACATATATTCTTAATCCTTATAAATGTTCAACAATATTGATCTAATGATCTTAGCCTCTTAGGAAAAAAAGTAATACAATTCAACAAAAATGAACTTAGGAAAATCAATAATAAGAAACACAATTCACAAACCCTTTGGAAAATAAGAAAAAAAATTCAAACAACGGGAATGCATTTTTGCAAGCATTATCCATCGGAGCTCATCAAATTCTTCTTCTCCATATCATTCAAGTACTTCTTTTGTATCCGAATCAAACTCATAATCAAAAACTAAAAAAAAAAAACATAGCCGCTCAGGATCCGCCCAGCCGCCTAACAACGCCGTTTAGCCCAAAATCGCGGCGGCCAGGGATCTCCGGACGTAGAGGCGGCGATTTTTAGAACATTGGTTGAAGTTGAAGTAACGATCAATAAGTTGTCATATCCCAAGTTCCCAACTACAGTATATATAGAAGCTCCCTTTTCACTATCTATATAACCGCTATATATGAGTTAGGAATGGTAAACTAATCAAATAGAAACATAAAGTTTCCTGTACCAGTACCTAGATTACATACGATAATTTTTTATTATGGTCTTAGAAGAAGACACATTTTATTTAACATAAGAAAACTATTGGCATCAAACAGGAATTATCAGTGGTAGATCTTGCATTACCACACTCTTTCCGACCATGCCATCTTGTTATGGACCTATCGTTTTCCACAGCAGCTGACATGAGCTAAGGAGACTTAATCTCGCACCTAGTCTATCAGTATTAATCTAATAACTTATATCATTAATATTCATATTGAACAAAAAAATGAAGTTTTGATCAGAAAATAAAATTCTCTCAAAATATCTAATAATGATGATGATAAAGTCTAAGTCTTCAGTAAACATATAGTGTTTTGCTAGGATTTAGCGGATAGGAATGAGAGGATTATTAGATCGTAAAAACGTCACAAGTTAGCTAGGGTTTGCTTTCCGACGTCCCATCACCGGAGATGATTCCAAACACCGAAACCGGTAGGCATGGAGGGAGCGTGGGTCCAACGCGGCTTAGTCTACTAAGAAATGATGGAATATGTCGATTGTAGACGACGCGGCTGACGCAAACCCACGTCACCTACTCTGGCCAGTACGAACCTCAGTGCGCAACTGCCGTTGACGTTAGACTCTCCTCCCTTCTCTCTCTCCTCTCCGCGTTATAAAAGCCCCATTTGCGTAGGGCAATTCCTCCACCGCCTACCCCCCTCATCCTCCACTCTTTTCTCCTCTCGAATCAATCTTGATCGAAAGAATCATAACTTTGATATAATGCAAGCTATTCCATACGGATCATGGGCGTCTAGCGTCCACTTGTCGTCGACACGGGAAGACGTTTCAGTTTCTGCTCCGGTGTCGGCCGCCACGGTGGCAGCCACCGTGAAAAAGCTGGTGTCCGAGAATGCGGTTATAGTCGTAGGGAGGCGCGGCTGCTGCATGAGCCACGTGGTGAAGCGGCTGTTACTCGGCCACGGCGTGAATCCGACGGTTTTCGACGTGGACGAGGAAGACGATGCCGCTGTTGTTGTTGAACTACGTAAGATGATGACGATCGTCGGATACGAGAGTGTTATTGACAATTGGCCGCAGTTTCCGGTGGTTTTCGTCGGCGGGAAGTTTTTTGGTGGGTTGGAAAGGGTTATGGCGACGCATATCTCCGGCGAGCTAGTACCGGTGTTAAAAGAAGCTGGAGCTCTCTGGCTTTGACTTCATTGAATTAGTTACCATCTACGGAGTGGTTTATTTACGTTTTTGTTCTTCGATCTGGGTTGTCTGGATATTGTGGTAGCTGGATGTTGTTCCTTTTGGAGGATTAAATGAGAGATGGGAATGGAATTCCAGGATATGCAAGCAACGTTTAATTTGGTTTTCCTAACGTAACGTGTATATTCTTTTGGAAGTAATGCAGAGAGAGTTTTAATTCCAGATAATATTAGCATGTCATTTTCTTCTCGCATTTGTTCTTGAATTTGTATATATTTATTCCTTGGTTGGGTGGATGTGATTTGTTTAAAAATAATTGAGATGGAAATAAATTAGATGAGTGAGTGCGCGATGCTCGTGACAGATACTCTTGGCAACCTTGGTTGTTCCGAAGAGAATTGCTAGGGCATCATAAAATAGCATCAGATTTGGTACCACAATCATATTTGTCATGTTACATAAACTTGATACTTCATTAATTAAAATAATCATAAAATTTTATTTTTTAAACAAAAAGTCAATATTATCTTTATTTAATATTTATTCATTATAATTATTAAATTAAGAAATATTTTTGTTAAAAAAAAAGAAATATTTTCATGGACATGATTCACATACCTTATTTTGTAAATAGAAACTAACCTCTAAAGGATTTAGTTACTTTCTTACATTTATTCGAAAATTATTGTACAATATTTGTTTAAAAAATTACTTTACAAGTGATGAAAACAACATTATAATCTTATGACAATTTATTAGATTTTATAGGACGTGTAAGCTAACAAATTATTTTCATGGACATACTTTGGATACCATATCCTATTAGATAGTTTTTTTTATTATTAAAAATGACATTTAATTACTAACGTGACAAGGTTATTTAACATATCACATAGGATTGTGGCGCCAAATCTGGCGCTAAAACATTTTTCCTGTTGGAATTAGTTGTGAGAAATGATCAGTAGCGTTAGTAGCATCAGCCTACACAAAACGTGTGTAGAAAATATGTTTATTTTTATTTTTATTAACCGTAGATAATAGTTTTTGTAGAGAAGTTATATTTGGTACATAAATCTCTTATTTTGATCTTTTTAAATTATTTAATATGACTTTTACAACTATATCCTTCATATATTAAAATATATTTTTATTTAACTTATAGTTCATATTATTGATGCATTTTCACATCCATTTGAGTTGAAAAAGTGAATTTTAATTATAAGAGTATAGATATTTGTAAGATTTAGTTACTCTGGCACGATATTTCGTATGAGTTTCAACTTGTAGAATCTATATTTTGGCGATCAGTAATTGTATGAAAAATTGGTTTAATTCAAATTGAACAATGCACAAAAACCATCGGTATAAGTTTATGACATGTAATCTACCCATTTGTTGAGATTATAAAATTACAAGTAAATTAAGCCGATTGTTAGCTAGCTAGTGAGGTTCTAAAGTAGATATGTACAAGATCAAAGCTGTGTCATAACTTGTGATAAGCCATGATACCTTGTGAGTTGTTTGACTTGTAGTTAATTATATAGGTGCAAAACAACATCTATGAACATGATACTGGATCCACTTATATCAATAGACAATAGTTGTATCACTTGTATGACCCTAGCGAAGGCCAACCTGATCCACATACATATATGTACTCGAGTCTGTGTTTGTTGCCATTACAAGGCTAGCTGGTGTTGAGGATAATCACAATCTAATACAATTTGCTTCTCGACATCAGCATGATCACAGTTGATGCCGATTTAATCTTTGTTTAATGAGCATTCTGTTATGCACCCAACCTCAGAGAGCCCAACTTCACTTTTGTAGACGCATGTCTAGTATGTGATTTGTAGCAAAACAGTATCAAAGGGTCAAATGGTTTCTTTGGTCAAACACTCAAAAGTAATTTGTATTTTGCATTCTCGAAATGTATGTAGCTTCAGATTTCGGACTGGTTGTCGAGCTCCTCCATCACCGCCGACTTCTATGTTGTCAAGCTCGTCGGACTGTTCTTCAATCTCAATTACTCAATCCCATACCACAAACCCAAACTCTGCAGCCCCATTCTACGACATCCCCACCACCACCGCCACCTCTAAGCAGAGGTCAAAACTCAAAATCAAATGCAGAAGAAGAAGAGACCAGCCAAGATGAACAATTCAAAAGAAGGTGAAGATGTGTTTCCCGTCCTTGTTCTGAGTTTACCGGCGACGGTTGAAGTCGAATCCATAATCAAATTTAATCGTCTTGGTGAGCTCTACCTCGACGTATAATTCAGTTTAGTTTCGTTGAGATTTGAAGAAGTTAAGGATCTGGGATTTTGAAAAGAATAAGAAATTTTGGGATTTTAGAGTTCTAGGTTCAGTTCAAGATTACTGATTATGGTTTGGTCCGTCAATTGAGCATTGTGGGAATTCCAAAAGAAAGAAGAGTTGGAGAATTGAAGATGATTTGATGTTGATAGTAGGAACCATCCATTAGATTGATGGACCTAGATTGATTAGTTTGGATGTATTCATAGTGTATGGCAAAATTAGATTTTAGAATGTGCAGAGCTTTTTTTTTCGAACAGTTGACTGTTTGACGGGCATCACAGGAACCTACTAATATAAGCCTATCTTCATTTGACACGTAAAAAAAAGAGCTGGGCTCTCCGAGGTCGGGCTCATACCACATCAATATCCATACAAGCTTAAACAGTGCAGAGATGGGCAGGACTGACTCTAAGATTTCTCGGGCTCTAAGCGATGAGTAAAATTGGGGCCTCTTATTAAAAAAAATTGAAACAATAAATTTTTTGAAACAGCAAAACATAGAGATAAAACTTTCATTAATAATAAAATACTATAATGTTTGAAACAAAAATATAAAAGTTACAAATATCAGTATATTTTACTCAAAAATTGTTGTTGTTGCTTAAACCTTCTTTAGTGCCTCCCTCCTCTGAATCTTTTTTCTTTTTTTAACCCCAGAATGATACTTCCTGATTGGAGCCATATAGCACCCTGCAAAATATAACAAAATTGTTGTCATAATCTGATAAAACCATAGAAAACAGATAATAATGTTCAATTTGTATCATGAGCATGACCTCGCCACCATATTTTTCATTCCAAAAACTAGGAAGCTCATATAATATAAATTTATTGACGGTCAGAAAGCACAATATGGTATACAAAAGAAGAGATGCAATATGAATAACATGGAAAGACTACCATAACTAACAACTACACTTTGTAAACAAAGCAGCCAATTAAAACTAAGTTTCATCAAGCCAAGCACGCAATAATCTCCTGCAAATTCATTTTCCTTACAATCCATTTAATCATTTAGAGTTCTAGACATTTCTACATCCTATATGAATCAAAGATTGGCGAATTCTTTTCCATTCACCGGAAGATTGCTTCGGAAAAAAGCTAAATGAGCCAGAAATCCAAACACTGATGGAATCTATCAATCTAATATCCAAGCTCATATCTGTATCGAAAAGCACACATACATTTTCAACTTTACCAAATACCACAGATTCTCAATCTTTTTTCATACTTTCTCCAAACAAAAGCATATACAAAATTGAAAAGAATTGAAAGGGGAAACCAGTAACGTACCAGAGAGAGATTGGCTGAAGGGCCAGCGGTGTTGAGAATCTTCGAGAAGTCCCGGAGCTGTGACGGCAATGTTTTTATAGATGAGAGAATCAGAGAAAGAGAGGAAGAGAGAAAGTCAGAAAACTAAAAAGGATAGAAGAATGTGGCCTCCTTTCACGACCTAATTTTTTTTACTATGTGTATATGATTAATTTTGGGAGCCCTTAAAATTGGGGGCCCAAAGTTGGTGCTTTAGTGGCTTTAGCCCAAAGCCGGCCTTGGAGATGGGGCATGTCAAAGTGCATATGTCGGGTTCTTCCATGATTCTAAGTAGAGAAAACACTAAATATAACAGATAATAGATGAGGACTTCGTTCTTCAGTTAGGGAATAGAATGCTCTGCAACTTCCGGATCACCTAGAGGTTTCGTAAAATTCTTGTTTCTCTCTTGCGACGCGTCCATTGACGTTGCTGCCATACAAGAATTATGGCAGGTCAATCAGTGGCCTTGCGTAGTTGGTAGATGGTGGTGGACCGACAAAGGTTGGCGTTTTCAGGGTGTGGTTTAGGTTTGCAGAGGTCGCGTCTGTTGGTGATGCTTTGGTGTTGCCTTGAGGTGCAGGTCGGGTTTTCGGTGGTCTGAATTGGGTAGCAGAGGCAGCAATGTCATACTTGGATTAAGAAAGGTCCTTTTTAGTTTCGGGTCCAATTTAACATCTCGGTGCTAGATTTAATCATGAAAGGAGGGTGCTTCTCTGTAAAATCAAGGGCGGTGCTTCTTGGCGGTAGTAGGGTGTTGATGATGGTTGCCGATATTCATGGTCCGAGGCCGGCGACATCTCTGTGGTGCTCGGAGATTGCAAGCTTCTGGCGATTATGTGGAGAGTCTCGGCTTGTTTGGGTCGGGGTTTGGGTCAACCTATGTGGGCTTGGGTTTTTTTTGTCCAAGTCTGTTTTATTTTCTTTTTTGGTTTTAGGTTTTTAAGTGTTTTTTTGTCCCTCCTCCTTGAGATATGGTTTAGGATTTGGTTGTGTTGTTGGGTGCACATGTTTATGGTGCATGTAATTTCCAAATACTATTATAATAACCGGTTATTATGGGTGTTAATGTAATGGGAGTATTGTCTCTGCAAATATGCTGGAGGTTTTGGTATGTGATGCTATTGAAGTATTTTCTTCTTGAGATTGACGGCGAGTATGTATCGGCTACTTCTAGAATTGTTTTGTTTGGTTTGAAATTGGGCTTTCTTGACTCATGTTTTATACTTATGCGATAGTCCTAAGATTACTAGTGTAGGTTGGACGGAGTGTGGGGAATCTAGTTCCTCCACAAATTGTTCTTTTCATTGTAATTTTATTCTAGTGAAATATATATATATTTTTCTAAAAATAAAATAAAAATAACGCACACACAACCAGATAGACATGCTAGCTACTTTGATTTTACATACACATGTCTTTTACCTAATATTTAGATACTCTTGGTTGAGGGTTAGCTCAAATATGTGATGACATTATAGAATATTATTGTAAGCCTTGTATATCCCAAATGTGTCATAGCCTGTCATTACCTTCATAAGCCAATTTGAATCTTTCCTATTCTATAACTTCATAAGCCAAATGTTTACACTGATGGTAGTTAATAATGATGAAAGAGTTCTATAGTACTAGCACTCACTATTTTTTTTTCATTCATTTTTTTTCAGAAAATATGGAAATAGTGGGGATATGGAAGTAATATGCAGTAACTCCTACCTATTATTATTATTATTATTATTATTATTATTATTATTATTTATATATTTTAATTATCGTCATATCATTCATATATTAAAAACTTATTTCAATTAACTTATAGTCTATGGTTATTTATGTATTTTCACGTGTGTTTTGTTGATAAAATTTGTTTGAGTTATTAATAGTATAAATAATGTCATATTGATAATAAAATAGTTGAAGTTGTGATTTCAGAAGTCAAAAAGATGATTTTATACATCATATATATCATTGATGAAGTTTAACAATATAATCCCAACTTCAGACCAAAAAAAAAACAAATCCCAACTTGACCATTCTTGGATCTGGAGTTTGAGAAGCATGTACGATCTGTAAACAGAGATTACAGAGTTGTAGACTCCTTCATCTCCGATTGGGCGACAGCCCAAATATTTTGAATGGGGGCATATTGGGCTTCAAAACCCATAACGGAGATGATCCAGTAGCCGAATTGTAGAGCATTTGCCTTATAAAAGCTGATTCCAATCCATACAGAAAGAGAAGTTGGGAATTTGGAGAAAGAGTAAAGAAGGTAAAGAAGGTGATCGAACGATGTCGTATTTACTGCCGCATCTTCACTCCGGCTGGGCCGTCGATCAGGCTATTCTCGCCGAGGAGGAGCGTCTGGTCGTCATCCGATTCGGCCACGATTGGGATGAGACCTGTATGCAGGTTTGAGCTTCGAACCCTAGTTCTTGTTCTTCTTGTTTATTTACGACTGAAATCTGATTCATGTGGTTACAAACTTACAATTGAGCTCTATATTCTTTAGCAAAGCAATAATTTTTATCGGTTTCTTTCTGATTAGAAAATTAGGGTTTAATCCGATATCTGAATTAGGGATTTTACTAGGATGGATTCTATGCATATAATAGTTTGATTGTGGGTTGCGATATATTAGGAGGGAATTGGTAGGTGGTAATTTTGGCAACCCAGTAGCTAAGGTTAAGTTTTGTGGAAAATAAAGAGGCTCTAAGTAATTTGATGAAGTTGATAGGTCTTGGGAGAAAATGATATAAGAACCAAATTGATATACATGGCTCAGGATCGCATTTGTTGTTTTTGTTCTTCCTATTAATTTATAGGATCAGATGGAAATGGGATAATCGCGGTTTTGGAATTCAGTTTTAGCGAGGACTAGAGCTAAAGAATCATTGTTACTCTGCGACTGTTGAGGCGCTTGGTTTTCAGCAGTAGCTGTGAAACATGCTTCTTATTCGCTTATTGTAAATTGTAGAGGGCCTTGAACAGTATAATTAAGCACTTAGCAGAACTAAGTGAAATATACTCCCTTATTCACTGTGTTAGCTAAGTCTGTCAGTTGGATAAAGTCTCCTGTTTGCTGTGTTGCAGCTCCTATAGCTACGCTACGTTTATGCATAACTGTGTTAATCGAATGTTGGTTGGTCTCTATAAATCGTTAGGCTCAGATTCTGTCTGTAGAAATATTGTTACTCTAGTACACCAAGAACATCAAGCCTAGTGTTAACTCTGTGTAGGTTTTCTGGGCCCAAGTTCACTGTGATCTCTTACCTTTTGTGTTTTGTGAAGTATCTAGAATATATCATCTAACTGCTGATTCTATGTTGTATTTAGTCTGGGTTAGAATGCAGGCTAATATGTGGAATTTTCTCGTCTTATATACCAGATGGATGAAGTGCTAGCAAATGTTGCAGAGACTCTGAAGAACTTTGCTGTGATTTACCTTGTGGACATCTCTGAGGTTCCCGATTTCAACACCATGTACGAGTTGTATGACCCTTCCACAGTCATGTTCTTCTTCAGAAACAAGCACATTATGATTGATCTTGGCACTGGGAACAACAACAAGATCAACTGGGCTCTCAAGGACAAGCAGGAGTTCATTGACGTTGTGGAGACTGTGTACCGTGGCGCAAGGAAGGGACGTGGTTTGGTGATTGCTCCTAAGGATTACTCTACGAAGTACCGCTACTAAATTGAAGCCCTGCACTTCATTTTAGACCTCGCAAGACAAATATTGAAAAACCTTATGCAAAGGGCTAATTATTTCCTCTAGATTGTGGATGTATTGGACTGGGAAAAACCAGGTGTGAATGTGTAATAGCCTAAACCAGGCAAAATTATCTAAGTGCGGCACTAGTTTTAAGTTTTAACACTTTCTGAATGTTGGTATTGGCATGCTAGTTCTATTATCAGCACTCTTGTATATGCTGGGATCTGATGTTCATTCGGGTGTAGTTGTGCAGTGTGCACAATGATTGATCATTTGACAACTATACACCTATGGTGATATACCGCCAAAGCTGAAAGCGCCTTCATGATAGGGTGTCGGCTATTGCTCGGGTGTCCGATCATCTGATTAAGATCCATTTGGCTTCTTTGTTGAGGATACATTTGCTCAATTTCTTGCCTAGTTATTCTTGCTTGAGTTTGTGTACCGAGGCTCTTAAATTAGAGCTCAAATGAAATATACACAAACTCGCATTTTTTTTTTGTGGAAATGAAACTCGCATTTCTTCAAGTTTGGATATCATCATGGTCTACCTATTTAAGCTCACTTGAATATTGCACTTTGCTAATGTGGCAAATCATGGTCGGTCAATAAAACAGATACAAGAATCAGATTTAACATTTAGTGGACTTCATGTAAATATACAAATTAAAATTCGAGACTTCGAAATCCTTCTGAAAAGGACCTTAAAAATTAAAATAAGAAAGCAATAGATTTTTTATTTATTTATAAAATAGCTTTATAACCACGCTGTGAACAGTCACAATTACAGGAAACCCCTTCGCATAAATCAAACCGACCCGACGACTCTACAAACCCACCAGACCCACAATCGTCATTTCCCACCCTCCGGCTTCTCCCTTTCTCTGGGTAAAAAGCTCAAAAACCTCGACCCCCTTTCCCTCCCCCAATTTTAAACCCTCCCTCTTTTCCTCTTTGCCCTATCAAACCAAAAATCGCAGAGAATCCCAAATCGAATTGCAACAAAAACAGCCCGAGATGTTCGGAATGTTCAGGCGCGGCGGCGCCGCCTCCGAGGCCTCGCCGGAATCTTCCTCCTCACTCTCGTCTTCGTCCTCGCAATCACCCTCTCCCTCGCCGACCCAGCCATCGCGGCCGGTCACCGGGCCGGCGAGGCCGATTCGGCTCGTCTACGCCGACGAGAAAGGACGCTTCCGGATGGATCCGGAAGCCGTGGCGGTGTTGCAGCTGGTGAAGGAGCCCATCGGCGTCGTCTCGGTGTGCGGCCGCGCTCGCCAGGGCAAGAGCTACATTCTCAACCAGGTTAGATCTTCGTTTTGATTAGAATTAGTCAAAGTTTCATGCTTTTTGGACCTGATATTCTTCAGGTGAAATTCTAGGGTTTGTGATTTTAGGTAGGTTAGGTTTAGCATTTGCCCTAATTTTTATGATAATTGAAGTGATTGAGTGTATGAGGTGTAGGCATTCTATAGGTGTTGTGGAATTTCGGAACTAATTAGTTGAATTAAGCTTAGGAAGCTAGTTTAGAATTATTGCAACCTGGCTAATGGTACAGTTATTCAGCTTTTCACTACTCAATGTCGAAAATTTGAGTCTTTTTATATAGAAAGGTTACTTCTGTGTTGAAAGTGTACGATCGGTGTGTAATTGATGTTTGCTTCCCTCATTGTTTAATGTGTAAGCGATGTAAAATGATGTTGAGATTCCTGTGTTGCAGATTCTTGGAAGGAGTAGTGGTTTTCAAGTAGCGTCAACTCATCGCCCGTGTACTAAAGGACTATGGATGTGGAGTGCGCCCTTAAAGAGAACTGCCCTAGACGGAACTGAATACAATCTGTTATTGTTGGATACTGAAGGAATAGATGCTTATGATCAGACGGTGAGTTCTCATTCCTTTTACTTGCTAAGATATCTGTCTCTATTCATTTTATAGATATTTCTTGTTCCTTATCATTGCATTTTTTTTTTGGTAACGTAAGCTAATTTCAATTGTGGAACTTATTTAATCTTACAGGGACAGTACAGCACACAAATATTTTCCTTGGCTGTACTCTTATCAAGCATGTTCATTTACAATCAGATTGGTGGTATAGATGAAGCTGCACTTGATCGTCTCGCTCTGGTCACTCAAATGACTAAACATATCCGTGTTAAAGCCTCTGGAGGAAGAACCACAGCTTCTGATCTTGGGCAGTTCGCCCCAACTTTTGTTTGGCTTTTAAGGGTAATTTGTTTTGAATTATATGGTTCTTTCCTCTGCAACATGGTTTTAATACTGCTATTCTCACCACTGCCGTTCTCCTGTCATAGTAGTTTTGGTTTTGTTATTGCTTTATTAATGATTAATAGGATATGTACTATAGCAGTCTGACCTGTTTTAATCCCCGGTGTTTTGGTTCCAGGACTTCTATCTCGATTTAGTAGAGGATGGTAGAAAGATAACACCCCGTGAGTATCTAGAGATTGCTCTGAGGCCTTTTGAAGGAAAAAGAGATGTAGCTGCCCAAAACGAGGTATTTTTTTTAAATGTCTTAGTTCTGAGAAGGTTATCATTGCATCATAATGACTTTGTATCTTCACATAGCCGCCATCTAAATGCTTTGTTGAATCTCATCGGGTAGTGGACATACATGATACATGTCTTCATATTTATGACGTTATTGTCACATGTAGCACTTCTTTTATGATATCTTTTTCTATGACTTGACGAGGAGGCATTTTTCTAACAAACAAATGTTTGATATAGATACGGGACTCCATTAGAGCTCTATTTCCAAACAGAGATTGCTTCACGCTTGTGCGGCCTGTGGACAAGGAGGAGGAGCTCCGGAGACTTGATCAAATTCAGGTCAGTAATTCACTACTATCTTCAAATTCAAATTCAGATCAATTTTTTCATTCTCTCTGTATTCACTCTATGCTGAACTCGAAGAATTTGTATGCAGTTGAGCAAATTAAGGCCTGAATTTATAGCAGGGCTAGATGCTTTGACAAGGTTTGTTTTTGAACGAACAAGGCCCAAACAAGTCGGGGCTACTATAATGACAGGACCAGTTCTAGTTGGTATTCTCGAGTCCTATCTTGATGCTCTAAATAAGGGTGCGGTGCCTACCATCTCCTCTTCATGGCAGGTTTGTGTTTATGAGTACAGTGTTTGCTTCGGTGACTGCATTTTCTAAATTTCAGAGGACATCCGGTTATCAGTTTTATATGCATTTAGTGCTGATCTGGTAAATGAATGAAGAAGACGGTTTAAATCTGGGAACAGGTTAACAGATATGACATAAACCTTATGAGTGATCACTATTTCATTCTTACTTTGCTTATTTTCAACTTGCAGAGTGTTGAAGAAGCAGAGTGCAGAAGGGCATATGATTCTGCTGTTAATGCTTATAGGTCTGCTTTTGACTGTTCAAAGTTGCCTGAAGAAGTAAGTTATGTAATTTTTCTGCTTTTCTTCTCATTTCCGCTTAATTGTGTGGATGATTTCAATCAGCTCTTATCAATATGTTGCAGGCTGCACTGAGAGAAGCTCATGAAGAGGCAGTCCAAAAATCACTGGCCGCTTTTAATGAATGTGCTGTAGGGGTTGGTCCAACTAGGAAAAAGTATGAAGGGAACCTCCACAAGCAGCTCAAAAAGGAATTTGAGGTATGTTACTGGATAATACAAATTTAGTCTTAATAGGCTTTGGCCTCAAGGAGCTTACAGTTTTTTTTCCCCCTTTTCATTACAAATGTTGTTGATTTTGAATCGGCTACTATACAGGATTATAAGAAGAATGCATATATGGAGGCAGAGTTGCATTGTTTAAATGCTATACAAAGTATGGAAGGGAAGCTTAGAAGAGCTTGCCATGCTAGTGATGCTACTATTGATAATGTTTTAAAGGTAAGGCGTGTCCTCAATCAGTTGCCTCATGTATGGTCTTGAAATGTGCATATGACATTTTTTCTTCTAGGTTCTTGGTGACCTTATATCCGTGTATGAGAAGGCTGGTCGGGGTCCTCTAAAATGGCAGCAACTGGCTGTCTTTCTAAGAAAGAGGTCTGTATTCCTTTACTGCATTTTTTTGTAACTTTGTTGAAGTTATTTGCCTGCTTTTGTTGTTGACCATTTACCTGTTTTCTATATCCAAATTTTACAGTTTGGAAGGCCCGGTTCTTGATCTCATTGTGAGGCAAATCAACAAAGCCGAATCTGAAAACGGTACCTTGAGGTTAAGATGCCGTGCCATGGAAGGTGAGCTGGGTTTACTGAAAAAGCAGGTAGAGGCAAGCCAGCAGTCGAAGGCAGAGTATGTCAAACGCTATGAGGACGCTGTCAATGACCAGAACAAGCTTCGAGAAGAATACAATATCCGAATCAACAATTTGCAGGGAAATAGTACCTCTCTACAAGATAAGTGTGCTAGCTTGCGTAAGAGTTTAGATTCTGCAAAAGCAGAAGCAGGCGAGTGGCAAAGAAGATATGAGCAGGTTCTCTCCAAGCAGAAGGCTGAGGAGGGTCAAGCTTATTCTGAAATTGCGGTTCTCAAGTCTCGATGCAGTGCTGGTGAAGCAAGGTTGGCTGCTGCAAAGGAACAAGCTCAGTCTGCCCAAGAAGAGGCAGATGACTGGAAACGCAAGTACGATATTGCTTTTCGAGAGGCAAAAGCTGCTCTGGAGAAGGCAGCAATTATCCAGGAACGCTCCAGCAAGGAAACACAAAGGAGAGAAGATGCTTTGAGGGAA
Organism: Argentina anserina; assembly: GCF_933775445.1. Classification (NCBI taxonomy): domain Eukaryota; kingdom Viridiplantae; phylum Streptophyta; class Magnoliopsida; order Rosales; family Rosaceae; genus Argentina; species Argentina anserina. The sequence continues at coordinate 2,770,904 of NC_065874.1, read as the reverse complement.
GAATTCTCAATTGGTTTGGCTGAGAAGGTGATCTCTCTCTCTCTCTCTCTCTCTCTCTCTCTCTCTCACACACACACACACACAGATTGCACATACATACATAATTCACCCCATTTCTGTGGTTTCTTATATATACTTACAAACAGGGTTTTGATTTGTTTTTATGTTGGTGAAATTGAAGGAGGAAGAAATAAAAGAGAAGACAGCAAAAATTGAACATGCTGAGCAGTGCTTAACGACTCTGAAAATGGAACTTAAGGTAAAATTTAAGCTTGACAACATTCTGTTAAAACCTCTCTCTATCTCTCTCTTCACGTCTAGATTATTCTATTATCTATGGTTTAATTTCACAACCACCTGTGTACTTGAGCCTTTCAGGTCTGATTTTCTTGACAGTAACTTTAATTGTGCATGGTGTCTTTCTCAATGCTGGGACATATTGTTTGCAGGCTGCCAAGTCCAAAATGGAAAATTATGATGCTGAAATATCATCAGGGAAGCTTGAAATCAAGGAGTTGAGTAAAAAATTAGAAGCTGCAAATGACAAGGCCAATTCCTTTGAAAGAGAAAAGAAGATACTGGAACAGGAGAAGATCCATCTGAAGCAGACTTATGAATCTGAGATCAAAAGATTGGATGAAGTCCAAGAAAGGTGTAAAGTTGCTGAAAAAGAGGCCACACGAGCAACAGATATTGCTGATAGAGCGAGAGCTCAAGCAGACATAGCTCAAAAGGAAAAGGGTGAGATGCAGAGGCTGGCAATAGAAAGGTTGGCTCAAATTGAGAGGGCTGAGAGGCAAATTGAGAGTCTACAGAGGGAGAAAAGAGACTTGGAAGTTGATTTGGATGAAGTCCGTGCATCATCGAGGGGAGCTCATCATAAAATTTCTCTACTGGAGGCAAGAGTTGAAGAAAGGGAGAAAGAGATAGAATCGTTATTGGAGTCAAACAATGAGCAGAGAACCAGCACAGTTCAAGTTCTTCAAGGTCTTTTGGACAGTGAACGTGCAGCACATGCAGATGCAAATAATAGAGCAGAAGCCCTATCTCACCAGCTACAATCTGCACAAGCAAAACTCGATAAACTTCAGCAAGAATTGACCTCCGTTCGCCTGAATGAAACAGCATTGGATAGTAAGCTTAGGACTGCTTCACATGGGAAGCGTTCAAGGGTAGATGATTATGACATGGATGTGGATTCTGTTCAAGACGGGGAATTGAGTGATCGGATTGTAAGAGTAAATAAGAGGTCGAGGAGTACCACCAGCCCTCTGAAGCATGCACAAACGGAAGACGGAGGTTCAGTATTTAGAGGAGATGAGGATGGCCGTAGTCAGCAAACCAACACAGAGGACTACACAAAGTTCACAGTCCAGAAACTAAAGCAAGAGCTTACGAAGCATAATTTTGGTGCTGAACTGCTTCAGCTAAGGAACCCCAACAAAAAGGAGATCCTCGCACTCTATGAGAAGTGTGTTCTTCAAAAGTCGTGAACTTATAGAGCGGATGTACAAAAAGTTATGACAGTAACTCCGTAGGCAGAGTCTAGTACTTTGTCTTTATTTTCGTAGTTTATGTTATCATGTCTGAAAGCCGGTGTGGGTATGTATTTTAATGTTGCTCAGTCTGGTCAGTTTCTATTTTTTTTTAGGTCGGTTTCAGTCTGGTCGATTGCGGGATTTATCTCTGTAAGTGTGGGTGTGCTTCCTGTAGAACAGTAGAAGTAATTTGAGCGGTCAGTATCAGTAATTGCCACTCCAAGTTTGGTGAATTTGTGATTTCTTGTTTCCTATCATTGACGTAATATATTGAAGCAGGGGCTTCAATTGGGATTATCTTTTCTAAGAGTAATTAATTTGGATATTACCTCATCCTTTGAGTTTCACCAGTTAAGCTTATATTGCCAATCAGTTTCTTAGAGTATTTTCAATAGCTCTTCTAAAACCCAAATAATCTCTATCATGGAGGAAAAACATTAATTTTTAGCTCGAACAGTTTCTCTAAATCGTCTTTTATAATAGAAAAAGTGGGAAAAAATAGAAATAAAATCTCTAAATTTGTAGGATTTTCAAAATTTATATAATTTTGAAAACAATCTTTAAACTTTATTTCTTACAAAAACATTTTACTCTCCATTCCAAAAAATAACCAAAAAAAGAAAGAAATGATTTATTACTCATTCTCTGGTCTTGGTATAAATCATGACATTATAAAATTCAATTTGATTTTCATTTAAATATACACATTTGTATTTTTATTTTATACAATAGAATAAATAAGCTATTGGAGTTTAAGATTTTTTTTTATTTTGAGATTTAGTGTTTTTATCTTCTATAATGGAGGATTTTAAGAAGAACTGTTAGAGATACTCTTATAACTTTTTGGACTTTTCAACCCTGGGGTGGGAGCATTATAAGAGAAGTCTATAACAAGGAAGTGATGGAACATTATAAGACGTACGATTACATGAAACACCAATGTATTACAACTAAAAATGTAGAAAAGTAATCATATGTAACCAACGCTCATAAACACAAAGCAGAAGGACTAGACAAAGTCACAAAACAATCCACAAAATTCAACCTGTTAAGATGCATACATATAATTCCATATTTTTGTTTCTCATAAGAAAGTTATCTTTGGAATACTACAATAAAACCTCTATAAATAAATAATGTCAGAACCGAATGAAATTATTACTTTAGCAGAATTATTATATTATCGATAAATGAATAATTTGTTCATTTATTGATAAATTAATAAATTATTATTTTATAGTAAGTTTTGTTGTTACTTAGCCGAATAATGATAATCGTTTAGTTTGACAATTACGTCTACTTTTAGTTAGGATTTTATATTTATTCACTTTTTCAATTTGGTATAATTTCATGCGTAAAAGTAATTTTAAAATGGTAAGTTTAAATAATTACTTTTCTTAATTTGTATGAATTTTATTTACTAATTCTTTGAAATATTTGATCAATTATTAATCATTTTAACTAATTTTTAAAATTTTATTAAATTAATTATTGCTTTATATATATTCGATGAGACTTAAAGAGATTTCAAAAAAAAATTATCTTATGCATTTAGCGAGGTTTATAATAATATACACCGGTTCCGAGTCGGGACCAGAAAAAATTATTATTTAATCGAGGTTATTAAAATATCAAACATTCATTTATCTAGCTTCATCTATCAACAAATCAATAACCAAAACGATATTATTGTCAAATCAAAACAGAAGAGTAATGGCATGCGAAAAGAAGGTATAATGTCACTGCTGCCCTAAACTAGCTAAAGCTACCTCAATATGAATTCTTTCCATATATCCATGGTCATGATATTGACCCACGACTATATTTTCCTCTCAAATAGTTTTCCTTTGCTTGCTTGTGTCTGAAGTAATATTGTATCGAAACAACGAAGACCCGTCACCTTGAAGAACCATGTTAGGAATTAGTTGAGCTGGGATTTCTTTATTCTGGCCTGCTTGAATCAGTTGAGGATGATCATAATTCATAAAAGGAGCAGGATGATTATGATTGTAATACTCCATAACACCAGCCTTCTTTGGAGGAAGAGGAAGAGAATTGCCATCTTGCCCACTTCGAATATTGAGATGACCTTTATGATGATGACTATCCAATGGATTCAACAATGGAGGATCATCATCTCTGATGCTTGGAGTTCCAGTACCACATTGCCTAGGTTGTGTTTGATAAAAGACCTTAGATAACACTAGCTCTCCATCTTTCTCTTCTTCATTGATCCCCAGGTGGTACTGGTGCATCACCCAATTTGTCTTCTCAGGCTTCCTTTGCCTGCCGTAGTTGGTGTAGAGGACCAAAATCTTTTTGAAACCCTTAATTAGTCCATTAGCTAGGACTGGCCTTGTCTTGCCTGTTTTGTGCCATCTTGTCTCGCTTCCGTCTTCTTCGGTGTGAACCTTCCTTCGCTTCCTGGTTCCGGTGGTGTAGGCCTTTGAGGGTCGGTGAAAGAAGTGGCGGATCTGTCCTTCTTTGTTCACTCCTGCATATTTGATTATAATTAATTATAAGACGAAGAAACAGTGTAACTGGTACCAAAATACAAACCTGCAAGAAAGGGAAGTGTACGTCTACTTCTGTACCAATAGATGATATGTATTGTTAATAAAAGCCTATAATTAGCAGTCTTACTACATATTTTAATAGGGTGATTCAAGATTAGAACTTGACCTTATCAAATATCATGAAATCCATGCCATTTAGCTAATTGGTAGTTTTTCATATGGTTGCGTTTGCATGTATATTTATAGCAAGCTTATTGCTAATCTTGATATTTCTTTTCTTAAAAGAAAAAAGGAAAAATTATCTCATGTTTTTTCAAGTAAAACTCGTGCTAGTTAGATGTTATCATCAATGAGACATCTAGAAATAGATACATAAATACCAAGATGTAAAATATGAAATTGCAAGTTTGGGATATGTAAAGAGCACAAATTAAGAAGTAAAAAACATTTGTGAATTCAAGTTTACCCAAATCATGATCAATATAAACAAAATTCAAGCATATATTGAACCATCTTTGAGCTAGATTAAAATGTGATGTTATAATTTTCTCCACTGCAATTTTACTTCTATAGCAGCACTACTAAATCGAAGTTCATATAACCAATAGTACATGTAAATTTATACCAGAAATCAAAACAAAAAGTTGATAAGAACGAAATTAATGTAAAAACCCACCTGGTAGCTTTTCTGGGTGGGTAGAGCAAATCCCATTCTCACCATCAAGCGTTGGTATGAATTCATCAATGAGTGGATGATGCTTTCTGGTATCAGTGAACACTTTCGATTCCAAATGTTGAAGAATTTCCTGGTCCGTCGGATCAAATTTCACTCCTGCTGGTAGTCCCGGCAAATCATGAATTCCAGCCTTCAATTAATAACAAAAATATTCAAATAAATAAAACAAATCAAAATAAAAAACCGAAATTACGAAAAACAATCTCAAACTAACAGTACGTATACCTGGTCTCGAATATCGATAGGGTGGCCACAAGAGGGGCATGCTACTTCATTGTTCTTAGTAGTATTCTTAGATTGACGAGGATAAGTTGCAGAGGAGGGAGTAATTGACTGCACTGCCCTCTCTTCTTCCTCATCTTCATCTGCATGCCATGTCATACTGCTGATCTGATCCTTTTCTATGCTGCTTGATTTTTTCTGAGGCCGCTCATACCAGACCCCAAACTTGTTCCTCGCTATTTCTTCCACTTTTTCTCGCTATATAATTTTTTTCAAATTCGATCTCAGAGGCCTTCTTAAGCAATCAAACCAGTCGCTTTTCAGACACGTTTACCTTAATCAGACAGCTTCACATCACAGGTTTAATTTCAAATCCAAATCTTCAAAGAGAGGAGAAGAAGAAGAAGAAGAGCCAGGGAGCTAAGCTCAGTTTATAAATCTATATAAAAGAAAAAAACTAAGAGAGATTCTATAAATAGTCTAGGTTGCTTGCAGGGCAAGTTTGGTTTGTCTGAGTATACACGCTCGGATTAAAGAAGCGGTGTGCTGGTTTAATTTCTTATTGGCCAGGCAGTTTTTATTTCTTTTTTTCCACGTACTACTCAAACAACGGTTTCGGTTCAAAAAAAAAAAATACTCAAAATTACTACACAATAATTTAGTTTATAAATAACTCACTACTTAATTTAATAAATCAAATAAGGACCAAATGATGGCAAATTTCCACCTGTCATAATATATTTTACTTTTTTACCCCTCTTTAACCCATAGTGTTTACTACTATCAATGTAGATGTTATCTGTTACTGCCGATTATAAAAATTAACTGTTATTGTCGACTATAAAAACTAACTGCTACTGTCGAGTTAGAAACTAGTTGCTAGTGTCGACTTGGAAGACACCTGCTACTGTCGACTTGGAAGGTACATGCTACTGTCGACTTGGAAAGTACATGCTACTGTCAACTATAAATCTAGCTGCTACTGTCGACTGAGAAATTAACTGCTACTGTAGTTTTTGGTGAGCAAAATTCAAAATTTCTCAAAACATATGCAATATGATACTCAAATGAAAGCCCATGACATAAGGAATAACTTTATATATTGGCTCACCTCCAAATTGCCGGTGGTTTGGCCGGAAAACTTAAATTTGCCGGAAATAAAAAATGATGAGAGAGAAATTCGTTAGATCTAAAAGTGACATTTGGTAATTTTCACAAAAATAAGAGTATTTTGAATATTTTTATATTAATTAATTAATCAGTTTTTTTTACTTATTCTTTAGGCTTGAGCTTGTGTCTTAATTTGTATAAGAAATATGAAAAGTGAGTTTTTAGTTAATTCAAATGTAGTCTAGTACTACTAAGTAATTTTCTTAAAAAAAACAAGGGTTTAACTTGTTGGAAAGAACATCCAAAAACCCCAATTATTTCTAAAAAAAAAAAGTTAGAGTGGAGAGGGGGCAACAGATGGTGATTCTCTTGGAGACGTTTTACCTCTTTGGAGGTTTTAGCTGCTGTGTCAACCTAGAGTGTACCTAAAGATATCGTATGGTGCACAAGTTTTATAAGACACATACGTACGAACCAACATTTTTTGCATGTTTAGGGGGATGGTTGTTTAATACCATACAATATACCAACCTTTGTTGTATATTCCCATTTTCTCTCTTTTCCTTCACGTAGACTTCTAATCCCAAGCAAGGAATCACTGTCTTTCTCTTTCTCACCATCAGAAAATATTTATGGAATCAAAGAAGAATCATATTTTTCTGGAGATGAAGGTGGTTGGAGATTTCGATAAAATGCCCTATGTCTACTCCTTAATTTTGAATTAACAATATTATTGAGTCTTTTCCTTTTCTTTTGAATCGACGGACAAAAACATATAGCGTAATCCCCAATTAAATCCATTGCATGAGTCAAGAAACAAAACAAGTTATATACAGCATAATCCATTGCATTGCATGAGCTATCAATCTTGTTAATTGGTTTGCCTATGAATTATAAATCGTTTTCGACGTATCGACAAGAAATTATTATGCGATTAGTTTTTGGTTAAATGTTGTATGAATATGCATGTCACTTTTGGCTTTGGCAGCACGACTACGATATCGTCCACCGTCGTAGTCGTGAGTTATCTTCCTCACGAAGGTTATCACTGGCCAATCACCAAGAGCCAGCTCAAAGATCTATGTCACTTGGGCTTGTTTATTCAATGGGAATATGACGGCGTGGTCGTAGAGGATCACTGCGCCGCGTACGTATTTCGTGTACCAGCTAGGCCGACATACACATTCATATACGATTTGAGTCTTCTGGGCGAAGCCACGCAACAGAGAAAGCTTCGCCAAGAAGCTTGACCCTTTGTTGGATTTTTTCTAACCTTAACGTGTAGATTAGGGTTTTATCGATCGATCAGGACTTCGTCAACTTGCCTTGATCGATCGTTGTTTCCTATTTTGGATAACTGGATATATTTGTGTGATTCACATATATTTGGTCCTATGCTTCAGCATAAAAATTGGCTGTTCCATTTACAGTTTTTCATCTAGCTAGTTGGATGAGGATCAAATACAGTCAAATAGGTCATGAATATGTAGAAGAAATGCAACGAAATTGTGACATAAAGGTAATAAATGATTGCATTGGAATCCAGGACTTTCTGCAAATACGGGTTACTTTCAGGAAACATTATCAGCAATTAGTTTTCACTAGCATGGTGATTGCCGGTGACGCGAGACATAAAGAAAACTAAAGGCTAGGTATTAATTAAATACTCCAATCGTCAATGAATTTTTCAAGGAGATCGAGACTAAACTTGGACTTGTATGTTTTGTTTGCTGGCTTTTATTTCTACGATGAAATTGCAGTACACTAGCTGCAAGAAGATTCCTGATCGAGAAATCGCCATACAACGTACGTACATGAATCGAAGCATTATTCTGAATGGTACTAGAAGTTCGCAGAACGAGAATCGTCAAAAACTAGCATATATACATGTCAGATATTATTAGTTGTAAACAATGTTTTCAAATGCGAAAACGTAAGGAAATGCGACATAGTCAAGCTTCGCAAGACGAGAGCATCGTCAGGCGACTGTTTTTCCAACAATAAATATTTTAATTAAATATATATAATACATGCAAAAATAAAACTTAATATATATAAATAATAATTGTGAATAAGATGGATTTCCACAAATTTGAAGGTAAGAACTGGACCAATAGAAGCTCAACAATTAAACCAGCATATTTAAGCCCAAATGTCCATATTCAACTATTAAAGGGGGTTATACGTGCGTATGTCACAGCAAACCCTTCTGGAAAATAGAAGGGATATTTCATCATCTTCAATCTTCGCTCTTCGCCTTTTGAAAAAAGCGCTGCCTCGATGACTGGGTGGTTGTAACGACCCTAAAATTTCGAGCTTCAAAACTCAAAATCTTAAAATCGTTAAACACAGAATAATCTCAATAAAATCGAAATCTTTTAAGTGCACAGCGGATCATCACTGAGTTATCAATACAACTCAGAAAAACCAATTATTACAACCCAAATTCATAATTTACATTACGTAAGTTGGAATGTAATAATTCTCACCATCTCTCACAAAATAGTCACACAAAATCTTCACACAAGCTGGAGGTAAATCACTTCAAGTCCTCTGAGCGGTCCGTCAATTTCTGCTAATCTACACCTGCGGAGTCATCCACTACACCATCGAATTGGTGCACCGGGATTGTAGACACAAACCCGGTAAGCTTTACAGCTCGTATGAGTAAAATATTAAAATAACTCTCGTCTCATAAAAGACACAACTCCACATCAACACAGTATAATGAAAATCATGAGAAAACGAGCAACCCATCTGGTTACTCTAATACTTTCACAAAATGGTAACTAATGAGCGCTGGTACACATCCGTTACCCCTCACTTAGTATACCGCTGATGTTGGGTAACCACCCGCCACCCAACATCCAAAACAAGCTGAGTACCCATGATCAGATAACCACCCGTTACCTCATGCAGTACTATGGCAGACAGACTAGAGCTCTAACTGTATCGTAACTTTCGCCCGGCCAAAGGCTAGGTTCCGACTTGCCTCACATGTACAATAATCTCACATCATATTGTACCACACATCACGTCCGAAGACAAATCACAATATTTCACATTTTCCGTGATAAAATCATGTACAATAATCACTCATCATATTGTACGTTTTAAAACTTTCACAATATATCCATAATAAAAATCATAACAGTATATTATATAGCAAACTATATATATTCGTATTTATTTACCATTTATACCACATATACATAGTCCACTATATCCTATACATGTCATATTTCATAAACACCTGAAAAATTACGTACGATAATCTCACATCATATCGTACCATTGAAATCACATACACATGCACAATTTTTCTGTCACCGAAATGACTATTTTCAATGAATTAATAACAGTAAATAATTTAATGAACTATATATATATATGTACTTATTACCATTATACTGTATATATGTAGCTCACTAAATTATATACATGTTGTAATTCATTTAATAAACACACTTGCAAAAATGTTGAATCACCGCGAGGGTAGATTCGTAATTCAGTGAGATTTTACTCACCTTATTGACTTGAGCGTAATTCCACAATCCGCGATGCTAATTCCTTTCCTCGATTTAACGATCACCTTAAAAGAATAAGAAAAGAATTTAGAATCGTTTCGTAAACCTTTAAATGCCAAAACAGTAATATACGGTTACTGTTCAGCAATTTTCGGTTTTACGAAATTACTGTTCGGTGTCACTGTTCACTGTTACTATTCCCGGATACTGTACATTTAAGCAATTAATACGTATTTCTGTACGTATAAGTACTATATACGTATTTCTGTACGTATAAATACTATATATGTATTTCTGTACGTATAAATATTAAATACGTATTTCTGTACGTATAAATATTAAATACGTATTTCTGTACGTATAAATATTAATACGTATTTCTGTACGTATACGTACGATTTAAATGTAAATACAAATTCAGTAAATAAAATTTACTAAATTACCCTTTTACAAAATTACTTTTTACATTTACTGAAAGTAATTTATATTTACATTTACCGAAAGTAAAATTTAATTACATTTACCGTACACAGTAAATTACCAAAATACCCTTCTGTCAAACTGTTCCCACCACCGCACGTGGCGGCGCGTGTGGCACACGCGCCACCTCCGGCGGCCGCGCGTGGGGCCCACGCGCCGAGGCTAACCACGGCGCGTATCACGCCACCGCCGCCTCCAAACTCTCCTCTTTTCTCCCCTCTTCCTTCCTCCGCTCCTAGGCAGCCCCTACGCCACCCCACGCCTCCACACGCGTCGCCTAAGGCGGCGGTGTTCATCAATCCTCCGATTCCACAAAATCAACCCAAATCCAACAAATTTCAATCCACAATCACACACCAACAACAATCACTTCCTTACTTACCTAGATCGTATAGTGGGGCTCTTGGAACTCGTCGGAGATGGATGGATCGTCGGTGGAGCTCGATCCTTCAAGGGGGACTTGCCTCGGCTCGAGTTGCATAGTGGTAGCTCATCTACGGCGCCGGAGGGAAGAGAGAGGTGTGGATCGTGTGCTTGCGTCGGCGGAGGGCTGCTCGAACGGCGGAGAACTGGAACCTGTTGTTGCTGGGCTCGGTGTGGTTCGATGATCTTCGCGGCGACGCTGGAGCTTGTGCCATGATCGGTGGGACGTCGCGTCGAGCTGATGAGTGCCATGGAGCCGGCGGTGAGGAACACCTCCCTCGGATGAGGGAGATCGAAGGTCGAAGCCGAGGGAGGGGGAGAGCTCGGGTGAGAGGGGGAAAGAACGAGAGAGAAGAGAGAGAAAGTGAGAGGGAGGCGGAGAGAAACTGAGGGTTTCCAAAAGTGGAAACCCTAATCACAAAACATTCTATTTATACTCGTTTCCAAATCGGAAACTAACTTCCGACGTTAATAACTTTTACATCCGACGTCCGATTCGAACGTGTCACATGTCCACGCACTCGTATCGACGAGCTCTACAACTTTCGTGAAGGAAGTTTTCGCAACCGATCGACGGAATAAAAGTCGATATAAACGTTACGGAAATGTAACGTTTTTCAATTTAAACGTTCCGAGAACGTTTCCGTTTCTCGTTTACTAACGTCGCAACCAAATACGTTCATTCTAATAAAATTCGAAATTTTATAGAATTCCAAATCAAACTAACATTGTTTAAAATTTAGGGTTATTACAATCTACCCCCCTTAAAGGAATTTCGTCCCGAAATTCAAACTCACTCAACAAACAACTGTGGATATCTAGTCATCATGTCTGACACTAGTTCCCAAGATGCATCACCCTCATCATGGTGACTCCACAGCACCTTGACTAGCTCAACTTCTCTCCTCCGAAGCTTCTTTGTGGATCTATCCAGGATACGAACCGGTTCGACAACAAAAGTGTCATTTTCCTTCACTTCAATAGTGTTATGATCGATCACATATGCGACACATCAGGATCATACTTCCTCAACATGGAAATGTAGAAGGCATTGTGAAAGTCCGGCATGCTAGTACGCAAGGCTAGTTTTCCCACCTTCTCGAGAATCTCAAAGGCCCAACATACCTCCGCCAACTTTTCTTTCTTGTCAAGTCTCACTACTCCCAACTTTGGCCCAACATATAGGTGATCGACATGTCTACCTTAAGTGCCTCATAGGGTACCATGCCGATGTTGGAATAGTAACTGTCGTTTTAGGCTAACTCAATCAATGTCAAACGTTTTCACCGCTACCTTAAAACCCAGCATACAAGCTCTCAACCTATCTTCAGTTACCTCAAACTTCCTCCATCAGACAATCTGTCACATGTCCTAACCATAATAGTCGCATGTGAGCTACTCAAAATATAATCATCCTCCCGAAACCTAATGATGTTTTCAGCATGGAGGCGTCAACGCCCTCTTTTGTCTAGTTCACCACTCTCTTGCGATTTGACAGACTATCCTCACGTCATGAGTTAGCTCCCACCACTGAGCATGGCTGAAACTCTCAACATCTAACATGAGTCAAATTAATGATTAACACATGCCTACTACTTACATCACACATAGTGGTTTTCAAATAAACGTGCTTTATCACGACAATACCTTCATGACTTCTCCACAAATCATCATTAGAATAACGAACCTACCATTCCTTCCAATCAGCAAAATAATCCCCTTTCATGATCATCTTATTGTAACCATAAAAAGTTGTCGTGCATGATATGCACTCGAGTACTATATTTGTATCGGCAACACGATAAAGAAATCTTAACTCATTGAGTTCACAACCATCACAGAACACCATCTTGGACTATGAATTACTCTCAAACAGTTCACCAGAGAATCGACTAATATACGCAAAAGGCTGTAGAAAATTCTACCACCACCACAAGAGAGATGCATCACGCATCCTACCCCTCTCATCAAAACTTACCATCGAAAATTAATTTCTGCTTCTTGCTTCCCTGAGTGGTGTGCCACAATTTACAAGTTAGACCAAGGTGGTATTTATCCCATAACGGTGAAACATGAAAATTAAGCGAATTTACAGCGCAAAAGCCTACAAGACCGCGACCGAGATATACTTTACCCCCTGGTTCATACATGCCTCAAATTCATGACATACGGTCCCACACAAACGCCCCAGTGGCATCATCTAACATATTGATTTCCCCCACCGTCGTAGTACTAATAAGTTCTGCAATTAATTCAACAACGGAAGCTGGTTATTGGGTCTATTGTCTCCTCAAAATCAACCCAAAAATGGTTGCTACACCACCACTATAAACAGTTGTTTCTTTACTTTCATTAAGGACTCTCATTGTCGACACATTCGGCCAACATAACTTCTCCGCAAACAGCAATATAATTGATTACTCTTTATCGTAGAATTATCCCTTATTGAACACCTCAGTCAACTTCGCCTCATCCAACAATAATAATCTGATGCATGGAGGGAAGAAGTGCATCTAAGTCTTCCCATACTAACACCACTTGCACTTGAAAAGAAAATTGATTTTTCAACCATTTCTTTATCGGTTGGAAGGTGCTTGTCACGAAAATTCGTCAAAACACCATTAAGCTAAGGTCATCTCATACCTTACCTTCAATAGAGTTACTTCGCCGCCATTGCGTCTCATTTGGACCTGTAGCATTGTGAAGTTCAAATCCCCAACACCAAAATAATTAAATCCTGAAAGATCAGCGTTCTCAATTAAATGCTCATCTAGCAAAATAATTAATTCGTGACGTCAAAATGAAATTTCTCTAACACATTAGATTTCTTGCTCAGCCAAGAACAATGTGTAACTTCAATTGTCAATGTCCGAAACAAAACGAGTTGAAACGCAACCACGACGTATGTGAATCTCAGTTTAATAATTGTATCACCACCTTAAGGACGTATCACACACATCATCAATCCTAGGTAAATGATACATAGTCTTGATGGTCACCTTAATCATTCCCCTATAATTCACACTCAACCGCATGAGACTTCTTTTTATTCACGAATAACACCGGCACCACTCAAGCTGAGACACTAGGTTTGATGCACCCTAGGTCTAATATGTCATCTATCTGCTCTTTCAATTCCTTAAACTCGTTCTTTCCCAATCCCATAAGGCGCCTTTGATACAGATGCTATACCAAGCACATCATCAATAAGGAAATCACCAACTCTCGAAGAAGGTAACTCCGCATCTCCTGAAACACCTCACTATACTCGAATAGTAGAACAATGTCTGTGATAGCCACTTCTAGATCCACAAACTCCACATTTTCCAAGACTCTAGCTATCATGGCATTATCCGACTCGAGGCACAGATACGAAACTCTGGTTTCCTGGGTCTATGAAAGAACTCATCATGTCCCCACAATCAATCACCGCGTACTGCGGCCTCAACCAATTCAATTCCTCAGATCACATCATAGTGTGGTCCGGAATCACTATCAAATAAGCAGAGAACTCTCTACTTCCAATCACAATAGGACAAGCCTTTCATTGTCTCCAATTTCGAGGAACACTCCAAAAGCGAAGTGACACATAAAGAGTTTCCCATAGGCGTAGGAATCAATCCTAACCCCTCCACTGCCAACTATCAATAAATGAATATGGCTATCATCCTCTTTTCTAACTCAGAGTACTCAATCATCACCAAGTAGGTCCCAATACTCCGATCCAGTGGTCCGCTACCATATGATCCAAGCGTCATGAAATGACAGCACTAGTAGCTCACTCATGTCCTTGATCAACCTCAACACACGACTATCGTCTCTAACGATAGCAACAAGATCAACTTGTCCTTCCAGTGGAGCAGCCTCCTCAAAAAGGTTCTCCACATTGCGGACTCGGCCTGCAGCCCTAACTCGGTCTCGACCTCTCGTCCGTCCTCGGCCCTGTCCACGGCCATTTTCCAATTTCATCACCATTCAACAATTAACACTCAGTCATATATGTGAAGTCTCGAATTCGACAAAATAGATCCGACTGATATCAATCATGAAATTTCAGAAGGAGGTGAATCATCGGAGTATCGTCACAATACTCTCTACAGGACCAAACCATAAGGTGTGGCTCCTAACACTCTCGCGTACCCGACGACATATCAATACCGAGGAGCATGTGATGGGAGCCCGCCTGCAGTCGGATCATCGCTCCTGGATGGTATTGATAATCGCCAAATACGCACTTAGGCTCTGATACCAACTGTAACGACCCTAAAATTTCGAGCTTCAAAACTCAAAATCTTAAAATCGTTAAACACAGAATAATCTCAATAAAATCGAAATCTTTTAAGTGCACAGCGGATCATCACTGAGTTATCAATACAACTCAGAAAAACCAATTATTACAACCCAAATTCATAATTTACATTACGTAAGTTGGAATGTAATAATTCTCACCATCTCTCACAAAATAGTCACACAAAATCTTCACACAAGCTGGAGGTAAATCACTTCAAGTCCTCTGAGCGGTCCGTCAATTTCTGCTAATCTACACCTGCGGAGTCATCCACTACACCATCGAATTGGTGCACCGGGATTGTAGACACAAACCCGGTAAGCTTTACAGCTCGTATGAGTAAAATATTAAAATAACTCTCGTCTCATAAAAGACACAACTCCACATCAACACAGTATAATGAAAATCATGAGAAAACGAGCAACCCATCTGGTTACTCTAATACTTTCACAAAATGGTAACTAATGAGCGCTGGTACACATCCGTTACCCCTCACTTAGTATACCGCTGATGTTGGGTAACCACCCGCCACCCAACATCCAAAACAAGCTGAGTACCCATGATCAGATAACCACCCGTTACCTCATGCAGTACTATGGCAGACAGACTAGAGCTCTAACTGTATCGTAACTTTCGCCCGGCCAAAGGCTAGGTTCCGACTTGCCTCACATGTACAATAATCTCACATCATATTGTACCACACATCACGTCCGAAGACAAATCACAATATTTCACATTTTCCGTGATAAAATCATGTACAATAATCACTCATCATATTGTACGTTTTAAAACTTTCACAATATATCCATAATAAAAATCATAACAGTATATTATATAGCAAACTATATATATTCGTATTTATTTACCATTTATACCACATATACATAGTCCACTATATCCTATACATGTCATATTTCATAAACACCTGAAAAATTACGTACGATAATCTCACATCATATCGTACCATTGAAATCACATACACATGCACAATTTTTCTGTCACCGAAATGACTATTTTCAATGAATTAATAACAGTAAATAATTTAATGAACTATATATATATATGTACTTATTACCATTATACTGTATATATGTAGCTCACTAAATTATATACATGTTGTAATTCATTTAATAAACACACTTGCAAAAATGTTGAATCACCGCGAGGGTAGATTCGTAATTCAGTGAGATTTTACTCACCTTATTGACTTGAGCGTAATTCCACAATCCGCGATGCTAATTCCTTTCCTCGATTTAACGATCACCTTAAAAGAATAAGAAAAGAATTTAGAATCGTTTCGTAAACCTTTAAATGCCAAAACAGTAATATACGGTTACTGTTCAGCAATTTTCGGTTTTACGAAATTACTGTTCGGTGTCACTGTTCACTGTTACTATTCCCGGATACTGTACATTTAAGCAATTAATACGTATTTCTGTACGTATAAGTACTATATACGTATTTCTGTACGTATAAATACTATATATGTATTTCTGTACGTATAAATATTAAATACGTATTTCTGTACGTATAAATATTAAATACGTATTTCTGTACGTATAAATATTAATACGTATTTCTGTACGTATACGTACGATTTAAATGTAAATACAAATTCAGTAAATAAAATTTACTAAATTACCCTTTTACAAAATTACTTTTTACATTTACTGAAAGTAATTTATATTTACATTTACCGAAAGTAAAATTTAATTACATTTACCGTACACAGTAAATTACCAAAATACCCTTCTGTCAAACTGTTCCCACCACCGCACGTGGCGGCGCGTGTGGCACACGCGCCACCTCCGGCGGCCGCGCGTGGGGCCCACGCGCCGAGGCTAACCACGGCGCGTATCACGCCACCGCCGCCTCCAAACTCTCCTCTTTTCTCCCCTCTTCCTTCCTCCGCTCCTAGGCAGCCCCTACGCCACCCCACGCCTCCACACGCGTCGCCTAAGGCGGCGGTGTTCATCAATCCTCCGATTCCACAAAATCAACCCAAATCCAACAAATTTCAATCCACAATCACACACCAACAACAATCACTTCCTTACTTACCTAGATCGTATAGTGGGGCTCTTGGAACTCGTCGGAGATGGATGGATCGTCGGTGGAGCTCGATCCTTCAAGGGGGACTTGCCTCGGCTCGAGTTGCATAGTGGTAGCTCATCTACGGCGCCGGAGGGAAGAGAGAGGTGTGGATCGTGTGCTTGCGTCGGCGGAGGGCTGCTCGAACGGCGGAGAACTGGAACCTGTTGTTGCTGGGCTCGGTGTGGTTCGATGATCTTCGCGGCGACGCTGGAGCTTGTGCCATGATCGGTGGGACGTCGCGTCGAGCTGATGAGTGCCATGGAGCCGGCGGTGAGGAACACCTCCCTCGGATGAGGGAGATCGAAGGTCGAAGCCGAGGGAGGGGGAGAGCTCGGGTGAGAGGGGGAAAGAACGAGAGAGAAGAGAGAGAAAGTGAGAGGGAGGCGGAGAGAAACTGAGGGTTTCCAAAAGTGGAAACCCTAATCACAAAACATTCTATTTATACTCGTTTCCAAATCGGAAACTAACTTCCGACGTTAATAACTTTTACATCCGACGTCCGATTCGAACGTGTCACATGTCCACGCACTCGTATCGACGAGCTCTACAACTTTCGTGAAGGAAGTTTTCGCAACCGATCGACGGAATAAAAGTCGATATAAACGTTACGGAAATGTAACGTTTTTCAATTTAAACGTTCCGAGAACGTTTTCGTTTCTCGTTTACTAACGTCGCAACCAAATACGTTCATTCTAATAAAATTCGAAATTTTATAGAATTCCAAATCAAACTAACATTGTTTAAAATTTAGGGTTATTACAGTGGTTGCCTTTCCAACAACGGGTTTGGGTTTTGTCCGGCAAGGTGTTTCACTCCTGCCCTGCACCAAAACGCACACCAGCGACGCCGAGGCGTTGCCGTTGAAAACACTAGTCCTAAATACATCCTACGACTAGAAGTCCTTTTTTATATATACTAAACGAAGAATCGTAAAAAACTAGCATAAGTATTAGAATGCTGGTCATCCAAAATAACCACGAGCACAGTGGCGGACCTACATTTAAGTCAACATTACAAGCTATGAAGAAACCTTATGCAATAAAAAAATCTCTCTAATTACAATTAGTTATATTTTTCATCATTATTTTAAATTGTTGAGATCATATTTCCTTGTAAAATAATGTTTTAATAATATCGTCATTACCGAATATATTATTAGACCCCCCCTAACGTCAAATTCTGGTTCCACCCGAGCATGTATGTTTAATATTCTGAGAATGGTCAAAACTAGTATAGATATAACAATATGCATGCTAGTCAGCCAAAACAATTAACCGTGAGCCTTTTCTGTTACGACATAGTAGTGGACATATTGTACTTAAGTTCGAAGCAAAAAAATAAAATGAAGGCAGCATGCATCTGGTATCATGCAAGTCGACTTTGTGGAAAGCATGTTATTACGTGAAGAACATATCACTCCAAATGAATGTCCAAAAAAGAAAAATACAATGTCTAACAGAATGTGGTGTACGTTGTTTGCGCGCTATTTAACTAGGTTGTCCAAAATAAAGACGATATGATTATTTTGCTTTGGAGATGAATGAATCAATATACTAATCAATTCTGTAATGAGCATGAAAAAGAGAGATGGATGTTGAGATATTTCAAATCGATTTGTGAGTTAAATGTGTATCAATTACTTGCATTGCATGACTGAACTGTGATGTTTACCGAAAGGTTCATTATTGGCCGATGAAAACAAAAGAAAAACGCCATATGTTAGAATAATTAGCAGCCATTTGCCTCTTCTTTCTCTTGTTAAATTGTTAATGGGTTTCCTTTCTTTCGAATCTATCAAGTACAACGAAGGTGTCTTGCAGGGCTAGCCTTGGGCTTAGGTTAGTTATGCCTAAACCTTGTCTTTGGCAAACCTAATCATCTTGGGGCCTGGAAGAATTTCATTTACATTTTTTTTTTTTGAGAAACAATTTCATATATACATGGTTGACCAACTATCAATCGCCCAGATCTTCTCCTAAAGAAAAAACAAAACTTTCCCGATAAAAGATGCCCAAAAGAACTGAATAACTGATAATGCTAGCTCCAGAAGGAATCGAAGCAAGAATTATGGCAGAGCCAGCAGGCATCCGCTATATATCTAAATGAGTCATAAGAAGGAAGAACCTGGCCCATTGTTCATTGAACTATCGAAAATTATGCAACAATGTAGCTACTGGCATATGGTAGAGATTAGAGAACTAGAGATCAGGGCAATGTGTAACTACATCCTGGGGCTTATTAATCAAATCGTACTAGCTAGAGACAAGTCAGAGTGAGTGAGTGACAGAAAAATCAGAATTTCCCTCGTCTCTTTTTATTCCCTTTTGCCTTGATTTGCTGAAGATAAGTTGATCCCAAGTTTATATATTCCTTATAGGTTAATCAATATATATGAAATCTGAACTTACTCATTAGTCATTTGCAAGTAATCCTATGTTTTGGTGAATAAAGTTCAACTGTAATCCTATACAAGGTAGATTATGCTATATTATACTCATTAGGCATTTTTATTGTGTAGTAAATATCCTTACTTTCAATCTTAAATATAGAGAATATGAACTCTCCTCTTTGTCGAAAAGTGAAGATGAATGGTCTAGTTGATGAGCTAATTTCATTAGATTTAATCTGGAAACAATACATTTTCGCTCTTTTGACTACAGGATATATGTCAAATGTAAATCAAAGTCATTATATTTGCATTATGAATTCCATACACTTGCAAATAGAAACAAAAGTTTCGAAGAGTGTGACGTTAATCACCATCCCACACCTTCATTGCTGGTAAATAAAATTTAAATCTTGTGTAAATAGATGGGATATGGTAAATAAAATTCATCAACAATTAAGACCCTTTTTTTAAATTTATTTATTTATTTAACAAAAGAGGGGGAGAACCTGACTTTCTATGTCTGATAAATTCTAACAAAGAGGATAACAAAAACTTAATCCGGCATGAGTAACCCACACATGCAAAACCATAGATATAAAAATCCTAGCAAATAGCAAACTCTCAGCCAAGAAACTTTTAATCAAAGGACGGGATAAAGCTGGTAGCATTGGCAGACAGTTGTGAGATACCAAGAATAGAGAAAATAGACATTTCGTGATGTTTCTTGTAATGATGAAAAGAATGCAAAGCAGACTCTCTGAACAATTCCAAAAGATGACGTTGGGCTTCCAACATATTAAAAATCTTACATTCGAAACGCACAGATTCCTAGTGATCCAAATAAACCAAATTAGATTACAGGAGACTAGAAACCAAAGTTGACGTTTAGGTTTTGGGAACGCTGAAACACCAACACCATTAAACACTTCATCAAGGGTACCCCAAGGCGAGAATGTATGAGAAAATAGAAGACAAACTCATTCTCATAAAGCCACAATTTCATAACAATGCAAAAGAAGATGTGTGCCCGATTCTGCATGACTTCCACAAAAGGAGCAATGAGATGGAAGCTATGTAGCACGGACACGGACACAGACACGAGTGTCTGTATTGAACACGATTCAATACGTAGACACGGCATATAGAAATTTTTTTGGACACGGACACATGGTGGACACGTCAATCAAAATTATTTTAATGTATATATATATTTATTAAAAAATTAATTTAAAAATTTGAAAGTATTTAGATGTATATATATTAAAGTGTGCATAAATATAACAAAAACTGAATCTGTTGGAATGGTTGAGGATTTGTTGGATCATTTGGATGACCAATGTTCGAATCCCACCACAAGCATTCTTATTTTTATCATGAGTTTCTCTCCTTATATATTTTAAAGTGTGCATAAATATAATAAAAACTAAATCTGTTGAGGAGTTTTTGGGTGCCTTTGTTGACTAAGGTTCGATTCTCACCATAAGCACTTTCATTTTTATTATGAGTTAGTACGTGTCCGCGTGTCCAATTCGGACACTCGCGTACCCGGGCCGTGTCCAAATTGAGTTCGCGTGTCCGAGCGTGTCCGTGTCAGACACGCAATACGAACCCTTGTCCGCGTGTCCGTGCTTCATAGGATGGAAGTGAAAAACCTCGCCGTTGTAAAACATCATCAGTTAGTAAACGCCCATGAAGAGCCTTCCAAACAACAACAGTTTTGTGGGGTTGAATTACTTTACTCCATATCACTTTACCCCAATCTTTATGATCACCATGATTTGAGAAGAAAACAAAAACTTCTTTTGCTATTAGAATTCTTGAGGAGAAGTGCGGCCATAAAAGAGAGTTAGATGTGTCTACATCAGGCAGAGCAATACGCTCAATTTTTTCTGCTGCTTGAGGGAATGAAGAAATAAAATATGCTGGGAGAACCTAATGAGAATCAACAATAACATCATTCACCTTAGCATGAAGTGGAATAGAGCCACTTACTCCAACACTAGTAGCAAGAGGCTCACCCAACCAATTATCTTGCCAAAAAAAATATTCTCTTACCATCACCAACACTTCAATGCAAAGAATTCAAAAACATTGGCCAAACTTTTTTGAGACCCAACCAAACTGAAGATCTTTTGTAAGACTTTATAGGTTGGAAATCATCTTTCAAAAAATGAGCTCTAAGCAAAATAGAGGCTGGAGAGGAAAAGGAAAGCATCTCCCAACATCTCTTCATTAGAAGAGCACGATTAACCTCAAATAGATCACGTAACCCCAAGCCTCATTCCTCTTTGGGTTTACAATAGTGACGCCAAGCAACAAGAGGCATGCCTATTTTCAAAGGGTCTCCAGTCCAAAACAAATTCCTGATCCAAGATTGAAGGTCATGAAGTAAACCGTCGACCACTCATAAATCTGAAAACTATAAACAAAAATGCCTTAAATCACTGACTGAATAAGTTGTAGCCTACCCGCTTGCGACAATAGAGAACATTTCCAGAGGACAACTTGCATCACTCTCTATCTGCAATGGCTTGAAAATACACCCTCTTGGGGCGTCCCTGAAAAATCGGAACCCCAAGGTATGTGAATGGAAGAGACCACTGCTTGACACCCAAAATTTTCCGGATAACAAAGCGTCTACGGTGAGCATATTTTTCAACGAACACAAGCGATTTAGATTTATTGACTCTTTGCCCTAAATTCAAGTCATATTCCTCCATAAACTTCATTAGATTATTCAAAGATCTCTTGGTACCCCGCATAAAAACCATAATATCATATGCAAATAGAACATGCGAAGGTGAAGTAATACCACAATATATCAATAAGTTCATCATCAGCCAGCTTAGTGAGACCTCTACTTAAAACCTCTTCCGCAAGACAAAAGAGAATATGTGACAAATGATTTCCTTGACGAACACCACGAGAACAAGGAAAAAACCCTTCCATCTCACCACTAACTAAAATTGATAAGTGTGCAGACCCCAAAATTGATTTAATCCAGTCACAAAAAGAATCTAAAAAACCAAAAGTCTTCAAAACCCGAAGTAAGAAACCCCAATCAAGCATGTCAAATGCCTTTTGCACATCAAACTTAATGGCAATGTTACCGCCCTTACTATTACGATCCAGGAGGTTAATGCATTCTGAAGTTAATATAATAGGGTCTGCAATAGTGTAGCCTCTAAGAAAAGCACTTTGGTTGAGTGAAATAATCCGAGTAGCAATACTTTCCAAACGGTCAGCTAAAATCTTTGTGATAAGCTTGAAAATAAAATTCACCATAGCAATAGGACGCAACTGCGTTACGGTGTCTATTATAGGGACTTTAGGAATCAAGATCATTAAATTGGAATTGAAGTGGGGGAGAATGTATCCAGTATTGAAAAAACTCTGAACAACTTGGACTACTTCTATACCAACAACTGACCAACACTTCATAAAAAAAATTCCACCAAAACCATATGGACTAGGAGAACTATTATGATCCATGAAACACATAGTCTGAAATATTCCTCAGATGTGGGAATGGCTGTTAACATAACATTATTCTCAGTAGTCATGAGATTAGGAATTACCTGAGAAACTAGACCAGTGTCTCTTCCAAAAGAATATGTTGTGAAGAGGCCATTGAAATAATTTACCACATGATCACTAATCTCTTTTGGGTCATCAATAATATTGTTTCCATCTCTCATAGTTGATAATGACGGTTTAAGATGTCGGAATTTAACCATTGCATGAAAGAAAGAAGAGTTTCGGTCACCTTCAGTAAGCCATTTTATTCTTGATTTATCACATAAAAATTTCTCTTGAAGCATAAGAGCCTCATGAACTTGAGCATTGGCAACACTCTCCCTGGAAAGCAAGTCATCAGAACGACCCAAACTAGTAATTTCCTGCTGAATTATATGCAAATCATCAAATGACTTCTGCACCATTATGTTTACACCCCCAAACTCAATTTTATTCCAAACCCGAATCTGCTGTTTAAGAGTCCGCAACTTAGAAGTCAAAAAAAAAACATTGGATTACCATAGAAATGAGAACCCTGCCAAACCTCCTTCACCAAAGAAAGAAAACTTGGATGATTTAGCCACATGCGATGGAACCGAAATAGTGATATTTAGTTAGGTATAAGCTTTGAAAATGACACTAAAAGAGGACAATGTTCTGAGGAAAAACGAGGAAGAGTAGTGCACTCCAAATTGCGTCAAACATCCATCCAAGAGAAATTGCTAATACACCGGTCAAGCCTCATTTCAACACTTGCACCAACACCCATTCTATTCGTCCAGGTATAAGGCAATCCTTTAGTAGGAAGATGAACCAACTCACAATTAGTTGAAATGTCCTGAAATTCTAAACATGAAACGACATTGGGAAGAATTTCACCTCGTTTTTCATGAGCACTCAGAACACAATTAAAGTCACCCAACATTATCCAAGGTCCCTGAAAAAAGGCATTTTAACATGAAACATATCATTCCAAAGTCGGCGACGCTCTGTTACCGTAGTTCTTGCATAAACCCAAGTCAAAATACAATTAACATTCTCCAAAGTGCAAGAAATTGTAAGCTGCTGGTCTGTAGCTAGTAACACAGTAGGGTGAATTGCTTGACCACATAAGAGCCAGATATTTGGAGGTTGGCCCCCCTGTCATTCACAGCTGCTGGAAACATCTTTAAAGAATGTCAAAAGGAAGCTTTAAGTGAACTTAAATTAATAAAAGGTTCAGAAATACCAATAACAGCATGTTTGTATTTGCTAACCATCCTACTCAAGATTCGACGAGTGGGGGCGTTGCCCAGACCCAGAGTATTCCAAAAAATGATCTTCATAGGTTGAGGCGTGAGGTGGGAACCCTGCTACGAGCAGGGTAATGGTCCAAAGCTTGTTCTTGTAGTAAATTCTCACGCATTTTCTTTTTTTGCTTCTTTTGCTGGGATCTAGAAAGAACAACAGTCACACATTCCTCCGGCTCACGAACCACAGTTGCATTGTCTTCTGTCCTCGTTGAGGGGGTGTGGAATGAGCCCTCAACATCATCTAAAGCCTCATTAGTAACCACCACTGAGTTCTCTACATCAAGGGTATGAGCATTTGGCCCCTAGAACACTTGGTCTGCCAATTGCTCAATTAATTCATTAGCAGCCCCCACAATAGCCTCCTGAGCTAGAATGACAAACTTATTTTCACCAGAGGTAAGAGTACATGGCCTTGGAACCAAAGCTCTATCATCTTTAATAGTTCTCCTTTCATCAATGTCTCCCCCATTGTCTTCAGTAGTTATTCCTTCATCAGTGTCTCTTGACTCAAAATTCATCCCTTGATCAACTTGTGCTATCATTGTACATGTTTCTGTACGTGAAGGAACCGTACCATTAATTTTAGTTGGACTAACTGATGGTTGAGTCTCTATACTTTGATCATTTTAAACCTTCTATTTTACTCTGTATTCTTGTCGGACCTTCGGTTTCGAAATCGGCTTCTCAGAATGACGAGGCTTTGGATCACCTTGTAATTGTCTACAACGATCGGCCATATGCCCAACCATACCACAATGAGTGCACATATTCTCATTAACAATCTCAATAGGAAAACAATGTGTCTCACGCTCGACCATGAGCGAAAATGGCAGTTCGTTTGCAAGATCAACATCTACTAGCATACGAGCATAGTAACCGAATTTACGCTCCTTGGTAGTCTTGTCCAACTGCAAGGGTGTGCCCACTCCATGAGCAATCTCTATGAGATGTCGAGGATGTCAGTAATCTTGGCTCAAACCATACATCCTGACCTAAAGTTGGGCATGTGTTTGTGGAAGGACATCCTCAGAGACAAAGTCAGGTTTCCATTGCGACAATCGAAAGAGACCATCGGGAAGAGTGCATGTACCCCCCCCCCCCAAACTCTGCGTAAATCATCCTCAGTGCCGAAGTGAATATCAAAGTAGCATTTCCCGAGTGGAACTAAACGCCATGGCGTTGATGGCTTCTATAAATCGGCAAGTAAACCCTTGATAACAGATGTTTTCATTGGGACAGAACCCTTACGCAATAACAACCTATCAATCAAATTGGTTGTGAAGCTTTTCAGTTGCTCCTGGTAGAGAGCTTCATTGATCTTGACATAAGTCATGTCTCCGCGTTTGACCGGAGCAGGCAATTGGCTTAGAGAGATCGAAGACTCAATTGTGTTGGAGAGAACATAGGCAAAAGTTTTTGCTTTGGGAACATATTGAGGACGAGGAGCCTCCTCTATTAGACACAAGAAAGCCCATGGACACGCGACTGTACCTGCGCTCATCGTCGACATAGCAAGGTCGGTGGAAATCCTCAAATACATCACTTTTACGAATAAAAAAAGACAAAGTTACTTAGCGTTGTGGGGCGTCAGCCAAGAATTACTCACAGCTAGAAATAGTCTATTTCGTAGCTCTAAAACCACATTTCATCATTGTCTTCTTTCTTTCTCAGGCATATCATCAAACAAGTTGGGGATGTAACTTGTGACATATACACTCTCCCCTCCTTGTGAACTCCCCGAGTCTCAAAGACCACGGGATACATAATCCTTAGAAGCAGGTAGCCTGAGAGTGAAGTAGAGAAACATGGATGGGTTGCAGCAACTTGGTCTTCCCGTTCTTAGTATTGTAGCAGCTGCAGCTATCACCTTCTATGTTGTGAGCTTCTCTGAGCTTAGTGAGGTACCTTTAACTCTCTATCCTCTCCTTGAATGGAGCAACGGGAGACCAGAACAGAGCAGTGGAAGAGAGAGAGAGAGAGAGAGAGAGAGAGAGAGAGAGAGAGAGAGAGAGAGAGTTGTGATGATTCAGAGTGTCATGAGCTATAATGGAAATGGAAGGTAGGGACCTGGATACCCGGCCATCTTTGTTTGTTTCTTCACCTACCTTCACATGGTGCCAAAAGACAACAATCATCAATTATAAGAACAAAAAGTCTGTCCTATAAATCAAAGAAAGTAAATTAGATTTTCAGTGTTACAGGTCACAACAGGAGGAATAGCACCCAACAACCATACAATGAATATGAAATGTGAATCCACACTAAATATGATTAGATAATACGTAACCAATTGATATTCCATTTATATGTGTATGTGAATATGCATTCAAATTGAAGAATAAAAGGGGGATAAAAAAAAACACATTTGACAGAATCAAGAAGACCAAATAATCTGGGTCGTCTTTGGGCACCAAAAGACAAAGTCACCGTCGCATCTTTCATTTTTCATACACTTCTCCCATCCAAAACAAACCAAGCAGCTGTAGATTTCACCCAAGTGTGAAACTATTTCGTATCAATCACATTATGTGCATTAATACTCTTCGTGAAGATAACATACAAGTCAAAAGAAAAACCCCCAAAAATCCAGTTCCTAGTAGCTAGCTACCTAATTCTAATTATAGATTAAGGATTGCAACCTTTTCCTGATTCAAGGTCATGATGACACACTGACTTTGATGCAGAACAACCGGCAAATAATGCAGCTACTAGTTGAAGCAAGTTGAATCGATCTCCAAATTGTTGATGATAGTTGCAACTTGACTAATTGAAGGTCTGCTCTTTCTGGAATTACTAACACAAGTCGAAGCAACTTTGGCCAATCGAATAAGAGGCATAATGTTACGAGGAATAACAAGTCTTGGATCCAAAAACTCACTGAACCTCTTCTCCTTAATCAATGGCAATGCCCATTTCACAAGGAACCCTTCATCACATCGTTTCCCACTCAAAAGTTCCAACAGAATCACCCCAAAACCAAACATATCGCTCTCTTTGCACACACCACCTCCCCTCCAGTACTCATCATCCACATAACCAACTAAACCCCTCTTCTCTTTTGGTGCCAAAAATGATATACCATAATCACAAACCCTAGCACAGAATTTCACATCAATCAAGATATTTGAAGCCTTCACACATCC
The DNA here is from genome assembly GCF_933775445.1 of Argentina anserina. Lineage (NCBI taxonomy): Eukaryota > Viridiplantae > Streptophyta > Magnoliopsida > Rosales > Rosaceae > Argentina > Argentina anserina. Next base: position 2,743,630 of record NC_065874.1, on the reverse strand, counting down.
ATGAACAATATTTGGAGCAACTCCTTCATGCAAGTACTGAAGCCCTGCTGCTGCCCCTGCTGCAATTTTCAGCCTGTGGTTCCAATCCAACAGAGAACCCCCATCTGGGTTTTGATGCAAGTAAAAATCCAAACAAACCATACCTACAAACTCCATGACAATGATTCTCTCACCTGGTGCTTCTGAGTACCCGACAATGGGAACTACATTGGGGTGTTGAGCCAATGAGATATAGCTTAGTGTTCTTGAAAACCCGAAACCAATATTTCCCAACACAAGCCTCGGATGGATTCTCTTCACGGCCGCTATCTCCCCTTTTTCGAATATCGCAGCATACACAGTTCCCAAACGGCCCTCGCCGACGATTCTTCTGCGGTTGAAGCCATCTGTAGCGGCATCAATATCGGTTAAAGGGTATGCTCGGGCACAAATCTTAGCTGGAATTACAGTTTCTTCGGACTGCTCATTGGTGGTTTGTTTCTTCTTGCAGAGAAAGATCAGAAGAAGAACAAGACCAAGAACAATAAGAGACGTGGTGAGGAGGAAGATGACAAAGTAATAGGCGATATGAACATGGTCACTGTGATTCATGTTTCTTTGGTGGTTGCTTGTGGTCAACTAGAGTGGCAGAGAAGGGAAGAAGTAGTCGAATAGAAGAAGAGGTTGGTTGGCCGGTGATGGAGGTGGAGTGTGGAAATGGGTTTATATATGGCTTGATTTGATTTGAAAGATGGTGAAATGACCAGAAATAATTGAATCAGAAAGTAAGAAAAAGTGAGCAGCTAATCGTTTGGGAATTGGGTTGGATTGGTAAGAACATGGTAAAGTCTTGGTCTAGATTAGTTATGGTGGTTCATAGTTGGTCTCTTCCTCTTTTGAAAAGAATCGTATGCATGAAATTGACATTCGGTTTTTAAATTCTTTTCTTTGTCATGCTGAGGTACAGTAGTTCTTTAGATTGCATTGCTTTCACCAATCCATTTGGGTAATCTTTTTTCAGTTTGCATGTCAGATGTATCCATTTGGTTGATCCACTTATCCGGAAACTTGTCTCGTTTGGCAAATGTGATATGTCGGAAGTCGATCGGCACAATTCTGAAGTTAGAATTAGCAGCACAAGCAGAAAGATTTGATGATTTAATCGTCTTCATGAGTAATGAGATACATTTTTTTTTAATTCAAAAGGAACTTCCTTTTGGCCGAATAAATTACAACAATTAATTATGGATTAACCAACCATAACCCAATTTGATTTTAATGAAAATCTAAGCCGACAATTTTGGAGTCAATACCAGCGCAGACTCCAAATAAATTAACAGTTGACTTAACTCTAAATACCTCGTTTATTAAATGGTCAGCAACATTGTTACATTCTGATCTTATGCTTAAATTTAAATACGTAAGTGATAGCGTCTTACGAAAACTCTATTTATACAACTTATGCTAATTTAAGAAGATGAAATCTTTTTGTCATTGGTGTTAAGAAAGTAGAATAAGAAATGTTCAAATTAAGGGAATACGTTACATCTACACGGATGAGTAGACAAGAGAATTCACCCAAAAAAAAAAAGAGAATCGATGACGAGAAATACCATGTAACTTGTGTGGATCATACATTAGCAAATAATTTGTAAGTTTCGGCGTCGATGCTTATTTGTCTTATAGCTGCAACTGCACCTATGATTCCCAAGATTGAAAATACTACAGCAATAGTGACGTTCAACCAGTAAATGAGGCTTCGTTTCGATGGTTTGAAGGTCAAGTTGAAGAGCACAACAGGCAAAACGAAGTCAAGAGGGATAAAACCAAATGCACCAATTACTGAGTTAATATCCCCAAAAAATGGAAGCATTGCTGCTATAGCTGTAGCTACCATGACAGATATTGACCGGGAAATTAACCTCGGAATCACATTCCGAGCAGACAACTCGTTGCTTGTTGGGTCTGAAAATGTGGTCTCTAGCACTTCATTTGTGGGTTGTAGATATACCTGAAAGTTAAAAGAACTTTTAGACCAGAGATATATAGCAACACTGAAGAAGTTTTATGCGATGATCATTTTCTTACCACACCTACAGCTGAAAGTTGGAATATGGTGAAAATGTTGGTCATAAAAATGAGCCACATTGGAATCAAAGGCTTTCCATCATCCAAGAAGTTACTAAGGATGAGGCCTTCAGCTTTGTTTCCGAACGCCCAATAACCAGAGATGGCAACACTGAAGAAAGTCATCGTCACAAAGACATAACAAACAGATAGTCCCTTGAACATCTTTCCCTTTACTGGTGCTGCTAGCGTTGCCTATAACCAGAAGTTTTACTTCAGTTAGTTTGCATATATAGAATTATAGATAGTATGATCTTGGCTAGGGTACTTTGCCGTGATGATTCTTCTAAATAGTAAATAACAATAGAATGAGATACTATCTAGAGAAGCAATTTCAGTGATTCTTCAGGAACCTCTTTATCTCCCACTCCAAGCAAGGGTGAGAATAACCTGAATTTCTGGAATGATGCCATTGCCATATGTTGTAGCAATGATGGAATTGGCATTGAAGATCCCAAAAACACGATTTACAGTGGTTCCCTTCAAGGAATAGTCCTTTTGGGACCCTGTGTTAGACTTTCCTGGAGAAAATGCGCTTAATTAGGATTTTCCATGCATGTCAGGCAGTGCTACACGTACGACTGAACTCACATCAAATAGATGAATATTTTGCTGGCTTACCAATGTATATGCAGGCAGCAGTGACACAAACGCTATAGGTTAGGCAGAGAAGCATGGAGACAAGGTTGATGTGCCTGAGTGAATGAAAAGATGGGATTTGAGCCAACAACAACATCAAGCATCCAAATATGATCACAAATTCATAAAGCTTCATATTGCCATTTGGGTTTAATAGCAAGTATATTGCCTGCAATAGAAGAAAAAAATTAGAAAGAAAATCAAAATTAACCAATTAAACCATAACCAACCATGATAAAGAGCTTATGTAATAGAGGAATGTAACACAAAATAGAGGAATGTAAAATAATCCATTGCCTTCATGCATTGTCCTCCCAAAAGAATAGAGCCAACAACAGCGCCATAGCATACCAGGAATTGAAGTGGTCCGACGAAATACCGACACCATCTAGGCCCTGCAGTGTTTAATTCTTTGAAGATGAGCAATCCTAGCTTGGTAGCAATTAGACAACAACAGTTTTACTCGAGTACCGTACTTAAAACAGTACTGGTGTCATATAAGCAAATACCTAGAACGTCGTGAGCAAGGTCTCTGAATCGAAAGCGCCGATGCCCGAATTGAGCCTTGTGTTCAAGAACCAGAGCGATTAAGTTGTAGGAATAGAAAGTCACTAATGCTCCAATAACCATACAGAAAATCCCAGCGGTCCATCCGAGGAAGGCTAAAGAATATGGCAGACTTAGAAGATCTGGACCAACGATTGAGGTTGTCAAGTGATATGCACAGTGTAACCATGATCCTGCATCATGTGTATGTTAACTCTAATTAAGTGAGATTACCGCCTTACATAAGGGGGGAGAATGAAACGAGACAATATACTGTAGATACTCTAGCTTGAGGATCGATAATGAGGTCCTTAATTAATTAGGATCCAAACTAGTCTTTAGCTAGACACAAAGCAACCCATATAACCTTTGGATTTAAGAACAAAAAGAGCCCCGGCATCAAGTTTGGGTTGAGCACAAACATGAGCTTCTCGGCCACCATTTTCTACTACTTGATCTCGAACATATGCATCTATAGAGCTTGGTGTCGCCATTTTTCGTGTGTTTTTCTTGGGAGGAGAGGGCTAAGACACTAGACATGTAGAAATTGCTTCAGAGTTTGCATTATATTTCTGACTTGGGAAAGCTATATGCTGGAACTAATTTTATATCACTCTCATCGAACTTCACCGAAATAAGAGTGTGCACATGAGCTTCTTGGCCGACCTTTGCGTGGTCTTCTACTACTTGATCTTGATCATGTTTACCTAACGAGCTTGGAATCACCTTTTCTGTTTTGTTCTTCTTTGGTAGGAGAGGCCTCAAACATTCCAAAATCCAATATTGCTTTAAAGTTTGCATCATATTCTTGATGTGGGAAATTTATATATCCTGAAAGCTAATTTTTTGCACACTCATCTAACTTCACCTAAATAAAGAGACAGAGCACATGGAGCTTCTTGGCCAAACTCTGAAATGGCCCTCTACTATTTTTTTTTAGAAGACAGTTAGGACACGGCATATATTTTATCAAAGCATATAAGGTAGATGACATCAGTGAATTACACAATATTAATCACAAACTGGAAATAAACTCCTGACCAGTAACCAAGATACTACCGTTGTTGTCCACAAATATGCATCGGAGCCAAACGTTTCCTAGTCAGTTGTGCACGGTGAAAGATGAGTGACTTGATATGTAGCAGTACTAAGGTCTAGCTATGATATTTCGCATCAATTTTCCTTTTGCTATAACAGCCATACCGATTACCGACCATCAAGCTTTGTTTAGATTGGATCGTACTAAAAAGCTTCATTTAAATGAATGAGACTAGGGAGCTCAACTAATATGAAATATGAGAAAGCATGCTTATAAGCCATCAAGTAAATCTGTAGGCTATAGGGCTATAGCCAACGCCAAACGTGTCATAGTATTTGCGATTGAAGTTAACCTCAAAACATCCCTTTGATAGAACAAAAAAAAGGAGAAGTTAACCTCAAAACATGATCCAAAGTAAAGTTACATGAGAACTTCTGCTCCCCTAGATCCCCACGACCCCAATTATAAACTTGTCAATGTACAGTTCCACCATCCACGATCTGATGCATCTCTAGAACGCGTAACAATTATGCTTCCTTCTTTGCAATCTTGGGATTTTTCTCTTCGCTCACTTGTTGGATTAGTTTGACCACTTTTGTCATGGATGGTCGACTGAATGGGAGACGTTTGGTGCAGTAAATCCCAATGTCAAGGACCCTGCATATTTCTTCCAAGTGACAAGAATCAAGTTTGGGGTCAATGACATGCTCCTCTCCTTTCTGCTTCAAAGTGGTACGGACCCATTTAGCCAAACCCTTTTTTCCACAATCCGGGTCACCTGGATGTTTCCCAGTCACTAATTCCAGAATGACAACACCAAAGCAGTATATATCACCCTTCACATTCGAGTTCTTAGCCCGTCGTTCATATGCATTATCTGCAAAAACGTTATGCATAATGTTTCAGAACGATACTGCAACAAACTACGCAGTAGGTACTTGTTACAAAATGAAAGGAACGGCATTGTGTAGACTTTCAGCTTTAAAATCTGAACGTTGTTGTAAGAACATAAGTATATAACATGAATTAGATCTAATTGACCAAATGCACAAAATGTAAGTAGGTCACTGACCTTGAGCAATGTGACCAGGTGAACCTTTAATGACTGACATGGATTTAGGCCCTTTATCCAATGCGTCAACTATCTTAGCTACCCGGAAATCTGCCAATCGAGCTCCGAAATCAGCATCCAACAATATGTTGTTTGATTTCACATCTCTGTGAACAATAGCAGGATCACAATCATGATGGAGATAACAAAGCCCCTCAGCAGCATCACGAGCAATCTTACACCTTCTAGGCCAATCCAGCAACCCTGCTTTGCTACTATGCAGCAAATCACCAAGACTACCATTTGGCATGTACTCATAAATCAGGAACTTGAAGTCCCTTGTAGTAAAAGAATCCAAGAGCTTCATAATGTTCTTGTGTTTTATCTTCTCCAAAGTTGCGACCTCTGCTTCAAAGCCATCGTCACTGTCCCAACCTTTCTCAACATCACCACTCTTACACACCTTTTTCTCTCGCACCAGCTTCTTTACTGCAATAGCCTGCCCATCGTTTAGCGAAACCTTGTACACTTTCCCAGAAGACCAACTACCAATTACATTATCTTCATCAAGAGATTGTGTTTGGATACTGGCTTTCCACTTTCGAAAACACATCCGTTCCAAATCTGAATTTTCTCCGTGATTTTCAACTGCACTCTGAGGATGGATATGCTTCTGTGGACTAGTAATCATTTCAGAGACATGAAGAAATATGACTAAAACAATAGAGGAAACAAACATTGGGATAGGGCCGAAAAACCATAGCAGCAGAGTGCCAGCACATTGTAGGAATCTCATTCCAAGTGAGAAGAAAGTACATGCTGCTACATAAGCCCGCACTGCCCTGGCCTCAGCTTGCTTGTTCTTTGAGCTTATTAGATGGATCGTTTGCTTGAACTGCTTTGCTGAATTACCATAGAATGCCATGGCGAGGAGGAAACATGATATGAGGCATTCAAACTTGAAGCTGATGAGTTCTGGGCTCGAGTTACCATACACAAGTTTTCTCTGAAACACAAAACTGGAAGAGTTTGCAAGCCAAGCTACAGGAAAGATCATTAAGCAGGCTGCACCGCAAGCATATGTCTCTTGTATCCTAGATGAGATCACAGCAAGACCTTCTTTTGTATCAACCTGCAATTGTCAAAAAATGAGATTAATCAGCATCATATCTCCACAAGAAATTAAACAATATCCATAAGTCCCTCCTAGCCCCCGGAATCATCAATCATCCAAAACGTGCTGTTTGAAGGGGAGAAATGCTTGCATGGGTCTTGCCATATCCATAAATGGGAGGCAATCCATGAGGATCGGAGTTCGCCGGACTTCAGCCGAAGGTTGTGGTGGGTCTCCGACTATTAATTCCAGTCCGTCCCAGTAGTAAGTTCTTAGTAAAGATTAGTAAAAATTCTAGTCCGATCCACTCCAAAAATCTAAGCTAGTCTCTACATCAAATCAAATACTGTACAATCAGAGGGGAAAGTCTTACAAGAAAGTGCTGAGATTAAAAAAATTAAAATGGTATAAGAGACACAAAGAAGAGAAGAGGAGATACCAACCTTCATGATTCTTTTCACCCACTCCCGTTTAGTGCCGTGAGGATCATTTCCCTGTCTGCAACTTGTGATTACAATGTAGAAAAATAGAATCAGTATGGCACCTGGAACCAGCAAAAGATCAAGGTCATCTTTGTCGAAGATCATATCTTTAGGATTGTGTTTCTTTCTTCCTTCGTTTTTTGGAAGGAGGATTGGGCTTCTGGTTCTGGTAAGAACGACTCCCTCTATATATAGTGTTGTAGTGTTGACTGGCATCATAGCTGACAGTTGGCTTTTACTATTATTAGTCTTCTAGACGCCCTCATCATAGTCTTACTTTTTTGGAGGATCGGAGTCCAGTGGTGCAGGAAGTGTTGGGGAGGGGCGTGGGAGTGTGAGGAAAGCTGAGTGAGCCGTGGCTTTTTGTTACATCTCTTTGAACTGATGGAACTATTAATTATATCACAATTGTCGGTGTATATCACAATTGTCTTGGCAGAGTTCTTCTCCTACAAGCCAACTGTTTTATGTAATCTTAATACTCAGTCAAGCCAATGAGGCAATGATATAGTTGGATGAAGTGACCGAAACTTTTGTTCGGTAGGACCAAACGTTGACGTAATTGGGTTGATGACGCTTTTATTAATGGAATGTACAAAAGTGTATCGAGTTTGTAAGTTTACGTATGTAATAGCTTTCAAACTTAAGAAACAATAGTTTTAAGTGAAGAGAACTTCATATACTGTTCAACATGTTCTTAAGAATTTAACTTCCTACAATTGGATTCACAAAAGAATAACAGTACATAGTTACTTTGTGTTGATAAGAAGAAAGGGTAATGTGATTCCTAAATATTGACATTCAATACGTGACGTGCACGTTATCTCTGCAAGCACTTTGTTTTATGAGTTTTCATGAAATGTAATTTTTTCATGTAATTGTGTTCGATATAAATAGTACTTTTGGCAATACACATTGGTGAGGTATTCGAATTTTCACGTAATAGTTCTCAAGTTTTTCTGTGAGGGTAAAATAACATAATTGTAGTTCGGCCAATTCTTAATTTGGTAGTATTCTAAATTATATTCTTTTTAATAGTAAAGATGCGTGGAAAGAAAGCTTGTGGGCAAAGTTTGACTATATTGTTTGTTGGAAGAGTTTGTTCTTAGTTTTATATAGCTCATAATTCCTTTTGTGTGGTACATGGCTACATCTTATTACTATCTTGGTTTAATATTTTTAAAACAATGTTGACTATGCCCATAGGTAGACTTTTTCGATGATAGAAATACAAAAAGAAAGAAACATCAAAATTATAGAGATAAACCTTTAATATTGTGACCTTGGAAATATTAACGAGCTAAATTGATATTGTACCGTGATTATTTTACGATTTTAGTAAATATTAAAAATGCTCGGATATATTTTTCAAGATTTTCCACAAGGTAAAATCCTTGATTTAAGAGCTTGGTACTAAGGTACACGTCATAACAAGTACGTGGAAAGTTTATGTGAATTATTCGGATCCACAAGTTATTTTATATTATTTTATAAAGTTTGGAAATATAAGAATTTACTTCGAAAATTATATTATTGTTACGGTGCAATCTTGGCAGTAGGATTTTGATCAATTAATATCAACCCTTGGATTATTAAGAGGGTTGTGGTGATATTATACAGAGGAGAAAAGAGGGGAAAAGGGGGGGGGAGAAAACGAAACAGATCGAGTCGATGCAGCTCTTTACCGACCCGAGCACCACGCGACGCCGCGTCGTTCCGCTGTCGTCCGTGTCGTTCCGGCTGGGGAACCAGCCCTATCGTAACTGCCTCCTCGTCCTCGTCCTCCATGCGTCCATGGTTCTTCCTATCTCCAACGAAGAAGAGAGAATCGAAGGTGAGGAGGTCGAACTGTTGCTGTTTTTCTTTGGGTGACTTGCAGTGTTTTTCGGCTTCTTTCGACCACCGATTGGACTACTTTTTGACTGATTTTAAATCAACTTGGGTGCTTTATAGATCGAGTTGATCATCAGACTTCAAATTGGTGTATTTGCTTCACGAGTTTATTGATTAAGCTTCTGCGAATTTGGAAATTTGAAAGGTTGCAGCATTTGGTAAATGATGGTCAATTATTGGATTAGACATTAGATGTGGTAAATGGGCTGAAAAGTCCGAGTCCGGCACCGGTCTGGCCCGTTAAATATCAGCACAATCCGACCTGAGCTCGTTAGTATAATGGGTCGGGCTGGGTCATCGCCCAGAGTCCATTTTGAGCCCGGCACGGCCCGGGTACAATAAATTCATAGATCGGCTCATTAAATATATAATTTTATATAAATATTTAAATAATTATCACTATTGCACATGAATATTAAAAATTTTAAATTAAAATCTCTTAATTATTTCATTATTTTAACTATAATATTTCACAAATATTATAAAAATAGTCAAGAAAACGTCATTGTTTTAACATACATAACGTTTTAGAAATAAGATTATGAAAAATGTTATAGTATTTTGTTTATTTTACTATTTTAAATAATTATATAAAACAAATATTCTAATTATATAATATTTTTTATTATAATTGTGTCTTATAATGTTAATGGGCCGAACCGGTCCGCTTTGTAGTCCAACACGGGCCCGGTCCAACATAGATTTGGGTGGTGGGCCGGACTTAATGTTTAAATAAATGGGTCAGCCCGAACCCGGCACGATAAATAAAAGAATAATCCAGAGAACGACACGGGCTCGGTTTTGGTAGCTTAAAATGGGTCAGGCCGGCCCGGCCCGTTTGCCACAACTAGTCGTCATGAATGTATATGATTGTGGTCAAGTCATTAATCATTTTATGTCGGACTAGGGACTCTAGTTACCCGATGATCAAAAGTGGAAAGCTTGTTGTCCCACCCCGAGAACACTTCCGGTTCCGAAATACAACAGTAATCGCCGTAATCCTAAGATACTAGCCTGACCAGTAAACAAGATACTACCGTTGTTGTCCACAAATATGCATCGGAGCCAAACGTTTCCTAGTCAGTTGTGCACGGTGAAAGATGAGTGACTTGATATGTAGCAGTACTAAGGTCTAGCTATGTTATTTCGCATCAATTTTCCTTTTGCTATAACAGCCATACCGATTACCGACCATCAAGCTTTGTTTAGATTGGATCGTACTAAAAAGCTTCATTTGGATGAGTGAGACTAGGGAGCTCAACTAATATGAAATATGAGAAAGCATGCTTATAAGCCATCAAGTAAATCTGTAGACTATAGGCCTATAGCCAACGCCAAACTTGTCATAGTATTTGCGATTGAAGTTAACCTCAAAACATCCTTTTGATAGAACAAAAAAAGGGAGAAGTTAACCTCAAAACATGATCCAAAGTAAAGTTACATGAGAATTTCTGCTCCCCTAGATCCCCACGACCCCAATTATATACTTGTCAATGTACAGTTCCACCATCCACAAACTGATGCATCTCTAGAACGCGTAGCAATTATGCTTTCTTCTTTGCAATCTTGGGATTTTTCTCTTCGCTCACTTGTTGCATTAGTTTGACCACTTTTGTCATGGATGGTCGACTGAATGGGAGACGTTTGGTGCAGTAAATCCCAATGTCAAGGACCTTGCATATTTCTTCCAAGTGACAAGAATCAAGTTTGGGGTCGATGACATGCTCCTCTCCTTTCTGCTTCGAAGTGGTACGGACCCATTTAGCCAAACCCTTTTTTCCACAATCCGGGTCACCTGGATGTTTCCCGGTCACTAATTCCAGAATGACAACACCAAAGCAGTATATATCACCCTTCACATTCGAGTTCTTAGCCCGTCGTTCATATGCATTATCTGCAAAAACGTTATGCATACTGTTTCAGAACGATACTGCAACAAACTATGCAGTAGGAACTTGTTACAAAATGAAAGGAACGGCATATATTTGCAATAGTCATTGTGTAGAGACTTTCAGCTTTAAAATCTGAACGTTGTTGTAAGAACATAGGTATATAACATGAATTAGATCTAATTGACCAAATGCACAAAATGTAAGTAGGTTTCTGACCTTGAGCAATGTGACCAGGTGAACCTTTAATGACTGACATGGATTTAGGCCCTTTATCCAAAGCGTCAACTATCTTAGCTACCCGGAAATCTGCCAATCGAGCTCCGAAATCAGCATCCAACAATATGTTGTTTGATTTCACATCTCTGTGAACAATAGCAGGATCACAATCATGATGGAGATAACAAAGCCCCTCAGCAGCATCACGAGCAATCTTACACCTTCTAGGCCAATCCAGCAACCCTGCTTTGCTACTATGCAGCAAATCACCAAGACTACCATTTGGCATGTACTCATAAATCAGGAACTTGAAGTCCCTTGTAGTAAAAGAATCCAAGAGCTTCATAATGTTCTTGTGTTTTATCTTCTCCAAAGTTGCGACCTCTGCTTCAAAGCCATCGTCACTGTCCCAACCTTTCTCAACATCACCACTCTTACACACCTTTTTCTCTCGCACCAGCTTCTTTACTGCAATAGCCTGCCCATCGTTTAGCGAAACCTTGTACACTTTCCCAGAAGACCAACTACCAATCACATTATCTTCATCAAGAGATTGTGTTTGGATACTGGCTTTCCACTTTCGAAAACACATCCGTTCCAAATCTGAATTTTCTCCGTGATTTTCAACTGCACTCTGAGGATGGATATGCTTCGGTGGACTAGTAATCATTTCAGAGACATGAAGGAATATGACTAAAACAATAGAGGAAACAAACATTGGGATAGGGCCGAAAAACCATAGCAGCAGAGTGCCAGCACATTGTAGGAATCTCATTCCAAGTGAGAAGAAAGTACATGCTGCTACATAAGCCCGCACTGCCCTGGCCTCAGCTTGCTTGTTCTTTGAGCTTATTAGATGGATCGTTTGCTTGAACTGCTTTGCTGAATAACCATAGAATGCCATGGCGAGGAGGAAACATGATATGAGGCATTCAAACTTGATGCTGATGAGTTCTGGGCTCGAGTTACCATACACAAGTTTTCTCTGAAACACAAAACTGGAAGAGTTTGCAAGCCAAGCTACAGGAAAGATCATCAAGCAGGCTGCACCGCAAGCATATGTCTCTTGTATCCTAGATGAGATCACAGCAAGACCTTCTTTCGTATCAACCTGCAATTGTCAAAAAATGAGATTAATCAACATCATATCTCCACAAGAAATCAAACAATATCCATAAGTCCCTCCTAGCCCCCGGAATCATCAATCATCCAAAACGTGCTGTTTGAAGGGGAGAAAGGCCTGCATGGGTCTTGCCATATCCATAAATGGGAGGCAACCCATGAGGATCGGAGTTCGCCGGACTTCAGCCGAAGGTTGTGGTGGGTCTCCGATCATGTTGGGATGGGTGGACCCTGGGCTTTGCCGTCATGGTTGTGGTGGGTCTCCGACTATTAATCCCAGTGGTAAGTTCTTAGTGAATTTTAGTAAAAAATTTAGTCCAATCCACTACAAATCATAGCTAGTATCTATATCAAATCAAATACTGTCCAATCAGAGGGGAAAGTCTAACAAGAAAGTGCCGAGATTGATATAAGGCGTAGTCCAAAAAATTAAAATGGTACAAGAGAGATTCTGTTGCCGGAAAAGAAGAGGCGAGGAGATACTTACCTTCATGATTCTTTTCACCCACTCCCGTTTAGTGGCGTGCGGATCATTTCCCTGTCTGCAACTTGTGATTACAATGTAGACAAATAGAATCAGTATGGCACTTGGAACCAGCAGAAGATCAAGGTCCTCTTTGTGGAAGATCATATCTTTTAGGATTGTGTTTCTTTCTTCTTTCTTTTTCTGGAAGGAGGATTGGGCTATTAGTTCTGCTAAGAGCGACTACCCTCTATATACACAGTTTTGGGCTTCTAGACTTTCATCAAGTGACGCCCCGGCATAGTCTACTAGCTCTTGTTCTTTCTTCTTCTATATGGAAATCGCTCTCTCTTTTTCTATACAAAATCTGTTTTCTCGAGACCACATGCATTGAAAGCGGAGGAAGTGCACAGTACTGTTTAGGGTTTACAGAAACAGTAGAATGGCTTGTGGTGCAAGGCACGCGTCAGGGAGGGGCGTGGGACTGTGGAAGTGAAGAGAGGTACTCTCCGCGTGGCTTTTTGTTACACCTCTCTATTCCACGTTCGGCTGAAACTTGAAAGGGGTTCGTGTTAGAAAAAAAATAATGAGTTTGGTACTATATAATAGTTTTATAAGTTTGAGTACTACGTAAAATACTGATGGTGAATTTTTTTCTTCATGTTACGAATAAGGTCATGATAGAATAATAGTCATTTGAAGAATTAGAAAGCAGAGATATGCATAAAGCTTTTTCAGATTTGTGTTTTAATCAGATTTGTATGATTGAACATCTATAGATAAGCGGATATTAACAAAATATTAGTTTTCTACAGTGGGAGCATTTGCATTCTCATACTGTAGTTCACTTTGTTTGTTTTGTAGATGTTTGTGCTTTTTATATCATGAAACTGCACCATTTGCGTGTACAGTGTTGAATGATATCATGTTACATGTATGAGACCCGAACCAAAATCTCATAATTCACAAACATGAAAATTTCAGTATAAATAATCGATCCAATTGAGCATGAGCATTCCAACTGATGTTTGTTGTTTTTTTTTTTCATGTCATAAGCATTCAAACTGAACTACAACTATTCAAGTCTACAAGTAGTTAGCATTTAGCAATGAGATTGATAATTTTGAACATGACCCAACATTTACTTGCTCAACAGTCATAACTAGTTCCCTAAGGGCAAGACGGGTTGAAAAGTAAGAACTAGCGCTTAACGGTTTTTAAAACCTTGTGCATCCAATAACAAACAGATGATGGGTTCTTGGAAAGAAATACGAATAAATTGACCCAAAATTAAAGCATTGAAACACAAAATCCATTCTGGGCCTTGATTATGTTGGCCTGCAATTATCCAAAAAAAAATGTTGGCCTGCAGGCCGCTCTTTTGCATTTCCTTGACAAACCTCTATTCTAGCCTGAGACTTGGGAAAGCTAGGCACGTTTGCTCAAACGCAAAACAAGTAGAAGACGAGTGTTCTTGTAAACCTCAGCTTAATCATCATGGTCTTTGCTTTGCAAAAACCGGTAGTGGAAATCTACCGGTCATTAGTGTAAAACAATCGACCCCAAAAACTACAACCTCGCTTGCTATATCAAGTCACTGTTAAACAATGAGAAGCGTTGCACATAGACCAACTGTACCGATATTGTCTCAACTTAGTCACCTCACAGGTGTTGGGTTTTAATCACAAAATGTCTCGATATAAATGGTTATTATTCACCCACTTATAATCTATATTTTATTTGTCACTTATTAGATATGAGATCTCTTCTCTCCAACATGTCCCCTCACGTGTAACCTAATTTTTAGGTCTGCACGTGACAGATTAACATCTCACACACTGGGACGAAATAAATCAAGGTCCAGTAACCAACGACACTTGATGACCACCCAATCGGAAACCCTCCGATGGCATGTAATGATACTCATCATGGGCCCATGACAAAGTGGCACCCAACTCGAGTCCACGACAGATTGGAGGCGCGACTGGGAAGGGACCCGCTCTGATACCATGTTAAACAGCGACAAATGTGACCCATGGACCAATTGTACCGATATTGTCTCAATTTAGCCACCTCATAGGTATTTGGTTTTAATCACAAAAGTAACCGCCCGGTAACACAAAACTTGGTCAATTTCTGACTTAACCCTCTACATAATAGAACATCAGAATAATGCAGCTGGGTAAAAGTCTGGTATGATGGGTGAGGAATTTACTCAGCTCCAACAAACATACGTGAATCCTAGCCTGCCCTATACTATAGAAATAGTCATTTCAAAAAGACTAAGAAAAAGAAAAAGAAATAGTCAGGAATGAGGTTAGGGGGAAGGGTGTTAGTGATCAGTTACACTCCTATTGATTGCAGCAACCTACATTTTCCTCTGGTTGCTGGCATTCTGCATTGATATACATGGTTGGACTTTCTACACAGATTTCTCTTGCATTTTTGGTCCCATTCTGGAATTCACAAGATGAAGCGCTGACAATTTACTACTCTATTTACTACTTCACACTAGCCATAGATATTCCAGGTCCCATTCTCAGTAGGCCGGGCTATGCAGGACTCTGTAAATTTATTCTCTTCAGCAATTCACAACGTCTCTCTCTCTCTCTCTCTCTCTCTCTCTCTCTCTAAATCAAATCAAATCAACCTCTGGTACATCAATGTCCTTGTCGGTGTTATTTTCCAAGATGATAATATACATCAACCTCCAGGCTCCACAAGAACAATGAGCAAAGAGGGTCTCTTGTCACTTGGTTAGGATGATGCCCCCACGCCCCCAACCCTACCTCCATGACCTAACTACCTTATTAATAGGACAGAAGTCTGTGCATATAGCTGTCTTCGTCTCATCATATAAATTGAGTGTCTTAGAGAGTACTGGAATAATCGTCGGATTAGTTCAACAGAGGTGCTTCTGAGTACTGAAACAAACGTTGGACGATTTCATAAGGTAGGGTTCATTATATTTGCTACGATGAACTGGTTAAACAGGAAAAACTACAGTAGGATTTTACAACAGAGAATGAGTCAAAGCATTAAACCCTGGAACGTTGTCACAAGCTTCCCACCAGCCCAGGTATAATTGCAGGACACTGGCACCATTCAAGAAAGTAGATACGCTCATCAATGCCGGAATTCGAATTTCCCATTTCATATAATGTCCCCCATCTCAGTGCTTTCAGTGAAATATCACAACGGCTAAAAACAGTGGCACCTCTAAGGAGCTAACTACAACTTTAATTAGTACAACAAGAACTTTGGTGGTGGTAAATCAATTTACACTGAATATAACACCCCCTCATAACCTTCCCCACAATTTTCTTTTTCCCTCTCCTCCGATTTTCTTTTCCCTCAAATCAAACACCAAGGGGGGTTGAATCGAAATTTGGGAGCTTAGCTTTTCGAAAGCTCGAAAACTGAAGAGAAACTATAGCTTACATAAACTTTCCCCATAGCTGTATGAACTTTTTAAGCTACACTTCCATGATCCGATGCATCTTCATAGTAATAGGGTGACAATTTGCCTTCTTTCTTAATTTGTGGATGCTTCTCTGTGCCTGCTTCTTGCAACAACTTCACCACTCTTCTCATCGATGGTCGATTGATCGGGAGAGGACTGGTGCAGAGGAGCCCTATATTGAGGACCTTGCATATTTCTTCCTTGTAACAAGAGTCGAGCTTGGGGTCAATGACATGGTCCACTCCTTTCTGATCCAAGGTGGTACAGGCCCACTTCACTAAGTCTTTTTCTCCAAATTCTGGGTCAACCGGACGTTTTCTAGTTACCAATTCCAAAATCACCACACCAAAACTGTATATGTCACTCTTCTCATTCACCCTCAGTGTGTATGCATATTCTGCAAGTTCAACAATTTAGGGGTTAGTTTAGAACCATACAACTAAATCGTACAGATTACTACCTGAAAGTTGTGCACATAAATGATAATTATAGAGAATAAAGAACTGAACTTTCAGGCTCAAAGTATAGACTTTCTACAAGAACAAGGATATATAACATGAACTTAATTAAAAGCAATCCTAGATTTGAACAAAACTGATATTAAAAACAGACATTTAAGTAGGAGAATGCATTC
This sequence comes from Argentina anserina, assembly GCF_933775445.1. NCBI lineage: Eukaryota > Viridiplantae > Streptophyta > Magnoliopsida > Rosales > Rosaceae > Argentina > Argentina anserina. The sequence continues at coordinate 2,726,970 of NC_065874.1, read as the reverse complement.
AATCACTAACCTGGAGCAATGTAACCACAAGAACCTGCAATCACTGACATAGATTTAGCCCCTTTTCCAGTAGCATCAACCACCTTAGCTACACCAAAATCGGCTACTCTGGCTCCGAAATCCCCATCCAACAATATATTGTTCGATTTCACATCTCTATGAACAATAGCAGGAACACAATCATGGTGCAGATAAGAAAGCCCTTCAGCAGAGTCAAGAGCAATCTTGAACCTTATAGGCCAATCCAGCAGCCCTGCTTTGCTACTATGCAGCAAATCACCAAGACTACCATTTGGCATGTACTCATACACCAAAAGCTTGCAATCCCTAGCAGTACAACAACACCAAAGCTTCACAATGTTCTTGTGCCTAATCTTCCCCAAAGTATCAACCTCTGCCTCAAAGCCATCGTCTTGGACCCAACCCTTCTCAACATCATCGCTATCACACTCCTTCACTTTCCCTCTCCACAACTTCTTCACTGCCACAGCCTCACCATTGCTCAGCACAACCTTGTACACTTTCCCAGACCCCCCAGTACCAATCACATTATCCTCATCAAGGCAATCCAATATCTCATACTCACTGAAACCCAGCTTGTGAAACGACATCAAAGTCCACTTCGACTTATCTATAACACTGTTTGCCTTCTTGAAACTCTTGTACTTGAAGTAAAACCAAACCACACCCACCACAAACACCAAGGCCGCCAGAATGAAAATGCACCTCAACAACCATATGTACCCCTGGCTCTTCTCCTCGGCTCTGCTCTCACACAACCCCTCCAAGTCTCCACAAAGACCAGGATTGCCCAAGAAGCTATTTCTATACATCTCCTTCGCAAACAAAGGCGGGAGCTCGCCGGATAACTCATTGTTCGATAAGTTGAACACATTGAGCTTCATATTCTGCAATCCAAACGGAACCTGACCCGAAAACCTATTCCCCGAAAGATCAAGGTAGTTCAGCACAGTCATGTTCCCAATTCCGTCAGGGATCTTCCCGGAAAGTTGGTTATTCGCCAAATTGAGCTCACTTAAATGCACCCAAGACTGCGTCCCACTCGGCAGCTCGCCGGAAAGCTCATTTCCGTGAAGGTCTAAACTGCTGAGCTGTCGTAGCTTCACTATAGACTCCGGCAGAGCTCCACTGAGCTTATTGTCACCGCCCGAAAACTGCAGAAGGTTCTCAACCCACCCGATTTCCTCCGGTATCGGACCTTCAAACCCGTTCTTCTCTATTATCAAAAGCGAAAGGTTCGCCGCGCCGGCGATAGTCTTGGCTATCGGACCGGATAAGTGATTGTCGATTAGCTCGAGTAAGTAGACATGCGGTAGCCCCCAGAATGTCGCCGGAACTTCACCGCTCAACTTGTTGTGACCTAACCGGACTCTGGTCAGGCTCTGACACTCCCCCAAACTCGACGGAATCTCGCCGGAAAAAGCGTTGTTTATCATCAGCATCTCCTCCATTTGCCCCTTCTCGCACAGCGTCGCCGGAATGCTGCCGGAAAACTGGTTATGCGAAAGGTCTATCCACTTCAAAGGAGAGTTCTTGCCGAGATTCTGCGGCAGCTCGCCGGTGAGCTTGTTCTGGAAGAGCCTGAGCTCGTAGAGGTTCGGCGAGTCGGCAATGCTCGCCGGCAAGCTCCCCTCGAAGTTGTTCTCGTAAAGATTGAGGCTTTCGAGCTCCAGCCGAGTTAACTCGTCGGGAATCGGCCCCGTCAGCCGGTTCATGGACGCGTCGAGCAGCCGGAGGTTCTTGAGCTTCGACATTCCCGGCGGCAGGCCTCCGGTCAGGGAGTTGTTGTAGAGCTCAATCTGGACGACGCTGGTCAAGTCGGTCAGCGACGCAGGAATTGGACCGTGCAGAGCGTTAATGGCGAGGTCTAAATCAGTGAGCTGACTGAGTCGACCCAGCGAGTCGGGTATTTCACCGACTAGGTTACACTCGGTGAGCCACAAGACTTGGAGGTTGGTTAGGTTGCCGAGTTCGGGCGGGATCCGACCCGGGAAAAACGGGTTGTAAGAAAGGTTGAGCATTTTGAGGGAGGAGATATTGCCGAGAAATGGGGGGATGGCGCTGTCGAGGAGGTTGTAGACGAGAGAGAGGACCTCGAGTTTTTGGAATCTCCCGAATGACTCGGGAATATCTCCCGAGAAATTGTTGCCGGTGAGGTCGAGGTAACGGAGGTTCGGGAGGTCAGGGAGGGTGGAGGGGAGGGAGCCCGTGAGGAGGTTTTGGGCTAAGTCGAGATGGACGAGGCTGCGACACGTGGAGAGGTCGGAGGGGAGGGTGGAGTTAATGGAGTTGTTGTAGAGGGAGAGGAAGGAGAGGGATGGGAGGCGGCAAAGGAGGGAGGAGGGGAAAGGGCCGAAGAGGTTGAAGGAGGAGAGGTCGATGGAGGTGACGAGTTGGGTGGAAGGGTCGCATGTGACGCCTGACCAGGAGGAGCAAGGGGAGGCGTCTTGGTCGTTCCAGGAGGAGAGGGAGGAGTCGGGGTCGTCGAGGGAGTGTTTGATGTGTTGGAGGTAGAGGCCTTCTTGGGTGAGGGAGGTGGTGGTGAGGAGGAGGGAGGAGGAGAAGAGGAGGAGGAAGAAGAGAAGCTTTCTTGTCTTCATGTTTTGTTTTTTGATTTTGGGTTCTAGAAAGGAAGGGAGTAGGATTGTGAGTGAGGAATTGTGAGAGAGTGGAGAGGTGAATATTGCTTATATATGTTGAGTTTTTTTTTTTTTGGTTTGGAGTAAATCTGTGTAGTTGATTGTGTTGAGGGATAAATTATGAAGGTGGCCACCACGCCCATTTGAGCATTTTGATGAGTGCACATATTGGATTTCTACTTTTATTTTCTTTGTCTGTGTTGTGTAGTAAAAGATAATTCACTATCATTAACTATAATTGTATAACCCATGAGTTTTTTGTTTTTGTTTTTACAGGATCATTGAGTGAAAAGAGTATGGACTCTCAATTTTTGACGATCCACCTCTCATAGAGTATTCCATAAAAAATCTACCGTCTGTCACTTTTCAGGGATTGGAAATATTTAATTATGTAATTTAGATATTTTAGCGGTCTTAAATCATGCTCCCGTAGTCTCACAGTTGGAATGTTTAATAAAGAATCAACCTAACTGGACAGTAGATAGACATGTTTTAAGAACAGCATGATACTTTTAATGTATGTTGATATCGTTGTAGCAAATATTTGCATTCTAGGTCATTATGTTGAAATTACTAATCACATATGCAGTCGGTGGGAGGAATTAAGGTGACAAAGACTCGAGTGGGATAGTCGAAGAGTCAAAGCCTGGTAGAAAATATTCAAAAGATCTATGAAATAAATTTGAAAATAAAATAGTGAAAATTGAGTCAATGGAAATCATCGAGATTGGGGTGTCAACACGTGGGTGCGCCATCGCGATCCGGAGGAACATAGAGAGCTTTGGAACTTGGTTCTGAAACAGAGATCGACAGAAAGCTGAGTTTGAACAAGCAAGACGTGTGTGCGAGCTAATGTTACAGAGTAATATGGATGTTTAGCGAGGGCAACAGGGAAAGACAACTACAAAAAGTCGAGATATATTATACTGTTCTGCAGCTCTGCTAGCTTTAAGTCTTTAACAGCCTTAATTTGCTGATATGCTGGGTTTGATCTTGATGAAGCAGCAAGCATTGAAGAGAGAGAGAGAGAGAGAGAGGGGACTACTGTTGTGACGGTTATATGCCGAATAGACTGTAAAAGCAGCACCGGCTGCGGCGGAGCTTAATTTTGACGAGGGATGGGCTTACGGTCAAGTTTCAGTCCACGAAAACGACGTTACTTTAAGTAAAAGAAGAAGACGAGGATGATGAGCTTCAGCGACGTCATCCCATTTTTAATTCAACGGAATCTGTTTTTAGGGCTAAAACGTAGCAAACAACAAGCATTATTCATGCTAGGTTTTACGAGGTGACATAATGCCATTGATGAAGCATTTACCAATATTGGGAAATTCGTAGTGCATTTAACTTGCTTACATTAACAAGAAGCTATTGATGATTGATCATAATAATAATCGAAGGGAACTTGAACAATGAATGAAGTCAATGGTATCAAATACAATAAAATCCATCACCAACAACACTTCAATTCAATCACAGTCATATTTAGTCTGGTTGTCACTTATTAAACGGCAATGTTTAAATTGAATAACGAACATTTACTCTAAATTGAGCTATCAAACTTTTCCCTTCAATAACGCACATTTACTTCAAATTGAGCTATCGAACTTTTTATCCAGTAGATATTAGTAAAGTAGCCATTCACATAACAAATTTTTTTAATATATATTTTTTATATCATCGTGACTTTTTCTCAATAGAACATACCAAATACATGCGCTTAGTTCATTTTCAATTTATGATTAATGCCGACCTTCGTCCTTCTTTTGGTTTGACAGTTATGGAGATTGTGGTGAGCAAGTCAACAACGGTAAAAAAAACAAACTTTATTTTTGAGTTTATCTTTTATCAAGTTACACTTTTATTTCTCATGAAAATATACATGTGATTAATAAATTATAGATAAATTAGTTAATTTAAAAATTTAATCATTTAATTTTTTTTACTTCTCTTATGACTTTATTAATAGAATATATACAAAAGAACTTACTTACAATATCTCAGATAATGTTTTTAATCTATTCCATTCCACATTTTCTTTTTTCAATATTCGGAAAAAATATATTTCATGATTAATTGTATTTGCATGCTACAATTCCTACAAAGATTTTTTGCTGAGGTGATTGCCGTACTTTGTAGATATTGTCCAAAGATTATGAGTAGAGTACAAGAAGTCTTTATCAACCATCGGATCAAGTAGGATTCCGTCAGTTCCGTGCTTTGCTAACGATTATAATAATCAGAGGGCCAGAGGCAGAGGCAGTTTGATAAACACACCGTAAAACCTACAGGTTAAAAAATTGTCAAACCCGAGTCACTGTCATGTCCTCTCAGATCCTTTGGATTCCGGGACATTATTCAACACTACAAAAGAGGGGTTTTCAAACTTTCTCAAATCTTGGATTGTGAGAATTTGCGGAAGTCCCTTGTTTCTAAACAAAAATTTGATTATATTTGGCCATTCATGTTGAAAATGAAATGTTGCATTTTTTTCATTTTTTTATGTTAAAGTTCAAACAAATATAAAAATGCAACATTTTCATAGTTCAGACATAAAAATGCAACAATTCTTTAAAAAAAAAAAACGAAATTCTCTAAATGTGTTAAGGAGTGAGTTTGCATTTTGTATCATCCACTTTAGTTATCGACACCGCTGTATACAGAAATCTACAGACGTAGACACCTTGCAGAAGATCTTTTTACGTACCTTGCGGAAGATATCGTGATGAACTGATGATGCACAGAAATTGTGAGGACAAGTTTAGAAACAAAGTGTAAAGCCCTAAAATTCCCGTTGTGTATTTGCATGCAACACTGAGTGAAGGTATGAACTATGAAGTCTTCTATTTTCCATCGTATACTTGCAATTTTGCATGCAACACGCACTTTAAGGTAAGCACTGCATGTAAGACATGCTTCTCTGTTCTGATCGACTTTGCGGTGAAAGTTGAGACATTGATCCCAGACTTTCCTTTTCACGACGATATTTTCAAATCTCAAAGCAAGTACTCCACGGCATTTTAAGGTTCGCATCCGGATTCATACCCGAAAATGGCATGGGGTAAGTTTTAAGAGAAGACCGCGAAACCCCAAAACCAGACATTAGCCATGTTAAGAGGGTTCGAGTGTGCCCTACGTGTTGCTTCAGCTGCCATGCAAAGACACAGTAACCCACATGCATGCAAGCCGACCTTCACGATTTGAGAAGTGATCAGACAAACCCATAATTAACTTGCCATCACATTTTTTTTCAATATCATCAAAGGTCTTAATAAAATTAAATAATTAAATAATATTTATTTAGGGTAGTGCTGTTTTTTTTTTTGGGTACAAAATTTAGGGTAGTGCTGTTAACACACCCTTATTTATTATTTATTTGACAACCCCAACATCTATAATCAGAGTTAATGATGAAGTTGTACTCTAAAAATGCATGGTAGAAGTTGTTTTCTTTTACCCCAAATCATTTTCATTAGTTTGTCTTTTCTCAAATCATTTCTCAGTGTAGGCATGCAATAGAGGATGTCAGAGTTGTAGATGAAGAATGTAATGCCATTTTATTGCTTTTACCAGCATATACTCAATTTGCTGAAGACCAAGCTGTTTGGTATGGTTAATGAGGATATGGTATTAGTTGAATAGTTGTTGCCATTGCTTTAAGTTTCACCAACTCAATTTACATCTGATTCTAAAGTTAGTATGTTCTTGTCGAATTCAAACTTCAAAGGTATAAGGATTGGTGAAAGCAATTAGGGAAAGATTTAAGAATCACTGAGGTTGCAGATACATCTTGGTGGCCAAGTCAGGGAATGGTGTTTCTGCATTATTCAACATTGGTTAAGAGATAAAGGGAGAGTGTTTCTAATGACAAATTAAATCCTAGAAGATGATAGAATTGAAGCCATAAAGAACTCTGAACGAAGAAATCTGGGCTCCCAGAAACTGATCGAACAAAAAAACAAAGGCACGTGATGAACATTTTTCAAACTTGGCTGCTGGGACTGGGAGCATTCTGTATCCCAGCTTCCAAAATCAAATTTAAATATTTTGATAGAGGATATGGTATGAATTAATATAGGGTCTCATTAATATATGAAATTTTTCACACCACTCACTGTTTTTGAAATAGTGGTTGCCAGGTGAATCAATACCGGGGAGCTTATTTCTATTCCTTAGTTCAGAGGAAATGTACAGTATAGTAACTACTATGAATCTGATGTCGGAGTACGGATGCAATGAGACTAGCTTGAGAGTACGTACTACTATAGAATGAAATTTCTAACTTGTTGCAGTCTGGTTTAATTTCATTATTGACGGATACCAAACAGGTGTTATAACAGTCAACATTTCAACCGGACCACCTACCTCTATGAACTGATTCCCAGTTATCATGACCTTGGTCCTTGGCATCCGCTTGCTTCGATATATAAAATTCTTACTCGAGAAATATTGGATAGTGAGACACTATGACACACGATGCTGTAACTATTTGTTATCCAATGCAAATGCTTTTACTTGCAACGAGACCATATATACATGTTTTCTTGTAGTAGCTAGTGGAACATATACTAGTGGAATTTCAATTAAGAAACAAATTAAAACACAGTTATACTAATCTAGAATTGTTGCTCTATAGAAAATGATAAGAATATCATTCATTCTTTCTGCATTCGATCATGACTTTGAACAAAAAGTTAAAGAGATGAACAAGTTTTTATTACAAAATGAAGATTACAATTTAACGCTTTAAACATTTCATCGAACATTCTAACTTTTTTTAGTAATGAATTATATGTCTATGAATTCGATCAATATACTATTTTATTCTACCGGGGAACCCAAGTTGCCATAAAGAAAAAAAAAAGAAGTAAATTTAAATCAGAAAGTCCTTTTGCTTTTACATGATGCTAGCTGATGCTAAGCTAGCCACCATGTACTATACACTTATACAGTGTCTTGCATTACAGCATGCCAAAGCTAGCACAACATATTGCAGGTGAAGCGAGCAGCAAAACACTTTATGCACTTGGGGAATGAAAGCCACACAGTACTCCCCTCTAGCGGAAGACTATTGCAGATCATGGGGCTTGTCACCTGAGAGAAAAGAGGAATGGAATTCGAAAATGGAGAGCTTAGGGAAAACATGCATGCTAGCCTAGCTTTATTTGTCATGATAACGTTTGCATGAGGTTTGCTTTCACATTTCTAACATGAATATCTGTGTGTTTAAGTGTCGATATGCATATTCATATGAATATGATGGTGCTGCTACTTGTCACTGGTGTTGGCAAAAGCTAAATCTGCAAAATCATTGCTGTTTATTTGTAAGACAAGCATTAGGGTACGGTTATGATTTCCATTGGTAAATTGCACAAAAAGGGTAGCTTGATTGATGAAAAGTTAATTATGGTGTGCTTTGATATCATGTGATAGTAAAATCGACTCAGAAATACTGATTGCTTATTATGTGAGCTTGGAAACATATATAAACCACTGAAATAGACTCCTGCAGTCCTACTGGTTTTAATTTTGCTTTACTTGAGGTCCTTCTGACCTACATTTCTTGAGCTATTTATGTTTACAAAGTAAATACTAAAATGACCCCTGTTTTCTAGACATTATGATATTCCTGGATTAATTGACAGATTCTAAAGAGCTGATCAAACTACTGAACAGCTAACCAAACATTAATTTGCAGTCCACAAGGGGTACTGGTCCAACTATAAAAAAAGCAAATCAAAATTTCTGAATCCTTGGGAGTCAATGATGGTTTCATTAAGGTTCAATATTTGTAGCTTAGAAGAAATGGTGTGGTCCAATTGATGAAGACCCAACTTAGCACCTCTTTCTAATTAAATGATAATATTCAATTTTATTGTCAATGGATTTAAAGAGAATAATTCATCAAGAAACCTACAATACAAAAAGAATTGTAGCAAAGCAGCACACCCATAACTCCATAAGGAGGAAGGCCATAAACCCTAGAAAGATTAAGTAGGGAGGCATTTTAATTTTTAAGGCACCTACAAGAAAGCCGAGATATGTAGGGTCAAGATCAATAGATCATGAAGGCTTTTACAAACTTTGAGGGGGGGGGGGGGGGGAGAGAGATATGACCCTGATTCATTACAATATAGTTGATAAAGAATAAAGATACAAATAAAGCTTGTGATGGGTATGGTGGATCCAACCCATTTGAGTCTGTTCCTAACCACAATCATAATTGTCCTCTTATGCTTCAACTACACCTTTCTATTTCTCTCCCATGCCACCATCTTCCCCCTTTATCAATCTCCCTTTTTTTTTTGTGAGAGAAAAAGATAGTTCTGAACGGTTTGTGGAAATTCCTCTACCATCTAGAGTGTTGCTTTCTCTTCTTTTCTAACAGGTTTCTACACTTTGCTACTCCTGTGAATCATTAGTGGTGGTAGCTAGACTTGAGAAGATCCCAAAAGATTTTATTCTTCTACTTGTTAGTCTTAGCATATGGGATGTGTTTTATGAGTTCATTTTTTAAGCAAGTGAATGCAGATTAAGCTTGTGTTTATTCTAATTCTTTCAGATCATGATCTATTCAAATTTCAAAAGATGCATATTCTGAAGGAGTACTGCAGTACTGCTTATCCATCCCAAGGATTTAATGGTAAAGTTATGGCAAAGAGAACTTTTTCATTTCTTTATACAGACATTTTTGGCACAGACCATGCTCAATGAAAAACCAACACCAAATGCCCATCTAGCTGTATGCAAAATATCATACCAGTAAATTGATAAGGATTTTGGAAGCTTTAAATATATAGAGCAGATTCTTTAAGACTAGAGATTATGTTATGTGTTAAATGGCCATTGGCTCCAGTCTAAAGCGCGGGAATAATGTGTTCTGATCATCTGATCATCTCTAATAATCTTTAAGAGTGTTGATTAACCATTTTATTATCATATAAAAAAGGGACAAATTTAGGACAACCTGAAGTTTTAGACTAGTTTTCTATTGTCCCCCATTTTAACTATACAGTTTGTTCAAAAGCTTCTTTTAGTGACATTTTTATCTGCTTGCCCTTCTGTAAATTACTCATGTTGAATTGAGGCACAATATAATCCAGACTCGATTAGATTTCACCAGTTTTCCGATGAACAATGTAGCTAAGGACCAAGTATATATGACAATAACATAGTACATTGTGATGAAAACAGTAATCAGGCTACTTTAATTTTAGATGCAGCGTATCAGAAGCCAATTTCACCAAATGTCATCAAACTTGAGAAAAATTAGCTACGTGCTTGGAAACAGGCTTTGCCTGCCTAGAGTATTGTAGTGTTGATCTAATCACCTTAAACACACGAGTAAAGAAAAAAAGGCAACTAAAACCTGAAGATGAAAGAAGGCTAACCCTTTTTGACTCGATTGAATGCAGTATAAACACTTCCGAATCTTTGACTAACTTCAGCTTTAAACCTCAAGTTATACTGTTCTGGTATTTTAACTCTTCGACTCTGGTGAAACCCTTAAAAGTACAGTTTTGAGTATTGATGTCAATGGACCAACGAAGTACTATGTCTAATTTTATTGTTACTCTTCCTTCCAGAGTTCTTTTCCTTCATGATGGAGATTGAGTCAAGTATAGGAAGAACCACTGGCCATACTTTAAGCTGAAGAAATATCATGGAAGAAAGAAAAAGTGTAGAGAAAGGAGCCAAAAACTGTTGTGGAAATGTGACAGATGCATGACTAGCCATTGCAAAATATAGCTTTCTTGGTTGCTCGTGCCTGCGTATCTATCTGCATTGCCACTCAAAGTTCCTGGATAGAATCATGGAAACACAGAAAATGACAGGCATGCCATGACACTCTTCTGGAAGAAAACTCAAGCTTAGGTCTGGAATGTCTTTCAAATAAGAGCTTAATTGCTTCTAAGAAATGGATTAGAGTCTTCTTCTCAAAAAGAAAAGAAAAGGAGTAATGGATTCATCGAGTCTAATACGAAGCAGATGTGACAATCCACATGCATCTTTGTCTCCTATGAGCACAACCCGTGAGGCCGTGAGCTTGAATGTGTTTCTATTTTGGTCTGTTTTATTCAAGTCTATACGCCATTAACAAAATTTAACAGGCAACTGCAATATTCTGATTCCCCCTCTCCTCATTCAGTCATTTTCGATCGTAGTTGTGTACTTGGTTGGTTCTTACACGAGATTGTAAACAATTCAAGCCATACGTCTGAATTTCAAATTCTCACAAATGTAGAATTGCGTTATATCAAGTCCTTGTTTGTTACCTTTAGATACTCCTCAAAACTGGATTACAATAATTAACCTTCTCATTTTAAGTAAGAGATAATCTAGTTGTGGCAGTGTAACCGATCGTGACACTCAATAAGTCACACAAGTTTAAATCGTTTAGTTTAAACTTAGTTTTGCTTTCCTTCATTTTCTTTGGTGTGAACTAAGATGTTTGCTAAAATGCTTCAATGATTCTAAGATAGAAGCAACTAGACAAACAAATAAAAACGTGCTCTCAAATGTGCACGGTTCACACAAATAAAAGTCGATGTATCACAAATTGAGTATAGATAGCTGTGATACAAAATCAATAAAGGTGTATATGGTTTTGATATACTCTGCATATGCATAAAGCATTATCATGGGCATGCCATCATTATATTTTTCTTTCTTTCTGAACCTGTCCTTAAATCTGAGGGGGGAAAGCAGAAACAAAATCAAATCGGTACTAGAATCCGCAAGGTGAAATAAACCAACAACGTAACGCCAACGACCAAAACAGAAGGGTCCAAGCTATTCATGACTAAGAGCAAGGTGAAAAGAACAATGCGTGTTAAATTATCTGGGACTTTTAAGGATCATATTCTCACTGAATCACTGATCTACATGCTTGTTTGTGCAATGCTATACTCATTCTCAAGGAATGATATGCAAGTAAAAGTGTGGCTTGTTCTCATTGAAATTGGGACAGTTCATCATCACACCAGCACACCCTAGAGAGCCATCTCTCTTTTTTAATCAAATGATTTGCTTCAGCATCTTGTAGGGTCTGATTTAGTCCAAAATGTACTGAAAGTTCTTTTAATTTCACAGGTTATAACATTTTGTTTATAAAATCTTGAAGCTCATTAAGAAACAAAAATTATAATATATGGGTCCAAAGTTTAATTTTTGGTCTCATTATATTTCACAATCTTGAAATCATTTGGGGAGTAGGAAGCTAGGGTTCCTAGTCATGATGAATTTGGGAGATAATAAGAAACATAAAGTTATACATGAATGGGAATCTGTTAACATCTTTCTTAGATACTAGTTGTTGTGAATAGGTCAACCAGCGTGTTAAAGAACACAATAAATTAAGAAAAACAACCAGAAAGAAAAGAACACAATAACACATATAGAAGGTGGTTAAGCAAAAACCTGGCCTACATCCACGGATAGAAACACACTCTTCCACTATATTGATAATGAGTACACAAGAAAAATTAAGAAAACAAAGACTCTCTTATTTTCATATTTCTCTCCTCTCTCTCTTTCTGAACGAGAATGGAACACATTTTGCTCTTTGTCTATGTGATGCTTAAATCTAGAGCAGAACCCCTCCTTATATAGCCATAAGGACAAAAGATGTTTCCTCACCAAATATGAATCGTATTCCTAATAGTGATAGGTTGTAAAGCTTCCTCCTTCTCTATAATCAACAAGGATTACAGGTAAACCATCATCAATAAGAATTTTTTATCCTTATCGAAACACTATACTTTAAGAAAACATCTTAGGGAAAATACATGGGCTGGAAAACCCAGCACTAGTATAAAAGGAAAACTATATGCAGGAAGAAATGAAGAATTATAAATAGTCAAATTGTTTATACTACCATGGTTATATTACAAATGAACTAACTTACTAGTTACTAACATCACAATTTATAGAATTTAATGGAAGATACAGAAATCTGTCATAGTAAGATTGTTTACACAATGCGAACGACTTCAAGCTCTAGGTGGTAGTCAGTTACCTAACTAGTTGGAAGTGGATCAGATTCTGCAGTCTAGTTCAAAGACTCGGACAAAATTAATATAAAAAAAAAACATGATGTGGGAGATTGACAACTCTAAAACTATTCCCAGCTAAGTGATGTTGCAGACTCGTGATCATGTGAAGTAAATAATAGTATGCTTGTTTTACCTCAAAAGTAAATCCAGGCAAATTTTACCTTGTGCTGAAGTCTGTAACGGATGCCAAAGGAAGAGTAGAAGGATTAAATAGGGGTGTAAATAAGCCGAGCCGAGCCGAGTCGAATAATAAGGTTGTTCATGTTTGACTCGTTTTCATTCGATCGAGCTCAAGACGGCCCAAAATTTGATTTTTGTGCTTTATGTTCAAGCTCCGCTCAGTTTGAAAAAGCTCGAGCTGAGCTTGGGCCAGCTCATTTTATTAAATGAGGTCGAACTCAAATTGAGCCGTCTTGAATCATATGAATTTAAAATTTTAATATTTAGAAATTAAAAAGAAAATTTAAAATCTAATATCATATCATCACACAATTTTTTTTATAAACGAAATATAACAAATTAAACTTGTTATTGAATTTAAAGTCTTTAACTAATTAATCTAAAAAAAACATTTCAACTATTTCGAATTAATATTATATTTTAAATATTATATTTTATATAAAAATTATGTTTTATATATACTATAAAAGTTAATAAGTCAAACTTAATTAATAAACGAGCCAAGTTTTTAACAAGCCCGAGCTAGCTCGCAAGCTAAACGAGTCGAACGAGCCGAATACTTATTGTTCAAACTCGGCTTATTTTCAAGGTCGAGCTTAATATTAAGCTCAAACTCGGTTCATTTAACTTGACGAGTTTGAGCTGAACAGACTAAAATGAGCCGAACACGAGAGACTTGAGCCTACTTACAGCCCTAGGATTAAAGGTCGAAGCTACTACCATTCCTTTGCAAAAAGTGGAGACAAGATGAAGGCTCCTATAGTATAGTCATAGGCTCATAGCAGGACCATCGATCCCAGTCTATGTCTTACATTTGTGGTGCATAATTCAGAAGGGAAAAGAATTGTCAAATTGGTGTGATATCACCGACATGACCTTTCTCTTCTGCAGAATCTATGCTGATCTTTTGCCGAGATGGCACCATCTTCTCTATAACTGATGTGAAGCTTTTTGTTAGGGTTAGGGTTAGATCCCAGAGATTCTTAGATAGAAGTCACATAGTCCCAAGTCCCAAAGCCCATCAGCGCTCAGCCCAACCAAATATGGGCTGGGTTGGCTGCCAGTTTTGAAGGAACATGTCTGAAATCTCACGCTTGGATGTTTCTAAGCTAATTTGATACAGTTATAAGTTATAACGTGCAAGGCATGACTATGACACTACCTATAACATGTATCATATATGATCCAATTGATATTGGGATTCCTTAAAACAGACACCACTCATCCACACACAGAGTTTCTTCTATCCAAGCATTGCGAAATTATACGTATTTGGGTACATCAATGTGTGATACATATAACCGTCTTGAAAGCTACCTTGGACCGAAAGCAATAAGAAACAATAGCTTGATAAGCATTGTGGACTTCTCCTAGTTGCTTTACCCAAATTTCAGTTTCTCTTCCTTGCAAGACATGACTTTCTTCCCTCCCTTTCCCTCCACTCAAATTTTATTCCTATATACTTGTATAAAAACAGAATGCACACAATACATGCCTATCAAAACAAACCAACCAAGAAACCAAAGCATTAAGGAGGGGAGAGATAAACCTGATCGACGCGTTTGTTATCAATGAAGATCAAGTTAGGAGCTAAGGAATCCAAGCATGAAGGTGAGCCAAAACTTCCCCTCTTGCACGACACACCGTTACCGGAACTAGATGAGAAAAGAACGCTGGTGCAGAGAGCCATGAACCAGACGTTTCAGAGCACAGCTCATTTGGCCAATCTTTTACCTACTGGAACAGTTCTTGCATTTCAACTTCTGGCACCTATATTCACAAACCAAGGCAGCTGCGATTCGGTCAGCAGGGTCATGACTGCTGTCCTTGTAGGCCTCTGTGGTGCTTCTTGTTTTCTACTCAGTTTCACTGATAGCTATAGGGACAACAAGGGGAATGTCTGCTATGGATTTGCTACATGCAAAGGCCTATGGATCATAGATGGCTCAACCTCCCTTGCACCAGAAGTGGCTGCAAATTTCAAATTGAAGTTTATAGATTTCCTCCATGCTTTCATGTCCATACTTGTATTTGCAGCTATTGCACTATTCGACCAGAATGTAGTGAATTGCTTCGATCCAGCACCCTCAGATAAGGCTGAGGAGGTTCTCACATCATTGCCAGTTGCCATTGGTGTATTCTGCAGTATGTTGTTCGTTGTGTTTCCAACCAAGCGCCATGGAATTGGATTCCCCCTCTCTGCATGCTAAGAGTCCTCCTGTCTGATCAAGTTGTGGAGCTCTGTTGCAACCTTGCTTATTCTTTATTTGATCCCGGCATCCTCCAAGTTCTGTCGATGTCGATTTGATTCGTGTTGTTTGTATATTCTAGTTCTAGTTCAAAATTTCATGGCACTTGTGAAGAAATAAATTTTGAAGTATACGTTTGTTGATGGATCGGAAGACAACAAAAATAGTTTCCCGTATTGATTTAAGAAATGCTTGTCAGATCTACTTATCTAACAACATAATAAATGAACAGATAACTTGCCTGTATTGCAAGACTGGGGTATGCAAAAAACTAAACAATAAGCAATTGGTCTATACTATCAAATTATCTCCACCAAAAGCTAAATGAAGTGTTTATGAATCCACTGAACTAAACAATGAACTGAGGATGTCATCTTGGAATCTTGGATAGGCACTAAACTTTGAGCCAGGAGAGAACATATAAATCCAGTATGAACAATCACCAAGGACATCAATGTTTAAAACTTTGCAAGGGCAAGTGCTATATTTTGCTCGCACTAATGTATACTCTGTGATCACTAACAACAACAGTGTCGAGGTAACAAATCTTTATGATAAGGGATACAAGTGTATCGGTGGACTTAATAGCTCAAAACTCATCCGTATTGTTCATCACCTATTTCGCCCATCAGCTCAGCCTGCAACAATTCAGCAGGTTCACGCACCTTTGTTCGATCCCAAAACCCTTCAACCACAGCATTCCATATTCCATAATCTGGAATGCATCCATCAAGCACCATCTCATCAACAATTCGATAAGCTTTGTGCAGGTCACCTTTCTTACAAATGCATTTGACCAGTGTATCAAAAGTTCCTTCATCAATAGAAAAACCCCTGGTACGCATGCTAAGATACAACTGAAAGGCTTGAGTTAGGTTTCCACTATTACACATGCCTTGGACTACTGCATTATGGATCCTAACATGAAGGCTCCAGGTTATTCTGTTTGGTGAAATCCCACCAAGGACCATCTCATCAAGAAAGTTTGCAGCTTCGTGGAACTTGGAAACATTGCAGGAGCAAGTTATTATTTTCCCATAGTGCCCTGCATCTGGTTTCAAGCCCTGCAGCTTCATTCTGTCCAGAATCTCCAAAGCCTCTCGAAGCTTCCCTTCTTCGCAGAGTCCATGAAGCAAAGTACTATAAGTAATCATGTTGGGCAAATGGCGTTTGCTAACCATTGAGTCTAATAGTTCCATTGCTTGTGAAGAACGTCCACCCTTGCAAAACCCATCCATCAAAGAGCTATAAGTTAACACATTTGGATTGATACCTTTGCATTTCATTTCTTCAAACAATTCCACTGCTTCCTCCAAATTGTTAGATTGACACAAACCACGTATCAAGCAAGTATATGTCACAACAGACGGCAAACAACCTTTTGTTCCCATATCTCGGAATAGCTCCTTTGCTTCACCGATCTTTCCCAACTTACACAATCCATTAATTAAAGTACCATATGTATATGAATCAGGGGTGCAGCCATGATCGGGCATCTCACGAAAAATCTGGAGAGCTGCAGCCATGGAACTACTGTTCTTACAAAGCGCTTTAATCAAGATATTAAGTGAGACAACACTAGCTGGAATACCCGCTTTCCTCATATACTTGTAGAATCTGAAAGCCACCTTCAACTGGTTTTCTTCAACAAGAATCCCAAATATCGTAATGTAAGACTTATCAGTTGGTTTGCACTGATACTCCTCCATCTTTTCAAACACCCTGACAGAATCCAGTGGCCTATGAACTCGAGCATACCCTCTACAAACTGACAAGAATATATCTTCCGTAACACTGCACTTCTCCTCCTTCATTCTATCAAGCAGCGCCTCTGCAGACCTGAACTGGTTTGCAGATACTAGTCTACGTATCATGAGGCCAAATGTGCTGTGATCGTGCCGAAAACCATTGGTGTACTCAGCTGTCGCGGAATCAAATATAATAAGCGCTTTCTGTAGGTCCTTCTCGGCTTTTATCAGCTTCCCAACTTGCGAAGAAGTGATCTGTTTCGACCATTTAAACAGGGTTTTACTCCCCATAGTTATAGCCACACCACTCTTTCTAACTATCACTCAACTGAATCAAATTAGTCCAGAGCTACCAAAACCAACATTAACCCACGACTTTTATCAGGAAAATTAAACCACAACACATGCTGTAGGTACTTTTTCTTGTGATAGAAACTCTTTTGCGCATTTCATCAAACATCTTGTGTGCATGAAAGTGGTAACAAGGTAAGCTCAGTTTTAAGAGAAAGTTTTACTATCTTACTCTGCAGATTCCTACTGCCCATCAAGAAGCTGTAGCTCTGTTTGGGATTCGGCGTGGTTTTCCGTCGTCGGTGACAGTGTGGGAATACCGGAGGCTTTTGACGGCATCAGTGAGATGTGAGAACAGTCACTCAGTGACTCAGAGATGCCGAAAATCGAATCAGCCGTATAAATATGGATTGGGTCCAATGACGAGTACTTTGCCTATTTAGGCCCAACCATATTGTGGTTGTGGAGTTGAAATTTGATACTTTTCCTAACCCAAATGGAAAAAGAAATTCCAAATGCAACACCATTTCACTCTTCATCCATTTCTTTACCTTCTTCCTTTTTTCGAATTTTAATGGTTACTTGATACGATTCTAAGGCAACGCTCATGCACCATCAAATGTTATTTTGAAACTTAAATAACTAACTAACTAAGTACAAAATTATTCACTAAGACATAATTAAATTACTTAAATATCGATAACTAATAAACTACAAAAAAACCATAATAGTAAAAACTATCAACAATGAAGTAAATACTAAGCAAAGATAAGTCTTTCACGCGACAACATCAATACACGTGGCAACTTTGCACTTGGCTGTCTTTATTCACTTATTCTGAACTAATGCATTTAGCGAGATATCGATCGTACCGATTAGATGATCATACTAATTGACCGAATGTCTTGCATTACCCTCTACGACACAAAAGCTCTTCCAACAATTATTGAATTACCTTCTTCCCGTGACAAACAACCACCATAAAAACACCATTTCACGGATTCACCATTTCCACATTTTCACCCCAAACAAAAGAAATAAGAGGCATCAACGAAACAAAAACGATAAGCCTTTCAAAATCAACACCCCGCCTCGTAGCTCGTAAGCCTCTCAATAGGGATAAGTGGGCTCCCACCACCCATATCATATCGACATATCCCTCCCTCTCTACCCTTCACTTTCCCTCCCCATCATCTCCACCCCACCACCGTCCGATCAATCCCTCATCCTCTTACCCTGCTCCTCCCCCGCACCCAATCCAAACCCCAGCGAATGAAAAACAAACGCTAAATTAACCGCTCCCAACTCCATAAGAGCTCACTCTTCATTTCCCCCAAAAACCGAACACCCCTCTCTTACAATGGAGTCGCGAGTGCTGTCACGCGCCACCGCCTTCGCCTCCTCCGTCCCCAGCCTCCGCAAGTCCGCGCGCCACCCCGCCTCCGCGGTCTCGTTCGTCTCGGCGCCCCGCCGGTCGATCGGCGCCGTCAGCGAGGGCGGGAACTTGATCTGGGGGAGGCAGCTCCGCCCGGCGTTGCTCCTCGAGGCGTCTCCGTCGAGGAGGGAGACGACTGTCAACCCCTGCCATGCCGCCGCCGCCGCCGAGGGAGGCGATTCCGCCGGGTGAGGTCCGTTACTTCCGTTTTCCGTCTCGGCCTAACGCTTTCTCTCTCTTCCTTTGTTTTTCTCACTCTCTCTCTCTCTCTCTCTCTCTCGACAGAGATAAGCCCGCTCCGGCCGGTTTCTTCGACAAGTACCCGGCGCTGCTCACCGGCTTCTTTTTCTTCATGTGGTAAGTGATGACGTCACTCTTCTCTGAGCTAACAAATTTGTGTGAGGACTGGAAATGACGAATATGTCCTTCGTACATCAGGTACTTCCTGAACGTGATTTTCAACATATTGAACAAGAAGATCTACAACTACTTCCCGTATCCATAGTAAGTCTCCTCTCTTTTGGATTGCTGAGGGTGTTTTGGTAAATTTGCGAGTACTGATCGGAGAAAGTTGGTTACAGCTTCGTGTCAGTGATACACTTGGGAGTTGGGGTGGTTTACTGTCTGCTCAGCTGGGCAGTTGGCCTTCCTAAGCGCGCTGTAAGTCAAAACAGTGAAAACTATAATTTGTAAAGAGTAATTATGTAGATGCAGTAAAAAGAATCAGAATTTAACTGTGGTAAAACTCTCATGTAGCCTATGGACTCGACCCAATTGAAGTTGCTGATCCCTGTCGCGGCGTGCCACGCGCTGGGGCACGTCACCAGCAATGTCTCATTTGCAGCCGTAGCTGTCTCATTCACTCACACCATCAAAGGTAAAAAGTGAAAATTGACTATGCATGTGTTACTCTTGGTAATAAAGCTAATGTGGTATAATGGTAGTTAGTAAATGATCAGATTTTACCATGATAGCATTAACATTTGAAGCTTTGTTTTTTTGGTTTTTCAGCTCTTGAGCCATTTTTCAATGCCTCTGCTTCTCAGTTCATACTTGGACAATCGATCCCCTTGCCCTTGTGGTTGTCTTTGGCCCCTGTTGTTCTTGGTATGCTTTCGGATTTGTGTTCTTTCAATCTCGTAGTTAGGTTAAGTATATGTATGCAGATTATCTTGTGTTAAAGTACGGCACAACTTATTCAAAGTTTGTGTTACCTAAATGATCATTACATTGAAATGCAGGTGTGTCGATGGCGTCACTCACTGAGTTGTCATTCAATTGGCTTGGTTTCATTAGTGCTATGATTTCAAACATCTCCTTCACCTACAGGAGTATCTATTCAAAGAAAGCCATGGTGAGCTTAGCCTCTCTGAGACTTTTATTGGCATGTTGTTTGAATTATTCATCAGGCATTGCTAATAATCCATTTTTATTGATTTTTTGCAGACTGATATGGATAGTACCAATTTGTATGCCTACATCTCAATCATCGCACTGTTTTTCTGCCTTCCACCCGCCATCATTGTAAGTAAAAGTTCTACTGTGATCCCTGCAGCAAGTGTTGGTTCTCTAAATGAAATAATAATTTGACCTCTATGGCGTACTGCCTTATATCATAGGTGGAGGGACCTCAACTGCTCAAGCACGGTTTCGCTGATGCAATTGCTAAAGTAGGCCTTGTCAAGTTTGTTACTGATCTTCTTTGGGTGGGGTTGTTTTACCATCTCTACAATCAGGTAAAACGGTCTTTTTTTTTAGCTCAAACGGTACCTCAATGATAATGTCTTGAATGTGAATTATAAGATTCTGACCCTCTTTTTTGGGTTTTCATTATCAGCTGGCCACCAACACCCTTGAGAGAGTGGCACCTCTTACACATGCAGTTGGGAATGTGTTGAAACGTGTCTTTGTGATTGGTTTCTCAATTGTTGTCTTTGGTAATGATGCTTATTTTTTCTTCAGCTTCTAGATATCTGCCTTTAAATTTCTTTGTTTCTTAGTTAACTTCAGCTTTTGTTTCTTTGAATCAATAGATTTTTGAGTTCTTACCTGTAATGAATTGATGCCACCACAGGTAACAAGATTTCAACACAAACTGGTATCGGAACGGCCATTGCAATTGCTGGAGTTGCAATCTACTCTTTCCTCAAGGCCAAGATAGAGGAAGAGAAACGAGTGAGTCAGATATAACTAATTTAAGTTCATGCTACACTCGTATGGAACAAACATTATTACATACAATACTCTTCATTAATTGATTCTTGTTTATGGCCGTTTCATTTGTGGTCAACTCTTACTAGTTTCTTGAATGAGTTTGATTACGAAGAGAATCCACTTGCCAATTGGTGCTCATGAGATCAGGCCTTATTAATCCTAAGGATCTAACATTTATTTTATTTGCATTGACAGCAAGCAAAAGCTGCATAAGAAGAAAGGAAGAATGGGAGATCGAGGAAATCTTGTATTGTAAATTTCATAAATTTCCGTCAGGTTGAAATGGCAGATTGAGTATCTATTATCTTCTATGTCAGAGTTTGTTTATTATTCTTCACCCTTTTCCCCATTGATCTAGAATATAAACATATTCTAGTTTGCAATGGTCTCAATAATGTATCAATTTATTCTGCCTCTCCTATAGAGCTTTTATCTGGAAGTCTGCTACAATATGAAGATATTTCATACGAGTCTATAGCTTGTTTGAGGTTCGCATAATTGCATTGCCATTCAAAATTCACACTTGCACTCTGCGTACACCATCCGTGAGAACCATAAACCATTTCATCAATCCAGTCAGATCGATAAATTTGGATACAGGGAAAATTGTCTTATAAGGCCTTAAAGATTTGCATCTCAGCTTCCTCCCACCACCTTCTTATTACAACACTGCCGAAATACAAGAGCTTATCCTTCCGAGCCATTGTTAATGTCAACTCTTTAACTAGTTTAAGTTTGGAGTCTCTAAGAATAGAGGATGATGTTACTCATATGGCGATATTTCTTCCGTCATTGAAGACTGTATCCCTCAAGTCTGTGGAGCTGACTAAGGAATATATTATTGTACTGGCTAATTTCAAGGTGCCCTTTCATCGAGTACTTGTCATTAACCTATTGCGTCGGGTTCGAATCGCGGTGTAGAATTGCACAGTCTAGAAAGCTCAAGTATTTGGAGATTAATAATTGCAGTTTTGTGCATGTCTGATGTAGGAAGACCAAAGGATCGCAGAGCAGATTGATGCGTGCAATGCCAACAACTTGTTTTTTAGTGTTTTTACTATGATTGTATTGAATAATTTTTCGTATATATTCATTGTGTTCATGCGAATTCGTCTACATAGTAATAGCATTGTAATATCTAAACTAGAAGAACATGCAAGCTATTAGTTCTGCATGTCTGGAATCACTTCTGGTACTTGTTTTAAGCGTCTTTCATGTTCCTCCGGTTGTTGTAGCATCTCTATCTTGCGCCAATACACACTAAGATCTCGGCTGATCCATCCCTTCTGCTTCTTCTCATGAACAATGCAATTTTCTAACCAAACCAACTCTCTTTCAATCCAATCCTTGGTTAAGTCCTCGTGCAGCTCTCTTGCCTTTTGCTCAATCTATGCAACTGTATGTCTCCTTAGAAAGCAAATCCTCACATTCTTCCTCGGTGAAGTGGCAATCCGATAACAGAGAAATTGATATAGGATCCTCTCTTCCAAGCAATTCCAGAAGAGTCTCTCCACTCTTGTTAGTAGTGCCCTTAACTTGTATGAGTTTGTGATCAGAAGAGTTATGTCCTTCATAATTTTCCACTCGCACAAAGCTTCCCACCACCTTTCTCTCCCAACTTTCGGGCTGCTCCAATATCAACTTCTCCACTAAACTCCCCCTCAAGTATATAAGCTTCATGTTACTAGCTACTATAGATGCATAACAGGTCTCTTCAATATTTTCCAAATGTTGATCCAGAAAACTAAATACATCGACCACATCTACCTCATCCTTTCTAAAAAATTTATTCAGCCTCCAGTCACATCTGATCTTTGTCTTCTTATTTGTGTACTCAAGTAAGTGTCTCTCGATGACATACTCATAGATTGCAGATCCCAACTCACGCTGTGATAATTGTTTGCTTGTATCTTTCTTAACGGATTTGAGGAACCCGATCAAAGGTTCCGATCCCCATCCGATGAATTCTGCTTCTACCTTCAGCCTTTTTGGTAACATAGATTTCTGAAATCGTAGATGATCATCATTATCATTGTCATCAAATATAAATTCTTCTGCTTCTGCCTTCCTTTTTCCCAATACTGACTTATGAACTTCTATATGCTCATCATTATCCTCAGCATCCTCATATTGATCATCATTGTTACTACTTGGGGAATAAATTAACATCATCCAAAGTCAAGCCCCCGTTTTCTTTTATGATTTCCCAACACTCCTTGAATCGGCATTCAAATGTGTCCCTATCCTCGAAGTCTATTCTCTTTCCATCTGATCTATATTCTGAGTTCGATTCCGCGAGCCTAACAAGCTGCAAACACTCCTTGCAGAGGCCTTCCTTGTTCTTCCCTCTTCTGAGTGCAAACTCAGAAGCAACACTAATATTACTTGCGCAGCAAGGGTCACATAATGCGTATGTACAGCAAATGAGAAGCTAATTGCCACTGATCCGGTAAGACACTGGGAACACAAGTGCTTCCTACAAGTCCACCGCTTTCTGATTTTGAGGATGTATTTGCTTCTTCCTACACATTTAGGATGATAAACTTTCGAGCAGCCCTCGTGGTCACATAGCATTAAACGCCCACCATCTTTGCAGATGAAGCACCAATCCTCCCAGTTTTCCCTATTTATTTTCTTCTTCATCTTTCTTCACCTGATATAATTTCTGTATTTTCAGTGATGGAGGAAATTGAATGTTGATTTGGACTAGTATAAAAGGAATTGTTATTGCTTTAATATATAGGTTTGGACTTTTCAAGTAAGAAGAGGAGTCCTTTGACTCCTTTCCAGGTAAGGATCCTAAGCACTAGTCTTACATGCTGTTTTCTTGGTCTCACAGATTATGGAGACTCGTTACTAATATATGCATGCGTGATTTGCTTGTGTTTCGTTTGTAGAGTTTGCTCGTCGCTTTCATTTGTAGTAGAGCTTTGTCTGGTTTTGGTGGTGTCTCACTTTGCTGGAAATTGGAAGAATTCTATTAAAATTGGAGAGCTTTTGTTTATCCCTTGCTGCACTAAACTACTAATCTAACACGAGCAGAATCAGATTATACAAGTTCGAAGTAATCGGGATGCCAGGGAGCCATCATGATTTTATATTGATTAACCTCATGAACGTGACTGAGATTCACCAAGTAGTCATGTTCTTTATTCTCATTCTGGGGCTTATATGGAATTTTTGCTTTCAGAGGTTTTTGTATGCGTAGTTATCATGAATTTTTCGTAAGAGTTTGATTTTGGCGAAATAAAGCCTAGTGTGCGAGACACCGTCCTTATATGAGAAATAGCAACAAATCTACTAGATCATAATGAAGAACTTGTAACACATTTCTTTCGGTTGTTCTATGTGACAAAGAAACATAGACAATTGAGTTTAGATAATTCAAGTTGGTTGAGTAAATGTAAGACTAATGGTTTCGTCTCAAACTATTTAAAATTTAAAACACCACCCTTCAAATTTTCCAAACTCTGATCTTCTAGGCTGATCAAATTTTTGATGAAGATACATTTTACCTTCATTGAAGTGCAGATGGATCAATATTTCTCATTGAAGGAACATATAAGCAAAAGAGAAACAACAGGAACAACCTTAAAATTCGAAAGTCAACAAAGATTGTCTATGTTTTTGGCATCCATACACTCGCTGGAACCAAAACACACAAAAACAAAAGGAAGGAAATCCATCTCGTTTGGAACGAATTAAAAAGAGGAACCAAGTGACCAAACCACAAAAAATTAATAGGGCAAAAAGTGAAAAACATATAGGAAATTAAAAAACGAAAAACAAAAAAGAAAGAATTATGGAAGGTGGGATTAGAGTGAGGACAGACTGTTGTTGGTTTTATGTTCCTGATTTTGCCTATTCCTATTTTTTGATGCTGCACTTGTTGCTGTTGTTGTTGTTATTGTCATCAAACAATTTCTGAATTCCACAAACATTTATATATATTATTCACACATTATTATTCTTATCATCAAAATCAAAATCAAAATCAAAACCAAAACCCAAATTATATTCCCATCATGATAATTGTACACACACCTTTCTCTTTCTCAATCGCTTATTATTTCCTTGACTGTTACGGTAATCCCTTAAAGAGATAAAAGGGTTGCTCGGATTCTTTGTTTGCTTTCATAAAGTCCCAGTCTTTGTTCATGACCCCAAATTTCTAGGGTTTGTGAGATTTTGACATAGAGAGAGCCCAGATCTCGATGGAGGGTTCGGAGGGAGATAATCAGAATCGGAATCATGATAGCAGCAATAGTAAATTGAACAATTCCGGCGACGGCGGAGGAGCCAAGCCCAAGCGACAGATGAAGACGCCGTTCCAGCTCGAAACCCTAGAAAAGGCCTATGCTAGTGAGTTTTTGTGATTCTGGGTTGAAATTTTTTGGGTTGAATTATGTTAAAGATTGGATTTTTGATTCTGGGTTGTGTTTAATTTTGTGATCAGAGGAGACTTACCCGTCGGAGTCAATTAGGGCTGAGCTTTCGGAGAAATTGGGGCTTTCCGATCGGCAGTTGCAGATGTGGTTCTGTCACCGGAGGCTGAAGGACAAAAAGGAAGGTGGTTCGGGTTCGGGTCAGGCTCCTGGGCCGGGTCCGGGTCCAGGTCCGGTAAAGAAGCAGAGGAAGGCGGTGGCGGTATTGCCGGAGCCTCCTGTGGATGACTTGGCACACGGGTCGGAGCCAGGGAGTGACTATGGGTCAGGTTCCGGCTCCGGCTCAAGCCCATTTGGGCATGCAGACCGCAATGTGGTGGATGAAATGCCGAGGAGGAGGCATTATGAGTCACAGCAGTCGGTTACGGAGCTTAGAGCCATTGCTATTGTGGAAGCTCAGTTGGGAGAGCCGTTGAGGGAAGACGGTCCGGTGCTTGGGATAGAGTTTGATCAATTGCCCCCGGATGCTTTCGGGGCACCTCTAGGTATACAGCTTGGTTCACGGTGCTTTGCACCATAAACCATATAGGATATGATTGCAGAATTATGCATGGTATAATGATGCTTGTTATGATTGTGTTGACAATCCTTTTGTGTTTATAACATGCATATTGTAATGTGTGAGGAACTAGAAATATGCGACCTTTTGCTCTATGTTCATATATGTTGGGTTTTTCATGAGCTTAGCAAATTTACAAGTGCATTTAGATTAAACTTGCTGGTCATAAGATGTTGGTTTTACAAGTTAATTATTTGCTAAAAGACTGCACAGTTGTATAGAAAGCATCTAATTCATTGCTCAATGAAATAAATTATTACTTCTTGGATATTTGGGTTTTTGCTAATCTTTTGATTTTTTGCTTGGTGAATCAGTAGCAGAGCAGCAGAAGCGGCATGAATCGAAACCAAATAAAGTATGTGTCTCATTTCTTTTATAAAAAGATTGTTTTTGTTCGATAGCAATGGGCCAATATATGTTCTCATCTAAAGACGATTACATTTTCTCGATACCCCTCAGGGTTGTCTAGCAGATTATGAGTGATCACTTTCTTGAGAACTTCATTGATTCTATCTTTGCTTATTATTAGTATATGCTTTTTCTCAGGGTACTCCGAGATCTCTCCATGAATATCCATATATCCAAGACCACCCCATTATTCGGCCTGATGTTTATGGACAAGTTGCTCAATCTCATTTTTGTGATTCAGCAATTGATGGTCCAAATGCAAGAACATCACCCTTTGCAAGCGGTAATGAACAGTTGTCAAGGGGTCATGGTCGGGCTCGTATACTGTCACAACAAGAGAGGCAAGCAGTGGCCTATTCATCTCCTGGTGATGATGGGTTACTTCAAAGGGACGCCTTTATCAATGTTAGAATGAATACTCAATATAGTGAACCCCCTATTATTGCACCTGAAAACCCTAATGTATTGTCTGACGGTCAAATTAATGACACTATGCTGAGAATGGAAAGGAAACGCAAGGTATACATCAACTGCATTTGCCTCAAAGTATAATTCCTCAGCCATGGAAGACTATAATAATTGCCTCTTGCAGGGTGAAGAATTCAGAGTGGCTAAAGAAGTTGAAGTTCATGAAGTTCGAATCCGGAAGGAGATGGAAAAACAAGATATTCTGAGGAGAAAGGTTCGACTTCCCAGCAATAAGTTTATATACTTGGGCATAGCAGTTTGTATGCTGATATTTTGAATTTTTTTAATAATTTGCGTCCGATTATAGAATGAGGAAAGAATCAGGAAAGAAATGGAAAGGCAAGACCGAGAAAGGAGAAGGGAGGAAGAGAGGTTGATGCGTGAGAGGCAGCGAGAGGAAGAGAGATCAAAGAAGGAGCAAAAACGTGAAAACGAACGAAGGGAGAAGTTTTTGCAGAAAGAAACTATAAGAGTGAGTTTGGGATCTGCTGATGTGGTCATTTGTTCCATTAGCTGGATTTTTCAGTGTAATATTTGCATATTCTTGTTTCTTCTGCCCCTTTTCTTTGCCTTATATCTCTTGGGTACGTCTTGCAGGCTGAGAAAATGAGGCAAAAGGAAGAGCTTCGAAAAGAGAGAGAGGAAGTGAGACGCAAAGCTGCACTTGAGAAGGCTACTGCTAGAAGGCTTCTTAATAAATCTATGGAACTTTATGAGGATGAGCAACTAGAGCTAATGGAGTTGGCTGCTGCAAGCAAGGGATTATCTTCAATAATTAGTATTGATCCCGACACCAATCTTGATGCATTCCGAGGTAAGTGTTACTTGGCATTGTCTGCTAAAAGGTATATATATATATATATATATATATATATATATATATATATATTCCACTCAAATAGTTCCCGTCTTTATGCCTTTGAAATATCAGATTATCCTGGTTTGATCATTGTATTATCTTCGTCTTTCTTTTTCCTGAATGAGAGAGTTCACATTGATCCCCAAAAAATTATTTAAAAGAAGAAAGAAATAATTACTAGCTAAAGAACGGACTCATGGGACTATCTTTTCTGTTTTGCTACAAGATTTTGTATTGCAACCAGTTGAATTGACCACTGTATTTTTGTGGCTTAGATGATCTGACTGCATTTCCACCCAAGTCTTTGCAATTAAAAAGACCATTTGCAGTTCATCCGTGGATTGATTCTGAGGAGAACATTGGCAACTTTCTCATGGTATGTGATTTTCCTTGTATGAGATGTTCTTGAATGTGTTATAGTTTTCTAGTAGTTCCTTGTCCATAATGCATGATCACTGGAATACTGGATGGTAATATCCTGGGAGTCTTGTGATACTTGTTTCTACTTGGATTTTTCCTAGTTCTCTCACAGTATATTTTCTTTGGGTTGTGTGGACGTAGTAATCCTGTTATGTTGGTACTTATGCTTTTTGTACTGGAGACTAATTACCACCTCTACAAATGATGTTGTTTTGTTTACCGGCCTTAATTTTTTATATTGATTTTGGCAATTTTTTGGATAGATCTTTACTTAGTTGAATCATTAAGTGGCAACTATAGACTTCTTAAAGTCTGGATTCTAGAGTTTGTGTATAAAAGTCATAAAGTGCAATCTCAAAATACTCTGATTGGTACCTATGCTCATGGTTTTGCATAAGATGCCCTCTAGGAAGGTCCTTACACATTATTTTTATAGGGTACTTAGATTATATGATCAGTTAATATGCCTTCATTCTGATTGAATAACATGTTGGTGTGTTTGACAGGTTTGGAGATTTATAATTACATTTGCAGATATTCTTGAGTTATGGCCTTTTACTCTGGATGAATTTGTTCAAGCTTTTCATGACTATGTAAGCCGCCAATAAGTATTTTAATTTAAAAATTGCACATTTTACCTGTTTTCCTGCTCTCTGAGATTTTATACGCCCTTGATATCAGGATTCAAGGTTGTTAGGAGAGATTCATGTTGCTCTCTTAAGGTTAATCATAAAGGATATAGAAGATGTTGCAAGGACACCTTCTACTGGACTAGGATTCAATCAAAATGGTGCTGCTAATCCTGGAGGTGGACATCCACAGATTGTTGAAGGAGTAATTTCCACTCTCTGCATGCACTCCAGATCCTTTGCTTATCTCATGTCTGTTTCCCTAATTGTTCTTAGAACTTACTTGATTTTAATATCTGTTCAGGCATATGCGTGGGGCTTTGATATAAGGAACTGGCAGCAGCACTTGAATCTGCTAACATGGCCTGAAATTTTTCGCCAACTAGCACTCTCTGCTGGATTTGGGCCACAGTTGAAGAAAAGGAACATCTCATGGTCATACTTGCCTGATAATGATGAGGTTCTCTTTCTAACTTATGGTATCTTTTACTTTTCAAACAACACCATTCTAGTGTATCAGTTTATAAAAGAGCAAAGGAAAGAAGGACCTCCAATTTTCTGTTTCTTATTTCAAATTTATATATAGAGTGAGACTATATCTTAGTTGGAAAGAGTATTATAATGTGTACTGCTGGCCTTCCAGATTAGGCATTGTGTTTAATGCTGTGTCATCTATGTCAGAAATGAACCCCCTTAGATGTGATTGTTCGTATGCCTTTTTTTTTTCAGTAGAGTACAATTCAATTTTTAGAAATTGGGGCCTTCAATCCCATTCAATGTTTCTTAAGAGTAATCAAAAGATTTATGGCAACCCTTGTAATTTCAGGAGAAGGGATGTCATGATGTAATTTCAACTCTGCGCAATGGTGCGGCAGCTGAAAATGCATTTGCAATTATGCAAGAAAAGGGTTTATTAGCTCCACGGAGATCCAGACATCGGTTGACACCTGGAACAGTAAAATTTGCAGCTTTTCATGTCCTTTCTCTTGAGGGAAACAAGGGATTAACGGTGTTAGAACTTGCTGAAAAGATTCAGGTTAATTTTGAAGCGCTCTAAACTTAAACAATGTTGTGTCGAGCAGACTGTTTAATACCAAAATTATGTTCTTCTTTCCTGACTTTTTTTTTCTGTATGTCATCTGTTATCATTCTCTAAGAAATCTGGCCTTAGAGACCTGACAACAAGCAAGACGCCAGAGGCTTCAATTTCTGTTGCTCTGACCAGAGATACTAAGCTTTTTGAAAGAATTGCTCCTTCAACATATCGTGTACGATCTGCTTACAGAAAGGACCCTATTGATGCTGAGGCGATACTTTCTGCAGCTAGGAAGAAGGTTCAGATATTTGAAAATGGGATTTTAGCTGCAGAAGATGTTGATGAGGTTGAAAGAGATGATGTTGAAGAGGTTGAGAGAGATGAAGACTCCGATTGTGATGAAGTTGATGAGGATCCTGAAGTTGATGACCTTGCTACTCCAGCCATTGCAAAGATATCCCCTGATCAGTATAATGAAGTGGCTCCTTTCTCAGAGAATGGACAGCAAAATTTATGCATTGATGCTGCACTAAATGCGCCAAAGGAGTTTGAGAAGGATGTTTCATCTTTACCGGTCAGTGATTCCAAAGACGCAGACGGTCCAAGTGTCTCCTCCAAGGAGTGTGTTTCTGGTGTAGAAGTTAGTACTAGCAATCTTGATCAAGATAATATGGAGATTGATGAAAGTAAGGCAGGTGAATCATGGGTTCAAGGGCTAACAGAAGGGGATTATTCTGATCTCAGTGTCGAAGAGCGTCTTAATTCCCTTGTTTCCTTAATTGGTATTGCAAATGAAGGAAACTCTATTCGTGTTGTTCTTGAGGTTAGCATTTCATTAGAACCTTTTGAAATATCAAGGTATTAGTTTCTTTCTCTGTTCAAATCTGACACCAATAATATACAGGATCGCTTAGAAGCAGCAAATGCGCTGAAGAAGCAAATGTTGGCGGAGGCACAGCTTGACAAAAGTCGCTTTAAGGAAGAGAATGTGAGCAGATTAGATATTCCATCTTTTATGGGAGGCAAAGCTGAAGCACCTGTTACCGGAGTGGAAGAAGGCCAAAGTCCTCTACTGGATATTGATAATAGAATCAATGAGGAAGGAGCTGCAGAAAATCCAAATTCGAATCACCTTAACAGTGTGCCTGTTGAAAGGTCCCTGGTATCTCAAGATATTTCCATGGGCCCTGAAAACATCATGAATCAGCAATTGGCTTGCGCATCAAAAAAGTCACGCTCACAGTTGAAATCATATATTGCCCACAGAGCAGAGGAGATGTATGCATACAGGTCCCTCCCTCTTGGCCAGGATCGCAGGCATAATCGGTACTGGCAATTTGTAGCATCCGCTTCAAGCAATGATCCGGGTTCAGGCAGAATCTTCATTGAACTAAACAATGGAAATTGGAGGCTCATTGACACTGAAGAGGTACTTGAAATGCTTACGCTTTTATCATTTTCTTTACAGCACATTCTTCAAATGGACAGCAGTTGTGTGTGTATTCACATTGATTTTAGTTGGTTTCTGGTCGGACGAAACCATGTCAGTCCTTTTAGGCAGATGGGACTGAGGGTAGGTGTGTTGTACTTCCTGAGAAACATTACTCTGTCACCATTGAGGTATCAGATCATTATTGGTCTTTCTGTTGATGTTGCCAGCATGCATTAGCTATCCAAGTCCTGAATTATATTTGCAATAGTTTTTTGCCTGCTGTCCTATGTAATATATTTTATGTATATTATATGTATGTATAATATTTCTTTTGAAATACTTGTCACCGTAGTCATGAAACAGTGATTGCACGTCAAGTTAGTGATATTATGCCATTTCTACCTTTCTCTGATCCTATGACTATAAACACTTTTCTATCCTTAGAGAGCTGCAGATGGTTTTATGACCATCACTTTGGCGTTTTAATTTGTTCGTTGTGTGATTTTGTAGGCATTTGACACTCTTTTGATGTCGCTGGATACGCGTGGTATTAGAGAATCCCATTTACGTTTAATGTTGCAAAAGATTGAGGCATCCTTCAGAGAAAATGTTCGTAAAAATGTGCGTCCTTCACGTAGAAATCATGTTAAAAAGGAAGGTGATGAAATGGATTCTAGTCCCGACTACCCTTCGAGTTTTGACAGCCCTGGTAGTACGGTTTCTGCTTTAAATTCTGAGATGGGGGAGACATCCTCTTCTTTCAGAATTGAGCTCAACAGAAATGAAAATGAGAAAAAGGCGGCCTTGAGAAGGTATCAGGATTTTCAGAAGTGGCTGTGGAGAGAATGCTCTAGCACATCAGCACTAAGTGCCTTGAAATCTGGGAAAAAGAGGTGCAGAGAGCTCTTTGATCTTTGCGATTTCTGCCTCGGTTGTTACTACTCTGAAGACTCCCACTGCAGTTTCTGTCATCAGACTTTTGGTGCTACCTATGAAAATCTCGACTTTTCTGAACATGTAATACGATGTAAAGAGAGAAGGAACTTGGAAACTTGTGATATCCATGTATCAGGTACTTCTGTTCCTCTGGCCAGCAGATTGCTCAAGGCCTTCATAGCTCTTGTTGAGGTGAGATACTAACGACTGATGAAAAAAAAAATCTCAACTGTGTTTTTTCTTTATAACCTGTCATCCTGGCATCTAATGTATTTTAATGTAACTCAAGCTGCTCAACTCTGGTGTTCACATCCTTCAATCTTTTTTTGACAGGTATCTGTTCCACCAGAAGCTCTTCAATCATTTT
Organism: Argentina anserina; assembly: GCF_933775445.1. Taxonomy (NCBI): domain Eukaryota; kingdom Viridiplantae; phylum Streptophyta; class Magnoliopsida; order Rosales; family Rosaceae; genus Argentina; species Argentina anserina. The sequence continues at coordinate 2,694,579 of NC_065874.1, read as the reverse complement.
GGACAGAAGACTGTCGAAAGGCGTGGGGAGCAAAACTGAATGCATCATCATCGGTTGAAGAACTTCTGCAGGTGTATTTTTTTTTACTGAACCCCATATGGTGTATATCTTTAATAGAACCTCGTACTATGTGTCCGTCATTTCTTTATTCCAGATGCTTCTACTCCATGGTACATTATTTTTGTTTGATTTGCTGATCATTTTGGATTTTTTTTCAGATGTTAACTCTGCTTGAGACGGCAATAAAGCGAGACTTTGTGTCATCAAACTTTGCAGCAACCAATGAATTACTGGGGTCCAGCAAACAGTCAGTGATTGCTAATCCTGATTATCTTGACACCAAATCAGTTTCTGTACTTCCTTGGATACCATATACCACGGCAGCTGTGGCCCTGAGGGTTTATGAGATGGATTCAGCAATTATGTATATACCGCATGAAAAACCTGAGCCCAAGGGCGACAAGGAAGTCGTGGAACATATGGTGAGTTGTTGCCTTCTTCTCTCTTTGCTGTTAGTCAGGCTGCTCATTATATATAGGTTCAAAGATAATGTGCTTCACAACACCAAATAAAAAAATATATATCAAATCACCGTGTAAGTTGAATTCTCATGAAAGTCCAACATGAAATTCCCAAAGGGGAGCATTGTTTTTTCATGTCTGTTAAGTTGGTGGTGGTTTAAGGTTTGCCGCCTTAACAATTGATCTTACTCAATCTGCCTATTTTGTTTTTTCTTTTTGTCTGCAGAAGATTCCTCTGAGATTTACCCCTATGAGGAATGATAGGGAGATCGAACCAACAAAGACTGAACACATTGAACAAAATACTCGCCCGAAAAGTGGAAGAAATAGCCTCAAACGTGGCAGAGGAGGTCGTGAGCAAGGACGCGGTAAAAAGTCCAAATCTGGTGGTAGTCGGCGAAAAGCTAGAGTTAGTGAGAATGAGTATATTAGTCCAGGATTGGTACCTGTGGGGCGGAGACCGCAGACACAAGGGAGTGGACGGGGACGACGTACTGTTAGAAAGAGGAGAATGGACAGGGCTGTTGAGGGGACACACATCAGCCGTATAACTGACCTACGCAGTAGCCCCGACAGTGGAGGGGAATCACCCAGAAACTTGACTGGGGGATGGGAAGATGAAAATATCAATACGGTCCATATGAAAGGTGATGAACGAGAGAGGTATGTGCAGGCAGAGGCACTGGAATCTGATTATGAAGACCAAGTGGTCGGATATGAACAAGGGAACTGGGAAATTGGATTTGATGGGACCTCCAGCGGATGGAACAGAGGCCTACGAGAACCAAGTGATGGGGACATGGATGCTTCTGAAGACGACAACAATGGCGTTGTGGAAGTGAGAGAAGAAGATTCGGAGGGGGATGTAGATATGAGTGATGCTTCAGACGAAGTACCAAACAGACATGACGATGACACAGATTCAGCTTCAGTTGATGATGACGACTACAGTGATTGAAGTATCGTGCTTTGAATTAGTTATGGAAGAGACGAGGCATACATGCTGCATATAATTTTGATAATGCGGCAACTCCACTGGGTGGCTGGTCTCAATCGGAGATGGAGATCTATCTAGGTCTCGGGGCGTTCTCATTTTTGTTACCATCCTTGGTATTATTGCTATTTATTGATTCAGTTTATGAGTTTGATTACTGGATAATACGACTAGAAGTGCTTGGTAGGAGAGCTGTAAGCATGCGGTATAACCAGTCATGCTTAAGAATGCTGCAAATATGTAATGATATTTAGTTTTTTATCTCCATTACTGGAAGAGTTGCATTTTCAAGCCCCAGTCTAAGATTATAGAATCATCACGCAAGTGACGCTACTATTTATTTCTGAATTCAACCAAATCTCTCGACCTATAAAATTAAAGCGACTCGTTACAAATCCAAGTCATCTCAAAAAATATTCACAAACACAGGACTCAGAAACAACAGTAAGATTATGGACCCAAGAGTTTCTTGATTCCGGCCTTCTGGTCAGAAGTCAACCTAGTTGGAAATCTGATGTCGAATTTCACTCTAAGATTTCCCTTTTTGGAGGGATCTTTAGGTATAGGCATACCCTCCCGTGGGATAATCTCTTCATAGGTTGGATGAATGACAGAATTGATGGGGATGTTGAGGGTCCTCCCATCCAGTGTGGTGAGATGCAAAGTGTAACCTGCTAGAGCTTCCGCCAGCGAGATCCGCTGTGTAACAACTAGGTCGTTCCCATCCCTAGTGAATAGGCTGTGTGGTTTCTCGTCGATTATGAATACAAGATCTGCAGGGACTTCGTTTGGATGTTCATTCCCTTTCTCTGGGAAAGTGATCTTTGTTCCTTTTTTCCAGCCAGGCTTCACCTCAATGGTTAAGATTTCCTCCACTGGCAATGTCCTCCTGCATAACATGATAGTTAGTGCCTGAACAGATAAGGGTTTTGCATGAAAACACTTTCTGATGCAATTTGGAGATAACCAGGTAAAGGGATGTGTATGCATCATACTCAGAGAGCAATCCAATCGATCACTTGGTAGTATTAGCAAGACCAGTCATCTAGCTTCAGACTGATATAGACATGAAAACATAATAAAAGAACAAACAACTGCAGTAATCATCGTGGCAAAGTATGCTAAGCTAACAACAGCTACCGGCCTAATCTAGGACGTTTTCAGATGGGAGCCAAAGTTGCATCATGAATGGTGCCTTATTGCAAACAAATGTGTGTGATAACTGATGACCTACTTTTCAGAAACCGAAACAAAAGCAAATACACAATTATAAACAGAACAAGATCGAAGCACTTACCCACTTGCATCTGCAATCTCCCTAGATATCTTCATCTTCTTTGTGGTTCCCCTATAGAGCTCCTCAAGGGTACACGGCAACTTCCTCTCCAAAGGAGGAGCTTTCCTCGGTCCCTGACTCATCGGCCGGCCGCCTTCTCCAAACGAACTGAAAATGTCATCCCCAAACATTCCACCAAATGATCTCCCACCCCTCATGCCACTCCCACCACCACCTCCTCCTCCCATTCCACCGCCCATCGGGCTAGAAAACCCGAAAATCTCAGCAAAAATGTCATTGGCATTCCTGGGGTTGAATCTAAACACATTAGGCCCGTCTCCGGTCTGGAAATATGTAGCACCACCAGGCCCACCGGCATCTGGCGGCGGCACTTGGCCTTTAAGCCCTTCTTCACCATACTGATCATAGATTGCTCTTTTCTGGGGATCACTCAAAACCTACAAAACCAAAACGCTCCTGATCAGATCCTAGCCTTGCAAATCAAGTAAAAAAACATGAATCCCACAATCAAAATCTTCAAAACTGAAGAAACAAAACACGAAAAAGATTAAAACTTTAACCCAGTATCTATATACCCTCATCACAATTTCAGCAACTCAGCAACACACATTAAAGATTCAAACTTTCACATGATATTAATGTACCCTCATCTCAACTACAGCAATTCAACACAACAGAATATAATTCATCCAAAAAAACCCAGATCAGAAATATACCACTGGCATCAAATAAAAAAGGGTAAGAGTGACAAACCTCATAAGCCTCAGAGATCTGCTTGAATTTGGTCTCGGCTTCTTTCTTATTGGTGGGATTTTTATCAGGGTGCCACTTCATGGCTAATTTCCGATACGCCTTCTTGAGCTCGTCGTCTGTTGCGCTCTTGTCGACCTGTAAGAGCTTGTAGTAATCTACACCCATGCTTGATGCTCTTAAAAGTTGTCTGTGTCTTTATGAATTGAACAAAGCTGGAATGCGGCAAAAATTGAATGAAGAAAGCTATGGGTGTGGCGGAGGAGATGGTTTAGTTATAAGGGAGGTGAGCTGAGGGAGACTGTTGTTGATGAAGAAAGGACCAGAACGGTGGCGAAGTTTCCAGATAAGAGTTAACGAGTTAAACTACTTACCCTGCTGTTATATACCATCAAATTTGTATGTTTTGTTTTTTTGGAGGGGAAACGACGTCGTGGCGGGTTGGATTATTGTTGAACTAGACTGGCAGTGGCGGGGAGCAACGAAGCCACGTGTCTTGGGACATGAGTTGGATTTTGGTGGTACGAAAATTAACACTTGAGCTAACCTATTTCGTCAATGTTGACGTGATGTTATCTGATCGTTTATTTATGTCAGTGCAAATGCATCAAGTTGCTCTAATTTAGATTTTTTTTTTATGTATCAAATTCCTCATACAAGTAAAGTGTGCTTTTCGAGTAATTTTACATCCAACGGAATTTTAAGACGGTAACTCGATGGAGTAGTTTCTAAAAATTACACTCAATACGAATACAGACAATTTCAATAAGGAAAAAGTATGTGTTGTAAATTGTAATTGGTAAACCTTTGGCATAGGTCTATTAATGCACATCAAATTGCTACCGGCCTCAACAATCATTTGGTAAGCAGAGGGTATAGACTATAGACACCACCACGTGCCCACTCCAACCCAAATAATGGATTTGATAGTCCCTATTTGATACAGTGACGCACTGAGTTGAGCCTCCTTAGTTATGTGACCTGTGACTTTGCTTCGGAGGATGCAATGCAACGGTGACGGCCGTGCTTCCTGGCTTTTGTGCCGAGCAATGTCGGAAACAAATCTGTCGCTCATTAAATTCATGTATATTTCATGTCTACCACTTTAAATAAAATGTCAAGTGTTTTTTATAATATTATAATTATAAATTTGTTGAGAAAAATGACACTTGATATTTACTTAGAGTGCTGAGCAGGAGGTGAATATGATAAAAGTTGACGACAAATTTGCTTACGCAATGTCCCTTCTTACCCAACAGATCCAATCTCGCTTGGAAATTTCTACAATCATCTCCCTCATTCTCTCCCGTGATTACAAAAATAAAATCTTCAAACTTATTATCACAACGGCAGTGCAAGCTCACTAATTTCATCTACTTCAATATCAAGTTTATAACCCCGTTCCATCACATGTAAACCCAAATTTAAACAAGTTCGCGCTTATGTCGCTAGACCAAATCAAATGATCCCAACTTACACCTTACGCAATAAGCGAAGCCTCACCGTATCCCAATGAGGCCGCCCACACGCTACCCCTCGCTTGAAATCCGTGAGAAGTCGTCGGCCTTTTTCCTACTCCCACGCTCTGTCACTCACACAGTCACAGACTCACTCCTACAGTTGCAATTTGCAAACCTCCGCCTCCTCCTTCTTCTACCTCCAACCTCTCTCTCTCTCTCTCTCTCTCTCTCTCTCTCTCTCTAAATGTGATCCTTCTTCTCTCTTACATTTCCACAATGTCGATTCTACCCTCGCCGCGCTTACTCACTCTCTCTAACCAACCAAACCTCCTCGCATTCTCAACCGCCGCTCCTCCACTCCACTCCCTCCGCCGATCACCGTCCTCCTCCGTCTCCTACGCCCCAACCAATGCCTCCAAACCTCTCCGCACCTCCGCCACCTCATCATCCTCCTCCGTCACCGTGGAAAACTCCAACTCCGACTCCGAACCCTCCGCCGCGCCCGCCACGCTCTTCGTGATCCGCGCCAGCAACCGCATCGGCCTCCTCGGCATCATCACGCGCGTCTTCACCGTCCTCGGCCTCCGCGTCGACAAAGCCACCGTCGAATTCGAAGGCGACTACTTCGTCAAGAAGTTCTTCGTCACCGACTCCACCGGCGCGAGGATCGAGGACCGCGAGAGCCTCGACCGGATCCAGAAGGCTCTGCTCGACGCCATCGACGACTGCGGCGGGACCGTCTCGGCCGGGCCTACCACCACGAGAGGCGTCGTGGTCCGCAGGCCGGGTTTGGGCCTGGGCTCGGGCGAGCGCGGCGCCAAGGCCGAGAGGATGTTCGGGTTGATGGACGGGTTCTTGAAAAACGACCCGATTAGTCTTCAGAAGGATATTCTCTACCACGTTGAGTACACCGTGGCCCGGTCAAGGTTTAGCTTTGACGATTTCGAAGCCTATCAGGTTAAAACATGTGGATTTCACTTGTCTCATTTTAATCATTTGAATATTAGTTATCATAGTTTGGGGTTTCGATTTTTGGCGGGAAAAGTAGTTATATTTGATTGGTTTATGATTTTGGTGTTGTTGATTCGAATTTGTAGGCTTTAGCGCACAGTGTGAGGGATCGGTTGATTGAGAGATCGCATGATACTCAGCTTTACTTCAAGAGGAAAGATCCGAAGCGCGTGTATTTCCTCTCGCTTGAGTTTCTTATGGGTGGGCATTTTTGGTGATGCTGATAGATATCGATTTTCGCTACGTTTTGATTTGATAGTCTTTTAAGTTGATCGCTAGTGTTTAAATTCAGGTCGGTCATTGTCAAATAGTGTTATCAACCTTGGCATCCGAGACCAGTATGCGGAGGCTTTGAGTCAGCTTGGCTTTGAGTTTGAAGTTCTGGCTGAGCAGGTTACCTTTTCATTTCTTTTAGAAGTTCTTCTGCTATTTGGAAATTTTGATGATCGAGAATTACTGATATGGGAGCTTTTAGACTTAGAGCAACATTAAAAAAAAAAAAAGATAGTGGAATTGATACTCTGTCGTTGATGTTATTCCCCCATTTTCCTCTCAGGAAATATTGAATCTTATATCAGTCTTTTACCATAGCTAATTTTGTATTGGCATCAATACATCATACAGCATATATGTTTATTAGAGGTTAAAGGTATTTACAGCAACCATTGATATGTGAATAGCTCACTATTAATCTAACTTTGTTGGGATGTAAGATTAAGTTTACTTATGTATCAATGGCATGTACATTATTATGCATATACTACATTAGTTACTTTCTTGATGTTTCTAGGAAGGAGATGCTGCTCTTGGTAATGGCGGCCTAGCCCGTCTTTCTGCTTGCCAAATGGACTCTATGGCAACTTTGGATTATCCTGCATGGGGGTATGTTAACTCTATAATTAGCATCCTGTAATAGAATTTATAATAAAAGACAATATACATTTTTCCTCTAGTTCTAGGTGTCTTTCCTTTAAGACAGAGAATTCTACCGAAAGAAAGGAGCTCTATTGTATAGCCTGGCATTCTTGTTTTTAAAGCAATACAGAGGCCATTATCCTTAGAAATAGAGATTGTGGGAAGCCCATGAAGAGTATGATCCCATAATATGTGCCTTACCAATTATTGTCATGTAAATGCTTGATGGCTTTTAGATTTGAATGTATTAAACAGTTTTAAAAGTAATGTGTTTATTGTGCCAACTCAATTATGTTGCAATGTTTTACTTGCAGTTATGGACTACGGTACCAATATGGACTCTTTCGCCAGGTTATACTAGATGGCTTTCAGCATGAACAACCTGACTTTTGGTTGAACTTTGGGAATCCTTGGGAGACAGAGCGGGTTCATGTAACATATCCAGTGAAGGTTTGCAAGTATATCCTCTTATATAATTATTTAAGTGTTTATTTCTATTTCCATATTATTTCGATATTCATTATTCCTTTGACTAACTTGTAAAAGTTTTACTAACTTATTGTTTTTCGACATACATAAGTTCTATGGGACTGTTGAAGAGGAAATCTTGAATGGTAAAAAATGTAATGTTTGGAACCCTGGAGAAGTGGTAAGAACTCTCTTTCATCATCTGAGGGTTTTTTTTTCCTCGAGCAAGTTTTTTCATAATGTTTTTATATATGTTTATAGTTTACATGTTATGAACATTATGGATATACATTTTAGCTTAGTGGCTTGTCTCCACACTGCTAGGTAGAAGCTGTGGCTTATGATAATCCTATACCTGGTTATGGAACTAGAAACACCATTACTCTCCGCTTATGGGCTGGAAAACCGAGTGATCAACGTGATATGGTAATTATTTTACTAATTTTTATTACCATGCATTTGATAGATTGCTTGTTTTATTTTGTATTTTTCTATTGTTATATCTCGTGGGAATGATAATGAAAAAATGGATACTGTAATTGTACAAAAACAAAAGTAGGTAGTATTCATATTTTGCCTCCTAGAATTTTTAGAGGTGGCTAATTTCGTATGCCAAACTTTTCGTATGCAGGAAGCTTTCAATACGGGAGATTACATCAATGCTGTTGTTTCGAGACAGAAAGCAGAAAATATTAGTAGTGTTTTGTACCCTGATGATCGTTCTTATCAGGTTTAATTCCCTTTTGTTAATTTGGTTGCCCTACATTTTAAAGTATCCTTGAACTTATTGTTGTGTATAACATAGTTGTGTTACCATATTGACTTTTCACTTCTCTCTCTCTTCTTCTCAGGGGAAGGAACTGCGGTTAAAACAACAGTATTTCTTTGTCTCAGCATCCATTCAAGACATAATGCGGAGATTCAAAGATGCTCATAGTAATTTTGATGAATTTCCAGATAAGGTTTGAAGCTCACTAGGATATGCTGCATCATGAATATTGATTTGCAGGGAAAAGAATATATTATGTTTAGAATTATGAAAGAAGGGATCATCTTTTTTGTTCTACTGGTGCATTGGAGTTCTCCCTCCAATGCAGTCACTCAGGATTTCAGGTTTGCTCTTTTGGTTTCCTTTTTTCTGTTGGCTCACTTTTTTTTGTCTTTAATAGGTTTCTCTGCAGCTCAATGATACTCACCCATCTCTTGCGATAGCTGAGGTCATGAGAGTGCTGGTTGATGAAGAGCATCTGGAATGGAATAAAGCTTGGGATATTGTTTGCAAACTCTTTTCTTTCACAATACACGCAGTAATTGCTGAAGGGTTGGAGAAAATCCCTGTTGATTTACTGGGCAGTCTTCTCCCACGCCATTTACAAGTGTGTTCCTATAGTCTACTTTATCCATACTTTCCTTTTCTTATTATAATGCTATGTTTCTGGTAACATTTTCAATCTACTTCTTCAATAGATTAAGGGGTTGCCTTGAGATGTTTATCAATTCTTGGAAGGCTTCATTTATTTTTATCAGATTGTCATGCAGCCAACCATATAGACTAAAAATAGTTTCCATACATGCTGATAACCAGCAAAAATGATTTATTTGTCACTTAATAATCTTGATCACTATTTTATTGTTCCAGATTATATATGACATCAACTTCAACTTTGTCGAAGAGTTGAAGAAGAGGATTGGCTTAGATTATGATCGTCTCTCTCGGATGTCTATTGTTGAGGAAGCTGCTGTTAAGGTACCCCTAGAAGCATCATAATTCATACTTCATGGTGTATATATGAGTTTGTGCTTCTCCTGGTACTCTTTGTAAACTCTATATATTGGATATTAGACCTGCTTATTCTGTCAATTACATGAACCGATTGTGTGATACTATGCATAATCATCTGAGAAGAACCTTATATCAGCTTGTGACTTTTTGGAAGTTCTTGTATCCCATTTCTGTAAGAATTCATTGGATTGACTTGGATTTGATATTCTTGGTAAATTGATTATCGAATTCTGTTGGATTTGACAGACTATCCGGATGGCTAACCTGGCGGTTGTGTGTGCTCATACTGTGAATGGTGTATCCCAAGTACATTCAGAGTTATTAAGAACAAAATTGTTCAAGGTAATATGTTTCCTTGCATCATTGTCTCCTTTTCTTGGCGTATATCCAAGTTGCAAGATATTCAAACTTCTCAAATACCTTCTATTAGGTTAGTCAACAGACTGACACCCTCTTTTCTTGAACAGGAGTTCTATGAACTGTGGCCTGAGAAATTCCAATGCAAGACAAATGGCGTTACCCAGGTATTTTGTTTAAAATTGTCTATCTAGTAGTTTGCTAATTTTATTAGACTTCGGATTCTGTTTATACATATGTGCAAGCATCTGGACATAGTAAATTAATTAATTAATTTTTTGACACATGCTTATGGCTCGTAACATATATACAAATGTTCTTATGATGCAACTATGCCTCAGATATTGATAATTCAATATCGACTAGTAGTATGCAATTAATATTCAAGTACATCTGAATGTGATAATGTACTGATATTTTATTTTTCAGCGCCGATGGATTGTGGTGAGCAATCCTAGCCTGTGCGCTCTTCTCTCAAAATGGCTTGGAACTGAAGCATGGATCCGTAATGTTGACCTTCTGACTGGCTTGCGAGAATATGCAGACGATGCTAATCTTCAACAAGAATGGATGATGGTACACTTTAGCCTTCATGTTTGTGAATTTCCTTCGCGATTTGGGTTGTATTATGTTACTGCTCTTTGTTTATTGCAAATAATTTGATGGCGTAGGTTAAGAAGGTTAACAAGATGAGGCTTGCTGAGTACATTGAAGCAATGAGTGGTGTGAAGGTTGGTACTGTGATTTCTTAGAATTCATAGCTGGTTCTTTCCTTTGTCTAGTAACGCAGGTCTTATAGTAGCTTCTTTATGATCTAATATTTGAAAATATTTCACTTTTACTGCAGGTTAGTTTAGATGCAATGTTTGATGTCCAGACAAAGAGAATACACGAGTACAAAAGACAGTTGCTTAATATACTCGGCATCATCCATCGATATGACTGCATCAAGGTGAAGCTTGTTTTCAGAAGAACTTTGTATTCCATGCTAACAGAACTCATCAACGAAAAAGCCTTGGATTTTTTTTCTCTTTTATTTTTATTTTTTGTAAATGGAGCACCTAACTGCCCCTAGAGTATTTGTGCATCCATATTTTATACTTGGTCACAGTAATTATCATCTTTTGGCGGGAAGTAATCTGTTAATTCTGGAATGAGTTTTGATATGAGTTGGGACCTTGTTCAATCTCATTCAGTCGTATACCATAATATGTCTTCCATTTATAAATTTTGATCAATGACTTTGTCTTTTATAGAACATGGATAAGAGTCAACGGAGCAAGGTTGTACCCCGTGTCTGCATTATTGGAGGAAAAGCTGCTCCTGGTTATGAAGTTGCTAAGAAAATTATCAAACTTTGCCATGCTGTAGCAGAAAAGATAAATAATGATAACGATATTGGGGATCTTCTAAAGCTGGTAAGCAATAAAATTATGTCTCTGCATGCGTTTTTATCTTCTGCTTTTGCACAGATAATGTGAGGAACTAGCATAGGAAATCAAGTTTTTAGTCTTGCCATGTCAACATGGTATCAGTCACCCACTCACCTGCTAATTGATGAAAATTCTCTGTTTCAGGTTTTCATTCCTGATTATAATGTTTCTCTCGCTGAAGTGGTAATACCAGGGGCTGACCTTTCACAGCACTTAAGGTTTGTAAAAACTGGAGCACTATGATTGATCCTAAAAATTCAATTGTTTAAATAACTACTGAGTTTCTTGTATACTGTTCCAACTCAAATTTTACTGCACTTTTCAGATTTGAGATGTTAACATTACTGTTAGCATGTGTGTATGCTGCATAACATATACTGATTCCTGTGCAGCACTGCAGGACATGAGGCTTCTGGAACTGGCAGCATGAAATTTCTCATGAATGGATGCTTACTCTTGGCTACTGAAGATGGGTCTACAGTTGAAATTGTTGAAGAAATAGGGGCAGAGAACTTGGTAAGTGTTCTCTAAGGTTATACTCAAGGATGCAACAATGTATGCATTGTTCATTCTGAGAAGCAGATGTGGTCTAGTAGATTGAGCTTTTTTAAGAACAGAATGGCCGAGCGAGATTTAATTTTTCTTTCGAGACACCATATTATAGCTGGAAGCTTTAACTGATTGGAGAATTTGCTTCCTGCAGTTTTTGTTTGGCGCAAAGATTCATGAAGTTCCTGAATTGCGTGAGAGAGGACCTGATCATAGCGTGCCACTACAATGTGCACGGGTATTAAGGTACAATCACCTAGGAAGCACGCTCAAAATTAACTAGTTGGTGATATTTGTGTGACCTGTGTTGGAGGCCATGTGTCGTATGTCACTTTTCTAAGCAAGCTGGTCTGTCATCAGATTTTAAGTTTGTTGTTATAATGTGTAGGCTGATCCGAGATGGTCATTTTGGCTTTCAAGACTATTTCCAATCTCTATGTGATAGCGTGGAGGGCGATGACTTCTATCTGCTCAGTTCGGACTTTGGGAGCTATTTAGAGGCACAGGTAATCATTTCACTTTTATTGGAAGTTGCCATAGTATGCATCTTTATATTTAATAACTCTATGTCTACATGTGATATAGGCTGCTGCTGATAAAGCATTTGCCGATCCAAAGAAGTGGACTAAAATGAGCATCCTCAGCACAGCTGGTTCTGGCCGATTCAGCAGTGATAGAACAATCCGTGACTACGCTGAGAAGAATTGGGGGATCAAACCTTGCCGGTTCCCTTCTGAGTCAGAAGGCTAGCTCAACCTCACCCAAATAAATGCTAGTAGAAAAATCTACAACTCAGTTATCTCATACTGCAATCAATAATGATGAATAAGCAAAGGCTTCTCATGCCATATCTGTTTCACTTATCCAACCAATTGTTGCAGTGAAAAGGGTAGAGAGTTCTCCTTCTCCCCAATTGCTTCACTGTATGGAGACAGCTTCCACATCTGTATATATAGTTCGTTTGCAACCCAATGTGATAACTTATAACTACAGGAGCCTGTAGCCTAAACCAAATAATGTAAAATTTGTAAAGAGCTAATTTTTAGTGTTGCTTGATAACAATGCAGTTCAGAGGATCAAATGATCTATCATGTACTGATATACCACCGCCAAAAATGAACTTGACAAATGGTCAAATTTTGCTCTAAATTTTCGAGACTTAACTGGCTGTCTCATTAATCATTTGTTAATTGCCACTCTAGAAGAAGGAATAGACTAACTAATACAGTAATACTGGTAGTAAATTGGCTAATTAATCACAGCGGATCAAAGTGATATGCAAATATTGCCGGCGAGCGTTCGTCGAGAAGAGTTGTTTAAAAACGGCGTCGTCTTGGAAGACTTGCTGACTCGACCGGTGTAAACTGAAACCGGAAATTGAAATGTTTGGCTGCAAATTTTCAAAGATCGGCGCAAAAATGAGAGAAGCAATTCATCTAATCCCACTCCTCTTCCTCTTTTTTCCCGCCTTTTTTCCCTCTCTCTCCCAATCCACCAATCCAGCTCAGCCCGCCACCGCCGACGACGACGACGACTCCTCCGTCGTATACCAGCTCCACCAATTCAAGCTCCGAATCGCTCATTTAGGTACTTCACTTCCTTCTTCCGAGCTTCGTCGCTATTATGTATTAATGGCGGTTTCTGCAGAATCGGTTCTGGCTGAAAGCGTTGTGAATCTGAATGAGAGAGTCGATCAAATCGAAAAGCGCGAGCAGCGGATTGACGACATGTCGCACAAGATCCACCATTTGCAATCTGTTCTATCCACTCTCAAGGTTTGATTTCATTAAATCATGGTTCAAGGACGATGATGACGTATGTGTGATTTCATTTGTATGTCACAGGGAGACTCATTGCTTGCTGATCAAAGACTCAATGCTCTAGAAGAAGAGGTTCTTCTTTTTTAAAAAAAAAAATTTGGTAATGTTAGATTGTTAGAAAGTAATTAGTTGAAGAATTGGAAATCTGTTTTGAGAATTAGGCTTTGGAATTGATAGGTTCGGCGTCTGTGGGCGGCTTCGAGGAAGAACAATTTCGATATTCATGTTTTGGAGTCTAAAGCACAGGATGCTGAGGAGAGGCTTGAGAGTGTTACTTCTCAGGCTGAGAAGGTATATATAGTAGTGATGCATTTTTGTTTGTGGTGTTGTGAGTGTGATGATGATGATGTTATTGTGTGTTGAGTTTTGGTTTGGATTGGATTTGTTTGTTGTTTTGCTCGCAGATGAATGACATTGTTACTGAGCAAGGGATTGAACTCCAGCGGCTTCAGCAGGCGCTTCATATTCAACAAGTATTAACTTCTTGAAACTGGGTTCAGATTCCTTATTTGATCATTCTGCTAGTTCACTGATTTTTTTTATTTGCCTTTTGAAATAGGCAAGGACTTCCAGGGTTCGAAGGCAAGTAAGCTATACAAGATGCACTTTTTTGAAGGTACAGTTGGTATATGGGAATCAGTGAATGTATGAAATTATGAATATAATGTTGCTTGATTAAACTTCAAAATTCTTTCAAATACAACAGCATATAGTGCTGTCCACAACTGATACCTGTTTTTTTTTTTTTGTATATAATCTAACATTAGTCTATTATTTCTACTGTATTGCAGTTCTTCAGTCACATTCTTGATGACCATCTGCTGAAGCTGCTTGGGTCTAACTTAGATCCGTTTTCTCATGTACCCTGCATCAGTTGGAAAGAATCTTGAGAGCATTTAAGAGGTCTCACCACGAGGTTCGTACCAAAAGTCTTGTGAAACTATTTCAGCTTTTTCTTCAGTGTTCTTAAAGGCCTGATGCTATCCTGCGATAACACTTTATGAACTGCCATTGTCTCTGATGTCTAGTGTTGGTTTTAGTTTTTCTGGATATGGCTTATTTTCATTGTGGTTTTTCCTAAATGCCAAGAATTCTGAAGGACAATTTTGATTATCTAAGTACCAAGGAATAGAATCCTCAAGGCAGAAACCCATAAAACATTGTAAAATGTTGTTATCTTTTTTATTAACTATTTAGCTGAATTAGCAGAAAGCTGAATCATTTAGTTACTTTGGATCTTGAAAAAAAAAAAAAAAAGCAGGCTATATAGTGGCTTTTGATAACTCAGATGGTTTCTGACTTCTCAAGAAAAATATATATATAGAAAACACTGAGAAAGTAATTGTCAAGGATTGCTCCAGTTTGTAGTTTGTACAATCGCAAGTTTGCAACATCCACTTGTTGCCTCCATTACTTTAACTTGGTTTCCTTATGCTACCTTCATTTCTTTTGCTTTTTTTAGTACTAGTGTATTGTTTGTGCAAACAGTTGTTAAGTATAGGTAATTTGTTGCTGCATATGAATAACTGTTGAGAAGGGAAGACAGAAGAAAATTGGTGTCTTGCATTTTCAGTTTTCTGAGTTTTATCTTTCATGTGTATGTTGGTCTGTCTTCGTCACTCTTTTGTAGTGCAACAGTTGCACTTGCATACTTCCAAGTAAGAAAGGTAATTTGAGATATATAAGAAAAACCACTACATCATTTGTCCCCTTCCTATTCATGCAGTTTAAGCTCCAGTTTCAACTGTGTTGTCTTGATCATACTCTATTCCAAATATTTTGAATGTTTAGACTATGTTGTATAAAGTTGAAGCATCATCTTTGCTTCATCTGCATATCCATTGTTTGAGGTGGTCATCAACTAGACACTTCTGTTGTCTGCTAATGACTTTCTGGAATCCTTCTGTCATGCCGTTACAACATTCCATCAAATTGGCATTGGAGAAAAATGAATTTTCTGAAGCTCTTGTCAATGACGAATTGATTTTCTATCTGGTATGTAGTCAAACTTTACATATTTTCTTTCCAATCTAAATCTAGAGGAATAAAAAAAAATGAAAAAATTGGCGCCGTTGCCGGGGATCAAACCCGGGTCACCCACGTGACAGGTGGGAATACTTACCACTATACTACAACGACTAGGTTGATAAATTAAGAGACAAATAATCTTATTTATATGCTGCTGTTTTGTATAACGTGGTATTAATCAAAGTTGCTATTTTCCAGGCCACTGCCCTCATCATCTTGCCAATAATGATGGCCTGGATGTTTCTCTCCTCAAGATTTCAAGCTAGTTGCTCTCTTGACGTGACCTACATGGACTCGCAGACCTATGCGAGTTCTGAGACTGAGTGAACACAGATCCTAATTGCTAACAGATATTTTGCTTCAACTTATGAGATCAATGACCTTAGCTTTACAAATTAAGAATCGTCTGTCAGATTCGGGTTGTATAATCGTATCAGTAGATACCTGATGCATATATAATTAATTATATATCTTGTTATACATTAGTTTGCTAAATCAGTATGACATTTACATATAAAAGGTGCTGGTTTATGTACTGGGCATCCATCTGTGCTGCTCAAGCTTTTGGCATGTCGGTTGCTGCTTAGACCCTTGTAATGGCCTCGAATTAATTCAACTGTAATCTGCGACCCTCTGATCTAAATCCTAACCATTTCACGAGAAGGAACCGGGGTCCAATTTCTTTCCTCTCTATTTTTGGCGGTAAAAATAGATACGTACTGTAGGTCAAATATGTACAGAAACCAACTTATGAAAAAACTGTGAACACCCTCCAACCTCTTGTTTGAGATAAGCACAAAGGAATGGGAGGGGAAGAAGACACAACATGGGAGCAAAGGCTCAATGCCTTAACTCACATCCTCATCAACCCAACAACCACACCACCTCTCCATTCCCAGTTCTTCATCTCCACCCAAATTCCATGCTACCTAAACTGGGAGTACCCACCAGTCCTCTGTTCCAAATTCTCTTCCTCCATTCATCTCAAATGGGGCATCTCTCTCTTCCTCAAAAGGGTCTTCAAATTTGGTCCCCCTGAGACTTCCTGGAGATCCAAGTGCCCGTATCAGATCCCTCCACCATTGATCCTAGCTAAAGGAGTAGAGGAAGCTCAGTGGGATCAAGAGCAGAAGAGACTGAACTTCAGGAAGAGGCTAAGAAGAAAACGCTATGGGGTTGATGTCAATCCTTGGATTCCTTTTCTAATTCCCAATATGCTATTGTTTTCTCTTCTTCTTTGGAACCCATATCCCTAAAACTGAGTGATTCCTGTTCATCTCATCTGGGATTCTGGGAAATCTGTGTTTTATTAATGCTTGAACTTATTATATTAAAGAATGAATCTTTCTGCTGAGATTAGTACAGTATTCTTTATTCTGACTCTGTGTTTTAAGTATTAAGCCACAAGGTTCCCACTTAGTTATTTTAAACTCAAATCTGCAAGAAACACAAAGGCAAAGGTCTAAAGGAAAAAGAGTAAGAGGGTAGGAGCTGATCACCAAGGACACTTTGAAAGGCTGAGACTATTAACAATCCATGGCGCTAATCACGCAGCAAATTTCACCACATTCAAGGAAAAGAGGCAAATTATAAAGATAAAGGGCAAAAAAGGCTTCGGGTGCTTTTGCAAACCCAAACGTTGACAAAAAGCATTGTATATTAAGCAAGAAGAAGACCTACAATTGGTATCAATCAATGGCTTTAATTTTAAGTTCTAACTCTGCTATAACCAAACAATGAAGACTTCATGCACATGCCATACTCTACTCTACTCTCCTCTCCTACATTTGTTGACATATCCAAGGGCGGAGTTATGATCTTATAATTGTTTGTATTAGGAAACAAAGTTTAAAATTATTTATGAGTTATATTTAGAAAATTTGAGGTGAGATAATATTTAAAATTTAATTTTTTTACACTAAAATTTAGCTAGAAATACAAATTTTTTAATAATTTGAGGTGCGTTGTAGCCTATCGTAACCCGTATGTAGCTACGCCCTTAGACATATCGTATGCATATTTCAATACTCATTTGCAACTATAGGAATGCATATGAAGCTTGACGTATAAGTTAATTGACGAGATTAATTTAATGACATTTCTTTGCACAATGGTGAGAAGACGTTCAAAATTAGATTTATGAAAGACATTATTTTCACCGCCCAGACTGCTTTTCCCAAAGGATTTTTACTGCTTTAAGACTAGTAACCCTTTTGTTTTTGTATTCCTCTTTTGCTTGGAAGGTAATAGGCTTTTGCTTTTGCAAAACCAAGTTCAATGAGAATAAAGAATGTATCTGTTTACCAAATTTAACGTGTTCTTTCTTCTTTTGGCTTTTTATGATGTAAGTAGAACTAGGTCCTTGCGTTTTGGTAGGGAGGACAGAAGTTGGTGGCACAGCACATGCATAGGTATGGAAGCTTCTCACTTTCGACTTTCACAGGGCTTCTTAGTACATATCTCTCTCTTGCATAAGCATTAGGTCTTCTAATACGAAGTTTTTCTATACTTTGATTACGGTATGATGTACTAAGTTTCCACATCAATTTATACAATTAAAAGAATGGTACATTATGTAACAAAATATAAACAGATTTCATCACAGAAAAACGAAGAAACATAATTTAACAAAAGCTGAAAGCATTGTAAGAACTTGCATAACTTTAAGTAGTAAATTACATAAGCAATCCACCTAGCTCAAACGACATTACGTTTCATTCGTTCAAATAGCATGAACATCCATTATTGATGAGTTCTAAATGTGGTCTTAGTCTAGTTCCAACTAACTAACATAAGGAGATTGTTGTGAAGTATCTTTCTTACCCTACTCGCTAGTATTCCCCGATCTACTAACCAATATTGAAACCACTTCAATTCTTAGTTATGCAACTTTAGTGTTCCCAACTAACACCCTAGAAGAAGATATACTAACTAGTTCATGGGTACGTAAATCGATCGCAGGGAACAGTAATGATCGTATGAACATGGTCACGTAGACATATCCATCACACTCCTCATTCTCCTTTTGAAATAAGGCTTAGAAGTTTCTCAGATTAGACCAAGCAAAGTGAGGCACATGCCTAGCTGCACTATATGATATTGCTTACTTGCTTAGTGTCCCACACTCACCCTCCACAATCCACGCATAATTACACGGCCATTTTCAATGATGTCAAGGTCATGGTCCTCCTCCCTCTTTCTTCTCCTCCTGCCTATATTCCACTGATCACTCTTCTGTAATTTCCAAATTTTCATGCATATGATTATAGGGACTTTCTTCCTCCTTCAGCTTTAGAGGGAACATCATGAACACTCCACAGCTAGAGCTTTACATTTTTCACTAACTGCTAGCTGGGTTTTACTCCTATTCTAATGTATCTTCTTGTCAGTGATGGGTTTTGCTTAGATTAGACGAATAATCAAGGAATATGATGATTAAGCTAAGCAAATGCTTATCACGTAAACTATATAAAGCAAGTATAGAGTAACTTCATCTGGTTTTAAATAGAAAAAAAATATGACAACTTTCATGTATGTATTGGTTTTATATACATTATAGCCTGTATTCTAAAAACTTAACTGGTCGCTCTGAATTCCAATTTTTTTTAACTTTCTCACTCCTAAATATAGAGAGGGACTCTCTATGACATTTCATCTAAGTAATTATATATGATTTATAATATACATTCATAATGCAAATGCTCTTAGGAGTTTGTTGGATTTGATTAAGTTGATAAATCTAAACATTCTCTTTAAGACTAAAGAGTCAAAATAGAGAGTAAGCTGAATATGCTGAATAAAACTTAGACAAAGTAAGTCTTTCTTTTCCTGATAATCTATACGGTTATCTTAAAAAAAATATCTATCTTTTTACGGATATGTATTATCTCTCTATCTACTGAAACTTTAGGTCACTTAACATCAGAAACAAACCAAAGTGCTTATCCTTGGGGGCCACAATCATCAACCTCCTCACAGCCATTTCCACCTAATGAGTGGAAAAAAAATGGTGGACAAAGAAAATGTCTTCTCTCTATATAAAGATGTTCACCACTGAGCCTCTCCACACTATTATACACTATTTGGGGGTAGTAGTCCAAAGCAAGAGTACCTCTTTCTTCACTTGCCATCATCTATGGCTCCTAGTGCCAAATCCCTCTCTTTCCTCTTCTTGCTATCTCTCCTCTTATCTCAACAGGTTCAATCTCGAAGTGTCTTCTTCAGCAAAGTAGCCAATGTGAAAAACCAGAACACTGAAGAGCTCCCCAACAAGGAGAGCACTACTGTTGTGACCAAGCAAGAGCAAGAGCCAACCTTCACCCCCGAAACCGAAAACGGCTATGGTCTCTACGGCCACGATTCCACCGAGCTTCCTCCCTCTACCACCACCGCCGCTGAACCATACTCCGCCACCCCCTCCAACAGTGAACATTTCACCACCACCACCACCACAGGAAATGATGAGCCATATACCACCCCCACAACTTCCATTAACGACAACATTCCATACACACACTACAACCCCAACAAGAACAGCAACTACTACAACAGCAACTACGAGAACAACCAAAATGAGGTGACTGAGACAAGGCTTACCCAGCAGAGAGGCTACACTACCCCGACCAGCCAAAACAGCAACAACTTCTACAACGGCGAGAGGCAAGGCATGAGTGACACAAGGTTTACACAGCAGAGAGGCTACACTACTCCGACCAGCCAAAACAGCAACAACTACTACAACGTTGAGAGGCAAGGCATGAGTGACACAAGGTTCATGGAGAATGGTAAGTACTACTACGACGTCAACAGCGAGAAAAACAACAATCAGAACCAGAACCAGTACATGACTTCCCAGGTGGTCGATTCCAGAAACTGGTACAACAACAACAACAACAGGGGTTACTACGGCAGCAACAAGGGGAACCAGAACACCTATGAGAACAACGATGTGTACCAGAACGACGAGTTCCAAGAGAACGAAGACGACCAGTTCGTTCCATGATGATCTAGCTACCTGTGCCGGCAGTGCCGCTTGTGCTTGTTTTGATATATTTATCTTGATATTAAGTGGGAAAAAAGACATAATCAAACGTAGGTTTTATTAATCAATGAAGGGTTTTAATTTACTTGATGCTTTTTTTAAGTATGTTTTCTATGTGCTTGCGTAAGTGCAAATTGTTCATGCTTTTGCAAAAGCTGAAGTTTGTGGACTATAAAACAGTCAATAAAGTGTATATTATGATTGCTCTTCTTGTTTAGTTGTAATAACCTTATATCCTACTGAAGCTGTTTTATTTGCTACATCTTCAACTGCATACAGACAAAAATCCATCAATTTATGGAGAAGGTGGAAGTAGTTTGTGCAATAAAGTTTTTGCCCTATCCTTTGGGTTCATCTGTAGGAACTACTGATCGAAAGGAATTAGATTTTTGTCCAAAAACATGAGCATTAGCACGTGAGTAGTACCATCACCAGTTCCTACTGATCGATGATCGAGCATGAAAAAGGAAGGATAGAATTTAGCAGACACCCACCTAACCGAACTGCTTAATTGATAACCAAAATTGAGTGTGACTTCTGTACTGCAGCTATTGAAAATGCAAAGCTTACCGAAAAACCACATGGATACTAATTACTCTCCCTGAATTTCTAATTATTCATGCTAAACTTTGTTTTGGGTACACGAATACCGTTTCTATTGTAGGCCTGTAGCTCGACAGATTATGGGTAAATCTGAGTTCATAACTGTTCTTGAAAAGAAAATGAAACAAATCTTAAAAACGGTAAAAATAATCTCTATCAAACGATTCCGACGTGAATTGGATGACGTACATATCAAACACTTGTTATTATATATAGCCTTTCTTTATTGAACTGTTCGAGGCTACAAAAGAACGTATGATGCAATCCGCATATCGATCAGATGGACGAAGGTATACGTCGAAATGATAATTTGCGACGCACATATATAGTTTCATATTGAAACCATCGATTATTGAACATGTCAAATGAATATATATACTGCATGTTCAAAGTTGCAATGTTGCATAGGGATTCTCTTATGGTAAATAGTTAAAAACATGCATAGTAGAGTACGTAGTCAAATAAGATTTCCAGAAGTCCAGAACCATCCTTTGTAAAGCTATCAGCATAGATAATTACACCCAATCACCCATAATGCATCTCGTTCTGTGGTCTTTTCCATAAACCATGGTCACATATTCACAATACACATGAGCATAGAAGAACACTAATCAAGTAGTCGACAACTATAATTTGAGTAGGTCAATTACATTTAACCAATCTTGAACAAATGCATGAGCTGATGAGCATTTACAATATGTCAATGTAAAGTATGAACTTTGTACCTCACCCACTAAATTAATTTGGGTCCATATATAGGGTAGCAGGTCACCTAGTAGCAAAAGCTAGTTGTCAATTTTGTCGAGAAACTGCATAATTCTGGTGAATGTTTTCAAGCTGCTCGAAAAATCAAGACCCGGACTTTAAAACCACACCAATTTCTTGTTCTGTTCATTTCATCCTTTAGATCATCATCAATGGGTTTATTATCTATCCAAGCAACGTATAGCAGGAAGCGTATATGCATGTGTGACATTTATATTCTAAACTAACCCAATTAATTGAGATCAAAAATGTGTAACAAGTTGGTTAGTAGAAAAAGACTTTCCTCCAAATTTTGGTGCTAGGCTTTTATGTTCATAAGTCCTAATATCACTAAAGTACTTCTGTACCATCCACATTATTGTATATAATTGTAGTAGGACTCATGATGGTGTGAGACTGTGAGAAGCATGCAAGAGTACTAATAAGTAATAATCATAGCCATCCAATTCAGCTTCATCATAGTGCCTCACCTGTCTCTATCCTCAAATGTGTTATGCATGATACATTTTGGTGATCTTACTGTGAACATAAGAAATATCTACAGATTAATTTTATGTTTAGAGTTTAGGGTTTAAAGTCTGCAATGATAAACATAAAGTAAAATGGGTCACCGTCATTGAGCCCGAAGTCTGTAAATGAGTCATGGGAGAGTCCATGTACGAAATGGATCAAAAGAAAGCAGCCCATAGTTTATTAATGGGTCATGCCGTCATGAAAACGAACTCATAAGACGACAAATGAAGATTGAGAATTTGAGATGGACTTGCCTGCAGTCTATGTGTCTATTTTAGGTGCCCAATTCATTTTCGACCTCCAAAATATTAGAATATCTTACTGACTTACTGAGGATTAAATTAGCTGACGACACTATTAGGCTAAGAGAAATATGGTAGCGTAACGAGTAGAACAGGCTATGTCTCCTAGCAAAGCTAAAGTCACTGATCCCCCAATTCTATTTAATTTTAGATATACTCTTCTCTTGCACTCAAGAAGACGATGCTGTTGATTTTCACTGTGCTCAAAATCCAGATGAAATGTTAGTTAGCACTCGTAATTTGGGCTAGTGGTCACTGGTCAAGACTCAAGAACCCTATCTAATGACATTATCAAATTTAAATTGAACATTTTAAAGGGTCTGAGTGAGTGTCCTTGCTTATGAAAAGGAAAGAAACGATCAGTAACAATGTCGTGTGCCGTGTGGGTCGGGATATTATATCATAACATATGTACTTAAATAGGAATTAGGAAATGGGGAGTGTCGGCAGTCGGCACCCCAATGCAGCGGCTCTGCTTTGGTTTTTTGCCATCGACCAAAACAAAGCTTTATAGAAGCTGTGCAACTGTGTTGGCCACGTCTGGTGAGACTTAACTCTTGTTTATATTTTGGGTCCCCAAAACTTGACCTACTCAACTAATCATTCCTTTCCTTCTGAGTACTCACTTTCACCTTCTCTTTCATTCATGTCGATCTCAGTCCCATTTTCACCGTTTATAGTTTGGTGACCTAAACGCCACCCTTCACTTCTCACTTCTAGTCTCTCTGCCGTTGGTTGGTGGTGAGTATGTAGCTAGGGTTCAATGGGGACATGCACAACTACAGGTGTATCAGTTTATGTTAGAACTTAGAACAGGGATCGGAATTGACTCCAACATTTAACTTCTCGAGTTGAAGAATTTTGTCGAGCAATTGTCTTCATAAAATGCATCAACTAACTCGTTTGTTTACTAAAACGTGGATCAGTTTGTTTACTAAAACGTGGATCATTACTTGAGAGTTATTCGAATTGTAGAAAATAGGTGCCGTGTCTAAGGAAGATCGAGGACATGGAGTCCATCAGTAAATGTGTTTTCGCGTTTCTTTAATCATATAGGCACTTATCTAAAAGATACTTAATGAAAATATTGAGGTATCATGATACAAGATGCCCGACGAATTGCCTCAAACAAGCTCATAGCAACGACAAATAGACAAGTAAAGCAAGATAAGTTAGATACGAACACATTCATCTCCCTAAAGAAAAAAGAATTTTCTCTAGCAACCCACACTAGATCTCCTAAAAGTTGCAAACTCAAACCCCATGATTAGATGGCTGTACTGTAGTACTCTTGCAGGTAAAATTTCAGTCTTCACTGCATGCAGAACTTGTACGATTACAGCTCATGCCTCTTTAATCTTGTTTGCATGTTTCTCACCTGCCATCAATTTCGTTTTCACAGACTTTGAATCTGCAAGTTCTGATCGAATACATTGCACATGAAATCAATGGCACACCAGATTTGGACCAGAACCAAACCAAACTAATTGCTCTAAGAATTGGCAAAAAAAAAAATATATATATATATATATGTGTGTGCCGGTTATGTAGCGGACATCCGCAGTGCATTAAAAGTGCGGACGTGGTGATTTCGGAATCGGCGATGCGCAACGACGGCGCAGATGGTGCCGGTCTTGTTCCCCCTCCCAGAGCTCCTGTTTGTACCAGCCGTAGCTCTAGCGTTGGTTGAAATCTGCAAATTTCAAGTTTATGTGAAATTTATGGAAATTTACAGATTCCGGTGGCCGTGGGCGAACGCTGGAGCTCCAACCGGCACAGACCGGAGCGCCGGAAAGGAGGGAGCATGGCCGACACCATCTGCGCTGTCATTATGCCTCTCCGGTGCCGAAATGGGCGAATCCGTACCATGCGAACGTTCGCTCTTGATCCTCCATATATATATACATGCGGGTTAGAGAGTGGACGTTCACAGTGTACCAAAAGTGCGGACGTCACCGCTTTCAGCGACTGGCAACACACAATGATAGCGCGGAAGGTGCCAGCTATGCTCCCCACTCCCGGCGCTCTTGTCTGTGCTGGTCAGAATTCCATAGACATCCCACAGTGGCCGTAATCTGCAAATTTTCCATCAAATTTAAGTTTATGAGAAAATTACATATTTCGACCGTTGTGGGTCAACGATGATCTCCGACTGGCATAGATAGGAGTACCGGGAAAGGGAGCACGGCCGACACTATCCGCGCCGTCGTTGCACATCCCCAGTCGCTGGAATCGCAGACGTTAGCACTTGCAGACGTCCGCTCTCAATTCTCTATATATATATGGGTATCTGTGTACCTGATATAGCAGGCTTTTCACAGCCTCATATTTAACCCACATCCTCGATTGTTGCTCGAGCTTGGTCCCAATTACCATGAATGATAGTTCTATGTTGATGCTGCAAGCCTGCAACCACTTGAGGCATTTTCAAATTTGGTGTAAAATGTGGTTTTTCGTTACTTTGAAGATGAAAATGACACTTTATCAATATTGTTTTCGATATTGAGAGTGTAGTTAGCCTGCAATGTAAATACAATTAATGAGATTGAAACACACAATACTTGGTCTCAAAATCTAAATTTATTCAATATAGACTGCAATTCTGTTTAAGTGTTTATCAATGATTTTGTTTGTTAACAAATAGCACTCAATGTCTACCTTGATCACGATTAGTTATCCTATTACAGTTGCCATAATTACACTGCAATTCCAAATTAAGGTTAACATGTCATGATCATCAAACTTGAAGTATCAAATTCTCAGTGAGCTAATGATCAGGAAGGGTAGAAAAGATTGCTCAACAGCTTCAACCCCCTTTATATCTCCTAATAAATATATAGCCTTTCCCATGTCTAAATGATCCCACCTAACTATAACTACTATAACCATTTGAATGTTTCCACATGCTAATTCAGAGAATACTCAACTTCATATTCTTGCACGAAAAGAAAACATGTAAAAAGATGAAAGCTTTGTGATTATCATATTAAATTTTGTAACAAATTCTTAAATTACTTAGTTGGTGAAATTAATTGGTAGTTAAACTGTTGATTTATGTCCCAATAGTTGTAACTATCAAATGTTTAAACTAAGAAATAAAAGATTGTGTAAATTTGCAGCTAAACAAAGGATTTGTCTAAAGAATTTGCAGGGTAGAATTTGCAGCTAAATTAAAGTCTTGAGTGAACATCGAGGTAGTCAGGTAGGACCCTAACTTATCAATCTGCTGATGTAATCTTATATTAAGGAAGTGTACACAACTGAGAGTAGTCTTTCATCCAATAAACTATCTTCGTCTGCTGAAATTTCCTTTGATAATCTTCTTCCTCTCAAGCTCGATCTTCAATCCATGGTCACAGAGGTAACTTTGAACGCCTAGACACTGCAAGTTTGATATGTTACTCGTTCATGAAGATGTAGGAAAATTATAGCAATTCTGAATTATTTTTCTAACAGAAGAATTTCCTGAAACATTCGTTTCAACTTTCTTCTCTAATTTTTTTAATTACATCCAACATTGGTATATAGTTGGTTAATTTTCAGTATGAAAAGTGAAACTTTGATTCCCTCTGGTACAATTTCTTTTAATCACAGACTCATCATAGTTACTTCTGTGATTTGGATTCTTGGTGAATTTTTGAGAGGCTTGTCTAGTTTCACTGTCTCTGTTCTGGGTTTGTAAGCATATCACCTTTCAGTTCTGCAATATTCTGCTCTGATCTGGGTTGTTTAGAGTATCAGTAAGAATAATACTGTTAGAAAATCTTAGATCATGATTTTAAGACCTTAGTCTGCCATAAATCATTGCCTTCAAGCTTCAGGTGTTCTGTGTGAAACATAATTGAGATTAGAAATGTTGTGTTGAGGTTCAGAATTTCCTCTAGTTGGAATCTGCATAATTGAAGTGAAATAATCCTAGAGCTTTTAGCATTGGAGTTTAGTGTTTTGTGTAGATGTACTCTCATGATCATAGTTTCTCTAACATGTGCTTCCCTCACCCTTTGTGCAAGTAGGCAGTCCATGCCAAATCTTACATAGTGCCTTTTGTCTACTTATTAGAACACTATTATCTTTCCCATAAACCTATTCTGATTAATGG
The DNA here is from genome assembly GCF_933775445.1 of Argentina anserina. Classification (NCBI taxonomy): domain Eukaryota; kingdom Viridiplantae; phylum Streptophyta; class Magnoliopsida; order Rosales; family Rosaceae; genus Argentina; species Argentina anserina. The sequence continues at coordinate 2,667,870 of NC_065874.1, read as the reverse complement.
TAAACATTTCATTAGAAATTTAATGGAGCTGTTGACTTACTCAGCAGGTAGACCTAAACAATGTCATTAGTTTAAAGAAAGGCCAACCTTCTATGAATCTATGATCACCTAATATGATCATTAACTTATGACCACCATGAAGCTAAGGTATCTTCTTCTGAGTCTAAAGTTCTGTTTTATGTAGAAACTGAAAATTCAAGTTCTTCCTGGGCATCTATATGGTATTAGCTACAGCCGGTGAATCTTTCTCATCACGTACCAGCTAGCCTGATTTACTAATCAAGTTATTAATATTCGAGTTGGTAATTTTGTAGGATGATGAAATGGATCATGGATGGCCTCTAGGACTTGAGATTATGAATTTACGGCTTAGACTGGGGGAGAGCTTACCCGCTGCTGCTATTAGACACCATGTACCTTCTACTAGTTTCACCTCATTTTCATCTTCAAACCTTGACACTGAGGTAATGTTTTTTAATTAAAGCAGCTCTCATTATTCACTGTCCTAAACATTAATTTGAGGAACATTTTCATGTTTCAATACTAATGTGATGTGTTGGTGCTGCTGTTATTGTCAAACTGACTAGCAGTCTACAGCATCCTTCTTCCAAGACCACAGCATGTCACTAGGCCGGCTAATTGGGATCCGAACGAACGATAGAGGGCGCTTGTACTACTCGAATGCAGCTAGATTTGAAGAACATGACAGGGTCTCTCTAAGAGCTAGTTCGCGAAATTCTGATGTTTCCAGAAGACATCAAGTAGACATGTCTAAAGGGATTTGCTTACCACTCCTGCTTGGTGCTCTTGTAAAGATAAGCAGGAGCAAGAACAAGTCTAAGAAGCCAAGGCTTGACGGCAAACACTAATAATAACACTTTCTGTAGAAAATGAGTTGCTCATTGTGACTCCTGCAAAGTTCACAGTTGACATGTTGATAATTGAGATCATTGTTGTACTTGAGTTCTTAGTTCTTACCCAAATTGCCATATATAGTTATATATTATGTCTCTATAGCCTCTACAAAATCTGAATGATAAGAAAACTTGAAATCCCAATTGTCACCGTTAGTAATTTTCATACCAAGCAAATGAACCCATAGTCACAAGTGAATATCCAGCCGATAATAATGTGCCACGTGGCTCGTACATCAGGGGCAAATATACACACAACCACACTGGATCCCAAAACCTCTTCAGTGCAGCTCTTCTACACTCCCAATCAAAGTCACTGATCCTAAAACCCCTCAAACCCAAAAGCCATGGCCTCTTTCGCCGCCAGGTCGATGCTCCGCTCCGCCGCGGCCAGAACCACCCTGGGATCTCGGGTCGCCTCCGCAGCCCGGCCCAAAACCGCCGCCGCACCATTCAGCATCCCCAAGCAAAGCAAAAACCCCATCTCTCACTCCATTTTCAGGTAAACCCTTAAACCCTAAACCCTAATTTTGTTTTGATTCTTCTATGTGGAGTTTTAACAGTGTTGAGTATGTAATATGTTGTTTGATTGATTTTGGGGGTTGGGAAGGTCGCCTGTGGAGTTGAGCTGCTGCGTGGAGACGTTGCTTCCTTACCACACTGCCACAGCCTCTGCATTGCTCACTTCCATGCTCTCCATCTCGCAACGCGCTTGCGGTTGGACCCCTGAAGGTATTCCCTTTCTTGCATTTGAATTGATTTTTTTGTGGAATTTTGTATGTTGTGGTTGGTATTTGCTGAAATGTGTTGCTTGTGTGGCTGAGATAGTGTAATGAGTTCATTTTACTTGTGTATCTCGATTTATTTGGTGTACATTACAAGCTATGTCATCTGGTTTTGAATTTATCAAGATAAAGTTCATGGCTTTAAGTCTTTAAGTGATCTTTGTCTGTCTGCTAATGTAATTTGATGGAAGCAATGGAGGACGTGTGCTTACCTGTAGAGGAATCATTTTATGTTGTCTATTATTAGTTGCGTACTTAGGAATAGTTCTTCTGTGGGGTCTTCAATCTTGGTTACACCAGCTGCACATTCCTATGAAAGTAAGAGCCAGCTAGCTAATGCGCGTGCATTTTAGTTTCTTGTTACTGGAGCAGTTGATAACTTCTTCTGAATATTGATCCTTGGATGACCGTCTCCTCATCAAGAACTATTTGATCTTCTTATTTTAAGAACTTGGAGCCAATGAGGTCATAATCAAGGCAGTAAATTTTAAATGAAAATAAGACTAGAAAGACTGAAAATACACAAAAGAATAGGAAAGTTGATGTTAGTTGCAGAAAGAATAGGGTTTTTCTTTAGCGATTCCACTTGTGCTATATATAGAGATTTATGCCCTGAAGAAATTTGTAGACATGGAAATTGGTAGAGAATATAGAAAGTGATTTTTTTTGTTTAGCCTCTGACGATCATCTTCAAGAATTTTAAGAGCTAGATGGCTAGTCCTATATATATAAGAGAACAACAAACCTCCCTGAATTAGACTTAACATGAATGCACATTCAAGCATTACTTAAGTTTAATTGCGTTGAATTTTGCATTAGGTTTTACTTGCACAAAATTATAATTTTGCAACAGCCTAGGTGACCTAATGTTTATCCTTTAAACTTTTTTTCTTTTTTCTGAGAAGGGGGTTGATGTTTGATGATGATGGCTGGAAGTGTCGCCAGGACATTAAAATTTGTGAGACCATCTTTTTGCCTTTTTTTCCCCGGAATTCTCTCTTTTCATTGGGTGATTGCAACTTTCTCTGTATTTCTACTGTCTTGCATGATGAAAGAATGCATGTGCTTTGTCTTTTGTAGGGAAATACAAGACTAGATGAGGATCAAGCATCAAATGTGGAGTGATTTGGATATGTTTTTGTTGTCAAACAACTATTGAGAGTGTTTGTTGGTATTTTCATCTGTAGACTAGATGAGAAGACCCTTAACTCAAAAATTTATGTGGACAGTTGAGAGGATGAACTCTCTATGCTTGTTAACAATAAAATTTTAAGAACTTGGTTTCTGTATCACGGTTATCAATTGTTTATATTATGTCTTTAGTTTGGTTTTCATAGTGGTGTTACATTCTTTGAAATTTTATCTATAAGTAGTAAACATGTTATGCAAAGTTTTGAGTTTATGTATGAAATTAAATTTTTGTGTGTCCACGGCTGTTTTATTTCATTAATATGATTTATGCAATTTTCTGCTGATATGAAGTATGGAACTTTGAATCAAAATGCAGAAGGGTAGTCCAATCCGAAAATCCTAGCTGAGCAATTTTTTGTTTTTTATTGTCTTTGCTATTCATGTCAGTATTATCATATGGAGATTAGGAGATAGTAATTATAATAATAACGACAACACTAACAATACTAATTTGTTGTATTCACTCAGCTTGCAATGATGATTTATGATGAATATCAGAGGGTTCGAGAAAAGTTTTATGTAATTGCGCCCCAAGTCAAGGTGGTAAACACAACTTTTTACTAGGGTTTTGTAGATGATTCTGTGAGTTTCCATAGCTGGACAAGGTGGAAGAGATAATGTGTCTGTAGTATGATGATGATGATGATGTTGATGACGTAGAACTTCAAGGATTGCACTCATGTATGGCTACGTTAATCAATGGTTCCTTCATTGCAATTTCTGATGAAATGTTTTATGCACTCAATCCCACTCATGTTTAGCCGGCTGCTTCCACAGCAAAGATTTGTCCTTTTTGTGGGATTTCCTTTAATTACTTCTCAGGGTAGTTGAGTGACTGTACTTTATGATCGTAGAATAATCTTGTGACTTGCCATTACAGGTAACTATTATTTAGGATGAGAACGTTGAGAGGATGAGTGGCTGGAGTGAGGGAAAACAAAGTATTTTTGACTGGGATGAGTTATTTTTATTATCCAAGTGCTGTCACATTCTCCTTCTAAGTTCTTCACTGTTTGTTTGTTTGTTCATTTAGGGTATTGATAATTCCTTAAAGTTGCATTTCTGAAGTTTAACCTTGCTTATGAAGTTTCAGTTGTGAACTTTTACTCTTTACTTGCTAGCAAATAATAAAATCAAAGTTTTGGTCTCATTACATTTTGATTTTGTTAGTTTTAATCTTCATTGCAATTTATGGTCAAAACGGTTGCAAATTTCATGTCCGTAAAGTCGTCTTCTGTTCTTGTGTTGTAGATGGATGATTGTTATCTGTTGGGATGCTGTGCATTGGTTGTAACTTTCTTCGTTTTCAAGGAGTTTGTAAGACTTTCTCGAAGCGTATGTTTACTTTGAAATTGGAAGACATTCATTTCAGGAATAGGGTGTATTTTCAACTTGTGTTTCCAACCAAGTCCCAATCAATGTGAGGTTGAACTTATGGATGCATTTTATGGATTTGCTCTTCCTGATCTACTGCTCTTTCAGACTAGCCTCCCAATCCAAATTCTTCTATTATGCAATAAGCGAATTGCACATTGCATAATCTGCATCTGGTTCTGAATCTTCACTCCCTGGGGACATTAGAAATAATGTAAATTGTGAGACAATCGAATGTCCCCAGGGAAACCAACTAGGATATGTACTTCCTTTAATAACAATAATTTAAACTAAAATTTCTTATACACCTCTATTAAGGAATTCAATTATACTAAATTATTTTTAATCAAGGACGCCAATAATATATTAAGGATGGAGAAGTTCAGCTGCAACAGCAGCCTGAAGGAATACAGGTGAGTAAAATAGTACACATCTTTAAGAGTACAGGCAAAGGCGGGTCACTGAGTTTCCTTAAAATGTTGAGATAGTCGAATTCAAGATTGCGCCTTGTTAGTATCTGATGAGAAAGGTGCGTCCACTGTGGTGAAGGGGAAGCAAGGATGGTGTTCACCGCGCCTTTCAGACTTAGCATTGAGACTATATACTCCATAATGCAATTCGGTAATCCCACATCTTCTACGTTTGTTTTGCTCACCAGACACACCAACCATAGCTTAAATTCGTCGACCGAATTCAGTTTGACACAAGAGCACCAGAAGGTGTAGTAACTAAAGATAAGAAAAAACCCTAACGAAGTCGGCGTTTATATTTATAAATACTAAAGAAGCTAGGTCCGTGTTGGGTTTGGCTTAAGGATTTGATTGGCGCTCTCCTATTTTGATCAGGAATCCTGGAGAATCCTGTGCGCTGGCCGACCCTGGCCACTAATCATACGCCACGTATGGTAGCAAACACAACCGATTCTTACTCATACCTCCCAAAACCCCTTGAAGTCCTCACACTGACAGTCGCCGATCCTAAAACCCCAAAAGCAATGGCCTCCTTCGCCGCCAGGTCGATGCTCCGCTCCGCCGCCGCCAGAACCACCCTGGGTTCTCGGGTCGCCTCCGCAGCCCGGCCCAAACCCGCCGCCGCAGCATTCGGCATCCCCAAGCAAAGCAAAAATCCCATCTCTCACTCCATTTTCAGGTCAACCCTTAAACCCTAATTTTGTTTTGACTCTTCCATTTTGAATTTTTAACAGTGTTGAGTATGCAATGTGTTGTTTGATTGATTTTGGGGGTTGTGGAAGGTCGCCTGTGGAGCTGAGCTGCTGCGTGGAGACGTTGCTGCCCTGCCACACAGCCACAGCCTCTGCATTGCTCACTTCCATGCTCTCCGTTTCGCAACGCTCTTGCGGTCGGACCCCTGAAGGTATTCCCTTTTTAAACATTTGAATTGATTCTGTGGAATTTTGTATGTTGTGGTTGGTGTTTGATGAAATGTGTAACTTGTGGAATCTGAATTGGAAAATGCTGGTCTAGTCTATGCTGCGTGTTGAGTTCATTGACTGTACGTCGTGTTTAAGCTAGTTTCGTTTCAATGTTGTGCCGTCTTGGAAGTTGGAGTCGAGGTTGTGGATTGAAGATTACACAAATGAATGTTCATTGGTCTGAATCTTGAGTTTGTTTTAGTTGCAGAGTTAACTCTTTTGTGCTACAAAGTGAAATGGTGGCGATTTTATACTTGTTATCTGGGGTATTTTTTTCGTTTTTTTTTTCTGAAGTGAATTAGTAAATGAAGTGATTTTCTTTGTTTAGCCTCCATTGATCATCTTCAAGCATTTTGACACCTAGGCCGCTAGTCCTCGATGAATGCACATTTTAGCATTTATTAGGTCTGCATTTTAATTGCATTGAGCTTTGCATTAGATGCAAAAGAAACGGAAAATTTTTCTTGCACAAAATCATAATGTTTGCCTACAATCTAGGTTGCCTGATCGTTTTGCCTTTAAATTGTTTTTCTTTTTTCTTTTTCTGAGAAGGGGGATGATGTAAGATGATGATGGCTGGAAGTGTGGCCAAGACATTTAAATTTGTGAGACCATCTTTTTACTTACTTTTTTTTTCTTTCAAAAATCGTTCTTTCTTTGGGTGATCCGATCTTTCTCTGTATTTCTACTGTCTTGCACAATGAAAGAACGCATATGCTTTGTCTTTTGTAGGACAAGACAAGACTAGATGAGGATCAAGCATCAAATAGGGAGTGATTTGGATATGTTTTTCAACTTTTTAGTGTTTATTGGTAACTTCTCCAGTAAACTAGATGACAAGACCCTTAACTTAAAAATAATCTGGACATTCGAGGGGTTGAACTCTATGTTTGATAAACAATACAATTTTAAGAATTTGTTTTCTGTATCGCGTGTATCAGTTGTTTGTTTTCTGTTATTTATTTGGTTGACATAGTCGTGTTTACATTCCTGATATATTTAAACTTCTTACTTCTTAGCTACAAGTGAAGTAGTAGACATTGCCGTGCAGAGGTTTGAACTCATTTACTAAGTAAATTTCAAATGTGTCTATTGTAGCTGTAATTCATTAATATAAATTGAGCTATTTTCTGTTTATATGAAGAATGACTTTGAATGGAATTGCAGAAGGGCAGTCTATATGGAATTCTAGCTGACCAGTGTTGTAGTCTTTGTTATTCATGTCAGTGTAATCATATAGAGGTAGTAATAATAATAACAACAATAGCAATACTAATTTGTTGTATTCACTCAGCTTGCAATGATGATGTATGATGAATATCAGAGGGTTGGAGCAAAGTTGTAGTAATTGCGCCCTAACGCCTTAGGACAAGGTGGTCATATAAAGCTTTTTATTAGGGAACTGTAGATGATTCTGTGAGTTTCTATTCCTCGACAAGGTGGCAAAAAAAAAAAATTCTGTATGTAGTATGATGATGATTGATGATATATAACTTTGAGGATTGCACCCATGTACAATTTGGGTTTACAATAACTGATGGTTTCATCATTGCATTCTCTGTTTAAATGTTTTTTGCACTCATGATAAATGGATTGCTTCCAGTGCAGCTATTTGTCTTTAAATTGGGATTTCCTTTGATTACTTAACGGGGTAGGTTTTTTTTTCATCAGTAAACATTTCATATAACATGAAACAGTGAGATTTAGTTTGGAGCAAGCCAAACAAGATTCCAGACTATAATCTATACTAAGAACGGAAAAGAAAAACAGACTCGAAACAGAAAACTCCAGAACAAGTACTTAGATCAGCAAGGAAGCAAATCGAAGACAGAACAGGTCGAGAACTGTGGCAGAATTAACTGGCCATAACGCTTGAACTTCTAAACTCATGATAAGCCTTAACTCATCTGAAGCACAAACGGAGACAACTCCGAGCTAAGGCCCACGAAGGGCGAGATTGGAGGGCAAGACTTGGTCGCTGTCGAGTCGAGATGCTGAACCAAGATCCGACTGCAAACTTTATTCAACAAAACAAACAAAGAAAACAATCACAGCCCTGCAAATCCTTGAAAAATCAAGGAGACAGGATCAAACCCAAGTGAAGTGATCGGCCGATCAACCAAACCCAAGAGAAGATTCAGTGCTAGATCAACTCAGTAGAGCCTTCTGAATCGCAACTTCCTTTTCGAATCAGTCAAGATATTTGTTTGGTCATGGTTCAATCTGGTCAGCAGGGAAAAGCACTTTGGAGAGCATAGTTTCGTCGTTACCTCTATAGGACGCAGTCGAGAGTCGAAACTACCCAGCATTTCGAGCTTTGGTGAATTCTCTAGGAGACAAATGGCCAACTCTGTGTCGTACCAATTACCTCTGAATCCCTGAATCTCAACCATTCTCAAATGATAATTTGTGAATGTAGGATGATTCCTCGTCTCTCTTGGATTAGTCTCAGACAAACCTCCGCCGCTTTCGAGTATCAATGCAAACTCTTCCAAAAGGGGTGCAGCCTTAAAGAGATCCAGCACACAGTTGACATCAACATCGTCATATGCTTGCCTTCTACATCGAGCTAGAATAATATCCAAGTTGAGTTTCTTGAGATTTCCATAAGTTGGTACGCTGCTGATTCGGGGTAGTTCAGCTTGCATCTGCAGATGAAGAATCTCAAGCCTGGGACACAATGCAAATTGGATTAGTGCTTGAGGTAATGTTGTTTCTCGTACTCTATTATCTGAGAAAAAAATTCTGGATAACCGTGGAGTTTTTATGGAAAAGAAACGGCAGTTCCAAGCTGGAATGTATTCCAAGGAGATAAGATTCAGTGCCTCATTCTCCATGTTGATTCCCTCACAATGTATCAACTTCAAATGAGTTAGACGATCGCCAGCAATTAACTTAGCGGCAGATTTACCATCTGTCGTCATCCGGCACACATTTAAGGTCAAACTTTAGTAACATGCACACAGAGAAGAGATTTTCCATCAGAGATCGATCGAGGGTAACGTATTTTAGACAAAGAGAAGTTAGCCGATTGAACGCGTCAAAATCACTTGTAGGAAATCTTAGAATACATCCCTCTAATGACAAATGTTTCAGATTTAAAGTCGAGCCAACATGTAACCTCGAAGAAAAAACAAGATGAAGCTCTTCAACCCCTTTTGAAAATGCAAAACGAATCCAATCATCAAGGCTGCTATGATATCTTGCATCAAGATAGGCTTGCAAATTGAAAGACTCGACCTTGTTACCTTGATATTGCTTCAAATATTTACTCACTCGTCTAACAAAGGCTTGAAGCATCTGGTCGTTGAGAACTGGTGCGCGACTGTTCCCGAGAACGAATTCAAGATTGCGCCTTGTTAGTATTGAATGAAAAAGGGTCTTCCACTGTGGTGGTGAAGCCATGATTGTATTCACTGCGTCTGTTGGAGGTAGCAATGAAAGTATGGATTCCATAACGGAATACGGCAACTCGGTGATTCCACATCTTGTACAGTCTCCTTCTTGCTCATCAAATATAACCATAGCTTGACCCTTTAAGTTTAACCTTTTGACATTGAGAGTATATCATAGATCCCAATGAATCAGGGAGTATATAACATTCTGTATCTAACTAAAAATAAATTATTATTTTTTTAAACAACAAACCCTAACATATGAGAACCTCCGATTATGGGCTGGGGCCTTCAAGGCCCAACTAGCGATTCGAGTTTGGTACTCCTGCATACAAATGTTACTGACTTACTGGAAGCTTGGAAAGTTATCAAAAAATACTGGTTAAATATTTAAACAGAGAGAAAGAGATGTATATAGGACGACGACCAGAGAGACCACCGGACAAATCGTCGTCGACGACTCCGACACTTAGTCCTCACCACACAAACCACCCTTCTTTTTTCCATTTAATTTAAGAACTGAAACCTAAACAAAGCCCACCATTTTAAACTAAACATAGTCATTCACAATTTCACACCCAAAACCTTGTTCTGCACCTTCGTTAATTCTGATGCTTCCTCCTCCTCCTCCTCCTCCATATTTTTAAGAAAAAGTCAAATATATCCCATTCTTATTTTTATATAATATTTTCCAGCCTCCCCCTCAAATATCTAAGTCTCTCTCTCTTCGTTTCTCCAGCTCCCTGAGACCATCCAACCTTACCTGGAATAATCTCAGAGAAGCTCAAATATAAGCATTTCTGATAGTTTTCTGTTTTCCTTTCGATTCCCTTATAATAAACTTGTTAATTTTCTCTTTCTGGACAACCGGTCTGCTTCTGGTTCTGTTTGGAATCAATATATATACCCTTAAAGTATATTTGATTGAATCATGGACTCCGAGTTCTGGACCTCCCGCCTCGCCGCCGCGAAACGTCAGTACACCTTGCAGCACCATCACCAGAGCTCCCACTTTGGTCCGTACAGCTTCTTTTGTTATGTCAGCTATGTCTGAAACCATCAGAGATAGATATTGAATCTGATTTGTGTTTTTGATGTGTATATTTTCTGGTGATATATAGATCGCCTGAGCATGGATGACTTCGAGGTGGAAGACGAGGTCCGACCCGACTTCCCGTGCCCGTATTGCTACGAAGACTTCGACATCGCGTCCTTGTGTTCGCACCTCGAGGACGAGCACCCGTGCGAATCTAGAGTCACCGTACGATATTACCAACCTTGTCTTTCCTTTGTACTTTAGTTGTTTGCGTAAAGTTTCTTGATTTGGTTCTCGATTGAGTTAAAGTCGAGCTCTTTGTTCCCGTGTGGGTCAAATTTATTTCCCCAATTAGTAAAATTTATGTTTGACTTTTTTTTTCATTCATCAAATTCACAGGGCATACAGTTAAAATACTGAATTTATTTGTGCAAAGATCAAAGCTTTTTCCTTATTTAGAAAGAAAGAAGAAAGGGTGAATTAGAGAGTCAGGTGACTCTATCATGTTTTTTGGCTTGAATCCTTTTGAGTTTGGTTATTCGTTTGTGAAGTTGTGTCTTACATGCATATGATTCATGTTTGAAGCTTTGAGCTGAGAATATGCTCTTCTTCCACAAACTCTATTTATTGGATGGTTTGTGAAGGAGGATTAAAGTGGTTGGCTTTGGCTGTTTTTGTTCCAATTTGGTCATTTTGGTGTGAGATATGCACAAACCTCAGACTGGGGAATGCCTATTTGAAATTGAAGAATTGGTTGAATCATGTTAACTAGTCATTCTTCATATGAGGCCCAGCACTGCGTTGTCTTTCATATGAAGCCTACTATAACGATCATCTATAGTCGAGCGACTCATATTGTTTTGGCAAGAGAAAATGTTCGACTGTGTTTTAATATCTGAGTATTTCAGTCTATGTTGCTTCATTTGATTGGTTTTGTTGTTATGCAATTCTCACCCGCACATGGGTTATACTGCCTACACCTACATTAGTTTAGTCATTTTGTACCCTCTTTTCCAATTTCTGAAACAGATGAAAGCTAGTTGCAACAAGTATCTGGATTTTCTTTATATGTGATGCTAAAAAGACTTAATATGTGCTTACTTCCCTTCTCTTGCAGGTTTGTCCCATTTGCTCGATTAAAGTTTCACGGGACATGTTAAGTCATATTACACTGCAACATGGGCACTTGTTCAAGATATCCTTGAAACAGGAATTTAGATAATGTTAAGACCTCACTCATTGTTAAATGCCTGATAACCATGCATGTACAGAGTTTGATTCATGCTTTTAGTTTTCCTTAACAGTAAATCACTTGCAGAGACGTCGCAGATTACGTAGAGTTGCTATTCCTAATAGTCAAGCACTGTCTCTCCTTGGCCGGGATCTTCGTGAGGCTCATCTCCAGGTGCTTTTAGGGAGTGGGGGATATCGATCAGAAAATGCTAATGTGTCTAATGCAGCCACCGATCCATTCTTGTCATCGCTTATTTTAAATTTCCCTGCATCAGGAGCAGATGAAATTTCAAAATCTGTGGTAACAACTGCTGAGGACACTCCTTCAAAGTATGTGGCGCCATCACATATTTGGAAATCAAGGTACTGTTAATAAAAAACTGTGCTTTACATCGAATTTTGAAGTCCTCCCAATAACTACTTAAATGTTAGTTAGTGATGCATTGTTTAGCGCTCAAACGCTCACAGAATCTGAATATTGGTTATTACTATTGCCTCATTCCAACATGTAGTGAATTTCTTCTCAAAAAAAAAAACATGTAGTGTATTTTATTCACTTACATGGTTCTCTCCAATTCTTCAAAAACTTCTTCTGCGTGTTTCTGAATTCTCAATGCATCAAAAGTATGGTAGACAGCATCATCGACCTTGTCTCAATATACTGGAGTAGACACTTCCAAATTTTCATTTTGATTTTGGTGAGTTAAAACCTCTTCAAGGTATATGCTAGTTCCCAAGGTGGTGCTTAGTAGATGCTCGACTTTAGATTGGTATATATACCAAATTCTCCTTTTGATGCCGAAAACATATACTTTTTATTAAGATTTTCTTACATTACTTCACATGCCTAGCTTGTAAAGGATCCTTAAATTGTGTACGAGTAATAGCTCAGTAATTAGTTAAGTCTCAAGACTTGATGGTGGAGAGGCTTTGCTCCACCTTCCAGGCTTAATGCATTCTCAACCACCTATTAAGCTGTTATTTGGATCTAAATTGTCAGCTCTTTCTTTGTTTTTTTCTTTCTCTCTCTCTCTCCCTGTCTATGTCTCATGCAGTTTTGATCCTTCCTTGAGTCATGAAGAGCGGGAGAAAAGGATTCAACAAGCTACTGGGAGAGCTGGTTTTGTGCAAGATCTGTTTCTCTCCACGATGTTAAGTGACTAATGGAGACAGTAAGTCTTTTTTAATAAAAATGACTTGCTCAAGATCGTATTAAGGGTTACATTGTTTGGTGGGATTTAATGGTTTTACCTTCGAAAACAACCCTTTATATGCTCCTATGAGTGCTTGGTGCCTTGGTTGGAATAACTTGTCTTTATTAGATCCTTGCAAAAGAAACATTTATATTCTTTAGTTAATGAAGAATAATAAATTAACACATTATAGCTTAAGCAGCCATGTACATTGTAATCTGGTGAATGTGATATTTAGCGTGTAGCAAGTGCCTTAATTGGTTCCGAATGAAGGAAAATGAAAGATGTTTCCCTAGACTGTCACGGCATGGTGAAGGAAAATTTTCAATCTGAATACTTTTCCACATCTACTAGTCCATTTGAACAGACTAAAAGGAATGACCTTTTCTTTCTGTCTTTTACCGTCTGCTCTGCCTTTGAATCGTTCCCTTTTCTGTTGTTGACCTGTTTTTAAACTATCATTCAAAGAGGGAAAACAACTGTGGTTATTGGTAGGTTGTATCTTTTTATTCACCGAAAGACAAGTAAAATTAGGTTGTAAGAAGCGTATGATCATATCAATTCAGCTTGTGGACTACTTTCAACAGAGTAAACAAAGATAGTGAAGGATAGAGAATTGGATCGGTTTGTCTATTTTCACAAGTGGCTTGTAATTACTTGAAGAGGGAATGGAGTTGAAATGATGAAGATTGGGGGAGATTCTTGTTACCAAAATTTCCTTCTTTGATGGCTAAGGAAGGCTTGATATCGTCGGAATAACAAATGATAGCTTCCTAGCCAACTCGATATGTCTGGTTCAACTCCCACTTCTTGACTATGAGGGAGATTGAACCAAATCTCTTAATGTAAAACGAACATATAAACATAATTCAAAGAAAAATAATAATCAACAAATAAAGTAACTTCGAAAACGGACTTGGCCTATTTGGTTATAATATAAAGGCATAAATTGATGAGGCTGAAAAGGTTACCAAAATACGGCTTAGCAATGTCTGCGACAAAGGGTTTAACAATGTCCTAGTAGTGAGAAAAATGATGGCATTTGTCGATGTATATCTGAAGACAATGAGCGGAATTTGGTTTAACATCTTAAATTCGTGCTTTTTATGGTCTAACTGACGATCTTGCTCTGAATACTTTACAACTTACATGCAAGTATATATGCGTCGCTTCAAAATTTTGCAAATTTAAACCAAAGCCTTTTACACATGATCGTTTTGGGTTAATTATACATTTTTCAACCCAGTGTTTTTCTAGTTTTCATCCACTCTCCGGCGATGGTGGTGGCCGGAGCCGGATGCGTACAATTGCCTGAAACGGTGCTGGCCCCCATAGACATGGTAGGAGGAGGATCAAAATGAATTGCACAAGTGAAGATTAATTCAAATCAACTCGTTGTATTAATAAAAAATGCACCAACCGTGAGACCTGTCCATGTCTACAACTTCCATCCAAAAGCATGGAACAAATGGAAAGATTAATTTAAATTTGTCCAGCAAAGAAGCATGTTATTCAGATATCATATTAGTCGGTGTCCCTTAGCAGTAGTCTGCTACTCACTCACCGCCCACCAACTCCGTCCTTGCATTGCATTCAGCAAAGTAGAAAAAGTCAAATACCCGAAAACAAACCAAGTATACAACCACTATATAAAATTCTGTTGTAGAATAAGGTCCAACAAGAACTCTGTTACCTGCTGGTGGAATGTTTATCCACCAGTCTCCTGGAAACCTTTCATATATTATCTTCCTTTCCACAACCCTTATTGCCTCTTGAACCAGTCGTTTAAAACCTTCATACACTTTAAGCCTTTGTAACAATTTCTGTGATTGATCAGAGAAGATATCTGTGAATCGTTATTGAGATCGATGATGGTGGAGCTATTTGTGTTGGGGTGCACAGGAGTTGTCATGTTTCTTCATGGAGCCAACTTTGTCTTCCACCTTATATCCCAGCACCTAGTAGTTCGATCTATCAGGTGACCAATCTCATCTTCTACTTAGATTGGATCTTCAGTACTGTTTTGAACCTTCGTTATGTATTTGAATTGTGATTCTTCAATTCGTGGGAGTGACTCCTTTATTCATGAGTCGCATCACTCGCATGTGTCTCTGATTCTCTGAGATTCCGAAACTGAGGGTCATTTTGGCTGTGCTGTTGTGTTGTTGTTCATGCATGATATTGTCTAGCTAGCTTCTGTAGTTCTGTAGAGCAATGACATATTTTTGAAATTGTTAATTTTCTGACTTAATGTCTACGTTGTTGTCTTTGGTATCAGCTTTCTGGGAGCCGTTGGGTGGTAAATGGAACAGAAAGACAAGGCAAAGCTAAGAAGAAACGATAATAGATCCAGTACTCTAGAAATTAGGTATCTTGACAAAGTTTTATTGGTACTGTGCTAGCTAAACCATCTGTAAACTTTAGCCAGTACCAAATTAGAAGTGTAAGAGCCAAATAAGAAGCTACTAGAAAATAGAAACAAAAAATAATGGAGTTCTTTCGGGCTAGCTAAACCTGTAATGTTAACTTTGTATGCAGTTTACAACACAATAACAATGCATGATGCTTCACTTTCTGGGGAATGTGCTTCTCAAACTGTTCTACTTCATAGCTTCTCCGGAATGTGATGATACTTCAAGTACTGTAACTATGAAACTGAGCTTTTGCGAGCAACACTTATTTGGCTGGGGAAGTTGCCCTTCCTAGTTCGTTCCTACTTAGCTTATAATGGAGTAAAAGCCAACTTAAGCACTCAACAAACTTTCTCAAGCAAAATAGGGCTGGTAGAGGGATGAAGGCTCTTTCTCTCCAACCTCAATTAAGAAACGTGTGTTTGGGATTACACTATTACTTGTGACACTGACATACTACTGTGAAATGTGAATTGAAGTCAGCAAGTTTGTCAAGCATTGATTCTTTGAACATGAGGAAAGTATATGAACTAATATTTACATTTGAGGCTTGATATACATGGCTCACCTCTTGACTTAATGACATGAATAAAAATCGACACAATCATAAACTCAGTTCTAAATAAATATATTAAATTGATAAGAAAATCATACCCAAATGTGAATTCACACACTAACGTCACTTCTTTAAGCAAGCAAACACAAGAGTGCAGTAAGTTATCGTCTTTGTATCCTAAAACAAAAGGAGTAAGTGTTAGTGTGTGTTATGGCATTTTCACCAATACATGAGTGTTAAAACTCTAAAACCCCAAAAGGTTTAGTCAATGTTCAAATGGACCATGAAGCTAAGCTTATTCCGTTCCCTCCAAAACCCTTCACTTCCCCAACGGCTTTACCTGCCCTTTAAACCCAAAACCCTCCCAACCCAATCTCTCTACTCTCCTAAACACATCCAAACCTCACCTCAATTCTCCACACACCCACAAACCAACCCTGTTCAAACCTCACCCTATTCCATCTCCTCCTCTGAGGTATTGTCTCAATGCACTGCTTCCAAATCTGTGCGTGTGGGCATGGAAGTTCATGCCCACTTGATCATATTCGGCTTGTCCCAAGACTCGAGCTTTCGGAACCATTTGATCAACTTGTATGCAAAAAGCAGGTTCTTTGGGCAAGCCCGGAAGCTGGTCGACGAAAGTCCTGAACCGGATTTGGTTTCTTGGTCTGCTTTGATTTCCGGGTATGCCCAAAGTGGGCTTGGTAGAGAAGCCATTTCGGCTTTTCTTGAGATGCACGCTTTGGGGGTTAAGTGTAATGAGTTCACATTCCCAAGTGTGCTCAAGGCTTGTTCTAGTGCTAAAGACTTGAGAGTTGAGACTGGGGAAGCAGGTTCATGGGGTGGTGTTGGTTACCGGTTTTGAGTCTGATGAGTATGTTGCTAATACATTGGTTGTTATGTATTCGAAATGTGGGGAGTTTGGGGATTCAAGGAGGTTGTTTGATGCAATTCCGGAGAGGAATGTTATCTCATGGAACGCGTTGTTTTCAAGTTATGTGCAGAGTGATTTATTTGGGAAGGCAATGCATTTGTTTGAGGAAATGGTGCTGAGTGGAATAAGGCCTAATGAGTATAGTCTGTCGAGTATAATAAATGTTTGTACTGGGTTGGGGGATGGGAGGAGAGGAAGGAAAATTCATGGATATATAGTAAAGCTTGGGTATGATTCGGATTTGCTCTCAGCCAATGCGCTTGTTGACATGTATGCAAAAGCGATATGTCTAGAAGATGCAGTTTCAGTTTTTGAGAAAATTGGAGAACCAGATCCTGGAATGCTGTTATTGCTGGTTGTGTTCTTCACTACTGTCATGATCGGGCGCTCAAATTTTCAGGCAACTGAGCGGGTCAGGAATCCGTCCGAATATGTTTACATTATCAAGTGCCCTTAAAGCTTGTGGTGGGATGGGTTTCGAGAAATTGGGTAGGCAGTTGCACTGTTTCTTGATAAAGATGGATACAGAATTAGATTCACACGTCAAAGTCGACTGATAGATATGTTTTGCAAGTGTGAGATCATGACAGATGCAAGGGTGCTTTTAGAAATGACGCCAAAGAAAGACATGATTGCGTGCAACGCTGTTATCTCTGGTCATTCACAGATGGCTGAAGACATAGAAGCTGTTGGCCTCTTTCCTGAAATGCATAGGGAAGGAGTAGGATTCAATGAGACTACTTTATCTACAGTCCTCAAATCCACTGCGAGCTTGCAGGCAGTAAAATTTTGTGAACAACTTCATGCTCTTTCGGTCAAAACAGGTTTTCAGTCTGACCGTTATGTTATAAATAGCCTTCTTGATGCATATGGAAAATGTGGCAAATTAGAAAATGCAGTAAGAATTTTTGAAGAGTGCATAACTGAAGATTTGGTATCTTTTACATCAATGATCACTGCCTATGCTCAATATGAACAAGGCGAAGAAGCGTTAAAACACTATGTGCAGATGCTACAAAGGGGAAACAGGCCTGATTCGTTTTATGTAGTTCTCTTCTGAATGCTTGTGCAAATTTGTCGGCACATGAGCAAGGAAAGCAGATTCATGTTCATATTCTCAAGTTTGGGTTTCTGTCTGATGCTTTTGCCGGAAATTCCCTTGCTAATATGTATGCAAAATGTGGAAGCATAGATGATGCAAGCCGTGCTTTCTCTGAAGTACCTGAGAGAGGAATAGTTTCATGGTCTGCAATGATTGGTGGACTTGCTCAGCACGGACATGGAAAAGAGGCCATCAATATGTTCAATGAGATGCTCGGAAATGGTATTTATCCCAATCATATTACTTTAGTTAGTATCCTCTGTGCGTGCAATCATGCAGGTTTGGTAACGGAAGCCAAAAACTATTTTGGGTCAATGACAGAGTTGTTTGGAGTTGTGCCAAGGGAGGAGCATTATGCCTGCATGATTGATCTTCTTGGCAGAGCAGGAAAGATACAGGAAGCAATGGATCTTGTCAACACAATGCCATTTCAAGCAAACGCCTCAGTTTGGGGGTCACTTCTTGGTGCTGCTAGAATCCATAAAGATGTTGAGCTTGGTGAACGTGCTGCTGATATGCTCTTAGTTCTCGAGCCTGACAAATCCGGTACTCATGTAATTCTTGCAAACATATATGCAGCAGCTGGCATGTGGGACAAGGTCGCGAAAATGAGAAGACTCATGAAAAATAACCAGGTAAAGAAAGAACCTGGGGTGAGTTGGATTGAGGTGCAAGACAACGTACACACCTTTATTGTAGGAGATAGAAGTCATTCGAGAAGCAGGGGAAATCTATGCAAAACTAGATGACCTGCTTGACCGTATGCAAAACGCCGGCTATGTTCCGATGGTGGAGATTGACCTCCATGATGTGGAACAAAGTGAAAAGGAGCGGTTTCTTCGATATCACAGTGAGAAGCTTGCAGTGGCTTTTGCATTGATTGCCACTCCGCCAGGAGCTCCTATCAGAGTGAAGAAGAATTTAAGAGTGTGTGTAGATTGCCATACTGCATTCAAGTTCATCTGCGAAATCGTCTCGAGGGAGATAATCTTGAGGGACATTAACAGATATCACCATTTCAAAGATGGCTCATGCTCTTGTGGGGATTACTGGTGATTTGTACTAGATTAGAGGCCCCTTTTTTTTTTTTCAATTTTCCAAAACCAAATTTTGTATCCCATTTGATATACAACAGAACTGTTAATTATCATTATAGGAAAGATACTAAACCAGCTTCACTGATCCGAAAGGATTCAATGCTTTAGGCTTCCAATTCTGGACATAACCGTGACTAAATAAATTCTCAGAGCAATAAACATTGCCAAAACAAGATGGCTTTTCACCATAGTCAATCTGTGTTAAACCTATTGAAGAATGGCTAATGTACATGTAACATTTACAGCAAAAAAATAAGTGTTTGTTCTTTGGATTTCTTATACTAAAACATCATCGAGTCTTCGGACATAATTGTCAGCAATGAATACTTCGCCTTCACTGAGATTCGACCACCTTCTACACAAAGTTTGGCTCCGGTAACTATCCAATATCCTGGGGTGTCCTCAGGACCTCTCAACATTTCCTTGGTATCTACAAACGTTGCCATTTTTGGTGCCTTGGCTGGTAAAGGTGGGCCGCCAGGGTACACTGCTGAATTCAAATCCACTTTTGCCGGTGCCGCAGGTGGATTCAGTGCAGCACTAAACCTTGTGCTGATCAAGGTTGAAATGAATCCTGACTTACGAGATGAGCTTGAGCCTTCCCATTCTGATCTTCGGATCCTTGCAGATGCCACAGTAGAAAATCCAAGCCTCAGGAACAAAACTTTTCTCATTCCCATAGCCTTGACTTCAAACCAGGCCTTTGTCACAATAGAAGCAGAGTCATTAATGCAGGCACCATTATGCTGTACTGGGGCAGTGCATACATGTGAAAATATGCTCCACTTGACAGGTTCAAAGTAGGCTCGTTCCTCTGGCTCGTCAATGGGCTCATAATTGTGATCAGTTGAGACTTGGAATGAATTGGGAAGACTTGTAAGATGCTGAAGATGGATTGCCATATGGTTACCTTTTTTACCTTCAAGGTACAAACGGATTCCTGTGACCGGTCGGTTTACGGAATCAACCTAAGAATTAAGAAATTAGAACCACAATATAATGAGAAACTCGTACATGTAGCAATATGCTGGAGCATAGAGATAAACCAAAATTACTACAAAGAACTGCATAGAAATGGTAAGTAATAACTGCATCCATCAACTTATTGACACATTGACACCACTTGTTCACTTAATATAAACATCGGAAGTCTTCTGAGACAAGGAATCTCCAAAATGTGATCGAAAATTAGTGTGCCATTGTGTTACAGGCTTACAGCAAAAGATTGTTACCTTCATAGTGTTGACATATAGCTTAGGACCCATAAGACTGAACTGAAGTGATGGGGATGCATGTCTTCTCCGCCTAAGACCAAGAGGCAAATCAGCATACACTGGAGCCCATTGCCGTGGTAATTGAAATTCTAAGAATTGTTGAAGCTCCTCTATTGGTGGTTTATCTGCAAGGTTTACCATCGCAATAATATCATCAAGAGATTCAAGACTATACATACGAATAGTGCAGATGACTTGGTATTAAGCCAAACGAAAACCAAATCGAGCTTAGAGAAAGAAAAATTGCACTCACATCTAAGGTAAAGATTTACTGCATGGCTAAGAAACCCATTGCCTTGAATACCACCCAAAAGTGATGTTATGGGCACAAAGGACATTGATATGACATTGGGTGCCTGTGATATAGTTGAAAGCCATTGTTTATGACTTTGACCAACATCAACACCTCCCCTTCGAACACTTATAGTGACTATATCCTGCATTACACGGGAAAATGTAGGATAAAGTCGATAAACTTTAGACCATACAAATTGGTGTGCAGTTTGTTTAAACAAAAGGTATATGGAAACCAAAATGCCGCCTTACATCATTTCTTGAATGAGTGATGATGGGAGGCCTTATTGAGGATGCTAATGTTCTCTGAATATCCCAGTGAATAGGGTGGTCATCCTGAACAAACAGACATACATATTAAAACCATAATGTGTTGCTACATCAATATATACAAATAGTAGGGACCAGGCATAATAGAAATTCCAAGTTTATTAAACTGCTATACTTCTAGATTAGTTTGAAAGGTATAGACCAACTGTGGATATTTTACAAATACATGTACACAAAAGGCTGTCACGGACATGTCTTAACCAGAAAATATCCTGTATTTAGTCATTTCGAAGTGTTATCTACCTTCATAATCAATAGCACCAGGTCATGCATCTTACGATCCATGCATTAACAATTATAGAAAGCAAAAGCGACATTGCAATCATAATGCTTACCCTCATTTTTCCTAATAAATCAGCAGTATTTGATATAGAGGATTCAGTTACATCAGCAGAAAACCTTTCTTCAGCTAATTGCTTTAACTCTTTCTGCAGTTCAGCAGGGTCAAGTCTTGAGTTTTGTAACTGCTTTATGTGAACTATATCCTTTCCACCCATCTTCACCCCAAGAACAACGTGAGTACCATACTTTTCAATGAATCTGGAAAAAAATTGATCAAACAGGAATGATTAGAAATAAAATCAGTAACTGATAGAATCCAATGGCAGGTTAAAATCACTAATGGAGGGTTTTAAAATGAGTATAAACCAATTGTAGAAGCAATTTAAATAAGAAAGTACACAGGTCACAACTCCTACCAGATGGAGTTTCATTAACCGTTATACATTTTGCTATTACTTAACAATCTTCTACTCTTTACTCCGTACAAATTGACACGATATATATTGCAGATAGGAAAATAGTAGCAAAACTAACTCTTCAGCAAGGATTTGATATACATTCTGAATTTACTCCTATATTTACATGTCTTATATATTTGTGAAAGCTTATATATGCCTGTTGTGCTTATTTCTATAAAATTTTAATCACATTAGACAAGTTTCATTCAATTTATACAAATTATCTATTCTTGGCTTGCAATTAGGTTTGACTTCAAGTGTCTAATTCTGCAGAACTTAAGTGTGCATTTTGACAATGGAAAGCACAGAACGAAATTACAAGAACATTTATGCTTCCAGTTCCCTGGCAACTTTGCTCTACATTCAAAGTCCACCAGCTCATTACATTCGACTGACATGCCAACAATGACAAAAACTCAAGCTTCCCCATTAAAGAAAACTTACGCAGCAAGTGCGGCAGGGTCCCATAGAGCCGGCACGTCTTGTTTCACTTGCTCCGATAGCGTTAACTGTGATCTCGCTAACTCAACGTTATACAAAGTGATCAACCAACCATCAAATGCAAGACATTTGGTGGGAGCTGCATCCTTCTGCCAGCAGCCGGTGTAGTTGAACATTGCATTAAACAAGCCGGACGGAATCTTCCCCGATAATGAAAGCTCCTTATTGTACTGCTCAGACATCTGCAATGTAATCAACACACCAAAAAAAAAATACACCATGATCAACACTGCATATATCAAACTAGTCTCCAAGTGTTTAAAAAAATCAAACTTTTATTTCCTTTTCTACCCTTCTCTCTAAATTGAACACAGTTTTAATGATACAATCACATGAAGAACAATCCAGAAACAATAAAATTGATCCAAAAAAAAAAACCCAGAAATCAGTTCCCGCAAAAAAAAACAGAAAGTTACCTGATTGAACGAAACGACGTCGGAGCGGAACTTGGTGCGCTCGCCTTTATCGCACTTGATGGAGGTGGGGACGTTGGGGACGACGGCGCCGCCGGGGACGATGAGGTCCCGGGTCCGGGTCGGATCCAGCTCAATCAGTACGGCCTTACACGAAGTCAACCGGAGATCGTTGCAGAGGTCGTAACCCGACCCGATTGCCGCGACGGCTTTCTGGGCCGCCGATTGCGGGTCAAGCTGGTACGCTCTGAGCGCCATGGGTCGGAAGAGAGGGAGAGAGAGTCTGATAGGTCGAGAGTGATGAAGAAGAAGGGTGTGAGAATTTGAGGGATTAAGAAGAAGAAGAAGAAGAAGAAGAAGAAGAAGAAGAAGACCCAATTGGTTTTCAACGATTGGAGTTGAACAAATCTGTGTTCTTTTTCCATTTTAATTTTTAATTTTTTTGGGGGGAGGAAATAAGAATTAAAGATTGAATTTTTAGGGTTTAAAGTATTGACTGGGAAAGTGACTTTAATTTTGGCCGGAAAGTTCAAACCAGGGGAGGGGCGGGGAGGACGTAATGTGAACATGGACCGTTTTTGAAGGTCGGCTAGACGGCGTCACCTCCTCCTTCCGCCACGTGGCACCGCGTTAGGTGGTTTTTGATTTTTTGCTTTTGTTTAAACCAAGGGGTTCATTGGGTTGGGTGGGCTGTGAGATTGTTTACGACGTAGGTTTGGTGTTGCCGTTGCCGTTTGGGCAGAGAATTGGTAACTTGGATTGTGACATTGTGATGAAAACGGTTGAGGCAAAATTTCGTATAGTTTATTTTTCTGAGTTTTGGATTTTGAGGTTGTTGAGCTATGTTTGTGCTTTATGGGAGCCGCTGGCTAATTTGTATCTTGGATGGTGACCATGTAATGATATTGGTTGGGAAGTGGTGAATGGTGACTTGCGTAAAGTTATTTTTCGAGGTTAGTCTCCTCGAGTTGTTGAACCTTATATGCGACAGTATAAAGAAAAAGGATTGAAAATGAGTAGTGAAAGCCGTTGGTACTAATTTGTCTTATGGTTGTACACGAGCCATAACGAAATTGAAAGCCGTGGGCACGAATTTGTATCTATAAAACCATGTTTTAAGTTACGTCTCTACAGGTGAAGATAACAGTTGAAATCCAATTGTAAATCCACCTAATTGATTGAGACATATTCGTAAGTGAAATGAATATGCAAGTGATGTTATGAGTTCGAATGATGGACATGAGATTGAGTAATAGGGTAGTGGAACTGTTTTGCTACCGTTTGGCTTTGGTTATTAATCAACTAATCTAATAGGTTGAACCAACCCACAAAAAATGGTGGATTTAGTTTAGTCTTATTGGTTGGAACTGAAAAGCACAACTCTGATTTAGGTTGTCAAGTCGATATTTAAGTTATGTCATGATTCAATTATGATGAATATATATTTGAGACTTCATAGTATCTCCACCATTTGACTCGACCAAAATGAAATATGATGTGCTCGACTTCCTTCCCTGCAACTCAGCATTTCATACACTGATTTTTGCTCACTGCCTCAATTTCACAGTTCGTTGTTGATTAGATGTTTTCCAGCTATGAAAAAAATGTCATCCAAACTCACCAGCAGCCTGTCGTTCTACACTTCTACCAGCTAGATCGCAATCCTCGCATAATCTTAGATATCAACATTGCAACTATAATGGTAACATGTAATCTCTAATCACATCACTACAAAAAAAAAAAGGGCAAATTGGCTTGGTATAATAATCAAATTATCACATTTTGCATGAAATTTGTGGTTTTTTTTTTTTTGCAAAGGCCACCAAGCCAAAGGCTATACAGATTTTGTGGGACTTGTGGCATTTGTCCAAGTTTTTTGTAGTGCATGCATGAAGAAAAATATATCAGATATCTTAAAGATCCAGTCTAGCAAGCAACTCGATCACATCAGATATGATACATGATCATGATGAATGAAAATGGCTGCCGCAGACGAACTGAATTTTGGACTGCCTTTTTTCACTAGTTGTTTTCCTACAGAAGGTCAGAAGTACATTATCAACAACAATAAAACGGATGGTAAATAATGAAATGTTTATAGCGTGGAATAAAGGAGAGTACATTGGTCTCTCCCTAACGTCTAAAATAGTAATCAAAAATGATGTTCTTGTCACTCTGTTTGCACCTAAATTTTAGCCAAACACACTCTTAATTTCCCGCATAATGTTGACTCAAAGTGCAGCCTACGTTAATTAGGTAAATGACCAACATGGATGTCCTTAAACGTACATTTCCAAATAGAATGACGAATATACACTTATATGGTAGGCGAGAATTGGTCAGGTCAATAGTTTTCCTCTTGTTTGATTAGCAACACCAATACCAAACCTCTCATTTTCAATTTCGTTATGTTTCTTTTCTTAACTTAACTTTCCCCCAACAACCTCACAATCATGATGATTAAAACGTACGACTATTAATTTGTGGGAGCTTATTCAGGCAACCAAGATCTACTTGCACCACCCATGTGCAAGTCACATGACCTAACAGAGAAGCAAACGCTGGTCTGTGCCAAAAAGCAATTATAACTGCAGTGAAGTTACCCAGAACATTATTTCCTCATCAAAATCCAATTGAATTCGAAAGGTAATTATACCATCATGTAGAGCTTTTGTGAGCTGATACATTTTCTAAACTCAAGCAAGTCAAACCGCAGCCCTATAGTCGTTGGAATTTGCTGTGAGACGTCGGAGCTGTCGAAGCTTTCGGCCGTCAGTTCTCTCTCCATCGTTAACTATTCGATGACCCTGACCAGTTAGAGGCCAACGCCGAAAATACGAAGAGCATGGCGGCGGTCCGCCACCATTACATGATCGGAAGAAGAAGATTACATCAGGTCTTAATTATTGTTCGTCGGGTCGTCTATCCGGGTCGAAAGTATAGGCATAGCCTTAGTTTGAATACGAGGCATCTGACATCATAATCTCAAGGCTTTACCACTGCACCTACAACTCTGTGTTTGTATAATTATATTCATTCATGCTCTCGAAAGAACCGATATTGCAATTCCAGATCTCCTTCCGCATTGTCTTCCTATTTAATCTTGCTGTCATTGCTTCTCTAGTATGGCCTATTCAGATGGGACCAAGGCCACCAACAATCATCTCAACCGTGTACTCCGCCGCCGCCGCCGGGTTCTCCAAGTACATGAAATCGCGAGTCAGCTCGAACAACAGCCAAGTCGTTTGCGAGGCTAGAGCTTTAATCGACCACCATAGCCATCATCACCTACTTTGCCGCCGATGACTGGGAATTCGGCTAGGCTAGAACTCTATTAATCCAGAACTCGATTAAAGATTTTGTCTTGTTTTTACGGTGTTTTAACTAAATTGTTTTGATTCGATTATTGCAAGTGGACTTAGTGCCCTGAATAAATTTCCATAATTTGTTTCCAATAATCAATTTCCTCAACAAGGAAATTCTTGACGAGTGTGGATAATACCAATGATCGTGAAAACCCTAGCAAGCTAGCTCTAAGATTATTGACCAAGAACAAGAACAAGTCCAAAGCATAATTTACACATTTTTTTTTCGATAAAAAAATAATCTATCAAGTCAACACGCAATAATATGGTCTCATTAAATTAGCCACCAACACATATATAGTCGTAGTTCACACTCCACACATCTCAATTATTTGCCTGCATCATAGGGTTTTAGCCCTTATAATTACCCTTACATTATTGGCCGGCCGGAGAAACAAATTAATTACTTTGACCGGATCTTCAATTCATCGTCATGAACTCCTCCTAAATCGAAAGTAGACATCGTTTAGTTTGAGAAATTTTGTTACACGTGGCCTACTATATTTAACAAATTACTCAAAAAATTCACATAATAATTTTATTTACGAATAACTTAATACTTAATTTGATAAAATAAATAAAAACTAAAATTTAGAAATAAAGACCAAATAATGACAAGTTGACACATGTCATAAAATATTTTATTTTTTTACCTATCTTTAATCTATAGTGTTTGCTACAATCAATTGAGAGTTTATATGCTACTATCGATTATAAAAACTAACTGTTAATGTCGAGTTAAAGACTAACTGCTATTGTCGAGTTAAAAACTAGCTGTTACTGTTAACTTATAAGATATTTGCTACTGTCAACTATGAATATAACTGCTACTGTCGACTTGGAATGTAACTGCTACTGTCGACTATGAATTTACATGCTATTGTCGACTATGAATCTAGCTGTTACTGTCGACTGAGAAACTAACTGCTATTGTGGTTTTTGGTTAGCAAAATTAGAAATTTCAAAATTTCTCAAAACATATATAATATGGTACTTAAATAAGAGCACATGACATAAGCAACAACTTTATATATTGGCTCACCTCTAAATTGTCTGTGGTTTGACCGGTAAACTTAAATTTATCGGAAAAAAAATAAAAAAACAAAGGAGAAAAATTTGTTAGATTTAGGAGTGGCATTTGGTAATTTTCACAAAAATAAGAGTATTTTGGATATTTTTGCATTAATTAATAAATCAGTTTTGTTTTATTTATTATTTGAGTTGGAATTTATGTAATAATTTGTATAAAAAATAAGAAAATTGAGTTTTTAGTTCATTTAAATGTGGTCTAATACCACTAAGTAATTTTTTATATTATATTTGTTCATTCTAAAATATATATATATATATATAAAGTTTTTATTTTTTATATATTGAGTCATTTTTTACCTTCCAATAAGATCTAACAGAGTTTTGCTATATATCGTTTCATTCTTCGCTTTCATTGTGCATTCTTAGTAGGTTTTCTTTCCTCTGCTATATCGAATTAACCACACCTGAAAAACAGTATGTTTCCGATGATGAAATCGGTACGATATAAACTTAATCACCGATCCGGGAGGTATACTTAAATTCTTGATTATTTAAATCGGCACGACATAAACATTTGATTAGAAAAGAGCAGGAACATATAACAACACGTTCAAATCAAACATACTTAAATACTTAATTATTGTATATGTTACATTTCATAAAAAACAAAAAACAAATAGCTGCCCTAGCCTTTGCTCTATCAATTAGCAAGCACTACATGTCATAGTGCACTAAGAAAAATATTGATGGGCGCAGGGCTTGACTTGGACTGCTGGTGCTGCTTGCTTCTTTGCCCTAGCCCCAATCCCATCTCCTCCACCAAAATAAACAACGCGCTATTCATAATAATAATAATAATCAAGCGCCCCCAGTTTTGTGCTGCTATGGTGGCTACACACTGACTTATCATCACCGGTGGTACAATCAGTAGCAATCAAACTTAGTATACCTGTCGACCCGAGACACGTATTGAACCATATGTTTTCCGTGATTCATGCATCATATAAATCCATTATAGATTGGAGTAGATTATTATTAAGTATAATAGTCTCCGCAACATTACAAAGCTTATCTATCCCTCGCCTTTTTATTCTTGATTAATCTCATGGGACGTGTCATATATGATATGGGGCTGGGCGATCGTATCTTGTTGCTGATATCGCTGCAGCTTCATATTAATAAACAATACCAACTTATACGCGCTAGCTTGACTTAAACATATATGTAGGGTTTCGTTCATATGTTTATATATGTGATAATGCATAAAGCATTGCTTCTGATTAATTAGGGTTTGGCTTCACGTTGGAGCTAGTCTGCTCCTATGTTGATTAATTAGTAACGTAGAGGTGATTTATGTTCAGTTTTTGCTTTGGATAGTAGGAGTATCATTTGGTCAAATCTTGATTTATGTTGCGAGTGTTCGATGCAAATGAATATGCGTAAAAGATATATAGTCGTCCGTTATTTTCAAATATGTACATCCACACTATTAAATAATTTGTTAATCTTATAAGATGCCAAGAGTACTATAGGATTTAACCGATTATTGTTGATCTTGGAGGATTGAATATCTGTGGCAGAAGATCTAAAATTATAAGTCGGCAATGAGGAGCTGTACATATTATGTTCATAATTCAATAGTGGTTGGTGCAGATCCGGTTGGTGTTCTAGAAAACATCTAAGGCAAATAATTTATGTCCCTTTGTGATTGAGTTCTCTCTAGATATGGAGGATAAGGTGGGCTGTATCTCATATTTCACTAAACAATGATTTTTCAAGTTAGACTACGTACATACTATGGCAACCAATAACGCTCCAAATGATATGATAAGCGGAAAGCATACCATTAGTGACAACTATATATAATGATTAACAATTGTTTATAATATTTGGTTTGGCAAAAACTGGAAACCTAGTCTCCAACCACTGACTGTAATTTTAGTTCGAATCAAGCTATTAACAACTCCAAAGTACTTGTTTTGAAAAAAAAAAACTCCAAAGTACTATCAAGTCTTAAGATATTTATCATGTAACACGTACATGTGATGCAAGTATTAGTAAGATGAACAATATCTGCCTTCATTTTTTTTCTCTTAATGTGATAGTATGTAGTTAGCCAATTAGGTTTATAAGTTAAAAGCATTTGCTCGTTAGGTCCGCATCAAATTTGTGCTTAAATTTCACCTTAATTATAAAGCCAACAATATGATCACTATCGTCATGTTTGAAAATTAAAAAAGTGGGTACAATATATATAAATATGCTATAAACACGAAGCAAGAACTGAATTAGTTAACTGGCAAACTACAAACTAAGAATCAAAGAAACAAACAAATACAATAAGTTGGTTGTGACTTGTGAAGTTGTGAGTCGAATGTGTGACACCCACTAAAAAAACGAAAATTGTTGTCATTAGACTAAACGATACTGTATATTTGTATTTTTTTTTGTTAGACACTTGGACATATTAAATATTACTTTGAATATTAACGAGTAAATGATACTAAAATGCAAATCTGAACAATATGTACGTTGAGCTAGTAGGCCTGTTATTTATGGAAAGTCTACGTAACCACTATCTCTAACTTAATTTCCTAATAAATGTGCAATCTAAAACCAAATCTATGTGATAAATACGATCCCTGAGGCTTATACTTGGTCAGAGAGGAACTAAATGCGACCACCGGCTCTATGGTTACATCTATGCATACATGACAACATTATATTTTAAAAAGAGTCATAAATTTATACACTAAAGCATATATATCGTGTTTATGATTGTAAGCATAACGGGGTCTATATGCATCAATTGAAAGCTATATGATGCATTTCTTCTGGCACAATTAAAAGCTGCATCAGTCATTTAGAAATAGTCTTCTTTTAAATTTGGTCTTAGCAAGATACTACACAAATACATCAAAACTCACCAAAGCATTCTCAAGAAGCTCGATAGTACACATAGCATAGCTGTTTCATCTATACTAATTTAAGACGAATATCACCGACGTTTAACGCCTCACGTATAGATCAAATTTGACTTAAAATGGCCATATTAATATATAATCTGTTACCATAAAAGTATAGGCCAGTGAGAATTCTAATTGCTTTTTCTTTTTAGACACAATTTATATGTATTGCTTTCTATGTATATTTCATAATATCAAAACCGAACTAGGGAGAGTAAAAACGTTATTACGGGTTTCAAAATTTATCTCTGCCCAGACCTTACTCGAGGGCTAAAAAACAGTAAATCAGGAGTGCCGTGTCCTTTATTCCAGATTAATACCGGCAGTAATTCCCGAGAGAGCGTGCAACCCACGAATCCCCAAACGGCCGCTGTACGTGGGAGTTGTCGGAGAAACACAATACTGCTGTCATAAACTCCACCCACGTAAAAAGCAATCACCACGTGTTCCGGATCCATTGGCGGTGGATGAAATTCCCGTTCTGTCCCCAAGCGAGCGGTTCAAAAGGGCGGCGAATGGAAAAGAAAAGCAAAACAAAAGCCAAAGGCTGCTCCCCCTTAAAAAAATCCAAGTCACGCGGCGGGATAGTAGACGCGAGAGTGGGTCACACGCGCGTGGGGGAGGGGTAAAAAGAGCACCGCACGCAATGAAGGAGGAGACGGGGGTTGATTCGCAGCCGTTAGATCAGTGATGATAATAATGATGAGGGGGGGAGGCACGTGCCACGTAACTCGGGAACTAACATTACTAAATTGCCACCACCACCACTCACTCTCTCTCCCTCCACACAGCCGCCCCTAATTTTCTTCTCAGTCAAATTTCTCGTTGACTGTGCCCCCTCCCATCCCTCCCCTCCTATATTTTTATTTTCTCTCTCCTCTCTCTTCGTTTTTGTTCTATAAAACCACGCCTCCCCTTCCCCACTACTCCATTACGCTCAAGCCATCGCACCTTTCTCATTCTTTCTCTCAAAATACCAACTGTCTTCTGTTTCCTTTCCTCATCAAAACGCTGCCGTTTTCATGGCGCCGAGGACTGAGAAAGCCGCCACCGTGGCGGTGAAGAACCCCGGGAGCATTAAGGAGGTGCATTTCAGGGGGGTGAGGAAGAGGCCGTGGGGGAGGTACGCCGCCGAGATCCGGGACCCGGGGAAGAAGAGCCGGGTCTGGCTCGGGACTTTCGACACGGCAGAGGAGGCGGCGAGAGCCTACGACACCGCCGCCCGGGAGTTCCGCGGTGCCAAGGCCAAGACCAACTTCCCGCTTCCGTCGGAGAATGTGAATCTCAGCCTCTTTAAGAAGAATAATAATAACGTTAACAACGGCGGCGGAGGGAGGAGCAACAGCCACAGCCCTAGCCAGAGCAGCACGGTGGAATCGTCCAGCCGGGAGCCGGCTCTGATGGGTGAGTCCTCCCCGTTGGATCTGAACCTCGCTCACGGCGGCGTCACTAGCGGCGTTACCGGGTTCGGCGCTCCGATGAGGTTCCCCTTCCAGCACCACCGCCAGATTCCGGCAGTCGGCGCCATCATCGGCGTTCCGACTGCGGCGGCGAATCATGTGCTCTACTTCGACTCGGTTTTCCGGGCAGGGATGGTGAATAATCATCATCAGTATCAGCAACAGCTGAGATTTGACCGGAATCCTATCCACCGAGATTTTCTCTCCCGCGGTGGCTTCACCGGCGGGTCGCAGAGTGACTCGGACTCGTCCACGGTGGTTGATCTCAACCAGAACGATCTGCCTCGCGGAGGAGGATTCGACCTCGACCTTAACCTGCCGCCTCCGGCAGAACTCACCTGATTTTGGTTTTACGATAAAAAGCAGTGGCGATCGCCCAAGGAAGATGATATTAGGAAACGTTTTTTTTTATTTCTGGTTTTTTATTTTCCAATTTCGAAAATAGAAAAACAAAAATACGTTGAGAGCGCCCATATTAAGAAACAAGAGCTCCATGTGAATACGTAGATGAATCCTTTTTTTTTTTTTGCAGCAGATATAAGTCCCAAGTCTTTGCTGTTCTAAATTAAAGACCTATTTTTCGTTACCGATCTTTCGTTTCAGTTGTAATCTTTCTCATTTCGCAAATAACTTTTTCCGTTAACGTAATTTAGACCAATATTCTTATATTTCAGCATTCAATTCCCAAGCTTTTTTCCATATTATGCAGAATTGTTACTATCTCGACATAGTCCTATCCGGAATCTGAAGATTCCGGTGAGTGTAAAATTGGCACACGTGGGATCTATTTTGGTACGGACAGGGACCAACTCGTCGGCGGCGAGTCAAAACAGTCTCGAGTTTATTTGGGTAGAAAGTGAGAAAGGGCAGGTAATTAGGCGCGTAAGGACAAAATGGCGCGTAGGGCGAGAAAGAGCGTTTCTGTAGGTTTAACGTTTAAAGACCGAAAGTATTAATTGCCGCTGTTGACTGGGTAGCTCGTCGAGATTCGAGCGGGGATTTGCACGTGATATACGGCCGTCCAATTATCACTTATTTTCTTTGGCGAATTTAAAAATCGGAAAATACATAACAACCTGTCCTTGCTTAGCAACGCGAAAAAGGTGGGAACCAGACAATGGCGAGTCCCACCTGGAGGCGGGCGATAGGAGAAACGCGGCTGCCGCTTCTGATGGGTCCACTAGCTACAATATATTTTTCTGTCTTTCTATTTCGTTTTCTTTTTAAATTTCCAGAACAAATTTTGATTGTCTCTAACATAAGAACATACAACGTAATATTCAAGCTCAGAAATGATATATTCAAACCTGAGTCAAATTTTATTAGTTGGATCCTCAAATGAGTTTATGCGTATAGTATTCAGTTATATTTTTCACATAATTATTTAAAGAATTAATCACATAGTTTATTGAAGACAAATGTTTAGGTTTTCCTTTATAAGTTCATACACTCGCTAGATGATTACTCTTATTTTTGATTTGAGCTATCACAGACAAAAGTACTGCACTTGAGACAGTAAAATATCAACATTAGATTTTACGGCCTCAATTCAACTGACTTTTAAGACTCATACCTGATATGATCATGAATATATTTATTAATTTATAAACCATTAGATATGTTGGTTTCTTGTGTATATAAAAAGAGAAAACTTTAAGAATTTATCAGTTATATATATGATCGGTGATGATAAATCGGAAAGAAAAATACATTTTGATGATGATATATAAATAATATATTAGTAGGGTTTCGTGCCTGTGTTTGCAATTATTGTGACTTGTCTGGTCTAGATAGGCACCGAATTTCTTACTTTATTAAATGATCATTGCCGCCTAGTGGCATGGTGAAACTAAGTGTAATCGGATTTATTTTCCGACGGCAACATAGTGGGAAATTTTTTTAATTAGTAACTATGCTCCGCAACAGTCGAGTTGTCTTTCCAGTATGTCACCCATACATTAAAAGCTATCAATGCACTATTTGCTAATTGGTACCTCGTTGAGTACTTATTTATAAGAATCTCTGATATTATTTCAAATATTTGTAATCAGAGATTCAGACTTTACGTATTTCATTGTATTCAACAGTTTTATTTATTAAAATTTTAGGGTAGCTGCGCAAACCTCTATTAATATATATATATATATATATATAATAGAGTAAAGCAAGTTTAGGGTGGGGGAGTAGGAATGTAGGATAAGGGTGTGGCATGCATGGACATTAGAGGAATGTGCATGAATTTTTCTTCGAGTGTTCAACACAAAGTTAAGGTGCATGCATGCCAATGATACTTTCAATATCATCGTAATTATTATTTATTAATACAAATTTTAAAAATAATAATGAAGCCGTGAGAAAGGGTGACGTGTCGGGAAGAGACAGACAGTAACGCCGGCGGGTCGGCTGTGTTCTTGTTTAAATGCTTGTTGGGTGCGTGGGACCCACGGACGGGTATGTACTATGGGTCCACTTGATGTGAAGGACAAAACAATTTTAAATATTTGGAATAATAATTAAAGAAATAGAAAGCAGAACCGTCATATTGATTTTTGTAATGATTAAAATAAATAAATAAAAATAAATAAAAGATGAGTGTGGGCGGCTGCTGGCTTCTTTATGTGTATAGTGGACTTTGGTGCCTCCTGAGGTGACACCTCTCTAATTTCGGCGTAATTTTAACAGCCTCTGAATTTCTAGATGGTTTTTTTCTTGAGGATAAGGTGGGTTACGACGTCGTTTTTGAGGAGATTGTGATTGCCGACGCTAACGGTGAAAAGGAGGGGCGTCACACGTGGGAAGGAGAGGTGACTAGTCACTGCACATGCGAGTCCTCTTCGCGTTGCACGAGTTAGCTAGAATCGATACGACACGTACCCCCGGGTGTTATGTGCGGTGCCTACTTGGGACCCTAAATTTGGAGGGTTACCCTGTGGTGGGTTACTGTCTTCTATCTCTTTTGGGGAAATATGCCGCTAATTGGATGCGTCGATTGCCTGGATGCCTTCTTGTGTTGTGAAGGCTTGTAACAAGAAGTCATTGTCTTCATTCTTCACCACTATGCTTTCTAGGCCTTCAATTTTTAGGGTTCACTACTTTTATGAAACATATTGCCCTACTGTTCTTCTATGGATAAGTAGTGGTCCAAGTAGAAAATGATTTATGAACTTTGCTTGCTAACCATGCTACTTATATCCATAAAAAAAAAAAAAACATGCCACTTATTTAGTTATTTACCGGAGAGGAGTGAAGCAGCCATTATATTACTGCTTGTAAATTTTGATGAACCATCCTAGCATGTTTGGTTAAACATGATAAAGAAAATTACATACGTGCTATTGTGAAATAAATGGTAGAATTCACTCCATAAATAAACTAAGTTTGATAAAAAAAATATCTGACTTTGTACATCTAGTTGGGTAAAAATCAAGAGATGAAACTCATGTAAACTCGTGGAATGATGTGAACCAAGCTCGCTCGTGGAAGTTTACATCGTTCGACGACCAAGTTACACCTAAATGAAATGAGTATAATAACTTGCCGTCAGTGTCTTATAGCTCACCGCCTGCGACTTGGAAATCTCACAACAATTTGTGATAAACATTAGTTTGGTACGTGTACTGGAGAACATTCCATTAGGTTTGTATATAGAGAATCAAATCTCTATATTCTTTGCAGTATCCAAATTGCTATCTCTTATTCCGGATAATACTAAAAACGAGAATATATTATGCTATTATCCTAATTAGATGATGCGATCTGCTGGATCAGACGACCAATTCATATGATCGAGATATCACGTCCGGTGAAGACATGATTTGGCCCGAACGAACTAGCTAGAAATGCTAGAAGATACAATCACTAATTGGGCAAAATAGTGTTACTGTGCTAGGTTGGTGCGTTAGCTAGATAGCATCAAACACGATCTCAGCGCATTAGAACGACTGTGTGTATCTACGTTGTTGCTCATGGTATATATTACGTACCTTGCTATACGTACGGACCTAACGGACGTACCATCTTAACCTCCTTAATCATCATTTAGGTTCTATCACTAACTTAATCCAACTTGGTCAATCAACCAGCATACGTATAAGAAATGACTACTACTACCACTACTACTACTAGGAAGACGGCGAGAAAATTAAAGGCGCCCATGAAAGCTGGTCATCCATAATCCAATACGTAAAGAAGTACTAGAAAGTACTAGTTAGGTCATCCATATCTAGTGGTTTTTGAATCTCATGACACCATAATGTATTGGCACATCGTTTCATCAACAACATATCATACGAATCAAATGTAGTAACGCACCACCATTTGTACATGCTCGCTAGTGTGTTATGCAAAACTTTCTTCATACTCTTCGAACTAGGATAATCGCCACGAAAAATGTAAACGACGCGTCGTATGATTGCATGAGAATCGACTAGATCACAGCAGCACCACGTGGTTTGAAACCGGGATTTGCCGGTGGCGGTAACTCGTAAAAGCTGATCTCTCTAGTATTGCAAGACTGGGATTTGCTGAAGAAGCAAAGACAGAGAGAGTTCACCTATTTAGGGTATGACAGTTCATTTGGTTTAGGGAGAAGAGCAAGAGTATTGGGAGTATTGGGTTAAAGGCTTTAAGTTTAAATGGGGAGGATTTACCTGGTTGAATTGGAAGGCAGAACTTACAGATGCCGATTCTGTGATAGCCCACTTGCTCTCGCCGACGATGTCCTCTCTCGGGTACTCTCTTTCTTTATAAAGTTTCAATCTTTATTGAGTTTTACTTACAGAAGCTTGAATTGTATGAGCTTGGTTTGCACATATATCATAGTTGGTGGATTGAGTGTAGGAAAGATTGAAACTTGAGTTGTTTTTTCTCTTGGGTTTGTGAAATTTTTGTTCAGAAATTGGGGTGTTTTACTGTTTAGGTTAAGTGGTTGTTGAGAAATTGAGTATTGAATGGAGAAATTGACCATAAGTTAAGCATTTTCAGGGTGAAAGTGAAACCCTTTTGCTTGTTGAGATGGTGAGGAATACTGTGAAGGGTTTTCTTCTGGTTCATGCATGGATATGTTTTGTAGGGCATTGTTCTGCCTGGGTTGGGATTTTGGATGGAGGCGTTATTGGGTTGATAGTATTGTTGGTGTTAGAGAATAAGGATAACTCTTGCTGAAGATGGTAGTAGGCTATGGAAATTATGTAGAGGGACTACATTGGATGTGCAATCATAGGACACATTGGATGGGTCTTGTATTATATGCACGACAACTTAGGAATAGGTTGGTCTGTTGAGAGGACTAAACCTGTTGATGGCTTGATGCTATGGATACAGTTCGAGTTGGAAGGGGAAACCTTACTCTGCTATTTCGTACATATAGAATTCCACAATCTTCAAAGCTGCCTACACATATGTTTGAGAATAGGATATGATGCAACTTCGCCCAGTGAGTTCGGAGGGAGATTTTGTTGATGTGAAGAGTAAATTAGTACTCAAGTCAGTGAATACGTGTCCATAAGAAGTACAAGAATATTTATAAAAATGTTCAAGACTTTCAAATCATCTAAGTTTTTATATAGTGTAATCCTCTTATCATTCTGTTAACTTTCAGTTTTGACTTGCAAGTGATGTCTATATCCGCCCTCAAATGTTTTACTCTTTCATCTCTGTTACTTCATTTATGCACCGAGAAAGTATATCTAAAGCAATTGAGTGTAATGATTTAACTTTAAGTCTTTAACTGGTTGCAATGTGTGTAGTCTTTCAACTGCCGTCAAGGGAGGGCATATCTGTTCAGCAATGTGTAAGTCCCTTGCTATTAATGAGTCTTCTAAATTCTAATGTCATTTTGGTTTACATACAACAGTTAGTATATGGGTTTCGTTTTTGGCTGTAATCAATACATTTGCAGACTTATTAAGTTCTGTCTTTGCATCTTTCATGGTTTCACCACACTGTAAATCAATTCTGAAATAGTCATGTTTAATAGGTTTAATAGTATTTCTTTTTACTGGGTGGAAGAGGAATTTATTCAATGAAAATAAGAGAGAAGATTACTAGTTTATTGACTAACAGTAAAAATACTTTTTCTTAAAACAGATATTCTGTCACCCTTTCAAAATGGGATTTTTTTCATTTAGGTGAAAGTTGTGTTGTTATTAACGTCTGAGTTCTGTTGATCTCAACACTATGGAAGTTTAAGGCAATTGCAGTTTTTCTTCACAGAACTTGACGATCTTCATGCTCCATGGACCATGAGTTCCTGGTTGCCTATTCATCTCATTACTGACGTGTTAGAATTTTGATCCAGGGTGAATATAACGCTTGGTCCTGAAGAAGAGAGGCTAATGCTTTCTGGTTTGCATACTGTAGAAGATATATTTTGTGTCTGCTGTGGACAGATTCTTGGCTGGAGATATGTATGCTTTCTTCTCTCTGCCTCAATTTTCCTGGTTTAGTTATTGCTATTTGAGGGTACAGCAGGATAAAAATCATTCCTAATATACAAAAAACATACAAGCCGACATACACAAATAGACATATTTTCATTATTTACAGCATCCCAGAAAGTTTAGGTTATACAAGGGTAGAAGCAGAAAAGCTTAACAAAACCAAACAGAATTCTTGGTATCATATTTTTTGTGTGGTCACATGATTCTCTGAGGATTGTAACTAGAATAAAACACACCCGATGGGTGTGGTGTTAATTATAATTACAATATAAATAGATTTCATTGTAAGGATGTTATTGCAAATATTGGAGATAGTGGGCAGTTATATGGAGGGGAAGTTATCTACAGAGGGAAAAAAAAATCTATTCTGATTTTGGCTTTTACCGTATTGTCCCTGAATTATATAATCTCATTTTAAAATAACACATGGTGCAAGGGTGTTCATGTGTTTTCAAATGCGTTTTGGTTGACAAAACCTGTTTTGGTTATAATAGTATAGATGAATACCTGCCTTAATACTGGAAATCTGTATTTTTCCTAACAACCTTTAGGAATAGCCACCTTCCCTGGAATCAAAAAGAATAAAGGAAGATATATCATGTTATTTAAATAAAAGAGCAATGATCATATGTGGTCCAATAGAACTTAAAAAACTATAAATGAAAGTGTTCAAAGCCATCAATGGAAGTGTTTCTATAATTGCCCCAAACAAAAATGGTGTCTTGTACTCTTCTATAAACTACTATAAAGGACTTGAGGATCTAACCAGTTGAACAAGATAAGGATTACTACATTTTTTTTTTCTGTCTAAAGGCAATATTTGTCTAAATCCAATCCAAATGCACCTCTTACCCAACACTGTCTTCTGTCTATAATATTAGACAAAACAGTAATTATTGCTTGCAGAAGAGTTTATTTATTCTGAAGTACTAAAATAAAAGCTTGCTGTCTGGAGTGTTAAGGCTACCGTAAACACATCACAATGATTGTGACTTGGAACTTAACCATATGATAAATTGCATTAGGTAATTGCACATGATAAAAACCAAAAGTACAAGGAAGGAAAGTTTGTCCTAGAGAGGTACATACACTCACTCTGTTAAAGCTTTTACTCCTGTATTTTTATCGTTCAGATCAAACTGAATTGTGTTCTGTTTGCTTAACAGATGGAGGATAGAGGAGGATGTAGCGGAAGAATTCAATCTGGACTCCCGGCCCGGTTCAAGTGATGCAGATATTCCATGAGCTGGTTATTGCATTCATATAAACTTAATAAAAGCAACAAAGCTTATGTGGTTTGATAATCATGTGAGCAAGTTCAGTAGTTGTAAAAAAAAAGATTGCAGATGTCCAAAATATATAAGAATTTCGGCAGTGTATATATATATGTTATCTCTATATCGGAAGTCAATATTATCTATTCACTTGGAGTTGCCTTGTGTTTACTGGGTCTCAGATTCACCAAGATGCTTTGTAATATACAATGCTACCCATTAGCCTTAATCTTAAGCATCTAGAAGTCATTCCAGGCTAGAGGGCGTGGTTGTTTGGTCTAGACGTCTAGTGTGGCTCCAGGCTTTTGTATTGTCATGGTTTTATATATTAGATGTCCAAGTTTCAGCTTATATAAGAAAGTAAAAGAGTTCTGTTGATGAGAATTGAACCGAATAAGAATCATTTGCTCAACATAGAACAAAGAACGAACAAACAAAGGTGTCACTCACAACGTTATGCACACGTCCATCATTTTGCTCCGCTCCGTCTGGCGGCAGCGATGGAATGTAGAACTTTTAGATGCATAGGCTGTGGATCTGTTATAGCCCTCTTGCCCTTGTCGACGATGTCCTCACTCGGGTACTCTCTTTGTACAATATTCGAATAGTATGAGCATGATCACAGTTGCACGCATAATTTGAAGTTTGGATACAGATCGAGAAACAACACTTCATAAGTAAAATGGTTGCAACTTGCAACTTTGCACAGCATCATCCTTTCAGTTTCTTTGACTTGAAATCAATGTTCATACACTTTGCTTTACACTCGTTTATCTCCTTGCTAGTTGTTAATTATTTCATTCAGACATAATAGAGCGTGTAAGTGTTCGATCAGTTTAACTGTGTTACAATTTCTTTAGCACCTTCATGAGTATAGTAATTGAAGCTGCTTGCACTGTTGCACATTCCCAATATATGCATTCACTAGCTAGTAGCTATGAACTCGCAGCAAATACTTAGGATATCAGAATTAGTCTACATGTCTTAGTTTTAGTTTTAAGTTTTAACGATGGTTCCTCACTCTTGTAAAGATGTTGGTCACAAACCCATGATGTTGGCCACGAATCAATGTTGCTGCGTAATCCATGTGTACTTGACAATACTCCGAAAGCTGTGGTGTTAGATATAAAAGCAACCGATCCATTTGGGAACCTCATGGCAATTACAGCAGACATTGAAAGGATGGGGCAGTGAAAAACAGTGATGGGACTTGGGACTTCACCAATTGACCTGTTTGGTTGGGACTCTTCTTCACTAGCAACCTGCAGTGTGAGCATAGTGATGCAAGCTAGGTTTATCCATGGAATTGATATTATCTAGGTCTGCTGATGGCTGCAAAGGAAGGAAGATGATAAAAAATTTGTATTGCATTCATGATACTTTACATAAAGTGATGAAACCACTCTTTGAATCTAGGTGCTGAAAAACAAATCAATCTCCTGATACCTGATACCTGATTGGATGTTTGAAAATATAGTGCAAGCTTAATGAGACAACTATTAATGTATAGAAGTTAACTCAAAATCACCAAACTATTAATGTATAGTTCTGTTTTGGTGTCTGCCGTCCAAATTGTAATTAGCGATCGAGTTCATGTACGTAACTAATTGTCACAATATTCAAACTGTTGCATAGACAGGCTAGGATCTAGTCCTTGCAAAATCTACCAGGGGATTCATTTTCAGTCCTTGCATTAATTTGGTCATGATCACAACTTCTGTCTTTGTGTTGTGTGTGTTAGCAAATGAATTTGATTTATAATCCCAGCAGCATAATTGCATACGAATTTCTAATTATGACAAAAATGCTTAAATTACTCGAGTCTTCAGCACATCAAGAATCTTTATCGATAAATTTACCCATTTGTAAAAGAAAATTACTGGATTGTTTTACCCCAAAGTGTGATACACTTGCTGGGTTGGTCTTGGGAGTTTTAGAGTGTTGACTGAGAGATGTGATCGAACTCAGCAAATTGAGGGTAGGGCACAACGCCCTGCAGAGAGCACACGGCCATGAGGGTCCTCTCCCGCACCGCTCCAATTTTCATTTTCGTTTTGTTTTTAATATTCTTCTGTATATTTTGCTTTCGATTCGTCTTCTTCGTCGTGCATGATGTTGAGTACTACTAGTCTTCTCTATCGTCATGATGGCATCAATGCTCTCATGTCATTTACTCATCATGAGTTCATGACCCTCCTGTGAACTGTTACCCCTCCGTTTCATTTCATTAATATCTTCACTCAGTTACGATACCCGCGCTACCGTTGATTATAATATTTATTTACAGTAGTCTATTAATTTAAGACTTAATTTAAGCGAATTAAAGTTTTTAGAACTGATTTAAGTATAGAGAATAGCGAAGAAAGCGAGATATATAGAGAGAGAGATAGAGAGAGAGAGATAAAAAAATCAAATGAGAAGAAGAATGGAGAATGAGGCAAAAAATAATAATACCCAACAACAGTCAAGTAAATAAGCGAAAAAATAGAACATGAGTCGAACTGACAATGTTCATAAGTCATTGGACAGTGCATCACCAAATTTTAAAATCTGATTGTAAGCGAATTAAAGTTTAAAAAACGGGGTTTAAGTGGAGAAAATAGTAAAGAAAACGAAATAGAGAAAGAGAGAGAGCAATCGAATGAGAAGAAGATAAGAGAATTAAGTAAAAAAAAAATTATATCCAGTAATAATCGAGTAAATAAGCGGAAAAGGACATGAGCCGAGTTAAGCCGAGAGCCTAGTTGAGTTAGGACTTGATTGTCAGCGAATTAGAGTTTTAAACTGGTTTAATTGGAGAGAATAGAAAGAAAGCAAGATATAAAGGGAGAGAGAGAGAGCAATCGACAGAAGAAGAGAAGTGAATGATGTATAAAAAAATTATATCTAATAACAGTGGAGTAAATAAGTAAAAAAACACGACATGAATCGAGCCGGTACTATTCATAAGCCGATGAACAATGCATCACCAAAATTAGGGTTTAATTATAAGCGAATTTAAGTTTTAAAAACTGATTTAAACGGAGAGAATAACAAAAAAATGAACTAGAGAGAGCGCAATAAAATGAGAAAATGCGACAAAAAAAATTATACATAATGACGGTTAAGTAAATAAGTAGGAAAAATTGCATGAGTCGAGTCGAGCCCGCATAAGTCAAGCCGAGCCTATAAACAGTATAAACAATTAATCTCACCAAATATTAAGTAGTAGATTTCCTAGCTTTGCATGCACGAACCGAATATACAAAGACTCTCCGACTAAAGACAAAGATCACATCAGTACCCAAAAGATGACGAAGAAATATGAGAAAGCTAGCTAGGAAAACACAACCAAACGGCGTCGTGGCTTGTGGACAAGAAAAGCGCCGGCGCCGTCACCTTAGAGAGGTTATGGTAGAAAACAAAAGCATCGACTCGAATTAAAGAACCAACTTAAGTTAAGGTATTCTAGATGGACTAAATAGTTAATAAACAAAAACTTAATACGTGACGACGCTGGCGGGAAAACGACGGCCGTGACGACGCTTTCTGGGGGTTCCGACTGCCGACAGATTCGCTCGGTGGCGGGACCCGCCGGCATAGAGCGGTCCGTGGCGCTGACACGTTGACGAAGGAGGGTGGGGCGATGCATGGATACGAATATAAGTAATTTAGGGCACGGAAAAGGAGAGGAGGGGGCCAGAAAGAGAGAGGGAGGGGTCAAATCGGTAGTTTGAATTGACGGCCGACCTGTGGTGCTGACGTGATGACGACGGAGTTTGGTGAAGTCTGAGTCTGACATAGCGTGTATTGCTCTCTCTTCTCTCATATTTATGAGACCCCTTCTTCTCAAACATTATTATTCTCGAGCCTTTTTTTTATTATGTTTTTTTTTAAACATTTTCATTATTAAAGTGGAGGAAGTTTTCAATTTTTTCGAATACCATGTGTCAATGTCCGGTATGACTCTATCCAAATTACAATTTTCACACGTATAATTTAAAAAATATATATATTTAAGTTATTTTATCAAATATTATTTTGGATTCATTTCTAAAACCCTATACACTACTCTTTAATACCTTAAATTCTAAACTCTAAATCTGAAACTCTAGTTCAAAATCATTAATACTCATGATGGTTATTTCACAAATGATAAAAATATAGAAAATTATAATTTTAGTGTAATAAATCCATGTGTCAAAATATAACAGGTAATGAGAACCACTTGACATTCACACATGATTCTCCGGGAGAATTGAAAATTTTCTCCTTAAAGTGTTAATCACCCATCAATAACAAATTGATTAGGAGCAAGCTCATCATAAACTAGTTGTGTTATTTAATAGGTAAATTATTTCTATAGTACTTGAGGTATGACCCAATGTTTCAAAGATGACAGTTTGGTATATGAAATTAGATTTTATGTCACACTTTAGTACTTATGTTGACTTTTTTGTTAAATGTAAAGTGTAAAATTTACATTTACATATTATTTATAAAACAAACTTTATGGGTTCAAGACTAATTTTTATCAAATTGGTATTCATCATTTCTGTATCGTTTGCGATAAAATAAACATAAATTATTTTTAATCTTTAATTGAAGGTGAAAAATTATATTTTTGTTTAGGAAATCTAGAATTTGTGATTTAATACCCACGAGAATGGTTTTAATCAATTAACTATAGCCTTGCGGGGGGGCGGGTGTTTTGTGGGACGATTGAATTTCATAAACATAAAATTGACTTGTGCTATCAACATGACCCAAAAATATTAACTTAAACGCATAAAACGATTAAGATCTGAGGATAATGAACAAATAAAATTGTATATTTTACCCTTATATTAGTCAACATAAATACTAAAATGTCATATAAAACTTAACTTCAGATATCAAACTGTCATATTTAAAACATTAGGTATTAAAACGTTCGACCGGCCAACCTCAAGTACCATAAAATAAGCAATCATCAATTATGTA
Source organism: Argentina anserina (assembly GCF_933775445.1). Classification (NCBI taxonomy): domain Eukaryota; kingdom Viridiplantae; phylum Streptophyta; class Magnoliopsida; order Rosales; family Rosaceae; genus Argentina; species Argentina anserina. The sequence goes on along the minus strand of NC_065874.1, from coordinate 2,624,166 downwards.
AGTTGAGGAATAAGCTGGATTAACGCACACCGCATACCACCAATCAGCTTTGATTGATAGAAAAGTCGATCTACTCTTAATAGAACATTGCTAGTTTGTTCTTCCTTGATTTAGTTTTTTTTTGTTCTATTTCCGTTTTTTCTCATGTCAGTATGATTTTCGTGTTGAAGGTTTGTGAACTTTGTAGTATGTTTTCGGATTACTTTGGCTCCACAATGCAATCTTCATTTCTTAATGAAGTTCTTTCGTATCAAAATGTTAGGGCACACTGTCCTTTAACTCTGTCTACTTTTACAACAAGCCATTTGAATTGCTTATTAAGGATAACATCCTTACGAAAATCTATCTGTTTTTTGTTATGCGTACTACTTCATCTACTTCTTCAAAGATCAAGTGATGTGATGAGCAAGCAAAGAGAAAGGGGAGGGTATACGTGAAAAAGACACAACATGTAGAATAGAATGGGGGCATTATGGTGGGTGGGCAACTGGGCACCATTACGAGAAAAATCGACTCGCGCGGCCTAATATATATACTTTCATGCGTCTAAAACCGCCGCCCTAAAAAGGCCCCAAAAGCCTACTGGAAAAAGGAAAACATTGACCATAGTCACCAAACAAACAAGACATCTCCATTTTCTAATAAACTTTGCCATGTCCATCTCTATCTCTATCTCTATCTCATCCACTTAATCTCATCTCCCTTTTTCTATGTATATTATAATTCCCAGCATTATTACTCTAATGCGGATTAGATCTTTGTTAATTATCAAAGATTCCAAATCTTTTGTTTGATTTTATAAACAAGCTAGCTGCTACTACTTCTCAGGCTCTCAGCTATACACACCTACAATCCCCTTTAAAAAAAAAATTTGATGAATATATATTTGGCTTTATAACACCAAAAAGGCATCGATTTGAACGTCATGAGATTACACTCAAACTCTTCCACCGTCGTTTTGTTGATATAAAAAGTTAAAAACCCTCAATCGTACACCAGTTCTAGAAGTGTATGTTTATTATTGATTGATGTATCAATCATAAAGTAAATTCCACAAATGTTGTTTCATTTTTTAATAATATTTGCTACCTAAAGGGAGATGTGATGACAATAATTACTTCAACCCTAATGTCTTACGGTCTTACCAACCCAAACTTCCTTGGTAACCATCAAAATCACTAGGGCTGGCCACGAAGAAGCTGAAGAATCACAGAAACAAAGAAACAACGAACAAAACAACAAAGCTGTCACTCAGCTCACTCCTCACTAGGCAGCACCACCTTGAAATGGATTGCTTATCAACTATCAAATAGCTGGGTGCGAAAGAGATAGCAGATTCCCATCGCTTCATGGTAAAACACCTCAACAGTCCAAGACAGTGATACCCAAAGCCGGCAGCCCACATTAACCACGCCCTTTATAATACTTGCCGTCCGGTTCGAACCGCATCACCGGCAAAGCGCGACTCCGGTCCAGTTAAACAAACTGAGTGGAGTAGTCAAAACGTTACTCACTGAATTAAGGACACGACTCCATAGCCACGTTATGTCGGGACAGACATGGACACTTTGCATTACACCTACCCATTACACGCGCTTTAACCCGAGAGTGGGTCTATTTATGTGAACGGTCGCCTGAAAAATCTATGGGCTGCTCAACAGACAGAGCTATAGAAAATAAAACTCCGATGGTTTCATGAACTGGAAATTTCACATATACAAATAAGTTAAAAGCTAGCAACATCCGTCTCTACTAATCTCGATCGTTACATTACACTTCACTAAACAGACTAAAGAAGTTTTATTGATCTTCAAACATCCGAAAACACAGGAAAGATGAAGAAACAGATGAAAATGAAGAACACTTAAAACGACGTCCTACTGGAACTGACTAGAGAAGTAAACGCTTGCAGCCATGCAACACCGTGGTCCGGTCGTTTACAGCCACAACGGAGGAGGCTCGTTAAGGTCAATGGGCAGGCCACGTCGGACGAACCCAAGATACGACGCCGTGCTGGAACCTTCCTGAACCAAGCTGCTCCCCACAACCGAAGGCCGAGGACCCCTGGACACCACGAACGATGTCGCCGCCGCGTCGACCTCGCTCTTCACCACGTCATTCAAGACCCCGGTGTGGAGAAACTCGACGAATCTGCCGGAGTGGGAGGCCCACTGGGCAGAGGAGACGTTGAGGTCGAGGGAGAGATCCCCTCTTGTCAACGGAGCCGGGAAGTTGGTCTTGGCCTTGGTGCCGCGGAGAGACCTGGCGGCGCCGTCGTAGGCCATTGCTGCTTCCTCCGGCGTGTCGAACGTGCCGAGCCAGACCCGGGTCTTCTTCCACGGGTCCCTAATCTCGGCGGCGTAGCGACCCCACGGCCTCTTCCTCACTCCTCGGTAATGAGGCTGGCCGGAAACAGAGCCCGCCATGAACACAAGGACCCGAGCTTTTAGTTTCCGAGAGCCAAAAACTATAAGGGTCCCACAAGAGTAAGCTTCAAGTCTCCAGACACCCCGTAATCGCCGGCTCGGCAGTTTACTTATATATTGGATAAAGGCGCGCTTCGCCGTTGGATCGGGTCAGGTGGGAGCGGACGGTTGCGGTTGCACGTGAGGGAGGTTAAGGCGGTGGGGCCCTATCCCCAAACGAAAAAGAGCCGCCGTCTGAGATAGACGTGTGGGTTTTTAAAGCGACGAGTCAGAGAGGGGGTGACGTAAGCCCTACCGGGCTCGTACGGCCCTGCGGCGCCTGCCAAATTAATTCGGGGTTTGAAATTTCATCCCAGGGGTGGGGCCGGAGGTAGCGTATTATGGATTGGAGAAGAGGGACACGTGGAGGGGAGTGAGGTGGTGTCATAGTTGGAGGAGACAAGAGAGAGGGAGATGGGTTTTTGTGGGCTGCTCTTTTTTTTTGGTCTTGGGATTTTGGGTCAAATTAAATCAATGGCGTATTTGACTCGGTTGGAGTGAGAGAGGTGTGTTGTGACAACAGGTAATAATTACACCCACACAGAGAAAGAGAGGGGTTAATAGCGTTAAAAGGGAGGTCTCTGGGTTTTCTGAACCATGGAGATCAAAATCATCAAATCGTACTGTGAGGGGTTGGGTGGTCGTGGTCGTGGCCTCATGGGGGAAGAGCCATGCTCATTCTTGCGTAAGCAAGCTCACGGGAACCTGACAGCGATTTTATTTACTGCACCCAAAAAACAAAATTACATTTTCATATTAATGTACTTTAAAACTTCTGTTTTTTGGTAATTTGCTTCTACTGGATAGTAGATTTACTAACCAGGTAAGCGTGTTGGCTAAGTCGGATTTACCTTGGCGGAGCTTCGGAACCTGTTAGCGGTATTTTGGAAGCTGGTGAGTTGTGGCATGTTGGTTAGTCTTGAAAAGCTAATGGAGAATAGTGTGGAAAAAGTTAACAATGTACCACTGGTCTTGTGGTTCTTCACCAGATTTCTTCCAGTTCAAGGGAATAAGAGCCGGCCAAATCCACTGAAAGGGTCAGGTCAGTGGTGGTACTCATTTTGCGTGTGAAAGGTTATTTGACTAGGGAGGACGTGTTGCAGGGGATACATGCAGGAGTGGTTGAACATGAGCAGGAGTGGTTGCACTCTTTGAGCTAGCCTCCATAAGCCCTCTGCAGCTCGCCAGATACAGACACTTGGTTCACGTGAAGGCCATCTCTATTTCAGGTCTCTGGATTTTCATGTCATGCCAACTTTGATGGTAATGTTCTATTTTTTTGACCATATTAGCTGCGAGTTTACTAGAGAATATTGGAGTTTATTATTTTAACCACTAGCAAGTACTGAAGTAGCAACTGTGAATGTCATTTCCAATTCCCCCCAAGTTCTAAATGGGCCATACGTACCATATCTCAAATGAATGACCTTGTCTGTATTACTTTGGTTACGAAATGGGGCCTGTTTAGTTCATACTTGGAAGGAAATTGCTACCCGTATGATGTTGCACATTGAAACAGGTTCCTTTGAAACAGAACCTTTCGTTTGACCTAATAGAGCCAGGACAGTAAAGGCTAAGAATTAACAATCCGAAATATTGGGAAGAAGTAACATTTTGATCTCTATATGCATCACTTCCTCCGTCTGTAAAAAACTTTATCAAAACTGGAAAGGAGAGAGAATTGGAGCAATGTACAACATATGGCACTGAATGAGGGATCCGATCTTCTGTAAGTGATTTTCTACTGGATCCTCTAGGTGTTACTTAAATATCAAGGTTGTGCGAAACTGTACCGATGAAACCATGCAAGTCCATATGTTGGATGGTCGGGGAGTCATGTCCTGGATCAAACTCAGTCCGGGCACTCATGCAATAGCTGACTTTCGACCAGATAAAGTAATTAAGGTGAGTTGAATGTTTTGTTTCTTGGATCATGAAAGCAAGATAGGTCCATTCTCAGCTGCTGTCCGCGATTGGCCATGATGATTATGGTGCCTGGAAAGCTGAATGTTCTGAGATAAATTGGTCCTCTTTTTTGCATATGGAGCTTCTCTTGCTGCAAACAAAAGAATAAACCATAGTCAACAGTAGCAGGGTACAAAATAATGCCAACAAACACATTTATGTATTGTATGCTATTTAACAAAGTTCACAATTCAGTTCTTATAAGCAGTAACTTATGCAGTTACATATTCCTTGATCAACCAATATCTTACTGAGAATGCAGTTTGGTTTTCAGTTCTTACCAGCCATTTGCTGTGCTCGCAGTATATTCTGCCTCCTTTTCCAGCAGCAGATTGAACATATAACGATGAGAAGAAAAACCCCCAAGACACCAAATGCAAGTCCTATTTTCGCACCAACGGTAAGGTGTGGCCCACATGTTCGCAATCCAGGCATACCACAAAGCCCATGGTTGTCAGTAAAGCTGGAAGCAAACCCCAAGCTCAGATTTAGTTTTTCATATATTAATGTATAGCTACGTTCATGCGAGCAAAAGCCTATTGTATTCTAGATTATGTAATACTGATTCCATACTTAAAGCTAGCTCTGTGCAGAAGCCTTCCTCCCAGAGCAGCTGGAACCCTTCCAGACAAAGAATTGCTATTAAGATATCTGCACCACACAACTAGAAGTCAGTGTCTTCATTCTATACAATTACATTTAAGTAGTTAGTTTAAAGGAAGCAAGAGAAAGTATCCCACAATCTTTGCAAGGAGGTCAACTGTCCAAGTGTTTCAGGGATTGATCCATTAAAGGAATTATATGAGAGGTCCCTGCAAAATGACCATGTGTTTTCAAATCTTACAGGGATACATATAGAGCAAGCAGATAGATGATAGATCACTGAATTCCATCAGTAAATATACTAATACACAGTACTTACAAAACTTCCAAACTTGTTATTGCTCCAAGCGAGGATGGAATTGGTCCATGTATATTATTTCCACTAAGATTTCTGTAATACAAAAGATGGTCAGATTAACAAATCATGGTAATGTACCAATATGCACACTACAAATTCATGCAAGTATGTAATGACACCATATAATTTAAATCAAGCTTATATGACATCAAAAGTTCATGAGTATTAGAGTTTATAGTTCAAAGCAAAATCTTGAAAAAGGAACTCACATGCTCTGTAAATGACGCAATTTTGAGATATCATCTTGCAAGAAGCCCTTTAAACCTTGATTATCGAGAACCCTGAACAATTACAACAGTTACCATGAAAGTTGATATAACAACAAGAAATGTCTTGGATATGCAAAGATAATTATCTATCATGGAAAGGACCACTATAGTAATGCAATTCCTTTCTGTTCACTCACTTGAATGCATGTATTATTAATAAGCAAAAGTGGGCTTTACAGTAGCAACAAATTAAGCCGCAAATAAAGTGCTAGAACCCTGAATTTATATGAAGCACATAATCTATCTAGGAAAAACAAATAAGGTAAAACTTTACACCAAAACAGTAGCAATTCAATTGATCACACCCATTAAGACTCATTCAGGTACCTAGACTAGGAGATTTTCCCCACACTAAGGTGACAATTGCTAGTACTCCTCAATATAACCCCTCTAGCAGAATAACTAATTTAATAAGAATTAACAGGGAGCTATAAAAGGTGGTAAGCCTTTAGAGTTGGGTCATTGATAGTTAATTAATGTGAAAAGCCTCACAAATGCCTTTATAGAGGGGGCAAGCTAGGAGAATTTAACAATAGTAACAGGCACATTCCGAGTGATAAATAACAAACATGATCAACGACCAAAGTTGAAACAAGAAATAGCCAAAGTATCATATTCTCTATGGATAGGTTATATTTCTTTAAGTGGCCCAAGTTATACAAGACCTGTAGAATTAAAGATTGGATAAATGTTCAACCAATAAACTGGATGTTGACAACTATTTCCTTTATGAAACAGTTTCTTGAAAGGCAATCTAAATGACAATGCAGTTTATTTGACGTAGAAAACATATAGAATAGTAATTTGAAGCACATAGGCAATTTTGAAACAACTTGCAAGAATTTTTTTTGGAAAGATAGAATGAGAGCTAATAATCCTTAATATCATATAAGATAGATACAGAAACATGCGAAACAAGATCAAGAACATACAGTCCGTCAATAACCCATCTGCTGGTACTTTTATCAAACTGGCAATCTGCTCCACTCCATGGGTGCTGTTGGGGAACGCAAGGATCACCATTCCACCCCAACCGTACGGGGAGCCCTAACGTACTCTTCAATGTCTGTAGAGCCTTTACTGCATTTTTGTTCCGCAATAAGAAGCAATTAACTTCAAACAATTTATGTAGAGTTTCTTACCAATACATGCGTTTTTATATAAATACTTGAAAAAAAAAAAGGCGGGCACAAGTGATATGCAAATGGATATCTTTAACCGAATATATGCTTTCTGTTTTTTCTAATAGGTATGCTTAGAAAAGATGCTCTGAAATACAATATATTAATAAAAATCTATACAAAGGATTGAAAGATTTGAGACGAGATCAAAGAGTGTATGCCTACCAGTTTGTCTTAGTACAACAGGGTTTAGGATTTGGTACGATAATGATTCGGACAACAAAACACACAGGAGAGAAACGGCTTACATGAAACATATTCAAAGCACATATAAACAAAATGAGTGCATGTGAACTAATATTGCAAGACTCTACGCAAGGGTACAGACAAAATTAAGAGCCAAAACAATGAGGGTCTGATACATACCTTCATCTGGTAAAGTTTTCGACTCGGCGACTAGAATTTCAAATATCTCAATCGCACAGATTATAGCATTGCCTTTTGTAGGTCGCAAGGTGATTGTCAAACTCCTCCCACTGACCGCAACAGTTGTGTTGAGTACAAGAGCTGCATATCGGTCCCCACTCAGTTTGATAACATCCACCTCTTCGATTGCAATGTCTCCATTTATAATAATATCAAATACCCTCTGACCTACACCAGTGATCCTCAGATCTATCTCGGCAAAGTGTAACCAGATTGAATAGTTTCTGTTAGGATCAACGTCAACAGTATATTCCAAATCGGGCTGACTGCTGGAGCTCACGATTGCTCTCTCATAAAGTCCTGCTGGATAAAAGTTAGGTGGTTTTGAAACTTGCTTAATGCTGGTCTCGGTGGATATTGCCGAATCAGCACTCTGACCAAAGCTTTTTTTGGGTTTCCAAAACCTATCACCACCCCACGGATCCCCACCATAGTCAGCACCAAACTTTGGCCTTCCATCACCACAACTCAATCTTGACACTGTTCTAAGAATTACCCCTTGAGCTGAGTGTTGGCTGAACTGGTATGCTTTATCATCAATTTGAAGAATTTCAATGGCAAGGATTGCTGGGTCACCATGACCAGTGCTATGAAAGCAGATAGAAACAGAGCCATCTGCAAGAAGCACTTGAGCTTCAGCAAAAACCTGTTCATCCTCGTTGCTCCAACCTGATTTTAGCGAAGTAATCAGAGTACCCTCAACAGAAATATCAAACAAGGGTTCAAGATCATCGCTTTTAGATACAACCGATCCAAAGAATATCCTCACTGAGTAACGCCCTTTAGGAACATTCTTGATAACATAACAATTCTCAGGCCCTTCAGACAGTGGAAAATATCTGAGCGTATCAAGATGAGGACTGACATAACTTGGGAGGGAGGCATTGGTAGGAATTCCCCCTGTATATCCAAAATCCCTATACCACAGTGTATTGGTTGGTGCTGTATGGACATCATGACGCGCTCCACAGTTTATGCGCATAGCATAAGGCGCTGTACTCGAAACGGCATCAGACGAGTTCAAACCAAAACTCAAACCAATTAACAACAAGAACATAAAGTAAAGGATCAAGTAATACACACATATTTCATACACATATGCTATCTTCATCGTGGAAATTGAATTCCAAACTTACTAAAGAAACATGCGGCAATGACCTCTTCTCAACTCTCGGTATGAGAAAATTACAAGCTCTAATTAAGTAAATAGGCACAGAATCAGATATAAATTTTTGCAATCTTCTGAGTTAATCATCCGTTTAACTATTTTAATCTTTTGATTTATGCTCTTCTCTGTTCCTAATTTGGAAAACTAAAATTACAGATTCCTTTCCTTTTCCTCTTAAACAAAACATACAAAATCTTTCCCTTTACATCTAAAAATTTCATTTCCAAGTTTATCAAAATTCACCGCCAAAATTCAGCACAAGATCTCCGCCAAAAATTAAACTAAGAATCACACTAAGAGCTCAACCATCAACCTAAATTTAAATTCATCTCAATGCCACTGAAATTACGCATCCAGAATTCAAGAGCAATCAAAATTGAAGAGAAATCAGAAAGCTGTTGAGCTACTCACCATGCTTGGCCGAAGCCGAAGAGAAAACGGAGCAGAAGATGAGAAGCCACTGAAGAAGACGATGAAGATGAAGAAGACGAATCGGCCTCACCATTGCTTAAGGTGTTACTGCAACCACACGGTAAGTACTACTCACGCGGCCTCGCCTTTTCTTCTTTCGTCTTCACTCTCAGCATTCTCGTTCTTCACTCTCAGCTTTTGCTTCGCTTTTTTTTCTCTCTGAGAGCTTTAGAGAGAGAGAGAGAGATTGAGAGAGAGAGAGAGATAGATTGGACGTGTGTGCCACTAGTAATTACAGTCGGTCATAATTTTCTTGGCTTTGTGGACTCGTGATGACGCGGTCGTGTTACAGTGTGGCGGATCTCAGTGGAGTTTCACGGAGCTTCACCGTCGGATTGGTTTTTACGGATTCTTTTATGGTGTGATGGAGAAGTGGGACCCACTATATTATGATGGGGAAGGTTAAACGGCGTCGTTTAAGGCGGTACGCTAGGCCAAAAGCACGTGAGCGCGGTAACGTGGTGTGGAGTGGGGGGGGGGGGGGGTGGAATCATTGGGTGTATTAAAATTAGGGGAATTTTGGATTTACGTTGATGTCATTGTTATGCTTCAATTAGTGATTTGATGGAGTGATTTATTGTCGTTTTAACGACGGGGATTGATCTGGACGGCGGAGGATGGTCGTGGGTTTTAGTGCATACTTCTGGAAATGTTGACTTTGGTGATCGTTGACTAGAACTTTGAGAATGGATCGGTGCGCGATCACCGGAGGTTGGCTTTTGTGATCAATAAGCAACATAAAAAGGTCCAATCGGGTATTACCCGACCCAGCTAACAAGTTATGAATCATAAAAATTCATTAATGGAGATCGGTTTGATAGGTAAATCACTCAACTTATAGGACGGCTGTGTGTCTACGTTGCATGGACCGACTTGAAAGGGTACCACCTTATGATGATGTGAACATGGATCCATGAATTGAGTTCGTTTGTATAGGTTTGATGACAAGTTAAGAGTCACATTGTAGTTCTTTATTGTGAGAAAATGATATAGCTCATAGCCTCATACATATGAAACTCATGTGAGACATCATTTGAGATGTTATGAAATGACACTTTCTTATGTTTAAATGGTAGATACTAACATGAATCGTTCATTTTGTGTATGTTGACGCCTACGTTGGTTCTTCAGTTTACTTAAGATCTCATGCGAGAGATTAGAGAGTCTAAATGTTTCTTACATTTTCAAATTATTTCAAAATATAACTTTTCGGGATGATTTTAAGGCATTGTGACAAATTAATGTACTCAAGTGCATGTATTAATTTTAAAATAAGAAATATTAACTGAAAAATCGTTACTTTATTCTCAACTATTAGATTCACATTTTCCTCACGTTCTCTTAAAAAACTATTCCTTAAGTGAGCAACTATTAAGTATCTAATGCTTGTTTTGCTTCTTGAAGTCTACACATATCATCTGAAACTTTAGTAAGATCTGTAGCTATTTTGAGAGCATTGTTTAACCCTTTACCATGTTAGTTGTAACTAGACTTAATTTCCAGCCATCTCACTCTGAACTATGAAATACACAGACAAACGATGTATGTATCTTGTTTTTTTAGGCATAAATGTCGATTTGCATCTAAATTTGGCTGAAATTGTCAATTTGCACCCCGAACTTGTATTTGAGTCAATTTACCTCCTAAACTTGGTAAAATTACCGATTTACACCCCGAATTTGTATTTGAGTCAATTTACCTCATAAACATAGTAAAAATTGCCGATTTGCACCTCATCCGTTAAATTTAACTGTTTCTATCCAATTTTGCGTCACATGTCATGTATTTAAGGGGAAGTATTGTCATTATATATTTATTCATATTGAATAATGAAATAAATTAATAAAATTACTTAAGAGGAACACTTGCTACAATGTTTATTTTTTCGAAACATGTTATTGATTTATATATTTATTATTTGATGTGATCTGGTATGTTAAAAGATATTAGAAAAAATATAAATAAATAAATACATTGAAAATTAAAAATAAATTTGTGTTCCGAGAGAATTACTATTCTACCATTGTGTGTGTCTTAGCCTTATTAGGTTTCCTGTTAGATAGATTCGCATCTCTATAATAGATTAGGACTCCGAATTCTACGGGATTGTGGTTATGTAATGCCTATATATTGGCCTCGTTATCAATCAATAAACGATTACGTTCTGTTCTATTACGTCGTTATTATTCTCGTTTTGTTCATCCTCCAACAATGTGTACATATAAAAATATATTTATACACAACACACTATTTGAATGGGTGGGTATATTGAATATATAATTCAAAGTAGGGTTAAGTAGGTAGAAAAAAAGATGTAAATAAATAATTTGATTAACAAAATAATCCTCATTTTAAAGAATATTTTTATTTGTTTTTAAGAAAAATATAAATAGAAAATGACAACATTACCCCTCATGTGCATGACATGTGACGCAAAATTGGATAAAACAGTTAAATTTAACGGATGTGGTGCAAATCGGCAATTTTTACCAAGTTTAGGAGGTAAATTGACTCAAATACAAGTTCGGTGTGTAAATCGGAAATTTTTACCAAGTTTAGGAGGTAAATTGACTCAAATACAAGTTCGATGTGTAAATCGGCAATTTTTACCAAGTTTAGGAGGTAAATTGATTTAAATGCAAGCTCAGAGTGCAAATTGATAATTTCGGCCAAATTTAGGGTGCAAATCGGCATTTATGCCTTTTTTTTATGGGAGGGCTAGTGCGGTTACCCTCAAGCCTTCATTAATGAAACTGTCGAATACAGGGGGCGTGAAGCCTAAACCCTTGATAACAAATACCTGACATAATATCAAAAATCCCTACAAACAAGTACTCAATAAGACACCAACTAGCAAAGAGTACCACGCTAATGGCGACTTTATTTGCTTTAAAACAATGGTGACATAATGGAGATGACAATAGATATGAGACCCTAACACCCCCACAAATCCAATATATCTGATCAAACCCTCGCCAAAACACCACGAACACATCACCGCTTGGCTGCCGAGCAAACCGTCCAAGCAAGGACAATGAGCAGCCAACAACAGCCCCTGCCTCTCCATCACCTAATTAACTTCCGCCGCAATCCCCCAAAAGTATAAGAGATCCGGCAACAAACCAGGCCCACGTGGAGCCACAGTGGCATGTCCAACGACGGCGAAGGGGCTTGCCTAGACAGGTGGGAAGACCTCTAGGTTTTTCTCTCACTGTATATGGTCTTTAGGCTAAGAACATATATCCTTGCAGGTTACCTTTGCCTTTATGTATGTATCTTGTTATTCACTAGAGTTGCGAAACTAATACATTACAATTTCTAATCCACCGTAACAGCCCAATCATTATACCTAAACGTTTTTCAGGTTGTTGTGAACTTGTGGGCAGTGGGCTTAAAAGCAAAACTAGAAGATAAGTGTGGAGTAGAGAACATAATGCATTTCTTTTCTAAAGCTTACAATGAAATGGGCTTCGTGGGATTCATTACAAATTTACAATAATCGGCGTATAAGCAACTGTGCTCCACGGTCTTGGTCTTGGTCTTGCAACCCTGTCGACTTGATTAGATCCAAGTCATTGTCCAAATAAAAAACATAGTCAATGGCAACAATACGCAAGTCTTCCCATTATAGTAGACTAAGTAGAGCAAGAATCACGTCTACATTTCAAAAGTCCCCATTCTATCATTCATCACTTTAGAGAAGTAAATCAATAAAATTAAATATCCAAACTTGAAAACATAATAGGAAGCTCAAAACCATGGTTAAAGGAAAGCTCTATAACTAAACACTTTTTATTACGCTATACATATATGAATAATAGGTTGCGGCTCTTTTGTAAGAGTTTAAAACAAACTTTGAAAATACAAAAAATTGTTATATTTTCATAATATATTAGCGTTCAACAATCTATTGATGTTTTGATTTCATCTACAACCACAACATCAGATCTTAGCAGTTCTTGCCAAGTTTTTCAGATTGATTAGGCTCAACATTAACATTCACAACAGAATTAGGAAGTGTGCCCAAACCCCAAAAAGAAAAAAAACAAGAAGAGAATAATTGCATAATTGCGTTTTTCCATAATAAATAATTAAATACTGATGAATTAAAAGGGTGTATTTACGTACAGCTTGTATTTGTAAAGGAAGGCCAAAACGGAGAAGACAGGAGAGAGAGAGAGAGAGAGAGAGAGAGAGTGGCCAACGGAGATCACTGAAATAAAACCAGAGCTCACTTCTCAGCCTCACCCGCCGCCCTCTCTATCCTACCGCCGCCGATAATGCCTGTCTCCGATGACGTCCAATCTACGGCGCTCGCGCAACTCTCCGACGACGACGAAGACCCCGAAGAGCTCGAACAAGTGGACCAGGAGCTCGAAGAACAGAGGGACGAAGTTGACATGGATATCTCAAATTCGCCGATTCATGTTCACCCTAGAGGTTGTTACTTTGCTCCTGACCTTCAATTGTTATTCAATTTTGATATATGTATATATAAGAATTCCAATACTGTTTTTGATTCAGATTTCTAATGGTTCAATTTAGCATAGGCTCATGTGGTATAGGTTAAATTTTAGGCAGATAGGGTTTAGTGCAATATCGGAAATCAATTAACTGTGTTGTGTGTGGTATGGACTAGGAGGAGTTTCTTCATATGAGGAATCGATATTGAGATGAAAAACTAGGTAATGTAGGTTGTGGAGTTTCAAGTTTTCGGTTTGATTGTTTCGGCTTTGCTGGAGTGTTCTACTCGATTGAACAGAAACCTGTTTGCTTATGTAGTATGTGCTAGAATGATGTAGTTGTAGGTGGTTATGTCAAACATTCAGCTCATGTTTCACTTGAATATCCCTGTCATCGGCCTTTGGCTGTTAAAGTAGACTGCGCGTTCGGCATTCTTTTGATTATATATACTTTTGATCTGTATAGATGAGAGACAAAAAGATACAAAGTATGAGGGACTGGGCGGGCACTTGGGACCAGGCTCTTCTACTCGGGGGAAAGCTGAAGCAGGGCCGCCATCTAACGTTCTTGATGTGGAAGAAAGTACGAGTAATTCCAATTTTTGTGGTACTTCAAATGAGGCATTACGGTTGAAGTCTCATAATTTTTTTGCTCGTGCTGGAGACTATAGAAGCCAAGAATTTGCTAGAAATGATGCTGGGATTCTTTCAGGAAAGAAAACATCTACACGCCTTACTGATTCACATGCTAATGCCAAGGGTGTTATCAATTCAGATGATGAGATAAAACACGTTTTACAGCCCACAAATGATGGAAAGCAAATAGAATCAAGGTGAGATTGCATCCCTGCCAAATATACTTTTGATTTTTCCCATATCAAAGATCCGAAGACAGTACTTTTAAATTTACTCATCATATAGGTTGCTGGCATAATGTCATCGGTAGATTTCATTTTTCTGGTGGTCAGATGCCTACTTTTCTCATTAAATCTTATATTTTATTCTGTTAGGTTGTCCGGATCAGCTGCTTCTAATAGAGGGACACATATAAGGTCTCCTGTTGCTGAGACTAGTGATCCAAACAAGCGCCCAGCAATTGTATGCGACTTTTATGCAAAAGGTTGGTGCATTAGAGGTGCTTCATGTAGGTTCATACATACCAAAGATAGTCCAATGAATAGTTATCCACATCCTGAAGGAGATGTTGCTTCTGCAAGCTGCAGTAAAGAAGTCAGGGGTGATGAAGGTATAGTATTTTTTTCTCGGGAATTAATTTCAAATGAGTATGCTCCAATGAATTTCCTATAAAAACTTTATTTTCTAACAGGTCTGAGAGACATACCTGAGAGATCAAGATTGCCTGCTTTTCATGACCCACTAGCTTCTTCCAGCGGAAATAGTTTTCCGTTTTCCTTGAATCAAGGAATCTTAAGAAACCATCAGCTTCAATCAGTTCAACGTGAGGAATCAAATGTGGGTGATTCCTCTGATGTGCAGAAATTGCACTTACCCAAAGATGATCTAGCATTTCTCACCTCCTACAAGGGTGATTCCTCTGATGTGCAGAAATTGCACTTGCGTACAGATGATCTAGCATTTCTTACTTCCTATAAGGATGTGGAAAAGGAGGGTCGGATACGAAATTGGCTTGCTGATGATTATAACAAGTCACCTAATAAAAAAGGTAATGTTATGTTTACAGATGGTTTTGTGCTGGGCATGTATCATCCTATTTCTTTCCTTTTTCAAATGCATCTATTGTGTCATCAGGCAGGTATGCTACAGGAAATACCTCTTCTCATTCGAGCAGTTTGGAGGACCTGACTGGAGTTCGGATACAACGTGTGCACGGTGATCATACTTCACCACTTGTGAGCCATTCACTAAACTCAAATACTGTTAAAGCTACTGGCTTGTTCCCCAGTGGCCGTACTTCAAATTGTACTGGATTTTCATTGCGTGCAAGTTATTCCAGTTTAGATGCAAATCCTCTGAGTTCTAAAAAGCTCTTAGGCAGCAATAGGGATTATAATGCTTATACTAGACCATCTGCCTTTCTGAAAAGCTCTTCTCCCTTCACTAATTCTGAACTGAATAATTATCCCCCAACCGGCGTCTCACAAATTTCTTCAAACAAATGGGAGCCATCAGAACCCTTCCGGCCATCTTTAATCCTTCCTTCTGCTTTTCCTTCGTTTTCACCAAAGCAGTATGACCCTCTTCGTGGTAGCATTGAGTTACCCAAGTTACTGAAAAACTCCTTTGAAGCTTCTTTTCACTCTGATGGGGCAATCATTGGGAAAAAACTGCATCCGAAAGTACTTGCTGAAACTGGCAGTGGGACTCTCCATCCAGCTTGTGATGCTGATACGAACTCTATGTCTTCACATAATGAGAAGGTATTAGATAACAGCTGCTATACACGTGACCCTAATTCACCTGTAAATGAAGCAGAGACAGTGGGAACTTCTGTTGTCTACCAAAATGGAACCTTGACTAAAGACGAGAATCCCTTGGGCCACTCTCAAGTCAAAGGTAGTACAAATTTAAACAGAATCAGTATGCATGGTGATTCTAGACGTCACAGTGATGGTTCTAGTCACCAAAGGGACATTAAAGTAGATAGATGTAGAGAAACTAATGAAGAAGAAGTTGGGCATTTAACAGATGGGGATGTACAACAAGAGTCAAAAGAAATGAGGCAATTCCGGGGTGCTCTTATAGAATTAGTGAAAGAGTTGTTGAAACCAAAATGGCGTGAAGGTACTCTCAGCAAGGATGCACACAATAAGATAGTTAAGAAAGCAGTAGACAAGATTATCAGTGCTTTTCAGCCCCAACAAATCCCACCAACCATAGAAGCAGTTACGCAATACTTGTCTGCTTGCCGTCCAAAAATATCAAAGCTTGTTGAGGTTAGCAACTTTTCTTTTCTTGGCTAGAATGTAGCTTTGTAAGGATGCAGATCCTATGTTTCCGATGTAATCTTTTGGGGAATCTGACAATTACTTATTTCACTGCAGGGATATATTGAAAGATATGGCAAAACCTGAGATATTAGGCCAAGTGCGTTTTCTTTTGCACAGTTTCATACTCATCTTACTAACTTGAGATGGACAGTTTGTGGAGATCCTTTTTTTATGTATTATTTAATGAAACATAAGTAGAACTGAATTACTGTGGAAAGTTAGTTTTCTTAAAAAGAAGCATTGCTGATAGATTAGCTCCTCTTACTTCTATTTCACTTTATCTAGTGGTAAAATGTAGTCCTGACTAATTGTGTGGTAAAATGTAGCCCTGACTAAAATGTAGTTCTTCTGTTACTTTCTACTTTCATAAACAGACTTTATTCTTTCCTTGCACGGAAGATACCCCTTAGAAATTGAAATTTGGTCAAGTGAAATTTAGTAAAATGCCAGACTTCTGTATTTTAGTTCATCAAGGCCGTTCTTAATTATTTCATTGCTAAAATTCTTCCCTGCTGGTGGTGACAAGGTTTATGAATGTTTCGGTGTGGGTGAAATTTATATACTATATGGGGCTTCTGCTTTTTATTTTGAGATCATTGTGTTACAAAACGACAGCTTCATACATCCACCGGATAAGCACAGATGTGAGTGATCAGTATCTTTGGAATATACGGTATAATTTTCATATGCTATTTTACTGATTGAGAATTGGCTGACTCTGGAATTTCATTTTCAATAAACTTAGAAACAAAAAGAATGGTAACAGAAAAAAAAGTGTGGTTCTGATGTTGACTTATATTGCTGGTAGTTTGTTTTCAGATTCTTCAAACAATAGTAAGTCTCATTAGTCATCCTGTGTATGTAGTTGCTAATTGAAACTCGGTACTCAAATTTCTAAGACATGCTTCTAATTCATGTTCCTGGTCAATTTGTGCTTGATGTAAGTTGTTTTTGAATTTTATTGTTTGCATGCAACACTTTGGGTTGCAGGACTGGATTTTACAGGTTTGGGGCTCGTTATTTAATGGTTTTCTAGTAATGTAAATTGAAACTGAATTAACTATGTTTTATTGAATTACTTGTACAAGCCTTGTTTCTTCTTTCTCTAGCAGTTACTTTACCTTTTTTTTTAGTTACGTGTATATATTGAATTTTGCGAGAAGAGTAACTGCTCAGCTTCAGGACTTCAGAGATCAACATAGAGAAATCACCATGCTCTTAAGATATATTAGCCTAATTTAGGGATTTTGCCATCAAATTCAGGTGATTCTGTGTGTGCTTAGTTTTACTATTGAGTTTAGTCTTAACTCTTACGGTGGGATGTCCATGACATAATAGAAAAGGTTGGGGTTTCAAGTACATGACCCTGACTGCTAGTCTTACATAAACGACTCAAGAGACCTGAAATGTGTTTAAGATCAAGACCCATCTTGTGTGAGTGTGTGACAACTAGTGAAAAGAAGAAGAAAAAATCCATATCTGAAGTATTGACTTATGATTGAAGCCTCAATTCTAAAAGGAACTTATTCATCTCAGCAAAATAAAATAGACTTATGATTTAGAGAATATAAAAAGAATTGAAAAGGAAAAGGATCCTCATGTCAATTTAGCTTCCCATTGCTTCTGGCATTCTATTTGCTCTCAGTGTTGGCTTAACAGCTTGGGTTTCCTTGCAAGGGAAGAAAATTGACTTGAATAATTTTTGGCCAAACCAAGAGCTTGACTCAGCACCCTCCTTCTTTTCTTGATTAACATGCTCTGGATATGGTTTTGTAGACGCTGGAGTGCCACTGGAATTGTGAGTTGATTTCTTGCTATTGGTTGGTCGTGCTGAAGCTTTCTTGCGTTGCTGCTTAGTCACAGTTTGCTGTGTTTGTTGTCGTACAATCTGACCGTTTGAGATTAACAGGTCAGCTGGACAATGCTTGATTGGATCGCATACAAAGGACTCTTCTGTAGTGCTAAACTCAAAGTCTGTGCCTTGTTTGTGGATTTGATTTGCTTTGTTAGACTCAAGTGACTTGGCTTGCTGGTCTTGAATGCACACAAGGCCAGCAAATGAAAAGGAATCTGTTGAACTCTTGTCAGCTGCAACATCTACAGAAATCTTGTTTAGGCGGGATGCCATTGTTTTGATGGTGCACTCTGGTTTCAAGCTTCCAGGTCTTTATATACCGAGATCTGGATTGTGGGTGAGTATGGATATAGCTATCTGCTTTGTCTTTGCTAGTTTGTCTGCTTTCACATTTCTTTGTTTGCCGTGTTTTAGTCTTTGATTACTGTCCTGATTCCCTTAATTTGGAATTTTGGATAGTATAGGCAGTTTGGAAATAACGAAAGCAGATTATTGGAGAATTTCACAGATAATCAGAAGTTATTTAATGTCTAATGCCTGGCCAGTCTATTTTTTTTTTAAAAAAGTTTTGAAATATAGTAGTACTATGTTTCTTAGCTATAAAATTTAGATGCAGATTCTCAGGTATAATATAACCAGCCATGTCCTGGTATAGCAGATTAGCAGGCAAACTCATCTTCTATAATTTTTTTGTATTGGTGGGGGATGATATCAACGAATTGCCTGGCGTTAAATTGTAAAAAAAAAAAAAATAGAGTTGAATTGGATGTTGGAAGAGTAGGGTACCTTAAGGTTCTACTGTGGCCGAATGCTGCCGCCTGCTGAATCTGTTAATTGCTCTCAAGTCTGATATTGATTCTGGAACCCATGGAAGTTTGTCTGCTTCTTTTGAGCTCATTGTGTATTTTAATGCTTGGTTACAAAACATTGCTTTTGGTAGCTGATCCTAACGAGGCTCACCTGTTAAATCAAACTAGCTGAAAGCGAATGGAATGTGACGTTGATGATTGAGTAAACATTAAACAGAGTAAACTCCCTATCTCTGATACAAGCCTGTTTTTTTTTGGTTGTGTACTTATCAATGTCACTGTAGTATCAAAATGCAACTGATGCTTATGCCGGGCTGAGGGTGGATATTCCAAAGGCAAGGTTGTTGTAAACTACAGAAGTGTGAACATCGTAATGCCAAAATCTCCCGATCTATTAAGTTGTGTTTGGCGACGAGAAAGACTCATCCGTGGTTCATTCCTTCCATCAATGTATGGTTTTTTCAGTGTTGTTTTGCAGCGGGAAATATCTGAACTTAGAACATATGAACTAGCTGAAGTTTCATGACTGTGTTCTTCACTAGAGAATGAATCATGAGAAAACTAAAGGTAAATATTGTTATTATCCAAGTTAAACAAGGAGAGAGAATTGTAGGCAAATATAGAGGCCACGGATCACTGAGAAGTGAGGCAGGTCGAGACCGACTGCAAGGGTGGCCCAACTCAACAATCCAAAGTTGCAATTGCAGTGTACGAGGCCCTTATTTCATTTGATCCGATTTTGTTGTTGATAGGAGAAGAGAAGAGAAAAAGTATGATAAGGTGCGTACAAGCACCTAAGGACAAAGGTTTTCCGTCCCTAAGTGCTCCGTCAATATCGGATCTCTCTGGGGTTTTTAGAAAATTTTTATCTTCGTCCGGCGGCGCGTCCATTGACACTGCTACCAGATGGGAGCTGTGCTTGGGTCAATTGTGACCGAGCTAGGGGGTTGTTGGTGGAGGATCGATGGAGGGCGGCTGTTTCAGAATCAGTCAATTGGATCACTGTTTGTTTATGGTTTTGGGGGTTTTCGGTTCGACGGTGATGTTCTGATCTGTCGCTTTTGAGTAGTCGATTTTGGTTTTGTTTGGTGGATGGTATTGGCGTCGGTGAGGCACGAGATGGGGAGCCGAAGTGCCGACGGTCTGCTTGGGTTGCTCCTCCAACCCAGGATGGATATGGGCGATCTTGTTGATTGATTTGGACGTGCGGCAAGGTGTAGTGGTGTGGGTTGGGTGGTGGCTCATTGGAGGCATCCGACGTTGACGTTGGGTGGTGGCCTCAAAAGTCGGTGGAGGTTTGGTGGCATGATTTTGGGTCGGCTGATCTTTGGAGGTCCATGGTGGTGGGCCTGAGCTCTTGTTGGGCCTGAGCTCTTGTTGGGCCTGGGTTTGGTCATAATTATGTGGGTCTGGTCTTGGACTAGGTATGTTTTTTCCTTTTTGTTATGTTTTGCTATCCCTCCTTTGTGCGAGGGTTTAGGTGTTGGTTGGTACATTGTGTCATGGTTATGGTGCATGTCATCTCTAGGGACTATCTAAATATCGGTTCATTATGGGTGTCAATGTAATGAGAATGTTGTATATGTAAATATGTCGGAGGTTTTAGTATGTGATGCTGATGAAGTGGTTCTCTTCTTAAGATTGGCGGCGAATAAGTATCGATTACTTCTGGAATCTATTTGTTTGGTTTGGGATCGGACATTCTTAGCTCATGTCTATTGCTTTTTGCATTAATTTTTTGACTACTAGTGTAGGTTAAACGGAGTGTGGGGAATATATAGTTCCACCACTGAATGGTCATTTCGTTGTAATCTTATACTAGTGAAATATATATTTCTTTTTCTAAAAAAAAAGAATGTAAAGAAGAGAATACCGAAAGGGCGTAAACCGACTAGATTACTCATTCGGTTAAACGACGTCTCTGGCCGGTCGAACTTATTGCAAATAAGAAATTAAAATGAGAAAAGTAGTGAGATTTATGTGTAACAGTCACACTAATACACGATCTACATAATGATGGTGAGAATAATCTCATTTTAGTGCCTCGGTTGTATTTCAAACCGACATCTCACACCAATCTTTTTAGCAAGGAAAGTCCGATGTCATCTCCGTCTTGACGTCTTTATTCCGATTCTAAGCGAACATGCCAAGATAAAAAAATCTCGATCGATGCGTATACTAGAATTTTACATCATTTTACCAGCCTATAGGCGCCAATGTGTCACACTCAAATCACATGTCACACATAGTTTCGGGGTCCTTCTTGCTCTGCGGAATAGGACAAGTAGTCATATAGTAAGGCTACACTTGTAAACCAAACCTCAATCCACTCTCATCCCCTTAGGATCTCTATGAATGATATTATATATAGCGGGACCCCGTTTTACCAAGTATTCATCCTTATCCATCTCGTCCTCCATTTTTTCCACTCTTCATTTTCCTACAGCCAGTAACGGAATTAGAAATTACCACTATGAGGTTGAAACCAGAGACACTTGGAAGTAGCAGACAGGTGAAGAACCCCGTTATCATTTCAGTAAATTTCTAATTGTAACCCCAAGATATTTTTAGCTGCCAACCTCCATTATATATACAACCATCTAGGCATCAGCAAGAACCCACTGGAAAGAGAAATAGAGAGAGTTGGGAAACAGAGAGAGATCGAGGAGCAAAGATGGTTCTTTTAGACAGACTTTGGGATGATGTAGTGGCCGGACCTCAGCCTGA
Organism: Argentina anserina; assembly: GCF_933775445.1. Classification (NCBI taxonomy): domain Eukaryota; kingdom Viridiplantae; phylum Streptophyta; class Magnoliopsida; order Rosales; family Rosaceae; genus Argentina; species Argentina anserina. The sequence goes on along the minus strand of NC_065874.1, from coordinate 2,602,437 downwards.
ACGTGGCCTCGGCATGCTCAGAAAGGTCACCCCTAAGCCCTTGAACGTTAAAGGTGAGTGTACTTCCTACACGGCTACACTTCATATTCATATATATAGCTAGTCGATCATATATACCGTTAATTAATATATGCTTTCTGGGTTTCGATGCTGATGTTTGATTGTGGTGGTGTAGATGATGGAGAGTCCAGCAAGCTCACGATGCCGACGACGCCGGTGACCCCAACAACTCCGGTTTCGGCGCGCAAGGACAACGTTTGGAGAAGTGTGTTCCACCCAGGTAGCAACCTTGCTACCAAGTCCATGGGAAACCAGGTGTTTGATAGCCCGCAGCCAAACACTCCCACTGTCTATGACTGGTACGTACCACACTCACTTCGATCCGTGCAAATTGACCTGTAACTAATATTGGTTTGTGGTTGAAGATGTTGATCGATCTGAGTTCAATGCCTTTGATATGGCTGTTGGGTTCAGATGTGTACCATATACTGTGCCAGATGCATGGTTATTAACATGGAGAAATGGTTGACTAATTAACCCTAAGCTTAAATCTCAAAGCTCTAGATCTGGGTCTGTTTTAGAGTACACGTAACAATATCTGAAAACAAATGATTTAAAATCAATACATGTCAAGAAATTTTTAGATCATTTTATACATACGTCGTACTTCTAATAGATCTCAATATTCAATTAGCGAAATGAATTGATATATAACAATAATTGACTAAGAATAATAACATCGTTGCGTTTGATCAACGTAATAATTTTTGGCTAATTTCTTGTTTGATCGTTCCAGGATGTACAGTGGGGAGACTAGGAGCAAGCATCATCGTTAAGCGGTTAAGGTGACAAGTGACTACTGAGGAGCTGCCAGGGGTTGCATGTAAATAGTGTCTTTTTCATTTCAGTGTTTGCCACGTCTTGGTTTCGATGGAATTTTGTGATTAGGGTTAGTCGGTTCTTGATTTCCAACTACCTAAATCGGGTTTGGCTAAGTGTTAAGCTCAGTGTCTAATGAAGAATTGAAGATTATGTTGTATCTGTTAGTTGAACTCTTTTACCCCGCCATGGTTGATTGGTCCTTTGTAAAAGCCTGAATTACCGTGGTTGGTGGTGATGAGCTCCTCTAGTATTTCAGTTTAATCAATCAATAAATAAATATCTTTCTGTACAGTTGATTCTATGTTCATTTGATTAGATTATTGACGAGCTGATTAGTTTTTAAGTGGGTTTAAGTTAAGCTTATCCATTGTAATTATTATCACTTTAAGACAAAGTAGTGGATCCATTTCAGGACCGCATTTGAGTGGATAAGGTCCGATTCATAACCCACGTGTCAGTTGGTGAGTGGGACCAGACTGAAAGAGACAATCACATTGTATGATTATAATGTTAAATATTAATCATAAGCAATAATAGTTGGAGTGAATCATGATTATGATCTTGAAGACCTGATGAGCATGTATGATATCAAATTAGTATGAAGAAAATCAGGCAATAATGCATTGACCCTGAAAATTCTTACGTGTAATCCAACCCTCAACTTTATGTTGACGTCATTTTATGTTAGATGAATATGTAATAGTAAAATAGATGCATAATTCTAAAGTTACATATTTTTTGGTACTTATGAATTTTTATTACTCGAAATGTTACTTGAACTATTCTACCGTTACCAAATTTAGTACTTTTGTTTTAATCGAATGCCAATTAAATTGTATTTCAGCAAACAGTACCAAGATAACACGTCCGAATGCTAAATATAAGAGATATCTCTTCTGACTAAATAAACTAACTATCCCTAAGAAAACTAGCTAACAACAAGCAAATCTTAGGTAAAACTAGCTAATAAAGTCAAGATTCACCAACTTTTTCATGTCATGAAGCACAAAACTAACATAATACAATTGATGTAAAAAACATGATAAATGTTTCACAACCACACAATTGTAAGACTGCGCCGCGACTCAAGCTTAAAATAAATCAGCAGAGGGAGTGTTATCCCCTTCTTCCTTCTTTTCCACAAGATCAATAACATCTTGATCTCCTCCATCAGCCTTCTAGCCCTAGGAATTTGGGTCTGAACCCAATAGAGGCCAAGAGAATTCAGCGCCGACAACAACATCAACACTTTTCCTCTGACTTCTCCTTCGCTATGGATCAAACCATAGCCGCCGATGCACCAAATTGGACCGCCCCAAATCTTGCCACCACCGCCAACAACCACCATGGGAGCAACCACTCTTAGATCTCCACAATTCGGCCATAAAAGCCCATCACTACTATCACCACCGATCGACGAGACGATCGAAATACCCAGTGTCTTTTCAAAGTCTGGCGAAAGGGTAGATAAAAGATCATCAACCCTTTGGATTCTTCCATGGGGGAGGAAAGAACCACCCCTTATGGTCTTTGTGCCACCGCTGCTAGGGTTGGCAAGGTTTGAGAAAATGTTCTCCTGAGAGAGAGGGAGAGAACGAAACATGATCCTATACCAAATTTGGTACATCTGTTTGTTACGGGAGCTAAATCCAGGGGATCGCTCGTAGCCTTGTATTCCAGTGTGTCAGTCCAGTGGGACCTGCATACAACAAGTCAAAGTCAAAGAACCAGTGGTGCGCCGGCCTTTGACCATTCGAATCTTAAGTTAATATCCGGTGCGGAATAAGTTTCAGAGTTAAGGACTTAGGAATACGTTACCTTCTTTAGGTGGTTTGGGCAGCCTATTTATAAGTGCATTGGGGAACGTGCATGACCCTTCCCTCTATGTGGGAATGTGTGCCAGTACATTGCATTTATCTCTAAAGGCGAGCCACTGTGGGTGGCGTTAATGACGATACCCGAGCAAGCAGAGGGGTTGTCGGACCGGCATGTTTGCCTGCTGGGTTTCCAAGTCTCCGACCACCGGTCCGGTGACTGGAGCAAGAGGAGATTAAGCTGGAGATCACCCCATTTAGGGGGTGGCGTTAACAAGTCCCCAGTCGAGGAGATTCCTTGGGTGGGGAGTTTCATATTTTCATCTCCGGCGCAAATATCCGAGTTCAAATTGCTCGGGACTCAGGCCGGCCTATCTTTGACCATGTAGAGTGATCTATGACCCTGGGACTAGGCATATGGGTTAACTAGCGCGCTCAGGGCGTCCGTGGATCTGATGTGACCTAGTTATGCCAGGGTCAGGTTCTGACTGCTCGGTCGGGTGCCGACCGTATGGGGCACCTATGGATCTGGTCAAGGACCTCCGCATCGGACACATGGGTTAACCGGGTGCGCGAGCGTCGTCGACCTGGTGTGTGGCCTAGGGCTTGGAGAGTGGTCAAGACCTCAATGTTAGACAAGGGTTAACTAACAAACGCAGTTAGCCACGTGGGTTAACTAACATCAAAGCGTCCCTGGACGTGGAGTGACTTAGGATCTCGGGGTTAGGCTCGAGGGTTAACTAACACGCTCGGAGCATCCATGGATCTGGAGATTGGGCCGGTTCGAAGATTTGCTTTATTCCAGAGTTATATGGCGAGTCCCCAAAGTCCCAATTCAGGAGCATATGGCTGTTAACCACAAGGTCGGAGGTTCGAACCCTCCTTCGAGCACCAAATGTTACAGGAGCTAAATCTGAGAGATCGAGTTTCTCGTAGCCTTGTATTCATCCCCATAACGAGAGATATGTAAAAGCAGCTTTAGTTGATGAATGGTTATACTACAGTGGTCCTTATTAGCTAATGGTTCTTACTTCTTACTTGGTATAGTTTGCTATATGGAAACTTTATTTTTATCTGGGAATGTGCGCTTAGAGGTGTGTCAGCTCAGTGAGACCTGCACACAACAAGTCAGAGTCAAATGACCAACAGTGCGTCGACATTCGACCTTCCAAAGCTTAAGTTAATATTCAATGTGGAATAAGTTAGAGAGTTAAGGACTTAGGAATACGTTACCTCCTTTAGGTGGTTTGGGCAGCCTATTTATAGGTACACTGAGGAATGTGCATGACCATTCTCTGATATGGGAATGTGCGCATGTATCTCTGAAGACGAGCCACCGTGAGTGACATTAATGGCGATACCCGAGCAAGCAGAGGGGTTGTCAGACCGGCATGTCTGCCTACTGGGTTTTCTTGGTCTTCGACCACCGGTCCGGTGATCGGAGCATGAGGAGATTAAGCCAGAGATCACCCCATTGAGGGGGTGGCGTTAATACTGTTAATTTTTCCGTTAAATTACTGTGTCATGCATTTAGAAGGACAAAATGGACTATAGACAAAATTCTTTATTTCCTCATCTTTATTTTTTTCCTCTAAAATTCTCACAAAAGAAGTTTTAAATACACACCTCATTTACCTTAATACACACTCACTTCTTAATACACTATCAATTTAAAATTTCATGTCAATTCTTCTCTAAATGCACACTCCAAAGTACCAAAATTATCCTTTATTTATATATCATGAAATATTTTATTATTTAGTATAATTATAATTTAACTATCATAGATATTTTTCAAATCTTTCACGTTTTTTGTTAGAAACATTTAATCATATAAGAACTTATTACTCAATAGTGAAGTCTTGTAACCTAACATCTCTACTCAACTATGCCATCTGTAACAAAAAAAAAAATTATACTATGTCATCAATCAGTTTGAAGATAGAACACATACCTCAACAGAAGGATTCATATAAGGTCCTTCATATAATTAACTTAATAACAAAAACTCAGTTCATGACTTATGGTCATATAACATACTTAAATCAGATTATGTGAAAATTAAATAAAAATAACGAGGTGTGTATTAAGAGATAATAGTTTTTACCCGAGAATATTTTCATGGAAGTTAATTTTGATCATAACTTCTCACTACCCACTACCCATGTTTTTTTCCACAATTTTGATTTTTACCTTATAGCCCATATGTTTGTTTATGAGAAACTGATGACAGAATGGTAAATCTGTCAGTTTGTAATTTAGTAGTACTCTCTTACTTGCTTTATAGTAGAGATATAAGGTGTGTAATTAAAACCTCTCTTCTCATAAATTCTCCAAATTGATTGCAAATTTGGTGGACTTGATAATTAAACATACATATATATTAGTTGTAAATTTATTTGTTTATTTATGAAATTTGTAAATTTAAGATAAAAATCAACTCTTGTATCACAAAACATAACACAAGTTAACAAAATTGATTTTAAAACTATTGTTTTGCCCATTATTTATTCAGTAAAAAAAATCAAAATACATATCACATCATCGATTTAATGGAAAAACTAACAGATGTACTATATTTAATAACGGTGCAATAGTTCATGTACCATTTTGAGTAACAAAAATTTGTAGGTACCAAAAAATACATTTCACTATAGTTCAGGTATCATTTTGGGTTTTTACTCATAATTCTAGACTGAGGAGAAAGAGTATGAGCCTATGTGAAAAGGGTGCAAATGACTATCAAACATGACAACTATTCAAATAGATTGTTTTCACATAGTTGTAATAAGCTTCAAAGTTCAAAGACGTCTGCTTCTAAGGTGCTCATTCTACGACTACTTGGGGAGCTCCAGGGAAAGACATCCGCCCACCAACCACACTTGATGGAGAAGCTCTGAATAAGAGACCTACCTGATCTGATGCTCACCATTACCTAGTGCTCACTATATATATCTAGTCAAAAACTAAAATAGATTTGCTACCAGAAGCTTATCTTCAGCCACGGTTTAGGTTCCACTTCTTCTGATACGCCAAAAGCTGCAGAACAACACATTAAGAGATCATCAACCTAGGTCGCATTTAGTTGTTTGTGCGTGTAACGGAGTATACATATACATGTGTAAGTGCGCTTGTGAGCCAAACACTTTCTGATTCTCCATCTTACCAGGATAAAGGGAGGTGAGTGAAGAACACGATCGAAAAGGAGAAGTATCAGAACTGAAAGTCCACCTCCAACATGTGTGTACTTAAGATTCAAATGCTTACCAGATGGCCGCGAGTGAGATGGCGTGCTTGAACTTCTGCCAATGATTCATTGTCTCTTAACAGAAGCAGTGTATCCTTGCTTGAATCTAAAACACCAGAAGTAGAAACCGCAGCATTTGTAGGGTCTGATGTGTTAACTTTGGCTTGTAGTTCTTTTAATAAGTATATTTCCACTTCATCAGGTTGCAGTGCAGTTTGCTCCGCAACATACTGTATCATATTAGAGGCTTAGCAGAGAAAGAAATGCTGTCAATTGAAAAATGCAATTAGTGAAAGATTTGAGGTTTTACCTGACATAGTTGTCCAACTGACAGGGTGGGCCTGCAGCAAAGATATGGCCTCTGCAAGCTGGGAATTCTTTGTTCATCAAAAGAAACAAGTAGGAGGTGGATATCCAACTGAGAGTTTGAAGATGAAGGAAAAGAAAAAACAAAACTATGTGAATTCATTGATCTAACTGTCTAAAGTAAGATGCAAAATGTCGCATAATATTTGAAATTGTTTGGCTGTGTAAAAGAATGGCCTCATGATCCTGTGAGTTTGTGTTTAAAAGTTTGAGGTAATTTATATGCCGTAGGTCAATTGCGGCTGCCATTTTCAAATTCCAAAAAGGAAACTCGTAGTACATTGTCGCAGACTAAACTTGAACTTACCCCTTTATCATTAGCTTCTGAGTTCCGGAGATATTCCACCAGCTTCGAAAGGCGGTTCCTGGCATTCTTACCATTGGCACCACTAGAACTTCCATATCGTGTATGGCTCCGCATGCCACCTTTACCCCATGCAAGCCTTTCTGGGCTGCCAATAAACCCAACAGATGCAGCCATAACTGCTTTATTCACCTCATAATCATTTTCATCATCACCATCTGCATTCGCAGTTGCTGATGAAGGCTGATAATATCGAGCTCCTGCCCATCTTTTGGGTCTTTTTGGTCTCGGTTCTAATTGCTCATCAGCAGAAGATGAATCTTTTCCTCCGTCATTACCATTTCCCTCCTCATTGACATCAGATCCTTGGATGTCAAACGTATTTTTATGGTTCCTTCTCCGTCTCATTTTATAGTTACCTTGTGATCTCCTCATAAAAGCAGCTGCAGTGGCTTTTGCTGTTGTACGCTTCCTACCAAGTGCTTCAGACTGTCGTCGAAATGTCTGGGCAATGGAAGCTTGGATCTGTTCAAGAAAAAAAAAATTGTTGATCAAGGCCCTAAAAGCAACAAAATGAAACAGAAAGAGGAATAACACTAGAATTTAAAAACGCCCAAGACAACAAATTTATGAATTTCTACAAAAACTTACTGAACTCTGTTCTGGAGATTTACAAAAGTTAGAGAATGCTATCAGATTCACAGAAGATATAGAACAGAGTTTTCATGAAGGTTTATTGGCAGTAAGAATTACAAAATATAACGGACACTTTAAATCTTTCACCTGCTTGTTGCGAGCCTTCTCTTCTTCATGGAAAGATAATTCCTACATGAGATATTAAACGGTAAGTGCTACAATTATAGATGTAATTTTGAAATAAAATGTAAAAGCCAAGATGCAGCAGAGCAGCACCATAGTACCTCTTCCTCATACTTGTCAATATCCGGATATATAGCTGCAATTAATGCATCATACTTTGGATCATCTCTCAAAGAGCGACGACTAGCACAATGTGTGCGACACGCAGGACATTCATTGTTCCTGCAGAAACAGATAGTACAGTCTGAATATGGGAACGAGATATTCACTGCTGAAACTTTCTGGAATATTGGTTAAACATAATCTGTATACAAAAAGATTTAAAACACTCTTCCTCTCGAACAAAAAAGGAAAGTTAATACTCTGCAGTTTTAACATACCCAAGCCGCATGGACTTGTCAATGCATTCCCTGCAGAAGCGGTGCAAGCATTCCATAACTGTTCGTGTTTTCCTAATGATCCCTACACATAAGAAAGAGGTCATGTTTATAATTGTAATACTTTCATGAGAGGTGGTACAAAAGCCAATACTTATTGCAGATTTGCAGCAAACAAAAAAACCTATGTGGAGATGGCTACAAGAAACAAGCTAAACAATCAAAAGTTGAGCCTGCACCCACAATTCACCATCAACTATACTGGTGTAAATGGGACATATGAGTTTACATGATCACATTCATTGTCTAAATTGTTCAGCAAACTATTAGACTAAAACTCTAATGTCAAGCATTAAAAGCTCTAAATTTCTCTGATTCTCTTAACATGAAATTATATGGGTGTAAACCATTGATGTAGACTACCTTAGTATGGGTCTTGATTGAAGATACACATGGTTAAGGTAATACATGTATACAGAACCAAAAAAATGTGAAAATATGTGCAGCAACCAAACCATCAACAAGGCTGCTATCTTTACCAGATGCAGATATCGAAAAAGAACATATATAAAAGCTACAAGGCATCATATTAATTGACAAGATCTGCCAATATAAAGTCCTTTTCTTTTGAGAAATTTACTCCTACTGTTAATACCTACCGCATCAATCGTTTGTGCAGCTGAGCTGACATTATATTGAAATAAAAAAAGACTTTTGAAGAGCAATTTCATACTTGAAACAAAATTCTATCATGACTCAATCAACCATTTCATCTTCTTGCTGGAAGAATAATATGTCCAGTTAAAGAATATGCAGCAATCAAGCCAGCAAGAATGATTAGTAGCAGAAATGGTATTGCTTATAAAATTGATGCAAAGATTTATAGAATATTTCAAGATATACTCTCATTAATACAATACAGCTCACCGCAAAAGCATGCAAGACCTCATAATGCTCCAGAATGATAAACATAAACCTTCTTGTATCAATGAGTTATTGAGTTTTACTTTTACGATGGTAACTAATGGCAAGATAGCATCTTTTTTTTTTTTTGAAAAAAAAAATAAACATAGTAGATCAGAATACCTGTCAGTATCCAAAACAGTTAATTTTGTAAGCATACCTAGACAGATTGGGCATTGCACTTCTTTCCGAATTTCTGACAGTCTTACAGCAACGTATCTGTGCATAAAGATGAAGACTGAAAAATTTAGCACTTGAAAGATTCAATTTTTGATAGGTTCATCTGTGTGAGTTGCACTCTCTCTCTCTCTGTTTTTTTTTCCTGTTTTTTTCTGCATGCTTAACAATATCTAAAAAAACAGATAAATTAAAAATGATGCAGAAATAGGATCTATCAGAACCTCTTTTTAGATTGAATCTACCCCACCTGAAGATCAGAAAAAGGAAATAATTAATGGCCAGCTCAAAGTCTCAAACCATTGATTTCATTCTCATGCCTACTTCCATGACACTCTCCACATCAATGTACCATACTGTACATCCACAATGTACCACCCAAATCATCAGCTGTTGCATTTGGCAAGCACCCCCAATGCAACATGCATATTGATACTATCAAACCCAGAAATGACAGTAACAACGCATGGTTCTTCGTGCAAAACGTAGCGCACTATAATGGTCACCCAGAACAGCTATAAAAGCCACCAAGCTGAGTATAACCAGTTGCAAATTCCATCTCTGTCCTCAAAGATCGGCCCTTTTCACCGATCACCGCCGTCCCTCCTCAAATCTTCAGCAATACAAAACCCAGAAACTCTCCGGCAACTCTAGCTCTAAATTCAACATTAGCTTCGCCAACAAACTCAATTTTTTCTCGCCGAAACTGCGAAAATGATCAACCAGCCAGAGTAGCCATATCATGCTTCCAAATTGAACCAACCATGCACGCATGGCCAAATTGAACTCGGAGTTTCAATCACTGAAGCAACAAAACTCAGCTGGCAAACCCCTAAACCCAGCTCAACTCTGCTTCTTCTTCTTCTTCTTCTTCTTCTTCTTCTTCACCGCCGCAACGATAATAACGCAGCTCACTCGGTCGCATACGCACGTGGCAATCTCCGGTGAGCCACTCCGATTGCACAGCCGAGCCAGCCACGCAGATCCCCGAGATCAAAACGCAGCGTTTACCCCAAGCATCAAAGACTTGCTGTGCAGCAACGACGAAACGAGCCAAGCACAAACCCGAAAGCCAGAAAAGAATGAAAGAGAGAAAAAAGAAAAGAGAGAAAGCTTACTCGTCTTTCTCGTCGTCCTCGCTCGACTCGGTGCTCCGGCTCCGATCGGACTCTGACGACAAAACCAAAAACGACGTCGCCGTGAGAAGCCAGAAAAAAAAAAAACAAAAGAGAGGAGCGACGCACTTTGCTTTGCTGTGTTTCGCGGTGGTTGCATAGATGGGGGACGGGAGCGGGGGTATAATAGTAAAATAGCACGTACCTTCTTCTTGGGGCGGGTCCTCGTGGCCGTTCTCGCGGTGGTTTTCCATAGGATCACCGTCCTCGGCGGACTCCAAGCCACGCTTCTGCTGCGCCGGCATTGCGTTGCGAATACGGGCGCGACGCGTGTCCTTAATTGCGAGAGCTGAGGAGAGCTGATGTGCCTCCCTCTCTCTCTCTCTCTCGCGCGCGCTCGCTTCGTGGCGGGTGGCGGTGGTGGTCTGAGAGAGAAGAGGCGGAGGGGTAGAGAAGAAGAAGAAGAAGAGAGGCTCTCTTCTCTCTTTCGGGGTTGGAATTTTCTTAATATTTTTATTAAATATTGACTGGGGAGAAATATGTATATATAGAGGCAGACGTTTCATGCTGTGGGGTCATTTTTGGTCAACACGTGTCTGCGCCGGGGGTTTTATGGTCATTGCCTTGAGTGGTTTTGCTTGGATTCTTTGCTTCGATGAGAGGGATTTACGTGAATTAGAGAGATTAAGAGAGTTAAAACTGTTATAGTTACTAAATTAACCCTCAATGCTGATTTGTGATTCCACTTGGGTCGTTTCTTGGAATAATTTCTCCATGATTCCACTTGAGTTTTTTTACCAGTACTAAGCTATTGATAATCGGTAATTTTGAATTGGATAATATTCAAATCCGCTAAGTAAAGAGTGTATATTACTTGTTGAAAGTTGTTGTGAGTCAATAAGATATTATGCGAGGGTTGAATGCATGAACTAGAGTTGACGATATGAAAATGAGAAGAGTGAAGTAGTTGGTGAGCTCCATTTACATTTGAAAATTTGGGTTCTATATATGATGGGCAATTTGGACATCCACAAAACCATATTGGAGAATAGAAAGTGAGAATATGTGCCTTTTACATTTATGTTAAGACCATTCCCATTGTTAAATATCTAAAAAAGTGTGCCACTTAGTCCTAATGTGTTCAAACTTTCTACTAATCAGAATAGACAATATCTCAAAATCACATTTTCGACAAAGTATCTTTATACAAATTGTATTTGTTTTAATTAGAATATAGGAGAAATTTTGGAAACTTATTGCATAAAGGCGCATACGGTGCAATGTGTCAAACATGTACCAAATGGGTCTTCAAAAATAAAGGTGATGAATTTTCCAAACATATAAGGCTAATGCAAATTTTTCCCCTAATGTATTGTGAAACCATTAAAAATATAAATACTTAGTTGGGCAATGATGTAGAGATGATGTTTATATATGCATTCGCGATAACTTTTGACTTAAATTTTGTATATGTGAATTTTGTCTTATGAACATATCATTTGAACGAATCAGTTGAACGTTCTAAGTTATGTATGTGAAGTTAAAACGTGTCAATTTACTTGATTTATCTCGTACAAATTACTTGCTAGAGATGAAGGGTGCTCATCGCATTTGTGTTTCAATTATAATGGATTTTAGGGGTTAGGTCCTCATGCAGTGAAATATGGTAAATCATGCATGACCTTCCTATTCCAGTAAACTAACACCCCACTTAGATTAAATTAAGCTTAACTAATCCCAATTAGGCAACAAATCGAAAACTACAATCCAAAAAGTACTTTCACTCTCCGAGTGGTAAAAAATAGAACCATCTTCTTTGTTTTACCTCATCTCCCTCAGACCTATATAAACCCCTTCCACTGTAAAAATCACATCCTGAGCTTCTTCTTCTTCGTCTTGGGAATCGCACCCTCACAGCAAGCATGGGCTTACCGGCAATCGTCGATTTTGCTCGGAATTTCTCCGTCATGGTCAGAGTCAAAGGCCCTGTAAGTACTCACTTCTCTAGAAAAATCTCAATTCTCAGACCTTAAGCAGCTCACTGATTACGTAAGCCCTTCTCTATTAGGACCCCAAGGGCCTCAAAATGCGAAACCATGCTTTCCACCACTACAAGTAAGCCCCCCAATTCGTTGTATAAAGCAATTAGCTAAACCCTAACCCTAGTTTTAAATTTTGATGATCTCATTTGTGTGTTTTGTGGGGTTACTGTGTTAGCTCCGGGACGACGACTATATCAGCTTCCGGGATGCTATTGCCGGAAACCCTTTACGCCGGTGAGGCGGTGAAGAAGCTTTCCGGCGGCGGAAGTGACCGGTCACCGGCTCTGGTCGTGACTGTTGCTTCTGTTGTTGAGCCTTTTCTGTCTTTGCAACATAGAGAGAGCCTTGCCCAGGTTGAAATTGTTGTGATGTGATTTTGATTTGATTGTTTGATGATGCTTAATGGGTTTGCTAATGCTTGATTGGTGACTTGCAGGGCAGGCCTGAGTTGATTCCTGGGGTTGAGATTGATGTTATGGCAGAGGTATAGCTGTATAGAACAATGCCCTGTATTGTTTGATTTTGAAAGTTTGGAATTAAGGGTTTAAGTGAGGTTTATTGTACGAGTGTATGGCTATATATGAGGTGCTTTTGATTTGCAGGATGAAATGACGTTGGAAAAAAACTCGGAGAAAGGACCTCCACGCTGGTTTGCAGCACAGCTTTTAAGCCTGGTAGGGAGTTCATTACCCAATTGTTTGATCGGCTGTTAGCCTGTTACTGTGCATTAGAAAGCTTTGAGTGTAGAGTAGATAGGAAAAAGGGCTCTTCAGATAGCAATTCTAACTCAAGCCTGCCTAGCTGGCTTTTATTTATTTGCCTATTGTTTTATATGTTGTACACATGTCCATGTCCGCTAGGGGTCACCTATTGAGGGTCAATGAAACGATCACTTTGTAATGGAAATGTAGAACTTGTCATAATTATATTATTCTATATATGATCGAAACTTTGTGACTAATGTTACACATTACTGCAGTCTTGCTGTCAATACCAGTAGCTGGTCATTGAGGGTAGGAATAGCATAGCTGATATAACTTATAAGTCTCTCATCATTGCCTGATAGTAGGGTACACTTCTTAAAGTTTTTTGGTACACAATACATGACACATGGTTTCCAATATTGATTTAACTGATGCACTGCACAGATTGACATTCCTGCATCTGCTGTGGCACTCCAATCTCTTATTGATGCCTCTATAAGCTCCCCAGAGCATGGATGGGAGGTCGGTTGGTCTTTAGCCTCACATAGTAATTCTCAGCCAGTTACGGATGCCATTCAGACACAGGTACTAGATGTTTCTGGTTTGAAATGCATTATAGTTCACATCCCTGTGCGGTTATATATTAGAGATGACATATGACCGGAAAGCAACCAATTAAAAACGCTTTAATTAAAGGTCATGAATGAAGTGCCCCTTATTCTTTGTGGGGAAATGATGTCAGTTAACATGATATATAGATCCTTTCAATATGTTCTTGCAATTTAAAGGAAATACCTGTTAATCTTTGGACTGAAATAATTGTTTGTCTTGCATAACTAGGTAAATTTTGCAAGTTTTACGGGAAGGTCAACTACAAGAATCGCAATTCTCGGAGTATCCTTGTTTTCTAAGGTAAATGTATGCTCTCACCCTTGATTTTAGCATACAATCTTGTCATAATTCGATCCCATAGGCATTGAATATGATTCTTTAGTGTTAATTTTCATCTGAAACTGATTGCTATTGTATCTCTGTTCAGGCTGTGCCAAATATTAGCATATCACCCTCCAATAAAAGGGGAGACTTTCTTGTAGCAGTGGGTTCTCCTTTTGGTATCCTGTCACCTGTGCACTTCTTTAACAGGTAACTTACCTTCTTGTCTAGGTACACATTATGGCTACCTGTTTGGTTTGATATGGTCTTTTACTCTTTCTGATTATGCATTGAAGTACAAAGTCCTTTTGATGCTCCATCTAATACTAGTTTTTTATTTCAGCATATCAGTGGGGTCCATTGCCAACTGCTATTTGCCTAACTCATCTTACAGCCCCTTGCTGATGGCAGACATACGATGTCTTCCTGGTGCGAGCATAACCTCTAAGAGTTTCCATTGTTCATTTCATGCCATTGGTCTCTGATTCCCTATCAATTCTAATCCTATCAGGAGCGGAAGGTGGTCCAGTTTTGAGTGAGAATGCACAACTTATTGGTATGTTGATTAGACCATTGAGGCAGAAGACTAGCGGTGCTGAAGTTCAGGTAACTTGAGAACAATTTATATTTGACATGGTATCTTCTTTGAATTTTTCCAGTTAACTTGTCATCCAAAACTTAGTCTTGGGTAACAGCTGGTAATTTCGTGGGAAGCCATTGCAACTGCTTGCAGTGACTTGCTGCAGAAGGAGCCTCATTATGCAGAAAAAGGGATTTATTATGACCGGGGAAACTTCAATGCTGTAGGGAAAGCATTTTTAGCAGACACCAGCAGCTCAAATGGACCCATAACGCATATCCAGGAGCATTGTTCTACTAGTTGCTCCCCATCAGCTGTTGAGAAGGCAATCACTTCTGTTTGTCTAATAACCATAGATGATGGTGTATGGGCATCTGGTGTTTTCCTCAACAAGAAAGGCCTGATACTCACAAATGCTCACCTATTAGAGCCATGGAGATTTGGTAAAAGGACTGCAAGTGATGGATACATCTCTGATGCTCCTCCTCTGCTATCTGACGGATCGTCGTTGCCAGGATGTAATGGAGTTGGGGTTGACCAGAAGATTCAAGGCATTTTTCCAGGGGTTCACAAGAATGGAGATCCCTCTGTTGGGGATGAACAAGGAGCACTGGATTCATCTTACAAAGGCCAGAGAAACATACGTGTCCGCCTGGATCAGATGGACCCTTGGATATGGTGTGATGCCAAAGTAGTCTATGTTTGTAAAGGACCTTTAGATGTGGCCTTGTTACAGCTCAAATACATCCCAGATCAGCTTTCCCCAGTTGTCATGGACTTTTCAATGCCATCTTTAGGATCGAAGGCATACGTTATTGGACATGGACTGTTTGGACCCAGATGTGGTAAGCCTTGCTCATATGTCCTTATATATGTTACTGTGGAAAAGTGAGTGATACAAGTGTAAATAGCATGTCATTTTTGAAACTGAAAGAGATTGTTTAGCTCATTACATTTCTATGCTTTGTCTCATTTAATCTGTAGATTTCTATGCATTAAAATGAGTAGATTTGATGCTCGCCCTCAAGTTTGAGATTTTTCTGACACTGCTGCAATACCATTACTGAGCTGTAATAAAGTTTCGAAAGATGCATTTTATGTGTATTTTCTTTCTGTAAATTTTTATCTTTCATACTGTTTGCCTGTTTGGGTTTCATTGCATTAGGCTTTTCCCCATCAATTTGTTCTGGTGTGGTGGCAAAAGTCGTCAAAGCAAAGTTTCTACCCTCATATCAACCCAGTCAACAAGGAAATACTCAGGGTCACTCTCCTGTGATGCTTGAAACAACAGCCGCTGTCCATCCAGGTGGTAGTGGTGGTGCTGTTGTAAATTCAGATGGTCATATGATTGGACTTGTTACAAGGTATGCCATAAATCTACGTTTGCAAAGCCTTTTATGATGGTGAACGGTGTGTCGATGTCAATGTTTCCAAAAAGTTGTAACAGAAACTGCCATTCTCTATATTGATTTTTCACAATAACCGATACAAGTCTGCTGTTGCCTTTGTCCGTATTTTTTCCTATCCCCATGTTTGGTGTGATTCTGCTAATGAATTGGTGAAATCCTGTTCTGTGTAACTTATAATTGTGTTGAAATGCTCTTTTGCATCATTATCATCTTATCAGATGTATAGTTCCGAAAATAAATTTATATTGCAGACGCATAACACTGAAGTTCCATATATAATGAGGTATGTTCTTGTCACAGCAATGCTAGACATGGTGGAGGAACAGTTATACCACATTTGAACTTCAGCATTCCATGTGCAGCTCTCCAGCCAATTTTCAAGTTCTCAGAAGGTTATTTAACTATAAAAGTTTTGTTAGTTAAATTACTTTTTTATCTGCATGAATTTTTCACTAAAGTAATACAAACAGAAATTCACTTTCGTTTTGTATTTATGTGGTCTGACAAATTTGTTTTCCTCAACAGACATGCAAGATCTTTCACTTCTTCAGGTTCTTGACCAACCAAACGAACATCTCTCTTCAGTATGGGCATTGATGCCGCATCTGTCTCCAAAACCCCCTCCTTTGCCTCATATGCAACATTCATTGCCAAATGATCACAACAAAGAAGCAAAAGGTTCACGCTTTGCAAAATTTTTAGCTGAAAGACGAGATGTGTTTCCAAAGCCAACGCAGCATAACAGGGCTGGAAGACTATTAGACGGCGTAGTTCCTAGCAAGTTATGATCAATACTGCAATTTCCTAGACGTATCAAGATTATCATTTTCATAGTTCTGCTTTACATACTACAGAAATTGGGTGATACATCCATAGTCAGCAGTTGAATTTGCTCCAGTTTTGAGTTCTGTAACTTTATAGGAAAGCAATGTACATAGGTGAATAATGCTCCTCCGCAAATAACTAAATGGTCTCTCCTTTTCCCTTCATTTTGTTTATCTCTTCTTTTTCTGCCTTGAAGTGAAGAATGTAACAAGTAAATATGGGATAAGCCAACAATTTCCTTCCAACTCTTACATGTATTCCAACAAACAGTTGCTCACAGTACATAATAATACGGAAACCGAAAGAAGCAGCGAAATGAGGTAAAGCAATGCCATTATTAAATATCAAAGTGAACACCAATATGGGATAAGTCGGCATTTTCCCATAAGATAATACAACTTTTACAAGGACACACCTTAAAGTATTATCAAGACCCAATTTTGACACTGCAGCCTCTGGCCTCCCTCCCTAAAATGGTCTTTGCTATTTGACCACAATATCAGAGACCGTAAAACTTGCCCAGTAACACAGAGACAAAGATGAGGGATAGCGCCGGCTACAAGGAATACGTGGCCGGATTGCTCGCCGGCGTTGCCACTGTCGGCACCGGCCATCCCTTTGACACCGTCAAGGTAACAACTTTACTGATCAATTTGCTCTATTTTATGTCTGGTCTGAAACATAGTCAAGTTTGCTTTCATGGGTTTGATTCGTAGACTCATTTTCTGGTGTGTAATTGATAAAGTTTAGCTCTTTCAAATCTGGGTAGTCGTAGTTTTGATGTAAGAGTGTTGGGGTTGGTTTATATGAGCATGATTGAAGTAGCACTTTGCTTTAAAAGTGAGCATCTCTGTCTCATTATCGAAATTTGATTGATAATAATGGTATTACGAGAGTGCTAACCCCTACCAGTTGATTACATTGCCCTTGCGAACTAAGAATGGTTGAAACTTGAGACATTTTGTATTACGAGTAACATTGTTTTTGTTTTTTTATGTAATGTTTGCTAATTTAGGTGAAGATGCAAATGCACAACACTGTAGAACATGGGATTACTTACCGGAACGGGTTGCATTGTACTGCAAGGATACTAAAGACTGAAGGGGTATGTATGGTCCTGACTCCTGAGCACAGCTTTATAACTATAACATGACAATGTAGCCCCCTTTGATTCCTGAGAGGGTGCCAATTGTTGGAGAATTTGAAAAACACATATATATGTTCCAGGAGAGCTTACTAGAATTGAGTCCTTGACAGATTAAAGGACTTTACAGAGGAGCAACATCATCTTTTGTTGGGGTGGCTTTTGAGAGTTCGCTGCTTTTTGGCATGTATTCCCAGATGAAACAGTCGCTTCAGGTAAAAATGAAATGAAGTGAACAAAGCTTCTTATGTTTTTGTTTGTGTGTGTTCTCTGTAATCGCTTTAGTCAGACACATGTTTGGGATGCAATTACTTGGTGATTATTTGCAATCTAGTATATCATATCATGTATGATCATAATGCAACAGTCTTCTTACGGTTAAATGGGTTAATGATACTTGAAGGGAAATGTACCAAGTGTTGTGCCTCAACCACAAATCATTATTCCATCTGCTGCTTTTGGTGGAGCAATGATCAGTTTTATATTATGCCCCTCAGAGCTGGTGAAGGTAAATTCATTAGGATTGTTTCTAGATTGTAAACAAGGGTGGAGCTAGGATTTCATAATGGGTTGGGCTAGAAAAAATATTTACTATTATTTATGGGTTATATATAGAAATTTGAGGTGGGGTAATATTTAAAATTTAATTTTTTACACTAAAATTTAGCTAGAAAGACAAGTTTTTAGTAATTTGAGGTGGGTTGTAGCCCACTGTAGCCCGTGTGTAGCTACGCCCTTGATTGTAAAGTTGTTTCTCTTTGTATGCTTATTGCACCGACCTTTTCCAGTGTAGGATGCAAGTCCAAGGCACAGACTCCTTGATACCGATAGCAAGTAGATATACCGGCCCTCTTGATTGTGCTATTAAAACTCTAAAAGATGATGGGGTAAGAAAATACAGCACCTTGCTTTCAAACATAATTGCTGATGTTGCTTTTGGCTGATGGAAGATCTTTCAGGTTAGAGGAATTTTTCGCGGAGGTTTTACAACAATGTTGAGAGAAGCTACTGGAAATGCAGTCTTTTTTAGCGTTTATGAGCACATTCGCTATCATATGCATTTACAACTGAAATCTGCTTCATCAGACCACAAGAACTTAATTGACATCGGAGTTGGGATTCTTAGTGGTGGCCTTGGCGGTATAGCTGTATGCATCTTCCCAGTTTGGCAATATTTATAATACATAAGCTCACATCTTGTTACAGTAGTTTGATCATATTTTGATTCCTTTGGTACCCTTCCAGTTTTGGTCAGCTGTGTTGCCCTTGGATGTGGCAAAGACCATAATTCAGACATCTACCGAGAAGAACTCTTCAAAGAATCCATTTCAGATCTTAAGCTCGGTAAGAATGCTTCTTTAACGAAGTATTTTCTTTTTGGCTCTCCACCTTCCCATCCAACACTTGAGAGAGATTAATGTACCTCATTTAATTTTGTTTTGTTTTTTGTTTTGCTCTGCAGATATACAGAATGGCTGGAGTGAAAGGATGCTATACAGGTCTAGGTCCTACAATAGTTAGGGCCTTTCCTGCTAATGCTGTGGCAATTGTCAGCTGGGAGGTGGCCATAAAATTATTAGGGATCAAACGTGAATGAGGATACGGTTATCTGCAATCACCAAGAACCTCTAACCTATATTTCAATTCCTAATGGAATACAATTCAAAGTTCTGCATAGACGTGATCCAGAGAAAATGCCTCACTTGGCCAACGCAGGAGTGTTACTTTTCTCTAATAAAGGAGTGATCCAACATTTTTTCTACGAGAAACCATTGGAGATTGCCGGCGATTGTGAGCTTTTGCCTGATTTTGTGTTCAGTTTAGTTGTGCTTTATCAGGAACCCCATTCCAAGAGTCTGAAATGGGATCTGCTCCTTGTTTGTGACATGATTGATGGTGCAAGAATCTGTACCAATGGGTTTTAGACTTTATTTCTGTAGTTTCTTTCCTCTTACCATCATTGTAACAGAAGTTTTTCTAAACAAGGCCGGCAAGTGATTTCTGCTGACGGCTCTGAATCCATTTATAAATACAGCTGTGAAGTCCGCTAAAACTATGTTTCTCTCTGTTTAACCTTCTTGGAAGGGAAAAGAAAATTGAAAGATGTTTAACTTTTAAGGGACCTAGATAATCTTCCATTGTGATCTCTTGCCAAACAGTTGAACCAGTTCTGATGCATACATTGTGAACCACAGAAGTTTAATCAGCAACGTATCTTATATGGTGAATTACTCTTTAATTAGTTCAATTTGTGCGAGTTAAAACACGCTCACAACTAGCCCTGGCGGCCCCTTTATCATGCAATCATGCTGAATTACTTTTCCCAAAATGATTTTCTTTGATGCAATCATGCTGAGTTGCTGATATTCTTAGATGATTGGAACAAAATTTAAATTAAACCACGATATATTATGAAAAGAGGTAGATGATGATTTTATGAAAACTAACATTGAACTGAAAGAGTGAAAGGGAACGATCGCGAGAACAGTCAAGTCATTTCGATGACAGCAACCAATAAGAAAGTACATGCACGATAGCTGGGCAATTGCTGTATCTCAGTTTTGCAATAATTAAGGTCTAGGGCTGACAGAAGAGAGAGAGCAACTGGGCATGATGTTCAGATAGACAGCTATATATACATAATTATATGATCTGTTTGGAGAGTTGGAGGAGAGGCATTTATATGCGATAATGAGAAGATTGATATTTGATTTCTCTCTCTTGAAAAATTATTATGCCTCCAATAATTCAATTCGATCAATTCATCTTGTCTATTCAGTTGGGATACTCGGAGGAGCTTTTTCGGCGCCGTTCGTTGTGCCCAGCTAAACGTCTGCGACAACTCCTTTTATTTTCATCGAACTCTGACAGGTTATGGAACCTGCATGCAAGCATATATAATTCACCATTTCAAAGCCAATCATGAAGTAATTAAGACACCAAAAATAAGGTAAACCACTTAACCACTTCTATCTTCTTCTCGATCACAACTTTTTCTCTATAGCTGCAATGGTATACTGTCGGCAACTCGGCATGCATCCTTATATATTTGATTATAGACTTAAATTTGGCTTAATTCTGTAAGTATAAATTATCACGAAAATGGGTTTTTTAGTGTGTACCATCCTCAACTCCACTGAGCAATTTTCTTTCTACCTTTAGCTCACTTAATCATCAACTCTCTATCTTATGGTTGGCAAATGTTATTGATTATAGTATTCGATTGATCAGGAATAGCAGGGTGTGCCCTTGTGAAAAGCAGAGGTGGATCTTATAGAGGGCACCGCTGGGCAAGTTTTAATTGGACTAGGCTAAAATAATCTTTTTGCTGGGTAGAAATAAGGGTATGATATCCGATATATTATTGATTTCATGGACCAGTGTGTTTTATAAAACTAGATAGATAAGATGATACCGTGACAAACAATCATAAATATAAGATAAATCTATAAAAAATTATTTCTTTAATTTGATTTTATTGTAACGACATTAAGTTACTTTTTATCCGCTCACCTAACTTTCGGATACTAGATTCGTCACTAATAAAAAGACTTTAGACTTTTAGAGTACTAGGGGTTGATTTATAGAATTTCTTTAATTATTGTTACTGTTTCCAGAATATATATGAGCTTTCGACTAAGAGTGTTCAAAAGAGGAAATTCTCAATTAGCATGCATTAAGGTTTTCGATCAAATAGAGCTTTGATTAAAGGGCATATATTATATATAGACTAGCTAGACATGTATGAATTACATGATATAACTCAAAGATGATGATTGTCGGCAAAGAACGGTTTTTCTTGCTAAAATGTACTTGATGATAACAAGAAATTGCAATCAAGCATATTAATAATCAACAACGGAAGCCATCTGATAGCTAGATCTAGGACATATATATATATATATATATGTACATAATAGTTGAAAAAAAAATCCACAAATTAAAAAGCCATGACAGAACTGTAAACAGACGTAGAAAAATTTCAAAATTAAGAGTTGTCAGATTAGGGTTTACAAACCACACACCTGCTACATTGCTGGCAAAAGCGCTGTTGGAGGCCACCGACGACCACCGCCGGAGCCTTGGAATGAAAATCACAGACCTTGTGGCGACGGTAGTATAGCTTTACATCACTCAGGTCCGCATTGCAACTCTGCGCTTGGCAACTCGGCCTTGTAGTCGTAGACCCCCCTGCACCGGATCCTTTCTTGCTCGGACTAGTATCGCTAGTACCATTCATCACCATCACTCTTTTTCTCCTGTCATCTTCTCCATGCAGTAGTACCGAAGGCCCCCTACTCGTATGATCTCCATCCTCGTCGGCCTCTTCTTCTTCCGCTTCCTCCTCCTCGATCTTGAACTCCAGGCTCCTCTTTCCTTGAGCTTTGTTTGGTTCCATTTGCAGAGAAAAAGAGGAGGAGGAGGAGGAAGAGCAATGGATATGAGAAAGACCGAGTACAAGTCAAAGCAGAAATGGACCTAAAATAAAAACCTTCAGATCGGTACAACAAGAAGGAGAATTATGGGTGAGGACCACAAGTTCCATATGTTCCCTACTTCCATTGTCTTCATTAGGTTAATAGTGAACGGTAGCAACAAGCTTGGAGCTTGAACCCGAAGATATTTGCTCCAACCACGTCATGTGTATGAATCAGTGTGATGTGTACTGCTACAACAGAATTACATTTCACAATGACGACTAGCTATACGTACGCCTATACTACACCTTCAACACTTATCTGTCAACTATAAGTTTATAATTGTTGCACATCGTGTTACTAGCTCATTCTATTGTTCGTGAGCAAGTTCTTTCTTGTGTGGCTTATCCATGCGGTCGCCATTGATGCCTTCTATTTCTCAGAAAAATCTGATTTTATGTCTCGTCATTTACTTGTAGTAGTGAGATTGTACAGAACTAATTAACTTGTCTACCTGCAACTAGCCACTAGCGTATCAAGAATTCTAACTCAGCGCGCTGCTAGCTAGCTAGCCTCGTATAGTTCTGGTATATTTATCTGGTCTATGATCAACAAGGACTGTAAATCTGTAATTCTGTAATTCTGAAAACAAGGTCTATGATCATCAATGAATTATATATGCATGCACATAAATTTAGTCTTAGCTAGGGTTGGCTTCTGTCTAATCTAATCAATCAACAACTTAAAGAGAGCGGATTAATTAGATCGATCAAGGACAACATTTATCAAATCATGCAGCCAGGCGAATTTAATATGCTTTGATTAGCGACCATATAATTTTAGATAAACTTTGACTTGTTTTACATAAAATGTAACGAATGAATCGTTGTGTTCACTGAACTACATTATACGGTGACTCAGAGAAAGGAGAAGGTCAGAAGTTGCGCCTTCCCGCGCGCATCGGCATATTGACGCGCTTGCATGTTGGACACCACTCACTTGATCGATCACCTAGAAAACCCTACGAGTAGTCGATTCCTTATTCTTTAAACGTGTATTATTGGAGAGCGAAAGATTGGAACCTATTGCTATGCCTCATAGCTATATGGTCCATGTTGAGGTACGTAGTAGTACTGATCGATGTAACAAGTTAGAGAGGACTGGGCATGCCCTATGATGTTGCGACACACGTGTACTAATTTTCAAGTAGTGTCCTTTTGATTCGACCTCATATACATAAGCTTTAATTTTGCCCCCTTCCCTACTTGTTTTCACATAATTACTACACACTATGATTATATGGGTGTTGGCCAACTGCTATGCATTTGCAACACAAAAATTGGAGTGACCAACTATAGCTATAGTTTTGGACCACATTCTCACACACACATACTATCATTCACAAACATTGGTCCCCAATTTGTACGAATGATAATTAATATAGCCAGCATGAACTGAGATTCAGTTGTGAAATTAGGTTTGCATTGATATATATATGAATTATGAAATTGTACCTGGTTCATCAACTTAGTGAACTTTGAGACACGGGATGTAATCATTACTCATTAGCATTATATATGTTGCTTAAACTAAAGAAGTTAGATGAGAATTAAGCATCCTTGTGGTAGCTGTAATCTTGACAAGATGGTAGAACTGAAGGAATATTAATCACTATATAATACTAATCGAACTTGTTCATCAAAACTTTACTGTGTTTGCATGCAGTGTTTTTTAGCCAAATTGCCTTAAATTAATTTGACAATCATGTTCAAAACTAGAAGCGATCAACTGGAACATTTGCACTTTTGCAGTTGGCCTATTTTCGAAGTTTCAATTCAATAGAAAACAGCTTTTCTAGAATTTGATATGCGCGACTTTGGAAATGTCAAGATTGCAACAGGCCCAACATATTCTGGAATTGGCCCGAGTACTCTCATTCAACCAGCTTTTACCCAAGCCCAATTCATTTAATTACTTTCAATCACTCAATGCCTTGTTTAGGGAAGTATCTTCCATTATTGGCTGCGCCTGAATAACAGTCATTAAGCTCGAGTTAATTTCCTATTAGCTAGCTTGTGCGAAATAGGAAGAACAACATCATTACCATGACGATTTGGCTTTCTAACATGTTTTGGGAGAGGAAGAACCAAAGATTTCATGCATGCCTGTCAGACTTTAGTTTGAGCCCTTCCCCCATAAACCTAAAGTACGTACGTGCATCTGTTCTTTGGCATGCAGTAAGTATACGAATTGAAGTTGGGCGATGCATCTTTGATAAGGCGGGTTGGAAAGGTCATGGATGATATATAGCTCCTCTCCTCTCCTCCACTCAACTGCCAAGCTAGGGTTTCGCTTTTGTCCTCGATCATGCCATTCGTGCGCGAATGAGATAAAAAAGATTCATGCTTTAGCTTGTTTTGCTTTGTCTCGTTGGCGATGAACTGCTTATATATATATATATATGTGCCATTTCAGGTGCGGACGTCCCGATTCCGGCAACGGTAGGCCGCAACGGCGCGGCGAACCAGCACAACCGCACCACTCACCTCCCGGTGATTCCGTCTGTGCCGGCCGGAGCTCGATCGGTGATCCACGACGGCCGGAATCTGCAAAAATCAAGTTTCTAGGAAGATTCCAGCCGTCGTGAGTCGCCGATTGAGCTCCGACCGACACAGACGGGACCGCTGAGAGGTGTAGAGTGCGGATTTCGTAGTCCGCCCCGCCGTTACAGTCTGCCGTCACCGAAATCGGCGAATCCGTACCTTACATAAGATACAGACGTCCGCACCTATACCATGATGATGCTTGCTTCTAATTCAAAACTAAATAATATATATCATGATGATGTTGTTATTTCCTTTTCACAAACAATTATTGCACCTAATTGGTATTTTTGCAATTTTGCGACCGCAACATGGGCTAGTCTAGTTCGGTTGCAACTAATTACAAGGCTTGATTGATGGCTTTGAATTTCTTGGATTGATTGGAGATAAATAGTGGTTTGACCATGACATAACCTAGCAGCATGTATGCATGCATGGTGATCATGACTAATGTCCGATGAAAGAAGATTGATCTATGACACCTAATGCCTTAGGTTGGGACTAATTAGCGATCATAATACTGTACTTGTGTAATAGAAACCTATCAATTGAGGAAAAGACGGGGTTGAGACTTGAGAGAAAGACAACTTCAAGTGGGATAGTAGTCATAGTACCACCCTCGATCACTATCTTAATCATGTAACTAATTTTTGGTCGATCTTCCATTTGGATCAAAGAAATTAAAGTCAACCACTTCCCAAAATTCACTTACTGAGATAGATGGGACGTAGGCATGAAAAAATAACAGTGTTCACAGTATTTTCCCAAGGCTGATCAACCGCCTCGTCCTATCGGTCTATCAACCGTCATGTTAATTTCCGTATTGGGGGCTGAGATTTGTGGTCTCAAACTCTCAATTCTAGGAGTCATGCCATATGAGCTTACAAGCCACAACAATTCGAATTTAGGCCAAAAATCATTTCCCTTGGGTAAATCCGAACAACTTATCTCTTCCATCTTTTTACTTCTATTATATATGTTTGTTCAAGTTACAACAAAATAAAAGTAGTGCTCGCTCGATCATATATATCTTCATTATATATTCAAGTTTGAATTCACCAAATAATATACTTCTTCAATAATTTTGTATCAGAAGAAAACATAATCCTATTAATATAAGATTACCATATGTAATTATGAAAGCATAATCAATTTTATGATCTGTAGATCCCTGATAATCATTTATATGCATGCTTGATGGAATTTTCTTAAGTAATCACTTGTATATGGTATCACATTTATAAATATAATAATAAATTTGTCGTTGGTAAAACAAATTATTAGAATGATGTCTGAAATTGTGACCTGTTGACAGCTCTGAATAGCCATGCCATAAGCCTAAAATGATCGAATGAATACCCACTATCATGCTCTTAAACTATAAAGCATGATCATCAACTAATTCTATATTATTACAATATGAGGCCATAAACATCGCTCCCTAGTCATGAAATGTATGTCATGAGTCCATAGAGTTATTTTTAATATGTTTTTTGAGTCTACCAACGTGTGATTTGTTGTCTGTCTCTTTCAAATAAATTAGTATGTGTAACAAAATGTGTTTAATTAGCTACGGCACACCAAAATAGTATATACATGTATTCTCACTTCTCAGTCATAAACATATATTCTCGATCAGTGGCTAGAACAAAATCCCCCAACATATATTCTCAAGCCCCCACAGGAGGGGCGGCACGGGAAACTTCCAATGGAATAGCCCCCCCGAGTCCCAGAACTAACCTTATTATAATTAAGGTATTGGATTCTCTGATATCTTCTCAAGAATTAATTAAGACCTTAGATTTTCCATGCTACTCTACGTCACACGCTGAATTATAGCCTTCCAATACATGTGAAAAGAATTGAAACGATTGAAAATGTGACTAAAATTGTCAAAAATAAATTGAAGTAGAAATCAAGCTGAAAGAGATACGCATGCATTGCACATCTAAATGCAACTGGTTAATTAATTGGTAAGTATGAATTCGACGTCTTAATCAAAATAATTAGTCCCCATAATCACCAACTCTTGTTAAAGGCGAGCCGCGAGCACCGAGTAGATTGACTTGATATTTGTGGCAATTACACTATATACCGGATCACATGTTCCATGAGTACAACTTAATAAATTAGGCAATTTGCACTAACCTTTCGATTTAGTGGAATGAAATTGTACGTGATTAGATGATTTAGATCATTAGGTCATATTCAAAATATATTATACGAGCACCAATGCATAGTTAGAATCATGCATATAATCAAACTTTGCCTACCCCACATGAACCGCGCGCAGGCCATACATGTGTTTTTGTTTGTTAATGTAGTTTTGTTTGTTCCAGATGATCAAATTGACCTAGCCTTCTTATATTTCTGAATTGATCGAGCACGTAAAGAAGACATCGATATATCACATTTTCAATTTTTGACATATTGTGAGTACAGCTGCAGGTACTACTACGAGTCCTGCTATGATGGGTAAGTCCAGCTAGGTGACCGTATGGAATATGCATTCCTATAAAGACTCCATTCGCAATAAGCTTCCCGCCGCATCATTATCTCTATGATATCTCCGTGAATGATGCATCAAAAGCTAGCAAATCCCAAAAAAGGTTACCTAGGCAGATAATGTACGTGCAATTTTCATTTTAGAAAATTAGATCAATTACGGCAAAACTAAGTATAAAGTATAAACAGAATTCCAAAGCTTGGTAATTTTGCATTTTATGACGTTAATTCAGATGGATGAAATTACGTAGTCACTGTAACAAGTTTTCAATCCTATACTTATTGTCGGAGTCGTGACACCATGATATATTACTTACATATGTAAGAGGTTTTCGCCATATACTTAATCGTCTAGTGTTTTTGCTGACTCACTATTGTTGCCCCATTGGTAGTATTCCCTATCGGCCTATAGAATACAATCCATCTCTTAAAAACATTGTTACCCCATCGGAAAAAAATAACAACAATAGTTGTTAAGTCTTGTTTCCAAGACTATATTCATAAAAATGTATATTCAAACTAGCTATTCTGTCATCCGTGAGAACCTAGCTCTCGTGTAAAAAATGAAGGATGACAGTGGAGCTAGCCATGCATGAAGGGAGAATACCGAAATTAAATTTTTTTTTTTAAATCTGAACCTTCCTAAAATCAACTAAATTATCATCAGGTAATCCATCGCTTTAGCATTGGCTTAGCTAAATGAAAACGATCAAGGTTAGGGTAACATCAGAGATCAAATCGACTAGGATTTGAAGTGGGTGAGGGATGTTTGTCTACACATTGTATGCATGTATGGGGTGCAGGTCGACATGAGCTATAGCAATATATGGTAATGCGAGGCAAGGCAGGCTATGATGGGCATATGAATTGGCCTAGCTAGATCGATTTGGTGCTCCTATGGTCCCCGTTTTATATATGCATGTAAATCCACAATGCCTTTCTTTTTCATGATTCACAACTGGCCGGCCGGTATTTTCTTACAGGGTTTGGCGCCATTGCTTTCCAACTTCCTTTGGGGTAGCTTTAACGTGCGCGTTGGGTTTCTTTCATGTTTGCCAAAATGGAATCTCTCCTTGTCCGATCCACGGAGGAGGTGGTGGAGATGGTGGTGGTCACTGATCGTGCCTGCTTCATGATCAGTCAGAAATCATCATCGATACTGGTATGGTCAGTCACTTGGGTCTGGGGTGACCCGTATGACCCACTTCGCCACCTCCACGTCAACTGATATTTACTCTCTTCTCCTTGGCAAGACATCTTGACTAACATATCAAAGTATCAGACCACTCTCTTCAAGCTAGTAGGACTCGATCTTCTCCCTCCCTGTAACTCTACGTCGACTCCATACAGTTTCAAATTCCGTCCCCAAATCACTTGAGTTAAATTATGAGTAGAGTTCATGACGGGGTTTAAGATTTGTTGTGCTGCAGATCGACTTGCAGTGCAGGAGTAGGTACATGATCTACAATTGACATACATATTTGGGTGCCGACTGCGCAGTGCCCACCACCACTAATTTGGCCCTCCAAGTCCATCATGGACAGCTAACACCATCATAATTCAAACCCTTGTACAAAACTTAACAAACACCACGAAAGGGGATTCATAAGATAATGCTTCGTTCTGGATAAACATATATAATGTCGGGCAGATTCAAATTTGGTTAATTAGTCGCACATCATTCCCTCCCTAATTAGGCTTTATTAGGGGTTTTAATTAAACAACTTAGCAAATTGCTTACTGCATATATAATATGGTTCTAGATCCACCCTACCCGAAAACAACAACATGCTATATATTGAAATCTCTCTCTATATATATGTATATAATCTGTAAACATCCCAAATCAATAACTTTATGCACCTGAGCATCTGCGTAAGAATATCTCTCAATCTGGCAAAGATGAATGAGCAGCAACATGAATAATATTTATAATTGAGGAAAGTTCACCAACAGTCCCTGAACTCATGTGGTAAGGACAGTTTGATCCCTGACCTTTAAAAAGGATCAAATAGATCCCTGAACTCTTATTCTGATATCAATAAGGTATTTCTGTTAAAACTTTTGGAATATTCCGTTAAAATATTCTTTTTCTGTTAATTTTGTCATTTTGTTATTTGTTAGTTGGGAATTTATTTATTTGAATTGATCTAATCGAAGATTAAACCTTTCGCGTTGTTCTGCAACTTTGTTATTGCATTTTTCTCTATATAGATAATCTAGAAATTCAATCCGGCTAGGTCTTAACGGATCAATATCTGCTACTCCAATCTCTTTTTGGAGATGAATATGTTCGTCGTATAGGACATTTAATATTCTACAAACGTATTCTATGGAGTACTGACTTTCTTGAATATGTTTTGAATGAAAGCACATTTGCCACTTATCAGTAGCTTTTTCAGTACAAAAAGACTGGTAATTTTTATGTCTGACTTCTTTTTTATTCGATAAAATGAGCCAATTTTGTGGCATAAGCCTGATCTTCACTTGTTTCTGAGCGAAACAAGCTCTGATACCAGCTAGGGCGAATCTAACCGATGCTCAAAATGTGAAGAGGTTTATGATCTTCTTCAAAAATTTCTTAAAGAACTTCAATATTTTCTTGGAATGCGTAGATTCTACGCTGTATTCTATAGATAATATCCTAATAATTTTTGGTATTTCTTGGAAGGTTCTTCCTATTTTGTTATTAGTTTTTTATATTTTTCTTTTTCTTGTTGCAGTTTTTTTAAAGACAGTTTAGCAAACGCTAAAAGCCTAAGTCTAGAAGCTATGATAATTGCTATGATGATAAAATAACTGTTTACCTTTGAGTATAGAGGGTAGATTTAAAGATTAGTAAACTTTTTAGAAAAATAAATTTTAAGAATTAGGTCCACCATGCTCCGTCAAAATTTTAACAAAATGACAAAATTAACATAAAAAGAATATTTTAACGGAATATTCCAAAAGTTTTAACAGAAGTACCTTATTGATATCAGAATAAGAGTTCAGGGATCTATTTGATCCTTTTTAAAGGTCAGGGATCAAACTGTCCTTACCACATGAGTTCAGGGACTGTTGGTGAACTTTCCTCTTTATAATTTTTACCAAAGTATACGGTGGTGTAAGCCGAGGAGGAATAATGATGGGTTGTAGGGAAGGAGGAGGAGATCCCTTGGGACACTACAAAATCCATTTGTTCCCCCAACCATGCTTGCTTTACTACTCTACTTGCTTTATATTTTCAAAACCCTCTCTAGCTTTTTCTCTTGAAGAACCTCATCGCTGAGCTGCCCACCACATGCCTCTGTTCCAGTTCTACAGTAGTGATATCTCTTTCTCTAATACTGTGTAACTGATTAACATAACGGTTTTTTGTTTTGTTTTTCTTTTCTCTGTTTGTTTTTTGAAGTCTTAAACAGGTATTACTGGGTTCTCTGCAATTCTGCAAGAGAATTGCGCTCGAGAATAAAGCGTGGTGGTCTTTGGTCTTTGCTTTGCTGCATGTTTCTTTGTATTTTGAGTCTCAGATGTTGACCGCCACATGTTGTTGTTTCCCCCTTCCCTCTTGTTTGTTTCTCTTGGAATTAAGCAATCCCTTTCCCTCATTTCAAAATGAATAGTTCCCTCCAATATATGCTGTGGCCTTGTACAACATCTCTAATTTTGCTATGCATGCCTTCGCTAATTTCGACTGTTAGTTAGCTGCCTACACAGTACACTACTACACTAGTTATCTAATTAAGATCGACTTTCTTATGTGTATATCAGTATATCTATTACATAACTCTATCCATTGGTAATATAATGTGCCACACTCATCACATCGCATTCTGCCAATTAAACAACAATGCATATGGCTGCAAATCCAGTGTTCTATGAAAGGACCAAACATACATTGAAAATATTTTGGAAGTTAATTGTCATTTTGTCAGAAATCAAGTTCAATTTAAAGTCCTAGCAACTGCCTATGTTTGCATTACCAAAAAAAAAACTGCCTATGTTTGAGTGAGGAATTCTAGGGCTTACAGTTTTCAGCCTTTGCATGGGTTATACGCATATTCGTTTACGCTGGCTTCTTAATCATTCTTCGCATATATCAAATTAATAACTACATGGGATAAATCGGGCATTCATAATTAGTGCAGAAATTTGACACATAACATGATATGTGTAAAGCGGAGGACCATATGCGCTCATAGGTACCAGATTCATAGTTTAATTTTTTGTGGCATAGCCACACAAGCTCGTCAATAAACAACTTAAAAGAAAACAAGAAAGAGGAAGTGGGATTTGCTATTGAGCTTAGACTGCATCGATTATTGGGATTCTTCCTATAGCTTCTAGTTAAGAAGCTAAGCAGTCCGCAGCAGCATAACAGTTTTATTGGTCTCTGTTCTCTACACTTCAACATTTCCCTTCAAGCCTTCACTTATCTATTCAATCTCTATCTCCATGGAAATTGCAAAGGAATGTTTTATACGTAGAACACTGTGCAGTCTAATCTAATCTCGTCGGTCTTGAATATTAATTCTTCTTCTTTCTCGAACCTCCCAAAGATTCATCTCTATTGCCCACATTACCTCCCTGTCCGCTCTTGGATTTCGAATGTCGCCAATATATTCTTCCCGCAATTTTAAATCCAATTCGGTTCAGAACCCATCACGTGAATTTAGATGCATACCTATAATTAAGCTAATCACTGACTTATAATTATTAATCCAATATCATCTCATATAATCAATCACACCCCCACCTTCATTCTCTCATAGTCGAGCAAACAAAGACTCGCGTCGCCACCTGCTCTTTGTCCTCTATCTCTTTGTTTCAAACGATATTCCCTTTGGAGAAAATGTTAATGGATCAACAGAAGATGGTACTCATCTCTTCAACTACTAACGATTGGCCACAGGTTCACTACGTACCCTTCTCTCTCTCTTGAATTATTTGACTAAACATATTATGACACATTTCTTTGTTGCTTAGCCTTTGGACGAGAATATTTCTTCTGTGTTGTTATTTTACCCTAGCACACCGCCTGAAACTTTCTTTTTCCTCTTTC
Organism: Argentina anserina; assembly: GCF_933775445.1. Classification (NCBI taxonomy): domain Eukaryota; kingdom Viridiplantae; phylum Streptophyta; class Magnoliopsida; order Rosales; family Rosaceae; genus Argentina; species Argentina anserina. The sequence goes on along the minus strand of NC_065874.1, from coordinate 2,570,166 downwards.
TTTGGCATTTCATCTTCGATTCCATTTAGATCGACGACGATGACGGTCAGCACCACAAGGGCGTGATGGGTTCGACAACGGCGGTTGGAGCTTCTAGATTGATGGAGAAACCGGGACAAGAGCAAATTCAACAGCAGCAGCAAGCCCTGAAATGTCCTCGATGTGATTCTGCCAACACCAAGTTCTGCTACTACAACAACTACAGCTTGTCTCAGCCCAGACACTTCTGCAAGGCCTGCAAGCGATACTGGACCAGAGGCGGTACTCTTAGAAATGTTCCGGTCGGCGGTGGGTGTAGAAAGAACAAGCGCGTGAAAAGACCTAGCTCTAGCTCAGCCGTGGATAATGGAGCTTCTTCTTCTGCTTCTTCGGCTCCGAACAGTGGTAACTCAAACCCGAATACCAACACACAACAGAATCATCCTCATATCGACTTGGCCTCGAACTCGAATCCTCATATGAATCCGCTGTTTTACGGGTTAGGTAGTAACCAACCTGATCACATGGGGATTAATCCGTTTACTACATCCGGATTTGATCAGTTCAGTGCTCTTGGGTTAGGGTTTTGTGATCAAAGGTTTAATCCGGCGGCTACCAGCAAGCATACTCAAGATCTTGTGGCCGCTAATTCACTTCATTCTACCAATCATTCCATTTTTAACTCCACATCTTATGGCACAGCTCCAACTATGGCTTCTGTTCTCGCTTCCAAGTTCATCAACGGTGGGTTTAAAGACGTTAGAGGGAATAATAATCAGTATTTCCAGAACTTGCTGCCCTTTGAAGATCTTCAGATAGCAGCAGCTGGCAACGGTGGTGGCGAGGTGGTGAAGGAAGTGAAAGTAGAAGATGGTGGACAAAACAGGGTGGGGTGGAGTAGTAATCACCAGGCTAATACAGAGCAAATGGGGCTCTCATCGGATCCTACTCTTTACTGGAGCTCGTCAAGCCTCGGAGCGAATAATTGGCATGATCCAGCAAATCTAGGGTCGTCGTTGTCTTCTCTGATCTAATCTTTTTGCCAGTTTGAACTAGTTTCCCTTATTTGGTTGGAGTCATCTTGTTTCTTCTTAGAGTTTTAGGTTTTCTTAGTCGGTGTGGGTTTCTATTCAGCTGAAAAAAACAGAAAAAAAAAGTAAAAGAACACAGGGAATCAAGGGTGGGTGGATCGGAGTGATCATGTCAGCAGCAATTGAAGAATGGATCATTGGCCTCTTGTTTTAGTAATGAAGGTTGATCAGATCAAATCACTGAAATTGCGCTGAGAGGAACCTCGGATCTGCTCCGTTTCTCTCTCATTTGCCTCGGGGTCAAGTACTATGATACTATCATCAGCGTCGTCTTCAAGCAATAGTACTCCAGTAAGTTGGTGTTTTCTTAAGGTCAATGTGTATATATATGCATGACATTGTTTCCTTCTCATGTATTTGTGATTAGGTTGGGGGCGGTATAGACTTGGTGGTGGGTTTACTAGTTGTGGCTTGAAGAAACTAATAATTTTTTTATTTGTTTTTTTCTTCTTGGGAGATGGTTTAGTGAGGAAAATGGGGGTTAATTGGATACGATGGTATAGAAGAGAAGGAGACTTTGTTCTTGCAATGTGGTTAATATATGTGTGTTGCTTTTGTTGATCTATATTCGATCGTGTTGGTTAACTTTCTACTTAATTAATCTATAGTTCTGACATTGTTGATCATTAGAGAGCAGTAGTTTGGATTTTTGGATTGACAAATGCTAAAGTTTACTAACCATTGTCACTGAAAGCTGAATACGTACTAAACAGATATCTACATGCGTCTAAAAAAAATACTGGTATACCCTATTGAGATTGTGGCGAAAGTAATGTGAACCTCAAGTAAAGTGGGACATATATTCTACTTTCTTTGAGTAGTCGCAACCATGGTTTTCATTTCTCCCAGACAACTATACTTACGTATCAAGATCTGGATTTGAAGGTACGTACGTACGTTCTGTAATTTGTGCATGGATTATAGCCAACAACTGTTCATGTATTCTCTAGACAATGTGATTAGAGATCGATTATTTGGATAGTAGTAATATATTGCTAGCTAGAAATTTTGTTTCTGTGAGTCTAGCATATCACTGTCTCTATCGATCTGAGAGGGGGAGAGACACATGCATGGAGGAGATTCAGATACAGTGCAGTACTCTTTGTTTTTTTAACCAAACGTACTGTCATTATTAGATATAGGTCGTCATATATCTTATAGTTTCAGCGACCTGCTTCAGAAGGGTTAAGTCATATGTAGAAAGTCATATATCAACTACAAGGAATTTCTCTTTAGTTAGCATATTTTCCGACGCGCATATGTAAATGACATATATATGCGTGCATACACACCCCACGCAAATTCACAATTATGTATACCCCTAGGTGTCGTTAAGTTAGTTCATATTTCTTGTGATTATATACACAAATTCAAAGGACTTGTTCTCATATCATACTTGGATGGAGGAGTCTAGTAATAAAGGCTGGTATGCCGTATGCAGGTGGAGTAACCTCTCTAAAGTCTAAACTGTCGCTGTGGATAGTTTCTATTATCTCCTTCCAGTATAAACAACAAGTAGAAAGAGAACTGATCGATGTTGAAAATTTGTGTCAATTAATCACCTTCATATACACTTACAACTTTTAATAAAGGTTAATTATGTGTGTATGTCCAGTGTCAGCAGTACTATCTGGAATTGACAGGTCGAGAACTTTTTAAGTCTTCCAAGTCTTCCTTTAAATTAGGGTCTTCACTTTTTACGCACCCTTTTTATCTGTAAGTTAAATTAGCTAATAAGCCTATCGATCTTAAGTAGTTTACTACCCCATTCGATGATTTTGATCTGTCCGCTTTTGTAAGTCGATGGAAATTCATGCATGCAATTTGATTTCACCTGATTTAATTTATAGATTGGGTTTGGACTGATAGGTTCATATCAGGCTAGTTTCAATATATATTTGATAAGAAACTATGATTCCCAGCCACTTGTATTTAACGGGTCTAAATTCTACGTTCAAATCCCAGATGATTTTTCCTGACCACTTAATTTTCTTATCGCTTGGAATTCTCAACATAGCCAGGTTAAATTCGTCTGCAGGCTGCAGCTACCCGGTTGATAAATTTTGAAATTGACGACCATATAGAGTGAATCAAATGAAATTTACAAATGAATCAGTGTGAATTCAAATACATGCATGAGCTAGTGTCATTCTATGGTCGTATGGATTACAGAAGAAGTAAGCAAAACTAGCAAGTGACTTAACGTACACTATGGCACTAAACGGGGTATAAACGGACCCTTAAATGATCTCCCAAAGAAAGAGCCTAAACAGGCTCAGACCTGAGAAGCTGCAACAGCGGCCCCCTCAGCCCCAAAACGTTGCCCAATTTTTTAATTTTTTATAATATATAGGAATACTTATATATACAATATGTTAAGATAAATAGATAATCACTCGTCCTCTTCCTCCAATCAAGCCCTGGAATCAAGTCATTAAATGTAAATTGCTAATCACACAGATCTTGTATATTTGTTATGCAAATCATGTGGATCTTGTAATTATATGCTTGCACTATAAAATTGTAATATTCATTTAATGTAAGAAGAGTCATATTCTACATGGTATCTGAATTTTCTAAATGGTTTTAACTCTCTCTCCCCCAATGCATATTGATACATATAAATAATTATTATGACTTTTGAATTTAGATGAATGGTTAATTCAATACTATATTATTTATAAGTTCTTTTTTGTATTAAAACACGATGGCACCATTTTCGGATCATGCCTTAGGTCTTGAAATCTCATGTCCAGAGCCTAAAGCCCTAGACTATTTAAAGGAAAACTATACTTCCAGAAATGAAGAGAAAAAGAAAAAAAAGAAACTAACAAAAAAACTTGTAGCTAGGATTTCGTTCATGCATGTATGTTAATAGATCATAACATAATACTGCATTAATTTCCAGAGTAAAACAAACTATACAGTCTGCTAATTCTGAAGTTCGAACCATATCGATATCCTTGTTTCTTTCTATTTATCAGGAACAATAATGGGGTACCTGCCTTATTTACTGCAACCAAAACCAGAACACAGATATGTATGGAGGTCTAGTACTTCTGTATGAAGCCGGGCTAGCTATGAGTTGGCCTGTGGGAGAAAATGGCTAAAAATGACATTAGTTAACATATACAGAACCAAACAAATACATATATGCATGCATGCACGCATGATAAGAACATTATACAGATTAATTAGTGTTCGTATTTCTCAACCGACCAAATACATTATATATGAATTTGTAAACATTCAGTTTGAAGCCTCAGGAGAATAGGAGGTACAACAGGTACATGAAGGAGACAATAACTAGAACATGACTAGTAGAGTAGTAGCTAGACCAGTACTACAGCGAAATAGATCCAGACATAATTGGACATGAGCAGTTGTAATTTGTGAGAGCTCCCCATTACTAATTACAATGGTGATGATTCTATCACATATGACTCGGCCCGGGCAGTTCCAATCCTTCACACAAGCTACCACGCAATCTTCAGAAATAGATCTTCGCGTCGTCAAACCTTCCCTCCAAAACAGACCCTTTGTTTCTATCTTTGCTAGTCAATACAATCTCACTTTTGGTCCCCGTCACACAAATAAAATCACGTACACCTACTGATGAAACCACCATAGTATTTTTCAAGTTTTAACTGTACAAGGAAATACATGTGTAAATGCTATTTTATTAATCTGAAAAAATATGAAAGAAATAAGAGTCCTCTACAAGTTTACATCCGACGGAGACTTATTACATGTTGTGAACAAATGCTAGCAGCTAGCTAGCGATTTTAGGTCAGGCTCATACTACGTTGTCTTTTGACACGAGATTTCTTCTTAAACGTACCTCAGAAATAACTAATAGTCTTCATTAATTATCAAATTAGCGATCCATACAAATATATATATATATATATAATATAATATAATATAATATACTATATTATATTTTTTTTTTTGCTTATGCAAATAAGGGCAATGACTAAAATTTCGGCGAGAACGGAAATATCGAGGATCCGAAAATTAGAAATTTCGATGGAAATTTCGACAAAATTTTGATTTTAAAAAATAATTAAATAAATTGATGGAAATTTGAATGAAACTTTGAGAAATATTTATTTGATCAATTATTCACTATATGTCATAAGAAATTATTATATAACTGTGAGTTATTGTAATTTGAGGTGAAATAATCGTCGAACATTATTAAAAATTTACTTAATATATATATTTACCCAAAAGGAGGCTAGGTCATCACGCCATATTTACATATGAATGATATGATACATTAAAAATGAAATTATATGAGTGATTTAGAATCACATAAATGATATATGAGGTACAAAATTTTCACTATCTTCATTATGTCTTTGAGTAAAACCTTGAGTATATAGAGAAGAATAGTCATTAAATGATATCTCATTTTATAATTTTGCATATACCGACTTATATGCCAATTATATGAGTTGTGAGTGATTGACTGTGGGTTATGATACTGGTAGTTCCTGTTCGGATCAAGTATTTTTCAACTTTAACCATAATCATAGCTTTGTAAAGATTGTGCGTCAGATTGTGTTCATATGTTTTCACTTGATTGCATCTCATTAGAGAATAAATGTAGTAGATAAGACATGTTGAATTTTGCCCTTAAGGGTCAGGTCCATCATTTATTCCTCCTAAAACAAAAGGGTTAGATTCCCCTTAACAACTATTCGGTTTTATTTCAATTTTAGGTAAATATTGAGACATGAAATGCAATATATAATAAAATAGCCAAATATAACAAAATAAGTTGGTGTAGCAGAGACGTAGAGTTTACTATAACTGTGTGTTTGCAAAAGGATAGATCGGAAGTTCAATTATCTTAATCAGTGATTTTTTATTATATTTGTAGTTGGCTTGACACGTGGCGTGATATGTTCATAATTCCATATATATATATATGTACCCTTAAACACATGATTATATGCTAATTTCTTGTCATTTATGAGTCATTTACTTAGTTTTTATATTTTATAGGTTAAATGGGAGAAAAGAAGGAATTTGAGTTTAAAGTAACAGAGGATTGCTACTATGCCTGCTATCCTGAATTTTCCAAAAAATTGTCTTTGTTGTGCACTGACTTTGCGGATTAAATTGTACATGCTTACAAGGAATTATAAGGCAAGACATATATCATTGGAAAGCTACATATGTCAACTTTTTAAGGAACTTTACGGAAGTGAATTCACATTCTCTTGGAGAAAGTTATGAAGGTTTGAGTGAAACTGGTTCGGGAAGGTTGATTCTGACCAATTTTGGATATCTTCTCAATAATCCAACCTGTGAAGCCCAAGTCCATTATTCTAAGCACATTTGGGATTAGACTGAACATAATGTAAGTTTCCTTTTTAGCTGACTACAATAACCTTGAATTATTGAGAGAAAAGAAATATAATTCCAAGTTGGACAAGGAGACTTAAAACAGGCCTAAACAAGGAGGAATTGCATGAGGAATAAAAAGAAGAAAAACCTAATTCACATGGGATACCAGAGGCAGCCTTTTGACGCAAAGGAAAGAAGAGTGGAGCTCTCACCATCGGTGAACCAGAATTTTACTCATCTTCCATTGTTTGTTTCATGATTTCTTTCATTCTAGTTATGTTTTCCATTGTTATAGATTGCCAAACTCTTAAGCTAGGGCTGAGATGAAGCCCCTAGTATGACTACCTCGTTTTCTAGTTAATTTATCATTGGATTTCCATAATTTTATGCTAAACTCTTAATCATTGTTTCGATTGAATTTTCATTCAAAATCTTTGTTTGGGATCAATAAGACCTAGGTTTTGTTTGTGAGTTATTTGGTTTGAAAACATGATGCTTGATCAATGAGTAGATGTTTTCTAGGGTGCGAAAAGATATTTTATCTTATGATTACAGAGTTGGGAATAAGAATACAAGAGTTTGATCATATTCTTGTTTGCATGATTTCCTTGTTCTTATGAGTTTAATGGAGTTGAACATGTTTACTTTTGCCTGATTAGTATGTGAAGTAATCATAGCTTGGCTACTTGAGTTTTATACTGGATCAATAAGTTGAAATTCATATGTTAGAAGAATATAGGCATTTGTCCGAGATCAATAAGGCTTATTATGTAAAGGAATCGTTAGCATTTTATTTATGAAATTCAGTGGTTGTCATCTAGAGAGAATGATGTATTTGGTGGTGGATTCAATGCTTTAACATCTGCATAATCTGTTTTTAGTTCTTAAATTTCATCATCTCTTATCTTTAATTTTTTTTCTATCATAAACAACAACACAAAAATTAGTTTGAATCATATAAGTATAGCACATTTGTCTTAATTATGTTGGTTGAATCAATCTTTGAGGGAATGTCCTCGTGCTTGCACTTCTATTTTATAATTGATCCGTGTACTTGCGAGTATTAAAATAAAATTGACAATATGACGATATTTAATATCGGGAAATTTCGAAAGTTTTCCAATATATTGAAAAATATCGAGAAATTTCAAAAATTTCTATAAAAAATGCTTGATATGTAACAGATATATATATATATATATATGCCAAAAATAGAAATTTTTATGAAGAAATTATTGATATTTTGGTCCTTAAATAAGGATATAGTAGTATTGTGCAACTTGCATAATGCCCACCCGGCCGGGTATTGTTGTTCCGGAGCCCTTTATAATAAGTAATAGTTGTTAAGGACTTGGTGAAGACTTTCACTTTATACCATTGGATTGAACGGATGGTTCTCATGCAATGTTTTGTCCTTGGGTGCAACACACCCAATCAACCCACACCCTAAATCTCTCCTCCTTTCTTCGTATCCATCTCCTCCATATCCTCCACAAACCCAGATGGAGATGAAAATGCTATATTTTCTTCATTTAACCAGAAAATTGGGGTCATATATGAATTTGCTGAATCTTGCACTTCTACCCGACAAACCCAGATTTACCATCAGAATTATGAAATTATTAATTAACTCATAATCTCATATATTGATGGAACTACCAACAAAGGCAATTGCGGTCAAATTCCATCTTAGTATTGGGTCAAGACACCTCGATCTTTGAGGTTCTCTCCCCTCAATTGACGTGGTCCAAAGCCATGGAAGCTTTCTTGATCAATAGAAGCCATGGAAGCTACGGAGTCAAAGTTTCTAACGAAATGGTACTTAAACATGTATTTGAATTTCGTTAAGTTATGCGTTTCTATATTCTTATGAGATTGTGGAAATGAGATGTTCCATATAAATTTCTATATTTATTCTGTTAGTTTAACAAGTGCTAGGGTAAAAATAGAAAATGAGATTGATCTAGGTTTTATCAGATTGTGGTCAACTGATTGGCAGTAGTTCTTTAGTTTAGATAATAGACACAAATTAAGGAGTATGGAGGGAAAATTGGCGCCAAAATTAGAATTGTTTGGTGTCTTTCTCAAGGTAAAGGGCGGGAAAAACATTGCTCCTCTCAGATGGGGTTAATTTTGTCTTTTAACCCTCTTTGTGGGCCTCACGTACTTGTTACGTCACCAAGATGACGGAGAAGTTGAAAAAACTGACGGAAGTACTTCAATGATAGCAATACTAGAGTCTGGGTATCACATTGGTACGATTAAGAGTTGAGGTATCACATTGGTAGGTACACCAGAATTGAGGGACTGTTGGTGAAAAAAACTCATTAGAGAAAGGACTCCTTGTTGTTTCTGTGTCATACATAATCCATTTCAAAGAATCTCATGAATAGACTGAAACTTGAGTCAAATCACATCAACTTGGAGGGATTAACTTCTTGCATTGCATCACACAACCCTGCTGAAAATTAAGAAATCAAAATAGTCTAGTCTGGAAGCTTTCAGCTCTCTCAATTAGGGGTGGACATAAAAAACAGAAATCTCGATCCCGTCCTGAAATTCATAGGGACGTGACAGGACAGAGGTCTAAAAACGTTCGTCCTGTCTCATTTCATAATAGTGGGATGAGACGTGGGACGAATAATTTATATCCCGCTTTGTCCCGTTTCATCACACCTTTAATGAAAACTTAAAAATTCTTATATATTTGTATCAAAATGAAACTAATTTATGTTCTTAATAATTTCAAAATTATATCAACTCAAATAATAATGGTAAATTATAATATTTTGAACATAATATGTTTTTTTAATTAAATTTTCATTATTGAATGTTATTTTGTTATTGAAAAAGTAAAAATATAAATTTTTATTTAATTTCTTCATCCCGTCTCAATCCCGTTCCGTTCCAACCGGAATTAATCCCAAGTGGAATGCATTCTTAAAAACCCTCGTCCCATCTCACTCTTTTTAAATCGGGACGGAACATGGGATGAGCCCCGTCCCGTGCCCACCCTTACTTTCAATGGCTTTATTTACGAGATGGTAGCTAGTCTCACACTCATCCTCTGAAATATCAACTGTTAATCAGCCACTTTTCTATTGCAAAATTCATCGTGAGTTCGTGACCAAGTTTGCCTCCCCAAATAACCTTACAAGTTGTATGCTAATATTACACGGCACAAATTATCGACCCACACGCACAATCTCACAGTGACGCACATCTACTATGCTCTTTCCCATTAGACTGACTCGAGCATCGTCAAGTACGGACGCAAACATATACCACACCCAGAGAGCCCAGGTCGAACAAACTTTATTTATTAATCAACTAGAACTTGTTAAAGTTCAAAAACACAAAACAGCCACAAAACAGTGCGCTGCAAAAACATGTTGGCCTTGTCATGATCAGGTTAATTCTTGTCACCAGCTTTCTCATCGGGATTATATCCCGCAGCGCGCCTCCGCTCAATGACATCCGCATCCATCACCTTCCCACCAGACACCACCTCATCATCATCCTCATCTGATGATGTGTCCACCTTAACCGCTCCCGCGTGCTCATCCGAGCCCACCACCGCCTCCTTTATTGCCTGCCCTGTCTCCTTAGTTGCCTCCCAAGCGCCCTTCACCGTATCCTTCACTGTCTCTGCGGCCTTTTCTGATCCTCCCTTAACCTTATCCACCACTGTCTCCGCCATACCTTCCGCCTTCTCAGTTGCCTGGTTAACGGTGTCCTTCGCCTTGTTCTTAGCGCCACCTGCAGTGTCCGCCATCTTGTTAGTTCCTTCCTTTGCCTTATCGGCCACAGTTCCAGCCATGTCTTTTGTCTTCTCCTTGGCATCATAAGCGTAATCCTTTGCCTTCTCCGTGGCACTATCTGCAGTATCCACCGTCCTGTGAGTCCCCGCCTTCGCCTTCTCCGCTGCACTTCCAGCCATGTCTTTTGTCTTCTCCTTAGCATCATGAGCGTAGTCCTTTGCCTGGTCCTTGGCACTCTCCGCCGTCTCTGAAGCCTTATAAGTTCCCTCTTTGGCCTTCTCCTTGGCTTCGTAGGTGTAATCCTTCGTTCTCTCCTTCATCTCCTCTGCTTGCCGCTTGGTTTTTTCTAGTCCTTCTTCCATGGTTTCTTTTGCGTGCTTGCCCACATCAGCAGAGTCGTACCCTGTTTCCTTCTCCCTCCAATCCTTATCGGCATATGCCCGATGACAATTTGAATCCCTCTCCTCCGCCGCATTTCGACCCTGAAAAATGAAGACAATTCAATTTCAATATACGTAAAATAGGGTTCAAACTTAATCTTAAAGTATACTTTTTCAAAAATAACCTCGTAGAATTTGGAGGCGGAGGTGAAGCAGACCCTGGAGACTTTGAGTGAGGGTCTGAGAGATAGTGAAACTTGGGAATGAGGAAACGACCTCGAGAGGTTAAAGATGAGATTCTTCGCTAATGAAAGGCTTGCCATTATTAACCTGCACTGTTTTCTTTCGATCTATCAGCTTTGTTTGCTACTTTTGTTTATCTTCTCCTTCTCCTTCTCCTTCTTCTTCTTCTTCTTCCTCATCTCGCTTTCTAGGGTTGCTGATATAACGTGTAAGGAGGGAAATGTGGCGGTTCTAACCGCTGACACCCGTCCAGGTCAATTTGCTGGGGGTTGTAGGAGGTTACACGTTCTTTCATGAACACGAAGTCGAAAAGAGACAGAATTGCTTTGATCCGTACAATTCTTGGACACGGGTGACCAGGCTGAAAATCTTATTGGGCCAACAAAGCCCATATTACTGTAATTTCCTAAGTTCGGAGGCCATTTATTTCTTGGGCTATTGATCAGCCCAAATACTCTGTTAGGGACAACGTCTGCTTCTTGCTTGCTTGCTGATCAAGGAGCAAAAAGAAAAGGTCTTTAATTTGATGATTTCAGAATTCCTCATCACCATTTTAAATTATTGTAATTGTTTGTTTAGATCGATCTGCTGCTTTTATTTGTTTAGCATTCATGTGTGGAAACTGTTGCAGGATGAGAATTACATATTTCTGAAAACCTCAATTACGTACTATCAATTACCGCAATATATTTTTAGATTAAAAAAAATAACTTTGATCATTTATTTGTTAATTCGTTTTTTTGATAATCTATACTCTTATAACCCAAATTTACTTTGTCAACTGAATAGCATGTGAAGTTACATATATAATCTTTCATATTAATTTGAAATTCGGCTTAATGATATGATTAAGGGATAGAAAAATAAATAGTAAAATTATAACATAAAAAAATAAAAATAAATGTCTCATATTCTATAAGGAAGTTACGTGGGAGGTTATTCACACCTGTAGGGTATGGTTGTAGGGTATGTTCATGACTAGTTTGTTATTAAGAAAACAACCGTCAGAGATCGAGCTTTTGAACTAGATGTATCAAGGGAAATGTAATATTTCAGAAATTTATAATTATTTATTAATTATTGTTCAGAAATATTTAAATTAGTGGTGATCAGATTATATAGTACGAGGGACAAAACGAAATTGTTCGATCGATTTATACACGGAAATGTTATCGTGGCGGGTCAAGAGTTGACTTTTTATCCGTTAGGAATCTCATAAAACTTCATTCTTGGAAGTCGTAGAGTTCGTCAATACGAATTCGTGGACATGCGGTACGCCTAAATCATGGTTTGTATGAAGAAGTTACGAATCAAAAAGTATTTGAACATTTTTGGAAAATAGTATAAATAGGGAAATTAGAGAGAAAAAAGGGGAGAAAAATCAGAAATTCGGATCGGTACTGTTCACCCCGAAAATCTAAGATATTTCTCTCCCCGAGCGGCCGACTTTGGACCGCCGAATCTCCTCTGTCCGGCCACCATAGAGCGGCGCACCGGTCACACGTTTGAAAGGTTGTTGCGTCCCCTGTGGATTGGTGGCACACGCCATCTCGCCGCCGTTTGGGAGCGATGAAGCCCGGAAGTTCCCTCGAAAGTGCATATTTGGCCGAATTTCACCTCGCCGGATCTCCCTCCTCCGGCCACCAATCGATGAGATTATTGTCCCATTTTGAAGGTCTCATTCCATACTACAAACTCTCCAAAATATTTAACCCAAATCGTTGTGTGCTAGGAGAATCGAAGAAAATAAATCTTAGGTTTTTAAATTGAGGTTTTTTTTTTTGTTAAATTGAAGTGTTTAGGCTTAAAATTGGACTTTGTGGTGAACTAGAAAATTGTTAGGAATGTCATTCAGATTGTACTGCTGAAATTTGGTGGTCATTGGTGGTGGTCGAAAAATAGTGGCGGCGCATGAACAATGTTTTAAGAACAGTGTTTAGCTGTAATGAAATCGTCACTTGATATTTTACGTATCATTTTATAAGCATTTTATCATGCTATTAGGTGACCGACGAAACGAGTGAGGGAGTCGCTTTCGGTGTCATGGAAGTTGCACGCAGGAAATAAGGTGAGTAAACCTGACAATGATCATTATGATCAAAGTAGTGTTATAATTATTGAATTTAGTTTGAGTTGTTACCATAGTCGCTGCATCACAAGTTTATAAAAATTATTTTAAAAATATGTTTTGGTTTAAATTACGTGAACTTGATCGTATACAGTTCATGGGTAAGTGAAACGCTATTTTAATAAATGATTTAAAAAAGATTTTAGTAATTATGGACTATAGTGAATGTGAGTAAATCTCACTATGACATGTCTACTCTTGGCGGTGACTTTTATTTTTGAATTATTAAAAAGAGTGAACCATGATATTTATATAATATAGTGTATGTGTACGAAAATGGGAAATACGATACATATATATGGGTTGTTGTTATATATAATGTTCGATTTTATTTCAAATGTGAGATTATAATCTTGTGACTATATTCATATTGTTGTGCAATAGTCGCTTGGTTGTAGTACAATAACATGTGTGAATTGTTATTGCACATGGTTTTAACATTGAGTCTTATTAAAACGTTTTATGTCTTCAAACGTGTTGGCAGTAATTGGAACCGAACCTTGGCCGGGTGTCGTTTACGATTCAGTTAGAGCTCTAGTCTGTCTGCCGGTGTACTGCATGAGGGGTAACCGATGGGTTGCCTGGGTCTCATGAGTATCCATATTTTTTAGTGATATTGGGTAATATATGAGATGCCGAGTGTCTGTCGGTGTACATCATGAAGGGTAACCGATGGGTACATCAGTCTCATGAGTACCTATGTTTTACATGATTTTAGGTAACCAGATGGGTTGCCTAGTGCGTGTCGGTGTACTGCATGAGGGGTAACAGATGAGTACCTGGGTCTCATGAGTACCCGTATTTTAAATGTAATTGGGTAAACAGATGAGTTGCCTAATGTTTCATGAGTACATATATTTTCAGATGTTATTTGACAACCAGATGAGTCGTCAAGTGTTTCACGAGTACATTTATCTATAAATGACTTTGATATTTTCTTTTGTATAAGTTGTGTGTTATACGATTGGTTTATTCATACGAGCTGCAAAGCTTACCGGGTTTGTGTTTACAATCCCGGTGCACCTATTCAATGGTGTAGGGGATAGTTATGTAGGTGTGGATTAGCAGAATTTGAGAGCTTTCTCTTAAGATTGTCGAAGATTTCTTTATTCTGTTTGTGGTGAGGATTGAGTGAATTTTACATTTCCATTGGTTATGTATTATTCAAGTCGACTGAGTCATGTTGTGGACTCAGTTTTCGATACACTGTTGTTATAAGATGATTTCAATATATTTGAGATTATTTTAGAGTTTTCATGGGTTCGAATTTAAATTTTTATCATTCGAAATTTCGGAGCTTTGACATGAAAGCTTATTATGACCATTAATAAAGGGTGCGGTTATTGCCACCCCACTAACTCTTTTGTTCAGCCCACAAAAATTTCAATTACTGAAAGACTATATTATCTAAGTGCAGAATAACTATTAAGTACACAAAAATTTTAAAATATATAATCAATTAATTATATGTATACAAAAAAATACTTATTTTGTCATGAAATATTAATCTTTCCACCCGATCTAGAAACATTTATCTCTTATTTATTGAAAAATTTCATATTTTCTGTTCGATATTCATATAATATTCGTTATTCAAATCATAAATCATTTTTGTTAACTTAATAACATCTTTATAATACCTGGTGAACATCATAAATAAAAATTATAACACTAAAATCAATATTTTTTCATTCTTAAAATTGATAATCTATGATTTTTTTCCACAACTCAAAGTTGTTAATTTATGAATTTTTTGGCATTTATATTAGATAATCACTTAATTTTTTAGAATAAATTAAAAAGAAATATATGAATCAAATTATGATTCTATTTGGAAAATGTATCATTTCTTTTTATATTACTGTAAATTGATTGAAATATTGTCTCTAAAAATTATCTTTTTCAATTCGATATGTCATCTAAGGACAGTTTTAAAAAAATAAGTGGGTGAAATAAATTTAATGTTAAATTTAAAATGTGGGGTGAAATGAGTAAATGAGGTGAACAAAGTAGATTGTGGGGTGACAATAATGTAACAAAGTAATTATTATGTATATCTGCCACACCACGTGACACCAACTATGTGATGTACCTAGCTAATTATATATTTATATTATATTATGGTATAATTAACATGCCCGTTATGAAAATAATAAAAATTTATATATATATATATATATAAATCAATTAGAAACGATTAAAAATGGACCAATAACATTAAAAGTACGGCTCCTGAGATATGACGATACGTGGCTAATATATATACTAATTTCTCTAATGTAGCAATTGTATACTATAATATGCTAATGTTTCCATCAACCCATGCGTACGTACGTGCAAATATGTCAATTACAAATAGGGTGCTGCATGCTATACCACCGCGCAGCAGAATTTACCAATTACAAGTTTACAACTTCAAATTCTTCACTGCCTCAGCCGTCTGGCTCGTCCCCTCGTTCACTTTATCTTTCACAGTCTCCGCCCCACTCTCCGCCGCATTGAAAGTCTTGTCCTTGGCACTCTCAGCGCTCTCCACCGCCTTGTTAGTGTCCTCCTTGGCCTTCGCTGCTATAGTCTCCGCCGCGTCTTTCGTCTTCTGTGTTGCATCATCTGCATACCCCTGTACCTTCTCCTTGACACTCTCTGCGGACTCCACTACCTTATCAGACCCCTCCTTGGCCTTCTCCCCGATACTCGCTGCTGCGCCTTTTAAGTTCTCCGCCGTGTCCTTGGCGTACTCCGTCGCTGCTCCTTTTAGTTCCTCGAAGCTTTGTTTTCCACTCTCGATATCTTCGTCGAGGGTTTGCTTTGCTTTAGTGCTCCAGTCCTTGTCGTCATACGCCCGGCGAGAACTTGAGTACCTACTCTTCTGACCCGCATTTCCAACCTGATGTAGCAACAAAAAGAAGAGCAGGTCAATATAAATGAAGCCTTGTGCGTACGTTGAAATTGAAGTGAAAAACCTAATGGTTTTAACGAAGTGATTACCTTGGAGAAGTTGGAGGAGGAAGTGAATAAGCAGACATTGGAGGTTTTAACAGAGTGACCGGGGGACCGTGAAGCCTGGGACTGAGGAAACGAGGACCTTGAGAGGTTGAAGATAACGTTGCTGGCTGCCATTGTTGTTAATGCGCTGTGTGCTGCTCTGTTACTCTCTGTTACTCTCTTAACTTCTTTCTTTGGTTTAGCAACTTCATCATCCTTTGCATGCTATAATAAAGGGTCAAGGTGGGGTACGTGGCAATGAAATAAGCTGACACGCGTCCTGGTCCAGTCCTGAAGAGTACGTCAAGAAAAAAAAATCGATACATTTTGATCCGCATAGAAATGATGTCGGTTAGATCATTTCAAATTTGGCATCTATTTGTGTGGGCATGAATCCATGCACGGGTATCCTGTGTTTACTCCAATTTGGCTAAGCATATCGACATCTAAAAATGTCGGATATCTACAAGGGGTGAGAGTGTGAGACCATGTATCAGGAAGGCTCAAACCTCAAAGGTTTAGCACTATAGCGACCCCCGTATACCAATATTGGAGGGGTTTTCCTTTTTATCTTGAAAACTTGGTTTTCGTATAATTTAGGTGATTAAGTTCAATCATTTGCATGTCCTCCTTCCTTGAGATTAGAGAGCGAGACAAGAAGTCTATACGTCGTTGGATCATTTAGATGTTATGTCAGCTTGATGGATTTAAAAGGGTAATGTTTAAGTAACACTTATTAACTTCATAATCTTCATTGATGCATGTGTTATGTGTATGCTCGAAAATTAAAGAACCCGATTAGTTGTACCATCTACATGAGTTTCAGTGTGGATACAGCCTGATTAAGCTGCCTAAGTGCCTAATAGTAATTTGAGCAATTACTACAGTACAAAATTCATAATAGTATGTTTGTTGGTTTAATTTACTATACATCAATGTATGCTATATCTCACATCCAACGGTTGACAACGGATATTATTTTTCTGACCCCACTCACAAAATAATATCGACCGTTGGATGTGAGATGTATAACATACATTAATGTATACTAGAATTTTCGACATTCTTTTAGTAAATCAAGAATATGGCCCTAGCTCATAGGTGCTTACTGATGCTTTCGACCCACATATCACCCTATCTTCGATCTGGAGGCTTGCCAACAAGAACTAATCTCAACGAGTTCCGCTTCTTGGGACTATTATCATATATCTGTATATACGTACGATTGCTGACTTGTGCCAGCCGCCTGATCGCAGGGGTCAATTGCAGTGAGTGCTGGCCATTAATTTCTATTGGCATCGAGGCTAGCTGCCCAATACCGGCCAGCATGAGTTTCTTCTCCACTCGGCTGGCCACATTAGTTCTTGGATGAGCACAAACATGCGATCTATGAATGAGCACATTAGCAGTCAACCTGCCCAAACGACGGGAGTTAAACTGACTCACAACACCAGCTTAAGTTTCAGAGATCAAGTTATAGGCCGTCAACTTTTGTAGTTCAGGTTTAGAAGAGGAGACATTAGTAAGACAAGGAAATCCTAACCTACTGCACCGAGGTACTACCAGGAATTAGCACGAGAGATACTCAAATATCTAATATTCTGCGAAGATTTTATATGTATCTAATGTAGTATATACAGTTTACATTCTCAACCCTTAGTGTATAGTAACTCATTAACTTGAATCTCTAATTAATAACTATGTTTAGTACTTTGTTTCTAGCTAATTACTGTATTACGTACCAATGTAATATCTTGTAGTTACACTTACATGCAAACTGAAATGTTTAAATTAGCTTGTACCTCTTAAACATATATATTTCTAAAGTTTTACAGACTGAAATGTTAAGTTATGTCGTATGTCAAAATGAAACAGCTGGTAAAAACATGGAAAAAGTTGAACAGCTTGTACCTCTGGTAGAAATTCATATATGTAAAATGTTCTATTATTGATAAGCTCTAAGCTTAACTAATATTGAAAAATGTCTTCTTCGATCATCATCATTTCAGAAAAAATATCTTCTTATCATACTAAATATATGTAAGATCAGGATTGCTTTAACGTTGTAATCCTAATATTTGCGAAGGCTTCAACTGTAAGCGCTAGCAGCCTAGATATCAGAGCGTTAAGCTTAATTATGTATCCATATGTGCAAATATATCAATCACAAGTTTAATTTAAGTATCCTCCGTCGTCTCTTTGACCTTCTCAAAGCTTAACTAATATTGAAAAATGTCTTCTTTGATCATCATCATTTCGGAAAAAATATCTTCTTATCATACTAAATATATCTAAGATCAGGATTTAACGTTGTAATCCTAATATTTGGGAAGGCTTCAACTGTAAGCGCTAGCAGCCTAGATAGCAGCGCGTTAAGATTAATTATGTATCCATATGTGCAAATATATCAATCACAAGTTTAATTTAAGTATTCTCCGTCGTCTCCTTGACCTTCTCACTGTCACTCTCCGTCGTCTCTTTGACCTTCTCACTGTCACTCTCCGTCGTCTCCGGCTCCGCCACCTTGTTAGTCGTCACCTCCGCCTTGGCCGCTATAGTCTCCGTTGCCTCGTTTGTCTTCTCCTTTGCATCATCGGCATAATCCTTGGCAGTCCCCGATATAGCCTCTGCTGCGCCTTTTACGTTCTCCATTGTTTCCTCCGCGTACTCCGTCGCTGCCCCCGTAATTTGCTCGAAGAGTTGCTTTTCATCTTCGACATCGTCTTCCTTTGTTGCCTTTGCTTTAGTACTCCAGTCCTTTCCGGCATACACCGGGCGACAACTCGAATAATCAACACTCCTGTCCGCCGCTCGACCCTGAAATATCAAAAAGCTACTTGTAAATATATATCAAATGCATGTGGTACGTTCAAATTGAGCCGGAGTTGTTCTAGCTAATTAAAGCACGTACGTAATTATGTACACGTACCTTGGAGAATACGGAGGCGGAGGTGAAGCAAACACCGGACGGTTTGAGGGAGGGACTGCGAGAGTGTGAAACTGCCGGGTATTGAGGTAACGGCGACCTTGAGAGGTTGAAGATGATATTGCTAGCTGCCATTGTTGCTTCTTGGTAATGCTATGTTACTTCTTTGAAACTTTCTTTTTGTTTCTGGAACAGATATTTTTTCCAAGATTATATGTTATCTTCTTCATCACCCTTTGCATGTTATAGACTTATAGAGTTTTACGAGGGTAAGGTGGCAGTGTTTTATGGTTGTCACGCGTCCTGGTCCATTGATGGAGAGTAATTCAAAAGAAAATTGAGAAACGTTTTGATCCGTAGACCCTATGGACATGTCGGCCAAATTATCAGTTCCAATCTGGCATATATTTGTGTGGGTATTAATCCATGTACACGTGTAACCAATGGTTTTCAACTGGCTTACGTACGCCTATCCCGGGGGTAAGGATGTATGTTCAAGATGGAAGATGAAATTGACAAGCCCAAAGATTTAGATTAAGCATTTCATTTCTTAGAAATTTCCGAGTGAATTTCAAATTTTCAACTACGAACACTTTACTTATTTTGAAGAATGAGGTTTTCATAAAACAGTGTTCAAGGACACATGAACGATTTTCACATAATTCACACGTTATTGGAAAAAAAAAACGAAATTCACTTTCTTTAACACAAAACTAGCCATATTAAAAAAATAATGCGTTTATTCAAAAAAAAAAAAAAAGAAGAAGCATAAATCTACATTATACCAGCATTCATGTCATGACCCCGAAATTTTAAGTGTTAAACTCAAAAATCGAAGCCATGAAAAACTCTAAAACAATCTCAATCGAAATCATCTTATAGTCACATCGTATCGTAACTGAGTTCATAGTACATCTCAGTCGATTTAATTAGTACTAATTCAAGAATTATATCAAATGTAAATGTAAAATCCTCTCAATCCTCACCACAAAATAGAAATAAAGAAACTTCGAAATCTTCAGAGTAGTCCTCTAATTCTGCTAATCCACACATGCAGAACTATCCCCTACACCATCGAATAGGTGCACCGGGATTATAAACACAAACCCGGTAAGCTTTGCAGCTCGTATGAGTAAAACAATAGTATAACACGCATGGTAATATAAGAGAAAAATACTGAAAACATTTAATTATAAATGCACTCATGAGTCACAGGACGGCCTATCTGGTTGTCTAATAATATCTGCAAATATAAGTGCTCATGAGAAATTGGGCAACTCATCTGTTTACCTTAATACATTTATAATACGGGTACTCATGAGACTCATGTACTCATCTATTACACCTCATGCAGTACGCCGTCGGACATTGGGCAACCCATCTGTTACCCAATATCCAAAAAATATGGGTACTCATAAGCAGGTAACACATCTGTTACCCCTCATGCAGTATACCGGTAGACAGACTAGAGCTCTAACTGAATCGTAACTGTCACCTGGCCAAGGCTAAGTTCCGATATGCCAACACGTCTGAAGATAGGTCCGAAGACATAAAAACGTTTTAACATGACACAAGTTAAAACTACGTACAATACAATCCTCACATGTTATTGTACAAAAATCAAGCTACTCATGCTCAAATAACATAAATATTAGTTCTATAAATAAACTCATTTGAAATATGAATATGACAGTATATGATATAGCAACCCATATATATGTATCGTTTTTACCATTATACACATACACAACCCACTATATCATATACATATCATAGTTCGGTCTTTTAAAATAAAGCGTAATTATGAATCACCGCCAAGGGTAGACTCGTCATAGTGAGATTTACTCACCTTATTTTCCTGAGCGTAATTTCCACAAAACCGAAAGCAAATCCTTCACTAGTTTTGTTAATCACCTAGTTGTATAAAAAATGATTAGAAACGTTACGTAATACCTCAAACGCCGAATCAGTACTACTGTTTAATGTTTAGCAATTTACGGGGTTTACGCAATTACTGTTCACATATTACTGTTCATGTACGTACTGTTTACGTATTATTGTACACCAATGTACTGTTTCAGTAAATACTAATCACCGATGTACTATTTCAGAAAATTACTTTTACAATTACAGTACATAAATTACTTTTTACATTTACTGCAAATAATTATTTTTTACAAAATTAAATGTTCAAAATCACTGTTCACGTGTCGCCGCACGTGGGGTTCACGCGCCACCCACAGTGGCAGTGCGTGGCTTGCCCACTGCCGCCCAAAACTCTCCCCTCTCCTCTCCTCCTCCTTTCCACAGCCTGTCTTCGTCCTCCTGCACTTCCAAAACCTCCTATGCGAGGCCAACAACGGCGACACGCGACACTCCAACACCTCCGCCCAAACTCTATAAAATCACAAACATTCAACATGATAGCTGAAAAACATGATGAGGAGATCACAACCGTACATTCGTTGCAACCCAGATCATGTGAAATTGGCCGGAAAGTCGCCGTGAAGCTTCGGAAATTCCAAGCTCTCATCCGACGTAAAAACCTCCGATTTGAGCTCCAATTTCGTGCTATACTCAACCCAGACGTCGATTTGTAAGGATCTACGGCTCCATTCACCGGCGGCGAAGCTTGGATCGACAACGAGTTTTTTGCCGAAATCGCTGCTTGTCGGCGAGGCTTCACGGCGACGAGGGAGGGTGCGTCTCGTCCGGGGGAGGGAGAGGTCGAGCTTGCGGTGGTCTTGGGACCGGCGGTGAGAGCCACGCCGGCCGGAGGCGCGAGATTCGGCGGAGGATTTTTTTGAAAGGGAGGTCGAGTCGAGAGGGGGGAGAGCGACTGCGGGGCGAGAGAGAGAAAAAAAAAATTTCTGTTTTTGGAAACTAGAGTTTCAAAAAATCTCATTTTATACAATTTCTAAAATCGGTAACCAACTTCCGTCGTAAATAACTTTCACATACGACGTCTGATTAAGGTGCGTGACGTGTCTAAGAATTCGTATCGACGAGCTCTACAACTTTCATAAAGGAAGTTTTTAGAGACGAGCAACAAAGTAAAAGTGAACTCCCGTGTTGCGGAAACGTAACATTTTTAATTTTTTAACTTCGGTTTCGTTTCGTTTGACATTGGCGATTAAAGCGACAAAAATGCGATTTATTCAAATTCCAAATTTAATAAATTCCAAGATTTCATACGATTTGAACCCGAAAATTCGGGGTATTACAATTCACATCTCATTGGCACTGAGGGAGTCTTTTAGTCTGAAGATTGAACATTTGAACAAAGACTCATCTTGTTCCTTTATACTAGCCTCATGCGATTTGACTTATTTTCTTCTATTAAAAATTTAGAAAAACAAAAAAAGATTTAAATTAATGAAAAGAAATAAACTGAAAGTGGGTCAGTGTAAAGTGTTACATTTACAACCGTTGATAGTTATTACCCATTAGTATTGAATTGTAAAATCGTGGCTTTTTTCTTATTTTTCTCCATAGAAATCCTCATTTTTTTACACCTTTATAATCTATAAACTACAATCTTACTCTTAGCACTATATCTAGAAAAAATTCAAAGATTAATAAACTGTGGACATTTTGGATATCTAACCAATGAAACTGGCTTCTATTATATTAATAGAAGATTTTTTTTTGAAAGGATAATAGAAGACTTTTTGGAACTATAAGATTCATCATTTTTTTTGTACTGAGTATAACGAAGTACTGTTTCGTTTGACTCATAATTTTAGAAGAGGGAGGGTGCGACTGGAAGTTATAACGTCTGCTTCTTGGCTTAGAAAGGAGAGAAAGAAGTAATCAATTCAAAATTAGTATCACGTTTTGTAGAGGGTGGAGGTTTTGTCCAGTTGCACTGCCCCGGCGGTTTCAGACTTTCAGTCACGCTAAACGACTCTGCCCAACCTGCACTATCACTACCTTCCAAGTTCAGATCGAGGTCAGTTACATATCTCAAACTTCTCTCTTTGCCCCCTATAATTTTACTACTATCACTCTTATGTGCAAAAGTTTCAGTTCGCATTTTCAAATTTTAATCCCTAGATGCTTGATTTGGGGAAAATGATTCCTAGCTCAATTGGGTTTATCATGGGGTCTTCATTTGAGGAAAGTTGTCATGTAGTGGCGGATCCTGAATGGTTACTTAGGGATGCTTAAAGTTCTAAACTGATGAAGAAGAGAATAGTGAGAATCTCATCGGTGCAAGAAAATTTTATGAATTGAAACTAAAATGGATACACCAAGTTAAGAGGAACACAATGAGTCTAACGTCTTAAATGCATACAATATAAAAAATTTAATTAACAAAATTTAAAACTCCACGAGTTGATAGTTCTTCAAAAACACGTGCATTTATAGCCGATAGTTTAAATTTAGGCAAAATTTCCAAAATACACCCCAAATTTGGCTAAAATTGTCAATTTGCACCCTAAACTTGTATTTGAGTCAATTTACCTCCTAAACTTGGTAAAAATTGCCGATTTGCACACCATCCATTAAATTTAACTGTTTACATCCAATTTTGCGTCAAATGTCATACACATGAGGGGTAATATTGTCATTTTCTATCTATATTTTTCTTAAAAACAAATACAAATATTCTTTAAAAGGAGGATTATTTTTTAATCAAATTATTTATTTACATTTTTTTTCTACATACTTAACCCTACTTCGAATTATATATTTGTAACGACCCTAAAATTTCGAGCTTCAAACTCAAAATCTTAAAATCGTTAAACACGAAAATAATCTCAATGAAATCGAAATCATTTTAATGTCGCAGCGGATCACATCTGAGTTTAAAATATAACTCAGTCAAGCCGATTATTACAAACCCAAATGATAATTCAACATATAACAAATGGAATTGTATAATCCTCACAACAACCTCACAAATAAAATCACACCAAATCTCACACACAATCCACGCTGGAACCTCACCATGACTGGATGCGATCGACTTCGAGTCTTCGGAGTCGTCACTCAATCACCACTACTCAGCACCTGCGGAAGTATCCCCTACACCATTGAAATTGGTGCACCGGGATTGCAACACAAACCCGGTAAGCTTTACAGCTCGTATGAGTAAAATATTAAAATAATTTTCGTCTCATAAAAGACACAACTCCACATCAACACAGTATAATGAAAATCATGAGAAAACGAGCAACCCATCTGGTCACTCTAATATTTTCACAAAATGGTAACTAATGAGCGCTGGTACACATCTGTTACCCCTCACTTAGTATACCGC
Organism: Argentina anserina; assembly: GCF_933775445.1. NCBI lineage: Eukaryota > Viridiplantae > Streptophyta > Magnoliopsida > Rosales > Rosaceae > Argentina > Argentina anserina. Next base: position 2,546,049 of record NC_065874.1, on the reverse strand, counting down.
TGATGTTGGGTAACCACCCGCCACCCAACATCCAAAACAAGCTGAGTACCCATGAGCAGATAACCACCCGTTACCTCTCATGCAGTACTATGGCAGACAGACTAGAGCTCTAACTGTATCGTAACTTTCGCCCGGCCAAAGGCTAGGTTCCGACTTGCCTCACATGTACAATAATCTCACATCATATTGTACCACACATCATGTCCGAAGACCAATCACAATATTTCACATTTTCCGTGATAAAATCACAAGTACAATAATCTCACATCATATTATACGTTTTAAAGCTTTCACAATATATCATAATAAAAATCATAACAGTATATTATATAGCAAACTATATATATTCGTATTTATTTACCATTTATACAATATATACATAGTCCACTATATCATATACATGTCATATTTCATAAACACCTGAAAAATTACGTACGATAATCTCACATCATATCGTACCATTAAAATCACACATGCACAATTTTTCTGTCACCGAAATGACTATTTTTAATAAATTAATAACAGTATGTAATTTAATGAACTATATATATATATATATGTATTTATTACCATTATACTATATATACGTAGTCCACTAAGTTATATACATGTTGTAATTCATTAAATAAACACACTTGCAAAAATGTTGAATCACCACAAGGGTAGATTCGTAATTCAGTGAGATTTTACTCACCTTATTGACTTGAGCGTAATTCCACAATTCGCGATGCTAATTCCTTTCCTCGATTTAACGATCACCTTAAAAGAATAAGAAAAGAATTTAGAATCGTTTCGTAAACCTTTAAATGCCAAAACAGTAATATACGGTTACTGCTCAGCAATTTTGGTTTATACGAAGTTACTGTTCACTGTTCACTATTCACGGGTACTGTACAATACTCAATTAATACGTATTTCTGTACGTATAAATATTATATACGTATTTCTATACGTATAAATATTATATACGTATTTCTGTACGTATAAATATTTAATACGTATTTCTGTACGTATAAATATTATATACGTATTTCTGTACGTATAAATATTAAATACGTATTTCTGTACGTATAAATAATAATACGTATTCCTGTACGTATAAATGTTAATACGTATTTCCGTACGTATAAATATTAATACGTATATCTGTACGTATAAATATTAATACGTATTTCTGTACGTATAAATATTAATACGTATTTCTGTACGTATAAATATTAATACGTATTTCTGTACGTATACGTACGATTTAATGTAAATACAAATTCAGTAAATAAAATTTACTAAATCACCCTTTTTACAAAATTACTTTTTACAATTACTAAAAGTAATTTATAATTACATTTACCGTAGGTAAAACTTAATTACATTTACCATACGTAAATAAAAATTACATTTACATTTACCGTAACACAGTAAATTACCAAAATACCCCTTCAGTCAAAACTAATCACACCGCCGCCACACGGCGGCGCGTGTGGCACACGCGCCACCTCCAGCCGGCCGCGCGTGGGGCCCACGCGCCGAGGCTAACCACGGCGCGTAGCACGCCACCGCTACCTCAAATCTATCCCTCATCTCTTCCTCCTCCTTCCTACGGTGGCAGACCCTCTCCTGCACCTTCCACGCTCCCCCACGCGCCACTACTACGCGGCGGTAACCCTCTCCTCCTCCAACACCTCCGATCCTCACAAATCGATCCCAATTCATTTACAATCACAAACAACCATCAAATACAACCACACCATACCTTAATTCGAAGCTAGACCCTCCGATTTGGCCTCGGAAAGGCTTGAATCGTCGATGGATTTCAAATCCTTGGGGAGGACTGAGATCGTGCGGTTTTGCCCTTGGATCGATGGCAGAGAGCTCCAAGGCGAGGATTCGGCGTCGTGATGCTCCCTTCGTGTCCTCGCGTTGTCGGTGTGGTGCGATGGCGGCGATGAAGCTTGCGGCCTCGGGTTGGAGAGCGGAGGCTCACGACATCTCAAGGAGGTGCGTCGACTTCGGGTTTCGTGGAGAGAGTCCGTGCGACGCGATTGAGAGAGGCGGTGCTCGTCACGGCGGGCTGGATGGCGAGATCGCCGGCGTGGGAGGAAGATCGGGGAGAGAGGGAGTCGCGAGGTGGGAGAGAGAGAGAGAATGAAAGGGAGGCGGGCCGAATGCAAAAGGGTTTCTAATTATGGAAACCCTAGTTCTAAAACATTCCCTTTTATACCCCCTCCCAAAATCGGAAACTAACTTCCGTCGTTAATAACTTTTACGTACGTCGTCCGATTAGAACGCGTCACATACTCTCGAACTCGTATCGACGAGCTCTACAACTTTCGTGAAGGACGTTTTCGCAACCGATCGACGGAATAAAAGTCGATATATACGTTGCGGAAACGTAACGTTTTTCAATTTGAACGTTCCGAGAACGTATCCATCGCTCGTTTTATAACAACGCAACCAATCACATTCATTCATATTAAAATTCCAAATTTTATAGAATTCAAATCAAACTTAAAATTGTTTGAAATTTTGGGTTATTACAATCTACTCCCCTTAAAGGAATTTCGTCCCGAAATTCAAGCTCACTCAACAAACAACTGTGGATATCTGGTCATCATGTCTGACTCTAGCTCCCAAGATGCATCACCCTCATCATGGTGACTCCACAGCACTTTGATTAGCTCAACTTCTCTCCTCCGAAGCTTCTTTGTGGATCTATCCAGGATACGAACCGGTTCGACAACAAAAGTGGCATTTTCCTTCACTTCAATGGTGCTATGATCAATCACATGAGACTCATCTGGTACATACTTCCTCAGCATGGAAATGTGGAAGACGTTGTGTACACCCGACATGCTAGTAGGCAAGGCTAGTCGATAAGCTAGTTCGCCCACCTTCTCAAGTATCTCAAAGGGTCCAACGTACCTCGGAGCTAACTTTCCCTTCTTGCCGAATCTCACTACACCCTTCATAGGTGAAACTTTCAAGAACACATGATCACCAATCTCAAACTCCACATGTCTCCTCTTCAGGTCTGCATAGCTCTTCTGTCTACTCTGAGCGGTCCGGATTCTATCCCGAATGATCGAGATCTTCTCAGTGGTTTCCTGAACCACCTCTGGGCCCATCAGTGCCTCATCACCAACTTCGGCCCAACAGATCGGAGATCGACATGGCCTACCATAAAGTGCCTCATACGGTGCCATGCCAATGCTAGAATGGTAGCTGTTGTTGTAGGCAAACTCAATCAATCTCAAATGATCTTCCCAGCTACCCTTGAAATCCAACACACATGCTCTCAACATGTCTTCCATCACCTGATTCACCCTCTCCGTCTGTCCATCCGTCTGAGGGTGAAAAGCTGTACTCATATCCAAGGTGGTGCCCATCGCCTTCTGCAAACCACCCCAGAACTTCGAAGTGAAACGTGCATCTCTATCGGAAACAATAGAAACTGGAGCACCATGAAGTCTTACTACCTCATCCACATATAGTTTCCCAAGCACGTCCACTGAGTACTTCATCGACACTGGGAGAAAATGAGCCGACTTCGTCAATCGATCGACAATCACCCATATGGCATCGTGACCCTTCTTCGATCTAGGCAACCCGGTCACAAAATCCATAGATATCTGCTCCCACTTCCAAAGAGGAATAGTCAGTGGTTTCAACATGCCAGCTGGTCGTTGATGTTCTGCTTTCACTTGCTGACATGTAAGGCACTTCGATACAAACTCTGCTACATCTTTCTTCATACCGTTCCACCAGAATTGTCTGCGTAGGTCCTTGTACATCTTGGTGTTCCCTGGATGGACGGTATAGCCTGAACGATGTGCCGTACGAAGAACCTCCTCCCGAAGATCATCACAATCTGGGACACACAATCTTGCCCCAAACCTCAACCCTCCATCGGGTCCAACTCTCCACTCAGAAGGGCACTCATCAAGCGTATCAACTACAAGATCCGCCAACTTAGCTCGTGAGTGTCTATCCTGCGCCTGACCCTGTATGATCCTCGTGATCAATGTGGGTTGCACTGTGACACTACCAAGAAAGACCCTTGGTTCTCCTCCCGATGGTACCAAATCGAACTCTGATGCAGCTTCTAGCATGAACCATTCCTGGACCATAAGTGAAGCTACCACGCCTCTCGGTTTTCTGCTCAAGGCATCAGCCACTACATTTGCCTTCCCTGGGTGGTACTCTAATGTGAAATCATAGTCCTTGAGGAGTTCCATCCATCTCCTCTGCCTCATATTCAGCTCCTTCTGTGAGAACAAGTACTTCAAACTCTTATGATCCGAAAAGAGTTGAAATTTCTCACCATACAAGTAATGTCTCCAAATCTTCAGAGCAAATACAACTGCCGCAAGCTCTAGGTCGTGTGTCGGATAATTCTTCTCATGAATCTTCAACTGTCTCGAGCCGTAAGCAACAACTCCTCCATGCTGCATCAACACACAACCCAAACCTTGGAGCGAAGCATCACTGTAAATGACATAACCACCACCACTAGAAGGAATCGTCAACACTGGAGCTGTGGTCAGTCTAGTCTTTAGTTTGCTGAATGCTTCCTCACATGCATCCGTCCACACGAACGGAGTATCTTTCCTGGTCAACTTGGTCAATGAAGATGCGATACTAGAAAACCCCTCGATAAACCTCCTGTAGTAACCTGCCAAACCGAGGAAACTACGTATCTCTGTAGGGTTCTTTGGACGACTCCAATTCTTCACTGTCTCCACCTTGGACGGGTCCACTAGCACTCCATCTTTCGAGACAACATGACCAAGGAATTTGACCTATTCTTTCCAGAACTCACACTTCTCTAGCTTGGCATACAGTCTCGCCTCCTTCAAGGTCTGCAACACTGTCCTCAGATGTACCACATGTTCTTCTTGTGTCTTGGAGTATATCAGAATGTCATCCACAAACACCACCACGAACTCATCCAAGTACGGACTAAATACTCGGTTCATCAAACTCATGAAGACAGCTGGTGCATTCGTTAGACCAAATGGCATGACAACAAACTCATAATGTCCATACCGGGTCCTGAAGGCTGTCTTCGATATATCTTCTTCCTTCACTCTGAGTTGATGATAACCGGATCTCAAATCAATCTTAGAGAACACTGTAGCACCTTTGAGCTGATCGAACAAGTCATCAATCCTAGGTAAGGGATACCTATTCTTGATGGTCACCTTGTTCAGTTCTCTGTAGTCCACACATAACCGCAGAGAACCATCTTTCTTCTTCACGAACAAAACATGTGCTCCCCTAGGTGAAACGCTAGGTCTAATGAACCCTTGGTCTAATAGCTCATCGATCTGCACCTTCAACTCCTTAAGTTCATTCTGCCCCATTCTATATGGCGCCTTTGACACAGGTGCTGTACCGGGTACTACATCAATGCAGAAATCTACCACTCTTCGAGGAGGTAGCCCCGGTATCTCTTGGAACACTTCACCAAACTCAGATACTACCACAATGTCTGCGATAGATACTTTCTGATCCACCGACTCCACATGTGCCAAAACTCCTGATCTCATGGCGTTATCTGACCTGAGGCAACGATAACGAAACACTGGCTCCCCAGGTCTATGAAATGACACCACCATGTCAAAACAATCAATCACAGCATGCTGTGGTCTCAACCAATCAACACCCAAGATCACATCATAAGTGTGATCCGGAATCACAATCAACGAAGCAGAGAACTCTCTACTTCCAATCAAGATCGGACAAGCTTTGCAGATTGTCTCTAACTCAAGTGACACTCCGAGGGGCGAAGTGACACATAAAGCGTTCCCAAGAGGTGTAGGAATCAATCCTAGCATCTCCACTACCGAACTAGCAATAAATGAATGCGATGCTCCCGTATCGAACAGTACTCTAGCAAGGTAGTCAAAGAGTGATAATGTACCTTCCACTCCTGTGTCTCGCTGACCCACTGCGAACACTCTAGCTTGGCCTGCTGGTAGCTGTCTCTGCGGCCGTTCCTGTCTACCCGGAAGTGGTCGGGTACAATCTCGAGCTATGTGCCCCACCTGCCCGCACCGATGGCACCCTCCTCTCTTCGGTTTCGGACATGCTGAGGCGTAATGTCCCATCTCATTGCAGCCATAACACCTCACTGCTGCTAATGGTCTGACTGGTGCTGCCCTGATAGCTAGGGGTGGTGCCCTTATCGGGGCCTGATAGTGGGGTCTTGGCCTCTTCCATGACCTATCCTTCGGCCCTGAGTGTTCCCTGCCTGTATAGATTGCCTTGCCTTTCCCCTTTGCATCTCTGTTCCCCACATCACCTGCTTGAGTCTTCTCTGCTTGCTCCAAACTCATAGCACTCTCAAATATCTGCTCCTGTGAAGTCAGGCAAAGGACTGATATCATGGTCTTGTACTCTTGTTTCAGCCCACGTAGATACTTCTGAGCTAAAGCAGTCGTACCCATGGGCCTGACATACCGATACAGTTGCGAGAATCGAGCATCATACTCTCTAATGGTCATGTCTCCCTGTACCAATGCCAGAAACTCCAACTCTAAGTCCTCCTGTACTGAGGCTGGAAAATACTTCTCTTGGAATATGGTGGTGAAATCTCCCCATGTGAATGTAGACACATCCACAGTCTGTTTCATGCTCTTCCACCAATCTAGAGCATCACCCTTGAGAAAGAATGTAGCTATCTTTCTCTTCTCAATCTCTGTGCACTCCATCAACTCAAAATAAGTCTCCATACCCTCGATCCAATGGTCAGCTACCATGTGATCTAGTCCCCCATGAAATGTCGGAGCTGCCAGTGCACTAATATCCTTGATCAGCTTCAACACTCGACCGTCATCTCTAACCGCAGGAGCTGGCTCATCCTGCTCCTCCTGCGGAGCAGCCTCCTCATAGAGGTTCTCCACGTTGCGGACTCGACCTGTGGCCCTACCTCGACCTCGGCCTACCTGCTCTACCTGTGGAGCAGCCTCCTCATAAAGGTTCTCCACGTTGCGGACTCGGCCTGTGGTCCTACCTCGACCTCGGCCCCTCGCCCGTCCTCGGCCCTTGTCACCGTTCATCACCTTCAAAAACAATATACCTAGTCAATACTCAAGAAATCTCGAACTCAGCCAAAACAGATCCAAAGATTATAACATGACATTCCAAATCAGATGAATCATCGAAGTATCATCACAATACTCCCTAGAGGACCAAACCGTGAGGTATGGCTCCTAACACTCTCGCGTACCCGACGACATATCAATACCGAGGAGCATGTGATGGGTGCCCGCCTGCAGTCGGATCATCGCTCCTGGATGATATTGATAATCGCCAAATACACACTTAGGCTCTGATACCAACTGTAACGACCCTAAAATTTCGAGCTTCAAACTCAAAATCTTAAAATCGTTAAACACGAAAATAATCTCAATGAAATCGAAATCATTTTAATGTCGCAGCGGATCACATCTGAGTTTAAAATATAACTCAGTCAAGCCGATTATTACAAACCCAAATGATAATTCAACATATAACAAATGGAATTGTATAATCCTCACAACAACCTCACAAATAAAATCACACCAAATCTCACACACAATCCACGCTGGAACCTCACCATGACTGGATGCGATCGACTTCGAGTCTTCGGAGTCGTCACTCAATCACCACTACTCAGCACCTGCGGAAGTATCCCCTACACCATTGAAATTGGTGCACCGGGATTGCAACACAAACCCGGTAAGCTTTACAGCTCGTATGAGTAAAATATTAAAATAATTCTCGTCTCATAAAAGACACAACTCCACATCAACACAGTATAATGAAAATCATGAGAAAACGAGCAACCCATCTGGTCACTCTGAATCGTCGATGGATTTCAAATCCTTGGGGAGGACTGAGATCGTGCGGTTTTGCCCTTGGATCGATGGCAGAGAGCTCCAAGGCGAGGATTCGGCATCGTGATGCTCCCTTCGTGTCCTCGCGTTGTCGGTGTGGTGCGATGGCGGCGATGAAGCTTGCGGCCTCGGGTTGGAGAGAGGAGGCTCACGACATCTCAAGGAGGTGCGTCGACTTCGGGTTTCGTGGAGAGAGTCCGTGCGACGCGATTGAGAGAGGCGGTGCTCGTCACGGTGGGCTGGATGGCGAGATCGCCGGCGTGGGAGGAAGATCGGGGAGAGAGGGAGTCGCGAGGTGGGAGAGAGAGAGAGAATGAAAGGGAGGCGGGCCGAATGCAAAAGGGTTTCTAATTATGGAAACCCTAGTTCTAAAACATTCCCTTTTATACCCCCTCCCAAAATCGGAAACTAACTTCCGTCGTTAATAGCTTTTACGTACGTCGTCCGATTAGAACGCGTCACATACTCTCGAACTCGTATCGACGAGCTCTACAACTTTCGTGAAGGAAGTTTTCGCAACCGATCGACGGAATAAAAGTCGATATATACGTTGCGGAAACGTAACGTTTTTCAATTTGAACGTTCCGAGAACGTATCCATCGCTCGTTTTATAACAACGCAACCAATCACATTCATTCATATTAAAATTCCAAATTTTATAGAATTCAAATCAAACTTAAAATTGTTTGAAATTTTGGGTTATTACAATATTCAACATACCCACCCATTAAAATATAGTTGTTGTGTGTATATATATATATATATACACATTGTTGGAGGAGGAACGAAACGAGAATAATAACGACGTAATGGAACAAAACGTAACCATTTAATTATTGATAATGTGGCCTATATATAGGTATTACATAACTACAACCCCGTATGATTCAGAGTCTTAATCTATTATAGAGATGCGAATTTATCTCTAACATGAAACCTAATAAGGCTAAGACACACATAATGGTAGAATAATAATTCTCCTAGAACACACATTTATTTTTAATTTTCAATGTATTTATTTATATTTTTCTAATATCTTTTAACATACTATATCACGTAAAATAATAAATATATAAATCAATAACATGTTTCGAAAAAAAAATTGTAACAAGTGTTCATCTTAAGTAATTTTATTAATTTATTTCATTATTAAATATAAATAAATATATAATGACAATATTGCCCCTCAAATGCATGACATGTGACTTAAAATTGGATGGAAAACATTAAATTTAACGGATATGGTGCAAATCGGCAATTTTTACCAAGTTTAGGAGGTAAATTGACTCAAATGTAAGTTCAGGGTGCAAATTGACAATTATGACCAAATTTGGGGTGCAAATCGGTCTTTTTGCCTTAAATTTAACTAAACTTACTAAAAGTTGTTTATTCTTTGTTCATTCTCTTGATTCTTCTGGTCTTCTCTCAATAATAAAAATCAACAGAAGTACGGAACCCTAACGGATTAAAATCCCCAACTGGAACAAACAAACAAACAAAATTAAAGAAAGTAGCAAATAAAAATCAAGTAATCAACTTAACCCAAGCTTAAAATCAGAAGAACCAAAACAATTAAAAGAAATAAATTGAAACCCGAATCTCAATTTCATCACCTTATTCACCTAAGATTGCCGAACACAAACAGATTTCCCAAATCTCCAATTCAATCCAAGGAGCAAACTGAGATGGAAGATGCATGATAGTGTTGTGGTGGAGCGTAGAGCTCAGCCCCAAAACCCAAGTGGAATTAGTCAATCTAATTTAGAGATTTAGTTAATTTAGGAATTATAGTTTTAGTCTTTGGGGTTTAGCAGTTGGGAAGACGAAGGGATAGAATTTAGTGTGTGTGAAAGGATTAGGTGCGTGTAGAGATGCTTCAACTTAAAAAAATTGTTATCATGCAAAACTGAAGCATGCAGCTAAGACGTTCTTTTCCAGTTCAGTATAGGGCATTGGCCGGACATCTATTTATAATGACACGCAAGTGTTCTTGTCGTTAGTAAGGTGATTAAAGTAGTGTTGGAACACAACCTACATCTGGTTTAAGACATATAAAGAGCATAGCATACTTCTTCTAAAAAATCTGTTAGTTTGGATTTAGAAAAGGAAGAAGCCGTCTTAGACCTTAATTTAGAATTGTTTGTGTATATGGGTTCTTCTTTGTTACCATTCATGAAATTTTTGCAAGTAACTTTCCTGTGTATATACCTATATGGCTATATCGATCACTACCTTGGTTACGATAAAGGGAACTTAATTATATCAGTGAAGTATCCTTGCCATGTTTTGTGGTTTTGGATTATACAGGAACAGAGTTTTCAGTTAACGATTGATTGACTTCTGATGACAATTTCTAAAAGGCCATCCTATTATTAAATATTTGTTGATCGAGTTCTATACCATACAAACACTATTAGATTTGCAAGATATATAGATGACCACGCAAAAGGCTTACTCCTTCAAAGTTCTGTGAAACACATATTGGCATGGTCTCTGCAGGATGAAAATTAATACAGTAGATTGTGAGTCTTGTAATGTGATAAAAAGTTGATGCATGAAATATATTACCGCACCCTTGTAAGGAACTACATTGTCATTAATTGGACGAGGGATACATATCTTTTCATGAACTTTAAAAATTATCAAGTTCTGCATTAATCATGCACCTTTTTTACCTTGGAAACTCACGGCTTCAATGTTAAGGAAATTAAGTAATTCTGATGAATGAAAGAATTTCAGAAATCTTATATGAGATATAATAGCATGTGACATGAAGGATGGTGTCTGTTTTGCTCTTTATTCTTTCCTGCTACTGAATTATAAGACCTAGCTAGTCCTGAAATGTAGTCTAAAACTTGATGAAATCCCTACTCTTAAGTGCTTGATGTAAATACAATTGTATAGACAAACTGGCCGGAATTACTAGATCTCTTAATGCTATTACGCTATTTTTCATAAATGTCTTTAGTGTGTCTACTCATATTGTATGTGTAATGACCTGTTTTTTTGGGATCAATTATGTGAGTTCGTAGGAATTAATAAACTTCGTTAATTTAATAAAACGTGTTTGTTTCGCTTCGCGACGTTGTAAAATCGAAAACGAAACCGTCTTCGAATATCTAAATCAGAAAAACGTTACGTTTCCGTGAAGCGGGAGTCGATTTTTACTCCGTCGCTCGTTTCCGAAAACTTCATTCATGAAAGTTGTAGGGCTCGTCGATACGAGTTCGTGGGCACGTCACGCGTCCTAATCGGACGTCGTGCATGAAAGTTATTAACGATGGAAGTTAGTTTCCGATTTTGAAAGTGGGTATAAAAATGGAATTTTAGAGATTAGGGTTTCCATTTTCGGAAACCCCTCTCACCCGCCTCTCTCTTTCTCTCCCCGATCTCTCCCTCCCTTAGAAAACTTCGCCGGCGATCTCGCCGACCAGACCTCCGTGGCCCTCACCGCCTCGCCCAAAAGCTTCGCAAGGCCCTATGTATCAGACCCTGAGCTCGACACGCCTCCCTTTACCGCCGTGAGCTCTCGCGCGACAACCCGAGGCCCCGCAACTTCCTCCGCCGTCCGAGCTGCTCCTCCAGCGACGCCAGTGCCAGAGGCTAGCACGTCTCCACCTCTCCTCATCCCTGGTGCCACCTGCGAGGCGATCGGAGCCTGAATCGCGTCGCCGCCTCACTCTCTGCTCAAAATCAATCGCCGCCTTGTTCAAGCTCCTCCGGCGACACTCCGGTGGTTCCAAGGCTCGAATTAGGTAAGGATTCGATTGATTTGATTGTTGAGATACTTTGTTTGCGAATTTGTGGAGATTTGGGATGAATCAGAGGAGGAGGGGAAATGGAGGGTACCGCCGCTTTAGGCGGCGCGTGCAGGGGCGTGAATGGGGCAGGAGGCGGCTTAAGGCCGTGGGAGGGGAGGAGAGGAAAAAAGGAGAGGTTTTGGGCGGCGGTGGGCAAGCCACGCACGCCGATTTGAGTGGCGCGTAAGCTCCACGCGTTGTCGCCGGAGGTGGCGCGTGAACAGTGATTTGTCAAACAATAATTTTTGGTAAAAAGAGATTTCTGTACGGTAAATGTAAAAAGTAAATTACATACAGTAAATGTAGAAGAAATTTACGTACAGTAAATGTGAATTTAATTTACGTACAGTAATTGTAAAAGGTAATTTCTAAAAGGTAAATCAGTGATTTGTATTTACTAAGATAGTATTTACTATGTATAGTACATTAATACATAAATAGTACATATATGAAAAGTAATACGTAAACCTTACGTATATGAAAAGTAATACGTAGATAGTATGTATTTGAATAGTAATATATGAATAGTAATTACATGAACAATAATTTCGTAAAAACCAGAAATTGTTGGACAGTGAAACATTATTACTGTTTCGGCATTTAAGGTTTTACGTAATGCTTCTAAATTCACTTCTTATCTATTCTAGGTGATTGACACAACAAGTAAAGGATTCGATTGCGGAATTGTGGAAATTACGCTCATGAATATAAGGTGAGTAAAATCTCACAGTGATGAATTTACCTTTGCGGAGATTTATAATTACACTTAATTAAAAAGAATGAACTATGATATGTATATAACATAGTGGATTGTGTATGTGTATAATTGGTAAAATAAGTACATATATATGGTTTGCTATATTATATACTGTCATAATTTCCGTTTGCGAATAAGTTCATTATAGCATGAATATTTATTTATTTGAGCATGTCGCTTTGATTTGTACAATATCATGTGATGATTGTTTATACATGGTTTTAACTTGAGTGATGTTAAAATGTTTTGTTGTCTTCGGACGTGTTGGCATGTCGGAACCTAGCCTTGGCCGGGCGACAGTTACGATACAGTTAGAGCTCTAGTCTGTCTGCCGGTGTACTGCATGAGAGGTAACAGAGGGGTTATCGGCTTATGAGTACCCATATTTTGGATGTTGGGTAGCAAATGGTTGCCCAATGTCGGGTGACGTACTAACATGAGGGGTAACAGAGGTGTACAAGCGCTCATGAGTACCCGTATTATAAATGTATTTGGGTAAATAGAGGGGTTGCCCAATTTCTCATGAGCATATATATTTTCTGATATTATTGGACAACCAGATGGGCCGTCCAATGACTCATGAGTGCATTTATGATTAATGATTTATGCATTTTCTTATGTATTTATATGTGAGTTATATTGTTGTTTTTACTCATACGAGCAGCAAAGCTTACCGGGTTTGTGTTTACAATCCCGGTGCACCTATTCGATGGTGTAGGGGATAGTTCCACATGTGTGGATTAACGGAATCGACGTACAACTCTGAAGACTTTGAAGTTGTTTATTTTATCTTGTGGTGAGGATTTTACATTTCCATTTGAAATAATACTTGAATTTTAAATTGGTTTTGTAATAATCCATTTGACTGAGTTGTACTATGAACTCAGTAGTGATACGCTGTGACGATAAGATAATTTTGAATTATTGGGATTGTTTTTGAGTTTTTCATGGCTTCGATTTTCAAGTTTCATATTTGAAATTTCGGAGTCGTGATAATATGCTCTGTTGAATATTTCGCATAGTGAAATTACATTCCCAGATGTTTTTCTTTATGACAGAAATTAAACTATAATTCATATTCATCAATAGTGATACATATCTAGAATCGGAAATAAATAATTTTAAACCAAAATAGACGTAAATCACGATACTCTGTATTCAATTACCCTATCTGTCTCTCCCAAGGATGTGCATACGTTTAAAATTTTAGAGGTTGAGTGTATGGACGCCTGAGAAATTTGTGCATTTTCTCTACTTGAAGGTTGATGCATGGACGATGCGCCTGAGGAATTTATGCATTTTCTCGCTTTAGGGACTGATGCATGGACGACACTCCTGAAGCAGGTGCACATTTTCTCGCTTTAGAGGTTGAGTGCATGGACGACACGCCTGAGGCAGGTGTAATCACCTAAGCCGGTTTGTTGGATGCATTTTGGCGAGACGCCCTTTAAGCATCTATATAATGCCAGCTTACTCTCAAGGCATCTTCACATTTTCACAGTTCAATTACCTTCCTTGTTCTTCTGGTCTTTCTATAGTTCATAGAACCAATAGAAGCAGTTATTTCTCTGGTGATGAATATATGAGAAATTCATGTCATGGAGAATCCTGTTATATCTATGGTGAACTCTGTAAGTCTAAAAACCAATGCTGCATTATGATATATATTGTTGCGCTGTTTTCCCTTTATTAGCATGCATTTGTACGTTAATCTTGATGGTGATAGTATGATTTGTGATACAAGTTTTCGTTTCATCAAGTCAATCGTTTATAAATGCACTTATTTGCTGTCCTGATTACCTTATTTGCTTACATAATTATCTAGAGATCAATCCTGTCTAAAGTTGTGTTTTATTAGATTTTGGTAAAGTGTCAATTTTCTTTTCCGAATGGAAGATTATCACTTTTATATTAAGTTTCCAGGTTAGAGCTAGCGTTATTCAAAGTTATGTTAAATTCAATTATTGTCATGCAATACTATGAGTCTATGACAAAGCTAGTTGGAGATGAGAGCCTAAAGCTACTAGATAATGGATTGATTTATGGTTTTTGTTAATCTGAACAAGATTTCTGACCGGAAAATTGTTTCCATTGTATTTATTGATACAGTGCAGACTCAGAGGCGTTATCTTCGATTCATGGTCTGTGATTGAAGAAATGAAAGACAGGAATCAAGACATGGCTTCAAGAACTGGAGTGTTTCAAATCAAGACGAAAATGAAAGCACATATCTCATTCAGTTCATCAGGTCATGCTGCCCCCTTTTTTTACTCACATTCCAAACATTAAACATCCTTGTTCACTCACATCCCAAACATTACATAAACCAGAAAACATACATGTGAACTTATATTCCATAACTATGCCAAGGCTAGACCAGCACTCACCCTGGTATGATAAAAAAATGATTATGGAAAAGAAACTAAAAACGGACTTAGCTTCGCTGTTTTGACCTTCTGGGGACTATCCAATTTGTCCTCAACATATAAACCTGAAACCCTAAACCCAATCTCTTGAGCTTGCCTTTAGAGACAGTTAGAGTGAGAAAAGAGTTTGAACTGGAAAAAGCCAGTCTTTAGCCACATGTCAATATGTCACTCACCTTGCCTCACTGGAACTGTGTTTTTCACGGCTTCCTCTCTGCCATTCTTTGGCAGTTTGGCTACATTTACTCTCCTCTGAATGGCAACACAGCTCCCTAGAAAACTTGCACACCCCTGAAACCTATTTAAACAGACTGAAAGCCAAAACCCAAACCATCACCACCATCCCTACGCCTACAGAAACCCAAGACCCAGACCCCATCCGTACACCTACTTAGACACACAGAAACCTAAAACTGAACCCACACCATCACCACCAGGACTTGAGAGCAAATCTGTTATCACCAATACTACTCCCCAAAGACCACCCTATTAGTATTTCTTCTTTCCCAGTGTTGATAATGGAGAATTTCCGCCCACCTTTCACTTCTTCAACAACTACCACCAGCTCCACTTCTCCATCTTCAACTCTGGAACGTTCATCATCTCTGTTGTATCATGGTCCAGCCGTTGGCTACATGCCAACACACCCTCTTTGGCAACAACCACCAAATTTTGTATATCCTCCTCCCATGTGTCCATTTCCAGTCCCAAGTGCGGCTGTGATGGACGACGCAAGGATTGTACGTCAAAGAAGAAGCCACATTATGAGAACAAAAAAAGCTGCTCGTGCCGCAGCTGCTTCTTCAAGGTTGGTTGTACAGAGGGATATTCCACCTAGTGCTGGTCCTGAAACTCAGAACAAACAGCACGATTACTCATTCTGCACACCGGATAACAAGGTCATTGTTTTAGATATATTCATGAAATGTTTTATTTTGTTTGTGTTCGATCTGGTCTTTCTTAGTCATATATCTCTCTCTTGCACAGAAACTGAGATTGTTGTTCAAAAAAGAGCTGAAGAATAGTGATGTTGGATCTTTGGGCAGGATTGTCCTTCCGAAGGTGATAACCTCGTTTCTCCTTTAGTTTTCTTCTCTCTGTAAAAGAGCGACAATGATTCTGATTTCTTGAGCTTTGCACTAAAAAAAGTTTGCTCTTTATCAAGTTACTCTTCGAGCATGAAGTCACTGATGTCATGTTCTTCTGTTGATTACCTTATTCACAGAAAGAGGCTGAAAAGTACCTTCCGAGCCTCTCCGACAAGGATGGCATCGAGCTGAGGATCAGGGATGCACTTTCAACCCAAGAGTGGGATTTGCGATACAAGTAAGTTTATGAAAATGTCAAATGAACGTCCTCGATGCATGGCAAACAATTTAATCAATTTAAATGTTTCTGCCTGTTTATTTTAACTCAGGTACTGGACAAATAACAAAAGCAGAATGTATGTGCTGGAAAACACAGGTAATGAGATATCCAAATGATTCTTTCTCTGTGGAAAACTTAGTATGTCGTCATCAGTTTTTCACTGACTAGTATATGTCATTTCTTCAATGTAACAGGAGACTTTGTTAGGCAAAGTGGAGTGGAGGTGGGAGATAGCATTCATCTTTACGTAGATGAAAGCAGAAATCATGTGAGTTTTGTACTCTGTAGTTTTATTATTTGGAATTTGGATACAGATGGACATTTTGATTTTTGAAAATTGAATCGAGAGAGATGGATAGAGTTTGTTGACTTTGTTCAAGGCTGCATGCATGGTGAGTTGGTGACAAAGTTGCACTTCACCTTCAAGAATGCTGACGGTTTTCTTTGGATTATAGTAAGCCGAAATTGATTAGCGTAAATGATGTATTGGTTACATTGACTAAACAGCTAGGAATCACGTTCCTCTTGCACTCTTTGAGAGTTTTAGAACTTGGAATCAAGCAGTTCAAATGAAAACGGCTAAAGAATCTTTTATCCAAGAAAAAAAATTAGAGAATACAATGCACATTTACTGTACAAGACTACAACTGAGTGTCAATAGTTTAGAAATTTGATTAAAATTCATTATTAGACACTCGCATCCACTTAGACAGACGGGTTCAATAGATTTTCCATGTTTAATTGCGTTGCATTTTTTGTTAGCAAGTGTAAAACTTGCGAAAACCATTTCATCTGTATTCTTTACTTAATTATGCAATCTTATCTGTCATGCAGTACGTCTCCATCCACCGGCTGGCCGAAGCAAGACCACTACATGTGTTCCAGCCCTCTTCAACATTATACCATCAACAAAACTATACCGATACCAACACCATCACCAACGTCACCGCCATCGAGAACACTGAAGTCTATCGTAATGGTGAAGATGAGACTTCTTCAGCGGCAGTATTACGACAACAACAACGCAATCTAGAACAAGTAGGAGAAACAAATTACAACATGTTGACATTGTTTACGGATCCTGCTTCTTCATATAGACAAACCGAAGAAGCTAACAACTCCAACAACGACGTCACTAGACAAAAACAAACCCCGGCTCAACCAGCTATGGCAGGGATATTCGGGTCCTCGTCATCCCCGTCGTCCTCAACGAGTATAGTGAAGATGTCTGAGGACAACTTCGGCGACTTCTATGAAGGCCTTGGGATGCTCCCGGAAGTTCATCGTTTCGAGCATTCTCTTTTTGATATTGACGACATAATTAGGGACGACAAGCTCTTATAGTGGTGTGGTGTAAATTAATGGCACTGTTATTACTAGCTAGGTTGATTTACTTGTATCTAACTTACAGAAGAAAGACATTTGCTCTTATAATCGATCCATACATTCTTTTCGTCTAATTCGTTGTCTTCTGCAACGACTGAATAATGCGAGCTACATATATAAGGAAGCTTCAGTAGAACTGTAGAAGGATGATAATGGCCACACGACATTTACAATAAGAAGGTAAATAATAATAAAAAAAGGAAAACAAAACATGTTTGTGGTGCCAGTAAAAGTTGCTGACACGGTTAAAAGGCCGTTGCGAGTGAAACTTGAAACTTAAAAACGATTGCTTTGGAGGGAGAGAAGAAGAAGAAGAAGAAGAAGCACGAGTTTCCAAAACCAGTTTGAGCTCTTGTCTGGTTGTGCAGCTCCGACGATTTCAGTTGACGGCGGCCAGTAGTCACCTTCGCTACCTTCCGAGTTTCCACTCTGTCTTCTACTTTGGGTCTTTGGTCAGTTACTCTCTTTAGCCTTCACAGTTTTACTTTTCACCTCTCTTTACCTATCTGCAAATGTGCCCAAATTCCCAAGCTCAGAATTTCTGAAACCCTAGGGATGTTAGAATTGGGGGAAATGAGTCTGAACCCAACTGGGTTGAGTTCTTTATCACAATGCAAAGCTAAAGTAGCTATCTTTTTGATTGGTCATATAGTTGTGATCATAATTTCCTACCAAAAGCTTCCAACTTCTGTAAAGCACTGATTTTTAGCATATTTTGTTTACTGATGTTGGCAGAAGTGTGTAGTGTACCTACTAGCAGGAGGAAGATTCTGGATTTATGGTAGTGAGTCTTGTGTTCTTGTAAGGAACTATAGTGTGTGTAATAATGGTAGGAGAAAATTCAAGTCATTTGTAATACTGCATCATGAATTATAAGGTTTATCTTCTGTTGTGTTTGTTACCTTTATGCAACCAAGATCTTGCTCTAAATATGTACTATCAATTCTTTAAAATGCTTACTGTTGGAGCTTGCCTTTGGGTCATCCAGATCTGTGTCAAAATTCTTTTCGAGATGCCTTGAAATGTCTTTTCTTTGATCTAAATAAGAATAATCCTGTTTATGCATGATAATCATTTTAGATGGAGGATGTAAGTATAGAGATTGTAAACAGAGAAGTGGAGGATGTCATGTAAATAATTGGCTTATAATAGATAGCAAAGATTGCAAATTTTCTTTCCTAAACAAAAAACATGATAATCGCTTGAAAGTAAATGGCTATGATAGCAAAGATGAGCATATCATGTAGACAGTAGCACTTGATATGCTTATGTTTCCTCTCATAGTCGCATTCAATCTTACTTCTAAACATAATTGTCTCGAAGGTGATAGAAAAAGGTGTCTTGAAGGTGATCGGAAAACGAAAGATTTAACAAGATTTTTTTACCAAAGATGCATTTTGTTTTTGGTTTATTCATATCTCAAGACTTTAGGCCCTAGTATAAGAAAGCCTTGCATTTATGATAGTATTCATGTTATTAGATTGTTGATTTGGCACATCAGATTTAAATAAATGTCTTGATGTTTTTCGCTCTACATTCTGAGTTTTGAAACCTGAGATGCCAAAAACTCTGATCATGAAACATTCTTGTTTCATTTGATGCAGGGTAGAATCCAAGGTAGGTGTCTTTGGTGCATGATCTGCAGTTCAACAAATGAGAAAGAAAGAAGATTTATCATCAAACCATTGAGTGCTTCAAATTAGCTCAACAATGGAAACACAAATTCTATTGAGTTGCCTACTTAAACCAAGCCCAGATAGTATACCAGAATCCCTAAAAGACCAACTTCTCTGTCACTCTCCCTGTGTGGGTGATGTTGAACTTCACCCGCCCATTACTCATTTAACTGCAACCATTAGTTCTTCTTCTCCACCTTCATTTCTGGCTAGTTCATCATTTCAGTCATATTATTATCCAGGGGTTAAGTACCTACCACCACACCCTTATTGGCAGCAGCAGCAGCCTTTTTTACCACATCCTCCTTCCATGTCTCCCTCTTCAGTCCCTCCATTGCAGCCAAGTTCATTGGTGGATGCAGATGCAAGGGAGAGGAGCAGGATAGCACGCCAAAGAAGAAGCTTAATTTTGAGAAAACGAAACGCTGCCCGTTCTATGGCTGCTTTTTCAAGGTTGGAAGTAGAGAGAGATGCAGCTGGTGTTGGTTCTGATATGCAGAACAACAGAAAACGTCTCTCCTCATCACTGGATAACACGGTCGGTGGCCTTGTTTGTTGCCTCTTAAATGTTATTTTTTCAGTTGTTTGTGTTCGGATTTTGTTTTACGTACTATTACTTTGCTCGACAGAAACTGAGATTTTTTTTTAAAAGGAGCTCAATAATCATGACGTTGGATCTCTGGGAAGGGTTTTACTGCCAAAGGTGATGCCGAACTTCCTTTCCTCATCATCTACATCAAAGAGCTTAGTGACAAATGTCGGTTCTTTGATTATCATTTCAATCAAGACTGCTAAATAACTAGTTCCTTTCCCCCAAAGTGGTTGGATTAAGTTCTTCTTAATCTTTTGTTTTATGTCATTCACAGAAAGAGGTAAAAAAGTACCGTCCCATCCTCTCAAACAAAGAAGGTATTCAGCTGATGATCAGACATACTCATTCAAAGTGGGGTTCGAAGAGCAAGTAAGTTTTTTTTAGTAATGTGTCTAGTGAACTCATCTAGGGTAAAGATTTTAAGTCGGTTTATTGAAACTACTTTTCCTACCTATCAAATTGACACAGGTACTGGTCAAATAACAAAAGCAGAATGCATGTGTTTGGAAATTCAGGTAATCATAGTTTTTCTCTTTGCATACATAAAATGTATACAGTTCTTCAGTGACTATTATACACTCATGTCCTATGCTCATGGCGTGGCTGCTTTCTCGAGGATGACAGTAGGTACTGGTTCTAAAACTCAGAACAACAAACAA
Source organism: Argentina anserina (assembly GCF_933775445.1). NCBI lineage: Eukaryota > Viridiplantae > Streptophyta > Magnoliopsida > Rosales > Rosaceae > Argentina > Argentina anserina. Next base: position 2,525,508 of record NC_065874.1, on the reverse strand, counting down.
GACCTCTACTCATTCTGTAATGGTTCTCAAACACAGAACAACAAACAAGACCTCTACACATTCTGCACGCCTGATAACATGGTCAGTGGTTTCCTTCTGACTTTGTCTTACAGTGATATTTTCATAAATTGTTTTCTTTAATGTATCTTTGTTTGGCAGGCACTGAGATTGTTGTTCAGGAAGGAGCTCAAGAATAGTGACACTGGATCTTATGGAAGGATTGTACTGCCAAAGGTGAGGCCTATCTCCATTTTCTCTTCTAATGAAAAAGCTAACCAACAAACATCTGTTCTTTGCACCAAAAAGAAATTAATGTTTATTAAGTTTCTATTGATCTGCTCATGTCATCTTAATCTGTACTACAGAAAGATGCAGAAAAGTGCCTTCCGAGCCTCTTCGACAAGGAAGGCATCAAGCTGATGATCAGGGATATTCATTCAAACCAACAGTGGGATTTCAAATTCAAGTAAGCTGATGACAAGGCCTAGACCGCCTAGTACCCATCTATGGCACAGCATTTTAGTCAATTGATAAAAGCCACTTTTCTCTTGCTGAAATGAAACAGGTATTGGCCAAATAACAAAAGCCGAATGTATGTGTTTGAAAATACAGGTAATGAAATTTCCATCTGGTTCTATATCTCACTCTGAAAAAAATGGAATGTATTCAGTTCTTCGCTAAGTAGTATGTCTGTTTGTCATTGTAACAGGAGACTTTGTTAGGCAAAGTGGAGTAAAGGTGGGAGATAGCATTAATCTATATGAAGATGAATGCAAGAATCTCGTGAGTTCTACTCTCTTATCAAAACTTTTTTACGATGTGGTTGAACAGATGACCCTTCTCCATTTTCGATGAAGCATCATCCGTAAAAAAAACTTTAGCAATACTACTGTAACAACACAAAGAACAACCACTTGAAATTCAAACATGGTAAAATTGTTCAAGGATGAAACTTTAAGTTGGGAATTAATTAGAGTAAATCATGGAATGGGACTCACTCGATCCCCCAGAGAGTTGTAGAAACGGTTCCATTAACTAGCTTGCAGGACCTGCAGATAAAATCAGCCCGAGGCATCTTGATACAAGAATAGAATTGGTGTTAGGCTATGTTGCACGGACACGCGAAAATGGTCGCGTATTGCGTGTCAGACACGGACACGCGTATTGGACACGCGGACACGCACAAATACGCTCGGACACGAGTGTCTGATTTTGGACACGCGAGTTGGATACGTGAGTGTCCGAGTTGGACACGTGAGTGTCCGAGTTGGACACGTGAGTGTCCGAGTTGGACACGTGTGTGTCCGGACTGGACACGAAAATAACAAGGACACGCAGGGGTATAATTGAGATTTAACAGAAAAACAGAAAAAACATAAACATTAGGTCATCCAGCCTTCACAACCGCATTCGTTTTCCTCCGTTGGAAGTTTCCGAGAATTGGGTGCCTGGTGATGAACATTTATTGGAACTTAGAAACTTAATATCTGCAGATAACAACATTCAAATTAGATGACAGGAAAACTAGAATTATGTCTAGTTTGAATGTGGATTGACTAAGTTTTAATTTTAAAAACTATATTATTAATATAAAATTTAATTAACGTGTCCACTACGTGTCCAAGTCGGACACTTGAGATTTTGACGTGTCCGCGTATCGTATCGTGTCGAATACGGACACACGTGTCCGTATCCGTGCAACATAGGTGTTAGGCATGACTTATTTCTAGAATCACACCCAGAAAGTTACGCATTGATTTAGTGAGAGTCGTTATTACTCTTGCATGCATCTACAATTGAAAGTCACTCATGCCACCATTTAAGCTAGCACATTAATATGGAGCCATATCACGTAAACAGGTTGATTAAAGCCAAAATGTTTGGGATTTGTGCCTAAATTTAAACTGTCCATGTTGTTATGCATACTTTTCATATGTATACTTGCATGCATTACCTTCTCTTAATCTGTATCCGTAACTGAGGAAGATTCCTTATTTTTGTGCGAGGAAGCAGTACATCTCCATCCAAAAGGCGGAAACAAGACCAGTACATGCTCCCGAACCCTCATACCAACAAAGCTGCTATACTATTACCAAAGACTATGCTGCCAATTGCTGTAGCAGCCACATAGATGCTGTTGAAAATGGCAAGGCCAACACCATTAACAACAACAGGTCCAGCAACAAAGACAACTCAAACAGCCTAGAGAAGAATCCTATCCCCAACATTGACAACACCAACAGCAAAACTCATGCCAAGGCAACAAGCACATACATACCATATGCAGGAGTCCGCCCTGAAGAAGATGAGAGTTCTTTAGCAGTACTACTGTAACAACGCAAGGAACACCTTCTTGAGACAAATATGGTGGAATTGTTCAGGGGTGATGCTTCTTCACACAGACAAAGCAAGGAAGCTAGTAATAACTCCAACAACAGCCTCGCTCTCTGGACAAATCCGAACATCTAACACTCAACTAGCTACAGCAGGAACATTCGTGGCCTCAACACCGTCCTCCTCACTAACCATTATGAAGATGGCGGACGACATTTTTGACAACTGCTGTGAAGGCCTCGGAAGACTCCCTGACGTCAGTTATTGTGACCATTTTACTTTTGATTTTACTGAATGACATAATGGATAAGACGTATTCAGGGTTAATTCGATGATTCTAAGTATCCAACTCTAATAGGAAACGATCTACAGTACTCCTAATACAGGATTCCCTAATTACATAAGATTACTAATTAGATTGACGAATCCTTTACTGATACCTATTAGGTTGATTTGTATTAGGGTTTCAATTCAAAGATTGTATTTCCTTGTCATACACGCCTCTATATATACAGTCGTTTAAGTGCTCATACCAGGGTTGAACCCTATGGTTCTTCTGGAACCTATTTTCTTTCTTGCGGATCATGGCATATTTTACCTTCTCAAAATTTGTCGAATATTTTCTATATTTGTATCTTCTTTTTGGAAATAAGATGTGTAGAATATTTAGTAGACCTTCTTCTCATGGTATATCGCATGCTGAAAAGAAACGAAGTAGTGGGAAGAGAAAACAAACAAGGGAGAGTAGATGTCGAATTGCGGAGCTGCCGGGATGCATTATGGAATCCATACTTTCATTGATACCTCTAATAGACGCGGCGAAGACTAGCCTGGTTTGCCGTGAGTGGAGGCACATTTTTCTAAGACGGAGCATCTGGTATTTGATCTCGAAGACGTTTATGGAAGACATACAAGCTTGTCGATACTCGACAGCTAGTTAAACGTGTGGATGCATATTTGCAACTGTTCAAAGGTAACAAGGTCGATTCTTTCATAGTGGATTATTACATTCATGATGGCAACGTCCTTGATCGATGGATCCGTTTCGCAATTACCAAGGGAGTTGAAGAACTTCGTCTTCTACATAGAGGTTATTATTTGAAGAAGTATGTTTTCCCTCACCAATTTCTTTCTGAACTAATAAACGCAGGCTCAAGCGTTAATCTAAAATACTTGTCACTAGTTGATGTACAACCTCCTCCAGATTTTAACGGATTCAAGCAGCTAATTACTCTTCATCTCACTATGTCATCATACGACACGAGGGAGACGACATACAAAATTCACACGACATAAGTTGGGTTTTGGAGTCCCTAAGATGACATATAATGGATATCTGTCATCCAAATAGTATGACATTTTATTTAGATGACAAATAAGTGTGGTGTGATTAGAACAAAAAAATCTCATTTTCAATAGAAAGTTTGGACAGAGTTACAATGACAAATAAGTGTAGTATGACGAAACCCAAGAATCTCACTTTTAATTGAAAGTTTAGATAAAGTTACAATGACATATAAGTGTGGTATGATGAAACCAAAAAATTCTCATTTTCCATTGAAAATTTAGACGACATATTTTTGTGGTCTGAAAGAGGGTATGCAATTCAACTTCTCACATATTGTCTAAGGTTTTCAATATTTCGCACGCTTAGTTAAATAAATGGTGAGAAACATTTACTACATTATTTCAGACGACACATTTTTGTCGTCTCATGAAACCTAAAATTTAAACTTGCCTGGTCATAGCCCGGCTAGGAGATTCCCCACAGTTAACTAGTCAATCTAAAGATTTTGGCGCACATTTATCTACATATTCATACAACATAAATTTGTCGTCTCATGAGGTCAAAAATTGGTAAACCATATCTAATTCAATGAAAATGATCCTATCTATGATCCATTCGAACTAAATTTTTTGATTCATTGACACAAACTCTCATAGAGACTAGGGCAATAAAAATCCATGTAAAAAGATGGGCTCATTTATCTCCCAAACATATACCTCCCCATAGGGAAACATAAGCGTAATATAGGGTTGACTCATGCAATCGAGACCTAAACGTTACCTAAAATATGTCAATTTTCTACCACAACCGTAATCAACTATCGTGATCACATCATACGGTCAAATTTTACAAATTTTATTGCCTCATTATAGTTAGTTTATAAATATTTACATTTACATATAACATAGCTAGTGAACATGTTGACCAACTCGATCAACACTAATAGAATGATGAAAACAATCCGATTTTCTTGGGTAGTCATATTTTTATATAATGATCACATCCAACCGTTGAATTTTGAAAATTATATTTTGCATTTGTTGTTCATGTAGAAAGTCAATGAATCCATTTAAGAAATTAGGCAAATTTATCTCTTGATCATTTAGCTTTTCATCGTAAAACGAAAGTGTAATTAAAGTTGACTCGTGCGATAGAGACTAAAACTTGGTTAATTATTTTTTTACCATTGTCATATTTTGTACCATTGTAATTAATTCATGATAGAGAATCAAACGTCACTAAAACTTGGTTGTTTCTTCTAAATTTATTGAGAAATTTTAATAGAGAATTTAGTGTTTAGAGTTATTATTAGGGTTTAGTAACTGGAGAGTTGTCTCAGTAGAACTCTTTTCTTGTTCGAAGTGGAATGAGATTCGAGAGCCAAAATTTTAAAAATCGATTAAGTTGCTATGGCTCAAGAGTTGACTTTTAACCCGTTTCTCATCTTTAAAAACTTTTTTTACGAAAGTCGTAGAGCTCGTCGATGCGAGTTCGCAGACAATCCGCATACTTAAAATAGTTATCACGTGTAAAAGTTGTTAGTAACTGAAATTGAGCATCGAATTTGGATTTGAGTTTCCGCAAGGACAATACTGTATTTTTACAAAGGCACCCTAAACCTTGAATTTTCTTCCTCTCTCTCTCTCTTTTCTTTTCTTCTTTTCTTCTTCCTTCTTCCCTCTCCCCGAGCTCTCCTTCTTCTTCCTTCTCCGGCCACCAGCTCACCAAATCATCACCATCATTCAAATCCCCATGCTGCTCCGACTGAAACCCCACAGAGTATTGAAGACACAGGCCGCCATCCTCACACCTCCATCTTACCAGAAGAAGCCGCCCTATCCATTTCCGACGACTCCTCACCACCATGCCGCTGTCGCGCAGCCTTAGGATGATGAAGGGCGCACCCACCCAAAACGACTGGGTATCCACTGAGGCTGGCAGATCGCGCTAGCAATGCAGTCGAGCTATAGGCTCTGTCCACTGAGTTCTCCAACCTCCGGCGAGTATCCGGCCTAGCCACTACCAGAATCGGAGTCAGAACCCTCAGTTGCTCAAACCCTTATGCCTGCCTTCAAATTTGGCCATCACCGCTGCTCCTCCGCCGCAGCTCCGCATGCTGCTCCGCCGCTTACGATGGTTAGGTTTCCAAATACGACGTCCTTAGGTATTTTCGTGTCCCTCTTCATATTGGAGCTTATGTTTCATTTAAGCATAAATCCTAATTCGAATTCCTTGATTTCTGGATATTTGTGAGGGACTTCAAGTTAAATTCAATGGGAGTTATGTGAATCGGGAGCCTTGGAATCACGTTATGAAGAGGAACTGTTGAGTTATCATCTACTGAATGTGGAATCAAGGTGAGGAATGAACTGGTTCTGTTTTAGCAATACAAAATTGATTGGAGAATGGTGTTTGATATTGTGATGTTTTATCATAGCTTTGGAAACTCTAAGGAGCAGTGATTCGTTTTCTCCAGTAGGATTTCAGAAAATGCATGCAAAGTAGTTTGCGAAAGAGATTGAATTTGTTAGGATGGTAGGTAGTTGTTTGGCGGTGATAATTAGATGATGTGAGTCTTTGTTATTCAGAATCGGAGATATCTAGTTAAAATTTAGAATTATTTTTAGGTTTGTTAGGTGATTGATGTGAACGCTCCGGATGAAGTTTTTGTTTCTGATGGACACATTTTCATACAGGTGCTGTTTGGATTTAGGAACTAATGATGTTTAGTTTTTTTAGTTTTTTATATGATTTGCAGAGACAATGATCCTGTGGCAATGAAGCTACTTAACAAGGCTGGAGAGATGCCCTCCCTGGAACCTCCGGATGATGAAAGCATTAGGACCTTGTGGGGCTGCCCCATGTTGGAGAAATGCTTGTCTGGTTATAGTTGTATGTTCTTCTTCCCTCTAATTTTCAATTTTATGTTCCTGGAATTGCATTGTTATTAATTTGTTTTCAAAATGTTATTTGGTTTTTGGTTATGGGTTTTTTGGTGCTTGTAGGGGTGTATATGAGTTGTCGGACTATTGATGTGTTTCTTTGTCTCTTACAGACTAGGAAGATGGTGGAGAAGTTGTACAAGGCTCCAAATGCTTAATTGAGATGCAAGAAATCTTAAGTCTAAGATTAACGATTTGGTTTCTCATCCAGTGTTGTGCATTCCTTCATTTTATTTATACACATGTATTGTTACACCTCAAATGTTTGTCTTTGAAGTGGATTATTCAATAATCAATGAAGTATTACTTTCTTTGAAGTTTATGGAAACAACATAATTGCTTATATCAAACAACAAGAATGTGAAGCTTAATTATCAATCAAACAACATAAATACTATAATAGATGACATAAAAAAAGATGAAGTCTATTAGGCTATTAAACGACATAAGCCATCTGGTTTAACAACATAAAAGTGAGGTTAGATGATCAATGATACTACATATCCAATATGAAATATGCCGTTGTTATGTCGTGGAATAGGGGGTCAGACAACATATAACTAGAAGTTAGACGACATTTAACTGTCGTTGTTTTTCCATATGGACGACATATAGTGAATGATAATTCTTAAGTTGGCATTTCTAGACGACATATATGTGCCGTGGTTTAGTTATACACACGACATATATAGAATAGATGTTGAATACTTATTCCAGATTTAGTATTATCATACGATAGATCTTCTGTCGTCTTAAGTCGTTTCACACAATAAAAAAAATATGTCGTGTGAGGTGTTTTCACACGGCAGTCCCTTAGACTTATTGGCATAGTGTCTCTTTACTATCTTTCCATCCCTTGAAAGCTTGACCTTACGTAGCTGCCGTAGTGGTGTGAACAATCTTGATATTGTTGCCGGTGATCGTCTAACTGAACTGAAAGTAGCAGATTGCAAATTTGCAATGCGGCCGAAATCAAAATTTATGCACGACACCTTGCCTCCTTGGAATGTAATAATGGACGTGAACGCTCATCTCGATCTCTTTCCATTAAAACTCCATGTTTAGCAAGAATGGATTTGTCAGACACGGGTCTATATTCATGTTACCTCACGCTCTAACACAATTAGCAACGTGCTCTGAGCTCGAGTCTCTTTATCTGCGGATGGAGTCGATGGACCCGAAAACCCTAATCAATTTCAGCCTGCCTGCTTTTGGGAATTTGAGGAATTTGAAGGTGGATATCCGCCAGCCGGTAAGGTCGTTTTTTCATCATCGATACAATTAAGACGACTTTCTCCTTGGCATTGTGTATTTGCTCAAGGCCGCACTCGTTTTGGAGGAGCTTGTAACAGAACAATGTATTGACCTCAACGATACTGACGCTACTACTGATGAACGAGCTGACATAGATTCTGGGTTTACACATGATCATTTGAAGTTCGTTAGGATGAGGAATTACCAAGATCACTGGTCCGAAGTAGAGTTTGTTCTTTGTATTCTCAAGCAATATTTTAAAAAGCGAAGACGTACCCCAATGCGTTTTCTTGAGAACTTGAACCTTAAAACTTGAGGCGCATAAAACATAAGCCTTATGTTATAAAAAAATTAGTAGTTAAATATGTAATATATAATTATAGACATACAAAAACTCAAAAGGTGTTTTAGATAAGAACTTACCAATTTATTGCATTTAGATATAATGAAATTCATGATTCAAACGTTTTAGATAGTTTTCATCAAATTAAATACATTATATAAATTAATGTAAAAAGATACCTAAAAAGATTATTTTCTAAGGCGTAGTAAAATGCGTAAAAGGCGTGAAAAACATAGCATAAGGCGTAAAAGGCGAGCCTTGGTGCCCAGACCGAAAAATAGAGGTGTTATGTAAGTAGCCTTAAGCGCGCAAGAAATCTCAAGATAATGGAAATAGGGCCTTACGATAATCGTGGAAATGGAAGAGTCCACTATTTTCGGAAGAAGGCGAAACGACCAAGGTTCTTTGATATCAAAGAATTAGTAGAGGAAGTAAAGACGGATGCTCGTATCATATTTTATTTTTGAATTATATTTTCACCATAATATAAATGGTTTTATTTCCAGAATCTAAGTTTCACATTTTTACCGTTTTATTTATGTCCATTTCTTTTATTAAGAAAATATTTCATTTCAATATAATTTAAAATTTAAAATGGAATAGCCCAATACTATTTGGTCTAACAGCATATAAGTCTCTTATTGCCACGCGGTTGTGAGTTGTCGTATATAATTATTTTATTTGATCATAAATAAGTAATTAAATAAAGTAGCTTGTTAAAACATCATTCTAATTAGCCACTCTAGATACGTCTATTATTTCGTTATTTTAATTTTATTCAAGTTTAAAATATTTATGAATGATACTATATATTAACACACCCTAAATTGATATTTACACACCATCTCTATTTTTTATCATTATACTCTAATTGTAGTTACAATTTTACCCCTCAAATTTGTTTTTTAATTAGTTATCTTCGTAAAGGGGTTGTGTTTACCCTTTATTAAAAATTAAAATGTATATTATATACAATTTTGGAGGGTAAGATACGTCAAAGTTATTTATTCAGAGAGTTCATACGACCTTGTGAGATTGTATTACCTATTGAAAAATTGGAAACAAACGACTAGCCGTAGAATGGGTGACTGATAATTGCATCATCACCATCCTACAAGTCGATCGACTTTGGGATAAGCCTTTTCTTGCTCTCTCGATATCCAAAACCCAATCCTAGCTAGTTCACTCTCACAAACCAAACTCCACCACCATTGGCCATGACCACAGCCTCCTCTACTCTCTCTTCCCTCTCCTCCCTCTCCCTCCACGCCTCTCCACGCCTCTCTCTCCTCCCTTTCACCTCCGCAAACACTTCATCCCTAGCCAAACTCAAGTCACCCATCTCTCTTTTCATCTCTTCCTCTCCACGCCTCACCTCTATTACATGCAATAATGCCGAACTGCCCGAGGTAGAGACCACCTTCTTCGACAACGACGACCCCGAGTACGAGGCCGTCTTCGAGCCCCCTGAGGCCCCGGAAGGCTTCGTCCCCCCGCCCTCCTTCGACGACGAGTCGTCGGAGACGGAGGATGAAATAGCCGCGGCCTACGAGGAGCTCTACGGCCCGGCCTATAGCGGCATCACCGTTCTCGGGAACGACATCCATGTGATGGACTCCAAGGTGAAGAAGCTGGGAGCTTTTGGGAAGCTGAAGAAGGAGAAGATCAGAGATGGGTTTGAGGAGAGAGTGGTTCAGGTGAGGAGGGTCACCAAGGTTGTGAAAGGAGGGAAGCAGTTGCATTTTAGGGCTATAGTGGTGGTGGGTGACAAGCAAGGCAATGTGGGTGTTGGTGTTGGCAAGGCCAAGGAGGTCGTTGGAGCGGTTCAGAAGTCTGCTGTCAATGCTAGGAGGAACATCATCACTGTGCCCATGACTAAGTACTTAACATTTCCTCACAGGTACCTATAGCATTTCTACTTCTCTGCTTTAATATTTTTCTTGTAGCCCAATTGTGTACGAGGGTATCGTTTCTTGCTGGTGTTGCAGATAATGCATCATACATAAGGTTTTCATTTGGATTGGTTTAGCTACTTAGCTTGGAGTCTGCGACGAATTTGCTTCTATTACAAGTAAATTAGAATCACTATTGTCACAGACTCACACAGAGCTTATATTATCAAGCTAAACGTTTGGTAGCTTAACTGATGTGGTAGTCTGGTAGATAACAAAAACGGAAAACTGCCTATGTTTTGCACGGGACGGGTAACATAGTTTCCTAAATTGGAAACATGTATGAGGAATACATTCTGGTCACAATTGCTTTTTACACATAGTTGTTAGACATTCCTCAAGGACCTTAACCAATTATGATTAGAGTTTACCATCCTTTTGTCTCAGTCAACAACGCACCACTGCATCACTGCAATTTGTGCTTTGAACTGAGAATTCATGGTGTCAGTGACTCGAATTCTTTGATTTCAAAATCCAACTCAACTAAATAGTTTTGTATTCACCCATTAGAAACTTACGAACACGTACATTCAATGCAATCATCAGAAACAAAGACATATTTACTTTCTCCGGTATTCAACCCCGTATAAAACCCATAACCCAATTAGCTGGTTACAAACTTACAACAGGGATTGCAATATTCTACATTGTCCCTTTAATACCACAAGAAACCCTGAAATTGATTAAAAATAATAATCTCAACATTTCTTGCTTATATATATTTGTGGAATGGAATGCGTCATTTTGTAAAACAAATTAACAAGTTGGAACACTGTTGCATAGGATAAAGCCCACACTCAAAACCTCATCACACTTCACTTGACACATTCAACTTCTTCTTCAACCATGGCCATCACCACACCCTCCTCCTCATCTCTCTCTTCCCTCTCCTCCTTCTCTCTCACCTCCTCTCCCCACCACTCCCTCCTCCCCTTCACCACCTCCTTCCCCAAACCCCCAAAACCCATCTCCCTCTCCCTCTCTTCTCCACGACCCATCACACTCCCCAATGCCGAACCACCCCACATCGAAACCACCTTCTTCTCCTCCGACGACCCCGAGTTCGACGCCGTCTTCAACCCCCCTGAGACCCCGGAAGGCTTCACCCCACCTCCCTCCTTCGACGACGAGCCGTCTGAGACAGAGGAGGACATCACCAAAGCCTATGAAGAGCTCTACGGCCCTGCCTACAGCGGCGTCAGCGTTCTTGGGAACGACATATACGTGATGGACTCGAAGGTGAGGAAGTTGGGTGCTTTCGGGAAGTTGAAGAAGGAGAAGATAAGAGATGGGTTTGAGGAGAGAGTGGTTGAAGTGAGGAGAGTGACTAAGGTTGTCAAAGGAGGGAAGCAGTTGCATTTTAGGGTGATAGTTGTGGTCGGAGACAAGAGAGGTTTGGTCGGTGTGGGTGTCGGGAAGGCTAAGGAGGTTATTGATGGAGTTCAGAAGGCGGCTGTTAATGCTAGGAGGAACATTGTTAATGTCCCCATGACAAAGTACTTGACTTTTCCTCATAGGTAAGTGACATTTGTTGTTTCCAGCTGTGGGTTTTTGATTTTATTGTCATTGCAGATGTGTTTGTGTTTTGTTGAATGTGGAATTGGATTGTCTGTGTATCAGAGTTGGTTAGTTTTCGAGTATGAATAGCTGAAATTGGGTTAGTACCTGCTGTAATTGCGTTGTGTACCGGATTTGTGTTTAGTAGTTTATGCAATTTCTGTGAACTGTTACTGTGTTGGGAGTGATTGAGATATGTTTCGCCATGGAAAGTGTCTGCTAGTCTTGGTTGTGGCAGTAGTGCACGAGTATCAAAAACCATTAAAATCTGAGTTGTTTCTAATTGTGGGATCGTACAGTTGTAGTTCTCAGTTGTGATCTTTTCAAGCGCTTGAAAGAACTGATGCGTAGTGAATAGAATTTTTGATAAAGAATTTTAGAAGGATTAATGAAGATAAGTGATGTCCTTGAACTTAATTGATTTATCTTGATCTTAAGTTAGTTAAACAACAGGATAGTTGACCTGCTAGACCTGCTGATGTAAACATGTCCTGAAACTACCAATGTCATTTTATATTTTGGCTCAGACAATATAACAAACTCTGTTACAATGACCTTTATATCATCTAAGTAATGGATGAGTACACAAATGGTGTAGTGTCTAAACTAATCTTTACTGGGAGGGACTATATCATGTATCTCCTGTTGTCAGTTGATCCCAGAAGGTGTTAGATACTGGATATAAGTTCTTTCTTATTGTTGGGGGTCTGAAATTTTTCTTATGCCAATACCTTAGTAATGCAGCATCTCCTCATCTCATTTCAGTTTGTGTTTACTATTTCCTTCTCATGAATCACAGATCTGAGGGAGATTATGGAGCAGCCAAAGTGATGCTTAGACCTGCTTCTCCTGGTACTGGAGTTATTGCTGGAGGGTCCGTGAGAATTGTTCTAGAAATGGCAGGTGTTGAGAATGCTCTAGGAAAGCAACTTGGAAGTAAGAACGCTCTCAACAATGCCAGAGCCACCGTAGTTGCAGTACAGAAGATGAGACAGTTCCGTGAAGTCGCACTTGACCGTGGGATTCCAATGGAAGAGCTCTGGAAATGATATAGTAGCAAAACCTGTATTGCATTGTAGATTTATATTTCACTTCGGAATTCTTGTAGTGCAGGCTTCTGGTCTTGTAAGAGTAGCCCCTCCCTCTTTTGTTAATCTGTTTTCCATCACAAGGGCGTCCTAGCCTTATCATCTTCCCTTGGGATTACAAGAATTTAATCTGTCACCAATTATTTGTTATGAAACAAGCTTACCGAGATGCTGCAAGCACTTCTTTTACATTGTTGAAACATTTCTTTAAGCCAAAACTTCTGCCTTCACTGTAGAATTCGGTTACTTTTTTTACTTTTTTGATCATGGGAAAGAAAGCAAAGAAAAACAAGAAGCATTCTATATGCACTTTTTTCCGGGAGAATTCTATATGCATTGACTGCATTCCGCTGATAAAACAGTTAGACAATTCTGATAATTATGCCATGATCTGGTAAATAGCAACCATAGTTTTCCTTAGAACTGAAACCATTTAGGCATTTACATTAGATTGTACTTATAGTTGGTCACCGGCCACCAAGGGATCCTATATTAAAGATTTGGGTACACTCCCCTGTTTTCTAATGGCAGGTACACCTATATTGAAGATTACTGTGTCCTATGTTTAGCTTATTGTTCATGACAGGTACATGTTGTATCATGGCATGCCCCGATTTACAGTTCGTACAGGTTTTCTCATCCTGGCATGTACGCTGTCAGAACGAAAGGGCTCATTTCCATAGTTTGACGACCTGATCATGACTCCCCGAGGCAACCATATCAGTCTTTGGGGATGCCGCCAATGCAGAAATCAGCCCTTTATGTGCTGGAACAGTCATAGTTTTATCGCTCTCACTTGGACTCCACAACTCAAAGGACTGCCAAAACCAAATGAATAGTTAGCTTTGAGTCAAAAAAAAAAATTCTCAGCACTACAAGAGACCATGAAATTGAGCCTGAATAAAATTGCAAACAGTGTTGCTTATCATATGATGGCCTAGAAACATTTTCATGCTTTCAAGTGAAAAGAAACCACTGTTTCCAACTTTCTAATTCTACTTGATCAACAAATTAATACCATTGTTTATGTTCTTCTTGAACATTCTTCACCACCTAATGGAGTATGTAGACTAACTCTCTAATACATATACTGAGATAACTTGTCCAAAGGTCAACAGAAACAATAGATATGAAGAATATTAAGAACATTACCTGGTAACAACCAATGATCAGGAGTAGTGAATATCCAGGGTGAAATATGCATGATTGGAATTTGTTGCCATTTGATTGGAGTTCATATATGCATTTTCCGCTTGATGCAGTTGACCAAATCCGCGCACTGTCTTCACTAACTGTAGCAAGATACTTCCCAGTTGTATCCCAGCAAATTGAAAGGACATCTTCAGCATGTCCAGATCCCTGAAAGGAGTTTCTTAGCTGTCAAGTAAGTGAAGTTCTGGCTTATATATATATATATATATATATATTAACCTAGATGCTAGATGCATGATTTAAAGTAGTAACACAAATTTTTGGATATGTTCTCAAGATACCTTCAAGTACAAGTCGAAACTGGCAGTCTCAACATCAAAAATATTGACACTATTTCCTGAAGCAGCAGCCAAATATTTTCCAAACCGAGGCTGGAATCTGACTTGTTTAGTTGCTCCCTGCAATTATTCCACAAAGAGGTTTAGCTAAGACTTATGGACGAAAGTCCGATTTTGAACTATGATCACAGAGGATATCGCCATCATAACAAGAAAATGAAGGAAAGTAATTGCTTGATACTATTCATTTCATTTTGTAATAAAAGCAATGAAAAGCACAGTATACTGGCAACATTATACGATGGTTTTATTGAATTTGATTCATATCAATGATTAACAAATCATAAAAACTGACATTTCAGAACATGTCTCTCTTACCTTGTATTAATTGGCAAAGATTACTGTACAAAATGATCAAAATTTTTCTTAAGGTGTATTTCAAATATCAGTTTCTATAGAGGACCAGTTTTCTTAAAAAAAAAAAAAAAAGGAAGAACAAGTATTACCTTGAAAATGTGTGTGCAATTAGATTGGTTGACATTCCACAGTCGGATTTCATCGTTACTATCGCATGATGAGAGGAGATTTAACTTCCTTGGGTGATAATCCATAGACATTACTTGCTCAGTATGCCCTTCAAGCTTAAATATTGATTTACTTGGCTACAAAGCGACAAGAGCGGTAGATAATCAAAGGAGAATAAAAAGGATGACAAAGAACATCCTATAACGTAAAATTAAGTGGTACATTGAGATGAAGATAATACTGATTATGAGAGACTTACATTGGCCGCGTCCCATATCTTCACATTTTTATCAAAGGAAGATGTTGCAAACATTGTTGAATTTGGTCTAAACCGTACATCTGTAATGAGATGAGAGTGTTCTTCGGAAGATTTAACAACATCAAAATTTTCCATGTTCCAAATCAGAACCTGTTAGCATATGATGATAATACAGTCAAACTCATGAGCTGAACAAGATCGAAGATGATAAATTAAAACATTATAATGGATTTAATCAACTGACCTTCTTTTCATGCCCTGCACTAGCTAACCACGTCCCATTTGACGAAAAATGACAGCATACAACCTTAGCCATGCTCGAGTGGAGGGAACAGATTTCTTCAAAATTGAAGCCTACCAGTTGGTCACAGAATCAAAGTTAATGAAATGTTCCCGGCCTATTTCTCATCAGCTCACTGACAGAACTAACAACGTGTGCATAGATCTTTTTCATACAATTTTGTTAGTTACCTCAGCATCTCCATTCAAAGAACATAATGTTACTAAGTGGAAGAAGAAGGACAAAACGGAACTTCTAATATATAGGATAAGAAGCTAAAAGATAATTAGGAGAGAATAAATGAACCCAGATATGGTGTTTGAAGCAAGAAATTACCCTTTCCTTGTTTCTTATTACCACCACGGCGTTTTGAAGCCTTGAATGGAGTGCTTGTACCACCACCAGCACTGTCATCCTCATATGACAAGAAAGACTCGGTATTTTCTTCCACAGGGGCATCTTCATTAGCATTCATATTTTCCTATGGTTGGAATTTCACAAAGAATGAAAATATTAGAAAATAGAAGATGAAAGATATGGTGCTCTACGTATCCAATACATGCTGAAGAGTCCTAATGCTGTTATCCTACCAAATGACTGTCTCCTGCTCCTGATGGTGTTCTCCTCTCTCTGCCATCCTAATTTAAAATAATTCAAAGGAAAATATGAATATCATCACCATGAGTCCATGACATTCAACAGACTCAGGAAAATATGGATCATCAAACTTGGTAATCGAACAAGTGACTTAGTCATGTTACTTCCCAACCTCTGATAACTGCCGCCGCCGCTGCTGCTGATCAGGTTGTTGCTGGGCTTCTACAGTTTGTCTCAAGGGGGGAGCTGTCATCTGGTTCACCAGTAAGTGTTTAAACAGGTTCAAGATATGTTAGTAAGACATCCTTTTTTTTAAGTGATTGCTTGACATCAGAAGTGGAAAGATGTTCATGCCTAAGCATGTTCTTATCAATTTTGAGGATGTGTGTGTGATCGTCAAACATAATTATGGCAGTTCATACTAGAACTAGGCCATAGTTTCTGATCCAAAAGATAATATTGTTTGGCATAACTTATAAGTTCTAAGAGAAGGATGACAGTTATACCTGATTACCCAAAGGTGGATGCTGATGTTCTGCTGTTGATGCCTTAATCAGTTTCTGATGGTTTGGAACCTGCAAACCTGAGCTTACTACCTGGAGATGCTCAAACGATGGAAATTCAATCAGCTTCAGATGAAAGTACTAAGGAAATTAAATAAAAGAAGTTAAAGTAATGGATGCTAATTCTTATGGGGAAAATTCTAAAAGGGCTTACTTTAGGAGGCCTTCCAATTTTCGGTCCAGGATTAACTCTACTCGTACCTGACAGCATAAACAGATAGAAATCATACACCTACGTTATGTAAATAAAATGCCACACAATTCTTTTGAAGAATAGGTCTTCAGTAATTGAGTGAGACCAGTATCTGTGATTATTATGAAGGATGTGTGATAGAAATACATATCATTGATAGTGACGCCCACAGTATAATAGAAAGCGTGCACCTCTTACGCAGATCAAACAATAATAGGAAGTTGCAAATAGATGTGGACGAGAAACCCAGGTAGAGAACAATGAAATGTCTTTGTAGTATAATAGAAATTCAAAGTAACATTACTTTTTAATCTTCGTCTAGTGCCTACACTAGTTATCTGATACATGTAATTTCAGAGTGCATAAACACTAAAACTCCGAAAATGAACCTAATTACCTGCATCCTGAGCTCCAGGTGGGCGTATGGACTTTTGCAGTCCAAAAACATTAGAGCCAATGTTGTTAGTCCTGTCGAAGCTAATCAAATTCCTAGTGTCCTGCACCTGATATAGAAATTCTCAATGGATCTCTACACAATTGGGGTTCTTAACAGAGTAGATAGATTAGGCAGTATTTTGTCTACCTGCATTTGAGCAATGTTCCTGAGGAGTTGCTGATGCAGAGGGCTGTTAACAAAAGAACAAAAAATGTCAATAAAAAGTTGAATATATTATGTATTTAGATGAATTCAACTAACACAAATGAAGCATCATTGGTCTCAACATAAGAAATTAGTAAGGAACTGAGGATATATACCTTGAACTGCTTGCGAGGGCCTTTGAGATATTCAGATTATTGACATTAAGGGAATGTAAATTACTTCGACTTAAATCTCCACCTGGTATCCCTAACCACTTACTGAAGTAGTCAGTACTCCTGGTCCTAGTTCGTCGAGACCTCTTCTGCTTAGTGATTGGTAACGGTACTGCAGTCGGCACCCTTGGTAAATCTTCAGGCACTCTTGCATGTTTGCGTTGCTGTAGTGGCTGTTGTTCATTCTCTGTCCTTTCCTGAACTCGAAACAAACCAAACACACCAATGTCACAACCAAATGTAGTCCAAAACAAGGAAAAACAAAAAGAACCAAGAGTAGTACTAGTTCAAATCAACTCACCTGAACCGGTGGTGCTACAGCCTTGGCCTCCTGAGGCTTCAATTCCGACGTCCTAGACGAATACATGTCATAAAACAAAGTCCACCATTCATTTAAGAACCCATCTTTGGTGTCAATAACTGAAAACAAAACCAAACACCCTCAGTATCTGTAGCAGTACTAATCAAAGCAATATATAACACTAATAAATCACTTCACTAATAAATTCAATCACCAGACTCGAAAAAAAAACACTAACCGACAGGAGTTTCAGAGTAGACATCAGCCTCCCTCCTGAAAATTGCAGCAGTGGAATGCATGTTCTTCTTCACCAAATAATCGTGCACATAAAGATCAAGCCTATAACAAAAAAAAACCCGAAATCGAAATTTAACAAAAGATTAAAAACAAAACAGAGCATAAAGAAAAAAACGTGGAACTAAAACACATTATGCAACTCACATCTTCTCAGCATCCCAGAAGTCCACACGGCCTGAAGAAGAATTGGCCATGATAACAACACCTTCAAAGACACAAACTACACACAAGAAAAAAAAACCCCTAAAAGGAAAGAAGCTTTAGAAACAATCGAAATTTCAAGCAAGCCAAATTGGGTATAAGAAAAGCACAACAGAAGAAGAAACCCAGTTGGGTTTCAATGAGAAACGGCCAGAGACCAGAGAGAGGGAGTGAGCTAAGAAAGGTGAAACAGTGCCATGCAAGTATAGAGAGACAAACGGCCAATTTGGTTTTTTCTATTCACCAAAAAAAAAAACAGAGGGAGGGAGCTTTTTTTTGTGAGTGCGACTTGTGTGGGGAGAGGCTTTTATATACAGAATTGCCAATGGACCTTTGGCTTTCTCTTCACCGGGGTATGCATCTATGTGGTGACAGACCAGTGAGTTTTTACCACGTCATTGCTTGCTAAAAAAAAGTGTTGAAGTGTCTACCTATTTAGGACATGGTATGGTTTTGAACTTTTGAGAGGCCCTAGCTGGTTGAAGATGTTGAGGAAGAAGGAAGAAGATGATGGTGATTGATTGTGTGGTTGGTGGTTTCTTTTCCCCCATTGTTAATTGTTATTAGAGGTGTATTTTCTCATAATTTGAATTTACAATAATGTTTCTGGCGAGATGTGCAGGGTAACAGCTCATATGATAGTTGTATTCTCACGTCACTCTCTTCATTTTGAAATAGAAGTAAAATAAGCGTTATTTTGTTGTTGCGACGGTTTCTTATATGAAAATCAATGGACAGTCAGCATTGGTAAATAAACGACAGTTTGCTGACACAATGAAGTTAATCAAAGGGACCTCGTGTTGAGGAAGGAAAGTTTTTGGAGAGTTCATGTTTTTATTTTCAAATTGAAGTCAAATTGCCTATTCCTATGGTGAACGGTTCTTTTATGAAATTTTGTGGTCAGGGTCAGTGCATAGTGGTGAGATAAGGACAATTTGCTGGCGCAAATAGAGTCGGTGATTCTCTAGAAGTTCATTAGAGGAACTTCGTGTTGAACGAGGAAAAATGATGGAACACTGAGGGAAACAAATTTGCCGATCACCATTTTTGTACTCATCTTTTTAAACTCATGACATGTGTCAAATTGCTCAATTATTATCTAAATATGAGTTGGGAAAAGACACATGTCATGAGTTTAAAAGGGTAGGCACGAGAATGGTGGTCGGCAAATTTACTTTTGAACACTGAGGTCTTGTTAAAACTGAAAGATAAGTCAGAAGTTCATGTTCCAAATACTTGTCTGAATATAAAAAGCACGCATGTCATCGCTAATTATCGGTCACTAATAAGCAGACGAGTGAATTACTTCTTATTCTTTGATTTAAATTAGAGTGCACATTTGGTAAAGAATTGTACTTCTTGCTTTTCCAAAAGAAATAAATCTTCTAGACCACAGAATCTCTTGACTTCACTCATTTAACAAGTTTAGCTAGGCTGGGAACTTACGAAATTGATTTTTATATCTTTTCTAGAGCAATATCAGATACTGTAAAACATTGTATCAGTTTTACTGCTTCCTGATGAACATTTTAAGCTCTACATGTCTACATGGAACATTTCCCTGCAAGACTGGAACCTTGTTTAAAACCAACAGATATCCAAAAGCATCCATATAATTCAAAAGAAATTGGAAGGAGCAATATATCAAATTAATAGAAGCATCCAAGTGACAGTGATAGGTAAGCTAGGCATCTTTTTATCAAAAGGAAGCCAAAAGTGGATGGAGCACTAAATCAATAATCTCCACACAATGTATATGATCATCCGAATAATCAAGGAGATGAAGTTCTTGTTCAGTTCCCATGCTGCTCGTGCTTCCACTTCATCAAACCCAAAGGAGCAAACACAAGGAGAAAGAAGCAAAGCGTGGCTGAAAGATGTGATTCTCCCGCCAATAGTGCTCATAGAACGTTGGAAGAACAACTGCCATCTGCTAAGTGTTTAAACAATCTTGTCTTTCCATGCCTGTGCAAGTGTGTATCACAAATGTAGTAGTCTTAAATGATCAATAAGATGACTTTTTACATGGATTTTTCTTCGATCTTCAAGGTGTTTTTTCTGCTTGGATCTTGATCATCTGGTGCTAAGCCTATCTTACGGATTTGATGTTCCACAGAGACCAAACCAGTCTGTGAAAGAAACCTGCAGGGTAAACCCAATCAGCAAGACATCAAGAATATCTCTTTATTAAGTAAATGGCATAACAACATCAGATATAAAGACTCATCATCTTTATAAATCCTTGTAAGAGATTCTCATTGTAGTTCCTTTTCCCAAGCAAAACAATCATTGAATTAGTATTGAAAAGTCATCATTTGAGACTATGCCTGTAAACCATATCAATCTTAGCTTTGCTCTCGACTCCATTTGGATGTATACATTACAAGATTTCACAGTTCACAACTTCACATCAACACATGCTCCTAAAATTCAAGGTAGCCATCTCAAACCTCCCTCAAGCCAATTTCTTCATTCGTTTTCGAAACCACTGTAAGTTTGGGATAAAGCCCCGGCAGATAAATGTTGGACTCGATAGAACTTACTCCATATACAATGTCTCAGTCCAGTTCTACCAACAAAAGTACAACATGCCTAGAGGTCACCAGCTTAGATATTGATCGATAAACTAAAGCAAGAGCAAAGGTTTAGTAAGCTGGTGCTACATATGCAAATGCTAACGATATTACAAATTCCAATAAATAAAACCAGATCAACTAATACTCTAGCAGCAGACAAGGCAAAATCAAACATAAAACATCAGTTGTACGATGAAGCACTTGATTTGAAAACATATAGTAATGCCAATACATATCCAAAACACACACTAGAAAAGAAATCACAAACAAAGCAAAACACTTCGGTTAAGAACACAATCTCAACTTTCAGACAGTTAACAATAACCCACATCCAATAACTGATCTAACTTGCGAAAACTGAAAAGGGTTTCAAAGAAAAGGAACTGTGGGCATTGTAAAGTAGAGAGAGAGAGAGAGAGTTCAATACCAGCTAAGAAGCAGGAAGAGAGTCATAGTGATGAAGACCAAGAATGCAACATGAAGAACCAACCAAGAGTCACTAGAGGAGAAAGCCAAGCCCAGCATCACAGAAAGGCAAACACCCAGCATCACAAAAGCTAGCCTCAGAGTTGTCCATGTTGGACCCTGAAAATTCATCCATCCATTCAATTAATAACACTACAGTTTCATAAGAGATTTGCTCAGAATCATATCAAGATAATAATAGAAGAGAGAAACGTACGTTTACACCAGGAGCTAAAGCCCCGAGAAACACTGCTTGAGCTGATGAAATGTTTTCTCCTTCTCCTTGTGATTGTTTGTTGGCCATTTTTTTGGATCTGGGAGATTTTCGGGGGTTCTGTGAATGATGGAATATGAGTCGATTAGAGTCGGAGACCAATTGAAGCACTTTGTTATCGAAAAAAATTTAAAGCACTTTTATGCGCATGTTACTAAAAAAAGGGCAGCATTGCTTAAGGTTACTGGTAAGTTGAAGGGCAGTGGTCTTCATCTTTTTGAGATATGGAAGGGGACTGTAAGGAAGTTTTCAATGCTCTTAAGGCCCCTGACCTGCAATGTGATTGGAGAATTTCTTTGATTATTAGGGAAGCTAGGAACTTGCAAGGAGTTTTTCTAATGTGGTGTGGAATTGGATTCCTATGGAAGCTAACCATTTAGCCGATGTTGCGGCGAATCTTGCAAGAGTGAGGTCGTGCTCTTCGGAATTGGTTTCTCGACCCCCTACCTCCTTGATTATGGTTTTGAGAAGTGATAGTCTTCTAGGACCTCTTTAATTTGTGTCTTGCTTTGGGGTTTTGGGGGGGTGGTTGTCTTTTGTAGTTGATTTTTCTCGGCTTTCCTTTGTTTTGTGGATGTATGTTTGTTTCCTTGTTGTTTTTTTGCTGGCCTTTGTGCCTTTCAATCAATGTTTGTTTCGGATAAAAAAAACATGCCAAAGGCTTCTAAATATTTTTGCGGCAGTCATCCACCCTTAGAGCACCTAGCGATTTTTCGAACTTTGCATGAGTATGATAGAACCGTAGAAACATGTTGAGATGCAAATGGAGCGGACGCTGCAATTCTGACTGAAATTTTAAAAGAAAATTTTCTGCATTAAGTCTGAAATTATGGTGGTAAGGTCAGTGTAATATCCAGACTCAGAAAACTACCAATGTGGTACCGAAACTCAAATTTTGCTATCAACGTGATGTCTGAGACTATTTTCCGTCAAGACGATGTCATGTTGGTCAAGTGTTGCCCATGTGACTTAAAAAAAATTCTGAAATTACTTCAACAAAAAGTTTTAACATCAGTCCTCAAACTCTTGTGGCAAAATAGTACCCAGACTTAGAAAATCACCAATGTAGTACCTAAACTCAAAATTATTTTATCAACGTATCATCGGAGACCATATCCTTAAGGTGTTTTTTTTTTGAAACTTTTTTTTATTTATTTAACAAAGGAGGGGGCAAAAAACCTGACCTCATATGTTTGATAAACTCCAACAAAGAGGATAAACAAAAGATCAATTCGGCATGTGTACACCCACACATGCAAAACCATAGATATAAGGTGTTGTCTCATCCTCGAATCTTCCATTTTCTGTCAAAGACTAGTCTGCGTCAATATTGAGTTCGAACTCTTCTAGGGGAGACGATCTGACGTCGACCTCTCTCGCTCTTTCAAGTAGTATGTGATCATCACCAACGACGAGGTCAAACAACAACGGAGTTTGGTGGCGAAAGCGGTGATGTTGGCGGATAAGTGAGGCATACGGGAAAAAGAGAATGGAGAAGATCGAGGTAAGAAAAGAAGATGAAAATGTAGAGCATCGAGGTCAGTTGCAGACAGAGGTATTAATCACCATTGTCATTGATTCCAATACTGATTTCTAATCAAAATCTGAACTTTTAAAAAAATTCTCTTAAAGATTAAGAGTCACGTTTTGGCTTCGAATCTCAACATGAAAAAAAAATTTGAGATGTAAAAAAACCTCATTTCAGTTGCAACAGAACTTCCGCCTTCATTAACACTAAGGTCATTTTAGTAATTACTTTTTTTAAGAGCACGAAAACGACATGTGACAAAAAATGGCTTTGTAATAGAAATTGGTCTTCGGCGTCACATTGATATATGAAATTGTGAGTTTGGGTACTATTTTAACATAACTCTAAAAATTTGGGGACTGATGCTGAAATTTTTTGTTAAAATAATTTTAATAATTACCTTTTTTAAGACACGTGACCAAAATAACAGCATCATGATATAAAATGGTGTCAGGCATCACGTTGATAGCGAAATCTGAGTTTAGGTATCACATTAATGGTTTTCCTAATCTGCGTACTACATTGATCTTAACACTATAATTTAAGACTTCATGAAAAAAAAGAAATTCTTAAAAACACGAGGGTTCCCAAGACTCGGGAATCCGTTAACCCCAACTCATCATATTTGAACAAAATTATTTGATGATCTGATAGTTTGAACAAGATATTTTGAGCCTTTATGACATAAATTAGATCAGGTTTCAATATAAGACACAGTTCTTATGTGAAAAGATATGAAATTTGAAGAACTCGAGATTGTGATTATATCCAATTGGTCACATGTCACATAGTTTTATTTATATACTGGAAATGTTGTCACCAATTTCAGCTACCTGCATGTACATACAAAAATGCAGAAATGCATAGATGAACACTTTGACAGGAGTATAAATCTCAATTGTCCCTACAAGGACCTTTCACAGTTGGATCTCTCTGGAGTTGCTTTTCCCTCTCCTTAAGGTACTGTAGAAGTGGTTGCTGCTCATTTCTTAAGTCTGTCAGAGCTCGACACCCATATAGGTTTGTTCTTTGGTAACCAGAGAAACCTGGACCTAGAGGGAAATCTGGATGCAATGTCGAGTTATCCATATGCATTGCCGGATTAGAAGCTGCATGATTTCCCCACTGACTGAAATGATGAAACCTTGAAGTATCATAGCCGTACACAGTTCCAAAGTTACTAGGAGGATGAACATAGTCTGGCCAGCCCTGATGTTCAAGATTATGACTTTCTCTGTACTGACGAAGCCATTCGGATGAAGTCATTCGAGGTGCAGTTGGGTGTTTGCTCATAAATCTTGGAATGATGGGACTGAAATCTGGTGGCCCTTGAGTAGCAGTCCAATGTGGATAGCTGCTTGCTTGCGAAAATGATACATCAGAGGTATTATCTGCCATGATGATCCCCTCATTAAACCAAAGGGGATCATCATCTAGCAATAAAGGAGGGGCTGAAGGAACAGGAGCTGTATATGAAGACGAAGAGGATAAGGTGCTTGCACATTCATGACGGTTGAAAGAATCTTCATTGTCACTTATGGATAGACCAATCAAAGATTCTGAAGCTACTTCCTCAATAGGTGTCAACCTTGAGCCATGTTTACTTGTAGCATGTGTGCTTTTCTCTCTACTATCGCTCAAACTTCCCCTGTCAAAGACCCAAGCATTAAGGGAGGGAGGCCCAGCCGCAACTGGAGTTTCTGAAACTACAGCCTGTACCACTGTATCTGTCACAAAAGGCTGCTGCTGCTTATATGGCATATTGCGTCGAAAATGAGTCATGTCAGTATGGAAAGAAAAAGGATCATTCTGAGCTGGGTTTTGTGCTATAAGAAGTGAAGTAGCACGGCGCAAGCATTCATCAGAAGGTACATTTTTATCCAATGAATGTTTCGGAGAGGTTTGGTCCTTTAAAGTAGATGCAAAATTGACTGGTGCTGAATTACGTCTAGTAAGAGGCTTGAAAAGAATAACTTCTTCCTCATCAACAGCAATAGAGCTTAGATTTTCCCCATCACTCCTCAGTTTCTGACATTCTTCTGGTGTTTTGTCTATCTTCTGACTAAGTAAATTCAATTCAACATCCAAGTTGCTGCATTCCAACTCTCCTGATCCTTTCCTGTCCGGATATCCATTTGACTCTGTCAATATGTATTTGCTAAATGTACTTCCCAACTTGTCATAGACAATCCACTTTTGAGAATCAGTTGACCTGTCTGCAATTTTAATTGCAGCATCACTGATACGCTGAGAACGATAGTCCACTCCGCTTTCAAAATTGTCCATACGCTCCCGGTGAGATGAGAAATCTAGTAATGCATGTGAACAAGCTACTGGTGCAAAGCCCCTCAGCTCATAGTCCTCCCACAAAGGAGCACCTTGTGAATACTTTGAATCACCGCCATTGACATTCAATCGCTTTAGAAGATCAACAAATTTATCAAAAAAGTAGGACATAGCACTTTCACTTTTCTCATCGACTCCATAGGTTTCTGCTTCATCAACAATAAAGATCAGCCATTCCATAAAAACTAGCACAGCTGGTAGAAGGGGGCAAGTCTCAATTGTACTAGATTTCATACATCTTTCAACAAAGCGTCCCATGAAGATAAATGTGGCAGTCAACGCCATCTGTGTCATCTCCATGTGATGCATATCATCCATCTTCTGCGAGTCTATTGTTTCTGGGCTCTTAACTAGATACTGTATGATAAAGATCAATACAGAAACAACCTGGAGCACTCGATAAGGCCCTCGCCTAACTGAATCCATGCGCTGATATGACTCCAAGTTGGCTTTTAGTCTTGTATCATCTAATGCCAACAATGCATCCAACTCTCTCATAGTAGCCGCAAAAGCACAATGGAATTGATCCACACTGTCTCAGATGAAAAGAGGAAGCAAGTTTCATCAGAATTTGGGCAACAAAGAAACAACCAAGTGATACTGCATCAGTAACATAATAATACATCCAAATAAAGAAATTCAATGAGACAGCCAAAATTGCCTCGATCAAATTCTTTATCTGGTCCCTTGAGCAATGGAAGCAAGTTCATAACTAGACTATAACAGTCTAAGCTCAAGTTAGAAGTATATCATGACCTCAAGGTAACTTTGAGTTTAGGACAAGTAGAAAAAATAGCAAAACCAAACATTTTCATAAACTCTCTTTGAAAAGATATGAACCAATTAAAATGAAATAGGGAGGATCAGAAAAGAGCAAGAGATGTACCACCAGAAATCAAAGGTACAATGCAGCAACATGAAAAATCAAATGAAATTTAATGAAGTCTAACGCAAGTACCTCAATTTCAAGTAGAGGAAACTCAACGTCCTGATCATAAGAGACCATAAATTTGAATCCATTTCAGCTTTCACCATATTATCATTGCTTTCCGGTTTAGTAATCTGAATGCTGCTTCTTTCAGATGGATGTAAGAAATTAAATTGGCATTCAGTTGAAAGAGAATTTAAATGCATGTTCTGCAAGATCATAAGAAGCAAATAAGAAGTGCTATATATGGACATCAGATGGTAATATGCAATGTATCAATCAATTAATAGTTTGTATGGCTTTACCTTTTCAAACAGTAAGGTCAGGTTATCCTTGGCCTCAGGAAAGGGAACTTTAACAGCTAAACTTCTTATACAGTGGTATAAAGCGAGGAATTCATCACCAATGCATCTCGCCAATACAGCTAACTGCAAATGCAAATATCCTATTGCTTGGTTCTCGTGAAACTTCCAAAAAATGAATCAATGAGAGAATTCTATCAATGTACCTGATTTTGGGGGTTCCCACTATCTGGCCAAATTCTAGTTGCTTCCAAGTAGCAGGTGGCTGCAACTGACCAATTTCGGTTTTGGACTTCAGGATTTTCATATTGTTCTTTATATCTAGCAAGATCCCCGAGGCATACCAAAAAGCGATGGCACAAAAATTGGCGTTCCTGCATCTTCTTCTGTTCCTCAGAGGTAATTATGCTTCCCTTTCTATAAGACATAGACTCTTCTGTGAGGCCATTGTATTCTCTTATTTTCACAATCAAATTTTGGTAGAACTGAATTCCTTCAGATAGAAAGAGTTTTAATGCTTCCATATGAGTATCATGTTGAGGCGCTGCTGAACTTCTATTTCTTCTTTTTCGAAATTCATCTATAAGCTTATAGTAAAGCTTCCACAAAGAATATTCGATGTCTTGAAGTTCCAGCTGTGCATTATCATTCAGGATGATATTCTCATAATAGGACCTCACTTCCCGGAACAAGTCCTGAACATCAGAGTGCAAAAGACCTTTGGCATGGATCACTGCCCACAACTGATTCTCTTTGCTTGCAACCTGAGTAGATGGCAGTTTCAAGAGTCAAATCCAATCACCAATGCAAAAGCTTTCTGTGTAAAGTGAATGAGTAATGAACATATGTAGCTGCAGAAATATACCTTCAATTTTTGTATGTCTCTCTGATCTTTGAACTGGGGATTAGCCGTCATGTCTTCTATGTTCAGGCTGCGATATGATTATCGCATAACTCACCTGTTGATAAGGATCACAAATCAGTTCAATTTGCAGTAGCAAGGACAAAGGCAAAACAAGATGAAACAGAAACTTCAGAACTGGAGTCACTAAAGTGATGTCAAAAGCAATAGAGAAACTAAACAATCTCTTCTAAGAGGTTTCAAACTATGAAGAGGAAAATTCACAGACAATACCAGCTTACAAACAGAATTGCATTTTCACACTTATTAAGGCAATTGGGCATAACAGGGAATCTGAGATGGGAAAAGAACCCTGGAAAGAAAAGTTCAAACCAACTGCCAAGAAATTCAGAGAGGCATATATTCCTAATTTGACGAAAAGTAAAGTTCAAAGCGAAATCTACTAAAGATCACATGCAGAAATGAAAAGGGAATATAGGTAGAATTGGAATTGACTGAACCGCATGGAAGATAATGATCTACACCGAATTCATTAATGGAAAAGTAGCTCAAACCTGAACTCTACCCACTTCTCTAACTCTCTAACTGATCAATCCAACTTCGAACATGATTTCAATTTTCAAGTTTTCAAACAGAAGGAAAAAAATTGGGAAAATTCAAATTCAGCAGAAATTACATAACAAAAGTGAAGAACAACAAATGTAACCAAAGCAACTATACTGTAAGAAACCCACATCATAATTCGACAGAACAAACACCAAGAAACAAAGTTTCCACCTTCATAGATGAAAAGAACAGAGACGCTTACCAAAATCACCAAAAGCAAAGTCTTGCTCAGAACAGAACACGCAGGCACAAGCTGAAATTAAAAGGGAACCCATTTGTTATAGTGATGAATCTATCAATGTTGGAAATTGAAATGGAAGCAAAAGCAATCAAGGAAAAGCACACGCATGGAAGAAGACCCGTGATGATGAGTTTGAGCACCAGTAGAATATGGAGGCAGCTTCAGTTGTGAAACAGACAAAGTGAAAGGTGGCTGATGATTCTCCTCAGAATAATGCTGCTGTCTGCAATCATCTTACCCCAATTTTCTTCTATTATTTCCAATTCTTAGCCCTGTTTGGAATTGAAAATACTGAACAGTGAATTTTTTGGAAAAAGGAGAGTAATCTAAAGTGTGACCTTATCAAGATATCCATCATCAAGATCAAACTTAATCTTGTACTAAATAAACTGGATCACTTGTGGTCCAAGCCAAGAAAGTAAAGCCCAACATTGTCCTGGGATTAATAGGGTACGTTAGGGGACAGTGGACACCACTCTCACAAGTACAACAAGAAATGGTTGGTGGTTGGCTGGGTTTGGAGTCTATGAGTCTATGTGTTCATCAATTGTAGTTTAGTCATAACCCCTTTGTCAATACTAGTATCTAATGCAAATGTTGGTGGATTAGTCATGAGATCTTAATCATAGTTCTAATCTAATACAAAAATTATAGTCTAGTCATAAGCTCTGAATTTTCTTCCGATAAATACTTTAATCGCCCTCTTTTGGAACTCTATTTCACCATAAAAATTATTTTCAAAATTTATGAAGACATCGACAAAAGAGTTTACCCCTATACGTTATTCCCTTATAGCCGGCATTCGTGGCAACAATGGCTTTGATATATTGTACTAACTTAAGCAGAGCTCCAAGGTGGGTTTAGTTGAAACTTAACGAGTCACGTTCAACTTCAATAGGATGAGGGCAATCAATTAACCTTAATCTATCCATGCTTATCACTAAGATGATGAGCTATTCAATATGTCTTTATTGATGGAATATAATAACACGAATTGTATGCCCCAACAGAACAGAGGTGCTGAATGTAAACCCGATTCAATGATTTCGCCGTGGTGCATATGGCACTAGCTTGTTGAGTTGTTGTGCAGAAATGGATTAGTAATAGAAGAAGCATCTGCACGTACGAAGTGTCGTATACGCATGAAGAAGACTCTAAGGAGTGGGACTTGATCAGACAACGACCTTAGTCGATCATTATTGCTTATCATTCTGATAGAGAAATCGTAGCCGTCAACATTTAATCAAGTAATTCTCGTGACTGTTGAGGATTAGATCGAACACATCAAGAGTTTGAAGAGAAAAGAAAAATCCACAAGAGATCAAAGTGGAGTAATTAGAATAGGTCAAGGAAATGAGGGAGGACATGGGGACACATGGGTCTACGTAGCAGTTGTTAGGTTTCGCTGATTACAACCCCTTCGAGCAAAAGATTCAAACCAAAAATGAATGCACATCTTCATCATCCTACTGTTGCTGGACTGGAGAAGAAAATGACTCATGTTTCATACTCTTCGGTAGTCTTCTCCCACTCTCTTAAACTGTTTCTGGATTTAGAGGCATCTGGATTGAGATATAAATTTGTCGCTCTTACATTGTCAATTAATAAACTCAAATGCATTCGTACGTTATCTATCAAGTTTGGCAGAAACTCGAACAATTTTTCTTCCAATTAAAGATCAGTTTGAGTAGGTTCGACTTGACTCGATCATCTTAACTTGTTTGGATTGTATAAGCAATTCAGTTCATCCACCTAGTTTTGTAAATTTTCATATATTTAATGGAAGAGTTTACTTGAAGTGCTGTACTGTCCGCGCGATATCTGGTGTCTTAAATGATGTTTTGATCTTTGTGATATATAGAAAGCTTTCTATTACATAAAGCTCTTGCTTTAGGTTTAGGGCATTTTTAATTAGACTATCATGTCTTCATCAGCAAGAATATTACAAAACTCGGATATAGGTTTGATTTCTTTTCATTTGCAGTACTTATGGGGTCCGAATCTTAGCCTGATAACCTGAGGATCGGTTTTGGTTTGGGAAACTTTGAAACGGTTAGCACGCTATACAGAAATTTAACGAGGGCATTAATATATGAGCAGGCGGGGACGAACTTGATTAGCAATTGGGAACACAAATGTCAGCATGGTACCTCCGACATTAGACACGCATGCATAAGTTGTTTTTGTAGTGTAATTAGAGGTAATTAGGAGCATAAATGAACATAACTAGTCTAATTATTATAACTAGTCTAAATAGCGGTTATCGACATCGTATCGGTTTTATAAAATAAGGATATAACAGTGATATATCGAGATATGTCGGATTATATCGGATTTATCGTTTTTGCTAATTTTAATTAAATTTAATATATTTATAAACATATACATCAAAATATACTAAATAAACTTGAGAAATTAAAACTTATAAAATTAAATGTACTAAATAAACTTCATAAAAAATATTTGATTGTTTTGAAAATTAAAATACATAAATAGTAGTAATTAATAAGAATAGAGGTGATCATTTATCATAAACTCTCTTGTCATCGAATGATATCGACGAAATTTTCATTTTCTTTAAATTATTTTTCAAAAAGACGTGGTTTTAAAAAATAAAATAAATTAAACACCGATATATCGTCATTTAACTTGATTTTTCGGATTGGCCGATATAATAAACCAATAAGTAACTTATCATATCATTTTTTTAATATCAAGAATATATCAAAGATATATCGGGATATTTAAAACATTACTTATATGTATCATTTGAAGAAATTGAAGGGGCTTTGAAGATATTGGAGGGCAGAGCGAGACATATTGGAACCACTTGACATTCACCATCGTTTTCTAAATCTTGAGATGGATTTCAAATCCTGCCTTGCTGTGCTCCTCGTGGCTCTAGCCATGGTGACTTCAGTGGAGTCCTCAAAGATCCACGATGCCGCCTGGCCATGGGCTCTCAAACACCGCCACAACAACATAAATGACATGATCGGAGAAGAAAATTAGATGTTACACAGGACTCCGATGCCGGCCGGCGTCAACTTGCCCAACGTAATAATTACATCAGCTACGAATTTCTTATGCCAGTAAAGGTACCGTGTGACATCCGCGGCAACTCGATCGTACTACGCCTGCAACAACACTACAACAGAAACCAGGAGAATCTTTACGTTAGACGTTGCAGTTCCATTACTCTCGTTGTACTCACAAGTCACAACTGAGGCCGCCCCAATTGAAGAAGCTAGAGCAAGAATAAGATCGAAGTATTTCATCCAGACTAGGTGCCATGGACATTATTAAAACCTAGTTCTGATGGTAGTTATGAAGATACAATTGTATCGATCGATCACCTTATTATAGAAATATCTTCTTCTTTTTTCGTTTTATGTTACTTGGTGTATACACGAGTTCACAAAAAACAGTTGTTGAATTTTTCTCATTCAGAGAAAAATCCATTTAGCTTCTTGTTAAGAGGGTAACCATCTTCTTACTTTTTGTTTAAGGTCGACCTATTTCGATTCATTCCTCTCTCTCTCTCTCTCTCTCTCTCTCTCTCTCTCTCTCTCTCTCAACTAGCTCAAAATGTATTGATTATGTTCGTTAGGCTTAACTTTCGTGTAAATTTGTGTGATCCAGTAGCACACATAATAACGCCGCAAATAACCATATTCGGCCAAACTAATTCCACCCATACTCTACTTTGACGATAGGAAACCCTAGCTCTCGTGCAATGCTACTACGTACGTACTTAATTACCAGCATAAACCCATGCATGCACATGCAATGTTGTAGCAAAAGTCCTCAATATGGATTGATGGTAAGATTTTTAACAATAGAACCCCAAGTGATCGACCAAGCAAATATACCTGTGACTTGTGAGCTTTGGAAATAAAATGTTACAATCGATTAGATTGCAGTATAATTAATAACTATTAAACACGTATAATTATATGGCATACTATATATAACAAGTAAATCAATTAGTTATACATAGTATGCCTCTATGCCATGCAAATAACTGCCAAAGTAAACAGAGGTCGACAGAGAAAAAAAGAGGAGGAAGAAACGGGCAAAATGAAATCACAGAGAAAAGCACAGCCACCAAATTCAGATAATCCCTTTATTAGTCCAAAGATCTTCATAACCCGTCACCTTCTTTTCTTTATATATCCTCAATCCCTTTGCCTCAAACTTGAAGGGCAGAGACCGTTTGGATGCCACTTTAAATTCACAAACCTTTTCTGTTCGTCAACCTAAAAATCCACAAATGGATTTCAAATCCTGCCTTGTTGTGCTCCTCCTGGCCTTAGCCATGGTGGCCGCAGTAGAGTCCTCAACCATCCACGATGCCACCTGGGGTCTCACACACAGTCACGACGACATGAGTGACATGATCGGAGACGATAATGAGATGTTACTGGACTCTGAAGCCGGCCGGCGTCACCTTGCCGAACGTAAACGTTTCATCAGCTATGATGCCCTTAAGAAAAACGGAGTACCGTGTACAAGGCACGGCCAGAGCTACTACAACTGCCCGGTGAATCAGCAGGAAAAGGCCAATGTTTACCGCCGAGGTTGCAGTGAAATCACTCGCTGCGCCCGCCACAATTGAAGAAGCTCCAATAAGATTTACAAAAAACTTACGTCTAGATTTGTATCATGGACATCAGTATGTCGACCTCTTGGATGTAGTAGTAGTGGTTATCTCTCCCTTCGATCTCCTGCATATTTTACGTGGTCTTCTTGACGTTTTTGGATAAATAATATCACAATTTTCACCATTTTACTACAGTTATCTTTAGTAGTTTACAATATGTAAAGATTATGTATCATGTCGTGCAAGTCTGTCCCCATTTCATTAATTTGCTCTTACATATCGGATTCAATTAACACAATTTGAAAAGGTTTAACACAACAACAACAATAATCGAGCAGTACGTAAAAGAGTAGATGGGAATATGGGATGGTCACAATATATATGTACGAACAGAAATAACATCGATGTGGCCGGAAAAAGGAAGTCCTTGATAAGGGGTTTAGAGCTTCAGGAGATTGCAAATAGGCTTAACTGTATCGAACTATCGATCACAATATTGGTTGGATTAGATTTCCGAATGAGTTTACGTGCAAAACAAACCTAACTAAATCAGACCGGATATTGATTTGCATTCAGCATCCTTTCTTTCAAAATAGTAAACCATTGCTACGAACAACCCGCATGCATACAATGTTGTAGTAATTAGTAACCCACCTTTGAATTTCGTATCAAAAAAAGAACCACCTTTTAATTTGAACATCCAAACTTTGTGATTGTTTAAGACAAAGTGGGGAGCTCAATTAGTTATACTGATGATCCCTTTGTGAAAAACAACTCTCCCTTCTGCAGATTATATTTTTTATTTATTTTTGAATGAAGTTAATTACCAAATCTCCACAGCTGCAGATATCTGTAGAGAGGTGGAAGAAATAAGATTCATAATGAATTAAAGGTGATTAAACCTTTTGAACTCAGCAGGTGATGAACTCAGTATCTGAGTGTTAATGTAGTATACTGCGCTATGGAAATACACCCAACTACTCATGCACTGACTATGCCGTGCTCCTTCCTCTCGTTCCTATCACAAGTAGCACAACTCGTTAGAGTAGAGACTACGACGGCGTGGTCTACAACTCTCAGATGCTTAAGTGAGATAGATAATAATTTATGCAGAGTAACAGTAAGTGATTTAGTTTGCTTACCTTATGAGGTCAAAGGTTTGACTTTTTATGGTTGAGTTGAGGTAGATCATTCACTCATCCTCCGATGTGGGACTAGGTCCAGTTGAGGTGTTTTCAGGAGCTCCATTTGAAATGCGCATGAGCGTCCGTAGTCGATTCGAGCCGCAGGGTGGCTCATTACACAGCTGGTGTAGCTGGCTCCCTGCATGTACTGAGGGGCTGGATTACTTTTGAGCCTAAGTGTGCTAATAGTCACGCTGATTATAGCTGGGCATAAACCTATGCCAACACTGAGTATCTATTTTCGGTAAGATGCATGATAAAATCAACCCCTTCAACACAAATTAAATTATCAGAAATTTAATTGTTTTTGCTTTCGATCAATCCTTACGTAACTTTCTTACTTAACAGACTACTTCATATCGATATGATCATATGAACAAACATACAAGCTCACCCCTTCAATCTCCCCAATCTTCAGAGGAAGATGGGCGAGCATATGTTATAAACCTTTAACCACTACATGTGCTGCCCTTAGTACAGTTGCGGCGTACGTACATGCCCAGTGTCTAAGAATACGATACACAACATACCATGTACATGCATGTGTATGGTATATGACTTAGAGACCCAGCCATAATGTGAGAGGCTCTGGGCACATTCAAATTAAGATATAGATACGGGCAAATTAATCATAAACTCACACGTGCACTGTAGCTAGTTACATTATAACAAAACCCATTGAAACCTTCTCAACAACCGTAAAAACTGGAGACAAAACTGGTTTTACATTCTAATTCAGGACGTAATAGTTAGAAACGTGCACGATCAGCCTATACGTCTTAAACAAAAGTTATGCCATACAATCTTCTACCAGCACCCAAAAATGCGCTGAATCACAAACCCCAACTCATGCAACCACCAAAAACCAAGTCCCTCCCTTCTTTTTTTGGCCATTTTAAACCCGATTAAGAGCCCTCAGCTTTTCCCCCTTTCCTTCCATAAAAGATAAATATATCCCTCTCCAAACAGGAAGGGCAGTGAAGATAATTAGAAACCCCACTCTATACAAACGCTTTTGTGTTTGTGAACCCTTTTGCACCCATATATATGGACTTTAAGCTCTGCCTGGTTGCGCTCCTCTTGGCCCTGGCCGTAGCGGTCGAGGCGTCCAAGCTTCATGATGCTGGCTGGGGCCTCTCCCGCTACAGCCACGGCTCATCCGTCGGCGATGTTATTGGAGACGACAATGAGCTGATGTTAGACTCTGAATCAAGCCGCCGCACATTGGCTGGTCGACAAAGGTACATCAGCTACGGTGCCCTCAAGAGAAACGGCATTCCATGCACCCGCCGTGGTGTGTCGTACTACAACTGCGGTCAGCCCAAACAACGGGCTAACACCTATCGTCGAGGTTGCAGTTACATCACCAGATGCGCCAGGCGAAACTAAACAGCTGGAAGAAGAAGAGGGGAATAAAGAAGTTGGACTAGAAAAACTGAATAAAGATGAGTTGATCGATCCTTTAATTAATATTTGTGTTTAATATAAGTTTGAGCTGAATTAATATATGCGAGTGCAAAAGGGTTTCCCTCCTTTAACTTCCTTCTTCTTCTGTAAAATTACTGTGTACTTCAAGTGAATAAGAAGGCTAGACAAGAACTATATATAATACATATATACATAAACGTGATGTGATATTATGATTTTGAATATAAAAAGAATAGCTAGGTTTTGATTTTTGAATTGAATATTCGATGAACAAGTCGTCATGCATGCCGCCATGCCGGTATCATCAATTCCTTTTATAATTATACTTTTCGAAGTTTTAATAAATTCTGGGAATGTCTCCATCTGCTATGGAGATCTCTTGATCAATGAGATTGCTAAATTTCTAAAAGCTCATCAGAGAGCTTCTTCAGGCAAAACGAAAGAGTTCTTCAACCCTTAATTACATGTTGCGATATTGCAGTAGTCATACAAATTACAAACCAAGAAATTAGAAAATTTCAAATCAAAATAGCCAAATTATAGTTTTATATTTTTTTCTCTTTCTTTTTTCTTTACATTTAGGTTGAAAAGGCTAGGGTATCTGGGTTACTGTCTTGGTGAGTAATGTATATATTTCACGGGGATTCTATTTTGGACTGCTATAGCCGTTAGAAAAATGCCGATGAAGTCCGGTGATGAAAAGCAACTGAAAAATAAATTGAAAGACTGAAAGTGTTCAGTGAGGGCATAA
Source organism: Argentina anserina (assembly GCF_933775445.1). Lineage (NCBI taxonomy): Eukaryota > Viridiplantae > Streptophyta > Magnoliopsida > Rosales > Rosaceae > Argentina > Argentina anserina. The sequence goes on along the minus strand of NC_065874.1, from coordinate 2,489,137 downwards.
TATCATATCACAAAGCACATCGGCCAGATGACCTAGATAGGCTTTACAATAACGTTTGGTTCGATCCAAGGCTGACAGGTCTATACGTGCAAATAAGATTTGGCTCTTCCTTTCATATTTATGCTTTAGGAGTTTGGGGTCTCCCGGCCCTAAAGCTTTTAGGTGAGTAATATTACACATTATATTGCATTACGGATCCGTTTAGCCTTTAACTCTTGTAAGTAATACAACATATATGGATCGTAGCCTTCATAGGATTCTTCCTATGATAGAAAATGTCTAAGACGGAATTACTATAGCATATCATTTTGATAAATTATATTCTGTTGGTTGGAAAATTGGGTATACGATTGAATTGGCAGTATTGCTGTGATAAGTTGACATAGGGGAAGAACATGAATCTATTTTTGGGTCCAATCCAAATCCAATTGACTGAACAGTAAGCCGAGCTAAAATATATACCAAACCAGTTAACCAGGTCAATCACACAACCTGGTTCAATCTTTGACCCTTTCATCTAATAACGATTGCTCAACAAGGGAAGTTCTGAAATTCCAAGTATCTGTACTAACGTTTGAAATTTCTGATTTTGATAGCGACTGGTTTTTAATCTGTTACCCCATCAACGTTTTGATACTTGGTTGTGAGCAATTTGGTACTAAACTCTTGGTTGGTTACAGAATCATTCAAAACCTTTACGAGCTCGTTACCATGAATGAATGCTATTTCGTTATACTATTAATGCATCGATACAATAATGTACGTAGCCTAACTAACCATTTCGATCAGTAGTCTCATGTTTGAGGATGCAAATTGGAAAGCAAAATGAAACAGAGCGCATGAAATGAAAGTATATATCACTGTGTGCAATCAATTGCCCACCAAACCATGCAGGCATACAATGCTCTCAAAGTGGTGCAAAGTCTACAGAGAACCTCGCCCACAAGAGCAAGAAAACAAATAAAAAGCACAAGAGGCCAACACCTACACCTGGTTTTCTGGCTTTCCCTCTCTTCCTTTCTTTCATCATCACAAGTCCCACTTCAGCCCCCCTCACACTTTCACTTTCTCATGCCTCCATTCAATTACACACTTCTTTGGTCTTTTAGAGTCAAGGAAGCCATGGTTGGATTTCAACAAAGGAAAACCCAACTACCTTTGCATGATTGCTTTTGCACCAAATCAAACCACTCTGGTTGAAACTAGAGTACAACAAGTAAGCATCAAAATTTTCCAGCCTTAAACAAAATTAACCTTCCTCTTCAGAGCTCAATATAAATTTGGTTCATCCCCACACAGGAAAGGGAAAACAGAAAAGGATAGGTCAACTACATCAGTCTGAACTTTGCTGTACATGAGCTTAGGCGCTGGCTACATGGATAGAAATATGCAGCATAAGACAACTTTAAGTTGGACCAGTATGTATCAAAAGGTCACTATCTCTTCTATGATAACATATAACTATAGATCTACCATGCCAAGACCACGAATATGTAATGCTTTGTGCTTGTAGAACAGTGCAACCGCAAACATATACCTCAACAAGTACATATTTCTGATACAATAAGCATACACAAAGCTAAAACAAACAATTTCTCTTCAATTAACGATCTCTGTAATTACAGATTACAGGGTAATTGACCTCTCAACACATGTACTTGTAAATATGTACAACGGGAACTACATATATCAACATAAGCAACTAAAGTTATTGACAATGGAAACTACTGGTACTCACAGAAGCATTTCACTTGGTCTCGTTATCTATTCTGTACAGCTCAACCTCCATACTTGAGCAACAAGCAGGGACCATCTATGCACTAATCTGTCAAATCACCTAAATCCTTCACTTGAACAATAAGCAGGAAGATTTTGTGCCATCTATGCACCAATCACTTAAATGGCTTAAACACTCTAAATTGTCAAATCAATAGTAAATCTAGGATGCTATGAGACCCTATGTACATATGAACAGAAATCTCTGTCTTGGCTTCCCTGTCATCTTTATCTTACTTGAGAAAAAATACAAACGGGTCAAGATTCCTTGCCCAATCTTCTACTCTTTCTTTGACAGCTATCCCTAACCTCCTCCTCTTTTCTTTTGATGAAAAAAACCGGAACTGTTTCCCCTTCTACTCTTCCACCGTAAACCATAAATGCCCAAAAATAATGAAGGTGAATTCCCAGTTGATCCTGCTATTTATTTACTTCCAGTATTTATTGAAAATAGAAGGGGTAGACAGACAATACCAGAAGAGCTAGTAACTCTTCCCCTGCAATTTATGGTGATACATAATTTTCATTCAATTCTCACTTCCCCCACTGACCTTTTCCCCAAATTGTTTCTCCCATTCAAAATTCAAACTCGAGATTTTTTTTTCAATCATAACATTCACCCAAATTAAAGATTCTTACTTGAATGATCAATCATTTCCAGTAATTATTCAAAATTTACTAGCTCACCATAGAAATAAAACAGAGACATTCATGAAGTGAAAATTAACAATTGATGCAAAGACTCTTCCATTCATTCTCATCAAACATTGGATTACAAGTTTTTACCTTCCTCCTCTCCCTCTCCTCTCTTCACCATCATCAATGTCAACAATAGCACATAATAAAAATTACAGAGATTTCAAAGTTGGGGGTTCTCTTTTTTTTTTCTTTTTTTCTTTTTTCCAATTCAAGAAGATGAACCTGAAGCTCTAGGCGACGTCGTTGGAAACAGGGGCAGCAGTCTTGGCGGCTCCGATTCCCGCGGCGTCGTACTCGGCGACGGGTGCAAGTAAAACCCTTTTTCCTTGATCGCTTTGTCCTCGGCTTCCTTGTTCAACTGAGAGCACCCGTGCCCGAAATTGGCCGTCCCGGACCGGTCAAACGGGTCGGGTATGAGGGGCGTGACGGGGCTGAGGACCAGGGCCGGGAAATCGAGTATGCTCGGCGACAAAATCTCCGGGTTTCGCGGCGAGAATCCGGAGTTGCTGTTGGTGTTGGAATTGAAGACCGGGATTGGAATCAGAGGATTAAGCCGGAGATTTTTTAGGGCGTTGTTGCGGCGCTCGTAGAGCTTGAAACCGGAGTTGCTGTGTTGCTGCTGTTGCTGTTTCTTCGGTGTGAACTTGATGGGAGGGATGTTGTGTCGGGTGTCGTGTTTGGAAGACGAGACAACCTTGTTGGCGGTTTCGGATGATCCGGTGAGCATTTGGACGACTTGTTTGAAGGAGGAGGTGTCAGCCTGGACGAAGGTGGTCGGGTAAGGGTTGGCTGAGTCGGATCTGGTCATGGGTTTGGGGGGTTGGGCAGTTGGGGTTGTTGGGGGAGCTTGGAGTAGTCCATTAACGTTGTTGTTGTTGTTGTTGTTGTTGCTGTTGGTGCTGCTTGTGCTGCTGTTTGGGGAGGAAAGAGGGTTTGCGTTTGGGTTGGTCTCTCTTCTGGGAGAGGCTTCCATTGATGAGATAGGAAGGGTCTGAAATTTTCGGAGAGAAAAAGAGTGAGGAGGAAAATAAGAGGAGGAAGAAGAAGAAGAAGAAGAAGAAGAGATGAGAAAGCTTCGTTTGTTTACCTTACCTATGTGCTTGCTGCTGCTTTGGTTTGGTAAGAAATGTTTTGGTGGGGACTTTGGGTCTGTGGAGATTCGCACGCGCCGTTTGGAGGGTTTTGTGAACACGAACGAGGCCGATTATGTACATTTCAGACAAATTGAGTAATTGAATTAAATGTGTGTTGAGTCTTGACCGAATTTAATGCACTTTTTCAGTATGTGTGGTTTCTTTTCTTGCCGTTTCGAGTTGAATCGAATTGATTGCATTTTGACCAAGATATTTGTTTTGAGATGTAGTATAGATTACATCGATGCTGAATGCAAATGTATATGCGTGCGAGAATTAATTAAGTATGTAGATTTGGATAAGATGCAGTTTAGATTTGATTGTACATTAACTATTAGGCAACATAAATACAAATTGATTCTCATTCGTAGTAAAATATGTTACGCATTGTAAACATTGATCGAATTGAAATATTAATATGATAATTGTCACTTTTAGTGTATGATCGGTCACATTATTATAAATCAAGTGTCATTGCGATCATGTATTGTACAAATTTTTTAAGTCATTAGTATTTATATAGTAAGAAGGAATCAAGATTGCATGTCATATAGGGTGCTAATGTCTTACAGATGTGTGACCTAACCATATCAAGAAGAAGAGCTTGAGTACATTGAGCGAAAGTTTGACGTAGTGCATACATTATCATTAATACAATACTAATGTAAGCACTCTTTAGAGTCGATGTCTCATCTACACACAAAATAATATTTGAAATATTATTCTTAAAACTTAGATGTATATTTCTACCGCAATTAGAAATGAAAAAAAAAATGTATTCTTGATTCTGATCTTGTTATTGATATTTCACCTCAGCCATTTAATGATTCGGATCGTGTATCTAATTATTGATATCGATTTAAGAAAGATTTATTTATAAAAATTATAAACATTTCGATACTGATTTATTTCAATATTAATAATGTATTATAGGAAGTTAGAGAGAGATGATTGAAGACTGATTAATTGATATTTGAATTCTTCGTATTTTTGAAACTTGATAGGATGAAGGTGCGCGTGGGCGTGAGTTAAAAGAAGTCTCCGCTAATCCGCTGGTAAACTGCCATTGGTGGTGTTCGGAATTTCGGACAAAACATAACACAATGGGGTCCCGGCCCCTCTCTGTGAGGGTAAGAGTCACACTTTGTTATATAATTTATATTCAAAGAAATCGTCAAAAAGAGTTTCAATTTCCCATTGACTTTGCTAACTCCCCTAATTAACCTAACCACTGCAATTAGGGCTAATGTAATAATCGTGATTAAACCATAATCTTTGATGGTTCCTCCGCCTCCTGAGTTTACTATTATGCCCTTCCTCTCTAGGCCCATGACCTTCACATAACGTCGATATCGTCAATACTGAACATAACTTAAAAAAAAAAAAACGTCAATATCTTCAGTCCGCAACACACAATGTAGTCTTTGTCACGTTGCCAATTATTAAGTACAGGACAGTACAGCCCTTGTTGTAGTAACTAGTAAGTACACCCTTATTTCGAACCCCATATGATTTTCAGTACAAGTAGACACTTCTTTCCTCTTGCACCATTTAAGCTTTGAGCATCAAGACATCGAGATCTTATTCATTTCTTCTATAGTTTGGTTAATTATGAATTTAATCCCATCGCATCAGATTCCGAAACCCTTTTGCCCTATTAAAAGAAACGATAAACGGCGTCTTAAAACTTTTGATACGTCTCGCAACATTTTACACGACTCAAATATCCTTTCGTTAAAATCGGAACTGTCAATATGGCTCGCAATGTGTTTCACACAATCAACTAATACAAGGACCATTTCTTCCAAATTCAAATAATCGAGAGCATTGTATGGCATGAATCAATCGCTAAGTTGTTGAATTTTTTTTTTATACGATCGATCGATCAATAAACTTTTAGTTTTTCAACTCGATGATATGGTGCACGGGATTACGATTTACCTAGTGCGTGCCCGGGGAGGGTTGTCTGCATTGGAGTTGATGCTCAATGGCAGGAGCACAGCTAATTAGCTATAGCAAAATGGGGGAGAAAGGTGAAAAATTAATGAAAGCTGGTGGATCCAATTGTGGATCGTGTGAACTAGAAGCCATCTACTATTGCCGTAAAAAGGTGAAAGCAGCAGAGGACCACAGTTCCGATCAGACACTTGTTCCGAGAGGCTAGCTTATTTTGGTTTCTTCTCCAGTGCGTGTTTGTCAGATTATTTTTTACTTTAAACTGTTTTCGGAATTCTAGATCGATAGCAGATCGATGAAGCATTGCAATAATTGAAGTCGATGCAGGCACCAACTGAGCAAAGTCAGCAATATATACCAGTTCAATCCGAGTCTAGCTAGCTGGTTCATACTGCTAAAGATTACAGATTGCATTGTGAACTATTCAAGGATATGCATACGTGTGTTGAAGACATGACCATCTTTTATAAGTTGTTTTTCTAACCTATTTCATTCATCTTCTCTGTGTAAGCTAATTAACTTTCCCATAATTCATTTGAAACAATTCATTGAACACTTTAATTATACAAAAATATGGTAATTAACCTAGATCGATGAAGTTACTTTAACTTACCCTCTACTCGACTAGTGTTAAACAGTGAACACTAGACAAAGATGGTCGGGAGAACTTCAGCCCGGGATTAAGATCCATGTCCACATTTTTCCCTCTACACATATCTGATGTGTAGTAGCTAATTAACAAGGGTAAATGTCAGATCGCCCGATGTAGGCACTGTGCACGTTTAGGAAACTTGCAAATTGAGTTACTTCAGAAGACGCAGACATTATACAAAATCTTATATCTGAATATATACCATTAGAAGCCATAATCTGAAAATGACAGGACCTGGAAAATCCAGCACGTTTGCATATGCGTACATAGAAGGAACCCAACTTCTGCTGGTTGTGTGTTTCCTTTTTTGGGCTTTAAAAGTAAAGATCCCAGGTGGGAGTAGGCTGAGCTTGGCAGATGGGCTGGGGAAAGGTTATGTATTGGGCTGAATCTCAGAAGGGAATAATACATTTTGGTTCTACCCTCTAGTGGCCGGTAAATGTGTCCCATCGGCAATCATCGCCGGACATTGCAAGTTACCGGCCAGCATAAAAATGCATGATAATTATTATTATGAAAAGTATGAAACAAGTTGAGTAAGACATTTTTGGGTATTGCTCAAGAATCTTGATTTTGTAGTAGAAACTCTTGGCATGGTGATATAATAAAAACCATGAACTAAGTAGTAAGGATTGAGATGAAACAGTGAGCGGTGTTGTAAAATGTGTCGTAGTCGATGGTCTTAGGCGGATCATAGAACCATGATCTCGCTTGAGGAGACTTAGCTTCACTTGTCGTGCTACATTAACCGCGTACAGATGCCATAGATATATCCAAGCCTCATTTTAAATTATGCACACTATTAGTCTCCAAATGTGTCATTGAATCATGCATGGCCTCATGGGTTAGCTAAGACTGCCATACAACTCACTGCTCCATATCAACCGTAACTAGGTTTCTTGCATTGAATCAGGTTACCTCACTAATTGCGTACCCTTCTGTCGAGCCAGTAAATATCAGAAAGATTGAGATTAATTTAAGTAACTAGCACCTGATCGAAGTCGTTGTCTACTTGATCAAGAGCATTTAATACGTACGATTGATCAAAACGATGAACTCGGGATCCAAATGCGATTTAAGTCAAGCATCAATCCAGAGTTGCATCGGTGTTACTGATACCTAGCTCGATTAACAACTAAGCATAACCTCGACTCTGTGATCCAGTTTGACCTGCAGCAATAATATAACCATACATCCTTCTTCGTCGATTGCTGGATATCCTATCGCATAATCTACAGTTCATACACATGCCCGAATTCTACTTTTTCTTCTGTACAGAATGAATTCACAGACTAGTTTATTATGCAATTTAGTGCAGAGTTGGACGCAGCTACCCTGAAGCTATGGGGCAATGGAGTCAGTGGAATCGATAGTGCCCTAAACTCGAGAACGTTGATTAAACTAAGGGATATGATATTCATCTCCATCAGGCATAATTATAGACCTAGAGTGCAATACAAGCGTCTGTTTTAATGCCTGTTTCTTCACATGGCTCGAATTGAATTCAAGCCGGAAAATCGGGTCGATATCTTAATATTGCTGGGATCGAAGTTCATATATAACATATACTCTCATCGATCCCCAGTTCACCACAGTCATCACGAAAAGCATTTAGTTTTGGATGACAATGATTTTCATATAGAAATCTTATGCACTCACGCGTTTGTGTCTGAAACTTGAGCTTAACTTAAAAGCAATACATGTTAATGTGTAAAACATTATTGAGTAGGAGATAAGCAGAAACTATAAAGTCAGAACACTACATACACCCGTCCTAGCTAAAATCTAAATGACCGAGATCCCAAATTGGATTTTGATTCAAAGCCCCAAACCTTGTCTCCCACCGAGTATGATTTCCACAGTGTGTTGGTGACTATATTGTATACAGATCGTGTGCGTAATCTGGTGTTTAAACATGTAGCGTGAGTAATATCTGATCATGTTTCAAATGAGAGGAAAACAAAAACGTTGCAACGGCTCGTATTGACGAAGAAAACCAGGTCTTATGGTTAAAAGATTAAACTTAGACGCTTGCCCGCAATTCTGATCCTCTAAACAAATTATTGTGATCAAAGTTAAGAACGTCAGACTACAGTTTTGAAATGATCGATCTCAACCAAATTTACTTACTATAGACTCACTATAGGTCAGTAACATTGTTGTAAATACTATAGGTCAATTATTTGGTTGAGTAAATTATTACTGATCGAACCGGGGTCGAAGGCCACTGTTTGAGCCGTGTTCAAACAACCTGCAAAGTAGAATCGAGGTGCAACAAAGTGACAAACCCTTTTCTCAGTGCACCCGAGATCACCAAGATCTACATATATTTCTTATTGATCATCATGTTGGAAAATCCAGTTTGAATTCTGGTACTTATATCTTGTAATTCTATACCGACTGTGGGTTAGAGGAAGAATCTTATCGGCTCTCCGATGTACTTTTTTTTTTTTGGTCAAGCTCCGATGTACTTCAATTTTGTTTTTTTTTGACACTATGGATCAACATAGCAGTAATAAATGGCCTTTGTTACCGTTTGAGACTTTGAGACTAGTAAAAATCAACTGTACACAGAATCACACACATTTGTCACATTGTAACGTACAATATTCCCTCATACATCAATCTCTAGGAGAGTCTTTATCATTGCCTTTTCTTTTCCATGTCTTACAGTCCCAATACCCAATCTCCATGTCTTTAATTTTCTCTTCTCAAGAATCTCACTTTAACTAAATTACCAAGTTAATTAACTTATAAACAAAGTTAAGCATCATTACCCCTCGAACAGTCCCAAATAACCCAAGTCTAGTATCCACCCATTTAAATAACCCGGGTCCGATTCTCGAACACCTTGGAAACTTCCACATAGTCTTGTTAACTGTGTAAAATCCCTACATTTTCATTGGCTCCCGATTTCTGTGCATGTGGGCCTCTCTGCCACTCGACCCTAAATATGGAAGACCTTGCAGCTCCGATCCCGGACCCGACCCGACCCACTAACCCACCAAAATTTAAAATCCAACTTCACCAAGAAGTGCCGCAGTGAATCCCGGCCTAAACTCCTATATAGTCATATTTCATTTCCTCTAATTTTCTCACTCACACTCTCACTCTCTCACTCAAGAAAGCAAAAATGGGGTTTGCAAAAGCTCTGGTTTTTGTTCAGCTCTCTATTCTCCTACTAAACTCCTTGGTTCGTGCCGACTTTTGGGCCATTGAAGCTCAGGCACCGGTGCCGCCGCGCCACCACGGTTACTATGCACACCCCATAGCCGCCCCTGCCCATCCTCCCACCCACGGCGGCCATCACCACCACCACCCCAAACCTCACCCACACCCACCAACCGCCGCTCCAGTTCACCCCCCGGTCCACCCTCCGGCTCACGCTCCTGCTCCCCACCACCACCACCATGCTCATCCACCTTCTCACGCCCCGGCTCACTCTCCTTACCACCACGCTCCCGTTCAGCCCCCCAGCCACCCTCCCACTCACCCCGCACCACCAGCTCACGCTCCGGCCCCAGTTCACCCTCCTAAGAAGCCCTTCCCACGTAGCTTCGTCGCCGTTCAAGGCGTAGTCTACTGCAAGTCGTGCAAGTACTCCGGCATCGACACTCTCCTCAACGCCACCGCCATCGCCGGTAAATAGAAACTCCTCGTCCGTTTTTACGTACTTGACTCCATGTATATCACTCATGGAACCCAAGCTGACGTCGTTTAACTGTGTAGGTGCCACCGTGAAGCTCCAGTGCAACAACACCAAGTACCCGCTCGTCGTTACAGGCAAGACAGACAAGAACGGCTACTTCTTCATCACAGCTCCCAAGACCATCACCACCTACGGCGCCCACAAGTGCAAGGCCTCCCTCGTCTCCACTCCCACCACTGCATGCGCCAAGATCACCGACTTCCACGGCGGACTCACCGGTGCCGCTCTGAAACCAACCAAGCCATTCCTGTCCGAGAAGAAGCTCCCCTTCCTTCTCTACACCGTCGGTCCTTTCGCCACGGAGTCCAAATGCCCCCGTTGATTAGTTCAATTTACAATCTCTACCATCCTGAGTCCTAGAAGACCGCGCCATCTTGTGTATTAGGGTTTATGAGTTTTAAGGGTTTTCCCTCCCAACATGGTTTGTAATGAATGGTTTAAATTTGGCCCTGCGTGCTTAATTACTTGGTTTACAATAAGTAATGACAGTTAATTAATTGAAATCCCTGTTTTTACTCTGGTTAAATTAGTCATCTATTTTAACGTCTAGTGATTCAACGGTCATAAGTAGATTACAGGAGTACCTGTTTGTAGAATGGCAGACAGCCAGACAGGTAGCTTTCACTTTCACTGAGAATAGAAAAAAGCTTTGAAGATAATTACGATTACATCCCCAGCAATCATAGCCTTGCATGCGATTACCAACTATATTGGATTCCAATTTTGTGACAGGTCCATTTGATTTCATCGTGTTATGTCGTTTAATCCTATAAAGGACTCTCTAGCGGGGTCCTCTTATTTTCCTGTGAAAAAGGAGTGCTGCTTTCTTACAGGGACCAAGTTAAAAGGTCCTAGTCGGTAAGGACGACACCAATAACAGGCTCTTTAGGGTTTTTGGCTTCTGGATATGTGAAAGGTTAATCATACCATGTGGGTCGCTATGTGATCTGAAGAAATTCATGTGATTTAGGCTCTGATTTACCACATGCTGTGTGGGAGGATGGAGTTGAAGTGTATCACGATGAATACGTATCACGGTACTCGTCCTGTGTGCGGATTTTTCTGCAACCCTAGTTGAGAGAAAGTTTCCGATGAGAATGTGCGTATTATGGTACTCGTCCTGACAATTGTCACCTAAGTAATGTGTGAAATTTTCATAATATATTGTGTTAAAATAAATGGTCCGACCATCTCATTGAAGAGCTCTTCGTAGCCTAATTGGTGTGGGTTATGTATTGGTTTATAAATGCATGCGTTCCCAAATCCCAACTTGGTATGGTTCTACAACGGTTGTATACGAAATGATGCCAGGCCCCGACCATGACTGGGATGCATATATTGTAAATTTTAATTTGGGTTGATATAATGTTCTGTATTCATTTTGTTTTCTATCATGGTATTGTTGTCCAGTGCTTTTTCTGCAGCATTATGATGAACTGTAACTTTTGTATGAAAGATCTGATACACAAAAGTATAGTAAGGACCAACATTCTAAAGAGCGTTAAGCGGTATACAGGTGGACAGCCACTTTCTATCGCCTAAACGGTTAGCCGGCCTCTTAAGCGGCGCCTAGACGGTTTTGAATTATTAAATATTTATTTATTTTTATACATATATTTAAACTATTTTAATGATTAAAAATATATAATGATGTTTAATATTAATTTTAAAAAAATACTTAAAATAGTCTAAATTCACATAACTTAAGTAGAAAGTCCATAAAAATATTTGAAGAAAAGATAAATAATGAAACAAATGCAATAATACGAAATCTCAATTTATTTCTCTCCAAATTATTTCCTAATTCATTCAGTATTAGACTCAAACTTAATATTCATATTTCTTTCCTCTTCTTCTGTTGATCAGATTCAGTTTTCAGAAAATAGACAAATAGTTAGAGCTGCGGCCTCTTTTAAATTTTTTTTAATATCAAATGATGGTTGAACGCTTAGGACTAAATAGAGCCAATTAGACTGCATATGACTGAATATGGCCGCCTAAGACCGCCTAGAACCACCAAGGACCGCATAGGCGGCCCCTAGGACCGCCTAGGCCGCTTAATTCACAAAACGCCACAGATGATCGTCGAGGCAAAAAGTGTGGCGGTGGGTGACTTTCTAGCGCCTAAGCGCTGCCTAGACCGTTTTTTAGAACATTGGTAAGGACAGTCAGAGGACCTGTGTGGCTGTTACAAAGCATTCACTACAGTGTGTATCATTATTGCCATGATTAAACGGATCTCCTTTTCTGTTCTTTTTGATCTGTTTGATTTGCAAAACTAATGCGCAGCATAGTCTTCGAGCTGTACACGAGAATATCTAACCTGAATATATAGTTCATGTAGTTGGAGCTGATTTCAACACAATGTAACGTCTTAAGTTTTATATATCTCATTCTTTACATGTCTGCCATTTACGTTCAATACATCTCCATCACTTTCCTTTTGGAGCATTGAAACAAGTTTGAAATGAAAATTTGTTGATGATACCTCACGCTAGAATAGAGCAAATAAATATTGGTCCATCATACCATGAGACAATTCAAATTTCAAATTCTAGCTAGCTTCTATCTTTGTTTCAGTTAATGGCGCTCGTGTTCGATCAGTACTTCCTATCTCTGCATATCATGATGGAAGATTTCTCTTTTGCGTGAAAATTGAAGATCGGAGTCGCTGGGAAAGTCAGGACTTCTGTGCATTCACTCCCTGCCAAATATATCCAATAATGTCATCACACTCGTCGGACGCCCTAGCTTGTAATGTTTGTGCCACAATAACTATAAAGCAGAAGCCCTAATGTCGCCGAGCCCAAGTATTATGAACCAAAAAACCAACTGGGCCACAGGAAAAACACACATAATCTGATATCCGTGATTGCTTTCATGCTCTCAAATGGCGAGGGCAGTGATGAATGGTGACCTAGCTTGCAGTATGGTTTTATCTTGTGATCCTAGTTGGGAAAATGAATAAACTCGATCAACAATTTGAATCAAGTCTCTTATATCATCAAATCGCACGTTATAAATGGTATGAATTGGTTTGCATGGGATTTACCATAAATCTTAGTTCAACATTTGGCTCCTGTTCAAAACAAAAAAGTTCAACATTTAGCTACAGCAATATCTGAAATCGAGTAGAGTTGTATACTTGTATAACCAACTTGTGAGCTAACATGCATGTTACTATTAGTTACAGACTTACAGCACTACTCCAAGGATGTAGCTACACACGGGCTACGGTGGGCTGTAACCCATCTCAAATTACTAAAAAACTTGTCTTTCTAGTTAAATTTTAGTGTTAAAATTTAAATTTGAAATATTAGCCCACCCCAAATTTCTATATATAATTCATAAATAGTCGTAATTTTTTTTCTAACCCAACCCATTATGAAATCCTGGTTCCGCCCTTGTCTTTGGCAACAGTTCCGTTACATGTTTAGGTAACGGCGTGAAAGCTCGAAACTGAGCATGGGACTTCAAGGTCTGAGATATAGTTTATTCGCTGCGCATCGATCAACACTTGAGCATATTGCAAATTTCTTCATTATCTTTTCGTAGCTAGTGTATACTTTCGTATTGGGGCCATAACATGTTGCTGGATTCATTTTGTAGAGAATGGGGTCATAAACGTATTTAGTAAGAGGCTTCAACATTTTAGGGTTTCCAGAATTAAAATGATCGGCATCACCAGAAGTGGATATATATATATATATATATATATATGTTCCGGTGGAATTCCGACTGGCATAGACATAAGCGCTGAGAGGAGAGAAGTGCGGCTGTGTTGGTTGGCACCTCGTTGTGAGTTGTCAGTGGTCGGAAAAGCCGAATCCACACCGTCCGTACGATGCAGATCTTCGCAGCTGAGAATTTATGTATATATATATATATATATATATATATATATATATATATATAGTCTCTATCCAGAGTGAAGGTTCACTCTGAAGTTTCAGAGTGAAGTTCCAATTTTGGGTCACACTTTTCGGTCAAAATTTTTCACCATAAGTGATTCAATATTTAGGTATGCTATTCAAGATCATCTCTACAAAATTTCATCCAATTCGGACATATTTAAGTTATTGAAATTAGATTAAATCAATGAATGAATTAAAACTGTTCAACGTGAACCGTTCGTGTAAATCTCAATTTTGAAAGCTCAAATCATTGTCAAATTGGATGAAACTTTATAGAGATGATCTTGAATAGCATATCTAAATATTGAATCACTTATGGTGAAAAACTTTGACCGAAAAGTGTGCCAAAATTGGAACTTCACTCTGGATAGAGACTGTATATATATATATATACATAAATTCTTAGCTGCGAAGATCTGCATCGTACGGACGGTGTGGATTTGGCTTTGAAAAGTTGAAAACGTGCTATTCGGACTTGCCTCATTCGTTAACCAGAACAAGTAGAAGCTCATACTATAATGAGTTCTAAGTGTTGAGTTTGATCACTTTGCTCTACTAAGGTTTTCTACTTTCATTGCCGTGAAACCTTCAATATTGGTACGTTACTAGGCTTATTAATTATGCATGATCACATTTCAATAGCAAGAACTATCAACTGCAGAGTAAACTTGATTAAAACTGATAAATAATTTGATAGATCATAGTGTGGTACGTACTGGAATAGCAATTAAAGACATTTTTGGCATGGGTTTAATAAGCAGAAGCGCGGAACTATGCATGTATGGGATAAACACAAATGTAAACGTACAATCTGTCAACAAGAATGAATTGTCGAACTCTGGCCATGTCGTCACAGAATACATAGAAGAAAGATTAATTAGGACGCGTAGAACTCTCTGCCTATACTTCTTCCTTATCTTGTTGCACGAGTAGCTAGCTAGCTAGAGAAGCATCTCAATTTTCTCTTCCTTTCTGATATAGGTTTAATTTGATCAAGAAATGTAGAAGGTCAGATACTCACAGATTTACAGAGGACAGGAAGGAACATGTGTTCCATTCCAAATTGTTTTGTATATCGATCGGTTAGTATACATATATGTATTCGATCACTATAAGTGACTAACTGACTATACTCGGCCTAGCTGATTCCTTCTTTCTCTAACCTTAAATCTTTTTCTTGATCATTTTCTTCTGTAACCAAAATTATAGAGAAGTAATAGTAATGGTATTCCTTTAAGCCTTTTAACACTCCTTATCTTTCATTTAGTTTTCCGTCCCTCTCAAAAAATAGTAATGGCATTCATCTCGTTTACTTATTTCCTTGTATTATGATCTTGTAAATAAAATGAAGGTTTCTAGCTGGCTAGAACTCTCCTATGGTATAGTGTATATTCGTCAACAAAGCTTCAGAGTTCAGATTACCCGAAGTTAATTTCTACTACAAAAATACAGTACTTCAATATTAGAATAAAGATACAAATCACCAGCAGCGCGCTGAGGAACCATATAAACGACTTACAACAAGACTAGCTTGACATATGAAAATGTCTCTATTAATTAATCACATAAAATGCAGCAGTGAATGATGATGTAATGGCTTCAAAACCCAGTAGCATTAGCTTCGTTCACAAACTTTCTTAGTCTCTCAGATATCCTTGCAGCTACCGTGCCTGGTGCACAGTCGTTGATCTATTCATGATCAAGAACAAAAATTTATATCGATGGATTATGAAGTGAACTGATTTAGTTCATTTATGAGTGTGGTTTTATAAATCATGTTGATGACTTGCTTACCTTAGAATGTATACTGTGGAAAATGGTATTCTCAACAACTGAGAAACTGGCATTTACAATGTCAGCTCCCTCTTGAATAAGCATACGGATCGACCCCTCAAACATGAATTGAAAATCCAATCCAGTTATCAGAACTACATCAAGAGCCGAACCCATTTCACGAATCTCGATCTGAGGTGATCTTAACCGGCCACCATGTAGTCCACTACCATAAGCTCCATTGTTGTCATTAATGATCCGCTCTACTCCCGTTTGCCTGTCTTTCTTCTGCTTCAATCTCTCCAAGTTGGTCTGCAACTTCTTAATGTAATTCACAGCTTCATCTATTTGATCTGGCAAAGAAGTCACTACCTGCCCCGAAAGAAACAAGGTAATTAAGTGCAGTGTAGCTGTGAACTGTGCAACTCACAAAAAGGCAAAGTGTTTGATTGTTTATGGACATGCATGTCTCAACGAGACTCAATAAGATGCATAATTTAGGAGATGAAAGAATCATCGGTTATCTTAAGAGAAAAGCCTAGATCTGAACCGTTAAACACATACAAGGTGTGATATATGTATGTATAGATATGTGTGTGCGTGTGTGTATACAGGCCTTCTCACAGAGAGAGAGAGAGAGAGAGAGAGAGAGAGAGAGAGAGAGACCCTTGAGCGTTGATGGGGTAGAAGAGAATTGAGCTCAGAGTATAGGACTTTCATCTGATTCCTCCTGTTTTTTTCAATGGTTTTTCTGTCAGTTCTGGATGAACGAGGGTACTGCTGCTGATCCATGAACAGAATAAAGCTAATAGCTTAACCCGGGTGTACCAATTATCTTATAGTCACAGGAACCCAATTTCCCACCTGCAAATTATAATAACATCATAGGGTGATCGTTATTATATATATAAACTTATACAAAGATGTGGTCTGTCATCAATTTAGTTTCAGAAAGAAAGTGAAAGGTGAATTAAAGGCAAAACATTATATATGATTAGATGCAATGCTATTACTGAAAAAAGTTTGTGCAGATTTCACAGGCCTCGCATGGTCCCAACGTGCCCCCCACCATCCTTGACCGTCAGTTTCCACAGATCACAGATGAATACACACACAAAACCTAGCTAGCTGGTTAATTAGTTCATCACTGAGCCAGAACTATAAATTAAAACGGAACCATACTCATAAGAGTCTGATAAAATATACATATGTGATATTGATAATATTTTCTTACAGCCCTGAGGGAGGATGGGACATGAAGTTCACTCGCAAAGTTTATTTGCATTTATCCTCATTCGAATTATTTTTAGCCTATTCGTCGGCCTAGTTTAACATTCCTGAATCTTTCAACAATATTCTTTCTATTCTTACAAACGTCTTAGTTAATGTACCTTTTAGAAAATCACATGAACATATTCAAAGAGTACGGTAGATTGCCAAACTGTTAGGATTTTGCAGCTAATTAGTAGCTATATATTTAAGCTAGCTTCTGATTAATTATAACGTTAATCTTGCATGTTTTAGTTAATATAAGCTAAGGATAGCCTAAGGATATATCTGTGACACTACCAGCTACCAATTAACTACATGCAAAACTAATCCTACTTACACAAACATCCTTGAAGCTAGTACTGTAAGTATGCATACGATTTAGTCCATTAATAACTAGTTAAATCACTTGAACGTACTTGAATGATCATGTTTTCTTAATTAAAGATCGAGACAAATTTCAGCTAGCTAACAGAGACGGATAAAAAACAGAACTTAACCTGAGCTTAAGACAACATCAACCATTTAGCAGTACCACTGTATCGATCGACGATGAATTGATGATGATGATGCTGCTGTCTGGCACGTACCTTCGGCCTATCACTTTCTAATTTAACTCATACAGTAGCAACCAGCATATATATTAAGTTATAAACTACTCCACTCCTCCTTAATCTTATATCCAAGCTGGCTGACGATTCATAAAGGCTGAGCATTGATTGGGTGGTTATATTCCCATTTGCTTAACGTGCTAAAAAGACCACACTCACTCTCTGACCGGTTCTTCCAGAGATATTTTTTGGTAAGCTTTGTTTTTCATGTGTATACTCCTAACTTTAATTAATCTTTGTTCACATTTATGCTTTCAATTCATTTATCACTTTATCCTCTCCAGGACCCATATACAGAAAACGTCAAGAGCACCATAGTTGCTATCGATCAGAAACGTACTGTTTGAGTGTGATTCAGATTAGACTCTGTACCCCTTTAGGTCTCATTACCAGAACCACTGGATACCATTTAAACAGTTATTCTTTAACCTAGAGCTAGATATTTTCTCTAAGAGCTAGCAGCTAGCTAGATATATATAATTTAAAACTGATATTATGTATATGCGTCGACTCGTTCTCTAGGGAGTCTGAAGTTGCAATCTATCTGTATATTATGTATATGTTTAATGCTTTACATTTTGATTGATGCAGTCTAATCTAATGGGAACAAGATAACCAGACAAATCATCTTTGCTCGCAAATTCTCATACAACATGGGGCTATCAATTCTTGCTTTTACTTAAAAAAGGTCAGGACAGTGGTAATCTTATGAGATGCTGTGACTCCGATCTTGTTGGATAAGTGAAGCAAGGATAAAGGAAGCTCGTGGTTTTGAAAATATCATGCATATACATATATGCACGTCATGCCAAAGAATTTTGGATTTTCTTTTATATATTTATCTTTGTCTTCTTTTCAGAACCACAGAATGCAAGAAATTTTCGTTTATGTAAATGATGCAAAAGCCAAATGCCACTTCAGTTCACAGTTGCGAACTGCAGTCGACGTGAATATGAAGTTATGAACCATGGCCGTGGAATTAATAGATATGCTTCAGAAGATTATTAACCACGGGCTCTGCATAAGTTAATTAATGCAGGGTTCACCGGGCTTTGAAGTACTCAATTCATTCAACATTCTGAGAAAAATTTACAATGCAAATAAACAGTAAGATCTTCTGTTCGTCAAATTACCATGAGTACAATGTTCCTTTTCATTTTCCTTTGGAATGAATTGGTTGGCATCATTACTGTCAATTTGTCATGCACATATGTGTAGTAGCTCTACTGGTTCGATCTCTATACATAGTCATGGTGATTCTGTCAATTTCTTTTTGGTAAAGCTTGGTAGGGAGCATCAAGGTCCCCAGCTCTGGACTCTTCGTACGAAAGTTGATTGATCGATCGACTTAAATGGATGGGTCTAAGGTCCAAAATATCTCCGATATTTCATTTAAAAAAAAACGATATATCTTATGGGTAAATATCGTATTTTTTCGGTATCTGCGATATTTATCCGATAATATAAAATATTTCTAATATTTATGATATATCCGATATATCTTCGATATTTTAGAGAAATATCTGTAAATTTTCACTTGAAAAAATTTATCTCGACTTAAGGATGTCTTGGACTCTCTGAGAGAAGTTTTTGCTTAATTAATCACCTCGAGGAATATAAAAAAAGGCTAGAAGAGTAGTCCCTCAATCGGCTAATTTTAATTTTTCGTAAAAGATATCCGAATAAGGAGTGAAAGTTCAAGTCTTAATTCTTATTCTCTTAAGAGTCCAGCCATATCAATGACAAGTGTTCTCTTTGAGGGAATCCAAAATAAAGGATCACATAATAGTCTCATGAAGGTCATAAGTAGATCCAGAAATCCAGATGAATAGTCAGTTTTCGAGTAATTTTAGCACAAACGGCTTACATTTTCTGCTTGCGAAAGAAAATTAGAGTATTTTTACTCTTATTCATACAAAGCAAAGGAACTGTCTTGCATATCAGAAGTTGGAAAAATTTGTACACTGCTACTACAATATAAAGTTACAACTACGTGATAAATGAGAAAAAGATAATGTGATCAATAAAAATAAATATATCGATCTAATTCATGTTGCTAGTGAACCACTTCAAAATGGCATTGATCCTCTTCATAATTGGATTATGCATGCACACCTCGATAATGAAAATGACAACCCTGCTCCACATGTTGTAGAAAAGGCAATTGATTTTGGAATTGTTGTAAATAATGTATTATCTAATGAAGTTGGAGACCCAGGAGATGATTCTGATAGTTCTAGTGTGTGACGGCGTAGCAACAACAAATAGTTCAGATGATGATGATAGTGGTGGTGGTGGTGGTGGTGGTGGTGGTGGTGGTGGTGGTGGCGGTGGTGGTGGCGGTAGTGGTGGAAGTCGACAAGGTGGTGGAGATACAAGGTTTGAATATGAACCATTTTATGTAGGTGGAGGATTTGAGCAGTTCACTTGTGAAAGTATTTTTGATCATGATATTCAAGATAAGGATCATAGATCTAGAGCAGGTGGTCATGGTGCGCAACAACATAATAGATACGGGAGGAGGACAAGAGGAGTCATTGATGATTAAAATATTCCATCAGAGGTTTTTTCAATTGCCTTAAGTTTTGATTTTATCAGTTTAGGCACATAGTACAGTGAGACGTCAAAAGAATCACATGAAGTCAACTATCAATCTGGTTATCATATTTACGAATATGATCAGTTTGGAGAAATATATGATCAATCATCGAGTTAGATTCATTTTTATTATCTCATTCTCGGAGAAATTGTCGACAAATCGAAATAGATATATGACTATCATGTTAACTATTACAATTCGTATTATATGGCTCGTATATCTTGGGCAAAGTATTGTAGTTTTGTTACCAACGTGTGTATTTTCAAACAGTTAGAGACTCTTTATGGTACTAGATAAAATTGATAATTGTATATGTTTGTATGTAATTCAATAATAAATCAATACAAAGTTTCAGAACATGAAGTCATGAATGATATTTTTATCCAATATCACTGATATATCTGATATCTCCCTTTTTAAAAAATTATATATCTACCGAAACCGATATTTTAAGAACATTAGATGGGTCAAGTCTATCACTAATAATAATACATGAGAATTCGTTTATACCCAATTTCTAGACACCATTTTAGAATAGACCCACCTATAAATTTAATTCAATTTACACTATAATAATTCAAATTATGATAATATATTGTTTTCTTTTTTTTAGTTTAATTACATATTTCCACTATTTAAATTTGATTAGTCAACTATCAGAATTAAATTTAGTTTAGATATACAATTAAGGTATTTTTTCATGATTTTGGGAGTTTTCCTTAACTCATCAACATTGCTAGAATTATGGTAATTACTTTACATATCAGTATTAATTAAGGAAACATAGCTTATGGAACCGTTTTTGGGTAAATTTTGAAAATTCCTTAATTACCCATACATGAAAAAAAAATCTTGCATAAACACAATCTAATATATTGAAAGTACAATGGAGAAACTATAACTCCAGAAATTATTTTCTATAGTTGGGAACAAACCTTAGATCCACGTTTGAAGGAGTTGATTTCAAATGACCAGGTTTTAAGGAGTTAATTTCAAATTCAGAAAATTACCCATAATCTATTTGACTATTTCTCTTCTTTTATACATTTTTTCTTAAATTCTCAAAATTAAAGGGCAAATAACAGGCACAGAGTGTGTGTGAATAGCTAGTAATAATAAATTCAAAAGACTTATATATTTAAATAATGAATGTAAAACTCAATTTTGGGTAATTTAAATTTTCTATCTAAAATGTAGATTTTCTTTCTTCTTTTGGTACTTAGTTAATGCATTTATCTTCAACAATTTGCATTAACTATTTCTTTTTCGGTCTTCTATTTGTAACCTAATTCAAAGGTAGATATTAATAAAAAAAACTTGAAAGTAGAAGTTTAAGTTTTTAACCTATCTAATAGATTTTACTTTTACTTACAACCTATATATTAGACACGTTGGTTTATATGGATAAACCAATATGGCTATATGTTAGATAATATTGGAGACTAAACTATAAGAAAATATACAAAAATACCTAGAAGAAAGATACTTACAATAAGAAAAGATTTAACCCTTTCAAAAAAAAATTGAAGAAATCAATTTCAAGAAATAACATACCTTGTTGGTAGATACCAAAGAGAATATGACAATGAATATACATAGAAGATAGTGTACGTGATACATAAATTCACAAACAAACAATTGATTTAATTTTCTTTCTCTTTGTTTTAGTTCAAAGAAAATGAATTGTTTGTATCAACATTTGTACAGTTTAGCATTTGACTATATATAAAGGTTTTTTAATGCAAATTTAAAATGAATGCATGCATAAATTAATAAGTTGTTTCCATTTTTGAACGAGAAGGGTAAAAAAGTGAAATCATTCAAAATGAAAAAAAAATTTTTTGTTTTAAAAATAAAACCTATAAAAAAGGTTAAAACATTAATTTGGGTATAGATTCAAAAAACTTTTGGGGGTGGATTTAGATTGAAAATGGGATTTTAATATTGAGGTTATGTCTAATTATCTCTAATAATACTAATAATCACTACAAAAAATATGGGTAAAAGCCACAAATGTAAAAGTCACAAAAGTATGGATATGTGGCTTTTAGTGGTGTGACTATTGCAAAAAATGCCACAAATTTCATGCAAATGTGGCAATTTAATTATTATAATAATTTAATTGTCACATTTGCATTAAGTTTATGGCATTTTTTACAATGGCCACATGGGTAATGCCCACATGTTAGCCACATATAAATGTGTCTATTACCAACTTTTTTTGTAGTGAATGATCAATGCGATAGTCTCAGAATCAGACTGGTACATTATATTTTAATTACGGTTTTTTAAATGTAATTTATAAAAGTGAGATTCCATATACTCTACTTTCTAGCAGATTATTCCATCCACAAACCGTGTAGTCTTTAGTCTTTAGCAATTGTCTGTTTATATCAATTAGCAGTGTTTGGTAGTTAGACATCCTTTTTTTTTTTATGAAAACCAGTCACCACTGTGGAGGCTTAATGCATGCTCTCAACACTTTCATACAACTATTCACCCTGCCATTTGCATTTGAATCCCATCAATTTTTTTTTTGAAGAAAATCCCATCAATTTCTATAGACAATGCAATGAGAGATCGAGTATTTTTATATGCATGGTTGAACTAAAATTAAGAATATTCTTTTGTTGATATATATTTTGTTGTCTATAAGTATCAACGGTTGTAATTGATAGATCATCTAGTATCCTTACATAAGGAGGTCATTAGTGAGGTCAACATGTTGACTTGAACACAATTCACGCAAGCGAATGTATCGTTGTTAAATAAATGAAGTATTTAGACCTTAGTTATCATACCACGGGAATTAGCTAGGTAATGACCTAATCTGAGTAATTGGATCTAGAACAACTAAAAGCACACAAGAAAATAAAAATAAAATAAATAGACAAAAAAACTATAAAGCCTTGCCAATACTCGGCCTAGTTCGCACTAAGCCTAATCACAAGCATCAACTTGTAACTTAAAATGGATATGCACAAATGAGATGTAGATATTTTTTAGAGATATTGATTTAGTGATTCCTAAATTAAATTAAAGACAAACCAAATATAAATAAAAACAAACTAATTACTAATTAAATATGGAATTCAAACAAGTTGGGAGCATGAGAGTTTTGGGGCGTGATTCACACTAACTCTTTCTTGAAAAATATTGATATTAAAGTCACAAATGCATGTATTTACAAATGTATCAAGTCCCGTATCTAATACCGATTAAAGCTACTAGACCAATTATCCTTATGGTGTATTGATTATGCCGGTGAAGGCCATAACAAACTCTCTAATATGGGCATTACGCCGACTAAGGCCGCAACATCCAAAATTAGAGACCTAGAGTGCAAGATAATAGAGACCCAAGCAAGCTTAGCTACAATTAAGCTAGCTAATAGTTACCATGCTTAAATCCTAGATGCCACAAGACTAACAAGTAGTCAACTCATTAATCTATCATCAAAATTACCCACAACATAATTTCCTAGGGTGATGATTAAGCTTAGAAACATGCTTCTAAAAACCAATACATTCAGATTTAAAGCATACATAATGAAAATGTGTATTTATATCATTTAAAACATCAATATTTATACAAGATTTGAGTTAGAGTTTCACAACCCTAACTCCTAAAATCAAATTACTCACTATCCATTGATAAATACATCACCAAATACATAGAAAATTGAAGAAAAAAAATTAGAGAAGAGAGAGACACAAAATAGGCTCACAAATTGTTATAGGCAAATATGAACCCACTTGAAATTAAACCCTCTTCTTTATCAAATTAGAAATCCTTGTAGTGGTGAATCCTTGATAATTTTGGGTCTGAGTTCTTTAAAATCTTGTTTGAGAGGTGGTAAGAATTTGATGGAGAGTGTGAGAAAATGAAATGAATTAATTGAGAAAAATGGAGATGAGAAAATGGGGGAGAGAGAGAGTGCAGCGGTGGTATTGATGTTTTTTTTTTTATGTAGGGTTTTTAATTGAATTCAAAAGGGCAGAGGCTGCCACGTGGCTTCACGTGAATGGTGAAAGGAGAGGAAATGAGAGGGGGAAAATCTAAGTAGCACGGACACGGATATGAGTGTGCGTATTGGACACGATTCGATACGTAGACATGACATATAGAAATTTTTTTGAACATGGACACGTGGTGGACACGTTGATTAAATATTATTTATAATATATATATTTATTTATTTAATTTTTTTTTATAAATTTGAAAGTATTAAAAATGTTAGATGTATATATATGTCAAAGTGTGCATTAAAATGATGAAAACAAAACTTGTTAGAATGGCTAAGGACTTGATAAGTACCTTATATAACCAAGGTTCGAATCACACCACAAGCAGTCTTATTTTTATCACGAGTTTCTCTCCTTATATATATTAAAGTGTGCATAAATATAACAAAAACTGAATCTGTTGGAATAGTTGAGAAGTTGTTGAGTGCCTTGGATGACCAAAGTTCGATTCTCACCATAAGCACTTTCACTTTTATTATGAGTTGGTGCGTGTCCGCCTGTCCGATTTGGACACTCGCTCGCGTGTCCAATTCGGACACTCGCGTGTCCAAGCCGTGTCCAAATGCGGATACGCGTGTCCGGTGCGTATTGGGGCGTGTCCGTGTCGGACACGCGATGGTGTGTCCGTGCAACCTAGGGGAAAATGCACGGCTAACATGTTTTTTTTCTTTTCTAATTTCTCTTTCATTTTCTCCATTTCCTCTTTTTTCATTTTTCATTCGGCATACAATTCCACGGAGTATTCCACTCACTTTCTGGCATTGACTAAGATTGACTCCGCCCTTGCTATTTTGTCCTTTTGTCTGAAGCTCCATTTTACTCTAATTTCGTCCGGTTTTTCCAATTTCTGCTTATTTTCTATAATGTAAATAAACATGGATTACTTACATAATATTGACATGAGGATTAACATATTTATAGTGTCTTAGATATGATTACACACGTATGAATGCGAGTAATCACATGTCAAGACAAAGTAGAAGTTGCTATATGATAGATTTAATTGCAATTTTGAAAATTAATCAACTTTTGGTCATTAAATTGATTTTTAACCATATTATGTAAAAAAGTTGAAACAATAACCATGTTGTAAGGTTGATACCCTCATTTCCTTTAAATTCAATCTTTGAAAATTTTAAGAAGATAAATCAGCAAAAATATCACAAAAAAAAAATAGAATGGCCAGAAAGTCATCAAATACCAATACTAGAATTTGAAACTCTAGCCTCCACCAGACGTACATATGATTGGCAATTCCTATATAGTTTCTTCCTCTAGCCATATATTGGCCTCTTGGGAATTAAATTAAGGAATGCAAACCTAACTTATTAAACTTCAGTAGGAATACTAAATCTGAAAACTATTTTGAATAACCCTAAATTTTCAAGAATGTAATCAAATAAACGATAATCTAATCTTAAACTAGAAAAGCAACTAAGAGATTATAAATGTATGTACCTTAAACATATAACAAATTTAATATTCTTATGTATCAGTAAGATAGTAAAATAATCTTTAAGTTTTCTCATATATTCAAGTTTGATTGTGGTGATAGAAGTAATTTGATCCTAGAAAAGAATGAATTAATGTAATAGGTTTATAAAAGGATATTAAAGATTTTTTGCACTTTCATGTGGTTATTTTTCAACTTTTTTCCAAAATATGGTTAAACATTAACTTGGTGTCCAAAAATTGGTTAGTTTTTACAATTTTTCTACACCATCGAAATTTTGAAGGATAACCTCTTTTTAGCATTTGAACTGAATATTAACCATGTTTTATCAAGGTAAAATTGTCAAAATACACCACAAACTTAGCTGAAATTGTTAATTTGCACCATAAAGTTGTATTTGAATCAATTTACCTCCTAAATTTTGTAAAAATTTCCGATTTGCACCCCATCCGTTAAATTTAACTGCTTATATCCAATTTTACGTCACATGTTATGCACATGAGGGGTAATGTTGTCATTTTCTATTTATATTTTCTTAAAAAACAAATAAAAATATTCTTTAAAAGGAGGATTATTTTTGTAATCAAATTATTTATTTACATTTTTTTTCTACATACTTAACCATACTTCGAATTATATATTCAACATACACACCCATTCAAATATAGTGCGTTGTGTATATATATATTTTTATATGTACACATTTATTTTTAATTTTCAATGTATTTATTTATATATTTTTAATATCTTTTAACATACCATATCACGTGAAATAATAAATATATAAATCAATAACATGTTTCGAAAAAAATAAAAAAATATAGTAGCAAGTGTTCCTCTTAAGTAATTTTATTAATTTATTTCATTATTAAATATGAATAAATATATAATGATAATATTGTCCCTCAAATGCATGACATGTGCCTTAAAATTGGATGGAAAACATTAAATTTAACGGATATGGTGTAAATCCGCAATTTTTACCAAGTTTAGAAGGTAAATTGATTCAAATGCAAGTTCGAGGTGCAAATTGTCAATTATGACTAAATCTGGGGTGCAAATTGGTATTTTTGCCTTTTATCAAACAATTGAAAAATAACCATATAAGGGGATTAAATGTCTCATATACCTCATTAATATTTTTGGTGAGTTCCCAAATCCCAACCTTCATTCATTGTTTCATTCAAACCCCTCGTTCAAATGGTCACTGTATGCAAATAAGGATTTGGTAGTTCTCTTTTCTCACCATGTTTTTTCCTTGTTGATTGTGCCAAATCTCTAAGGGAAGCAAAGGCAGTGGGATGAGGTGAATTGGAGTACAAAACTCGTTAAAGTCTCTCTTTTCTACCCAAGAGTTTGACAGCCAAAAGTTGGAGATCATTCTTTTGCTGTCACTCGATCTTCGATCTCCATTACATGTAGTCCATACGGTCGTTTAGAAAGCTAGTACCCAACAATGGAGGGAAGATCATTGTCCCCAGCTTGGATGCTACAAGAGTGATTGATAAAGTTCATCCTTGATGTTTCGTTTGATTGTTCCCTAATGTTCAATTACGTACGCTTTCAATTTGCTTATAGAGCATCAATTAAATATGCATAGCTAGCTAGCATTTGTATTACATATTCCAACGGAGATTAATTTCTAGGGAATAGTATTAACTACAAAGGCTTTTCAAGTACTTTTCGATCATCAACACAAATAGATTTGGTATCATTTTTTTTTTGTAAATAAAACCTATATCCCGATAGGAAAGATCATGTTCGTCTAATAGTGTAGAGAGAATATAATAGCATATGGCACAAGTTGATTGTGAAGTGGGCTTCCGGCCATGGACAATTCCAATCATTGAAGGTAGTTGTTTCTTGTTTTTGTAACGCGATTTGTAGTTTGAAAGGTTGAGAACTGACAGTAATTTAGATGAGGGTATATGAGACATTTAGTTTCCTAATATGGTTATTTTTCTTATGTTTGATAAAACATGGTTAATGATTATTCAAAGGCTAGAAAGAGGCAATTTTTCAAATTTCTCGGTGTAATCCAACAAAAGAAAAATCTCAAAACTTGTCCAAGAATCTCAAAAATCCACATCTTTTTCAGTTTTTGAGCATGTGGCACAAAATCTCCCTGATTCTTCCTATGGGTGTGCCTTCTTGCAATCTTTCTATCTCTGTCTCCTGATGGCAGCCAAACCCCGCCTAAACCTATGGTGAATCAAGCCTCCATCAGCATGCATCTCTCCTCATTTCCAATCAGCTTCTCCTATCTATTCTATTGTTACCAAGACCCTAGGTTTTTGAAATTAGGGTTTCCCCTGTTTAACGGCATCTACCGGGGGTTGGAATCTGGTAACTCTCCAACAAAAGCAGAGTTCAACATCAATGGGTAGCCTCCAAGCGGTCGTATGATATTATTGCTGGTGAAAGAGATGCAATCCCAAATTAGGGCTTTCCATAGTTGAATTTGGGGCCCTGCTCCAAACTCAAAAGTTAGATGACATTAGTCGAGTCTATTGTCATGTTTATATAAGTTGTAGAACAGGGGCTTGTTTTTTTTGTTTTGTTATATTTGAGCTTACATTCAAAAGAGTATAGACTATAGACCTATGCTACATATTAACTATTAAGACATCTTGTCTGCCGAGCCGCTTGTCTGCTGCTCGAGTAAGTTAATACTCTGAGTTTTATGCCCCGAAGCAATGTTAAACGGAATTAATTTACTTTCCCTATTGGGATTTGTGGATAGAACATGAACATATGATGTCAAGAGGTGATGGAATTATAACTGGGAAGTTGGAAATTAAAGGAGCTTATTCAGAGCTCCAACGGTGTGTCTTAACCAGTCGCACGTGCCTCAGCACGTGACTTGCTTCCAAAACTCTGTTAAGCCTCCGTCATCCACCCAACGCTCCCGCTATTCTCGAATCCCAATTGCTGTTGACTTTACGTTGCCGACCAGAATGAGAAAATGAAACCAAAACAAGAACCATAGTAAAAATGAAAATCATCAAAATGAATGGGATTTTAATTATCAAACCACTTCCAAAATATATTAAGAAATCTACACTATCAATTTCCTTCCCTCACTGATCAAACACTACAAAACAATGAAAACATGAACCCAGAAACCATAGTTAAAGACGAAGGATCTTGGTAACATAACCTTGTTGCTTAGTTCTCGTACTCGTATTCCCATATACTTTTATGGGCATGAATAAAGTCAAAAATGAACCCTGGAGCATTAGATTGGACATCCACGATAGTGGCTTCGCTGAAACCGATGACACCCAAATTTGTCCAAAACCCATTTCAAATTGAAAACCAATTATACATAGAATTAAAACTCGATGAGGGGATCACATATCACACCTCATGCATCGGCAATGGTGACCGGAACACAAAGAAGATATGCCGGAGCTGTCGAGATTTCGACGTTCTATTCTCTCTCCATTTTCAATGAATTGTCCAACAACAAGGACATTGATGATAGATATGCGAGCCAGATGGGATTAGATCTCTGCTGCAACACCGCCAGAAGGTGGAGAAATGGTCGGGCGACCCGCATTAAGCTTTGCCGGTCAAAAGTAGATCCGAGATGCCAGTTAGAATTTGATTGTTAACGGAGTTTAAAAATTACATACGAGATAAATTACATTGAATGAATGGACCCACAAGTGTGTGGTGATATTGTTTCTTCTTATTAAAATATTCACTGGTGGTAGCACTCCGTGGTGCATTATATCGCTTCCCGGGAATTAATTGCCTTATTTACTTTGTCTAATTTGAAACGTATTGCAATTACTAACCAGTGTTTTGGTCTTGTCAAAAGAAGAGAGGGATCTAATCAAGTCACTTTTTTATATTAAAAGATAACTTCATTAAGACGAAGGATTAAGAGAGTAACCAGATTCCGGACGGGGAAATCCTTACATTGAGCTGCACAAGAAGAGAAAGAAACAAGGGTCTAAAAAACAGAAGAACACAAGAAAACAAACACAAACGGACTAATTCAAGCATTATGCAGCTTGAAACCGAGCAAGTTGCATTCCGGTCACAATGGCAAAACCAAGGAACTGGTTACGCCTGAACCTCGCCCACCGCACTCGTAGACGCAGACGCAGGCTCAGTCAGTCAGTCAGTCACGTCACTTATTCGTACGCACAAATGGACGACAAATCAAGAACACTTGTCCAAACAAGTCCTGACAAATTAACCCAAAAAAAAACAAGTCCTGATTCTTGACAAACTAATGTATATAGCACCCCATGTTATGGTGGATGAGTGGATCGGAGTATTTATGATGCAATCCACCCGTTTCAATGCATACAAAGAAAGTCGTGACTCGACAGTTTTTAGTTTCATATATTTTGCTTAATAATGTACATGGGTAATTTCTTATCTGACATGTGAAGAACTTCTCTTTGTTTGGATTGAATGTTTCACATTAAATAGAAAAGTTAGCTTCGGTTTCCGATTTTTAGGTTCATAAGACCTTAAACTTCGGATGCATGCATAATGAACGAATCACTGAACTTTTCGTCTTAATTAAATTTATTTTAAAAATTTTGAAATCTCAGTCGAAAAATCACGTCACTTTTATTTTACCTAGATGTGTATCCTTAAATTAAGGTTAAAGTGCAATCCATCAAACAGTTATATTATAATCCATCAGCTGTCGGGAGTTCCAAACGTATCTACAGTTAGATATGGATAGCTCGCTAAAGGAGACTTTCTCTCGAAATGTAAGAGAAGGGATGAGAAAAAATCACGGATACAACTCATACAAGATTACATACAAGTAGCAAAAAAGCAATAAAGCACAAACGCCCATTCTATACAATGCATCTAAATTCTGAATTAGTATTTAGGAAGGTAAGTGTCAAGATCTCATCAATAAGTGTATCAACGCCATAAGGGATGCTAGAGACATGACAGGACCAAATACAGTTTTGTTTCTCGCAAATGGCAACAAAACTAACCCAAGAACGTTGTGAGAATTAATGTCAACATGTCCTTCAAAAACCTATACCCTTTCAAAAGACCAAAGATATTTTTGCACCTATAATTCAATACACTAGTCCTGCCGTGCATTATGTGACCTATAGTATAACATGTAGGCCAAGCATATCCTGTGATCAAAAGCCAGTATGGAAATGAAGAAGTGACAAATGGACCAAACTATGTAGGAAATTCCATCTCTCGAGTCACGGAAAATTTAACCAGTTATTATCAAACTTCTCTTCTAATTGCTTACAGAGATCACAGTTTGAATTCTCTTCTAATCGCTTGAAAATATCGAGGTCGGAATCCTGCCTCGCCGAGAACAAAAACAAAAGAACCAGGAGAGACGTATGAAGGTTTGAAGATAGAAAATCGAATTTGACACCCCAGGAAGGCAATAAAAGGGCACCAGAAATTCTGGTTTAGAATAGGACAGGTACCAACTCCAATTTAAAAGGGGCTAGTAAGAACAATCACAATCAGACTTTAAAACCCTAGTAGAATGCACAATGCGTAGTCCACAGGTGATGAATTCCAATCCAAAATGGCTACTTAAGAATACTATTAATCAGATTTAAAGAACCAATAGAGAGAGGAGTTCTAAACTGCTACTCATTATATGATTCATGAACGTACGGAACATGCGTATAAAAACACAAGGGAGTGCCATTCTTCCAGGAATACAAACGAGCAACATGACCCGAAATTGCCATAGGCATGAGGCATGTGTTGTAGAGGTCAAAAATGAGCTAAATTGATGACCCAGCAACAGAATATGATATTACAGTTTCCATCTGTAGAGGTCAACCATTTGTTGTGTATAATGCTAGAAAGAGACTTGCTTTACTTCAAAGCATGCCTACCAATTGCTATTAATATCACTTTCAAACTGTTTCACATGAATGTGACATAGGAGGAACACAAATAAAAAACGGCTTAGAAAACGAACCTTTCTTTAATTACAATTTGACCCGGTACTACTACAAAAGCTGGTCATAAGAAACACACTCAAGAGAACTTGGGTTTAGGCATGGGTGTACTATTTGGATGCTGGCCAACCTTGGGCGGAGTATTTGGATGCTGACCAAGCTTTTGAATCCAGTGAAGCATCCCCTTCTTATGGTCTTGGCAAGACAAATTCTGTACTAGTGTCAGCGTTCCATCTCGGGCAAGGGAAGACTCAAATTGTTCCAACACCTTTACAACCTGCCAAAACTCGGGTCTTTTATCTGGCTGCAACGACCAGCATTGCTCGATCAAGGCTCGCATAGCAGGTGGACAGCCCTTTGGGATAACCGGCCTCAAATTCTGTAAGCACCACATAGTATCTTAGAATGTGTTTAACAAGAAGCTTTATACACACAAAAAGGTGCATAAAAGCTTCAAAGATTAGAATGAGTTCAAGAATTATTTCTGCGAAGTAAAAATGAAGCAATGCAGCAATTCCTAAACCTGCTGCAAACTCATATAATTAACTCACAATGAACAGCAAGCTTCACAATGCAGACAAATATATGAGGTTACGTAATTTTGTAACTTCAGAATCTTCAGATGTATTTGATGCATGATTAATGGAAAACTAAAAATAAGAATTAAGAAAGCAAAGATCCCTACAACAGTACTATACTGCCATACCTTGTTCACTACTGCAAAAGCAGCTTGAATGGGATTCATTTCTTCGTAAGGGATTGTTCCGGCTACTAGTTCCCACAAAAGAAGTCCGAAACTGTAGACATCAACCTTTCGCCCATAGGATTTACGCTTGATCATTTCAGGGGCCATCCAGCGGTAAGTTCCAGGGTCATCAGCCAATGAATCACAGTATACCTCCTCACATGCTATGCCAAAATCAGCAATTTTCAGCCTGAAGTCTTTATCAATAAGAACATTCTCAGGCTTGAGGTCCCGGTGAATGACTCCTTGTGAGTGGATGTATTCCATTCCCCGAGCAATGTCCAAGGCAATGGCAATAAGTTTCTCTAAAGGAAGAGTTTTGCACTCAAGTTTGTGCAAGTAAGCCCTCAAGGAACCCTCATCTAAATATTCTGTGACTACACAATAAACAGGAGGCTTTCTGCAAGCTGCAATGAACTGTTTCATTGGAACAATGAATCAAATTATCAGTTTTCCATTTTTACATCCTCAATCATCCCCAACAATTCGACCCTCAACAGAAAATAATAATCATTCCCAACAATAACTGAACAAGACTTAATCATGTCCAATGTCAATAACTCATTAATCAGTATATAAAAGGAAAATTAAACAAGCTATTTAAAGAAGAAAGTTGGGGCGAGAATTCCATTACCTTGATGACATTCGTATGGTGGAGACGAGAAAGAAGATTGACCTCTTTGTTAAATTGCTTCTCCAGTCGAGCTGCCATGACTCCACCTTCATCATCTTCCGGTACCCTGATGATCTTAACTGCAACAGCTTCCTCATTATAAATCCCATGATAGAGCCTGCTATGAGCTCCATGAGCAAACTTGAGACCAAGAAACAACTTTGACAAATCAACACTATATTCATCTGCAGCATCCACCGCATTAACTCTCCCACCTCCATGATCAAAATACTTGGCCCATGGTGATTCCTTCCTCTTTGATTTGGTCGACTTATCACTGACTTTCATTGAAGCCAAGTGCCTGAGGGGGCTAGTATTCGATGACGAATGCGAGGAATGTGATCCCTTGTGTTGTGAATCCTTCCTGAACAACTTCCCCATAATTCCCTTCTCTGATTGTGCTCCCCTAGGATGTGGTGTCGAAAACCTCTTCGTCTCAGTCTTAGCTTCCTTAAACACATCACTGAGGTTGCTCTCCGGCAAAGGAGACAAAGATCTCTGCTTGTGAGCAAGTAGCTGTCGACCAGCAGGTGAAGACACACGGCTGTTCTTCCTAATCATCGAATTACTGGGGCTCGACTTCTGCCTAGTCGGAGCTGCTGCTTCTCCAACAACAGGCCTTGACTTCAGCCCTGCCATCTTCTCCTTCTGAAAATCTTGAAAGGTCAAAGGAATGGAGGTCAATCTTGAATCATCATAGCGATGTGAATCAAACCGATGGGAGAATTTCGTTCTCCGAATCCAAGAATAAGCTTCTTCCTCCATAATCTTCCCAGTAATTCTCCGACAGCACCAAAGAACCAAACCTCTTTATGTCCACAAAACCACTTCCTTAATCTCCTTCTTCTCCTCCTCCTCAAAGTGAGAAGAAGAGTCACAGCAAACTTGGTGCTCCTCAAACAATCTTAATACTAATACACTGTCTGAGACACCAAATCTCTTCAATCCCATTCACAACAGCAACAAACAACAACAAACAAGTCTTACCAGCTGAACAAAGATTCAAACTATAAATCTTTCTTAATAAGCTAAAATCAGGAGGACATTCAAAAGACACACACACGCGTCAAGAAACCAGAGACCTTATTCTCATCTCCATCAGAACCAAAATTCCCTGAAACCCACCATAGCCCATCAAAACCTCTAAAATAAATAAAAATTACACTAATGATGATAATTATATGGACCCATGAGCACCACCACCAAACCGTCCAATCTCTTAACAAAACAACAAACTTGTATTAGTTTCAAAGTCAATCACCACCTTCCGTAAAAGCCTGGAAATTCCTACGCTGAAAAAACAAAAACCTGTCAATAATAAAAAATAAAAGCAAGCACTCAATTATATTGAAAACTAAAATAGACACCCATGATTACAACCCCTATGAGGCTAAAGAAAAACAATCATATACACCACAATAATTCAGACCCAGATACAAAACCCACAACATCACGGGAAAAAGTCAATAATCCATATTTAATTCTATGAGTTAAAAAAAAAAAGGTGAGAGCTCTGGGTAGCTTACCCCAAAGGAATATGGCTCCTTCCTCCACCATGCCACGATTTATAATGTCACCATTGAAAAACAAAAACAAAAAACAAAATTTGAGAACAGAAAAAAAAAGAGAAAATATGGTAATAGATTCTATGGACCCGGATATATATACGGGGGAGGTCTTCTTCTTCTTGTTGTTCTTCGTTGGTGGTGAGAGGATGAGGAAGAGGAGGAGGTGGTGGTGGTGTGTGGGGACCACCAGGGCCAAAGTCAGAAAAGACGGGGGGATTGAAGAAATGAAACACAGAGAGAGAAGACGAAGCAGAAAAGGAGAGAGAGAGTTTTTATTTTCTAAAATAAAAATGGAGGAGGAAATTAAAGTGGGATTCCATATTTCCATGTGTCACTATCGGAGGGAATAAGGTTTTGGGGGGTTCTGTACGGTACGGTTCGCACGGTGTAATCTTCTTGTACGTGCGAGTCTTTTTGACGGGTTTTTTTTTTTGGGTGGTATGGATCATTATGATTTGATTCTCAATATGAATATGAAGATTTTGGAGAATCTGAAAGGATTAAAATGGTGCAGATCTGGAAGGTGAGGCGGGTAAGGTGATACCTGAAATGTGGTTTGGAGGGAGCACCAAATGTGGACTGGAATTGATATGAGTTGATTTTTAGTGTACGAGATAGTAATGGTGGTCTACTACGGAGATTTTGATTATTAAGGTCGTTGATGGTGTGGAATTTCATTTCTACAACAATTTTGATGTGCTTAACTGTTGCTTGGTGGTGAGTTTTATTTGTTTAGTTTCGAGGCGGTTCCGGATGATGAATGTCTAAGAATAATCGTATGGATATGATGTTTTGAGTTATTAAGGTTCTTATTTTCGGCTTCAACGCATGATCCTATAAAAAAGATCTTTGTCTATAATCTTAATTTCCTCGTAACTAATTTACCTACCTATTTTGTATCTAGTAACAAATAGCGCTGTATCAGATTAATTCTCAACAATTATAGAATGAAAACAGAACAATTACATTATTGTTATACTAGCATTTCTACATGCACCTACGCGCGCGTGCAAAAACTCCTAATTTCTTCTCTACTCTCATACAATTTTCTGGGTGGTTTTGTTTTTTAGTTTTGTATCTAAATTACAATAATATATTTTTATACATTATGTTCAGTTTTGTGAAAGTTAATAAATTATGGACTTGTTTGGTAGTTCAAAAATTTAACTATTGGAATCTCTTTTTTGTTTTATTAATAGAAGATAAATAAATTAATAAAATATATAATCACATACATTCTAAACTTGCACGTAAAACTCACTATAATGTAGTCGGGGTAAGAATCTAGATTCCATACCCACAAGGACGTAGCTATACACGGGCTACGGTGGGCTGTAGCCCACCTCAAATTACTAAAAAATATGTCTTTCTATCTAAATTTTAGTGTAAAATTTTAAATTTTAAATATTAGCCTACCCCAAATTTCTATATATAGTTCATAAATAATCGTAATTTTTTTTCTAACCCAACCCATTATGAAATTCTAGCTCTGTCCTTGCATACCCAGGTTTGAATCAAGCTCAGGCGCGAATCAGTTTCTAGGTTTTTTTTTCTTATATGAAAATAAAAATCTCCACATAATTGCACATGTGACATGGGGTGTCGTCTTCCTTGTGGCATTAGCGTCGAGGAGGTGGTGTCGTGTGGAGAAGGGGTCCATGTCGACGTTGGCATAAGGGGGAGAGATTTGAATTGAGATATGAGATCGGGTTTAGAGAAGGGGTAGTTAATATATAAGAGGGGTTCAAATGTCTCTTCATTTGCTTTCATTGGATCAACCGATCGGGTAATAAGAACTGATTTGGGCAAGTTTTTCCATGTTTATGTTCAAATGGTCAAAAAAGCCCAAATAGATATTTGATGCACTAAAGATGAATTAAATAAACCAAAACTAAAAGAGAAAAAAGTAAAAGAATTAGAAAAGAAAATAAATTGATTTGAATTGGGAGTGTTTCAGTCTCATTAAAAACTTAACGGAATATTCTAACGGTCAATTAACAAATGGATACGTTTGTCAACAAATTTGAGTTTAAAGATATACTAATTTAATTTAAAGTCAATTGATAAAATTATTTTTAAGTATAAAATATAAGATGTCACAAATATTTAATTTTAAAATCAAAGAAACAAAATTGTCGCTCCAGCTACATAATTTATGTTCTTGTACGAAATGAAAGTACGAGACTAATAACCGAACAATGGAACTCAAGTAGAGATCCAAATTCCGAAAGTACTTATTTAGACATGGCCCAGATAATATAGAAGCCCAAGCAGTATATGAGGTCGAATGGGTTGACCTAGCACGATTCAGGAACAGCTAGTAAAGGACTTGATGAACACAATAGCTAACTGTAAATGCTGCAACTCGTTAATGAGATTCATAATGTAGAAGAGAATATATCGCTGATTGTGCTTATATTAATCATACTGAAGACACAGTAGTAGGCAAAATAATAATATACATTTATTCTCGCTAATGTTATATTCGTGTTCGACGCATACATGTTGAGTGATTACGAAGAAAATCATTATAATTTGGGATAAAAACTTTTGTTTTCTTCGAATAAGGAAAATATATATTGTTGGTAAGAAATGGATAGGGAAAGTTCGTTAGATGCCTATACTTATACCTTTTAGTTCTGCTTTCAATTGATTTATTCAAGCATACTGCTCTTGTATATTGTAAGTTGTAAGTTGATGCGTTTGCAGTGACAATATGCTGTGGTGTGA
Source organism: Argentina anserina (assembly GCF_933775445.1). NCBI lineage: Eukaryota > Viridiplantae > Streptophyta > Magnoliopsida > Rosales > Rosaceae > Argentina > Argentina anserina. Next base: position 2,451,925 of record NC_065874.1, on the reverse strand, counting down.
GCATTGTGGTGGTCATGTTTTTACAAGACTCTTGATGGCAATTTTTTTATGTATGTTTATACCTACACTAGCATAGAGCTAATATGACATGACACCAAACATAATTATCACTCTTTAGGCAGACCCTACAAGTCACTATAAGACTTAACCTTGATATCCATATCGTACCTCATCATACAAGCTTTCAAACGATAGTCGGAAGCCGCCAAGACATGACCGGGAAGTCATATTTGGCCTCACCAAGATAGCTCTACAATAAGCTTTGAAGACTAGAGTTAGAAAGTTTGTCCAACATTGAAGAATATGTAAAGGAGATGGGTTCTCTTACCTATAAAAAGGATCTCTCCTCCCACTTAGAAATGATCCAACTATTATACTTATATAATATAAGGCTATTTGCCTATAAGGCTATAACTATCACTCATTAGGCAGACCTACAAGTCACTATAAGACTTAACCTTGATATATATATCGTACCTCGTCATACAAGCACTCAAACGATAGTCGGAAGCCGCCAAGACATGACCGGGAAGTCATCTTCGGCCTCACCAAGATAGCTCTACAATAAGCTTTGAAGACAAGAGTTAGAAACTTTGTCCAACATTGAAGAATATGTAAAAGAGAGGGTTCTCTTACCTATAAAAAGGATATCTCCTCCCACTTAGAAATGATCCAGCCATTATATTTATATAATATAAGGCTATTTGTCTATAAATAGTGGATTCAAGTTGACGTAAATTACCCTCAAAGAGAGAGAGATGAACCACTATACTTCTGGTGTTCAAACTAACGCTAACCCACACTCAAAAATTCATGAATAGCTAACTAAGTAGATTAGCCACTCCGACAATTAACTATATTAACATTGGTGTCGTCTGTAGGAAGCGATGACAAAGAGGTACTACATAAATTTCCAACGTTTCAAAGATTTACCCTCATCTCGCGGGGATTTGCGGAGCGCATTGAGGATCAAAAATCTTGTTGTGGTGCTAGAATCAACAAAAGTCAGCAAGTCCGAAGAGCAGTGTAATTCAGAAGTAAAGGTGGCAAACGGGCCGGGCCGGTCCATTTTAAACGGGCAAAAAACGTGCTTGGGCCGGCTCATTTCTTTATCGTGACGGGCTCGGGCCGTGCCATTTCCTTAAATATTAAGCCCGGCCCGGCCCACAGCCCAAGCCCATGTCGAGCCGGGCCAAAAAGCGAGCCGGCCCCGCCCATAAGCATTATATTACACAATTAAAATAAAAAATATTATGTACTTTGAATATTTATTTTATATAACTATTTAGAGTAGTAAAATAAAATAAAATACTACAACACATTTCATAATCTTATTTTAAAAATGTTATGTATCTAAAAAATAATGACATTCTATTCAGTATTTTGATAATACTTGTGAAATATTATAGTTAAAATAATGAAATAATCAATAGATTTTAATTTAAAAAGTATAATATTCAAGTTTAATAATGATAATTGTTTAAATATTGATATAAATAATATAAAATTATGTGTTTAACGGGCCGGCCCATAAATTAATCGTGCCGGCCGTGCCGGTCTTCTAACGGGCTCGGGCCGATTTTTAACGGGCCGGGCTCGGGCTTTTGGGCCCATTTGCCACCTCTATTCAGAAGCAATGTTCTTATCTCTTGGCTGCGCATCAAGCTGCATCGGCGCCATAAAAAAACACAAAGGAGAGAAACTTCGAGCGACCGAGTCTCAAACAATAAGAGGTCCAAGCGTCGAGCGTTCCCTGCAATCAAAGATAAGATTCTAAAACTCCAAATTAAAGTTCAAATGCCTTAGTTACGGCGGAATGAGGACAAAGTATGATTATAAAATGATATTTACTAGTCACTTGACCATTCATATTCTTATGTAGGGCTGGGCAAATTCGGTTCGGGTCGGTTTTTGGCCCAAACCATTTTCGAAACCGACTCAATCGGTTGGGCCAAAACAAAAACCGAAACCATATTTGAATGAGTTGGGCCAACAATTCGGTTTGACCGAATTTTGAATCGGGTCGGGTTCGGTTATGGTTTTAACCGAATTCATTGTAAATGAGCTGATAATTCGACCCAATTGCAAAAAATTTAAAATTTGCATGAGGTGGGAGTCGAAACCCTTACCTCTTAGGTGTAGAGAATGACAAGGAACCACTGCACCAAACTTAGTTCTTGTTATTTTATGTGCAAACAATAACTTTATTAACTTATAATGAATTTATTATTATTTTTAATACATAAAAATTAATTCAGTCGGTTCGGTTTATAAACGGTCGGTTCAACCTATGAAACCATTTTCGAACCATTTCATTTCGGTTTTGAACTTCTTGAATCCATTTGAAATCGATTCGGTCGTCAAATCATATATTCGGTTCGGTTCGGTCGGTTTATCCATTTACAATCGGTTTATACCCACCCATATTCTTATGTTGGTTGTCTCTTGTAACTTAATTTTATATTCTTTTATGGAGGCCAAAGCCAATGCGCAGTGGTAGGAAACAAAAGTTCAAGCACCCCCAAAAACAAAAGTTCAAAGTCCCAAACTGCAAGCTTCAACAATTTGGGCAGCAAGCTTGTGCTTGCACTAGCAGAGACCAGGGCTTTGCGCATCACTCAGGTGCCAACCCATTTGGACACCCAAAATTCTGCAATGGGGACCGATCCCTCACATGCGTTGTTAACAGCGCCGTCGCAAGCCCACTACGCCATCTCCTCATTGTCATGAAACTCCGCCAGAGTGCAAGGAGTAGTTGCGGCGTTAGTAGACTCTCACTCACGCCATGAGGTAATTACGACACAACAAAAACAAAAAGTTGTAGCGCCTCCAAGAGCAGCGCAATGATACTCCTCCCTGCAACGCGCATCACCTCCCCGCAACACCACGACCTGGCGTCTCCAATCCGCAACGCCTACTCGTAGCAACTCCCGCAACGACCACGCATCACCATCACTTAGTTACTCACTACAACACAAGTCCGCAACGCCAAAACTTTAACATTGAGCGCCCAATTCAGTGCAATTAAAAGTGATCGACGCAACACTGCATCAAGCAACACCACTGCGCAACGCCCTGCCCAGTGAAACAGTGCCATGTCCCGACGTTTCCAATGTGCAACGCAGCGCAATAACAAAGCCAAAGTGCCAACACATTAACGTCATTACGGGTAACTCAAAAAATCATTATCGAAGCAGGTTCACACGCAACGCCAACAATATTCACTAGTCTGAGGACACCCAATGCCAAAACTCAACACCACGCAATTGTCAAGTTTTGAAAAACCAAACTCAATGAAATCTCACGCACACCATTCTGTTGGGGTGTATATGTTGCTGTTAATTGTCGCATGATACCATGAACCTTGCAAAACTCATTAAATTCTTTCGAGGTAAATTCTCCTCCTCGATTTGTTCTTAAACCACACACAGACAAACCAGTCTCCTTCTCCACAAGATTTTTATAACATTTAAACATACTGAAAGCTTCACTTTTCTCAGCTAAGAAGTACACCCAAAGTTTTCGATTGAAATCATCAATGAGATTTAAGAGATACCTCTTGTTACTATTTGAGATTGGTGTTATAGGGCCACAGATATCAGCATGCACCATTTAAAGTTGTTGTGTAGCTCTCCACTGATTCATTTTTGGCATGTCCTTTCGCAAGGGCGGAGCTAGAATTTCATAATGGGTTGGGTTAGAAAAAAATTTACGATTATTTATGAACTATATATAGAAATTTGGGGTGGGCTAATATTTAAAATTTAAAATTTTACACTAAAATTTAGATAGAAATACATATTTTTTAGTAATTTGAGGTGAGTTACAGCCCACCGTAGCCCGTGTATAGCTACGTCCTTGTCCTTTCGGTGCTGCTTCCCTACCATGCAACTAGAACATAATTTGCTCGAAGCTTTAAGTTGTGGAAGATTGTTGACCAGTTTCTTGTACTACAAGACTCTCAGATGCTTGTGACTTAAATGCCCATAATGTTAATGCCACAGCTCACTAGCCTCATCTGTCTTTACCTTAAAGCAAGTTGACGGCTGTATTTTTACCATTGCTAAAAACACAAACATCATGTTGGCGGACATTTGACTCTCCATGATGCACCCTCTTCTAGGATGATAAATTCTACAAACTCCATTTTGTATCAAGATTGCAAGTCCCTTCTCTTGTAATTGGCAAATGCTCAACAAATTATTTTTCAAGTCTAGAATATAATAAACATCACTTACAATCTGAGTTACTCCATTTACTTCCAGCTTGATGTTTCCTCTTTCCATCACATCCATTCTTGAGTTATTTCCGAGCTTCACAAAATGTCTAAACTTCTCATCAAGATCCATGAACCACTGCTTATTTTCAAACATATGGTTGGAACAACCGGAGTACAGAAACCAAACTCCTTCACGATTCGCATTGTTTAGCTCAACATGTGTCATCAGCAACATCTCATCTTCTTTATCCAACTTAGCATAATTGACTCTTGTTTTCCAGCTAGGGCATTCATATTGAAAATTACCCAGCTTATGGCATTCAAAGCATTCGATAATTGCTTTGTTGAAGCTTTGCCTTCCCCTGCCTCGTCCTCCTCGAAATGCACCTTTAAATGCGCCTCTACCTCTGCTTCTTTCTGCTCTATCTTCATGAGTGATCTTTAGAACTTCTTCTTCTTCTTCTTCTTCTTCTTCTTCTTCTTCTTCTTCTTCTTCTTCATGGCCCTTCATTCTCTGTTCATGAACAAGAAGACAACTCTGCAACTAATCAATAGTCATCTCTTCCATGTTGTTTGATTCTCCAATCGAGCACACGACATAATCAAATTTTGAGACCATTGATCTCAAATCTTCTCAATAATTGTCATTTCACTCATACTTTCACCATTAGTCCTAATGACCTTCATTTTGTTGGCTATAGTTAAAGTACGAGCAAAGTAAGCATTTATTGACTTTCCTTCCTTCATGTGGAGAACTTCAAATTCTTTGCACAAATCTTGCAGATGTGCTCGCTTGACCCTTGTTGAACCTTAAGACTTTTGTCTCATAGAGTCTCATATCTTCTTGGTTGTGCTTCTGTCAAGGATTGTCTCAAGAATATCTTGATCAATTGCTTGATAGAGAATATCCTTTGCCTTGAGATTCTTCAGGTTCTTTTCTTCTAACAACTTTTCTTGAGCCTCAGTGGTTTGGCGTCTCTCTGCCACCACGGTGGAGAATGTCCTTGCTCCTACGGTCTCCAACGTAATTCTGTTTTCAACAACGTCCAAATATTGTTCGGAACGTAAGAGATTCTCCATTAATTATGCCCAATGATCGTTGTGCCCGTCATACTTAGGCACAATGATATTGCTACTTCCCTCTGCCATCTCTCTCAATTCTTACTCTCTCTTTTTCCTCACACACCCTCGTGTTTACTCTCAATCAAGCCCATTGGATGGGGCTCTGATATCACTGCTGAAAAACCAAACTCAATGAAATCTCACGCACACAATTTCTGAAGGATGATTCTTATTAAATTATTGAAAGAGCTTTGGCTTATAAAGCCTTCTTTACACATAACTAAAACAAAGAACAACTCACGTCTTTAACACCTCTAAAGATCGTAGTAACACAACTACATAATAAGTCAAATACTAACATCATGCTCCTTATAAGTAGGAGTTATTATCAAACATGAATTCAAATAAATCCTAACTGACTAATTGACCATCCTTTTACTGCACCAATGACCCTAATATCAAGCCCGCATCGTAGCTAGCGTCTTGAAAAAAAAAACCGCAGCGCAATGAATCCTCCGCCAGCGCAAGATCAATTACGGGCACTGCCTTACAAGTTACAACACCGCGCAACGCCACAACTCAGCGCATAGCACTCCCATTAGCACCATCACAAAGACAAGTCAACACGCAACAACACAGGCGCGCAACAGAGTCCCGCAACGCAAAAGCACAAAGAAGTTTGCTTTCAGATCTACAAAGCTAAAATCATCTTTATACATGCAGCCAATCACATTGTAACTATTTGATTGTGAAGCATGTTTACAACCAATATACATGCACGCCAGAGCGCTGGATAACTATTAGATGCCATGTTTAAATCCATTTGCATGAGCTACTATGGTATGATGCCACGCATCAATTACACACACACACATATATATATATAAATATATCACTTGTCAACCTTACGTAAGTCAATACGTAGCTTTTGCATGCCATATACACATGATATGTTTCTCATACAAGAGTTTATGTGGCCAATACCGATAGAGCGCAATGAGTATACCCGGTTACCCATATATATATATGCAAAACACTATGCTATATATATAGTTACGCATGAGAAGCGAACTTTATATTTAGCGCATCAATGCCACTGTTAATATTCTCTTGCAAAATTAGCTTCGGCATGTATGATTATCCAACAGTAGGACATCACACTTGCATACGACACTAGATAGCTGCAGTACCACATGCAATATCTATGCATGCATGACAACAAATAGTCACAAGCAGACAGTGCAAATTAGTCCACTAAATCAATATAATTAAGTTCCTAATGACTTATTTGTTTTACTACGAGGAATTGAAAGGAGAACGACGCCAAACCGGGCATCTCCTCAAACGCAAAACCAAAAGGCTATTTGCAGTCCCCCGAACAATGGAGCGACAACTCCAACATGATTTTAGTACTTGCATTGATCGCTATCCATGCTTATTTTAGAGTGGCATAAGATAAGTAAAATGCTTTGTCTCTCTACACACATAATCTTTACATAATGTTACTACTTTTTATGGATGCTTACAAATATATCACACTTGATATGCATGCTCATATGACTTTTAAGCATTTCCTACAACATTTTTGTAGAGCTAGCAAAAACACATGTCATATCTTACAAACGAATATCATGCTTTTGTCAAATCTTGAAGGCTCATAAGCATGCCCACAAAACGCAAAATGCCGTTAGCAACTTCAGTACAAGAATTTGCTATGCCACAACCATGTTTAAGTTTAATTGTAATTCAATTAACTAAACATGAATAACTTATCTACTTAAGCAAAAATTGATGCTTAAAGAATGCGTGACGCACACACTCAAATATCAAACTTGATTGTGCTAATAAAACTAGCTAGGAATTATTCAAACTATTGTTCAAGAAAACAATTAAATTTTTTATGCATATTGTTGCGAAGTCAAAACTACTTTCCTCGCCAAAGAGCGAGAGACCTTCCTCTTATAGCACGAGAGATTTTTCCTTGCATAGCGGAAGCCGGAAGACATTAGCCCAAAGATAACACATTAGTCCAAATCGCATTGCACGAGACTAGCTAGTCCAACTATATAGAGGCTACTCATACCCTCTATATACATTTTGTTCAGCTAAGCTTTGCACCTTGTACGTTTCTGCAATAACATGTTTCAGGAATCAAACACTGATTGGGTAATCATCCAATACAAAGTAAAAACTCATACATGCATGGATAGCGCGCAAGAATATATATATATATATATATACACACACACACACACACGACTGTATTGTAATCCAACCTAAGCCAAATATCCCATAATTGGCATTAGACCGTCAACTACTTAATCTTTGAATTTGAACCAAATCTGACTTGCTCTAGCTATCAAACTTACAGTATCTTCTTCTTTTTGGATGAAAAGACATACAGTACTCTTTATTAATTTATCATCTATTGGCATGCAGAAGCATATTCCAGGGACAAAAAAGAATCCGAAACTATTATCCGATCGCATGAAGGGGATGCTAATGGACAAAGTTCTGTTGTTACCATATGTCGGAGCATGCATGAATCAGACATGAGGAGGAACAGTACGTGGCTTTGGAGTTTTATATATGACCTGATGGGGATGAATAATGGTCTTGAATGATTAAAACTGATGTAAATGATATCGGTGATGTGATAATTGAATGTTCACTGTCATCATCTTGTGTTTTATATGAAACGGTGGGCTATTGCTCATCTCCAGTATGCATCTCTCAGCAGATAAACTATGTCCCATGTACCCTAGCTAGCCCTGTTTTATAAGAGATGACGAAAGTAGCAATAATGTGTATTTAGATACGGAGATGGTGTTCAATTCGCAATATATATAATCTACACCATGATAAAATTATATAATGACAAAAATTTAACAAAGAATGAGATACCTCCAATACCAAATATATGCTTCTATTAAAATTACAGCACAGAATTCAGTATCTCTAAACATCGTTCAATCTATAATCCATTTTACATTTCAATGGAATGAATCGATAGAGTGAGTCTTCTTATTTTTATTGTCGATCAGTCCCTCACCCAATTGTACGTGTTTCTTTTTATCTGATCACTGATCATCTCATGCATTAGTCGCGCTCCGTTGATGTTTAGCTCTCTGATTTTGAGACCAGATTCGATATCTACAGACAAACACAGACATGTATGAATGGGGATATATTTATTTTTATTCAGATCGAACCTTAATATATTTATTGTTACTTCAGATCAAGCCTTAATTAAGGATGAAAATATGATTTTTTTTCCTAGTCTATACAATATGTACATGCAAACGGACTCGCAAGTACTACTATTCCATATTCGACTTTCTTTAGTTCTTAGGATCAAACTCATCGGCAAAAAAGATCATGAACGAAACGCTAGATGAACAATTCACACAACTGCAACCGCTGCGCAATGCATATTAGGCATTATCTCCCCTAGCAAATCAACAGTTAGCATTGATGACTTCGGCCTCAGACGCAGCCGATCCGATTGCCCCATTGAGAAAGGTGGTGTTGACGTCGTTCTCTTGCACGCACCAAGCCATTTAGCTTGCATGTACTTCTGCTTTCTCCACGGCCCCATGTGCATTTTCTTCTCCTTCATGCACTTCTTGGCAGCCGAACACAAAATTTTGATCAAATTTTGAAGTCTCTCAACCTTGCTGACAAAGATTTCGGGAAGTCGTTGCACCAATCTGTTGTATTTATCGCTTGCTCTGGCCATCTCAAACTCGGCTCTGAAGTTGAGTTCTATGATCACCCTCACCTGTCCTTTCCTGGAGCTTGAATTGTCCACTACATCCAAAAATGTGTGCTCGCCTAAACACAGAGAAAACGCAAGGTTTAATATAACCAAGTTGTTTACCAAATTTTCGAAATAATCCCAATTAAGGAGTGGGTAGACTGTGTATCAGAGTACCAGACCAATATACAATATCTTTTTGGTTTGGTTTATAGCGATGAACAGAGTCTTCACAGATTCAAACTAGTTTTAGAAAAAGAGCAAATTGGTAGAACTTAAATCATTATTATAAAGATGTTAGATCACTTATCAGAGAAACAGAGAAGTATATGAGATTAGGATATATGTATTCTAAGATTAGGTCTTAATCATGAGCATCTTCCTCAATGATCTCGATCCTCATTATTTCAATGATAATGAGGAAATCAAGATGTTTAAGAAAGATGGAGGATGATCAAGGCATAATGACAATTTACATAGAAAAAAGGAGGAGTTACGTGATCGATCAGGCTAATTAAATAATCAAATAACATTGATTGAATAACATAATCGTGGTCGGTTTTCTTACCTGAAGGAATATCCGGCGAGCTTCTCCACCTGGACTTGCATATAGCACTGTCGTAACCAGCATTGCAAAGCCTGCCGCAAACTTCCCTCATAAGGCAACTCCGGCAACCACTCGCAGCCTTCCCACAACCGCATACCCCAGCTCCTGCCGATTCTCTCACCGCCTCCTTCGTCACACTCCTAATCGTCGTCTCTAGAGAACTAGTCCTACACAACGTGGCCTGCAACACAGATCGATCACAACAGTTAATACTTGTCTCATTTCACAACGTTAATTAGCTAGCACTACATCAGGAATTCAAGAACGCAACGCTAGCTAGATAAGTAATTACTTGTAAAATCTGGTTCTGGTTCTCCCAAAACTTCTTATCCTTCTCATCCTCTCCGGCATCCTCTTGATCATCGTCCATGTCAAACATCGCTTCATTTTCTTGACTACTCTGGCCCCCGTCGCTGCTGCTGTAACTCTGCTCGAATTCTTGACATCCATCTTCCAGAAACCCGAAAACCATGCCGGAGAAGCTCGCTGCCAACAGCTCCTGTGCAGTGTTTGCCGGAATTCTGGCCATATTTTGGACTAAGGTGGTTCACAAAACAAATGGTGTGATTAACTTGGCAAGAATCTTGTGGGTTTTTCATACATATATATAGTCACATACACATACCACTAGCAGGTAACGAAACCTCACTGTTTGGATTAGGATAGGGCCCATAGATTTCACTGGTTGGTTTTGGTTGCTACGGACAAAACAACTTTATTTGACTACTTTCATGTCATCCATTTAGATTAATAACACATGTTATATATTAATTATGATATAAATGTAGTTATCTATATAAATTAATAATAATAAATAATATTTATCTAATTTACATTTAATAAAATTTTAAAATTTATTATTTTTATAATTTTTCAAATTTAGAATTTAGTGTTTACGGGGGGTTTTAGTGTTTATGTGAGTTTAGTGTTCAAATTTTAAAAATTTTAAAACCCTAAATCTTTAATATTAAATAAGTAAATTCGTGGATCACCCCTTATATGTCTACTCATGTCCACCCGTAAAAGTCACATGTCTTAAATTTTATAAATTAATTAATTATTTATTTTTACTATGTGTTATTAATTAATCTAGATAAACATAATTATATCATAGTTAATTTAGGATACATAACGTTTATCTAAGTAAGTAGACACGAGAGTGGTCAAAAAAGATAATCGGTAAATTTACTTTTTAATCTTAAACTCTATCTTGAAACCGTAGACTCTTTGTATAAAAACTATTTATTATTATTGAATTTAAGTTAAAAAATTAATAAATAGTTTTAAAATTTTAATAATTAATTATGATAGAAATATAGTAAGTAAAAAGAACCCATAACATTAATTTAGGTGGGTAGAGAAATAAAAAACGGTCAGTAAATTTACTTCCGCTGCATGGCGACGAGGATCCACGTCAGTCAACTCCAATAATTGCAACAGTTCTGGGTTTTTTTTTTTGGAAGTAGTTCTGCTGGTTTTTCTGGACCGGGGGGATATTCGAGTACATCCAACTTCCATTAACAAAAAACAAGAAATTAGAAATTAAATTGCTCTACCTATTTGATTGGTAGGCCCCTAAACACGATGGAATTATTAGCTTGATGAGGAAATTGGAGCAATATCAGCCGTGGATCGATGGATATTATCCCCGTTGAGGGGCCCATGTGTCCGGCAACCTACCCAACATTATGGAGTGATTGGAGGGTACTTCGTAGTATTGGATTGAGATTGAATACGCGGCGTCCGGGCCTCGCTTAATCATCTCTTTTTCTCTCTGGTTTCCGGATAAGGACGGGAACTAGAAGGTTGGCGACGGTGGGCGAGGAGGTGGTTGAAGGGGCGTTTTGGTCATTAGAAAGCCCAATTTTTTCTTCTGAATCATTCACATTAATGCGTCTTTGTTCATATAGTCTGTCGCGATCAGATGATTAGTTCGCTGTGCGCACATCATACATGAACGTAGGGGTGGACTTTTAGACACTGAAAAACTGAAAACCGACCAAAATCATACCGAACCGATACTGAAAAATCGAAACCGAACAAAATCGATCTATCAGTTCCAGTTTTACATCAAATTGAATAGTTCGGTTTCGGTTTGCGGTTTCGTCCGTGTAAAAAACCGATCAAACCGAACCGAATTGAATCGACATATATGTATTTAATCATTAATATTTAATATAGTAATAGGTGTATAACATGTTTATATTTACTAAGAGTTACATACGATATACATGATTTTACATGATAATGACCTCGAAATGTCTAACTTAATTGCTCACAGTCTTTAACTCATTAAATATTACGTTTGGTTAATACTCTATCGTAACTTTGTTGATTTTATTTGTTGTTTATAACTTATTGCAATCTAGTTTACTTATTTACTAATTTGAAGTACTAAACTTGTAGCTTACTACTTTATTTTGATTTTAACTTTTGTTTTAAGTCAAGTGTGAAAAGTTATTACAAATGATAGGTTATTAACCGAAATCGAACCGAACCGAATTATAGGTGAACCGAAACCGTGGTTAATAGATAATTTTTTTCAGTTTCGGTTTTGAGAAATACAAAACCGAGACCTCGGTTTCGGTTTTCGGTTAGTGCTCTTAAACCGAACCGATGGAACCAAGTCCACCCTTACATGAACGTAATCTAGATTATTATCAATTTTGACTTAACACTAATGAAGTCATCCGAAATAGTGCAATGCTAATCGCTTCATAACTCCGTGTTATAAATTATCGATTGATAATAACTACTAGTGAAAGGATTAAGCTCGTCACTAAATTTAATTTATACATAATGCATAACGTATCGTTGAATTGTAGAACAATTCATTATTAGAATACCGCTTACTTGTGTGATTAGGTCTTAAGGGTTTATGGACTAAAATTTCCACCAACATCTTCTCATAGTCTATAGAGATGTATTTTCCATCATATACAATGAGACCTCATCATATGAAAGCATGCATAATGAGAAGATAATACCTTGCGCTATTGAACTACCTAGAGATCCTTTAAAAAAACTAAAGATCATCAAGCTTTTCTACCTAGAAGATTGCCCACCAGCCACATTGTATTAATTAGCTAGGCATGCATCTACATCGGTAAATAAGTAATTAGGTAGGAAGAAATATCACTTTGATCGTTAAAGCATGCTTCGATCGACACTTTAGTCCTTAAATTTGTGAAAACTTCACTTTGGTCATCTAACTATACTATATGTATATCACATTGGTCATTCTATTTATTATTTTCACTGTTTTTATTTGTTAACTTGAAGAATAGTTCGGAGATTAAAGTAATCAAACGATAATTTTTTCTTAATCTTTAGCACAACAGTTTAATTATTTTCTAATTAATTAGAATGATAAATATGATACTATATATTAGGATTTAACATTCAACTAACAAAAAAGATATACAAAATGACAAATATGACATGCAAGTAGTATAATTAAATGACTAAAGTGAAGTTTTCAAAATTGTAATGAACAAAGTGTCGGTGTGATATTTCTGCCAATTAGGTAATATAGGCCTTGATGAAGTAATATACTATAATTGATTAGAAGCACAGCATGTCATCGTGGTCAAAATATATACAACGTCAGTCTAGTGGACTAATCCTTCCAAACACTACATTGATTTACTATCAAAATAAGCTTGTTTTTCATCTTTAACATGTTCACGTCCCGATCCATAGATAATGTACGTACGTTGCTTACAATTTTTGCAGTCGTTTTCCGGTCCCCAAGTAAACTATTAATTCTACGATATATTCCAAGTTTTTCACTTTTTCCAGCTTCAGTTTTGGCCATATTATTTTCTGGTCTTCCTTACTTAATTAACAACTGGAACTCGAATGATCAACTTGCCTTTCTTAATCGGTGTATGGAATTGGTCATTGTTTATTAACAGGCGATGCATGTTGAGTTAATCTAATAGAGTGCTTATAGTTGGCAGCATGTAATTTAAAGATACGATAAAGAACAAAACTGGGAATCAAAATTCACTGTGAATCCAGATACTAGTTGTCGACCACAGCCACATTAGTTTTGCCAATTTGCTGATTCTTATAGATTGGGATGAGATATATTGGATTGGGTTAACACTTAAGATCTACAAACACAATAAGGTTTGTCGAATCATCATACATATCTAAACTCGTTTATAAAAGATCAAGTTGGGGCTCTAGCTACCGTATCCATTGAGCATATTGAATAATATATGTTCATGTTTCGGATCTTAACCTGATGACCTTGATTAGTCACTGATCCAATGTACGTGGCGATGACTTATAACTTGTCAACTGCTTCATTCAAGCTATATCTGGGAGCTTGGTAACTATTATTCGATGAACACTGACGAAAGCAACATAAACATGTGTCGTCGTACGTACATGAAAAACCCAAATTAATACTCCAAGTAACCAAGAAGCTATATATCATGCCATCGATCGACCAAGTATATCATGTATATCCTTAAGCAATTGTGTGGCTCGCTTGCTGCTGTATAACTGGGACGTATTTTGACAATAACAAGTATATATATATATATGAAAACAATCGAGAGAGAGGACGTCGGACATTCCACCGACCAACAACGCGCAATGACAACGCGGATAGTGGCGTGATCTTTGACGTCAGCACTTTAAAGGTTGTGCGGACGTTCTCTCCATAACCGGCATATATGTGTGTGTATATATATATAGGCCGTTTCAGGTGCACAGCGTCCGCACCTGAAAATTCTCCTATATATATATATATAATGGCCATTCCACTAAGAGAATTTTTTTGTTAAATGGATAGCTCATTCACCAATTTTTCGATTACATTTCCACATTTCCACCGTTTAAATTTTAGGTTGTAATGTGTAAATCATCTTTGTAAACTTTTAGTCAAAATGATGATTGTTAAGATATCAAACTTGGTGAAAGCAATGGACGCGCAAAATCTATCAAACTTGAACCGTTCATGCTTATAAGGTTAAATCTTAGTTTTAAACGTCAATTTTACATATGTGATTTACACATTAAATTCTAGATGTTGAATAGTGGAGATGTTGAAATGTAATCGAGAAACTAATCTAGTGACATATTCTTTTAAAAGACAAAAAAAAAAGATGCTTTAGTGGAATGGCCTTATATATTTGAACACATCATTTAGATGGTAAATGCCCTTTGGATCAAAAAAAGGATAAGAAGATAAGAACATAATGTATAATTTATAGTTGACAGAAAGGAAACCGAAATATCGGTGTACATGAAGTTTTGAAATTATTACAAAAAATTATAGGCATACACATGCATGTCAGCATGTTGTACACATGTATATATATTCGCATCGTCTAAAAGAAAATACCCAATATCTATTCAAAGCGTATTCCAGTGTGTGAGTTTCTCATTTAGATTGTCGCCATTTTGTGATGGATACGACAAGGTACCAAATTTGATGTGTGATCGATGACCGAGCTGGTCGGCCTTGTTCGTGGCTGATAAGGTGGTAGGAAAAGCTGGATGAGTCCGCATTCGAAGTTTAGAACGACAAAGGTTCTTCCAGAAGCTCTGTATCACTGTATGAGTTTCTGGATGCATGCCAGAAATTTCAAACAGAGACACAAACTTGATCGAGTTCGAGCTAGACCTGCGAGGTCCAGCCACGTAGTAGGCATGCAAGCATGATGGACCGTTAGGAAATTCAGAAGGGACTGAGAGTCGGAGACTTCAAAGATTCAAAGATGGTAAAAAAAACCACAGAAAATTTGTGGTGCACGTAAGGCTAATCCAAATAGACGGATCCTGATAAATTTCATACCAGTTGCATTCAGATAGGACTTCAAGTTGAGTGGAAGCGTCCAGCTGATAAGGTTCAACACCTTGATGTGGTGTCTTTTTTGTCCTTCTCATATGTAGTCTCTACTTGTCTGTTTCGCAAGATTTGATGAATAATTTAATTTGTTGACGAGCTTTTTTTCATATAAATTTCACCTTAGAAACAATCAATGCAGATAATGAACATAACATTGTCAATGGGTCAATGGGAAAATGTCGTGATAACTGAGAAACAAAACCACTGGCAACAACAAAAACTGAGTGGACGTGTAATCCCATCGATTTAGAACCAACAACATAAGACTATAAGTCGATCCTTTCCTTTCTGTCTTGCCCGTCCCTTGAGAAAAGGAAGACGATGAGGACTCATCTGTTTATCATTTTATGCCTCCCACTGACTAGTGAGTAGTGAGTCACTCCCACATGCGCACATCGTCCATTTCTGAATAATGAGAGGTAAAATAACATTATCCATATATCTAGCTGGACTCATATTGTTGATCAATCTCATTCCAATGACTAGTTGGATCGGCCCAGCTAAGTCCTCGCCGTCATGGAATATGTCAATGTGTTACGCTATCAAATGAGTGATCTACAACAGAATTCGGACGCCGGCCGGGCATTACAGATCACGAAGAAATACCTCATTCGAGTGAAATCATCTGCGACATGCCGATCGGAGGAGTTTAATGTGTTACCTGGTGGTAAAATTGATCGAGAATGCATGGAAAACACTCAATATGTGTGTCAGTGACCCAAAAATAATGTTTATGTGCTTTACATTGTCCTGTACACTAGTCCATTTTTAGCTGGCCATCATAAGCCCATCTTCTTCTTCATTTTTAGATGATTTTCAAGAGATTGATCATTCTACGACTACCAACCTTCATAGTTCCTACCCAAAATCGTAACTATCTTATTGGAGTATCATTTCCTTTCATCATTGTTAACAAGACAACATAATTCCTAGATAATAATTCTTTAACTGTAGCAGCTTTAAGCTACTCATGGGCATAAATCTCAAAATTGAAGATAGCAAACAACTATAATAAAGGAATGAAACTTCAGACTCGCATGATGCCTGCATTCATTGAACTCACTCATGAAGCTAGTCATGTTCTTTCATATTTACAAGTAATGTTCATGTACAACACCAAATCAAGTTATATATGTATGAAAAAAATAATTGGGATATGATGAAGAGTTCACCTACCGTCCACTATGCTAGTACTGGACCAAGAAAGAGATGCTGAATTGGACATAGACTGCTTGATATCATCAAAAGTTGGGTGTGATGATAATCCATACCCAAAATTATGTGAGAACTCGGACCACATTTCCTTTGATTCCAATTTATGTAGCAAATAAGCATCCATTTGCTCTGTTTCCGACTCATCACCTCCCTCGTTATCATTCTTCCCCTCCAAAATTTTCACCACTTGCCTCATTGATGGTCTTGCATTTGGGTCAGGGTAAGCACACAACAATCCCAAATGCAAAACCCTCTCCACCTCCTCTTCATTAAACCCTAAACCTCTGCTCCTCAACTGCTCATCAAATGCATTTAGCAATTGCCCATTCCCCATGAGTTGCCACACCCATTCCACCAAGGGTGGTTTCCCTTCCTCTATAGGCCTCCTCCCACACAACACCTCCAAAATCAAGACTCCGAACCCGAAAACATCCGTTTGGGCGGATGCTCGCCCGACGTGAATGATTTCCGGGGCTAAGTAGCCCACGGTGCCTACCACCCTAGTGGTGCCGAGCACATCACCATGGCCGTGCATCCTCGCCAACCCGAAATCCCCTAACCTTCCATTCATTTCCTTATCAAGTAACACATTGCTTGCCTTAATGTCCCTATGCAACACTTTTGATTCCCATCCTTCATGCAAGTACAAAACCCCAGAAGCCACATCTCTCAAAACCCTAATCCTGTCTTCAAAATCCAACATCTTACTCTCATCACAATCAAACACCAACTTATCCAAACTTCCATTTTCCATATAATCATAGGCCAACATGAAATTCCCCTTCTCTTTCTTACACCAACCTCTCAACCCCACCAAATTTCTATGCTTCAATCTCCCAATGCTTGAAATCTCAGCCAAGAACTCTCTCATTCCATTATTCTCAGGGGAAATTCTCTTCACCGCAATCTCAGCTCCTCCTGCCAAAACACCCTTGTAAACCTTCCCATTCCCTCCAATACCAATCACATTTTCCTCCCCAAACCCATTCGTCGCTGCTTCAATCTCCGAGAAAGTAATCCGGTGAGGCCAGTACTCCAATTCCCAATCCTCCATTTCATCTCTCTCCCTTTTCCTCCTCCTCTTCCTCTTGATCAAAAACAGAGTAAACAGAGCAATCACACAAGCTGCAATGAAACCCCCTACTGTAACTCCAGCAATAAACCCTTTAGACTCAAAAATCGATGCCTTAGGAAGCACAAAATTAGGCAATCCAGAAGTGATCAAACTCTCACCCATAGAAAAATTAGAATTGCTGAAACTCCAAGCCAAAATCATATGTCTCTCAACTAACGCCCCCGTCGAGCCTGTAAACCCTACAAACATTTCCTCCTCCAAAACATCAGAAAGATTATAAACATAACTCAACAATGGAGTCGTCGGCCTCGG
Source organism: Argentina anserina (assembly GCF_933775445.1). Classification (NCBI taxonomy): domain Eukaryota; kingdom Viridiplantae; phylum Streptophyta; class Magnoliopsida; order Rosales; family Rosaceae; genus Argentina; species Argentina anserina. The sequence goes on along the minus strand of NC_065874.1, from coordinate 2,433,812 downwards.
CATCCCAGCTTTCACCATAGTCACATTAATCACCGAATCCCTATAATCAATCCAAGCCTGGTAATTGACGCCATTGTTGAGCTTCAACTTCTTGAAGACCTTATTTCCAGTCCAATACCCCGCTTCGTATGCATCAAGCGACTCCAATGAGTTCACATCAATTCCCACATGGTTGTCATTTATGTCATTGAACTCCTGGTTCTTGAACACGTCGAACTCGACCCCGAAAACATGGTTCTTGGAGCTGCCTCTGTTTGTGAAGTTGAACAGCCCTAAATGCTCGGTGGAGCTGGTTCCGTTTATGCCCTCGGCGGGCGTGAAGAGGAAGACCATGCCGTGGCCGGGAAGAGCATTCTTGATCGGAGCGATGGAGAAGATGAAGGAGGTGGAGAAAGGGTAGACAGAAGCAGAATTTGGAGGTTTGGTCGGGATTTTGTATTTGTAGAGAGCTCGGCCGATGGAGAAGCTGGTGGCGTTTGTGAGAGTGAGGATTTGAGAGGAGACGGTGGCGTTGCCGAAGAAGAGGAGGTCGGAGGAGGAGTTGAAGCCATTGAAGATGAAATCGACGGCGGAGAGTGGGTGGAGAGAGAGGAGGATGAGGAAGATGAGGAGGAGGGTGCTCATGGTGGAGAAGCAGGGGGGATGTGAAACAGGGTGAAACAGAGGAGTTGAGTTTGTAAGATATATGGGCGGTGATAAGGCTTGTAGTCAAAGAGTTGGGGGATTTGAGTTGACTGATGGAAGGGAAATTTGACCCTTTGATATGCAGTTAATTACGAAAATGTACAAAGTTTGACTTGCGAGGTCGGATTGCAAGTGTTGTCGGTTTGTGCTTATCTGTTTTTATTTGCACTACCGCCGCTACTTTTTTAAAAGATGACATAACATTACAGTAGTTTCTTGACCAAAAAAAAAACATTACAGTAGTTTATGAAAATGATATATAATGTGTGATAATTTTTTCGTACAGCAAAAGAAGAGCTAAAGATCACATGGATAATATTATTGTATTTAAAACATGCCTGAAGGACCAACCGATGCACTAATTGGACGTTCATGAGCTTATTTAAATCTCTCACAGTGAACTGATGCTATTTAGGAAAACGCACATAATACTTAAAGTTTCACGGTATAATGTATAATTATAAGGTACTTTACGGTTGAGACTAAGTAATATGTGACGGTAATTGAGACTCAATTATAGTTTCGTAATAATCTACATGTTGTTGCTCCACGATGTGGGACTACCATCCCTATTACTAAGTTATGCTATCATGCTTGCTCATGTCATTGTTCGGGGTGTTGCATAGTAGTTCATTTCCAATAACGAGAGATATGTCACATCAAATAATCACAGTCACTTCATTGGCAAGTAAATTGTGCTCAAATGCTCAATGAGATTCGCACAATCATCCTAGGTAGAGTGGTTCTAGTTTCTTTTTAATTCACGGTCTTATGTCATACCTCAGTTGACAATTCATCCTAGCCGTCGCTGCGATACCTATAATGGCATCTTCGTTATATTGTGGAGAACTGAACCTCATTGCCAAGTGAGAGGTTGAAGAAACAACGTATCCCTCTCTCGTACCAAACCATGAGACACAATAACCAAATCTTGGGACTCTCTCCGTACGAAAAGCAATCGTTCGCGGGGGCGGCTGCTGCTCTTCTTCAGTTCTTCTTCTTCTTACTTGTCCTAAATTTGGTAACCTCAACTATTACTTGCTTATCAAGTTAAACCAGTTATCTGCCTCTCAAACCAATTTTTGTGAAATTGTCTGATTCTTCAAAACATACCTAAGGAATTTGGTTTGTTTGAGTAATGTATCTACATACAATGTGAGAACCGTGACTAGGTTAAAATGGATGAAAGACCTTTCAACAGAGGCATGCGTTCATACTAACAATGTAGACAACAAAAACTTTGTCAACAATGAAATTAAGGGAGGGCTTCTATTGCGGACCACTAACTTGCGGACTCAATACGGACCTTTAAAATACATTGTCAGATCAATTCAATGCTACATATATTAGATAGCTCAATAGATCTGACCTTACTCAATCATGTCGTTTACTTTCTTCTTCTGTGCCTCTCCTCCTTCACAGAAATTCCTCTCTCTCTCTCTCTCTCTGCCTCCCACCATCCTTCATCTGATTGTGGGCATCCTAGCAACGACGTACTTCAGCAAATCTCATCCACTCTTTGAATGATCGATTGAGTTTATTGAGCATATAAAACTCTGCCTAAAATAATTATAAACAAAAATTAACTCTAATTGATCCATACATAAGATTTATAAATTATAACGATACGTGCAACACTTATTTATTTAATTTAGAAACCATTATTTGATTTATATTTAGTTTGCAAGTTTATCTAATGGATAAGATCATAAGAGAACAGAAAGATCGATCAACTTCATCTTCAACTACTCGGTTTAACCAAGTTGGAGATTTGTCTTTCATCTCTACTGCCTTCTCTATCTCCATCGTTTTATGGGTTTCGATCGGTTTAATCAAGTTTCCTCTCTGTTTCTCTATTATGGGATTTTTGGATTTACAAATATGGATGACATCAGAGAGAGAGAGAGAGAGGAATTTATGTGAAGGAGGAGAGGCAGAAGAAGAAAATAAAAGACATGATTGGGTAAGATCATCTATTGAGCTATCTAATATATTTAACGGTGAATTGATGTGACGGTGTATTTTAAAAGTTCGTATTGAGTTTGCAAGTCAGTGGTCTGTAGTAGAAGTGCTCCCATGAGATTAATTTAGAGGACTAGGTGTGATCAATACGACCAAGTTTCATGAGATACATTATACATTTATACTTAGAGGACTGGCATAAATGGTTTTGGAATATACTATATGGTGCCATGGGCACAAGACTTTTTTTTTATACGCATGGGTACAAGACTTCTTCTTTTTTATACGCATGGGTACAAGACTTCTTCTTTTTTATACGCATGGGTACAAGACTTTAACATGATCAACTTCTAAGAGATTTCCTAATAAGAAAAGTCAGTGATTTTGTAGGTGGATGGTCTCTTTTTCAATAATTGAACGAGGTTTAGTTCGGTTTCAAGAAAACTCTTTTAATTCTCATATTATTCTTCACAGCCAATGTGCACGTAATTAGTTGACATGTAGAGCTAAGATAATGTAATGATCAACCAGTTAACATCAATGTTGATTGGTCTGAAATGGGTATGGCTTCCCTAATTTCTACCATCTTCGAGAATCACAGGAAAATATGCATACCAATGAACAAAGTCAACGAACTTTCAATCATGCAAAGGCCAGAGTAGCAATAGCCAGGCTAAAATGAAGCGAGGCTAATCCCAATTAGTGTCTTTCTAAAATAGTTGGGCCTGAATGGTTGATAAGCCAAAAATCTAGGCCCATATCTACTTGCGCCAGCGATTCCTCACGCGCGTCCGAACACGGTCATACAAAGTGTTGTAAGTTCCTTTTAATTGGTAAACAAATTTAGTTTGGGACGAGATGGTTCGACTTGCTGGTTATATGACAACATTGTCGATTAGACCTCTTCTGCTAATTAGTGACGAAATCAATCAATCTACAAGATTGAGAATTTTGCCTTTTTGGATCCGTCTGACTATAGACAATGAGACAATAATCGCTCATCTTAGGGTTCAAATGGTTCAATATGTAACGATCCGAACTCGTTGACTATGATTTCGTTTTGCTCTAACCTATTTGAAGTAGCCTTTTAATGGCTACCTGTTTTTAAAATCATTTATCATCGGATATTGTTTACTCATCGATCTAAGTTTGCCAAATTAACGAGTCTGCTTCATTCAGTATTGTTTTCATTGCTAAAACATATAGGTCACATAATGAATGATAGTGGCAAGGTCGTGGTGTAACTTGGACAGTTATGGCCGGCACATGATGTTTTTAGAAACATAAACAATTTACGCACTGATTTGGTCTAAAGGGATTGATATTGAAACAATTTTGGACATCATCATCGAATCTAATTAAACGTGGTCTAATTCCAGAAATTGATGCGATGAATTTGACGAATGTTTTGCATTTTGTCAATTTTGCTCATCCCCGTTAATAATCAAATTGCAACTTGGATGGAATGAAGGTTATCTTTTCTAAGAAAGGGACTAGGATAGACACGCACTTAATTGGGATTTAAGTTAAATTAAAAGATGCCCTGGTTTTTAATCATGCACCATTTTTTGGAATTTGGAAGTTAGCTCCTTCGTCAAATTTTCAATTGAAAATGAAGTTAAATCACGTCATAACGACATACTTGTTCCGGGAGAATTACTATTCTATCCTTATGTGTGTCTTAGCCTAATAGGTTTCCTGTTAGGAGATATATTAGCATCTCCGTAATAGATTAGGACTCCAAATCCTACGGGATTGTGGTTTTGTAATGCCTATATATAGGCCCTCATATCATTCAATAATACACAATTATTTCATCATGAAACACGTTATCAGCACGTTGCCCTAAAACCCTGAACTTTTAGAGCCCTAGAAATTTTTTCTCTCCACCGCCGGCCGCCGCTGTCTCCGGCCTCCGGCATCTCCTCGTCGGCACAGCCCCTGCTCGCCGTTTGTTGCAGCCCCCCCCGCTGCACCCCCGCAGCCCCGCGCGCAGCCCCTGCATGCTGCCCCTGCAGCCCCGCACGCAGCCAGCCCCGCACGCAGATTCTGCCCTGCGGCCCCTGTTGCCCCTGCGACCCCCCTGTTGCCCCTGCACGCAGTCTCCGCAGCCCCGCAGGGTATCCTCCGCATTCGCTCCGCAAAAACATCTTTTTGCCCCGAAAAACCCCGCACCAGAGGATTCAAAATTGCTCTTAATCTCCGTAATAAATTAGGACTCCGAATCCTACGGGATTGTGGTTTTGTAATGCCTATATATAGGCCCCCATATCATTCAATAATACACAATTATTTCATCCTGAAACACGTTATCAGCACGTTGCCCTAAAACCCTGAACTTTTAGAGCCCTAGAAATTTTTTCTCTCCACCGCCGGCCGCCGTCGTCTCCGGCCTCCGGCATCTCCTCGTCGGCGCTCCTCGTCGGCACAGCCCCTGCTCGCCGTTTGTTGCAGCCCCCCCCCGCTGCTACCCCCGCAGCCCCGCGCACAGCCCCTGCATGCTGCCCCTGCAGCCCCGCGCGCAGCCCCACACGCTGCCCTGCCCTGCAGCCCCCGCAACGCAGCCCTGCACGCACGCACGCTGCCCTGCCCATGCTGCCCCCGCATGCAGCCCCGCACACAGCCAGCCCCGCACGCAGATTCTGCCCTGCGGCCCCTGCTGCCCCTGCGACCCCCCTGTTGCCCCTGCACGCAGCCTCCGCAGCCCCGCAGGGTATCCTCCGCATTCGCTCTGCAAAAACATCTTTTTGCCCCGAAAAACCCCGCATCAGAGGATTCAAAATTGCTCCTCCCGCATATATACGCAATGAACGCGAACTGCACAAGCAAACTCTTCGCTCAAGAGAAGCTACTCCCGTCTTCTCTACCCTTTGGGGCCTTTAAACTATTTCTCTTTTTTCCTTTTTATTTTCCTATTGCTTATTAAATCGTTTATTTGCACGTTTTCGTTTTCTAACTATGTTTCACGTGCTTGCATAGGAAAAGTGATCACTCGTCGTACTATGGTGATGACATTCATGCCGAGATGGATGATACTTTTGTCATCTACATACGATTTTGATCGTACCCTCCCAAGATTTTATGTCATCGGACGAAGATCGAAAAGGAATTCAACAAGCAACTTCATGCATGACGATCGATTTGCAGAGCAATTTACTTATATGCGGTCTATTTGGCAGACCAACAAGTATGTTTTTCTTAAAGTTGCTGCTTTTGAAGATATATATATAAATTATCGGGCACTATTAGCCTTTTTCATGTCTTCTTTTCCGGCCTTTCTTATAACGCCGATTAGACCAAAGAGGGATATGATTCCCCTCTTGGTCGACGTTTTTCGTGTGACAGTCCTGGGGGAGTCACGTTATTATTTAAAAAGGAAGATATCGATTTCGTGTGGTCGCCTGAGTGCACCGCTATTTTGGGTGCGATCATGAGAATCGCCGATATGCATCGATTATTTTGTGACCATATACATCACAACCCTTCTAATTCCGGTTACATACTTGAATATTTCGATTATTCGAAACCTATACAACCCTCGTTTCTTATGGATGCGTCGTCATCGCGACTGTTATTTGAATGTTTGAGTTTTCTTAAACTCATGTCTATAAACGATAATCCCAAGGTCTACGTACTCATTTATTTGAGTTGATTCATTACTCTGATGCAGCACTATTTGCTGACAAAAGATCCCAAAAATAAAGAATTCTATGGGACACACTTAAAGTGATTTAATGAACGTCTATGACGTTGTATTATCAGAGTTGACCTTGATGCATACTCCACATCCAAGAAACGCATGCCATTTTTGGCACATGTATCTATTTCTTGAGGGAATTTTGGAGATGGAAAAGTAACATTCTTCCATTCTCAAGTAAGCAAACATTTTTGAGCCTCAGGCTAAGGCTCCGCCCGATCCGATATGCAAGATTTTGTTGCTACGGACTTTTGATTAGTCAATCTATTTTGACTATGTTTTCTGCTTACTATTTTTCAAGTATGACGTTGGCATTGTCATGTTTCTTGTTCGACTTTAGCTTAAGTCGTCTATTGGAATTGGAAATTTGGTTGTGTTGTATTAAATATTGGCATATTCTATAAAATTTCTCATCTTTCTTGGACTCGTGAGAATTTTATTTGCATTGGCTTAGCATGCATGGTCAACGTTTGCAACTCACGTGGTTTTTTAATTGGCCGCTTTTGGGTTACATGGGACCCCAATAGCACTACATTGTGATTTTGGATTTTGAAATTTGGAAAACGGACCTCAGAACGTCAAAATTGACGTCGTTTTTCCCGGTTATTGTTTCGGCGTTTCCGGAACGTTTTTTGACGTTTTACCGGCGTATTCGCCGCCTTCCAGCCATATTCCGGCGTTTCCGGAACCGCCATCCGGTTCCGGACGGCGTTCCCTGTCGGACCTGAAGTTATGGCCTCCATACCGGCTAGGTCCGGCCACTGCCGGACGGATTTCCGGCAATCGGTGCCGCCGGCTTCCGACGAATTTTTCAGACGTTTTTTTTCGTCGTTTCTCATCATTTTTCTGACATATCTCAGCAGTTCTTGCTGCCATGTTTTCCTAGTCCAAAATTCATCCGGTTTTGAGTGAATTTGACATGGTTTTCCGGTTTTCTCCAAGTCGTTTCATAACTCAAATGATTTTATTATTATTGGTGACCACCCGCACCAATTGGATGGTTTTTACCACCCAAATTGTTTGGTATTCAACTGCTCCAATACCATGTTTTTCCAACTCTTGAGTTGAAGAATGTAGTTCTATTGCCATGTGATACATTCGATGGGATTGCCATTTGTTTCAATCCCCTCTCTTACAATATCCTACGGCGTATTGTGTAGAGAAGTTCACCGCGTTGTTGACTCTCTTAATCTTCATTTTGAGAATGTCCGCCGTGAAATCGAGTGTCTTGCTAATTGCGTAACCACCCACACTGTCATACGGCGCAGGTAGTTGTTTTACGGATCTCGTGCGGAGATTGTGTTGTATATCTTCGTGCCTTGCTAAGTTTTAAAGGCCATTCATGCCAATGATGGATTTTCATCTTGATATTTGTGTTAAGAATGGAGATGAATAAATCTGTCAGATTTCATTGACAGTATCTTTTTCAAGCTTTGACAGTAGCTTTGTTAGCCTGCAGACATCGTTTTGCTTGCCTGCAGCAGTAGCTTTATGTAACTCAAGATTCTTTGAATCATGGGTTCGGTTTTACTGTCTTCTCGGTTTTGACATGATCATTTTTGGTCATTTTGAAAAAGATATTATGATTCGAGTTCTTTGAAATTCACATTATCATCTATTTTTCATGTTCACGAAGCGATTGGAGGACCACCTCACCCATGCTCCACACGGTGAGGCCGAGCCTGCCTATTTCGGCGGCTCCATGACATTAAGGCCGTCGGTGGCGGCATCCCCTCCTTCACAAGAGCTTGTGATGCCTCCCGTGTCTTCTAATGCCTCCATGACAATCTCTTATGCCAATCGCTCATTTTGCAAAGCTTGTTCTTTTGCTAGATATCAAGGAAGTCCTTATTTGCTAAGGCTCCAACCGAGAACATTCTATTCTTACAAAGTATTTAAGGTGACATTAGTGGACCCTATCCAACCGAATACATACATTTTTTGGTATTTTTATGGTATAGGTTAAGAGCATCGACGCGTTGGTCACACGTCGCTTTGCTTTCCACAAGAAACGCTGCATTCGCTAAAGTTTTTAGCTATGATCATCATCCTAAGGGCTCACCACCCTTCCTATCCTCTCAAATCTATTTGAATGGATACCGTTGGAAAGTTCACCCCCACGACTTTGATGATTTCGTTTTTCATGTCTACTGGGATCGTCGTTGAACATATTATTCCTCATGTTCATTCACTGCACGATCTCGCAGAGCTTGGACTTGGTTATGGGTACTAACCTGCCGATTTTTGCATGGGGATATGTAATGATGTTGCATGCAGCGACACTTATTCGTTTCAAACCCACAACTTGCCAAGAGTTTAGTGCGTACCAGATGGTCACTGGATACAGTCCCAACGTTCTTTTCACTAACGCCTATTTGGTTAAAGTTGTTTATGGTGCCTCTATTGTAGTTATCTCAATGGGTTTACTTGAAACGATTAAGTATTCTGGTTGGTTATAATTTATGAATCACCAACACTTGTCCACTATTTTCCAATCTACAACCGTTGATCTCTATCCTGCGATATTATCAGACGGTTACTTTGATGAGACATACTTCCCGTCGTTAGGGGGAGATATGGAATGCTCTCATTCTGGTTTTAACGCCAGGAATTGACGTGGTGTGGCACTATGTCTCATTAAGATCCCGCACTACTCAAAGTGAGTAAATGTGCAACACATTATCGACCTCCAGAAAGTCAAAAATTCGATGCTCAATGACTTTACCGATATTGCGAAAGTGACGAGATCGCACATAAATGCTGTGATGTGCCGGTAAGGTTGGGACTCTCAGAATATGAGAGAATTTCATATGACCTGGTCCTAGCACCATTGGCACCATCCCTGACAGTGGGAAGGAAGCCGGCTATGGCACCATCGTACGCTGTGGTGTTGTCGGCGCCCGTGGTATTGTACCACAAAACAAGGGCGGCAAACGCAAAGATGGACTAGTAAGGGTCATAGTTTCGGTCTTGGCTCCTGCCTAGATGAGGGGGAGACCATTATTCTCTGGTATCAAAACCAGAAAGAAGCGAAGTGCGTAGGCACAATTATTTCGCCCATCATCAAGAGATATTCTCTAAACATGTGTATCAACTAAGTTTCTGTGGGACGCTACAGACTCCTTTTGTTGATGTTAGAGAATAATAGAAATCCCACAAATTGATCGTATACAGCGCGCGCGTGTTTAATGGATTGATCTCCCATGATTGATGATGTATTCGCTTATGCTCTTATTCCGTTGTAAAGCATCAACGATGAGCAACTTGACCGAAGTGGAAAGAATCAATACAGGTTGAACTAGACTTGTTATGTTGGTCGTTGTTCGTAAGTGTAATGAGAAAGATGAAGTCATGCGATATATGCAGGACTTATGGCGCAAAGATTGTCTCATTATCCTAGTATTGACTACGATGAGTTATATTCTCTCGTTATGGACATAATTGCTTTCCGTTACTTGATCAGTCGTAGTGTCCATGAAAACTGATTTGCAGCATATGATAGTGGTCATAGAATATCTGTAAAGGGATCTTGACGCAGATATGAGAGTGCCTGAGGGACTTTAAATGCCTCTAGACCACGGAGAGCTTATGTAATCAGATTGCGACGTTCGAGAGAACGTAGTACAATCGGTTGCAAGAACTAATACCCATATGTGTTCATATTAAGCTAATTATTGATTCTCTATTCCGTCTAAGTATAGATGATGAAGAGATTCAATGAGCTATACATTCATACATGTTAGTGTTGTTGGGACACTATTGCTTTCATTATGACGTGATTAACTATGCGCCTATGCATTATCATTGGACTTGCATTGCTTATTTGACATGAGTTTAATTCTACACTTAGTGAACCAACACAAATCCTATCCACACCAACGCCGCCAGCAGCTCCAGCAACATCAACGTACGCCTTGGTGTAGCAGTCGACACTGGTAGCGTAGAGGATGCGTACGGTTCCGTCTTGGACCAAAATCAGTCCTTCATTGGTCCATTCCCCCATTCTTTTTGCGAAAGACACATTGAATGTGACAAATCAGAATCTGTCCAGTTTCGTAGGTCAACTTCAACGAGACCTACAGGACAGCTCGCTCGATGAAATATGGTTAGATTAGTACCGTTGGAAATGTCTATGTGTCTACTTTCAAGGGACAACAACCTTTCGTTCATAGCTATCATATTGAGTGAGTTATGGCCGTTTTAGCAAAGTAGGACAGTCATGTCCGGAAATTTGCAAGTCAGTCAACTTCGATAGAGCATTGTGAACTGCTCCGATCGGATGAGGTTGTGAACCTTATGTTACTGGAAAGCCACGGGTGTCTACTTTTCAGAACATTTTACAGTTCGTTGATACCTATTTTGACGAAGAAGTTATGGCCGTTTAAGTGAGTGAAGGTCATTCTACCCAAGAATCTGATTTTCATTGCAAACTCTTGTTTTGAGTTGTTATGCAATCTTGTTTCTTAAGATCTAAGTTTGGCTAAGTATAGCATGAATGATCTAAGGATGTGTGGCTAGATTAATGGTTAATCATTAGCCCAAGACTACGTTTGAGAAGCATGTGATGAACGTTGTGTATGTTGTTCTTTGTACTCCATGATTATGACACTAATCAGGGGGAGTTGTTTCGTAGACTTCAGGGGGAGTCTAGCTCACATGATGCTATCAAATGTAGACGGTGCGTTGTGCTCTTTTTCCCTTCGATCAAGCTTTTGTTTTTACCCAAGAGGTTTTTATTTTGCTTGACAAGGTTTTTACCGAGGCAACGATGTGTGCACCATGCAACCTAGGCATGCGACACAAGGGGGAGTGTTCCGGGAGAATTACTATTCTACCCTTATGTGTGTCTTAGCCTAATAGGTTTCATGTTAGGAGATAGATTAACATCTCCGTAATAGATTATGACTCCGAATCCTACGGGATTGTGGTTTTGTAATGCCTATATATAGGCCCCCATATCATTCAATAATACACAATTATTTCATCCTGAAACAATACTTTAATATTATAAAAAAAATGCAAGAAAAAACGAGCTATAAATTCAAAACTTTTACATCTAGATGACTAAAATAAAAAGTTTTACGTGTGATCGATGTTTTATGTTACGTGCAAACACTTAAAACCTCTGAGAAAGAATTGTGAAGTTCACCGATTAAATGTTTGAGAATAACATATATCTTCAATTTGGAAGTGCATCCTAAAGGTTCACCGATTAATGCAGAAACCATTTTATTGTTGTTAGTGAGAGATCAATCGACATGCACAATTATTGGGAAGTAACCGAATTTCCGGTGGAAAAATATGGACGTGGTACTTTGATTATATTGTACACAGGACAATTATACAGATCAATAATGGAATGTTTATGGCAAAAGTAATTTAAGATTTCACGTCAAATCATGACAAAGTTTCCATTTGTTATTAACACTGAACCATTTACTCAATAATTGATCGTAAAATGTCACATTATGATGAAAATCAAGTAAGGGGACTCTTTATAGACAAACAAGTAAAGGGACGTCTTGAAAATTCCACTTCACCATGACATTTATTTGAAAAATAGAAAGAATAAATTGGAGACAATCTCATAAATAATTTGGGACCAAAGTGTTCTTGCAACTGCGTCCATTGATCCTAAAGTTGAATGTTGAACTTCACTTATATTTTTATGGCAATATACAATTAAATTTTCAATTCTTGATACATTGGTGAATAAGTAGCTTATTTGGCATTGATCTTGATATACATGAACATGCTCAATTTTAAACCCTAAAAGATAACGATCAAATATGATAATGTATACGCTCATAAGAATGCTAACACTATAAATCGTAAACCCGAAACAATTAAGAAAAAGAAGAAGAATAGAACTCGATATATAGAAGCCGTAGAATGTTATGTTCCATTTGAAGAGAACTCAGACAATTGAGATTCTAACAATCATTATAAAATATAAACCTTATTACATGAATCAAGCCTTGGATATTTCGTACTAACAACAAAATCGATACTTTCTGAAATGCCCTAAGCATTGCCAAACGTCCCTCTTTGAAGCTCAAGGTTGCACCAAACACTCCATGCACTCCGAGTAAAGACACCACCGTCGTCCGGGTTGTTAACATCACCCACATGGCGCAGGGTAGCCAATCATAAATTCCCATGTTTAATTTATTAATATACCCATTTTCATAAATTCGGACTTATAAATAATCCAAAGAAATTTTCGCTCTTCCCTCAAAATTAGCAAACATACAAAGAAAAACAACAAGCTTTGTTGTAAATTGTGAAATCAGATTTCTTTCATAAATCAAATGACCTAGATTTCATAAAAACCTAGATTTGTACTCATAAACCCTACAACCCGCCCAATCACCAATCTCAGAAATCTCACTCTGTGTTTATACTTCATATCACTTTATTTGTTCATATTCAATTCCTCATTTACTGATTTAAAAATCTCAAAAAGCACATTTTTTTGGTCTGATCATTTGTTTTTCCCAGAAGCAAAATCGCCTCTTTTTCAGTGCCCAAGTTTGGTTTTTGGAAGATTGAGTTGTGTGAGTTTGATTTTTTTGTTGCAGTGCTTTCTGGGCTCATTGAGCTTGTGATATAGTGAAATTTGGGAAGTGAATTTCCAAGTCTGGGGCTGATTTGGTCAAGTGGGTTTTGTAATTTGTGGGATTTTGTGTAGTGGGTGATTGGAAAGGTTGGAAATTTGGATTGAGATTGTGAATGAGAGGATTGAGGGGGAGATGAGAGGTGTAGATGAAGGTTTGGAAGAACAATGACTGGAGGGTCATTAGGAATTCGTTCAGGGAGTTATGGGTCTTTGGATAAACAGCTACAGAATAACAGCAACGGTATCAGTGTCATCAACAACGGAGTGTTGCCTATTCAATCTGCAAGGAAGCCTTCCAAAATGCTCAAGGAGAAGGAGAGGTTGTACCATTCGATCTGCAAGTTTGCCGGCCGGAAAAAGGTGGGAATGCTGCTGCTCTGTGTCATCTCTGCCGCGGTTTTCGGATGGGTTCTTTATGTTGGAAAAGGTTTGATCCCTTTTGCTACTGTGCATGTTGAGTTTCTGAAGTTAATTAGGTTCGGTTATGCTTTAGTTGTCCAGTTTTTGATGATGATATTTGTTTGATTGAGTTTCAAGTTGGTCCTAACTCCTAAGTTGGTTTAGATATGATTGGTGTTATTGAGTTGATTGAATTAATGTCGATTATAGCACATTCATTCAGTGCTCCAGCAATCCATATGTGAAGGTCATGGGGTGTTTGTTGTGTAGATTTCTGTATATGCAATGTTGTGTATAATAGACCGAGAGGATCAGTAGCTTTAGCTCTTTGATCAGGTGGTTCTCATGGTTATTGGCACTTTTGAATCAATTAGGCTCACTGTTGATAGACTTGTTTAGAATTCTTCGTCCATCTTATAGTTGTGTATCACACATGAAAATGTGACTTAACGTATCAAGCTTTTAAGTTAACAGAATTTGACTCTATACCTGCCTCTTACACACTTGGAACGCTTGGATGCAAATTTTCATGGGATTTTTCCATGTTTTTGAGTTCTAGTTTATCTCTCTGATTTGTGCATGGAAGTAATATAAACATCATGTTGGATTTGTGAATAGGTGAAGACTCACAAGTAGGCATCTCTCGCCAAAACATTAGTCTTAACAACAGCGTCATTATAAGGAATCCTGAATCCTTACTGGAAAAAGAAAAGGAAAGCTACAATATGTCGCCAGCCTTGCCTCCTCCTCCTCCTGCTTTTTTCTTGGGTTATACTCTTCCTCCTGGGCATCCATGTAATATATTCACGTTGCCTCCCCCACCAGCAGATAAGAAAAGAACTGGACCACGGCGTGAGTTTCTACCTATTATTTACTCGCGTTTACTTCCATACAAAATTCAAGCATAAAGATAAACCAACAAAGGGCACCATGTTAATTATGTTCCTAATATTCTTTCTTTCCTTTTTTTTTTGTCCCTCAGCTTGTCCAGTATGTTACCTTCCTGTTGAAGAAGCCATAGCCTTGATGCCAAAGGTCCCTTCATATTCTCCCATTCTTAAGAATTTGACATACATTTATGAAGAAAATTTATTGAGAGAAACAGAATTTGGAGGCTCAGATTTTGGTGGATATCCTACATTGAAGCAAAGAAGTGATTCATATGATATAAGAGAGTCCATGAATGTGCATTGTGGGTGGGTTTTCTTTGCTTTTTTTACATTACCTTGGTTAAATATTTCTAAATACGTTTGTAAGCATTGTAGGATTTTATATATGATTTTTTTCAAATGTATCTGAGTTTCTTTCCTGATATAGGATAGTAAATACAAGACTATGTCACTGGGCTTCTGTTTTGATGTCTAATGCACGTTTTTCATTCAATGAATTTGAGCATCAATCAGATTTGTTAGAGGAAGTAAACCTGGGCGGAATACAGGATATGATATGGATGAGGAGGACCTACATGATATGGAGCAGTGTCATGGTGTGGTTGTCGCATCAGCTATATTTGGTAAATGCTCTCATTTATGTGAAGTCGTGCATCTTTTTGATAAATCTGGTGGATTCCTCATCATTTATATTCTAATCTATCAGGAAATTTTGATGAGATAAACCAGCCAAGGAACATTAGTGATTATTCCCGGCAGACTGTTTGCTTCTACATGTTTATAGACGAGGAGACAGAAGCTTATCTGAAGAACAGTGGTAAAATGGATAGCAGCAAGAAAGTTGGTATATGGAGAACTGTCGTGATTAATAACCCTCCTTATAAGGATGGAAGGCGCACTGGGAAGGTAATATTTATAGTTATCTTCCTGCATCTTTTATTAGATGTATCTGGATATGCAGCTTTTTATATCCCTACACTGCTCTTGTTATTATTTTCTAAAAGCATTTTATTGTAAGTGAATATCTGATGCTTTGCAAACAAATACAATATAACTTAAGCTTCTCTTTAGATAGCAATTGAGTCAATTTGAAGGATGGTGTTACCTTATCTCAGATATGTCATTAGAATTTATGGGGCTATGTATCAGGAATTCAGTGTTAATGTGCATTCATAGTATTTGGATTCCCCTTTTTGACGCCGATCTCATCTTTTGCAGATTCCTAAGTTACTAGTGCACAGAATGTTTCCCAATGCTCGCTTTTCTTTATGGATTGACGGGAAACTGGAGCTTGTCGTGGATCCATATCAAATTCTTGAAAGGTATATCTGATTAAAGATTAAATAAATATCCAGCCTTACAGAAAATTAGTTAGAGGTGTTTTTAGGAGATCAATTACAAGTTTAGTTCTTAGATTTGTATTCTGCCGAATATTTCTTTCTTAGTATTCCCTTGTTTAAAAAAAATCACCACAATTTAAAATTTTAAATATCCCATCACTTTGTGGGTAAACATAGGTCGCAAGTCTGATTCCCAGAAACATCCAAATGTTGAGATGGAAATGGCAACTATGAAGGAAATGTTGTTACTTGTTAATATATGTCTGCAATATAATTGTGTATCTTTTGTTTAATTTCTCGAATAACTCTTTTTCTGCAACATTGTAGCTTACAACCACAACTGACTGTAGCAACATAAAACAATTGTATGCTTCCCTTAACTCCCAAAATCAATGTACATTGAGTTCTTTGTATTATTGTCCTCACTGTTCTTCTAGGTTGTCTTATTGTCTTTTTCCTTTTTGTCACGTGTCTTTCTTCCAAATAGTACGCTTTCTTGTGGATGAAACCATGTAACATGAGTAATTGTTAAATGATTTGACTCTTAAACCTACAGCGGGATTCTGTCCTTTGTGCAATTAACTTCAAGATGTACTTTTAATGTGTGGATATCATAAACCATAAGTATGATGGCCTCAGTCAACCATATTTTTATCTGCATTCATTTTCATGTATCCTTAATTCTATTTTCCAGGTTTTTGTGGAGGAAGAATGCAACATTCGCAATTTCTAGACATTATAAGCGCTTTGATGTGTTTCTGGAAGCTGAGGCAAATAAAGTCGCTGGAAAATATGACAATGCCTCCATTGACTTTCAGGTTGAATATTACAAAAAGGAAGGTTTGACCCCATATTCTGAGGCAAAACTTCCCATTACAAGTGGTAAGGTGGAACATTGTTCTGTTGTAACAAATTGTATGTCTTCCTTTACTAAGTTTCCTTTGTTATGACCTTGCTGCAGACGTTCCAGAAGGTTGTGTGATAATAAGGGAGCATGTCCCTATCAGCAACCTCTTCACTTGTCTTTGGTTCAATGAAGTTGATCGTTTTACTTCCAGAGACCAAATTAGTTTCTCAACTGTCAGAGATCACATCACGGAAAAGACAAACTGGACTATCAATATGTTCTATGACTGTGAAAGGCGCAATTTTGTAGTTCAGGTAATCTATGATATGGTTCAAAACTTGGGTTGCCTAGTCATATGATAGTTTAAGAGGACCTGGAAGAAATATCTGGAATATTGAGGTTCTCCATGCTTACTTGAATTTAACCTATTTACGTTGCAGATTGCTTTATTTGGTCGAATCAAATTTTTGCTCCACATTTCCCCCCATCTGCTTGGTTCTCATGTTCCTCAGTGTATCTAATATTCTTTTCAATGTCCACAGAAATACCATAGAGATGTATTAGAGCACATGGCTCCACGAATTCCAGTTGCTGCTCTTCCACCACCCCTACCGCCGTCGCTGCCACCACCAGCTTTAAGTAATAAACTACCTGTTAAACCAGTTGAAACGACGCCTGTAAGGCCAGTAAGGAAGATTCAACCAGGGCGCCGGAGAGATAGGAGGACCGGTTCCAGACGTCACCGCAAAGTCATTCCCGGAAATACAGACACTGATACAAGTTAAAACAAATTTTGTTCGATGAATTATAATTATTCTTTAACCTTCCCCATTAAAAAAATCAATTGCGGCGGGGCTGGAAGATTTATGTCAAAGATGATGAGTGTTTTAGTTCTGCCTCAACAAGGTAACGCTCGCTTGTCTCCCATTCTTTCCACATTTCGGGAATTGTCGATTTCACTCAATTTTTTGTTGTATATATAAAGTATTCCAAATAATCTTTACACGGGTTTCTACCAAACCCTCATATTTGCTGCTCCATTATGTTATTCCAGTATCACAGTCGCATTGTACCGGGTCTCAACTATACGGAAAGCTATGTATTCACATCTTGTTTCTTCATATTCCAAATCAATGAAGTTCACAGAAGTTTCTCTATCCGTCCATTTTCCTATTGTACTTTTCTTTGTCATGAGTTCTAAACTTCTAACCCCTTGATGTGCCTAAAGAAAATGTTTATACTCGTATGACCAAAAGTTCTTTCATGCTCTCGGTGGGTGATTTGATACTCAGTCGTGTTAATATCAATCTCAAGTCTTCAACAATTTTTTAGATTTTAACTTTCAATCACAGCTAGAGTAAATGATTGTTATACTGCAAACACATCCGAGTATTGATACTTTAAGCATGTATGATATTGGTTTGTATATAATGTTTATATTCTATGATGTCATTTGAGTATTGATATCTTGAGCACGTAAAACATTTGATTTGCTTACAATTTCTATGCTCTATGACGTGTATATACATTCAGAAAAAAAAAACCCAGTGCCAATTTGGTGTAATAGTCCAATCGGAATCCGTCGGCAAATCAAACCAGGATCTCGCCACGTGTCTAACAGATATCAAAATGACCCCTCCAGTGGCCCCCACCGAATCCTTATCTTTGAATCTCACCGAATCATAGCTGCTCACTACTTCACACTCTTTTTTTCCAGCTAGCTCTTCTCTCTCTCTCTCTCTCTCTCTCTCTCTCTCCTAGAAGACCATGCCCGCCTGAAAACTGCCATGCCACCGCCGCCGCCGTCCACGACATCGTCACCGGCCTTCACCGTGATCTGCCTCCTCCACTCGGCGATCGCGATCACGTGCGGCGCGTGCATGATGTTCTACATGACGGACCTCTACACCTTCGGCCACGGCACCGAGACGGCGCAGAAGCTCCTCGGCTCGACGCCGCACGACCAGCTCCTGATCCGGACCTCCGACTCCTTCTCCGGCCTCCTCCTCTTCGCAATCGGCTTCCTCCTCCTCATGGTCGCCTTCGTTAGGGACCGCGACTTCCATAGCTTCTTCGCCAAGGGATGCACGGTCCTCCACGTCTTCATGGGCCTGTGGCGGTGCTACTTTGAGCGCAGGGTGGAGGATCTCGCCTGGGATTGGCTCCGCCAGACCGTCGGCGACGTCGTTTTGGCTCTCTCTTGGGTTTTCTTCCTTGTGTACTCGTGGAGAGAAAAGTACGATTAAGCCCCTCCCTCTTTTTCTCTCCTTCTCTCTTACTATTCTTACCGCTTGTTGAAAAAAGCTTGTATCAAGGATTGGGGTGGGGGTTAAAGTGTCAATGATTTGAGTTCGTGTTTGGGTGTTTTTCTGTTGAGTTAAAAGTAAATTTCGATTTTTCTTGTTTGGTGTTTTACTTACACGATAGTGGAATGGTGAATAAAAATTCATATTTTGATGGTAACTCTTGTTTTTGTTAAAGCTTTAAGTAGTAATTTACCTAAATTAGTGTTAATGTGGTGTTAATATATAAGAGCATGATAGCTGTATGGTTTTGCCTTATGCGTTTTACTCTGCGCTTTGATAGGCAAGTTGATAATCTGGAATTATTGATGAGCCAAGAGCATGATAGCTTTGATAGTAATTTGTAAAGTAATTGAAGACTTGAGCTATGAGCCAATGAAAATTATAATTGGAATTATTGGTGAGCTAAGAGTATGATAGGGTGTTGATATTGTGCTTATTGGGGATTGAACTTGAAAATTGCTATGAGTCTGGGTTTTTCCTCGAGTTTTTGGCTCTGCGCTTTGATAGGCAAGTTGATAATCTGTTACCATTATGAAACAGAGTTCTATGTTCTGTTCCTTTCTGTTGATTATATATTAGTTGACTGTTGATTAGGATTCAGGTATGACATGTGAATTGTTGGGTATATAGTTGGCCTTAAACCATCAACCAGTTGCCTAGCTATAGAATATTGCCAAGGTTTTTTTTAGTATTAGCAGGAGCTGCCTGATAAGTGTTTTTCTTATCGGTATACAGAGCTCAATTCAATGTCAGTTTTGGGCTTTTATTCATCATCGGCTATGAGTTTACAATCTTTTCTGGGGTGCCTTCTTTTCAAATTCTTAGATTGATATACTGTTAGGTACTCCTCTGCCTTTAACCCCCGGTTTTGAGCTTGGCATGAACAGTTCATATGGTGGGGTCCCTGCCCACATCTGTTACGTAGTCTTGGATCTCATTTCTTCGTTCTATTTCCTTTTCAATTCTCCTGATGTCCATTGAAAATCTGTAGAATGCCTCAATAATATTCGGGTCAGCTGACCAAGTGGACAAGTCTTTTCTTTCCCCAATTTACTCGTCATCTGAGGAGTGCGCTGAGATGATATCTACTACAGCCATATACTTCGTTGCTTCAAGTAAACGTGGCAATGACAATAGGACGTATTTCTCTGGATCCTTGATGAAAGTAGCATACTCTAGTTCCTGCTCTTGTGGCAGTAGTTTCCGCATGTGTGGTGGGCGTGTTGGGACTTATCGGCCATATGGATACTGCCCGTTATTCAAGGCATCGTAGTATGCTGACGTGACCCAAATAATGGTGGTGAGAATAGAGGCTAGGTCGTCTGGAGTAGATAATTTTGGCCACCAGCTAGCTTCGTGAAGATCAGCATGGCCTGAGTTGATTGACTCCATATACCAGGCTTGCAGTTCTGTATCAGAATGAAGCACACTTGCATTGGGATAGTAGTAGTGAACATAGGTCTGAACCAATCTTTCAAATGCTGACCATATGAGGAGTCCATCTGTTGCATATGGATAATCCTCGATCACTAGTCTTAGTCCATGGACTTGTGTGGCGTCTGGTATTGCTATCCCTCTATTGAAATGAAATTTTATAATCAACTATGGGAAACAATGGTTCACATTTGATATCAATATACACTGATTAAATGCTTACCTTCTGATGAGATCTGCAGGAAGGCCCTCAAGGTCAAACCGCCACCAGTGTTCATATGCAGCACAAGCAATCTCCATGCTATGCTTGCCAGCAGTGAAAGTAGACTCGATGATTCCTTCAGCATTGATCAGAAACTGGCGGGCCAATGCATTTATCTTCATTGTGTATTGCATGTGAGGTTTGAGAAGCCTGTAAATGAGGTGCATCACACTCAACTGCCGGTGGGTTGCTATGATTAAGGTTCCATGCAGGCATGACTGCGTAACCTGTTTTAAGCAAAAATTTGAAATTTAGCCTTTCCTAGTGTCATTTTATCATAAAACCTCTTATGTTGAATGTGCTTGTATGCAGTACCAGTGATGAATGAGTTGATGAGCGCAGGAATCGTTGGAGCATACCTGGGCTTTGCCAAGTTCCCAAAGCCAATTTGTTGTAGCATCGACTGGAAGAGTGAGAACCTGCTATCTGAAATGGTCTGTGGAGACTGAGCTCAATAGCAATGGTCTTCAATGTTCCCAATGAGGTGAGGAAAAAAATTGTACGTACGTGTTGCATAAGCTTTTCAGTCATCCTTAGAATTTATTTGGTTGATAAATGGAAGGAAAGTGTCGTGATAGTCTAGTATGAACAGTTTCTATTTTTCCAATGCCTGAAATTTTTTTAGGTGGCCCTTATATTGAATCAATGTGATATATCTATTTATTGATTATATTTAGATTTTTTACCTGTTGGACAGACATGCCATTTAGACAGCCTGTAATTTGTTCTTCCTTGAGTGCCGATTCTAGTGGACCATAAGTGGAGGCATTCAATTTGCTTACATGTGGAAAAACTCTGAGCCTTTCTAAGCTCAGAGGATTTATGCCTGCAACTGCTTGACGACCAAACTCGTTGTCTGGCAAAGAACAAGATGTAGTCCCTGAACATGGAGTGAGAATTTAAGTACATGGTACACCTAGCTCTTGGTTGCATCAGGATTAGGTCATGATACACACCCACTCTTTGGCCTATTAAGATGACTAGATGAGCCCTTTCAAAAACAAAAAAAAACAAAAAACAAAAGATGACTAGATGAGAGAATGCTTACTTGCGTCTAATTTTGTAGGGTCAAATTTGAGGAATTCATCAACTTTGTTCAATATATTTAGCCATGAAAGATTCATCTTATTCTTCATTTTGACTGAAGACATATCCCTATACAGATCTCTGATGTCTGAATAACCTTCAAATTTATCACTATTCCTTGTGACTGTTGTTAGTGTAGGAATAACATGCCTCAGAATTGCCTTTAACTTTCCTAGATCGAGAGCTTCTATCTTGGACTCCTCATCTCTGGGCACATAGGCCATCAGGGATTCATTCACTGGTGACTCCAGATTCTCATCTGCTGTACAAGCAAGGTAAATGTCGATAGTATCAGTGTTGTAATAACCAAAATTGAATACTAGATTGTATCTTCTTATAGCTATAGCTTGAAGTCCAATAAATTAATTCTCTAAATTACTTGACTACTCTTTAGTTCAGACCAAAATAAAAGTTACCCGGTAGTTCAACTACTGCCAGTCCATGTTAAAATAAGGAATCACCTGCCTTGGTTCGAGGCCTTCCAGTTCGACAGCGCCTTGGGTGTGGGTGTTTGTTGCCTCCAAGGATGGGCCTTATGTATTCAATTCCCAGATCTGGATTTCCAAGGTCATTGTAAGTGTCATAGTCGTATATTCTATCAGATGGTTTTCAATATCCTGTTCCATCACCCCTCAGTTGAATTAGCTCCATTTCTCTTAGTTTTTTTAGTTTGCTGGTGTGTCACTATGTAAGTATGCCTGCAAAAAGTTCAAATTGATTGATCATTACAACCTGGTCATTTATATACCCGGTGTGTTATTATGCAACTATATGCCTGATATGTGACCCCCATGAACTTCCTTAATTTTCACCTTACTGGTAGAGAAGAAGATTCTTTTTGCAGGGTTAACGTGCTCTGGTTGAACCCAAGAGTTGCAGGCAAAATGAATAACATCTTCAATGTTGATGCTATCCAGATAGAACTCGTTCTGGTCTCTGTTGCAGGCCGTGATGGCTCCTGGCATCCCAAAGTTAGAATCCACCACAAATTTAACTTGGTGAGTACTGGTCTTCCCGTCAGTCATTTTCAGATTCTTTGTCCAATCCAATATAGCTTACTCACTCAGCTTTGGTTTCATTTCCTCTTCTTTTCTTTCAACATGTTCATGATCAAGGAAGACATCATAAAATAATAATGATTGGTAATAATAAATCAAACAGAGATCATATATAGAAAATTGAGCAGCTTACGTTCATGGATTTGAGTACCAACAAGCTGTAGGTGGACACCCTTGTGATAATGATCAGCATCATCCTTGCCATTAACTGAATCATATTCACCAAGCCACATAATCCTCATGTTTTTCGTAACATTCAGCTCCTTTTCAGTTTTCCATTTGACAGTGATGAGTGCAGTGAGTTCCAAAGTCACTCCAGGCTGCTGCTTCGCATCATTTGAAGCCTCATCAACTGCAACATCAGCGGATCCTGCTGTGAGCTCCAAAGGTATTGCAGACTGCTGGTTCTTGTTCTCTGCAGCAACTCCGACAGTAAAACCGATGGATGGTAGTATATGAGCATGAGCGGCCGCCGCATTCTTTCTCTCACTTTGATGCCATCTCCTCTTTGTTAAACCGTTGAAATGAGTGGCAAAAGTAGAAGGGTGCATGTGATAATTGTGCCTCCTAACACTCGGAGGTAATAGTTCTACTGCAAAGGCGTTCATTATGTATTTTGCCACTGGTTTGTTCCAATACAACTAAGAAATCATATGCATGCATGTGTTGATCTTTGTGTGCATCTGTTATATCCAACCTTCTCTTGTGTATAACTGATGGCTCAGGGTTGGTATACTTACAGATTGGTTCCGACGGCCCCAACAAATTCCAAGTATGAGATGGGACGAAGTAAACGTACATCAAATTGATAACCGATATCAAGAAGTTATAGTCGCACACGTCCGTGTCCCAATCGTTATATATATTATGCTTTTACATTACTGAACTTGATACACACAGCTCGGAACAGATTATGCTATTCGATCTGTAGATAACTAGATATGGTCATCTACAGAGAGACGTATACAATTTGTTCATGAATAGAACCTTTTACATAGAAAGGATTACAATGGATTACAGGGATTTTACGGTATTTTTAGTAGCAAATCCCTCTTTATTCTATAATAGTTTGACTAGGCACGCGTAACTTTTAATTTGGAAGTGTTCAAACTCAAACTGTTATGCCATTTGGTACACCTCTGCAAGTAACCCCAGGTCCCGAGCTTGGCATGAGCAGCTTGCATGGTGGAACCCCAGCTCCACATCTATTCCGGAGACTCGAGTCACCGTTTCTTCGTTCAATCTCTTTCTCAATCCTTCTCATTTCCACTGAAAATCTGTAAAATGCCTCGCTAATTTCAGAGTCAGCTGACCAGTTTGACAAGTCTTTCCTCTCCCCAAGGTACTCTTCATCCGGTGAGTGTGCCGAGATTATATCAATCACAGCCATGCACTTTGTTGCTTGGAGTAAACTCGGCAATGCTGATGCGAAGTATTGCTGAGGATCCCTAATCAAATAAGCATACTCAGGGTCATCTTTCTTTGGAATTAGCCTTCTCATGTGTGGTGGGCGGGTTGGGACATAGCCACCATACGGGTATTGACCGAAGTTTAGGCGTGTTGTGCTGATGTGAGCCAAATGATGGTTGTGAGAATGGAAATGAGATCCTCCGGAGTAGAGAGTTTCGGCCACCAGCTAGCGTCCCAAAGATCGGCGTGTCCCAGGTTGATAGACTCATTGTACAAGGATTGGAGTTCGGTATCTGAACTTCTGAAGTGACCAAACTTGCATTAGGGTAGTAGTAGTTAACATAGGTTTGAACCAGTGTCTCAATTGCTGACCAAATGAGGAGTCCATCTGTTACATAAGGGTAGTCCTCAATGAATGGACATGACTTGGGTCTGGTACAGCTATTCCTCTGTGCAAACTTATACGTCAGTAATGGAAATTCCATTGTTCAAGTAATCAGATAAATGGAGACTAGGTTCATTATCTTGAATTTGCATGTTACCTTCTCATGAGATCTGCAGGAAGGCCTTCAAGGTCAAAGCGCCACCAGTCTCGATAAGCACCACAACTGAACTCCATGCTGAATCTAGCAGGAGTGAAGTCAGCCTCGATTGTCCCTCCGGCGTTGATGAGATCCTTACGGGCCATTGCGTTTACCTTCAAGGTGTAGCGCAAGTGAGGTTTGAGAAGCTTGTAGATAGGGTGCATGACACTCAGTTGTCTATGAGCTGCTATTATAAACGGTTCTATGCATGCATGGGTGCGTAACCTGTTTCAAAGAAATGAAATTTAAACAGTTAATCTCCTTAAGGGCTTAAGGCACATCTTCGTAAAAACCACCTTACAAAAATGTTTGAAGCTAATTAGTTGATCATTTTGACCAATTTGAGGGGAAAATTCTATCATGCGCGGCTGCATGGTATGCAGCAGCATTTTCTTCCACACACCTACGTGCATGTTATGACATCACTCCATCACCACACACAACTGTATGTCTGCCATACAGTTGCTGCACAGCAGACCAACCCTGCCATTTGAGGCCCTTCATTAAGAACTTGCAGAAAATTGGAAATCACTTAAACATTTTGAGGTAGATGCACATATTTATTCAATATATGAAGTTAACTAGCTAGCTAGGTATACATTGTGCATATGCTCAACCGGATAACTATCTAAGTGATTGTTTTGTAGCTTGTTGAAGCTAATTACCTGAAATAGTCACCAATTCAGTTCAAATCTGACATGCATGTTGAATCTTATCGAACAATATGTACATGAAACAAATATCTAACTGTAGAGTATATACCAGTGATGAACGAGTTGATGAACACCAGCATCATTGGAGCATACATGAGCCTTGCCAAGCTGCCAAAGCCAACTCGTCGTAGCGTCGATTGGAGGAGTGAGAACCTGCTTGGATGTTGAATCCGGAACTCTGAGCTCAATAGCAATGGGCTTCAAAGTTCCCAATGATGTCAGGAAAAAAATTGTTCGTGTTGCATAAGCTTTCCGGTTATCCAGAGCGTTTATTTTGTTGAGAAATGGAAGGAAGATGTCATGGTAGTCTAGTACGAACAGCTTGTTTTCTTCCAATGCCTGAAAACTCCAGGATCATAAGATGTTAGTTACTATTATTGATCAATCTGTCATCTCTTTGTAGTTTATACAGATCATGACGCAGTACAAATATACCTGTTGTATGGACGTGCCATTTAGTTGACGTAAAATATGTTCTTCCTTGAGTGCAGATTCTTAGGACCATAAATGGAGGGGTCCAGATTGCTTACATGTGGGAACACCTTGAACCTTTTTTATTTTATTTTTTTATTTTATAAAAGGACGGCCAATGTTTTAAATATCCCGATATATTACTGATATTAAGAAAACGATATGATAAGTTGCTTATCGGTCTATTATATCGGTCAACCCAAAAAATCAAGTCAAATGACGATATATCGGGTCAAACCGAGTTCGACCCGATATATCGGTGCCATTTTTTTTAAATATTTTTTTCAAAACCACGTCGTTTAAAAATAATAATTTAAAGAAAATGAAGGTTTCGTTGATAACATTCAATGACGAGAAAGTTTATGATGAATGATCACCTTTATTTTTATTAATTAATAATATTTATATATTTTAATTGTCAAAATAAGGAAATTTTTTTATGAACTTTATTTAGTAGATTTACTTCTATAAGTTTTAATTTCTTAAGTTTATTTGATATATTTTGATGTATATGTTTATAAGTATAGTAAATTTAATTAAAAATTAGTAAAAACGATAAATCCGATATAATCCGATATATCTCGATATATCTCTGTTATATCCTTATTTTACAAAACCGATACGATGCCGATAACCGCTATTTAGACCATTGAGTGCGGCTGACCTTAAGCTTTTATTGATGAAACTGTCTAATATAAGGAGGGACATGAAGACTAAACCCCTGATTATAAAAGACTTGATATAATATCAAAGATCCATACAAACAAGTACTCAACAAAGCACCAACCAACAAAGAGTACTACATAAATGACGACTCAATTTGCTTTCGATCAGCAGGGACATGGTGGAGATATCACTAGATACGTAATCCAATCAACGATGAAGCAACAATTATATATCATAATATCTAATTTAACAGTTGCCCAACAATGTTGCCGCCGGAATACACCAACATCACTTGGTCTCATCTTGCCTCTAGGAGGAAACACCCATTTAACAAATCTACGACATCTACCTAGAGCAAAAAAAAAGCACACAAGGTGCATATACCAACGCAAGACCCATTTTTCCCTACCGAAAAGCGATAGGGTATTATTCGTGACGTAAAACCACATCTTTGCAAAACTAAATAATAATAAAGCATAATTAAATTAAAATAGAAATTTATAACTAGAGCCTGAACCGAGGTACGAGCCCAAGCCCAGGCCCAAGACATATTACCACCAGGCCCAAAGGTCCCATCTAGCCCGTTCGACGACACCGATGCAAGGGCGTGCCGTCGGACTAAGCATTCACTTGTTCAAGGAGGACTAGCGGCGGCTCCTAGGTTTTTCTCAAGAGAACGGTTTGTCGCCCAAATTGGTCATCCGGCAGACTATATGCCTCTCCTGCCATTGAGACAAATAATTTCATAGTTACATCATCATGTTCTCGTTCACCTAAATCGTAACTTAGTGATCAGCTCGGGTATAATATTTGCTCACTTGAGTTTAATTTCGGTTTGTCTAATCCCAGTCCCATCGCCCCTCAGTTGAAGCAGTTCCATCTCTCGTAGCTCTTTCAGCGCAGCTGGTGTCTCATTGGGCAAGTATGCTTATAATATATAGTAGTCGATCGATCAAAAAAACTTAATGTACACTACCTATTGATGTTCTTTCTTGTTATGCAAGTAACTAGTTAACTGTAACAATCAAGTACCTTAGTAGAAAAGAAGATTCTTTTTGCAGCGTTAAGACTTCTGATCCGGTTGAACCCAAGAGTTGCAGGTAAAGTGAACAAGACCTTGTATGTTAAATTGTTAATGCTATCCAAATAGAACGACTCATCATATCTGTTACTCACTGTAATTGCCCCTAACATCCCAAATGTTCAGTCCGCCACATGACTTCGTAATTGTTCTTCTCATCACCCGTTTTCGGATTCTTCTTCCAATCCAATACAGCTGCCTGGTTCAGTTTCGGTTTCACTGCATCTTCATTTGTTTCAACATTTACATGAAAAATCAGTGAAAACTCCAGATATGATCAAACTCAATCACTAGTTCACTACATAGACAAATGAAAAATTAACCAAAATGCTTACTTGGATCAGATGTTTGAGTACTAACAAGCTGTAGAAGTACCTCACCCTTGTAACCATTTTGTCTTGTATCCCCGAACCAACCAAGCATAGTTTCTACATTCATATTTGCCTTCTAGTGAATATTCATAACAGTAACTAATCCGTTGATTTCGAAAGTCACTGCAGGCCTCTCTTCGGTAAGAGCGGGAGAGGATGTTTCCATGTACACATTAGAAGAATAGAAGGAGCACCATTCGTTGTTGCATTAAGATTCCCTGCTTGGGACCTTGGGTTACCATCCTCTTCTTCCTCCGCTGTAATTCGACTCTCCTTGTAGTCGAAGAAAATAAATGAGGAGAAGAAGGACGATTATGTATCATTCGGGCTGTTGCTTTTGAGGTGAGGGGATTGAATACATGGGCTTCTACCAAACTTGAGCGCAGAGGAGATGCTACAGCTCTCACATCTACTTCGGTGAAGTTAATTGATATATAAGCTTCTATATATATAATTATTTCACGAACAGTATTGTAGTGAAAGTTGTGAAAAACGTTTACTCGATTTCACAAACAGTATCTCTGGTACTTCCGTTCGATCAAATTGCTGCCTATTAAAAACAAAAAAAATATTTTGCTGCCCATTTTCATGTGTACTTGGCGTGTCAACATGGTTATGTAATTTTGACATGTTTGAAAGGGAAACTATGGAACGGGTCAACATGCATGATATGAATTTGTGGAAAATTTAGATTGAGCATTTAGTTGATTATTATTGAAAATAAAAGTTATGAAGTACGTTACATACTATTTCTCTATGAAGATGAAGGCAATTACCAAATCATATTTATCCATCAAACGTCTTCGTCTTAAATAAATTCATAATAGTAAAATACATACTTGTTAAAATCACGTCTTTCTCAAACAAAAAAGAATGTCAGTGTAGGTGACATGTTTCCATGTTTTATACTCGAGTCACCACTCACCACTATCGGCCAGCTGTTCTGATCAAATCAGGAGAGCGCCCAGTGAAAGAGGGTTGGGTGCCCTAATCAAATCCTTAGCCATTAGACTCCATGTGAAACACGTCACCAGACATAATTATCTGGTGAGGTATGTCGAATTGTGCAGGAATGTATTAGCTTGATGCTTGATTTTGAGTTTTGTTCAGTTCGTCATATTCATAGAGCAGCAAACAATGTCGCTGATAGAATAGCGAATGTTGCTTGTAGAGGTCGTAGTTTGGACCCAGCTGTAGAAACGGTCCCTGGCTTTATTCAGGACGTGCGTTTTGAAGATGCTTGTATTATTAACGATCAACAAGGTACAGGTCTTATGCCCCCTTGTATGAGCAGGCAAGTCATATTAATATTCTGGGCGAGGTAAGGAGGTAACCGGTTCACTTCGGTCTCCTAGCTTCAGCCAAATAAAAAACAAATCATACTGAAGACACAATAGTAGCCAAAATGATACTATACATTTACTCGTGTTCAACGCATACATGTTGAGTGATTACGAAGAAGATCATTACAATTTGGGATAAAAACTTTTGTTTTTTCGAATAAGGAAAATAAAATATTGTTGGTAAGAAACTAAGAAATGAAAAGGGAATGTTTGTTAGATGTCTATACTTATACCTAGGCTTGTAAAATGGGTAGGGCAGGGCCGGCCCGACACTAAGATAAGAAGACATACATACTACCCGGCCTATAACTACTTCAGCCCTAGGTGTAAAATGGTAAGGCAGAGCCAGCCCTGTCACAATATGTGAAGCCCTAACCTACCATTTGGACGGATAAAGTTTGAGCATAAAAAATATGTCTATGGTCCGGCTTATATTTGCCCGCGATTTTAAATAATAAAATATTTCAATGTTCATTTGGAAAAATTTGATAGAAATATGAGTTGAACTCATGAATCCCTTCATATAAGAATAACACATTTGCCAATTTAACCAACATATATTTAATTCTTAATATTTTAAAATCTAAATAAAAAACCATTTATTACTAAAATAGTCTGAGAATGGGCCGGGCTACGGGTCGATTTTATAATATATTATATGGGCAGGGCTTTGGGTCAGCCCATGGCTTGAAAAATGTTGTTCATACCATACAAATTTCAAAACGGGTCGAGTAAATCCCGCCCATTAGTTCGGGTTGAGCTGGCCCGCGACCCAATTTTTTGGACTAAATTTGGATATGCTCGTCAGCCTTGGGCCTAATTTACCTGCCTACTTATACCTTTTAATTCTGCTTTTAATTGATTTATTCAAGCATACTGACATTGTAAGTTGATGTGTTTGCAGGAACAATATGTTGTGGTGTGAGCATTGTGGAGGTCGTGATTTTACAAGACTAGATGGCAATTTCTTTATGTCCTCTTCCTTTTCCTTAGATTTTATCGCCAGAATAGATATAATAATTATCTCCTATCCGGTCACTTATCCAGGAAAACAAACACGGCCTATTAGTATATAAAGCCTGGGATTCCTTAGGGTTTTTTTTGCTCTATCTTTGGTACACCCCTTGTTTGCTTCTCCTCCTCTTGGATCAAACTAAATTTAAACAGAAACTTGACCTATGGCTGTTGTATCCGGTGAGCAAGCAAAACGTAGAAGATGTGGGATTACCGAGTTGCCGGATTGCATTATGGAGAATATAGTCTCAAAGCTATGTCTGAAAGACGCGGTGAACACCATCCTTGCTTCCCCTTCACAGTGGAAGCACCTTTCTCATCAAATACTAACAAGGCGCAATCTTGAATTCGACTATCTCAACATTTTCGGGAACAATTACTCAACACTATACGACATCGACCAAGAATTTTTTAGACGTGTGAGTAGATATCTGCATCAATATCAAGGTGACAAGGTAGACTCTTTCAAATTGCGATGTCGTCTTCGTCATGCAGAACGTGTCATCCTTAATGAATGGATTGGTTTTGCATTTTCAAAAGGGATTGAAGAGCTTCATCTTGCATTTGGTTGTTTTGGGGGACGAACTAAACATTATGTTTTCCCTCAGAGTTTGCATGTTGGCTCTACTTTGAATCTAAAACATTTGTTATTGAAGGACTGCATTTTAAAACATCCTACTTCTGAATTTGACGCGTTCAATCGGCTCACTACTCTTTCCCTCAAGAACGGTTCCATTGATCAATCTCTTATGGCAAATCTCTTCTCTGTTTGTGTGTTACTCGAAAGCCTGACTTTAAGATGGTGCCGGATGGCAGCTGGTAGATATTATATGAATGGTGCTGCGGATTCCATAGTTGCTGGTAATCGTCTAACTCATCTGAAATTGATAGATTGTGAGGAGAGAACCTGCAGAACGGAGATATCCGCACTGAATCTCGTCTCATTGGAATATATGCCATCATCGAACTGTAGGTTTTTTTCCATAAAAGCTCCACGGGTGTCCAGAATTTTTTTCTCAAATAAAAGAGTAAAGTATACATTATTACCTCAAGCACTAATCAAGTTTGAGTCGTGTCCCGGGCTTGAGGCTCTTCATCTGCAGATACTGGCGGAACTACCCCGAATTAGCAGCATACCAACTTATGGATATCTCAAGCAACTCAGATTGGATATTGACCTTCATCGAGAAAATAGGCAAGACAGTGACGACGTCGATGTGAATGTTGTGCTGGATCTGATCAAGGCTGCACCTCTTCTGGAAGAGCTTGTAATACTGATATATGGAGGAAAACTGTCTGAGACTAATCCAAGACAGACGAAGGATCATTCTACATTCACAAATGATCATTTGAGAATGGTTGAGATTCAGGGATTCAGAGGTAATTGGTACGACACAGAGTTGGCAATTTGTATCCTGGAGATTTCACCAAAGCTCGAGAAGCTGGTGATCGATCAGCTTGTAAGTAGATATTTGGGTGATGGAAAGTACTACGACCCCTGGCGCGAACATCTCAGGGAAGAAGTATTGGAAGGAAAACTCAAGGGATTAATATTAAAGACTGATGCTCAGATCATATTAAAGAATGTTCAGTTATGAACGTATGATTATTACTATGCTCAGAAGTCGGTGCCTTCTGATTTTGTTTGATTTGCTTCAAATTTTCACATATTGAACCGTTTGAACTCTTTGTTTAATATTGCCCCCATTGAAGAGGTATAAAAGTGCTCACTCTATAGTCTATATATAACCTTTAAGAAATTTTACATAGTTATAGTGAAAGACTTCGTTTGCTGGCCTACAATCATAAGAGACTCTCTAACATATGCATTATGGATTATATTTGTTTAAGAAGTTGTTGAATATAGGTTCTATATATTAATCCTTTCTTATTCTTTTGAAATTTTTTATTTATTATCTCTCTTCGATTTGTGAGATGGCTCAAGAATGCATTTTCCCTTCTTTTTTTTTTCTAGCTTGTTGGAGAAGTGTCTGAATTGGAGTTTTATGTTCATCATATTTCGTAGTTTAAAGTTGCATGATCAAACCTTTCAAAATAAAAAAGTTGCATGATCAAACATGATCTGTTTTCATGTTTTCTTGAGCAGTCAGTCCTATAAAAAAAAGGGGAAAACTATGTTCTATTCTCTGTTATTGCGTTGTCTGTTGTAACCGGCGCGGGGATCCAATTATTCTGAGCTCAAACGTCTATATCTTCACAGCCCCATCAACATCTCTCAATAGTTGTGTTCATAACATCAGGGGGTCTTTCTCAAGGTAGATCTGTGTGTCATACTGTCATTGATCAGCTTCTTAGCTCTTGCGCCTGACATAAACAGAAGATATCATTTGCTCATTGTAAGTTTATCTCGTATCGAAATGTAGCAAATCAAAACTTGATCTTCTTCACACAACTAGCTTTTCACTACCAAATAATGGCATTCGATCGGATTTTTTCTAGTTCGTGTATCTTATCAAGGAAAAGTGACATCTATTATCTACTCTAGGCTGGTTTTATCTGATGCTTGTCACAGAAAAGTGATGCTTCTTGCAGAAAGATGGGTGATGAATTATCATGTAGAGGCGCTAATTATCAATAACTTACTAAGAAATACCCACTTGAGAATACCCGCTAGTCCAGTCTGATACTAACTAGGCAAATCAAATCAAATCCTAAAGCCAAGCGAACTTTACCAAACACCGACTTCATTAGTATTTGTGTTCTACTGTACTTAGTTGGTTTTTTTTTTCCATCATTAGTTACTGCCTTCTGGTGCTCTTGTGTCAAACCAAATTCAGTTGACGAATTCGGCTATGGTTGGTGTGTCTGGTGAGCAAGAAAAACGTACAAGATTTGGGACTATCGAGTTGCCGGATTGCATTATGGAATATACAGTCTCAATGCTATGTCTGAAAGACGCCGTGAACACCATCCTGGCTTCCCCTCCACAGTGGAAGCACCTTTCTCATCATATACTAACAAGGCGCAATCTTGAATTCAGCTATCTCGACGTTCTCGAGCGCGATTACAAGTCCGGTTACGACGTGGAGGAGCGGGATCGAGCCTTTGTGAGACGTGTGAGTAAATAAATGGAGCAATATCAAGGTAACAAGGTCGACTCTTTCAGATTGCGATGTTATCTTCGTAATGCAGAACGCTTCATCCTTAACAAGTGGATTGGTTTTGCATTTTCAAAAGGGGTTGAACTGTTGAAGAACATTATGTTTTCCAGATGAACATTATGTTTTCCCTCAGAGTTTGCGGGTTGGCTCGACTTTAAATCTAAAGCATTTGTCGTTGCAGAATTGTATTCTAAGACATCCTAATAGTGATTTCGACGCGTTTAATCGGCTAACTACTCTTTCTCTCAAGAAAGTTTACCTTGATCGATCTCTGATGGCAAGTCTGTTCTCTGTTTGCCTGTTACTCGAAAGCTTGACCTCAAATTGGTGCCGGTTCCAAGAGGAGGGTAATTTTTACGATGATGATGTGCGTCTTTTAATTGCTAGTGATCGTCTAACTCATCTGAAATTGCTACATAGTGAGGAGGGAACCAAAACGGAGATTTCAGAAAAATACATTCCATTTTGCAACTGCATGTCCTTTTCCATAGAAACTCCACGGCTATCCAGATTTTTTTTCTCAGTCGATGCTGTAGGTAAGAAATTATTACCTCAAGCACTAATCAAGTTTGCGTCGTGTCCCGGGCTTGAGACTCTTCATCTGCAGATACCGGCGGAACTAACCCCAATCGGCAGCATACAAACTAACAAACTTATGGAAATCTCAAGCGACTCAACTTGGATATTGACTTAACACGATTGAGTAGGCGAGACAAGGACGATGTTGATGCGAATCGTGTGCTGGATCTGCTCGAGGTTGCACCCCTTTTGTAAGAGCTTGCATTAACACTCCTAGAAGGAAAAGATTTGTCCGAGACTAATCCAAGAGAGACGAGGAATCTTTCTTCATTCACAAGTGATCATTTGAGAATGGTTGCGGTTCAGGGATTCAGAGGTAATTGGTACGAGACAGAATTGGCCATTTGTATCCTAGAGATTTCACCAAACCTCGAGATGCTGGTGATTGATGTGCTTATAAACTATTACTTGGGTGATGGAGAGTACAGGAATTTATTCACAACAGTGCGGGGAGGTTGTGCAAGAAAAGCTCAAGAGATTAAAGACTGGTGCTCAGATCATATTGAAGAATGTCCAGTTATGATTTGTGTCAACTTATTGAATTATAGACGTGTTTGAGAGCTTAGTTCTTCGTTTAGAGTTGCATGATCGAACGCTGTTTATCTTTCATCCTCGAAGTGCTTGCATGTTTACTTGAGTAGACAGGCCTCTTTTACTACGTGAGGAATTCTATTAGGCTTACTTGCTAACTGTTACTTTGTGTTTTGTTCTATGTGCCGCTTCTGCATCTTTAATTAAAGTATTTAATTGAAATAAATATGTAGATAGAGACAGACTTTCCGAAAAATAAAGAGATGACTTTACTGCCGCCACTATTGATATAGCTACAAAACCACAAATGAAGGCAAGAACAGCGCCCTCGATTGATATACAACTCAACTCCCAGATTCCCAGCCAAGCTTTTAATCCCAACATGGAAAAGCACTTGGGTGTTAACAGAGAACCAATCATAAATTGAAAACCAAAACATAAACCAACAGAAAAGGAAAATGGAACGGACTACATATGATGTGAAGTGTCAACTCCCTCGAAGTGTCCTGTGGTTTTTCATATCTGACTATACTCGGAAACTAATATCGAATCGTATCATGAAGGATCGCATTAAAGTGATTGATCTCTATTTTCGATTGTCCGGAGAAGATTGCCTGCGAAGACCCTCCACGCTCACCCTGGGCTGCCATCTCAATTACCATATAGAGCTTCTTGATAGGAACCTAGAGAGAAATTGAACGCCAAAGACACAAAGTCAGACAATGAGGAAGTAAATAGACGCTATCATCTGGATCAGGAATATTACAACGATTCTAGGAAGCATTGTACGCCAATCAAATGCAAAGTTTGGTCTTTTGAAGATACAACGCCACAGAAATGATCCGACTCACAAAAGAAAATGCCAGAAGACCAATAACTAAAATTCAATATCGCATAAAGTTCATATGTTCAATTATTTTTCCTTTCCATGTCCTCTTTTCAAAAGAGACATGGCCGGGGGACAAGAAAAGTAGAAATTTAAGAAAAAAAATATAAATGAATGAAGAAAGATAGGGATGAAAGTTTACATCATCCAGGGCCTCCGCAGCTTCATCTAGGTCTTCATCAGCAAAGACATTTAACTGTTCTAGCACCTAAAGGGAGAAAACAAGCAATAATATTGTAAATTAACAGTGCATGTAAATACTTAAACTTTTTACAGCATATGTTGCTCATAACAAGACAGGTAGGAAATACAAGAGTGGCTATAAGAAGAAACAATCGGTCATCTCGTTACTAGAAATAACACAATATATAATGAAACAATTTAATTCAAAAAGATTTTAAGTTTCAAACACATCATCATAATTCTTATTTAAGATAAGCTACACAGACCAGTTGCACTATGGTTGTGCTAGATTTATCAACCCAATGTCAAACATAAATGTCTATAAATCATATCCATGAGACAAGATCTATTCAACTTGGCTATAATTGGTTTAAACTGTAAATCCAAAAAAGAATACCAAAACCAAGCCAACAATCTGTGGTTACCTTCTTTGCAGCCTCTTTCTTTAATGTGGGAACAGTGTAAGTGACAGAGAAGGTATCACAAAAACCAATCGAGTCTAAGAAGCCCACTTCACTTGTTGTACCAAAAACCAGTAGCTTTTTCCCCTACAGAAGTAAAAGAATATTAGAAAGAAAGCTTATATCCACAGATGTCTGAAATGTCAGTGAGAAAGAAACATAACTCTCAAAGATAATCATGGTTAAAAGTAGAAGGTTTCCCATGGATTCAGCTACAATCTATAATGTCAATGAAGTAGAGAAATGTAGAACCTTCGGAGGAGTGCGCTTGAGAAGGAGCATCAGTGTTTGAGATATCAAATTTGAAAATCTTGGACCAATAGCAATATACTCTAGTAACCTACACCACAGATAACGATTCACAAGACATCAGTGTCGATAGAGTAGCCAAGATCAGTAAAAATAAATAAATGAAAGTAGATCGGTTTACCTTTCAATATTATCCAGGATAATAATGCTTAATGGGGACTTGTATGCATCTTCAAAAACCTAGCAGATAATTGGGAAATAAAAAACGAAATTAGAAGCAACCATATTAATACAAAAATCATTAACTGAATAAAAACAAAAGGTCAGTAAACCATTAGATCATCTCATAGAATTCTGTTGGAGTTTACAATATAGAGACGCAAAGTGACATCTGTAGAAAGTAGTAATTAGCATTTTCCAAAATGCTAGTTTAGCCTCTGAGAAGATCAACAAACCTTTGCAATTTGCGCACATTTAGTACTCTCTTGAAGACCAATCATTGCCTCAGCCGAGATCTATTAAAGAAGAAAAACAAGTTATGGCAGGTATAAAAGAAACAAAATATGAAAGGAAAAGAAGAAATTTTTTAAAGCAACAGCAAATTTTCGACAAGCATAGAGACAAGAGTCAAATAAATGTGAGATGAGCTTACAATCTTAACATAGGGGAAATCACTGTCAATGCCAACAGTAGCTGCTAGTGAAGATTTACCACTGTCCAAGACATGCAGCTGTCAGAACACTCGCAACCAGAAAAGAAACATGAAGTCGGACAAACACAAACTTGATTACCTGCCACTAGGACCTTCCAAAAGGCATGTAACAAGTGGGCTTCTCTCACTTGATTTAACTTGTTCCACAAGTAGCATGGCTCTTTGATAGATATGCTTATGTCGATCCCCACAATCCACCATGCCATGAAGTCTGTAGATTAAGTAAAAGATAACATCACAAAACAAAATAAGATAAAGGAAACAAGTACCAATTGAGTTAAATCTAGTACACGGTTACTAAAAGCTCACTAGTACACAAGTAACTATAGCCGTACCTGCATCTTTCAAGGTCATCAGTGGAGGCACCAAATGCAGGTACAATTTCATGGAGTGCACGTAGAAAATCATCCATGGTAACCTTAATACTCTCTTCATCCACTGGCTTGGTAAGATCATCCAAACTTAGTTGTCTATTCAAAGCATATGATACTGCACTTTTGACAACTCCTTCCAGTTCTGCACCACTATAGTTCTTTGTGCGAGCAGCTACAAACAAGAGATAAGTCAGAAAATCACTCAATTATGAACATGGATATGGTTCAAATGAATGTCAAGATTCCCAGCATTTGGAAAACTAAAACTACCAAATTTATACATTACATGTCAATGATTCACAATCATTTACAATCCACATCTTCCATCTTATAATTCAAGGAAATCTAATAGCCATCAAAGCCAAATCGATCGTGTACCAGGTGAATAAGTTACAGGAAGCATTTGTAAATTATGGACATACCAAGCTCTTGCAGGTTGACATCAGGAGCAAGAAAAGAGCTTTCCTTCATTTTATTTGTATGAATTTGAAGAATTTGTATGCGACCATTTTCATCCGGAAGACTTATCTCAATCTGAACTTCTAGACGTCCTGGCCTACAATTTAAGCGAAAGACAATATCTCAAAACATCAGCAACCATTAGACATTGAAACACAAGAAAACCAATTATGTTAGGTAGCCCAGATTGCATTAAGCTACTAACACTCCACATATCTTATATGAAAATAAATTCATGTTTGAAAGCCACTATAGCCAACACTAAGGAAATATTGTTCATCATTCTTTTGAAGACAAAAGACAGATTAAACAGAGTAGCAATGTGAAGGGTAAGGGAGGGATGGAGGCAGAGAAAAAAGAGCACCTCAAAAGGGCTTCATCAATCAAATCCTTTCTGTTTGTCATCCCAATCAGCAACACATTATTCAGAGACTCCACACCATCAATCTGGGATAGCAAGTAGTCTTTCAGTCATATTAATCACATATCTCAGGAACACAACACAAGACAATAATAGTATAGTATCTTTTTTTTTCATTTTCGCAATACTGCTTTTTCAAAATGCACAAACCTTTGTAAGTAACTGGTTCACAATACTATCATGAACTCCTGTGCCATCTCTGGTCGATCCTCTTGACTGTATATGCACAATAAAGCACATGTTATATACTTCAATTACTCATATGTCGAACCAAAACCTATTAAATCTAACATGCATAAGTACATGTGAATTTTTCACCAGTAATATCAATTCCTACAATTTAGAAAGCTAGGCAACTGGAGTATCCCAGGTAATGTCAACTCTAAACTCATCAGTGACTATTAATCATAATTTATTACTACCACCTTAGCTACAGGTGACAATGAAGAACTATATGCGAATCGCTAGTAATTGTCTACCAATCACTGTCACTATATTCAAGTTTATTGTTAAGTGCCTTGTTGACATAATCATATCCTGGTCCAATGGTCCAGAAGAAATTACTTGGTTAAATAATAAATATACACTAAAAAATTAAAGAATTACAAACATTCCATAGTACCCATCCACAACAAATCTATATACAAGAAAGAGATAGGGCGGGGAAGGGCAAGTAGGGAGGTCAATTTTGTTTCCATGGGCCACCATTAATCTACTCTTGCCTAATGAGAACTGATCTTGAGTGAGAAAGACTTTGTACCTTACAAATAGCATCAATTTCATCAAAGATTATGACATGCAATTCGCTTTCATCCCCTGAAGAGTAAAGGAAATGACAAACTTAGAGATTCCGGGAGAACTAATATAGAAGTGCACTGAAGACATATATTGCTCTTACCACGAAGCCTTTGATCATTCTCAGCATCAGCAAATAGATCCCTAACATTCTTTTCAGTTTCACCAACAAACTTGCTCAAGACTTCTGGACCATTAACAATCTAGTACAGTTCATAAAAGAAATACATGAGCCAAAGCCCATCAATTTTTCATCGATACGAGTACTATATATACATATGATGCTGGGTTACAGTTCAGAAAACATCAACACATGCTGACTTCTAAAAGAATTAGAAAATCAAAGAAAAGTAATGGTGAATCCACTTCCAAACCTTCGGATCTTTCCCGTTCAACATTTTTCCAATTTGACGTGCCATAAGAGTTTTTCCAGTACCAGGTGGTCC
This sequence comes from Argentina anserina, assembly GCF_933775445.1. Taxonomy (NCBI): domain Eukaryota; kingdom Viridiplantae; phylum Streptophyta; class Magnoliopsida; order Rosales; family Rosaceae; genus Argentina; species Argentina anserina. The sequence goes on along the minus strand of NC_065874.1, from coordinate 2,394,357 downwards.
ATACAGCAGCATACCCTTAACATGCTTGATCCCTAGTCTGTAGCACCAAAAATTATCAGTTAAGAATATGGTAAACAGATACCCAAAACTACGACATCTTGAAGAATCAGTTGTTTTACTTATTTGTAACATGTGCAGGGAAGACACGAGAGGCAAACGCTCTTCGGAATATATCTGCAAACTCAGCACCTAAGCCACCAATGCCAAGTGTTTGAAGGTTGAATTCCTTGTGCTTAAAGATTTTGCTAGTCGTATCAGAACGTTGGCCCACTATCTGAAAGACAAAAGTCAATGTGTCGCTTTTAAACCCTTATTTAATATAGTTTATGATTCAAAGTAGAATATGTTTCTGTAATACTACACCAAATTGTATGAAAAAGTTGTGATCACATGATTCTTAAGCCAAAACAAGCAGTACTAATTATGAAAATCAAGGAAACTTGCCAAGGTAAGTGAAGAAGAAACCATAAACGTAATGAGCCTGACATCATTTGAAATAAAAAATCTCACCTTTATTCCATTTCCACTCGGTGCCTCAAAAACGAAATATGTTTCACTCGATATCATCCCTCTTTCAACAGAATTAGACTCTTCTGATCTTACAGCTTGATTGACTGTAAAAATGTAGTTAGTGCCATGATACTCAAATGATACTCTTTGTCCAGCTGTCATAACCTGCAGAGAGTAAAGCCCCACATTCCAGAAGCTATAAGTCGTCTGTCATTTTGCAATACTGTAACTAAATGGTTTAGACAAGAAAGAAACATGTAATAACATGATCCTTCCAGGAATAGAACATTGATTCAAGTCTGGAATGAAACATATGTACATTCTTAATTCCAATATATACCAGTCCGTTTATATTTTGAATTAATTAAAAACAATGGGACAATCCATAGCACCACAGAAGCCTTTCAATGTAAGCAACCGTAAAGAATGAGCAGCATAAGTAAAAGATCATAGCTACCTGGTTCATAAACCTCTTCTTAAGTTGGCTCGAAAGGGCACCGGCATCAATCTACACAAACAACCCAACGCTCTTAGGATCCATCTTTCTCCTATTTCTACATGTGTAACAAAAAGATGCACGTAACATCGGAAATCCTAAATGCAAATACCTGTTCACTCTTAGTCCCTTTCTTTACAAACTCCAATTCCAGAGTGAGCAAAGTCAGGTTGAAATCATCAGGCGGCGTAAACCTAACAATTTTACCACAACACAATCACAAACAGGTTTAAAAAAAAAACATCACAACTCAGTCACCACAGCAGCTCGTAAACTTGATCGAATCGATGAGTAACCTGCTCACAGAGACCGAGTCACCGCTGGAAACCCTAGCATGCCGTCGCTGAATTGCATTGAGCGCAATGAAACCCTGCTGTATGCTCTGGTGCGGAGTTTCTTTCAGTTAAGGCAACCAATACATCAAAATCAAGCACTACTGGAAAATCAACACGTTCAATTTCACAAATGCCAAAACAAAATCGCAGCGATTTCTAAAACCGAGTGCTAAGCATAATCAAAAAGTTTCGGAATCAAGTAACGAACAGATCGTAATGAAGAACAACGGAGGCATTGGAATCGAGAAGGCGTGAATATGAATGAAAAAAGCTTAGGAAAAAATTGAAAGGATATGAGACTGAGAGGACGAACGAGTCGGCGATGAGAGCTAGATTGAGCTTGGTGCCGGGAATGGCGAATTTCTGGAGATCGAGCGGCGAGCAGTAGGCGAGGTTGGTGAGGGCGAGATCGGCGGCCGGAGTGTTGGTAACGATCATCGTCGCCGGAGCCATAATTTGCAGAGGCGGGAGAGATCTGGCTTTGGAGGTTTTTTTTTATTCCGTTTGGGGAAGTTTCCGTTCCGTTTGGAGCTGTGAGAGAGGAGGATAAAGCTTTGAATATAAAGGCCTTTTATGCGGGTCCAGAACAACGCGGCCCAATTGGCCCAAATCTGCTTTTGCCTTCTTCATTAAGTACTCTCCTCTATGATGCCAACCAGCCAGTCACAGTTAGATATGTAAGACACAAAGATAGCCATATGGCAGCGTATTAGTGGCCTGTCTACTTGGAAAATTATTATTCTTTTTTATTAATAGACAAAAATTACGGTTTTTGTCCGTGACGTCCTTTTTTATTGTTATATAAAATTTCATATTAATCACTCAATCTTACCTCTAAATCTCTAACTATCGCTTTCAGTCGCCGGTATGTAGCATCTAGGCATATCAATACATTTGCAAGTCAGAGGTTGTAATTTTGAGTGCTCAAAATCTAGTTATATCATTTGAGTTGTTTATTTAACCGACCAAATTTATATATACCTCATATACATCAAAGTTACAACTAACACAAAGTTTTGTGCTTGCATCTAATTTGGGGAGTCATGTGTCATTTTTTTTTCTTTAGATACCAATGGTTTGTGTATGATGCAAGGCCCTCTATAAGAGACTATTGCATTGTCACCGATATGTCTTCCACCTTACTGTCTAGTGTTTTAATTCTTAATTTCTATCTCTTTGAGGATATCTGATATCCGACCTGCCTTTTAATTGAGCAAATATGAGTTTCATAGAGTCTTTTTTTTTTATGTATCAAAGCAATGTTTTTATCAAAGCTAAAAAACATTTAGGGCATCTTTGTGTTGGGTTCTACTCCACCACCAACAGAAAGACTAAGGACACCCATCACTCTGATGTGGGCTCCAGCTTATCTATTCCCTTCATTGTAATCTAGTAGTAGCATCGATCTATCAGTCTTGGAAGAGGTTGTTTGGACTTAGCCACCCAAGCTTATATGTATTCTGCTGACCTCATTTGAGGGTACGAAGGAATTATTATGACCCTTTACTAGTAATTACTAAAGTTTATCTATTTTGGGCATTACAATTTCCTTTAAATTCTTGTTTCAATTCCTTCTATGTTACTTTAATTTCCTTGTTTCAATTCCTCCATGTATTACAATCCTATCAATTGGTATCAGAGTCAGTTCCGATTGGCTTCTCAACTCCCACCATTTACGTCCCACCCTCCTCCGCCCAATTTTACCCACCGCCGCCACCTCCACACTTTCCAATTCCTCATTAATCATTTCTACACACCCACCACCTCTTCCGGCAGCAATAGTAGTACAAGACATTCTTAGTCAGTTTGTTGCAATGCAGCAAACTATGGTTGATTATGGTACTGCTTGTAGGACGGCGCTAAGTAAGTCTCAAGAATGCCTCTCACAACTGCGGAACTTCACATCCCCAGCTGCGGATGTTCACTCAGCCGCCCCACCATACACTCCACCATACACCTCTGATTCTCCTACAATAACCCACCTTTCATCTCCCCAACCCACAAATTCCCACCCTATCAAATCTATTTCTCTCAATCGCAAGCAACTTAGGGGTTTTCGACATCGAGTTGCCCTAGCTGCCAAATCGAGAGTTGTCCAAAAGACCCGGAAGCCAGATTTGCTCTGTGGTGCAGTTAAGTACTCGAGGTCCAAGATGAACTGGGGGCACGGACTTTGGACTGTGAAGGCCAACCACAACGGTGTATTCCCACAGTTTGTGGAGGAGATTTGTCAGCTCTTTTTGGGTCCAGAAACTTCGATCAGTACCTCACCTCAGCCGGTAACAAACTCATCTCCTTCGCCACTCACTTCTGATTTCCCAGATCACAAGGAGGTCCTCTTCTCCATTGTCGTGTCCGAGGAGGCCAACCTCGCCTCACCGATAAGCAACCGTGACGTTACCGACGATACCTCTACCGACATCGCCCTTGCTAGTGTTCACGAGCTCGACGGGGAACTTGTCAACCTCAATGTTGTTCCACAAGTTCTTGAGCACGACCTTTCCCAAATTTCTATTGAATCTGGCCAGTTGGGTAACTTTCTCGAGGCTTCGAAGGGCAAAGAAATTGATTTGGATGAGCTTTTGGAATGATAGTGGTGGCTTAACCACAACGCCGATTACATTGAAAAAATTATTCAAGCCTGCGTTGGTGAATAGAGACTGCGATTATGCTTCACGAAGACCAAATGCTAGTATTTCATGAGCACAGTGCAATTGTGCCTGGGTCTCCTCAATTATGGTTGGTTGAGGGAAACTTTTCTCAGGTACGGGTCCTGAATAACCTGAATTCTATACTGAAAGCTACCTCAGTGGCACAAAGTATCGCTGCATCATTTGAGATATTATACTGGTGTCAATGCTTGGATTCTCTACTCATGCCAGCAAACACATGATCATTGATTTTGCAAACGTGATTATGAGATGCATCCGATTACAATTTTCAACTTCAAGTCACACTATATATATTGTAGGGTGCACTACAAACGTACTTGGAAGCTTGAGAATATATGGTCAAACTCTAAGTGCTAAAATGCATGCGAAAGAACTTCAAACCACATATTCGGCCATGCATTATTTTGCTTTCATGCTTTCCATTCCTTATGTTGTTACTGAGATTATTCTGCTATCAATTAGTCATGCCTGGGATTTTCCAATCATCCAACTGGGGCCTACTTCTGGGCACATTGAGGACTTTGATTCTAAAATTTCACTTAAGTAGTGCAACTCGATTGCGGCTTGGTAACACATAATTTCAAATTATTACCAACATGCAATGGGAAACTTAATTGTGTATCACAATAACATAGAGTCATAGACCAATCACTCAATTAGTATCTAAAACTTCATCACTTGAATTCTATAAATACAATATCACCTTTCATCAACCGAAAACCAAAATTTTATTTTAATAAAGACAATTAAATAGCAAAGCCTAAAAGCCTAAAACCATTTTTCGACTAAAATGTGAAGAGCTTAAACCCTAGCCCTTCTAAACCCCACTTCAGAACTGAAAGCAAACCCGAAACCACTCATGTCGAATCGACGGTGCCTCCAGCTCCTCACCCGCCGCCTCTCCGCCCTATTCTCAGCCAACCCTCCACTCCACACTCTCTCCACCCCACCTCCCCTCTCTACCCATGAGCCCCTCAAATCCCTCATCTCCCAATCCCCACTCGCTTTCAGCCCCAATTGGTCCCACCGGACCCGCCATTTCTCGTCGGACCGCAACGACGGCGTAGACGGCGACACCGAAGAAGACGGCGACGATTCAGACGGCGACGAAATTGGATACAGCAGTGACGAAAATGCGAGCTTATCGAAAGGCGGAGGGTCGAAAAGGGAGTACACGGCGGAGGAGATGGCGGAGGAGGCGGCGGGTATTGGGTACAAAGTAGTTGGGCCGCTTGAGACTACTGATGGGGTTTTCAAGCCCTATGAGCCCGTTTTCGCTGTCGTTCAGGTTTGGATCGTATGCTTTTGAGTGATGCATCATTTTGCTGTTTGACTACAATTGACTGTTGAGATGGTAATGTGGGTTGTGATTGGATTCTTTGTCATTGTTTCTGTTGTTGTAGATCGGTTCGCATCAGTTTAAAGTTAGTAATGGGGACTCTATCTTCACTGAGAGATTGAAGTTCTGCGAGGTTAATGATAAGGTATGTACATTTTGGTATGGTGTGTTTATTGCTGCGAGATCATTGATTGGTTATGTGTAAATTTTGTGGATTCACGGTTAGAAATGAGTATCCAGTGATTTGAGGTTTTCAGAAATTGAATTAGGATATGCATTTTGAGGCAATGTAGCTTACACTGCGTCTGTGTTGGGTTCAGAGGAAATGAGAAGGTGGGCTTTAAGGCTACTGCCATTTGTGGTGTCATTTTAGATGGCATTGCATCCTATATGAGTGAAATGCTAGTACGGTATAGTCAAGATTGCAGTTGGTATATTTGGTTTACTGTCAGATTGGTTCTTTCTTATCTTATTCTATTTCACTTTCTGTGGAACTCCAACAAAATTCGATTTCTTTATAATCAGGGGCTCAAGCGTTCTCCTCTGCTTGTATTTTGGTGCTCTGTTATGCCCATGGAGTTGTGGACTTAGAGTTACTTTTGGAGTGATAATCCAGACTACTACTCTAATACAATGCCCTAATAGGTCCGATTCGTTTGTTTTTGCCATGTAACTCACATTCTTTTGGCATTCTCTAGTCTAGTTGGGAGGAGAGAATTCGTGATTTCCAAGTTTATGACCTCATGCATAGGCTTGAAATAGCTTGTTATTTGGAAGCAAGGGCCTAGTTATGTAGTATCTGTATTTGTATATTGATTCATAAAATGTATGTTGAAAGAAAGATTGGAAGAAGCTGGGTGTATAGTGTGATATGCATGAAAGTAATTCAAGGATAAGTGAAAATGCTAAGGCAAACTAGTGAACTTACATATCGTCTTTCATGCTTTCTTGTTATAGCTTGTATGATGTTTGAGTCGCTAAATTAGTAAAAATACCTTTTATTTGGGTTGGGATGTTGACGAGAGATTTTGCCATTGGTGTCAGAAAATTTGATCCAAGTTTTGCAGTGAAGATTGCTGGTAGATGATGTTATTTACTTGCATGGGAATATTTAAGATTTTGCATTTCCAACCTTACGTGTGAACTTAGTTTTGATGCTTGGATTATTTGTTACAGTTGATATTGAACAAGGTTCTCTTGGTCGGCACTAGTAGTCAGACAATGATCGGCAGGCCAATAGTTCCAGATGCCACAGTGCATGCAGTCATTGAAGAGCATGTAAGTGCTCCGCCTTGTCTTTTTCTTGTTCCTCCTGTTTGCGTGAGTGTGAATAGTTCACATTTTTGGCACAAACTAATAAAATTGCCAAGTGAAGAGGGTTCTGTAACAAACTTTTGAGAAGAGTATTTTGTTAATTCCTTCTTAGTCTTTCTGTAAACCTGACGGGAACACTAAAGGAACCTAGCTTTATATATATATATATATATATATATATATATATAAAACATCAGATGATTCTGTTTCAAATATTGTCAATCTGACTAAAAACATGATAGTTGAAGTGGGATAGCAATTTGACTGGCACACAATTTATTCATTCTTAATGCAGGCATTAGATGCAAAGGTTCTTATTTTTAAGAAAAAGAGGAGAAAAAATTACCGTCGATGCAAAGGTCATCGCCAGGTATGTTTAGAAATCCTTGTCAAAACGGTTGTTAGGCGCTTGTCTTGGTACATTGATTATTTAATTTCTCATGTTATTGTTCTGTAGGAATTAACCAAGCTGAGGATCATTGATATTCAAGGGATTCAGAAGCCAGAACCTGTAGTCACTGAAAAACCTTCTAAAACACCTGGTAAAAAGTCAGGTAAGGTTGCAGTTGCTGCGTAGGAGAATTGTATGATGCAGTTGTTTGTCAGTAATAATGGCAATCTAATCATGGTCTTGTGCCTAAAAGTGAGCATGATGAGATTCTTGAATTGCTCCAGGTACATCTTGGGATGTCATATGAAATAGAAAGTCTACAATGGAGCCAGATAGATGTAGGATTGGTGACATAGATTTTGCCTATTTGTTTTTTCTGTAGTTTGTAGTGCAAATTTGCAAACTATGAAACCTTGACCTGAATGAATCACTTTTGTTCCTGAATAGATGATACCGTTGTCCTGAGGAAATTCTTTTGTTTTGCTTTTGATGCTCTTTCCTTGCTGAAGTCTCTTATTTCTATCTTGCATTGCTAGATTAGTGAAATTTTTGTGCCTCCAATTAATATGCAATTCCTTATTGATTCAGAGTTACAAGACACAGCAAGTTGCATCTTTTTATCATGTCTAACAGATCACACCCAAATATTTTGTGCTGGTTTAAGCTGTCTTCGTTTAAAGCATAATCGGAGACAGAATCAATGGATAACTGATTTATTTTCCTTCAACTTGTACTCGAAGCATTTTGAAACCCATTTTGGTGGGGAGAGCATGAATTCTCTGTCCACCACAAAATCTTCTTTACAAGGTATTGAGATTTCTTATGGGTTGGAAAAGCTCAGGAATGGGGATGAAAAGGAAGGATCAAACAGGCTTGAGTGCTGCCCCAAATTGTTGACTTGATGTTTGGTGCTCCCTTTTGTGATTTCTGTGATGTTGGATACAAGCTAATCCGAACACACTAAACTAATAGGCTTCGAGGATACTGCATACGACTATCAAAGGTGGAAGTTCGAGGATGCGGTTGATAGACGATTGTTGTATCCGACACTTCATATGAGTTTAGAAAAATTAACACAATAATCGCTTATCTGACACTTCATATGAATTTAGTGAAATTAACAGGCTCCTCTTAGAGGTAAAACCAAATTTGAAGCTAGTCTGCATCTTTTTGGTTCAATCTTCATCATTCCTCGTTAACCACAGTAGAAGTCACATCGACTCCCCACAGTAATTCGTTATAAGGGTGCAAGGGGATGACTATGAAAACTGGCTGTTTGGTTGACCCGGCCTATATACACTCCCATCGATCATCAATAATACAACGCTTTCTCTCTTTCCACTGTTTCCAGTTTCCACTATCACTTTCAAATTTCAACAAAAGCCTTCCTATGCATGCCAGGTATGCTAAGCATGTTAAAGACTTTGTCCCATCATCAATAGTTGATGTGTTGTCCTCCCCCTTCTTTGTTTTATGGTATTTTATGTTCTAAAGTGAGCCACCTCAAGTTTGAAACGAACTCGTGACCATTAATGGTTTTAGATTGTTTATCTATTAAGTTTCGCTTGGAATCAAACTGATTCAAAATTTCATAGCTATATAACTATTCCCACGATAAGTTTGTTCTGAAGTCCTTTTATACCCTTCAAGCATAACTCTTACATCGTAAATTACCGAAAGTTTCTAGAATTCATTATATATACATTATACACGATTGGAACTAACTCAGAATACTAGTCAAGAAACTAATCTGTCAAATTTAGACTGATGGAAGTGCAAGGATAGGCATAATGTTCGATCAAACACAGCTGGAGCTTTGTTTACAAGTAATTTGGCGACCCCAGCATATCCACTTCCATATGATTTTTGTTTTCTGAAGTTGAAAGCTTTCTGTTCGTGTTTTCTGGGTGGTTGAAGGGCCAGCTTAGGGATTTAGTAACAGAAGAATATCCCCCAGTGCTTTTTAAGTGGATTCACTTTCTTCTTTGCCCACCTATAAATCCTCTTTCAACTGAGGAAGCTATTATATAGAATAGAGTTCGGCATTTTCCTATAGCACTTTGCATCCACTTTGCATTCTATATGATTATGCTAATGGAATTCATTGTCACACTAATAGTTGCTCCACCTTCATGGAGGCTTCTATAATTAATCTACCATTAGCATATGCGTCATTATTAATCTACGTAAGGAAAAACTCTTTTGCTTTCTTCCATGTGATTGAAATTAATATGGTGGGATTAGCACAATATCCCTCCTTAAGAATTCATTAATCAAGTCTTGGGCTATCGGTAACCACTAATTATTTTAGAGGTTATGATGTAAAATATATTCTACTTCATTCCAAATCGACAATGCAATACAATCGAATTAGATCAGCATCATCGGTCACTGGATTGGCATATATACAGATATACTCATCTTATTACCACCGCCATCGTCATTTCTAGATTACTTATCATAGGAACAGTCGAAGATTAAACAGGCATTTACTCTATCATTATGCTTACTTAAAAATCGAGGGACCTTGATTCATAAGCCTGTATTTACCTGAATACCTGACTAATTATCATGTTGACTTCAGGAAAGGCTGCTGTTTGTAAGTCTTAGTGTTTATACACGTGTTGCTGTGTGATGATTTTGAGTCTGGATCAATCATATCAATGGTAGCTTTAGGTAGCAGATTTTAGAGTACATGTGAATACAGAGAGGAAAAAGAACTCAGATTCATAATGTAGTTTGATCTATATTCTAAATGCAGCTGGTTGATGTGAAAAACGTAGAGCATAATTTGTCTCAATTTATTTGTATGAACAGTCTGTGAATTCAAGAAGGTTATGGTTATCCATTATATTCCACTTCGCTCGTTAACTATATAATAGTTTGTAGATTGTAGAAAGATCGATGGATCGAGTTAATTATTTTGTATATGTCCACCTTCAACGGTGAAGATACACTACTGCAGTACTGCTGTAGTTGCTTTTGTTGGGAACCAACTTTAGTCAAAAACCACATATATAGTCGGCCACCGCTAATATAATCTGTATTTGTAGCGCGCCGTGTAGGACTAAATCAGTGGAATGGCGAAGGAAATTATGCAGATGCTTTGGAATTCTACAGATCATGACCTGAAAAAGTCCAAATGTGCGTAGTTATATAATCGCATATATATCAAGCAGTAGTCTTGTACTTGAACAATGCTGAGGGTGAAATGATATCACTGCCAGATGAAATCGCAGTAGTTAGAAGTATACAATTTCAAATTGCCTCATGTATTGAGCCATTGAGGAATTCGATCAATTACAGATCATTCTGGTTAGCTGGATATTCCATGTACCCGAAAGCAGGATTCTTTGCTCTTCCATTCTAGCTATGTGTGTAACTATCTATGTCGTTAGTACTACTGCTTTTCTCAACTCTACGCTTAAATTATTGCTTCTGGGCCAGAGATGGAAAATCCTGGGGTCAAATCAGCATGCAAAAAGCTAGGGTTTCAGTACAGCAACAGCAAACCAAATCTGGATATACCTAAATTCATATCTCTATGTCTACCAAGAAACTGCTTTAAATAAAAAGGAACAGTGAGTATATGCCAGTATATCCACTCTAGATCACAACAGCATTGTACATTTGTACTACTACTTAACATCGATCAGCATGCACATAATATCTGCCTTGATCGATCGGTTAGGTCAATTAATAAACATCAAAAGTGACGATGTAAGATTTGATACTCAGGAATACTATCTTCTTTTAAGTTAAAGGACACTTTTGAATTTTGATTGCTTATTTGGCTAAGTTAGTAAAGAACCAATTAGTGTAAACCAACCTTTCGACCTATGATTTGGTCACTGATTGTAAATACATTCGATCAATCTGGATTACCAGAATTCATTCATTCGGAGTCATATCAAGGGCGATTACATTATATTATTACAAGCAATGTAGGCAGCTAGATGCCTAGATAGCAAAGTGCAACATGAATTTGTCTTCAGAAAGATGCAACCATTTAACCCGAGAGGCAGAGACCGAAAAAAGCTTTACATATGGAAAACACAATTACAAGTGCTTATACAAGTAAAATAAAGGTCCAAGGTTAGCGACAAGTCAATGTACTTCATTTATTAGCGTTTGAATGTAATCGATAATATACCAATGCCAGCACTCCAACGTGAGATATTGTCATATAGTGTACTCAACTAATCATATTATTTTATATTATGGTAAATATGCACGTGATGGAAAAAAATTGTAGTCCTTCCAGATAACCACGTGATAATGTTTAGTGGTCCTCCCACCTGTTATATTTTGATACGTGGATTTATTATATAAAAATTATAATTTTACATAGTCCTCCCGGAGAACCACGTGATAATGTTCAGTGGTCCTCCCACCTGTTATATTTTGATACGTGGATTTATTACACAAAAATTATAATTTTACATATTTTTATTATTTATTAAATGACTTTCATGGGCATTAATGATTTTGAACTGTAATTTTTGGTTTAGAGTTTTAGAGTGTATATAGGATTTTATAGTTTATGGTATTAGAGTGTCGGATCTATGGTTTTAGAAAGAAATTCAAAATAGTTTTTTATTTTATAAAATAACTTAAATATGATTGTTTTATTAAATCATAAGTGTCAAATGGTGATTAGAATATAATACTACTTGACATTGCCATGTGGTTCTTTGAGAATACTGAAAAATTTCTCCGCACGGTGAAATGAGAAAATATTATTTAAATTATCATAAATAAAAACAATAAAAAATGGACAAATAATATTAAATGGGTACGTCACATAAATTATGTACCAGATATATATAATAATTTTCCTCTAACAGTGTATAAACAACTACTAGAATATAATCTTAATCCATTATATATGGTTATATAACTTTTAGCTTGAAGTTTCATCACTTCTTTCCAAAGAAGGAAAATTGAATTGGACCACTTGAAAATGGATCGAACCACATGTTTATGCCCAAGGTGCATGTATTATGTTTGTGTTTAGAAGCTAGTTGTACTTGTATCATAAACTTTCCACTCATTAATATTAGGCGTAAGAAATACGTCAAACATAAGAACTTGTCACATTGTTACTAAACAAAGCATATCATTATGTATGAATATGATTCACCTTGATCAATAAAGTTTTACAACAGTTTACAACATTGAAAAGGAAAAGAAAAATGTTCTTGCGTGATTGTATATTTGGTGTCGCAGGACTTTTTTTTTTTGACTAGTTAGAGCATCCAATAGTCTGTGAAGTAAAAGGGTAGAGCAGTCCTTTCCAATAAGCTGAATAGTTGGACAAGAACAGTATCTGGACACTGTTTCGGAATATTCTGTAGTGCCATGTTTCTTATAGTCTAATTGGCCGTGACAGAAACACACGCATTCAAAGTCTCCCAACGTTTCCACGCACAACAACTCACAAACGTCAAAATTAAACCACCCCAAAAACAGGGAGCTCATTCTTAGTTTCTGTCTCTGCCTGCGTTCGTGTGCGTCACTGTGGAACGGTTCCGAGCTTTGTTCATGGCCTAAGCGACGAGTTTGAGCAACTGGGGCTCTGTGCTTCTGAATTCCCAGCAGTCTTTTCATAAGAAGAAGGTGAAACAGTGAGAATAGAACAGTGCCCAGAAGCTGAAGGAGGAAAAATGAGAAGGTTGGTTTTGTTCAGAGGAGCTGTGTTGTGGGTTGAGTTCCTATTGTCAGCGTTGGGTGGCTTTCTCATGTTTTCTAGGTTCTTTTGTCGCTATTAATGACTTCAGTAATGGTCACTTTGCTTCTTGGAGGCAGCAAATGGTACACTTCCTCACTAAAGGTTCTGCCTTTTTGGTTATTCTTGAATGTTATGCATATATTTTGAGGGTTTTTGGTGGGTTTTACTTTGAATATTCTTGTGTGTAAGTGTTGTTGATGATCAAATAGGACTGTTTTTCATATTGTCTGCTGCAAGTTTCGGACTTTGATCAATGAAATTGATGGGTTCTGGAAACTAGATTATCTTTTGGAATGTTAAGTTTTCAAGTGCTACGTACAGAGAGTATGTATTCTTTTTTGGAATTTGTGAAATTTTTAATTGGCTTGGAGATTGATTTATGAACGAATTTGAAATTTCTGGTTTGTACATAAGCTGTTTGATTCATTTGTCATGAATCCATCATTAATAGAGAAAGAGTTTTATATCTGGTTTTAGTTGTTGCTCTAGTCGTTTGTGGTTCTTGAATGCTTCTCAATGAGAATATGATGCATATTTTATAATCTTCATGCAATTTCCAGAAACTTTTCAAGCTGTAAATTTTAAGATTTTATTTTTAGGCTCTATCTGTGAATTAGTATTTCTAGAATTCTAATAATGGAATCAGATAGGAGATGGCTCTATGATGCCTCGATTTATTTGTTCATTTATTTTTGTTTTCTAAGTGCTTCAAAAGAGCACAGGTAAAGGTACAAAGTTTTCATAAGATCCTGCTTCTGCAAAATTTCCACAAGATAGTTTATGTTATGAGTGGTAAAGCATCCAGTTGTGGGGAATCATTTCATGTACATGTAAATGACAGTAAATCACATGTTCTCTTTCTATATGTTCATCATGCATCTACCTGTATAACCCTTCCATATTATGTTTCCCCTCAGTTCTTGATTAGACTATATGGTTTACTTTTCTGATCTATATTCTTGTGTTAAATTTGGCAAGGTGGTACTTTTGCAGGTTCCCAGGAAATATTCAGCTCTTCAAAGAAGCCCTTATGACCTTTGGCATTGAGAAGTGGATATTTGATAGATTTCTTACTGTTTTCATAAGGCAGTGTCTTTGCTAGGTGTATGTGGTATTATACCTGTTAGAGAAGTTCCCTAGATCTCCACAGTTCCACGTGCTTGTTCAGCTACCTCTCTTAGTAAATTAGGGATTAGTTTTTCTCTGAGGTGAATTGAACGTTGTCATTCTGATTCCTGCAATCTGGTGGTTTGTTGAACTCTGTACGAGGCTAACCTCCTTTGGCAGGATAATTCCTCACAGAAACTTAGGCATAGAAAATCTTCTTTGGCATGTTTGGTTCTTAGAGAAACAGACTCTTACCTTTGTTTAAACCTGAAAAAGAAAAAAAAAAGCTCTGTTGAAGTTACTGAAGTTCCCTCTGGTTGGCTATCTTGTGTAGTGGATGAGAAGAGTTCATCTTTGAAGTTTCTAGTCAGAAAGTCTCCTCTAGTTGAAACTTCTCTCCACCTATCGCCGACCGGGCAAATCTTCTTTGACATTTCGAGTCCTCTGTTGACTCTGACCCTTTAAGGGCAAATCTTCTTTGGCATTTTGAGTCATTTGTTGACTCTTGTTAACGCCCTCGGGCAAATCTCCTTTGGCATTAGATCTCCAGTTTTAGTGGTGAAATACCCTACTGGAGATACTGACACATTATCCTGGAAAATACATCATTCTATCCTCTTTACTATCTGATCCTTGAAGCAGTGCTCACCAAGAGTTTCAACAGAAGATTAGTTTTAGCCAGTGTTGTTGATATATTTCGTGGTAGAAGGTATTGATCACATTACTCTTTCTATTGTTTAATGTTTTTAGTTCTTCCAAGTTCCAACGTATCTTCAACTTAGTACTATACTTCAACAATTCCGTAGTTGCTCACCTATGCATGTATTATGTTCAGGTTTGTGTCCATTTTGACAGCACTGATATCTTGCAACTGAGTGAAGGTTATCTGAGTTTCTCTGCAGGACTCATTTTTTCTGCTCTCATTTTGCAACTTAGGTGAGAATTGAGAAATTTTGCAAGGAAATGTTATTCTTTTCATTCATTTCATTTTTCTGTTATTTTTTTTATCATCTAGTATACATGCACGTAGTCATGCTATAGATGCATATGCATACATACATTCAGTTATATGATAATATGATCAAATTAAACTAAGTTGGATGTGGGCATATTCTGATAGGCATCTGAACGATGGATGTGCTTCTCAGTGACTCTGATTGGGACAGTTACAGTGAGACTGGTAGCAATGAGGATCAAGAGGGAAATTACCATTTCTATGGTGAGCACGCCAGCAGCCTATTTTCTAGCCTCGAGGCTAGCATTGGGAAAATCGATGATTTCCTCTCATTCGAGAGGGGATTTATATATGGAGACATAGTGTGCTCTGTGAGAGATCCATCTGGACAGATGGGAAAAGTTGTTGGCATCAAGATATCTGTCGATTTGGAGAGTGTGAATGGAAATGTTATCAAAGATGTAAACTCGAAGAATCTGTCAAAGATCCGTCCCTTTTCAGTGGGGGATTTTGTTGTTTGCGGGCCCTGGCTTGGAAGGGTGGACAGAGTAGTTGACTGCATAGCTATTGTCTTTGATGATGGCACGGAGTGTGTGGTGACTGCAGTGGATCCAGAAAAGCTCATCCCCGTCTCCCCAAACATACTTGAAGATCCTCAGTACCCATATTATCCAGGACAGAGAGTACAGGTTAGGCTCTCAACTGTTTCCAAATCAACTAAGTGGCTATGTGGTAACTGGAGTGAAAATCAAGATGAAGGAACTGTCTGTTCTTTGGAAGGAGGTTTAGTGTATGTTGATTGGCTTGCCTCTGTTCTCGTAGGTTGTGATTCGGATTATCCTGCTCCTCCACGTCAACTAGATTCGAAAAAATTGACTTTGGTGTCATGTTTCTCTCATGCCAATTGGCAGCTTGGTGACTGGTGCATGCTTTCAATTGCTGAGTGTAAAGGTTTCTCGGAGCAGGCTTTTCATAGAACATCTACTTGTGAGCTCACTAACAAGCAAGAAGGTTCAGAAAGAGGATTCAAGAGAAGAAATCCCAAGTCAAAAATTGAGGAAATCTTTGTAATCTCAAAGACAAAGACCAAAGTTGATGTGGTGTGGCAAGATGGCAGCCAGTCGTTGGAAGTGGATTCACAGACGCTCCTCCCGGTCAGTGTTGTAAATGATCATGAATTCTGGCCTGAACAGTTTGTCCTTGAAAAGGGGGCTTATGATGATCTAAACTTGTTTAGCAGCCAAAGATGGGGTGTTGTGCGTGGTGTGGATGCAAAGGAACGTACAGTGAAGGTGCAGTGGAAAACTATAATTGCACCTGGAGCCAATGATTTAGAGGGAGAGCAGATGGAGGAGGAAGTCGTCAGTGCTTATGAACTTGTTGAACACCCAGATTACTCCTACTGTTTTGGAGATTATGTGTTTAGGATGGTTCAGAATCATTTTGATGAAGAAGTTGATAAAAGCTATTCGAGCACAAGGTTGGATATGACTGAGGAGGTAGCTCCGGAAGAGAAAAACTTTGGTGGGGATCAAGAACCTTTCACAGATAAAAGTTACCTACGTTGCATTGGCAATGTTTTGGACTTTAAAAATGGTGTTGTAGAAGTGAGATGGGCAACTGGTATCACAAGCAAGGTATCATTTTTAAGTTTATTTAGCTGATGTTTGGTTTCAATTTGATCTTCATAATCCTAATTCAAGTTCTTTGTTGGTCTTACAGGTGGCCCCTTGTGAAATTTTCCGGTTTGATAAACATGAAATTTCAACTGAAATCACCGTAGAAGATGCTTCTGAGGAGTTGAACAAAGAGAAAGCTGAACATGAAAAACAACCTAATAATGAGAAAGCAAAGGTATATTGATCTCTTCCTTTCTCTCTATGCCAAAGACTCTGAAAGTATGTGGTGAGAGCCAGTATCATCTTGACTTTCCTCACTATTATCTGAATAAGTTTTTATTTATTTATCCAGGATTCCTTCAACTTAAATGGTGATGCTAAAAGTTGCAAACAGTATGCAAGCGAGTCTAGTTCATATTCCCTTCCTCAAGCTGCTTTTGGATTTATCTCGAGCATCGCTATGAGTCTCTTTGGATCCCATGGTTACACATCACTTTTAGGTCCTTCCCCATCATCCTGTACAAAGGAATCGGGGATTTGCCATGAGAAACGAATAGAAGAAACTCGTGATATCTGCACAGAGCCACATATGGTGTGTGAATCTGACGACATTAATGAAAATTCGAATCATGAAGGCAATGACATTGAGGGGAACATATATCTTTTATGTTTGAAAGACCAGGAGAAGGTAGATCATTTTAGGCAGTTTGACATGCTTGATGATTGTGCGGATCACCACTTTCATGGTTCCAGCAAGGAGTTGGCATTATCCCAGGTTAGAAGCTTGATAAGATATAATTTAAAACACCTTTTTTTGTATATCATATTTTCATACATCATGACATCCACTGTAATTCTTTCCAATTTTATACTCACAGGTGAAAAGAGGTTGGATGAAGAAGGTTCAGCAAGAGTGGAACATCTTGGAGAAAGACCTTCCTGGTTGGCACTTCATCCTGACAAATTTTAATTTGTCGATCTTTCTTTATTTAAGTAAGCACTTATGAAGCAACTTATATATTGTTATAACTAAACTCTGCTGTTATTGAACAGAACAAATCTATGTCCGTGCCTTTGAGGAAAGGATGGATCTACTGCGGGCAGCCATCGTTGGTGCACCAGGAACTCCTTATCATGATGGGTTGTTCTTTTTTGACATTTATCTTCCACCAGAATATCCGCATGACCCACCTGTAAGTGATACATAAATGATGGTTGTTAATAGGTTCTGACTGAGATATTCCAACATAAAGATTGACGAATCTGTAATTCTATGCAGACTGTACACTACATATCTGGCGGCCTACGTGTGAACCCGAACTTGTACGAGTCTGGAAAGGTCTGTCTTAGTCTTCTTAACACATGGACTGGTACAGGAAGTGAAGTTTGGAATCCTGAGAGCTCCACCATTCTTCAAGTTCTTCTCTCCCTTCAAGCTCTTGTGCTTAATGACAGGCCATATTTCAATGAAGCTGGATATGATCAGCAGGTGGGAAGAATAGAGGGAGAGAAAAACTCGGTGAGCTATAATGAAAATGCATTCCTTATGACATGTAAGTGCATGTTGTACTCTCTCCAAAAGCCGCCCAAGGTAAAATATTCTATTCATCTCATCCGGTTTTACCAATGTACTAATGTTAGTTCGATTTTTTTTTTGTACATATTCTTACTACAATGTTGGTGCAGCATTTTGAGGGGCTTGTGATGGAACACTTTACTCGGCGCTCTGAAAATATTCTAACGGCTTGTAAAGCATATATGGAGGGGGTTCCAATAGGGGGTGTTGCTGATTTTCAGAAAACCAATGGAAGCTCTACTGGGTTCAAAATTATGCTTGCTAAACTCTTTCAGAAACTAGTGGAGGCATTTTCTGCTAAGGGAATCGACTGCAACCAGTTCCTCGTGGCAGGGAAATGAAATGATGCAAAAGGTGCAGGTTTGTAATATACAAGGTACTCAAGGATTAATTCCTGCTGTGTATAAATAAAGCCACAGTGCCATTGTGTGTGTGTTCAGTTGTAAGCTTGATCGTGCATGTTTCTGAATTTGTGATTGCTCTTGTCCAGATAAGAGAAACCGATCCCCACAGTTGTGTATATTTGAAAAATAAATGTATCTGTACTGTATTGTATCTTGCATGTAAAGTTTGTGAATAAAAAGCAAGAGTTGGTTTGGTGTGTATCAGTGATGCCTACAGAATTTTAAACTTTCTTCTTTTCCCTATCGATAAAATAGAAAGAAAAAAAATATTGCCTTCTATTCTAGACTTCACTGCAAGCTTCTGTTGCGGGAGACATAAACCCATGAACTCAATACCATCATGCTTAAAGCCTCTATCGAGTCCTTGTGGATGACTTGATGGCTCATTTCAGTCCTTGATTGTAATAAGAAATGTATATGCAAAGGAAGAAAAAAAAAAGTATCTTTCTTTAGCATAAATAGTTTTCTGCATCCCAAATAAGAATGAACAAAAAAGCCAAGTTAATTATAGAAATCTGCAAAATGATACATCCAACTATTCCACCTGATCCTTTACCAATTTGGAGCTCACCAAATATTATTTTCTAAAACTTGTTTTCAAATTAAAAATATATTATAAATTCCATTAAGGTATACCCGCCCATATAAGGAAAACCAGCGTCGACTCATTCAGCTCTACGGTTCTTCCGATCCCTCCACTCCACACCCATGGAACCCATTTCTTCTTCTTCTTCATCCTCATCTAGGGTTAGGGTTTCCGCTCATTCAAAGACCCATGATTCCTTCTTTACTCCACTCCTCCTCTTCTTCTTCTTCATCGCCACGACCCCCACAGCCCATTCAACCCTCCCCTCCGATTTCCACTCCTTATACACCCACCACTGCAACAACCTCGTTCCCATTCCCCACACCCACCACTCAAAACCTCTTCACGCCGACCTCGGCACTGGCTACTTCACCGGCGGCGACACTCTTTTCTCTCAAACGCCCGACAGAACCGCCTTGAATTTCCACCAACAGATCAGCTTTCAAGCCCATTACGCCGGCTCAATCCTCAGCGGCTACTTGGTTCTCATAACCAGCAGATCCCCTCCAGAAGGACCACAACACTGTCGGGAGTTTCAGCTTCAAGGACACTATTCAGATACACGTGAAAAGCTTTGCATGGTTGGAACTGTTTCGCCCATTGATGTTCCAGGTAGTAGTTCTGAGTCTGCAAATGTTGTTGTTCTGAAGCTTAGTTATCCGAAAAACATGAGCATTTTCGATATTTTGGTGACTGGGACTTTGGAGTCTGTGTCTGGTTATTTTGAACCTATTTCGATACTTGGTCTATCTCAGAAGTCTGGTTATCGGCCCACGTTCATTGGGAAGGGTCGGATGAATGGCTCTTTGGTTCGTTATGAGAGAGGGGAGAGTTTAGGTAGGGATAGTTTACCTCTAGAGAAAAGGGGTAAATCGAGTCGCAGTGTATGTAAGGTGCTTGGTGGTGGTGTTACACTAGAAAAGTATGAATTGGAATATGAGAGTGGCTATGGCAGTCCTGTTGGGGGAGATGTTGGATATGTACCTACATTCCTTGTTGCGGGTAGGACTCGGTGTGGAGATGGGAAGATGCAGATGTTGTTGGGGTTCCTCAACTCGAGCGATAATGGAGGGTATAGTTTTCCCTTTGAACCTAGGACAACTTTGATTGCTGAGGGGGAATGGATCGAGAAGGAGAATCGTGTGTTAGGTGTTGCATGCCGGATTTTGAATTTTACGGATTCATTGACTAATGCTGTTGTCGGAGATTGTTCGACTAGACTCAGCATTAGGTTCCCTGCACGGTTGTCTTTAAGAAATAGGTCTACTATTGTGGGGCAAATTTGGAGCAACAGGACAGTGAATGACTCTGGTTACTTTGGTAAAATTGGGTTTCATCACAGTGTGTCGGTACGGTTTAGAGGAGGAGTCTTAGGCTATAAATATGAATTCACCGAGTATGACACCGTGAGGAAAATGTGTGATGTAAAGAAAACCAGTAGAGGAAATGGAAACAAATACCCTGATGAGCATTCAGAGGAAATGAGACTTGGAATGGCGGTGAGAAACAAAACGTTGAGGTCTGGATGGGTTAATGTATTCCCATTGTTTGTGGATGGTGATCAAAGTCGTGCCAGGATTTGGGATAAAAGCCCTAGTACTGTGGTGAATATGAGCTATGTTTTAATCAATTATGGACCCAATTTTTTTGATAAGGGTTCCACAACAATAGTATCTGCTGAAGGCCTATATTATAGAGATCACGGTTATCTATGTATGAAAGCATGTAGGCATGTATTGTCAAAAAATCAAGAACTGATGGAAAAGGATACGCTAGACTGTGCTATTAATATTAATCTCCAGTTTCCTCCGTTGGATGCTAGGGAAACAAGAACTGTCAATGGAAGTATTGAAAGCACAAGGACAAAGTCAGACCCTCTTTATTTTGAGCCTAAGGAGTTATACTCGTTTACCATTACAGAAAGGCAAGCTGCAAAGTCCATTTCAAGAATGGACTTGGAGAATCTTATGGTTCTGATTTCCAACACCCTTGCATGTGTCTTTGTAGGATGGCAGCTCTATTATGTCAAGAAACACCCTGATGTACTCCCCTTCATCTCTATTGTGATGGTTGTTGTTCTCATTCTGGGACACATGATTCCTCTTGTGTCCAACTTTCAAGCAATGTTTGTGCCAAACCACAGTAGTTGGCAGGATAAGTTTCTCGTGACTGGTGAATGGCTTAAGGTGAGTGAAGTAATTGTTAGTGCGATGATGTTTGTTGCTTTCCTGCTGCAGCTATGGCTTCTCCGGCTGACTTGGTCCTCAAGACAAGGTGACAGAAGTCAGGAGCTCTTGAGGGACTGTGAGATGAAGGTTGTTTGTGCAACTTTACCACTATACATAGCTGGTGCATTGATTTCTTGTTTTGCACACCAGTGGATCCATAGTCATCACATCTCATTCAGGCCATTACGGGGCCATTCGCGTTTTCATCAGCGATACTCTCTCTGGGATAACCTTAAGCCTTACAGTGGCTTAGTCCTGGATGGTTTCCTGCTTCCGCAGCTATTATTCAACTTGTTCTTCAATTCAGGAGAAAAATCTCTCTCCTGTACATTTTATATCGGGTCGACCATTATCCGTCTGCTGCCGCACGCATATGATCTTTACAGGGCTCGCACATCTCCAGGGATCTTTACTTTCTTTTGCTATTATGCAAAATCGACATCAGACTTTTACTCTACTGCCTGGAACATCATCATCCCTTGTGGTTGTCTGCTGTTTGCTGCCATTGTTTTCTTGCAGCAGAGGTTTGGTGGCCGTTGCATTCTTCCCAAAAGATTTAGACAGACTTCTGGTTCATATGAGAAAGTCTCTGTCATCAGCAGTGTTTAACAATGAGGAACTATAAACACCTTGAATAAGTTTTGGAATTGAAGCGTCATTTTTCTTAATTTCATATATTGCCAGTGTAGAGATTCTAGCTATGACTCAAAGAGATACTTCAGTCTTCATTGCAAGCTTCTGATTTTTATTCTTTGACAGGAATTGAAATTGAATTTCCACATCACTGTTGGATCTGTACATTAACATAACGTATTCTGTAAGTTCTTTCACAGTTTCACTAAAATAACTAATCTCACTTGAGCCTAGTGAAGGATCCGCGGTGACATGGCATGACAGTATCGTGCAGTGAACATCTGGAACTCCTTGGATGCTCTTGAGACCTTTCTCTAGCTTGTCGATATTGATCTCAATCACTAGCTTGGTGTTCTCTGCATCAGTATGCCAATGTATCTCTGAGAATTGGTATGGTTGCGCGCGCTTCCGCATCAATTCATTACTCCAACGGACTGAATCATGTCGGTCTTAACATGTAGGTAAGCTCCTTGAAGATTTATGTTAATTTTGATATTTTAGTCTTTACTGGAGGAGTTGGTACCAAGCTAGTTTCATCGTCTTCAATTGTTGTGCATGCATCCTCCCCGTGATTATGATTATGACCATGACCCTAAACTATAGCTTTGGTGTGTTGGCTAATCATAGTTCTATGATAAATTAATATGCAAATGATACAGTATAATAGGCTAAAATCACTTATGTATTGATATGAATAATTACAGGGTATTTATAGGATTCTAGGCTACCAATTAACAAGTATGAAACCAAAGATAATTTGTCAATTACTACGGCTTAGAGATTTGGTTGGTGAGATCCGGTGTGTATATTTGACTCATGCTAACACTCCCCCTCAAGTTGGTGCATACACATCGACCATGCTTAATTTGCTAAGTGAGTCATAAAAGGCCTTCTTAGACACACTTTTTTTGAGTATATCTGCAAGTTGCTCTACCGAAGGCACAAAAGGAAAGCTAATGATCTCAGCATCTAGCTTCTCTTTTATAAAGTGACGATTAACATCCACATGCTTTGTACGATCATGTTGTACAGGATTATGTGAAATATCAACAGCTGCCTTGTTATCACAGTACAGCTGCATAGCATACTTAGGCTTAACACCCAAATCTTGTAACAAATTTCTAAGCCATAACAACTCGCATACTCCATGGGCCATACCTCTGTATTCTGCTTCAGCACTAGATCGAGCTACCACCTTTTGTTTCTTACTCTTCCATGTAACAAGATTACCCCCAACAAAGGTAAAGTATCCTGATGTGGACCTCCGATCTGTAATATTTCCAGCCCAGTCTGCATATGTGAAACCGCAAACCTCAATGGTATTGTTGTGATTAGAAAACACTACTCCTCTCCCTGGAGCTGACTTCAAATACCTCAAAATCCTCACAACAGCATCCATGTGATCCATACTGGGATTATGCATGAACTGACTCACTACACTTACTGCATACGCAAGATCTGGTCTGGTATGTGACAAATAAATCAGGCGTCCAACTAGCCTCTGGTAACGAGTTTTGTCAGTAGGCACCTGATCTGGGTACTCTGCTAACCGATGGTTTTGCTCAATAGGAGTATCAATTGGAGTGCAATCCAACATACCTGTCTCTGTTAATAGATCAATGATGTACTTCCTCTGACACAGATATATACCATCACTTCCCCCGGCTACCTCAATGCTTAAGAAGTACTTGAGTGTACCTAGGTCCTTCATCTCAAATTATGTGGCTAGCTGCTTCTGTAATTTATCCACCTCAATAGTATCATTACCAGTAACTACCATATCGTCAACATATATAATTAGGGCTGTTACTTTTCCTTGTTGGTGTTTGAGAAATAATGTGTGGTCTGAATTACTCTGTCTGTAGCCAATTTTCCTCATGAATTGTGAGAATCTTCCAAACCAAGCACGAGGAGATTGTTTAAGACCATACAAAGACTTTCTCAATCTGCATACAAAGTTATCTGGAGAAGCTGCCACATATCCATGAGAAATATCCATATACACTTCCTCTGTAAGTTCTCCATGAAGGAATGCATTCTTAACATCAAACTGTCTAAGCGGCCAGTTTAAGGTAGCAGCAAAAGAGAGCAATACCCGAATAGTGTTCATCTTTGCAACAGGTGCAAATGTCTCATCATAGTCTATGTCATATGTTTGGGTGAACCCTTTTGCTACTGGGCGTGCTTTATACCGGCTCACTGACCCATCTGGATTATGCTTTACTGTAAACACCAAACGATATCCTACGGCATTCTTCCCATGTGGTGGAGATACAAGCTCCCAAGTATTGTTCTTCTGTAATGCTTCCATCTCTTCCTCCATTGCTTTCTTCCATTTTGGATCTCCCAATGCATCCTGCACTTTGTTAGGTATTGATACAGCAGAAATTTGATTCACAAATGATTCATATGACTTAGACAATCTTTTAGTAGACATAAAATTTGCCACAAGATACTTAGCTTTAGCCTGAAGGGTAGGTTCATATTTTTTTGTTGGCTGACCCCGAGTAGACCTAGTTGGTAAGACATATTGTCTACTATTAGCTTCACTAGTATTAGCCCCAATAGAATGACTAACCTCAGGTGAGTGATCTTCTGTACCAGGGGAACGTTGGTCAGGGGTATAAACAACAGTAGAGGAGGCAGGAGGGGCAGTTGTGCTGTCAGCTTCTGGTACCTGAATCTCTGGAGTGACTATACCAGACTCATTGGGAGGTGCATGTGTAGCTGACACATCAGTAATCTCATCCGAACTTGTCACCATATTTTCTGGCTGACTTGTCTCCCCATGTCCATGATACAGCTCTTCAAAATAAATCTCCCCCTGAAGAGCAGTATCAGAAGACGTGAAATAGCTCATGTCCTCAAAGAAAGTAACATCCATAGTGACATAATACTTTCTGATAGGTGGATGATAGCATTTGTACCCTTTCTGATGTCCTCTGTATCCAACAAACACACATTTAACTGCCCGGACATCCAACTTAGACCTCTGATGTTTAGGGAGATGGACAAAAGCAACACAACCAAAAACACGGGCGGGAAAATTATGAAAAGAGGGTAAGGAAACATGGGATGCAAGCACCTCATATGGAACTTTGCCATCAAGGACACGAGATGGAAGACGATTAATGAGGTGAGCAGAAGTGACGACAACATCACCCCAAAGGTATTTAGGCATATGGGCACTAAAGAGAATACACCGAGCCATATCAAGTAAATGACGATTTTTTCTTTCAGAAACTCCATTCTGCTCAGGTGTGTAAGGACACGTTGTTTGATGAACAATTCCCCGTGCGGTAAAAAAACTCCTGAAAGACACGATTCACATATTCTCCCCCATTATCTGAACGAAGAATTTTAATTGTGGCATTATATTTTGTTTTGACAGTGGTATAGAAGGCTTGGAAAGCTGAAAAGACCTCATTTTTGGTTTTTAGAAGAACAATCCATGAAAGACGCGTGCAATCATCAATAAATGACACATAATACCGCATTCCCGACAAAGTAGACTATTGGGAGGGTCCCCAAACATCAGAATGAATTAATTCAAAAGGAAGAAAACTTTTATTAGAAGTACTAGGGGAATAAGTAGACCGATGACTCTTGCCCAAAACACATGTTTTTACAACGAAAAACTGACTCATCCACACCAATAAACAAAGTAGGCATGGATTTTTTCATAACACTAAATGGAGGATGCCCCAAGCGACGATGCCATAACCAAACTTCACTTAGCTTATCAGAAGTGGAGAGTAAAGCGATCCGGGACTGTGCCCCTGGTTTCTCCCCCGCATATGTCTGATCCAGATGAAACAACCTGCCCCGTAGGAAACCCCCGACCAATTAACTTCCCGGTGAGAAGATTCTGAAATATCACATACATGGGAAAAAATGTCACAGAGCGCTTAGCTTCAGTGTTCAATTATGGGGACAGATATCAAATGATGAGATAAAGCAGGTACATATAACACATTGTGAAGCTCTATTGTGAGAGTAATACGAACAGACCCTTTTCCTAATACGGGGAAGGCTTCACCATTAGCATTAGTAACATATGGTACTGGTGGAGGAGATAATATGCTAAAATAAGATTTGTCATAAGTCATATGATCGGACGCACCAGAATCAATAATACATGTATCAAAACCAGCACAGTGAGAAATATGTAAAGCCATACCAATCTTACCACGATCAGCTATTGATGTTGTGGGTGTTGCTCCTCCTGCTGTATGATGATCATGTCCAACCACACCATAAATATCTGGTTCCTGAACCAGTTGAATAGCTGCTTTTGCCTTAGGACGATAATTAGGCCTTTGGGGCCTAAGGTGTGGATACAACTTCCAACAGGTTGAACGAGCATGGTTGGTATCATGGCAATAAGAGCAAGGAGGGCGGGGCTGATTCCCGAAACCGGGTGGTGGTCCTCGGTGAGGAAATGGGGATGAAGTGGCCTGCTG
Source organism: Argentina anserina (assembly GCF_933775445.1). Classification (NCBI taxonomy): domain Eukaryota; kingdom Viridiplantae; phylum Streptophyta; class Magnoliopsida; order Rosales; family Rosaceae; genus Argentina; species Argentina anserina. The sequence continues at coordinate 2,367,998 of NC_065874.1, read as the reverse complement.
AAGAGGTGGTGCTGAAGATCTAGCACGAATAGTAAGGCTGGAAACTTCAACTGGTGTTTGATGAAGGCTTTTCTGGTGAGATTCATCCTTACGGATATATGTGAAAGCAGTTATTAAGCTAGGGGGTTCGGGCTGGCGGAGCAATTCCCCTTTCACACTGTTATGTTTAGTATAAAGACCTTTCAGGAAATGGTGAACTCGCTCAAGCTCCTTCTCACGTTGGTACCAAACAATATCTTCCTGATGTTTGATCAAGCAAGGACGTTTCACATCAATCTCAGCCCAAATATTTCTGAGTTTGGTGAAATATTGCGCCACCGGTTGCCCATCTTGTTGCATCGCCAAAGTGGTGCACATTAACTCATGAACTTGTATGAAATCAGAGTCATTAGGATATAAGCCTTCAAGTGTCTGCCATATTGCCTGCGCAGTGTCACATGCCTCCACCATATCAATTATCTCGTCATTCATAGCTTTCCACAAGACAGACATCACAAGGCCATCATTATCGTCCCACTTAGTGTAGGCAATAATATCATCTTTACTAGGAGCCTGAGTGACTCCGGTTACATGTCTCATCTTATGCATGCCTCGAAGATGAGCCGCCATAAGTCGCTTCCATTTACGGAAATTGGTCTCATTGAGTTTAGTACCCCCAAAGGACCCACTGTCAGAACTCTTGACAGATACTTCAAATTTCGGAACATCAGATTCGTCTCCAGAACCCATTGAAAAAGAAATGGAAAAAACAGAATCAGGAATTGTGCAGCGGAAACACCAAAAACAAAACTGATAAGAATCTGTCTTGGGTGCACGTTCACTGTCGGTGCATCTGCACTGACAATAAAGAGTTTATTATTTCTGGGCGGGCCGGATCTGGTACGGGTCGGGTCGAATCCGGGTCAAATCCGGGTCGGTCGAATCCGGGTCGGATCGACGTTTGGGCTGGAACTGGGCCGGACCGGGCGGGTCGGGTCGGTAGTACCCGATTGATGGAGGAAATGCAGCGGAGACACCAGCGACGTCGGGTGGAGGGATTTCCGGTCGTGGCTGCTGTCGAGGGCGACGCCTTGGTGCGGCGGAAGGTAAGGCTTGGTTCGGTGCTTCTTGGGTCGTTGGAGCCGTCGCCGGAAGAGACTCGATACCAAGATTCGGTAGAGGTAGGTGCGGCGATGTCGGAGGACCACTGGACCGCTGGATTCGGTGGAGATAGGTGCGGGCGGCGTCGGAGTTGTCGCCGGTAGAGGTAGGTGCGGGCGGTAGAGGCAAGGTATCGCCGGTAGAGATACCAAGGTTCGGATGAAAAAGCAAAACAAGAAAAAACAAACTCTTTTACTGCTGTTTAGGAGAAGCAAGCCAAAAAATGAAGATATACCAGCGAAGCAGCGAAGCAGCGAAGCTCGCATAGGTATGTTAGGAAGAAAGGTGATACCAGCCAAGCTCCCACTAAACCCATAAAAACAGAGCATATGCTCTGATACCAAGTAGAATAGGCTAAAATCACTTATGTATTGATATGAATAATTACAGGGTATTTATAAGATTCTAGTCTACCAATTAACAAGTATGAAACCAAAGATAATTTGTCAATTACTACGGCTTAGAGATTTGGTTGGTGAGATCCGGTGTGTATATTTGACTCATGCTAACAGATACATGAACAGGCCGTTGCGTACGAGGCTCGATTGTCATCTGTTCAGTCACATAAAGAGTGTCCATGTTTAACGTTAAAACAACAAAGTTTGTTGGGCTAGCCATCTCCAAAATCCTTCCTGAAACTTGGGAAAGCTGTAGCTAGCATTACTCGTGCTTAAATTGAGAAGGAACTCAATCCCATAAAGCTTAAAGCTAGCTAGGGTTTAAGTGGATGATTTGATGACCGTAAGATCTCCTATAAGTTTGCAAGATAAAATGCAGGGGGATATTCGAAAAAAATATCGAGGTTTTGAGATTTGGCATTCATTGGCATGCAAGCGAGCGGGGATATTAGCCTCACCAAAGCGGGGATATTAGCCTCGTTAGCGTACCAAACATGTCATCGCGCTCAAATTAGCTTTGTCAGGCGGGCATTTTTGCCTCGTTAGCGCATCAGACATGCCATCCTGCATGCATATCACACAATGAATATATCGAAAACTCGTTATCTGATAGCTTTTTTGTGTATAAGCCTGGCCAACGCCAACATAGCCTTTAAACTCTAAACTCGACCCGCCTAGCTCCCACTAGATAAAAATCGATATCGAAAGGTAAATAATATAAATCTCGACAGGTAAAAATAATAATTAATATTACCGAGCTACTCTTGTAATCTTGTATATCTTGTAGATTTGTACAGTATGTTTAGTTTTTTACGATAGTGTTACTATTTACCTAAAGGTAAGAAGAAGTTCAATTTCTGGTTAGACGGTGTATATACTCAGCTCAAGTTTCCTGGAGCTTCTTCTCCATCTCTCTCTCTCTCTCTCTCTCTCTCTCGCCTTCATTTCGATGGAGACCAAATCAAGGGTTTGGCCTCTTCCACTTTCCCCAACCTCTCCTCCACAAACCCATAAATCCCAACTCACTCCCCTCCTCTTCTTCTTCTTCTTCCTCATCAATCTCACCCCCACATTTTCACTCCCCAACCCAATCCCAAACCTCGATCAACTCTACTCCCATCACTGCAACGACGTCGTTCCCAAATCGGAGACCCACCCCAAGTGGTTCCTCACCACCCTCTCCATCCAAGACATCGGATTCCACACCACCTTCTTCACCGGCGGCCACCGCTTCTTCCTCAATTCCACCTCCGGCGACCGGAAAGCCCTCATCTTTCGGCCCAACTACGTCGCCAAAACCCTAGCCGATGGAATCTTCCAAGTCAGAGGAAGCATGGATCTTCGTTCTCTGAGATTCTCGCCTCGCCGGAATCTGAAGCTGGTCACCGTCCGGGAGCCGAGGATTCCGGTCAGGCGGGGCGTGGTGAGGGTCGCCCTCGATGGGTTCTATTCGGAATCAGCAAAGAAGCTGTGTATGATTGGGAGAGTTAGGCCCATGTTTAATAATAATGCAGGTAAGTTTGAGCCTAGTGTTGTTGTTAAGCTTAATTATCCGAAATGGTCTAGTGTTTATGATAGTTTGATTAGTGGGAGTTTAGAGAGTGTTGTTAATGATAAGGATAATGATGAGAGTTACTTTGATCCTGTTATGATGTTGGCTTTTAGTGTGAAGCATAGTTATGTGTATACATTTGTTGGGGAAGACAGGCTGAGTAGGTTTCCAAGCAGCGCTGAGAGTGAGGAGAGTATAGGGTTGAGGAATTTTAATGATTCGAACGGCGGGTTGTGTAGGTTGCTAGGCAACCGTCTGGAGAGGTTTGAGTTGGTGTATGGGGGTGAGTGTCGTGGTGGGGGTGTGAATTGCAATCCTGTTGTTGGTGGGGAGGCTGGATTTGTACCTGGCTCGGTGGTGTTCTATGGGACGCGGTGCACGGAAGGGAGGAAAATGCAGATTTTGTTGGGGTTTTTGAACTCTACTGGAGATGAATATTTGAGGTTTCCGTTTGTGCCTAGCAGGACGATGATTGCCGAGGGGGAGTGGGATGAGAAGGGGAAACGTTTATGCGCAGTTGCATGTAGGATTTTGAATTTTACAGAGTCTTTGACTAGTGCTTTTGTTGGAGACTGCTCGACTAAACTCAGCTTGAGGTTTCCGGTAAAGTTGTCTTTACGAAATAGGTCTGCTCTTGTGGGGCAAATTTGGAGCGACAAAAAAGTGAGTGATGCAGGTTACTTCAGTAAAATTGAGTTCCAAGGTTTGTCGGGGTGGTTAGTGAAACTCTTGAGATACAAATATGAGTATTCTGCGAATGACAATCTGAGAAAAGCATGTGCGGAAAAGAGGACTAGGAGAGGCAAAGGAACGAAATATCCTGATGAGTATTCACTGGATATGAAATTTGACATGAGAGTAAGCAACAGCAAAGGAAAAGTTGCATGGGGTTTTTCATCGCCATTATTTGTTGATGATGACCGGATTTATGGACGCCGGTTTTGGGATAAAGGACAGGACACGGAAGTACCAAGTCATCAGAAGAAAAGCCACAGCAGCCCAATGAACATTAGCTATAAGTTGAGCTTCACACGTGGTGCCCAATTTTTTCATGATGTCTTCCCATCAAAAGCAGACGTAGCTGCTGAAGGAATATATGATAGAGATTATGGAAACCTATGTATGATGGGCTGCAGGCACGCATCATCCGAGGAACAAAATTTGATTAGAAAGGATATGTTAGACTGTTCCGTTCAGATTGATGTACACTTTCCTCCATTGAATTCCAAGGATGGCCAGAATGTCAAGGGAAGTATTGAAAGCACGAGGAACAAGTCAGACCCTCTTTATTTTGAACGTATTGATTTCTCCTCAACTTCAATTTACCATAACCAAGCTGCTGCATCCATTACGAGAATTGATATTGAGATTATCATGGTTTTGATTTCAAATACCCTTATATGTGCTTTTGTGGGATGGCAACTCTATTTTGTGAAGAAAAACCCAGATGTGCTCCCATTCACTTCATTAGTCATGCTCACTGTTCTTACTCTGGGATATGTGATTCCTCTGTTGTTCACCTTTGAAGCAATGCTCGCACCAAATCAGAGAAGACAGAGTACTTTTCTTGGCGTTGGTGGATGGCTGCAGGTTAATGAAGTAATGGTCAGGCTGATAATGTTAGTAGCTTTCATTTTGCACCTACTTCTTCTCCAGGGGACCTTGTCATCAAGACAAGGTGTTGATTACCAGAAGAGCTTGATGGATTCTGAGAGGAAGGTTCTTTACGTGACCTTAACATTGTACATAGCTGGTGCACTGATTACGTGCTCTGTCCACCAGTGGATGAATACTCACCAGAACTCACACAGGCCATTTCATCGCAATCTTCGGCTGGTAACTAACCTATGGCATCTTGTTCACCCACAACGCTCTCTACTGGACGACATCAAGTCATATGCTGGATTCATCCTGGATGGTTTTCTGCTCCCGCAAATATTGTTAAACGTATTCGCCAATTCGGGTGAAAGGTCTCTGTCTTGTTCCTTCTACTTTGGAACCACCATGATTCGTCTGCTGCCTCATGCTTATGATCTGTACAGAGCTCGCACTTACACACGGTTACTTGCTTTTTCATACATTTACGCAAACCTGAAAACAGATTTTTTCTCCACTGCCTGGAACATAGTCATACCCTGTTGTGTTCTGCTGTTTGCTGCCATTATGTTCATGCAGCAAAGGTTTGGCGGCCGTTGCATTCTTCCCAAAATATTTAGACACTCCACTGTATATGAGAAGGTCCCTGTCATCAGCAATGAGGAATTGTGATGGACATTTTGCCTTGAAATGTTTATTCATAAACCATTCAATTTTTAGTCACCAATTAGTATTGTCTCCATTTCTGAGAATACAAGTAGACTGTAAGTAGTAAAATGATCAGTGGATATTTTTCCTTAGTGAATTAGTAAATTTGTAATACACAAATGCCGTTAACACTTTCTGAATAATCTGGCAAAGCTACACTAGATATGTACAAACCAGATCCCGAATAAAAATGTGGCTAAACCACCACTCTACCGATAACTTAAGATGCACTCTTGTTTCATTTTCATTACAAGATCTAACCCTAGCTAATCAGAATTGTGAATCTCAATCGAAAGAGGAAGCACCCCTATAAACGAATCAGGTGAGCAACAGTACAGTTCGTACCTGAAAGATAAGCAATCAGGTTAAGATTATAATTGGCGACAATTGAAACAGAGGTATAAGAGTGATATAATTCAATTAACAATGTTGCTAATATGAATGTAGGCAGCTACCTTGGTCAGTTAAATTCAACGCCAGCCTAATTGGGTATTTTACACCTAAGCCCCATCAGGACCTGGAACATAACACGATCTACAGTTAGATTATTGTAACTTAGCTCTGTACAAAGAATTGATCAACCCATTGCCCTAGTACCAAACAACAAGAAACATTAGTTGAACACATGATGGAGGATTATAGAAGCTCAGAGTGATTTCAGATTTACCTCCGAATACAGCTCAGTTAGACTTTTTGCCAGTAAGGATACGAGATATCTGGAGACCTCTGCTGAATGCTTCATTGAACAAGATCCTAGTCTGCATTGACTGAAATCCAGGTAACCATGACAGCAGCGCCACAGGAGCCATAACAGTTACTCCAAATAGCATATCATAAAGTCGAGCCAAGGAAACCACAGTATCCCACACCGGTGTGGTCTGCAGAAAAGGTCTAAGCACTTGAGCAATTAAAATTATACCCCAGCCAGTAGGAATGAATGCCAGGAGACTTGAGGCAATGTCTATGAACTTGAAACCAGTGAACTCCAGCAGCAGAGCAATAAAGAGTACCATAACCACTATGACAGAAAGCTGAACTAGCCGGTAGTATACATGTTCCTTCGCAGCATATTTGTTCTGAGCCCAGGATATGGTCATATAAATACCAACAGCTACAACCATGTATATCCAAGACAGCAAGTAAACACCTATACTTTTGTTTCCACCAGTTATACCCAGTTGATACACAACACCATACTGAAAGAAGAAGAAACGGAGATCCAAAAGAATTTCCAAAAGCTTTCCCCAAAGGCCAGTTGTTCTCAAATGGTCCTGTTCCTCGTACCACCATGTTTCCCAGCTGTGTTCAGGTTTTGTGAACACCCCTCCAGAGTACCATAACCAATTCATAAAATCATCAAAGTCATAGACAGTTTTCAGCCAATCAAATCCAGAAGGGTTAAAAATAAAGGGAGCCAGCATCCATGACACTACCAGAAACCAGCTTGAGACACTCATGCCAATGTAAGCAAAGGTATTTCGGGGCACACTGCTATGAACAGCATACACTATTAAAATAATCGCAAGTTCGATTGCCTTCACAAAATGACTGCGAGAGTATAGTCTATAGTTCTCGGCAAAGCTCTTGTGCTGGACCACAAAGCCACGTCCGGTTGCTCGGTACTTTGCACCCCCATGAAGAATAGTACGACCGAAAAAATGGGAACGAGTTCCCATCGAGAATGTGTAAAAGACTGAAGCAAGCTGCAACTGCATTGTTAAGAAATCCCAAACCGCTGTGAGGAAACCCTGTTCCAGGGAATTCTCAACAATCATCGGTAGGGCAGTGAACAGACCAAGCTGAATAATGAATTGCTGATTTAAGATCACACCAACTGCTTTATTGTTGTTTGTGTCCAGATCGTCCTCGACCCCACTGAGAGCAAGGAAAAGGCGGCCCCACAAGAATGAATAAACAGTTAGTACCACCACCATTGTGTTAAAGTAGAACCCAACAGTTGAATAGAAAAATGACAGCATCCGAAAGAAGTCCAATCGATGACCCAATCGGTACACATCTCTGCTCAAAGCCTGCTCACCATTGCCACTTGCAACCTTGGCCTCAAACATGGAGATCTGATTTAACCCAACATCCCTTCCCTTGCCAACCTGCATATATTCATGGTGAGTTACATTGCCACCCCGCAGTGTGCAGTTGAAGCCAGCAAATATGTCCTCACTGATATTGATAACTTTAGAAGCCTTGCTGATTCCACCTCGCGGCAAGAACCAGAACCTGTCAAACACATCTGGATGACCATAGTGCATTCGCACCTTCAAAGGGTTTGCCAAAACACGCTGGTTCAGGGTCACAAAACTCATCTCCTGAGCAGACATGAACCAAGCAAGGGATGATACAGAACCTGTGAAGATATTCTCACGGACACCCAAGATGGTTGGCTTTCTGATGCCATAAACGTTCTTGAATTCCTCTAACAAATTCCGCATTTTGAGTGCCTCCTCAAAATAATTGTCTTGGTTCATGTCAATTGTCTGAAGTGCATCACCTCTGGTAAAGATTATGGCATGGTTTTGATTCTCTGGTTTGCCTTCACCAAGCTTCAAGGGACCAGGCAACCTGATCCGATAGATCTCTACCTCCCTTTGGACCTGCTGATCATATTTGACCAGCACAGAGTAATACTCAACCTCATCTCTCCCCAACTTAACCTCATCAACATAAGCCACTCGAAGCGGCTCATTGTTTTTCATCAGGTATAATATCTCCTCCGCACGGTTGTCTCCCTTAGCCTTGTGCTTCCCATATAGTTGGCAGGCAACCACATACGTGAATTTCAACAAAGCAATGCCATGTTCATGGCCCTTGAATAAGTTAGTCACACTGGCAGTTCTTCCGAGTTTTTGTGGAGCTGTTTGCGAACCTGACTGTACACCATCCATAATGTTATTGTGGGTCATCAAACCATGAGAGCCAGTTTGCTGTGATCCATCCCTTATATCCATCTCGGATGCAGAATCAAGAAAGGCAAGCATCTTCAGTGCCCTATAGTAGTACATCATTCCTCTCACAGTACGAGATAATGTCTGGCCTCTGTATGATACCCAAACACGGAGATCTCTTGCCTTCGTATTAAAGAGTTCATCCTCATCCTTCATGCCCTCTCTGTGCATCCGTTCCAGAAAGTTTGTCCACTCACCTTCATAAATCTTCTGCAGGTAAAACAAGGTGGAAATCCCATCTTCATTCTCAGATCGAAGAGATTCTTTGCCATACAGCACTTCCTCATCATAATATGGAGTCAGGACACTGAAAGACATCATTTTTTCAACATAGGGAGCACGTGGCATGTTCATGAAAAGTGAGTTGCTAAAGAAGGCAATGCGCTTTCTCGCCTCAATATTTACAGGGACATTGAGCATTGAGTCTCTAGAAGTGAGAATTGTATGCAGACGCCGCAAATGCCCAAAGAAGATTGCATCCTCATCATCAGGGAACTGAATCGCATTTTCAAAAAGCAAGCCCTCGTCAGTGGATCTACTACGAGTTGCCAGGCCTTCAGCCCTCAATGTCTCCATAGACTTCTTCACCCTTGGGAATTCACGAACAGAGAGTTCATACAGCGCCTGCAACATATCCACAGTCTTACTTGTATCTTTCTTCGATTGCAGCATAAGGTCAATAAGAGAAACTAATTTGGCATGAATTTGAGGAAGCAGAGACATCCTATATGTCACCGTAAACTTTTGATTCTCAATACATTGATCTATCTCCCTGAACAAATTTGCAATGATGGAATATTCTTCTGTGCGATATCTAACAATCACAAGAAGCAGATACCTTATGCTGTCATACGCTTCAATAACAGCACACCGCCGATACTCACTCTTACATATCCCCAACCAAAGCACGTCATCAGGTTCAGCTGCCATCTCCTTTGCCTGACTTAAAGCAAGCAGTAATTCATTTGCAAGGAAGAAACACGGCCAACGAATAACTCTAATGTTCCAACAATTAGGTGGTAGTTCCATGAGCTCAAGTTCTCGATCACTGATAAGATCTTCCTCTCTGAAAGTTGTCATTATTTCATTCCATATCAAGGCAAACCTTGTAGCTTCTATTTGGCTTGATTCAGTCTTCTGGTAAGCTTGACCAAGACCATATCGCAACTTCAACCTGTGAATGGCATCTCGGAGTTTCTTCACCATTGTCGGCTCTGGACGTAATGACTGCTCCTCTGGCATGAGATTAAATTGCAATGCACTAGCAAAGAACTGAAACCTAAGCCTCAGCTGTTTGATATTCCTTATCTCACCCAAATGTGAAAACAGCCCAATTGTTGCACCAATAAAGGATGAAAAAACGGCATACCATATCTGCAGATCCATCAGGTAAATCAACAAAACAGGAACCCAGAGCAACACAACTGCTATTACATTAGTCCCCTCGAAGAAAACATGCATCTTGTATGTGTGAACCTTAATCTTCATGATAGCCTTTGTTGTGTTAACAAGCGGTTTGATCTGAAGGAAATAACTGAACGCAAACTTTGAAGCCAATACAATAATCCAGAACAGTGTGTACTTGACATTATTGATAAGCCCTTCCCTCAGTGCACGGCCAACAAAAATCCGGGTGTGAAACCACCATGTAAACACATAAATTGCATTCCAATTCAACTCTTCAATGAAATTCCTCACCCAAGGAACTATGAACAGAAGCAATGCCAGCAATTCCGGAATAACAAAAACAAGTGCAGTCCAAAGAAAATCAACAATCCTGCTATTTGCCTCATCAGACCACCTCCCATCAGAATTCTTCTGAGCCCAAATCCTTGCATAAAACACAGCAAAAATAATAGTCCACGCCATTGCCACCAACGCCTTCAGCACCATTCTCACCCCAAGTGACAAAGTCTCCCTCGTCACCAAACTATACTGAGTCCCAGCATCAAGCACTGCCTGAAGAACCCTAAGACCTCCATAAGTAATAAACACAGTCAGCAACTCCACCTGCACATCCCGACTCTCCAACGCCGTCCACGGATACTCTTTTCCCTCCCAAGCCACAATAAGAGCAGCCTGCAAAAACAATATCAGCATCACCCACAGCTTGTCGAAACTCCTAAACAGATTCCAAAACGACCTCTGCTCCACAAACCCCGTCTTCCCCACCCTCTTTTCCTTGCCAGTAGTTGTATTTTCATAACAAAAGAAATTACTACCGAGGTTAATAGGCCATCTGAGTCTCTTGAAACACCTCCTGGACCAAAAATACTCGTTGATATCATCATAATTTCGCCAGGCCGAATGCGGCCTGGTGCCATTTCTACTGCTACTAACCTCTGCGCTAATCGTGCCGTAAATCGGGATAATCACACTCTTCAAGAATGCATTCTCACCGGAGACACTAGGCAAAAAAGGCCGGCCGGTCTCCGGGTCGATGTCCTCATCAAGAACCTGGTTGAGCTCCATAGCCATATGATGATAGATGTAACAAATACACTCTGGAGTAAATCTCAGGTTACCGGACTCACCCCAGACCAGGAGGTACAGCGCCACGTAGAGCAGCTCGCGGCGGAGATCATCGCCAGCGCGGCGCCGCGAGACGACGACGTTTGATCTGCGGCCGAGGTAGGCGCACCAGGAGGTGTAGTTCCCGAGCAGCTTGCGGCGGAAGCGGCGGAGGACCCCCGGGTCGAGGACGTCGACGAGGTGCGGCGGCGGCTGGAGGCGCATTTGGGAGTTGGCGAGGTGCAGGACCAGGTGCTCCCGCTGGTTCCGGACGTTGTCGTCCTGGAAGCCGAAGAAGATTCCGAGCCAGTTCATCAGGTCGTAGTCGCTCTTCCACTCCAGGAACGGCGGCTTGCGGAGGTCGCCGACGGCGCGTAGGGCGGCGGCGGCGGCGCGTATCTCGGGGTAGCGGAGGGAGGGGTGGTCGGCGAGGAGGTTGTGGATGGGGATTATGTTGAAGACCTCCTGCATCGGCGGCCGCGCGTATGGGCCCGTGGCCGGCGCCCGCTGCCGGAGATTCATCTGCCTCAGTTGCTCTTTTCAGCTTTCCGGTGGCGGAGTGTTCTAGTGGTTGATCAGTTTCATTTTCTCAGTGAAAAACGTGGTGTGTGGGTTTTAGGGTGAGAAATTGAGAATCGTGCACGCATAAAAGAGGGAGAGGTTTTGAATTTTGATTGGAGGAGAGAGGGAGGAGTGTTGTAACGGACTGTTGCGGAGTGTGGAGTTTACGCGCCATAATGGGGGCGTTTTGGAGGAGGGCGCGCAAAAGAGGGGTATCTGATGGTGGGTCCCGCGGGTGGAATATCTGCATCTTTATCCGGATCGGACAGCGACGACGACGTACTGGCCCAATCCAAGTGGGTCATGTCCTACTCGTGCGTGTGGGGAGGAGAGTCTGCGGAAAAAGGAGGGTTGCATATCCAGAAGAGGGCAAGCAAACCAAACAAAATGACTTTTGGAATTTGAAGAAAGTAGAATTTTCATCACTATGAATCATTATGAGGGGAATGGATTGTATTCCAATGGGTCTGCCGTCTGCCCAATACAACCAATGGTTCTGATGGAGACATACCTCCACTACAAAACCTTCATGCCTAGTCAAGCGTATGCGAACTTGACAACAAGCAAAAAAAACCAAAATAAAAACTTAAAGTACAAAATTTGCTTTAATGTTCAATGTAACAGAGCAAAACTTAACCATAATCCGAAAGGAGAAAAATAAGATCAAAACGGGAGCATGCATCTTTGAATGATAGCAAGAGGTATCATAAAGCCGATGAGATCTTGACTCGGAGCCTAAAAACCGGGGGTGTACTTCTTCGTCACAAACACTTGAAATTGAGATCAAGAATAGAGTCGTTACAAAACTTGAAATTAACTATAATATTGGTGGAAGAAAATATTAAAGATCCATGCAGATATTTCAGAGGTCCTCAGTATATAGTAATGGCTGTTCATTCTGACAAACCCAAAATAGGCAAAAGCCGCAAAATAATGGGTTAATTCATAGTGGGCTTGCTCCGTCTATTTGTCTCTTTCGGCCATTTTGGGCTCACTCGTGGGTTATAAATCTCACAGACGCCAGAGAATCTCTTGGACCAATTATTAAATTACTCTCTTTAATATTTAACGTGGAATGTTTCCTCTCTGTTAACATCAGCAGATTAATTACTCATTAATTTTTTTATTAAACAGCATAGGAGTGGTCTATCACATGCTCATGTCATATTAAACTCTCATTCCCAAACGTCCAGTTGCTCATTTGAAAAGGATCTAACCTTTTTATATATGTTCCATGCATTTACCAATAGTCAAATTTTGTACACTGATAATGCCTTTCATTTTAGCATCTTAAATTGGGAACTATGAACGGTTGCTTTTTAAATTGTTTCCTTGCATGAGCTTGACTTGGCGTCTCGTCCTTCTACGTTTTACTATAAGCCATTGGTAATTGTCAATCCACAAATATGAGAGAGAGAGAGAGAGAAGAAGAAGAAGGAGAAGGGAAAAAACATTGAGTCACCAAGCATTCTACCAATAATCCAGGCATGAACAAGAGCCATCTTTGAAATGGCGGAAGCGAAGTGTTGAAAATGGTGAACTGAACTTGGCAAAATGTTCTAAGTGTTTCATTCAGTTGAAGATTACAAGAACAAAAGAGAACTTAAATAACAAGAAAAAAGTTGTTAACCTACTGTGTACAGTACAAAGTTGAAACTAGATTTATACAAACCAAGGAAACCAGAAATTAAGGAATAGTAGTTGATTGAGTGACAAACAACCAGGAATTGAGGAGAGAAAATCTGCAAAATTGATCTTGCATTAAATACTGTAGGAAGAGCTTCAAACGACACCAAATGAAGGAAACGACCAGCAACTTGAGCAAATGACATCCTTCGCCTTCACCTTCACCATTCGCCAGAGAGAGCAGGTATGCTTGCAGCCCTGCACCAAGCACAGCTACACTTGCAGGCTGCAGTTCCACTTGCAACTCTGCCTGCACAGCCTCTACAGCCTTTCTTCCCTGCAGCACTCTGCAGCCATGGCTTCACCGCCAATATTTCAACACACCACCACGATACTTCCAATACTCCCCCTCAAGCGTAGGCGAGAGAGAAGCGACAGCCAAGCTTGCCACTATTTCTAATATTGTCAAACTCCATGAAATATGACATGTGGTGGAGTTGAAAGAGATGAAATATGGGGTAAGTTAAGAAAATTTCATAAGCCTATGATATGATAGGGGTTTGAAATATGAAATGGAATATGGAATGAAAATATGGAATGAAACCATATTTATCATGAACTTGAAATATTAAATGAAAATATTTCAATATGAAGGCTATGAACCTATGATATGGTATGAAACATGAAGAGATGAAGGCTAATGAAGTTATGAATGGATGGATGGGTAGGTTTATGAATTTCAGAGGAAGGTCCAATGAGGGAGGTACTAGTATAAAATGCAATGAGAATAAAGAACAGCTGAGAATTAGTTGAATGTTGATTAGATTTCTATATGAACCATGATCAGCAAGCTTTGGTATCAAATCTATCTCACGTCAGTTATGCCATGATGCTCAATCACTAAAGAAAGAAGTCTGATGTGCAAACCCTGAAGCTATACCATCATTAGAATATAAGATGACAATGATCAATGACAAAATAGATACTCCATGATCCAACAAGAACACAGCCCCTGATACATATACACTGAAAATTAGATCATGATTTTCTCATAGCTTGCACGCCCTCGATCTGATCTTGAAACCCAACTCAAATATTCAAAACATTTGAACTTCGGCAGTTCTCCACAATTGTTATAAACCTTTGCTGAAAATGAAGATAACTGATCATGCTATCTAGCAGAGGACACCCTCTAACCATCTCAAACAAGCCTTCAACATCAACACATGATGATACATTCCACCACGAAAGTGACTTTAGAGCAAAGCATCACCTATTCACCTAGCAACTACTGACATGCCAACATATCAAAGAGTTCCAAGACACCACATCTCTCACAAGCATTTTATCAAACACCTTCATGACACATCCCAGATCACCACAACTCCCATATATATGAATCAAAACATTGGAAACATAGAGATACGATTCGAACCCGAGTTTCAAAGCACAAGCTTGAGCCTTTTGGCCACATACAATATCCAAAAAAAAAACTCGAGCACAGGCGTTGAGAATGAATATGAAGGTCAAATTGTTCCCCACAAACCTTGCTTGGTTGAAGATGAATCTTTGTGCAGGTAGGTTTTGATGAGGTGGGCATGAAGCTCTCACTGGTCCGAGATGATTCCGGATTAAATGCGAATCCGGGTTAATGAATAAAGGAGAACACAAGATTCTAGAATGGCAGTTGAGATATGACCCAACAATAGCAGCCACATCAGTAATCGGCTCCCCCTGAAGCCAAATTGGGATATGACCCAAGCATGCTTCTCTTAGGCATTCTGTCGAACAGGTGATGGGCGCATGGTTGCTTCGTTGCAAATGAAACAACAACAACAATTTCAATGCCCCAGGGATTTCGATGGAAGCCCAAAATCACAAAAAAGTAATCAACCAACACCAAGCTCAACTGAGAGAGAGAAACGCAGCGGAGAAATAAACATGGACTGAGCAGCCGAGCTTGACTGTGAATGAAACAGAAGGTGTTGAAATCAAGATTTGCGGTCAGTTGGGAGAAGATCCGATGAAAACTCCGACGAATGACGACTTCCTGATGCATAGAGCCGAGGTGGGCGGATCGGAGATGATTTGAATCGAGACCCAAACACACTCTTGAAAAACAACACCAAACGTGATGGCCATAAGACAAATCCTCTTGTTCTCACTTTCATGAAACTGAAAAAGACTCTGATATTCCAACATCGGATATGATGAGGTTGCAGAAGTACCTCTAAACCGATCTCCCCTCTAAAATGAGATGAGGAAATCAGATCTTGACGACAACAAATCTCTTCAAAATGGAAGAAGAGATAATAAATTGGCCAAGAAGAAATGAAATGAGGAGTTATGAACTCAAACAGATGTCTCTCCTAATGATAGAAGAATAAATCAGATGATGAGATTTCTCCTCCAAAATGAAGGATGAAGAAATCGATCAAGAAACAGAGTAAAAGAGACAGGCCATGAAACCTGCTCTGATACCATGTTGAAAATGGTGAACTGAACTTGGCAAAATGTTCTAAGTAAACATTCAGTTGAAGATTACAAGAACAAGAGAGAACTTAAATAACAAGAAAAAAGTTGTTAACCTACTGTGTACAGTACAAAGTTGAAACTAGATTTATACAAACCAAGGAAACCAGAAATTAAGGAATAGTAGTTGATTGAGTGACAAACAACCAGGAATTGAGGAGAGAAAATCTGCAAAATTGATCTTGCATTAAATACTGTAGGAAGAGCTTCAAACGACACCAAATGAAGGAAACGACCACCAACTTGAGCAAATGACATCCTTCGCTTCACCTTCACCATTCGCCAGAGAGAGCAGGTATGCTTGCAGCCCTGCACCAAGCACAGCTACACTTGCAGGCTACAGTTCCACTTGCAACTCTGCCTGCACAGCCTCTACAGCCTTTCTTCCCTGCAGCACTCTGCAGCCATGGCTTCACCGCCAATATTTCAACACACCACCACGATACTTCCAATACGAAGCTTATCCCGAACAATAATCTTTCTTTCGGAAACAACTGAGATAAACTTAATAGCGGCATGGCAGTCCTCACACATTCGGAGGTTCTTTACAATCCTAATGGGATCACCATCTCTGGTTTTTATTAGCCCATATGCGATTGCAAGCTTCTCACTATGATATGTAAGGGCATATTCCCTCTCTTCTTCTTCCACTTCATGCATCACTGACTCCAGTGCTGGTGTATACCCTGCTTCACTGCATCGCAACATCAAGTCATCTAAAAACAGATAGATTTCATTTGTCTCCTCATGGGATTTGTCACCCATGCTAAACAAATGTGTTTTCTGTTTAACATTAATAGTACTATAGCCAACTTGCTTGCTCAAGATTCTCCCTTTCAGCATGTTTCTAACCATCTCCGCTCTATCCATCTTGCCAGCCAATGCATATATGTTCGAAAGCATCACATAATGGCCTGGATTTTCAGGCTCAACCTCCAAAAGATGCTCTGCAACCGTTACACCAAGATCAATATTCTTATGCATCTTGCATGCCCCAAGCATTGCAGTCCAAAGTGGTGGAGCTGCCTCTCTCGGACTAAGCTCTTTGATGAATTGATATGCCTCATCGAGAAGCCCAGAACGCCCAAGCGTATCAACCAGGCAAACACGGTGCTCCACTCCCGGCACTAATCCATACTCTTGCCTCATGCTTGCATACGCTTGCCTCCCTTCTTTAACAAGCCCAGCGTGAGCGCAAGCCGCCAAGACCGCCACAAATGTCACGGTGTTAGGCCTTGGACCACGAGCCTCCATTTCACCAAAGACTTCCATAGCTTGATTACCATCACCATTTGTTGCATACCCCGAAATCATAGCCGTCCAAGTAATCACATTCCTTTCATCCATACAATCAAAAACCTCTCGCGCTTTCCTCACATTCCCACATCTAGCATACATGTTAATCAGCGAAGTCCCTAGCGCCACATGCATCTCCATACCCCTCCTAACAACCTCATCATGAACCCAACACCCCAAACCAACATCCCCCAACTGCGAACACGCCGCCAAGACATTCACAAAGCTACTCGAATCCTTCTCAACACCCGATCCCCTCATCTCCTTAAACACCTCAATCGCCTCTCTCGAAAGCCCGTGCTGCTCGTACCCAGAAATCACCGAATTCCACGCCACAACAGTCCTCTCACGCATTCCATCGAACACCTTCCGCGCAACCCCAAACTCGCCGCATTTCGCATACAAACTAATAAGAGCGGCCTGGACAAACGGTTTCTCGCCGCAGCCGCACACGAGTGCACGCCCTGACCGAGCCTGGGGGCCGAGAGATCGCCGCAGGCCTTGATCAGAGAGGTAAAGGTGTAACTACTGGGCGGGGTTCGGAAACCGAGCATGGAGCGGTAGAACAAGAGAGAGTATATCGGGAAGCCGAATTTGGAGGAAGATCTGATGATGGAGTTGAAGAGGAACGAGTCCGGGTGAGGGACAGAGAGGAAGAGATTGCGAGCTTAGAGAATGGAGCCGGCTTCGAGAGCTAGACAGATCAGCTTCGTGAGGAGTGAACAGCTGCGGTGAGAACCAGAGAGGCAGAGACCACAATGTGGGCGTGCGCTTGTTGCAGAGGCTTCAGATTTGGACCGGCTTTGAGTAGAGCTTTGTAGGCCGGTGATTTTGGCGGTGAGGTTTGCTTAGCCTCCATGGGAAAAAAAATTGAATTTGAAAACTCAAAACGCACCGTTTTGTGCACCGTTGTAACAATTCGCGCCGAGATATCAGGGCCTTTTGGCCCATTCGTGTTTAGAAAATGGTTTATGAAGGAAATTCGCTGCGAAATGTCTTTAGAAAATGGTTTCTAACTTGGTTTAACTCATGCTCTCTTCTTCAACAGTCAACACGAATCAAATAACAATGCGTAACTGTGGTGATTTGTTCTTGGTTGATTACTGATGGTTGATTACTGATAGGCTGCCCCTGATGCTGTGTTTGCTTAACGATCATGGTTATGTCTATAGGGACTAAATATAAATTCGGAAGTTCATACTTGTGCGTAAAATTATATGTTCCGTGTTATCTAATATACGAAGAAGTAACAAAGGTTTACAGAGTATAAATAAATAAATAAATAATTAGGTCCTTGGAAAACTGCTTCATGTCTCATAAAAAAAATGTATTTTTCGCAATCTTGCAACATTACACAACAACAAAAATCCTGAAGCTTTAGTCTGTATAGAGCGCTGCACTGTGTATCGATCCTCCTTATTATACATTGCATCTTCTCTATCTAATTGTGCTGTATTTCTAAACAGTCATTATCCAGATTGGCAAATATATATCGAATAACCCTCACATACCTAACCAAGCAACCGAATTACCACCCTTGTATGTTGTACCACGTCTTACTTCCTTCAGTTCCTTGGACTCATCAACATCAACTTGAGTAAAAAAAGCAAGCAATTAGATTTGAGAAGCCAATCAGAGAAGACGTCAAGAAGAGAATAGAGGACAATTCATTGTACAACGAAATCCAATTAATAGAAAGTTAATATAACATCATACATGGAAATTTAGCTATGGCAGATTAATGAAATTACAGCTTGCTACTATTTCTGGCTTGCTAGTAAGCATCGATATTCCAGGTAATTAAACAAGCTTAAAGGTCTTTGTCTTTCTCATAGCTTCGACTATTATGAAGCTTACTATACCAATCTCTCTCAACTAGTAGTCTCGTCAGGTGCGAAATTGGCTTCACGATGACAGTAGACAGAAAAGTAGCCGTCCAAGAATCAGGATAACAGGATTGATTTATAATTAATTGAATCACTTTGGACATATTGGTCTCTAGTTCCTCCTCATATTGCCGGAGTTCACCTTCCAGCGCTGCCGAAAATCTGTCCACCAAAGCCTTCAGATCACACCGCGGGTGGGTTGTGTGAAATTTCAAAATTTCGATTTTCATGTTCAAACTCCTTATTCCTTTGTAGAAGGTCGAGTACTGATTGCTAATGTCCTGCAACGTCACCTCGTTTAAGTTCTTAACTTCTAGTAAAGCTAAATTTTCTGAATTGTAGGCCTTGATATTCTCCAGTTGTGTCCCAGCCAAATCGGCCAGCACAGATATATCAATATCCTCGTTATCAAATAATTTTGCTGTCGACTGGAATGAAGTAATTAAGTAGGTTAGACACTTGAATAATGCCTTTATGTGTGTATTCTCAGTTGCCGTCCACAGACAAGAAAAGTTAATAGTGGCTTTGTACGCTAAGGCGTCATTTAGATTCATAAGTCGAGCATTTAGAGTCTCCACAACCTTCAATCTCTCTTGATCAATTTCATCAAATTCGTGAATAATAAACCTTTCCATCCCCTTCACAAATTTGATTTCTGCTGGATCTAATTCGGTGATGGCGACAAGCTTCCATTCAACTGATCTGGCATAATCAATAGGAACTCCTTCCAAAAGCTCAGAATATTGATCATGATTACTCTCATGATTTTCATGATGAGGATCAACACCACCGGAACGAATCATTTTTTTGTCTTTCTTCTCCATGCTTCACCACAGTCAAATACACATATATATACACGTACACATATCATTTACCAGAATAGGGTAGGAAACATAGGAAATCATGTCCGTGTAAATTTAGGATTCCAAACTTGAACTGGACTACTACTACTTTAATAACCGATATTGAATAGGAAAACAATGTCCATGTAAGCAACGACCAAATACAAAGGGAAATCATATCTAAATTGTGCTTCTAGGCGTCTGAAGGATTAATTAAGACATCTTATATTTTTGTATTAACTAAGACGCAATATTACTGCTCGAAAATAGCCGGATGTCGCGCTCTCATCTTCGCCATCTCCATCGGATCATAATAATAACCTATGGGGACCTGTGACACAGGGTCGGTCTGAGTCCCTGTGGGCACCTGTGACACAGGGTCTGTCTGAGCCCCTATGGAGACATGCTTAGGACGCTGGCGGTGGAATCGTGCTTTCAGACTGTTGAGTACTTCCCTTGGTTTATCAATCAAGACTACCTGGATGAAGGCCAGAACTCCCCCGCCCACCACTTGAGTCTCTGGTTCGATCGTCGATTCGATCACTGATTCCATCTCTGATTCGGTCTCGGTCTGAGTGCCCGATGATGCATATTCAGTCTGCCGGCGGCTGAAACGTGCTTTTAAACTGTTGAACACTGCCATCGGTCCTTTGATGAAGATGTACAGGACAGATACCCCAATAATCGTTGGCACGAAATAGGTCAATAAGCTGATAAAGCTGGTTCGACCGATGACGTCTGGACGGTGGCTTCTCCACCACCACCAGTACTCCTCCTCAACCTTTTCAACCCTCTCATCCCAAACCTTCCTACATTTTTTAATCCCGAGACTACTAATGCTGCCCCTCCGGAACCGTTAGTCTTCGTTGTAATTGGTAGTCCGGCACTTCTACCGCCCCGCCCCCACTTAAACATTGCCCAACTAAATCCACTGACCAAACCACCTGCAGCACCACTAGCTATCAGTGGCACGCGGTGGCGCACACCTTCCCTAACCCCGGTGGGACGGCCGGTTACTATGCTGAGTATT
Organism: Argentina anserina; assembly: GCF_933775445.1. NCBI lineage: Eukaryota > Viridiplantae > Streptophyta > Magnoliopsida > Rosales > Rosaceae > Argentina > Argentina anserina. Next base: position 2,347,360 of record NC_065874.1, on the reverse strand, counting down.
GTCGTCATCAATGAACCGAAACATTCCCAACAAATGCAAACCCATGGGCAATAGCAGTAGATTAAACCAAAAACAATACCAATACAGCACAAACCAGCACCAAATTTAACACCTACGGTAATTAGAGAGCCGTACCCGTTATTACCCGACGGTGTGCGACGCACGGAGACGTCATCATCGGCACGAGTGTCGGCGCGTGGCGAAGGCGGGGGGAGAGCAGCGTCGACTGAGTCGTCGTTGTCCTGATGACCGCACGGTGGGGAATGCATGGCGGCGTCATTGTCATCGTTGTAGTCGGTAGGGGGTGTTGGAGATGAGAGATCCCACATCTAAGAAGTGACAAAGAAAATAAAGCTTATAAGTGGGTGGATAATAACCAATTGTACCGAGGCCTTTTGTGATTAAAACCCAACACCTGTGAGGTGGCTAAATTGGGACAATATCGGTACAGTTGGTCCACGGGCCACGCTTGTCGCTGTTTAACATGGTATCAGAGTGGGTCCCTCTCCAATCGCGCCTCCAATCTTTCGTAGGCCCGAGTTGGGTGCCACTTTGTCATGCCATCGGAGGATTTCCGATTGGATGGTCACTAAGTGTCGTTGGTTACTGGACCTTGGTTTCTTTCATCCCAGTATGTGGGATGTTAATCTGTCACGTGCAGACCTAAAAATTAGGTTGCACGTGAGGGGGCGTGTTGGAGAGGAGAGATCCCACATCTAAGAAGTGACAAAGAAAATAAAGCTTATAAGTGGGTAGATAATAACCAATTGTACCGAGACCTTTTGTGATTAAAACCCAACACATGTGAGGTGGCTAAGTTGGGACAATATCGGTACAGTTGGTCCACGGGCCACGCTTGTCGCTGTTTAACAGGGGGCGACGGAGGTCGAAGAGAGCGGAGTCTTCGTCGTCGTCGTCGTCAGTTGGGGGCGACGGAGGTGGAAGAGCGGCTGCGTTGTCGCGATCGTTCGACGCTTAGAGAGGTCCGAGAGGCAAACACCGTCATATGAGGTATCTCAAGTCCGGTGTAGTCGACGGCCAGTTCGGCAGCGGCGAAGTCCTCCACTCGCAATCCCACTTTCGCTACCGGACGTCCCGACGGGACGTCGTCGCACGGTGGGGCAAACTCCAGTATGGAGAGGAAGTCTGATGGAGAGGTTGGAGAGAGGAGTGGTGGGGACGGCGAAGCTGAGACGACGTTGTACTGATCCTGTGGGGCAGCGGAGGCCAAAATCGAGGTGGGAGAGGCATGTGGTGGAGGCGCCCAGGCGGCGGAGGTGTTGTTGCCACCTGAAAGCAGACGGCGGAAAGCAACAGGTTGATGATAAGGATTGTCGAGGGGAGAGGGGTCGCCATTAGAGAGAATTAGAGCTTTGGGTTTTCGATTGTGAGTGTAAAAATGAGTGTGTGAGGTACCGAGATGCTTTTTGACCTCGCCAGAAAATTCAGGGACTCTTCTAACAGACTCTCTCTCTCTCTCTCTCTCTCTCTCTCTCTCTCTCTCTCTCTCTCTCTCTCTCTCTCTCTCTCTCTCTTCTAACCGTCTCTCTCATAGATATTCGTTTGTAATGAGAAAAAATTCAGGTGCGCCGTGCGCGCGACTGGTTAGTTATTTCGTTAATTACATACGTAATAAGTTTGTATAACCAACAATATACATCATGTAGAGTAGCTTTACTCACATGCAAGTGTACTTCATTTTATACGGTAGATTGAGGCACTTCATTAGTTCATATCAGTGATTTTTTTGTTTGCTGGTCTTATGGCCTTTTAGTTGATGATATTGAATTGAATTATCAGGTTGTCATCTCTATTAATTTTGCGACCGTCAATGGTGTTATTTCATTCATCATTGAAAAAGCTGTATTGTTTCTTTTGAGTTAATTCAATCGTAATTGATTGATGAGAATATATTTACATATTTGATTTGATTTGAATAAGATACATATATTACCTTACGAATAAACATGCGCACGCGCGAGAGTAGTATTTTGCAGGCGAAGGAGTTTGCAAGCGTAGAGCAAATTAAGCGTCATCCACATTTTGCATATTATTGCAACTTGTGCATTTGGAGAGAGCAGACTTCGGCAGATGGATGACCCATAAAAATTGAGGTAAACAAGCAGTTTGCGTGCGAATTAAAGAACGTACATCTTTCAAGTATACGCATAAAAATCTCAAGCAAATACGTACATACATACATGTATATATGGAACTAATGGAAGAATGGAAAATCGATATATGTAACCGAGGATTCCAAATGTCAAATGCATGCGTTGATTCCCATCTGCACACTGTTCAATTCCTGATCTACTATAACATTAAACTCGATCAATATTTCTTAGTCTTGGAGTGCCCAATAAGGACTATGATATTACTCGCGCCGGATCGAGTTCGTCCAACAAGTGTTGTAGTCCCTGTTAATTATAATTTTGAAGCTCGATTACTTGCCGATTTGCTACCTTACATTTATTAGTTACATATTAATTTTGCCAATTTACTACACATAGTCAAGTTGGTAATTTTTTATATAATATAAGGGGGTTCATCTGCTGTGCAGTAGTGTATGTTATACATACACTGATGTGTGGTATAGATTTGATGTCATAACATGCACATGAGGTGTGTGTGTGTGATAATGTGTGAAGAAAGAGGCTACTGCAGCGTAGACTAGAATTTTCCATATAAGGGCATATTGAGAAGTTCAATAGCTTCCCGCCACCCACAAACTCATCTTTTGAATCGTTTATATTTTTCTTCTTGAACCATAGCATCGTCATTTTTCGGTAGACAATAGACATTCAGTACAGAATAAAAATGCAATATAAAAACAACAAATAACGGCATGATGTTTATCATCCAAAAAAAGAAATAAAACGAAAAACGCCATATTACGTAGGTGTTTATGGAAATGGCATATATGGCTCAGGTCAGAATCCACGAGTAAATTAATTCAGCATCATCTGGTAATTGGGGATAAATTTAGGCCCTTAGTTTCAGTTGTGTTTGTTTTCTCTGCGTCATATCCACCTCTGATTGATCTGAAACAATGGGAATCCAACAGGGGTTTCATAGCAGAGAAACCGGTCAGTGTAACCCCACACGCTTCGCCCGCCGATCATTTGCGACTCTGAGTGTTGTAGAACGATTAGGGCATCTGGAGAAGCTAGCTAGAGCTCAGGAGGATTAAGTCGATAGAATTCAACTCCGGCGGCGACCTGCTTTTGTTGGGTTCCCATGAAAAAGAACTCGTATTTTGGGACTGGAAAGCTAAAACTAAAAGACTCTCTTACGATCCCGGCCACTCGAGCAGTGTTAGTCGTATAAAGATCCTTCCTCTCAGCGATGATAAGAGAATCGCAATTGCTACTATGCGCGTGTTGGAGATGAGAGATCTCACATTTAAGAAGTGACAAATAAAATAAAGCTTATAAGTGGGTGGATAATAACCAATTGTACCGAGGCATTTTGTGATTAAAACCCAACACCTGTGAGGTGGCTAAGTTGGGACAGTATCGGTACAGTTGGTCCACGGACCACGCTTGTCGTTGTTTAACATGGTATCAGAGCGGGTCCCTCTCCAGTCGCGCCTCCAATCTTTCGTGGGCCCGAGTTGGGTGCCACTTTGTCATGTCATCGGAGGATTTCCGATTGGATGGCCACTAAGTGTCGTTGGTTACTGGACCTTAGTTTTTTTCATCCCAGTATGTGGGATGTTAATCTGTCACGTGCAGACCTAAAAATTAGGTTGCACGTGAGGGGGTGTGTCGGAGATGAGAGATCTCACATCTAAGAAGTGACAAAGAAAATAAAGCTTATAAGTGGGTGGATAATAACCAATTGTACCGAGGCCTTTTGTGTTTAAAACCCAACACCTGTTAGGTGGCTAAGTTGGGACAGTATCGGTACAGTTGGTCTACGGGCCACGCTTGTCGCTGTTTAACATTTCGTCCTAGTATGTGGGATGTTAATCTGTCACGTGCAGACCTAAAAATTAGGTTGCACGTGAGGGGGCGTGTTGGAGAGGAGAGATCTCACATCTAAGAAGTGACAAAGAAAATAAAGCTTATAAGTGGGTGGATAATAACCAATTGTACCGAGGCCTTTTGTGATTAAAACCCAACACCTGTGAGGTGGCTAAGTTGGGACAGTATCGGTACAGTTGGTCCACGGGCCACGCTTGTCGCTGTTTAACAGCGCGGTCATGTTAGAGATAGACTTAATTAGATCAGATATTTTTCTTCCTCGTATGATTTGATTAAAAATAGGTGGCGGGATCTTGTGTATTTCGATCGAACTTCCTTTGCTTTTTAGGGAGTTTCAAATGTAATTTGAATCTGTTTAGTGAGATTACGGGGTCATGCTAATTATACTGTGTTTAATTATTGTATCAGGTGAATGTGTCATATAAGAGACAACATCGTGTGTTCTCGGAGTACTAGGTGCTACTACTATAGGAATGTACATGGCTTAAAACGTTATTTGTGGTAATAATAATAATAATAATAATAATCACAACAAGGTTTTAAATAGGTAATTTGTGGATACAATAACTATCCACATTTACGAGAATATTGTTTTTTAGGATCTTCGAGGCTATCTGATAAGTACATACATATGTAGTTATTAAATAATCTCAGAAGATTTTTAACATGTCAAAGTATTGGTGGCGTAATGTGTAGCATTAATTATGCTAAAATATTGAAGCATAGAATATTGCTCGTGACTTGATTGTAATTATAACAGCATTTCTTAGCTCTTAGCCTAATATATTTAAGTGCATATACTTAAATTATGGCTCTTTGGCTATCCAACTAATGATACCAAATTTATTTGGAGAAAAGTCGAGGTTATTCCCTTATCAAGTGTAACTAAAAAACGTGTAGTTGGAATCATGAAAAGTTTGTACGTCGTTGCCATATCTAACTCATTGTAGAAATCTGATTATCATGCATTCAACAGTCATATATATCATGCTAGAGGAAAGTACTAACATAGATGAGATATCGTTGCATGATATAGTAATAAATCCAAGAAATCCAAATTACTTCTGCACAGGAGGTACTGATGTATATGCTCGTATCTACGACATCAGGAAATTACAGCAGGGATATGCATCAAGTTACAAAGATGAACCTGTGGACATATTTGGCTTACTCCAACTCCAGTGAACTTCTTGTCAGCTACCATGATGAACTGACTTACTTGTTTCAGAAGGAAATGGGATTTGGAGGTGATTCACCGTCTTATGCTATACCTGAAGAATTTAAAAGGCCACAAAGTTTCTTCGGACATAGGAATGATAGTCATTCAAGAGGACTAAGCTTTTTCGTTCCAAATGATGACTATGTCGCGACTGGGAGCAGATGTGGCAACATATTTATCTGGAAGAAGAATGGAGCTCTCGTTCATGTTATAGAGATTTGCGTAGAGCAAATCAAGCCTCATCCACATTTTCCTATCATTGCAACTTGTGCATTAGGAGAGACTGTAGACCTCTGGGCTCCTACAGCAGATGATGATCCTCCTCTGCCTTACAACCTAGCAGAGGTTTGTATGTCTGTTATTTTTATATTGCACCTTTCCTTAATTTTGAGCTATATTATGTTCAGTGACAGACTTGCCTCTTAGTTAACGTCGTTGCCTTCGATCATATTCTTCAATGCTGTTTCTTTATTGAATGACAGTATAGGAGTCCAGGGAGTCCATCTAATAGAAGGTCTAGCATTTCCGTTATAGTTTAATTTGTAACGTGTTTTTGGCAAAAATGTCAATTTGCATTCTAAATTTGGTCATAATTGTCAGTTTGCACTCTGAACTTGCATTTAAGTCAATTTACCTCCTAAATTTGGTAAATTGCCGATTTGCACCCCATCCGTTAAATTTAATGTTTTCCATCCAATTTTAAGTTACATGTCATGCATTTGAGGGGCAATATTATTATATTTATTCATATTTAATAATGAAATAAATTAATAAAATTACTTAAGATGAACACTTGCTACTATGGTTTTTTTATTTTTCAAAACATGTTATTAATTTATATATTTATTATTTGACGTGATATGGTATGTTAAAAGATATTAGAAAAATATAAATAAATACATAAAAAATTAAAAATAAAATGTGTATATATATATACACAACACACTATATTTAAATGGGTGAGTATGCTAAATAAATAATTCGAAGTAGGGTTAAGTATGTAGACAAAAGATGTAAATAAATAATTTTTTGATTAAAAAAATAATCCTCATTTTAAATAATATTTTTATTTGTTTTTAAGAAAAATATAAATAGAAAATGACAACATTACCGCTATGTGCACGACATGTGACGCAAAATTGAATATAAACAGTTAAATTTAATGGATGAGGTGCAAATCAGCAATTTTTACCAAGTTCAGTAGGTAAACTGACTCAAATACAAGTTCATGGTGCAAATTGACAATTTCAGTCAAGTTTGGGGTGTATTTTGACAATTTTGCCTGTGTTTTTTTTAATGACAGATTATGGAAGTTAATGAAGGACTTAGAAGAAACCATCGAACCTACACTTCATTAGAAGCCGCCTAATCGATATACATGATAGTATGTAGCAAATGGGAGATAGTTCCTTCAGGTAATTTATGATTCCGCCATATCTCGAATGTAATATCAACTTTTGCTTTCATTTTTCCTCATGCAAGTTTTTTTTTTGGTGAGGTTCATGTAAGTTATTATTCTTTAGTATACGATCTCTTTTATAAATTAGACGAAGAACATATAATATATATTTTTTCTTGGTTGCAGGTTTGAGTTTACATCTGAAATCGAATAATCGAGCGCACAACAACTAGAGGGTTGAGAACAGTAGTATGATCAACATTAAACGTAATATGGAATAAAAAGAAAATAAATAATCACATGATAGCGCAGTGACATGATTGCATTGAGGTTACATTATCATATAGGGATATATTATGTTTGTTGGAATATCTATTTCAATAAAACTCTAAAGGTAATTAATAAATAATTAGTAAGAAATATTGGTACATCTGTTTTCATCTGCGCTTGAATTTTAGCACTGATATATCTCAGTATAGCTTGCCTTAGGCCACACTTGGGAGTCACATAACAGTGAAGTTACAAAATAATAGAATTTACATGTTTTGGCTGACTATTTAACTAGAAACTGCGACTTTATCCCCGATCAGATAGATAGAGGCACGTTTCAGCAGAATGACACCTAAAACTGTGGAAATCATATGCTAATTATCTGCAAATTTATGTCTGCAAGTGCTATATATTTTTGCTGAAATTTTGTAAGGTATTAGTCATTTTCTATAAAATATTCAAGATTTACAACAAATATAGGATGGATCACAGTGTAGAGGGCATAGATTTGCAAATAACAAAAAGAAAATACAGGATTGCTATATATTTTTACTGAAAATATTTGTAAGGTATCAGTCCTCTTCTATAAGATCAAGATTTTACAACAAATAGAGGATGGAGCACAGTGTAGAGGGTAAAGATAACAAGTAGAAAATACAGGATTGCTGCAATCAAGCCAGCAACAAGAGCAGCAGTGACATGGCTGCAGAACTTGGGGACTTGTCCACAAATTGGAAGCCAACCGGCGTGCGTGTTTCCTTTCTTCCCCACACTTGCTATTGCCAAGGCCGATGACACACTCGAAGCAAGTAACACAGCTACAACCTGCACAAGTACAACTAATTAGAAACCAAATGATTGATAGTGAGTCGAGATGAAATTTGGGAGGATGGAATATTTTGCTCTCTGCTCTTTACCACGTCGAGGATGATAACCAAGCGCCAAAGCGAGCCCTTTGAAGAAAGAAACATAATGACAAGGTTGTAGGCGCAGGCAATTGCTTCCACAACTACAAAGTAACTGTAACATGGTAAGACAAGAACACAAATTAGGACGAGGATTGAATTCAAATAGCACGGCTATAACTGCAAGAAGGGTTACAGAAAAGCTAGATATGTATAGACTCACATGAAAGCTGGTGAGTTGCTGAATTTTGCCTTGAACGTTAAGTTGAAGACATTTGTAGAGTCATGGCTTGTAACCATTACGATGGTGGCAACCAAAGTTGCAGCAAAGGCCAGTAGCCTCAGCAGAAAGGTGAAGATCCTCCTGCCGGTGATCATTGTTGTGTGTCAAATGCAGCACTTTGAGCAAATGCTTCAGCTTATAAAGAAGGCAGTGTTAGGTGGACATATAGGGGGGTTCAGGCACTTGTCTTCTTTTTCTTTCGAAGTTAAAGATGGTTTGGTTACCTATCAACTAATTATCTATGCTCTTTAAGCAGGGTCGTCTATGAGATTATGACAGCAAAACGAGGTTAGCTAGTTAAACAAATTTACAAAAGGAGTCAAGCCGTTCAGGCTATCTCCAGATTTAACCACCTGTGATTTAGGCTCCCATTGAACGCTTCTGATTGAAGGTGGATGTTGTGGAAAGTTGGAACTGGCAGGAAATATTAAGACTGTGACAAGCTACATACAAAAGAGGTAATCACACCCATACACAAATTGACTAAGCATGTATTATTCATGTATAAATATGTTGTGAGTGGCATCAGATTATCGTTCCTATAGACTATAGAGTTCACGGAGCTCTTCAGGTAAGAAGACCCTTATCTTAGCTTAAGGTACGGATTTTCATTTTTGACCAACCTTTCGATCGATTTTTCACATCTCCACCGTTCAATATATAGGCTATAACGTATAGATCATCTCCACAAAATTTCACCCGATTCCATCACCATTAAGGTACTCATAACTTCGATTTTCTACTCAAATTATGAACGGTTCAGGTTTGGCAAATTCAATACGTCCATTGGTTTTGATTAGTTTTATACCTTAACGATCATGAAATCGGCTGAAATTTTGTGGAGATGATCTATACATTATAAAATAGATATTTGACGGTGGAGATGTGAAAATTCGATCGAAAAGTTGATCAAATGAAAATCCGTACCTTAACTTAAAATACAGACCTTCTTATCTGAAAAACCCCGATAGAGTTCATATCTTTATGCACATATGCAATGTATTCACTTCTAGTTCTTTGTGTGTACGTTTTGCTTGATGCCATTAGACGGGGCTTCATACCCAAAGATTGAATAACATGCTAAGCCTAACAAAGTTGCTCACTGAATGGCCCTAATCAAGCATATGGGCCAAAAAAAATCCTCTTTTATAATGGGACAATAACACTTTATGTCATTGAGATCTCATACTTTGGTGATGTGTTTCACCAAGTAGAATGTTACAAAAGATGCTATTTTTTTGTTTGGAAAATGAACGTTTCTTCAAACCCAAGCCTCCAAGTAAAAGATTTCATCTTGTTATCTCGCCATGTCATTTATAATGATATATTTACGAAACTAAATATTATCTCTATTATTTTAATCTCTATGATTTTGTGACAATTGTGAGTGCGGAGGTTGAGTAATGACCAATTTGTCACTATCACATCACAACATCATCAGTTTTCCAACCCCTCGACTCGTGATTTAAAGGATAACAATCAAACTACTTTTCTCTTGACCTGGTAATTAGACATGATCCTCTAGTAGTCGACTAATATCCCTACATGATCTTAGTATGAATTAGAAGTTTGGAGCATAGTAAAATAGTAAGTTGGTAAATATTAATTGATGCGATTTTTTTCTTGATAATCACTTATGTCACTTAATCACCAATGCAATTTTTATTACTACATGACTCAATTTAAATAGTTAAAATCTACGATTTTCATATAAAATGCATGGTGGTCAAAATATATAAATACGGTCATGTTCAAAATGTCATAAACTGTTACAGAATTTTTTTCTTGGAAATTGTTCACGGCTATTATTGCATCTCATAGTTTCATCAAATAATTTTCGTAATAATTACAATCAGAAAAAGAAAAAACAATTTCCAAATCAGGAAATTCGGTTACTAGACAGCCGACTTAAAACGAAACCCCAATTATACCCCTAGCACCAGTACCCGCACTAATATACAAGTCCTCTCCGCCCCTCTATTTCCCTCATTTTGAAACCCCCGACGAACCACACCACTCAGCTCTGCTAGGGTTTCGCTCTCCGGAGCCTTTTTTTCTTATAATCGGAAAACCAAAACTTTAACCGGAAAATTCAAACCGAAACAGCCTAGGGTTTCCAATTCGCGGCCATGGAAGACGATCCTGAGTACGAAGAGCAGTACAACGCCGAGGACGACGAAGATGAGATAACGCAGGAAGACGCCTGGGCTGTGATTTCGGCCTATTTCGAAGAGAAAGGTCTAGTGAGGCAGCAGCTCGATTCGTTCGATGAGTTCATTCAGAACACAATGCAGGAGATCGTCGACGAGGCCGCCGACATCGAAATCCGACCCGAATCGCAGCATAATCCGGGTCACCAGCCCGATTTCGCTGAGGTGAGCTTTCTCTAGGGTTTATAATGAATTAATTGCTGCCTAATTTGATAATGTTTGAGAATTTGAAGTGGAATTTGTTGTGATTTTGTAGACTATATACAAAATTAGCTTTGGTCAGATTTATCTGAGTAAGCCTATGATGACTGAATCGGATGGTGAGACCGCCACGCTGTTTCCGAAGGCGGCGAGGCTGCGAAACCTGACGTATTCAGCGCCGCTGTATGTGGATGTGACTAAGAGGGTTATAAAGAAAGGACATGATGGTGAGGAGGTCACTGAGACTCAGGATTTCACCAAAGTGTTTATTGGCAAGGTGTGTGTGAATGTGTGCATTTCGATATTTGCGATAGGTGTGTGTGAGAGTTTGGGGGCACTGATTTTTTTGTGTGTGTTGATGTCAGGTTCCGATTATGCTTCGGTCGAGTTATTGTACATTGTATCAGAATTCGGAGAAGGACTTGACAGAGCTGGGGGAGTGTCCATATGACCAAGGAGGGTATTTCATTATCAATGGGAGTGAGAAGGTGTTGATTGCTCAGGAGAAGATGAGCACAAACCACGTTTATGTCTTTAAGAAGAGGCAGCCTAACAAGTATGCGTATGTTGGGGAGGTGCGGTCTATGGCCGAGTCCCAAAACCGACCCCCCAGCACCATGTTTGTTCGTATGCTTTCCCGGACCAGCTCCAAAGGGGTAATGGATGAGTTGTGATGTTTGTTGTAGTATGTATGTTGTAGTTATGTTAATTCATGTGTTTTGTAACTTCGGATGCATTTACATCTACTGCAGGGGTCTTCAGGACAATATATTCGTGCGACTCTTCCGTATATTCGATCTGAAATTCCCATCATTATTGTCTTCCGTGCTCTCGGATTTGTCGCAGACAAAGATATTTTGGAGCACATATGCTATGATTTTTCTGATACGCAAATGATGGAGTTGCTTCGTCCTTCCTTGGAAGAAGCATTTGTTATTCAGAATCAACAGGTCTTTTCTTCTGAGTTAATTTGATTTATGGTTTAGTGCTAACGTGTTTCTGTTATTTCCATCTGATAGTTATTTTACTCTTCTTCACTTTAGGTGGCTCTAGATTATATTGGGAAAAGAGGTGCGACAGCTGGTGTGCCCAGAGACAAGAGGATAAGGTATATAAACTTATTGATTTCTCACGGACCTCAAGATGTAGTGCATAATCTTTAACATTGCTCATGGACATTATGCTGTGCATCCTCAAACAGGTATGCGAGAGATATTCTTCAAAAGGAAATGCTTCCACATGTTGGTACTGGGGAGTTCTGTGAGACCAAGAAAGCATACTATTTTGGGTAAGGTTTACTTTTGTAAGTTTATACATTATTGTTGGGGAAGCTTCTGAACTGTGTACTAAATACACTGTTTTTGTAGATACATCATTCACAGGCTTCTATTGTGTGCACTTGGTCGGAGGGCAGAAGATGATAGGGATCACTATGGCAACAAGAGGCTGGATCTTGCTGGCCCCTTGCTCGGAAGCTTGTTTAGATCGGTCAGTATGGAGATTGTAGGATGTTTGTTACATCTTTACTTATATTATTTTTATCGCCTTCTCAAACACCACTTTTAAATATTCTGCAGCTATTCAGGAAGTTGACGAAGGATGTCAAAGGTTATGTGCAGAAGGTTAGTTAACATTAGCCCCGCCTTGTTTAAGTGTCTTGAATTATGTCTTTGGGTCTATATTAAACATTTCGTGCGTGGTGCAGTGTGTTGATAATGGAAAGGACGTTAACCTTCAATTTGCGATTAAAGCAAAAACCATTACTAGTGGTCTCAAATATTCACTTGCTACTGGGAACTGGGGGCAAGCAAATGCAGCTGGGACAAGAGCTGGAGTGTCGCAGGTAATTAGCATTAGGCTTAATTTTTTCATCTGCTAAGGTTGTTTCTATGCTAAATTTGTTCTAGTGTGGCGGGAATGAAGTTAAATTCATGCACTGATATTCCATTTTTGTAACAGGTGTTAAATCGTTTGACATATGCATCCACATTGTCACATCTGCGAAGGCTGAATTCTCCCATAGGGCGGGAGGGTAAACTACTTTCTTGCCTTTCCCGATATACACGAATTGTCATATTTTTTTGGTTTGTTGTATTTTGCCTTTCATTTCATCGAGTGGAGCTTTCTCTTTTGTCAGGGAAATTGGCCAAACCTAGGCAGTTGCACAATTCGCAGTGGGGAATGATGTGTCCCGCTGAGACACCTGAAGGGCAGGTAAGAATTGTCCTTTAAAATTTCTGAATGTGAAAGTGATGTGTTCTTTATGTGAAGCTTAAACTCTGATTTGCTACACTAGGCATGTGGACTTGTAAAGAACCTGGCGTTAATGGTGTACATTACAGTGGGATCAGCTGCATATCCAATCTTAGAGTTTTTAGAAGAATGGGGTACAGAAAATTTTGAGGTATGCACTATTAGATATTGCGAAGCTGGCTTTCTCATTCTTCCTGTTGACTCTGATATGTGTATCTTGTTTGTAGGAAATTTCCCCTGCCGTTATTCCCCAAGCCACAAAGATTTTTGTTAATGGCTGCTGGGTTGGCATACATCGTGATCCTGAAATGTTGGTGAGAACATTGAGGAAACTAAGGCGGCGGGTGAGTATATATTCTGTTTTTCTTTTGTTAACATATAATTTAGATAGCTATGGTGCCAAAAGAACACCGAGACTCCAATTGTAAAGACTGAAAACATCAGCTGTATGGTTATCTTAAATTCAATAAGTTGCACCAGTGTCCCATTTCTTTTGTCCCCATATTCTTGTGCATTGTTCATAACTGGCCCAATCTTCTCAATTGCATGCACTTCAGATTTAGACCTTTTGGCTTGTGAAAATGTAAATGTCATTTATGTGCAGGTGGATGTCAATACTGAAGTTGGGGTTGTCAGGGATATCCGTCTGAAAGAACTTCGTATATATACAGACTATGGTCGTTGCAGTCGTCCACTATTTATTGTGGACAAGCAAAGGCTGCTGATAAAGAAGAAAGATATTCATGCATTGCAGCAGAGGGTGAGCTAGCCGCAATCTTAATTATATTTTTCTATGCACAATAAGTATCAACATATCTCCACCCTTACATTCTGTTAAATTTCAGGAAAACCCTGAAGATGGCGGTTGGCATGATCTTGTAGCAAAAGGATTCATCGAATATATTGACACTGAAGAAGAGGAGACCACTATGATTTCAATGACAATTAATGTTAGTAGTACTCTTTTGGAAAAAAATGCATGTGTCATGTTTGAAGCAATATAAGCTTGTATTTGTCAGTAGACAATCTTTACAAGTTCAATTGTGAAACTTGTACCAGGATCTTGTGCAAGCAAGGCTCAATCCCGAGGAGGCATATTCTGATACATATACCCATTGTGAAATTCACCCGTCACTTATATTGGGTGTTTGTGCTTCAATTATACCATTTCCTGATCATAATCAGGTACATTTTCTACACATGAAATTATATGTTTTATAAAATTTTATACTCAAGTTATTTTGTTTGTTTGGTCTTAGTGGAAGAGTTTATCTGTTTTTGTTGTAACAGTCTCCACGTAATACATATCAATCTGCCATGGGAAAGCAAGCTATGGGAATTTATGTCACCAACTATCAGTTCCGAATGGTATAATTTGGTTCTCAGCATTGCAATTTATGTATTTATTGTTGTTGCGTGTCATAGTTCACTAGAAAAACTGAACTCACTTTGTTGTCCACTTAGGATACACTGGCTTATGTTCTTTACTACCCTCAAAAGCCACTTGTCACTACGCGAGCCATGGAGCATCTTCACTTCAGGCAACTTCCGGCCGGAATTGTAAATCTCTTTTTGTTATTATTCACTTCTTTTCTTCAATTGTTTCTTTGCTAACTTCACTTTCTAATGATCCTTGTTGCCGTTTTTTTGTCTACCCTTCGAATTCAGAATGCCATTGTTGCCATTTCTTGCTATTCTGGTTATAACCAGGAAGATTCTGTCATTATGAATCAATCCTCTATTGATCGTGGTTTTTTCCGGTCACTGTTCTTCCGCTCCTATAGGTTAGATTGTCTCTTGACACCTATTGCAAGGACATGTGGTTCAATCTATTCTACTGTGTTCGTAATCAACTCTCTCTGACAGGGATGAAGAGAAAAAGATGGGGACCCTAGTCAAAGAAGATTTTGGGCGTCCTGACAGAGCGAATACGATGGTGAGAAATTTTTTCTAGTGCTATTGCTCATGTGAGTGCTGGAAACTATTCTAAGATTTGAGGACTTTCAGGGTATGCGGCATGGATCTTATGATAAATTGGAAGATGATGGTCTTGCGCCTCCTGTAAGTACATAGAAATTTGGTTTACTCTCGTACCTGGTACCCGTAAACATATTTTCTGACCAACTTTCTTTTTTAATCACCTTAGGGAACCAGGGTTTCAGGTGAAGATGTTATCATAGGGAAGACCACTCCCATTGCTCCGGAGGAGGCTCAGGGGCAAGCTGCTTCACGTTACTCACGACGTGATCATAGCATAAGCTTACGGCACAGTGAAACGGGGATTGTGGACCAGGTAAGAGCTTTATTAAAATGATTCTCCCTTGTGTTTGAGAAATTTATCTCCAAAGAAAATGATTGTGTTTTGTAAGATCTCAAATACCCAAAGCTCCCAAGCGCATGCTTCTTGGACTACTTTACTACTCTCCCTTGATGCATCTTACAACCTCAGCTTTATACTTTGTAGGTCCTGTTGACTACCAATGCTGATGGGTTGAGGTTTGTGAAAGTAAGGGTGAGGTCTGTTCGAATTCCACAGATTGGAGATAAATTTAGTAGTAGACATGGACAGAAAGGGACGGTGGGCATGACATATACACAAGAAGACATGCCATGGACTGTAGAAGGAGTCACCCCTGATATTATTGTAAACCCTCATGCCATTCCTTCCCGAATGACCATCGGTCAGCTTATTGAGTGTATCATGGGTAAGGTTGCAGCACACATGGGAAAGGAAGGAGATGCAACTCCTTTTACGGATGTGACTGTAAGTTCCACTTCCTATTCAATCACGCCTCTTTAATTTTTTGTGTCATATGTAGCACAGTACTGTTCATAGCCAAATGTGGTTTTGCAAGTGTACTTTCGTTATACCTTGTTGACACTTTTATATAGGTCTTAGTGGATTTCTCATATGCAATCATTTTCTTGTCAGGTGGACAATATTAGTAAAGCCCTTCACAAATGTGGGTATCAAATGCGGGGATTTGAGACCATGTATAATGGTCACACCGGCCGGCGACTGAGTGCAATGATTTTCCTTGGCCCTACATATTACCAGAGATTGAAGCATATGGTCGACGATAAGATCCATTCACGTGGTCGTGGTCCTGTGCAGATCCTTACAAGGCAGCCTGCTGAGGGACGATCTCGTGATGGTGGTTTACGATTTGGAGAGATGGAACGAGATTGCATGATTGCACATGGTGCTGCTCATTTTCTTAAGGAGAGACTCTTTGATCAGAGTGATGCCTATAGGGTTCATGTCTGTGAGCGTTGTGGTTTAATAGCTATTGCAAATCTCAAGAAGAATTCATTCGAGTGCAGAGGTTGCAAGAACAAAACTGATATTGTTCAGGTGAGTCTCTGGTTTACTGTCAATTATGTTCTTTTCTCTTGCATGCATAGTTGCATACAGAGAGGTCCTACACTTAATTTGTTGCTGTGATTTTGTGGTTTGAATTTAATCCCGTCCCCTCATGCAGGTTCACATTCCTTATGCCTGCAAGCTGCTTTTCCAAGAGCTTATGGCTATGGCTATAGCACCAAGAATGCTCACAAAGGATGTGAAGCCTACCAAAGAGAAGAAGAAATGATATGCCTACATATAAAATAATTCAATCATGGATATATGCTGTTCAAATTGAAAGAGAAAAGAGTGCTTTGGATGAGTTGTAGGAAGACCAACTTCGTCTACTTTCTTCTATTATGAGCGTGAATCCTGTTCTGGTAATCTGTTGAAATTGTATTCCATATCTCACAGACAAGAATGTAGAGTGACGGGTCTTATTACTCTTATATGAGTTGTATCAACGAGCCCTTGTCAATATCACGAATGCTTTGCCCAGATCATGTAAGAAGTTTCATGTATATTGCTTTTAGCGTTCGGGTCGGGTTCACGTTTGTTGTGCTCGGTCTATAGGATGATGAAATGAGACGCCCGTTAGCAGCCTGTGTGGGAAGTCCGAATTCAAGTTTTGGTTCTCGACTATGTAGATGCCTCCGACACTAGAAAAATCACCTTAAAAACGATTAGTGCTCTTAAAAAATAGATGCCACTGTAATCCTATTCAAAAAAAGGAAAAGTGTTGTAATCCTCCTATTCATGGAGGGAAAATCTGATTTAAGTGTATATATACAGCATGATCATGTGCCCAGAATAAATTCATTAGAACTATTCAGCGTCGTGCGCTGACGGCCCAACCATACCAAAAAGAGAAAGAAATACACCCTCTGGCCTCTGACACAAATATAAACGGAAACAGAAATGGGCCTCGGGTTAGCTTTAAGCAAAAAAGAAAATAAAATGAAAGACAAGGAACCCCCCTTCAAAAACAAAAGGACGAAACCACATGGGATATGGTGGGGTGGAAAACTCTATCCTTGCTAACCACAAGGTCTGGAGTTCCAAACCCTCTAAAGGCCTGGGTGGCCAGTCAGTGGATGCTCATGTCAGGTATGTCTGGATTGTGGTGTGTTCTTCGCGGGGTGTCTCCGTTGCCTAACTTAACTAACGGCTAATCTCCCCAATCAAAAAAAAAAAAAAGAGGACAAACGACGTCGCGCGTCTGAGACAGAGGTTTTTTCTCAGTCTAAACCTCAAGTCGAAACCACTGATCGGAATTGCTCATTTAATCAAGTCGAAACCACTCTGATCGGAATTGCTCATGGCGCGCCTCAGCTCATCATCGCCAGGTAACTCCTCAATCTCGCTCGATTTCTAATTTCAATTCCAATTCTAATTTTTTTAGACGAGGTTTTGGTTGTGTTAGCTTCTCACGATTCGTGTGCCCAATTCCGATGAGTCCTATGGATTCCGATGTGCCGGGTGCGGCCTCGACTGTGAGCACGATCTGGAATTCCGTCAGCACGTGATTCATCGACACCCTTTGGCTCCTGGCTTCGAGGACGGTGGGTTCGGTCTTCGTCAACCTGCTCCAACAAACATTCGTCTGCAACCTGTGCAACCCTCCCTCCATCTACTCTACCAGCGAGGGTAGGACATCTCACCATGCTTTGAATCTTGTGCAGTGAGGTACATTCATCCTTTTCCGTTTCGCACTCTTGTTTGCTCTCAAGTGTTTATGCCTAATATGATGGGCCTTTCTCGTGGAATAGGGAAAGTCATAACTCTGGATTAGAGCCTAGACAATAACATCTTAAGCGAATTGTGTTTAGTTTGTCACATTACCTTATGGAGAAATAATTATGTGTTTGATAGATATTTGTAGCATTGTATTGCTTAGAATCGTTACTTTAGATCATTGGATGAAATGCACTGTACAGAATTTGACATCGAACAGTAACTCGTTGTTTATTGCACACGCTACAGTAAGTCAATTTCGAGCATTATAGAACACTTCAATTCCTCGTGTCGCATGAGTTAACTCTATAGATTCACAGTACAAGATTGGTGCATTTATCAAATATTATAGTAATTTGGGTCAGAGCCGTAGTCATTTTAGTGCTATATTATTTAGAATCGTTTATTAGATGAAATACGTAAGAGTTTATTATCAAACTTTAATACATTTAATTTTCTAGATATCACTCATCATTTGTTGCATACTCTACTGATCGAGTCAATTCAGAGCACTATATAGTACGTTTCAATGCTTCATTTTCTTGGGGTGGTGGTTGTGTTGCATGGCTTAACCAGTGTTGTGTGTGATTACGATCCCTCTCTATCACCCGTGAAACAAGCGTGTTTCATGTCTAGGTTGAGGTGATTGGGGACAATCGGTATTTCATCTTCTCCATTCAAGAGTCAATGTTGAGGGCGAGTGGATTGTGTTCTTTGGTCTGGTTTGCGAGAGTTCAGTTAGTTTTCTAGAGCAATCTTGCAGACAAGAGATTATTATTAATGTTGTGTTTGATTTGAATGGACTAATAATGATAGATATACTTCAGGTCTTCATTACTATACCGACGTTGTCTTGCCTGAGTTATCTTGTATCTTCCCGATGCACAAAGAATGACATGTATTGCTCTGGTGATAGGTATCTCTTGGATTATAAGTTCAGTCAAAAGATACTAGGCGTGTATAGGTTGCTTTATAATCAGGAAAAGGTTAATAACAACATGGACATATAGCCATCTTCTAACTAGTAAACCAAATTGCACGACACGGTTAGAAAATCGGAGTTATAAAAATTGAGGTTTGATAGATGCTTTCTGATCAGTGAGGTTTTCTGATTATGTTACAGTTTTAGTATGACTAATGCTTTCATTAATGTGTAGGTCTTCAATGTCGGGATCAACATAGTTGCGAGATGCGTTCGTCTGATATCAATATATTGTCCTCCATTACTTCAAGTTTGATATAACCTTTGGACACAGCCTCTGTTGTCAGTTGTTTGCACATGATTCATTTCTCTCCTTGCATCAGACTAACAAAGTAGCTATTTCTGTTTATATGCGACTTGCTGATCTTGAACTTGTCTTTCTTCTCCATTGTTGGTTGAAGTTACATGAATACAATGCTAGTAATATATGAACTCTCGTATCAGTCATATATATAGATAGAATTTGAAGAATGACCAGCCACGAAATTGGACCAGGGTTCTCATGAAATTCAAACTAGGAGTTCTGGTTCCATTCCTAGCATAACTAGGAATATTATCAACAATCAAATATTTCTACTATTAACATCACTATATGTCTATATCAAACATTGATGGTTACCATCTCAATTTACTCTGAGCAGTGTGTATTTGTCTCGGGGAAATTACTATTGTCAAACTTCTTCATAAGTAAAATTAACCAATATTTTCAACCACGTTAAATGTCGTCTCATCCGGAATATTAATATATGGGTATTAACAAGGGGAGGATCTGTGACCTTTTTGAAAGAGTAAACATAGAAATAAATTTTACTTTTACAACCGTTGAAAGTAAACAAGTGAACTTGTAAATTAGTTAAATCCTTCAAAAAGGTAAGCGCCGCGTCTATAAATACCAACTTGAATGCACACACAGAGCCCCTCATTTCAAATTTTAATCAACAGAGCCAACATTTTGAGCGGGACCTGGATTTTCTCCAACAAAATAAATCGTATGGCAAATAGCCAAGTGCTAATACTAAACAAAAGAAGTATCTTCATCATCAACATCAAAGTTCTTAAAATGCTTGACAGTTGGAGATGGTGCTGTTGGAAAGACATGCCTTCTCATCTCCTACACCAGCAACACTTTCCTTACTGTATAAAGTTTCTCATCTTCAACCTCCATATAAATCTCAGTCCTTACTTTTCTGTTTATTTCCTCAATGCCATGTCTTTTCTCATAATATTGTTGTTTTGTTCATTCATTGTCTTTCCTTCATGAGGGATCTTTGTTCTTTCTGTATTCATGAACTTGTCTTCCTCTTTTTCTTCTTGACAGGATTATGTTCCAACTGTATGTTCAGTGCTAATGTGCTGGTCCATGGGCAGACTGTGAATCTGGGTCTCTAGGATACTGCCGGACTAGCTATTTCTCTCAGTCTCTCTTATAATTTTGATGTTTGAGAGTGTGCATTGAGGTTCTCAGGCTTTTTCTCTCTCACTATCATTTGTTGATACAATCCATATATTTGAAATGGCTATAAATTAATTCTTCAATCAATGAGTGCTTCATATTGTAAATTAGTAAATTAACAAAATAAACTAACATTTGTAACCTTTATAATGCAGGTCAAGAAGATTACAACAGGCTGAGGCCTCTTAGTTACAGAGGAGCTGGTATTTTCCTTCTTGCCTTTTCCCTCATAAGTAGGCCTAGTTATGAAAGTAATCTTCTTTCATTTCTAATAAGGTTCTGTCATAAGCTTAAGATTCACTTTTTCAATTTGCATATGCATCAAAGTATAATACTGATCGATCAGAATCTATGTCTTATCTCTTCTCTTTTGACCTGTTGCATGTTATATTGGAGAAGTGGGTTCCAGAGCTAAGACATGATGCCCCATCCGTGCCCATTATTCTCGTGGGGACTAAACTAGGTAATCCATTCTTTCCACTACCAAAACCAATTCAAATTTGATGATTTGACAGATATGCCTTTCTTTTCCCTTAAGTTCCACTGTATGCTCCAGATTAATTGAGTTGGATTGAACGACAGTCTAAAAGTGAAGGATGCAAAACATTTCCTTTAATCTATCTCAGTTTGATTCCTAAACTCTATCTGGGTTTAAAGGTGGAGACTGAAGAACTCTCCACAAGTAAGAGAAAGGATATGTAAAGAGTATAAAAACCTATGTGCTCATGGAATGTGGAACCCTGCTAATTTATACTAATTCAACGCATTCTGTCTTTGTTGAGTTGACAAATGTTTCATTCTAATCATATGTATACTTCAACAAAATACACAGATTTGCGATAAGGCAGACAGTTCCTAATGAATTACCCTGGGGCAAGTACCGTCTCAACATAACAGGTAATAAACTTCTACTTAAGATCCTTCTCCACATATACTGATTAGTCCTTGTTAAGATATCTTGTTGGCTATTAAGAAAGAAAATGAACAAAAAAGGAAAAGAAGTAGAGAGAAAACTATCATAGAATATTAATCTTGTTCAATCTCTTTTGATATTTTAGGGTGAAGAACTGAAAAAGAGAATAGGGGCTCCAGAGTTGGGGCTGATGCTTAGTCTTTTTCGCTTGGTTTTCTTTTTTTTGGGCCTTAGTGCCCCCCTGTGTAACCAAAAAAGAAGAAGAAGAGAATAGGGGCTGCGGCATATATAGAGTGCAGCTCAAAGACACAGCAGGTATGTTTATCAGATATTGTGAATATGCATGCGATCATGATCCATTATTATAAACAAGTAATGGGCAATTACTATATATCCGATATAGTCATTTGTCAATTTCATCATCAGTACTTGGTCTACTTGATCTCTTTTTAATTTAACACTTCAGTGGAAACACAGCACTAATTGATAATAAGAAACAGTTGGAACATATATATTTGATGCAATTCGGTTTTGCTGAAAGCATAGTACTAAATTTGCAGAACGTGAAGGCTAAGTTGGGTCTCTACCCTTCAAAGTCCAAGAAGCAAAAGAGAACTGATACCCTGCAATGTTGTCCAACCTAGCCACTAAGCCTTACAAAAAGTTTCAGTCCTATTATGTTGAGTGCGCAGAGAAAGTGTAGAAGAAAGGAAAATAAACTAAATTGCATTTGCTCACAAAATGATGAGGGAACCCTTGTGATCATTCTCAATCTTCTCCTCATACATGAAATCGAACACCTTCTGCTCAGCATATGGAAAAACTTTTTGAATCACTGCTCCTTTTATTTTCTTGCCCCACACCGTCTTCTTCTGATTAGACCTCTTCTCATTCACATGTCGAAGTGTGTTTCTGACAATGTGCAATTCTTCCTCTGGATCATTCCTATAAGTCCTAAAACCTCCCACTTCATTCACCCAATAGTGGCTGCCAATTGCAGCTTGCAATTGAATTGCCGTCCATCGATGTCCGCTCTTCTTGTACCATCTCTTATACACTTTAGTCCACTTGTTCAATTTCCCTTTATAGTAAAAATTAGTGTCTCTCAGATCTTCGACTACTTGAGCAGGGAAATCACCCCTAACTTCCTCATTTTGGTACCACATATGTTGAAGAAGATAACCAAATTCTCTCCTGATCACAAAAACGAAAATGTTAGTACTAACTCAATTAAAGGAATCAAGTGGGGATATATGATCACATATAGTAATAAGTCATTTCGATTGATAAAGTGGGCTATAGGATCATACATGCTCAGATTTGGCTTGGAGAGTTTGTTGTAGAAATCATCTCGCTCCTCATGCAATCCTACTCCACCTATTCCTCCAACTCCAAAGAGTTCCTCATGAAATGCCACCATACTTGCTTGAAGGTTCCGGTGCTCTCCTTGTGACCCAAGATGAGGGAGAATGGCCCTGTCATCTCGAACCTTCACATTGTTGAGGGTGAGAGTGGGGCAGCGCTGCCCTTTGCTCCATCTTGTCCAAAGGCGCTCATGAACATCCCTATTCAAAAGCAACGAATTCCGTGAGAACAAAAGCAAGCACAACACAAACATATCTGTATTGAATTACAATTCTGTGCAGGCATGTTGATATATACACATAATTACAGTTACTTTGCTTTGATCCACAATAACTCCTATCACAAGTCCACAGGTTAATTACACATAAATCCATATATTCTTCCCTTTAACAGGCCCAACTCTTACCTTTACCCCCTTTCACAAACAGATCATTCCCAAACACACAACTGATATATACACATAATTATATTACTCCAAAAAATTCCTATCTTTACCCATTTTATCATAAAAATTAACATATAGTTCAAACCTTTAGCCCAGATAAGCACAAAATTTGTATCTTTATCACTTGTATCATAAAAATTCACACAACATAAAAGAAAACAAGAGGAAATTACCGCTCAAGACGCTGGAGTATTTTCTGAGGAAAATACTTGGAGAAGTTGGGTTCATATGCAGCCCGATACATCGTTTTCCCTCCATAGAAATCAACATAGTCTTGCACCACAGGATTAAGAGGTAAGGGCTTAGTTTTCACCATGGGGTAAGTTTTAAGCTCTGTTTTTTCTTTTTTCTTTGGAGGTCCTGATGGAAATGAGAAAGAGAAGCTTATTTATATTTTTGTGGTTTCTGACTTTCTGTACTAGAAGCTGTGCAGGTTAAAGGGGAGCGGGAAATATGAAATGAGCTTGAAATTCAAATCTCACTGTAGACAAAAGTGCAGCTGTGCAGTTAACTGGCCTCTCACGTGCCAAATCCACAGACTAGGTGGGCTGCAATTACACTTGAAAATAACCGACCCGACCCGATCGTGCTTTGTTTTATATATATTTAAATTGTAGATAAGTTTCACCAGCCGTATCTGATTTCCCAAAACAAAAAAATGGCTCCCAAAAGAGAAATTGTTGACCTAGCCGGAGCCGGATCCAGATCCAGAGGCGGTGGACGTGGAAAAAGAAGGCATGGTATGGTTCGGCACTGCTGCGTTCTACAGAAGCATAGGAGGCACAAGCGTGATGGATGCATGATGATGAGGAAGAGGAAGAAATCGGATCTGAAATTGAAGTGGGGAAAGAAAATTGAGGGGCTGGAAAAGTTGATGCTGAATGTTTCGGAGGCTGGGAAGCGCATCGTCTTATGTTTCCATGAAGAACACGAGGATGATAGCTGGGGTTATGTTGTTCGCACCATAACTTTAGAAGAATTATTCGACATGAGGAAACAACAAGAGGAAATATCGCAGCTAGAAGCATTGGCGTCTGAGGCCAGCCCAGATGTTCCTGATTTTCCTGGTTGTGGGCTTTTCTCCGACAAGATTATTTTCGCCGGCGGATACGATCCCACCCAGACTGGTGACAGCGCTGAACATTATAACAGAAATTACTATTCCATTGATCTGTCGTCGTCAGATAGTAGAATCATTAAGTTTGATTCTCCTCAGGCCAATCTACTGGAAGGAAAAATGGAGCCTATAATCGTGGAGCTGAATGGCAAGCTGCACATTCTTTCATCTAAGCTGGTCGGCCATCCTCTCTCACCTTCATTTGAGGTATTTGACCCTGAAGTAAACAAGTGGCAAGGTTTGCCCCAACCTCCTTTTCTCCAGCCTCAATCTGAATATTTCATACAAGGGATGGGTTACTTCTCTTATCTAATTGTTGGCACCAAGCTGTTTGTGTCCCATGAACAATGTCCCGTCTTCTGCTTTGACGCGGCTTTCCCGGACCAAAAATGGAGACTAGTCCCTACTATGTGCGCTGGTGGCCCTTTCCGTTTTTGCTGCCGAGCTTTAGTCCTGGACCTGCCGGATGACAACAACAACAAGAACCAGAAGAAGAAGGTCATTTTTGGTTATCATATTAATACTATGCGTGTGGGAATTTATCTCTATGAGGATGAGGAAAAGGGACAAGAATCCATGAAGCGAATTGGGTTGGTCAAGCTGCCAGTGTCAATGTTTCCTCGCGGATGGGAAGGCCCTGGAGCGTGTGATATTGTCCACATTGGTGATAACAAGGGCTGCTTTATCATCACTCAGTTTCTAAAACGTGATATGGGGTCAACCCCCGGGATTCATTACAAGCGGGGGATTGCCCTTCCGTTTCAGTTTCATGTTGATGCCAGTAAGGTGGACAGCGACGACTACAAGAATTGTTTCACTCTCCAATTCATGGCTCCTCGCATGTTTGGATACGCTTCCAGCCCATCGACTCTTCCTTTTTCTCCGACGCTTGGTTGCTTTCTACTCTGATGACTTACTTTGTTGCATTGCTTAACACATCATTGTGGCAAATTTTATATGTATAATTATCCTTTAGGAGCTACTTGTTTTCCTTCCCCTGCATGTTATCATGTTAAGACTTAAGAGCATCCCATGCCAAACTAGACTTTCTATTTGGTAATTTGCTTTGTTTTCTTATGTCTGGTGCTATCCATCTGCCTTAGTGAAATATGATTTTCCTTGTTCTTACTTTGCGCAAATATTTCACTAGTCAACTCTAAAGGCATTACTATATATATATATATATATATATATGCTATGTGCTTAATTGTGATTTGCATATCCAATACAGATTCAAACGGTTTCAGTTTATGTAATCAGAGTTATTTAAGCTTCAATCTAGTAGTTAGATATTTTATTCAGCATGTGTATCTAAGAACATATGGCATCTCAGCTTGGAAGGATCTGTGAGATAGGTTTGAATAGTTTTTGCAAGGAAATGGTTAGAGGAATTAACTAGTTCAATCTCTCCCCCCTAGGTTATTCCCAGCTAATTTAAGCTCTTGGAAGCTCGAGGCATTAACTGAGAGGTGAAAAAGGTTCAAAGTTAGTGTTACCGTCATGGCTCACAAAATCATTATAGGACAAGTAGAGGTACTGCAACTGAGGCTAGATAGCAGCTCCTCTATTTTTTCCCTTTAATAGCTGGGTTTTACAGATTTTAGCCATTTCGTGAGGACAATCTTCTATACTAAACAGATGCAGGCCCCTCTCTACTCAGTGTTGATCCAAAACCAATAAAGGTAGTATAGGTTTTGAGTTCTCATATGTGCCTTCATTCCTGTAATATGGATACATGGAATTAACGTAACCTGCGTTTTGCATTGAGAATGTGACTGGAATGTTGCTGGATACTAATTACATACTAGATAGTTGTGCTCTGAATTTCTCAAATTTGGGAGGTTCTGTTATGTTCTGAGATGTAGCGCAATCAGATATCATTTAGTGACTATTTGATTATTGTTTTGATTTTTTGTGCATGCATCTTTGGGTGGTGGGTTAGATTGATCATGTTTTCTTCATCCTTATGCACAAAGTTGAAAGGTCCATGGTCACTTATCTCCTGGCTGGTAGATGATTTAAATGTGTCTCAATCTTTTGTCAATTGCAATTCTCTTTGTTTAAAGTCCTACATGAGCATGCATTATGTTGTTGGAAATTATTGTACTTAACTTCAGAATTGGTTTTTGTTTGATGCTATAATTCTTTCATCTTTGCTCTGGTTCAAGTTCAGTTATCTTTATTTATATGTCCTGTAGTTTATGGGCTGTTGTCCTATAACTTCAATCTTATACATATTTCTCTCTGTGTTTTTTTTTTAACATTTATTTCCATTCTGATTCATGTTTTTGCATGTTTCACTTACTATGCCTCGAAGCGAGTCTCTTTGATTGTTTTCTGCATTTCTATCAACAAGGTTTTATTTTTACTGTTTTCCTTTCAAAAGTACTATCTTGTTTTTTTTTCTATTGACAAAACTGAGAAGAATTGCCATCATGTTGATTAAAAGCTTCTTGTTAAACGAAAGTAGTCTAAAAGCTGAAATTTTAACATGAGCATTGCTGTTATTTTCTTGGTGATTAAACTGATATGTTTAGCAATACTTAAACCTGGCAGAAAAGATAATTTCAGAGCATCCCAATTTGAAATATATTTATGTGTGTATATTTACTCTGGCAATTGCCTACCTAGTCTGCAATCTTCAAATCTACAGGTTAATAATTAATCCAACTCCAATTCTAAATACTCTGATGGTAAGTATCGTCGATAGAACTCTGGAAGTTGTCTCAATAGTTGAATACTGCACATCCTCCAAAGAACTATATAGTTTCATTTAGCAGCCCCATTCAGTTTCTGTCTTAGGGCAATCGTTTTTCAGCATTTAGGTAATTACAATATCAGCTCCCTAAAGTGTCTTCAGTGTTAGACTTAACCAGCAGCATCACATACAAGTAGAGCTCATTATAAAGGGCCTATCACATAATTTATGGACCAAAAGCTACTAACTTTATTACATTCAACTCAAACAAAGAATACCCAGTACACTGATACAGACTAAAACCCTCAAAGAGTTAAACCCAAATACAGTCAATTATGTTAAACCCAGCAAGAACATAACAAAAAGATACATCCTTTTTCACTACGAGTCAGAAACGCATTTGATAAAAGGCTATGCTATAGTTAGCTAAACAATAAGGTAAGACGATAAACAAAAGAAAGAAAAAGGAGATGGGTTTAAAGTAGAGGCTTACATTTGAGAGAGGCAGTGTACTGCTGATAACACTGAGAATCAGAGATTCTAGCAGTGCTTGGGTATGGAGGTGTTGACGCGCTCGATGGTGATGAAGCCATTGATAAAGCTTGGATATCTACTCCTATTCTCGGCTCTCTCGATTCAAAGATTAAATGCAATGAAGTAAAGGGAAACCGAGCCGAGGCAAAGCACCGAAGCCATAAAATGACCACGGCATCATCGGTAAGTTAACAAAATTTTACGTTTTTACACCTTTGATAGATTGGCCATGTCTTTAGACCAAGTGTACCTAGTACATGTCATACTGGCTTCATTTTATTTCTTTTGAGTGTGTGACACTGACATTGAAAGCAAATTTTGTCAACAATCTCAACATTGAAATATAAGATAGGAATGATCCAAAAAAAATTTATATATATATATATAAGATATGAATGGATGACTATTGATCGTTGAATGGATGAATGAATGGATGACTATTGATCTACTCATATATTGTGTGTGATTACGATCCCTCTCTATCACCCGTGAAACAAGCGTGTTTCATGTCTAGGTTGAGGTGATTGGGGACAATCGGTATTGCATCTTCTCCATTCAAGAGTCAATGTTGAGGGCAAGTGGATTGTGTTCTTTGGTCTGGTTTGCGAGAGTTCAGTTAGCTTTCTAGAGCAATCTTGCAGACAAGAGATTATTATTAATGTTGTGTTTGATTTGAATGGACTAATAATGATAGATATACTTCAGGTCTTCATTACTATACCGACATTGTCTTGCCTGAGTTATCTTGTATCTTCCCGATGCACAAAGAATGACATGTATTGCTCTGGTGATAGGTATCTCTTGGATTATAAGTTCAGTCGAAAAGATACTAGGCGTGTATAGGTTGCTTTATAATCAGGAAAAGGTTGTTTGCACATGATTCATTTTCTCTCCTTGCATCAAGACTAACAAAGTAGATATTTCTGTTTATATGCGACTTGCTGATCTTGAACTTGTCTTTCTTCTCCATTGTTAGTTGAAGTTACATGAATACAATGCAATGAACTCTCGTATCAGTCATATATATAGATAGTATTTGAAGAATGACCAGCCACGAAATTGGACCAGGGTTCTCATGAAATTCAAACTAGGAGTTCTGGTTCCATTCCTAGCATAACTAGGAATATTATCGACAATCAAATATTTCTACAATTAGCATCACTATATGTCGAACATTGATGGTTACCATCTCAATTTACTCTGAGCAAATTGTGTATTTGTCTCGGGGAAATTCTATTGTCAAACTTCACTTCATTAGTAAAATCATCCAATATTTTCAACCACGTTAAATGTCGTCTCATCCGGAATATTAGTATATGGGTATTAACAAGCTGGGGAGGATCTGTGACCTTTTTGAAAGAGTACACATAGAAATAAATTTTACTTTTTCTTTTACTTTTACAACCGTTGAAAGTAAACAAGTGAAGCAGTAAATTAGTAAGATCCTTCAAAAAGGTAAGCGCCAGGTCTATAAAATACCAACTTGAATACACACAGAGCCAAAATTTTGAGTGGGCGCTACTCTCAGTCTCAGAGCTTCTTCAACCTCCAAAACCAAACCCTAGAGCCCGCAACCATGTCCACCGCCAAAGCGACCACCAGGAAGCGCCGCGCGGCCGAGCCCGACCTCGCCAGATCGGCCAACCTCGATCTGGATCTCGACCTCTCCAGGTTCGTTTTCCTCTTAACTCCTTCATTTCTCTTGGTTTTCGCTTATGGATTTGTCCGATTTGAGAATCCGGTGGAGATTTTCCGCAGTGATATCAAAGGCATCATGTCGGCGCTGCAACAGATCCGAGAGAAGGCGCACAAGGATGGCTTGAAGAAGAACGAAGAGACCATTTCCAGGTCAGAATTCGAAACTTTTCGCCATTGATTTCGTTAAATGTAGCTCAGAAATTCGAAACTATAGCATATTCGAGCTATTTCTTCACTGATATGTGTATCAATTTGGATCTGTATTTGTTTGTTTTCGCCAATTCGAAGTTCTTTTGTTCCATGCGTTTAGGTTTGGTAGAGTTGATGACGTTGATTTTGTAATGTTAGGTTAAGCCTGCTTTAAATGCCTTAGTCTTATATTGAATGGTTGAATTATCGATGAGGTTTTGCTTGCGGTTTTTGCTACATGTAGGATTTGAATCGAGAGGAGTAAAATTGAATCAGCCATATGGCTTTTATGGATGCTCGGAAATAGTGTTGTGAGTTACTATTTATGTGATTGTGTCGCAGTGTGTCTGCTGAAGTGAGGTCCGCAATTGATGAATTGAAGACGAAAGTTGAGAAGGATAGGTAAATGAAACTCCAAGAGCTGACTGTTTGTTGGTCTAGCTGTGGAAGTTTGTTTGCAGTGTACTAACTAGGTGCTTTTGCATTACTCTTGGTCAGGCAAAGTTTCGCGAAATCGCTTTCAAAGAGCTCAAAAGAGGTTTGGTGGAGAATCTGTGACGAACTGTTTTTCTGTTTGTTTAGTTTGATTAAATATTGCTTAAGTGAGTAATTTGATTGTGTAAATGCAGTGTGAGAATTGCTTGAAGACTGAAACTACGAAGTTGCAAGGATCAAGCGAACCATTTACAGACCCTGAAAGGTACTTCTAGCCTGTAGTTTAGTGTTCAGTATTAGATTTTTTTTGCAAGTAGATTGTGGCTGTACTTTGTGACATGTACCCATCGGATAGGTTATTCGGCTATCAGTGATGGTGTTGTTCAATTAGATAGTGATGTGTAGTGTGTTCAAATGGTTATGCCAGTAAGTGAGAATGAAGACTATCAAATCTGCAGTTACCTTCTTGCAATGATCACTTATGATAGACTTGATGAGGATTTGTTTCTGTTGAGTGATATTATAGTAAAAGATAATTGAATAAGGATATGGTTCATTGTTAAGAGAGGATGTATCATGTTCATGTCATGTGATAGGTATCATTTCAAGCTTTGAAGAAGAGAAGGAAAGGCTATTCACTCGATACGAGCAACTGAGTAAGGAACACAACTTCATTTATTGTTTATACTGTATGGTGTGAAATATATAGATTCTAATGTTGTGAGGGGCTGGTACTAGGGAAGAGAGAAAGAACTATGATTCAAGAACATGAAAAGGCCTGCACTGATAAAATTTCCAAGTTAGAAGAGTCTCTGAAAAAGAAGAAGCAGGTAGTGTTTCTCTGCCTCTCCTGTATATCCCTAAATGTTTTTGATTTGTATAAACATGTCTTGAATACGCATCTTCTGTTTTTCATCTCAGGACAACAAAACTTTCAGCGTTTTGAGGAAAACACTTGGTTCATTTCTGGACGATGATGCTTCAGACGAAGAAGGCGCCCCACTTGATGATTGAAACTTGCCTGATGATGGAAATAGATAGCGCTAGGAATCCTATTAAGAGTTATATGGTAATCGAACAACTGCAGTAGTTTAGCTACGGGTTTTACCTTCAGAAGAGCCTTAGTCTTTTAGACAGTTTCGATATGGTTTGGTATATATAGTTATGCTGTATGTGAGAAATTCTCTTTCTCAAGTTCATTATGGTCACTATAGTAGCGAACACGAAATACTTATTTCTGACAATTCCTAGTAGTGGCCTAACTGCTTTGAGCTTCAAGAGTCGTATCTCTCTTGATAGCAATTACTTCAACATGAACTTCACTTTTGCATAGATAAAAGGCTCCTGTGTTTTGTATGTCAACTGTGAGTAACTTTTCAACTTATTAGTTAAGGTAATGTCAAATCCGTCTGGTTTTATTCTCACAGTTAGAATGTGTTTTGATGTGCCCAAAATGATTGCACAATTTAAAACTCTCGTTGTAGTAATCAGTCGTAGTATAATGGAAGAGGGATCGTTAAACGCCAGGGATTTGAGGGACACTTTGCTTTCACGTCAAACCTACAAAACAAAAACAATGATGGAAACGTTATGTGTACAAGATGAAATAAACAATAAACAAAGTAACACTGGGGAGATTTTTGTGTAACATAAAAATAAAGACAACAAATAAAATTCTGAAGATATCAAATGGAATGGATGAACTAGAAACTACACCAATTCACCACCGTTTATATTCAACTCTTGTTCAACCTTAGAAAGCACTTAACAGTCATGTGATTGACAACAAACAAGAACAACCATGAAACACATTGAAAATTGTTCTTATTACTTCCCTGAAATTATTTAACGCCCGTGAAACACACTTTTCATTAAAAACATTCCCTAACATGTTTACTAGTAACTCATTAAAAACACATTAAAACACACTTTTCTGAAACTCATTAGTCTAGTAACTCAAGTAGAAATCATTAAGCTCTATGAAAGTTTGGTCGTTGATTAAAGTCTAAGTAGCGTGAAACGCACTCTCTACCCAAATCAATAAGCATCTCTTGATTTACCTCCGCGAGTGAGGTAGTCACTACTTAATGAGAGAAAGAAATACAATGATTAGGTGAAGTACCTCCTAACCTCTAGCTGCAAAAACATGCTGAAAATCTAAGTTGTACACCAAAGACTCAAAAACATGTGAGAGTTATCAATAGCATAAATCAAGACACACCAATCACATAACAAATTAAGAATTAACTAAGAAAACATGAACTTGAGTCTTGCATAAGCGGGGGTTACAAGGGTATCCCCTAACTAAGAGAATTAGTTACACATAGTCTTCAAAAATATAGCAATTGTCATATGCATAATCAAATACAGAACAGTAGTGACCGAGAAGAAACTATGTGAAGATGGTGAATGATGATTGTTGGCAGCTTCCTCTCTCCTTGCTTGATAATCTTGACCAAAAGAATAGCCAAAGGTTCTTAGTCTATGTTCAGTTCGGCCAAAAACAAGAAAAAAGAAGCGTCCCTCTTGTTGTAGAGAATCCTCTTTTTATAGAGTTCACCCACTTCCTTCTCAAACTAGGGTTCCTTCTAATTTGACTCCATAACCTTCCATAAATCAGTAATCTACTCCAAAATCGTTCATGGGCTGCTTGAAGTGATCCGGGCCTTGAAATATAATTTTTGATCCACAATGTGATTCTCGGCCAGACTGACCTTTGGTCACTCAATTAATCATAACTTCCTCCAATAAATTGATATTACTGCAATTTCAACGGCGATGGAAAATAAACTCATAGGGATTTTCATCGATATATCACTCATAATTTTCTTCCATGACTCAACGGCTATGGAAAGTAACTGTTCTGCAAAGGCAGACTCCTGATTTCAGGATTTATTGCTCTTTTTGCTTCTTTAAACACACATTTATCTTATTTTGCTTCAATGTACCTACAAATAGTAAACTAAGTCAAAATGGACAATATTAAGAGAATAACTAAACTAAATGAGAGAGATAACATATTAGGAACGTCGCATTATATGCTCCTATCATGTTTCAGTTAGAGGCACAACATTATCTACAAATAAGACCAAAAGAAAAAGGAAACAGGATTCCACCGATCAAAATCAGTGTTTCCAAAACAGTAGTAGATTGCTTGATCAAGTTTCCCTATATACAATTTGCACACATGTGCCTCATATAAGTTGGCTTCTTAGTGAACATAATTGGATGGTGGAGTAGGTTGTCCTTGTTGAACAGACCATGGAGGGCGCATGTTGTGATCCTACAGAGAAACATTTCACATCAGTTGTAAATATGAACACTGCAGTTGAATTCTGATCCATTAGTAATATTCTCATTAAGCGAAAAAAAAAAAGGGGGGCTCTTTGTCAGGGAAACCAGCCGGTTCAAAGAGATATTTGTGGAACCCAAAGTTGAAACCATAACTTCGTACAAGTGAGGTTTTACGTATGAACATAGAAAAGGTGTATCCACATTATACAGAATTTAGTGTTGTTCTGAGACTGAACCTATTGGACTACTGGAACTGAAGCTTGCAAATGCATTCCAACAATAACAATCAATATGAAAGAGATAAGAATCTAAAGATTTTTAAAGTAAATGGTCCACTTACCCTAACTTCTGTCACAAAATTGCAAGAGGAACACCTAACAGATGGAGCTCCATATGGGTACATCAGCAGCAATGTACAACTATCACATTTGACCTGGCCAACCTGATGGGCTGATAAAAAGAGATACAGTATAAAACCTGAATGTATTGTCATAATGACACCATACACCATAGTCTAAATAGCATCAAGCGAGCTTTACTAGACAGATATAGGTTCTGAAACTGTAAGTCTGTAATAATGAATTATATCTACACGAGACAAGCAGAAGTATATAAAATTCATGCACTAGACAAATCTAGACCTCAATCAACTCGAAAACCCTTCACCAATTCAACCTCACAACCTGATTTTTGAGTCAACTAACATTAGAAACAATACTCAGATATGATAGAGGACATTTAACAAAAAAAAATGCACTGATTGTATCCCGTCACCACTACATATATTGCAAAAACGGCACTCAGAGAGATTGATCAACTCATAAAATGTCAACTTCTGGCAATTCATACGGGCTAGAATGCAAAATGACGAGTCCATCTTTGATTCGCAACCTCATGGGTCTTTCCCTAGGTGACGGAGATGTTACATACTTGTAATTCCATTCCATAAGTTCAGTGCAAAAGCCTAAAGACCACATAGCACAAAGTTGATGGTCTGACAGCACGAGCATTGGACGTGCTTGGCTCCTGGTGGGTATGTAAGCAGCCGGCGGCAAGATCCACAAACCATTTGAGCTATTTCTACATCAGAAATCCACTATTACAAATGTGAGTTTTCACAATTTACTAAACCTGAGACCACCAAGGCTCTATGAAACATTCAAATATGGATAGTTTCAATGCTGATAGAAATGTAGTACAAACTACAAACCAATTAGCTTCATAGCTAGTAATGGTAAGTTACTCAGACTCTTACACTCTATTTTCACCCAATCTATAAACTCTTTGTTGCTATAACAGAAAGGAGCTTTTTGGGGATGAGCAAGCAATAACCAATCACATATTGAAGAGAAATACATAGAACTCTTCAAGTTTCAAGTATGAGAGAACCCAAAACAAATGAGACCCTGCGTTGAGTACAGAAAGATGACAATAACAAGAGTGCATATAAGTTGGGTGGGGAATGACCGGAAATTGGTCGCGGCAGAGGTTGTGAAACGAAGGTTTGGGCCTCCGGCGGTGGCGCTTCCTCTACCTTGTGCTCTTTGGTCTCCATCGGCTGTTTCTCTGGAGTTGCAGACACTACCTGTTTGATATGCTAGCAAACAACGCGCCGTTTTTATGTTTACGAGAGAGATAATTTTTGTTTTTCTCTGGGGTATAACTGTCTTTGCATGCAACAATACCGATCGAATTCGGCAACTTTTATCTCGAATCCGACGTTTCCATTGGCACGATCATTTTACAAGGTTGAAGACACGCCGGATGAGCGTCGGATAATCCCGGAAAATCGACGGAGAGGTCGAAGAGGTTTGTAAAAATGACTATTTTACCCTATGTGTTTTCTCATTCACCAATTGAAGGATCATGGGGCCAGATCAAACACATTTAGCCTAAATGAACACCGGTCCGGACGTGTTAGTTGGGCCTAAGCGAGCTATTTGGCTCTACTTGGAACTATTCGAGCTACGAAGGAAAGCTCAAAGTACTTGCGTAAGTTTAAATCGAACTATTTAGGAGTACAGCTGATGTTTTCAGTCTTTACAATTGGAGTCTCGGTGTTCTTTTGGCACCATAACTATCTAAACTATATGCTAACCAAAGAAAAACAGAATATATACTATACTCACCCGCCGCCTTAGTTTCTTCAATGTTCTCACCAACATTTCAGGATCACGATGTATGCCAACCCAGCAGCCATTAACAAAAATCTTTGTGGCTTTGGGAATAACGGCAGGGGAAATTTCCTACAAGCAAGATACACAACAGTGTCAACAGGAAGAATGAGAAAGCCAGCTTCGCAACATCTAATAGTGCATACCTCAAAATTTTCTGTAACCCATTCTTCTAAAAACTCTAAGATTGGATATGCAGCTGACCCCACTGTAATGTACACCATTAACGCCAGGTTCTTTACAAGTCCGCATGCCTGGTGAAGCAAATCAGAGTTTAAGCTTCACATAAATAACAGATCACTTTCACATTCAGAAATTTTAAAGGACAATTCTTACCTGCCCTTCAGGTGTCTCAGCGGGACACATCATTCCCCACTGTGAATTATGCAACTGCCTAGGTTTGGCCAATTTTCCCTGATAAAAGAAAGCTCTACTAAATAAAATGAAAAGCAAAACAAACAAAAAAACAAGACAAAAAATATGACAATTTGTGTATATCGGGAAAGGCAAGAAAGTATTTTACCTTCACGCCCTATGGGAGAATTCAGCCTTCGAAAATGTGACGATGTGGATGCATATGTCAAACGATTTAACACTTGTTACAAAAATGGTATTTCAGCGCATAAATTTAACTTCATTCCCGCCACACTAGAACAAATTTAGCATAGGAACAACCTTAGCAGATGAAAAAATTAAGCCTAATGCAAATTACCTGCGACACTCCAGCTCTTGTCCCAGCTGCATTTGCTTGCCTCCAGTTCCAAGTAGCAAGTGAATATTTGAGACCACTAGTAATGGCTTTTGCTTTAATCGCAAATTGCAGGTTAACGTCCTTTCCATTATCAACACACTGCACCACGCACGATATGTTTAATATAGACCCAAAAGAAATAATTTAAGACACTTAAACAAGGCAGGGCTCATGTAACTAACCTTCTGCACATAACCTTTGACAGCCTTTGTCAACTTCCTGAATAGCTGCAGAATATTTAAACGTGTTGTTTGAGAAGGTGATAAAAATAATATTAGTAAAGACGTAACAAACATCATACAATCTCCATACTGACCGATCTAAACAAGCTTCCGAGCAAGGGGCCAGCAAGATCCAGCCTCTTGTTGAAATAATGATCCCTATCATCTTCTGTCCTCCGACCAAGTGCACACAATAGAAGCCTGTGAATGATGTATCCACAAAAACAGCGTATTTAGTACACAGTTCAGAAGCTGCCCGACAATAATGTATAAGCTTACAAGAGTAAACCTTACCCGAAATAGTATGCTTTCTTGGTCTCACAAAACTCCCCAGTACCAACATGTGGAAGCATTTCCTTTGGAAGGATATCTCTCGCATACCTGTAAGAGGATGCACAGCATAATGTCCATGAGCAATCCAAAAGATTATGCACTACATCTTAAAGTCCGTGTGAAATCAATAAGTTTATATACCTTATCCTCTTGTCTCTGGGTACACCAACTGTCGCACCTCTTTTCCCAATATAATCTAGAGCCACCTAAAGTGAAGAAGAGTAAATAACTATCAGATGGAAATAACAGAAACATGTTAGCACTAAACCATAAATCAACACCTTAAAGACATCAACGTGGTTTGTGCTCATCTTCTCCTGAGAAATCAACACCTTCTCACTCCCATTGATAATGAAATACCCTCCTTGGTCATACGAACACTCCCCCAGCTCCGTCAAGTCCTTCTCCGAATTCTGATACAATGTACAATAACTCGACCGAAGCATAATTGGAACCTGACACCAACACACAACAACAACAACAACAAATCAGTACCCACAAACTCACAGACACACACCTATCACAAATATCGAAATGCACACACACATTCACACACACCTTGCCAATAAACACTGGTGAAATCCTGCGTCTCAGTGACTTCCTCACCATCGTGTCCTTTCTGATAGTTTCAATGCTGATAGAGATGTAGTACAAACCAATTAGCTTCATACAGTTCATAGCTAGTAATGGTACGTTACTCAGTCTCACACTGTCACACACTATATTTTCACCCAATCTATGAACTCTTAGTTGCTATAATAGAAAGAATGAGATTTTTGGGGATAAGCAAGCAATAACAATTCACAAATTGAAGAGAAATACAGAAAACTCTTCAAGTTTCAAGAATGAGAGAACCCAAAACAAATGAGACCCTGCGTTGTGCACAGAAAGATGACAATAACAAGAGTGCATATAAGTTGGGTGGGCAATGACCGGAAATTGGTCGCGGCACAGGTTGTGAAACGAAGGTTTGGGCCTCCGGCGGTGGCGCTTGCTTTACCTTGTGCTCTCTGGTCTCCGTCGGCTGTGTTTCTCTGGAGTTGCAGACATGGACACAACCAGTTAGCAAACAACGCCGTTTTTATGTTTACGAGAAAGATAGTTTTTGTTTTTCTCTGGGGGCTCAACAATGCCGATCGAATTCGACCGTATTCAAAACGAATTCGGTAATTTTTATCCCGAATCCGACGTTTCCATTGGCAAAGTCATTTTAAAAGGTTGAAGACACGCCGGATAAGTGTCAGATAACCCCGGAAAATCGCCGGAGAAGGTCGAAGAATTTTGTAAAATGACCATTTTACTCGTATGTGTTTTCTCATTCACCAACTGAGGGTCTTGGCCCGTGGGGCCTGATAAAACACATTAAGCCTAAGGAAAAATTATTGAAACAGTATCTGACATTTGTCAGGGGTGGACTACAACTTTGGCGAAGGCCAACAAATTTTTTTTATAGTTGAAATCTCACCTTTCTGTGCAAGAAAACGATGTGGGCAGCAAAAAGGGCCAAGTATCGACGCTCGGTTACCTAGAGGGGGGCAAGCCCCCACCGATATTTGGAATGTAGCAAAAATTTTAGTGTTATCTCAACTAAAATACGAAATATTAGTCCGAATATCAACATATATGCCCTCACATAAATTAAAAATACATACTACATGTCAATATGCTTCACATAAATAATTTTTTGGGCCTGCCACTGAGTATCAAGATCACTTGTTTTCGTCATTTCAATCTACAAACGGGTTTTGAATAAGCAATGCAAGCTTGGGAATATTCATGTGCTTGTGAATCTGGCGGCCACAAAACTCAAGAATATTAAAGGTTCACCGGAAGCCGAGAACTTGAACCAGGCGACGTTGCAGGAGATGAGCAGTCACTACTCAAGTTTCTACAAAGGAATAAGGAGTTTGAACTAACCAAATTGGCAATCCGATATTTCACTTAGAGGCCGGCCACCAGGTCCAAATTGTTTCAATTAGCAAAGACCAGATTTCGACTTCCAAACCATATGCTAGCCCTAGTGATCAGCCCAATTGCAACTCGGTACGTATTAAACAAGTTCAAAACATATTGATGGTATATGATAGTGGACTATTATAGTCAACATTCATTTTCTATAAACAAGAAACAAAAATGAGTATGGAATACGTTTCAAAATTCTCAACCTCACTAAAATTCAGTGAAGAAAAACGACTGAAAATCACAGTAAGAAACTTTAGTTGAAGCTTCGAGACTGGTCCATACCCAAGACTCCTTTAGTCCAAAGTCAATAGGATTTAGGATCTAGAATCTTTTCTTCTCCAACCAAAGTCTCACGAGTTTGTTTGCTTTTCTTCCTTCCTTTTCTACAACGGAGTGAATCGACAATGCGATGTCGTTTTGCACACGCAATTCGACCTTAAATTTCATAAAGACGACAGCTGGGATGGGCCTAGGCCCTTTTACCATGTTACTATTCGCGACCATCCCGGTCCTTGTCTTGGGGACTCGTTTGGAAGTTTATGCTCTTTCTTTCTCTATTTCATTTTGCAAATTTCTGTAGCCACATATGGAGAAATTATTCTGTTTTCTTATTGGTACAAAAATTAATGAATTCTTGTGTCAATTTATTTGGCATTTTAGATCTCGATTGAAACAGCTTCACGGCTACACCACGAAGTACGTTGCTCGTGTTTATAATAATGTTGTTGAACAGACTCAGTATTTTTCACTACTCTAGGTCATTAAGAATGATGTTATATTTGATTGTACTATAATTTGCCATTGTAAATTCTTACATATGCATTGTAGTTTGTAAAATTCTGTCATAACCTAAGATATGAGGCAATGCATTTTGTTTTGTTTTTATATCGATGGATCGTATCAAGTTTGGATGCATCATTTGTGGGATAAATTAAAATTTGACTCGTCAATTTATCACGTTTTGTTCAATGATATGTCCTTTAACTTTTTTACTTTTATATTACAAGCAAATGAATTTTAGATTACCTAATCTATGCAAACTTTTTACGTACGTACTATAAGACATTAAGACGTGTAGGTATATTTAAGCTTAAACCCAACCCCTAAATTTGGAAATCCTCGACTTTCCTGCAGGGTTACCAGTTTGAATTTGGTGAGACTAATTAACTTATCCTACAAACATCAATAAAAGTTATGTTCTTCTATCTGTTTGATCCGTATTCGTATCTGAATCCGTTGTAGAAATCGATCACTCGTTTTTTATTAGGGCAATTAAGCATAGTTGATCTGTTGATGTATCATATCGATAGGTGATTTTTAGAGAAGCTATATCTTTAACTTGTACGTGTATACTAGTATTGGTTAATGTCTCAATGAGGTTCGAATTCATTTCCTCAAAACAGAAGAACAAAGCACAAGCTGTGTGTGGCTGTAACGTGTTTGTGTTAATTACTGTATGCATGTATCATGGTAATGAAACAAAGGTCGATATATGCCTCGCCTTCTTGTGAAAAAAGCAAATACAGCTAGCTACTTCTAATTGATCCCACGAGAGAAGAAGAAATATAATACATGTATATATTAATAGATCTACATGCATGAATACATACAAAGAAGACCAAGACCTAAGAGCTAGGTTTATAAGAGCAGAAATTATGGGAAGAATTTAATCACGAGCAGCCAAGCAGTCGAGGCATGCATTTGGTGATCGATGCATGATATAGTCTGTGTTATATAATTGTGAGATTGAAACATCACCAACCATTTCCAAGCCAACCCGATCGATCAGGGACTTCTCTGTTCGACCTTTCCGGTCTCTGTGCTCCACAAAATTTTAAGCCAGCTTAATTGTTGAAACTTAGGTTGGGTTTCTCTCATCTTCCACATCCATAAACGAGCTTTCATGATCATCATAAGCACGTATGGTCAGATCAATATCGATCTCCATCCACAAATTAGATTCTAATTGTGGTGTTGGGAGATTTTCGTTGCTTAGGGACTTAGGGTATTTAATTTCCACGACTTGTTGAGGTTTCCCCCAGCTAACGACATGACAACAATGCAAATAATTTGACTGATGGAGTCATGAATTTGTCACTTAAGGAAGTTGAACAATAACGATCCTTTTCGGGCCGGGGTGCTAGTTTTTTCATCTCTTTTTCTAAAGAAGAAGGTAGACGGACGTACGTAGTTTCCCTTTAATTTTGTTAAGCAATTAGAGCCTCCAATCAACAGAGTAAGAAGATCTGAAGATTGCCTGCCGTGTTCTTTACTTACTAAGAAACAAACAAACAAACAAATGTTCAAATGCATGCATCGACTAAAAGTCTGAACCTAAATTTGCTCAAGTCCTTTAATTACCATAAAGGAATGTTAATGCTAAGATTGATTTTGAAGAAGTAAGAAGAATGCGTGAAAGAGTAATAGAGTAATGAAGAAGACTAATTACCCGGAGATTGTTATCTGCCAATAACTGATCACCTACCTCTAACCTTAGGGGCGAAGGAGTTTGCTATATTATAACTCTTTTGATACACGATATTTGGATGCAAGCCTATGTCTATTTGGGATAGGGCAACTTAATTCCATAAGCGAGCTGAGGTTGTTCTTGCTAATTAGTTAGCTAGGCTAGCTTGTTTCATGCAACTTGATATTAGTTTGACTTAGATACGTAGTTTTGCCAGATTTCTTCTGTGAGTTCGATCAGCTGCAATTTCCCCTATTTATGACTGGATTTGATTATCATATCCAAAATTTAATAATATGTAGTAAGCTGACATTTACCATAGCGTACTACCTGTACAATTTGTTTGGATATACGACATGAATAATGCAAACACATCCACTCTTTTAATAATTTACATAGACGAGTAAATATAAGAATTTGTAAGAGCAACATGTATCTTTCTCGTATGAAAGGTTTTACATACAAGATTCATAATATCCCCCATATGGCCAAATAATAAACCACCGATCCCCATCAACACCATATATATATACTACTATAATTTGATGTATTATCTTTCAAATGTCTCCAACTACTGATGAATCACACCAAACAATTAGTTAACAAAGAGAGCTAAAGGGAAAGCCAGTGATATATATTGTCATTTTCATGATTTGTGTAACCAATTTTCGTACGTCAACAGTTTTTCATCTATTATATCGATCTAATTTTACTGTTCTAATTCCATGACAGTGACATGCTTCTAGAAGAGTAATAAGAGACAGATCTAGCAGATGAGAACTTGCTTGTTACAAATAATAATTATTTAGTATATAAAAAAATCATTTGGATAGATAATTTTATTAATAGATTTTTGTGAGAATTTTGTTTTGTGAGAATGAGGCCCAGAATTAAGTTCTGTTTGGATAAATAATTTTGTTAAAAAATTTCTAATAATAGAACTTATGACAGCAATATTTTAGTTGCATGGAATGCCGTCTGGAGGAGGAGAATTAAAACAATGTCGTCAAATAATTAGATAATAAGTGACGTTGATTTCTTTTATAGTCATTGTTTGTTTGCCCTGAACCGATTTGAAGAGGTGTCTTTCCCAAATCGTGTAATGTCAAGGGACCCCCCACTCATCTTCTAGAAGAAATGAAGAATAAGAAAGGCAGCGGCTTCCTTTACATGTTTGGATTTATGAACAAACTGAGTGACTACCATATGGTCGCTCAACTATAACTCATTCGACACTTTGGTCACAAAATATTCCTTTATGTTACACAACTTGAAAGGGTACAAGTACTTTGGCCATTACATAAGTAGTGAACAACTGGACGATCGACTAGAGACACGCTCTAGGGCTTATGTACGTCACAACGACTTGACGATCAGTGACCGCAAAAGTCTTATACTCGATGAAGTTGAAAGTACCAGAGATTCCTAGAGGCATATCGTTAGCTTAATGCTCAAATTTGGACCCGAGTCTCTGGGTTCAGGTCTAAGTTTAAGTGTTTACATTCGTTTTGTCAACTTATAAAGAGGGTGCATTGAGATTTTTACTTCTTACTCTACGATTTATCCACATTGTGTTTGGTCCATGATTTTATTGGAATTGTTAGTAATCTAAAGTAAGACGGAAGAAAATGACTTTTTAACGAGGATTCAACTTCTATTTAGTGTAACTTCTATTTAGTGTTTTTAACCGGTGAAATGCTAACTAATCAATAATTTCGTCATTGAAGACACATAGTTTATCATAAAATGCTTATACAGTATTTCGAATATTTTGTTGATCTATTTTCAACTGTTACGTAGCTGCTGGCCGTATCAACTATCTAGCTTAGGTTTTATATTTAATAAAATCTATATCCAAGAAAATAAAAAGAGAGGAGAGGAAAAACAAACAAGCAGGACGCGCGTATCGCGCAGTAGAAATTGCCACAACGGCGTTTACAGTAAACGGGTCCGTATTCTGGATTTGTCTATATATTTCATACGCAGGCCACGCTCACCCACTCCCTCCATTCCTCTCTCTCTCTCTCTCTCTGTAAAAATCGACATTCCAGCTCCGGCAACATTTCTCGAAGATTCTCAACAAAGCTACACCGCCGGCCCCTTCTCCGAATCTCTTTCCTGTACGTCTCCTAATCCTCAACCAAATTTTATGGTTTCTCTTTTATTGTTCTTTTCCAATTTCATATCCCGTAAAGTTGGAAGACATTTAT
Organism: Argentina anserina; assembly: GCF_933775445.1. Taxonomy (NCBI): domain Eukaryota; kingdom Viridiplantae; phylum Streptophyta; class Magnoliopsida; order Rosales; family Rosaceae; genus Argentina; species Argentina anserina. The sequence continues at coordinate 2,304,313 of NC_065874.1, read as the reverse complement.
GTGTTTAGGCTTACAGATCTAGCTTGGTTTCTGTCACTGTTTGGATGTCTGGTTGGTTTGGCTTTGTCGAAAGCAACGGATTAAAACTGGGGACTCTTTGTTTTCTCAGGGGATGTAGAAATGTCTAGATGATGGAATGCTATGGTGTTTTGGTGAGAAATGGTTTGTCAAGTTTTAGCTATTTGGGGCATGTAGGTGTGATTTAAATGGCCCCATTTGGCTTGAAATGTTTCAGCTTAGTGTTTGGTGATAGTTGAGTTTGAGATGTGTTTTGTTTAGGTTGTCCCCAATTTGTAGATGGTTGTGAGATATGTAGGCTTGCATTGGACTAGTTAACTAAGCCTCATGTCGTGAAAAGGGGCATGGTGAATCATCCTCATTTCAGATCTATGGAAGAGAACTGAAAACCTTGCTGTCTCGTGTGCGCCTAATGGAGAAATTGAAGCGATTTCTGTGTGAAGAGGGGGGGGGGGGGGGGGGGGGAGAGAGAGAGTGAAGCCTGTGTGAGAATGCGACGAGAGGTGTCTAGCTAGTTGTAATAACTGTTTTTTTTGTTGGTGTGTTTGATACAATCATACAAGTGAGTAAGTACTTTACAATGCATCAGAGTTAGATAGGCAACCGTGTTGTACCTGTGGAAAGGTTGTTAGATTGATCTCGAGTTCTGAATTTAGAGGTTCGTAGTTTTATTTATATGTTTGTACTTTGGAAGAACAGGATGATTGTTGATGGTAGAGATTGTTAATGAAATCAGGCTGCTTCAGGGATCTGGTATTAACTGGTTTCATATCTTATTTCAGGTATAAGAATCAAATTAGAAGAACAGAAAGATGGAAATGCAGCAATACTATGCCCATGAATGGAAATCCATCTCAGGTGCTGCAGCCGATTCTGAAAATTCTAAAGGCGGCTTTGACTGTAACATTTGCTTAGACTTTGCGTTTGATCCCGTGGTCACCCTCTGTGGCCATCTGTACTGCTGGCCTTGCATCTACAAATGGCTTCACGTCCAGAGCGCCTCCCTTGCCTCTGACGAGTGCCCTCAGTGCCCTGTTTGCAAGACTGAGATATCACACACCACCATGGTGCCCCTTTATGGTCGTGGCCAAACAACATCAGAAGCTGAACTTAAAGGAAAGGCACCCTCCCGGGGAATAATCGTACCTCCCAGACCATCGGCATGGGATGCACAAGCTCTAGTATCTAACTCACCTCGTAGTCCTCAGCAACTTCCATATCGTAACCCTTATCAGAACCAACAATACAGCTCTCATCCCTACAGCGGTTATGAGGAACATTCTTCCTCACCACTGCTTAGCCTCGGAGGCACGACGTTATCTGGTATCAGCCATCCAATGGCTGGTCAATTGGGGGAGATGGTTTACGCAAGGGTGTTCGGAAACTCTGAGAGCTTATATGCGTACCCGAATTCGTACCACCTAACTGGCAGTAGTAGTCCAAGGATGAGAAGGCATGAGATGCAGGCAGAAAAGTCGCTAAACAGAATTTCCATCTTCCTCTTCTGTTGCTTGCTTTTGTGCCTTATTGTTTTCTGAGTATAGTGTATAGTATATAGGTCATTCTCCCTCTCCCTCCAGCCATTTTGTATACTGTATAATAGGTATGATCGTCCTCTTGAATATAAATAGATGAGATGAGATGAGATGTGCATTATATGAGTAATCTTAGAGCTTTTGTTGAGTACATGTACCAGTTCTATTTCGATTTTAGTTCTGTGACCTTCTTAAGCTCTTCCGCTGCTTGTTCAGCTCTGCTGGTTTATCTGCACGATATGATTGGTCTTTATCAAATGCGAATGGTCTTTGCGAAGATCAAATGGTTAAACGCTTCTCAAATTGATTGAGAGAAGACAATAGGAAAAGATCCAAGAATTCCTCATTTGTCTACTGAACCAGGTGCAAGTACTTTGTTCTTGTTCCCTAAACTCATCTTGGCCGTAGTAATTCTGGGGTCCTAGTTATCCAAAATGCAGAAGTCCAAGATGTCCTGTGGCAATCAATCTAGTTAGATTCTAGGGGAGGGTCCGGACTAGGGTTCACATCCAAAACCAATTGTCAATGGATGTAGTGGCTCAAATATTTATAAACGCATATGCCATGTCCAAATTCTCAATGTGTAATGTATCTCCGCATGTGTGGTGAATTTTCAAGTCATACACGTGGACAACATTTTGGGTGACGTGGAGTCCGTGTGGCCATTTGGGTTTCACACGTGGACATGAGTAGCCAACTCTGATACCATGATAAAGTGATGTATGGTTCACACTCAAAATTAATTGGCAATAAATGAAGTGGCTCAAATCCTTATAAACCTACATGTTATGTCTTAATTCCCAATATGTGATGTATATTCTCAACACAGACTCCATACGATCCAAAGAGTCATAGAGAAACAACAAGACATCTTTATCATGCCAACTCGGGTCACATGCAAACTTCCCAATCACAATTACAGATTCTATAGCAAATGTAACTACAGGTCAATTAAAAAATGAGCTCAACCAATTTCAGAAGCAACTTCTTGGAAAGTAGAAGCTGAAAATAATAGAAAGAGTTGGTGGCACATTACATCCCTCCATGTCAGGGAACTACTTCATGACTACAATTGCTTTTTCTTCAACATCTTCTTTAGGCTCTTGAAAGTCCCCATGAATACCCAAGCAAGCTTTTGTGAGTACATGTTTAAAAAAAACATGCAGTAGCACAACAACTTTGATCGGCCAACCTCACCAAAGTGCCTGCTTGATACTTTGATAGGCTTTGGAAGATAGCTTGTGAGGGATGCTAAGAGGACCCATGAGCTGATCAGCAGTATATCTAACTATCAGATCTAACCAATGTTTCTAAACTAATTAGAGGTTTTAGCGACCGAACTGAGTAATTCTTTGTTTGTTAATCACAATGTCTAAATCAGACTTTCTGTTTTGGAAGAATGTCCATATCAAACTAATCGGTGGTCTATGTGACAGCCTATTGTTAGGAGCATTTAATGCAAAATTCTTAATATGTAATCCATCTTATTTAGTTTAATTATTCTCTTAATATTGTCCATTTTAACTTAGTTCATTATTTTTAGGTTCATTGAAGCAAAATAAGAGGAATATGTGTTTAAAGAAGCAAAATAAGCAAAAAAAACCTGAAATCAAAAATCTGCTTATGTAGAACAGTCAACTTCGACATATCATAGCGGGTACATGAAGGAAAATTATGTATAATATATCGATGATGAATCTAATTTCTAGAGCCATTGGAATCGCAGCAATCAAATATTTCTAGAGGAAGTTATGCTCAATTAGTGCACAGAGGTCCGTCTGGCCGAGAAAGCTGATACTGGACCGGTTTGTGTAACTGAGACCCAATTCACTTCTAAACAAGCTTTGGACGACTAAAGAAGATCTCATAGCCATAAATGGAAGCTGATGTGGGTGTGGATTATGTTAAAATCTCTCTAAAGCAAATCCGGCCGTCCAAAGTCATTTAATTTCAAGGGTCGTGATCTAATCTCAAACCCTGACTTCTCTCAATATATAGGGGCTAAAACCAACGAATTTTGGACCTCCTTTTGCTGCAGCAACTCTCTTCTCCTTCTGTCATCCTCTCTCCTCTCCACAAAGCTCTAGTTTTTGTTTAGGTTTTAAATTTTTCCCTTGGCAAGACATAGTTTGTGATAGTTCAAGTTTTTCTTGGCGTGATTCAAGCGTGTTGAAGAACAAAACGTGTAAACTCTGACTTTCTTTTGTTATTATATTTTAATTTCAGTATTATTCATTGTTCCTTTTTCCTATTCTTTGTGATGTGATTGTTATCTTGTTACCTAAAAACATGTTATTTCGATTATAAGTATGTATGACTATATGGGCTTCATTTGGAATATACCAATGACTTAGGTTGTCAACAGCGTGCACAGATTTAAGTAAAATTGGTAGTGATTAATCATACGTTGCATAATAATGTAAAAATTGTTAGATGCGTGCTCAGATGTATGTGTTATTATTTCCCAATTGTGCTTGTACTTAATGATTCATGTAATATGAAGCGTGTTTATGTTACATGGAATTTCTCTAGTATTGCCAGAGGCGTTCTTGGGTACTTGAAATAGTTATTTAAGACAGGAGAGATTGCTTGGCCGCGTGGGCTGTTTTCTATTGAATTTGGCTTAGATACGAAATAAACATGTCTAGCGTTGCTAGATTCTCGTATGTGTGTTCTTATGTTTTTCTTTGTTTTGTTTGCGCTTAAGGATGATCAATTATATATATGTATATAATTTATTTATTTCTCGTATGAATTGGAAATCATAATCACAATCTCAAAATCTTTTATAAATCCTTGTAAATATGTAAATAATATTTTATTAACGCTTTTGTCTCGCAAGAGTACCCTCAATTCCCGACCTATAATGATATCATTTCTTACACTAACTATCTCTTACAAGGTTTTATTGATGACCGTGAAAACGCTTCATCACCTATACCAGATATCATTGTTGATTACATTTACAATATCTTGAAGGAATCATCATTGTTTAAGCTATTAACAACAAATTTAACAACATTTCGTAGTGATATATATGATGGGAACCGTACGTTGATCTTATAAAAGTGTGTAGAGATGAGTTATACAAAACTTCATACTGAATTTTTTTTTTGTTCTAGATAGATATCTGTAATGTAAAACTGAATCAGTAATTTGCCATACATTATTACTACAGCGGATTAGCTTTCATACTCCGATCAAGACAGCTTGCCTTTTACATAGGTTGTCAACTTGTCAATATCTATTCCACTTGATATGTTGCCACTGGTGGTGCATTATCAATTAAGTTTGGGGGAGTAGTCGAGTGGATCTAGCACTTTAACTCATCAATCAATATTAGTGGAAAGTTGGATAACTTAGGGAAGAGACCAGAGCCTATATTCTACCTTCTAACTACCTTCCTTGGATCCTTGATCTTCTTGAGATTGAGTTATATGGTAATGTATTATGCAAGTATGCGCAATCTTTCAAATGTTTGGAGTCCACTATGTACATGTATTATGTATTATGTTCTCTATTCCCGTACATAGTATGAATAGCGCACGTCGTGTACTAGGACATTCCCAACGATTAAGTAGTTGAGGGTATTTTTTTGGTTTGCAGACTTGCAGTATCTATTAATCCCCGAATTATCTCAGTATGCATTTGAGAGAGGGAATTTTTTTAGCAGAAAAATCTTACATATTCTATATGGTAGACATCAAAGCACAACAAGGAGCCCAAAATAACAGACATAATCAAAGTTTCACACCCAAACTAATACATTGCAAAAGGGTAAATAGTTGGGTTTTGAATTTTGATCCATGGCTGATGGCTCCACCCGGACGCTCCCGGAACCCCATATCGGAGAGCAACTACTGTCCTTGCCTTCTTGATAATGTACATTTCGACAACTTCTCAAATATCCAACTTTCCAACTCGTGGAGTAGAGCTTTCAGGTTCACGACTTCACGTAATGACCTCCTATTTCTAGAGGACTGCAGGTACGTACGTAGTATATATATTACATATCCAATCCCATGCATGACTGTTGGGTCTTATTCCTCCTGTGTACAAAAGATGGGAAAGTTACAGCTTATAAGATTTGTACGGGTTTAGTTCCATCAGTCATGTCCATATAGGGTAGTTTTTCTGCTGTCAAAAGAAGGATGGAGAAGCCTTCGGAATTATAAGTACCAAGTATCAACACACTTATTTGCAACATATGGTCTATTTTCACTGGATTACTGATCGGAGAATAGTTGCAAATCCTCCTATTTCGATCGAATTGTGCCTTTAAGTGCAATAACGAAATGACCAAAATTAAAAGGAGTCCCAAAACCTTGGGAGGTATATATGTATGCTTTTACTCTACACAACACTTGCACAAGAACCAATTAACACAATACAATTAGTAACTCAGGCAATAACCATAGAGGCTCTATAATGTAATCATGTTCGTTCTCTGGTAGGCTAGTGTATGTATTTCAGTACATATTAGATGGGCATTTCACGTATCTTTACTACTATAAAACAAGCACCGAGACTACTACTAAAATACAAATTTTTGAAAATTTTTTTTTTCATATCTCACACTAACAAATAAACATATATGATTATATGAGTATTACGGTCAAAATTTAAATATTTTCATAAATAAACAACTCAGTAACTCACTTAATAACCGCTCACTTTCCTATAACGACAGGGTGTGTGCATCTAGTGTTTTTTTTTATAACTAATGCAATTAAGAACTGCACTTATAGTCTTATACCCTTGTACTAGTAGTAGTATAAACTAGCTAGTAGTGGGCTAGTGGCATGGCTTGGTCAGCTTTAGGCTTTTTTCCTTTGGAAGCAGGGAAATTACAATTTAATTTGGCCATTTGCTGGCCAAGCTGTTTTGACCTGATTCTTGCTTATTGATAATTTGCATATAGCTAGTTCACCAAGCTGTGTGCGCGCGAACGCGGGTACACTTTCATAATATCCAGTAGCTAGGCAGTAGTGGGATCGATGTTGAATAATGATTGAGAACCTTTTCATCCATGACCATCTCTTACGTACAAATAATGCGACTTAATCTCGAATGTTATGTACGTAGTTGATCATTAATTATCATACTATATAATTATCGAATAATAGAAAACGATCCTTGATGGAATGTGTCAATATGCATGTCTGTGTGCCGCATTGTGTATATGAATACGAGCCCTGTCAATTGATGCTCAGCTAGCCCGATCAAGTCAAACTGATGGAAAAACATTATCATATATGGCATAAGAAGATGTACCCAAGATATACCCAAGATGTCCTTTTCTCACTTCTCAATGTAGAATAGATGACACGAAGAATTGAAGAGCAAATAGACAAACGTAAGAAAGGGAATGCTGATATTGTTCATGTTTGGGATACGAGCTCAGAATAGGGCGAATGATACATTTTCGAAAAGGGAACGGCGCCAGAAATCAAATTCGTTGTTTTACTACGATGTGGGTGCTTTTTCGGGCATCCGACGTCGTTTAGGCCCTCAAAAACAGCTTTTAGTGTTATCTGATTTTATTTTGGATTTTATTTTATTTTAACCAATGGGCTTGATTAGTCTTTTGTTAGCGCCATAGAGTTTCATTTTAGTATTTAAGCTACATCTTATAGTTGTATGAGACATCTTTCATATTTCAAAACTTTTGAGTTCTCTCAATATTTTTGGTGGATTCCAGAACTTCTCATGAATTCGAGAAACCATAGTCTTGTGGATTCAAGGCTGCCGTTGGTGGATTCAAACCGGTTAGTTCAGCTGCATTAAGTTGGTTCTCAATCAAAAGAACTGATCGAACGATTTCTCATTAACCTAGTAAGCTAGCTAGTAGCAATTAATTTAGTCATATAGATTATAGAATGGCAAGTCGACCAGTTGGAAGTTAACTATGTTTAACAATGATTTTATGGTGTTCATAGGCATCGCTTACTTTGCATTATATAAAGCTTCTACGTTCTCGCTCGTTCTAAGAATTTCTTGTATCTTACATATTTATCTGTTACTGGCGTTTGATCAATACCTCGTGATCCAAAGATGAACTCAAGCGACCACTCAGTAGCTGGTATGCAGTCGACCCATCAATAATTCAGTATGCATCCATCAATAATTCGATCTGCATGAGCTCTCATGTAAGATGTTTAATTTATTTGATGCATGTCAACATTCAGAAAGAAAGGTTTATCTGAACTCATGATTTTCTAAGATTAATTAGTGTTGTGCTCCCCCCCCCCCCCCCCTATCAACCTATAAACTTAAGTTTGAAGCGAAAAGGAAATCTTAATTCTCTGATAAAAAGCATGCACTATATAGTTCCTCAATCTATAAAAACATAAATCTTGTTATTAAAAAGCTTGAATCTTAATATATGTATTATATTTGCAGTTGCAGTACCGTATCCCGCTCCCAGCAATTCCGGCAGCACTAATGTCCTGGAACGGGATCCTTATGCGGCTCCACCAGTGATAGTACCACCTCCACCTTCTGGTTATCCCTTAGGTGATATTCCTGAGGGGTCTGCAGGCAAAACCGTGTTCCGGGGGGATGAGAAAGAAGTCAAAGAAAAAGGCTGCTGCTGTCGCACTATCACGTGTCTCCTTGGCTGCGGCCTTCAGATATTGTGTGGATTATTATGCCAGCAATGCTGAAAGGCGTGCTATTCAGTTCTTATTTTCTTGTGATTGTTGTACAATAAAATCATCCTTGTTAAATATGATCGATCAATTTCTAATGATCTTCGTACTACTTCCAGTATACCTTTTATTTATTCATATTTTTCTCTAGGGTACGTAAGTATGCAGCACTGCATGCATACTGCATAGGCATGCCTTCTCACCCTTCTGCAATCAATAAGCATCAAGAAACTCACGAAGGATGATGTATCAGGTTCTCCGGTATGAAAAATGTAAATTAAACCACGAAAAAACAAGTTCAACTAGAACGCTCCTCCAACTTTCAGGTCAGAAACCTGACAACTTAATTCACTTATAAGCAATGTTTTTAAAAAGCGGCCGCTAGACGGAACCTAGGAGGCGGATCACTGTCATGTTTTTTGCTTATTCGGCCATTTGTGGCGTTCGAGGCATTTAGCGGCCGCCGAGGCGATCCACAGTCCACGGATGTCAAAATTAGTGGACTTTTAAAAAAAATTACAACACAGCGGAAGTAAAATAACTTCATAATACATATTTTATTTCAGATGATGACACAAAAGATGATGAGGAATTGATATTAAATTTGAGTCTAATATCGAAAGAGTTAGGTTACAATTTGCAAAAGAATATATGAAAATCGCTTAAGTGCAATAACGAATGACCAAAAAGAAATTTTGGCAGAGAAATGACCAAAATTTAAAGGAGTCCCAAAACCTTGGGAGGTATATATGTTAATATGTATGCTTTTACTCTAGACAACACCTGTACAGTAACCAATTAACACAATACAATCAATAACTCAAGCAATGACCGTAGAGACCTACATAGTACGGAAGCTTGGTTGGACGACCGATTCCCGCTTCGGAAGCGGAAGCGGAAGCGCTCGGAAGCGCGATTCCGAAAAAGGTGGGTTTGGAAGCGCGGCGGAAGCGTTGGCTTCCAAATTGGAAGCGCGACGGAAGCGTTGGCTTCTAAATTGGAAGCTCGATGGAAGCGTTAGCTTCCAAATTGGAAGCGCGGCGGAAGCGTTGACTTCCAAATTGGAAGTGTGATTCCTTCTGTACCTCTATTTCATCAATCAATGTCTTGAGACTCTTCTTGTCGTCTCATCTTCTTATTTATTTCGTTAAGCGGTTAAAGATGATCATCATCAATCAATCAAATATGTGTCAGAAATAAGGGAGAGAGATATCAGGAAAATCTAGATGAGAGAGATATAGAGAGAAGATAGAGAGTTGTGGAGAGAGATGAAAAAAAATCCATATGAGAAAGAGAGACAGAGGGAAGACGAACTTTTTTTTTTATCAATTTCATCTAAGTGATGTCTCTTTGACTTGCACGTGCCCAACACCTTCACACTATGTTGTACATTCTTTTGTTTGAATTTTGAAATGAAGCTTTAATAATGCTATAATTAAAGATAATCATGGGTTAGAAAATAAGTCATTAATAGTTATCCAGTTATTTTAATACTAGATAAAATAATTAAAAAATAAAATATAAAAATATTATATAATATATATATATATATATTATTCTGACGTTTCCAAAACGCACCCGCTTCCTTAATTTTTGAAAAAAAAAACGCTTCCGCGTTTCCAAACGCTTCGCTTCCACGTACCCGCACTCGATTCCATGCATCCTAGATAGAGACTCTAGAATGTAATCATGTATCGTTCTCTGGTATGCTGGTGTATATATTTCAGTACGTATTAGATGGGAATCCTATTAGATGCGCATTTCACATATTGATTTTATAGCTAAGGCAATTAAGAACTGCACCTATAGTCTTATACTCTTATACTACTAGTAGCGGCATGGTATGGTCAGCTTTAGGCTTTATCCTATGGAAGCAGGACGGAAAATTACAGTTGTGTGCGCGCAAGCGCGGGTACACTTACATAAATAATATCCAGTACCTAGGCAGTAGTGCCCAGTGGGATTGATATTGAATAATAAAGGGAATCATGTTGAGGATTGAGGACCTTTTCATCCATGGCCATCTCCTACGTACAAATAATGCAACTTAATCTCGAATGTTATGTACGTAGTTGATCATTAATTATCATACTATATGATTATCGAATAATAGAAAACGATCCTTGATATATGGAATATATTATATATATATTGACACATGTCTGTGTGCCAGTGCCGCTGTGTCACATGTGTGTAAATATGAACCCTGAATTGATGCCCAGCTAGAGCCGATCAAGTCAAACAGATCGAAAAATGAAGAGATGCCCCCGATCTTCTCAGTTATTAGTTGGTTCTTGGGAGAAGTCAACGATTTATTATCTCAGTTAGTTGGCTCTTACTAGAACTCTAGAAGTGAACGATTTCTTATTAACCTAGTAGGCCAGCTAGTAGCAATTTATTTAATTATATAGATTGGCAAGTCGACCAGTTGGAAGTTAAATATGTTTAACAATGACTTTATGGTGTTCATCGGCATCGCCTATATAATGACAAGTAAAGTAGCTGAACTGCGGTCATAAAAAGGACACTGCTGCATCTGTTCTCGAATTTTAGGGTACAATTGATGTAAGGGTATAATTAACCAAAAAAAAAAGATGTAAGGGTATAAGTATATATCCACTCTAAAAAAAAGGTATGCGTATATATCATATTACAGACTGAGCCTCCCATTATATATGTACGTAACTGAAATGATCCGTTACACATAAACTGGATCAATGTTGTTTGTGACAGTATTATAATTATACATTATGAAAGAAACCGCGCCATTAAGGGCTTAAAGTCTATGTCATAAATCCACATGGATTCAAGAAAACATCCCCAAAACGGTGGGAATTCAAACACGAGAAAATGAGAAATTCCAGAGAGGCTGCAGGCAGATGCTCCTAGAGATCAATCGGAAGAAATGCGAACCGACCTAAAGGCTTCTGAAGAGAGCACTAGTGCTACTGGCCTCAACCGAAGCTTGAGCAATGCATCAGAACAAGATAATCAGTCTCTGGAGCTAATGGAGGAGAACAAAAACCTAAGGAAGCAGAAAATAATGGAGCTTCAGATGCAACTTTCTCAGTTCAAAGCACTAGAAACCAAGCTGTTGAATTGTGTAGGTCAGCATATGCAAGACCATCAAAATCCATGAAAAGAACAGTACTAGCTAGCAGTGATGGCAGTTTCCTCGATCATGAGGTCTGTGTTAAATGTCAAACCATGCATGCTTGTTGACCAGAATCTAAAACTTCAAAATCAAAGTTGAATATGCCTGCTCTCTTTCGTGGCTTTTATATATTAGAACGAAAAGATGAAAGAAGTCTCTGTTGGGTTCTTTCTAGGATGATGCTTACTAGCTAGTATATATATTACATCCGTATTATTTTACCTAGCTAGCTTCTTGGACTCGTTTGAGTCTCCCTTGCTAATTAACTTGCCCTTCCTTGTACCCTTCATTAAATTCGTCAAATTATACGTATAACAATGTAATGATTGGTCTATACATTGTGAAATGCAATTACAATGTTGAACTATGTTAAACTATAATAACACTACGTATTTACTCATACAAATCAGAAATTTATAAGATTTGTCTATTGCACATCGATTCATGCTATGTTCCTAAAATCGTGTGGTTGACAGTTTATTTTACTTCTCCGAATGCATTCACAACGCATTGATACCTGCAGAATATCAAGAGCATAGCATGCATCGGGTCATCGGTGTAACCATAAAAAATTTCCAAATTTATGTGTTCCTCCTTTACTTTTGTTTTGATAGACAGCATTTATCATGGAAAAGGCTCTCACCAAAAAAGAAGAAGAAGCTTTTCATTTAAAGACTTAAAGGCCCAAGCAGCCCCAACTTTGTTTTACACTCTTCAGTGCTCTTAAACCCTTCTCCATTTTCGTCTCTCTGAAACCCCTTCACTCCTTAAACCCCAACCAACACAGTCATGGATCCCAAGCTCTCCTTTGTCAAAACCCTAATCCGAAATGCGATTATGACCAGGTCCTACTATACTAGCCGGACCAAGAAGCCCACCCTCTACACCACAATCAGTCCTCTCGGAGTCTTGGAAATCACAAACAAAGCGTGGCCCCGGAGCTCGACGACTGGGTCTCCAAAGGCATTTAGGTCAGCATCGGTGAGCTCCAACGCATCATTCGTGACTTTCGCAAGCGCAAACGCTTCTCTCAAGCCCTCCAGGTCTCACTTTGTTCTTCTATAAAATTTATAAGAAATTATAACTAATGTGTTCACTTTGTTCAATACAGTTTCGCATAACATTTACTAATTTGTTGTTAAAAAAGAGAGAGAATAAGTAGTGGGTAATGTATTTGGGTTAGTTTAGAATGCAGGAGTAGTGTTCTTGATTTGGTTTTGTGAAGTTTAAGTGAATTTAAATGGTGTAATGTTACTGTTTCTATAGAACAAAGAATTGGGAATGTTGTGATTTTGTAATGGTGTATAGGTATCTGAGTGGATGAATGAGAAGGGGATATGCAGGTTTCGGCCGAGTGAACATGCTGTGCAGCTGGATTTGATAGGCAAGGTTCGGGGTTTTGTTTCGGCAGAAGAGTATTTCAGTAAGTTGGGAGAGGAAGATAAGGATTGTAGGACATATGGTGCTCTTTTGAATTGCTATGTAAGGCAGCTCCAGATGGAGAAGTCTCTGGCTCATTTTTGGAAAATGCAGGAGTTGGGGTTTGCTTCTTCGGCTATTGATTACAGTGGGATCATGTGTTTGTATACAAATGCCTGGCAGCATGAGAAGGTCCCTGGTGTGATGGCTGAGATGAAGGAGAATGATATCTCTCCTGACAACTGGAGCTATAGAATACGCATAAACTCTTATGGGGCAAGGTCTGATCTTGAAGGGGCCAAAAAGGTTTTGAGAGAAATGGAGGCGCAGCCTTACATTGTCATGGACTGGAATACTATCTGAAGGCAGCCAGACAAACAAAGCGATTGATGCCTTAAAGAAATCGGAAGAGCGGTTGGATACAGAAAATGGGCTTGGCTACCAATTTTGGATTTCACTGGATGCTAAAATGGGGAATAGGGATGAAGTTTTGAGGTATTGGGGTCTTATGAAGAGTGTTTAGAGATGCATAAACAGGGATTATAATTGCATGTTGGTGGCTCTGGTGAGGCTTGGTGAGTTCAAAGAAGCTGAGATGGTGTTGAAGGAATGGGAAATGTCTGAAAACTTATACGATTTTAAAGTGCCTCAGACTGTGGTAGTAGGTTACTCAGAAAAGGGGTTGCATGAGACAGCACAAGCTCTGCTTGAAGACTTGATGGAGAAGGGAAATCCGACCAACCTTAAATATTGGGAATTAGTAGCTTCTGGATATGTCACTAAGGGTGAGATGGAAAAAGCTTTGAAGTGCATGAAGATTGCTCTCACTGTGTGGACACAGATAGGACGGAGACCCGACGATAGGTTGATCGCAAGCTTACTGAGTTGGCTTGGTGATGAATGTGACCAATTTTTGATCGCAAGGACATCTTAATTCTCTGATAAAAAGCATGCACTATATATGTTCCTCAATCTATAAAAACATAAATATTGTTATTAAAAAGATTGAATCTTAATATATGCATTATATATATATATATATTGTGATAATCAAGCAGCACTTCATATTGTGCAAATCCAGTTTTCCAGGAAAGAGAACTTGTCACATTGAAATGGATTGTCATTTCATTCATGATAAGATAGACCCATCAATAGTTCGAACTCGACATGTTGGAACTTTGCAGCAATTGGCAGATATATTTGCTGCACAAGTTGGGAGTTCTTGACATTCATTCTCCAACTTGAGGGAGAGTGTTGAGAATTTTGCATAATTAAATATCAGAGTCGTAGTATCTGTGTAAATCTTGTATGTCAAGTTTGAATCTTTTCTGTGTCTTTTTCTTTCCTTAGTTGGCTAGCTTGACTTGGTCTCCAAGTCGTATGTCTGCATATAAGGTTCCCTGCATCAATGAAAGTAATTAATATCTCAGTAAAACATCTTTTTCTATACTTACTTTTCGTTATATAAAGCTTCTACGTTCTCATTCGTTCTAAGAATTTCTTGTATCTTACATGTATCTCTGTTACTGGCTTTTGATAACCTCTTGATCCAAAGATGAGCTCAAGCGAGCATTCAGCAGCTGGTATGCAGTCGATCCATCAATAATTCAATATTCATCCATTGAAAAGTTTTAGGAGTTGTACTTGAGAGGTTTATGCATGGGAAAACTTTTCACTTGCTATTAACAGAAAGCTCTCAAGTTGATATTTCATGTATTTGATGCAGGTCGACATTCATATAGAAAGCTCGATATGATGATGATTGATCATTTTTCTCTTTATATTTTTATTTTTTGAATTATTATCTATCAACTTAATTAGCGAAAAGTACATCTTAATTCTCTCATAAAAAGCATGCACTATATATGTTCCTCAATCTATAAAAACATATATCTTGTTATTAAAAAGATTGAATCTTAATATATGCATTATATATATATGTATGCAGTTGCAGTTGCAGTACCGTATCCCGCTCCCAGCAATTCCGGCAGCACTGATGTCCTGGAACGGGATCCTTATGAGGCTCCATCAGCAATAGTACCACCTCCACCTAATGGTTATCCCTTAGGTGATACTAGTACAGATATTCCTGAGGGGCCTGCAGGCAGAACCGTGTTCCGGGGGGATGAGAAAGAAGTCAAAGAACACGGCTGCTGCTGTCGCACTTTCTGTTGTCTCTGCCGCTGCTGCCTTGCTATATTGAGTGGATGCGGGGATCAATGAAAGGCGTGCTGTTCAGTATATGTGTTAAAAATTATAGTTTGAGATTCTATTATCCTCTCGTATGATATGTTCAGTTCTTATATATTCTTGTGTGATTGTTGTACAATATATTGTTCATCCTTGTTTTAATTCACCATATATGATCGATCAATATATAATGATCTTCGTACTTCCAGAACAGCTTTTATATATTCGAAATTCTTTTTTCTTATTGGCTTATTGTTGTGCTGCATAGGCATGAATTCTCACCCTTTTGCAATCAATAAGCATGCATAAAGAAAAACTGTCAGTATGGTGTTGTTCGTCCTGGGTTGGAGAACCGGATGGCTATGCCGCTGTCGGTTTGAAGTTGTTTGGGTAGCCCAGGAAATCGGCGGCGATGATATCTAAGGCTGAGCGAGGCAGCCTTGCTTACTGGCATGTCACGAGTGATTGATGTAGCCTCATCCAAAAGAGACACTAGGCTCTTAGCGGTGCTCTCTAGTCAGGCGGTGTTGGGCTTGGCGGCGGGAAGGTGCTCTCGAAGTGCCAAGGTAAAGTTGGCGGCAGTTTTAACTGTGATGTAGGGTGGTGGCGCTGCCTGGCAGAAGCAAATCTGGGCTGTGGCCAGGAATGGGCTTGGGTCTCCTAGCCTAGTGACTAGTACAACCTACAGTTCGGCCTCCTCTAGTTTTTCCCTTTTGTTTTTTGGTTTTGTGTTTTGAACTCTAGTTTTTTGTTTTTTCTTTTAATTGGTTTGGTTCTTGTATTCTCATGTTGATTATAAAGTTTTTTTTCATGATGTTTATTGCTTAGATAAGTGGGAGGGATATGTGCCCTTTGGCCTTTTTTATGAATCTTTGTGTACCATGAAAAGGTAATAGCGGCCTAGCAGGTGGTATGTAGAGTTATTTATTTGACTTTTGTTTGCGATCTGATCTTTACACACACAAAAAACATGCAAAAAGAAAGTCAGAAAAAAATTATATAATATATAACGTGCGAAAAAACAAATTGAGAACATTCCTCCAGCTTTCTAGCCGGGAACCTGACAACTGAATTCACAGTAATTGGAAGTTTTTGTGATGTATGTCTTGATTAATCATGATATCTCTAGATGTGCCAAATGTAATGATGCAAAACCCTAGTTTTATTCTCAAGTTATTTTTTTTGATTACTATTCTCAAGTTACTTAATCTCGATCATAATGGCTCCACCCTGAGCGACCAAAACCCCATATCGGTGAGCAACTACTTGGTCGATATCGAAAATTACTCCATAAGGATAGTGGCATAGTTCATGCGTAGCAAACTTCGCAGTAGTGAATTGGATCTTACTAAAGATCCAGTAAAAAACCTAACTCCCAAACTTGGATCCGATTTTGCTCACTAAGAACTCTTTGATGGTGGTACCACCACTCAATAGAAAACTGACACATGTTGAGAACAAACCCATCACTAAACCATGGTTAATTCAAGAAAGAAAAAAACTTATTTATATCCCCAATTTAATATTAATCTACTAAATCTAATTAAATTCCAACTCTTATCATCACCTATCATCATGCTCCCCCATACCCCAAGCCCCCTTCCCCTGGTCAGCAGTTGAGCACCAGGTGGCGCTCAACTGTTGTCCGATCTGACCAGCTGACCACTGTTTGGCCAGATCGGACGGCAGTTGAGCGCCACCTGGTGCTCAACTGCTGACCAGGTGATCAGGAGTGCCCATACCCCTACTCAACATCATATTTTCTTTTAAATCCGAAAAATATATTTATCATCATCATCTTCTCGAGAAATTGATATTTTTGTATGTTTTTTTTTGGCCTAAAAAGACCTAACAAAACTAAAAAATTTACTTAAGTTTCTGAATTAAAAATATATACGTCTAGCATGTTAATGGCTTTGATACATTATAATTAAAATTTCCTAGTTGAACATTCATTCTCTTGTTCATAAAATAAATATACAAAAGAACCATGATTACCAACATTCATTCCCTTGTCAATAAAAGAATTACACAAAACAACCATGATTGCCAACATAAGTTTCTCTATCACTGATAATTTGATAGATACAAATAGACTGAGTACAAATAAAATAAACAACCTGCTACTCACAAAATGACATCAAAACTCCTTTTCATTTCATATACTATCTAGCTGCAACAATGGGACTTAGGATGTAGATGAATGATCTGAAAATTTCAGTTCGCGAGCTGGTCCTTGGGGTCTTGGTTGGGAGATAGCCTATCAAATTTTTGACATTGTTAATATTTATATTTAGATACAATTTCTAAAGAAGTCAATTTAAAAAAATAATACGTATGGGAATACATATAAGAGAGCAAACCTGCAAATACGTAAGTGAACTATGAAGCACAGACACGTGCTATGGGCACCGTATTGTGTGTCGGACACGGACACGGACACGCTCGGACACACTCTGACACGCGAACTAACTTTGGACACGGCTCGGACACACGAGTATCCGAATCGGACACGCGAATATCCGAATCAGACACGCAGACACGCATCAACTTATAATAAAAGTGAAAGTGCTTATAGTGAGAATCGAACCCTGGTCATCCAAGGTACTCAACAACTCCTCAACCATTCCAACATATTCAATTTATGTTATATATACACATATATATATATATAAGAATAGAAACTCGTGATAAAAATAAGAATGTTTGTGATGGGATTAGAACCTTGGTTATCCAAGGTAATTATCAAGTCCTTAGCCATTCTAACAAGTTATGTTTTCATCATTTTAATGCACACTTTGACATATATATACATCTAAAATTCTAAATACTTTCAAATTTATAAATTGATTTTTAAATATATATATATATATTAAAAATAATATTTAATTAACGTGTCTGTGTTCAAAAAAAATTCTATATGTCTTGTCTACGTATCGAATCATGTCTGTGTCTGTGATACTTAGTAAGTGAATAATCAAACATTGGTGGAACAAGTTGGTGACCAAGTGAATGGCTAGACTTTGTTGGAATCATAGAAGCTATTGGTGGAATTCCTTAAGGATAATTTAAGGCAATGTCCTGCATTTGATTAGGCATTGCTTGCAGACTAGAAAATGTTGGTGGAAATCCATAAGGATAATGTGAGGGAACGCCTTGAGCACCCAAAGTTGCTGGAAATCCAGGAGGACGTATGAAGGGCATATATGATTGATTTTGATTCACCAATGCAATGGATCTCTATAAAACAAGATATATAGTAATATGAAATGGTTTTGAGTTGACACACTATAAGTTATAGATTTCATAGATGAATGAAAATACTTGAACTTGTTCATATGAATTTGAAGCTCTACTCTTGTCATGTTCATATGTCTTATGTTCCTAAGAATCTATATATGAATAAATATTATTAGAATCACTATTTTTAAAATAGATGAACAATAATGGAAGACAAACAATATAAAGAGCATTGCAATTTTCTATTAAGCTTTTATTCTTCTTTGGTGCAGATACATTTTGCACTTGAGGAGGTTATGGAGCAGCCTCTTGTTCCCACGGTATTGATGAAGATCTTTTTCTTGATTGCTTCTTAGATCCCAAATCATTATTCTTCTTACATTTGCAGCTCCTTTTACGCTTCTTTAATTTTGGATCATGCAAAACCAGATTGGCATTATTTTCATGCCCTTCATCGTCTGAATCTACATCATTATTTGTTTCATGTTCTCGTTCATTCTCTGAATTGCCACCCAATTCTGCCTCTAACTCTAACAATTTAGACTCCATTAAAGTCGATAATTGTTTATCCTTTGCACATTTTGCTATAATTATGTGTGCTATATGAGACAGGTGACTATATTTAAGTGCACAAGACGCACTTTGATCACCAAAATTTTCTTCACCAAGAGATTCAAATTGAATTCCCTTTCTAGCATCTCGTCTCCATCTTTTCAAGTAGTACATAGATGGTAATTTTGACAAGCCTAACTCACGGAATAGTTTTAATGCATGTGCACAAAGAATCCTCTCAAACTCAAAACTCATACAACTACACTTAATCGATTGAAATGAAGGGGAATACATGACTGACCTTCTTAAGTTTGAATTCCCTTATCTTTGAACCACATATGTTGCAATTATCCCATCATTGCTCTCTCTTTCTAATATCAAGTCCAAACATTTTTGATATTCTTCTTGAAAGCAATTGAAATGCCCTTTATGTACACATTTGCTGCTTCACTCTCCGCCTTCCGATTAGTATCATCATCTTCAGATAGCCCACCAGTCTCACTAATAATCGCATCAACTTCACACCCTCTCTCCTCATCTCCACAAAATTCATCGTCTTCATTGTCCATATACCAAATGAAATCTGTCATATTGAGAAGAATTAACAATGTTAATAATCGGAAAAAAATACAAATTACATAAAATTCAATTCAGATTAGGAACAAAACAAAGTAACAAAAGGGAAAATAGTTAGAAGAACTTACTCTAAGAATTATTGCTAGGATTCAAGATGATTTTGATATATGTGAAACTGGGGAAAAAATCGGAAAAGAAAAATGCGACATGGCTCAAAAGTGGTGGAGGAATACTGTGCTATTAAATTGGGGATATAAAGAAGTTTTTTTCTCTCTTGAATTAACCATGGTTTAGTGATGCGTTTGTTATCCCCCAAACTTGGTGCAGAGCTAGGTTCACGAAATGGCCTCTACTTTCAAAGAGCGGCAAGTAGACAAGGCATATTTATCTCTACTAAACCAAACCGACCGGATTGGCCCAACTACCTAAATAATCGGCTTTTGGGATTGTATCCCAATACAATTCCCCACCCTCAGTAACGACAGTATTCTCCCAAGCCCGAAGCAAGTCCATGGGATTTTCAAATAGTGTGCTAAAACTACTAATTTAAAGAATCGATCACTGTTCGTCCAGTCAATTGTTAAATTGTTTGACTACACGTTCCATAATCTAATTGAAAAGTTTGAAATTTCCATACCAGAATTTGCTTCTGTTACATCATCAGCCCTTTTTCAATGTATTTTTTCTCTTGGAAATAATTTTCAATACGATTTAACACAGTGTGTAATTGCTCATTGGGAATCTTGGAGAGTTGCATGCATTTTTTAAAAATTTATAGGGTCAATGTTGCATAGAAAAGAAAAGCCAAAAGGTGGAAAGGAAGCCATCGACCTTCCAGGGCACTCGCTAGTAATTTCCTAAAAGAGAATATTGCATAATTAAATATCAGATTCGCTGTATCTGTGTAAATCTGGTATGTCAAGTTTGTATCTTTTCTGTGTCTTTTTCTTTCCTTAGTTGGCTAGCTTGACTTGGTCTCCAAGTCGTATGTCTGCATATAAGAGTCCCTGCATCAATGAAAGTAATTAATATCTCAGTAAAACATCTTTTTCTTTACTTACTTTTCATTATATAAAGCTTCTACGTTCTCATTCGTTCTAAGAATTTCTTGTATCTTACATATATCTCTGTTACTGGCTCTTGATAACCTCTTGATCCAAAGATGAACTCAAGCGAGCACTCAGCAGCTGGTATGCAGTCGATCCATCAATAATTCAATATTCATCCATTTAAAAGTTTTAGGAGTTGTACTTAAGAGGTTTATGCATGGGAAAACTTTTCACTTGATATTAGCAGAAAGCTGTCACGTTGATGCTTCATGTATTTGATGCAGATCGACATTCATATAGAAAGTTCGATACGATGATGATTGATCATTTTTCTCTTTATATTTTTAATTTTTGAATTATTATCTATCAACTTAATTAGCGAAAAGGACATCTTAATTCTCTGATAAAGCATGCACTATATATGTTCTTCAATCTATAAAAACATTAATCTTGTTAGTAAAAAGATTGAATCTTAATATATGCATTATATATATATGTATGCAGTTGCAGTTGCAGTACCGTATCCCGCTCCCAGCAATTCCGGCAGCACTGATGTCCTGGAACGGGATCCTTATGAGGCTCCATCAGCAATAGTACCACCTGCACCTGCTGGTTATCCCTTAGGTGATACTAGTACTGATATTCCTGAGGGGTCTGCAGGCAAAACCGTGTTCCGGGGGGATGAGGAAGAACAAGAGTGCTGCTGTTTCACTCTCAAGTGTCTCTGCTGCTGCCTTGATTTATTGAGGGGATGAGGGAGTTAATGAAAGGCGTGTTGTTCAGTATATGTGTTAAAAATTATAATTTGAGCTTCTATTATCCTCTCGTATAATATGTTAAGTTCTTATATATCCTCGTGCGATTGTTGTACGATAAATTGTTCATCCTTGTTATTAATTCACCATATATGATCGATCAATATATAATGATCTTCGTACTTCCAGTACAGCTTTTATATATTCGAAATTTTTTTTCTTCTTATTGGCTAATTGTTGTGCTGCATAGGCATGAATTCTCACCCTTTTGCAATCAATAAGCATGCATAAAGAAAAACTGTCAGTTTATGGTGTTGTTCGTGCTGGGTTGGAGAGACGGATGGCTATGCCGCTGTCGGTTTTAAGTTGTTTGGGTAGCCCAGGAAGCCGGCAGTCAAGATATCTAAGACTGATCAAGGCAGCCTTGCTTACTGGCATATCATGAGGGATTGATGTAGCCTCATCCAAAAGCGACACTAGGCTCTCAGCGGTTCTCTCTGGTCAGGCGGTGCTGGGCTTGGCGGCGGGAAGGTGCTCTCGGAGGGCCAAGGTAAAGTTGGCGGCAGTTTTAATTGTGATGTAGGTGTTAGAAAAATGGTTAATAAACCAATTAAAACTAAATTTTAATTGATTAATTAAATTAAGTTAAATTTATAATTAATTAAAGATGAACATAGATTTAAGATTTCCATAATGAGGGCTACAAGATCATATGTTTGTTTGTGTAATTTGGTTTGTGGGTGAATAAGAAATTGTCACTCAAATATATCTATTTAGAATGAAGAAAAAATGTTTGTCCCATATTGGAAAAGATAAGTGTTGAAAAGACTTTATATAGAATCCATTGTGTATGGATTATAAAGTGTGTAATCCCCTTTATACTCTTTCGCGCGTGCGCAGTGTGGGTGCAAATCTCAGGTCACGAGGGAAACTAAAGACATTGGGAGTAACGATAAGATGATCAAGTCCACTAAAGACATGTTGAATTCTAAGTTTGACATGAAAGACTTGAGACTTGCTGATGTCATTTTAGGAATTAAAATTACGAGAACATCAGAAAAGTTTGTGTTGAATCAAACACACTATGTGGACAATATTCTTGGGAAATTTGACAAGAAAGGTTCTGGAATTGTCAGAACTCCTGTAGATATGAATCTACATTTGTCCAAGAATAAATGTGAAAGTGTTTCTTAATTAGAGTATTCAAGAATAATTGGGAGTCTAATGTACTTAACAAGTTGTATAAGACCAGATTTAGCTTATGCGGTTCATAAGCTAAGTATGTACACGAGTAATCCTGAAGCTATGCATTGGCATGCAATTGGAAGAGTACTCAAATACTTAAGTTATACTCGTACATATGGGTTGCACTACACATCATACCCAGCTGTTATAGAATGATTCACTGATGCGAACTAAATATCTGACATAAACTGATAAAAAACTCAAAGTCTACTAGCGGATGTGTATTTACGCTAGGGGGTGCAGCCGTGTCTTAGAAGTCCTCAAAACAAACAGTTATAACTAGATCCACAATGGAGTTTGAGTTTGTAACACTAGATAAATGTGTGGAGGAAGTAGAATGGTTACGCCAGTTCATAAATGACATTCCTAGATGGACAAAACATGTGCCTGCGATTTGTATACATTGTGATAGTCAATCTGCAATTAGCAGGGCACAGAGCAGGATGTATAATGGTAAGTCAAGACACATTCGTCGAAGACATAATACCATTAGACAGTTTCAACTGGAGTTAAATCTATATACTATGTAAAGTCTAAGGATAATATTATTGATCCTTTAACCAAAGGGTTAAACAGAGAATTAGTTGAAAATTCACCGAAAAGAATAGGACTAAATCCCATTGAAAATTAAAATCACTACAGTAGATACTCGACCTAGCTGACTGGAGATCCCAAGATCTGAGTTCAAAAGGGAAAACCAAATTGTGGAGATAGTTCGGATCACTATGGGGAGTTCCCAAAGTCCATTCCTATGATGAAAAACAGTGATACCTGTAAGGATGAGGTTAAGCTAAAATTTTTAATGTTTCTTATGCGTCGAGAAATCGAGCAGAGTAATGCGGGTTACTCTTAATTAAGAGATCACTTATGCAAGAGAGAAGTGAGGCCGCTTCTAGGGGAGTTAATGAGGGCATAACTCTTATCAAACTACTTGCAGAACCAGACATGTGTTCCATGGCCAAAATGGGTACAAAAAAGAGAACCGAAGTGTACCAGGGAGACTCATGTGTGAAGTATGTCATCATTTACACAAATGACGAATAGTTGAAAGACATCGCGTCTACTATTTAGTTAGTAAAGTAAACACACTTTCATAAGGGAAGGTTCAAAGGGCTAAACCTACCTATCCTATGCATGTTTCAACCATAGAAATCTATCACCAAATTATATCGAGTCTTTGGTGGTCAATTTCATTCATGTGGGGAATTGTTGGAAAATGATTAATAAACCATTTAAAACTAAATTTTAATTGATTAATTAAATTAAGTTAAACTTATAATTAATCAAAGATAAATATAGATTTGAGTTCTCCATAATGAGGGCTACAAGATCATATGTTTATTTGTGTAATTTGGTTTATGGGTGAATAAGAAATTGTGACTCAAATTTGACTATTTAGAATGAGGAAAAAGTGTTTGTCCCACATTAGAAAAAATAAGTGTTGAAAAAACTTTATATATAATTCATTGTGTATGGATTGTAAAGTGTGTAAGCCCCCTTATACTCTCTCGCGCACGCGCAAGGGGGTGCAAATCTCAGGTCACGAGGAAAACTCGTGTATGCCCGTGCGATCTGCGGACACGAATGCAACACCGAATTGAGGATCAGAACGCAGATTCTTTTTGCATTTCCGAAAATTCGTTTTGGACGTTTTAAATTCTCTTGACTGTTCAAATTCTTCTTTTGTAACAACGATGTTATTGTGTGTTATGGAGAATTATAACAGATTGAAATTAGTGCTTGTAACATATGTAACTCATATATGTTATGATCTTTTGATTTCTATAACATCCATCTTATTCATTACTGATTGCAAATCCTCACTATATAAATAACCGCCATACTTTCTTTGTAAAATCATCCATCAAAAAGACAATATGCTCTCTCACTCTCAAAGTTCTTAGTTGTTCTCTGGTGATATAAAGATGTACCTTTCGAGTTCATTGAGGGTTCTAGTTAGTAGTGCAACTTCCCATAATTGTTTAATCGTTGTATCCTGGGAGACAAGCGCCAAACATCCTTGCACCAGTAGAGGAGGCGTAAACGTCTTAAGGACAGTGTGGTGTCACACACGTCTCGACTAGTTCTTCCATCACCAATCGTTCGGTATTTTGGTTGAATTTTTTTTTCGTGTTCTTCGTTATTAGAGTTACATGTTTAGTTTCTGCTTTATAATTATTTATAATTCAGTTTATTAAATTATATATGCAATATATCATTATATTTCTAACAATAGGGTGGCGGCGCTGCCTGGCAGAAGCAGATCTGGGATGTGGCCAGGAATGGGCATGGGTCTCCTAGCCTAGTGATTGGTACAATCTACAGTTCGCCCTCCTTTAGTTTTTCCCTTTCGTTTTTGTTTTTGTTTTTTGATTTTGTGTTTTGAACTCTAGTTTTTTGTTTTTTCTTTTACTTGGTTTGGTTCTTGTATTCCCATATTGATCATGGAGTTTTTTTGTGCATGATGCTTATTGCTTAGATAAGTGGGAGGGATATGTGCTCTTTGACATTTTGTTATGAATCTTTGTCTACCCTGAAAAAATAATAGTAATTAGCATGTAGAGGTATTTTCTTGACTTTTGTTTGCGATTTGAATAAAAGTATTCATCATTTTCAAAAAAAATCATGCATAAAGAAAGTTAGAAAAGATGATATAATATATAACGTCCTTTTGGTATGAAAATGAGAATCAAACGAGCGAAAAAACAAATTGAGAACATTTCTCCAGCTTTCTGGCCGGGAACCTCACAACTTAAATTCAGTCATTGGAAGTTTTTAGTGACGTATGTCTTGATTAATCATGATATCTCTAGATGTGTCAAACGCAATGATGCAAAATCCTAGTTTTATTCTCAAGTTACTTTTTTCGATTACTATTCTCAAGTTACTTAATCTCGATCATAATGGCTCCACCACGAGCGACCAAAACCCCATATCGGTGAGCAACTACTTGGTCGATTTCGAAAATTACTCCATAAGGATAGTGGCACAGTTCATGCTAGGGGTGGGCACGAGACGGGATGAGACAGGACGAGGCTCATCCCGCTCTTTTGAATCGGAACGAGATCGGGATGAGACGAGGGTTTTTAAGAATGCACCCCACTAGGAATTAATCCCGGTTGGGACGGGATGAGATCGGAATGGGACGTGACAAATCTCACATTCCTATGAAATTAAATAAAAACCTATATTTTTACTTTTTCATTAATAAAGTAACATTCAATAATGAAATTTTAACAAAAAAAATACATATTGTGTTCAAAATATTATAATTTACCATTACTATTTGAGTTGATATAATTTTGGAGTTATTAAGAACATAAATTAGTTTCATTTTGATACAAATATATAAGAATTTTTAAGTTTTTATTAAATGTGGGACGAAGCGGGATAAAAATTATTCGTCTCACGTCCCGTCCCACTATTATGAAATGGGACTGGATCGAGACGGGATAAACTTTTTTAGACCTCCGTCCCGTCTCTATGAATTTCGGGATAAAATCGAGACGGATCGAAATTTCTGTTTTTTATGTCTACCCCTAATTCATGCGTAGCCAACTTCGCAGTAGTGAATTGAAGCTATACTAAAGATCCAGTAAAAAAAACCTAACTCCCAAACTTGGTGCAGAGCTAGGTTCACGAAATGGCCTCTACTTTCAAAGAGCGGCAAGTAGACAAGGCATATTTATCTCTACTAAAACCAAACCGACCGGATTGGCCCAACCACCTAAATAATCGGCTTTTGGGATTGTATCCCAATACAATTCCCCACCCAGAGTAACGACAGTATTCTCCCAAGGCCGAAGCAAGTCCATGGGATTTTCAAATAGTGTGCTAAAACTACTAATTTAAAGATTCGATCACTGTTCGTCCAGTCAATTGTTAAATTGTTTGACTACACGTTCCATAATCTAATTGAAAAGTTTGAAATTTCCATACCAGAATTTGCTTCTGTTACATCATCATCCCTTTTTCAATGTATTTTTTCTCTTGGAAATAATTTTCAATACGATTTAACATAGTGTGTAATTTGCTCATTGGGAATCTTGGAGAGTTGCATGCACTTTTTAAAAATTTATCGGGTCAATGTTACATGCACTCGAGAAACTTAAAGAACAGCAAATTAAAGATATATAGAAAAGAAAAGCCAAAAGGAAGTAATCGACCTTCCACGGCACTCGCTAGTAGTTTCCAACAAGCTCAAAAGAGTAGTGGTGGAGACTAGAGATCGACTAGTACTTGTTTCAGCAAAGAGACCCTATATGGAGCTCTTTGGAAGAACCATAAATAGATAGAACAGCTCTATATTTATGGATCAGTATATCCCGGAGGTGAACCATGGCACAAGCAAGAGTTCGAGGACGAGAAGCCCTGCCCCGTTTTTGTCGAAGACGTACGATTTGCTAGAGGAAGAAGAACAAGAAGACGCAGACGGTGGCGGAAGGAGATCAATTGTGTCGTGGAATGGAGAGGGAAATGGGTTTATAGTATGGTCTCCGGCTGAGTTTTCAGAGATCTTGTTGCCTAAATACTTCAAGCATAATAACTTCTCTAGCTTCATTCGCCAGCTTAATACCTATGTGAGTAGTCTCAAACTCGCAGTTCCCATCTTCCTAGCTCTATTTTCATTTATTTTGTAGGATGAAATATCATACGTAAATATCGATCAATGGCTCATATATGATTACTTTTTCTATTGGCAATGAATGGTAATATATATGTGTTCATTTTCATCAGTTCTCGAACCAGTAGTAACACCCAGAAAATCTAAATAAAACAGCGTGATCGAGTTTTCTAATCCATTACGAAATTAGCTGAAACAAAATTTGGAACAATAGTATCTAGGATTTGATCCTTCAAAGATTTCTGTGACGATGGCGTTTCTGTTTTGTGTAATAGCTCCGGCGTATAAACAGTGGTCAAACTTAAAGGGATTAATTTCTTAATATATCTGTTGTGGAAGTCAACATAAATGTAATAGTTTCAATTGGTCAAAATAATCCCGCTGTGGAGATTAATTAATGCACTAGTTTTGATTTATTAATATCCTACTACATGAGATCCAGCCAATTGATGTAGCTGAACTGCGGTCATAAAAAGCACACTGCTAGATCTGTTCTCGAATTTTAGGGTACAATTGATATTAGCCCTTTAGGGTGTAAAATTAATTATATATCATATTGCAGAGTGAGCCTCTCATTATATACGTAATTATATGTACGTGAAATCTGTGTATATTAGGGTGTCTTTGCGTTACACATGAACAAAATCAATCTTGTTTGTGAAAGTATTATAATTAATTATACATTACGAAAGAAACAGCGCCATTATCAAGAGCTTATAGTCTATGTTATAATCCACAGGGATTCAAGAAAACATCCCCAAAACGATGGGAATTCAAACACGAGAAATTCCAGAGAGGCTGCAGGCAGATGCTCCTAGAGATCAATCGGAAGAAATGCGAACCGAGCGCTTTCCCGGTGTACCTAAAGGCTTCTGAAGAGAGCACTAGTGCTACTGGCCTCAACCGAAGCTTGAGCAATGCATCAGAACAAGATAATCAGTCTCTGCAGCTAATGGAGGAGAACAGAAACCTAAGGAAGCAGAAAATGGAGCTTCAAATGCAACTTTCTCAGTTCAAAGCACTAGAAACCAAGCTGTTGGATTGTGTAGGTCAGTATATGCAAGACCATCAATATCGATGAAAATAATAGTACTAGCTAGCAGTGATGGCAGTTTCCTCATGAGGTCTGTGTTAAATGTCAAACCATGCATGCTTGTTGACCAAAATCTAAAACTTCAAAATCAAAGTTGAATATGCCTGCTCTCTTTCGTGGCTTTTATATATTAGAACGAAAAGATGAAAGATTATTGAGGACTTCAGTTGGGTTCTTTCTAGGATGATGCTTACTAGCTAGTATATATATTACATCCGTATTATTTTATCTAGCTAGCTTTTTGGACTCGTTTGAGTCTCCCTTGCTTGCCCTTCCTTGTACCCTTCATTAAATTCGTCAAATTATACGTAACAATGTAATGATTGGTCTATATACTGTGAAATGCAATGACAATGTTGAACTATGTTAAACTATAATAATACCACGTATTTACTCATAAAAAACCGAAATTTATAAGATTTGTCTATTATAGACCGATGTATATTATGTACTAAAAATTATGTAGTTGATAGTTTACTTTACTTCACCAACCGCATTCACAATGCATTGATACCTGCAGAATTTCAAAGAACATAGTATGCATCGGGTGATCGGTGTAACCATAAAATTTCCCAAATTTATGTGTTCCACCCCATTACTTTTGATAGATAGCATTTCGGGTTGCCCCTTTGACGAAGGAGAGTTTGGACAGTATGAATATTTAATATTATATTAGCGTTTTGTAATCAGCGATTTAGACTTGATTAATGAAAAAGAGCGTGGCCCTAGATAAACCCCAACCAACAGTCATGAATCCCAAGCTCTCCTTCGTCAAAACCCTTATCCGAAATGCGATTACGACCCCTCTACACCACAATCAGTCCTCTCGGAAATCACAAGCAAAGCGTGGCCCCGGAGCTCGACGACCGGGTCTCCAAAGGCAACAAGGTCAGCATCGGTGAGCTCCAGCGCATCATTCGTGACCTTCGCAAGCGCAAACGCTTCTCTCAAGCCCTCCACGTCTCACTTTGTTCTTCTATAAAATTTATAAGAAATTATAACTGATGTGTTCACTTTGTTCAATACAGTTTCGCATAACATTTACTAATTTGTTGTTAAAAAGAGAGAGAGAATAAGTAGCGGGTAGTGTAATTGGGTTAGTTTAGAATGCATGATAAGTGTGGTTGATTTGGTTTTGGGAAGTTTAAGTGAATTTGAATGGTGTAATGTTACTGTTTCTATAGAACAATGAATTGGGAATGTTGTGATTTTGTAATGGTGTATAGGTATCTGAGTGGATGAATGAGAAGGGGATATGCAAGTTTCGGCCGAGTGAGCATGCTGTGCAGCTGGATTTGATATGTAAGGCAGCTCCAGATGGAGAAGTCTCTGGCTCATTTTTGGAAAATGCAGGAGTTGGGGTTTGCTTCTTCGGCTATTGATTACAGTGGGATCATGTGTTTGTATACAAATTCTGGGCAGCATGAGAAGGTCCCTGGTGTGATGGCTGAGATGAAGGAGAATGATATCTCTCCGGACAACTGGAGCTATAGAATACGCATAAACTCTTATGGGGCAAGGTCTGATCTTGAAGGGGCCAAAAAGGTTTTGAGAGAAATGGAGGCGCAGCCTTACATTGTCATGGACTGGAATACTGCTTCTGTTGCTGATATCTACCTGAAGGCAGGCCAGACAAACAAGGCGATTGATGCCTTTAAAGAAATCGGAAGAGCGGTTGGATACGGAAAATGGGCTCGGCTACAAATTTTTGATTTCACTGTATGCTAAAATGGGGAATAAGAATGAAGTTTTGAGGTTATGGGGTCTTATGAAGAGTGTTTGTAAGAGATGCATAAACAGGGATTATAAATGCATGTTGGTGGCTCTGGTGAGGCTTGGTGAGTTTGAAGAAGCTGAGATGGTGTTGAAGGAATGGTAAATGTCTGAAAACTTATACGATTTTAAAGTGCCTCAGACTGTGGTAGAAGGTTACTCAGAAAAGGGGTTGCATGAGATAGCACAAGCTCTACTTGAAGACTTGATGGAGAAGGGAAAACCGACAAACATTAAATGTTGGGAATTAGTAGCTTCTGGATACGTCGCCAAGGGTGAGATGGAAAAAGCTTTGAAGTGTATGAAGGTTGCTCTCACTGTGTGGACACAGGTAGGACGGAGACCCGACGATAGGTTGATCGCAACCTTGCTGAGTTGGCTTGGTGATGAATGCAGTGTTGAAGTTGTAGAAGTTTTTGTTGGATTATTGAGGAAGGTTATCCCAGTGAACAGGCAGATGTATCATGCATTATTGAAGGCTTATATAAGAGGTGGTGAAGATGTAGCCATGTAGGTAGTATTGTGGATCATATGAAGACTGACAAAATAGATCATGACGAAGAAACAGTGAAGCTCCTTGACATGAGGCCAACCTAGTTCTGATACCCCATTTGATCTGAATATACAAATTGAAGATATCAGAATCTCCTATAAACACTTGAAACGTTTTTTTTTTTAGGAGAACTTAAACTTTATTTTATATTTGAATAAAATCCTGAAAGGGCTGGGAATTTTTGTTGTTGGTCGAAAGACAAGACTTGGAGAGTACCTTACTGCTTTTTTCAAAAACTTGGAGACTAAGATGAACTCTTGGATACTATTTAAACCCTTGTATTAAAGTTGGTGTCGGATCAACCCTTGTATAACACCCGAAGTTCTTCCTCATCAGAACCCTAACGCCTGGTCATTCTTGAGTGTTTCAGCGGAAGCAGAGACAACAAAGGTAAGCTCAAACGTATAAAATTGCATTTAGACCACGTTGTGTTGCTCAGAGAAAGAAGCATCAAATTTACTCGATTTAATTCTCAGTTAAAACCATAATTACTGGGTGGTTTGGTGACTTCGGTCTCGGGGGTGATTGGAACTATGTTGGAATGTTTTTGAAATAAATCTAGAATCAAATAATGTCAGAGTGAATGGGGCTTCGTTGTATACAAAGGAAATGATGATCTTCTGCTCTAGAGCCTTTTTGTGATCATGTTTGTTAAAGTCTGCAGATATCTGTGGAGATGAGTGTGGAGGTGAGACTTGATTACTCTTTTAGAAGTGACCTTAAAAGGAGCCTTGATAATATTTGCACCAGACTTGATGGAATTTTCAATCGCTTCGATCTTCGATAAAATTTCCGCCAGTCTTGAAGGAATCTACAATCTATTAGAGAAAAGAGAAAGGGAGAGAAGATATACAACTTGGGATGCTATCAAGGAGTCCCAACACCTGGGAAGGAAGGGTCGTTTCCAGGTGGTCGAGCTGCTTGACACCAAATCAAAAAGAGAGATGTTCTTGAAGATATCCGCTGAAGAACGACTTGATTGGATAAAGTACAAGGGAGTACCATTAAACAAGTGAAGTTATTGATTAAGCATGTTTTTCCCGATGTTGTTTTAATTAGAATTTCGCAACTTTACACTCGTCTATTGAGTTGTTTTGAATATTATTGGATGAATTTTTATTTGTCGTAGAATTGCGACCAGATCAGTTTCATTCTTTTAAAGTACAGCAAGATATCCTGGAAAATACACAAATATGCATAAAGTATTACAGTGGCTTCTTCTGGAGTTCTTATGAACAAGTAGAGCCACTGCTCCTCCCATTGACTCCCCAAACAGATACCTCTTTCTTCCTTTGTTCTTTTCGCTCTCCATGTTTGTGAAGTGGTTCGTGCAGTCCTCAACAACACGACCAAAACTCTTAATGTGGCCCTTAATTAAGGCCTGACGATTTTGCATGGCCCTGAGTAATCTATCCCATATATGGCAAACCCTTCTTTGGCTAGTCTGGTTGCGGTGCTGTTCATGGCGATGCTGCCCCCCATGCCATATCCATGGCAGATGAAGCCAAGGCTTTACGAGATTTATAATTGTCCAGAAGTCATTTGAATGTGAAAGTCTCCATTTCTCTAGAATTTAAGATAAACTCACTTTCGTATTTGGTATTCCGATCCTCATATCACTACTGGCCATGATAGCAGGAAGAAGAAGGTGATAGTAACCAAATTGAGGAAAATGAGGCACCTCATTTTCTTATAAGAGTACGTGGTGGTCAAGTAACAATCCTTATCCTAATACAGGTGATATCGCCTACTTTTTAGCAGTTTCCAACTTGGATTAGGACGATTTAGTGGTTTCCTACTTGGATCAGGAGTAGTGACACTAGTCATATATAACAGAATCTGAGACAGAGTGTAAGGTATAGTGTGAGAATGGGTGGTTGGGCTATTGCTGTGCACGGTGGAGCGGGCGTCGACCCGGATCTACCTCTGGAGCGCCAAGAACAAGCCAAGAAGCTCCTCACTCGCTGCCTCAATCTCGGAGCCTCTGCTCTGCGTGCTGATCTTGCTGCCATTGATGTTGCTGAACTTGTTGTTAGGGAATTGGAAAATGATCCGTTCTTCAATTCCGGGCGCGGATCCGCCCTGAATGAAAATGGCAGGGTTGAGATGGAAGCCAGCATTATGGATGGATCTGGAAGACGATGCGGCGCCGTATCGGGTTTGAGCACCGTCAAGAACCCGATCTCGCTCGCCCGACTCGTGATGGATAAGTCCCCTCATTCCTACCTAGCCTTCTCCGGAGCCGAAAGCTTCGCCAGGCAACAGGGCGTTGAGCTTGTGGACAATGACTATTTCATCACGGAGGAAAATGTGGGCATGCTCAAGATGGCCAAGGAAGCCAACACCATCTTGTTTGATTACAGGGTACCACTTGGGATGGGGAGCCCGATACAGATGATGAACGGGCTCCCCATAAGCGTGTATGCACCCGAGACAGTTGGATGCGTTGTCGTGGACAGCCGTGGCCGCTGTGCCGCGGCTACCTCGACCGGTGGGCTCATGAACAAAATGACAGGTCGCATTGGGGACTCGCCACTCATTGGGGCTGGTACCTATGCTTGTGACCTCTGTGGAGTGTCTTGCACAGGAGAAGGAGAGGCCATCATCCGTGGGACACTGGCGCGTGAAGTTGGTGCTGTTATGGAGTACAAGGGTTTAGGCCTGGAGGAGGCTGTGGACTTTGTGATCAAGAACAGGCTCGATGAAGGAAAGGCCGGACTCATTGCTGTGTCCAACAAAGGAGAAGTGGCTTGTGGGTTTAACTGTTGTGGAATGTTTAGGGGGAGTGCAACCGAGGATGGGTTCATGGAGGTTGGGATTTGGGATCAATAGGTGTTTGCTCTCCTTCTTTTTCCTTGGCTTGTTGAAATAAGAAAGAAAGTGCCTTCTGGATGTGCTTTGAGTTTGTGGTGGTGCTGGAACTGGTGCTTCTGTCTGGTGGGATTCCAATATTAGGAATGCATGCCTTCATAACTTCATTAGGTGTTATTTTTAGTTTTGAGTTTTAACCGGCATGTACACTGTAAGCTTTTTCAGTTTTATGAATCAGTTGTGTATCAGAACTCAGAAGGAAGTTTTAGATTAACTGATAACTGAACACACTTTTAAAAGTAGCATTATAACAAGCTTTGATAAAATTGCCATCAGTCTTGAATAAATCAATAATCTATTAAAGAAAATGGATAGGAAGCGCTTAATAAAGCACAAAATGGATAGGAAGATGTCTAGGGTGATTCATTTTCACAAATTGCCATTTCAAAAATCACCAAGCAGCGAAAGTTGAACTTCAGAAAATACTTGTCAGCAATCACAATTAATCCAAGTGTGCAGACATCAATTATCAAGGAAACATATGACTCGGTCACTCGGTACATTAAGATAGTATCTGTAGCAAACTATTACAAAGTTTTTAATATCATCAGACACTTCAACACATCAGAATAACAATTGATTCACGGATTTCTGGGATTATTTGATAAAACAGGGCCAAGGTTTCACTCTGTCAGAGTAGCCTTAAGCTCTCCATTGTTCTTCAGCTCCAATATAATATCGCATCCTCCTATTAGCTCACCTTTATAATACAGCTGGGGAAAGGTTGGCCAATTTGAGAAAACTTTAAGACCCTGCCTCACCTCCTCATCAGTTAAAATATCGAATGACCCAAAACTCACACCATCTTCTGTCAGGGCATTCACAACTTTGGAACTAAAGCCACATTTCGGAGCATCTGGTGTGCCCTTCATGAAGAGCATAACTGGTGAAGAAGAAATCACTTTCTTTAAACGATCTTCAAGAGTATCTTTCTGAACTATCCCGTTTTCTGCCAAAACCTTCTTGAGTTCTCCACTTTTCTGCATCTCCAACACAATGTCTGATCCACCAATAAGTTCACCCTTGATATATAATTGTGGATAACTGGACCAGTTGGAATGAACTT
Source organism: Argentina anserina (assembly GCF_933775445.1). NCBI lineage: Eukaryota > Viridiplantae > Streptophyta > Magnoliopsida > Rosales > Rosaceae > Argentina > Argentina anserina. The sequence continues at coordinate 2,269,950 of NC_065874.1, read as the reverse complement.
TGAGCCCTTGACGAACTTCCTCATCAGAAAGAATATCAAATGTCTGAAACTCCACCTTTTCTTGTGAGAGAATATCAACTACCTTTCGGCTGAATCCACACTTGGGTTCTTCTGGTCTACCCTTCATAAACAGCATAACTGGGCTTGAGTGAATCAGGCTTTCAAGACGAGAGGTAAGAGTTGAATTCAAACCAGTAGATGCTGAGGTTCCACCTCTTCCAGTTTCAGCTTCAGGCGCTTTTGCCCCATCAACACCAATAGTATCAATACCATGGTCTCTGAAAACTTCCTTTAGTTCACCACTTTCGTGCATTGATATTGCAATGTCGCACCCTCCAAGAAGCTCCCCTTTGCAGTAAAGCTGAGGAAATGTTGGCCAGTTCGAGAACTTCTTCAAACCCTCTCTAACTTCATTGTCTGATAGAATATCAAAACTTCCAAACTTAACCTTCTCTTCCTTCAAAATGTCAACAACTTTTTGACTGAATCCACATTGGGGCGCTTCAGGGTGTCCTTTCATGAAAAGCATGACTGGATTAGCATTAATCAGCTGCTGCAGCCGCTTTTTTAATGCATCACCGCCTCCAATCTTTACCTGGGAAGGCCCATTATCTTTTGCCAACTCTTTGATGGTTTCAAGGATAGTCGGACCTGCAGCCATCCCAAGGCTGGCAGGAGCTGCAGGTTCTCCAGGGGTAACAGACCCAGCAACCTTTGCAACTTTATTGGCCAAACTAGATGGATCTGCACCTTCCAATTTATCGGCAATCTTACCATCCTAACACAATAAATGCAGAAGGAGAAATTTTAGTAAAAGAGATTGTATCACAATCCCTCCGCTAAATAAAATAAAGAGAGTACAAACAGTAGAGTTAAGAATAGATATATAAGAGCAGGAGATCAGAAAGAGATAATGGAATACATTGCAGAAGCTTACTGGTGGCAAATGCTATTTACCAACTTATGACAGTGCCACTTTCAAAAATACATGGCGAGCATACTATTGTACCCATATATACCAATTTTTACTGTCGCATTATCCCCCTTGGCCACCATACTCAAAGTTCTACCTACTTCTCTCATTAAGCCTCGTTACAGCATCTAAAAACTAAGCTTTTAATTCATTTTCCAAACACTCATCACACAATCATTCTGTAAAAAGTAGTATATCCTAACAGGCTTGACCATTTTTCAATGCACACACAGCACATGTCACATATACACCTGGAATTGCAGCAGTACAAATCACTGCAGCAAAGTCTATCAAATCCCGTAAAACCACTACCGGATGGTTATTTCAACAGATGAAAATCCGTTTTCTTGGCAACAAGTTCATTGCCTTATGATCCTTACTCCATTCCCAATCACTAAAACTACATTTCGAAATTCCATTACTAGCAAAGCTATTACCATCAATACAAACAATCATATACTCACGCTATCACATTCGAAAGCTAAACAGATACACTAACACATCAAAACAAGCCAACTAAGATCACTGCCACAATCAAATCACTAAGAAAACACTTCAACACCCAACAAGCATCTATATACCTTGGCAAACACGAAGAAGGGCACAGCAGAAACAGCAAAAGCCTCAGAAATCTCAGGCTGCTCCTCAGCCTCAACCTGAAAATCCACACCACAAATTCAATCAGAGAAACTAAAATCCATAAAAGGGTTTATACAAAACACAAGCTTGGGTTCAGAGCAAGAAAACGACACGTACCCTCACGAAATGGGCATGAGGGAAATCAGTAGACAGATGCGAGAAGACTTCGTCCATGTGCTTAGAGGCCTCACACCATGAAGCCCAGAAGTGAAGCACAACCGGTGCGCCACTCTGGACCAACCCATCAAGCTCCTGCTTCGATTTCACGTCCTTCACTGACCCACCACCCATTGAGCTCTGAATTGCAAAACCCAGAAGCCAAAACGCCGAGAGGGAGAGAAAGGCTGAGGCTTTGGTTTAGGGTTTTATGTATGATCAGAGAAGAGTGGTTTTACAGAAGAAAGAAGAAGACGTGGGCGTAAATATTCAGCCTTTGAGGAATCATAGTGTGGAGGCTCTGTGTTGTAAGATCTGGACCGTCGGTTTTGTTGATTCTTTATTCTTTTTGGGGTGATTTGACTTTGGTTTTGATTCTCTATGGTGGGTTCTACTGATGGGCATGTGTCCCAATGGTGGTACACGACTTGTCACTAGCATCAAGATTTTTGGCGAATGAGTTTGAGCTTTACATTATGTAGAATGTTACCCTTGTTACAAATTATTATTGCCCGAATGAGCTTAATGGAGAACAAGCTCGGAAGTGTTTGATCCCTTAAAAGGGGAGGAGGAGACTGCTTGATTCGGGCATGATGGGTCAGCTTTCTAACAAGCAGAAGACTCGGTTGCGCATTTCAAGGAATTAGTTGAATAATAAACTAGTATGAAACTAGCTAATGCCTATAATTTTCTGATTTGGGACATGTATTGCAAACCATGAATCAAATGTTGAATCAATAATGTAATGTCAAATGGATCATGCTAAAAACACTAAAAAAATAAGCCTCAAATGTGAATTCCATCTCAATTCCTTTCCTTCTACAAGGCTTCATTTTTCTATCAGAAACAAAAACATAAAAATAAGCCTCAAATGTGAAGTCATCTCAATTCCTTTCCTTCTACAAGGCTTCATTCTATCAGAAGCAAAAGTACCCACTCTTCACCTTTCTTTTTCGTCACCATCTATTTTGATGGTCCATGTGTCACTACTTTTTTAGGAAAGATAACTTCTTTGGGTTAATACTGTCCAAGTGAATTAGTAGTGTCCCAGAATTTTCTGCTTCAACCCACTTGATCGATTCTTCCTCCAGAAGCCTCAAAACCTGTGTCAATTGACAATATGAATGTAAAATATCGAGCATTATCAAAGATAAGCAGCAAGTGTAAATGGCAAGATCATACTGCTAATCTTCTCCGGGATCCTTTCTTGGCATCTCCCTCCTTTGTATCAATAATGACCTTAAGATGCTTGATTGCTGATCAAAAGGACAAATTAACAAATTCAATTAATACGGAAAAATAGTTATAGAAAAGGGATATTAATGCATAACCACTTACATGGGATACCAGCAAATGAAGAAATATGACACTTCAAAAGACGTATCGCCTCCTTGGCACCACCATCCTGCAAGTCAAGCACTATATCCCCTTGTGTCTCAGCTTTTCTGACGAGAACCCCAACGAAAAAAAAAAGTTTTAATGTTAGAACCTTGAAACCACCCTTAACCAATGTCCTAAGAGTATACAACAACAGAAAAGAACAAAGAAAAAATCATTTTAAAGATGCTGACCCAGGTTTAAAGATCATTAGATTTGACTCCTCATCCGCATCACGTGCCTTTTTCTGGAAAAAATGTCCCTGTAATACCAGTACATTAGAACATGATAAATTCATCTAAAAAGAAATAAAATTGATTTATAGCAAGGTTGGTTGGAAATTCATGTAAGTGCTAAAGTAAAGCTATTTGGAAAGTTATTAGAAGCCCAATATCTGATTACTTTGTCATGACAGTAAGATGGAGATGGAGTCTTTACCTGTTCCATAAGTTTGTCTGCTCGAACACGATCTCCCTTGGAAAATGCGTCTACAGCCTAACATAAGAAAACTGATATCTTTACCCCATATGATGTAAAGTTACAAGACTACCAAGAGCAACTACTATGCGTATTTAATGTATTTCAAATAAATGGAATAAACTAAGCCACTTACTGCCTGGTAATACTCTTTCGTTGTACTCCGATACTCTTTAACACTTTTTCGAAGAACCTGGTACCTATCTTCCTCATCTGCATCTGCAATTATAGCACAGTTATAAAGGATTAAGAAAAGATACAAGCACAAAGCAAGGAGTGTGTCCCTTAGGGATCCAATTTTTTAGACATGATTTGGATTTAGTAAGCAATGACTGAATTCCAAATAGCAGTCTCCTATTTACAACACAGACGGATCCAACAAGTTCCGCTTCATACAAGGTACACAGGAGACACCAGTAATCCAGTATAGATTCAAGGGTGCATACCATCCTCAGTATGATGCTGTTGATAGACCACAGGTGTCTTGCGATCTGAAAACGAATCTTTTGGAGGTTCCAGCACCAAATTACCGTAGTTTGCACCCCTCGTTGGTCTTACTATTCTTTTTGTTGGTAGCTCTGGCACCTCAAGTCTATCAGGAGTTTTGAAGAGAGCACCCAAAAGTTCCTTATGTAGATCAAATCTCTCCTTTTCTTCTACATTCGATTCTATTCCATATGTATTTACAGCCCTATCGACATTACTGCAAGAAGATGCACACAGATAAGTCAGACTGATGATTGTATAACCCAAGAATCTTAAAATGCTCATCACTTTCTCCCTTCTACTCTTCACACCACAAACACTGAATAACTAGTAAGATAACAAAAGTAAGAAAATTAATACCCTTCAGTAGAATTTATGTGCTCTCCCTGTGAAGGTTCTTCCAATGTCAGACATGAGCCTGCAGACTGAACAATAATCTAAGATAAGACAATAACGTACTAAAGTAGCAACTACAAACAGACCCAAAAATAATAATAATATTAAAGGCATCACAATTACTAATCTATGCTTGACAGATTTCTGCCTCGTCTCTTAGTTTTCTTCTTTAAAATATGTATACTGGGTGAGGACATCAAGATAAGGGCTACAGAAATGAGGTCTCCTAACAAGCAGTGTATAAAAATTCGTGATGACTTAGGTCTCCTATGAAATTTTGAAATTCTAAAGATTGATAACATGTTAGGAGTACATCAGAACTACCTTTTAGAGAAAATTGAGCACCCTTCGAGATAAACTTGGAGTATACATCATTGAAGCATAATAACATATCATTGTAATTCAAAATAAATAAAAAACATAAAAGCTAATACCATCTTGTTTAGACTCCTAAATGCTTGTAAATATCACTGACCTTATCATTGGAGTTACCGAGGACTTCATTTATTTCATCCGAGGCTGATGTTGACAAACTAAATAGATTTTTCATGCTCTGAATGGTAAATAAAACAAATAAATAATAAGTCATTGCTTAGAAGGAACACTTATATGTGTATACATCTTGCCAATGTCTAGCAGCAAACAAAATAATAGGTACATTATTAGGGAAAAACTTGAAAGATTACATTACTCAATAGACTGCACAGGAAAGAGAAAAGAAAAAAGGAAGAAGAAAAACATAACAAACAAACAAATCACCATAGGTGTAAAGAAACAGCCATTGAGGTAGAGGTGAAGATTGGGTATTTAGTCAGATATAGACAAGAAAATTCACATGTGGGCAATGCAGGTACAGTCTGATAGGCTACAATCAAACAACTGTACGGTAGTCGACAATAACATCTCCCCTACTTGGTTTTCCATTAATTATGAAAGTTTCTTTAAAACACATAGAAGAGAAAAGAAAAGAAAAATCAACACAGCATTGCATATTCTATGTCCATTAAGAAACCTATCAAACCAAATGAAATATATATCCAAAACTTTCCACAAATACACCATATATAATTACAAGAAATATGACAGAAGACAGAGAAAGGCCTCAGTAATGTTGTATACCTTCTCCATATCATATCCACAGCTATCTGCATAAAGAAAGCCAGATTAGTGTCCTTACATTATGATCCCTGAAAGAAACTACTCAACTGTCGCAGCAACATCAACAAAAATACAATACATTCGAGATTCTGACAATTCATTCAAGATTATTATCAACATACCAATCACTGATAAAACACAAACACAGCAATCTAACTACTCAACTGTCGCAGCAACATCAACAAAAATACAATACATTCGAGATTCTGACTATTCATTCAAGATTATTATCAACATACCAATCACTGATAAAACACAAACACAGCAATCTAATCAGTTTCATTCTTTTACTCTCATCCTTTTTTTCTCTCACTCATTAGCAATGTATATCATGCCACATTAGATTTGAACCATCCTAACAGTTTCCACAACAATGCCAAACACCTTCATGCTAGATAATCATAATCAATGTAAAAACAAACACTCAATACTACTTTTCGGGTTTGGATTCATTACCAAGGACATCTCGAATCAAATCCCTATCGAGTTTGTACCCATCTCCAAGCATTGTGAACAGAAAGTCCTCCATGTCCTGATGAAGCACACCATCCCCAGACGAACAAGACTCCGCCTTTTCCGCCCAACTCTCCGGCATCGGCAACACCTTGGGCTTCGTGTCCGCCTCACCTCCATTACAACGCGACGTCGTCGTTCTGTTCACATACTGCTTCCCCATAACATCCGACACACTCCCAATTGAAACCGGCCGGTACTTCTTCTTCTTCTTCTTCTTCGAACCCTTTGAATTATCCGACGTCGTTTTGTTGTTGTTGTTGTTCTTCTTCTCGATCACAACTCCTCCCGACGAGTCTTCGCCGGCGGAGAGCGCGAGAGACTCGGCGGCGGCCTCGGCGTTCTTCCCGGCCTTGCAATAAGCATAAGCGATTTCTTCGATCGTAAACGAAGGGCCGAAGGCGTCGAGCAGAACCGTCAAGCCCTGTTCGTCGTTGAAGTTCGCAGCGCCATTGAAACCCGAAGCTTCCATTTTTACAATCGGAGAAGAAATCCCCCAAATCGAATTCTTGGGTTTTCAGAATCGGAAAGATAACTGAATCCGAGAATTTCAGAGGAAGACTCCGATTGGCGTTCTGGGTGGTTTAAAGATTGGAGCTTTTTGAAGAAAGGAATCGTCTTTATGGAACCTACCTGAAGAAGAAGAGAGGAACAAAGAGAGAGAGGGATGGGTTTGTGATTACCGTGAGGAATCCATGAAGAAGTTATGAGCTTTTTTGAGTGTGGACTGTGGAGGATAGAAGAAAAATTGAAGTATTGAAGATGTGAAAGACGGTAGGATGGTCCTCATTGCCTAAATGCTAGGAGAAGAAGAGTGACATGCTTTTGGCGCCTTCCTTGCATTCGGAGACTTCTGTGAGTCACTCAGATGCTCTGATTATGATCCAACTTCTCAAGGAAGTTTGGTGTGACATGAACTTCTGAAGGAAGTCTGGTGCGACACATTTTCTAATGGGTGGCCTTTGTGAAAGTTTGATAGGACTGCACTGGTAAATTTAAAGAGCGGAGCGGATGAAGTGTGGCAATGGTTGTTAGATTACTGTCCGAGAAAACAAGATTATGCCTTTGAAAGAGTCGTCACGATATATGTCTTTGGATATTTTTTAACCAAATTATCATAGGTTAATAATATCAATCCGTTACAACATAAATTTTTGACCAAGTTATCATAGGTCTTGTGACGATAATGATGTCAGTCTGTTACAAAATTTGTAACGTGTGTGAGTGCGAGTAATGAGTTGGTTTATGTATGAAAATTTACTTATTTTACTAGAATTATTAGATTACTATTGGGGACAGATTATGTATTTTAAAAAGCTTCTCTCGTTCAGAATTAGAATTAAACGATGACATAATTGGAATTTTATATATATAATATCACTCTACCATACAATACCGGTTGAAACTTTACAATTATGATAGAACTTATTCATACATTAATCATTTTATGTAGTCATACAGTATTCACCTTAAAGTTCATTATATAATTTCAATTCTCGACCTAGCAATTCCACAATCACTCTTTAGCTCAGTTGTTTTATGCAAATTCCAAAATATACTCATACTATCTAAATTAGTTAATTGATATATTGTAGGAAACTAAATGTGGCTGATAGATTCTGTTTAATTAAACAAATTGAAGATGTTGTTACTGCTAGATACAACAATATATATGTTATAGAACAACTTCTAAATTCATGTTAATCGATATGTTTATCCCAACTGTATTTCTTAGGTTATGGGTTCGAATACTGTTTTTTCAAAAGAAAATGGTTTAGAGGTTATGATGAATGAATAATGAAACTAATGTTGACTCTATCCTATTAAAACGTTTAAGGGGCATTGTATATTTAAATCTCACAAAGCTCAACTTCAAGCCAAAAACAAACCTCTAAGGCCCTATGTATGTTTTTGGTGTACGGCAACTAGTCCCTACACTCGCCGACCATTAGACCATCTCTGGACTCAACGAATCTAACCTCTATCAAGATCCAAGAACAATGGCTCAACGCCTCAACAGATTTTCAAGGTCTCGGCATGCACCTTGAAAATTTGAAAAAAAACAAAAAAAACTGTGTATATAGTGAATGACCAAGAAATCCGGTTCAAAACCCTATGTCTATGGTCACATATACATCATGATTCCTGGTTTTCATAACCAAATGCATCAAATGCTTCGCTTCATTTGTGCGTCCCTCATCAAACTGCCAACTTCATGGCCATTTTCAGTGAAACAAACTCTGCGCCTGGCTATATAAACAAACTGCTTAATCCGCAGAGCTTGCAACAACGAAGATGGCAACAATAAAATGGGCATGCATGACTTTCTTACTATTTCTTAGCTTGGGAGTTGGTTCTGCTGGTAGAGCCCAAGTGCTTGATAATGATAACCCAGAAAAGTTTGTCTTGGGTGGACATATTGGTTTGAATCCAGGGTTCCACCTTGGAGGTATTATTGACGCAATACTTGGCCACAATAGTCCCCAGACTCCTCCCACCCCATCACCCAGCCCAACTGAGACCTCTGCCGCCAGAGCCACAGATGGTTATGGTGAAGGTGGAGGCTACGGAAGTGGCCAAGCAGCCGGTGGCAGCTTTGGTAATGGTGGAGGCGGCGGATGGGGTGGAGGCAGTGGCAGCGGAAGCAGCGGTGGATGGGGTGGTGGAGGTGGCGGCAACGGTCAATACCGTCACCGAGAGGGTGATGATTGTGGTGACCAAAGTGGTTGTGATAGCAGGGACCAAAGTGGCAGTGATTGCGGTAGCCAATGTGGTGGTCAGGGTGGTCACCAAGGTGGCAGCGGTTGCAGGGGTGAATGTGGCGGCAGCGGTCAAGAATGTCACCAAGGTGGTGATGATTGCGGCGACGAAAGTGGACACCAAAGTGGCAGTGATTGTGGGGGCCAATGTAGCCGTCCTGGTGGCGGCCACGGCAACACCCCAAGCATTGTCGTCCCTGGTTTTGACTTTGGTGGTGCGATTGGCGGTGGGATTAGTGGTGGAATTAGTACTGGATCTTCCGGCGGTCTATACTGCACTCCCATTGATTGCCGAGGTAATAACTGCTATGGAGTTCGTTTGTACTTTGATAATTCAAATGATCCCACATTGGCTGGAAGCAACGGTCAAAAACCAAATATGAACCATGAAGAGGAGGACAAACACAGTTTGAATGCCCTGGCTGATGTCCATGCTGCACCACCAAGCGCAGCCGCCGCATCATCACGGATCAGACCTCCGTCACCACCACTCAATATCCCAGCAGCATCAAAACCAAATCAACCAAAATCTTATGCCCTAGAACAGGATCTAAGCATGGTCCCAAAACCGTCACCAGTATCAGACTAGAATCCTGGTGTGAGCTATAGTAAGCTGCTATATATGAATAGCTGAATAAGAACCTGTATTGAGAATTATAATGACGCAAGAAGCATGTAAAAATTATAACTCGCATAGTCTTAAGTAGTGGAGTTATTATATATAGAGTTCTCAACTACTCATTAGCAGGCTGTGGTGATTTTTATTTCACTTCATTGCTGTTGATCCTAGTAGTGATCTCCTTGCTTGACAGCAGTTGCATTCGCCCAATTCTGTCCACTACAGGTGCGTGGAATGCTAGGTAATCACATGAATAGATCCACCTGAAAAGCAACTTCACAGATGTTGCCACTCTCATCTTCACGTGCAATTGCCATTACCTTGTGTAGCGGATGAATAAAGCTCATCAAACCACTTGCATTTGTGAATATGCAGCCTGTTTGGACCAAATTAGTAACACTTAATGCATAGAAATCTAAAACACAAAAAGGTGCAAGGAATCACAAACAGCAATTTGGAGTCACCTGGAGGGAAAGTTCCCACAAGCTTCTCTAATGATGTCGAGTTCGTGGGAGCAGACTAGAGATCCATCACCTGTCATTCCGCAGTGAAGTTCAACGCTTCCATCTCAGTCCTAACATGCTATGTCTTATAAATAAGATGTTTAAATTCCGAAAAGAAACTACAGAAATATAAAATCAATGTTGAAGACCAATAGTAACTCACCCTGGCTGTGAAAAGGGTACCAGAACTACCATCAAAGAGGATAAATGCGAACTTTCCTTGCAAATCTTTTATGACTTCATCAGGTGGGTAGGGTGCTCGATCTCTTAGGACTTTACAGACTTCAACAACAATCATGGCTTCTGTTGCAAGCCTTGGAAGGCCATAGTATCGTCTCAGGTCACAAGTGTTCTCCAAAGTCCCAATGAAAATACAGAAGACATTGTCTATGACTACAATTGACCTGCAAAATACCAAACAACACTATTAAGAGCACCAAAACACACGCCTACCAGATACGCAAAAGGTTGAAATTCAGCCTCTTTCATTCATGTCTACCCCGAAAACTAGCATAATCGTATACTTTGCATATTACAGTTCTTGCTCAAAGGTCACAAGGAAGCCCAAAGATTGCAGAAAAGCAATAACAAGATCAAATACAAGTACCTTGGATGAGAATGCTTCTCATCGTCATGAGCCAAAGCCATGAAACTTCCATCTGAAAGGTAGTACACAGTACACTCCGGATGTGATGATTGAAAAACCTTCAAGATTTCTTCCTTGGTCTTTGCCTTGTCCAACCCAGTTGAAGGAAGCCCCAGTTCTACAGGAAGGTTTCCTATTACCTTGTCGAAAACAGTCAACATGTTTCAGCAAAACCTCCAACAACATGCAACTGCTATCGCCTTAATGGAGCTAGTTCATAACTCCCTTGGCTATCAGCTATGTTTCCACATTCTTATCTCAACGGGATGTAACTGGTATATACGTTGCTAGCTGACAAGGGTTTGCGTAAGGCCTATACATGTGGCAGCTTCCAGGTCTACATGGGAGAAAACGTGTAGTCTGCTCTAAGCAATAAGCCTGAGACTAAGTATATATGGTGTCAAAAAGTTTTGTTTGTATATGGACTGAGGATGGTTCCAGATTCACAGTAGGAAATTATAGATCTGTTATTTCCAGTAAACAGTGATAGGTTATTAGAATCTTTTTGATGAAGCATGAGTCAAATTTTATATTTTACGGGTATGGTTGGGGTTTCTGGTGGGAAATTGGAAATTTGAATTTATTATCTGTGTCTAAGGCAAACTTGAAGTTACCGGCATGCTCACTATAGTATGTTACTGTAGTAAATAATAGTATTCAGTATTCACATCAGTGCTAGTGAAATCGCGACATCAACAAGATCGCGAAAGAACTGACAGGAGATACAAGGCATGATTTCATACTCATAATGGTGTTTCTGTAATCATTGAAATGATGAAATTATAGACAAAAAGGTGGCAAAATGTACAGATTTCAGCCACAGTAAGATTGATGACTGCGATTTTACAAAATGACAATCTAGATAATCATTGCCATGTTTGTGTTTGTGTGTGAGTATTAACAAGGATCACTAACCAGAAGACGGGCCATTTTACTTGATGTATGCAACTGTACAACCATAATTCATTGGACTTTCTGCTTCAAACTTGGCTACTCGTGGATGTTTCCTTAAAATTTCAAGTGCTCGCTCTTTGATAACCCCTGTGCCCATACCATGTACAACAAAAAGAACTGACTGAGACTCTCTAGCAGCAATAGCCATGTCCAAATTGTAAGAAGCCTCCTCTGCCCTCATGCCACGGAGATCCACTGTGTTCTTTGATGTTTGTACTGCTGGACTATAAGAAACCTCCCCATCTTTGCTTTCAGCAGTTAGGCTCTGCCGAACCTACATTGTCAAACATAGCTATGAGGCTCCATTGAATTTGATGCATCTACATGACAAATGGTCAAAACCGCAAAACAAACTTGATGGTACTAGCAAAAAATTCAATGTGGCATCCCCTCATTGTCATGGATACAAACATGCATCTCCAGTAAAGATGCAGCCTGAGATAGACAAATGGATTATTGCTGCCCATGTATAAATATTACAGTTTTGATATACTTATCACCAAGTATGTAACTATGGAAGTTCATAACAGCTACTGCTGTGAAGTAGAGTCAAAATGAACTGCAATAAAGTATATCGAATAAGTAGGAGCACAGCATACCTGCCGCTTCAAACGTGGGGCAGAATTCGTCGTGGCAGTCTTATCACTACTAGGAATAGCTCTGATCTCATTACTCTTCAACCTAACCTTAATTTTACCATATTGAACCAGCACTGTCCCATCATCTCCAGGTGCCTCAACTACAGTAGCTACCTTATCTCTGAGTCCCTTCAAATAGACTTTTTCCCCATATTGAGGTGTGTATGTGGTCTCAGATGTCTCACTCACCAAAAATCCATCTTTAGGACTGTGAGCCTCAATAATAGATGCAATTGCAGCTTCTGATTTTTTAATCAGCAAATTCAACTGATCAGTACCAGCATTTTTCATCCGATTATCAAACTCATGAAGCACAGCTTCCAACTGAGATTTTACAATCTTCAATTCTTTCTGAATCTGTAGGGATTCTTTTGCCATAAGCGCTCTCTTGCGCTCGTCAAGATCTTCTGCCTCATCTTGGATCTACAATCAAATACAAGAAAACTAATTAAAGACGTATTAACAACTCTAGTTATCTTCCAGTATCATAGCTAATACTAGCAAGATACATCGCCAATAAAATCATGCCACTAAATATTATGCTGATAACTCTCAAGTTGAAAACAAAAGTACCAAAGGCAAAACTTAATCTTGACCATAACAATTGGTAAAGAGAAAGTGCCGCACAAAAAAATATATATATCAGCAGGCTTGCAGCAGAATTAATACAAGTCTGTCCAGACTATAATACCTCATGATAAATATCCCGGGTTTCTGAATGAAGAGATGCCGCCATCTTCGCCTGAGCTTCCAGTCTGTTTCTTTCCTCTATTAATGACTGATATAGCAAACCTTTACGCTCTTGCTGCTTTTCTGGCCTTAACCTTTCCACCCAATCTTTTGCACGTTCAATTATTTGTTGGTTAAAACCAATTGTTTTAGCAATACTCAATGCATTAGAGTCACCAATACTTCCCCACAGGACCTGATAAGTTGGCTGTAAGGTTTCTGGAGAAAACTCCATGGCTGCATTTTCAAATTGGTGATCTGTTTCTTTTAGAAGACTTAAGTCCGCATAATGAGTAGTAGCAACAGCTAAGTTAACTCGATCTTTGAGATATTGCAATATGCTAGTAGAGAGAGCCACGCCTTCTGAAGGATCAGTTCCACTACCAATCTCATCAATGAGGACAAGTGATTCTTTTGATGCGACTTCCAAAATATTACGGATCCGTGATATGTGTCCACTAAATGTTGAGAGGCTTTGCTCCAGGGACTTCAATTGAAAAACCACAGTCAGACTAAAATGAAAAACGTAAGGAATCAAGAATTTACTGACATGAATAAGGTGCTACCTGTTGATCTCCAATATCAGCTAGAACAAGATCAAACCACGGAAGCTTTGGCTGGCTTTTAGCAGGCAGATACATTCCGGCTTTTGACATAAGAGATGCCAGGCCTAAAGTTTTCATAGAAGCTGTTTTCCCACCAGTGTTAGGCCCTGAGATTACAACCACTCGGGTTCCATATCCAATTTTGATATCTATTGGCACTGGAAAATCAGATACACCACTAGATAAACTCCGATAAGCCATTTTTACATCATTTCCATCTTTGGAGGAAAGTGAGCTTCTAGAACTGGATGCAAGGGAACAAGACAAACTTTTAAGAGATGACTCAAGGAGCAAAGGATGTTGTATTCCTTCAATATCTACTGATATCCCCATCTCAGCTCCTTCCTTATTGAAATCTTTCCCATCCTTGGAACTGAAAATTGGGCGTACCCCATTAATCCACTGAGCATAAGCAGCTCTCGCAAAAGCAAGATCAACTTCTACAATCTTATCCAACAAATAAACTATCTCCGCTTCTGACTTTGCAATTTCTGATGTAAGGAAGCTCAAAATGCCAATCTCCTCAGCCTTCTCAGCATTCGACAGCCTCACTTCCATGTTGTTCAACTCCACCGCCTCACTCGGCTCCATAAAGTACGTCACGCCAGAACTACTAGCATCCAACACAACCCCATCGGGGACCAAATACTTGTACCTAGCCCTAACACCCACGCACATCCTCGCCCTGCGCTTTGTCACCAAAGGACTATCAATCCCGCCTGCCTTAAATATCTTAAACGACATTTCCTTCAACAATGCATCCAATTTCTCCATATTCCTCTTCTTCTCAAACCTAATGATCTCCAAGTCCTCACTAGCCGTGTCGAGAATCTCCGAAAGATTGCAGTCTATGCACAGCCCTATAGTCCTCTCCAGCTTCACTAGAAAATCACAATCCTCAAGTATTTCTAGCAATGGCAAGTACCTAATGTATAACTTAACAACAAAACAAATCATCACTACCTAAGATCATGAACTAAAATGAAGTACTAATTATGATTATTCAAAGCTTAATTAACACCAATACCTATTGGAATTTGCTTTCGAAGCTAGGGATTTGAGCTCCTCGAACAAGGCCTTGGCGGCGATCAGAGTCCTCCGAACGGAGCAGAGCTCGTTGATAGTGAGCAATTTCCCGGACACGGCGGCGCTTACGATCTCCGAGACGTCCTCAATGGAGTGGAAATCAGGCGGCGGAGAACCGATCGCCGCGATGGCGGAGACCGCGGCGGCGGTTTGGTCTAGAAGCTTCTGGCTCTCGGATTTGGACTTCCCGAGGGGGATTTGGGCCTTGTGCGCGGCGGAGAAGCCCATGGAGGTGGAGGCGAGGGCGGAGAGGCGGTTGCAGACGGAGGCCCATTCGAGAATCTCGAGGGTTTCGGACTGGAGGGAGTGGGCGAGGTGGTTGGGGTTTGAGTCGGAGAGAGAGAAGTGAGCGGCGGCGGCGGGGGGTTTGGAGAAGAGGGTTGAAGATTTGGGGACGAAGAAGGTTAGGTTGAACGGAGTGAGAGAGCTGAGCATCTTATCCGGTTTTAAAAACTTTGGAGGCAAACACGGTATATATCATCACTTCGCGCGCCGGTTCAGCGACATCCGTTCAATATAGTAACGACATGTCGTTTTGTGATCTTAGACTTGAGAATCTTATATGAACACATACCGAGCTCCTAATATAAATTATTTTCAATTGTTAAATCGTACGTACAAGAAACCAGAAATTGGAAAATCGACAGACATGCCCAACACGAAGGAACAATCTGCCCAACACTGGTAGTCCTCGGTTCGTCCAAATTTTAGATAAGCTTCGAGATTGCTAGCTAAGGAGAGCAAAGAAATTACCTGCGCTTCCAAAAGGAACGAGTTGCACTAAGGTGGAGGACTCATCTTGTCGCAAGATTAGGCCACATGTAACGATTTTGGGAATCAAATCCATGACAAGTCATAATCAGAAAAAAAAATGAGAGAAATTTTAAAAAAATTAACTAAGAAAATAAAGTAATAAATTGATATTGATTTTTGGATGTCATTACAAAGAGAGTAAACTGTCTTATATAATAATAGACAAAACTCTAAAAACCCGTTTAAAAGACTACTCGAGTCCAATAACTCGTTACAAGGACGCTCAACCCATAGTATATTATATAGACTCGTTACACCACACAAAACCAAGATAGAAGAAGAAAGGTGTAGACACATGAAATTTAATGAAGTAAATTATCTTCGTTAAATAATTAAATCGACCAAGAGCCCGACAAAATTGCACACGTGACCAAAAGTCAACAAAGTTGGTGCGGATCCGAATAAAACTCGTGTCAGCACATAAACGGATGATCGTAATCGAAGCTACGTGATTCCGAATTGCATCAGAAAATTGAATGTCATTGACGATTCGAAATGGTAATCGGACATTTGATTAAATTAATAAATTTCTTAACAGTCATAATTAAATCAATTATTTTCTGTTTAATTTAGTTATGAGAATAACTAATTTTAAATTAATCGGAAAATACATATTGATTTAATTATACAATTAAGGAATTTATTATTTTAAGTGTCATTAAAATATTCTATAAAATAGAAACTTTGACACTATAAATAGCCCTTCAACATGAAGAGAGGGAGAGGATTTTTTTGAGACTTGGAGAAGAAGGAGAGAAATCACTCGAGCAAGAATCACTCTCGACAAATCCCGAAGTCTCTCAAGTCCACGAAGATCATCAAATCCACGAAGAATCATCAAGCGGCCAAATCGCTCGTTCTTCCTCAAATCCAAATCCAACCTCAAGTCCACGAAGAATCATCAAGCGGTCAAATCGCTCGTTCTTCCTCAAATCCAAATCCAACCTCAAGTCCACGAAGAATCATCAAGCGGCCAAATCGCTCGTTCTTCATCAAATCCAAATCCAACCTCAAGTCCACGAAGAATCATCAAGCGGCCAAATCGCTCGTTCTTCATCAAATCCAAATCCAACCTCAAGTCCACGAAGAATCATCAAGCGGCCAAATCGCTCGTTCTTCATCCAAATCCAATCCAAACTCAAGTCCACGAAGAATCATCAAGCGGCCAAATCGCTCGTTCTTCGTCAAATCAAATCCAAATCAAACTCAAATCCTCAAGATCAAGTGCATGTCACCCTTGAGCCAAATCACATACGGAGATAGAATCAGAGGAGTTCACCAAAGATTGTAACCCCGCGCTTGATATTCATTAAATCACATTTTATTTGTACACGTGTCTGCATTCTTGTTGGTTTTCAGATCATCGTTCTACAAATTGGCACGCCCAGTGGGACATTTTTGGCCTCTCATCTCATTCTCCGAAGAAATCCTTCATTTGTGCGATGGCTTCCAAGAACAACCAAGCCGTTCCACCGAAGAAATCCAAGTCCACAACCGCGAGGTCAAACGGAGAGGCCGAACCGGTGAAGAAGTCCAAGCAAACATCCTCCAAATCAAAGAGTGAACCGATTGCCCTTGTCACCCGGAGCGTGGCTAAAGCTCAACCCACGACGTTCATGGCACTTGCTAGTAAGCCTCGTCAACCAGTCATCACCTTGGAGAGCTTGGGAGCAATAGAGCATGCCTTTCAAAGCGGGAAGAAGCAAGTGTCAAAGGAGAAGGAGCCAAGTGAGCAATCTCTTCTACCCGTTCATGGTGATGGCCCTATCCTAGAAGACGTTTTCTCTGATGACGAATCAAGCACGGCATCATACCATGGAAGTCCCAAAGAAGATGGCGATAACTTCCGTTCTATGACACATGAATCCTCTTCTGACAATGCGCAGGTCTTGGTGATGGGGGCATCCACAGTCGAGGAGCAACTCTCCAATCTGTTGGAGATGGTTGAAAAGCTCACCCGAACGGTTGAAGAAAAGGATGTGCAAATCGCTGAGCTCTATAGCAAGTTGGAAGATCAAAATGATGAGAACTCCACCAAGGGGTCGCCTGGCAGGAGCAAAGTAAATGAAAAGGGAGAAACGTCCAAGAACGATGGCGACTCGCTTGGTTCCTTATCACTCCAGCAATTGCAAGACATCATCACCAACTCAATTCGGGCTCAATATGGAGGTCCTTCTCGTGACTCAATCACTTACTCCAAACCTTACACGAAGAGGATCGACAACTTAAGGATGCCGCGGGGGTATCAGCCACCGAATTTCCAACAATTTGAAGGTAAAGGAAACCCAAAGCAACATGTTGCCCACTTCGTGGAGACTTGCAGTAACGCCGGGACAGAAGGCGATCACCTTGTCAAGCAATTCGTTCGCTCGTTAAAGGGAAATGCCTTCGAGTGGTATACAGACTTAGAGCCAGAGTATGTTGACAGTTGGGACCAAATGGAGCGCGAGTTCCTTAATCGATTCTATAGTACAAGGCGAACGGTGAGCATGATGGAGCTAACTAACACGAAGCAACGGAAGGATGAACCCGCGATCGGCTACATCAATAGATGGCGCTCACTTAGCCTTGATTGCAAGGATCGACTGTCAGAGGTGTCAGCCGTTGAAATGTGCATCCAAGGCATGCACTTTGATTTGTTATACATCTTGCAAGGAATCAAGCCTCGTTCTTTCGAAGAGTTGGCTACTCGAGCCCACGACATGGAGCTAAGCTTGGCAAGTCATAAGGGAAAGAATGAAACCCTGGTCGACCAACGAAAAGACAAAGCCTTCGGAAGCAGATTTGACAAGGTTGTGAAGAAGCCTTCCAAAGAATCAATGTTCATCAATACTGCACCAGTTAAGATCTCTACGCGGGATAAGAAAGAATTTAATAAGGTGGAACCTCCTCGAACCTACGATAGGAGTAAACGCACGTTAAAGGAGATGGAGCGAAAGACGTACCCGTTCCCAGACTCTGATGTGGCGGGCATGTTAGAAGATCTGCTCGAAAACAAGATAATAGAGCTTCCGGAGTGCAAACGTCCAGAAGAAATGCATCGAGTCAACGATCCGAAGTATTGCAAATATCATCGCCTCGTTAGTCACCCCATAGAGAAGTGCTTTGTTCTCAAGGATTTGATAATGAACCTCGCCAAGCAAGGGAAGATTGAGCTGGACGTTGACGACATTGCTGAAGTCAATTGCACTACCGTAACATTCGGGTCGTTCGAGCCAGTTCCACTCCCTTTTCACCCGATGAAAGCACCGTTTTGTTTCATAAAGGAGGCGCGTGAACATAAGAAGACCAAAGAAGTTAAAGAATGTCCTGCTTCCACGCCTACCCTCCAAGTTGCCTCTAATGCCGATGATGAAGGATGGATATTGGTCACCCGAAGAAGAACTCGCAAAGGTATGATGTTAAATTCATCGATTGCCCAACCAAACCATAAGAAGTCACCTCCACGACGGGTGGAGAACGGACGAGGGCGTTTTGAGACGAAAGTTGTTCCATATTTGTGGAAGCCTCTTCGCCGGAACTTGTCAAAAGAACACTTGCCGACAAAACAACCGAATGTCACTTCAATGGCCACAAGTTGTGAAGTTAGCTCCAAAGAAGACGAGAACCCTGAAGCAAGAGAAACAGGTGCAAGTCAAGTGTTAAAGAAGAATGAGGTGTTGAAACAATCGGAGAGTCTACCTTTCCAACTTAGCCTCTCTGACTTGATGCAATTGCCAAAATCAACGAGATGCGCACTTGTGGAGTTGCTTATTGACATAGGGAAACACTCCACAAGCATGAAAGAATGTGGCCTATGTGATGCATATTGTGATACCATTCACTTCACGGATGATGACCTCCAATTGGGTTCTAAGCCACATAATCGGCCTCTTTTTGTGACAGGATACATGCGAGAGCGGAAGTTGAATCGCATGCTCATAGACGGAGGGTCAGCAGTAAATATCATGCCCAAGTCAACCATGTCTCAACTCGGCATCAACGTTGATGAGTTGTCAAGGAGTCGTCTCATGATCCAAGGTTTCAACCAAGGAGGACAAAGAGCGATAGGGATGATCAGACTAGACATGGACATTGGAGAGCTAAAATCAAACACTTTGTTCCATGTCATCGATGCCAAGACCTCGTACAACTTGTTGCTGGGACGACCATGGGTACATGAAAATGGCATCGTGCCATCCACTTTGCACCAATGCTTCAAGTTCTATCGCGGAGGTGTGAAAACCGTGGTTGGAGATACCAAACCTTTCACAGAAGCCGAATCATACTTTGCGGATTCTAAATTCTACACAGATGAGGAGTCAATGAAAGAAGTCATTCCGGTCGGAGTACCCTCCACGGGGAAAGCCGTTAAAGTTAGGGAGAATGATGCCAAATCAAAAGACATTGAGCTTTATGGTGAAGTGTCACAAAAAGTCTCATCTAAAGTGGCAACATCCTCTGCAGAAAGAAAAGCCAGCCATGCATTTCCGGTCCTTCGCTATGTTCCGAAGTCTAGACGAAGGGAGGGGGAGTCCCCATTTGTGGGGATAAAGTCACAAGATTGCCCACGAAAATTAGAAGAGAATGATGTGAAATTGTTGAAGGAGGAGTCAACATTGCCATTAATAAAGATGAACAACCGAAATCCCACAAAGCAGCCACTAGAGGGGTTTGTCAAACCGATTCAAGGTAAGACGGAACATGGATCGCTGCCCAAGAAAAGAACAAGTGAAGGGTTCGATCCTAACGCATACAAGCTGTTAGAAAAGGCCGGATACGACTTTGGTTCATCAAGTAAAAAGGACGACCAGGCTGTAGCAAGGAGGGCGCATGAGCTCGATGAGTCACAAAAGAAGTTAAGAGAGCAAGGGGCAACAATTGATTCTTCTAAAGCTGGTCTCGGTTTCACTTCGAGCAAGCCTATTAGAATTTCAGGAAGAAGAAGGGCAGAGCGAGCCAATGTGCAACATATCAGTGTCGAGGTAGTCGAAGAGAAGAGTCGAGAGGTTCAGTCAACCCCTCGCATTTCGTCGTTCGATCGCATTCGTCCAGGTTCCCGAAGAGCAATATCTGAACGCAATGAAGGATCAATCACAAGGATGTCGGTTTTTGACCGTGTGAACATGACATCAAGTAGAGGTTCAGTCTTCAATCGCATCGGTCTTACAACCACCCGGCCTTCCGTATTCAAGAGGATGTCAAGTTCAGACAAAGATAAGAAAATGTCAAACCTCATTCTGCGAAAGCCTGCGTTGGAAAGGATCCAAGCACCTGAGGAACGACAGATATGCAAGAGGAAAATGACTTGTGGTTAAGCGGAGAGCAAGGAAATCCGAAGTCTTATCCCGTCACGCATGAAGAGGCATTGTATGTTGGAAGTGGATTCCACGGATCAACTCAAAGTGAAGCAACATACCATCATATTCACTGGCCAAAAAGGAGATGGCAACCTCGATAATGACGGTGATGATGACATTGTCCAAACTTCTTATCATGTCACGGTGGCAGAAGCAGATGCCGTAGAGGAAGACGATCATGAAGATTTTGAAATTGAAGTAGACGAAGCTCCTCCAGAACTTGAAGACGGGGGGCAAGCCACTATGGATGAACTTAAGGAGATTAACTTGGGAACAGAGGAAGACCCAAGACCTATTTTTGTGAGTGCGTCTTTAAGTTCTGAAGAAGAAAAAGAACATCTTGATCTGTTGCTCGAGTACAAAGATGTATTTGCTTGGACGTACAAAGAAATGCCCGGCCTAGATCCAAAAGTAGCAGTTCATCGACTTGCTGTCAAACCAGAGGCTCGGCCGACCAAGCAAACACAAAGACGTTTTCGAACAGAACTTATTCCTCAAATTGAAGCAGAAGTTGATAAGTTGATTGCCGCAGGCTTCATTAGAGAGGTTCAGTATCCCAAGTGGATCGCAAACATTGTTCCTGTCAAGAAGAAGAACGGACAAATCCGCGTTTGTGTAGATTTTCGTGATTTAAACGAGGCATGTCCAAAAGATGATTTCCCTCTACCAATCATAGAGCTCATGGTGGATGCGACAACCGGGCATGAGGTTTTGTCATTCATGGACGGATCATCAGGTTACAACCAGATAAGGATGGCCTTAGAGGATGAGGAACTCACTGCATTTCGAACTCCCAAAGGAATTTATTGCTATAAGGTCATGCCATTCGGGTTAAAAAATGCCGGTGCAACGTACCAACGCGCTATGCAAAAAATTTTCGGTGACATGCTGCACAAGTATGTAGAATGCTATGTTGATGATTTGGTTGTCAAAACAAAGAAAAGAATTGATCACCTGCAAGATCTACGAAGAGTATTCGACAGGTTACGCAAATACCAGTTAAAAATGAATCCTTTGAAGTGTGCATTCGGTGTCAGTTCCGGAAAATTTCTTGGATTCATCGTGAAGCACCGAGGCATCGAGGTAGACCAATCCAAAATTAAAGCCATCCAGGAAATGCCAGAGCCAAGAAATTTGCACGAGTTAAAAAGCCTCCAAGGACGACTTGCCTTCATCAGACGGTTCATATCGAACCTGGCGGGCCGCTGCCAACCATTCAGTCGACTCATGAAGAAAGATGTTCCATTTGTATGGGATGAATCTTGTCGCAATGCCTTTAAGAGCATAAAGAAATACTTGGCGAATCCTCCGGTGTTGGGTGCACCTATCGCCGGGAAACCTCTTATCCTTTACATCGCGGCTCAAGAGAGATCACTTGGGGCCCTTCTTGCCCAAGAAAATGAAGCCAAAAAGGAGAAAGCCTTGTACTACTTAAGTCGGACCCTCACCGGACCTGAGTTAAATTATCCGCCGATAGAGAAGATGTGTCTTGCACTCGTCTTCGCCATTCAAAAGTTGAGGCATTACATGCAAGCTTACACAATGCATTTGGTGGCACGAGCCGATCCAGTTAAGTTTATATTATCGAAACCAGTTCTAACCGGACGTATGGCTAAGTGGGCGTTACTATTGAACCAATACGACATCGTATATGTGCCCGCTAAAGCAGTGAAAGGGCAGGCGTTAGCCGACTTCTTGGCAGACCACCCTATTCCAGCGGATTGGGAAATCTCAGATGAATTCCCGGATGAGGAAGTCTTCCTTGCAGAGGTCCTCCCTACTTGGAAGATGTTTTTCGATGGCTCATCTAGGGCAGACGGAGCAGGGGCTGGTGTTATCTTCGTCTCCCCACAAAAGCAAATATTGCCTTATTCTTTCACCCTTGGGGAATTGTGCTCCAACAATGTCGCAGAGTACCAAGCCTTGATCATGGGATTGCAAACAGCGTTAGAGATTGAAATCCAAAGTCTCGAAGTATATGGAGACTCGAAGTTGGTGATTGATCAACTGCTCACTAATTACGAGGTCAAAAAGGAAGATTTGGTACCTTATTTCCAACTTGCCACACAACTCTTGAAGGGCTTTGATAATGTTACACTCATACATGTGCCACGGAAAGAAAATCAAATGGCAGACGCATTGGCAAACTTGGCGGCGACCTTGGCATTGTCTGGAGACGAAATTTTGGACATCCCAATTTGCCAAAGGTGGGTCGTGACAACAAAACCTTCACTCCAGTGTGCCAGCTCTCATGTAGTGTCAGTTCACACCATTGATGTTGAAGACTGGAGACATCCTTTTATCGACTATCTTGAGCACAACAAGCTTCCCGAAGATTCGAAGCAAAAGTGGAGCATCAAGCGACGAGCACCGCGCTTCCTCTACTACAAAGAAACTTTATATCGAAGATCGTTTGACGGAGTACTCCTTCGATGCTTGGGAAATGATGAAGCGGTGAAAGCCATGGAAGAGGTTCATTCTGGAGTGTGTGGAGCACATCAGTCAGGGCCAAAGTTACATTTCCAAGTAAGACGACTAGGGTATTATTGGCCTGCTATGGTCAAGGATTGTATGGAGTATGCACAAAAATGCCAAGCTTGTCAGTTTCATGCCAACTTCATTCATCAGCCACCTGAGCCGTTGCATCCGACAATTGCTTCGCACCCGTTCGATGTCTGGGGAATGGATGCAATTGGACCCATCACTCCGAAATCATCGGCTGGTCATATGTACATTCTGGCAGCCACTGATTCCTTCTCAAAGTGGGCAGAAGCAATACCGCCGAAAGAAATAAAGAAAGAAAATGTTGTGGACTTCATTACTGGAAGCATCATACAACGCTATGGTATACCGCGATGCATCATCACAGACAACGCAAAGTACTTCTCGAATACCGCAACAGAAAATTTGAGCAAGAAATTTCACTTCAGGCTTCACTTCTCTTCGATGTATAACGCTCCGGCAAATGGATTGGCAGAAGCATTCAATAAAACGCTATGTAACATTTTGAAGAAAACTGTCAGCAAGAAGCAAAGGGATTGGCATGAGAAATTAGGCGAAGCTCTCTGGGCTTACAGAACGACGTATCAGACAGCCACAAATGCTACACCTTATTCTCTCGTCTATGGTGTCGAAGCCGTGTTACCATTAGAGAAAGAAATCCCATCATTGAGAATCGCTTTGCAAGAAGGTCTCACAAATGAAGAAAATGTCAAGTTGCGTTTGCAAGAGTTAGAAGCTTTAGACGAGAAGAGGCTTGACGCACAACAACACCTGGAATGCTACCAAGCTCGGATGTCACACGCCTTCAACAAAGGTGTTCGACCACGGTCATTTCAAGTTGATGATTTAGTCCTTGCTGTTCGAAGACCCATCATTATGACGCACAAGTCTGGCTCCAAATTCAAGTCAAAGTGGGATGGTCCTTACGTCGTCAGAGAAGTTTACACCAATGGAGCTTACAAAATTGTGGCGGAAGACGGTCTGAGAATCGGTCCCATCAACGGCAAGTTCTTGAAGAAGTATTATGCTTGAAAAAAAAATGCTCCAAGTCCGCACGAGCCTAAACTGCACAAGACACACACACAAAAAAAAACAAAGTACGCTCCAAGTCTGCACGAGCCTAAACTGCATAAGACACACACAAAAAAAAACGCTCCACGCCTGCATGAGCTTAAACTACACAAGGCACCCAAAAAAAAAACCTTTGAACTACGTGATGACTTGATTCCTTCTTTAGAAGGATACGTAGGCATCTTGAGAAAAAACAATCTTAAGTTCAGTCACATCAAAAAAAAATAAGGGTTTAATTGAAAAAAAAAAAGAAGAAAGGAGCAAAACTTGATCATTCAAGTCTGTCACATCCAGGTCAAACCCTTGAAGCTGCTCCGACGTTCTTCAAAGCTGGCTCTCAGTTATGGAATCTCTCGGATTAGACACTTCTTCTTTGACTTGAAGCTGTTCCGACGTTCTTCAAAGCTGGCTCTCAGTTCTGAAATCTCTCGGATTAGACACTTCTTCTTTGACTTGAAGCTGTTCCGACGTTCTTCAAAGCTGGTTCTCAGTTCTGAAATCTCTCGGATTAAACACTTCTTCTTTAACTTGAAACTGCTCCGACGTTCTTCAAAGCTGGCTCTCAGTTCTGGAATCTCTCGGATTAGACACTTCTTCTTTAACTTGAAGCTGTTCCGACGTTCTTCAAAGCTGGCTCTCAGTTCTGGAATCTCTCGGATTAGACACTTCTTCTTTGACTTGAAGCTGTTCCGACGTTCTTCAAAGCTGGCTCTCAGTTCTGAAATCTCTCGGATTGGACACTTCTTCTTTGATTTGAAGCTGCTCCGACGTTCTTAAAAACCGACTCTCAGTTCTGGAATCTCTCGGATTTTGGCACTTCTTCTGTTCCGGATCAACAAGTTTTGCATCGTGAAGAAAACTCTTGAAAGCCGCATGTTGAATGTGATGCGTAAAGCCTAATCCGCTTTTGTTGACTGCCGTCAAGTCTATGAATTGAGAGCAGTCAAGCGATTAGGTCGTTTACATTCTTCAAATCCGTCAGAAATCAACGCGTTTCGAAAGGAGTCAGGTCGTAAAGCCTAATCCGCTTTTGTTGACTGCCGTCAAGTCTATGAAT
The DNA here is from genome assembly GCF_933775445.1 of Argentina anserina. Taxonomy (NCBI): domain Eukaryota; kingdom Viridiplantae; phylum Streptophyta; class Magnoliopsida; order Rosales; family Rosaceae; genus Argentina; species Argentina anserina. The sequence continues at coordinate 2,244,454 of NC_065874.1, read as the reverse complement.
TGAGAGCAGTCAAGCGATTAGGTCGTTTACGTTCTTCAAACTCTTGAAAGCCATCATGGTGAATGTGATGCGTAAAGCCTAATCCGCTTTTGTTGACTGCCGTCAAGTCTATGAATTGAGAGCAGTCAAGCGATTAGGTCGTTTACGTTCTTCAAATCCGTCAGAAATCAACGCGTTTCGAAAGGAGTCAGGTGGCTACATCAACAACGATCTTCAAATTTGTTGTCAATATCCTAAAAAAAAGAGTCAAAATAAGAATGAAAAAAAAAAGTCAAAATCAGACCATGATCTAAAAAAAAAACTGCAGCCGAGCAATACTGTAGCGGAATCGTCACTGTAGCGGAACAGGCACTGTAAAACGGGCACTTCCTTTCTCCCAAGTGTGGTTGCTGCATCTAACTCCAAGGATGACCATCTTCATCTTCCTTTCTCCCAAGTGTGGTTGCTGCATCTAACTCCAAGGATGACCCCGCCAAGGAGGCTTCTAACTTCACCTCCATGTTATCATCGTGAACCACCATGAACAAGATCCTAAATGGATATGCTCTAGTCCTTGACTGCCACACCTCTCACATTGCTGATTAAATTCAGTGAGATCTTGATCAAAAAAGGAGATTGAGAAGGAGCCCATGTTCTTGAAGGATGGAGATGCCAGTACTGTTAAAGATGCTTCCCACCAAGCCCATTGTTGTCAACACTTTCTTTGAGTACCCACCTCTCGGTCGATTTGTTGTGAGGGACATGAGCCAAAGTCACCAAGTCTGCTACCTGAAAAGAAAAAAAAAAACCCCAGGATCGTCCCACTTGCTGCCTTCGTGCTCCTCGTCCATCTCGAGCTTCTTGAGAGTGCGGCGGGCAAGGAGGAGGCAGGTGCAGTCAGCGGCCTCGTAGTTGGTGAGGCCGATGCTGAAGCCGTAGCCTGGAGAGCCTCTGTTCTAGCTTGGAGAGCCTTCCTGGTGGGAGTGTGGAAATCCATGGGTGAACAAAACAAGTTGTTTTGGTGTCGGAGAAAGTGAGAGGTGTGAATAAGCTGGCAGTTGAGTTTGACAAGATGGCTGAGGAGGAGGAGATTCTGGTCGATACTTTCATACTTCAATCTTCTCCAACGCCGGTTAAGTCGCCGACACCGCCTTATAACCCTGCAATGACTCCCACCAGTTCTTTAGACTTTAAGGGAAGAATAAGCGAGCCACATTATAATCTTAAAACATCAACAGAATTGCTGAAGGTTTTGAACCGGATATGGAGTTTGGAGGAACAACATACTTCCAATATAGCTTTGATAAAGGCACTGGAAGCAGAGTAAGATCATGCCCGTGTCAAGATCAAAGATTTGGTTCGGGTACGACAAGCAAATAGACATGAGCTAGGTGATTTGATGAAGCAAATTGGAGAAGATAAAATAGTTAGGAAGAGCAAAGAACATGATCGAACTGTGAGGGATGACCGAAAGGATGAATGTATTTAAAGACAAGGGTACAAGAATTGAAGATTGCAGCAAGCCAAGGGCATACTTTGGCATTAAGGACAGCTGACAGGACCATAGAACGTGAATGCACATGGTACTCGAGTCATATACATGTATGAAGTGTAAGTGGCCGGCAGGAAATTTTGATTGAGGATATTGTCACAAAAGATCTTGAAAGATGGTGATGGTGAAAGACAAAAGAAAAAAAAAAGCAAAGAAAAAGAGAAGACAAAAAAAAGAAAGTTGGACATTGCTTTACGATGGTGGAAGATGATTAATATTCAACCTTTTCTCTAATATATCTTTGTATAAGGTGTGATATATTATGTCATTGTTAGCTGATAGTGATAGTGGATTGTGGAATCAAAATGTGTCAGAATGTTTGAAATTTGAGAGGACAAGTGCTGGAAAGATGGTCAGCCTTTTCAGATCATTGGAGGTGACTTGCATTATTTTCGGGTTCTTCTTGAGTACTGGGAAGATAAGCAGTTTGAGCGTATTACACGGAAAAAAAAAAACAATCCAAGAGATAACCCCTTTAAATTCTTATTTGATGAAAGTTGTGCTGATTACAAGTATTATGAATATCGGCTTGCCATTAAATCGACGTAGAGAAGATCCTGATAGGATGGAAACAATTATTTCACAAATAAAATAAATTGACGGAGATGTCAATAATTTCTCTTCATGTCGAACTAAATATCGGAAGTCATAAGGAAAAATTACTACAAAATTTGCGGAGCCTCGGAAGCTAGCTCCACAAATTCTCCAAATCAAACTACATACTTCAAGCTGCGCTTTCGGCACGTGACGACGACATATCTGCAGCACGACTTGAAGTGGGGGCATTTGTAGACACATGAAATTTAATGAAGTAAATTATCTTCGTTAAATAATTAAATCGACCAAGAGCCCGACAAAATTGCACACGTGACCAAAAGTCAACAAAGTTGGTGCGGATCCGAATAAAACTCGTGTCAGCACATAAACGGATGATCGTAATCGAAGCTACGTGATTCCGAATTGCATCAGAAAATTGAATGTCATTGACGATTCGAAATGGTAATCGGACATTTGATTAAATTAATAAATTTCTTAACAGTCATAATTAAATCAATTATTTTCTGTTTAATTTAGTTATGAGAATAACTAATTTTAAATTAATCGGAAAATACATATTGATTTAATTATACAATTAAGGAATTTATTATTTTAAGTGTCATTAAAATATTCTATAAAATAGAAACTTTGACACTATAAATAGCCCTTCAACATGAAGAGAGGGAGAGGATTTTTTTGAGACTTGGAGAAGAATGAGAGAAATCACTCGAGCAAGAATCACTCTCGACAAATCCCGAAGTCTCTCAAGTCCACGAAGATCATCAAATCCACGAAGAATCATCAAGCGGCCAAATCGCTCGTTCTTCCTCAAATCCAAATCCAACCTCAAGTCCACGAAGAATCATCAAGCGGTCAAATCGCTCGTTCTTCCTCAAATCCAAATCCAACCTCAAGTCCACGAAGAATCATCAAGCGGCCAAATCGCTCGTTCTTCATCAAATCCAAATCCAACCTCAAGTCCACGAAGAATCATCAAGCGGCCAAATCGCTCGTTCTTCATCAAATCCAAATCCAACCTCAAGTCCACGAAGAATCATCAAGCAGCCAAATCGCTCGTTCTTCATCCAAATCCAATCCAAACTCAAGTCCACGAAGAATCATCAAGCGGCCAAATCGCTCGTTCTTCGTCAAATCAAATCCAAATCAAACTCAAATCCTCAAGATCAAGTGCATGTCACCCTTGAGCCAAATCACATACGGAGATAGAATCAGAGGAGTTCACCAAAGATTGTAACCCCGCGCTTGATATTCATTAAATCACATTTTATTTGTACACGTGTCTGCATTCTTGTTGGTTTTCAGATCATCGTTCTACAAAAGGATTTCCACTTCCCTTCCCCCTAAGAAAGGACCAAGTTCATCTTCCCGCAACATTGCTGAGCCTTGTTTAGCTAGCCTTGATCTGAACGAGTCCTCCACCGACGATGAGGCCGAGTATGATCGGCTCTGTAAGCTTCTCGGCTCCTCTGATGGTTATACCAGTGTCACTTCCGATAATGATCACCTCCGTATTGAGGGTGAACAAATTACACCCCCGTAGTCACTAGGTAATGGTCACTTTCGTATTGAGGGTAAAAGAATGACACCCCCATCCCTAGATCAATTCTTTAGGTTCTATAGTCAGGGTAACATTCTACCATGTGATTCTCCCGGTTCTATATAGCTTGTGATGCTCTTGGATGTTGCCCCTGAGTGCGTCTTTTTTTATATTGTCTGGGAAGACTAGTTTATAACCCAGATGAATTGTTGGTCAATGTTAATGTCATCTATAACATCAATAATATTATGAGGATTTTGAGTGCTGCATTCTGTTGGCTGTATAAACTGAGTTAATGACATTCGAATCACATTTTCTAGTTCACCAGAAAATATTATAAATGGATTCCAGATCAAATTTTACATCAAGTTGTCGATTACATATGTAGGAAACTACACTATTTACATAACCACCTAAGATGGCATCAAATCATTGTTTAACAATGACTCGGTGTTATTCGTGGACCAAACTGGGAACTGATTCCCATTCTTGTGAAAGTATTCAGATCCATCAGAGCCTTACAGTCAGAGTGCAGTAGAGACGAGAAGGATGAAACAATGAGACCAGTAGTGCCAAAAATTGCTGAAAGTGAGCCACAAACTTGAATAGGTGAGAACAGTGAGATGATAGATGATTGGAATTCCCAAAAATGTCAGTCAATGCATAGGAAGAAACAGATTGGGAATAATGAAAACAATGGTGTTCATGTTGCGAGTTTTACCTGATAATCGACTACATTAGAGCTGTTCTTTCGCCAGAATTGGAACACCACAGGCTGCAGGAGCATGATTTCCTTCTTTGAAGACAAGGTTTCCTCTTACAAAAGTAGCCGAGACTTTTCCAGATAACTTTGTTCCCATGTAGGCTGAAATACTCTATAACACGTACAGGAAAGAAAGTATAGAATAAGCAAATCTTCAACCAGAGGTGGCCAGACAACAAATCTTGATCAGTAAAAGCTCATCTTAAATTGTTTCGACCAAGAGCATGGTATGATTGTTGATCAGAAAAAATTTAGATGATAAAGGTGCTCGAGAATGTTATAAATAAAAGAATGAAGTTTTGGTACTAGCGAGTTAGTAGAGGCAGGGCATGCATACCGGGTGCTTAATGTACACAGGATGGCCATCATCAAGGTCAAAATCAGCATCTGGGTTCCATACTACAATATCTGCATAGTTCCCAATTGCAATTTCCCCCTGCAACATAGAAACTCATTTCATGTTACTTGAATTAGCATGTGATTTATGGTCACACCTGCAAGGCTGCAACATCTTATAGTATTTCCCATTCCACTGCAGCTTTGAATTAACAGATGATAATGATATCACCTTTAGTTTTTGTCCAGCAAGCTTGGCTGGCCTTTCACTCCACCATAGAGCCATTTGTTCTAAAGTAACACCATATTTCTGGCCATAAGACCATGTCACAGGAAGAACAAACTGCAAGTTTGCGCCAAAAGAATAGGGTCAGTTCTCAAAAATGACAAAATGTTACATTTGAAGGGAAAATATGGAATGCCATCTGAAGCAGGAGTTCTTTCCCAATGAAGCAAGGTGACTTCTTCATAACATGCAGTACCAAAGAACCTATCCATTTCAGATTAAACAGCGTTAGGTTTCTAGAGCAATAGACAGTAACCTGCAAACACGATATGCCACCCCAAGCCTTTAGAAAGTCACCATCATCCAGACGCTTAAGCTCCGGGGTTGTTGGTGAATGATCAGAGCTCAACATGTCAAGATCCCCTTCCTGAAAAAGCAATGAGAAGGAGTAGAACCACTAATGATATATAGGCATCCTCTGATTCCTATCATATACATAGAGGCAACATAAAGTTATCACATACCAACAAAGCTTTCCACAGGTTTTCCTTATTGACAGCATCACGGATGGGTGGAGAGCACTTAAAACGAGTATCTCCATCTTGAATATCTTCTGCTGAAAAAGCCAAGTAGTGGGGGCACGTCTCCACAGTTAAACTGTCGCCTCCACTTTTGGCTTCCTGCAACGATATAAAGACCACAGCGACATAGTCAACTCATTAACAGAGTATTTTCTTCAATAGGGGCAATGAGAAAGTGATGAACATTTCCATCTGTGAGACTAATAAGACCGCAAAATATGTTGTTATAAAGGACTCTACCTTAATAAGATCTAAAGATGAGCTTGAGTCAGACAAGTGCACAATATGAAGATGAGCTCCCTCTGCAGGAGCACCAATCCTTGTGTCCTTTGCCAAGGTAACAAGATCCTTTATAGCTGCTTCCTCCCTAGTTTGAATTAGAGGAACTAGTTACTATACACACACACACACACACACACACATATATATATATATATATATATATATATATATTGGATTCAAGCTATTTTCTTTTACAGTATCAAAATACCAGGAAGGTGGTCTAGTCTTGAGATATGTTGAATAGGAACGAGCATCATTACTACCATCTTCTACTCCTAAGTTAGTTTCAGGATCTGGTTGTTTCTCTGCATGTACAAGTAAAGGCCTTCGATATTTTGCCAGTACAGACAGACCCTCCTAGGGAACAAATGATCAAAATCGATATGCAGATATTGAAAAAGACATCAGCATCATGATAACAACTTCAGCTATCTGAATAAATGTGCTGATTGAACTAGTACACTATTTTGGTATGCAGCAACATAATCAAATATGACATTTGATTCTATGCTTGTTATTCAATGCGCACGATGAATTCCTTAATTTATATAATAGAAGAACTTGATCTCATGTAACAAACCTTAATATGGCTGCTGTTTGTCATGGGAAAGTCATTGATCCCTGATGGACACATGAAAGACTACAAAAGCAGACATCACGTAGTTCATCAGAGGAGGAATAATAACATATGAAAAAAAAAACAACCAGTAATTCCATAGTATGCCTTCTGTTTATCGAATGTTGTCACAGTTCTATATTAAGGCATATAACACCGGTTCTTGAAGAGTACTTACCTTCAAACCAAGAGCACCAGCATTTAAGAGATCCTCAAGAGCAGATTTGTTGAATGCATTTTCAGGAACAAGGCCTCCCCAGAAACCTGTTAAATTCTAGGCTTAGTAATTCTCAAAATACTTGAATAAAATGTATCCTAACATATAGTTTCAGAAACATACCGACATCAACATGAATTCTGCTCTCAGCAGCCTTGAGCTTGAGCTCCAAAGTCTCTCTAGAGACGGTGGACGGAAAGCTATTTAGAGGCATGTCAACCAATGTTGTTATACCGCCTGTGCAGAAACAAGAAACAAGAAACAAATGGCGCCAAATTATATTCTTGTTCACTGCAGTTATAATCAAGAATATTTATTACAGGCATACCAGCGGCTGCAGCTTTAGTCCCTGATGGAAATCCTTCCCACTCGCTTCGTCCAGGATCATCAAGATGTGCATGCCTGTATTAATCATAATTAGCATTTAGATCCAGATCGAACTGGCATAGAATTTAAATATATTACGAGATATATTAAAACCCCAATTAACCTATGAATCTATGTACAAAGGGGCTTGACAGGGAATTCTTACACATCAATCAAGCCAGGCATGACCACAGCCTCTCCATAATCAATTACATTCTTCAACTTGGTTTCCCCATCCTTTTCCTCTTCTTTAACAATGGAGGCAATCTTTCCCTCCTTCACCTCAACTGTTCATCACACATTTCACAGAAACCAAAATTAAACCACTAGAATATATCAACGAAGAACACTGAAAAGTTTCCCCTTCCCTGAGACTCAATTCCTATAAAGAAAGTGAAAATTTGCGTACTTTTGGCGGCTTTAGTAAGAAGTAAACAGAAGAAAACAACTTTACCTAGTCCAGAAATGACCCCTTGAGGTGTGACGATGCGCTTGCTAACAATCCAGTAGTGTTGGTAAGGAAGCAGGCTGCATTGCTTCTGATTTAGCTGTCAAATAAAAACTTCAACAGCATATATAATAACATCACAACACATTTAACTCTATATGATACTCGGCTTTCAATGCAAAGTATTGATCTCAAGTTTGCCCCATGCAGATACACTGTGGCATGCATAAAACATTCAATTAGGTCAATACATTCTTGTGTGTGTGCCATCAACATTGTCTCTTTATCGTTCCAATTGTATTGCGGCTTTTGTCAATCTATTTTTACCAAGATTGGCACATCAACTCATATAATCAACTCATCAGCAGCCATTTTCATATCCACGCATCCATACAATTGGTTAATACTTCAAAACCGTATTTCAATGTCTTCATGATCATGAGAACTAAATTTACCGGTTCCGGAAACTGTGAGTGAGATTTTCATAACCCCAAAATGAAACAATAGTGGGAGAGTAACAATAGCAACCAAAACATGTAAAAAAAAAGAGAAAGAACTGACCGTGGATGAGGTTTGGAAGTAGAAGAACACTACGAAAGAAAGGAGTAGTGAAAGCAGAGGTAAGAGCCTCCATTGCAGCGCCTCCATTTTCTGCGATGAAGTTTCTGACGACTCAGGTTAACTTCATCGACCAATAGAAGTCGATGATAAACTCAAAGACACCGGGAGTGTTGGAGTTGGAGACGATTCCTTTTTGGCGTATGTGGTGATGTCAGGTCCCACTGTCATGGTCAGGATCCAATTGCTTCGTGATAAGTGGCAGCCTTTTACTTTTGTGAATAAAACTATAAAAGATTCACTAGCTAATGGTTTTGGATTCAATGGTTTTCAATGGTGGGTTCCTCGTTAGCGGACTTTCGTTTGTTTTCGATAGGTACACTCACATGACAGACATGGAGTCACAGCACTACAAAATACATAAATCCAACCGAGGTTGTTAAATGGAATAATCTAGACCGCCAGTATTGGTACTTTGACATATTTTCGGTGTAAAGAACGTCTACTGTTTTTAAAAGTAAAAATTTAATGGTGAAATTGATGTCAATACGGTAAAATATCAGAACTTTAAGCATGAAATAATTTTTGTAATGTAGACATCAAAATTATGTACATGTTGCTTATATTTAGAAAAGTCTGTATTTAATTATCTTTAATGTCTAATTTTTATTCAATTCCTTTATTATAACGGTTATATAAGATTGGCTAAATTTAATCTTTTTTATCCTCTATACTTTTGATTCATTTCTTTCTTGACCTCCATCATATTCAAATCCGGGTACTACAGCTACTACAAGATTGAGCATAAGATAAAATCTACTTTAGAACCCGTGAAAGTATACCATACGATTTGGAGGAACACAAAAAAATTTAGACTAACAAATTCATGATAAATGACAGTTGGTTCGTATTTATTGACGTAATAATTAAATATATTAAATGTCGCAAGTGGGCCGAAAAGCCTGAGTCCGGCACAGCCCGAGCTCATTATTTTTAATGGGCCGTGTTAGGCCTATATATTTTAGCTCAGCCCGGCCCGAGCCCGTTTTAGGTCCGGCACGGCCCATACACGATAAATTCATGAATCGGCCCGCTAAACACTTAATTTTATATTATTTATATAAATATTTAAACAATCATAATAATGAGAATTGAATATTGGACCTTTTAAATATAAACTTCTTGATTATTTTATTATTTTAATTACATTATTTCACAAATATCATCAAAATAGTAATAAAAATCATAGTTTTTACATATTTAACGTTTTAGAAATATGATTATCAAATGTGTTGTAGTATTTTATTTATTTTCCTATTATAAATAGCTATGTAAAACAAAAATTCTAATTACATAATTTTTTTATGTTAATTGTGTCTTATAATGCTAATAGGCTGGGCCGACCCGCTTTTTGGCCCGACACATGCACGAGCCCAGCCCGACTTGGGCTCGGGCCGTGGGTCAGGTCGGGCTTAATATTTGAAAAAATGAGTCAACCCAAGCCCGGCACGAAAAATAAATTGGCCGGTACGAGCATAATACGGGCACGGTTTTAACCCGATTAAAATGGGCCGGGCTGGCTCGTTTGCCACAGTCGGCAAGAGTGAACATAAATATGGTTACTTGGTTAGGAACAACATGAGAACCCATGATTAAATGTAATCAAACAACATGATCGATAACCTATAATAAATGATAATAATAAATTAATTAAATTCTTTATCTTAGTAAAAAAATTGATGAGATTGAGTAATCAGAAGATCGATATGGGGAGGAGATTGAAGATTGATGAGGCTTATTATTAATTCCTAATTAATATGCTCTATATACTTATTCGGTTCATCATATAGAATTACCTTCATTTGATCAATTGATCAACAACTAACTCATGATTTGATTGTCGTTTGGCACAATATATTTTTTGCAACTAAAAAATAAAGGTATTGTGCTTCAGTTCTGCAAGTTTGATCAAAATCCCATCGAAAGAAACACAATACTAGTTTATACAGAACAACAAAGATAATGAGTTTTAGTTATAAAAAAAAAACACATAACTACACATAAATTGTTGTTCATACTGGAAAATCTAAGCAAGTTAACTTTTTTCATTTTAATTGTTGATTTTTATTTCTTATTTGTTTCAAAAGAATTTAATATGAGGGACATGTTAGATATTATTAGGATCAAAGTGACGATGTGGACACATGACACAACATTTGATATATGTTTTTTGTATAATTTTTGGTGTCTTTAGCATTTTTCAAGGGTGAAAGTCCAATTCGCGTTTCAAGGTGGCATAATTATAGTTGGAAATTGATAATTGAGAAATAAAAAAAATGCTTTAAATTGAACCTTTCCAAAATTAAATTTCGGGGTAGATAACACATGAGAACTAGAGGTGGCAAACGGGTCGGGCCGACCCATTTTAAGCGGGTCAAAATGGTGCATGTGATGTGCTTGGGCCAGCCCATCTATTTTTCGTACCGGGATCAGGTCATCCTATTTATTTAAATATTAAGCCTGGTCCAGCTCACAGCCCAAGCTCATGTCAGGCCGGGCTCGGGCTCTGGCTCGTGTTGGGCCAAGAAGCGGGCCGGCTCGGCCCATTAGTATTATAAGACACAATTAACATAATAAAATTGTGTAATTATAATATTTATATTATATAACTATTTAGAATAGTAAAATAAATAAAATACTACAACACATTTGATAATCTTATTTCTAAAACGGTACAGATATCAAAATTATGATTTTTTTATCACTACTTTGATGATATTTGTGACATAATATAATAAAAATAATGAAATAATCAAGAGATTTATATTTAAAAGGTTTAATATTCAATTATTATTATAATTATTTAAATATTTATATAAATAATATGAAATTATGTGTTTAATGGGCTGATCCATAAATTTATCGTGTCCGGACCGTGCTCATGGGTTAAAATATTTAAGCGCAGCCCGGGCCATTATAATAACATGCTCAGACTGTACCGGGCCGATTTTTAACACATCGGGCTCAGACTTTTTAGCTCACTTGCCACCTCTAATCCTCAAAATTTAGGGAAAAAAGAAAAAAGGAAAGATGGGTAAGTGAAAGTCCAAATGACTTTTCAAGGTGGCATAAATTGGTGTCGGGAAAAATGCCAGATAAGTGGAGAAAATTTTAAGTGTTATCGTAGCACTACGTGATAATGTCTAATGGTATACCATTTCAATCACAATTTGACACATAAGATTTAATCAGAAAAATTATATTTCAGCTATTTTACTAAATACTATTTTGGGTTTTTTTCTAAAATCTACACCCTACACTCTAATATCTTAAACCCTAAAACTCTACACTCTAATACTCTAAATTTTAAACTCTAAACCCGCAATCACAATTCAAAATCATTAATACTTATGAAGGTTATTTCACAAATAATAAAAATTTCAAATCGGTAGCATATAAAAAAATTTAAGATAAGTGCAAACAAAGGAAAAAAATGCTTATCATGAACCATTTCAAATCGAATATCAGGGTAAACCTAGCACACCTAAATGGGTTTTCTAAAGAAAGATCACAGCGACTTTCCGTATAAAACGGTTTTTTGAAGAAAGACCTAATGGGTTTGGACTTGAGTAGGCTGAAAAAAGACATACAACTTTGGCAAGAGCGGCATTGGACTTATTGGATCTTTAGCAATTCATGCGAAGATTTTCAGTGAATATTCCTCACAAAGTAAATTATAAGGAACGTTCGCAGCGAACATTCGATCTCCACAAAATGGTTTCCAGAAGAACGCTCGCAGCGAACTGTCTTCACAAAATGGTTTCTGAATAAGATTCGCAGCGAACTAGGAGAAAGTACATAATTTTTTATGAAGAAAGTTCGCAGCGAATGTTTCTAACAAAACGGTTTTATGAAGAAACTTCCCCATAAAATCGGTTTCCAAAGAAAGTAATAGACGGAAATTACAAAACCGACCTCACGTATATGGAGCCATCAACAGAGATGATTCCTCGTTCCTCTACCGCACCATTATTAGCTGAGAGAATCACAGAGACGGAGGGAGAGAGACAGAGAGAGAAGAAGAAGACGATGATACCGCATCAATGGGGTCCTCCCTGCAATTACGAATGCACGCACAAATACTCCGCCCTTATGCAGATTCCATGTAAAAAATCTCTCCCCACCTTTTTCCGATCTGTAATGTTTGTTTTCATCAATTTATCAGATTCCCTGGTACGCTTTGATGTTCTATGTTTCAGCCACACGTTGCTTCTCTACTTGTGTTTCATTTCATGTCGCTTGTTATATATACTTACATAATTTCCGGAAATTAGAAAGCAATTTTGGATTGATGTCACTGTTATGAAATGCATGTTTGCATGTAAAATATATGTTAACACGAGTCAATGACATTCATAATCTATTGTTGTTTTGAATTCTTTGTATATCACATGAATCACAGTAACATGGGTGTTTTCTTTTAGGGCGAGTATTTTGCAAGAAAGGGTGTGACACTGATGGAGAGACTTGGGAAGAATGTGAGTGATCATGTTTGGCTCTTTAGAAATTTTTATTAACTTGTTGCTCCGTCTGGTGTTGTTCTATCTACATTAGTTTGGGGAAATTCCTTTGGCTGCATAACTCAAAGCTGTAATCTGGTAGCTCGAATCTCACCGAACAAGTATGCTGTGCAGCAAAATTTCATATATGATAGATAATTGGTTATGGAGTTATCATACTTGTACATTGAAGTGGGGATGGATTAATACGTAGAATTCTAAATAAGCTACGAGTGAACAAATGATATAGTGGAGTCAATTGTACAGGCTTGGAGGAGTGCAATGAGATCTGTTACAAAGATCCAGTCTTAAAGGATCAACAATGGAGTGCTTGCATTGATCGTTCTCCTGGAGTTGAAAGGTACTCAGAGGTACTTTGTCCGCTACTGCTTCTTCCTTCCTCTTTCAATAGTTTACAATTTTTTATGGTACGAATAAGTAATGCTGCTGGGTAGGAACAAGTATATGTGTGGAGGAAAACACAGGGATGATCAGTGAAACAGTTATATGATGATAACAGCAGATGTTTTGTATGAAATTATGTTCATACGGTCATGTGCATTTTATCCCTCTTTCGCCTATTGTTCATTGGGGAGTCATCCAATTGATAAGCCCATGCAAGAGTATAAGCCTCTTAAAGAAATAGAAGGCCTATATATACTGATGTTCTATTTGATCCAAGTTTTACTCAGAATTCACTAATTATTTCTGTTGTTCAACATAATGTGTTTTAAGTACTGTTGCTGTTATTTAGCAAAACATGGGCAGCACACAGTTCGTATATAGGTGAAAATTTGGAAGGTTAAGCTCTCACGTGTGTATTATCATAAGTTCATAACCATAGGAATTGGCACTGTTATCTGAAACCTTGGAAATTTGGTTAGAAATAAGATCTCATAGCTACGAGTATTGTGCATTTCTCAGATTGAGTAGTTGCTGAGCTCATTGTAATTGCAGGAGTGCTTTCATGCTTGCTTATCCGGCTGTGGTTACAAGGTTAGTCTGCTCTGAGTCAGTTGTTCTTGTTTTCCTAATACATTTCTGTCTAGGATTTTCATTTTCTTAAGATCAGATTGATTTTCTTTAATTTTGCAGTTTAACAAACCTCCAGAAATAGCTGATAAAGTCCGCCCAAACAGGCCACCGAAGCCTCCCCCTGTACCAAAGCCACCGCTTGTTGAATCCAAAGCAACGGCCGAAGACGTACTAGGAACTTCTGCCTAGTGAGAGCTCCAGAGATCTAATTATACAATAAATCAATAATATAATTACCAACACCTTAGTTAGCTGAATAGTTTGCAAGTATTTTTTCACAGCAACTAACATCTTGGTTTCCATAACTGAAAGTTTTCACCTTCAGAATGTAGACTGATCCCCTTTTATGTCATCAAATATTATCTGATCGATATTTACATTCTCGCAAGATAAAGCATTTACTTCCCATTTGTCTTGATCAAAGCCTCATTATTTGAAGAAGCCATACGCTGCCATAGCTTCTCTTTCAAATTGAGAGAATAGAAGAGAAAAAGATCACACAATTTTCTCATGCAGTCCTTGGCAGCTCCAACTTTGTTCTCTCAGTACCAAATGGGACAACTCTGGCTTTGTTCATTCAGTACCTAAAGAGATAAAAGATAAAAATCCACTAACTGTCTTGTGACATGGTCAGTTTGATTCCTAACATTTAAAATTGATCAAAATGATCCCTCAACTCCTGTTTTGCTATCAACTAGATCCATCCAACCAAATTCCGTCATTGTTTCGTTAATAACGTGAATCATGCATTAGTCCCCACAAAAAGAGGCAAATAAGACATATTACTGAAAATGAAGGTTTTAACTTGTTTTCACTTAATATCTCTCTTAATCGAGTCCTCATTTTCTCAATCCTAAACTCGTTTTGTCAATTCTAAATTTGACGGGAAGTTGATTTCAATCGAGACTGAGGGTTACAAATATCATTTGCCCATTTTATAGGAGCTCACACACTATCAACGTCATAAAATTGACGAAATAGTGACGAAATTTGGTTAAATTGATCTAATTGATAACAAAACAAGAGTTGATGGATCATTTTAATTAATTTTAAAGGTTATAAATCAAACTGATGATTATGTCACAAAAATTCAAAAACCGTTAATGAACCTTTTTCGAGATAAAAAAAAAAGTAAAACTTCAATTAACAAATTGTCCAGACAACGATACAGCCGATACTTCAAGTAAACGAGGGAGCAAGGCAAGGTCTATGTACGCCATGCTGGGTAATATGAAAGAGTAAAGGGACCGATTAGCAAATAAACTATTCTGGCTATAAATAGATGATACCCAACAGAATTTAACGCTAACCGGAAGAGAGAGAGGGAGAGAAGCCCAAGGCCCCAAACTCTCTCAGGCCAAAAATCGCCACTCACTCCAGAATCTGCAGATCATATTTTGAACAGTAGAAACTTGTAGAAATCTGAGAGATAAAACCCTAGAAAAAATCAATCAGGTGAAAATGCCTCAGGTGAGGATCATAGCCAAGAACTTCATGGACATGGTGGCCGCCTTGCCCGCCATGAAGCTCGATAAGCTCTACGACAACGCCTTCATCTGCGAAGCCATTCTCAGGTCTCTCAATCTCAGCCCTCCGATTCATTTTCGTTAATTCCGAGCTTAAATTCTAGTAGAATTGTGTGCATTAATTATTCTCGAGCTTTGATTTTGGTACAATTGACTGTAATTGACTGCGTTGTGTTAATTTAACTTGTATGGAGTAGTTTTACTGTCCAGAATGGTCTAGATTGTTCTGATTTTGACATGAATTTTGGTAAAAACTTAGGTCATTGCCGCCATTGGCGAAGAAATATGTGCTGCAAATGCTGTGTGTCGAGCTTCCGGTCAGCTCCAAGTCAATGGAGGAGTGGGTGCTGCCGGATGGGGCCTCCAAGCATCGAGTGGCGGTTGATCGGTTGGTTCAGTTGAGAATTTTCACCGAGACCAGGTGATTTTGAAGCTTGGTGGGAGTGTTGTCTTTTGTTAATAGGAATGTTTTCGTGATGGTTTCTATTTATCTGATTCTTGAGAGTTTTATTGTAGGAAGAAGGGGGATGTTACGTATACGTTGAATCCGATATTTCAGACTAATCTCAAGAAGCTTCTGGTGTATGGGTAAGCATTGGATGTTATTTACAGTCTTACTGAAGTTGAAATGATGAATGAAGATAATGTGAGATGAGTTCTCAGGTTATAACCTTAGGTGCTTGATGATGATGCAGTGTAGTTTTGCCAAGAGAACCAATGCCTCCTGGTGTTGCTGTGAGGCTCCCGAGCTCGGAGGAGCTTGAGGATTTTGCCCTAGAACAGTGGGAGGTACGGAGTTCATCTATGCATCTATCACTTATCAATCCATCCTTGTGATACAGATTGTATGATGTGTAACTGTCTTGTTTAACCAGTGTAGTCTTATGGTTTAGGTACTCGGTTTCTGACTTTCTGTCATGTTTAACCAGTGTTTCTTGCTGCAACTTATCAACTCATCTCAAACTGATAGGCCATCAAACATCAGTTCGTCTATGATGAAAACTTTCCAGCGGGGTCTTCTGACTCAAAGGTCCATGAATTTTATATTGTTCATTCCCTATATGCAAGCCACTTTTTTTCTTATAGAAATGTGAGACAAAATATTTCTCTTAACTGAGGCATATAACTTTCATTTTCTGTTTGTTTGCAGAGACAGAGAAGCTCCCAGGTTAACTGAGAGTGGTTTTCAGTTCTTGGTAAGCATCGCATATCTCCTCAACTGCTTGCAGGCATGATGTTACTTATTGCATAATATGTAAGCTTATTTCTCACTACTGTTCAAACCACAGCTAATGGATACAAATGCCCAAATGTGGTACATCATCAGAGAATACATCACTAGCTCGGAGGTACAAACTCATCAAATTACTACTTTCTGGTTTGTTATATAGATTGTCACCCATATTACTGGTGATCTCGTTATAATTTTTCTTACAAGCAAATTTATACGCTCTTACAAGCATTATATTACTGTTACCTATTAGTAAATATTGTTAGTAGCATAGCAAGAGCTAGAGAAGCAAGATTTTAACAAGTTCATATTGAATTTCACATTTTGAAACAGTTTTCCCCAGTGTTAAATATTTATATAGAAAATAAAAGATGTTTGTAAATGTTTATATGTCAACCTGTTAAAGGTTAATAATTATAAGGGTGCCTAATAATAATATTTTCTTTCATTTGAGGACTTGACTTACAATCTTAGAAGCACGTAATAACTATATTGTTTAGTAATGTATATTGGTTGCTTAACTTGTATTATGATGGAACTTATAAAGAAACTTTTATCTTATATTTGTCTCTCAAAAAAAAAATTATGCAGGAGCGTGGGATAGATTCAGCCGATTTGATTGCTTTCCTGCTAGAGCTAAGTTTTCATGTTACAGGCGAGGTATTAGTTAAACTTTACAATGATGCATATTCTCTTGCAGTAGCACATTCTTTATTGACTACAAATTATCTTGATAGTTTTATTCCTTCTGAAAATGTAATATCCTTTGCAACAAATGCTGCTAAAATTTATTTGATAGAATAGTTTCTGTGTAGGTAACTGGTTTCTTGCGAATTTCAAGTTCATATATGGAGCTCTTTTCTCACCTTTGCATTGTTTTTGCTTCATCTGTTAGGCATATAACATAAATACATTGACTGAGCTTCAGAAGAATACGATCAAGGACTTCACAGATTTGGGATTGGTCAAACTTCAGCAGGTTTTACACGTGTTTTTCTTTTGGTATATAATGTCCTAAAAACAGCATCCTAGATGGTTGTTTAACTATTTCCCTCTACACATCTAAATCCCATATTTTGCGTATTCATTCAGGGTAGAAAGGAGAGTTGGTTTATACCTACTAAACTAGCAACCAATCTTTCGGTGAGCTTGACAGATGCATCATCGAGGAAACAGGTATGTTACTGTACTCCTTTTAGCTTGGTCTCTAGATGATGCTCAGTTCTGAATCTGGATTTTTTGTCAGTAATGATTTTTGGATGTGCTTTTCATCATTAAGCATCTTTGGTGATTAATAACTACTTTCCTTTTTCCTTTTTCCTCTTTCAAAATTTCATCATAGCTGTTTAGTTTCAGGGGTTTATTTGGTGATTACGGTTTTACTTTTCTTACTGTTTTATTCAGGGTTTTGTGGTTGTGGAAACAAACTTTAGGCTGTATGCGTACTCCTCTTCTAAATTGCATTGTGAAATTTTGCGTCTCTTTGCAAGGTATGTGTTTGAGAATACACTATTGTCTCTTATGTTATTGATTTCTACGGTAGGATTTTGTTGACATACTATTTATTCATATTAAATGTGCAGGGTTGAATATCAACTTCCAAACCTTATAGTTGGAGCAATAACAAAAGAAAGTTTGTATCGTGCTTTTGACAATTGCATCACCGCGGAACAGGTTAATATTGTCTTTCAGCTGTTTCAATCTAATTTTTCAGCATGATAACAAGTATGCTTTTATACTTTGTCCTCTCTTTTTTTTTTGTTTAATCTTGTACATGCTTTCAAGTCGCCTGGAGTTGAAAAATGGTGTAATTAGATGAGAGATAACCGTTTATATGGTGATAGAGGAATAGGATCGTATGGGCTGTTCAGCTCCAAAAGCATATTCTTGAGCTTCTGATTTACCATACACTTGATTTAATCTTTTCAGTGAACATATATATCAAGTGTCTTTAAACAAAAAAGGAAAATCAAAATGTGTGCAATAGAAAGAAGTCTCATGTTTAAAGACTTGCTCTATCTATCTGTATACGCACATTTCGCATGGAGAATAGTGGCTGCTGAAACTGTTTCCATTTCTATTTTGCCAGATAATTTCTTTTCTTCGGCAAAATGCACATCCACGTGTTGCGGAAAGAGTACCGTCTGTACCTGAGAATGTCACAGATCAGGTTAGACCCTTCTCTATGTTCATGTATGCTCAGCTATATAACGGGGTTTCACTTCAGTCTGATTTACTACTGTCTGACACCAAGCTCAATGCTTGGCCATGCACTAATCTCTGAAGTGATGTTCTTAGCAGTGCCTGGTTATCTTAGTTTTCTGAAGCTTTGTCATGTTTTTGGCTTTTTGACAGATTAGGCTCTGGGAAACTGATCTAAACAGAGTTGAGATGACCCCTGCATATTATTACGATGAATTTCCATCTAGGGTAATTATCCATCTTGTCGTACACATACTGATATGTGCTCTTGTTTATTGTAGCTCCAGACTCACGTCAGTTTCCTCGTTGTTTTTGCCAGGATCTCTATGATGGTGCTGTTGACTATGCGAGAAGCTATGATGGTTTGTTATGGGAGGCTCCAGATGATTCGAAAAAGATGCGCTTGGTGGTCAGGGCTGAAAACCATGCGCACATGCGAGAATATCTTTCCGGTCAAAAGTAGTAGGCCTGGTGAAACTAAATTTGTACAACTTGACATGACGAGCTCCTGGTAGACCGTGTGCAACAGAAGTGCAGCAAAACATTGATCGATTCAGAACCTGAAGTTGTTCTTGTGATAGCTGAAGTGACTTGCATAAGTCGCACTTTGTGCAATACTATAAATAGCAGTGTTATTTGTAAAAAAGCAATGGGTAGCTTGAAGCATGGGGCTTTACGATGCATGCTAATTTAGTTATTGATCGATGTATTTGTGACTGAAATATGGAACAAAGTTCCTTATTGTAAGATGTTGAAATGACAGTTGCCGAAGCGATAATTGATTTAATTGGTGATTCTAAAAGGATGAATGTATCTCAATAAAAATAAAATAAAAAACTTAAGATTCGGTATGATCTGCCAAAACGTAAGTAAATTGTAATGTTGCTGCCCAGGATGTTTATATACGCTTAGTTGAGTTCTTGCCAGTTGCCATATGCCACAGACGTTACAAGTGTAGACGTAAGAAAAGGACACAAAAGGTGTTGGTTTATTGGAAATTTCCTGCTTTCCACCAAATTTCTGAGTTCACATTTTCGTCTTCCAAGAATGCTCCCTTCATCATTTAGCTGTATCTGTCATATTGTACTATGTGTTTTTCTTCTGCATCAAGAGAAAAACAGGCTCACATGCCACCAGGTATTTTGTACCAGCCATTTACACAGGGGGTCTGTTCTTGAGCTTTAACTGAATACAGTTCTCTCTACTTGTTGTCAGAATCTGGGTTGGGGTTCCTTGTGATCTGTCAAGTTGTCTGAGAGAAGGTTTGGTAGTATCACTTCAATGGCGAAAATCGCAAGAGTTGTTTTGCAGTCACTGCTTAAAGTAATGAACTCGATTTTGGGACTGCTTGGAATTGCATTGATTCTCTATGGTCTTTGGTTGGTTAGAGTTTGGGAGAGGGACATGCATAGCTCATCATCCTTTGATCAATATACTACTGCTCCATGGTGAGCACATTTTCTTAAACCCTTTTATATATACATTGTCAGTCTAGTTCTTGCTTATTAGACTTCTGGGGTGTGATGATCGGCTAGCGTAGTATCAGATCAGTGCGTAGGCCTTTCGGGCACATTGATTATGTCTAACATGTATTGATCTTGAGATTTCAGGGTAATATGCACTTTTATTGGGGCTGGTCTTACCTTGTGCATCATAACAGGCATAGGTCATCTAGCTGCAAGCTGTGGCAGTGGTTGTTGCCTCTCTTGCGTATCCTTTTTCATACTGTATTGTGTGTCATATTTGCTTATAAAGCTTATTGCAAATAGCGAAACTTCCCGTTTCGATTGAGCTTGTTGATCTTGAACCGACTAGTATACGTTGATTATTTGTATGCTTCTTCTATTGGAGACTGCAATGGCTGCAGATATACTCTTAAACTCTGACTGGGAGAAGGTACAACAATTTTCACTTGCAAATTGTCTCAAGATATTGTACTTTATTTTGTATGCAGCTTAATTGTTCTTCAATTTCAGGATCTCCCCTATGACCCTACTGGAAAGTTCAACGATTTCAGAGATTTTGTGGAGTCAAACTTCGACATGTTCAAGTGGATTGGCCTGATGATCATCTTAGCTCAGGTGCTTTTATGCTTTGTATAGTCGAATGTCGATTTGTATTTAACAAAATTTTCAGAAATGGTTTTGGCCTGTTGACAAAGTTAATGATCTGCAGGGTTTTTCGATTTTATTGGCTACGGTTCTAAGGTCGATAGGACCAGAACAAGTAGAGAACTGTGACAGCGATGAAGAGTGTGCCCCATCAAGAGTCCCACTCATGAACCATATCGTTCAGCAACCAGAATACATTGTCGCTGCCAAGAATACCAGTAACTGGAATGTAAGAATTCACTCCTGACGCCTCTCACTACATAAGAATTGATAAATTACTTGGGTTATTTTCTCAGTTGAACAAGTGAAGCGTGGTCTCCGAGCTATGCAAAAGGAAAGTTCTGAAGTCAGTTTCGCAGTGAAGTTATACGGCTAAACTCTATGGAGTTACTAGTTGCTTAGTCCTTCAGTTTTGGACTTTTGGTTGAATGTTCCAAGTAAAACCAGTGTATAGTTTGCGAGATTGTTTGCTCTTACATGTTATTATTCTACCTCAGTTATCCTGTTTTAGTTCAATAAAATCTTTTTCCATGCAAACAATGAAGATGCAGGTTAAGTGAATATATCAATATAGATTACAGCTAAAGGAATGTTCTAAACCAGATGCTAATTAATGAATCAAACACTTGGTTATGTACTTATGTTCACTCTATATGACTGACTAAAGATGCACCTTTTCAATGAATTCTATTCTAGCGACTTGGCGTAGGCAACAATACCATGTCTACTAATCATCTCATACAAATAAATATGTTATCAGAAGATCATATTCATTGCATTTAGTGTTCATTATCCGTAAAATGATTCTTTCCTATTTATTTCAATAGCTGTGACTACAAATACATGAACATGATCATATTATTATTTTGTTCAGGCATGTATCATGGGATAATAGAGAAAACTAAAAAAAATTACATCATTCACCTCGAGATTTTTTTCATGTCACTGATCACTAATTGATGAATACTCATCAGTCATCATGGGAGTAAAAAATGATGCTCCTTGAGTAGCTTACTTGAATGGTTAAAGTTGGGTGTTGACTGTATTGTTTTCAAAAGTTAAAAGTAATTTTACCAAAAACACTAAGACGATACGTTCAAAGTTTCTTAAAATACCAGTTTAAGCAAATGTTGTTCTACCTCATTTGAGTTGTTTTAGTTTGATACATCCACGTCGGCGAAGAAATTATGTAAACCTATGACTCGTCTCAATTATAGAATGAATGTTGCTAACCAGATGCAAACTAATGAATTAAATCAATAAATCACTTGGTTATATTTAGTCTATATCCTATACTACAATCTCAAAAAACCAACAAATTTAGCATAATAACAATGAAACATTCAGAACCATAAATGTATACAAAAATGGGAGTCATGTTACAGAAGTGAGCATGGTCTATTCTGATTTGCTTGGCTTCCTCTTCATTCGGCTAAATGGCCCGACTGTTCTGTCCATTATATACATGTATATGACCTGACTCCATGATTTATACGACTCCAAACCCTCATAGTATTCAGGTGCAATGGACTTCACCTTGTGGAGCTTGTTCCCAGGAATTCTGGGGAAGTCATGGTGTTCGTTATGGTACCCTACGCTCCAAGTCAACAGATTAAGAGGGCCATAATAAGAATACGTCTCTTGATCAGGACTGAAGACGTAATGCTCAGAAATGAAGTGACCAGCCATAGGATGCATCCCACCCCCAACAAACGTAGAGAGAATCAAATAAGCAAAAGACTTCCAACCACAGAAGTAAACCATGGAGACATCAAGGGATATCTGGACAAAAAAGTTGATGAACTCCCAACAACCAGGGGGTTTAGGTTTCAAGAACACAGGCCGAAGAGCATAGAAGAAGAGTTGAAGTAGAACCCATATGGATTTGGTGAACACATTTCTCACTACATGAGCCTCAACTTTGCTTGGGATGTCCATGTCAATGCCATCCACACCTTGGAAGCGATGGTGCTCAAGGTGATACTTCTGGAAGGTCACAGACATGGGAACGCCAATTGGAAGGTTAGCAAAGATACCAAGCCAACGGTTGTAAACTGGGGTTGAGAAGGCAAGATTGTGGCTGAGCTCATGGATGGCCAAGAAGAGGTTGTGATTCAGAAAAGAGCCGAAGAAGTAGGCTATTGCCAGAATCTTCAACCAGCCTGCATTATGAAGCGCTGCAGCAGTGGACAGCTGAAGCATCACAACCAAAGTAATCTGCAGCAACCAGAATTTCATTGAACGTCATAAAACAAAACTAACAAATCTATTTCAGACTGAAAAGCTAAATACACATTAGGTAACATGAATTAGGTAGGGGAAACTAAATCCGAAATCCATAACAAAATCTGAACATAAACTACGGAGATCATCATTATGTGGTATTAATTTTTCACAAACTGAAACAGAACTCGGCAAGATTGTGCTCTGAAGATCAAATCAAAATGTGTCTGAAAATGGCTGTGATGCTTTTGAAGATTATACTTGCATCTACAAAAATAGGCAGGAAAACTCTGCAATTATGCTCTGAAAAATTCCGCTGTAAAAAGACCGAATAGCTAGGCAGGAAAAATGCTCTACAAAACTAAGACATTTGCATATCCTTGGCAGATAATTTGTCCATCACCAACAGCTAAAAACTGGATCTAGGCTTTTAATCTCAAGTTTCCCTAGTAAAATACTATCAAAGAGCACTACAGAAAGATGCAACACATAGAATTAGCATATTAGAATTTAAAAAAAGCAGGAACCTCAGACAAGATTATACCAATGAGGAATTTCTAAGCTCGACTCTTATGAATCCATTGCATA
Organism: Argentina anserina; assembly: GCF_933775445.1. NCBI lineage: Eukaryota > Viridiplantae > Streptophyta > Magnoliopsida > Rosales > Rosaceae > Argentina > Argentina anserina. The sequence goes on along the minus strand of NC_065874.1, from coordinate 2,220,960 downwards.
GAGGCAAGTTATAAACACAGCAAAGAAGAACCAAAACGCACAACCCCAATACATGTAAGTATAGCCAAGCAAAAACAACAAAGCAAGAACAAAGACACGAATCCAAATCCACAAAACCACCAAAAACCATCCAAACCAAAACCAAGAGTTCACCCACATTGCCCAAAGATCCAAAACCGACCACAAAACCAATCAGAGACACAAAAACCTAGATAAAACCCACCGCCCGAATCCAGAACAAACCAAGAAAAAGGCCAAAAGGAGGAAGCTTTTACCTTGAGAAAAGCCAGAGGGTCAGGGCCAAAAAGGTCCTTAATTTGAGGGTACTGAGAGAGGATCTGACGGCGGCGAGAAGCGTGAGGCTCATCTGTATAAGACCAGAAGAAGTCCGTAGCCATCATCACTCCCTCTCGTTCTTCTCCATCTCTCTCTTCCCCTCTCCCCATCTTTGTATCTCTCTCTTCTTTCTCCTCTGTTTGATATTTGTTTGTGTTTGTGTTTGTGTTTGTGTTTTTTTGTTTATGGCTCTGTGTCTGGTTTGGGTGATTGAGATTCAGGGTGTAAATAGAATAGTGACTAAAATTAGAGGGAGGAAGTCAGATTGAACATGTTCTTGTGTGGTGCGTGCCGACTTGTACAGCCTGGGATGTTTCAGATTTGTTTTCATACAAAATCTGCTGGACCTTTTCCTTCATAAAAACAAATCTGCTGGACCTTCAATATAAAGTGTTCTCTTTGCACCGCAACCGCGTTGCCCATTTGAAATACTTTTCTTAATGAATTTATGTAGTTAGTTTATATATATATATATATATATATATATATATATGACTGAAAATTATGATAAAATTGAAACTTCACGTAATTTCAAAATGAAAGTTAATTATGGATAGAAACGGTATATATATGTACATAAATTCTCATATGTAGATGTATGCATCGTCCGTACGGTGCGAATTCGATGATTCCGGTCATCGGCGACCCGCAACAACGGCGCCGACCAGTACATCCGCACTTTTCTCCTCCCGGCGCTCCTGTCTGTGCCGGCTTACGGTGGCTGAAATCTCGAAATCTCTGCACGGTGCCTAAAAATTTGAAATTTCGAGATTCCGGCCGACTCACGCCGGCGCTGCAGCTCCGGCCGGCACAGACATGAGCGCCGAGAGGAGGAGAGTGCGGATGTGCTGGTCAGCGCCGTCGTTGCGCGTCGCCGGTGGCCAGAATCGCCGAATCCGCACCGTGCAGTGCGGACGTCCGTAGCTGAGAAGCTCCATATATATATATATATATATATATATATGTATATTTAGATGCCGTGCACAAAACACTCAATGATATTATATATATTTACACGCCGTGCACTAAACACTATGCCTATATCACCCGTCTTCTCTATGACCTAAAACATATAGTTAGTTGTGACAAATCGATATTGGCTTATGCACAAAACTATGGGGTCACACAAAGAAGTGAAAGAACCCACTAATTCCTCAACCCTGATGTTTTCATCAAAGCCTGCGAAGGCATTGTACCCCCTATTGTTGCCAAATAAGATCTTTCTGGCGAAAATCTGGTGGAACCAGTGTGCTCTTGTTATGACCTGGTGGTTGCAAGATCCCCATAACGTTCCATGTCAACGAAATAGGGATACCTTTAAAGCTCCAAGGACACATCAACCAAGTAACAAGCACAATTTCTGAATATAGTTGAAGGCTAATAAACATGAAAATTATATTTGTGTTGCGTAATATCACAATGAGAATGGTAATAATTAAGGGAGACAATCTGCTAAGCTTTTTATACGTGGAACTTCCAAGCTGTACAAGCATGTACATATGTACTACATACAATTAGGTAACTCCTCGCCTAGATAACTCTGGCTGGGTTCTTTTGTGAACAGAAGTGGGAGGTACTGACTTAAACTTGCCGAATGATTTTGGGTCCTTATGGGAATCAAGAGAAAATAAGCTAAATCAATGAATTGCCACAGGAGCTCTTAGCTTTGTAATTCATCAATCAGCTACCTTATGTGAGAATCGTAAGGGTCAAAAAGGTTATCTGGTATAATTACTGGCAACTTATCTACATAGATGAAAAGCCTCCTGAGATTCTCGCTCACTACAGTTGTCATGTCAACTATATCCCTGCTGTCAGTGTATACCCAGAGATCACCGGAGTTCACCCTCTTAAGACTATCACGACAGAAAGGGCACGACTGAGATCTTGTTCGCCTGCAATGTGTCAATAAGACAGAGATTTCATTAATATTGAATTTAGGAGAGAGAACAATACATATAAAAATTGGAAGAGGACACATCCAGAAAGGCCCAAAAGACTAAACTATTTCATTAGCCATCAAAGTTTACATTTTATTCATTCACCTAATGCAACAATCATGATAAGTTTCAGAGAAGCTAACATTTAACAATAACTCATTATATCTGGTGAGGTAGCAACTGGCGTGGAAATGTAATTGTACTCACCCACGAGCATAAGAACATAGTCAAGAAATACAATGACAGTATATATCAGAACCTAAGGGATAACCATCCTTGTACTATCTAATTACTGAAATTTAACATAACATGCTTATAACGCCATTGCCCAAAGTACATTTCAAACTTTTCAACAGAAAAAACCAGCAGATCCTCAATTGGATATTCCAGCAAAGATAGTATATACACATTTACATATAATATATATACATATATCTATATATATATATATATATATATCTATATATATATAGAGAGAGAGAGAGAGACAGAGAGACAAAGAGTATACCAATCACGGTAGCATTTTAAGCACATAACATGGTTGCAGTTGGGCAACACAATTTTACTATTTGTCTCCATGCATATACCGCATTCCTCTTCTCTTTCAATCTCTATATCCGAACACTGCCGATTCTCCTCATCATCTCTTCTCCGATACCGTTCCATGCATACTGCCTTCTGCCTTTTAACTTCACTGTCGGTGACACCTCTTTGAAGTTGCAATAAAGAGGGATAAATTACGGCTAGTCACAAAACCAACCACCAGGAAGTAAATAAATACTTAACATCTCAAGAACAACACAATGAACGAATTGTTGATGCTCAAAATTTACCATAGAAATCTCGGATGCTTGCTTTCCTCTCATGTGTAGACATGGTGGTTGTGCCATCCACATAAACCTGTAGAAGAAGCAGAATCCGATGATCACCAACATTTATAATTGGAATATAACTCAAAGATTTAGAAGCCATCAGATATACAAGCTTCAACCTTGTAAATTAGAATTCTGAGCAGACCAAGGGCTCCAGCAAGGTTGCAGTCGGTCCATTGCACCAGAAAAAGGAAGAGATGAGCTGCCGGACTGTAAGACATTCTCATCTGAAGGCAAGCACCATCATACTCTCTCGGGTAATCCGAAGCCCTGCACCTCACAGTTCAAACACAAAACCAAATGATCAGATTGAGCCACCAAGATCATAATTGCAACATTCCCATCAAGGCCATGATTAGATGTCTATTTCTTCTTGTTCACTGCTCATCTATATGCCATTTTACCTACCAAGTACTCAAATTAGCTTAAAGATTGAAAATCTGAGATACAAGAACCAAATGGTGGTATTGTAATACAAAAATGAACATCCAAAAGAATCGGATTACCCTACAAGCAGGTGGAACCCATATCCACGTGAACTCGTTGATGAACTTACTAACAATTCCCAAAGATAAGGATGGTGCCGAAAGTCATAAACAAATATCTAACTAAATCAACACGATAGGAGTATTAGAACAGTCCCATTCCCAGAAAATCAAATTGTCAGTGTCAAAATGATTGAACCCCACTCTAAGGGAAAGAGACCACTACTCAACACTTAGAACAAGCTCCGTACAATTCACCCCCAGATCGGGAAATCCAAACTAAACAAATCAGAAACTTCTTTCTGACTTAAAAAAGCAATCAATATCTGTGACTATCCAATTCCATGAGCTCTTCATAAATTTTTATTCTTGTTTTCAAAAAAAAAAATTGTACATATAAATTAAATTCCTAAAAACACAACCAATTGAGGAGAAACTTGCATTTATGAGCAGTAAAGGTTTCGTATAACAATCAACAGTACAGAGTCAACCAAAAAGATACAATTTTTTCCATGAAACAAAACCAAACTGAGCATAAAATCCAGAAACCAAACACAGAGTAGAAGATGATGATAACTTACAGAGTATTAGCATGTTGGATATCAGCTTCAAGCACTTTGAGAGAGTCCTTGAACGACTTTCGCATTGAAGCTATGTACATCTCCAAACAACAAACCCCAGAACCCCAAAACAAATATATTCAAAGACACTAATTTTGCAAACCCAGAAATATACACGGGGATTGTGAATAAGCCTCGAGAACCCTAATCTCTATCTCTCCCCACCTCCCCCCAAAAACCCTCACTCTCTCTCTCTCTCTCTCTGTTTCGGTTTTCACTTCTGTTTCTCTTTCCTCTTTCTCAGTCTTCAAAGCCTTCGTGTGTTACTTCAATGCTGTTCTTGAAAGCGAAGACGAGACCAGGAGGCGACACGTATCACCCACTATTATAAAACTTAAATTTTTCGTTTTTGAAAACATAAACGGAGAAATTATTTTATTTTCTTTAACACTTTTTATTCCTCTAAAAGATAATGCTCATTTAAAAAAAATATGATAATTCTCATTTTACATAAGTGAAAATGCAGTTTTGAAAATGTGCTGTTAAGGGGGAGACGGACGCTCTTAATAATGAATGAGCTCTGAATTAACCTCAGTTATGAAAACATTTCTTAAAGAGGGATCATACTAAAAATTGTTTCTGGTCTGGAAGTGGTAACTCATACCGATTATTTTATGTAACAAAAAAAATATTTGGTATTGTTATTGTTTTCCTAAGAGTGAAATTAGTTTTTTTAATTTCAACCTCTTTTTTCGTTGGTTTTGAACATACGCCTTACGGTGGGAGAATTCATTTGAGGGCTTTTTTCTTTAGAGTAATATATGCGAGCGAGATTTGATCCTGCGAGTGGGATTCACAACTCTCACCAACTCGAAATTTAGATTATCTTTCTCTAATTTCACAAATAGAAAAATGATTACTTTCTTTTTTTTTAAGTACGAAGTTATATAAGATTTTATTCAGCAAGTAGTAAAAATATAACACATTCTAAAATGCCGAAAATTAGACTTAAAAGGCCAAAATTGCACCCACATTTTCAATATAATTTATAGCATAAAAAATTCATTACTTAGTGAGATGTAAAAGAAAATTAAAAATCACAACCACATCCCTTAAGTACTATGACCGACCCCTCAAAAGAAAAACAAAAAAATCCCACCTCACGCTAGAAAAAAAATGAAGATAGAATAGATTTGCTCCAGCATTGATTGTGAATCCCGTCCAAATTGAAAGCAACCAATTGAACTCAAAAAAGCGAAAACCCAAATCAAATAGGCCCGAGCCCAAAATTGCTTAGAAACAGCAAAGGGCACCCACCGAATGAACCAAATCTCAAGCCCAGATCTAGGGGTGGGCACGGGACGGGATGAGACGAGACGATGGTTTTTAAGAATGCATCCCACTCGGGATTAATCCCGGTTGGGACGAGACGAGATCGGGACGGGACGGGACAAATCCCACCTTCTTATGAAGTTAAATAAAAACCTATATTTTAATTTTTTTTTTCATAACAAAGTAACATTCAATAATGAAATTTTAACAAAAAAATGCATATTATGTTCAAAATATTATAATTTACCATTATTATTTGAGTTGATATAATTTTAGAGTTATTAAGAACATAAATTAGTTTCATTTTGATACAAATATATAAGAATTTTTAAGTTTTCATTAAAGGTGGGATCAGACGGGACGAAGCGGGATAAAAATTATTCGTCCCACGTCTCATCCCACTATTATGAAACGAGACGGAATCAGGACGGGACGAACGTTTTTAGACCTCCATCCCGTCCCGTCCCTATGAATTTCGGGACGGGATCGGGATTTCCGTTTTTTATGTCCACCCCTACCCAGATCGTTAGGCAATCACCATTGTCTCCCAACCAAATTCTGCCATTACCAACCTCATCACCATTTTTGGTCAAGTGAAGCATCGATTTGGGTTAAAAGCTAACTGTCACCGCCCTCACTGATCACAAATTTACCTCCAAGAGAAGGATTAACCAGATTCGAGCATGGACCCGGCCAAAACTCAATATCATCACCAACTTCCCACACAACATCATGGAATCTATCGAAGAGAACTGAACTGAACACACAACACTACCGCCCTCCACCAAGAAACATCGCCTCCCATACCAGGGAAACAAGGCCCAACAACCCAAAAACGCAAAGAAGGGCACCACTAGCACCCTTGACCACAATAGAGAGAGGAGAAGCACGAGGCCAGTCCCACCATCTCAAGGTTTCATCGTCTCCGGCTGATTTTTAGAAAAATTTTGAAGGGTTGCGCCGTTGAAAAAAAAACCCTAGCAGAGCCGAAAAGAAATTAACAAGCAAAATGATTACTTCCTTGAGTTCCTTCAAAATTGTTAAATGTTAGTTAATATAATGATCATGGCAATTATGAGTAATTATCAGTAGTAAAGAAGAATAAAAAAGAGGGTTAGAAAATAAAGGAGGAAGGTGAGAGGCCCGTGAGTGAGGGGAGGAGCTTATCCACTCTCTTTGGGTTTTGTTTTGTCTGCCACTTTTCGTTTTCGCGCTTTGCTTTCCCTCCACGCACCGTTGCACCTCACACCCCTTTATTTCCGGAAATGCCCTTCTTTGTTTTTCTTTTCGTCTTTTGGCGGTTTGGCCGGTCTTATGAGGAACAACCACGTTCCACCACATGAGTTAAGTGCAACCACCCAAAATTACTAATCCGCTATACTCCAACTTTGTTACTATTTTCATACATCACCCACTACCTTAGTTTAGTGCTAGTTTGAGTGTTGCTGACATAACAATGACTATATTTACGGGCAGTTAGGTATGTAAAATCTCAATCATACCTTTGATTGAATGTACCATTTATGAGCGCAAACTCGGTTCATAAAAACTGTTTATGCAATAGAACATCTCTTTTAATTTTGTAATTTGTCATCAACTGCTGAACTGTCGGTTATTTACTTAACAGTCACGTATTCTCACAGTTTAAACTGACTTATATTACAAGTTTAATTGTTCCAAACTTTGTACATTAATACATTTAAAACATTAACACGTGTTAACTGTACGTAACAATTTGTATGATTGAACTAACTCCCTTGTTTTGCATGTGTATTCTACATCATGGTTTGTATTTCACTAGGTAGCAAAGATTTAGACCGTGACAATGACGGCCTTCCTACAAGAGCAATCTCCCATAACCCCATTTATAGTGGGCTTCAATTTCCAATTATGAAACCCAAATAGTGAACTGGATTAGGCCCAAGCTTACATTTACCTTAAAAATAGTCTCCAATTTGTGTTTTATTAACGAAACTACCCCTCCTCCACTTCAAACTCATCGATTTCAGTTGGGAGTTTTCAACCGTCACTCACCTGAGCTCGGCAGCTTTTGCCGTGAGTATCAACCACCGTCCGTACAGAAACAAAAATCCCCAAATGAAAACCCTAATTTCCCAATTCTACATCAACTATTCCAAGCCCCAATTCTCACCTCCCCCTTTCCTCTTCCACTTTCCAAATCAAAACCAAACCTTTCTCCCCATTTCCAGACCAAACTGCCCTCTCAATCCCAACAGATTCTCCGCCGTCAAAGCTCACCGGACTTCGGAACCCTCGAGCTACGGCGGCTGGGAGGACCTCAAACCCGTCGCCGGCGACTCGGATCAGCTCCGTAAGTTCCTGACCTCTACCGGAATCGATGATAGAAAGCATGTGTTTGTGTTCTTCTTAGGCCTTGTCTGTGCTTTCGCAATTTCTAGGGTTAGGGTTTCGTCCATTGTTGTGCTTCCGGCTTCGGTTTTGATTTTTAGTATTGGATTCTCGGTTGGGTTTGTTCGTAGTGAAATGAGCTTGGGTGGGAGCAAGAGAAGGAGTAAAGATGAGAGCTTGGTTGGTTATGGTGAGAGGTTGAGGAGTTTGGTGGAGGTTTTTGATGGGTTTAGAAATAGAGTTGATGATTTGAAGTGTGAGATACAGAGGGCTATTGATTCGAGAGGGATTACGGTTAGGGACTTGGAGGGTTATGTTGAGGCAATGGAGAGTGTTGGCGTAGCGGCATCGGGTGGTAGGAGCATTGTTGAGGAGTGTGTTGAGAATTTGGCTAGGTACAATGTTGGGTTTGCGGAGAACCAGAAGACGAGTAAGAGGAAGAAAGAGCCGGCTGAGATTGGATATGCGGTGTGGGAGTACATTGGGGAGTTATTTAAGGAGAAATTGGCTGATCAAAAGGCTAGTAGAGTGAAGAACAGTGTGAAGCGAGAGAGTGTGGAGAAAATGGGGGTTGATCAATCTAGAGTGAACGGTTTGGTTGCTAATAAAGCGGAAAATAATGATAAAGAAATGGTGTTTGATTCTGTTGATGATGGTGTGGGGATTGCAAATTTTGGTCATGCTGAAGATAAGTTCGAGAGGGCTGCTTTGGATGGAACTAGAAATGGAAGAGTCAAGCTTGCTTCATCAAATCAAAATGTAGGTTCAGAGGAGGTGAGTTGGCGTACTGACAGAGCTGCAGGAAGCAAAGAGTATAATTATAAGAATAGTAGACCGCCGTTTATGAGCGATGGTCATATCTCTTCGAAGATGGGTCATAATTATCGTAAAGAAATGTGGGAATCCAATGACAATCTGCTTGATTCTGTTGATTTTAGTGTCAGAATGAAACATATGGAAACTGAAGCTTCCTTTGTGCAAGAACAAATGCTTAAGGAATCTGATGGGGTTCACACATCTTCTTTTATCAATGAAAATAGTGAAGATCAGACTTATGTGCCTCAGATTGGACAAAAGAGAGTAAATCACGAAGAAAATTTCCCTTTGGATGATCCAATGTCTGAAAATGAGAGTGAACTCCCTTCACTTTCATCTTCGTCGATTTCAGAAGATGTATTGTTTGATAGATATGTTACAGAAGCAAATGATCTTATAAAACAAGCCAAAGAATATATAAAGGCTACACATAATGAAGAGCGTGCAGAGATTGTGTTGTACAGGTCGGCAAAATTACTGTCTAAAGCTATCACTATGAAGCCCATGAGTTTGTTGGCTGTGGGCCAATTAGGCAACACTTACCTTCTTCATGGAGAGATGAAGTTAAGGATTAGTCGTGAGTTGAGAATGCACCTTACAAGAAGTGACCCCTCTTCAGTTGAGAAGTGGATTAGTATGCATGATAAAATAACTAGTAAAGATGATATTGCATCTGTCCTCATAAACACATGTGAAGAGTGTGAAGAACTTCTTGTGGAAGCAGGCAGAAAGTATAGACTGGCATTGTCAATTGATGGGAATGATGTACGAGCCCTATATAACTGGGGTCTTGCCCTTACCTTCCGTGCACAATTGATTGCAGACATTGGACCTGTAAGAATTGTTCTTTGGCTTAATTTCTGTCATTCTTATTCATTTTGCTTATGATACTTATGGTTAGGGAAGACGTGGATTTGTGTTAAGTTTAGTTCCTAGCTCTTTGTGCTATATTATGTTCAGTTGAATTAATTTTAAACTGGATCAAATGTTGATTTCAGGGAGCAGCTTTTGATGCAGATGAACTGTTTTTGGCTGCAATCGATAAGTTCAATGCCATGATGTCTAAAGGAAATGTGCATGCACCTGATGGTATGTTTCTGATTTTGCCCCCTCCCTCCATTATTTTGCTATATATTTTAAAATACCAAACCATGTCAAGGCTGCTTTTCATTCAAATCATCTCGTCCCATAATCACACTATAGGTAAAGCATGATTTTTAGAACACATTTCGAGTGATGGCTCCGAAACATTTTTAATATCTATTTTTACGATTTTCTCGAATTTCCTTGAAAATATCTTTCGGTGTGCTTAGCCTTGCTTGAGGGCTGAGGCATTAGCCTCAGTTACCCTTTAAATTTTTTTTTTGTAAAGAAGATATTCAAAGTTTCCAAGTTGTACTTACATTGATAAGTTGCAAATGACAGCTTTGTTTCGATGGGGCATGGCACTACAGCAAAGATCACGCCTACGGCCTAGCAATGGTAAAGAGAAGGTGAAGTTGCTGCAACAGGCAAAGAGGCTGTATGAAGATGCACTTAATATGGATTCAGACAATGTCCAAGTAAGACGAGCCTTATCATCATGTATTTCTGAGCTTAGTAGTAGGCACCTTTACTTCTAACAAAACCCTAAACTGACTAGTTGCTGCTGCATCACTTCTCCCTTGTAGTAGTTCCCCACTTTCTTTTTCTTCTCTCTTTTTCAAATTTTGTCCACATCTGTGTGCGAAATAAGTTGCTGCAGATTGTTCTTTTTTGATGATATAAAACCCATATACAAAAATAGAAATAAAAGTGTGGACAAGAGGAATGTACAAGAAATATCCATTCTGGCTGAATTATAGAAAGTGTAATTTACTTCTTGGCACTTGATGAATTGGTTGTTAAAGAAATTGGAGGAAGGGGTAGGTATGATAATACAAAGTGAGGGTTGGCTATGTCATGAGGCTGAAAATGTGTTGCTGTATGTTATTTTAAAACTTCTGCAGTGTTTACCTGCTGATCCCAATTTCCAGTGTATAAGAATGTATTTGCTACTACTGGAATTGTAGCAAAGTTGAACTATTGGTATCTTTCCTTCTGATTTTCTTTAACCCCGGATAGCTATTTCATATACTGCCATATTGATCAGCATTCAGATACCAAAATCTTATCGATGATTCAGTCTTTAATTTAACCAGGCATAACGTAAACAGAAAATAAACCAGAGTATCAAGCTATAGAATATTGACCAAAAAGATAAAGCTGTAGAATAAGCAAAATAAGGTGTATCTGAAAAACAGTACTGAGTTTCCATTTCCAAAAAAAAAATATGTTTACAAAAATATTCCCAGAGGAAACAGTGCATCGTCAATAGCTACAAGTTTCTTTGCTTCAGACAGACCTATGCCATGAACCTCAAACGTTCCCGGAAAACTTTGAACATGCTTGCAAAGGTAACAATACCAGACAAAGTTCTGTCCTCTTCAACAACCCATACATAACTCACACGATGACATAGAGCCTGAACCATCACAGCCACCAATGAGCTACATGGATAGCACACAATTGCCTCTGCCCTCCTCACCAGCCTAGCCGAGTACCCTCCCAGCCTCCAACTCCTTCCCTGACCAAACTCTTCATCCGAAGAAGTTGAACAGATGGAAGAGGAAGACGAGAATGTGAAGTCTTCTTCCATCAACTCCAATAACCCCTCATACTTCTTCTCCTGCAACCTGTCTTTCACTAACTGCACTAGGTCATCTGACGGACCACCACAGTCAATGTACGCCATCAGTTCCCAAGCAGAAAGCGTCGCAATGGCGGCCGCCACCGACTCGTGGAAGGTGTTGAGGGTATAAGGTGAAATCTCCCCCATCACCTTGTTCTCCCCATCAAGAATAGCAACTGAAGTTTGCTGAACAAGGGACTCGGCAATGAGAGGTAATGCAGCTAAGGCAGGGTCATCGTAACGGACTGCAAGCATGTTTTTGGAGTCGATGATCTGTAGATCGCTGATGGAGTTGTTCGATACATGGCTGAAGTAGCCAATCGAGTTCAGTAGGTAGCGGACAATGTCTTCCTGGGTGAGCCAGCAGTATTCCCGGTCGTTGTGGGTTGTGGGATTCAAGGAGTTGCTGTGAAGAAGCTTTTTTCTTGAGCCTGCGTTCCTCTGGAGCGGTATCACAAGATTCTGTGCACCTTCCAGAATCAAATCCATAGCCTCCACCAAGCTGGGAATAATAAAACAAAGCAGCCAAATCAGCACAATCTAAAATTACTATAAATAAAAAGAATGAGAATTTATAAATGAAAGCATCTTAGATTCTTAGAACATGTTCCTTCTTTCTGGTTCATAATTTCATCTAGACCCCGAATCTCCTCCACAACTTTTACCATTCTTTCTACTTTCTTCTTCAACCATCTGAATGCTAATTCATCTTGTACATTTTAAAGTATAATGAACAAGAAATTGGATATAGTACCTGGCGTGTGGTTCCAAATGACTAACAAGGCAGATCGCAGGGGACCTGCGGATCAAAACCTCGACCGGAGCCTCGAGCGCTTTGGCCGGAGACGACAGGTTCTCCTCTCTCCCCAAATACACAATTACATCGAGCATGCAAATTTTCCCGACACAGCGACACTCCTCGGCCACAATGACGTCGTTCTTCTCGGCGTGGTTGCAGCTCCACACGCTGAGGAAGGTCTCGCCAAGCGCCTTCAGCGCCGACAATGCCTCGCCGACCGTGGCGGCGATCGACACAGACTTCAGCGGGGGCTTCCCGAGGCACAGATCCGCGACCTCATGTGAGAACAAACTCCGGGGTTGTGACATAAAAATACGACCAACAAACTCAGACAACCTCAGCTGAAACCAAACCTCAGGGAAGACAGTTTCAGAAGATCAAAATGTAACTGAAACCCTAATAGATGATCGACTTTGACTAGGAGGAGGGAAGAGAGATATATGTGATATGAGGTTGAGGGAAGCGCAGGGTTTGAAGGTTAGGCTGGGTTTATATATAGATAGGCGTTTTTGTTCCGAGGGAATATATATAAGCATTGCATTACCGGAATATAACCTTAACGGGTACGGATTCGGTGGAGCAGTCCCTGCCATATATACGACCACGAGTTTCACAGCGATGATGTGCACCCGGTTGCCACGTGTCGGTATGGAGTTGTGTTCTGGTACCCAATAGGAATCTACCACATTTGTGGTAATTAAGTGGGGGAGGGACAAGTGGCGCTATTTTACTTGACCAAATTGGCTAGGATAAAGATCAGGGAAGCATTGTTTGACCTAATTTTAAGTGGGAAACCGTGTGTAGAAGATGATTCACATGAAGCGAGTTATGTAAAGTGGGATATAAAAGCTTGGTCAAGCGGTCAAACTTCGTGTCGAAAATTATGGTAAGTTTGGATGGATTTGATCCCCAATTGATTCGGAAAATTTTCGGTAATTGAAGTTTGTTTATACCTAATCTGATCTTGTTTAAGAATTGCATAGTTTGGGAAATTTCGGTAAGAAAAGTGAGGATCGTAAGTGGCAATCGATGTTTCATAGGTGACATGCTTCGATTCTTCTGTTTGGTGTTCTTCATCTTCAAATGTTGGAAGTCTTATGAGGAAGGCTTATCTAACCTCACTATTCAGATTCCTACTTGTTTAAGAACTTAATTGTTTTGTTGTTGTTTGTGAATTTCATACTCTGGGAACCTCGATCAAATATTCTTACCTAACACACACTAATGACACTATTCATATTCCTATTCAGTGGAGGAGAATCAAGTCAATTAACTAGAATAAGCAATATTCTTCTTGAAAATAATATTCTTAAACATTGTATTTTCTGTATGCGTCTGATCGATAAGATACCTTCTAACTTGTGGTTGGCCCATATAAGGCATCCAAATAGCATCACTTGATCATGATTGGGGTTCCATGAAGATCTAGAACAAAAAATATATATTATTTCAAGAAATAATGCTTACTGCGTGTAGCATGTCAATGGTCCTCAACCTAGCTTGAGTTTTAGAAAATCCGTTGTGAACTTCAGAAGCTAGAGCAAGATGTACATATTTGAAATTTACACATTTAGCTAGGTCTCATATACGTAATTGGATCTCTGTATCATCAATATGGAATCAGATTTCACGTCTCATTTCTCCATTCATACTAGATCTCAATATATATCTTCAATCAGTTCGATGTGATAATTGGAAACAAACGACAACATGGATATGATGTTTATAATATAAAAGGACTAAAGATTTATATATAGATATAGTAATGCACATGTTCATCATACTTGTGGCACAAAAGTTTATAAATAGAAGGTTTCCATTATTGGCCCACACGTTCCATCACGCCTTTAGCAACCATAGTTCTTCAACAAACTTTCCTAACTATAATAGAAGTCCACAACTGAGAAGTGTTAGTATAACCGTTGTTCGGTTATTGCCCTTTGTTGCGATTAACTATCAGTTATAGAAATAGCAAGCATGCATGACATATCCCGCAACTACCTTACAGGCCACTTCTACTCACCATTTCACCAGATATGACCTACTTCGATGTAAGCCACTGATCAATCTTCTTCTTCTTCCTAGCTTTTGATGTTATAAGACGTCGGGATCCCGGAGAGAGTGCTACAATGTGTCATTTTGAGAGATTGGAAAAGCACGAGCCGAACGATATCACATACATATTAATGATATTATGCTATTTCGTCGCCTGGTTGTAGTTCGAATATGCAATAGAGACCTATGGATGTTGTAGTGATGATCCAATGTCGCCTTGATGGGCTGTTAAGAGGATTTATCTGGTTGCCATTGAATAGTAAGTGTGGCACTCATTCATTTACGTGAAGCCAATTGCATCGAGAGATATGATTTGCATGCAAGAGACGATAACCTATGTCAAAATCCAAGTTACCATCACGTCGAGCACGTACAAGAGGTCTAACTTGTGGTGTGTTTTCGATTCTGGCTATTGTTAACTAAAGAATCCTCGTCACACACCCTTTCATAGCTTCATCGATCAAATTCTAAGAATGGTGAAGTGATCCAGTATAAGCCAAAGAATATTTCAAGTTGATTAAGATGCCCGAGTGAGACTTAGTCACATATAAGATCCATCATTTACGGTTTATAATTTGAATGACTTTGTACTTTTGTAGTCGTTCGCTTTAATTTAGGTAGTTTGCATTCGGCTCAACTATACGTCTCTAACTTCAGTGTGCCAATATATATACTTAGTCTCTAATTCCATATAACCTAAGTGTCGACATAAACCATCAAAATTATATTATATTATTAATAATTTATGACACATCATGCTAGCCACACCATCTTATCAAATATATAACGTACTTTAGGTTTAAATTTATATTAAACATAGTCAAAATATCTAAATCTACATGAATCAAAATATCTCACCATAGTTTAACAGTTTAGTTGTCACATGTCGACCTCTATTGACACGTTGCCCCGTGTGGTGGTGTGTCAACGTACGTTATTGGCCACTATAACTTGTTCTATCTCTATACTATTAATAACACAAACCGCCTTTATCAACTAAAACGCCTATGAAATTATAGTAACACTTTTCACTATATGTTATTTAAAAATAAAATTATATAATTTAGAGATAAAAAAGTATAAACTAAAATCAAAATAAAAAAATTAATTAAAAAAACTCATCTACATATAACTTCATCTTATAACTGCATACTTCATTTACTCACACACGTTAGGTGGTAGTTGTTGGTATATAGAGTGAAGACTAGTTGGACACTTCAACTTAATGAGCCGCATAAGGCCAGTGTACAGAACAACCATGCTACTTAAACGTTTAGGATACGTGAACAGTAAACAAATTATTGGGCTCTAAATAGGCCTAACCGAGAAATACTCACTCAATTTGGGCCAAAAAAACCAAATGAGCCCAAAAATACTAACCGCTTCATTTAGAACTGTATTCACATACATCAGATCCAAAATTTTGGCAAATTCGTTATTGGTGCCCTCACTACAAAAAAAGTTGGCAATAAGCGTATTTAAATGTGGCTAGCATGTAGGTATTACCTACGTGGTCATTGAAAAAAATGCAACAAATTTCATGCAAATGTAACAATTAAATTATTATAATAATTAAATTGCCACATTTGAATACAAATGTGAGATCTTTTCACAATTGCCACACACTAAAGGCAAGTAGACCACAAATCCATACTTTAGTCGGTTTGTGACTTTTGCATTTGCGGCTTTTACCCATGTTTTTTTTTGTAGTGACTTCTTCTTCCTCTGGTTATCTGGTTGCAATTGAATAGGAAATGTGGCACTCATTCATTTACATGAAGCCAATTGCATCGAGAGATATGATTTGCAAGACGATAACCTATGTCGAAATCCAAGTTACTATCACGTCGAGCACGTACAAGAGGTCTAACTTGCGGTGTGTTTTCGATTCTGGCTACTGTTAACTAAAGAATCATCGTCACACACCGTTTAATAGCTTCATCGATCAAATTCTAAGAATGGTGAAGTGATCCACTATAAGCCTAAGAATATTTCAAGTTGATTAAGATGCCCGAGTGAGACTTGGTCACATATAAGATCCATCATATACGGTTTATATTTTACTGAGATCATATATTCATTGAACAATCTGAATGAATATGTAGTCGTTCGCTTATTGCATTCGACACAGCTATACGTCTCTGAGACTCTAACTTCAGTGTGCCAATATATAAGTATATGTAGCTCGACACAAGAGGTACCCTAATTCCATATCAACCATAAACCATCAAAATTATATATATATATATATAATTTATGATACACATCATGCTAGCTACACCATCGTATCAAATATATAACGTACTTTAAGTTTAAATTTATATTAAACATAGACAAAATATCTAATTCTACATGCATGAATCAAAATATCTCACCATAGTTTAACAGATTAATTGTCACATGTCGACCTCTATTGACATATTGCCCTATTATGGTGGTGCATCAACGTACGTTATCGGCCACTATAACTTAGTCTATATATAGAGTGAAGACTAGTTAGAAACTTCAACTTCAACTTGTATAAAAAAAAACTTAAAACTTCAACTTAATGAGCCGCCTAGGCCAGTGTACAGAAAAAACCATGCTACCTAAACGTTCAGGACACGTGACGGTCAACAACCTATTGGGCTCTAAACAAGCCTAACCGAGAAACAGGCTCTCAACTTGGGCCGATAGAGCCAAACGAGCCCAAATTTATTACCCGGTTCATTTAGAACTGTATTCACATACATCAGATCCAGAAGTTTGGCAAATTCGTAATTGGTACGCTTCTTCTTCTTCCTTTGGTTTCTGCAGAATCCAAAACTAGGGTTTATACTTGAAAATCGAGCAGCAATGTCAGACTACGACGGCGGCAAGGTCCTTCTCTAAACCTCATCTAATTACTTGACCTAATTTCTTATTTCAAGCTTCCTAGCTTCTCGAATCAAATGAATTTTTACCTTAAATGTTTTGAATTCAGTTCTTTGTTTCTGAATCATTTGGCTGTGGAATTGAGAATATGAATTTCTTAAATCTGAATATGAACAAGGAGAGAAATTGAAGCAGTAATTGTGTTTGGATTGGTGTTTATGATTGTTTGGATTGGGAAAATGACTGAGTGAGCTTTGGTTGATTGCTTTCAGCACAAGTCTCATGGATCGGAGCGTGAGAGCTCATGGAGGGAGCGAGAGAGAGGTCATGATAGGGACAGAGACGACGACCGGTATTCGAGAGATTCAAGGGACTACAAGGATAGAAGTGGACGGTTTGACAGAGGGAGGCACAAGTATAGTGGCTATAGCGGCCGCAGGAATCAAGATTACGACAAGTTAATCTTATGCACATACACGTCTATGAATTACTAGCTGTTAATTTTGGTGTTTGATTCTTAAGTTGTCGTCATTTTCGGTAGTTTAACCAGCTTTTGTGAACTATTGTTATGCTTACATGATGTGTTTCTTCTGTAGGAGTCGTGATTATGAGAACGATAGGAGTCGTGATTATGATCAAGATAGAGATAGGAGGCATAGACATAGGTCGCCTTCTCCTTCAAGGGAAGATGATAGGGAGAGATCTTCCCGTTCTCGTTCAAAGAGGTAATGACAGCTTTATCTACTACTTGTTTAACAGTCAATTTGTTTGACGATGTGATCATGAAACATCTGTTGTAGTTTTAAATTGATAGAATTCTGGTCAATTTGCGGTTTAAAGTTGTTGCATCTGTACTACAATCTATATTTCTACTGCTAAAATTGTAATGAAAGTTGCATTCTCACCCAATTTTTTTTGCAACTATATATTTGTCACAGCAAACGCGCAAGTGGTTTTGACATGGCACCACCTGCTGGGGCAGTGCTACCTACTGCTGCTGCTTCAGGTTTGGATCTAACTACTCGATCAGTATTGTAGCATTTTCATTAGTTTAGTTTAGCCTCATCTCTAGTTACTATGTTCATGCATCTGAAAAAACTAGAATTATAATGGTTTACTTCAGAAACTGAGAGCAATTGTTGTGTTGTTTGGTTGTTGTCTGTGGTTGTTTGTATGTGTTTGCTTTTATGGTTTGGGTAAGAAGGCGATGTTGAGTTGGCGTGACTACGTAGATTGGTGTTCAAGAGAGAACCAATGCAACGAATAGCTGGATCTTCTTCTCCTTCGGCTGATACAGTTGCCATTTGGTAGACTTACAGATGTTTCCCAACCATCTGCAATAATGGAATTTGTCTCTTACTTATTTATTTTGTGGTATAATAAAATGGACAAAATGTATTACAATTATAGTGTAGTTGCGGCATGGTTTTTGCGCGACATTACTTATCCTTCTGTTATTGCCTGTTCTCCTTTTGTTAGTATTAATAATGCAGGACAACTCTCAGGTATTCCACAAACAATGCCAGGAATGGTACCAAATGTACTATCGTTTGGATCAGCATATGTATGTAATTTTTACCAGTATAAAAGCTTTGTCATTTTTTTGTATGTATATATTTTTGCAAGTTTTGCAAATCAAAATTTTGAATATTTGTTTTCGTATATGTATTTTATCATTGTCAGTAACTTCATCTATTTTTTTATAACACAGCCAACTCTTCCTATGATGCCAGCCCAAGCCATGACTCAACAGGTAAATTTCATATCATTTAATATTTATATACTATATTCATGGCTTAAAATTTGTTACAAGTCTGTTTTTCTTGTTTCCTTCTCTCTTATAGGCTACAAGGCATGCACGAAGGGTATATGTTGGCGGGCTTCCCCCTCTGGCCAATGAGCAGGTGATCTTTTAAAGTCTTCTAGGCCTCTTATGTGTTCAAATACAATTCTTGTTATGTTTAAAGGCATTGAAGTTTTACTCTCTATAATGTCACAGACAATCGCCACGTTTTTTAGCCAAGTCATGGCTGCCATAGGAGGGAATTCAGTTGGTTCAGGTCAGTCTAATCATAATTTACCTTGAACTTCTGCATTGGATATATATACCTGGTATGCATTGTATATTTCATGGGTTTTTGTCTTAGAACACTGTGTTTTCCAGTTTCTGAATTGGCAGGTGATGCAGTAGTAAACGTCTACATAAATCATGAGAAGAAGTTTGCATTTGTTGAGATGAGAACAGTTGAAGAAGCGAGTAATGCAATGGCCTTAGACGGGATTATATTTGAGGTACTTTTTGATTAAACTATGAACATTAGGTATAGAAAGCATAGCTAATTCCTTTTAAATTGTTGTCACATGCATCCAGTCAACTCTTTGTTGTGTTGGTCATTTTTGCAAAGTATGTTGTGTGTGTAAGCGTACATAAATGGTTTTTCTTGAACTCTTTCATCTGACATTCTCCTTTTGATTGCTCAGGGTGTTGCTGTGAGGGTACGGAGGCCAACAGACTACAATCCTACCCTGGCTGCCGCCCTTGGTCCTAACCAACCAAGTCCTCATCTCAACTTGGCTGCTGTGGGCCTCACACAAGGGTAAAGTTTGCTTTTAGCTTTACAATTTTGAGGAATTACTGTGATGTGGTACACCATATGCTTATTTCAAATTCTGACTTTAGTTTAAAATATCTTCTGGTATGCCAAATTATGTGTCTGGCAGTGCTGTCGGTGGAGCTGAGGGACCTGATCGTATCTTTGTGGGTGGACTGCCATACTACTTCACTGAAGCACAGATAAGAGAACTTCTACAATCCTTTGGGTATGATCTTAAAGTTATATAGCAATATTGCCATTCTTGTCCGTGAACGTTCTTCTGGAATTTTTTTTTACCCATCATTTATGTTCAACCATGAGTAATACTGATAGTAGAGCTGGCTTTTGCAGACCACTTCGTGGATTTGACCTCGTGAAGGATAAAGATACTGGAAATTCTAAAGGATATGGATTCTGTGTTTATCAGGTAATCGTCAATGGTTATCTCCCTTTTTTTCTTATGTACGTCTTTAGGCTCCTTGGAGATTACTCTCGGGAATTTGTCAACTGATGTTCATGGACTTCAGGATCCATCTGTCACTGACATTGCATGTGGTGCTCTTAATGGATTAAAAATGGGAGATAAAACTTTAACTGTTCGCCGTGCTACAGCCAAGTTAGTTTCTTTTTACCAATGCTACCTTTTTCTTTGTTTAATTATTTCAAGGCCATTTACCTAAGTTAAAACATCTTTGGTATGCTCTTTATAGCAGCGTCCAATCTAAATCAGAGCAAGAAAGTATCTTGGTACAGGCACAACAACATATAGCTATGCAGGTAAGAAATGAACAGTTTTTTTTTCCTTTTATACAGGAAATAACCATCTATGGAACCTCCTTATATAGTACACAAATACATTGTTGAGTTTTGTTTATTTCTTTGTAGAAAATGGCTATGCAGGCTGTTGACATGAATTTTGGAAATGGGATGGCGTCAGCTGCAACTACAGAAATGGCCACGAAAGTTCTTTGTTTGACAGAGGTATAATTAGGGATAATGTTTCAATGATAGTTGCATAGTAGACTTGCACAATACATACTTGGGTTCAGCATCAACATTATACATCTGGGTTAATGGATTTTTTATTACAATGGAAGGCAATTACTCCTGATCAACTAAATGATGATGAAGAGTACGTGGAAATACTAGAAGATATGAAGGATGAGTGCAGCAAATTCGGTATTCGTAGTATATGATTTATGTCATTTCTGTGTTTACTTTTGGTTAGAACTCGGGACTAAGGAATTTCTCTGGTTTGGAATGGTCAGGAACTCTGTTGAATGTTGTTATTCCCCGCTCAAGTCAAGATGGCGAAGTGCTTTCAGGTGTTGGAAAGGTATTTGAACTCATTTCTCCCCTTCTATTCCTCCTGGTTTTTTCTTTTGGGTACTGAATAATGAATATATGCATCTTTCTATGGACTCTGGTTATGTCCTCCATCAGTTATGTGTGTGTTGGTTGGCCAATACTTATATGGGCCCCATTCATGATTTACTTGGCAATCTAAATGTACCATTTTGAAAGTACTTGGCATGCTGTTCGTTGGCATAGCAATGATAGCATTAGTTTGGGAAAATCACTCACAATCTTATGGGTATGGTGGGAGGTTTTTCAGTAAGTGTAGAGCTTTCATACTGCTACTTTGGGCTTGGTCATCACTATCTAGTTGGGTAACACCTCTGTATGCGTATTTGGTGGCGATGCAGTTTGTTTGGCATTTCTCAGAGTTTATCGATCACAATTTTATGTTATGCTATCTCATAGTTTCACTTGCAGGTGTTCTTGGAATATTCTGATACTGGAAGTTGTGCCAATGCAAAGAACGTACTTGGTGGGAGAAAATTTGGAGGGAACATAGTGAATGCATATTATTATCCTGAAGATAAATACCACAACAAAGACTATAGTGCATAAGGCCTGCCAAGGTCCAGGACATGAAATTTTGTATTGCAATGTGAAATATGACTCTTCAAGAAGAACTTCAAGATGCTGCCTTTTTATTTAATGTAACATAGGGAACTTCGAGACGACGGGCGGACGTTTTCTTTCTTTGTTCTTCAAATTGTTTGAGTGGCTTAAAGAGTGATTTGTTCCAGAATATAGACCATAAATATTTTATTAAATGGCCTTTTCATTTGCCTAGCTTTTGTTCATTTGAGGGGCTGTATGATACAATTCAATACTCTATGATTGCAATAAAAGAATGGTTTTTGCATCTTAAAGAGTGAGAATATGAGATCATCTCTTTTGGGCCTTTCCTTGCGGTCAATTAATTTTTTTGGGCCATCCAACATGGTCCAAAGTAGACGCAAAAGCGTCGTCCCCGACAAGATGGGTATGATGACTCGGAAATGTGTCACCGTCCACTGTCCTAACCATTGACTACTTCCGTTTCGTACCAATCAATCCACCTCAAACTATGTCGGAATTTAGTCTTATCCGGCCAAAGCGCCGGTCAATCATTTCGCCACGTCAGGTAAGGGATATCATTGTTTGCTTAAATCGCACGTTGACCTCTCCCGAAGGAAAAAAAAGCACGTTGCCCCAAAATTTACGCACTTAATTTGATTTTGGAGTTCATGAGATTATTCATCTCAGTTAATTACGGTGGGGGATTAAGAAATAAAGAAAGGATTAAGAAATAGGTCGAATCTCATACCAAGACTAAAACTTCGCGCCTCCTTTAAAGTTTTGGATATCATTGCCACCGCATTTGTCTTCAAATATAGTTCCTATAAACAACTATATATACCCCATAACGAACTCCATTCTTCTCCATCACTATCTCTCTTTGTTTTACCTACTACTTCTCCATTTGAGATCTATCTTTGTTTTGTTTTTGCCTTGTTTGTTCTTGAAAGAAGAAGAAGAAGATCAAGATGCTTGCCATATTCAACAAGGAAGTGGTGCAGCCACCGCAGGAACTCAACAGCCCGGCAACCCCGTCGGCCAAGAAGCCTAAGCATCCTCAGGAAATTGTTAAGGATTTCATGTCATGCCATGATTCCAACAATTCTTTCTCTATTGGCTTTGGAAACAAGTCATTGCTTGCTTATGTTCGTCCAGAAAATTCCTTCTCGATGAATCAGAGGTACCCTTTCTCAAATGGATCACATTGACTATTTTCACGTCATATTAAGCACATAGGGTCTAATCTAGATAGATCTAAGTGAATTAGATCAAATTAATCAATGATTGACTCAAATATTTATCAATGGCAGGTTGTTCTGTTCTTTGGATGACATATACTGCGTTTTCTTGGGGAGCCTTAACAACCTCAACAGCCTGATCAAGCAATATGGCCTGTCAAAACAAACCAATGAGGCCATGTTTGTAGTGCAGGCTTATCGGACTCTCCGGGACCGGGGCCCCTACCCGGCCGATCAGGTCATCAAGGATCTGGATGGCAGCTTTGGATTTGTGATCTATGATAGCAAGGCCGGAACTGTTTTTGCTTCATTGGTAACTAACTTATAACACAAGCAACATTTCCTTCCTATAAATGACAACATTTGTTCTAAAAATTAAATTTGGCTTTTGGTTTGTGCAGGATGCTTATGAAGGGGTTAGCCTATATTGGGGGATTGCCGGAGACGGCTCCGTCGTGATTTCCGACAACTTGGGGGTTTTGAAGGCAGGGTGTTCCAAGTCCTTTGCTCCATTCCCAACTGGGTGCATGTTCCACAGTGAGCAGGGTCTCATGAGCTTTGAGCATCCAACAAGGAAGATGAAGGCGATGCCTAGGATTGACAGTGAGGGGGTCATGTGTGGGGCCAACTTCAAGGTTGATGCCCACTCAAAGCTTCCGAATATGCCACGTGTCGGAAGTGAAGCCAACTGGGCTGCTTGGGGACAACAAACCTAGAGTTTTTCAGGACCTAGAAATTTGATGACAGAATTTTCACCTCATTTGGAACTTATGTTTATCTGAAATTTTACTTTACTTGGCTTCATTTTGGTTATTCATGTATATATTCCTTCCTTTTTTTTCACCTTCGGACGACTGACTCTGTACAAATACATGAATGGAGTAATTTTTCTGGATCAATAGCATTTTTCATTTTGATCTTTTGTACAATAATGCTGCTTTTCATAGACTACTACTGCTTTTGTACAAAAATATTTTAAATGTATATATAATTATGTAGAAATAATGTTTTAACTTTGAACTATCTCACTCGACAAATTTGTCGAATGTAACAGTTAAAAATTAAAATAAAATTATAATAGCGAGTCTAGTGCATTCCCTATTTTTCGTAAAAAAAAACTAAACATATTCTCTAAAATAGCTAAAAAACTATAGTAGAGAGTGATAAAGATGCTCTTAGCATTGAAGAACCGGAGTGTAAACTTGCTTTGCAAGTTGGTTATTGTAATTTTGGTGATAATATAGAAAATATGCTTTACTCGAGTGATGGTGTCACCACTGAGTAAGTCTTGGTCCTATCTATTGTCTGATAACATAATTAAATAGAAGAGGACAAGGAGGGATGAAACTGTAGTTCATTAAACAAAGGATTCAATAGTTCGCTGATGTACCAATAGTTTCTATAACAATTTCGTTTTCATGTATTGAAAAAAAAAAGTTTCTATTACAAATCTCTAATATAATTGAGCTAAATCTTTTACAGACTACTTTCCTTCCTCGCAACTAAATATAGGAGCCAGTTTCTGGGCATTCTATTCTTACAGCCTTACATTTGCTAGCCAAAGAATCAAACTGCCACATACTTGACAGAGATTGATAACAGTTATCAGTCCACCATAAGCATAAAGCATCACCACTTATCAACCCAGTGAACTAGCGCCTTGCGTTTCAAATGCTCAAGTGTTTCCACGAAAGACAGGAAGCCAGACCACTGACAACTAAGGCAGAATCAGTCCAGATCCACATATATCTGCAATAAGTCCAGAATACTACTGATCAGAAAAGAAGAATAACCAAAGCATCTGATTAGTCAGGTTTAGATGGGAAAAAAGCCTTGGCATAACTCTTGAATAACTCCTGGTAGCTTTTGGATGAAATAGCTCCAACTGATTGGTGCCTCAATTATATCAAGAAGATGAAAACGAACCTCTAAATCTGGCAAAGGATCATATGATTTTCTCTCCATTGTGTTATAAACGGTAATGCCTGTGATCTTCTGAACTCCGAGTTTGGTAGCAATGAGGTTCTATAATGACAAAGAGAAGCTCTAAGGAATTACTCAACCAACATAAATTATACTCGACTGTTTGAAGTATGAAATCCTAATCCACTGTTAGTCATAAAGTACAATGAGATAATGGCTAGGCCATGCAAGTGATGCTAACGATGCAAATGCATGCAAGTGAGACCAGGCACACACGACGGTGTTCCAATCCCACGAGAACAAAAGAATGTGAATAAAAAAGGTTATATCTTTCTTTTAAATGTCCAAGATCTCAAATTCCACCCCAAGCACATGTTTTTCTCGCAAAAAATGCACTCTTATTTTTCTACCAAATCTTCCCACCCCCTGAAGCGTGATTTCTAAGCAATTTACGAACTGATGAAACTCATAAAGATCTTGACCAAAATTTTATAATGACTTTTCCAAGTTAACAGTTTCAAAAATTGAAAAAGTAGAGATTTTAAAGTTCTTTCAGTTGGATAATTGCTTAAATATCAAGATTTGGGGCTGGGAAGATTCTGGTAAGAAAACAAGAACATGCACTTTTGGTCCAAATAATGTATTTTTCACCAAAATTGTGGACTACACGGTTTTTTGGCCAAAATCGCATGTTCATTTTTTCTTACCAAAATTTCTCCACCCTATTATCATAATCATAATTTTCAAGTAATGCTCCAATTGACAGAACTGGAAAAACTGGACTTGATTTTTTTAGATGATTTTTCCAAATTCCTAACTTTGAAAAATCGTGAAAAATGATCCGGCCGAGCTTTTTGAGGT
This sequence comes from Argentina anserina, assembly GCF_933775445.1. NCBI lineage: Eukaryota > Viridiplantae > Streptophyta > Magnoliopsida > Rosales > Rosaceae > Argentina > Argentina anserina. Next base: position 2,195,305 of record NC_065874.1, on the reverse strand, counting down.
CTGTCAGTTGGAAGAGCCCTGGAAATCATGTTTTAAACAAAAGATAAATTTATGGCACAAGAGAGTTTCAACCAAATCAGGGTCTTGACAAGCTTTAGCATGTTCGGCATGTCATCTGGAGTGATAGAGTTTTCTGTCCTTTCAAATTGTATTTCCCTTTTTTCCCAGCAACATCTAGTGGTAATGACAAGTAATCTACATATATGACTTTAGGTAAAAGGTCTAAATGTCATGGTTAATATATATACTTATTGATGCTTCCACTGAAACTATCTTAGTAAATAATAAATAATTAGACATTAAATATGCTTAAAAAGAATCCATAAGGTGCTGACAAATAAGTTTTTGTACCAGATGAAACTCCTTGGAGCCAAATGCTTCAAGACTTGGAAATACCTGTACATAATTCAATTTCATTGATCAGTTAACTAGATACGGAAAAAGTAGAATAATAATTTAGGTTTGGTTAGCGAAATCTTGGCCTTTGATTTAATCTTGGATTGCACAATATTACGTAAGCCATTTGAGTTAGTTGAAACTTAAAAGTGTTTATGAGGTCTATTACATACAGTAAACCTACAAAATCAAGCAACATAAAGTGAAAGGAAAACACTCAACGAGGCCACCAATTAGTGCTTTTACTTGACATCAAATATTTTACAAATGGAGCAGCTACCGAAGCAGATGTGAATGGTCATATCAAAACAGACCAACCGTATGACTTCAAAAAGGACTCAAACACAATTTTGAATATGAGCAGAAGATTCAACACATTACCACAGTTTGAAGACCATTAATCATGACAACCTTCTCCTCGCGTGAATCATCTTGTGATAAAGAAACTTCAAAAGGGCCAAGTTCTTTTTCTGTCTCATTTGCTAATTTCAAGTGTAGCTGCAGGACGATATAGTTGGTCAGTAAAACCTCATTTAGTTAATTTATTGTCACCCACATTATATACTGAAATTGACCAGTAATGTATGTATATATTTGTTGGGTTAGGGGGAAGGGAAGGGATGAAGTTCAACAGGCACAAGGAGCCACAGATGGCAATTTCTGATTTATATTGTCAAGCTACAGTACCAGGCACATGTAATACATCAAGAAGATGTAAAATTACCGTAAAAGGTCTTTCCAATTTGATGCCAGATGGTACCTCCACAACTTGCAACTCAATATCCTTTCGTGTTATGGGCTGCAAATAGTATATCAAAAGGGTGAATGTGTATCCCTTCAAGCGTCTAGGCAGAATATTTAACCCAAAACAGTAATATGTTAAATTAGTACACTATGAGTTTAGCTTCTCAATCTCCACTGAAGATATCAAATGATTTGATTTTCAGATTAACTTCATACTACTCAGCACTAAACTTACCCTAAGATAGTCCTAGTAAATTAAAAACAAAATTCAGACATTGCAAACATCCCATTCCTAATTTGTCTACTATGTGCATAAGCCTGCGATATACATCACTGCAGACGAGTAGTCATTCACTTCACAAGGATATTCATATACTTATTTCCAATCCAAATATGGAATTCTGATTAAACAGATTCTTGTGAAGAGAATGAAACACTGCAGAGGTAAAATAAAATAAACAGATAATGGACCAACATTCTTCCTTCTTCTTAAATTTATGTCAAGACAGAAAACTCACAGTGCCCAATATTTGCTGTGTTTGTAGGCGACCAGGTTCCCCCAAATTTGTTCGCCAAGTTATCTGGAGTTTACCAAGAATATTGCTTCCCTCCACTTTTGGTTGAGCAGACCCATATGATATTAATTGATAAAGATAGTTACGAATTCCTCCGCCAGATCTGATGAGAACTGGTGGCTTAAACAGATCTCTGTCATTAACAACTCAAATATGAGTGATAACGACGATTTAGACTCCACGAAAGATAAAAATGAGACGGATTTGAAATTCTGCCAAAAATGCACAATATTTTTTACCTCGTTTGAGATTTCGTTTCAGAATGGTGTTCATCAGCTTTCAGAAGTTTTGCACCCCAATGCCCAGCAGGCTCGAACTCAACTTGGTCCATAAAAAGATTTGACTTTGTATGATTTTCAATGCAAGCCTCTAAAAAGGTAGTGTCCTGGTGATAATACACTAAAGCAGTTGTCATAGGGAGCTATTACAGGCAAATGCTTAAATCAAAATACATATATGTATGTAAATGAGAGTATATCCAGACAGTTATGAAAAAGAACAGAGTTGCTACATAGGCCTTAAGGATATGCAAGCTCAGATACTCCCATCTAGCACATGCATGCTCAAGTTTCAAGGTGTAAAGATATAACTTGTAATTTCTATCCAAAAGACTGCATTTTTAAACTTACAGCTGACAGATTCAGTGAACCTCAACGTACCTTAACAACGCGGACCTGCACATCAAAATCAAATTCAAAAAGTCCCTCAGCACAAGCGAAATATTGTCATTAGAGGAACATGACTCAAACTACAAATGCAAAATGCCAAGGCATAAACCATACCTTAGTCCGAACCGAAAGAGGATTTGCCACAATGAACTTGAAGAACTGCGGTAGGTACTTACGCTCACCCTCACCGTCATTGTACAACGCAGTACACACCAACCTAAAAAACCTCAACACCAACACAATCACAATGGAAACAACAATGGACAATGGCAACAAATCAGTTAGAGTGAGCAAGCTTACGTGTGAGCTCCGAGCTCCTTCACATCATGCTCAACAATGAAATCATACCGCCCTCCGGCGCGAATGGACTCCACGGGTGATTTCGACGTCTCCAACAGCACCAGCCTCTGCCTCTCTGTTTGCATCTCCGCCTAAAAATTTCCAAATTCAGCTCAAATCTGACCAAAACCGTAATAATTAAGACTAAAAATGTCCAAATTCAGCTTAAATTTCATTAAAATCGTAACAATAAACAATTAAGACACAAAAATTAAGTCGAAAATTTCGGAAAATTACAAACAAACCTTGATTATAATGTCACGGACTTCGAAATTAGAGCTATTGTTGATGCTAATGTAGCTACAAAACGTCTCTCCTAAGTAAATCGCCCTGCGAATTTTTCAGAGATTCAAAAACGGAATCTAGAAATGACGAAGAAGAAGAAGAAGAAGGAGAAGGTTAGAGTGACGGAGTGACCCGAAGGCTTGGGGGAGGACGAGGAGGCCGGAGAGGCCGATGGAGTCGGAGGGATGGTGGAGGAGCAATCTGGAGCGGTAGCTGGGATCGGAGGAGGAGTCGGAGGAGGAGCTCTGGAGGAGGCGGGGGAGGTTGGCGGCGGCGAGGGGGTCGTCGAAGATGTCCTCGCCGACGAGGAGATCGGCGGGGTCGAGGAGGAGGGGGATGGAGTCGACCTGGAATGAGGGCTTGCAGAGACGCATCACCCTGAAGGCCAGCGAGTGGGGTCCACCTTGGCCGCCGGTGCTGCTGCTCATCGCTCTCTATTTCTTCCACTTCTCCGATTTGATTTCGGTGGTTGTGAGATTTCAGCGCTTTCCCTTTTTTTTTTCCCGGCAAATACTAATTTACTTTTCTTGCACCTTTTTTTAAATTTGTTTATATGTTCTTTTATTTTAAAAATTCTCATTAATATTGGCGTTTAAATTTCGATTTATAACAAACTCGTTATTGTTTCAGGATGAAATAATTGTGTATTATTGAATGATATGGGGGCCTATATATAGGCATTACAAAACCACAATCCCGTAGGATTCGGAGTCCTAATCTATTACGGAGATGCTAATCTATCTCCTAACAGGAAACCTATTAGGCTAAGACACATACAAGTGTAGAATAGTAATTCTCCCGGAACACTCCCCCTTGTGTCGCATGCCTAGGTTGCATGGTGCACACATCGTTGCCTCGGTAAAAACCTTGTCAAGCAAAATAAAAACCTCTTGGGTAAAAACAAAAGCTTGATCGAAGGGAAAAAGAGCACAACGCACCGTCTACATTTGATAGCATCATGTGAGCTAGACTCCCCCTGAAGTCTACGAAACAACTCCCCCTGATTAGTGCCATAATCATGGAGTACAAAGAATAACGTATACAACGTTCATTACATGTTTCTCAAACGTAGTCTTGGGCTAATGATTAATCATTAATCTAGCCACACATCCTTAGATCATTCATGCTATACTTAGCCAAACTTAGATCTTAGGAAACAAGATTGCATAACAACTCAAAACAAGAGTTTGCAATGAAAATCAGATTCTCGGGTAGAATGACATTCACTCACTTAAACGGCCATAACTTCTTCGTCAAAATAGGTATCAGCGAACCGTAAAATGTTCTGAAAAGTAGACACCCGTGGCTTTCCAGTGACATAAGGTTCACAACCTTATCCGATCGGAGCAGTTCACAATGCTCTGTCGAAGTTGACTGACTTGCAAATTTTCGGACAGGACTGTCCTACTTTGCTAAAACGGCCATAACTCACTCAATATGATAGCTATGAACGAAAGGTTGATGTCCCTTCAAAGTAGACACATAGACCTTTCCAACGGTACTAATTTCACCATATTTCATCGAGCGAGCTGTCCTGTAGGTCTCGTTGAAGTTGACCTACGAAACTGGATAGATTCTTATTTGTCACATTTAATGTGTCTTTCGCGAAAAAAATGGGGGAATGGACCAATGAAGGACTGATTTTTTGTCCAAGACAGAACCGTACGCATCCTCTACGCTACCAGTGTCGACTGCTACACCAAGGCGTACGTTGATGTTGCTGGAGCTGCTGGCGGCGTTGGTGTGGATAGGATTTGTGTTGGTTCACTAAGTGTAGAACTAAACCCATGTCAAAGAAGCAATGCAAGTCCAATGACAATGCATAGGCGCATAGTTAATCACGTCATAATGAAAGCAATAGTGTCCCAACAACACTAACATGTATGAATGTATAGCTCATTGAATCTCTTCATCATCTATACTTAGACGGAATAGAGAATCAAGAATTAACTTCATATGAACACATATGGGTATGAGTTCTTGCAACCGATTGTACTACGTTCTCTCGAACGTCGCAATCTGATTACATAATCTCTCCGTGGTCTGAAGGCATTTAAAGTCCCTCGGGCACTCTTATATCAGCGTCAAGATCCCTTTACAGATATTCTATAACCACTATCATATGCTGCAAATCAGTTTTCATGGACACTACTACTGATCAAGTAGCGGAAAGAAATTATGTCCATAACGAGAGAATATAACTCATCGTACTCAATACTAGGATAATGAGACAATCTTTGCGCCATAAGTCCTGCATATATTGCATGACTTCATCTTACGAACAACGACCAACATAACAAGTCTAGTTCAAACTGTATTGATTCTTTCCACTTCGGTCAAGTTACTCATCGTTGATGATTTACAACGGAATAAGGGCATAAGCGAATACATCATCAATCATGGGAGATCAATACATTAAACACGCGCGCGCGCTGTATACGATCAATTCGTGAGATTTCTATTCTTCTCTAACATCAACAAAAGGAGTCTGTAGCATCCCACAGAAACTTAGTTGATACACATGTTTAGAGAATATCTCTTGATGATGCGCGAAATACTTGTGCCTACGCACTTCGCTTCTTTCTAGTTTTGATTCTAGAGAATAATGGTCTCCCCCTCATCTAGGCAGGAGCCAAGACCGAAGCTATGACCCTTACTAGTCCATCTTTGCGTTTGCCGCCCTTGTTTTGTGGTGCAATGCCACGGGTGCCGACAACACCACAGCGTACGATGGTGCCATCGCCGGCTTCCTTGCCACTGTCAGGGATGGTGCCAACGGTGCTAGGACCAGGTCATATGAAATTCTCCCATATTCTGAGAGTCCCAACCTTACCGGCACATCACAGCATTTATGTGCGATCTCGTCACTTTCGCAATATCAATAAAGTCATTAAGCATCGAATATTTGACTTTCTGGAGGTCGATAATGCGTTGCACATTTACTCACTTTGAGTAGTGCGGGATCTTAATGAGACATAGTGCCACACCACGTCAATTCCTGGCGTTAAAACCAGAATGTGAGCATTCCATATCTCCCCCTAACGACGGGAAGTATGTCTCATCAAAGTGACCGTCTGCTAATATCGCAGGATAGAGATCGACGGTTGTAGATTGGAAAATAGCGGACAAGTGTTGGTGATTCATAAATCATAACCAACCAGAATACTTAATCGTTTCAAGTAGACCCATTGAGATAACTACAATAGAGACACATAAATAACTTTAACCAAATAGGCGTTAGTGAAAAGAACGTTGGGACCGTATCCAGTGACCATTTGGTACGCACTAAACGCTTGGCAAGTTCTGGGTCTGAAACGAATAAGTGTCGCTGCATGCAACATCATTACATATCTCCATGCAAAAATCGGCAGGTTAGAACCCATAACCAAGTCCGAGCTCTGCTAGATCGTGCGGTGAATGAACATGAGGAATAATATGTTCAACGACGATCCCAGTAGACATGCAAAACGAAATCATCAAAGTCGTGGGGGTGAACTCTCCAACGGTATCCAATCAAATAGATTTGAGAGGATGGGAAGGGTGGTGAGCCCTTAGTATGATGATCATAGCTAAAAACTTTAGCGAATGCAGCGTTTCTTGTGGAAAGCAAAGCGACGTGTGACCAACGCGTCGATGCTCTTAACCTATACCATAAAATACCGAAAAATGTCCGTATTCGGTTGGATAGGGTCCACTAATGTCACCTTAAATACTTTGTAAGAATGGAATGTTCTCGGTTGGAGCCTTAGCAAATAAGGACTTCCTTGAAATCTAGCAAAAGAACAAGCTTTGCAAAATGAGCGATTGGCATCAGAGATTGTCATGGAGGCATTAGAAGACACGGGAGGCATCACAAGCTCCTGTGAAGGAGGGGATGCCGCCACCGACGGCCTTAATGCCATGGAGCCGCCGAAATAGGCAGGCTCGGCCTCACCGTGTGGAGCATGGGTGAGGTGGTCCTCCAATCGCTTCGTGAACATGAAAAATAGATGATAATGTGAATTTCAAAGAACTCGAATCATCATATCTTGTTCAAAATGACCAAAAAACGATCATGTCAAAACCGAGAAGACAGTAAAACCGAACCCATGATTCAAAGAATCTTGAGTTACATAAAGCTACTGCTGCAGGCAAGCAAAACGATGTCTGCAGGCTAACAAAGCTACTGTCGAAGCTTGAAAAAGATACTGTCAATGAAATCTGACAGATTTATTCCTCTCCATTCTTAACACAAATATCAAGATGAAAATCCATCATTGGCATGAATGGCCTTTAAAACTTAGCAAGGCACGAAGATATACAACACAATCTCCGCACGAGATCCGTAAAACAACTACCTGCGCCGTAGGACAGTGTGGGTGGTTACGCAATTAGCAAGACGCTCAATTTCACGACGGGACATTCTCAAAATGAAGATTAAGAGAGTCAACAACGCGGTGAACTTCTCTACACAATACGCCGTAGGATATTGTAAGAGAGTGGATTGAAACAAATGGCAATCCCATCGAATGTATCACATGGCAATAGAACTACATTCTTCAACTCAAAAGTTGGAAAAACATGGTATTGGAGCAGTTGAATACCAAACAATTTGGGTGGTAAAAACCATCCAATTGGTGCGGGTGGTCACCAATAATAATAAAATCATTTGAGCTATGAAACGACTTGGAGAAAACCGGAAAATTAACCGGAAAACCATGTCAAATTAACTCAAAACCGGGTGAATTTTGGACTAGGAAAACATGGCAGCAAGAACTGCTGAGATATGCCGGAAAAATGACGAGAAACGACGAAACAAAACGTCGGAAAAACTCGTCGGAAGCCGGCGGGACCGATTGCCGGAAATCCGGCCGGCAGTGCCCGGACCTGGCCGGTATGGAGGCCATAACTTCAGGTCCGACAGGGAACGCCGTCCGGAACCGGATGGCGGTGCCGGAAACGCCGGAATATGGCCGGAAGGCGGCGAATACGCCGGTAAAACGTCAAAAAACGTTCTGGAAACGCCGTAAGAGTAACCGGGAAAAAACGACGTCAATTTTGACGTTCCGAGGTCCGTTTTCCAAATTTCAAAGTCCAAAATCACAATGTAGTGCTATTGGGGTCCCATGTAACCCAAAAGCGGCCAATTTAAAAACCACGTGAGTTGCAACGTTGACCATGCATGCTAAGCCAAGGCAAATAAAATTCTCACGAGTCAATCTTGTAAACAAGAAATACGAGAGATTTTATAGAATATGCCAATATTTAATACAACACAAACAAGCTTCCAATTCCAATAGACGACTTAAGCTAAAGTCGAGCAATAATCATGGCAATGCCAACGTCATACTTGAAAAATAGTAAGCAGAAGACATAGTCAAAATAGATTGACTAATCAAAAGTCTGTAGCAACAAAATCTTGCATATCTGATTGGGCGGAGCCTTAGCCTGAGGCTAAAAAATGTGCTTACTTGAGAATGGAAGAATGTTACGTTTCCATCTCCAAAATTCCCTCGAGAAATAGATACAGGTGCCAATAAATGACATGTGTTTCTCGGATGTGGAGCATGTTTCAAGGTCAACTCTGGTAATACGTCGTCATAGACGTTCATTAAATCACTTTTAAGTGTGTCCCATAGAATTCGTTATTTTTGGGATCTTTTTGTCAGCAAATAGTGCTGCATCAGAGTAATGAATCAACTCAAATAAATGAGTACGTAGATCTTGAGATTATCGTTTATAGACATGAGTTTAAGAAACTCAAACATTCAAATAACAGTCGTGATGGCGACGCATCCATAAGAAACGAGGGTTGTATAGGTTTCGAATAATCAAAACTATTCAAGTATGTAACCGGAATTAGAAGGGTTGTGATGTATATGGTCACAAAATAATCGATGCATATCGGCGATTCTCATGATCGCACCCAAAACAGCGGTGCACTCAGGCGACCACACGAAAATCGATTAACTTCCCTTTCAAAACAATCGTGACTCCCCCAGGACCGTCACACAGAAAACATCGACCAAGAGGGGAAACCCATCCCTCTATAGTCTCATCGGCGTTATAAGAAAGGCCGGGATTAAGACAAGAAGAAGGCTAATAGCGCCCGATATAATATATCTATACGTTCAAAAGCGGGAACGTTTATGAAAAATTTACCTTTGAAGGTTTGTAGTATACGGGAGTAGCTTCTCTTGAGCGAAGTCCTTGCTTGTGAATTTCACGTCTCTTGCGTGAATATGCGGGAGGAGCAATTTTGAAGGTTTTGATGCGGGGACTTGCGGGGCAAAAAGATGTTTTTGCGGAGCGAATGCGGAGGAGACCCTGCGGTGCTGCGGGGCTGCGTGCAGGGGCTGCGAGGCTGCGTGCAGGGGCTGCGAGGCTGCGTGCAGGGGTTGCGGGCAGGGGCTGCAGGGGGGTTGCGGCAGGGGCTGCAGCGATGCGGTGGCAGCGATGCGGCGGCGAGCAGGAGGTGTGCCGGCGATGCGGCGGCGAGCAGGGGGTGCGCCGGCGATGCGGCGGCAGCGATGCGACGGCGAGCGATGCGGCGGCGGCCGGCGGAGAAAAGAGAAGAAAAACAAATAGGGCTCTAAAAGTTCAGGGTTTTAGGGCAAAGTGCGTGATAACGTGTTTCAGGATGAAATAATTGTGTATTATTGAATGATATGGGGGCCTATATATAGGCATTACAAAACCACAATCCCGTAGGATTCGGAGTCCTAATCTATTACGGAGATGTTAATCTATCTCCTAACAGGAAACCTATTAGGCTAAGACACATACAAGGGTAGAATAATAATTCTCCCGGAACAGTTATTAGATATAAAATTAAAAAAATAGTAGTTCACTAGAATGTAACAGTCTGTTGATATATTGATATCTATCTTACTATTTTATCGGCAGTATGATGAACTACGATCAAAGAGATTTTTTTCGTTTTTTCTTTTAATAATTTTAAAATTTAAGTTACGAAAGAGCGATTTTGTAAAATAGAAAATGTGGGTGCTTCTTTAAACCAATTACTGAACTGCTGTGGAGTTGAATCATTTCGACAAGAACATATAACCAGATGATGAGATATATAAGAGTTCAATCGCACAGCGAAATTCTAGTTGCGACTGTAAACTCTAAACTCTAATTAGATCATTTAGTTTGTACACCCTAACAACAATGTACATAACTACATATAGTGAACGGAATTCCTTTGAATAACTAAAAATAGGTTTAAGCTTTTTCATCCAATAGTAGTGTCGGTCAGACGGAGTAATTTCTCAATAGTTCCACCACCGAGCGTTCTTGTTTGTAATCTTTTTATACTGTAATGTAGTTTCTTCTTCTTCAAAAAAAAAAAACTAAATTCCAGTTGGCGTACAACAGAAGAAAATAAATCATGTTACCGTGTATTGATGCAATTTTTCTTCTTTTACTTTAGGGAGGTTTATATCAACTATAATTATGTTGTTTGGTGACTAATCATATCTTATATAATTGAGGCTATTATGAGGATTTCAGGAGAAAAGTGATATTGAAGTGATGAACATCCATCGATTTGCTGAATAAGCAGAACCCAGGAACAAAGGGTCATATACATTTGGGTGTTGCTAAATGTTCCCAACAGATCTCTTATATGGTGTACCCAAAATTCAAATTGTGGTATTTATTTCCCATATTACCTCTTAAATACTTATAATTTTGTAATTCATTATCACAAAGAAATAACCGTCGTGTTCCGGAACTTTTGAGTTCTTCTACCTCTTCATTCATCATTCTCTTCAGGGAGCCCTTTTCTTCTCTCTCAGGTCTCAGGTTTCTTTCTCTATTATAATGAAGGATATTACTGTGAAATCTTGAAACAATTTGGAGCCAACAAGTCACTCGGATTGCTGCAGTTCCATCTTGACCAGTTATATTCTACCATTCTTATGATAGCACATTGATTAATACTTCTAATAGATAAACCACGTCTAATATATACATAAAAGTCAACCAATCCACAAGGGGATCGTTAACCTTGAGTATTTACACTAAAGAATCGAAGTTTGGAACTCAACCAAAAACCAAAACATAAACCATCGTACATATGAAACCTTGGAGAAGATCGAAAAACGTCATCCTCATGTGAGATAAGCCAATCAATCTTTGAGCAGACCTAAGATTACCTTATCAACAAAATGATTGAATTGAATAGAGTTGAGTCAATGGAAAAGTCAAATTATGTGTAGGAAAAAACAAAGCTTACAGGGGTAGAATCGGAAGATTTATTGAAAAATATTTGTTGTTGGGTACACTTAGATATTTGTTGTTGGGTACATTTAGCAGCACCCTATACATTTTCTCCATTTACGATTTTACGAATGGCAGAGATATAGATTAATCTACCTATAACTCAGAGTTAGACTTGTGGGATCCTACCAACCACTGCCCTCACCCATGAACCAAAAATAAGCTCTTCATAGTATAACTACATTGACATGTAAGTTAACAAGTGGAGGGAGTAGTCAACTAAGAACAAAGTGGTCATAAGAACTTTGGCCCGAGGCTAGATTCTTCATTTCAAACCCCAGCACCAAGGTCATGGCATTAAGTTGATATATAAAGATCAGCGTGACTGCTTACAGAGACAATCTTCTAATGTTGATCACCTTAACAGACACCTGTCTGGTGCATCACATCACTTGGCCGGCAATCATCAGCAGCTCATGTATTATCAGTTGCCAGTGATCAGCATTGCCTTGTGCGTCTCCATTGTGGATCTCACCACATATAAATCAGTAACAGATAGAACCCACCTAATAAATAACATGGTAGGTTCAGTCGTCTAAACAACTCGAACCCATGTTCCACCACACATGGGACAGCAATAAGCCCAGCGGCTGATCCACCACGTCTCCCGGTCAATTTGATTAGGCGGACCAGTAGCACCTAGGGAAGCAAAAGCTGAAGTCTGCCGCAAACATCTTATGCACTGCATATGCATAGTTGCAAAAAATTAAGAGTGATGGGGCCATAGACTATTAATATAGGAACGGAAAAGAAAACAAGGAGAGAGCTTTCATATCGAACCTTATACCAAACACCATCAAGACCAGTCTTCCATACAGCAGTAATAACATCTCTCCGTGATCCCATTATACCCAGATATGCCCCCAGACCCACAGAAGTGTTTAAGCCAAAAGCTGCATCTCTTTCAGATATTCTGCGTTTCCTTGGCCAGAGACCATGGGCTCCATAATAGACATCGCAACTTTCCATCAATCCCAAATCGACCGAGTCATGAGAGTTAAATAGCTTGGGAGTATCATCTAGATGGCCCACATCATCCAGACCGGACCAAGGTCCTCCATACATATTCCGTCTATGCCACTCTTCAGCTGGAGGGTGGAGTTCTAATTCTCGGAGTAGAAGACCAGCAGCATCTGCACCTCTAGGCCGGGGCATATTCTGTATCACCCATAAGAACAAAAAGAAATGTAGATATAAGAGAGGACTTCCACCTTAACATATAGCATGAGAAAGAAGTACACTATATGGGAGTTTCCAGAACTTCTAAGCTACTTCAAGAGAAAGCTGCAGACCCACTTTCTAAGCATGTTATTCCAAATATGACCTAGGTTTCAAATTAACCACAAAGCCCAATTTTGGAAGATCTAGCATTAGCATATCTTGCTGCATATGGGTCATAATATACACCAAAACTGAATCTGTCCTACAAGTCTCTTTACTTTTCGCAATGTTGCAGTGTCTAATTAGGATTGCATCATATTTGGTAGTCTTTAGAAAGCCAACAATACCTGCATATGAGGGCCGAGAGATGCTTCCACAACTTCTGGAAGTACTGTATAATTTCCATCAATGTAATGCAGCCGCACTTGAATGTTGTTGCTTCCCACCTGAGAAACTGGCAATGGATGTGCCAGATTCGCTGTTCTTTTGCAAAGATCCATAAGGATGAGAAAAAGGACTTTCACCTACATCAGAAGCAACAGATACATCATTCTAAATTCTGCTTACACTGTATGGCAAAGAAAATTCTAAATGAACTGAGAATGCCGTCAAAATCACTATTGAGAAATGAAGATCCATAAGGATGCACTATCAATTTACAGATTGGATATAATAGAAAGTAAGCTAGATATAAACAATAAACTAGATGTCATCTGTGTGCACGTCATAAAATAAAGGAGCATTCAGTTCTTGCCTCCTCAAAAGTGTATCCCTGACCAGCATTTCCAGCACCCAATCTTGACCTTCCAGCAGGTCCTTCCTCCACTCCTTTTGCTGCAGGTATGATCTGACCAGCCCGAGCTGCTTGACCCTCCTCCGGTCTAACTATGGCTGAGGCTGGTTTGACAGAAACAGAACTGATTTCTTCCACTTTCCCAGGAGCCCCAGGCTGAGGCTTTTGTATGTTTGCATCAGTATTTCTCTGTGCACCCCCAACAAAACGGGGTAGCTGAGTTCGCCGAAAGAAAAAACAGAAAAGCAAAAGCTGGCATAATCTATGAAGAAAGTGGCAATCCCCAATCAGCCTAACAGCAGGTGTTCCTGGAAATGTTCCTGTGTTTATACTTATTGGCATGAAAGAAGATGGACCACTGATGGGGTTTGGAGTTGAACTAGGAACTCCATCAGAGGTACTACTGATCTTCGCAATGGCACCTTGTACCCAAGCTTGCATCTGGGTGTTTCCTGTGGAAGTTGTTGGTCCATTTTGACCTCCTGCAAAAGCATGGCATTACGCTGTCAAAGAAATACTCAAACCAGACAATGCAAAATAGGAGACTAAATAAGAGGCATCATTAAATAAACAGAATCAGCCCATTAATAACATTATAACAAAAAAAAATCATCCCCAACTACTTGTGTATGAAACACGAAAAGCTGCCTTGAAAATTCAATGGTTTGCCATTTAGGATCTACCAATATTTGTTCAGTTCTGAAAGGCATCATTATTTAACTTGAATCATAATTGTTTTAATCATTTTTACAGATGATCCCAACAATAAAGTAGATATTTTTTTAGTTTTCCGTAATAAGGCAAAATGCATACTGACCCTGACTAGTTGCAGGAGAACCCACACTCTGGGTAGGACTAGCCACCATATTGCGATTGCTACCAGTGCCGGAAGTAACAGCATGGCTGGCCAATGTGCGGCAAAAACTAGCGTATCGCCGCAAGCGAGTGATGAAATGTGAAGCTAAATCAAGAACTGCGTCAACATAAGCCTGTATTACAGAAGAAAATTCAGGATAGAAAAAAAGTATATGAGAATTATATATTGATATCCATTAACACATTAGCAAACCTCCAAAAACAGGATATGGTGTGCCGAACATGGGATAATAAAATACTACATTACATTAACTTTCTTTTTCAAAAAGAAATATAAATACACACGCCCAAATCAACCAAGTAATAGTTCTATGAGTCATTCCTCCTTCATCTTTGTCTGCTCATTATTTTCTTCCTTAATGGTTGCAAATAGTTGGCTTTTTGTTGTTGTGTCATATCAATATTAGAATAGAAATGCTTTTCTTTCTTGTATATATATATATATATATATATATATACAGAAAATCTCAGCTCCGGAGGTCCGGACCGTCCAGATTCGGCCATTCCGGCCACCGGCGACGCGCAACGACGGTGGCCGGAATGGACGAATCCGGACGGTCCGGACGTCCGTAACCAAGAACGACTATATATATATAATTTCTTTTCCATAAACTTATAAAATTACATAAGGAAACCCAGTAAGAGAAGTCGAAGAACTACAAAGTGCACACTGATCATACTTAGTTTAGGATATTTGCGGACACGTATCTTAAAGTAAAGGTTATAAATGCTAACAAATACGGTTTTGTAAAGTACCGCATATTGGTTATCCAGACCTCCATTGAATAAAAGTTCAGAATCGAAGAGCTAAACAAAATCAGTGACCAACCTGAATATTTGACACAAGAGCTGGTTCAACAGCCATTGCTTCAGGATCAATGGCAGATAAAGTTTCACCTTTTTCCTGCCATGGTTCTTGAACCAAAGCAGATGGATTTATCAAAGCCGATTCAATTCCCTTCCCAAGCATGTCTAGCAATAGCCTAGCTTGCATGTCTAGAACCATTGCTCTAACTTCTTGTGCGTTTGTGCCTTCCAGCAACCTGCATTTTATCCTATCTAGACTCTGCAATATACAAAGATAAAACAAAATTCAACTGCATTATAATGGTGCATAAACTACAACCCTGTCACAAACCCAAATAGAGGGACCAAAAACGATAATAGAACTAGAACGCAGCTGCCATGCAAATCAAGGGTGGATGAAAACTTAGTCTTAAAAGGAAAAACTACACTTCCAGGCTTGAGTTGACATAAAAGATCTAACAACGACATATATTCTGCATATTTTTTCTCATTATAATCAGTGGTAGAAATCAGTTAATAAGTTCAAAGACACTTTTAGGACCTTCACCTACTATGGAGCAACTATAATTCCCCTACTATGACTTTAACTATTCACATATGTTTCTTGTTTTTCACATATTCAGGACAAAATTGGCAGACAAAGTACTAAAGAATTATGTATAGCCTGTTTTACGGCCAGAAAAACTTACAGGACCGTACTGTTGTCTGTGCTGAGTAGAGGGAAGAGAATGAAAATCTGCATCCAATACTGCAATGACACTGTTCAGAGAAACTGCACCAGAAAAGGCAGAACACATCATTTAGAAATTATCGTACAAAGCATGATAAAAGACTTGGAAGAACAGAAAGCCTCAGCAAAAATCCATATAAAAAGACTGAAGGAATATATCCCAAATTACCATGCATTAGGAATGCCAATACAACAAAAGAAATGTTAACATACCAATGCCATCCTCAGCAGCACTCTGTGTGCACCCAACTGCATCCCACCAATCAACTCCAACCAAAAGACTCCACCAAAACCTGCCATGATTATTGCCAGTTTAATGATATGTAAACTAAATAGTTTATACAACCAAATAAACATCTACAAGTACTATTGTGGGGAATTTCAGATTTCATCAGTTGGAAGGTACAATGCTTCTGAAGTACCTTTCTGCAATTGCACGTTCCCACGCCGATGAATTTGCCTTCACCTGACTGCTTGGAACAGCGGGCGGAAGAACACGCAATATTTTTAAAATGGTACGGTCCTTACTACTGTCATGCCACACAGAAGCTGAACAGCAGCTTGTCGAAGAGAAGGCAGGAGTAGCAATTGCAGATCCAACGTTAATCTGGTAGTTATCAACAGGTGCAAAGTTCGGACCAGAGAAGATGTGAACCCCACCCCGAAGAAAAGCAACAGCAATTTCTCCACCATGAGCAGAATATACAATGCGAGCAAGAGTTCTAACATCACTTGGCAGGTCAAAGGGATCAAAACTGACCCTTTTTGCCTTCTCAAAGCTAGAATCTGGTGTCTTCTTCGGCTCAGAGATCACTCCTGTTGCAGATGCTTGGTGATTTTTAAAATCATTAGTTGGTTGTATGCTTGTGTCCACTTTGGACAGCCAAACTGTTTGCATGGGCGGCTGCCCACCAAAAGTAGAAGTGGGATTCCCAAATATCTGATGAAGCACAACTGGCTGAAGGGATGATTCCCAGCGTTGCACCCTCCATCCAGTAATTGAAGGACCCTCATCTGGATCATACGGAGACATGTATTGCCCTGCACGAGTGAACAGAAAGGGAACACTTAATGTCACTTATGCTGTCCATGTATTATAAGATAGTTCCGAACACAAGATAAATAACTCAATCCCCTACATCAACTGTGCTGTACACGGAAATACATGCAATAAATGGTAGACAAAAATTAAACTTGATTACAGTAGATTTCACATCCAAACAGTACTTATGGAGAGAAAATTAAAGGAGATCTTGGCCAGTTCCTGAAGTATGAAATAATGATGATGAAAATAGGTTATGATATGTTACATTGCATGTAAAGGACATCAGATCAAAAACAGAAATTGTTCACAAAAATTTATACTCTTGCAAATAATTTATAGAGATAAATCTAGACTAAGTATTAAACAAAGAAAACATAGAAATGCTTGTGTTACTATACCAACAGCCTGAAATTGAATTTAGATAAAGAAAAAAAGTTTTCAGAAAAGAAATAAGTATAAGTTAGTACCCTCAACTATGACAACAGCTATCACAGAACCACCCCGAGTTGGATCAAAAGCAACTGCAGTAACTCCAGATCCCCACGTGGTGGTTCTTGCAGATTGAGCTGCAGCCTCAGGGCTCACATATGCTGAAAAATTTGAAACTGGAGAACAATGGAGTGGTACGGTATCACTGAAATCTGAATCTGTCTGCTTTCGCCCTTGTTTTGATTCGGATATTAGATAATCTTGCCAGCTAAACAAATATGCAGCTAAAGGGGAAAAACCTGCCCAATTGGGTGGACTCATTGAAGGTGGGATCCCATTGCTTGTGGTTATCTTTGGAGTTACGTGAAATCCATTACCAAGGCCAGGAGTGACCTCCCAAACTACAACAGTAGATGGGTTTACAATTGGAACGCCTGCAACGTGCATTGCACCACTATCTGTTATGATAGCATCAGCAGCCATAATACCACTAGGCCCAGCACCTAAGAGTCCCTTGCTTGTTTGAAACCACTTTGGTGCTGCAGTACTTTGATTAGGAGGCCATTGAGACCAATGTAGCTGGACGGAGCCTGACGAGAACACAGAACAGACACAGAGAAAATTTGGCCACCTATCTGAAACCATTAAAAAAATGCATCAGATGCGAAGCAAACTCATATTACAGAATGTAGATCATATCAAAGAACTTACAAGAGGTTGCAAAGACGAAAAATACCTGAATTTTGGGATAGTTGTGAGAGAAATTTTTCTTCAAAAGTTGACTTTGCATTTGAGGGACTACTTGATTTTGAGGAAAGCCACCTATACTGGGTTTATTGAGAAGGGTAAAGAGAAGATCAGAACAGGGTAAACAGAAGATCAGAACATCAAGGGTAGTGCATTTCACAAAAAATGGAAGCTTGTAGTGAACACATATTAACAAAGTAAATGCAGCAATTTACTTATATGCGGTCTATTTGGCAGACCAACAAGTATGTTTTTCTTAAAGTTGCTGCTTTTGAACATATATAGAGAAATTATCGGGCGCTATTAGCCTTTTTTTTCATGTCTTCTTTTCCGGCTTTTCTTATAACGCCGATGAGACCAAAGAGGGATATGATTCCCCTCTTGGTCGACGTTTTTCGTGTGACGGTCCTGGGGGAGTCACGTTATTATTTAAAGGGAAGAAAGCGCTTACTGGTGACACCCCTGATAGCCACTTTGTAACAACTGCAATATCCTGCTGCCATTCATGCTCTAGTGACCAGCTGCTAGCATCACGTACTAAATTAGCCGGCCCCTGTGCAGTGATACAAGACATACAGATTTAGATAATAGCTACACCTATAATAATGCGAGGGGCATAAAATACTCATATTAGCCAACATGATTGCATTTGAGCTGATAGCAGAAAAGGTACAGAAAAATCTTGTATGTATGAGAAAACTCATCCAAGTCTAGCTTACCTGAGAAGGTTGAGTCCAGATCGTTATTCTTCCATGGAAATTAGCAATCAGTAAAGCACGAGGGCAAGAAGTGGGTGACCATTCAATAAACTGAACAGAATCACGAGGAGAATCTGCAGAATGTTCAAAACGCATTAAATTCACATATTTCATTGAGTCTAATGACCATCAGGACTTCAAAAGTGAAACTATGATAACTTCAGAAGAAATTAACTTCAATGTCATATATTGGCTGTCTTTTTAAATATAAAGATCTTACTCCACTATAGGTACTTAAAGGGGCTACAAATCTTCACAGTTATCAAGTTATTAACTGGGCATGTTATGTTACAGCAAAACTACGTACAGTCTGAAGAAGCAAAGGCCCTTATAAGAGTCGATTCAATCAGCAAAAAAATACCTGCATTAATGTTGAATACTGCACACTCAGTTGGTCGCTCTGGGATTACAATATGAATGGGAATCCAGAAAGGTGGATTTGCATTAGAGCTACAACGGAATTAATACAAAAAAAAAAGAAAGTCAAAATCCTACACAAATAGAACCATCATGAAGGAAATCAAAAATTATGCCCAAGACTAAACAACCGGTAGCTCCAACCAGCCAAGACTTGCTAAATTTTACACTAGAGGGGTTAGGATTATCAAGAACTGAACTCTAATTTGAACACACTAGTTTAGTTTACACTAGCGATTCAGAGACAACATTTAATTCTTTATTTATTAAGGATGAAAAATACTTTAATTTGAAATGAACACGAAGAAAATTCTCTAAATCATAATAAGCTAGCTACTTTGATTCTTAAACTTTATAAGAGAGAACCTCAGTTTCTACTTGCATAGTGCCTTCTCGTATCTCATACTCTTAAATCTTGAGACAGCTAGTGAGACATTCGCTTGACAAACAAATACCGACCTTGGAATTCTCGCACAAGTCTCCGAGGCACAAGCTATGGCATTCAGCTTCCCACACCACGCAACAGCACTGCAATACAAACAAGAAAAGCTTACGAATCCATCCAACTATACTCAACTACAAACATCAAAACTAAGACAACAAAAAGTATGCATATCATCACTAAGATCCCACATTTCGTCCACCGCACTAGAATTAACAACTAGTGTGTACTTCTCCAATGCCACACCTTCTGCATTCAATTTTCATTACCTAAAAATACTAAACACCGATTTTTTTCGACTAATTTCTCTCCACAATGCACAACACAGGGAGCTCAAACCAGGTCAATGCCTTCATCCAGTTCCGAATCAAATGTGTGCCCAATTCAATTCAACTCAATCCAAAACACAAACAAAGTAAAGTTTCGATCTTTGATTTCATACCTAAAGTTGCGACAAAGCTCAGGGACGCTCATCTTGTGCAGCAAATCAGACCTGGGCTGCTTGAGCCCAATACAGAAGACCGGAGATGCGCTGACGGAGGAGGAGGCGTCTTCCTCCATGGGATCGTCGTCGTCGTCGCCGTCGTCGTTTTGGGGCGTAGCGTCCACAGTGGGTTGTGGTTCTTCTTGGTCTTGTTCAAGTTTAGGGCTTTGGGGTTTTTCAATTTCAATGGAGTGAGCCAATGGCAAGGGCTCGTCGTCAGCTTCGTCGACTTGACTCATTTGGCCAAAAACCCTAAAACAAATTATATATACAAATTGACAAAGCAGAGAGAGAGAGAGAGAGAAGAAGAAGAATGTAAGTGGTGGAAAGTCGTAGTTGAAGGCGACAGATATCACTGTGGTGTTCTTAGAGAGAGAAACACTAGTGGGGTTAGTGTGTGAGAGAGAGAGAGAGAGAGAGAGAGAGAGAGAGAGAGAGAGAGAGTGGATTTGGGGCTTGGAATTTGTTTTGTTTTTGGGGATTTAGGGTTTGGGTGGTAGACAAGGGCATGTGATTTGGGAACCCCAATTTTTCAGGTGTTGGGGTAAATTTGGAGCAAAGGGTTTGGGATTGTGTCTCAAGTTTGGGACTTTAAGCCACTACTTAGTAATGATTGGGGAATTATTACATTATCTCTCTTAAATATTTTATACCGGTTAAAATTTACGATTTTATAATAAATAGACATGAAAAAATGCATAGTATTTTATAAGATGTATGAAAAGGGTGAATTATTCCTAGCAAGAGATTAAGAGGAGGAAGGCGAGACATGGAATCATGGGAAAGAGTCAGCAGCACAAGGAATCTTCTGCATAATAAAATATGTCTGATTGGGAAAGGAGGAGACATTGTTGCTCTGCTGATGTGCTTCTTTGTCTCTGCCTCGCTAGCTAGTTTGTAATGAGCAGAAATCTTGCGCATTTCACATCGTACCGACTTCCATCACCAACATACTAATATTGTCATCATTTAACTATTTTTAAAATATTGGGTCTTAATTTCAAAAAATCTTTGTTATCTTAATTTTAAAATATTTGTTATATTTTAGACTTAGAATTTCTCCTTTTTAACAGTTCAACCAATAAACCAACCAGGATGCCATATGTTGAGCACTGATCGATTCTCCCACCTTAAGACAATGAAGTTATTCAAAAGAGCAATATAAGAAGCCTTTAGACTTTTTAGTGCAGAGAGACAAGAAGCTCCGTACACATAATACAAACAAAAACAAAGTAATATAGGTTGAATTTAGCCCAAATTATGGGATTAAATTCTCAAATAATATGACCAAAGTGTTTGGTGAATCAGCTTATTTCATAAGTTCACAAACTTCAATCCAACTTTAAGACAAATTAAGAAAGAAATAAAATTTTTAAAAATTACTGCTGATTAAATATACAAACGTAAATTTATCTAATCGCACATCGGGACTAAACTGAGTCATAAACTGCAGCATGTGTTTGACAATTGTTGTGATAATGGGGAGAATGTGGAGCAGAAATATTTGGTCCAAAGAATTTAATTAACTTTAGTAAAAGATGAAGAAAGTCAAATGAGAATCCACAACCATGTGGAAGGAGAACTAGAATTATCATCTGTGTCCGGCTCAGGTGCAGATCCAGATAGAGTTGGCAAACAATCTTTTCACGTAGAATTTTACTCACCAGTTCCACTCATCTATTTTATCACATTTTTTCGTTCTTGAAGCGAGAACAATGTGCTCGTTGAAATGTCTCCAAAATACTAGAACACATAGCTCGTGTAATTTGTTCATACCATGAAGAACTGTTTCAGAATCTAAACACAAGTTCCTCGATCAAATTTCATGAGGTTGGGAGTCAAATGAAACCAACTGATGCTTAATTACAAATTACTTACTCTACATTAATACTCGAACTTCTTAACTCTCTAAAAGCTTATTCGATTTGTTTCCCATGCCACAACACGGTTGACCCGATCATGTATATTAGTATATACCAAAAGGTGTCTTCTTATTTTTCTAGAGGAAGAATTATTCTGCTAGACTTTTATATAATGGATATTTACCGAAATTGCATGTTGTCAATTCGTTCCAAGCAGACCATGGAAAAATTGAGTGGTGCAGCAAACTGCATAGTACAAGCAGAAGCAGCCAGGCAAAATGGTAGACATTTGTTGACAATAAGCTGCGAAAACTTAAAGATATTATTGTGTGATTAAAATCACGTAAATGTTTAAATTTGTTTACTTGGTCTTTTTTATTTTGCTGCATACTTGGTCTTACTTTATCTTATTTTTTGACAAAGGGAAAATTCATTAAAAAAGGAACAAAACAACTAAACAACAACAATCAAAAGAAAAGTCCTTAAACTAGACAAGGAAACTAGCATCTAAGCCGGGGCTGGTCCGTCGTATTTGGAGGCCTTGTGCGAAATATTAAAATGCGGTCACTTATGTGCTCCTGAAAAAAAAATACACCAAAACTAGAAACATAGTATCACAAATAGACATCTATATAAGCAGACCAACAATTAAGATCACAACAACATAAGGATAGAAGACCGAAAGTAAATTTTATGTAAAAGCATAATAGATCGACTTCAAAAGCAAATGCTTTGTAAGCATCACACATTTTCATTTTTCAAGACCAACATTAACATCAAAATTCAATCTAATACAGTTGGTGGTTCAATCAATTTAGTTTGAAAAAAGTTCAAAAACAAGCACTCAATTCGGACTAAGTAACTAACATACCTTGGAGAATTGGAGAGTGGAGAGTTGGAGGCTTGCCGGCTTGGATCTAGATTCCCAAAAGACCAGAAATCAGTCGATCTCGATGATGCTTGATTGCTTGTCAAGGTCAAAATCTCGGAGAGGCAAGAATGTGGGAGAGGAGAGGAGAGGAGAAGAAAGGCCAGAGAAAGGGAGAGGATGACTGGTCTTATTGTCTCAATGGTCTGGACGAGCTACTAAGCTAGATGACTCATATGAGGGGAGTCATTGAGTCAGGTGATTGGCCGACTCTGTGTCTATGAGGGAAGTGAGGAAGGCATTGACTTGAATGAAGGTAGATTATGAGTTTATGACTTATGAAAGTTTAGGAAAATTAGCAAAAAAAAAATAAGAGGTTTCGAATCGGAAATAAGGGGATTCCACACACATCTAAGACTCTAACCAACTTAACTAGTTGTTACATAGTGATACACAATTTATTTTTAATCTTCTAAATTTTGGACCATGTGCCACTGTACACTTGGTACAACCGACGAACCGGGCCTGATCTAGGCTTAAAAAAGAAAGGGAGGTGGATACCAAAACAAGTTATCCTTACACTCCCTTTAAAAGGCTAATCTAGCTCCACAACAAGCAACTTGATTTGCTGATTTGCTGATCTTGGACTAGCTAGAAGAGGGAAAAGCATCTATCTGAGTTCTTATAATCTTCAACAGAGGTTATAACGACCAGTCTGCTAGATGAATAGAATGAACCAAGAGCTCGATAAGATGGGAGGAGTCCGTTTCAAACAGAAAACACATCCGAGGAATTGTGACATGTTTTAAGTCTACCAACAAGAAACATTGCTGAGCAAATTGCCAAAGCTTCAGCATAAGGTTGAGAAGGAGCAGGAACTTGGATATGTAATCCCTCAATTACACTTCCAAACTGATTACGAGCAACTGAGGCAATGACAACCATATTCTGAGACCATTCCAATGCTACATTTATCTTAGTTTGAGAACTCGTAGGAGGGATCTAATTTGGTTTAGGAGGTGGCCGAATAGTATTGGGCTATGTAGCATTGACACCGATACGGCGCGACACCGCGATACGACAAATCTAAAAAACATAGATCTTGTCACGGCGTTGATACGGAAATTTATATAAAATTTAATATATTTATTAATGTATAAAAGAAATATATAACACATGAAATAATGTCAAATTAAAGTTTCAAGTTCATTCAATTACATAATAATTCAAAATAAATAAATCTAAAGAAATATTAAAGAGAAAACAATGAGGTTGAAACAAAATTTTGGTTTTTTTTTTTCTGTTTAGTTTTCAATTTTATGTTTTTTTATAATCTAAAATGATGACGTGACATGTCGGAATTATAATGTGGTTTATTGGTTAAAGTGTCGGAAATGTGTCAAAAAGTCAATATTAATGACATGCCATGTGAAGTGTCAGACACGGTGTCGGGAAGTGTCGGACCGTGTCAGAGTGTCGGAAACCTTAAAAGTGTCCGTGCTAGATAGGTATTGGGGGTTGCGGTAGTTACATTTCCCTTCCGAGTGGACTGGAGAATGAACTCATGAGCTAACATAAAAGCAGATGAAGCTACTGCAAGGGGATCAGGCAGGCAGTGGGAATGCAAGCAGTGGCACCGATGAACCGTCCAAGTGTTTTACTTGGTCTTACTTTGATGCCTATCGATCACTGTCTCATAATAATCAACAAAACCATGAACCGTCCAACTCTCAAAATTATTACGTTTATTGTTTTCCCCGGGTTGATTATACTTGTTTTATTTCTATTCTTCTCCCACACGAAGAATAGTAAAACATGACAAGTTTAAAGATTAAATTATTGATTACGCTAAGACTGATTGAGAAATGCAAGACTAGCTAGGAATACAAGAATTGAATTCGTGGATAAGTTTTTGTAAGAATAAGGAACATGAAGACGTGGCTGGCTGCTTATGGATCAAAGTACATATAGCTCATTTTTTCAGCCATTGACTTGAATATTGCATTACCTCTATACCGCAACTCTCAAGTGCAATTGCTATCTAAGAAGTAAGAACACTTGATAAACATAGCAAATGCCCCAGTCCGTTTGTGATTACTTGCTGCTTACTTCTATAATTGTAACGTAGCATTTTCGAATAAGGACAAGTGTCTTCATTATGGATAAAAGTATTTTTGTATCCGAATCATCTCAAATTAGTTTATGTTAAACTCACTCAAAATAATATGGTTTTATAATAAGTTGACGCATACACTTCTATAGAGGTATAAGTTGACGCAGAGCTTTCACTCACAAACCAAAAAGTACTTCTTGACTTCTTGTATGAAGAGTTTGAGAGATAAACTGAACCTCCAATAATGATGTCAAATTTTATAAAAAAAAAATGAGGCAAACTATTAATGACGCAACAAATATTTCCAAAAAAAAAACAGAGAGAAAGAGAGGGATGAGTCATTTTCAAGCTCCAACAACAGTTGGAAATGGGAACGCTCTCAATAATGGGAAGCCGAGCTCGTGTGCAGCTGCAGCTACGACTCGTGATTCCCAGAGAAAGAAAGAAGGAACTTTTCTTTGGTTCAATAGTGGAACAAAGAAAGAAACAAAAGAAAAGAAGGAACAGCTAGAAATACCAATTACAACCACCACTAATATTATAACAAGAAAAGCTGTACTCTTTTTTTCCTTGGTGGGTTTTAATTACTTTAATATTATTGTTTCATGTATCTGAGTATTCGTATATACTATATATAGTAAACTAGAGAATTTCCAGCTCTGCATGTTTGCCAACAACTAGCAGATGTTAACCGAATCTGAAAAAGGGATCGCGATTTGGAGTTGGATTAGTCATCAAGGATAAGCCAGGTGGGTTTCTTCAGGTTGTGCTTGTTTTATTCTGTTTTGTTCAGTTTGGAGCTTAAAAGATTTGATCTTTCTGTGTTTTGCTGAAAATTTGATGAATTTGGCAATCTGGGTTGGTCTCAGAATCTGATATGGCAAGGTGGATATGATGGAGTTGAACTCTTTATGATGCTTGTACTGTAAATTTATGCAGGCTCAGAAATTAGGAGTCTTTGCTGTGGACAATTATGAGTTGCAAATGCTTTGGTGGTGCAGTGTTAAAGAGGAAAAGAAGTAGTTCTGGTCAGACTAGCCATGATTTTGATGGTATGCAGGATAACTGTAAATGCTTTGTTTTAATGTTCAAGCTTAGTAGCAACATCATGCTTGATCTTTGATAGCCCTTAATATGGTCTGGTTTGTCTTTCTGCAAAAGGTAATCTGCCGGAAAATGTTAGAGGTTTATCCTACAATGAATTGAGATCGGCGACCAATAATTTTCATGCCAGCAATAAGATAGGGCGAGGAGGTTTTGGAATTGTGTACAAGGTACTCGCATTTTGCATATGGTTTGTCATTGTAGTATTACTGCTAAGAGAGTAAAGTGTTTTCTGTATTTTAGTCATGTTATTATTTTTACTTCAGAAGTAATTGGGATTCTCTAGAGTACTTCAAGCTGTTATCTTATGCTAATAGGCACACTGATACTCTAGCCTGTAGTTCTAAATTGGATTTTTTTTTATATAATTATGGCATCCCAGTAATGTGATTTTTTCTTGTTTCACTAAGTCATGAGGTTGTCATTGAGAATAGTTTCCAATGTGATTTGGCAACTTCACATTGGTAATTTCGATACAAAGTTAAAACAATCTTCCTTTGCTGGTGCTAAATTGAAGGAGAACTACCTGTATCTATGATTTTATAGTATATAAGACATCAAAAAGGGTGTTTGTTCTTGTCATTTATCTAAGTAAGCTAGCTACATTTTGTTAGGGAACCCTAAAAAATGGAAAGCAAGTTGCTGTGAAGACACTTTCTGCTAGGTCGAAGCAGGGAGTCCGTGAATTCTTAAATGAGATTAACACTATATCAAATGTCCGGCATCCAAACCTTGTCGAGTTGATTGGGTGCTGTGTTCAAGGAGCTGACCGGATTTTGGTCTATGAATTTGTTGAGAATAACAGCCTTGATCGTGCGTTATTAGGTAATAGATCAAGACTCTTGACATGAAAAAAACACTAAAGGTCCACATACCTAATGGGAACTGAGGATCTAATTTGTCTTCCTTTGGTTTGTAGGTGCGAGGGATAAAACCATCAGATTGGATTGGGAAAAAAGAAAAGCCATTTGTTTGGGAATTGCTAGGGGTCTTACATTTCTTCATGAAGAACTGAATCCCCATATTGTCCACAGAGACATTAAAGCTAGTAATATACTACTTGACGGCGATTTAAATGCAAAAATTGGAGACTTTGGTTTGGCTAAACTGTTCCCAGACAATATAACTCATATTAGCACCAGGATTGCAGGAACAACGTATGCTATCTATTATAATATCTTTTTCTTATTTGTCATTAGACATTTCTATTTCTTCTGCGAAACTGTGATTGACAAACATGTGATTGTTGTTCCTTGTTTCTCTATATATCTTTTAATATCTTCATTAACTGCTCTGGGAGCATCAGAAATAGTGTGGCTCAAACGTTCTTATGGTTTATTTCTGACAATCATTTGTGCATGTGATGCTTTAGTTTGTTCTTGATGAGATATGACTTAACTAGCAGTCGTCTCATGCTTAATTTCGCTCTTTTCAGAGGTTATTTGGCACCAGAATATGCATTGGGAGGTCAACTGACCATGAAGGCTGATGTTTACAGCTTCGGCGTTCTCATACTTGAAATAGTTGGTGGCAGAAGCAGTGCCAGGGAAAACTGGGGAGGGACAGAAAAGTTTCTCCTTGAATGGGTGAGTTCATATTTTTTCAATCTTCTAAATTATCAATACTATTATAATGACTTGATGATCTAAAAATGGAGGTAAGCTGAATAGACAACAATCGATGTCAATGTCTGATGAATTTATCATTGAGAGAATATATTTGTTGAGGAAATGTTGGAATTATTTTCTTTGATTGAATTATAGTTGGTATTGGATAGTTCTATCCATGCCCTCATCTTTCTAAAATTTGAATCGCATAATGTTTATTAAGAGTTTAAGACCTTAAATTTTCAACTGTTAACTATTGGATTTAATCATGGTATGTCAATAGTAAGCATGCTAAAATTTTAGCCCCACAATATGTGCTGGTTAATTTTCTTACTGAACTTGCTCATATTAGTAACCACTGTTCCCTTTTACAATTCTTTCTGTTCTTCAATAGGCGTGGCAACTCCATGAAGAAGGGAGACTATTGGAGCTAGTTGACCCGGAGCTAGGGGATTATCCTGAGGAAGAAATCCTTAGGTACATGAAGGTGGCATTTTTCTGCACACAAGCTGCATCGAGTCGAAGACCACTGATGGGCCAGGTTCTTGACATGCTCTCGAGAAATATCAGGCTGAATGAAAAGCAACTTACAGCCCCGGGTTTCTTCAACAACTCAGGGGGGCTTGGAGGACCCTCTTCGAGTAAAAAATCATGTGCCGACTCGTCCACCTACAATATGAGTTCAGTCCCCGACACAATTACTCAAGTAATGCCACGGTGAAGAACAATGCTACTGCAATTTAGATGCAGTCCAGAACAAATTATGTGTGGTGCTATTAGTCCATAGAGTTTTTTTTTTGATGGCAAACCAATAAGTTTTATAGAAAACTATTAGTTCATAGAGTTGGCTTCTACATTTCCCTTTTCTTTTAGCTATTTTGCAAATGGAGAGGGTGGTTTTTATTCCAGGTAGCGGATTGTTGGATTAGGGTGGATTCTTTTTCCTGATTTTAGTACAGGTGTATTATTACTTCTCAAGGGTGCGACGAAGAGAAAACTGTTGCATAGTAATTCAGTGATTGCTGATTTTGATTCAGTGGAAGTTTCAATTACAGTAGTTGTATCAGTCCAGTGAGAGGGACTTCACAGAATTTACATTTCTTTCATAGAAAAGATAATGATTTACTTCAGACTATTAACCAAAGATAAACACTTTTAACAACTAATGACAACTTATGATGTATTTCTGGGCTTGGTTAATGGAACTATCTCCTAAAAAACCAACAGATACAATCACCACGCCCATGTTTTCGGTCCTCAATTTTCTCGTACACTACCTTTCCTAGATGCTTGGAACTTTCTTGCCCAGCAAAAAGAACAAAAAGGAAAAAAAACTGTTTTAATATTCATAGAACGTGTAGAACAACGACAATCTCAAACCCCAAACACAACATATCCAAAACCAAGGTATATAAAGGCCTCCACAATAAAGCTAAGAACGATGGAGGCCAAATATGACAATATTCTGATAATTAGTAGCAAAAGAAAAAGGAAGATGACAGCCGATAAATGAAAATTAGAGATCTCAAAATAATAACAAATATGGAGAGAGTTGAGACATTATATCGACTTAAGCAGACTGTTCCTCGGTAGAAACAGGAGCTGCTTGTTCTGGTGCATCCGAAGTGCTAATAGAGGTGGCCTCTTTAGTTTCTGAAGCAGCAGGCCCCGCAGCGTCTGCAGATCCATTAGATTTAGATGCAGCATTCTTCACATCTTTTGCATCCTTTACATTCTTGGCATCTTTTGCATCCTTCCCATCTTTTGCATCTTTAGCAGGAGCAGGTGGTTTTGGAATCATGTGCGGTGGAGTTGTATGCTTCAGCTTCAAAAGTATTTGTCGCATCCTTGAAAGATCAGTGGGTTTCCCAGGCTTTGGACCCTGAATGACCGTGATCGATGGTTTTTTGTCCTGATCCTTTTTGCCTCTCTTTTTCTCAATGTTGGGTATCTCATGAGGAATGAGCTCAGCTATTGCCTTCCAACTTTGCTTGTCTGCATTCTTGTGGAACTTCTCTTGATCAGCCACGAACACCTGCTTCCACATCAAAACTAACTTGTTAGCATTGACTGGTCTGAAACTGGAGCACCAAATAGAACAGTAGATAATCACAGTCCACAACTTACCTTCTCCTTCTCCCTGTTCTCAACCTTGTTAGTCTCAACATTAAGCTTCCTTTTCTCATAGAATGCACGTTTGAACTCCTCAGCTTCTTCAATAATCTGGATCCTCAGTTCTTTCTCTCTCTTTTCCTTCTCCTCAAGCACAAGGGCATTTTGCCTGTACCAGCAAAGTCATGAGATGATTAGTTTCCACAGAATCCAATATTACTTAGTAACTTGCAATAGCTAGTGCAGCTCGACCAACGTGTAAACATATAACTACAAAAGAGGTGCAACCATTAACTGTGATCAACTAATCATTGTCAATTCCCTTCTTTGGACACCAGTACGTACTTTAAGCTACTTACCATAATAACAATCAACAAGCAAGCAAGCGAACAAAAGACGTTACATCATGCCGGCTAGAAAACATGCACCATGCGGGAACCTTGCCTAGTTAAAACTCAAATCAACTCTGATTAACCCCAACATGACTCTTTTAGACCATCTTGACAGCTCACTATCTCAATAATCTTTCGAAAAGGTTCAAGGACCATATTGTTCTATGAACACAACACAATTTGCTTCTAACAGTAATCCAGAATCCAGATCATCACCGATAAAAAGCATCGAAAAGTAATCAGTGGCTTAAGAGCTGATCTTCAGCTCTAGCTACAGGTCTGCTAAATCTGCTATAATATATAAACTACACAGTAAAATCAAATTGCCAACTGTCCTTTGAATTAAAATCTCTTCGCAAATAAAGAACTAAAATTTCAATGCTTCTTCCTAATCACTACTTAAACTACACAGATCCAACCACTAATCAACTCCAAATCCAAATCAATCATACTAAATATGCACAAAGATGCTGAATTTCACAGATCCAATCCAACCAATCAAATCAAAACCGGATCGGAGAACCTTACCTCCTCCACTCACGGAGAGCTTGCCCTTCCTCCGCCATATCGCTCGGCTCCGGCAGCAAAGGCCCGTCGGAGGCGAAAACTCCGTCGTCGATTCCGTTCTCGCCGATTCCATATCCGTTCCCGTTCTCCGCCGGAGCCGACCCGAACGGCGACGAGCCGGAGTAGTTCGGGCTCGGATCTTCGAATCCGAACGGCGAGGCTTCCGCGGCGGCGGCGTGATCCACCGAAACTCCTTGCACGCCGGAGAAGTCGGAGTAGGAGCCGTACTCGTAGCTGTCCTCCTCGACGACGACCTCGTCGTGGTCAAACGGACGGTTGGTTGAGGCGTTGAGGTCGTCGCCGTCCGTGCTGAAAGCGTCGAACGAAGCCATCGCGGGTTCGGGTTTTCGGGTCTGGCGGATCCAAAGATTCTATCTTTTTCAGAAAAGAGAGTAGAGAGCTGAGCTTGGAAACTTCTGCACTATTTTTTGACTCGTTTTTCTCTTTTTATATAGTTAACGGAGAAGAAGGGACCCCGGAAGAGAATTTACTTTTACTGACCTTGATTAGGTAACTCTTTGAAATTTATGAGAGATTATAGACTAACCACGATTACTTATTGTAACCACGATCAACCAATGTTGCACTCTTTGCTAAGCGCCGGTGCATGTTAGAATACATTAGTTATTGTAATTTGGGGTTTAGATTCTAGGTTCATCTTTGTATTTTATAGTTTCATTAATTAAGACTTAGACAGCCGTACCGGCGCGTTTAAAAAATAAATTAATAAGAAATTACAGGCAAAATATAAGATTGTGATCATCAAAAGAATAAAATGACTAGTGCAAAGTAGTTAATACATTTTATATTCGTGAGAACAAATATAATTCCTAAAATTAAGACTAGTGGTCAAGCTCCCAATACTCTTGATGAGCACTTATATTGTAAATATTTTAGCGCGACAAAGGGGACAATGGGTGGAGTAGGTCTTTGATTAGTTTATACACAAAACAAACACGATGCATGTTGTGAACAAATCAACAACAGCACCCACAAACACTGATCGATTGATCCAATTTTGATCGTTGTGATTGCATCCATCGCATTATGATGTTAGAGTTGCAATTTTAACATTTGTACTCACTATTTTTCTTGAAAGTATGTGAGAACTTAACATAGAGTTGCAGCCTGTATATTTTGAGTATAGTCGAATCACAGTGCACTAATTTATGTGCAAACCGAAATTTGCAGTAGTCACTGTAGTGAAGAATACCAGGTATATATATAACCAGTACAATTTCAGTGAAGAATACCAGGTATCGCCACCTGAATAGGAGAGCTCCTGCCCCAGAAGCCAAAATCTTGGGCGTCACAAAATCGCACCAAAAAAGGCTTTTGGATCAAAAGCAGGCTCAAAGTTGAAACGTAACACTGGTGTGCCATTTTTCATTAATGATACCAGTGTTCTGCTTGTTTGTGCTGGCGCAACCATGATATAAAGCATATGTAGCAAATTTTCCACTGCATAACAAGTGAATGGAATTACAAAAGCCGAATTTACATCACTTGGAAACTAAGCAGTTCCACCTCAGGTAAACATATCCCTAAAAATGTAATAACCTATCCTCGTATTCCCAATCAGATATGGACACTAAAAGCAGTATCTAGACGTCAATGGTTAGAGCGCCGTAACACTGAGCATGCTGAAAGCTGCCCTGGAAGGTTTGGTATAACAAATCCGCCCAAATAAACTCTTTCAACAATCTTGGAAAGAATGCATTAACCACACACCAAAAAGTGAAGTTACATGGCATCAACTCTAATAATATGCCAGGCGAGGTCTAAAAGCAAGTGGAAAACTGTTCGGAACAATGATTTGGGAACACAAAGCCTCAAAACCGAAATCACCTGGCAAAGCAGGCGTCTCCCCTGCCATTAAGTCTTCGGGAAGCTTTTCTCGTGGGCAAGACGTTGTCAGCCAACATTTTGCATGACAACACCAAGGCTATGGCCAACTGGCACTTTTAAGTCTCCACAGCCACGGTCCTTCTCTATAATATGTACCAGCATGTTGGGTCAGTAGCTATACCAAAATGGAATGATAAAGTGGGAGGACCCTCAAGGAACAGGAGGAGCATTTTTTGGATATCTAGCAGAAGAGGGCATTCGCTGTAGAACTTGTGGAAATTCCTGCTTCAGGCGTTTACTTGCCATCCCTTGCAAAGGCCTTTTTATCAAATGATCAGCAACATCAAATTAGAAATGAGAAATACACAACACCACAGAGAAAGAACCAACTTTCAAACTGAGGTCTATCAGACATTAAGAGATTAGACAGAGGAAACTAACTGGGAATGAGCCATCAGTATCATTCCAAGGTCTCACAACCAGCTGATCAAACCCCAGAAATTTTAGGGGAGAAAAAACTAAATAATTGCACAAATTCAGACCTTGGAGAACCTTGACGTTTCTGACCATATAGTGTTGATCTTAGATTTCCAAGAGCCTTCTCAGCAGCCTAAGGACAGAAATGTAACCAGTCAGATATGACATTTGTAGATAATTAAGGCCATAGGACGAGTATTTGGAATTGAGGAGATGGGATAAATTACCTGCATCTTAGCTTCATCCCAAGTTAAGCCAATCCCTTTCCCCAAGACTTCTCCATCAATTTCAGCCTGAAACATGATAACAAGATAATTAGAAAGAACGAGGACAGGGTAACAAACCAAGAAAGAACGGGGGATATTAATATCAACAGATTCAATACCAAAGACATAATGGAAGTTGAAGTCCAAAGAGAACAATACTCAGGGCCCACAAATCATCTACCTTGAACTTTTTTATTTCCAGCTTATTGGCAAGGCATATAATGATGCTCCATTAAGAGAAATATACATCTATTTTCATTTACTAATAAACAAAGTGAGAGGAGGATGTACTATTTTTATACAGCAGATGGTAAACGACCGCTTATGTTCAAATTGAGAGGAAAATCTATATTGTGATTAAAGTCTTCGTATTATTTTCGTTTAAGTGGTTTCTTTTAACATGTAACAGACTTTTTGAGGATCACCACAAGAATCCTCAAATTCAAGAGAATGAATTTGGGGAAAAAACAATACCAAATTTTGTTCAGATATCTGGTCAAATACAAACCTGTACATGCACTTCATCTTTCTCCATCGAATTAGGGGGTGGAGGGCGTGGTTGAAAGACCACACTAAGACCCTCCATCGTACACTGTAGTTTTAAAATACAAATGACACATCGATATTCATTTAATATCAGTCTGACTCTACAATATTATTGCAATAGGAGATGGAAAGAGAGAGAAGAAGAAAGAGAATAAAATAATCAAGGTTCTAAGTCCTACCAGTTCCTTAAGTGCAGAAACTGAAGTCACAGACTTTTTAGAGCTTTCCAACCTGGGGTCTAGAGGCCTAGATGGCTCTGATGAAGTTGAAGACGAGAGAGAGTCCTCTTTCGGCATTGGCTGAGTCCCAAAAGAATTCATATTGCCCATAAAACCATTGTTTGTAACATTAGAAAACTTGCTCGCATCCCCTTGAATGGGCAGAGCATCAGGCTTGCCACGAGAAATGTAAATATCTGCCAAATCATTGTCCAGGATGGTCACAAGCAGAAATAAATAAATAAAGGGAGAGGTCCATCAACATTACTAGCATCTAGGAGAACTAAGCAAGATATAACCTAAACTCCCAGGCATGCAAATCATAGATTATTAAGAATGGCAGTGTCCAAGGTAGAGGTAAGATATACAAGAATACGGAGCCTTACTGGCTAAATTTTTCAGAGAGCCCTCTGCAGCCTGGAAATGAGCTTCCCTTCTTGTTCTACCAGTTCCTTCACCAATTTTTTCTCCTGCGAACCAAGCCTACCAAATACAAAAGTTGATAAAGTTGTTAATCAGTAACATCTCTCAGCAAGGAAATAGGCAAAGTATGACGTTAGGATGAATGATTATACGAAAACATTGGTGCTTGACCTACAAGGCACTTGAGTTTTACTACTCAGATAATCAGCTAACATATCATTGGCAACACTATTAATAATAATTAGATATTACTCCGAGAACAAATAATAATGTGACAAGTGACCACCTATATTAGCACTCCCTCTCGACTTTCCAGAGCAAATTATCAATTGGGGTGAAATATGGTATTACTATTAGAAATGATCTTATCTTTGACATTTCATTATAGGTCATTGGAAAACCAAAATTGAAGTGTAGAAGATTTTACGTTGTCATAATTCACAGTAATCGACTAATTGATACTATACTAGATTTTTTCAACGACAGGTTAAACCATTTCTTTTAAAATTCAGTTGTAAACACATACCAAACAAAACAATGAATCATTGTTAGATAAGTTCAAAACTTCATAACACTGAAACTAATGCGGCAAGTAGAACTGTGAAGTACCTCAACATAAAACTGCAGTTCCGTGCTGGGGACCAAACCTGGCCTGAACTCCACCTATTAATTTATTCAAAAAGAATGAAAGAGAGGCTGAGATAAAATCGAGGCACAGGGTTTATCACAAATAAACTTCCTCTTCCAACACACAGAGTTTAATTACCTTGGTTCCACACTTCATTGCAATTTCTTGTAAAACACTAGCAGGAGTTTCCGCATTTGATACAGGTCGTCCAGATTCAAAGTCAAAATCTCTGTTGCTGGAAGATGAACGATACAAGGGAGACTCCTCACCTATAAGAAAGGCAAACCCATTACATAACACCATTCTTGATACAATACGATGACACTTGTATAGTATCACACATATAAACAATAGTTTTTAACAAGTTCCATAGATGTTCAACTGAGACAAACTTCAAATGGAATATATGAACCTTAGAACTCTTTTTCAATACAATTTTTTGTAAATTCAGAAAACAAAAGTTCATGATATAATTCAACCATATGAAGCCCTCGACAAATTAGAACAGTATACAGCTGAGGCTAAATTAATTGTGAAATAACTGAAAGCATCAAATATAGCAGCTATGGCTAAAAAGATGAAATTACATAACTTAGAGAAAAATAAATTCGAAAAGAAGACCACTGAGTATCCTCTTGATATGCCATTAATGTACGCCATAACTCACCTGAGAAGGAATGGTATCCAGACATTGCTTGGTTGAATCTCAACCGATCATCTCTGTGAAATGCCTGCAAATAGTATTTTTAAGATCAATGTCCACTTGTTGTACATAAGACACTCAGCAGAAAACAAAAGAATCAAAGCGAGATTAACACCCAGTAACAATTACCTCCTTTGGCAGTCTCTGATTTTCTTGAAGAATTCTATCAGACGGCATAGAATTCTCAACTTTTGGGAAAAAAGCTGAATGATGAGATCGATGCTTCTCTATCTGCATGGGTTCTGAATTTAAAGGAAGATCTTTGGGTACCATCCGGCTCAGTTTTCGTGGGCTCATCTCTTCTTCCACTGGAAACCAGCCTCCGCGTGATTGCACCCGTTGAACAGAGACTTGTACTTGAGGTCGTACAGGAAACGGAGGTTCGCTTGGTACAGGCTCTCTCGTGTCCTGGCCATGCTGCAAAATCAGTAGCCTCCGCCTTGTATCAGGGTCTAATTCGGATTCAGGTACCTCCCCTTCCTCTCTAGCAGGAGAATTATGCAAGCCTAAATCGGCAGGTCCAATATGACCCAAAGGTTTAACCAGAGAAGCTGACTGAGGGAACTGCCCATTATGAAAAGGCATCATCGATGGTTGATTTGTTGCCAGTGAAACTGTGCTGGAAGGAGGCACTGTGTACTGAAGGGAAGCAAACCTTGGATCGATGTTATTGACTGCTGAAGAGACTGTTGAAGCAGCTAAGGTAGCTTCCTGTGAACACAAAAAACAAGTAATAATTAGAACACATTAAAATAAACAACACATATAGATAGGTATATATGTGCTCTAACATATTCATCTAAAATGGAGATTCACACCATAATCCAACCACACAAGCCAAAAAGTATGTCCCTTTATTAATTAGACGAGATCCAAAATAAACAATATAGATGAACATGAAACTCTCCTTGAATACCATTAGTCTTCTGTCAACTTCAGCATCTGCCATGCCATCAAAAGGAAGCTGATCTCTATTTCCATTTGAAGCAGAAGCATCATCCTGAATAGCAAAGACTTGTTAATATGACAAGCAAGCAGCAATGTAAAGTTCAAACGAATCTATATATATATATAGAGGATTTTCAGGTGCGGATGTCCGCACCGTGTGGATGTCCCGATACCGGCGACAGCAGGGCACAACGGCGGGGCGGGGACTATGACAGCCACACTCCCCACCTCCCGGCTGTCCCATCTGTGCCGACCGGAGCTCCATCGGCGACCCACGGCGGCCGGAATCTGCAAAAATCAAGTTTATGGGCAGATTCCGGCGATTTGGCGATTCCGGCCGCCGTGGGTCGCCGATGGAGCTCCGGTCGGCACAGATGGGACAGCCGGGAGGTGGGGAGTGTGGCGGTCTGCCCCTCCGTTGTGGCCTGCCGTCTCCGGAAACGCGAATCCGCACGGTGCGGATGCGGACGTCCGCACCAGAAGCGGCCTATATATATATCACATACGTAGCACAAGAACACCATGGCATGTCAATAGAGTTGTAAAATTATCCCAACTGACCTCTGAAACTAGAAAATTGCTGACATCAGGGGTGGAGATATCTTTAATATTGTCTTCATAAAAAATTTCCGGAATCTTTTGTAGTAAACTGTCGTCAAATTCTCTGTTCAGAAAAAAAGTCCCACAGAGCACCGTTATTGAACAATAAGCAGTATAAGCCTTAACTGGAAATATTCGGTTTCATCATTTTCTTACCTAAAGAAGCCACCTCTGACGCTGCAGGCAACATTTCTTGCAACACATAACACAGGGACAGCATTATTTTCCTGTAACATTACCATAAATTCAACCTTAGGAAACCAGAAAATAAAATAAAAATTGTGCCCATGTAGATTGTTTGCAATAGAACAGTTTCAAAGAGCTATAGAAAAATGAAAAGACTTTTACTTCAGCTTGAGGAGCATAGTAAGGCGCAAATGCAGGAACAACATGCACCCGAGGTTGATCTCTGTCATCCCACACCTTCAAGCGATCATCAATCACCAAAGCCATCTTAGGATGGCATAAGCTTTCTTGGAAGACATTAAACAATGACTTCCTTAGACCTATACAACAGATGGAATAAAGTCAAACTTTGCAGGGAAATGGTTGAGGTTTTTTTATTATTTTTATGTAACAAAAATTAGAAATGAATGACACTTACCAGACTTGACACAAACAATGCGGTCAAGTAATTTATTTGTGTTTATTAAATTTGATTCTGGATCAAGAAGCCTCCACATTTCTAAAGCATAATCCCTTTCAGCCATTGTGCAAACATAAACTTCAAAACGCTTGCGCCCTCTTGCAGTCAAGTAGCTCCTAAGATCCTCCCATGCAGGTCTCAACCTCACGAGAACACTTGTATCGCGAATCTAATGAGCACCAAAATTAATGAGAACATAAACCAGCATACAATAGAAAATTGGAAAACCATGACAAAACAGAGAAAGGTGTGGGCAATCCAGAGAAACAGGACAAGGGGAAGCACAAAAACACAACATGAGGATGATTCAACAATGACAAAATAATCAACTATTGCATCCTTTCATGGGATCATAATTGCAATGCAACAAAGAGGGACAAACAAATCAACTACATGTGCTCAAGTTAGAAACTTAGAACTACAGTGAAATAGATAAATGTGTACCTGTGGATTAATGCGAGTCAAGATAATATTTTTCTCCTGAAACCGTATAAGTGGCCGGATGATAGGTTGATGGTTGTCAGATAAGGCTGGAACAACCTCAGACTGAGTTTTGATCACCCTCCCATTTTCAACAACTTGATCATTTTCAGCATATTGCTTCAGTATAAACTTGTCATCTTGATATCGCTTGATTTCTGCCTGCATACCAGAAATCCTTTGTGGGTCCACCTCGCATTGTATTTTCCTCTGCAGGCCTTCAATTCGATCCTCAAAGGAACGCATTGTATTTGCAACAATAAGTGTTTCATCAAGATCAAATACAATGCCAAGACATCTTAGGTTCAGCATGCCAAGGCAAGAACTGTATAGTCCTGATGATACATTGAATCCCCAAAAACATGGATGCTGTTTTTGATTATTCTTCGAGTACATTGCAACCAGATGCAGCTCCTCCCCCCCTAAGGTCATAACTGCAGTCTGCAAGAACAATATGGAATCATTGTCAGAGCTTACAGAAAGAACTATCCACAGGAATGAAACTTGATTTGTAAAGGATAAATTAACTGATTACAAAACAAAACCACGTCTCATTAAAGAATAGCATTTCTGATAAAATGAAAGAGAGTACCAGTTCCAGTACAAGTCAATTAGCAGATATTATTTCCATGGTAAAAGCCATAAATCAGTGACATGCTTAAGTTTAACAAGGACTTTGTACTGGATTACAGAAGACAATAGTACCAATAACTCCTCATATACAATTCAAGAGGTCTATTCTCAACATATACTGCAGCAGCAGCAAAAGAATATCCAGTTCCCTAAGTTATACATATATGCAAACGCAACACAGCCTAAACAGAACAACATTCATCAAGCGCGCATCAGCAAGACCAACAAGTGGAGCATTAACATGGTATATTCTTAGACCAACAGATTCAATACCCCGCCTGATTTAGTAACTTTTGCAGTAAAGTTCAGCTTACAGTTCTTCAAAAATCAGAAGTTTCATGTCCAAAAACTAATTAAAACTCATACACCTGATCTGAATTAGGACAAACAAAGTTCTGGGTTCACTGAAATCCTCAAAATTCGAGCAAATCTCAACATGGGTCCTCTGCAAAAACAGTCCAGAGTCCTCTGTAATAACAGTATCATCAATGAAACATGGGTTTTTTTCATCCTTCCATTTTTCTTATTGCTTTTAATGAATGAGAGTTCTGAGTTCAATTTCAATGGGGGGTTATGGTTTATGCTTTAATACCTTGTTCTCCATGATACATGTGGAGTGCAAAAGAAAGAGCGGCGAGTCCTGTGAAGAAGAAGACTTGGACTCCATTCTGAAGCAAACCCCATTAGAGCTAATGGTGTGAAGCACAGCCACAGGTGGACATCTCTCACTGGACTGAGAATAATGGCTTATTCTGATTTCCTTCAACTCATCCCACAATTTCTTGTTGTTCAACTCTTCTGGGTACACCTCTACCTCCCCAAGTAACTCTTCCCCTTTATAAACCAGCTTTAACATTTTTGGGCACACAAAAACCCCCAAATCCCCGGAATTAGAAAATTAAAAATCAAATCTTTATTGCCCTCCTTTGATTTCTCATCAGATTTCGATCCGCAGAAACCATCGCCGCCGTGATATGAAGCTTTAGTGTAATCCAATTTCAAAACCCAGAAAGGAAAAATTAGGGTTAAATCCGTGGAGGATGATGAATCCCCCAATCTCAGTTTTTGTTTTTCGTAATTTCCAAAATCGAATCGGTGGTGGGTTTTAATCTGTGGTGCTGATCTAGGTAAGCAGCTAGGGTTTTCTATTTTGTTTTTGTTTTGTTGTTTTCGGTGACGACGATGATGATGAAGAAGAACAGAGAAGTCGTCAAGAGAGGAAACCCTAGATCCGGATAACGAAAGGTCAAAATAGCACTGCAATTCATGACTCGGATGATTATTATTTATAAAAACTAAAATCTGGGTTTTGGGGATTTTTATATTTTTTTTAGTTTGTTGATTGGGTTAGTTTCTCAATTTGAAGAATTTGCGGGGAGCTATAAGTAAATATAATGTCGAAACTAATTCAAATTTAACTTCTATCGTACATTTATGAGGTAAATAAATCAGATTAAGTACTCAATTTTTAGAATTAAAATGTCTAGTACAACTAAAATGAAACTCAAAATGAATCGTACGTCATATGATATTTTAGGCACTCGCCTATAGTTCAAACTCATAACCTTTTAATTCATTGTGCTTGACTGGTATGAGATTTTAAGGGTAACATTATAAGGTAGGCTATATTTTGAGATGAACGTTCATGAACGTTCAACACTTTAACTTGTAACATATGTCTGTTTTCATTAATCTGTATTATTTGTGACTGGTAATTGATATTCACACACCATCTCAATTTTTCTATCACTACAATTCAATTGGTTTACAATTTACCTTTTATATTAGGTTTATAATTAATTCTCATTGAGGGGATGTGTGAATAGCAATTTAGAGTGTGTTAATAACATAATCCTCAACTAATAATGGTAGCACTTACAATTATTTGTGGAATAAGATAAAAAAATTCTAAAACAAAAGTTCAGATATAACTTTTTGCCATAAAGCGCGAATCAAGATCCATAATACGTTTGGATCAAAATTACATAGAATGGTTAGAAGCAGGAAAAGGTGCAAATAAACAAGATCACTCTGATATACTGACAAAGTAGCTTTTCAATCACTCGTGAGACATGTAGAGAGGGAACAAATTTGGCTGTAATTCTTTGATACATCTTCAATTTTTGGCATGAATTTAAACGCAAAGGCTGAGACATCACCGGTCTTACTCCTCCCACAATTTCAAGGTAATTGGGAAACAACATCCAATATGAACCAACTCATCTTCAAAATGGTTAATACAATCTTGATTATAGCTAGAAAGCACGCATGATGCCCCTATCGATCAGACCAAGTTCAAGTACTGAGACGGAATAACTTTCTGGATTGAAATTCTTGACCTTTTTAAATAGACACAACATTTGGAAGTAGAAAATTGGAGGACAGGACATTTGAGCGATCCGCCATTGGTGATTTGCAATTATTGCAGAGAAAATTGGAGGGAGACAAAGGT
This sequence comes from Argentina anserina, assembly GCF_933775445.1. Taxonomy (NCBI): domain Eukaryota; kingdom Viridiplantae; phylum Streptophyta; class Magnoliopsida; order Rosales; family Rosaceae; genus Argentina; species Argentina anserina. The sequence continues at coordinate 2,153,851 of NC_065874.1, read as the reverse complement.
TGAAGAAGATGGTGTGTGAAAACTGGGCTTTCCCATTCGTCTTCTTTTTTCCGCTTCTTCTTCATCTTCAGGCCCTTAGAGCACCCCTAACCGCCTTGTAGAACGATCTCAGCTCACCGTAAAGACTCTTGCCCCGTATATAAAGTTGGTTGCAACTTGCTGAAGGACGCCCATTAACTCATAAGAATTCTGCATTGCGATAACCAAATCCTCCACGCCCAAGTCTTTCTTGCTAGTCTTCAGTCGAAATTGAAGGAGGCCTCCTAGACCTCAAGGCCCTTAGCCAACCAACTCTTCTCAAGCTCCTTCACCTGTGATTCTACCACTCGATAATCGTCATTAGTTCGTCGACTACTTTTTGGTCCGCCATTCATGAGTTTTTGAGAGCTGCAGAGCAATTTGTAGGGAGAGTCGCGAGGTTGAAGACGATGCTCTAGACTCTATATTCTATTTATATTTGAGGCCCAATAAGGCCTTAATCAACAATCGGCAGTTTCAAACAAAAACACATCAAATCCTCTAATCTCCACCGTCATCATCCCCAACAAGCAACGGCTATGGGCCGCGATCCGCACCCAGTTTTTAGTTCTGTACAAAACGGTGCGTTTAAGTAAAATAACAACTCTCATCTCATTAAATTCAGACCCCCGCCAAAATCTGGAGCACAAAGCCGTTCTAAATATGAAGCCAATGGCAGGAATTCGATGATTCCCAGGTACGAGTTGATCGAACGGGTTTCCAATTGAGGTATTGGGTGAGATGTTGAGCCTCATTCGACGAGTTTCATGAAGGAGAAAACATCTGTATTATCATATAAAACTAATTAATAAGTGATTTAGGAGAAAATTTCAATTAGAGGCTCGTTTTAAAACGATATGTATGTAATAAAAACAATACTCCGATAAACACATTTACACAAAACATATCAACACGGCCGGCCCTGGGTCAAGACAAAGACAAAACAGGCCTATGCCTAGGGTCCAAAATAAATAGGAGCCCTTATTTTTACATGTAAATATACAAATTAACAAATAAAATTTATGTAATTAATTATTAGGTCCAAAATTAACTATTTATTCACATATTTTTCGATTATTTATCAAAAGAATTTAATAAATACTTCAATTACTAAATTTTGTGGGTTTAAAATCTTAAATCACGATCAAATGTATTGTTTTTTTTTCATTTTTATAAATGTAATTTGATATTTGACTCTTGAAATCATAAATTTGGTATATAAAAAATAAATTACATTTCATTATAAAATATGAGGGTCTTAAATTTTATTTAAATAGTAATATTTTATTTAATTAATAATTTTTTTTTAATCTAGGGCCTTGTTTCGCACATGGCCCATGTATATCAACGCTCTGTTCTATCAAGGCCTGTTGATAAGTTTTCTCTGTATAGTTTTGGAATCCGTACGTAGGATGGATTTTTAGTAATCGATCAATTTCCTATCTTAATTCAGATTCCTTGCTCTGTTAAATGAAGAACTGATGTCCTATCTTAATTCAGTTTCCTTGCGCCAGTAGAAGTAAATTGGATTAAATAATAGTTGGACGTACTCCTAGGGTTGGGCATTAGTTAACAGAGAACTTCCATCATGGCTGAGATACTCCTTTGCACAGTAATACTCGCACAGTTGGCGCTGCTACTGACACTTTTGTTCGTCGACGCGATTCCCTTCATCAGAAAGCCGGCGATCATATTCTTCGGTGGCTTTGGTCTCGGCTACGCCCTCGACGCGCTTCACACCATCACTTTCGAAGATGAAGTTCCCAGTCTAAAATCCATTACTCTCTTTATCTGCTTCATATGTCTTGCAGGTGTGATAGAAAGACTGAATGATAGCATGTATGATCTGGATGACTTTAGAAAATCGGCGTCGGAAGCGGAATCCTTCATAAGACGTGTGGAGGAGATGGAAAAGGAAAACGCTGCAGTGGAGTCACGGCTAAAACACATGGAAGCTACACGGCTCAATAAACGTACAATAACAGATTGCAGACCAACCTCCATCGTTAATTGATACGTACATATATCGTCCGCCCGGCTAGTGATTTGTGTTCCAAAAAAGCAATATTAGGTTTTTTGTTTGTAATCTTGAGTAATTTTAATTTGCCTCTAAGGTTCCCCGTATTCGTGTTTTTTTTTTGGGGACACGAAATCCCAGTATTCATGTTTGCTCGGGTCAATAATTGTGTTTTGTATATATTTTTTAGTGAAAGAAGAATAATCGTGTTTTGTTTGTTCAATAGTGAATAAATTTTCACCTGTTAATAGAAAAAAAAAATTCTATATATGTTACTTCCCACCCGCGCGAACACTAATTGGGAGTTCGATCTAATTTATTTAGAGCCCTATTTAGACAAATTAATTTATGTATGGGTTTATCAATCGCCTATTCGATCTGGTTCCGTACAATTTTCCATATATAACGAAGGCATGATTGTGTACACCCACCTTATTTCATATGCTCTACTATTATTAAATCTCATTTTGACAGCCACTTAACCTAAGGGTAGTTTCTAAAAGATCAACAAGCATTTACTTTTTACGGGTTTAGATTGACCCCCTATGCAGTCAGTTGTATAATGGTCATGATATTGATCATAATCACACCACCATGCTTTTTTCGTTTGAATGCTCATCACAAAGCTAGACTATCTATAACCACCTTATTTCACCATTAACTTGGTATGCACCCTTGTTGTTGGTTGTTTTGTTTAGTAGAGGGTCAAGCTGATGTGACTTATAATTTTGGAAAAATTACCGATTCATATAAATTTAGATTTTGTATGGACCATTTAAATGACAAAACTTAAAATGTGACCAATCACTCTAAGTATCTATACTTATTTGACCAAATAGTAGAAAAAATATGATATTGTATATTTTTGAGATTATTTTACCTCAACTATTTAAACACTTATAAAAAAGAGAAAGCTGATGAGAGATATCACTTTGCCGGACTCCAAGCTCTGATCACCGGACTCTGGTCACCGTCGTGGGACTTTGGCCACCTTTGTCGGATTCCGATCGTCGGTAGTCGGAAAATTGACTAACAACCAGTAATCTCTAATAACAAATTACTGACACACAGTAACATTTAATAACAAATTACTGACACCCAGTAACCCCAATAACAAATTACTGACACCTAATAATTCCTAAATAACACATTACTGACACCCAGTAATCCCGATAACAAATTACTGACATCCAATAATCATGTTACTAACCCTTATTAACCCCAATAATAAATTATTGACACCAAATAATCATGTTATTGACACCCAGTAATCATATTAATGACTCTTAGTAACCATGACAATCGTGCTTTTCTACTATATATAAGAACAGTCCCCCACTAAAATATAGACATTGAACCCGTGTGTAACTTCGATAAATATGTAACTTACCCCAATGAAATGTGTGTTAACGGAGAATTAACCTTCAAATGGAAGTATACACAAGAGGGGAAGAGAAGTTTAATTGAGAAGACCAAGGGTCCATCTTCTTAGAAATCAAGCCCCGTTTTTTATGATGTAGGATGCTTAATTATACATCTTGAGCATCTTGGGCCTTCCATTCCAATCTAGAATCGTCGCCCGCGAGTCCAAGGAGCTCACTCTCAACCTCGCGACCTTCTTCGAATTCAAACCGTCCATCCGTGTCTCCTATCACCCAAACGACACGTGGAAGTCCTTCTCCCTCGTCGTCAAGACCGACACCGGCTCCTTGGGATCTCCGATCAACTCTTCCATGCTGATGAGCGTCGAGTTCAACCTTCAGGGCAACAACCACCCTAGTTTCATGCTCCACTTCAAGCCTCAGTTTGGGGACTTCTCCGTCAAGAAGTCGTCGCAGTCGTCGGTGCTGGATAAGATGCTGGGGTCTCATAACGAAGTAGATTCGACCGGCGCCAGCGTCGTAGTCCTCGATCCGTGGCCGCAATCTCCTGCGCGTCTGCACTACTCAATCTTGTATGGCTGCGTCTCTCTCCGATTTGGATTGAACCACAGGGGAGAGAGAAGTTTCGTTGGAGGTCAGGGAGGCAGGTCGGCGTCGGCGTTGGCGTTGTTGATCCAAATTATGGAGGCAGCATCGGTCAAGGGAGAGATATTGGAGACAGGGGCAGATGCGGGACTCAAGCATGGTTAAAATTAGAAAAACAAAATTAAGTTTTAAATCTTTTAATTTTGGAGTTCTCAGTTAAAACATTCCCAAATACTAATTTTACTAATTTATTTTCCATCTATACTTTATTCTTTTTTTCTCAATAACGTGTCTTCAGTCAAATATATATTTTTCTCTAAAATGCTAGCTAAGTTACTAGCTCTTACGTCACTGATCTATTAAATTATATATTAATTGTGTTAGATTATGATATATATATCATTTTGTCATATATATGAATATATTTTTTCAATATTTGTAGATGTCAATTAGACTAAATTGACAAATTTGAGTCCAAACTGAAGCATTCGAAAAAAAAATTTATTCATGGTTTCAAAGAAATGTCAAATTTACATTTCAAAAAAAAAAAATCTAGTCTATAAGTCCAAATATGAGTTATTTTCATTTATTATCTTTCCAAAGCTTTATTGATCAATCACGATCTTTAATTCAATTTTCATTGGTCGGTCCTTAACCTTTAGAACCGTAAATAGAATGTTCTTGTAAATGATTATAGATTATGATGTGCTATATGAATATTTGATTGGTTAATTTATGTTATTTGTATATAGGCATTAGAAAAGTAAGTCTCATTACTTTCACCGACTAGGTATATCGATTTTGAATTTCATCTTTACTAATTATTTTGCACCGTCGAGAATCTTCACTATATTTTTATAGTTAAGTTCAAGCATCCGAATGATCCAATCCTGGATCTGCCACTAATTGGAGACTAGATCAGAGAGCAGGTATGCGTTGGTGTTGTTGATTCACGTCGGTGTTATGGAGGAAGCGTCGTCAAAGAAAGGAGGGAGAGAAGAGAGAGATAACAGAGCGAGAGCCATGTTTAATATAGTTAAAAATGACTAAATATTACTTTTAAGAGGTGTACTTCAGTCAAAATTATATTTAACTTTTAAATAACTTTTATTCCTTGTCTAGCTATATTTAGTTAAAATTATATTTTTAGCTTTTAAATAACTCTTCTTTCGGAACCCTAAATTATCCTAAAAATTGTTAATTTTTTTTTCAAAATAACTAGGCTGTTGGATGCCCTTATTCCATTTAGTAATTGAAATTGAAGGAAATTAAATATCATATTTTTGAATTAATTAAGGATCTGAGGCAATGAGTGAGCAATGGTGTCAAAAACCACTTCAATTTCTTAATCAAGAGAGAATTTACTTACAAAAACTCATGTCATTCCATTGAGGCCTGGCATGGCTAGCTGCCATTTAATTGTTTCAATGTTTATCCATCTCTTTGTCATTTGCCCAAGTTCAAAACTATTAATTATGAGTTTGGAACGGTGTTGTGTAACATTCCCTTGACCCCAATACGGTTTCTAAATGGTTCTCTCTAATGTGACTCCGTGAATGTAACCAATTCAAACCCTAACCTACCAATATATCCTATTCCAAGTAAGAGAAGGCTTTTTGCGGTTTTCTGCACACACATATATACGTACACACACACACACACACGTACACAGAAGTCGATTTAGGCATAAAAGAATCCTGTGAAGCTCAAAAAAGATACGATCAATTCTAGTCATGTCTTCTGAGATGACAATACTCTGCATAGTGCTGGTGTTCGAGATGTTTCTGGCACTGGCGTTAGCTTCGAAAAGATTAGTGATTCCACGAGGAGTTTTAATCTGGTATTGGCCCGGGATGGTACTGGACTTAGGGTACCTTACGATAAGGATTCCACCGATTCTCGTTTACAGTGGTATTGGCTCGAGGGTAAAGAAGATTCTAATGCTGCCGGTGTTTATGTGTGTCTACAACATGGTTAATTTCCCGGATGGAGAAACCGATCTTGAAGCCATACTTCTGTTGGGGTGCGCCATCCTTCTTCCTTTGGTGTTAGAGAGATCGAATCATATTGCACACGTTCTCTTCGAAGAGATGTTTAGGAGCATGGACCTCTTATTAAAGGAGCTACTAGCAACACAAAAACACAAAGCCGCACGGGAAAAACGAAAACAATTGAAGCTTGAGGTAAAACGAGTTTCCTCTGAGATTAGAAAGAGTAGATCCGCTTGATTGATCATTGCCCTTGCCGAGCTGGCTAAAATCGAGTTTAATTTTCATGGAATGTTATATGCATGAATCTAATTTACGTTAGAGAGAGAGCTAGATAGACGCCTAACATTAGCTCCTGTTTTACATTAATAATTTGAAGGATTATCAGTGTTAATTTTTAATTTTTTTATCATATGTCGATAATTGTAGCGTAAATTATATTATTTGAGATGATCCTTTTTTTTTTTGAAAGGCTATTTGAGATGATCTTTACAGGCAATCAAGAATTCAAGATCGATCATAACGACGACTGTACATACCAAGAATCACGTTAAGATTTTTACCAACTTCATACAACTTCGGATACGTACGTCATATTTGCAAAGCGTGTAGATAGTAAGATAGAGATTAATTAATGGTGGACTATATGGTTAAAGTGGGAATTTGTAAATATGAGAAGAAGATGACATTCTAAAGTATTTTCTTTCCTCATCAAGGATAACAAGGTCTTAGTTTCCATATAGGCAAAGACATCACGTACATTTTTAATAAGAATTTCAAGTTGAATTAAGCTACCCTAAGCACACCTCGTAAAAAAATTTAAGAAATTCTGTTTAAGATTTTCATCATCTTGGGCTACCCCACTATTTATTTATGGTAATAATGGGCCAGCTACTTCAATAATCCCATTTACGGGAAAAACCCAATTGGGATCGAGATGACTAAAATATCCTCAATGAGCAAAACAAAAGGTGAGCTAATCTATTACTGTACTTGCTTGAAGTTGAAGACCGACCAGAAAAGGGGTTCCTCAGAGGAACAAACGCAGCTACAGGAGTGGGTTTCTGATTTCATATATATCTTTGCTGGGTTTATGTTTCTATTTAGAATAATGTTTCGGACATGCGTCGTTAGAATTTTGATTCCCTTGTTTATGTATCTGATACTTGTATGTCTGGATCTGCCAAGTTTTCTACTTTTATCATCTGAAAATTGCATACACCTTTCTGATATAGCACCAAGTTTGTTGTACTGCTTTTCCAACTTGGTCAGCCTCAGAACAAGTGAAACATATATGCCTTCTGCCATGGGAATTGTATGTTAAGATTTTACTAGAAAGGAAAAGTGTGTTTTTTTTTTATCTGTAAAAGTGGTAAAACTAATGATCTTCATTTTATGCTAATCTTCTTGTGGTTAGGAAATGTTGGATAAGTAATCATCACATTCATTTCATACAATTTCCTTTGCTTTTGTAAGTTGGGCTCATACTAGTTGGAAGCATACTGTCATAGTGTTTCCTCAGTAAATCTATGGTAGTGTTTGCATTGGAATCTCTGTTGCAATGGAATTTCAGATCGGTGCACCATTTAAACAAGTAATGCATGCCCATTTCCTTTATTATTTGAAAATTTCTTTCAAGTTTTTGATATAGATATTGAGAAGGAAGATGAAACTAGCTTATTTCTTATGTGTTTGAAGTTTTGCACCGAGTTTGTTGTATGCTCATTTCCTTTATTATTTGAAAATTGCTTTCAAGTTTTTAATATAGATGAAACTAGCCTGTTTCTTATGTGTTTGAAGTTCTGCACCTAGTTTGTTGCGTGCCCATTTCCTTTTGTTTCTGAAACTTTAAATTGGCATCTTTTCAAGGGAAGCCGATCAAGATCCTTAATTCATCGTGTCGGAGGAGGTAAAGTTCTCGTTTTTCCCTTTTGTCATGGAATTGCAATGCTTTAAGATTTTGTTCTTCTTTCTATTGTTTACTTGTCAGATGTAGCTCATTTCTCTCTTATATATTCTGTAAACTGATGATCTTTATGTGTAATAACCCCAATTTTTCAAAACGATATTTGATTGAATTAAATTCTATTAAGTTGTGAAGTTTGATTTAAACCGAATATGATTACTTGCAAACGTTACGAAACGGGAACGGAAACGTTCCGAGAACGTTTAATAAGAAAACGTTACGTTTCCGAACGAATTTATCGACTTTTATTTCGTCGCTCGGTTGTGAAAACTTTCTTTACGGAAGTTGTAGAGCTCGTCGATACGAGTTCGTGGATATGTGACGCGTTCGAATCGGACGTCGGAGGTAAAAGTTATTAACGTCGGAAGTTAGTTTCCGATTTGGAAACTAGTATAAATAGATAATTATGGAATTAGGGTTTCCATAATCAGAAACCCTTTCTCTCTCTTCTCTCTCATCCCGCCGCTCTCCCTCTCTCTCTCTTCCTCTCTCTTTCTCCTCGATCCCTCTCCCTCTCACTCTCGGCCTCACCTCCGATCTCCCTTCACAGGGAGACGTGATTGTCACCGCCTAGCCAGGAAGCGCCGCACCGCTTCCCTCTCCAACCCCCGAGCTTGCGACACACGAACTCGCCGTCGAGACCTTCATCGCTCGCCCCGAGCTCCTTCGCCGACTCTGTGCTCAAGGAGGGCACGCCTCCTCCTTCCCTTGCTCCCGGAGCCCTCCACGACAAGGCCTGAACCTCCATTCACCACGCGGCCTCACCTCCTTTCGAGATCGACGTCGACTGCCTCAAGCTTCACCAACGACAAATCGAAGCCTCCACGGTTTAATCTAGGTATGAATTGATGAATTTGACGTTTGAGTGTGATTGTATGATGATTGGGAGTATTTGGAAGGGTTTAGGGATTGATTTGGAAGAGTTTCGGAGGAGAATCGGAGGTATGGAGGAGAGTGAAGCACCGCCGCCTTAGGCGGCGCGTGTGAGTGCGTAGAGTAGCCTAGGGGCGGCGTGAGGCCGTGGGAAGGGCGGAGGAAGGAAGGGGAGAGGTTTGGGGGCGGCGGTGGTGCAACACGCGCTGTTGGGAGTGAACAGTGAACAGTAACTTCGTATAAACCAAAAATTGCTGAACAGTAACCGTTTATTACTGTTTTGGCATTTAAAGGTTTACGAAACGATTCTAAATTCTTTTCTTATTCTTTTAAGGTGATCGTTAAATCGAGTAAAGGAATTAGCATCGGGAATTGTGGAATTACGCTCAAGTCAATAAGGTGAGTAAAATCTCACTGAATTTACGAATCGACCCTCGTGGTGATTCAACATTTTGCAAGTGTGTTTATCAAATGAATTATAACATGTATATAATTTAGTGGACTACATATATATAGTATAATGGTAATAGGTACATAATATATATATAGTTCATTAAATTACGTACTGTTATTAATGCATTAAAAATAGTCATTTCGGTGACGGAAAATTGAGCATGAGTATGTGAGAATATTGTACGTATTTCTTCAGGTGTTTATGAAACATGACATGTATAGGATATAGTGGACTATGTATATATTGTATAAATGGTAATAAATACGAATATATATAGTTTGCTATATAATATACTGTTATGATTTTATTGTGGTGATATCGTGAAAGTTTTAAAGCGTACAATATGATGAGTGATTATTGTACATGATTTTATCACGGAGAATGTAATAAAATTGTGATTTGTCTTCGGACGTGATGTGTGGTACAATATGATGTGTGATTATTGTACGTGTTTTTAACATTGAGGTTGTTAAAATGTGATTTGTCTTCGGACGTGATTTTTGGTACAATATGATGTGAGATTATTGTACGTGTGTGGCAAGTCGGAACCTAGCCTTTGGCCGGGCGAAAGTTACGATACAGTTAGAGCTCTAGTCTGTATGCCTTAGTACTGCATGCGAGGTAACGGGTGGTTATCTGCTCATGGGTACTCGGTGTATTTTGGATGTTGGGTAGCGGGTGGCTATCCAATATCAACGGTGTATTACGAGAGGGGTAACAGATGTGTACCAGCGTTCTTGGTACCCGTATTATAAATGCATTGGGTAACCAGAAGGGTTACTTAATTTCCTCATGAGCTTTTTATTTCATATTTCTTTGGGTCAACCAGATGGGTTGACCATTGGCTCATGGGGGCATTTATATTTGTTGTTTTGTGATCTTTCGTATATATTGATATGCGAACTGTATTGTGATTTTACTCATACGAGCTATAAGCTTACCGGGTTTGTGTTTACAATCCCGGTGCACCAATTCGATGGTGTAGGGGATAATTCAGCAGGTGCTGATTAGTGGAGGTTGAGTGACGACTACAGAGGCTCGAAGTCGTTCGGATCCTACTGGTGGTGAGATTTTAGCATGGATTCGTGTGTGAGGATTTGTGTATTTTCATTTGTGAGATTTGTGAGTGATTTGTGAGAATTATTACATTTCCATTTGTGTATGGATTATAATTTGGGTTGTAATAATTGGTTGTCTGAGTTGTATTGAGAACTCAGAATTGATCCGCTGTTACACTTAAATGATTTCGATTTATTTGAGATTATTTGTGTTTAACGACTTTAGAATTTTGAGTTTTTAGGCTCGAAATTTTGGGGTCGTTAAAGTTGGTATCAGAGCCTAAGTGCGTATTTGGCGATTATCAATACCATCCAGGAGCGATGATCCGACTGCAGGCGGGCCCCCATCACATGCTTCCCGGTATTGATATGTCGTCGGGTACGCGAGAGTGTTTTAGGAGCCATACCTAATGGTTTGGTCCTCCGAGAAGTATCGTGATGATACTTCGATGATTCATCATATCCTGAAATTTCATGTTAATACCTATTGAAACTGTTTTAGTTGAATTCGAGATTTCACAAGTATTGACTAAGTGTTTCGTTGTTTAAAGGTGATGAACGCTGATAAGGGCCGAGGACAGGGCCGAGGACGGGCGAGAGGACGTGGTCGAGGTAGGACCGCGGGCCGAGTCCGCAACGTGGAGAACCTTTATGAGGAGGCTGCTCCACAGGTAGAGCGGGTAGGCCGAGGTCGAGGTAGGGCCACAGGTCGAGTCCGCAACGTGGAGAACCTCTATGAGGAGGCTGCTCCGCAGGAGGAGCAGGATGAGCCAGCTCCTGCGGTTAGAGATGACGGTCGAGTGTTGAAGCTGATCAAGGATATTAGTGCACTGTCAGCTCCGACATTTCATGGGGGACTAGATCATATGGTAGCTGACCATTGGATCGAGGGTATGGAGGCTTATTTTGAGATGATGGAGTGCACAGAGATTGAGAAGAGAAAGATAGCTACATTCTTTCTCAAGGGTGATGCTCTAGATTGGTGGAAGAGCATGAGACAGACTGTGGATGTGTCTACATTCACATGGGGAGATTTCACCACCATATTCCAAGAGAAGTATTTTCCAGCCTCAGTACAGGAGGACTTAGAGTTGGAGTTTCTGGCATTGGTACAGGGAGACATGACCATTAGAGAGTATGATGCTCGATTCTCGCAACTGTATCGGTATGTCAGGCCTATGGGTGCGACTGCTTTAGCTCAGAAGTATCTACGTGGGCTGAAACAAGAGTACAAGACCATGATATCAGTCATTTGCCTGACTTCACGGGAGCAGATATTTGAGAGTGCTATGAGTTTGGAGCAAGCAGAGAAGACTCGAACAGGTGATGTGGGGAACAGAGATGCGAAGGGGAAAGGCAAGGCGGTCTATACAGGCAGCGAGCACTCAGGGCCGAAGGATAGGTCATGGAAGAGGCCAAGACCCCACTATCAGGCCCCGACAAGGGTGCCACCCTTAGCCATCAGAGCAGCACCAGTCAGACCATTAGCAGCAGTGAGGTGTTATAGCTGCAATGAGATGGGACATTACGCCTCAGCATGTCCGAAACCGAAGAGAGCAGGCTGCCACCGGTGCGGGCAAGTGGGACACATAGCTCGAGATTGTACCCGACCACTTCCGGGTAGACAGGAACGGCCGCAGAGACAGCTACCAGCAGGCCAAGCTAGAGTGTTCGCAGTGGGTCAGCGAGACACAGGAGTGGAAGGTACATTATTACTCTTTGACTACCTTGCTAGAGTATTGTTCGATACGGGAGCATCGCATTCATTTATTGCTAGTTCGGTAGTGGAGATGCTAGGATTGATTCCTACACCTCTTGGGAACGCTTTATGTGTCACTTCGCCCATCGGAGTGTCACTTGAGTTAGAGACAATCTGCAAAGCTTGTCCGATCTTGATTGGAAGTAGAGAGTTCTCTGCTTCGTTGATTGTGATTCCGGATCACACTTATGATGTGATCTTGGGTATTGATTGGTTGAGACCACAGCATGCTGTGATTGATTGTTTTGACATGGTAGTATCCTTTCATAGACCCGGAGAGCCAGTGTTTCGTTATCGTTGCCTCAAGTCTGATAACGCCATGAGATCAGGAGTTTTGGCACATGTGGAGTCAGTGGATCAGAAAGTATCTATCGCAGACATTGTGGTAGTATCAGAGTTTGGTGAAGTATTCCAAGAGATACCGGGGCTACCACCTCGAAGAGTGGTAGATTTCTGCATTGATGTAGTACCCGGTACAGCACCTGTGTCAAAGGCGCCATATAGAATGGGGCAGAATGAACTTAAGGAGTTGAAGGTGCAGATTGATGAGCTATTAGACCAAGGGTTCATTAGACCTAGTGTTTCACCTTGGGGAGCACCTGCCTTGTTCGTAAAGAAGAAAGATGGTTCTCTGCGGTTATGTGTGGACTACAGAGAGCTGAACAAGGTGACCATCAAGAATAGGTATCCCTTACCTAGGATTGATGACTTGTTCGATCAACTCAAAGGTGCTACGGTGTTCTCTAAGATTGATTTGAGATCCGGTTACCATCAGCTCAGAGTGAAGGAAGAAGATATATCGAAGACAGCCTTCAGGACCCGGTATGGACATTATGAGTTTGTCGTCATGCCATTTGGTCTAACGAATGCACCAGCTGTCTTCATGAGTTTGATGAACCAAGTATTTAGTCCATACTTGGATGAGTTCGTAGTGGTGTTTGTGGATGACATTCTGATATACTCCAAGACACAAGAAGAACATGAGGTGCACCTGAGAACAGTGTTGCAGACCTTGAAGGAGGCAAGACTGTATGCCAAGCTAGAGAAGTGTGAGTTCTGGAAAGAAGAGGTCAAATTCCTTGGTCATGTTGTCTCAAAAGATGGAGTACTAGTGGACCCGGCAAAGGTAGAGGCAGTGAAGAATTGGAGTCGTCCAAAGAACCCTACAGAGATACGTAGTTTCCTCGGGTTGGCAGGTTACTACAGGAGGTTTATCGAGGGGTTTTCTAGTATCGCATCTTCATTGACCAAGTTGACCAAGAAAGATACTCCGTTTGTGTGGACGGATGCATGTGAGGAAGCATTCAACAAACTAAAGACTAGACTGACCACAGCTCCAGTGTTGACGATTCCCTCTAGTGGTGGTGGCTATGTCATTTACAGTGATGCTTCACTCCAGGGTTTGGGTTGTGTGTTGATGCAGCATGGAGGAGTCGTTGCATATGGCTCGAGACAGTTGAAGATTCATGAGAAGAATTATCCGACACACGACCTAGAGCTTGCGGCAGTTGTATTTGCCCTGAAGATTTGGAGACATTACTTGTATGGTGAGAAATTTCAACTCTTTTCAGATCATAAGAGTTTGAAGTACTTGTTCTCACAGAAGGAGCTGAATATGAGGCAGAGGAGGTGGATGGAACTCCTCAAGGACTATGACTTCACATTAGAGTACCACCCGGGGAAGGCAAATGTGGTGGCTGATGCCTTGAGCAGAAAACCGAGAGGAGTAGTAGCTTCACTTATGGTCCAGGAATGGTTCATGCTAGAAGCTGCATCAGAGTTTGATTTGGTACCATCGGGAGGAGAACCAAGGGTCTTTCTTGGTAGTGTCACAGTGCAACCCACATTGATCACGAGGATCATACAGGGTCAGGCGCAGGATAGACTCTTGCGAGCTAAGTTGGCGGATCTTGTAGTTGATACGCTTGATGGGTGTCCTTCTGAGTGGAGAGTTGGACCCGATGGAGGGTTGAGGTTTGGGGCAAGATTGTGTGTCCCAGATTGTGATGATCTTCGGGAGGAGGTTCTTCGTACGGCACATCGTTCACGCTATACCGTCCATCCAGGGAACACCAAGATGTACAAGGACCTATGCAGACAATTCTGGTGGAACGGTATGAAGAAAGATGTAGCAGAGTTTGTATCGAAGTGCCTTACATGTCAGCAAGTGAAAGCAGAGCATCAACGACCAGCTGGCATGTTGAAACCACTGACTATTCCTCTTTGGAAGTGGGAGCAGATATCTATGGATTTTGTGACCGGGTTGCCTAGATCGAAGAAGGGTCACGATGCCATATGGGTGATTGTCGATCGATTGACGAAGTCGGCTCATTTTCTCCCAGTGTCGATGAAGTACTCAGTGGACGTGCTTGGGAAACTATATGTGGATGAGGTAGTGAGACTTCATGGTGCTCCAGTTTCTATTGTTTCCGATAGAGATGCACGTTTCACTTCGAAGTTCTGGGGTGGTTTGCAGAAGGCGATGGGCACTACCTTGGATATGAGTACAGCTTTTCACCCTCAGACGGATGGACAGACGGAGAGGGTGAATCAGGTGATGGAGGACATGTTGAGAGCATGTGTGTTGGATTTCAAGGGTAGCTGGGAAGATCATTTGAGATTGATTGAGTTTGCCTACAACAACAGCTACCATTCTAGCATCGGCATGGCACCTTATGAGGCACTTTATGGTAGACCATGTCGATCTCCGATCTGTTGGGCCGAAGTTGGTGATGAGGCACTGATGGGTCCAGAGGTGGTTCAGGAAACCACGGAGAAGATCTCGATCATTCGAGATAGAATCCGGACCGCTCAGAGTAGACAGAAGAGCTATGCAGACTTGAAGAGGAGACATGTGGAATTTGAGGTCGGTGATCATGTGTTCTTGAAAGTTTCACCTATGAGAGGTGTAGTGAGATTCGGCAAGAAAGGAAAGTTGGCACCGAGGTACGTTGGGCCCTTTGAGATACTGGAGAAGGTGGGCGAACTAGCTTACCGACTAGCCTTGCCTACTAGCATGTCGGGCGTACACAACGTCTTCCACATTTCCATGCTGAGGAAGTATGTACCAGATGAGTCACATGTGATCGATCATAGCACCATTGAAGTGAAGGAAAATGCCACTTTTGTTGTCGAGCCGGTTCGTATCCTGGATAGATCCACAAAGAAGCTACGGAGGAGAGAAGTGGGATTAGTCAAGGTGTTGTGGAGTCACCATGATGAGGGTGATGCATCTTGGGAGCTAGAGTCAGACATGATGACCAGATATCCACAGCTGTTTGTTGAGTGAGCTTGAATTTCGGGACGAAATTCCTTTAAGGGGGGTAGATTGTAATAACCCCAATTTTTCAAAACGATATTTGATTGAATTAAATTCTATTAAGTTGTGAAGTTTGATTTAAACCGAATATGATTACTTGCAAACGTTACGAAACGGGAACGGAAACGTTCCGAGAACGTTTAATAAGAAAACGTTACGTTTCCGAACGAATTTATCGACTTTTATTTCGTCGCTCGGTTGTGAAAACTTTCTTTACGGAAGTTGTAGAGCTCGTTGATACGAGTTCGTGGATATGTGACGCGTTCGAATCGGACGTCGGAGGTAAAAGTTATTAACGTCGGAAGTTAGTTTCCGATTTGGAAACTAGTATAAATAGATAATTATGGAATTAGGGTTTCCATAATCAGAAACCCTTTCTCTCTCTTCTCTCTCATCCCGCCGCTCTCCCTCTCTCTCTCTTCCTCTCTCTTTCTCCTCGATCCCTCTCCCTCTCACTCTCGGCCTCACCTCCGATCTCCCTTCACAGGGAGACGTGATTGTCACCGCCTAGCCAGGAAGCGCCGCACCGCTTCCCTCTCCAACCCCCGAGCTTGCGACACACGAACTCGCCGTCGAGACCTTCATCGCTCGCCCCGAGCTCCTTCGCCGACTCTGTGCTCAAGGAGGGCACGCCTCCTCCTTCCCTTGCTCCCGGAGCCCTCCACGACAAGGCCTGAACCTCCATTCACCACGCGGCCTCACCTCCTTTCGAGATCGACGTCGACTGCCTCAAGCTTCACCAACGACAAATCGAAGCCTCCACGGTTTAATCTAGGTATGAATTGATGAATTTGACGTTTGAGTGTGATTGTATGATGATTGGGAGTATTTGGAAGGGTTTAGGGATTGATTTGGAAGAGTTTCGGAGGAGAATCGGAGGTATGGAGGAGAGTGAAGCACCGCCGCCTTAGGCGGCGCGTGTGAGTGCGTAGAGTAGCCTAGGGGCGGCGTGAGGCCGTGGGAAGGGCGGAGGAAGGAAGGGGAGAGGTTTGGGGGCGGCGGTGGTGCAACACGCGCTGTTGGGAGTGAACAGTGAACAGTAACTTCGTATAAACCAAAAATTGCTGAACAGTAACCGTTTATTACTGTTTTGGCATTTAAAGGTTTACGAAACGATTCTAAATTCTTTTCTTATTCTTTTAAGGTGATCGTTAAATCGAGTAAAGGAATTAGCATCGGGAATTGTGGAATTACGCTCAAGTCAATAAGGTGAGTAAAATCTCACTGAATTTACGAATCGACCCTCGTGGTGATTCAACATTTTGCAAGTGTGTTTATCAAATGAATTATAACATGTATATAATTTAGTGGACTACATATATATAGTATAATGGTAATAGGTACATAATATATATATAGTTCATTAAATTACGTACTGTTATTAATGCATTAAAAATAGTCATTTCGGTGACGGAAAATTGAGCATGAGTATGTGAGAATATTGTACGTATTTCTTCAGGTGTTTATGAAACATGACATGTATAGGATATAGTGGACTATGTATATATTGTATAAATGGTAATAAATACGAATATATATAGTTTGCTATATAATATACTGTTATGATTTTATTGTGGTGATATCGTGAAAGTTTTAAAGCGTACAATATGATGAGTGATTATTGTACATGATTTTATCACGGAGAATGTAATAAAATTGTGATTTGTCTTCGGACGTGATGTGTGGTACAATATGATGTGTGATTATTGTACGTGTTTTTAACATTGAGGTTGTTAAAATGTGATTTGTCTTCGGACGTGATTTTTGGTACAATATGATGTGAGATTATTGTACGTGTGTGGCAAGTCGGAACCTAGCCTTTGGCCGGGCGAAAGTTACGATACAGTTAGAGCTCTAGTCTGTATGCCTTAGTACTGCATGCGAGGTAACGGGTGGTTATCTGCTCATGGGTACTCGGTGTATTTTGGATGTTGGGTAGCGGGTGGCTATCCAATATCAACGGTGTATTACGAGAGGGGTAACAGATGTGTACCAGCGTTCTTGGTACCCGTATTATAAATGCATTGGGTAACCAGAAGGGTTACTTAATTTCCTCATGAGCTTTTTATTTCATATTTCTTTGGGTCAACCAGATGGGTTGACCATTGGCTCATGGGGGCATTTATATTTGTTGTTTTGTGATCTTTCGTATATATTGATATGCGAACTGTATTGTGATTTTACTCATACGAGCTATAAGCTTACCGGGTTTGTGTTTACAATCCCGGTGCACCAATTCGATGGTGTAGGGGATAATTCTGCAGGTGCTGATTAGTGGAGGTTGAGTGACGACTACAGAGGCTCGAAGTCGTTCGGATCCTACTGGTGGTGAGATTTTAGCATGGATTCGTGTGTGAGGATTTGTGTATTTTCATTTGTGAGATTTGTGAGTGATTTGTGAGAATTATTACATTTCCATTTGTGTATGGATTATAATTTGGGTTGTAATAATTGGTTGTCTGAGTTGTATTGAGAACTCAGAATTGATCCGCTGTTACACTTAAATGATTTCGATTTATTTGAGATTATTTGTGTTTAACGACTTTAGAATTTTGAGTTTTTAGGCTCGAAATTTTGGGGTCGTTAAATTATGTTATGCTAATCTTTGTTACAATTTCAACTTGGTGGTGGTTAGGAAATGTTGGTTGAGCAATCATAAGCATTCATCATTCGCTGTTTTCCTTTGCATTTGTGAGTTGGGTTCATATAAGTTGCCAGGCATACTGTAAAAGTGTTTCCTTATTCAATCTATGGTACTGTTTGTTTTGGAATGAGAAACAATGGAAATACGGATCCCATGCTTGGTCTAGTGTGAAATTATGGTTTTCAAGAACTAAATGCATCTACCTGATGAGTATGTGAAATTATGGGTTTCAATTGTTATTAGTATTTGACTATTAAGTGGGTTTATATAAGTACTTAAGTAGATACATTCGTTTTTACGAACTACTGTTTATCCTTTGCAGAATCTAAGGTCATTTTCTTTGTTATCAGTTTTGGAGCTGCAAAATCATCTACTTTGTTTCCTTTCGGAAGTAATTGGCAACATGGAAGAGATGTCTTTTGTGAAGTCAAGAATTGTACACTGTAAAATGAAGTATATCATTCGTGTCTACTGTCTTGTACACTTTTACAAAAAGGAAGTAGAACTAAAATGCAGTACATACATTCATCTAGTACTTCAGCAGCTCCTCAAGTATTCTGATGAAAAATATACATGCTACCTAGGGTAGTGCAATCGTAGAATACTTGAGCTGTTGTTTTCCTACTGAAGTTTCATTGGTTTCTAGTGTCTGTTACAAAAAGGAAGTAGATACGAGAATGAAGTAGATACATTTCTTGGCTATATGTTCCTCTTGAAATCAGCTGGGTGAAATTGAATGGAATGAAAGAATGGTTGAATTGACATTTGACAGAGAGAGAGAGAGCAAAGAACCCTGAATGAACAAAGAACAAAGAGAAGAAATGAATCACAAAGAAACAATACTCACACAGAGAACAAAGGACATCACTAAACAAGAAAGAACCTGAAATTCTCAATATTTATCACCCTATGAAGATCTTACTAGGCCAACGAAGGAAAAGATTACCAGAAAAGCTTCCTTTGTTAATCAAGCTACATAGTTGGATTTCATGACTAAATGGTTTCGCATTTCTCATGTTCATAGAAACTGGGTAGGAACAAAACATTATTATCATTGATCTGTTTCCAAGAATGCTATCTAACCTCAATCAGAACACACGGAAATGAACACAAGTAAAACTAACATAACCTACTTAGGATTAATCTGTATCAACTAAGATTAAAGATGCAAACTCCACAGTCCGATACAATAACAGAAATCACAATTCAACCACACAGAACTGAACATCAAATGGGTACTAAACAAAGATTCAAAGAACATCATAAACAAAGTGAGTGGTACTAAACAAGAACGAACCTGAATTGAATGAAATGGAGGAGGCGCCTTCAGTGGTCGCCTGGGGCTGGGGTTCGGCCGTCGCCGGAGCCAGAGGTGGAGGAGGACGGTGGTTCTGGGTAACCTTCCAAGTCCTCATCAGAGACCCACTCCCATTCGTCGTCTTCTTCTTCTGCTTCATTTTCAGGCCCTTTTGTAGCAGCCCTAACCGCCGCAACGAACGATTTCAGCTCACCGAAAAGATTCTTGGCCTGATTATAGAGCTGGTACAACTGGAAGCCGCCGCTGGAAATTACCGCCAGAGCAGGTGCAAATTACTTGAGGACTCCCATGAGCTGAAAGGCTTTCTGCATTGCTGTAGCCAATTCTTCCACCCCCAAGTCCTTCTTGGTCGTCTTCAACCGAAGCTGAAGGAGGCCCTCCTTCACCTCACGAATCAAAGCCTTCTCTTCGTCTTTGGTGGCTCTGTTCTGAATATCACTCACTTGTGCCTCAGCTGCCTCGATAATCTTGATCAGGTCGTCAACGGTTGTATCCGCCATTGATGGGTTTTTTGGATTCTTGGAGAAAATTTTGGAGGGAGAGCGAGAGGTTGAAGACGGTGAGTGAACTCTGGACCTCTAATTTGTATTTATAGTTCAGGCCCATTAAGGGCCCAATCAACAACCGTTAGTTTCCACACACACATAATCTAATCTTCACCGTTCGTATCCCATCAATCAACGGCTATGAGCCGCGATCCGCACACTCGAATTGAGTCGCTGTGATTAAACCTCCACCCCCTAAATAAAACGGTGCGTTTTGTACTTTGTCTTAAGTTTTCAAATCCAGAACCCCCCCCCGGCGCCAAAATAACTTAGGTTCAGCATGCCAAGGTAAGAACTGTATAGTCCTGATGATACATAGAATCCCCAAAAACATGGATTTATAGTTGAGATACATTCTTTCAATTATGAGGATAAAACTACTGCAACATCGTCAAAAATGGGCAAAATAACACGATCAACATGAATACTTGGATGAATAATTGGATGTCGAGCTGCTTGAGCAGGCTCTGGTTGATTTCGTGTGGCGGATTCCTTCATAGCTGTAAAGTAATGTGCTGAATAAAACTGGATGGCTAACTAACAACTTTATCGTTCATCTATAGTTCAAATTTGGAACCTTTTTAATTCACTGTGCTTGACTGGTATGAGATTTTAAGGGTAACATTGTAAGGATAGCCTAATTTTGAGTTGGACGTTCATGAACGTTCAATACTTTAGCTTGTAACATATGTCCGTTTTCATAAGCTTTCTTGGAAGACATTAAACAATGACTTACTTAGACCTATACAACATATGGAATAAAGTCAAACTTTGCTGGGAAATGGTTGAGCTTTTTTATTATTTTTATGTAACAAAAATCAGAAATGAATGACACTTACCAGACTTGACACAAACAATGCGGTCAAGTAATTTATTTGCGTTTATTAAATTTGATTCTGGATCAAGAAGCCTCCACATTTCTAAAGCATAATCCCTTTCGGCCATTGTGCAAACATAAACTTCAAAACGCTTGCGCCCTCTTGCAGTCAAGTAGCTCCTAAGATCCTCCCATGCAGGTCTCAACCTCACGAGAACACTTGTATCGCGAATCTAATGAGCACCAAAATTAATGAGAACATAAACCAGCATACGATATAAAATTGGAAAACCATGACAAAAAAAAACTAGTTAACAAAAAAAATGGTGGGTCTGAAAATTAACGGGCCATTGTGTGCTGGACCCATATAAACCCAACAAGCTTCAACGATTTCTCTCTCTATATATACACATAGGGAGTTGCGCTATTGATCATCTGGTCAGCTGTTGAGCACTAAGTGACACTCAACAGCCGTCCGATCTGGTCAAATAGTGGCCAAATAGTCATATCAGATGGTTGTTGAGTGTCATCTGATGCTCAACAGCTAATTAAGTGATCAACACTCTAGGGAGTTGTAGCCTCTGCCTTTCCTCCTTACTTCTGTCGGCTTCGATCTGCCTCTTTTCGTTTGGTGAGTACTCACTTACATATTATGAAGAATCCCTTTTTAAATCTTTTATCATTTCATGTATATATGTGCTCTGTAATTTGAATGTGATTTTGTTTTGAGCGTCTTTGTTTATATCAAACTCCTGTCTGTATTAGTTTAAATCTCTAGTTTGATCTATTATGCTCTCTAGTTTGTCATAAAGGTTTTGTAAGTTCACACGAGTTTGGTTTGATCTAATGGCCTTGTTGATTTCTATTATGTGAGGGTCTTCAGAATTGAGAAGATATTGATTAATATATACATATTAGTCGACTTGATTCATGACTATGAATGTGTATTATTCAGGTAATTACAGTGTGATCAACAATGGAGAAGAAAGTCAACAATATGACTCATTCCGGGGATTTTGTACATCAGGAAGATCCTAGGAGTTTTCGTGACCAATATTATGAGCTTTTGGGAGTGCCAGTCAGGTATTTGAAAGCAGTTCAATGGAAGGTCTCTGTTCATATAGAAGAATTGAATTAGTGAAGGGGGTGATGAAAAATTTTCGTGCTTCGAAATGTGATGAGATTGATAAAGAGAAACCCTTGGAGACGCTAAAGGCTCGACAGATTGCTTTCTGGTTCGAGGAGGAAGCGGACTTCGCCTTCATGACTTTTTGATAGAGAGGAAATTGATATTTCTGCGCTGGATTTGGCAGGCAAAATCTCAAGAATATTAAAGCCTACAACTCAAAAATATTAGCTTCACCGGAAGCTGAGGACTTGAACGAGCCGACATGGCAGGAGATGTGCAATCACTTTTTAAATTTCTTCAGAGGAATGTGGAGTTTGGACGTAAAACTTAATGTTTTGAGATTTCACTTGATACACCCAAGACGTGATCTCAAGGCTTCGGACTTCGGTGATACATTCGCGGCATCAGTGGAAGTTGAACTACAACAATATGAGTAGGAACTAAAAACCACCAGGTTCAAAGTCTTGCAACTAGTGAAGAAGAAAACCAACATGTTTGGACTTCGATGGTTACCTGATTCTTGCAACTACTGATCCATCGGACAAAGATATCTAATGTTAGTGCTAGCTAGAGAGAGTTGCATTCTGTGTTTTTATTCCCTCCGGACTCTTTGTTTTTGTTCCTTTATGATGTTTTATATATATATGAGAATTTTCAGGTGCGGACGGCCGTACCATACGGACCGTATGGATTTGGTGTTTCTAGCGACGGCATGCCGCAACGACAAGCCGCAACGGCGGGGCAGATCAATACAGCCACACTCCCCACCTCCCGGCAGTCCCGTTTGTGTAGGTCGGAGCTCCATCTGCGACCCACAACGACCGGAATCGCGAAATCACCGAAATCTGCCCAGAAACTTGATTTTTACAGATTCCGGCCTCATTGGGTCTATGATGGAGCTCCGGCCGACACAGACGGGATCACCGGAAGGTGGGTAGTGCGACTGTGCTGATCTGCCGTGCCGTTAAGGCCTGCCGTTGTTGGAATTGGGACGTATATATATATATATATATATATAGGTCATTCAGGTGCGGACGCCCCGATTCTGACAATGGCAGGCCGCAATAACACGGCGGACCAGCACAGTCGCACTACCCACCTCCTAGTGCTCCCGTCTGTGCCGCCCGGAGTTCCATCGGCGACCCATGGCGGCCAGCATCTACAAAAATCAAGTTTCTGAGCAGATACTGGTGATTTCACAATTCTAGCCGCTATGGGTCGCCGATGGAGCTCCGGTCGGCACATACAGGACCGTCGGGAGGTGAGGATTGTGGCTGTCGTGGTCTGCCCTGCCGTTGCGGCCTACTGTCACCGAAAATGTCGAATCAGTACGGTCCGTATGATACGAACGTCTGCACCTAAAAATCCTCCTATATTTATTTATATTCTTTTCACATTGACGAATTTATGTTTACATAAAAGCCTATATGATGTTTTGTTCATGAGAGATGAACACGGAGTTCTGCATGTTTCTGTATGTTGGTTGTTTCATGTGTTTCTGTGATACGTACATGCATGAGTTCATCGTAGATGTCAATTCTGTAAAACGGCAAGTGTCAGAATATGAGAAGGTCTTCGGTCGCGGGATTGGATAATACGGTTGTTTTGATCCGTTAATAAGCAGACGTTACATTAGATAGTTGAATCGTGTATGATACTCGTTGTGCATACATGATAAATCTTTTCGTTTGGTGAGTACTCACTTACATATTATGAAGAATCCCTTTTTAAATCTTTTATCATTTCATGTATATATGTGCTCTGTAATTTGAATGTGATTTTGTTTTGAGCGTCTTTGTTTATATCAAACTCCTGTCTGTATTAGTTTAAATCTCTAGTTTGATCTATTATGCTCTCTAGTTTGTCATAAAGGTTTTGTAAGTTCACACGAGTTTGGTTTGATCTAATGGCCTTGTTGATTTCTATTATGTGAGGGTCTTCAGAATTGAGAAGATATTGATTAATATATACATATTAGTCGACTTGATTCATGACTATGAATGTGTATTATTCAGGTAATTACAGTGTGATCAACAATGGAGAAGAAAGTCAACAATATGACTCATTCCGGGATTTTGAACATCAGGAAGATCCTAGGAGTTTTCGTGACCAATATTATGAGCTTTTGGGAGTGCCAGTCAGGTATTTGAAAGCAGTTCAATGGAAGGTCTCTGTTCATATAGAAGAATTGAATTAGTGAAGGGGGTGATGAAAAATTTTCGTGCTTCGAAATGTGATGAGATTGATAAAGAGAAACCCTTGGAGACGCTAAAGGCTCGACAGCTTGCTTTCTGGTTCGAGGAGGAAGCGGACTTCGCCTTCATAACTTTTTGATAGAGAGGAAATTGATATTTCTGCGCTGGATTTGGCAGGCAAAATCTCAAGAATATTAAAGCCTACAACTCAAAAATATTAGCTTCACCGGAAGCTGAGGACTTGAACAAGCCGACATGGCAGGAGATGTGCAATCACTTTTTAAATTTCTTCAGAGGAATGTGGAGTTTGGACGTAAAACTTAATGTTTTGAGATTTCACTTGATACACCCAAGACGTGATCTCAAGGCTTCGGACTTCGGTGATACATTAGCGGCATCAGTGGAAGTTGAACTACAACAATATGAGTAGGAACTAAAAACCACCAGGTTCAAAGTCTTGCAACTAGTGAAGAAGAAAACCAACATGTTTGGACTTCGATGGTTACCTGATTCTTGCAACTACTGATCCATCGGACAAAGATATCTAATGTTAGTGCTAGCTAGAGAGAGTTGCATTCTGTGTTTTTATTCCCTCCGGACTCTTTGTTTTTGTTCCTTTATGATGTTTTATATATATTGGAGAATTTTCAGGTGCGGACGGCCGTACCATACGGACCGTATGGATTTGGTGTTTCTAGCGACGGCATGCCGCAACGACAAGCCGCAATGGCGGGGCAGATCAATACAGCCACACTCCCCACCTCCTGGCAGTCTCGTTTGTGCAGGTCGGAACTCCATCTGCGACTCACAGCGGCCGGAATCGCGAAATCACCGAAATCTACTCAGAAACTTGATTTTTACAGATTCCGGCCTCATTGGGTCTATGATGTAGCTCCGGCCGACACAGACGGGATCACTGGAAGGTGGGTAGTGCGACTGTGCTGATCTGCCGTGCCGTTAAGGCCTGCCGTTGTTGGAATTGGGACGTATATATAGGTCATTCAGGTGCGGACGCCCCGATTCTGACAATGGCAGGCCGCAATGACACGGCGGACCAGCACAATCGCACTACCCATCTCCTAGTGCTCCCGTCTGTGCCGCCCGGAGTTCAATCGGCGACCCATGGCGGCCAGAATCTACAAAAATCAAGTTTCTGAGCAGATACTGGTGATTTCGCAATTCCGGCCGCTATGGGTCGCCGATGGAGCTCCGGTCGGCACATACAGGACTGCCGGGAGGTGAGGATTGTGGCTGTCGTGGTCTGCCCTACCGTTGCGGCCTACTGTCGCCGAAAATGTCGAATCAGTACGGTCCGTATGATACGAACGTCTGCACCTAAAAATCCTCCTATATTTATTTATATTTTTTTCACATTGACGAATTTATGTTTACATAAAAGCCTATATGATGTTTTGTTCATGAGAGATGAACACGGAGTTCTGCATGTTTATGTATGTTGGTTATTTCATGTGTTTCTGTGATACGTACATGCATGAGTTCATCGTAGATGTCAATTCTGTAAAACGGCAAGTGTCAGAATATGAGAAGGTCTTCGGTCGCGGGATTGGATAATACGGTTGTTTTGATCCGTTAATAAGCAGACGTTACATTAGATAGTTGAGTCGTGTATGATACTCGTTGTGCATACATGATAAAAGAAACATCGTCAGAATTGTAGTTTAATTTATTTTAGCTAATAAACACTAACATGGCTGCTGAAATTTGAGAGTTTAATGCATCCATTTCACTCGCTTGGCCGACCCTCTTTTTAGAAAAAGAAAAAATCAGTATAATTCCGTATGGTTTCAAATTGACTATAATTGCATACAACGGAAAATTGGGGATTATGCTACACTATTGGTTAGCAAATGATCCATCCAACGCTTATGCTTGAGGTTGAAATCGATGTCTTAGTTTGTGATAAAAGAAAGCAACCTTCCACCTACTTTATCTCCATGGCAAATTCACAATCTGGCGGCTTGTCCCGGAATCAATGCCGCCGGAGTGGGACTACTTGCGGGTATAAAACTCGGATAACCCAATTCCAGTTGGGTGAGCTTAACAGAAATTTGATCCGTTCTTACTTCTTTATAGTGTCTCACTGTATTAGCTTTGTTTATATTTACATAGCGTTTCATGCCTACCTTTATCCATGGTTTTAATTCAAAACAATACTCAACATCTTTCCACAGTTTTATTGAACCACGACGGCAGGAAAGTGTAATTGAAAGAGTTTGCAGAAAGATATAAAGAGCAATGGGTGTGGAAGTTTATTAATGAATCATCTTTAATTTTAGTAAATTTCAGACGGTCGATTAAAACTTCGACCTATGTAATGAAAATTTGATGGTACACTAATGTAATAAAACCGATTTCGTATTCGAGCGATGGAGCTGAGGTGGAGCATGAACCTTGCTTCTATGGCTCGATTTATCTTAGATTAGGAGCACATGGAATACCATTGCGCATAGTCTAGCTAGTTAAGCTATGCACGATAGATCGACTGTAGCACATGGAATACCAATTCGGACCTCGTTTAACCGTCGGAATTTCTGATAAATCAAAAATAACACTAATATGCCCCAAGGGGTGACCAATTACCAAGATGCGAATGTGAAAATTTGTTTACATATTTGAAATCGCCTAATTTTTTTCACCGATCGTGCGTTGTCGCAACGAGAAAACCATTTGGCAAAGCCCCGGTCAATAAGATTTTATTATGTGAAAACGCCTCTTTTTTTTGTTGACCGAAAATTCCGACGGTTAAACGAGGTCCGAATTGGATGAAATTCTTACACGGTCCCTAAATATATATATCGATCACATCTATTGGTGTCGATCGACAATATTTCGAAACTAGAATTTATTTGTGACTTTTGTTTTAGAATGTTTTCTAACAATTCTTTTATTGTTTCAAACCCTTAAATTAGAGTATTATATTATTTTTCTAATAGAAGCCCGTAAGGCCCGACCCGTAAAAGCTCGCCTTAAGTGGGCGGGCTTGGATTTTCGTATTTTTAAAAATACCCGACCCGGCCCGGCCAGCCACTTATTTAAATTTATTAAGGCCCGGCCCGGCCCGTTGACGAGCCCTAAAATTTACGAGTACTCAATTTAGTTATTTGTATGTAAAAAAAATAAAGAGAGCAAAGATCCGTAATCTAGTATTGTAGAACAAAATGATCGAGGAGGGGTTGATTTACGAGACACCTACAACATTGTCTTCCTAACTGGATTATATTAGGAATCTTAGGTTTCATGGGAAGAGATTAGGTAGTTTTGCTAAAAAAAATATACCGCGGTAATTCTCTCCCTCTCTTCCTATAAGCCTCCGCTCGCTAGGGTTAGGGTTTCGAGTGAAACCAAGATTGTGCGGCGTCCTCTCATCCATGGCTGCCTCCATAGCTGCCTCCATGGCTTCCATGACGGCTTGTCTAGCCTCAAACTGACGTCCCTCTCTCACAAAGACGAACTTGTGGATCTGGGCAACCTTAAGTGCCCGGAGAAAGGGTTTGTGGCACGGCGATTTTACCTAGTTGGCAAACTTAACACGGTTAGGGCAGTCACCTTCGACTCCGTCCGCAGCGCCGTCCGCTCGATGTGGCATCTAAGCGTTCATGTGGAGGTCCAAGCTCGGGGTGATCGATTCATGTTCACCTTCAACAACGAAAGAGACGTTCTGCGCGTCAAAAAGGAGGACCTTGGGGTTTCCATCAATGACTACGATGGATTTTCTGACATCATGGCGGTTCCCTTGGACATCGTGTGGATCTGGGTTGAAATTTGAGGACTCCTGGAGGCGCTGACAATGCCGGCGCTCAAGAATATTAAAGCCTACAACTCAAAAATATTAGCTTCACTGGAAGCTGAGGACTTGAACGAGGCAAGACATTGCAGGAGATAAGCAATCACTATTTAGGACTGGTCTAATCTAAACATATATATCGTAACTAAAGCCAATACCATCAACACCAAAGCCAAATCATTACATGGAGATAGTCAGAAAACTAAACGCCAGAGCAATCGGCAGTAGTTCAGTAGGAAATTACATCAATAAAAGTATAAGATCAACGATTCAAATGAAGGCGCAGCAGTGATGACTTCAACATCATAACTCCCATGTACAAGAGAAATGTAAAATCTTACCCTCCTTCCAATCTCCCATCCATTCCCAATTGAAGCCATACATTTGGTTTAGCCGAAAATGAGAAATTAATGAGAAGAGAGGGATCCGGACGAAGCCAAATACTCTCTTTGCTCCATTAAGATCTGCTAATAGTTTATTTTGCAATTAAGATAGCCTACTGTGATATCGAGTTGTTCTCTTCAAAGAAACTAGGTTCGATTAGTCTCTACTAACGCTTAGTATAGGGCTCTAGCTAGCCAACGCAGCTGCTGAGAGAGAGTTCAAAAGCAGGAACTGAAGAAGTCCTGACATCAAACTACATAAATATTTACAAAAGGGTTATTTTTTCACAGTCTCGTTCACACAGTAGCTGACTGTGTAATTCATACTCAACCACTAATAGATGTAAATTCAAGAATGAGGAGAATCTTTTTGTTTTATTTTTAACACTTAAATTTACATATAATAGTGGTTGAGTATGAATTCTACTGTTGAAAGAGATCGTACTTCTTCAAAGGTCAAACTCCAAAAGAGCGTGGTGGGATTTATTGGGCCGGACCAGAATTAACCAAAAACGATCTCTCTCGCTGAGCTAAAAGTCTCTTAGCTCTATATATATATAGTTATATACTGATCAAACTTCTGCACACCTCTTTCTCGAGTTTCGATCAGTCCCCTCTTCCTCCGTCGGGATTCAGCCGTGAGTACTCACATCCTCCATAAAGTCTAGGGCTCTCTTATTGTTTCATGTATATATATGTGCCCCCCGTAATCTCTATGCATGTGATGTTTTATTCCTGATCGCTGGTTTTTCTCCAAAATATAAGGTCCTTAATTAGTCTATTAGGGGTTGCTTTGATGGTTTCGTGTATATTTATTCTTAGGTTACGCTTGTTTCGATTCTCCTCTCTATCGAATTACGTGTAGACTTGCAGCAGCACACTGGAAAAACCCTCTTCCATAATACTATTATCATGTTTTTAGGTCCTCTAGTTGTTCATAGGTTTAATCTACTGCTAGAATTGATTTTTATATGAAGTTTTTTTAGTTTCACTGCAGTAGTTTGTATAGATAAGTTGTGGTTCTATCTAGGATTAATTTTATGTCAAAATTTATAGGACCTTGATCACATCTACTTACATTTACATTCACCCAGGGTGTAGGGGGAATTTCTATAATCTCTATATTATGATTCAATTTTAAATCGAATTATATATACTTAGTTACTTACCTACCTGTACTAGTTTATTTTTCTACTTTAATCTATTATGTTCTCTATAATTCATTGTCAGAAAGGTTTGATAAAGCTTACACGAATTTGATTTAATGGCCTTGTTAATTTTTATTCTGTGATGGTCTTCAAAATTGAGAACGTATTGATTATAATTATAATAGACTTGTTCCATGCCTATGATTGTGTGTATTCAGATAACAGTGTGATCAACAATGGAGAAGAAAGTCAACAATGTGACTCATTCCGGGGATGTTGAGCATCAGGGAAATCCTTGGAGCTTTTATGACCGAGATTCTGAGCTTTTGGAAGTACCAGTCGAGTATTTGAAAGCAGTTCAATGGACGGCCACTGTTGATATAGAAGAAATCAAATTTGTGAAGGAGATGATGAAAAAGTCTCGTGCTTCCGAATCTGATGCGATTGATAAAGAGAAATTGAAGGCCTTGGAGACGCTAAAGGCTCGACAAATTGGTTTGTGGTTTATGCATGAAGACGTTTTCTTTATAGGTTATCTCTGGCTAGCAACGATGAAGACAACAAGGGAGGCAGTCGGAAAGTTAGAAGACTACTTCGTGCATCCAATACAGTCTAAATTTGCACTATACCTATTTGATAGGGAAGACATTGATATTTCAGCGCTGGTGGATTCCAAACTCGAGAATATTAAAGCCTACAACTCAAAAATATTAGCTTCACTAGAAGCTGAGGACTTGAACGAGGTGACATTGCAGGAGATGTGCAATCACTATGTAAATCTCTACAGAGGAATGTGGAGTTTGGACGGAAAAATTAACATTTGGAGATTTCACTTGATACACCAACAACGTGATCTGAAGACTCTGACAGACAAATTTGCAGCATCAGTGGAAAGTGAACTCCAACAATTTGAAGAGGAACTAAAGACCACAAGGTCCAAAGTGTTTCAATTAGTGAAGAAAAAAATCAACATGTTTGGAATTCGAGGGTTACCTGATTCTTGGAAGGGAAATTTTGTGATGGCTTGCTTGAAGATAGTTGTCGTGGGGGCAAAACTGATACTTTGGGCAAAAAAAATTCCTAAGAAACTTCATGTCAGTAGGAGAAATGAGAAAAATTCTCTGAGCTAGCTTGAGAGAGTTGCATGCTATGTTTTTTTTCCTCCAGACTCCTTGTTTTTATTTTCTTTTGCTCTTTTCTTTTACTGTATGAATATTTTCTATACTAACTTCACAGTGAAGTATTTATGTTAAGTTTAAAGCTTATGGTCTTCTGTTGGCCAAATTCTTAATTAGGCTTTATAATTTGTATATATATGTGTCATGTGTTAGCGTGAGCGTTAGGATGACCGGGCAGTTAAATGTGTGTTTGTTAGGTATGAAGGACATGAGAAATGGTACCGGTGCTATCATCCACCTACCATGAAGTACTATGTCACTATAGATGTTACTTTCTATGAGGACATGAGCTATTTTTCCTCTTCCGATACTGCTCTTCAGGAAGAGAATTCATATTTTGAAGAGTTGTATCATGGAGAGGGGGCGACAAGTAAGCCAGTAGATATGGTGACAGGTTCAATTGAGATTACCAATGTATCAACTACACATGGACCACTGGATGATTCCGGTGTCGTCACTCCAGAGATTCAGGTACCAGATGACAACACAACTGCCCCTCTTGTATCCCGTACTTCTACACCCGACCAATTCTCTACTGGTATGGAAGATCACTCATCTGAGGTTAGTCGTTCTATTGAAGCTAATACTAGTGAGACTCATAGTAGACAATATGTCTTGCCAAATAGGTCTACTCGGGGTCAGCCAACAAAAAAATATGAACATACCCTTCAGGCTAAAACTAAGTATCGTCTATCAAAAGATTATCTAAGTCATATGAATCATTTGTGAATCAAATATCTATTATATCAGTACCTAACAAAGTGCATAATGCATTGAGAGATCCAAAATGGAGAAAAGCAATCGAGGAAGAGATGGAAGCATTACAAAAAAATAAAACTTGGGAACTTGTATCTCCACCACATGACAAGAATATTGTGGAATGTCGTTAGGTGTTTACAGTGAAGTATAATCCATATGGGTCAGTGAGCCGGTATAAAGCACACCTAGTAGCAAAAGGGTTCACCCAGACATATAGCATAGACTATAATGAGACATTTGCACATGTTGTAAAGATAAACACTATTCGGGTATTGCTCTCTTGTGCTGCTAGCTTAAACGGGCCATTTAGACAGTTTGATGGATATGTACATGGACCTTATAGAGGAAGTGTACATGGATCTTCCACCTGGATATGTGGCCGCCTCTCTAAGTAACTTTGTATGCAGATTAAGAAAGTGTTTGTATGGTCTTAAACAATCACCTCGTGCTTGGTTTAGAAGATTCTCACAATTCATGAGGAAAATTGGCTACAAACAGAGTAATTCAGACCACACATTATTTCTCAGACATCAACAAGGGAAGGTAACAACCCTAATTATATATGTTGATGATATGGAAGTCAGCTCCAGGGAGAGGAGTAATGTTTTCTAATCACAATAATATTTCTGAGGTTTGTGGCTTCACAAATGCAGACTGGGTGGAAATATTACAGATCGGAGATCCATATCAGGGTACTTTACCTTTGTTGGGGGTAATCTTATTACACGGAATAGTAAGAAATAAAAAGTGGTAACTCGATCTAGTGCTGAAGCAGAGCACAGAGGTATGGCTCAGGGAGTGTGCGAATTGTTATGGCTTAGAAATTTGCTACAAGACTTGGGTAATAAGTCTAAGTGTGCTATGCAGCTGTATTGTGACAACAAGACAACTATTGATATTTCACAGAATCCTATGCAACATGATCGTACAAAACATGTGGAGGTTGATCGTCACTTTATAAAGGAAAAGATAGACGCAAAGATCATTAGTTTTCTTTTTGCTCCTACATAAGAGCAACTTGCCGATATGCTCACAAAATGAGTGTCTAAAATGGCACTTTATGACTCACTTAGCAAGTTGGCCATGGTTGATGTGTATGCACCAACTTGAGGGGGAGTATTAGCGTGAGCGTGATTGAGGAAGAGATTTACGGAGTTATTAGTGGAATATGATAATTGTACACTTTATAGGGTTATTTATAGGACATTTTTGGAGTAAGATTAATACAAGCAATACTGATTTCTTCTTCCTGTGATCTGAATGTATTTTTTTTTTAGCCTGATCACTGGTTCAAACTGAAAGCCAAATCAGATATTATTAGACAAGAAATACTATTCTTAAATTTTTGGGTGTCGTGATTGAATACGATGTTTTGCAAGCATATACAAAGCAACCAATACATTGGGAAGTTCGTTGTGCTATAATGCTCACTAACTTGTCTTCCGATACTAACCCAAGTAACATAGGCCTTAATCCGGAGAGGTCTATTTTGCTGTCTCAAAAGGAGCCAAAGGCCTGACAATCGTAATGGTTTCTAAAGGTGGTGTTCTCTTACAAACTTGGTAATGATTTGATAATTTCTAGCTATAAAATCTTCATTTGTGCTGAAGACCGTCAAGCAGCACTGGCAAGACCAAGATCAACATGAGGTCTATCATAAAGGGTTTTATTGTGCTAAGTAAATCTCTGATAAGCAAACACAATGTTATTTATCACAATTTGAAGCACTCTTTGACGAAGAAAAGCAAGCAAAAGTCTAATGTTCTCCGGACTCATGGTTGAATTGCTTAAGATCAAGTAGACTCTGTATGCAGATGTGAATCCACAAATTAAATTTACTCTAGGGTAATTCACTCCCTTATAAAAATATTTTTTGTCAATGTTGTCCTTGGTATTAAATTGATATTTTAATACAATCTTGAACCCTATTTTCTTAAGAGAGAGGAAAATAATGAGGTAAGAAAACAATAAGTAATTAAATATTAGTAGAAAGTAGGAAAACTGTTAGGTTTGTTGATCCGATTCCACTTAGGATAAGGATTCATTAGATCTTGATCAAAGAAGGAACACGTTGGTGGTTTCCTACTTGGTAATGGTTTCTATGTCTATTGGGAATATGTTTCCAGTGACTTATAGGTTTCAGTTTCAGACATCTATAAATAGGGACATAGGTAGCAGTAGTTAGACATCAAGGTAAAACACAGATACGGTCCGTATGATACGAACGTCTGCACCTAAAAATCCTCGTATATTTATTTATATTCTTTTCACATTGATGAATTTATGTTTACATAAAAGCCTATATGATGTTTTGTTCATGAGAGATGAACACGGAGTTCTGCATGTTTATGTATGTTGGTTATTTCATGTGTTTCTGTGATACGTACATGCATGAGTTCATCGTAGATGGTATAGTGTACTTCATCAATGAAATCAAATAATACAAAATACCATTACAACTGCATGGGAAAATGGAAACATGATAGCTTTCTTACATATATGTTTATTTTGATTAGACGTTTGAGGTTTTCTTGGTTATTTGAAGGGAAAATTTTGCATCAGTGAAAGGAATAGGAGTCTTCGGGTGGAGTACGTAGTAGTCTTCCGGTGGATTGAATTCCTAGCTAGTATCATTTATATATCTTTCTCAGAGCGATTTTGGAGGGGTTACTAAACTGGTAAAAGAGATGTGTCAGGAAATTGATCATATATGGTCGAGAGTTAGAAATTTACTTAGGCCTCATCATTTAGCTCGCGGATCCGAAAAGCCTGTGGAGACCCGTAAGCCTGACGGGCTTTTATCCGGTCCGGCCCGCGAGAAAGCCAGCCAAATCTCGATTCCGTGGGTAGAGGGCCGGGCTTAAATTAGAGGTGTGAAACCCGGCCCGGCCCGTGGGCCCGGCTCACCAAATAATAAAATATTATACATACATATTTTATTAGGTTTAGAATAAAACTATTGCATTATGAAGCAACTATATTAAGGAAACTTTTTGTGATCGATCGACACCAGTAGATATGATCGGTATATATATTTAGTGACTCTGGAAAAATTTTATCCAATTCAGAACTCGTTTGACCGTCGGAATTTCCGGTAAACCAAAAACAACACTAATATGTCATAAGGGAAGACTCATTACCAAAATGCGAACACTAAAAGCCGTTTGCATATATGAAATCACCTAATTTTTGTTACCTATCGTGCGCGGTCGAACTGAAGAAATCTATTTGGCAAAGCCCCGGTCAATGAGGTTTAAATATGTCAAAACGCCACTTTTTTAGTTGACCGTTGGTACGAACGGTCAAACCATGTCCAAAACGGATGAAATTTTTACGGGTTTTCTAAATATATATACCGATCACATCTACTGGTGTCAATCGACCATATTTTGAATTTGAGTTGTCGATCGCCGAAGTGTCCACTAATGTATTATAACCTTATATTAGGTTTATAATAAAACTATCACATTATGAAGCGACTATATGAAGAAAACTTCTCGGCATCGATCGACACCATCCGATGTGATCAATATATATATTTAATGATCATTTTAAAATTTCATCCAATTCGGACCTCGTTTAACCGTCGGAATTTCCGGGAAACCAAAAACACTAATATGCCTTAAGGGGGGACCAATTACCAAGATGCGAATGTGGAAATTTGTTTACATATTTGAAATCACCTAATTTTTGTTACCTATCGTGCGCGGTCGAACTGAAGAAATCTATTTGGCAAAGCCCCGGTCAATGAGGTTTAAATATGTCAAAACGCCTCTTTTTTAGTTAACCGTTGGTACGAACGGTCAAACCATTTCCAAAATGGACGAAATTTTTACGGGTTCCCTAAATATATATACCGATCACATCTACTAGTGTCGATCGACCATATTTTGAATTTGAGTTGTCGATCGCCGAAGTGTTCACTAATGTATTATAACCTTATATTAGGTTTATAATAAAACTATTACATTATGAAGTGACTATATGAAGGAAAATTCTCGGAATCGATTGACACCATCCGATGTGAGCAATATATATATTTAATGATCATTTTAAAATTTCATCCAATTTGGACCTCGTTTAACCGTCGGAATTTCCGGTAAACCAAAAACAACACTAATATGCCATAAGGGGCGACCAATTACCAAGATGCGAATGTGGAAATTTGTTTACATATTTGAAATCACCTAATTTTTTTCACCGATCGTGCATTGTCGCAACGAGAAAACCATTTGGCAAAGCCCCGGTCAATGAGATTTTATTATGTGAAAACGTGATAGATCGTTCAGTTAGAACGTCTATAAAATACCCTGAAAAACATCATCGTTAGTATAGAATAAGCAGGGATCGTTCAGTCCAGGGAATCAAAAGGGCCTCAACACTTATCATGTTATTGGGGGATTTGATTTGGATTCTAAAACTACAACTTAAAATAAATTCTAAATTACTTATATACAATTGAAATACTATTCTTGGGTGTCGTGATTGAATAAGATGTTTTGCAAGCATATACAAAGCAACCAATACATTGGGAAGTTCGTTGTGCTATAATGCTCACTAACTTGTCTTCCGATACTAACCCAAGTAACATAGGCCTTAATCCGGAGAGGTCTATTTTGCTGTCTCAAAAGGAGCCAAAGGCCTGGCAATCGTAATGGTTTCTAAAGGTGGTGTTCTCTTACAAACTTGGTAATGATTTGATAATTTCTAGCTATAAAATCTTCATTTGTGCTGAAGACCGTCAAGCAGCACTGGCAAGACCAAGATCAACATGAGGTCTATCATAAAGGGTTTTATTGTGCTAAGTAAATCTCTGATAAGCAAACACAATGTTATTTATCACAATTTGAAGCACTCTTTGACGAAGAAAAGCAAGCAAAAGTCTAATGTTCTCCGGACTCATGGTTGAATTGCTTAAGATCAAGTAGACTCTGTATGCAGATGTGAATCCACAAATTAAATTTACTCTAGGGTAATTCACTCCCTTATAAAAATATTTTTTGTCAATGTTGTCCTTGGTATTAAATTGATATTTTAATACAATTTTGAACCCTATTTTCTTAAGAGAGAGAAAAATAATGAGGTAAGAAAACAATAAGTAATTAAATATTAGTAGAAAGTAGGAAAACTGTTAGGTTTGTTGATCCGATTCCACTTAGGATAAGGATTCATTAGATCTTGATCAAAGAAGGAACACGTTGGTGGTTTCCTACTTGGTAATGGTTTCTATGTCTATTGGAAATATGTTTCCAGTGACTTATAGGTTTCAGTTTTAGACATCTATAAATAGGGACATAGGTAGCAGTAGTTAGACATCAAGGTAAAACACAGAGAGCAAGTGAGGTCTTGAGGGTTGGTGAGAACGTCTTGCGAGAGATCTTGTATTCTTGTTTGTGTTTGTTCTTCTATAGTGAAACCCAGTAGCCGGAGGACGTAGACAAGTTCTTTGTCGAACCTCGTAAACTTTGTGTTTGTGTTCTCAATCGTTTATCTATATTGTTTTGCACTTGTTCTTCCCCAAGAGGAATTCAGGGTCGAATTCCTAACAGTGTGGTATCTAGAGCTTGGTTCTAAAGTGGAAACAATGAGCATAGAAGACGTTGAGAAGAGGGTCGACAAGTTCGACGGCAATGACTACAACCTATGGAGGTCACATATCGAGGATTACCTGAGTATGAAGAAGCTTGTGAAGACTTTAAACGGCAAGCTCCCAAAAGAGATGAAAGATGAAGAATTTGTCAAGATGGACATGATGGCCCTTGGAGTAGTTTAATTATCGCTTTCAAATGAAGTACGGCGATTTGTCATCAAGGAGACTACATTAGAGGGAATGTTGGATAGCCTATCCAACATGTATGAGAAGCCAAACGCCGTTCAACAATTATACTTGATGAGACGAATGTTCACTCTGAAAATGGATAAGGGTATATCTGTTTGCCAACAAGTTGGAGTAGTTGGTGATATTATCGAGCAACTAGCCTCGGTGGATGTAAAGTTCGATGAACACATCAAATATTTGGTGTTGTTGACTTCCATGCCTTCATAATGGGATGTGACTGTGAACTCAATTTGTAGTGGAGTTGGGATTACGAAGAAGTTGATTTTT
This sequence comes from Argentina anserina, assembly GCF_933775445.1. Taxonomy (NCBI): domain Eukaryota; kingdom Viridiplantae; phylum Streptophyta; class Magnoliopsida; order Rosales; family Rosaceae; genus Argentina; species Argentina anserina. The sequence continues at coordinate 2,116,405 of NC_065874.1, read as the reverse complement.
AATGACGTGCGTGACATTCTTTTGAATGAGGAGACGCGAAGACTTAATAACCTTGATGAGCCTTCAAGTTCTGCGCTATCTATGGAAAATAGAGGTAGAACGTCCAACAAATACTCAAAACAATAATCGTGGAAGGTCCAAGTCCAAGGCTCCAGGAAAAAGGCAAAGTGTGTCCAAGGCAGGAAAATGCTCTGATGGGTGTTGGCATTGTGGTAAGACTAGAGATATCAAGAGAGATTGTAACCAGTGGAAGGATGCAACGAAGATGACAAACACAACTTAGTATGATTCGGAGGCACTTGTACTAAGCGTTACAGAAACACCATTGGAATCATGGATCGTGGATTCGGGAGCATCTTTTCACTCAACTTCACAACAAGAGCTCATGGTGAATTACCAACATGGTCATTTTGGAAGAGTAATTCTTGCTGATGGTAGAGCCCTGTAGATTGTGGGAAAGGGGTGATGTGAAGATCTCGCTCACACATGGTGGTATATGGACTTTGACAAATGTTAGACACATTCCATGGTTGACAAGAAACTTGGTTTCTGTGGGTCAGTTGGATGATGAAGGATGTCGTACTACCTTTGAGAAAGGCACGTGGAAAGTAAGTAAGGGAGCTATGGTATTAGCTCGTGGATCAAGACAGGGTTACTCTATACGACCTTGGGTATTATCGTTGTTGTTGAAAACAATGTAGGCGGTATGATCGTTGAGAAGAAGGATGATGCATACTTATGACATCGTAGACTTGGGCATATCAACGAGAAAAGAATGGGTGTACTTCAGGCACAAAGTAAACTACATGGTGTGAACTCAGTGAAAATTGGGCTTTGTGAAGATTGTATATTTGTGAAGCAAAAACGGTCGGTTTCTCAAAGGGTGGCAAGGCGCCAAAAGATGCAAAACTGGAGTTGGTTCATACTAATGTGTGGGGTCCTACACCTGAGCTTTCAATGACTGGCTCAAGAAAATTATGGGTTTACTTTATGAAACATAAATGGGAGGTGCTTCGTACTTTCAAGAAGTGGAAGACGATCGTAGAGATTGAGACAAGTTTGAAGATCAAATGTCTGAGGTCGGATAATGGAGGTGAATATTGTAGTAATGATTTTACAGAGTATTGTGTAGAGAACATGATCAGGATGGAAAGAACAATTCTTGGAACTCCACAGCAGAATGGAGTGGTTGAACGCATGAATAAGACTTTAAATAAGCGTGCAAGGAGTATGAGGATACACGTAGGATTGCCAGACATGTTATGGGCTGATGCGGTTCATACTGCTGCTTACTTAATTAACCATGGACCGTCAGCGCCATTGAATAATCTTCTACCTTAGGAAAAATGGAGTGGAAGAGAGATAGACCTATCACATTTAAGAGTGTTTGGTTACGTGGCATATGTTCACATTGAGTCCGGTGCAAGAAGCAAGTTAGATCCTAAGTCTCGAAAGTGCATATTCATCGGCTATGACGGGGATGAGCTTGGCTATAGGTTTTGGGATATGCAAAGTAAGAAAGTTATCAGGAGCTGGAATGTCATATTTAATGAAAATGTGATGTATAAGAATAGGCAAGCAGTAGAGCATGACAAGTCTTGTAAGAAAAGATCGGCATTTTGCAAGATTGGAAGAATTGTCTGATAAAGATGTGTCTAAGGTTAATCATGGGCAGGAATAACAAGAAGTATCTCCTGAGGCAGCACAACCTAATAGTGGAGTTCCTAATGATGAGCCAATGACATCTCAATTTGTGCCAAGAGTATCATCGAGAAGTAACAAAGGACTACCGCCAGACAAATACTCGCATTGTGCTAACTATTTGATATTAACTCACTATGGTGAACCCGTGACTTATGATGAGACGATACAACATGAAGATTCAACTAAGTGGGATGGTGCTATAGTGCTATGCAAGATGAGATGGACTCTCTCATGTCCAATAATACATGGGAGTTAGCTGAATTGCCAGCGGGAACGAGATCATTACAAAACATGTGGATTTACAAGATTCAACAAGAAGTTGATGGGAGCAAACGTTACAAGGCCAGGCTGGTTGTGAAAGGTTTTCAGCAAAAGGAGGGTGTTAATTTTGATGAGATCTTTTCTCCAGTTGTCAAGCATACAACATTCAGGTGGTGCTTGGATTAGTGGAAGCTGAAGGATTATATTTGGAGCAGCTAGACGTCAAGACGAAATTTTCTCCCTGCTACTACCTCCACTACCTCTTCTTCTACCCTCCCTCCATTTTTTTCACTCCATTTTTTGTTACTCTGGTTTTGAAAACTTGATTCTCTCTCATGGCTACTCTTCCGTCCTCCATTCTCATGTTCATGCTTCTTTTAACCACCGTCACTCCGATGATCACCGCACCGCCACCGTATCCTCCACCCGCGCTTCCGTCGACACCGCGCTCTCCGACCTCGGCGCCGGCGAACAGCGGCACTCCTCCTGTCTCCGCCTCAGCGAGTCGTGATCGGAGCTATGAGGAGGTCGCCTCGCCCTCTCCTTACTCCTTTCCAGCTCCGGCGTACCTCGTCGGTGATCTGAGCTCAATCGAGGAGATGATGTTCGTGTATGCACTTGGAGTGCTCACCACGGCGGTCCTCGTCGTACTGGTGTGGGCGCTGTGCAAGTGTGATGGTTCAGCTTTTGCGACTAGTTTTGCCGCAGTCATCGGTTTTACTGGCTTTGTTGACTACTTGAGGACGTGGAGAGCTGGTTCGGGTGATGGTACGGCGCTCAGTGCCACCTTCTCAACCGCCGCATCGGAAAGACAGCCTCTCCTCCAGAACCAGAATACGCCGGACTTGGAAAGTGGAGGACGCTCCAACAATGAAGAGAATGAAGAGATCGATGACGATCTTCTCGGCGGTTTCAACATCTCCTCCGCCGGCGCTGGTGGTGGTTCGGACACACAGAACATCCCTGAGGAAGGTAGCCACCACGCACCGACGCCTAAAATCAGCTCCCCCGCCGGCTCTTCTAGTTCCGACGAGCAAGGTCTCCAGGCAAACCAAACATCGCTTGGTCCGGCCACCGCCTTGTCCCTAGTATCCTCCGCGTTAGCCGATTCCGAAGAGCAGGAAGTCCACACACCGCACGGTGCAACCGTCTCGACCGCCGACCCTTCTAACTCAGCCGATTCTAAGCTCGATGAGAAAGGTGTGAATGAGACTGCTGAGAAAGAAGATGAGGAGAGTGAGAGTAAGAAGAATGATGAGGAGAATGAGACTGCTGAGGAAGGTGAGGAGAGTGAGAGTCAGAAGAATGATGAGGAGAATGAGACTGCTGAGGAAGGTGAGGAGAGTAAGAGTCAGAAGAATGATGAGGAAGATGAGGAGAGTGAGAGTCAGAAGAATGATGAGGAGATTGAGAGTAAGACTGAGAAGCTATGTAGCACCGACACCGACACCGCGACACGGTAAATCTTAAAAACCTAGATCCTGACACGGCGTCGACACGCCAATTTATATATAATTTAATATATATTAATGTGTAAAAATATATATATATATTAATGTTCTTCTGCTACTGTTTAGATATATTAATATATATATTATTAATGTTCTTCTTCTTCACATCTAGTCGATTCTCATCAGTCAAATCTTTCTTGGGTTCTTGAATTTTAGAGAGACCCACTTCAATTCCCACCACAAAATCACAGATAAGACTTTTTTATGCGTGGTTCTCTACTTTGAAGCAAAATAGATGGAAAGTTACGAGGTGGGAACTGAGTGTTAAGGCTAAGGGCTTAAGTTTTTTTTTTTTTAAAAAAAAGAAAAAAAATTCAAAATACTGATGTGGCGTGTCAAAAACAGTAGGTAGCGTGTCGGTCAACGTGTCGGGCCGTGTCAAAAAAATCAACATTTTCCGACACGCCACGTGGCGTGTCGGGCCATGTCGGCGTGTCGGGGAGTGTCGGACACTCCGACACTTCAGCCTTTGAAGTGTCATGCTACATAGCTGAGAAGAATACTGATAAGAGTGACAGTGAGAATTATGATGGAAAAGATAAGGAAGATGGGGAGAGTAGAAAGGATGGAGACAAGAGTGAGTCTGAGAAAGATGAGAAGAATGATGATAAGAGTGACATTGAGAAATGTGATGGAAAATATGCAGCTGAGAAGAATGAGACTGAGAAGAGTGATACAGGGAAGCATATGAGTGAGAAGAGTGACACAGTCAAGACTAAGAGTGACACGGAGAAGTTTAAGAGTGAGAATGAAGGAGAGGAGAACAAGAATGAAGAGGAGGCTCTTGAAGAGAACCATTTGGATGTGGAACTGGCAGTGGGTGAATTCTTGCAAATGATTCATGAGGAATAATCAGAGAAGAACAAGAATGAAGAGGAGGCTCTTGAAGAGAACCAGTTGGATGTGGAACTGGCAGTGGGTGAATTCTTGCAGATGATTCATGAGGAAGAATCAGATGAGAACAAGAATGAAGAGGAGGCTCTTGATGATAACCAATTGGATGTGGAGGTGGCAGTGGGTGAATTCTTGCAGATGATTCATGAGGAAGAATCAAAGGAGAACAAGAATGAAGAGGAGGCTCTTGAAGAGAACCAATTGGATGTGGAGCTAGCAGTGGGTGAATTCTTGCAGATGGTTCGTGGAGAAGAAGTACATCATGATAATGCTGATCAACATGACTTGGAAGATGCAGATCAGGATCCTGCTGAAGATGCGGATCAGGCTAATGGGGAAGAAGTACAGCTGCAGGCTCATGGAGAAAATGATGGCGCCAATGCAGGACAGGACAATGAAATGGGAGTCGAGCAGCCGGTGCTTAATCTGTTCCTCAACATTCCTGCAAGACTGTGAAGGTAATTCAGCGAATAAAACTAGGTAGCTTTTTAAGCATGTCTTTCTTTTGTAGAAATTATGGTTCAAACTAGGAAACTCTTGACACATTGCGCTCGACTGGCATGGGATTCTGAGGGGTAACATTGTAAGGCAGGCCATATTTTAGGGATGGATTTCATGAATGTTTAGCTTGTAATTGTTTGTGACTAGTGAAAGATCAAGGGGGTTGAAACATCTGTGTATGATCCGCAAGTCCTGTAGCTACAATCTCATTCAATAGTCACTGTCTTTTCTTCTCAATTCATGCGTCGTTCCTTTTATATTGCTGCCCTCACAACTTGTCTTCCTGCCTCCCGCCTCATTTCAGCAGCTTTACCATGTCCCCCTAAAAACATGTATACTTGCTGCTCATGTAAAAAAAGAAAAAAAAAGGAGTGTTAAGAAAGAAAACAAGAATCCAGTGCTGCTATATCGTATTTCCTTATGTGACAAATTGACATAAGACTTCTGCTATCGAAAGTCTTCTGCGGACCGTGAACATGTTATATGATTATAGAATAAGTACTCAGAGAAATGAACCAAAAATGTTCTGAAACCTATATGGAGTTCTGTTAGCACGAACTGTAATTCTTTTATCTCTATCTCCAGAAACAGCATCCAATATGAACTGACGAGTCGTCAAAAGGGTGTATAGAACCTAAATAATAATAGCTAGAAAACAACTTCCTCTGCTGCCCCTATCGGACCAAGTACAAGTACTTATACAAGCTAAACACTTTCAGCGTTCACTTTGTAGTCCCTAACAAAGATGATTATGTACAAGCAAGTATGATGGAGTAATAATCTTGAATTTGATTGCCCTCCTAATATGCATTTCGTTTATAATCTTAGTACATTGTAAGATTTGAGAAATCAGGATCATAATCATTTCTTTAGATATTGCAGCATGTATTACAATAATTCTCCAAAACGACTCCTGTTATTAAGGTGAATAACACCAGAATAATACCTTTCTGGGTTGAAATTTTCAGCCCCCTCCCGCTCCCCAAATCTTCATCCCCAAAAAATACATTATCATAAATTGACACAATATCTTGATGTAGATATTGTTTTGAGAATCACCTACAACACTCAAAATGAAGAGGAATGAGAAAACCCAAGAACAGAAACAGTAGGACTTTCTCTCTGACGACTCTAACTGTGAGAGAAGACAGATTGCAATAACTTTAGATGCATTTACCACATTTCAGAAACTTTATAGTTTGGACAAGATCACATACATATAAATAATAGTTGCTTAATGCCAGAATTTCACAGAATCATGAATGCAACTGCTAACATACCACTTTGTTTGGTGGCAGGCAACGATTTGTATGGCCTCAACACCCCACTGAAGATCTCAGTCATCCCCACACTCTTTAACAACCCCTTCCATAATGGAAGAGTATGAATGTGAAGTTTTCTTGCAGCAACGGAAACTCATAAAGTTAAGTCAAGCATGTCAGTTAATAGCAGTTTGAACACTAAAGAAAAATCTAATAATCATCAACACTATCTTTCAGCTTCTTAATGCAAACTGCCATAGCTAGCAAATTGTGATTTGATAAGCCGATGATGAAGAATTCATAATGCCTTACTTTAAGGTGTTACAAAAACATAGAATAGCCACAGCGAAAAAAATTCATTTGCAGCATGCTAGAGGGATCTCAGCCGTTTCCTGAAAAAAAAATGCGCCTGATTTGCTCCAGGCTTTAGCTCATATTCACAATGATGTAAAAAAAAAAAAAAACCCTGTTTGAAATTGTAACAGCTAGTTCCATTAATATGATCGATGATCTGACAGCGATTGTAACAGCTAGTGCTGATTAATATTCCCATGAACACTTTGATTGCATCACATTATGAATACTTTGATTGCCTCAGCGTTTCGAAATTGGGTTTTCAACTTCATAGTACTTAGGCTAACCCCCATTTCAGTTCGGTGCACATACACAATTCAATGTGCAGTAGTTTCCAATGAGTGTCAAGATCCAAAGTGTGGCGAAGTTTGAGGTTGCATGGAAGGTGTCCGATGAACTGTCTGAGCGGAAGGGGTACGAGCAGAAGAAAGAGGAGGGCACAATGATTATCATGTATGCTACATTTGGGAATGTCAGGAAGGCACGAGAAGTTTTCGATTGTATGGATATGAAAGGAATGCCATTGCTTTGACGGCTACGATTTTGGGGTATGCAACGAAGGGCTACGCTAGTCAAGCCATGGGGCTCTTTGGCGAAATGAGAGCTGGTTGTCCAGGCAGTCCTAACACAGTGACATTTGTGCCTGACTTGGCGGCTTGTGCTCACGCTGGGATTGTTGAAGAAGGGAAACAGGCCTATGCAAACATCAGTCAAGAGTATGAATCAATGAATGAGTTCAATTTATTTAGCTGCAGAATCATTTGAAGACAAAACGCTGATTAAGTGATTATAATGTGTTTCTGCTATGCTGCTATAAATTGCTTTGTAATTTCCAGATAGTGATCTCTCTGTTGACTCTCGAGTCTACTTTCAGAGACTTCTGCGTGGATTTCTTGTAATGCATCTCATCTGCTTTTAATCATTTTGACTTGGAATTGACTTCTCAAATTGTTTGAATGAAAAGAAAGAGCCAGGTGCTGGGATCTTAGATGAAATGATAATGAGTATGTATCCATGTTGATTTTTTACCACAGGAAATCTTTCCTTCCCGCAATCTTGCCATGAGATTGATGATTGGCATTTATCTATTTTCCTGGAATGAGGAAGTTGATGTGCTGTTATGGGCAATGTCACTATGAAACTTCTTTATTTTGTGGAAACAATTTAGATGCAGTGGCTTTCAGGAAGGCACAAGAGAGATTTAACTGAAATTTTGGAGGAGGCTAAAGCAAGTTTGATGCACATTTTAGGCAAGAAAACTAGTCTCTTCGAGACATTGGTGTGTTGCTAACTAGTAACTAGTAGAGGATTGTAAAAATTGGGATAGGTCTCCACGGCCGGTCAAGTTCAGTTTTTACAGCCTGCAAGTTTTGCTCACCATTGCTGCACCATATTGGTGATTTGGCAAAGACGAAGTTTTACAAATTCTGGTCGATTGAACTCCTAGCTATAGATGACAAAAGTCCATACGCTGAAAAAAAAAAACGTAAAAGTAGGCCTAGTTAGAATTGAACTAAAACTTCCAAGTTTACATAGACTTGGTTTCGTATTCCTTGTAGGTCATCAAAGAGTGATTAATAATAGAGTAATATATGTGTACATAGAATCATAAATACGAGAGTTGATTGTATTTAAGTAAAATTTGTGAACTATGGAGAAGAAAGACAAGAATATGACTCGTGCCGGTCGTGATCATGACCAATATTCCGAGCTTTTGAAAGTGCCTATCGAGTATTTGAGAGCAGTTGAATGGAAGGTCGTCGTCGTCGAAGTAGAAGACATCAAATTTGTGAAGGGGACGGAAAAGCTTCGTATTCACGAATCTCATGAACTTGATCAAGAGAACTTAGAGAAATTGAAGGCTGTGGAGGCTCTAAAGGCACGACTAATCAGTCTAGCTGATGGCTTTAACCCTGAAGCCGTTTTGTTCTACGGTTTTTTGTGGATAGCAATGATGAATACAGAACAGGAGGGATTAGAAAAGTGTCGACACTACTTATTACCTTCACTCCAGTCCACAGCAAAATTATTTTTTGATGAGGAGGATATTGATATTCCTATGCTGGCCGATTTGGCAGGGACACAGCTAGAAAATATTAAAGCCTACAATTCAGAAATATTAGCTTTACTGGAAGCTGAGAACTTGAACGAGGTGAAGTTGCAGGACATGAGCAATCAGTACTTAAGATTCTACAAAGGAATAAGGAGTTTGAACCTGAAAATCGAAATGTTGAAATTTCACTTGACACACCCGCGTTGTGATCTGAAGGCTTCGGTGGACAGATTTTCAGCAGTACTAGAAGGTGAACTCCAGCAATATGAGGAGGAACTAGAGACCACCATGTCCAATGTAATAACCCTCGTTTTCAGACAATATTTGAATTGAATTAAATTCTTTTAAGTTGTGAAGTTTGTTCTAAACCGAATATGATTGTTTGCAAACGTTACGAAACGGGAACGGAAACGTTCCGAGAACGTTTAATAAGAAAACGTTACGTTTCCGAACGAATTTATCGACTTTTATTTCACCGCTCGGTTACGAAAACTTCCTTCATGAAAGTTGTAGAGCTCGTCGATACGAGTTCGTGAGTATGTGACGCGTCCTAATCGGACGATGTATGTAGAAGTTATTAACGTCGGAGGTTAGTTTCCGATTTGGGAACGGGTATAAATAGATTGTTTTGTGATTAGGGTTTTCCACATTTGGAAACCCTCACACTTCCGCCTCCCTCTTTCTCTCTCTCACTCTCGGTTCTCTCTCTCCCTCCCCGATCTTCCTCCCCACCTGCGACCTCCGCCTCCAGCCCGGCGTGTCGACCACCGCCGACGCAGAGAGCACCGCGCTACCCTCCATAGCCGACCCAGAGGTTGACGCACTCACGCACGCAGCGTCGGAGCTCCACCACGGCGTCAAGACCCTGCAATTCCCACCGAAACCTTCGCGAGTTCTCCGGCGACGATCCGGCGATCCAAGAACTTAATTGAGGTGAGGGTTAGCCTAGGATGATTGTTGTGATGCTTTGTTGAGATTTTTGTGGTTGTTTGATGCGATTTGAGGGAGATCGGAGGATGAAGTTTTGGGGGAGATGCCGCCGCCTTAGGCGGCGCGTGTGGGCGAGTAGAGGGGGCTAGGCACGGTGTGAGGCCGTGGGAAGGCAGAGGGAAGGAAGATGGTGGTTTTGGAGGCGGCGGTGGCGTGATACGCGCTGTGGTTAGCCTCGGCGCGTGGGCCCCACGCGCGGCCCGCCGGAGGTGGCGCGTGTGCCACACGCGCCGCCACGTGCGGCGGTGTGAAAATGTTTTCCGACAGGGGTATTTTGGTAATTTACTGTGTACGGTAAATGTAAATGTAATTTTTATTTACTACGGTAAATGTAATTAAATTTTACCTTCAGTAAATGTAATTATAAATTACTTTCAGTAAATGTAAAAAGTAATTTGTAAAAGGGTGATTTAGTAAATTTTATTTACTAAGTTTGTATCTACATTTAAATCGTACGTATACGTACAGAAATACGTATTAATATTTATACGTACAGAAATACGTATTAATATTTATACGTACAGAAATACGTATTAATATTTATACGTACAGAAATACGTATTAATATTTATACGTACAGAAATACGTATATAATATATATATACGTACAGAAATACGTATATACTATTTATACGTACAGAAATACGTATAAATCGTATATTTGTACAGTAACCGTGAATAGTAACAGTGAACAGTAATTTCGTAAAACCGAAAATTGCTGAACAATAACCGATTATTACTGTTTCGGCATTTAAAGGTTTACGAAACGATTCTAAATGCTTGTCTTATCTTTTTAAGGTGATCGCTAAATCGAGGAAATGAATTATCATCGGGTATTGTGGAATTTCGCTCGAGTCATTAAGGTGAGTGAAATCTCACTGAATTACGAATCTACCCTCGTGGTGATTCAACATTTTGCAAGTGTGTTTATCAAATGAATTATAACATGTATATAATTTAGTGGACTACATATATACAGTATAATGGTAATAAGTACATATTATATATTTAGTTCATTAAATTACGTACTGTTATTAATTCATTAAAAATAGTCATTTCGGTGACGGAAAATTGAGCATGAGTATGTGAGAATATTGTACGTAATTCTTCAGGTGTTTATGAAATATGACATGTATAGGATATAGTGGACTATGTATATATTGTATAAATGGTAATAAATACGAATATATATAGTTTGCTATATAATATACTGTTATGATTTTTATTGTGGTGAGATCGTGAAAGTTTTAAAGCGTACAATATGATGAGTGATTATTGTACATGATTTTATCACGGAGAATGTTAAAAATTGTGATTTGTCTTCGGACGTGATGTGTGGTACAATATGATGTGTGATTATTGTACGTGTTTTTAACATTGAGATTGTTAAAATGTGATTTGTCTTCGGACGTGATTTTTGGTACAATATGATGTGAGATTATTGTACGTGTGTGGCAAGTCGGAACCTAGCCTTTGGCCGGGCGAAAGTTACGATACAGTTAGAGCTCTAGTCTGTCTGCCTTAGTACTGCATGTGAGGTAACGGGTGGTTATCTGCTCATGGGTACTCGGTGTATTTTGGATGTTGGGTAGCGGGTGGCTATCCAATATCAACGGTGTATTACGAGAGGGGTAACAGATGTGTACCAGCGTTCTTGGTACCCGTATTATAAATGCATTGGGTAACCAGAAGGGTTACTTAATTTCCTCATGAGCGTTTTATTTCATATTTCTTGGGTCAACCAGATGGGCTGACTATTGACTCATGAGGGCATTTATATTTGTTGTTTTGTGATCTTTCGTATATATTGATATGCGAACTGTATTGTGATTTTACTCATACGAGCTATAAGCTTACCGGGTTTGTGTTTACAATCCCGGTGCACCAATTCGATGGTGTAGGGGATAATTCTGCAGGTGCTGATTAGTGGGAGTTGAGTGACGACTACATAGGCTTGAAGTCGTTCTTATCCTACTTGTGGTGAGGTTTTAGCGTGGGTTTGTGTGTGAGAAGTTGTGTAATTTCATTTGTGAGATTGTGAGTGATTTGTGAGGATTATTACATTTCCATTTTATGTATGGATTATAAATTTGGGTTGTAATAATTGGTTGACTGAGTTGTATTGGGAACTCAGAATTGATCCGCTGTTACACTTTAATGGTTTCGATTTATTTGAGATTATTTGGTGTTTAACGACTTTAGAATTTTGAGTTTTTAAGCTCGAAATTTTGGGGTCGTTACAGTTGGTATCAGAGCCTAAGTGCGTATTTGGTGATTATCAATACCATCCAGGAGCGATGATCCGACTGCAGGCGGGCTCCCATCACATGCTCCTCGGTATTGATATGTCGTCGGGTACGCGAGAGTGTTTTAGGAGCCATACCTAATGGTTTGGTCCTCCGAGAAGTATCGTGATGATACTTCGATGATTCATCATATCCTGAAATTTCATGTTAATACCTATTGAATCTGTTTTAGTTGAATTCGAGATTTCACAAGTATTGACTAAGTGTTTCGTTGTTTGAAGGTGATGAACGCTGATAAGGGCCGAGGACAGGGCCGAGGACGGGCGAGAGGACGTGGTCGAGGTAGGACCACGGGCCGAGTCCGCAACGTGGAGAACCTTTATGAGGAGGCTGCTCCACAGGTAGAGCGGGTAGGCCGAGGTCGAGGTAGGGCCACTGGTCGAGTCCGCAACGTGGAGAACCTCTATGAGGAGGCCGCTCCGCAGGAGGAGCAGGATGAGCCAGCTCCTGCGGTTAGAGATGACGGTCGAGTGTTGAAGCTGATCAAGGATATTAGTGCACTGTCAGCTCCGACATTTCATGGGGGACTAGATCACATGGTAGCTGACCATTGGATCGAGGGTATGGAGACTTATTTTGAGATGATGGAGTGCACAGAGATTGAGAAGAGAAAGATAGCTACATTCTTTCTCAAGGGTGATGCTCTAGATTGGTGGAAGAGCATGAGACAGACTGTGGATGTGTCTACATTCACATGGGGAGATTTCACCACCATATTCCAAGAGAAGTATTTTCCAGCCTCAGTACATGAGGACTTAGAGTTGGAGTTTCTGGCATTGGTACAGGGAGACATGACCATTAGAGAGTATGATGCTCGATTCTCGCAACTGTATCGGTATGTCAGGCCTATGGGTGCGACTGCTTTAGCTCAGAAGTATCTACGTGGGCTGAAGCAAGAGTACAAGACCATGATATCAGTCCTTTGCCTGACTTCACGGGAGCAGATATTTGAGAGTGCTATGAGTTTGGAGCAAGCAGAGAAGACTCGAGCAGGTGATGTGGGGAACAGAGATGCGAAGGGGAAAGGCAAGGCGGTCTATACAGGCAGCGAGCACTCAGGGCCGAAGGATAGGTCATGGAAGAGGCCAAGACCCCACTATCAGGCCCCGACAAGGGCGCCACCCCTAGCTATCAGAGCAGCACCAGTCAGACCATTAGCAGCAGTGAGGTGTTATAGCTGCAATGAGATGGGACATTACGCCTCAGCATGTCCGAAACCGAAGAGAACAGGCTGCCACCGGTGCGGGCAAGTGGGACACATAGCTCGAGATTGTACCCGACCACTTCCGGGTAGACAGGAACGGCCGCAGAGACAGCTACCAGCGGGCCAAGCTAGAGTGTTCACAGTGGGTCAACGAGACACAGGGGTGGAAGGTACATTATCACTTTTTGACTACCTTGCTAGAGTGTTGTTTGATACGGGAGCATCGCATTCATTCATTGCTAGTTCAGTAGTGGAGATGCTAGGATTGATTCCTACACCTCTCGGGGACGCCTTATGTGTCACTTCACCCTTTGGAGTGTCACTTGAGTTAGAGACAATCTGCAAAGCTTGTCCTATTTTGATTGGAAGTAGAGAGTTCTCTGCTTCGTTGATTGTGATTCCGGACCACACTTATGATGTGATCTTGGGGATTGATTGGTTGAGACCACAGCATGCTGTGATTGATTGTTTTGACATGGTAGTGTCCTTTCATAGACCCGGAGAGCCAGTGTTTCGTTATCGTTGCCTCAAGTCTGATAACGCCATGAGATCAGGAGTTTTAGCACACGTGGAGTCGGTGGATCAGAAAGTAACTATCGCAGACATTGTAGTAGTATATGAGTTTGGTGAAGTGTTCCAAGAGATATCGGGGCTACCTCCTCGAAGGGTGGTAGATTTCTGCATTGATGTAGTGCCTGGTACGGCACCTGTGTCAAGGGCGCCTTATAGAATGGGACAGAATGAACTTAAGGAGCTGAAGGTGCAGATCGATGAGCTATTAGACCAAGGGTTCATTAGACCTAGTGTTTCACCTTGGGGAGCACCTGTGTTATTTGTGAAGAAGAAAGATGGTTCTCTACGGTTATGTGTAGACTACAGAGAACTGAACAAGGTGACCATCAAGAATAGGTACCCCTTACCTAGGATTGATTACTTGTTCGATCAGCTCAAAGGTGCTACGGTGTTCTCTAAGATTGATTTGAGATCCGGTTATCATCAGCTCAGAGTGAAGGATGAAGATATATCGAAGACGGCTTTCAGGACCCGGTATGGACATTATGAGTTTGTTGTCATGCCATTTGGTCTAACAAATGCACCAGCTGTCTTTATGAGCTTGATGAACCAAGTATTTAGCCCTTACTTGGATGAGTTTGTCGTGGTGTTTGTGGATGACATTCTGATATACTCCAAGACACAAGAAGAACATGTGGTGCACCTGAGAACAGTGTTGCAGACCTTGAAGGAGGCGAGACTGTATGCCAAGCTAGAGAAGTGTGAGTTCTGGAAAGAAGAGGTCAAATTCCTTGGTCATGTTGTCTCGAAAGATGGAGTACTAGTGGACCCGGCAAAGGTCGAGGCAGTGAAGAGTTGGAGTCGTCCAAAGAACCCTACAGAGATACGTAGTTTCCTCGGGTTGGCAGGTTACTACAGGAGGTTTATCGAGGGGTTTTCTAGTATCGCATCTTCATTGACCAAGTTGACCAAGAAAGATACTCCGTTTGTGTGGACGGATGCATGTGAGGAAGCATTCAACAAACTAAAGACTAGACTGACCACAGCTCCAGTGTTGACGATTCCCTCTAGTGGTGGTGGCTATGTCATTTACAGTGATGCTTCACTCCAGGGTTTGGGTTGTGTGTTGATGCAGCATGGAGGAGTCGTTGCATATGGCTCGAGATAGTTGAAGAGTCATGAGAGGAATTATCCGATACACGACCTAGAGCTTGCGGCAGTTGTATTTGCCCTGAAGATTTGGAGACATTACTTGTATGGTGAGAAATTTCAACTCTTTTCAGATCATAAGAGTTTGAAGTACTTGTTTTCACAGAAGGAGCTGAATATGAGGCAGATGAGGTGGATGGAACTCCTCAAGGACTATGACTTCACATTAGAGTACCACCCGGGGAAGGCAAATGTGGTGGCTGATGCCTTGAGCAGAAAATCGAGAGGAGTAGTAGCTTCACTTATGGTCCAGGAATGGTTCATGCTAGAAGCTGCATCAGAGTTTGATTTGGTACCATCGGGAGGAGAACCAAGGGTCTTTCTTGGTAGTGTCACAGTGCAACCCACATTGATCACGAGGATCATACAGGGTCAGGCGCAGGATAGACACTCACGAGCTAAGTTGGCGGATCTTGTAGTTGATACACTTGATGAGTGTCCTTCTGAGTGGAGAGTTGGACCCGATGGAGGATTGAGGTTTGGGGCAAGATTGTGTGTTCCAGATTGTGATGATCTTCGGGAGGAGGTTCTTCGTACGGCACATCGTTCACGCTATACCGTCCATCCAGGGAACACCAAAATGTACAAGGACCTATGCAGACAATTCTGGTGGAACGGTATGAAGAAAGATGTAGCAGAGTTTGTATCGAAGTGCCTTACATGTCAGCAAGTGAAAGCAGAACATCAACGACCAGCTGGCATGTTGAAACCACTGACTATTCCTCTTTGGAAGTGGGAGCAGATATCTATGGATTTTGTGACCGGGTTGCCTAGATCGAAGAAGGGTCACGATGCCATATGGGTGATTGTCGATCGATTGACGAAGTCGGCTCATTTTCTCCCAGTGTCGATGAAGTACTCAGTGGACGTGCTTGGGAAACTATATGTGGATGAAGTAGTGAGACTTCATGGTGCTCCAGTCTCTATTGTTTCCGATAGAGATGCACGTTTCACTTCGAAGTTCTGGGGTGGTTTACAGAAGGCGATGGGCACTACCTTGGATATGAGTACAGCTTTTCACCCTCAGACGGATGGACAGACAGAGAGGGTGAATCAGGTGATGGAAGACATGTTGAGAGCATGTGTGTTGGATTTCAAGGGTAGCTCGGAAGATCATTTGAGATTGATTGAGTTTGCCTACAACAACAGCTACCATTCTAGCATTGGCATGGCACCGTATGAGGCACTTTATGGTAGGCCATGTCGATCTCCGGTCTGTTGGGCCGAAGTTGGTGATGAGGCACTGATGGGCCCAGAGGTGGTTTAGGAAACCACTGAGAAGATCTCGATCATTCGGGATAGAATCCGGACCGCTCAGAGTAGACAAAAGAGCTATGCAGACCTGAAGAGGAGACATGTGGAGTTCGAGATTGGTGATCATGTGTTCTTGAAAGTTTCACCTACGAGAGGTGTAGTGAGATTCGGCAAGAAAGGAAAGTTGGCACCGAGGTACGTTGGACCCTTTGAGATACTCGAGAAGGTGGGCGAACTAGCATATCGACTAGCCTTGCCTACTAGCATGTCGGGCGTTCACAACGTCTTCCACATTTCCATGCTGAGGAAGTATGTACCAAATGAATCACATGTGATAGATCATAGCACCATTGAAGTGAAGGAAAATGCCACATTTGTTGTCGAACCTGTTCGTATCCTGGATAGATCCACAAAGAAGCTTCGGAGGAGAGAAGTTGGGCTAGTCAAAGTGTTGTGGAGTCACCATGATGAGGGTGATGCATCTTGGGAGTTAGAGTCAGACATGATGACCAGATATCCACAGTTGTTTGTTGAGTGAGCTTGAATTTCGGGACGAAATTCCTTTAAGGGGGGTAGATTGTAATAACCCTCGTTTTCAGACAATATTTGAATTGAATTAAATTCTTTTAAGTTGTGAAGTTTGTTCTAAACCGAATATGATTGTTTGCAAACGTTACGAAACGGGAACGGAAACGTTCCGAGAACGTTTAATAAGAAAACGTTACGTTTCCGAACGAATTTATCGACTTTTATTTCACCGCTCGGTTACGAAAACTTCCTTCATGAAAGTTGTAGAGCTCGTCGATACGAGTTCGTGAGTATGTGACGCGTCCTAATCGGACGATGTATGTAGAAGTTATTAACGTCGGAGGTTAGTTTCCGATTTGGGAACGGGTATAAATAGATTGTTTTGTGATTAGGGTTTTCCACATTTGGAAACCCTCACACTTCCGCCTCCCTCTTTCTCTCTCTCACTCTCGGTTCTCTCTCTCCCTCCCCGATCTTCCTCCCCACCTGCGACCTCCGCCTCCAGCCCGGCGTGTCGACCACCGCCGACGCAGAGAGCACCGCGCTACCCTCCATAGCCGACCCAGAGGTTGACGCACTCACGCACGCAGCGTCGGAGCTCCACCACGGCGTCAAGACCCTGCAATTCCCACCGAAACCTTCGCGAGTTCTCCGGCGACGATCCGGCGATCCAAGAACTTAATTGAGGTGAGGGTTAGCCTAGGATGATTGTTGTGATGCTTTGTTGAGATTTTTGTGGTTGTTTGATGCGATTTGAGGGAGATCAGAGGATGAAGTTTTGGGGGAGATGCCGCCGCCTTAGGCGGCGCGTGTGGGCGAGTAGAGGGGGCTAGGCACGGTGTGAGGCCGTGGGAAGGCAGAGGGAAGGAAGAGGGTGGTTTTGGAGGCGGCGGTGGCGTGATACGCGCTGTGGTTAGCCTCGGCGCGTGGGCCCCACGCGCGGCCCGCCGGAGGTGGCGCGTGTGCCACACGCGCCGCCACGTGCGGCGGTGTGAAAATGTTTTCCGACAGGGGTATTTTGGTAATTTACTGTGTACGGTAAATGTAAATGTAATTTTTATTTACTACGGTAAATGTAATTAAATTTTACCTTCAGTAAATGTAATTATAAATTACTTTCAGTAAATGTAAAAAGTAATTTGTAAAAGGGTGATTTAGTAAATTTTATTTACTAAGTTTGTATCTACATTTAAATCGTACGTATACGTACAGAAATACGTATTAATATTTATACGTACAGAAATACGTATTAATATTTATACGTACAGAAATACGTATTAATATTTATACGTACAGAAATACGTATATAATATATATATACGTACAGAAATACGTATATACTATTTATACGTACAGAAATACGTATAAATCGTATATTTGTACAGTAACCGTGAATAGTAACAGTGAACAGTAATTTCGTAAAACCGAAAATTGCTGAACAGTAACCGATTATTACTGTTTCGGCATTTAAAGGTTTACGAAACGATTCTAAATGCTTGTCTTATCTTTTTAAGGTGATCGCTAAATCGAGGAAATGAATTATCATCGGGTATTGTGGAATTTCGCTCGAGTCATTAAGGTGAGTGAAATCTCACTGAATTACGAATCTACCCTCGTGGTGATTCAACATTTTGCAAGTGTGTTTATCAAATGAATTATAACATGTATATAATTTAGTGGACTACATATATACAGTATAATGGTAATAAGTACATATTATATATTTAGTTCATTAAATTACGTACTGTTATTAATTCATTAAAAATAGTCATTTCGGTGACGGAAAATTGAGCATGAGTATGTGAGAATATTGTACGTAATTCTTCAGGTGTTTATGAAATATGACATGTATAGGATATAGTGGACTATGTATATATTGTATAAATGGTAATAAATACGAATATATATAGTTTGCTATATAATATACTGTTATGATTTTTATTGTGGTGAGATCGTGAAAGTTTTAAAGCGTACAATATGATGAGTGATTATTGTACATGATTTTATCACGGAGAATGTTAAAAATTGTGATTTGTCTTCGGACGTGATGTGTGGTACAATATGATGTGTGATTATTGTACGTGTTTTTAACATTGAGATTGTTAAAATGTGATTTGTCTTCGGACGTGATTTTTGGTACAATATGATGTGAGATTATTGTACGTGTGTGGCAAGTCGGAACCTAGCCTTTGGCCGGGCGAAAGTTACGATACAGTTAGAGCTCTAGTCTGTCTGCCTTAGTACTGCATGTGAGGTAACGGGTGGTTATCTGCTCATGGGTACTCGGTGTATTTTGGATGTTGGGTAGCGGGTGGCTATCCAATATCAACGGTGTATTACGAGAGGGGTAACAGATGTGTACCAGCGTTCTTGGTACCCGTATTATAAATGCATTGGGTAACCAGAAGGGTTACTTAATTTCCTCATGAGCGTTTTATTTCATATTTCTTGGGTCAACCAGATGGGCTGACTATTGACTCATGAGGGCATTTATATTTGTTGTTTTGTGATCTTTCGTATATATTGATATGCGAACTGTATTGTGATTTTACTCATACGAGCTATAAGCTTACCGGGTTTGTGTTTACAATCCCGGTGCACCAATTCGATGGTGTAGGGGATAATTCTGCAGGTGCTGATTAGTGGGAGTTGAGTGACGACTACAGAGGCTTGAAGTCGTTCTTATCCTACTTGTGGTGAGGTTTTAGCGTGAGTTTGTGTGTGAGAAGTTGTGTAATTTCATTTGTGAGATTGTGAGTGATTTGTGAGGATTATTACATTTCCATTTTATGTATGGATTATAAATTTGGGTTGTAATAATTGGTTGACTGAGTTGTATTGGGAACTCAGAATTGATCCGCTGTTACACTTTAATGGTTTCGATTTATTTGAGATTATTTGGTGTTTAACGACTTTAGAATTTTGAGTTTTTAAGCTCGAAATTTTGGGGTCGTTACATCCAAAGTGTTTCAACTAGGGAAGAATCAGAAAACCAAGTTCTTTGGACTTCAATGGTTACCTGATTCTTGGAAGGCAAGTTTTTTGTCTATTGGCATGAAGCCACATATTTGGGGTGCGAGACTAATAAATAAGATAAAGAGGGACAGTAAGCTTCGTAATAGTCAGATATATGAGAAAGAAAAAACCCTCTAAGCTTGGCTGCAAAGGGAGCTAGTGATTGTTGTTCCTCCGTTCTACTGCTTGCATCATCTAGCTATTTAATAAATATGCTTGCTCTCTTTAGTCATAAACAAAATGTTTTACTAAATTCTTTAATTTAGATAAAAACTCTGTAAGCGTGTTCTTTCTCTCGTGTTCATATTAAATTATTTGTTATTCATCGACATTCTTCTTTTTCTCAATATTGCACTCAAAATAGGAAAAAGTCTAATATACATCAATGTATGTTATATATCTCACATCCAACGGTCGATATTATTTTGTGGGTGAGTTCAGAAAAATAATATCTGTTGTCAACCGTTGAATGTGGAATGTATAAGATACATTGATGTATAGTAGATTAACCCCCAAAATAGTGGTGTATACAACAATCCACAAAGAATCGATTATACACCATATTTGTGATGAATTTATACAGATTTTAATATTTATGGTCTTTTCTTGATGAAAAATGAACACTTATTGGTTCTATTTGTGGCTCGTTTATATTTTCAATAGAGCTATGGACTATATAATGTTATGAAGTTAACACCTATGTTATGAAGGTTTTATACTTTAATATGATGCAAATTACTTGCTTAAACTACTACATATCAGAAAGACAAAACCCTCGAAAGCTTGTTAATTAGCTGGACCTTTCGATGCTTACTAGCAAAGCTAGTCGATCAGTAGAGTGAGTTGCATGCATGCAAGCTCTTCAACTCCAGGGTTTGTTCAATGATCGGTCATTGTCGATATTTCTCTAGATCCAGTAACCTAGTCAAACTATGATTACTCATCTGGATTTAATAGGGTGGCATATTTAAAATGAAACTGTAATGTGTAGACTCTCACAATAGTTGATCGATCAAGCTTTCTTGCTTAACGTAATAGAAATACCTACTAGAACTTTTGAGCAAGAAAGCTTTCTTATTCTTGTTTTGACTAATGAGGGTTTGCAGTCCTAACTTGCATTCATGGGGTGCATTGGGTGGCATTGTTATTGTCATTGGTCGTAAAGCAGCAAGTCGATCCCATTCGTTGATAGTCATTTGACCTTCGTCATTAGTCATTGTTAACGATTATCATTCGTACATAAGCAAGCCTATAATTAAAGGGGTATGACTGTATGAGAGTATTAATTCTGATGGGTTTATTGTATTCCCATTTTACACATACGTACGTACTTATGTAATAATTTCTAGCTCCTTACTTTGGTTAGCTATTCTCATTTTTAATACTAAATTAATAATGCTCAACGGTAAGTAATTGGTATGCATCTTCAAAAACCCATCAGATAATGGCTCGTCAATATATAACTTTATACATTCACGAGCATGGAAAAACACAAATTAAATGATTTTCAATAAACCATGTCAATAGATCATCCCGTAGCTTTGTTGTTGGACTTTACAAGACTAGAGACACAAATTGACATCTCAAGACGTCTAATTTACCATATCAAAACATAAAATTAGAAAAGCAAAGAGCGCTAGCACCTCGTGTTTGAAATTGAAAACTGAACATATGAAAATTGAAAAGCCAAAGCAAAAGGCACATGAAAACCGAACTTGATCCACTGCTAATTGCGATTAGGAAATTGAAGAGTAACACTCACCTCCGGCCAGCTTCTGTTGAAGAGTCCATATATAGCAAAGTGTAGAATCGCCACAATAGATGTATGTAGGGGATCGCGCCCTTATTAGTGCTATGCAATAAGGGAGAAGATACACACAGACTCTCAAAAACTTGTGGGGGCAGATCTTCTTAACATTCCTTCTAAGGTAAAAATACAGTGGCAGTAAAAGTGGCAACCACCAAGTTACGTCCCCTTGCGTAAAAAAATGCATGATCATTGATGCCTTGATGGTGGCTTAATTGGTAGAATTGCGTTTTGGCTAGATGGACTAGTCGTATATATCATTGTGTTCTATATATAGACAAGGGCCGTGTTTGGCAACGCGGACTAGATTGGATAAGAAATCAAATCCTGCTAAGACTTGATTGGATTGGATTGTAGATATATATTCTCATGCCCAGTTACATGTTTGGTAGCCTTCACTTTTGGCGGACTGGATTTTAAATATTTTTCTTTCCTTGTTTCCAATATTTTTCTTTCCTTATATAATAACGTACATTTTTCTTTTTACCATCAATTTTTTTTCTCTTTTTCTCTTGTCAAGCATTCAATAACAATATATATTGAGAACTATATATATATATATATATAACTGCAATATAATTTTATTGCATGACTGACCAATAATGGCTAAATCTAATACTAAAATAAAAAAGTTCCTACAAAAAACTAAATTAAATACATCAGCATGCTCTTGATTTTTAAGCTCTTGGGTTTTTGGCTAAAGCCATTTATTCTAAATGTAATTTTTACAAGGCTAGTATATCTTACGACAACGATACACCTTCAAAATCCAGTTTGGAGTGACTGTCATCACAATTTCTGAAAAATATTTAAACAGGAGGAATGCAGGGACACAAAGCACGAATAATGCGAACAGAGACCTCCCTGCTCCATTTTCAGCTTCTCGCAGCTTCTCCATTTTCGCATCCCATCATCTTCAACTCCGGCACTCGGTAGTCAGTGGCACTTTTTAGCTCAAGGATCGAGATATATGTCTAATACAAGGCCTCATACTCGGAATGAAGGAGAAGACTAAAATGCAAGACAAAAACAAACTATTTTACGGATGTTAAACTCTAGAACTGCTACTTTTGGTTTGGATACTCATGAGAGTCCTCATATAGTAGAAAGTAGAAACTAAACATCATCCTAAATTAGGATTGAAACACTCCCGCAATCCAAAAAATCACACAAGCAAAGTAATGCAAAGGACAAACAGCTCTGTCAATGCCTATCCTTGTGCTACAACCCACAAAGAGGGATAAAGCTCTACTGCACAATGTTTGTGCAGGAGGCCAAGACAAACAAGGAGCCAATACATCAAGGCAAAAGCCTCCAGTATTGCTGCATATCAAAATACCAATGAATATAAATAATGTGAAAGTTACCAGAAGATGAATGATTCGTAGTAGGAACCATTTCAATAAATTCTACATCCAAGAATGAAAAACACAATTAAAAGTTACAAGTGCTACCTTGCAAGATTGATGCTTTCTTACTTTACCCCTTGGCCTCTCAAACAAACTCTCCAATACCATGACCATCAACTGAACTATACCATCACAATCTAACCAAAAGATACAAACAATAACCATCATAGTCTAACCAAGATAACTGAACCCGCTATAAATTGTGTAAAGGTGGAAGATATAAACTAATCAGTTATCCACAAGAGAGCAAAAATGTAGCTAGCATAGATATTTTCCAAGTTACAGGGGCATAGAGCCACGATAGAGCCAACAACCAATGAATACACCGACTAGCTACTACAAATTATCAATGTAGATCATGTAGTTTTTTTTTTACATAGGTCTTAACAACCAGAGACAAACAAGATCATCGACAAGGAAAGAAGTACATAAACAAGAAACTCTCTTTTTTGAAAGTTAACTTTTCAAAGGAATATCAATCGATACACAAAGAAGTACATAATCATCAACTTATAATTCTTCGGCATGTAATCTTTCTATATCCTCTAATTTTTGGAGAAGAATCGAATGACCAAGTAAAACAAAGATCTTATATAGGACAGTTCAACGTACCCAACAAATGTAAATCTTCTACCAAACTATTCCTATAACCATGAACACAATGAAATCGAAAATGGTGCCTCCAAACTAATCTAAAATCCACAAATTGAACCTCAATACACATGAATTCAATCAAATTACTGAAAACCATAATCGAACTACTTTGACAGAAGAACACCAATATCAACAATACTGATATATAGAGATTACCAGGGGATAAATGAATACATGAACTTGATGTCATGAACCCAAATTTGTAACATAGAACACAAGTCTCAATTAACCAAAATTCATACAACCCATGAAGCAAATTCACAAAACCAAATGTAAGGGAACACAAACCCATCAAAATTGAATCTCTTAGAGAAATTAGGAGCTACAGATCGAGATTTACAAACAAGTGTTACCTGAAAGACACCTAAAATTACAAACAAGTGAGAAACCACAGAAGAAAATATAAGCGTTTTTGATCTTTGCGGTGTCGCGCGACTGGCTCTCTTTTCTTTTGTCAATATCGCGTGACTCGCTCTCCAACCGGATTAATTTTAATGATGTTTGGGAAAATTATTATTCTAATCATTGTGTGTGTTTTAGACGTATTAAGTTTCATATTAGAGATAAATTCGCATCTATGTAATA
The DNA here is from genome assembly GCF_933775445.1 of Argentina anserina. NCBI lineage: Eukaryota > Viridiplantae > Streptophyta > Magnoliopsida > Rosales > Rosaceae > Argentina > Argentina anserina. The sequence continues at coordinate 2,092,391 of NC_065874.1, read as the reverse complement.
GATTAGGACTCCGAATCTTACGGAATTGTGGTTATGTAATGCCTATATATAGGTCTAATTATCAATCAATAAATTATTACATTATGTTCTATTACGTTGTTATTATTCTCGTTCCATTATCTTACAACAAATGACACATTTTCAGTAGGATTTGTAATCTTGGTCGGACAAAATTTAAATTTTCTGGCCCAACAATTATGCCATCGGGCCAGATTGACAAACTTTAATCAAATCCAAGACCTATATCTGTGCAAACAAATACAGACAAGGAGACTTGTAGATCGAATCCCAATCCGGACAAACCAACCAAGGAAACTAAACTAGGCTGGATGACTTTAGAAAATCGGAGTCGGAAGTGGAATCTTTCATAACGCTAGAGTGGAGTCACGGCTAAAACACATGGAAGCTACACGGCTCAATAAACGATAACAGATTGCAGACCAACGTCCATCGTTAATTGATGCGTAAATATATATATATATCGTCCGGCCGGCTAGTGATTTGTGGGATTCATGTACGTCGTAATTAATAGTCATGAAATTGATCATAAACAGACCTCACACTTTCTTCGTTCGAATGCTCATCACCTTAAAAGGTATGATTGTCTACACCCACCTTATTTCCTATGCTCAAATATTATTAAATCTCATTTTGACAGCCACTTTACCTGCACCATTTTGTACGCACCTCTTTGTTGTTATGGTAATTGAGATATTGAAGGAAACTAAACTTGATACAAGTAACTAAAATGAATTACAGACATTCTGCTAGTAGTCGGATCCAGCTGCTCACATAGCTATATATTGTAATTCCTCCTTGAGGCATTTCCAACAGTGAAGAACGGGGTGGAATGGAAAGAATGGTTGATAATCTACTTGATTGATTGAGAGAGAGAGAGAGCGCGGAGAGTCAAAGAATCCGAATGAAGAAGGAAATGAATGATCAAGTAATGAACAAAGAGAAGAAACAAGATTCACATATTGCTTTGTTTGGACTAATTAATCTTACTTTGTTGATGAGAATTTTATTTTTTAGTAATATAATTTTTTAAGAATTGAAATTATTTTTGTTTGGATACTATTTTTTAAAATTTAAAAAATAGTTAAAATTGCATGTAAAAAATTGTGAATTGAGGAATTACACATTTTTATGGAAAATAAACAGTAAAAACAGACTTCAAATTCTTTTTATCTTTTCTAGTAAAATTTATATTTTTTTTAAATTTCATCACAAATAAAATAAGAAATATCAAATTTCTAGACTTTAATTAAATTTCTCCTTTATCTTTCTCAATTCATACACAGCAATACAGAAGAAAGGAAATCACAAACAAAGTGGGAATGAATGTAAGATTCAATAAAGCAAATCAATGAATCATATACATACTGAAACAAGGTTGAATTCAACAAAGGAAATCACAAACAAAAGTGGGGAAAGAATCTGAATGAACAAACAATCGAAATGGAGGCGCCTTCAGTGGTCGCCTGGGGTTGGGGTTCCGCCGTCGCCGGAGCCAGAGGTTGAGGAGGACGCTGGTTCCGGATTCAGATCCGGTAACGAAGCAGCCATCCGATTCCATTTCCGGCCGTTGACGTCAAACCTCAACCTCCCATTAGCAACAAACGACACTGCGCTTGTAATCCATCCCAACCAAAATGACCAAAGCACCCTCATTTTTAGATATAATCAAGAAAATATAAAAACCGTGATTGGTCACAAGTAAAAAAAAAAAAAAAAACCCAAAAAGGGCAAAAGGCACAGAATTTCACAGCCCTCCTCAGTCTTCTTTCAAATCCAAAAACCTCGTCTTCAAGATTCAAACCCCCAAATAGCTTCTTCTCCTTGTTTCTTTCAGCTCAAGATCACCAGTCCCTGCAATTCTTCTCTCTCCCCCAATCTTTTTCAATTCCAATTCTACCCTCCAATTTTTTTAAAGACCATGCCCATCTGAACCCCCCGAAACGGCGCCGTAGCAATGATTGTGAGGACTTACGGCCGGCGCAAGGGAGGAGGGAACCTCCCCAGGACTTACTCCGACTCAACCCTAAACGACGCCGTCCGCGGTGACGACGGCGACGACGTCAGCGCCGACCCGTTCAGAATCTCGCTCTCCCAGGACACCGTCCCCCAATTCAATTTCAACTTCTCGTCGTCGTCGCAAGACTCGTCGGAGCCGCCGTACCCGCCTTTAAAGAGGCCCGGTCCGATTCGAAGCGGCGGCGTTTTAAAGAAGAAGGCGAGGCGGAATGAGGCGGCGGCGACGGCGACGCTGATGGAGGCGCAGGAGTTTGGGGAGATGATGGAGCACGTGGACGAGGTCAATTTCGCGCTGGATGGGCTGAGGAAAGGTCAGCCGGTGAGGATCAGAAGGGCGAGCTTGTTGTCCTTGTTGGGTATTTGTGCTACTTCTCAGCAGAGACGGCTTCTCAGGACTCAGGGGTGGGTTCTTGCTCCGTTTTCGAGCTCAAAATTTCAACTTTGGTGATGGGTTTCTGTTGGATTTTTGAAACTGTGTGAATTGGTAATGTAGGTTTCAGGTTAATCTTGCTTTTACTATCTGTTAAACATTTGTGGTTCTTTGATTGGCTGCTGTGTGTTTTGAGATGTAGACAATGTTTTGGAGAATGTGTTCATGGCTTTGATCAGGAAGTATGTGTGTCTTGAAACTCTGTTTTGATTGACTACTTTAGATTGTTAACTGTACCAAGTGTTTTTGGTTTGTTAGTGTTCTTAAGTGGAATTGTCAGTGTGCTTGTTTCTGGGGTATGTGCTGATATGAAGTGCTGTGTTATCAGGATGGCGAAAACGATAATCGAGGCCATCTTGGGTCTCAGTTTTGATGATGAACCCAGCGATCTGGCTGCTGCAGCTATTTTCTACGTTTTGACATGTGATGTAAGTGGTTCAGTACCGGACTTTATTCCGACTTCCTATTCAAGTTTTCATATTTTTTTTTGAAGTCAAGCTTATTCTCTCTAATGCTGATCCTGAAAGCATGTCATTTTTCACTATTGCAGGGTCAGGACGATCCTCTCTTGGAATCACCAAGCTCTATTAATTGTTTGATTAGGTTCTGCAAACCAATTGTCTCAAAGATTACTGAAGATACAGCCCCAAAAATCGGACGAAAGCTTCTAGCTTTGCGTTTGGGTGCTGACATCTCGCATTGTGCACCAAAAAGGATAGACTCCAGCTTGACTGCTATTCTTTCCAAAGTACATGAGATTCTTGTTACTTGCAAGGAAATGAAACCAAGTTCTTCTGATGAAAGTGAAATGAACATGCCGGAGTTATGCCCCAAATGGATAGCTTTGCTTACTATGGAGAAAGCTTGCTTATCTACTATTTCTCTTGAAGGTCTGTTTTTATAATGTAAACTTGATGACTGTCTCGTTGTTTTAAAATTACTACAATTTATTATATCAGTAGCTAAAGCATTGTACATATTCCATTTGCATGAGCATTCTAGGCCAAATAAAATTAAACACTACCCAATAGGTGGAAAAGACTGAATTGATACAATCATGGCATTATATACTAAAAAAAATATGTCCATAAGTTAGATGTTAAATTCTGTAACATTTACTAATGGAGTTTTCTGGATAGAATAGCTATCCACTGCAAGATCTGATATTCCTGAGGGCTTTGAACCAAATTTTCAAAGTCTTCCTTTCTGATACTAAGTTGGTCAACCTTCATCCATGTTTTTAACTTTACATCGTGAATATGCTTTGTTTTGTCCTGGATTCTATAATTGATTTCTTCTTTATATTAATTGGATTGCTTCAGAAACAACTGGTACAGTAAGGCAGGCTGGGGGAAACTTTAAGGAAAAATTACGAGAGCTTGGAGGCCTTGATGCAGTCTTTGAGGTGTCAATGAGTTGCCATTCCAAAATGGAGGTGTGAGCTTGTATGTTTATTTTATCTCATTGTCTGCTTTATTCCATATTGAACCTGAAATGGCTTAGATTTTTGAAAGATATTAAAGAATTGTAATACTTCAAACAGTGATCAGAGATAATTAAAATTACTTGTAGTTTCTTATGGACGTCCATGGTTAACTATATCATATTTCTTTAGATATGACTCATATAACAGGAAAGAATGGCAGTGCTACTAGTGGACATATGTACATATATATTGGTATGACGCACAGCCTTATATGAAATGTGTGGACACCATATAGAAATTTAGACAGTAATAATGGGAAATAGGTTTGACATTGTATGGTGTCATCTTATCGATAGTCAGTTGTGGGTCCTGATTAATTACTTGGAGTTAACATAATTAATGTGCGGTAAGATGTCACTTCCTTTCAAGAAAAGTCCAAAACCAAATACCAAAATCATTACATGATAAGTTTTTGTATATCTAAATATTTTGTTTTTATATCTTTTTTTTTTCTTAATTATTATTGTGGCCAAGTATTTTTTCTTAGTGCGAAAAATTAATGTGCAGGGTTGGCTAAAAGGTAATGCTCCTTCTACTTGGGAAATGGAAATCGACATGGTGCGGAACCTGGTTCTGCTTTTAAAATGCTTGAAGATCATGGAAAATGCTACATTCCTGAGCAAAGAGAACCAGGTATAGCTAAAAGTCATGTAGATTCCCACCCCTACTCACTATCTCTCTCATATGTAATAGACTAATAGTGCTATCCTTATCTCTTTTTGATATTGGATTTTAGTAGTTATAAATAGGGAAATAAATATTGACATCTGTCTTTCCGTACCAGAGCCACTTGCTTCAAATGAAAGGAAGGTTGGATCCGATGGACAAGCCCATATCTTTCACAGAACTTGTTATAAGTACCATCAGTATTCTATCAGGTAACTTAAGTTTCTGATGTGAATTCTACTTGGTATTTTCTTTTTTTGTTGTTTCTAATGTTTAATGGTGTTGTTCACTTGTTCTACAGGGCTTTATCTACATAGAAGTGTATCTGTTGACAAGTGTCATAATCTTGCTAATGGGAATGAATATGCCTCCAAGAAAGGTTCCCGCAAATGTCAGAGCAATGGATTAGTGTCTACTTCTCGCGTTGTGTATACTATATCCAGTTCAGAAACTACCAGCACGTCAATGACTGACACATATTCGTTGAAGACAAGACTTAGTTCTTCCAGAAATGGCTCATCTAGTGGTACAGCAACCCTTTTAAGTGGGGGAACACGCACATTGAACTATGGTTCACGGAAGGATAGTGGTTTCGGTCGAAGGTCCTATAATTCTAAAAACACTAAAAATTATCTTTTGGAGGAGAGCCGTGATCCTTTTGCATTTAACTACGGTTCCGGTGATGATTTTGGACTGAGTCAGAGATCCTATATGTCTAAAAACTCAAAAAACAAACTTCTTGAGGAGAGCCAAGATCCTTTTGCATTTAGCGATTGTCCCAGTGAGGATGCTGGTCTCAGTCAGAGATCATATATTTCTGAAGATTCTAAAGTTGACCTGTCACAGGATAGTCAAGATCCATTTGCGTTTGATGAAGTTGATATTGAACCTTCTCAGTGGGACATATTATCTGGCAAGAAAAAGATTTCTCAAGTGCGACAAAATGGAGAAGCTTTCAGGGAGCTTGATGATGATTGCCAGTTGCATCTGATTATGAGCCAAGCAGAATCGAGTATTGGTGAAGACCATGATATGCCGGAGACTTCCAATGCGGGTGCTGTTAGCAAAGAAGGTTCCAGTCTTTTAGCTGACTGCCTTCTGACTGCTGTCAAGGTAATTGTGTGGCCTTTGTTTTTTTTTTTTTATATATTATATGAACTATTCTGGTTCTCTTTTCAACTTCCATGCAAGAGTGTGGCGGGTGGTGGTTTAATACTCTAGTAGATAGTTACACATTGTGTCAAAATGCAAGTATACTGTCCTTTTTATCAGAAAAATAAGAACTTATCATGGCCATTGAGTGCCTTATTGATTTCCCTGCCTGACCTTTACTATTTGAAACCCTGTCTTGGTTCTTTCATAGAGGGTATTGAGTCCATTGTGGGAACTGTGATGACTCAGCATCACATATACAGAAGGAAAGATTGAAATGTGAAGCTCATAAATTTTCTTGGCAGGTTCTGATGAACTTAGCAAATGAGAATCCTGTTGGTTGTCAGCAAATTGCTGCGGATGGCGGACTGGAGACTATGTCTTCCTTGATTGCTAGCCACTTTCCATCATTCTCATCTCCCTTCAGTGAGAGAAATGACAATACCTCAAGTATTGAAATGGACAATCAGAATGGTAGACATCTTACAGATCAAGAGCTAGATTTCCTTGTTGCTATTTTGGGCCTGCTTGTAAACTTGGTTGAGAAAGATGGTCAAAACAGGTTAGTTTGACTCTTGGTTTTGTGCGGTTCTTTATGATTATGTTATATGCTGCTGTGGTATTGAGCTTGGAAATGTTGTGTTAGGGTCATATAAAAATCTTAGAGGGAATTTCAAATCTATCTTCAAATGTTAGGAGTTGAACGTAGCGTTCCTTATAGACTAATTGGGGTCATACATTTGTGTTTTGTTGCCCATGGTGATGATTCATAATAGTAATTTAACATACAGAGCCAGATGGACTTAAGAAGTTGGAAAGAAAGCACTTACAGTTATAAGTTGCTGACTCTGGTTATTTTCCTCTATGATTGTTCCTGATTGATTAGTTGTACCCCAAAGTAGAATTTTGAAAGTCAATTTCCAGATGTGCTAAGTTGATTATGAGATTCTTATTGGATCAGCCAATTGCACCCTAGTGATTTGTTTCACTTGCTGGTAAGTCATTGTAGTGTTCATTAGATGGATGTATCAAGACATATGATAAGCAAGTGCTCTTTTATTGCCAGGTGTTATCTCTTTAGTACTCTAATGTATCTCATTAGACGATGTAAGATGCTCTGATTGGGACACACCATAGTGTTGTGTTGCACTTGGTAGCGGTTCAAGATAGTAGTCTAATAGACCGATGTACTTGAGAAGTTGGATAGGCATTGTTTTGTTCTGAAAGTTGCTGACCGTGTATGCATTTTCTTATGTATATGAGCTTAAATGGGGCAGCAGTATTAGCCTTTTGTTCTGATTATCAGATTGGCAGGATCGTATTCTAAATTTTCTTTTTTAAAACATTGTTAATTCCAGATCACGGCTCGCTGCAGTCAGTGTTCACTTGCCTATTTCAGATGGGTTTGAACAGGAAAATCACAAGGATCTAATTCTGCTAATATGCTCTATATTCCTAGCTAACCAGGGTGCAGGCGAGTGTTCCGAAGAAGGAAGAGTTTTGCCAGTGAGTGACATTGTCTATGGAATTTGCTAATATGATTTTATGGAGATAATGAATGTAATAGATTAAAAAAAAACGATTTCAACAATGATACAGAGAAGCTATCTGATGATATTTGTCTTCTGAAGTTCTTATTGTGAACATATTGTATTATACAGGATGATGAGGCAGTTGTGTTGCAAGGAGAACAAGAAGCTGAGAAAATGATAGTAGAAGCTTATGCTGCCCTACTTTTAGCATTTCTTTCAACTGAAAGGTTGTTTTTTCTTCCCTCATTCTCGCTTTTTACTCAATTTCAGGATACAGTAGGGGTTTCTATTTACATACAATTCTTTTTGTCTTCAGTAAGGGTGTACGTGATGCCATTGCTGACTGTCTCCCAGATCGCAACCTTGCTATCCTAGTACCTGTATTGGACAGATTTGTGGTATGTATTTGACTTTTAATTTTCTGAATCATGATACAGTGCATGACTTGATGTTTCTGTCGTAGATGCTTGACATATATGGATGCTGCACATAAATAACAAGTTATATTTCTCATCTGACTATTATGTACCTTTCTATCTTATTCAGGCATTTCACTTGACGTTAAACATGATCTCACCAGAGACTCATAAAGTCGTAAGCGAAGTAATTGAATCATGTAGGCTACGATGAGAGCTTCAGAGATGGAGATCCTGTACAGGTTTGGCCTTCCATTCAGATGAATTGTAGTTCACATTACACTCCACGACTCCTATAGGGTTTGAATTTCAGCTGCACATTGTGTTTGAACTGACCACAGGCCTTTTTGCTTGTGCAGTGCTTCCTTAATTTCTTTTTTTGTTCACTCCACTGAGCTATTCTTTTGTATCTCGTCTTTTTAACCATTTTGTAGCAGTTAGAGAGATCTGCTTGTATACAATAGATGATAAAACGAAATGAAAATATCTCGTTTTTGTTTTGTGCTGTGTACATGTATGTCGTAGCAAACTTTTCCAGTGTTACACAAATCCCTAACTTGCAGTTGTCCCAGGACAACGTAGAATTCACGGACCAAATCAGAAACAGTGGATTTTAGTCAAACTTTTGCTTACTGGAACCGTTATACCATCAACCCTTCCCTCACACATTCTGATAGTGATCGGAATTAAACAATTACAGCCACATCCGAATTCAAACCCCTACACTAGTCTTATAATGGACTTCAAAATGAAGTTATTACCTTATTTTAGTACTTCAGAAAATTATATGCCGCAACAGATTATTCTAACTTCCACATCATAATCCTTTAAGAGTTTCACATAATCTCTCTAAAACCATACATAAAACTTCATTTGGGGAAATCAGATGTGCTTTTTGAGGAAGGTGAGCATTAGCTGATTGAACTGGTCTGGAAATTGTTCTTGAGCAAAATGTGTTCCCTCTGGCATATACACAAGCTCCAAATCAGATGTAAACTCTTTCACCTTTCCACTGGTTATACTGTCCTCTATCCCTGGAAACTTTAGAAAGTAATCCTTCTCTGCAATTATAACAAGCACCGGAACCTTAACAAGTAGCTCTGTTATACCCATGTTATCTGACTTGGACCTGTCGAACACATGTAATAAACTCTAATAATTATCAAGTCTCCACTGCAACAAAACCCAGTTATCAGGAATTCAGGATTGTTTGTACTTACCTATATGTGATCTGCAATGCAGTCTGAAAACCTGTTCTCTCATATAAAGCACCATATGCTTTAAGATCTTCCTCAGAGAACCAAGGAGGAAGAGGTGTTGAGGGGTCAACCAAGTCCATGATCTCCTGGTTTTCGGCAGCTATTGGGATTTCACTACTGGAGAAAAGGATGTAAATATTACGAAAAACTGTTGTCCCATCAAAACGCCCAAAATCAGCTTCAGCCCTGCCTGGTTCCTATATAACATAGAGGTTGTCACTAGCTCAGAGCTATCCTACAAGTAAGTAAATGATAGTGAAGTGAATGAACTGTTTACATAAGCAAGTATTGCCTACTCGAAATCTTGAGATGTAGAACCCTTCCGGGAGGGATTCCGTGAAACTGGGACGACTTGAAGCTGGAATGTATGCCACTCCTAGTGTTACAACTCCCAAGATCCTATCTGGGTAAAGAAGAGCAAGTATATATGCTGGCCAACATCCATAATCTTTTGCCACAACAAAAACCTGTGTATATAATGCAAGGGTCACCGAGGAACATTGTTGCATTGTACTCGATCTGTTCTAGGAAACATCAAGATTTGGCTCACAAGTCACAAGCATAGCTAGCATCTATATGCTCTAAAATTCCTCAATATGCATACCCCTTTGCTTGATCAAACAAGAAGAGCTAATAAACAATTTAACTAACTTCATATATTCAAAATTAAGGCTAGGGAAGAAAAAGCCTAAATACAAAAAAAATTAATCTTCAAATTATGCTCCATTCCAAACACTTTAGAGATCCAATAAGCTAAAGAAATACAAATGAAATCAGTAAACGTAAACTTGGATTGAGGTGGTAGTTTGTTAATACCTTAGTAATAGAAAGGGCTTCAAGAATAGCAAGGACGTCACTGACAAGGTCACGGTAGGAAGCCTTGTCCGGTTCGGCCGGTAAGTCGGAAAGACCGTGTCCACGGTAGTCGGGGGTGATGGCCCGGAAACCGGCGTCAGCAGCAGCAATCATCTGGTGGCGCCAACTGTACCATATTTCTGGGAATCCGTGCAGGAACAAGACCACATTGGGACCTGAAACACAGTGATCGATCGACAAACTGAATAAGAGTTTGAAATCGAGTAATGAGGTGAAAGATGATTATGGGATTGCTGCTGACCTGTTCCGACGTCGGCGACGTGGAGCTTGAGGCCTTCCACGGTTATGAACTTGTGCTGGATTCGATCCATGGTCAGAGCAATTGAGAAAATGAAGACAGTGAAGTGCGGAGGTTTCAATAATGTCTTAGTTTAAGTAGAGCAGGGTGGTTAGGGTGTCGTTGTTCTTGCGTACTCATAGTTTTAATACTCGCTTATCTTTATATTAATTTGGAACATTAAATTATTACTTTTAATACTAATTAATCGTTATTATATTATTAACACGTTAAAATACCGATATTTTAAGTAATTGAGCATGTAAGACGTTGCCGACGATGATTTGTAGAATACGCAACGTGTTGACTAGTAGGGGAGTCGAATACGACTATTACCAATCCGAAATGAGGGTATTACAGTAAAAAAATGAGTCTTATATGACTCACTGTGGTATCCGCCAGGTCGATCATGTCCCCATTTTAATTACTAATTTTTGTAGGTAATGACTTATCGTTAAATGACTTTATGTGTTGCAGTGTTGCACGATATTAAGGACTTAGGAGTAAGTCTAAATCGGTAAGTTTAGGAACGAGAGGATCCATTTCTCAAATCATATTGTTTACCCGATCACACATCCATTTCTCCATCAGAATTAATAGTGAAGGGAGTTTTTTTTCTTTCCAAATTAACATTTCTCTTTCCTTAGAGTGACAATTCTATCATTTGAATTCCCACTTGCATTTCTCTCCTAGATTTTCTATTTCCAGGGTGTCAAACATTGACCAAATGAGTTGTGAGCAAAGAAATGAGGAATATGTAAGAAATGTAAATGATAAGAGAAATGTAAATGTGTGTGTGTGTGTGCGCGCATTTTAGTACATAATGCAATGCTCATCTGTCTCTAGCTAGCAACATGAACAAAAGAGTTCCACAACCAAGTTTTACAAGTTGCTTAAATCAACAACGGAAACCAAATTAGAAACAAACTTGACCAAAGTCTACAATTTTCTGGATATATACAAGCAGCCAAGCAGGTGAAGTAGCCAAATCAGATGAACCAAGCTCATCATGTTCAACTTCATTTCTGCTTGTAACCCAAAACAGAACTAAAGCAGGCTTCTTTATCATGTACCACATCTTAACAAAATCCAAGATCCCGACTTTTTCAAATGAATTTATATTAACTAAGAGAACAAGAAACCAAAATTGGTACCTTAGGAATGGCAAGGGCATCAAGAATTGCAAGGAGGTCATTGTCAAGATCAAGGAAGGTGGCCTTCTCTGGTTGTGGAGGAGGATCGGAGAGCCCATATCCACGGTAGTCGGGAGCGATGGCTCGGAACCCGGCGTTGGCCATAGCGATCATCTGGTGGCGCCACGTGTACCATATTTCCGGAAGCCGTGTAAAAACACGACCACGTTGGGGCCTGAAACACACAACCATGAGTGATTCTATGATGTTTAGAATGGAGAAAAAGAGGTAGAGGGGATCGGAGAGTTACCTGTTCCAATGTCGGCCACGTGGAGCTTCAGGCCGTCTACGGTAGTGATGTACTTGTGTTGGATTTGGTCCATGTTTGGAGGAAGAGATAGAGTGAAACAAAGAAAGTAGCAGTGTGTTTCACTTGAGTCGTACTGAATAAGAATACGCAAACTAATAGTCAACGTAGTTTTTTTGTGACTGAAAAGTCAACTTAGTTAACAAGTTGTCAACTTACAAAAAAAAATAGTTCAAGAATTTCACTTGAAAATGAAACAGATTTACTTTGATATTGAAATAAGGCACATGTTCATTTTCCTCATTACAATGGGAAAAATGTTATTAGAAGTTTGTCAATGGTTGTCTTGTAGATGATAATGGAACTCTATGGTCTTTCAATTTGATCATGAATATGAATATATGATTAGAGTTTATTTATGGAAAAATGTTATTCTGCTCTTTTTATTAGTCATCAGCAGTTCTCCACATGCTTGCACAAGTGCTGCAATATTGTTCTTTGGTAACCAGTGTGCCAAGTGCCTGCAAAATCATTATCAGGACTATAGTTTCTGAGGTTCCTAATTGTAGATTTCACTGATGCAGGAAAATAAAAACGGATGTTTTATTTTTTTCAGACCACTAAGGAAAAGGTCTTTCTCATATTTAGGAAAATCTCTTAATGGCAGATTCGCCTTATTTCAGTATCGGGGTAAAGCTATGTCAAGATCTCAGAACAGAAGAAGGAAGTTGGTATTCTTCCCTATCTTCTCTCTGGAAACTTGGACAATTTTTTTCATCTAATCAAATGTGCTTTCCGAGGAAGGTGAGGATGAGCTCATTTATCTGGTCAGGGAATTGTTCTTGAACAAAATGAGTTCCTTCAGGGAGAAACACAATCTCTAAATTGGCGACAAACTCTTTCATCTTTCCACTGTTTATGTAATCTGCTATCCCTGGAAATTTGAATGAATAATCCTTGTTCCCCATTATATTCAGCACTGGAACTTGAATAGTTGGATCAATGGTTATGCCCAAATCTTCTTTAATCACCCTGTCAATATGTAAAACAAGTAAAATCATTAAGTACTTGCAACATTTCTAGTTAAGAGGTGTAGAACTACTTTCAAATGCTTGGTTTGATCATTTCATATCAATGTCGTTTACCAACAACTGTCTAATGTGCGAAGTGACTAATGGTAGGAGTAATAACAATGCACATTTGATAGTATTTGACAAGCGCTGCAAGTGCTTTTAGATACTCAACGGAAGATGTATCATAAATTGCATCCAATTACCTATATGGAACTCGCAGTGCAGTTCGGAAACCTGATCTCTCATACAGCTTCCCATATGCTTCAAGATCTTCCTCAGTAAACCATGGGGGAAGAGGTGTAGATGAGTCCACCATGTCCATGATCTCCTGGTTTTCTGCAGCTATTGGAAGTTCACTTCTTGAGAAAAGGATGTAAACATTCCGAACAACTGTTTTTGCATCAAGTCGTCCAAAATCAGCTTCTGCCCGGCCAGGTTCCTATAATAGAGGTCGGACTTTCAATACAACCAAGCCATGGTGGTGCACATATTGAATAGATGAAAACAGTGACCAAACAGTGAATCCCTAGCTACCTGCCATCTGTTGATGTAAAAACCTTCAGGGAGGGATTCGTCGTACACGGAACGACTTGTTGGTGGTCTGTATGGAGCTCCTAATGTTACAACTCCTGAGACCCTTTCCGGGTGTAGAAGGGCAAACAAGTATGCCGATCGGGATCCAAAATCTTTTCCAACTAGGAAAACCTACGTAAACCCACATATTAGTATTTTACAGTGTTTTTATCACATTGTATGATGACATGTTGCAGACTAAGAAACACAATTAAACAGTGTAGAAGTCTACGCATTCCAAGCAACTCTTTTATTAGACTAAAGTCTGCAGTTTTATGGTACCGTGCTTTGGACGAGTAAATTATAAAATTCATAGGAGTTTATAAATAATGATATTTTAAAATTTATTAATCCGAAATTTTTTAATTGCGAATTATACTGTTTGGTTATATTTATGTGGAATTTGAAATTTGTGATAGATTAAGAAAGTTTAAAATAAATTGAAGAGGACATATAAAAAGGAGTATTTTTTTTGTTGGAAAGATAATTGAGCCTATAAAGAATTTGAAAATGACACTTATTTTGTAGGGAATTTAAACAACGAATCTATTATTTTATTTTTCCACACAAATTTATAATTTTCAATTTATAATTGCCAAACGAGAAAATTGTCTTCTGAAATTATAAAATCCTCACTTTTAATTAAAATATCTTTTTTTTTCTTCGTGTCCAAACACACCAATGATATCAAAACAAGTACTTTTAGAGTTTAGAGGGGCTTGAATGTTCAAAACCAAAACATCAATCATATTAAAGGAATCATATTCATAATTTTATATTATCCATTTATTCCCACAATTCAAAGACAAAGTAGAGGTTTTGATCATGTACTAATCTTGAAGCAATCAAGATCCAAGGTCCCCAACAAGTAATTGCAAATTAAAAGAAAGAAATCAAACTGGTAATGTAATTCCTCGATCAATTACCTTGGGAATGGCTAAAGCATCGAGAATTCCAAGGAGGTCATTGATGAGGTCATGGAAGGTTGCCTTCTCTGGTTCGGGTGGCTGGTCGGAGAGTCCGTACCCGCGGTAGTCGGGCGCAATGGCCCGGAACCCTGCGGTGGCTGCGGCGATCATCTGGTGGCGCCATGAGTACCAGATTTCTGGGAATCCGTGCAGGAACACGACCACATTGGGACCTGAAAAACACGACCGGAAGTATTCGATGAGACCGAGAATAATAGCAACTACGGTGTAAAGGACGGTACTTTGATTGCATGGTTTTCAGGGATATGTTCTGACCGGTTCCGATGTCGGCGACGTGGAGGTTCAGGCCATGTACGGTTACGTACTTGTGCTGAATCTGGTCCATTTTCTGGTACAAACTTCAGAGAATAAGAGAGAAGTTGGGACAAATGGACTGATGGACTGGAGCCAAAAGAATATATTGGTCTTTGAACAGAGAATCTTGGGGATCGGACTGTAAGAATAGTCAAAATGCATATTCAGTAACCTTCAATTTAGGTGTGAAATTTATTCTGCTATCTAGGATTTGACCATAATGAAAATGTAGGAGTCTAATCGTCTATTACTAAATTTTTCTAATTAGGGTCGATTTTTTTTTCCATTCTCGTTCAAAGTCAAATTTGAGACGAGATAACTCAATCTAGATTCAAATTCCTAACGCGAATTAACTTTATTTAAATATTAATTTATTCGTGATAATTACTTAATTAGGAAGAGAAAATATTATTGACAAAGACTTTTGCGCATTCTATTGTTGATCCTATTAAATAAATTAACACTATTAAAATTTTATAATTATCATATTATCACTCATTTGGAATTCAGATACTTCGTGGGGAGAAATTATTATATACACCGACTACATATTTCACGTAGTGTACACCCTTAATGTTATTTGTTAATTTTTTACCGAGATTGTTTTTGATTGGTTCTTATTTGTAAATACACTTTTGTTATTTTCAGTGCGTACATGTTAATTATACCATGATGTAATATAATTGGCTGGGTGCACCACATGACAGTGCACGTGGTGTGTCAGGTACACATAATAATTACTCCTCGGTAGAGATACTACCATATGACTATAAGCCATTTATTGATTACAAAACTGCCTAATTCGATTGTACAAAATTACATACTAAGATAGTCAAACTTCATCTCTGTTAATCAACGTACAAGGATGAGGGATCAAATGTGCTTTCCGAGGAAGGTGAGGATGAGCTCATTAACCTGTGCAGGTGATTGTTCTTGAACAAAATGTGTACCTTCCGGCAGAGATACAATCTCCAAATCAGGTACAAAGTCACTCAACTTTCCACTGTTTATGTAATGTTCTATCCCTGGAAATTTCAGCAGGCAATCATTGTTTCCCATTATAAATAGCACTGGAACTCTAACGATTGAGTCAGTTGTGCCCCCCAAATCGTGTGTGGATGCCCTGTCAATTTATGAAACTAATTAAGTTGGATCAGAAAATCACTAAAGACTTGTAACTTTGTCTAGTACTCTAGCTAACAGGCCGGGTACGTTTTCACTAATTTCAAACGCTATATCTCTGATCATTTCAGATCAGTGTCCTTAACATCAACTGTCTATAGTATGGAAGGTGAAAGTGTAAAGTCTTTTAGAAGCACACACAAGCTAGCTAGCTCTTTCGATGTTATACTTGGAAATTGGTGCTATAATTAAGTAGATTGTAAGATCAGTTACACTACGTACCTATATGGCATTTGCAAAGCAGTTCGGAAACCCGATTTTTCGTACAAATTTCCATACGCTTCAAGATCTTCCTCAGTGAACCAAGGGGGAAGAGGTGTCGACGAGTCCACCAAGTCCATGATCTCTTGGTTTTCTGCAGCTATTGGTAATTCACTTCTTGAGAAAAGGATGTAAACATTTCGAACAACTGTTTTTGCATCAAAGCGTCCAAAATCAGCTTCAGCCCTGCCAGGTTCCTATGATAGAGCCCAAAATTACATCGCAAGCAACTGAAGCAAGTCATGGTATAGTGAAGACATTGAACATATAACATGACAAAATTAATCCTTACTCGCCATCTGTTAATGTAGAAACCTTCAGGGAGGTCTTTATTGTATGGAGAACTAGTTGATGGTGGCCTGTATGGAACTCCAATTGTTACAACTCCCAACACCTTTTCTGGGTGCAGAAGGGCGAATAAGTATGCCGGTCGAAAATCCTTTCCGACAAGGAAGACCTATATCAACTGCATTAGATCAGCGACAGATGAACATGTTACACTGTTACATCAATTTGAGATTCTATATATTAGGATCATTTGCACTTGGTTGCTCTATGCCTCTAGTAACAAACACAACCAGAGTTCTACTTCTATAGGAAATTGGCTGAAATAGTCATAAGCTCGTAACTAACACAGAGAAAAAGGTAGCATCCATCAACAAATTGAACACAACCAAGATGCGACAAGAACCTACCCTATGAAGATTCAAACTTTAACTATATAAAAGCACTCAACAAACAAATTGGAGTTCCCATAATCCCAATCTAGAGATCGACATAAGAGGAATGGACAAATCAGTACTGCAAATTCTTAGTCAGAGTAGTAGTACTTTTCTATGGTACGTACGGTGGTACCTTAGGGATAGCAAGAGCATCAAGAATTCCAAGGATATCATTGATGAGGTCATGGGAGGAGGTCTTCTCGGGTTCGGGTGGAAGGTCGGAAAGTCCGTAACCCCGGTAGTCCGGCGCAATAGACCGGAACCCGGCGTTGGCTACAGCGATCATCTGGTGGCGCCATGAGTACCATATCTCTGGGAAGCCATGCAGGAACACGACCACGTTGGGACCTGAAAAATACGATCAGACTACTATCTAGGAAGAACGTTAACTAACTAAATGAGCAACAGTACTTGATTGCATGGTTTTCCGGGAGTGCTGACCTGTTCCGATGTCGACGACGTGGAGCTTAAGGCCTTGGACGGTTACGTACTTGTGCTCAATTTGGTCCATTTCTGATACAAGGTTCAGGGAATCAAGAGACTCAGTTCCGACAATGCAGTATAGAATTTGGGACCCGATCAAATTCAAAGTCAATGGGTGATTTTGCCTTTATCTCATTCTAATTCTTTAAGAATAGATAAATGTATTAGCTAAGCTAATTAGCTCCCGTTTGGCTGTTTCGACGTTATGCCTGTTTTCCAATGACATTAGCTCTATGAACTTTTTTTTTTAATCAAAATCAAAATATCATAGAACTCTATGATTTTTACAAGCTCCATGATATATTTTGAAAAACTAGGATCGGAAAATGCATCTATGGTCGTATGAAATATGTCACTCATCACTTCACCACTTCACCACTTCACTCTAAGACTAGTTGCTAAAACAAATTTGATAAGTCCAGAATTTTGCTAAAACAAAATTTTTCTTATTTTCTGTATTCTCTAACGACATGTCGTTCCATTCACAGATGGTGGTCGGTGGATTACGTTAGATTTTGCTGAGCCAGGTTACAAATTGTAAGACGGTAAACATGTTTCTTTCATCTTCAAAAGCCGAAGACAGCAACTCCTGATCTCACGGTGACCGTGTTCTGGGCATCCCCAGCTGACATCAGCAAAACCCTTATCAGGTAAAGCCTCCAATCTCCCCCCAATCTCTTGTCTTTAGGGTTTATGCTGATTCATCCAGAAGAAAAGAAGATGAGTTTTCATTGTTATCAAAAGTTTCAAGCTTGAAAATTTCTGGGTTCTGTCTTGTTGGGTTTGAAAGCGCTTGTAGATCTAGATCCGCTTGGGATCCAATTTCTGAAGCTTTCAAGTTTTTGAGTTTGATAAAGATTAAAACTTTGTATTGTGTTTTGCAATAGTTGGTGCTTGAATGATTTGGAACCTAAAATTTGAGATAAATCTGCATATGTATATAGGTCAGAATTGCTGGGGTTTGTTTGAAATGTGAGTGCTTTTGGTGGAGGGTAGTTTAGTATGGTATTAGAATTAGAGATGTTTATCTGTTTTTGGGTTATGTTTTCGATTTTGAGCTGTAAATTTTGGGGGATTTCTAGTCGTTCTGTCAAGGGCATTGATATAGTGGATGCAGATTTTTATGAAACATTCTCATCTATTCAGGAAGTGTACTTTTTGTTATGTGATTGCATGTATGATTAGGGTAACTTACTCTTTGTAGCTTTGTGCTTAATGTAAAGTTTTAGTTTAAATAGATATTAAATGAGAAGTTCGTATAATGAAGACAGATATCTGCTTTCGATAGTACTGATTCCAGTGTGTTATTCAACCGTGTGTAAAACATCAAAGAATTCAGAGAGGGACGACAAATAATGGCGGATTTGGATGATTTGCTCTTGGAGGCTGCAGGAAGAACAAGTTCAGGGCGGAAAAGCCGGCACTCGCATCCATCTTCAAAGAGAAGACATGATGATTCGTATTCGGATGGTGGAAGTGACTCTAGGGGTGATGACTCTGATGATGGTCGTGGTTATGCGAGTAGGAAACCCTCTGGATCTCAAGTTCCTTTGAAGAAGCGACTGGACCCTTCAGAAGTAGATGATGAACATGGCAGCCAGGAATACGGTGATTATAATGATAGTGGTTCTGATCGTGGAGGTGAGAGCAACGAATCTGATGTTGGCAGTGATCTCTACAAGGATGAAGATGACAGGCGAAAGCTTGCGGAAATGTCTGAACTTCAAAGAGAGCTCATTCTTTCTGATAGAGCACAGAAGAAAGATGATAAGAGTCTTAAGGAGAAATTCAGACCAAAATGGGATAAAGGAAAGGCTACAAAGTCCAGGAAAGTGACTCCACCTCTCCCATCCTCTCGAGTTCGCTCGTCAGCTAGATCAGCTGACAGGGCAGCTGCCAAAGATGATGCCTTGAATGAGTTACGAGCAAAACGTTTGAAACAGCAAGACCCTGAGGCTCACCGTAAATTGAGAGATGCATCTAGAGGAATTGTGGGGAGTAGGAATTTCTCACACACCAACAAGAAGTCTTTCTCTGCTGTCGGTCGGAGTAGCTCTAGTCAAAGTGACAGTGAAAGTCGGTCTCATAGTGATGATGAAGGGTCAAGTGCAGATGAAGCTATTGACAGTGATGATGAAAGGGGCAATCAGGGACTAACATTCGAAGATATTAAGGAAATTACCATTCGAAGGTCAAGACTTGCAAAGTGGCTTATGGAACCGTTCTTTGAAGAATTGATCGTGGGTTGCTTTGTACGGGTTGGAATTGGGAAGACTAAGTCTGGGCGTCCCATCTACAGACTGTGCTCAGTCCGTAATGTTGATTCTTCAGATCCTGATCGGCAGTACAAACTAGAGAACAAAACCACACACAAGTATCTGAATGTGGTTTGGGGCAATGAAAACTCAGCTGCTCGGTGGCAGATGGCTATGATTTCAGACTCTTTACCTCTGGAGGAAGAGTATGATCAGTGGGTTAGAGAGGTAGAGAAAAATGGTGGTCGCTTGCCAAGCAAAGAGGATGTGTTGGAAAAAAAGGAAGCCATAAAAAAAACCAATACATTTGTGTACTCAGCTGAAACTGTGAAGCAGATGATACAGGAGAAAAAATCTGCTTCATCAAGGCCAATGAACATTGCGCTTGAGAAGGACCGGTTGAGGAGGGAATTAGAAATTGCACAAAGCAAGCATGATGATGCAGAGGTGGAAAGGATCAAAGCAAGACTTCAGCAGTTGGATGCACGGCGACAATCACAGGGGAAAGATAGCAAGGCTGTTAGGCTTGCTGAGATGAACAGGAAGAATAGAGTTGATAATTTCAAGAATGCCTCAGGACTAAAACCTGTGAAAACTGGGTTAAAAGCTGGGGAGGCTGGTTATGATCCTTTCTCGAGGAGATGGACGAGATCAAGAAATTACTATGTCTCAAAGCCTGATGAACAAAAAGATGATGCCGAGGCAAATGCTGCTGCTGCTGCTGCTGAGGCATTGGCAGAGGTGGAGACTAATGGAACAGGAGGGATAGTAGCAGTACGAGCTGGCTTGGTAGCCACAGCGGCAGCCTTGGAAGCTGCAGCAGGTGCTGGGAAGTTGATTGATACGATGGCTCCTGTTGATCAAGGAACCTCGTCAAATCCATTGCACAATTTTGAGCTGCCGATCTCGTTGGCCACTCTTCAGAAGTTTGGTGGGCCACAAGGTGCTCAAGAAGGATTTATGGCAAGAAAACAAAGGATAGAAGCAACAGTTGGTTGCCGAGTACCAGAGGATGATGGGAGGAGGCACGCATTGACGCTTACAGTTAGTGACTACAAGAGAAGAAGAGGGCTTCTCTGAAATGGAAATGTCGCTGCTCTAGCCAAACTGTCATGAAACAAGGCACACCAGCTTTCTCTGCAAAAACTGAATTGGTGTTGCTTTGCGAAGGTAAAGCTTCTTCTTTGAAGTTTAAGCTATATGAATCACATCTGTTCATGTGGTAGTGTATACTAGTATTTGTTGGTTCTTTGTATTTCCTGGTATGTACAATTCTGGTTGTTATATCTGTTTTAGTTTGTTGTATGATTTATTTAGTTGTGACTTGAGAGATAGCTCTCTACTTGCAGGATTGTGTCTGGTTGCCCCAGTAAGTTTATTGTGTTTGTATCCTTTCTCTTCGCAATGTTTACTGGTTTCTGTTATTGGCCTAGAACATTTCAGTTTTAAGCATTTCCAAGACTGCGTTGGTTGAACTGAGATGGTAGTAATATGTAAATATATTGCATTGACTATGAACTCTAGTAGCCAAATCATCATGTCAGTCTGATATTATAGTCTTCAAAGGAGTAGAAAGACTGGGTATTCTAGCGGGGCAGGTGCGTCCACCCATCTACGAAATGCCACAGCAGAACATGGTTCATGCCTTTAGAACTAGATTTCCAATCTCTGAGCATATTGAAGGTCTTGAAATCCAGAATTGATATATGGCTTGTTCAAATCTGCGTTTTGGTCGATCTGCCTGGTCTTGTTCAGGTTGCCGTCTTGAAACATTCCATGGTCACTTACTTTCACCTCGGTCTGCCATTCCTGGAAAATAATGTTATGCCATCTATTGACAAATCCCAAATATAGAGTCCTAGAGACAAAAGGATTACTAGGCAATTAAGCACAAAGAACGAGGGTTTCTAATTGGATCAGGAAAGTAAGTACATAGAAGCGAATTGGGAGGTACTTATAACCCACCATAACGTGAAGTTTTCTCCTGATCATGAACGCAGACTCTTCATTCCCAAAAGAAAAACCCTTTATCTTCAATCAAACGAAACCACGACGAAACTGGGTTGTTCTAACTCAAAAGGCAGTTCGAAGTTCGAACCTTTTACTATCTCAATCTTCACGTAAATTGTTAAATTCTCAGCTCCGCTATTATAAACCCTAGCTATCCTCTTTGTTTCTAACCCTAATCTTCAACCTCAAGATGTCAACCGATTTGCTGCTAAAGCCGACGTGCGACGTCCGGGGATGTGGATCGACTTCTGACTTGTATGGAAGCAACTGTAATCACATGACTCTGTGCTTCTCATGCGGCAAGACCATGGCTGAGAACAAAGCCAAATGCCATCAATGCGACGCCATTGTCACTCGCTTGATTCGAGAGTACAATGTTCGGCAGGAAAGTACTACCAGCAGCAAGAACTACATTGGCAAATTTGGGAATGGTTTGCCAAACTTTTCGAAAACGAAGATTCCTTCTCAGGATAAGTGGTCTCTTCGTAAGGATGTTCAAGACTCAAGAAAGACTAAGGATGAGGAGGGACCTAAAACCTGGATCTTGGATGAACAAAGGGGCCAGTCTCGGTATCAAGGGCATCGAGAAGGTGCACAGTGTGGAAGTTACTACCTACTCATGAGGCAAGGAAAGGAATTCTCGGCTGCTCCGGCTGGTTCTTGGTTCAACTTCAACAAGGCTGCACAATATAAGCAACTTACTCTAGAGGAAGCGGAAGAGAAGATGGACAATAGGCAGATGAGTAATCGAGATGGAAATAAGAGATGGAGTATGAAACTTGGAAAAGGACCTGAAGAAGTTACTGGGATGATGACGGTGGTGGTGAAGGGAAGTTCTCCAATCATGAGGAAGAAGAGACAACAAGGAAAACATATAACTTTGGAATTGACAAAAAAGGAGGATATGTTGATGAGGATAATCATCATGAAGTTGCAAGTGAAGATGAGGACTTGCATGATGATGGTAGTGACAAGGGTAGTGATTGGGAGCACGAAGAACTCTTCAGTGATGATGATGAGGCTGTAGGTAATCCTGATGAAAGAGAAGATTTCGAACATGAGGCTCCAGCTCCTCCGGTAACTAAGCAGGATGAAGATGGTAATGAAGAGGAGGTCGGGCTTAGCGAATCCGGGAAAGAGTTGAAGAAGCTACTCAGGAGAAGTCGTGGCCTGAATGGTATTGATGGAGAGGAAGAGAAAAATGAAGACGATGATGATGATGATGAGAATGATATGCCTGAGCATATTGGCTCACCAAAGCAGAAGGAAAAGAGGAAATTAGATGTTGATGATGTTAATAAGGCATTTAACACTACTGCATCAAAGAAGATGAAGACAGAAAATGAACAAAAATCATCTGTCACTGCAGAGAAGCCAGTTGCTCCTGAGATTGGTGTGCTTACTCCATCGATGAACACTGGTTCTGTTACTAGTCCTGTATCCGAGGAACAAATTAGGGCTTTGTGCAAAAGTCAGCAATCCCGTTACATGATTTTATCGAAAACTTCTTCCCGGAAAGACGCAAATATTCCAAAGAGCAGAAGGATGCTTTTCTCGTAAAGAGAAGAAGAACGGGATCAGCTACGTTGTATTGAAAAGGAAGTAAATTATTCTACTCTCACAAATCACATATCGGATTTAGATTTGTTCAATAAAGGTAGCATTGTAAAGACAGGTTTTTTCTTCACTAGACATAAGAATTCTGAATCAAGTTGTTTCTCAATTTCTTCTCTAGTCATCTTGGTCCTTCTGTAACATTGAGCAGAGAGTTTCGTTAGACATCTTTATCGTCTTCTAATGTAGCCTATTCCTTTCACATGAAAACCTTGGATATAAACCACCATACATATAGCGAGATACATCCCGCCAGTAACTATCTGATTTTTTTTCTTTTTGAACGGGTAACTAACTGATTTTATTCAGTGCATTATCACTTACAACCTTTACATGTTCCAAATTTGTGCCTCTTTAACGTATTATCTTTCTTCAAATGTAATTGACAAAAATGTAAATCTTCTACCCGGATGATCATTACATAATATTCTCTAAACAATCGAGGTTGTACATAGTATAGAACTGTTCATTAATCACATTGATGCCCACTATTAGAAGCGAGCCTATAAGATATTATACGAGACATGCATTATTTCTTAAGAAAATTAGTGTAACACAAAAATAATCTTAAATGTAGCTGATTGGTTTGTAGGCCCTTGTTTCATTTTCTGAAAGACAAGTGCAAAAATCACACTTGGGCCAATCCAAAGTGTTCAAAAAAAAAAAACGAGTGACTTTTAACCGAAAATTCTAGTATATATTAATGTATATGTTATACATCCAACATTCGACGGTCGATATTGTTTTATGAGTGGGGTCAAAAAAATAATATATGTTATCCAACGTTAGATGTATGATATATAACATACATTGATACATAATAGATTAATCTGACTTTAACATCCTTTCACATATTTTTGGTTCCCAATGCCCATTTCAATCCCAAAAGATTTCAACTTGAGCTATTCTGTTTGGCGCTCTCCAATCTACTCTGCAACTCCCTCATTCAGATTCCCAACTACTCTGTCGCACCCAAAGAACCAAGACCCTCCCACCAAACCAAACCCAACACGATCATCATGCCTGTCTCTATTGAACCCCCTAAACTTTTCACTCCCCTCTTTTTCTTCCCCACCCAACTCCGAGACTTGAAAAGATCAGCACTTTGTGTTCCTTACAACTTACCCAGTTCTCTTCTTGCTCTGTTTCTCATTCTCCTTTTGGTCTACAACAGCTTCCGTATCTTCTGCATCACTCTCCCTTTTCCCGCCAAACCCCCGCCGGAGCCCGCCTTTTTCTCGCCGCCAAATATCGCCGGGTACTCCTTATTTCGGGCCCCTCCGTTTCGTTCTTCTTCACCATCAACGAAGCTTCATTCCTCTTCTGTCATGTATGTTGTGAAGGAGAACGCACCCATGTTCCTGAAGAGCTCTAGCCATTTGGCCTCTCTGCAAAACCCAACAAGCTCATTCATTCCCTTCTCGAAATTCAAGTCTCAGAGGCCAAGAAAGTTCGGAAAACACAAGCGCAAGCATAAAGCCGGACCAGTTGAGATGAAGCTGCCTCTGTTTCGGAGTCAGTTCCCAACAAGAATGAAAGTGTTCTTCAGTGGAAACTCTTCTGGTTCTCCTTGCAAAACCAGGTTTTTCATGACGTGGATTTCATCAAAGACTCTTGGAAACAGGGAATTGTTGGCTATGGAGAGTGTGTTCAAATCCCACCCGAATGCTTGTTTGGTCATAGTCTCGAAGTCCTTGGATTCGGACAAGGGACTTCAAGTCCTAAAGCCGTTTTCGGATTCGGGTTTTCGAGTAATGGCAATTGCTCCTGATTTTGATTACTTGTTCCACAATACTCCAGCTGAGGCTTGGTTTTTGGGGTTGAGGAAAGGCAGTGTGAGACCTGGTGGAGTCTCAATTGGACAGAACCTCTCCAATGTGCTTAGGCTTGCTTTGTTGTACAAGTATGGTGGGATTTACTTGGATACTGACGTTATAGTTTTGAGAAGTTTGTCAAAGATGAAAAATGTGATTGGGGCTCAGACACTTGATCTCCAAACAGGTCATTGGAGCCGATTGAACAATGCCGTGTTGGTTTTCGACAAGAATCATCCATTGCTCTTCAAGTTCATTCAGGAATTTGCCCTGACTTTTGATGGTAACAAATGGGGTCACAATGGACCTTACTTGGTTTCAAGGGTGGTTTCAAGGATCAATGAAACACCAAACCCTGGTTTCAACTTTACTGTGCTAACTCCCTCAGCATTTTACCCGGTGAATTGGAGTCGAATTCGGAGTATTTTTGGTGGTCCGAAAGATGAAGTTCACTCGAAATGGCTGCTTACAAAGTTGGAGCACATTCGTTCTCGTAGCTTCGCATTGCACTTGTGGAATAGTCAGAGTAGAAGATTGAAGGTTCAGAAGGGCAGCATTATTGATCACATAATGTCAGATTTTACCATCTGTTACAATTCTTCTTCTGCAGTTTCAAGTTTGTCATTATAGAAGAAGGTTCACGTACACTTGTGTAGTCACTTGTCTTAAGTAATGTTTTTAATGGTTGTTCTTGTATATGGATACAGTAGTGATGATTGAGAAAGGAATAAGAGCAGATAAGATTTCATTTTCACTCTATTTCTTTGTACATTCTTCCATGTTGATCTTCAAGAAGATTATAAGGCCGGCCCTTTAAGTTGGAGAATGCAAAGAAATTTGGTTCAATTATTAAATTGATGTAATTTTGCATGACATAAGGGGAATCTTGATGGAGATGTCAAGGCAATATGATAATGTTTGATGGGGATTGTTCTCCAACAAATTACGTATTAGAATTTTATAACCGCTCATTGAGAATTTGAGATTACATTATTGTGAAAGTGAGACACATGCTTCCAATCAATGTAGGGTACCTACTTTTCTGGTCATATCATATTACCATCTGCATTTCCTTATGGTTCCTAGTGTTGGAGAATTAATCCATAAGATACCAAATATGAAACCTTCAGCATTTTTTCACCATTCTGTCATGTATGCTTTGAGGATGTGGAAATCACCAAGCATTTTTGGTGGTCTATCTAAAATGAGCAAGCTTGGTTAGGTAGGTCTCATTGTTCTTGCTCCTCAAGTCATTGTAATTTGTAGAGAGCAAAACAACTGAAAGAGGGCAAAATATATGCCGTATGGCCCGTATATCAAGCTTATTCTCCACGATATTTCATATCAGAGAAAGATAAA
Source organism: Argentina anserina (assembly GCF_933775445.1). Classification (NCBI taxonomy): domain Eukaryota; kingdom Viridiplantae; phylum Streptophyta; class Magnoliopsida; order Rosales; family Rosaceae; genus Argentina; species Argentina anserina. The sequence goes on along the minus strand of NC_065874.1, from coordinate 2,066,191 downwards.
ATAAGACACTAGTGTTCCATCAAGTCATTGACTTCATGCATCTTTTATTCCCCTGTTTGTTAATTTCTTAATTAGATGGAATACCAATTCCACCAGAGTGTTCATATCTTAATATTCTAGCTCATAAAATGTCCTCAGATATACCTCTCTGAAGCTTAATTAATTTGATGCGTGATGTGAAAGTGGGTCTGTCTGAAGCATTACTAATTGGATCCAAATCTTTGTAACATGGAGTCTGAATCATTACATGTTGTTTGCTGTTAATTTTAGTAATGACCACATGTTTATGACTTACGAAATTCCATTTATATGATGCATTTAAAGGATTCACATCCAGGCTTTTAGACTTCTTCTTTGTATTAGGACCAGTACTCGTGAAGACCTTCATGGTGAATTAGGATTGGTAGCTTTTGTAGATCTTGAATCTGCTTGGCTACATAAGAATGGTTTAATTTTGGGACCAAATTTGACCCCAAGACAAAACCAACCCTCGAAATTTATGAATGTTTGAGTATCTATAGCAATTGGGGAGTGTCCTTATCCTTATACTGTATGTGTTGCTCTCCTACAAGTGCCCTATACGCATGTGTTGATTGTGTTCTTTCATTTTCAACGAACCCAACAAACTCATCTTTCAAGTCTTTCACAAACAGTGAGATGAGTGTGCTTGTACCCCGAAAATAACATGTTGAAACTATGGCGATCGGATATTTCCTTTGTCCTTGTATCGTGCAAGTTGTTCGAATACATGTTATCTAGATATGTTATCAACTCACCAATGGAACTTTCAACAAACAAAGAGATAAATGTAAAATATACGTATATAATCAGAAGACTTTACAATGTTTTGGTCTGAGTTCTTGGATATGGTCTATTAAGTTTCTTGAGGGTTGCAATAGTTAGCATAACTTGGAATACAAGTAGAAAGAATTCCACACTGGAAGGGTTGAGACAATTTTAGAGGTTCAGTCATTACAATAGTAATGCAGTATGCTTAATGAGCAATATGATTTTACAGTGATCAATTGATTAAGATAACATAATGCAGCGAGATGTGAAATGCAGAGTAAGAAGATCAATAAATTGTATCTCGTTTGTGTTTGTTTGTGATATGTGCAATGGCTACATTTCACAGATGAATCAGTATTATGCTCAACCAATTTGGCCATACAGAGAAGTATAATATGCCACACATCCTTCGGCACTCATTCTTTCTGCATCAGACGCTGAGCATCTCCCATTTCTACTTCACTTCCTTGCCACTCCTCTTCGTAATGGAAAACCATTTCGATTTCTTCTAATGACTTCCCTTTTGTTTCCGGAACACATGTATGGACAAAGGCAACCGAGAGAGCTGAGATCACTGCAAAAATGAAGAAGGTTCCTGCTACTGTAATTGCTTGAGACACTGAGAGAAATGACATGGTAATCACACCACTGCTAACCCTACTACCAACTGCCCCAAGCGCGGATGCTTGAGCTCGAAGTCTTAGAGGGAATATTTCAGAAGACAAGACCCAACAAACCGGGCCAATTCCAACTGAGAAGAACGCAACATTTCCACACACAGCTAGTATTGACAATCCAATTCCAAGTTTTCCATTTCCAAGAAAAGCCAGTGCAAGGCTCAAACCAAGTAAGCAAATAGTCATTCCTATAGTGCTCACGTAAAGCAAAGGCTTTCTCCCCACTTTGTCAATAAGAAAGATAGCTACCAAGATGAACAGAGTCTTTGTAAGTCCAACAATGACAGTTGCAGCAAGAAGTTGAGTGTTGCCTTTAATCCCTGCATTCTTAAAAATTGTGGGACTATAATACACAGTTGCATCAATGCCTGTGATCTGTTGGAAACATTGGATTCCACAACCTGTAATCAGCATTCGTCGAACTGGGGGAGAAGGATTCAGAATCTCGCGCCATATAGCCTTTCTTTCATTATTCTCAGCATTTGCCATCCCTGCAGCAGCTAGCTGTATTTCTGCCAATCTCTCCTCAACTTCTTTTTCGCTATCATTTGTCTTGATCAAAACTATTCTTGCCTCTTCAATCCTGTTCTGCATAACTAACCACCTTGGGGATTCAGGGATCACAAAAAGAGCAAATCCAAGAAAGACCGAAGGTATGATTCCCACACCAAGCATCACCCTCCAGCTTATATGCACTGGAAGCCCAGAGAAAGCATAATTTGATATGTATCCAAGAAGGATGCCTAGATTTATGAAGATCTCAGGAAATGAAGTGAGAGAACCCCTAGCTACTGAAGGTGAGATTTCAGCAATATATACAGGTGCAATCATAACCCCAAATCCTATACCAATCCCAGCAAAGAGCCTACCAATCATCAATACTTCATAAGAAGGCGCAAATGCCATTACAGCTGCACCTGTCTGAAAGATAAAGGCTGCAAATGCAATAGTCCATTTTCGACCAATGGCATCAGATGTTTTTCCACCAGCTAAACTACCCAGTAGGGAGATTATGCTCAAAATCCCAACAAGAAGTTCTTGTTGTACATCTGTGATTTTTAAGTCCTCCTGAATGAAGAGAATAGCTCCACTCATAACACCAACATCTGCATTGTGAATTTGTGATCAATACACATTGCACGTGAACACAGGTGAAGATTGATTTGAATGTTCCCCTCATACAATTCCAAGATCAAACCAAAAGAAAAGAGAGAATAATTTAACTGCATATTCCTTAAGGACGCTAACTTTCATAGCTAAAATCAGTATCTTTAATGCATTATGGTAATCTCAAGTGTTGAACAAGTTTTCAAAAATAAGATTGCTTAGTGACACTTCAACTTCTTTACTGAAATTTGTGAACCCAACACTAATGAAACTTAAATGATCTACATATTCAGCTTCAGATGGATCATTTCAACTGTATTCACTAAATAGACTCCTGCAAAAACAAAAACAAGAACAGAAAGGCTTGTAACATTTTATACTTAAAAGTCCTAAATTTCATGTCACTTGCAGAACAATGCACTTTATTCTTATCACAACTCGCAAGTTACACAAATGACCTCAATCTCTATGTAATATACACTTGTCTGGTGACTAAGAAATAGCCAAATTAGCAGATCAAGCTGGAACATAAGATTAAATGCAATATGGGTTTCAAGGAATTAAGCAAATCAAGCCAAGAAACACAGGTGAGATAGAATCAAATACCAACCATATCCAAGAAGCACAGAATTGAGAGAAGCAAAGATGGCGCAAGCAAACACATATTTTCTTGTATCCCGACTCTCCTTTAAGAACGGGCCATCTTCTTCTTCATCTTCAGTGGCCTCAGACCTCATTCTCTTGTACTTGTTCTTGCTCCCGATTTGAAACTCCGACGAGTCGGAACCAAACACTCCATTATGATCGGCATTCGTGTTTTCCTCAATGCCCATACTAAACCCTTTTCCCTCCAAAACTTTGCTGGAAGAGAACGTGGGGATCTTTCTGGGACCTGAGTCGACTCAGTTTTAGAGACTTGGGAAAGTTTTTCTTAGATCTGAAACAGAGGATGGTACGAGAAAAGAGTACAAATGCGGCAAGAACTGGAGGCGGGATCCACTGAATGACAGTCAAGGATTGCGCGTCATTGTGTCCCTTTCCTTTTTAAATTTCTAAGGTTGAAAAGAGAAACTCAGAAACCAAATTTCACGTCCAATAATAAATAAAAGTAATTAGGATAATAGAGGTACAAGATTTCGACACTAAGGTTTAAAATTTGATGTATGAATACACGTTTTTGAGATGTTGATTGTATACAAATACGTTGCATATCATGTTTTAGTCAGTTAAATTTGTCAACCCTAATCGCAGAATATATACATTTTTGAGAAAAGCTAATGATTATTAATTGATGCTAGCTTTACTCAAGTTTCTTTCAAGCATTGTGTGTTGACTGTTAAGAGAGGTTATCTATTCTTCAGATTTAGGATATAGTTTTAGTGATAGAGTTGTGAGCAATTATGTACCTCGATAACAATCTGAATTCAAGAGTTCATTCTTTTAATATTGTTAATTTAAGGTGTGTCAATATATCACCTCCATTTAATATTTTTTTCATAAGAAAATGGAGCTAAAATTTACGCTTTATTTTACAATCTATACTTCATGTTTATTTTTCTAAGTAACTTGAATTTTGTCTTTACTCACTCAAATTTATATTTTTAAAATTCTTTTAATTAAATGAAGAAAGTTTTGTATTGGAGTGTGAAAATTTCAGCTCATTGTCATAGTCCATCTTAACTAAGAGGCTAGAGCTCTAGTAGCCCATTTACAACGCCAGGGTGAAAACCCAAACTGCAATCTCCAATATGGGCCAAATCAAGGCCCAACAAAGCTTAGCTCTCATAAAATCCAATCCCCATTACCATCCTCAGATTAAATTTCCTTCTCACACTGAGAATCCCCTCTTCGATTCGATTCGGAAACCCCAATACGCCATGACCGCCGAGACGCTCACGCTGCCTCCTAACGGCGCCGTCGTCGCCAACGGCGATCTGAAGCCGCTCTCCAGCGGAGCCAACGGCGCCGCTGCCAAGAAATCTAGGGAGAGCGAACGGCGCCGTCGGAGGCGAAAGCAGAAGAAGAACCGCAAAGCTTCTCAGGCCACCGCCAGTGATGCCAGCGACGGCGATGATGTGAAGGAGAACAACGATCCTCAACAGGTTCGCTTTCCCTGCCTCCGTCTCGTAACTGTTGTTGAGTTGATAAATTTAGCTGTGGAAGTCGATTTCTAGGGTTTTGCTCTGATTTGGTTGCAATTAGGGTTTTGTGCTCAATAGTTTAGCTTAGTATAAGCTTGAATCATGCTGGAATACTTCACCTGATTTATATACAGAAATCGAAATTGTTAGGCCTTGGTTTACCAGCTTTCGTGTGCATCACATTATTTTGTATAAGCAAAATGGTGCTTACTGTAGATAGTTGTGTTCATAAGTTGCTCGGTTTGTTCTTCGACACTGTTTGTCTTGAAATTTTCGTAGTTCATTGCGTACTGTTTGGAGATTTATCCTTAGTAACTTGTTGTTTGTAGCGCTGGCACTTGTACTTAACTTGTCAATGTATTTAATCTTATAATAAAGGTTGATCGTTGTATCTTTTGTATTTACTTTGTAGGTTGTTGAGCAAGTTGAAATTGAATATGTTCCGGAGAAAGCCGAGCTGAATGAAGACATGGATGAGGAGTTCAGAAAAATTTTCGAGAAATTCACGTTCAAGAATGCTGAGGGTGTTGAGGTAATAATAGGCATATTGGCTCTTATAACTAATCTATCAATGTATCATTACCATATGGTCTTCCCTACTAAGATATTCTGTGATTCATTTATTTCTTTTATGCGTTCAGGAGGAAAAGAAAGATGAGTCTCAAGAAGGTGCCGCAAAGAAAAAGGCTGATTCAGATTCTGAAGAGGAAGAACAAGAGAATGAACAAAAAGAGAAAGGTGTTTCAAACAAGAAGAAAAAGGTTTGTAATAGTAATTTTCTTTTCCAGTTATTCTGATCAATATATTAGCTGAGGGCTTGAGGCTAATAAAAATATTGTCATATATCAGCTTCAACGTCGAATGAAGATTGCAGAATTGAAACAGATCTGTGCAAGGCCGGATGTTGTAGAGGTATGCATGATGTTCCTATAACTCCTTTTGCATTTCATTTTTCTTTTTGGTCCATCTGTAGAACAGCTTTGATATTAAGATTGTTTAATTGTCTATATTTATAGGTGTGGGATGCAACTGCAGCTGACCCCAAACTGCTGGTGTTTTTGAAATCATACCGGAATACTGTACCGGTGCCAAGGCATTGGTGCCAGAAAAGGAAGTTTTTACAGGTTAGTGATACGCTGTCATGCTAAAACTAGTGAATGTGGATGCATGATTATTGGGTATGATTAGCATGAGGGGATTAGGGAATAAGGTGTGGGAAAGATCACGTCGATGAGGTTTCTCTTATTTGTATACATGTGCTTCTTGCAGGGGAGCGGCTGTGGCTACCTTGGAGCCTGGACTTGTAGGTGTTTGATTAAAGGCACCCTTGAATTTATCTTTTTTATTTGCATCTGCTAGTGTGATTGGGGATGTAGGCATAAGTAGGGCCATATTTTGGGGAATTTCTTAGCATATCATACATTTTTTATTCAATCTAAAGGTGCTGATGTATTTACTTTGAACTTTCAGATGTCTTCCTATAATGCTTAGTGCTCCAGCGTTCTTCTATAACTTTAGCATATTAGATGCTGATTGAGTGAAGTATTATCCTTTTTGCTGGTATCTCATGAAACTGTATTGATTTTGCAGGGTAAACGTGGTATCGAGAAGCAACCATTTCAGCTTCCTGATTTCATCGCTAAAACTGGAATTGAGAAAATTAGACAGGTACTGGTCATGAGATTCGGGTAACCTATTTGCTTCTTATGTTGAATGAGTTGTCTGCATAGGGCTTCTAGTATGAAATAAAATGTTTTCAGAGTAGTTATGAACGATGCCACTCGAGATGAGACTTCTGCAGATCAAAATTTTTTTTTGTACAAATTGAAGCAATCGTGCATAGTGAAGATTTTAAATTTTAAATTGCATTTTTAGTGACATATATAGGCTGCAAATTATACAATTAGGCAACTTCGTTGTACATTGTAGAATATAATTTTTTTTTTTTTGCTGATCCTTTCTTTATCTGGTTGGGGTGAACTTCTTAAAGACACTGATTTTGCTACTACTTCTCTACTGCAGGCGTACATTGAAAAAGAAGACAGTAAGAAGTTGAAGCAAAAGCAACGAGAACGTATGCAGCCAAAGATGGGTAAAATGGATATAGATTATCAGGTTTGCTTCTTTTATACTTTGCATTAAGTTTTGGACTCTTATTTCACTACTCTATGTAATGTTCTATTCATGAGACTTTCTGTCTTTTAGGTTCTGCATGATGCCTTTTTCAAGTACCAGACTAAGCCAAAGCTCACCACACTTGGTGATCTGTACCATGAAGGAAAAGAATTTGAGGTATTATTCTTGCTTTGAATAAAATTTGCTTCAGTGACATTTTGTGTTATTAACAAATTTTCCTTGTCAATAAAGTATCTATGCATAGCCAAGTTATTGATGAAACTCAGATATTTCCTTTATCAATAATCGTACTATATTTCTTTTTGAGGTGCAATCTCACGTATTGATGTTGTTACCCCGTTTTAATTAGGTAAAATTGAGGGAGATGAAACCAGGCATGTTGTCACATGAACTGAAAGAAGCTCTTGGTATGCCAGATGGTGCTCCTCCGCCATGGCTCATTAATATGCAGGTGAAACTGCAAATATCTTTTGTTCTTCCTTTAGCTCTGGTTTTTGAACTGTATGTTATTGCTTGATATTGTCTTAACTGTTGTATCTTCTTCCAGAGATATGGTCCTCCTCCATCATATCCACATTTGAAAATCCCAGGACTCAATGCTCCAATCCCAGCCGGTGCTAGCTTTGGTTATCATCCAGGTGGCTGGGGAAAGCCTCCTGTTGATGAAGTAAGTTCGTTTTCCAAGTTTTTGGCATTTATATTGTATGTATATGATTTGAACTTCTTTATTCAATCATTGGTTTTTATTGTTAAGTAATCTAATTTTCTTTGGTTTCTTAATAGTATGGCCAACCGCTGTATGGAGACGTTTTTGGTGTTCAGCAACAAGATCAGCCAAATTATGAGGTATGGTTTCATATCAAGACAATCAGCTCATGAGACTGCCAACTATGAAGTAGTTACTTTGCACTACCTTGTAGCGTTTGCATGTTATATGAGAATAAAATTAATTTTTCCTTATGAAATTTAGGAAGAGCCAGTTGATAAGACAAAGCATTGGGGTGATTTGGAGGAAGAGGAAGAGGAAGAAGAGGACGAGGAGGAGGAGGAGGAAGAGGAACAACTGATGGAGGATGAAGATATAGACGATGGTTTTAAATCGGTAGACACCACCACAACGTAAGTGTTTTAGCCCTGTTTTTATTAAGTTTTGATTTTATTTTGTGAGATTCCATTGTGTAGTTTCAAATGCTGTTATTTTTTCTCTTAAGATCTTCTTGCACTCAAGGTGATATTCCGAGTTTTTTCATTTTTTATAAACAAGCTTCCACACTTGCATTTCAGTACTCCCACTGGCGTTGAGACACCTGATGTCATGGAGCTTCGCAAGATCCAGAGAAAGGAGCCGGAAAGACCTTTATACCAAGTAAGAAGAATTATAGTCCTTCTTTCAGTCTATTAACATTTTTATTTGCTTTTCTAATTGTTCTTCTGCTTGGGTTGCAAAGGTACTGGAAGAGAAAGAAGAAAAAATTGGTTCAGGGACATTGCTTGGGACGTCTCACACATATGTTGTTGGTAGTGGAACACAAGACAAAGCAGGAGCTAAAAGGGTGGATCTACTCAGAGCTCAGAAAGCAGACAGAGTGGACGTGACTCTCCAACCTGAAGAGTTGGAAGCTATGGAGAACGTCTTGCCTGAAAAGTAAGTGAAACTCAAGGTTCAAATTTATGTACTCTGCCTTTTATCACAAGAACCGGTTTGACTTGTAATAATTGTTACAGGTATGAACAAGCAAGGGAGGAGGAGAAGCTGCGTAATCAGCGAGAGGATTTCAGCGACTTGGTTGTGGAGGTTTGTACCTAATCTGTATACCTACCTTTTTGTTTAATGAATTTTGGGTTATGTTTGAAATATTCTTATTGGATTTTTATTTTGTACTTCTGTAGCATGAGAAGAAGAGGAAGCGTAAGCAGGATAAGGAAGGGAAATCCAGCAAAAAGAAAGGAGGAGATTTTAAGTTTTAGGGTTGTTCAGGTTGCCATGACATGAGAGACTTGAGGTCAAATCTAGTTTTGCAAGAAACCAAGCGAGATGTTGAGATACTGGCTCAGTGTTTGAATCCTAGTTGTATTGGATACTTGGATAGTATTAACAATGTGATATTAACCTTTGGTGTATAATCTTTGTTTATCAGTCATTCACTAATATTCACTTTTCTGCACCTATGTTTCTGCACACTTGTATCGATTCAGAGCAAGTTCAGTTTGCATGTTTATATCTTGCCCCCATTTACATTCTGTACTGAAATTTGAATCAACTCTTGGTTCTTTCTGCCAACACAAACCGTTGAAGAAGCTGGAAAAGATGGGGCAAATCCAACAAGAGAACAGGAAATCTATATAGGTGTATACGCCTAAACAAACTCCGCTAGGTTTTCCTGCACACAAAATCCATCGTGAACAATTGTTCTATGCATTTAGATCACACTATCGATCTTAGGCCATAGGAATCACATGTATAAGGTTATGTCAAACCCTAATCTGACGAAATTAGTCGGCTCAATTATTCTAGGAAAATCTAATCTACACTTCTAATAACGTTGTTACCATGTACCCTAGCTTCTAATGTTCTAGGTAAGTGATAAACAATCAATGGACCCATCACCCGCCTCCCTCTAGCAACCCACTATAGCATTAGCGACCTAAGTCAAATATAGTACCTATACTGCTCACATTTTCTGCACTCATTTCCGGTGTGTCACAATTGCTTATTTGACCCAATTGACTATAGTAGACGTCCCTTGACCATGAAAGTTCTATGCATCTACATATCTGAAGCAAATTAAACACGCTTTCTATTCAGCTTTGAGGTCATATATAAAACATGAATAAGTAGACGCTGCAACTAGCTACTGGTTTCATATTCAATTCCTTATTCATACATTCAGATTTATGAATCATGATTGCTGACTAGCTAACAACTGGTTTGGTTTTCAAAAATAGTTAAAATTAATCAAAGTCTTAATTATTTGATTAATGTTGCATATCCAGATCGATTAATATCTGATCGTCCATGTTTATGTCTTCTACATCTGGGACCATCAATCAAACCTGGTCCAGCTTCAAGGACCCTCCATCAGCTCATATATATGGTGACTCGTGGGGCAATCATTTTGGACCCTTCCTAATCCTCCCTCACATGGAAATTAATAATAATTAACCAGTGAGATTATATAATTAGTGTGGTGATAATGATAGTAAAGAATAAAACAAAGGGTTGGCATGCACGCGTTTCCCATCTATATTTTAAGCTTTGCTGTAATTCTCTTTGCATTCTGGTCTGTGAGATTGAATATTTTTATCGAATCTGGAATGGGGTATATCAGTATATGTATATGATGGCTTGGCTTCGTTTTCTTTGGTCACCTTATTCAGAGTTTCAGACAATCTTCTTTGCTTCTTGATTTTTTAGAGTTTATTCGTTTACGACAGACATTCTGATTCCGTCGTATCCTTTTGGGAATTACGTAGAACACGAACCTTTACCTAACCAACATATCGAAGAACAAGTTCTTCACGTATATATTTATTTTCAATTCCATTCCCACACTGTGAGTCTCTGATCACAAGCAATCTTAGCAAACATGGGAATATATATTTGCTATCTACCTACAAATTCTATATATTCATGCAGGACAGGGTGTGCCCTAATTATATATGTGCACGTGGCTCTCGTGGCCGGCCGGCCGGCCGGTCCTAATTTGTGTGACGGCAAACTTCAAGCCACTCATTATATCCACTCGCGATCGATCAATACTAAGAACTATATATTAATTCCATCCACATCAAGCCGAAATTGAAGATTGTTTGAAGATTTTCAGATGTCTTTGATCCAGAGCAACAATTTTACTTGTCTCTAATCATAATCGAACAATAAACGGGTCTCTAGAATTCGAAATCGCTAAACTTCTTAGATTCTAGTTAAGTGTATCAACACAAATTTGATAGTGATAGATAACCTCAAAACTACATCTATAGATCATGGATCTATAGTCTACACTTATTTCCAATCCAAAGTATATATATGGTGTCGATTTCATTGAAGAAAATCTGGAAATACGCTGAGTTTTGTTTCGTAGATTTTGCATGGTGCATGCATGGATGTGACGGGGATAAAACGCCAAGATACGTAACGTGTAATCACATGTACACAGGGCCATAAGTGAACGAGGATCATCGATCTCCATTGTAGGGTTTACCCTTAACTGGTAGCCACGTGATGGTGATTGCACTGTTCATTGGTATCCCTACAAATTTGGGGTCTACCCGCCACCCCTTATACTTACCCAGTTCTTCACAAAACTACACTACACAAGACGAGCAAGCTAGGTAAGCTACCTAGCCCCTGGAGCGTAGTACATGTACTTTTATTCCTTGATAAGTTGATATGTCCATAACGTCCCTTCTAACTCCAAAATTATAATCACTGATGATGGTTCCAGAACTATATATATGTCCAATATATCACGTCAATCCATTCATATATTGTCTTCGTAACAATAATATGACATAAGTTCATTTTAAAGTTACACAATATATAAAGTTATGAACAGAATTATCGCTTATACGGCTAAATGCCTAAATGCTTATACGGCAAAATTTCGTCAAATTACTCAAATATGAACACAATTTATTTATATGTTGGATTTTGAAAGATCTTTGATTCATTTATCGTGTTGTCTAATTGTAAAACATGTAATATCTTGAAGTATATGATGAACTTTGAGGTTAGTCACTAAAATATAATTTAGGATGAAATAACTCAAGAAGTTTACCTTTAGAGAAAACCTGATATAAGTACATGCAGACGTAGTATATGTTCTTTTTACATAGCCAACGCTACAAAGCACTATCAATGGTGTTGAAGCAGCCACATGTCGCCAACCCACCATGACCTTCATGGTTAAGTAATTCTCTTTCTCATTTCCCATCCTTCTTCTCCACGTTGGTTTTAGTCTTATTACTTAAGTAGCTTCCTCTTTCTCTCTATAAATTGCTGGGAGCATGCTACTATTGATTGTCACCTATAAGCTTTGCATAATTATATTAGGGTTGCCAGCCACCACCTCATCTTCAACCGTAAGTACCAAACCCCACATACATCAATCACAGACTATCTTGGACCATACAAAAGCTTTCATAAGAAATTTCCGATCATCATCATCATATATCTCTCAATACACTCCTGTGTTAATTAACACTAATATTCCTTTCACTTGATATTAAAGAAATGCTCCTCACTTCACACCAGCTTCCTTGCCATTTCGTTGCAGCACCTGAGACTCGCTGGCTTATAAGCAATATTTACCTCGTTCTCTTCCGATCGCTTTATCTTCTTCACCCTCGTTCCAAGGGCTAGAATTCTTCATCTAGATCACAAATCCATACGTACAGGGGTATTCGCTCAGATCGTCCATCTTAAACTCGTCCCCATAAGCTTCGGGTTTTGATCAAGGTGTTTGGTTTAGGAGATGGGATTGAGTACTAAACAGGTTAGCAGTGATGGCTTGGATTGGAGCCAGAGCTTGTTGCAAGCACAAAGCTTTGAGCTGCCAAAAGCTCCTGTGGCGAGGCGGCAGCAGCAACAAAACCAGGAGCAACCGGAACAGTTGAAGTGTCCGAGGTGTGAATCAACCAACACAAAGTTCTGTTACTACAACAACTACAACAAGACTCAGCCTAGGCACTTCTGCAGAGCTTGCAAGAGGCACTGGACCAAAGGCGGAACGCTGCGCAACGTCCCTGTTGGTGGCCATGGCCGGAAAAACAAGCGCACCAGGAAGCCAAACTCTAGCGTCCCCGCCGCCAAAACCACCACAAACGGTGCTTGTACTATTGCCACGTCGACTAGGGTCAGCAATACCAACTTGGCATTTGATCGAACTTACGGTGTGCAAAGGGTTAGCCACTTGGGAATTGATGGAGAGCAAAGGCTCAACTCGAATATGGGAGTTCTTCTTCCTCAACAGGGTTTAATCACCTCAAGTGAATTGGATAACCATATATTTTCATCGTCATCAGTTTTATGTACTACTATTCCTTTTAATTTTCTCCAAGCTGGTAGAGCTCAAGTACTGACCTATCCCTTCTCAAGCTCCAGTACTTCAAGTTCCTTCGACACAATCTCAACTTCTTTTCAATCCCCAAATGTTTGCTACGCGCAAGAATTCAAATCAATGGAGGAGCCAACCATCACAAGCATCATGCCATCAGCAAACATCACAATCCCGCAGGCTCATAATTCAGGCGTCGGCATGTACACGTCAAACGACTGGAACTGGGAGGACATTGAAACCCTTGTTTCTACTGATCTCAATGTGCCATGGGATGAATCTGATATGAACCCTTGAAAGGGTATTATTTACTTAACCACTCTAATTAGTTAGTGGGTGTCTATAGAGGTTATTTTTTCTATTTGAATTGGGTTGGGTGTGTATCAAACAGTGTCTTTCTATGTTATTATCAATTATGTATTTTGTGCTATGATCTTGATCTTCATGTGATCATGATTTTCTGGTACTTCATTTATTTCACTCACTCTCAATCTTGTAATTTCTACAGAGAGATGTAGACTGTTTGAAGCTGACTTCAAGGCTACTAATTTAGATTTGTCCCTTTTGTAACTATAATAACATTGTATTTTTGCTCGTACGTTCATTTTTTTTAATTAGCTTGTTGAAACTTGAAATCTACACAAATGAATTTGATTTAATTTGAGACACCCTTAGTGCTTTGTGATATATGGAAGATGACACAAAATGGGGTCTTGTACAGCAAGTGACTGACAGAATGTGATGGAAGATTCTTGTGGATATACATGTATATTTTGGAGTACTTCCGGATCCTTACAGGGATTTGTTTGCCCATATCATATGGCCACTGGTTCGAAATTATTCTTTGCTTCTAGTCCCGACAGAATGTTTTGGGTGTAAAGTAATTGCCAAAATATGTTGTTGTTAATTTATGTTCTAATAGAAATGTTGAAAATGTATGACCATATTGTACAATTTGATGAACATTTCCCCCCACCTCACGTTGTCTTCCGTTCGTATCAGCCCGTCAATTATGTTTCAAGTTCCGAAAGTGGGGAATGCCCAGTTTTCAGTTCACGGAATAAGTAAAAGTAACGAGATCATTTCATTCAAACTCCTACATATGGTTCACCTGTAAAACTATATCACAAACTTGAACTAGAGTCGAGCCTGTTCCCTTGTAGTTTCACTGGATACTAGTAAATGAAGTACCCGAACCTATTTCAATAATTTCATGACTCTGAATGTAAGAACTAAGAATAGTCCTTACCATCTGGAAAAATTTGGGCCAAAACAAAAATTATAATCCAAAGCAAACAGTTATAACCAAGGGTTGTACCCATAAGCACGAGTCCAATAACAGAACGGTCAAAACTAGAGTAAAAATCTCCTACTAAACTTGATATCACACATTAAACCATCATCATATGTCCTGTTGCCTAAATCAGTAGATCATGAATGAAGAACATGTTACTCAATCAACTGCAATATTTGATTCAAAGGTGCTGCATCCTAACTCCGGTGTCTCTGGCGTAGTGAGCCTCTGCATCATTAGCCTTGGAGTAACTAGCATAGTAAAACTCAGAGACTATGCCTGTGAAGAGCACAAAGGCAGCGCCAGCCCCGAAGATCCCCTTCCTCAGTGTCTCACATGAAAGCTTTTCAGTAGCAAACTTAGTCCTGTACTTGGTGTGGTAGGCATTTCTCACTGAACCCGCAAGTAAGCACGCCTCAGCAATAAAGAAAAATACCCTGAAGATTCAATAAGATACACAGCAGTCAACTACTAGTCCAACATTGGTCTTTGGACAGACAAGCCAAGTTTAGAATAGTTAGAGGGTTCTAGTTGAAGGAGACTGCATATTATGAACAATGTAAAATTCTCAAAGCATGAACAATTTAGTTATTCAACTGAAAAGATGTGCAAAAACAAGAACATACCAGCTGGTAATGAATAGCACAATTGCCCATGACCTAGAACCACTTGGTCTCAGAGCCTTCCCACAGCACAAGCATCGACTGAAAATCATTAACAGAGCTTGACTTGTCAACAGGAGCAGAAATGCCCCAACACCTAAGCCAGTGGCAATGTCGGAGTCATACACACAGTAGCTGGAATTTCCATCTTTCTGGATCTTAAACTGCCAGCGAGAAATCAAAGAGCAATTAGGACCAGACATATATAGAAGAAAACTAATATATCGACTTGTATCACTGAAATTACACAAGACATTAAGTAACATTGTTCAACTAACAGGAGAAACCATTTATACTCGTATAGTTGTATCTTGTGAACGATTAGATCATGTATACCCCCAGTTCCCGTTAACATCGATTGAAATTTGAAAGTAAACTATGCCAACAATTCTAGACCATTGTCGAGGACAAACATATTTAAGATTCATCTCTTTACTTTCGACGTTTTCAGTATCCACTCCAGATTAATTCATAGTCTAATATTAACTACAACCTCTAGCTTCTTCTGTGTCCGTTCATGTAATTAAGAATCTTGCTAATGAATTAATCTTTTGTTGTTGGACAAATTGCGCGAGTTACTATCATTCACAAACATTAATTCAGATTCTAGACCAAATTTGGGGATATTTAAACTCCTTGTCACGGGTGCACCCACAATTTCTAAGTTTAGCTATTGAAATTATGAAAGAACATACTGTAAACAAAATACCAGATGTACCAGAAGGATACCAACTATACATCCCTTAGCCTCATCTAGATAACCCAATTTCCAAATTTCATAATTTATCCTAAAGTTGACCAAATTAGACCTGTAGTTTGATATTTACCCAATTTCAGACCAAATCCTATCTCCCTATTATTTTTGTCTGAATGCCAGCACCACCACACAGTCTCCCTCCCAAAACTTCCAAATAAAACCCCCCACAAAACACCCTTTTCACCAGTTAGAGTTCCACAATAAACAAAGAAACAAGCCCCCATCTTCCCAAACAAGCATCAAACCCAACAGACAAAACTGAAGCAAGAACACCCAAATGAATCCAATCCCTAATAATATAGAAACAGAAAGTGATAAGAGGAACTCACAGTAGACCTCCTCTGCTCAGCAGCCACAGCAAGAGCAAAAGCAATCAGATCAAGCACAAAAGTGACAGCCAAAACCAGCCTTGAAGCCATAGCTGATATTCTCCTTCCTTCGGATATATAACCACAAGCCCCACAAAACCAAAACCTCGCTATCAAACCCCAACACTAGACAAAGGTTAGGGATGAGAAATTTGATTGTAAATATAAAAGAAGATAGAACGCATAACGTTATAATCACATTTACTTTTTCACACGCTTCAGAGAATAATGTTTTTACTGTTCTACCACCCTTTTTTACTTCGTGGTGAATTAACCCTCGCTCCCGGGAAATTAGGAAAACCTACACTTTATTGTAAGAACTAAAAGAGGTTGGGAGGATCTTCATCCTCTCCGTTGTGTGTTGAATAGTTGTATCTTCTTGAAGAATTGTCTCTCTATATGTGAGATATCACATAGGCATAGAGAGATCAATATGGTGTTGACAGTCCTAAACTAGCATTGGTTATGCTTTTGGAATTCAGTATTTTCAACAGCCTCCGCCGCAAGTTGTTAATACTGTGCTTGATGACTTGTGTGGCACTATAAAATCTAGACTTGTAGTCATTAGTTAGCTCTTTTTGTGTTTGTTTGTTTGGGTCTTTTTGACCCCCTTGTATCAAAAAAAATAAAAGAGGTTGGGAAATTAAACTCTTTGGTTAGTATAGTTTACTAGCTGAAGGGATTTGGGCATGGCTGGTCTCTGGTATCTTGATTCCAAGTTTATCACCATCAAAATTGTTCCTCGTATAGTGATATCCACCATGAAAACCAATGAAAATATACTAAATTGAACGTAGGCCAAGTATTAAGAATACAGTAACTCAAAACAATTTTAAGTAACAAACATGCACTTAATTACTTGACCGCTACGTAATGGATGACAATCAGAATTGTCGCATCAGACTAGAGCATTTGGATTCTAACTCTTACCTAGATCTCCGCAAGTGCCAACTGATTCTATCCTTCTCAACCACAAAACATCTTGGTTATAACTGGATTAGTCATTTTACATTCCTTGGCACCAAAATCATCACTAGACTATTAACACATCTTTGACTCGTCCTCCCACAAATGAGTTGACGAAGATAACAATGATCTAGTGGTGACTTTGGTGCCAAGGTATGAAAAATTGCTACTATGATATTCTTCGTAAACTATAAAAGCTTGTACATATATATAATGGATGAACAAAAAAGAGATCAAGAAAGTATGATCCAGAGTGCGATTTAGTGGTGAATAACTAGAGATACGTATATATATAAACGATCTGCTTGTGTACTATGTTGTTAAGTTGTTAGGAGTATCTTTTAGTACACACATACTAGAGGCAGTACATTACTACATATTCATGTACAACTCTCCAGTACTTGTACTATGTACCATGCAAACTAACTGTTGGCTCTAAACACACTGATTGAAAATTTGGAATATTCTCACCAAAAAAAAATTGGAACACCGATGGGTCTCTTGCGACATGTCGTCTGGAGTTGTTCAAAGTGGGTGTGATTTTGACCAGTGTAGGTCACCTTGTTACAAGAAAGTCTCCCGTGCTTATCAACAAGACAACACTTGCATAAAAATGGAAGAGCAAAACGTAAGGCTGTGAATGTGATTTGTCATCAAATATCCAGTACCATACATATATAATTGTTCATATCTTCTTCTTCTTCATCCAAAAAGAGAAACCATGTCTATGAATCTGATTCCCCATTACTCAATCCCTTTGATCTATTACTCATTTGAGTCATTCCAAAACAAAACCTTAATTTCCTCAGTCCAAAATCGTACCAGAGCAACGCTCAACAAAGATCAAAATGTTGGCAACCACCAAGCTGCACTAAAACTCGACAGAAGAAATGTGCTTCTGGGTTTGGGAGGTTTAACCTTGGTTAATCATCCAAACCCTGCACGCGCGGCCGAGTCTAAGAAGCTGGTTCGGCTCACTGAGTTCCCGACAGCTTTAGACTCGGTGATCAGTGTGATGGTGCCGAGGCCGAGGAGGTCGAGGAGCAAGAAGGAAAAAGAAGAGGAAGAGGAGGTGCTGTCGATCGAAGGCATCGAATTTGTGGCGGATAAGCCTGTCAAGTTCGATGTGCATGTGAACGATGACGAGGATGATCTGAGTCGACCCGACGAGTCTCAGTTTGCGGGCAGCTTGGTGTTTCTGCCGCAGAGCAGGAAGAGGGTGAGGACTAGTTTGCACTTGGGGATAACGGACTTGTTGGATAATTTGGGAGCGGACGGTGATAGTAGTATTAAGGTGACTTTGGTGCCAAGGTATGTGCAACGACCTATTACCATTGGGAGGATCAAGATCGAGTATTTCGGTGCCTAGCTAGATGTTCATTGAGCTACTTGATCGTGCGCATATAAATGTATGAACATTTTGTCCTTGTTTTGTCAGAGCTAGTGACTCAAACTGTTATATATCTTTTTTTTTTAACAAACTCTTATATATCTTTTTTTTTTAATGAAAACCCTGATATATTACGATATGAATCTTGGATACGATTTTTCAAAACTAGAAAGATAATGATGTTCAAAAATTAAAAGTTCTGCCGACCTCTAAAATATCCCAAATTAAAAATTAAAGTCCAATACAATGACCAAAGTGGCAAAACACAACAACCAGTCAAATATTCAAAGGCTATATGGCCTCTCTTCATCGTTCTTACCCACACCAGATCGGTTCAACTCGATACCACCCTACAATCTCTCCCATCTTACAAAAGCAGTCTCGAAGTTCCTTGCGTTCGATCCCTAAAACTCGCTTTCTATTTAGAGGTTCTATCCAAGCAATTTCAAGTTCAAATAGTAATCGAAATGATGTCGATCATGATCAACGCTCAGTAGACAGATTCAAACTGGTAAGGAGAAACTTGCTAATCAGTGCGCTAGGATCAAAGATGAGCGAAATACCCCCGGCTTTCGGTGATTTAGAAATATTTGCTGCAGCCGAGTCCACGTCCAAGAAGCAAGTAGACCTTACTGAGTTCCCGATCACTTTGGACTCGGTGATCAGCGTCACGGTGCCGAGGCCAAAGAAGTGCCGGACAAAGGAGGAAAAGGAAGAGGAAGAGGAGGTGTTGGCGATTCAAGGGATAGAGTTTGTGGCTGATGAGTTGGTGAAGTTCGACGTGCATGTCAACGATGACGAAGACGATCTGAGTCGACCCGATAACTCGGAATTTGCTGGGAGCTTCGTGTATTTGCCGCATCGGAGGAAGACCGTGACGACGAGCATGAGGCTTGGGATAACAGACTTGTTGGACGATATGGGCGCTGACGGTGATGACAGTATCAAGGTGACTTTAGTGCCAAAGCATGTGAAACGACCTGTCACTATTGGGAAGATCAAGATCGAGTTTCTCAAATAGTTGGAGTCTATCCCTATGTTTGAGCCGTTGAGGTGCTTGATTTGAGTCTTACTTTCCAAATAATTGATGTAATAGCAAGCATATAACTCAATCAGTTAGTTTTCTGAAACAATCGGATCCAGTTGTAGGTTCTCAGATTTCTTGTTGGTCTCTTGATGTTTATAGGAAACTGGAAACCCCTGTTGCTCTTAATTTTCCCATGTTGTAACTTGTAATTCATGATATTAGAAAGATTCACAGTTATGATCGAAATCTTATATTCATATGCATGCTGATTCTTGACAATTAAATTAGTAATTAGAACTATGGCCGGATATAATTCGTAAAGCTATTACTTACGTAACTTCCAACTAGCTAGTCGTTACTTGCATGATGAGAAATCAAAGCGCTGTTGGATACACCCAATCAGCCTAGGCGCTAATATGCCCTACTCCCCGTTAATATATATATTAGTAATAGGAAAAGATGTCGGTGTCGCAATCACAAGTACCATATCAAATTATTTTGTCATATTATCGGTAATTACAATAATCATAAAATGTTATTTTGAATGAATGAAAAGACAATTATATCTTTGTTAATCAAACGGCTCTAAATTATTATTAAAAGAAATTGTAGTTTGTTTTTATATCATTTATTTTTTCAAAATACAATAAAAAATACGATATATACAAAGTATGTTTGAAATATATAGATATATATATATGTGTGTGTATGTGTGCGCGGGTGATATATATATATATATATATATATATATAATAATTTTCAGGTCTGGACGTCTGTACCTTAATAAGGTACGAATTCGCCGATTCTGGAGACGGCAGGCCGCAACGGCGGGGCGAACTAGCACAACTACACTCCCCACCTCCTGGCGATCCTGCCGGTGTCGGTTGAGTTCCCTCGGCGAACCACAACAGCCAGAATTGCGAAATTGCCAGAATTGCGAAATTGCCGGAATCTGCCCAGAAACTTGAGTTTTGCAGATTCTAGTCGTCGATGGAGCTCCGACCGGCACATACGGGATGAGAGGTGGGTAGCGCGGTTGTGCTGGTCTGCCGCGCCGTTGCGGCTACCGTCGCTAGAATCGGTGAATTCTTCATGTGCGGACGTCCGCATCTGAAACGGCATGTGTATATATATATATACAATCTTTATCCAAGAGTGAAGCTTCACTCTGAAAATTACAGAGTGAAGTTCCAATTTTGGCACACTTTTCGGTCAAATATTTTCACCATAAGCGATTCAATATTTAATTGCTATTCAAGATCATCTCTACAAAATTTCATCTAATTCAGACATCGTTAAGGTATTGAAATTAGATCAAATCAATGAATAAATTAAAACTGTTCAACGTGAACCATTCGTGTAAATCTCAATTTTGAAAGCTTAAACCATTGTCAAATTGAATGAAACTTTGTAGAGATGATCTTGAATAACATACCTAAATATTGAATCGCTTATGGTGAAAACATTTGACCAAAAAGTGTACCAAAATTAGAACTTCACTCTGTAATTTCCTAGTGAAGCTTCACTCTGGATAAGAACTGATATATATATATATATATATATATATATATGCGTGTGTGTATGGTGCATACATGATAATTGTATTAATTATTTATAGTCATTAATTAATCGTAAATATAAATTAATTAAATAAGAAAGTCATGAATCTTAACATATTTGTTACTAGAAAGATTATCATCGACATAATTGTATTAAATATAGTATTAAGAGTTTTTTGCACCAACAATGTCTCAACTCTTGGGTGACTGACAATATGGTACCCGAACTTACAAAGTGATCAAAGACATACCCAGACTCTATTTTTCGTATCTTCGTGGTACCTGGTTACAATTTCCATCACGTTCCCGTCAATGGCATCACGTGCCACGCACGAGACACATTACATCAGGGTTAAAAGTCTGATTTGTCCTCAGTTTGTCTCGTAACATGAGAATCACAACTTTTAAACCTGACATTTTGACTATCACTTGGATTTTTTTTCCCTCCAAAATTCTCTAAAGTATGAACTTTTCCCTCCAAAATTGACTGGAAAATGAACAATATCATAGGCAAATATAATTGTTCTCAAGCATAAAAGTAAAGTAAAACTCAAAGATTATCAATATCAACCGAATAAGTTCACAACCACATTCATTGCTCAATGGTCCACAAAAGAGAATGTTAACAAAAGAGAGCAATTACACCAACTGATTTTCACATAATTGAACTTGGTTGCTAATAAGTTAATAACATGCCTTAGAATCCCGCCCATTCAGATTCAGTTTGTGCCATTTTTGTTGCTGGGTTTTGGCTACTTTGAGTTTGAGGTACATATGTTGCTATTGCTTGTGAACTGGAAGCCCCTGCATTGCCTTGTTTAGCCTCCATGGTCTTTCGCTTGTTCCAAGCCTTCTTAGACTTAATGATCTGATCTTTCAAGCTTGTGCTACCCTTTGATGAAACTTTGGGTGCCTACATATAAAATCAGAACTATATCCATCACAACCACAAAAACCACAGTAACATAATTATGCATAATCACTTCACTAACTTTTCCTATCTAACTTCTATTCAGAACCAAATAATGTCATATTATGAATTCTTATATATGATCGAATCAAAAGGCATAGGATAAAATTCAATGCCAACTTTTCTCTTCTAACAACTTGCTATATAAGTAACTCGTACTCAAATCCTAACATTTAGATCATCAACTTAAATATTATCAAATCAAAAATGACAATTGCAATACATCAGACACCAAATGTAATTATATAACGAAAAAAATGGAGAAGGCACTCACATGGTAGGACATAAAATTAACATCATACAACCACAATCATAAAAACCAACATAATCACAAGATTAAAAACCAAACCTGCTGCCTTTTATCCCTCTTCCTAGTTTGCTGGGAACCTTTAAAACTGCCTTCTCCCTGCAATGACAAAAAAAATAAAAATAAATGTAGTCAAAGTATGATGATCAACAAACCAATAATTGATCCAGGTTTCAGATTACTCACTGGTTGTTTTGATGCTGCATTTTTTGCTTTAGTAATTGGGCACCCTTTTCGATTATGCCCTTTCTTAAAGCACACTTGACAAGTCATTCTTGTATATGTTCTAGGCATCCTTGTTGTGTTTGTTGTGTCAGGGGCTGGTGGAGGCTGCTTGTTCTACACCAACGGGATGTTTCCGTAGCTGAAGTTAAGATGCAAACAATGGGATGTTTCCTATTGCATATGCCGTAGCTGAAGTTGAGAGGGCAATTGCTCTCTTTTGTTAACATTCTCTTTTATGGACCATTGAGCAATGAATGTGGTTGTGAACTTATTCGGTTGATATTGATAATCTTTGAGTTTTACTTTACTTTTATGCTTGAGAACAATTATATTTGCCTATGATATTGTTCATTTTCCAGACAATTTTGGAGGGAAAAGTTCATACTTTAGAGAATTTTGGAGGGAAAAAAATCCAGATGATAGTCAAAATGTCAGGTTTTAAAGTTGTGATTCTCATGTTACGAGACAAACTGAGGACAAATCAGACTTTTAACCCTGATGTAATGTGTCTCGTGCGTGGCACGTGATGCCACTGACGGGAACGTGACGGAAATTGTAACCATGTACCACGAAGATACGAAAAATAGAGTCTGGGTATGTCTTTGATCACTTTGTAAGTTCGGGTACCATATTGCCAGTCACCCAAGAGTTGAGACACTGTTGGTGCAAAAAACTCCATTAGTAATATTACAACATACCCTTATTCAATAGGAGATGGGTAACAATTAATCAATTACAAACATATAAAGAATGATTGAAGAGCTAGATAGTGCACACTAATAAGCTTGGAGCAATATATGCTTTCTATGCTATATGAATATGGCATTCTGCACATTATTGTGAAAATAATGTGATCAGACCAATTAACGGACATGGATTGATTAATTCACTATTAAACACTTGAACACCATCACTCTGCATACATATTTTCCTTTAGGTGAGATCCATCACACTAATGTTTTTTTTATCAAAGGTTAAATCATTCACTTAAGAAGAATTACAATGATTTCGAGATCATAATCCTGCAGGGATATGATTAGTCTGCTAGATTTCATAAACAAAACCCGACTAGATTACAACGGGCCTAGCTAGACATAGAAACATAGCAGGACATGGACAATAAGACTAAAACTAGCAAGCATGGTTAATTATGAAGGGGAAGGCAATGAAGGCAAAGCCCATAACCCTTTTCCGCCAGAACCTCTGACAACTCAAACTGATGAAGCCAGCCCAGCCAAAGAGGCCCAGAACAGACATAAATGACAAGAAACAAGAGACACGGTCCCAGGGCCCAAGACAACAACCACAGCGCCGACGAAGCCATAGTCGCAGAGCGGCTACACCACCTTGCCATACGCCGAGCATAGCACCACCACACAAGGAGGTAGAAGATGCAACCCCCAACGGGAGAGGGGTGGGCACCCAGCCACAAAAGCAACCAGAACGCCTACCATTTCCAACTACAAAAGCGCATGAGGAAACACCTGTTGTAATATTTTAATTAAAACTCGCAAGTGCACAAATCGTCGATAGTATAGTGTGCGAGTACGAGGTCATTTTAACTAGAGATTGAGAATTGATTTGATCCTAACTTAATTGCTCTAAACTAAGAACATAGATTTTAAGTTTTCAAATAACAAATTATAAAAAAAAAAAAACAAGATAGAACCTAGGGTATTAGAATCAACCACTAACAATCATATTTATGTATCAATGCAACTAATGGATTCTTTTGTATCTCTAGATGACAATTCCCGTATCTAAGTCCATGTACGACTCTTAGACCATAGTTTTCCTTAAGTGTATAATACTCTCTAGGTACGCAGAGGTCGTATATCCTACCATGCAGTCTATACATGTACGACATAAATTTATCATAAAAGACTTATTACGTTCTACAAAACAAGAGAACCATGCAAACCATTATTTCAGGTACGACAATAATGTAATTCACAACTCTTAATCACAAGAAGGTAAGTTGAATCATATTGCAGGTACATCACAAATTCAGCTTCTAATTACTAGATGCAAAGCCCTAAGGTGATCAATCAAAGAACTTAAACATAAAGCATCAATTCAAATAGTGACTAAAAATTCATCATAAAGAAACTATAAATCCATCAATTAAAACATCAAACTACATAAACAATCTTGAAAGAGCATCATCCTAATCCTAGAAAAAGGTTTAACAAACAATGACTAAGAAAAACATAAAAAATAATAATAAAAGAATGAAATGGTGAAGATAGATGGATGGTCTCTGCTCCTTAGGCGTTTATATTGTGCTCTCGAGACCTCCTCCATATGAAATTTGTGCTCCCTTATATAGGAAAGATTATTTCTTATATTTGACTTCAATTTCCTTGTAAGATTTGGTTTCAGACTCCTAACTTGATATAGAATGAGAAAACCTTGAAATATCTTTTGTAAAAGTAGGAATCCATATAATATTTGCATCTCCATCTGAATCATTGACCTTGATGTATTGGAATTGAATGAACTTGGCAACACAACTTGAATTCTCCATAAATGTTAGCAAACCCGGGTAGATTTCAGCTCTAACCTCTCGTCACTCAAACGATCATAACTTCCTCTCAGAATATCGAAATCAAGATCCGTAAAATCCTTCAAAAAATAGACATCTGTAACTTTCTAATGGTATAAAGGTCATGGTCTGATTCGATCTGGAACTCCCACAGTAGCTCGGCACAAGCAAATTTTGACAATGAAGAATATAATTGTCATTTAATATTTGTTAGCTCATTTTAACTTTGTTTTTGCTCTTTTTGACACAAACCTATAAATACATTAAAATAACATAAATCAATCATAAGTTAGAGAATTAAACAAATAAATTAAGGATATGATGAATATAAATATAAGATAATGTGAGCACATCAACACCCACTGAGGGCAAGAGGGCCGCCGTTGAGTCGAGTCGCCGAAACAAGATCCGAACGACAACTTTATTCAACAACCAAATGCCACACAACCCTACAAATCCAAGAAAACTCGAGGAAACAAGATCAAACCCAAATGAATATAAGCAGTAGATCCATCTATGCCAAACCCAAATCGAGGAAATCTGAAGTATGGAAAGTGGATCTGCTGACAATCATCCGAGCCCGAGAACTCTGACGACTATGTAGATCTGAAAGGGCCCGATTCAAAACGTTGTGTGAAACCAAATCAGAAAAGAAAACAACCTCTCCCAAACTAAGATGCAGCGGCAGAGCCAACTGCACTTGGTCTGGAGAGAAAAGACGAAGGAAAGTTGGTCGTGGGCTGTTGGCGGTGGAGGTAGAGAGAACACCCAAAGGGAAAGAATGGTTAATTACTTCCATCACACTACTGTTAGAACTTGGAATAATAACTTTACAGTGTTTATAAATTATACAGATATATATATATATATATATATATCATGAATCAAACACAACACATACGATTGTCATATGACTGACAAGTAAATACCCAGAGATATAGGCTTATTGCCCGAGCTAATTTGTCTCCTAATTGCTGACTGCTTAAGCTTTTGCTCTTGCTCATGACCATATATAGTGGGGACTGGGTAACAGTGATATACATATTCTCTTACGCATAAGGTTGAAGCTAAGTACGTGATGGAGCTAAACTTTCGTCACATCACATAAGGGCTGCTTTTAGGAGGAAAAATCTTATTAATGTAAAAAAAAACTGCATTTGTGCTCATCAATTTCGATCATCATCATCTCAAATTTCATGTAGCATACGTTGAAGGTGGTGCGTGTGTGTCTGTGCTCGCAAATATGTAATGATTTCCCATATCGAAAACTCTTATGTACCGACTGTACCTAATGAGAAGTGAAGATCTTGTACCCAACTAACACACCAGAACTTGTAGGTAAACACGCTCCTATATGTATATATCACCTACCAAAGGCAGCATGCATTAATCAAAGAACCGGTTAAATAAAAAGTAAAAACGAAGAATATTCAGGATTACAATTTTTTTTTTTGGTCAAGGGATTACAATTTCTTAAGGTTTTTCTGACTCCACTCATAAAATAATATCGACCGTCCGATGTGAGATGTATACTAGAATTTTCCATGTACAAGGTGGGGATTAATAATTGAATATGATAAATTCAACGTCATGATAGTTTAGCAATCTCAATCATGAATTCATGATTGCGTTAACGGGCAATATATGCTAATTAATTGGTTGGTCTTCGAGACTTAATAACTCAACGTACGAAATTTTTATGTTCCATATCATCCATTGCCGCATCATGATTAAAACACCTTATTAATTATATTTTTCATAGAATATTTACGTACGAAAAAAATCAATTAATCAATTGCACCAAACATATATATCTTATGATCGACGTTGTGTATCATATAATGGTTTTGTATTGGTTCTGCAACTACACTTGGCCTTCGAAAGTGATACAATTCAGTTTTCAACGTGTTTTAATCCCGCTCACACAGTCACACATATCTCGTTCCTGTTTTGTTTGTTATCCTACAATATTCGAGTATGAAACTCGATCACTTTGGAATAATGGAGTAGGTGTCAAGCAAAAAGTAAGAATGCCAACGGGGCCAGGTAGTGCTGTTCTTGTATAGAATACTCTCTCAACAATCGCTGTTATCGATCACCTTGTTAATTCATATTCACTGTTGATCATACAGAATGGTCTAATGTGATGCTCATTGTTGCAGCAAAAGCAAAACTCATAGGTCATAGACATAAGCCATGGCTTCTCCTCCTCTACCACCCACTGCTAAGATATTCTGCCCCAACTCCACTTCGCATACCTCAACAGCTACCTTCAATCCTCTCTTCCCCAAGAAATCCCGACGACCTTCATTGGCCACAAACCCTAAGCAAGGCTTTGTATGCAAGGCAACAAAGAACAATGACCAAAATCATGACTGTATGGGAAAACTTGACAGGAGAAACATGCTCATTGGCTTGGGTGCTGGTGGTCTATATGGCACGGCAGGTCTCGAAACTAATCCTTTTGCATTTGCCGCACCTGTGCCACCGCCCGACCTAGCCACATGCGGTCCGGCGGACAAACCCGATGGTACAATTATTGACTGTTGCCCGCCAAACACGGCAAGTTCTGGTAAGAGCCTATTCTCCGAGAGCCTAATTCAAATTTGCTTACGTGTCTATCAATGATAGGTCAGCTAAGAATTAGATCCAGACAGTAGTTAAACTCTGAGACGTTAGAAAAAAAAGGTAAGTTGTGGAAGTGAAGGAGGGTAAGTCTGACTTGGACTTTACTCCCTTGATCACACGTGTGAAGTCGTCAAATTTGAGACTGGGGTGGGTAGGACTGTAGGAAGACTGTCTGAGGAACCCATTTTTGGGAAAATCTCAGAGCAGAGGTTGAAGAGCTTCTTCCGCAAAATGATGAGGGCCATATTTGAAGAGAAGAAATCCCCGAATTAAATCTTTTTTGGCATTCATGTTTGTTGTGTATACTTAATTCCATTATAATGGTGTCGGCGACTCCACCATTTGATGATTCCCATATCGAAAATCTCATATCGTAATCCTTTTCACTTGATTTCGGTAGCATAGGAGTGAGGTCGAATTCGTAAGCTTTTGAATTCGAGAAATTAGTGGAAGAATTGGGCTGGCATGAAGCTATATAGCTAGTCTTACCAATATGAGAATAGGTCGCCGGAGTTCTACAATTAAACATATCTGCCCCAATTTCGATTTAATTGAAAAATATAGGCATGTTTGATCGACCGGCAAGAATTCCAGAGCTCTGATGAGCTTCTCTAGCCTCCAATCGGTGAGCACAACTTATAATCTTGCCCCAGCTTGATTATACCCTCAATTTCTTAGATTGGAGCCTAATGGCGTTTCCCTCATTCTCTAGTTCGTTTACCTCATCAACTTTATATGCTTGAATTCGAAATTGGGTGAGTTTTGAATTAGGGTAATTTCTGATCGGTCGATTTCTGGTAATGGACAACTGATCCACAAGAACAATACTACACGTGACCAAATTTTTACCTTTGCCACTGATACCAGACGCCGTCTAAAAAAAGGCCTGGACTCACGGAGAGTAGGCGCATAATAGATGTTGCCGCCAAACACCACCACAATCATAGACTTCAAACTACCCGATCCGGGTCCTATACGCACTAGGCCGGCAGCCCAGAATGTCGCAAAGGACCTGCTATACTTGGCCAAATATAAAGAGGCAGTTGAGCTCGTGCGGGTCCTACCAGAAGATGACCCACGAAGCCTGGCCCAGCAAGCTATGGTCCACTGTTCGTATTGCGACGGCGGGTACCCTATGGCGGGGTTTTCCGACCTTGAAATCCAAGTCCACTTCTGCTGGCTCTTCTACCCTTGGCACCGTTGGTATCTCTACTTCCACGAGAAGATCATGGGCAAGCTCATCGATGATCCCACTTTCGCTCTTCCTTTCTGGAATTGGGACGCTCCGGCCGGCATGTATATCCCCTCCATTTTCACCGACCCCACCTCCTCTCTCTATGACCAATACCGGAACGCAGCGCATCAACCCCCTAAGATTCTAGACCTCAACTACGGTGGCACTGACGACGACACTGATGACAAGACTAGAATCAAAGAGAACCTCACCACCATGTACCAACAAATGATCTCTAAAGCAACTTCTCACCACCTCTTCTTCGGCGAGCCTTATAGGGCCGGCGACGACCCGAACCCCGGGGCCGGAAACATCGAGAGTATTCCACATAATAACATCCATCTTTGGACTGGAGATCCTACTCAAACTAATGGGGAGGACATGGGAACTTTCTGCTCAGCAGGAAGGGATCCTATCTTTTACTCTCACCATTCTAACGTAGACCGCATGTGGTCTCTCTACAAAGCGCGAGGTGGGACTGATATCACCAAAACCGATTGGCTTGACACCGGGTTTTTGTTCTACAATGAGAACAAGAACCTGGTCCGAGTCAAAGTCCGGGACTCGCTCGACGAGTCGAAACGTGGGTACAAGTACCAGGACGTGGACATACCGTGGCTGAAGTCAAAGCCTACGGCAAGGAAATCAAAGAATAAAAGGAAGGCGGCGGTTTCCTCCGCGCAGTTGACTTCGAAGTTCCCGGCCACGTTGAGTGAGACTATTAGTGTTGAGGTGGCGCGGCCTTCGGCGGCTAAGAGGACAGCGGCGGAGAAGGCGAAGGAGGAGGAGGTCTTGGTGATCAGTGGTATCGAGTTCGCCGGGAGCGGGATGTTGAAGGTTGATGTGTATGTGAATGATGATGCAGATGTGGTGAGCGGGAAGGACAAGGCAGAGTTTGCCCGGAGTTTTGTGCACGTGCCGCATAGGGCGAATAAGAAGCTCAAGACGACCTTGAGGTTGGGGATAACGAATTTACTGACCGATTTGGGGGCGGAGGAGGATAGTAGTGTGGTGGTGACACTGGTGCCGAAGTTTGGGAAAACGCCTATCACCAAAGGTGGATTCTTTTTTTTTTTAGAACATAATTGGTTTGGGTGATACCCAACCTAGAGAAGTCAAATTTGACATCAAAATCTCATGTTCAACACATCAATTCAAAATCAAAACTTGTGACCATAAGTTTCTATTGCAGAAGATAGATGACCTAAATAAAGCGAACCACAACTCTACGCCTTGATCGCAAACTTCCTCAAGGGGTAGTACATCTCCCTCTTCTTCTCACGTTCAGTCTTCAAAGAGGCCTGGTGCTTGGTGAGCCTTCGGCGAATGGCCCTGGTCTTCTTGGGACGAAGATTAAGAGGCAAGAGTTTCTTGTTCTTGTACACTTCTCTCAGAGCAGCCTTCTGCTTCTGTGAGATCACTGTCAACACCTGAGCAATCCCAAGCCTCACAACCTTGATCTTGGACAGCTTGTTGGGTGCTCCACCGGTGACCTTAGCGACGCGGAGGAGGGCGAGCTCGGCCTTGAGATCCTTGAGCTGGGCCAAGAGATCGGCCTTGGACTTCTGCCTTAGCTCGTGAACCTTGATTCTGGCCATTGCTGTGTGTCTGTGGAGCTCTGCAACGTCGGCTAATCTACCTGGTTAAAATGAAACCCTCCCCATAGGTGGATTCAAGATCGAGCTTATTGCTACCACATGATCAATTGATCATGTTTGATCGTTGATTATGCATGCATGCATGATGCATGGGTTGCATTCTTCAGCACTACTATTAATTCTTGCTTTGTACTATGTGAAGAATTGATCAGTTTCTTGTGTTGCTACTTGTAATCGACCACTGCTTCTTTTCAGTACTAGCGTTGATGAAGTAATTTTATAGGGAAAAATAATGCTATATAGTGAAATATTATAATTTTTGAAGTGTTGCACGATGAATCTACAAATTCTATCCATGAGTAACAGAAATTCTTATAACGTACTATAGGTAAGTAATATTGCAATGCGTGGTTATTGCCTTACAATTGATGCAAATACTTACATTTAAGCCCTCTTCTTGTCAAACTAGCTGGTTAAGAAGACATACCTCATAGCGCTAGCTCATGGTTTGCTTAGATCAAACAATGCGATATTGGTGTAGCAAGAATACAAGATATTTGGTATCAGGAACATCTGGCCGGTTAGTTTTAATCTGAGTCTTTTATAGATAAAACGAACTTATGCAGTACGTAAGTACGCTATATTATAGTACAGCTTGCGGAGTCGCGGAGATATGTAGTACATGCACCAGTGCAGATATAATTAGTTCAATGTGGGTCGAACTACATATCTAAGAGGCCTTTGGAGCCCTCATCAAACCTTCAAGTTACTGCACTTTGCACCACAAGCCCAAATTTGTCACTAATGATAAATCTTATCAAATGCAAAACCCCACAACAACTCTTTTGACTTGAGCTTCAATGGAAGACTTATGTAACCCCGAGGATATAGACTAAGGTCTAATTTCTCTGTTGGTTTCACATCAGATATAATCATAGCAATATATATACATGAAGATTAATTTGTGTTTATATTGTGGGAAAAAATGGGTTTGACTTGTCATGGAAGAAAAAAAGGCAATGAAGAATTAAAATATATATAAATCAACTACAAGAGGTCAAGAGCCTAACTTTCTATGAAACCTACTTTCCCACCCTACATAAATATATTTGGAGTAATATTATGAATCTAGAAACTTTTCTTCCCCGTAATATAAGATTAAGTTTATGTTATGCGCGCTGTCAGCGACTCAACATAGGTACATATAATAATTTTCCATAGGTTCTAGTGTTACAATTTACTTTGAATTCCCCTCTACTTTCTAATTTAGACAACGACGTATGGCTCAAAAGTAAACTTATTAGCTGGTTTAGTAGGAAGGTTAAAAAAAAAAGGAAGGTTGATCGATATGCTCTATTTCTTTGACTACATATTAACTTGATCCATTTAATTAATTTT
The DNA here is from genome assembly GCF_933775445.1 of Argentina anserina. Classification (NCBI taxonomy): domain Eukaryota; kingdom Viridiplantae; phylum Streptophyta; class Magnoliopsida; order Rosales; family Rosaceae; genus Argentina; species Argentina anserina. The sequence goes on along the minus strand of NC_065874.1, from coordinate 2,034,357 downwards.
TGTAAACCTCTACACATATAGTTTGGTCTACACTACTAATTAGTTTGGTTTACACAAGGCCACTAAATTACCTTCAACTTGCTGTTTAAACTTGATTAATTAGATGAAGAGTCTTGCTGCCAACGACAATCCCAGGTCCCCGAAACTATATAATTCAATATTATTTCATCATTATATAATTTGACTAATATATAATACAGATTACACGTACTTGAGGGGATGAACCAGGAGGTGGAGGAAAGTGGGGAATTAGAAATCCAAAAACTAGCAAACATAACTGAATCACATGGACTCCATGCATATGCGACTTATTTGCATCCAGGATTTAATTTAATAAAAGAGTGTATTAAGTTTGGGCGAAGCTCACAATTTTTTTGTTTAAGAACTTAGTAGTGATAATTTCAACATATGCATCATAAACAAAATTTATCCCCTTTTCTGGATTAAGACCTATATATATATATATATATCTTATTGAAGTTACTTACGTTCAAATAAAATCATCCATATATATGTGGTTATCTAATAAACTTACCTCAACGGCTAAACTTGATGTCCTATTTGTTCAATCCCCTAGTTAAGTACTGATCTTCCCACTTGAACATTGTCATCATCAATATCACGAAAGTTATCGAAAATGGATTCATTATAAGCAAGGAATAAGGATATCGATCGATCAGTACCATTCCATGTTTTAAAGATAATTAAATATGAGCTTAAATATATATGGTACCGGCCAATGGGCATATAACAAAGATTGTTCTAGAGGTGGCCATGTTCTGTATGGAAGAAATGATGTACAAACTACAAATGCTTAATATATTGAAGTAGTCTTCAAGATCAGTTACAATTTTCTACATGTTGTGCAAATTAAACAAAGATTTTCCTTCTGGCACAGGGGTCAATTCGTATTAATACAAAAAATAAAAATGATCAGCATAGTTTAAATTAGCACAAACCTTCTGAGTTAATTGTTAAACTCAGTCGGATCCGGACCCCTTGTTACATTATCTTTCTTGAATAATTAGTCATGATATCACCGGTCGAATGATGATTATGGTAATTGGTCCACTCTAATAACCTTAAGATCCTGTGATCACATTTCTGTAATAATCAAAGACTACTCATCTCTCCCATCTTATCCTAAAGACCTAAACAAATAAGCAATTAGCACCTCCTTCGGATTAAGACGCTAATTAACATTAATTGCTACCAGACAGATGATTCGTCGTAATCTCATGTTATATCCCACGTGGGGCAAGCCTTGGTCGTAATTTTTGTATCACACTTTGTCAACTAGATCAGGCTGCCAACTTTCGTCGAGCTACAGCTAACTTTGCATGGATATTTGAACAGAATAGTAAGAAAGTTTCATTATAAAACCAAAGCCTTCTGTGAGCATTCCATTGTACCAGAGGCCATGGCTTCTCTCTCACCTCTACTAGTCACCACCACTACCATTCCCTCTACTAAAACCTCCCTCTCAGCTTTCTCAAACAGCAGCTCCCAGGTTTCCTTGATCGGAAAACCCAGGCAGTGCATTCGTACTAGGGTTTCATGCAAAGCCGCTAACAACGACCAAAATGATGCCGAACCTCATGTAACTAAGTTTGATAGAAGAAATGTGCTTCTTGGTCTTGGAGGTCTATATGGGGTGGCCGGTCTTGGGAACGATCCCTTCGCTTTTGCCAGGCCCGTCGCTCCACCGGACGTGTCCAAATGCGGGGCGGCGGACTTGCCTAATGGCGTAGCACCGATGGATTGTTGCCCGCCTGTGGCGTCAAAGATCGTTGACTTCAAGCTGCCTTCGCCGACTCCATTGCGTGTTAGGCCAGCAGCGCACGCCGTGGATGATGCATACATTGCAAAATACAATAAGGCCATGGATCTCATGAAAGCCCTTCCGGACGATGATCCCCGTAGTTTCAAGCAGCAAGCCAACGTGCATTGTGCTTATTGTGATGGTGCCTATGACCAGGCAGGCTTTCCTGATCTTGAGCTCCAAATCCACAACTCATGGCTCTTCTTTCCCTTCCACAGATACTACTTGTACTTCTACGAGAGAATCTTGGGTAAGCTAATCAACGACCCAACATTTGCTTTGCCGTTCTGGAACTGGGACTCCCCTGCTGGCATGCAGTTGCCTGCTCTCTTCGCCAATCCCAGTTCACCGCTTTACGACAAGTTCAGAGCCGCCGCTCATCAGCCGCCGAAGCTAATCGACCTCGATTTTAACGGAAGGGAGGACAATGCATCAAACACGACACAAATCAACAGCAATCTAAGCATTATGTACCGTCAAATGGTGTCAAACGCCAAGAATGCTCAGCTCTTCTTTGGCAACCCCTACAGGGCTGGCGATGAGCCTGACCCTGGTGGTGGTTCTGTCGAAGGAACCCCTCACGGACCGGTTCACTTGTGGACCGGTGACAGCACTCAGCCCAACTTCGAGGACATGGGAAACTTTTACTCCGCCGGTAGAGATCCTATTTTCTACTCGCACCACTCCAATGTTGATCGGATGTGGAATATATGGAAGACCCTAGCTACCAAAAACAATGACATCACCGATTCCGATTGGTTAGACTCCGGTTTCTTATTCTACGATGAGAATGCTAATATGGTGCGCGTCAAGGTGCGTGACTGCCTTGAGACCAAAAATCTCGGTTATGTGTATCAAGATGTGGAGATTCCATGGCTGAACTCAAGGCCAACGCCAAGAAGGTCAAAGGTGGGATTCAGTAATATAGCCAAGAAGCTCGGTGTAGCTAACGCCGCACCTTCAAAAGCCAAAGAGGTGGCAATCACTGATTTTCCTCTGACTTTGAGCCGGAAAATTAAAGTGGCGGTACCAAGGCCTCAGCAGAAAAAGAGAAGCAAGAAGCAGAAGGAAGACGAGGAGGAGATACTAGTGATCCAAGGGATCGAGTTCGATAGAGATGTGGCAGTGAAGTTTGATGTGTACATTAACGACGAGGATGACTTGCCGAGCGGGCCGGACAAGTCTGAGTTTGCCGGAAGCTTTGTGAGTGTGCCGCACAGGCATAAGCACTCGAAGAAGATCAACACTATTCTGAGGTTGGGGCTGACGGATTTACTGGAGGATTTGGATGCCGAGGACGATGAAACGGTGGTCGTGACTTTGATTCCAAGGTATGGGGCGGACAAAGTCAAGATTGGTGGCATCAAGATTGAGTTTGCTTCTTAATTTATCCAACTGCAGTGTCAAGAAACACCATCCTTGTTGTTTTAGAACTATAGCTATTGATCATCTTGAGGTGATTCATGCTGCATTCTTCAATTTCGTTTTTTATTTTTTCTTCCAATCAACTTGATGGATGCATTTTGTTGAAGTTTGCACGGATCTTAACGCTTAATTCCGTGATTGTGTCGATTGGTACCGGCCACCATATATTGCCTAAAAAATATATGCTATAGTGTTATTGATTTCTCGCTTAGAAACTAAGACAGAGACTGGTTCAAAGGTAAAATCTTTGACCAAACCAAATTCAAGTTTACTTATGCATCTATCTTTGAATTGTTTTTCATTGTTAACAAAATGATAATGGTTTACATCGAGTTGTTCTTACTTATTTTTAATTTTTTTTCTTTATAGAGGAAGTCAATCGTGGCCTGGTTGCTCCCGGCCATGTATATATATAGCTCTTCAAGTGCGAACGGCCCGATTTCAGCGACGTCAGGCCGCAAGGGCGTGGCAGACCAGCACAGTTGCACTATCCACATCTCGCTTATGCCGGTCGAAGCTCAATCGGCGACCCACGACGGCCGGAATCTGTAAAAATCAAGTTTCTGGGCAGATTTTGGCGATTTCGCGATTTCGGCCGCTATGGGTCGCTGATAGAGCTCCGACCGGCACAAACGGGACTGCCGAGAGGTGAGGAATGCGGCTGTTGTGGTTCGCCCCGCCGTTGTAGCCTGTCATCACCAGAATCGGTGAATTTGTACCTTATGTAAGGTACAGACGTTCACACCTGAAAATTCTCATATATATATATATATATATACAGTCCCTATCCAGAGTGAAGGTTCACTCTGAAGTTTCAGAGTGAAGTTCCAATTTTGGCACACTTTTCGGTCACATTTTTTCACCATAAGTGATTCAATATTTAGATATGTTATTCAAGATCATCTCTACAAAATTTCATCTAATTCGGACATCTTTAAGGTATTGAAATTAGATTAAATCAATGAATGAATTAAAACTGTTCAACGTGAACCGTTCGTGTAAATCTCAATTTTGAAAGCTCAAATCATTGTCAAATTGGATGAAACTTTATAGAGATGATCTTGAATAGCATATCTAAATATTGAATCACTTATGGTGAAAAAATGTGACCGAAAAGTGTGCCAAAATTGGAACTTCACTCTGAAACTTCAGAGTGAACCTTCACTCTGGATAGGAACTATATATATATATATAGATACGGATCGATCTGGTTTTACGTGTGCATGTTTTCAGATCTACAACTGAATTTAAATTCAAATTTTCTTATGCCGGAGGTAGGTGGCTGAACATATGGATTAAATAATTTGACTAAGAACTTAATTGGGGAATGAACGAGGAAATGGTGGTGCCGTGCTGGGGTGAGAACCCAAAAGCATAAAGTCCTCGACAACATGCAATTGAAGCCCAACATGTCGTCAATTAGTTAAAAAAAACATGTTGTTAATTATTTAATTGATCTTAAAATTAACCAAATTTAGAGCTTAATCCAGCTAACCAGGATAGCAATTCCCCTAATTAAGTTATCTTGCTTCTCCAATATTATTTAGAAAAATATCATCATCATGAATTCATGGCCGCGTACCATCATATATACACCCATATCTAACAAAACGATCGAGTTGAACGAGCAGCCTATATGTTATCATATTGTTTATACCATTTCACTAGTTGAATGAGTAATATGACATTACTTTAAGGCAACTACGTATATTTTTCTTTCTGACGATGTCAAGTAATATCCATCAATAACGTACAACTTGTATCAACATACATAACATTAATACGCAACAATTAATTTTCGCTTCTGGCAGACATTGTCATTTAATAGAACGTACCCATTTGCATAATGGATTTGGTAGAAAAAGTATTAAAAACCTCTCCACTAAGTAATCACTAGCACAAACAAATCAATTTGATTCATGCATCCATACGACTAATAATTAAGATGTTATTTCAATTGATCAACCTAATCTTGACACATGGTTAGCTAGAATCTCAACTACTCTTGAACGAAACCAAGTTTACAGTATATGGTGTATAGTTGTATACTCATTACTCATATATAGCCGAAGAGAAGAAAATTCCAGATTGCATATGAAGCTTGTTGTATAGAGACAAATTTAGGGTCATATTTCAAATTTTCAATTAACAATTTGAATCAATGATAATAAATTTATAATCTTATAACGAACAATCACATATTTATTCATTTCACACAGATTTTTCTTTCTGAAAGATTAATTATCACTTATCACCGGCAGCTACATGATCTCGATCACTACTATAGTACTAAAAATATATTTAGCAATCTATCAGATAAATATGAGTAATTTTGTATTCATAAAAGACTTTTTGTCGAAGACTTTCTCTCCTCTCTCAAGATTTATACAACAACACAAGTATTTAACATAGCTACTTAGCTAGTCCACTAACGATTTGAACATCGTATTAGTTTCTGTTAAGAACCAAGTGTGGTAATAACAATGTGCGTAATGAATTACCGGTTACAAAGTTGTTCTTTGGAGAAACAAGATCTATTGGTAAGAAAATAAAATTTGTGTGCTGATCATAGTACTATATTATTGAGTGGAAATAACTCAAATAAGAACCAAGAAATATAGGTGAAAAATGAAAATATTAGATGATTGCTTAATTGCATACCGTACCTTTTAATGTAGCATGCCTCTGTTAAAGAAGATTCCATGTTCTGATTAATTTGTTATATACCACCTGGTTCATGGGACTGGTTTTCATTAATTTTATCTTCCTTCGTCAACTGATCGAACTGCCAACTTGTTTGTTTCTGTATATTGATATCATATAGAACTGTACAACCCACGATTCATTATAAAAGCGAACCTCCTCCGAGCTTTATCATCATACCTAAAACTTAGAGGCCATGGCTTCTCTGTCATCTCCACCAGTCACCACCGCAAGTACCATCTCCGGTACTACAACTTCTTTGTCTTCGTTTTCTCAAAAGAATTCCCAAATTTCCATAATTGGAAAACCTAGGCATTCCTATGCACGGAGTAGGGTCTCATGCAAAGCCACAAACAATGACCAAAACCCTTCCAACAACTCCAACGATGCAGAACCTTTAGGCAGAACCCTAGACAGGAGAAATGTGCTTCTTGGTCTCGGGGGTCTGTACGGAGTGGCTGGTCTCGGCTCCGACCCTTTTGCCTTTGCCAAGCCTGTGGCTCCTCCTGACGTCTCCAAATGTGGAGCAGCAGACTTGCCTCAAGGTGCGCAACAAACTGATTGTTGCCCACCTGTAGCCAAAAAAATAATCGAGTTCCAGCTCCCACCGAAGTCTAAACTCCGAGTTAGGCCAGCGGCTCATGCTGTTGACAAAGCCTACATTGAGAAATACTCCAAGGCCATCGAACTCATGAAAGCTCTCCCTGATGATGATCCACGTAGCTTCAAGCAACAAGCGAACATTCACTGTGCTTATTGTGATGGAGCTTACGACCAAGCTGGATTTCCCGATCTCGAGCTCCAAATCCACGGCTCGTGGCTATTCTTTCCCTTCCACCGATACTACTTGTACTTCTACGAGAGAATACTAGGGAAGCTGATCAACGACCCGTCATTTGCCTTGCCTTTCTGGAACTGGGATGCTCCGGCTGGCATGCAGCTCCCAGGCTTGTTTGCCAATCCTAAGTCACCACTCTATGACAAGTTTCGAAACGCTAACCACCAGCCTCCGAAGCTCATTGACCTTAATTACAATCTCAAGGATGCAAACGTCTCCAACGAAACTCAGATCAACACCAACCTCAAGATCATGTACAGGCAAATGGTGTCCAACGCCAAGAACCCTAAGCTGTTCTTTGGAAACCCTTATAGGGCAGGGGACGACCCTCAACCCGGAGGCGGATCAATAGAGACAACTCCACATGGACCGGTTCACATTTGGACCGGTGACAACACCCAGCCGAATCTTGAGGACATGGGAAACTTCTACTCTGCTGGTAGAGACCCTATATTTTTCTCTCATCACTCTAACGTTGACCGTTTGTGGACTGTGTGGAAGACCCTAGGAGGCAACAGAGCGGATTTCACCGACTCCGATTGGTTAGACTCAGGGTTTTTGTTCTATGACGAGAACGCGAATATGGTGCGCGTGAAGGTACGAGACTGCCTTGATTCCAAGAAGCTAGGGTATGTGTACCAAGACGTTGACATCCCATGGGTAAGCCACAAGCCAACTCCTCGCCGAGTTAAGGATGTCATAAAGAAATTAGGTCACAAGCTCCACGGTGTTGCTCACGCGGCAGAGACTTCCACTAAGGTAGTTGCGGGGGCTCATTTTCCAATAAGCCTGGCATCAAAGATTAGTATTGCGGTGGCTAGGCCGCAGCAGAAAAAGAGGAGCCAGAAGGAGAAGGACCATGAGGAAGAGGTGTTGGTGATTGAAGGGATTGAGTTTGACAGAGATGTCGGGGTGAAGTTTGATGTGTATGTGAACGATGAGGATGACTTGCCAAGTGGACCTGATAAGAGTGAGTTTGCCGGGAGCTTTGTGAGTGTGCCGCACAGGCATAAGCATACCAAGAAGCTCAACACTATCTTGAGGTTAGGGTTGACGGATTTGCTGGAAGATTTGGAAGCGGAGGACGATGAGACTATTGTTGTGACTTTGATTCCAAGGTATGGGGCTGAGCATGTCAAAATTGGTGGCATCAAGATTGAGTTTGCTGATTAAACCAGTAATATTAGTCGTGGTTGTATGATATGTGTTGCCAGTGTTGGGAATCTTCAATGTGATGATCGATTAGTTTTGGCTTTCGAATAATCAAATGTGTAGTGTGTATCAATAATCAAGAGCACGTACTTCAGGGTATTTGTTAAAGAGCGACAAGCGTGGTCCGTGGATCAACTGTATCGATATTGTCTCAACTTAACCACCTCACAGGTGTTTGATTTTAATCACAAAAGGCCTCGGTACAATTGGTTATTATCCACCCACTTGTAAGCTTTATTTTTTGTCACTTCTTAGATGTGGGATCTCTCCTCTCCAACACGCCCCCTCATGTGCAACCTAATTTTTAGGTCTGCACGTGACAGATTAACATCCCACATACTTAGACGAAATAAACTAAGGTCCAGTAACCAACGACACTTGGTGACTATCCAATCGGAAACTCTCCGATGACATGATAATGGTACCCATCTTGGGCCCATGACAAAGTGGCACCCAACTCGGACCTACGACAGATTGGAGGTGCGACTGGAGAGGGACCCGCTCTGATACCATGTTAAACAGCGACAAGCGTGGCCTATGGACCAACTGTACCGATATTGTCCAAACTTAGCCACCTCACAGGTGTTGGGTTTTAATCACAAAAGGCTTCGGTATAATTGGTTATTATCCACCTACTTATAAGCTTTATTTTCTTTGTCACTTCTTAGATGTGAGATCTCTCCTCTCCAACAGTACTGGCATGCAGTTTTATGTAATCTCACCAATTGAAAAACAAATTAAAGTACGTTCTTTGTTTAGCAATGTATGATAAAGTCTATGTCTCAGCTGCAACCTTCACTGGCTAGTATTGAAGACTTTACTGGAAGTACGTTTTAAATTGGAAAGCGAGTTATATTGCTCGATCTCTAACAAATGTCAATGAATTTGAACAAATCTACTGTTTTTACAGTTCTCGGTCAGTTGTTAAGGGTTACGTCCTAATCAGAGCTGGCCGGAATTTCTATTGAGCTATTTTCAAGCCATACTATCGATCTGTTCCAATTTCAAGGCAATACATTTTGCTCATATCGTGGATCAATATATAGGGACTATTATCCTAGCATATATTAGGCTATGTATGTACTTGGTCTAGTCAGCGCTACATGTAAAAAGAAACAAAAAGCTGCATACAGAAAATCAGAAAACAATTTCTGTGATCAACTCTATAATTATATCTACCATAAGTATTCCATACCTTATAATAGCGTGCTTGTAGCTCTCAAAGACTTATAAGATCCTGTTGGTGAAAATATTGTAGAGATCTGATTATCTGAAACTACCTGGCTGGCTAGTTAACTTAGCTTGGCTTCCTGCGTGCGCGCATAATGGTCACCTTATACCCAATTCACTTCTAATAACAATTACCTATATTTTTCTTGAATATAACTAGCTAGGTGGACAAGTGCGCGCTACTGCAACGGCGCTCATATATAGAAGTTAGAGATCCTTATATAAATGTAGGTTTGTAAGTGTTGTATGCTAATCTCAATTTTGTCCCCTTGCAGTACAAGTATTACTCTCAACCCGCACGTACTGCTAGCTGGCTAGTACAATGCATGCAGTACATGCACAAACCAAGGTTTAGGGTACGTAATTAAGCGCAGTACTATACTTCAGCTACTGTAAACTCTTCTGCTATATTCGATTACAAAGTACTATCTTATGGTATAATAACTAAATATTAGGCGATGCATAGTTGATTACTTTAATAGCTTGATCGATCCTTGATATATGCAGGGGCAGGTGGGATGAGATGCATCGAATATGCATCAATGTCTGGATAAGCATGTGGTCATGTGGCTGATGAATATGCAGAAAAATATATTGAATGGAGGTTTCGGTTATTGCTAAAGTTTCCAGTCAATACCTAATACATATTTTTCTTGTTTAGAGCTAAAATAAAAAAGTATTAATCTGATTAGGTACATTTCCAGTTAATACCTAATACATATATACTCTTGTTTGATTCCTAGCCTCTTTCGATCACACCTAATAGTCCACGACTATTTTTTTAAATAAGGTGAACTTGTTGTCGTTACAATAATATATGATTGATTGACAAAAAGATATATGCATTAACGGCATATGTTAATCTCGTATTCGAAATTATCAAGAGCATGGTAGAGTGATAAAAATAATACAAAAAACATAATATGAAAGATGGGCCTTGAGATAAGGGTAAGGCGGTCAGCAACTCACAACTCAGTGGAAGCTGCAACACTACCCAAATAAAGTTAGGCCCAAATAGGTCCACATGACCAAAATGCAATAAAACGGCAATGGCAAAGCAAAAACGACACCAATATTACCACTCCCGCCGGAATCAAAACCCAGACGCCGCCTTCCATCGCCACCCAATTCATCTCTTAATCTCCGTTATCCTCTTCAATCTTCGTTAGCCTTATTAATTCTTATCGATTTGATTGAACTTTTTTTTTCTTTTTTCTTGGAAAATAATATGATGCATTGTTCTACCTCAAAGGTAGCTGAAATCAGTTGATAATGTCATTATTATGGTACTCTAATCAAATCAATTCCTTAACGATTTTAAGAAAGGTGGAGTATTTTTTCTTCTGCAGCTAAAATTTTAATTTGATGGAACTAGAAATAAGTAAATGCTGGGTTGAGCTTGGCTAAGAACACAAAGTTGTCATGCATGCATGAAACTGAGAAATCATTATACAAAATTATGATCTCATAGAGCTTAGTACTAGGATACATATGTAGATTGAAGAGGTAGAGATTCCAACTGAGAAGTTTACGACAACGATGAGAATCTATAACTCTTATAAGATCAACCTTAACCTGGAAGATTTTCTAACTAAGGCCTAATTCGAAAAACGCAACTCTAACACAGAGCTTCTTATCTTACATATGAGTTATGTCTGTGGCAATATATTTACAGTATTGTGAGTTGTGACACCAAAAATGTGTTTATCAGCATCTGATCAGCTGCCGCACACACATATATATATATATATATATATATATATATATATATATATATATTTTAATGTTATAAGGAGTATTATAAGTATGGGGAATAAGGATATTAGGTTCAATGGTGATGGGGGTCAGACTCAATTTCAGTAGCTAGTTCTCTTGTGAGCATGTCTGCACGATCATCATGTCCACCGGCAAAGGTGTAAACCTTGAACGCAAACTGAAAAGCCCTCCATAGCATTTTAACACTTCCCTTTAACTGCTTTTTATCAGTTTTAGTTCCAGTAGTGTGTGATTCTCCATTGGCCTTTGCCTCTCTTCTTTCCTGCATCAACACAAGGTTCATTTCAAAGTGAGTTTATCACATTTCAATGTTTCTTATCGAGTCCTCCAAAGTACAGACGCAGTAGATATGTATGTGAAACTTTCTGACCGAACTACCTTTAGTGCTAGCTCCATGCAGCCTGAGGAAACATCCACCATTGCTTCTTTTACCCTGATGAGGATATTGTAGTCAAAGTAGATATTTTGACTCTGAAATTTCTTAGCTTCTTCATCTTTTGTTCCCTCCAGTTTATCTATTTCTCCTTTCAGCTGCATGTTGCTTTATTTTCAGTTGGTCACGGAAAAGAAAAAAAAAAAACAGAGATCATCAAAATACATGATTTCACATTTTTTTAGATAGGAGGTTGAGTTCACCTTGGTGAAATAGCGTTCAGTCTTGTCAAGGAGTGGACCTAGGGGAGCCTCTATCTTCCAATTGTGTAGTTCTCTGAACATTGCATTTAACTTTGAGTGGAGTGCTGCTGCTGTTCTTAATGTTTCTAACTTCTTTGTAGGGAATCCTTCAAACCTTGATAAAATCTGAACTTTGGAAAGGGACATATATGTCATGATAACGCAAATGAAAGCAATAACGCTTAAAACTGGAAAATGCTTTGTACTAACCTGTGATTCATCCGTAAAGTGTTCAAGAATGGATTCTACTTGCTTGTGGAACTCTACCAGCTCATTCATATCTTTTGTTTGGAAAGAACTCAGGCTGTTTCTCATATTTATTATAGCCTTTGAATATTTCTGGACGTCTTCTTCAATTTGTTGAAAGTACGCTGATCTGAGACACATGTATTATGGTTTGCTTTAGATTTTGTCTTTCTAGTTTCTACTTAGATTACTAAATTTTCAATGAAAAGGTCTATGGAAATGTATAAGTACCTTTTTGTCATCTCTGCTAGAGCATCAGCCATTCCTTTTCCACCTGTTGTGCTGCTCCCAGCTGCACCCTTTTTCCCATTGGATGTAATATCAATTAAGCTAGACCCTTCCACCTTCCCCTTGAGAGTCCGATACAGACTTCCCATTTGGGATGATCTCTTCAATTTAGTATTTGATTTCTTTGCAAGTAAGGATCTCCCACCAAGTGCTGGAGGTGGGGGTGGACCAGTTCCATTTGCAGGCCTCACCATGGGTGGAGGTGGGGGTGGAGCAGCTCCATTTGCAAGCCGCATGGGTGGTGGGGGTGGCGGAGCAGATATAGTTGCAACCGGCGAGAGTGGTGCATTTTGTGGGCCTGCTGCTGCTGATCCTGGTGTCATGGGCAGAGGTGGTGGTGGTGGAGCAGCTTTTGTTGATCCCAGTGGTGTTGGCTGCCTAGATGGTGCTGCATTTATTGGTGATAATGTTGTTGGTGTAGGTGGTGGTGGTGATGGAGCAACTTTTGTTGATAGCAGTGTCTTAGATGGAGTTGGCTGTGGCTGCCTAGCTGGTGCTTCATTTAGTGATGCAAATGCTGGTGGTGGTGCTGGTGAAGCAGCTTTTGTCGATCCCAGTGCCATAGATAGAGGTGGCTGCCTCGCTTCTGCTGCATTTGCTGCTGCTGTTGTTGTTCGTGGTGGTGGTGGTGGTGGGGGTGGTGGTACAGGTATTGCTGTGAGATTTGGTGATGATGTGGGTGGTGAGGATAGAGGCAATTCTTTTGTATCTACTGTGGAAGTTTCAGGGGCTGTGGCTGGAATGCTAATATCATTACAGTTGTTGTTGTCTATTATACCATTTCTGGTATCATTCTCATTAAAACTTGGATTTGGAACCTCTGCTGTTTTATCTCCTGCGCTGCTACATCTCTTTTCTTCCCCTGGTATTTTCTCGGGACTACTCTCCACCGTCTCTCTTGATGGTTCATCAACCAATTTGTTACTTGTATCGCAGGCTTCTTTGTTTGATAAGTGAAGTGACAAATGCTTAACATCAATTGGGTTGAGTTTCCCCACTGCCTGCACTCTCAAAGTCAAGACAAGCGGTGAGTTAGAAGAAGCGTTTGATCTCCTTTGAGATTTGAGGGAACCAAACTCTTTTATATCCGGGAGGACAGAGGATGGAGTGAGGGGAGAAGGGCAGCTAGAGGTATAACTCTCTGAATCGGTGTCGCCTAAGAATCTCTGGAATGAGTCACCTTGAGGGCTGCAGTTGCCTTTCTGCTCCTCTTCGTCCATCATATCGAATTTGGCCCTTGCTATCTTAATCAAGCACTCAAGTATTGCCACCACGGTTCCAACTGCAGTAATGTAGAGTTACTGTTAAGAATCTTTTTTACATGTTTGGGTGAGATATTTCACGATATCAAATCCCCTGATTGGAGTTTCCTGCTTTGCATAGTCATTAATTTAGGAAAAATATAAAGACATACCGCGTTGCTCCCAATTGACATTCTCTTTGAATGATGGTATTATTGGTATATCATATTTCTGTTTGTCCAACCGATCATGGTTTGTAATCCACAAATCTCCAATAGATTTCAGGGCATTGCAGAAGGAGGCCAGGATCTTCAAGGAAATGTTATGTGCATTATATAATCTTTGAATATGTTTGTCGAATATATATTAAATACTAAGCCAATCTTGGTTTTTCAGTTTTGTCAATTTAAGTTTCACCTTTTCTGTAGATGCTCCCTTCATTTCTGATAATTGACTGTGATGTACAATTTCAGGGTAGAGCTTTTGGAGATCAAGCATCAACCCCATCACCAGCTGCAGACAGAAATTGACAGGGAATATGAATATTGTGTAATGCATAAAGGAGCTTGTGCAATGTCTAACCTCAAAATCCAAATGGAAGGGAATCCCGTAGATACCTGATTCATGTGAGAAGAAGCATTACACGTTGGCAAGTCCATGATGTCCCTGAAAGTTCCGATCTTATTTCTAAGCGCCATAGTCAGAGCGGAATTGCCTGCAACTTTATAATAGTCATCTGCTTTGGTGCTCTTGGTGTCACTCTGTTTCAAGGGGACACTATAGGGCCGGTTAGAGCCTTTTGATCCCTGCAGCCAAAGGTAACTCATTTAGATATCGAGCAATTTGCCAGTTTAAACACTGTTGCTACTCGAGACTTTTATCAAATATTTCCTGCATACATATCTGCCGGTGTAGACCTTTCGAGTCATAATTATATCACAGGTGGTGTTTTCATGGACATGATGAACAGCTAAATGCAACAAAAATTGGCATAAGCCCTTTTCCGATATTCAGTAGCATGTCTTTGCTGGTCTGCTTCTCTTTGCAGGCTCGAGAATATATTTGAGTTATCCAAGTCAAAGATCATACCTTGCGTCCAAAAGTAGGCGTGCGACGAAACAATGGACCAAAGCAGCTCATGGTCTTGGCTTGAACTTGAACTTGAACATGACTTTTACTAGATGAGGATGACGACAACGACAAGAATGTTTTTGAAACATCATACAGGTGGGTGTTGGGCATTACTAGTCAAACACCCTTAAGCCTTAAGTTTGGTTTGAAAAGGAACTCACGAAAGTGCTATTTTACCAGAATGATGAGCAAGCTAGAGAATTGTTCAAACAGGGACTAAATCTGAGGTGTAAAATTCAACAGAAGAAAAATAAAGGAAAATGAACAATATGCAATGTGTTGGGGGTTTGTATGAACAAGGTTAATGTAAAACCAGTTTTACTTTGGAACTTTCTCTTGAAGAGACAAGCCAAGGGAAAAGTGAATCACCAATCGGTTCTTATTAAGGTGGTGATCATCCCGCGTTCGACAGTGAATTCGTCATAGTAATTTTTGTTTATCTTTTGTTTTTTTAGGTATCATAATCTTAAGTGATTAACTGTTTACTTAGCTAAACTAGTGCATATTACATAGTTGCAGGAACCAATTAAAGAGTTTGGATGGCTTGCAGCTAATATAGAAGCTTGTGCAAGATGTTGTTACACAAGAATGATCTAAATTAGTTTTTACTGCCTTATTGTGGATTAATGAATTTCTGGATTGTAAAACCTATAAGCTAATTTTTTTCACTAAATTTAGGCTGATTTTTACCACATTTGGGCTTCTAGACATACATCTACACTTGCAGACTGTCGCAACATGGTGTATCCGCTGAGAGTATTTACTGGGCATACTCTATATAACGAAGTATAACAATAAATTTTGCCATAATTCGAACCAAAAGTAAGTAAGAAATTCTTACAGTAATGCACTAACATGGTGCTGATGATGAGCTTTTCGATTTCATCTAATATTGGCAGAACCATGTATTTGCAAAAAATAAATCAGGAAAGGAAAGAAAACGATTCATCATCACAATCTTCCTACAAAAAGTAAAAATAATAATAATAATATACAGGAAATATGTGAATATGTTTTGAATAGTTCATATGAATTTTTTACTTATTTTTATTACACGATAAAAAATAAAAAATAAAAAATAAAACATTTCTGGGGAGAAAATGTCTGTCTTTGCAATCTATAGAAAAGGAGATTATAGCTCCTAAGCACAGCAGGTCATTCAAATCTTTCCTCATCTATATGTATAGGACTGTACTTGTGTTGTCTGTCAATGATGACCAAATCGCTGTTTTTTTTATCCAATTTTCCATTTACAGAGGTAAAGAAGTTCTCTTGGTAGATTGTAGCTTACTCCTGTCATTCTTAGTGGAGCTCCTTGCTGTTTTACTGTCCAATGAAACTCTTCTTGCTGCTGGTGGAGCAAAGCCACCTGCTGCAGTTTTCTCTGCAATTCTTTTCTGTCGTTCTATTGCCATCTCCTCCATCTTCTTCCGAATTTCTTCTTCCTGTACAAGCTTACATCAGATTCAAGAACAAGAGAAGACTAATTCATATGTACAAAGAAAGATAGAACTTTAGAATAGGAGTCGTGTTTACTCAATACTTACCTTCTCCTGTTTGCTCTTGTGTACTGTAGGCCTACTTGCAGGAGATGGTTTCTTGCTTTTGATATCAAACCTGTTGCTCCCAACAGGTTTCCGTAAACCACTAGACCTTGCCTCTCGATCTTTTGTTCCAGGAACTTTATTGATCTTCTTCAGATTGGCGTTTGTACCATTAGAAGAGGGCTTCTCATCAACATCAGCAGGTGTTTCAACAACACCAGAACATCTTCTGTCAGCCTCTTGAAATGCAATATCTTCTGCGTAGTCCACAGGCCAAGAAGTTGCATTAGACTCCAACTTAGAGTCCCTTTCACGAACCATGTAGAGGTCCTCTGGCTCAGCAATATTAGATAGTCCATGCTTATCTTGTAAGGTATCTACATTGACATTTTCCTTTTGCTCCGATAGACTTAGATCAGCATCTTCTGTTTTCCACCGGGATTCATACATATTCTCGACTGCTGATCGAGACTGTATAAAGAAAGAATCATCAATGCACATGCCCTTGTTGTTTGCTTGATTCGCTTTCTCTGGCGGAAAAATGCAATCACCATCAAAAACTGTTGGCTTTACCATCTGATTTTCTGCATTTCCCAAGTTATTAGAGCTAAACCAATCTTCTCCTCTCCAACTCTTTCTTACAGTAGACTCAGCACCAACTGTAGAAAAGCCATACCCATTGTCAATCCCTTGTTCTTCTGATCTCTGCAAAAACAATTTATCCTCATCTGCACCGTCCTTTCTCTCTATACCCGAACGGAAATTTACTTCATTCCGAAAATCCTCCAACTTAACCATGCCTTCATTTCTTCCGTTCCTTTCCATCATAACCAAAGGATCAGCGGTAAGTGAAGGTGTTGGCTTTTTTAGATGCTCCTCAAATCCAAACTCCACAGTTGGCCTAGAGCCTAACGAATTTCGACTGTCAGAGCTACTCATTACCAAAAGTTCATCTCCAACACCATTAGTGGCCACAGAACTAACAATATCTGATCCATGCAACATCCGCTGGCTGTTCTCAACAGCAGTATCGTGTGAGTTTGACTCATGTAATGCCAACAGCAATTCTTCGGCTTTTGCAAACTTTTGTTTATCAGAATCTCCCTCGTCAGCCCCCTCATCTGAAAGAAATTCATCAGATACTCCACCTTTATTCCCATCTTTCCTCTTAGGAGTGATGTAGTTGATATTTTGAATAACCACTTTTCTGGAGGATTTCTTCTTGGACTTCTTTTTGGTCAAATTCTCTGAGGAAGAATGCCTTTTCTCCTGTTGTGTATCTGACTCATTATCACTTGTATAAGTGGAGTCACTTGAATCAGTTTGTCTTCCTTCCTCTGAATACTCAGATTCTTTTCTATTTGGGTAGTTCTTTTTGCTTCTTGAAGATGACCTCTGAGTCCTACGATAGTCAAATTGCTTACCATAGCTTGTTTCATCCATGCTAGGAGGCCAATGCATGTTGCTCGGGTAGTGAGGAGGAAATGGCTGCATATTAGGGAATGGATATCCATGGTATGGAGGTATACCATAAAAGTATGGAGGATTCTGGTTTGGAAACTGCATTGGCACTTGATCCGATGCAGACATTGTATTATCTGCAAAAATCATACATAAAATCAACAAAATTTTAGACTTTTTGCCAGAAAAACCAATACTACAGGTGTATATTTCCTTATAACTATCTAACAAATACATAATTATTGTTTTTCTCTTAAAAAAAACATAATTATTGTTAAAAAATAAAAAGTGTAGGTATCTGTTTGATAGAAAGATTTTATATCTGTGCATGCAAAATATGCATGCAGGAAGAGACATATACCTGTTTTGCCGTCTAGACTTGCATGACTAGGAGTTGAACCAGAATTCGAGGAATTGTTAGTGAGACCACCATTAAGAAGATTTAGCATGATATTTTGATTAGGCACATCAGTTTCATTTGCCATTACAATCCCAGATACTCCGGCCAATTGCAATTCCGACGAAGAACAGGCTGCCATAGCTGCTAGTTCCTCTCTCCATAAACCATCTGTATGCTTTTTTTTGTGTAGTTCCCTGAAATTGATGCATGCTTCCCTACAATATACAACAAATACTAGATTTTAGAAGACTCCTGCTTGGTCAAAATTAATGGAATGCACAATGGACTAAACCAAACCTTTTTTCTTTTCTTTCTGGAGGCGGAACTAAACCAAACATAGATGTAAGTGAATAGTTGACCAACTGGTACCAGTAACCATTTCATACCTTAATCGTGAAGCTCCAAATGCATCTGCAAACATAATGAGGGGGTCAAGATTGTGGATTTCAAATCCAGCAACAAGCCCACGAGCATAAGCCATCGCTTGCTCTCTCCGAAGCAATGCTAATCGAGTTCCCAGAAGGCGTTGAAGGTGAACCCTTCACATTACAAAAACAGAATTAGTTAGTAACAAACATTTTGCGTCTAGTACAACTGTAAGCATCAAAAGGATATAATTACTTGGAGTTTTCATTCTCTGCAGCATCCGCTGCTTCTTCATGATCACCTTTCTTCTGGAAAGAAACACGAAAAATATGGAACTCAGAGTTATTACTTATTAGTATCACACAAAAAGTTATGTTCACTCACATAAGTCACAAACTTGAACTTAAAGTCACTACCTTTGAACTAAAAGAATCAGCTGACTTTCTTGTGCCACCATTGGCAGATACGATTCCTGATAAACCAAAGTCAAATAAGGGATCAATCACAAAACATAGTCATTCACTGATCAATGTTGTGACATTACAATTTTGTCTTAATATACACTATAGTCTATATGAATGATGGACGCACTTCAACATTTCACTTCAATCAAATAAAGTTCTTTTGGGTAGGCGAATTCATAGCTTCATTGGGGAGACATGACATTTCAACCATCTTCTAATCAACCAAATACAGCAAACAACAACAAAACCCATATAGCTCAGAAACCAATTCAAAAGAAAAATTGACAAACCTTCCTCTGATTGTACAGAACTCTCAATCTGCAAAATCTCCTTTTCAATGCTGACAAACCTCTCCAGAACTGCTGGAGTGCTAACAAACCTCACAAATCTACAGCATAACCAATTGAACACCAATCATCAACTACTCAATTACGCTAAAGGGTCATCAAATAACTGAGAAAAATGTCACAAATCAACAATCTCGAAAGTCAAAACAAGAAAGAGGGTACCTTTGGAATGTGGGCTTGGTGAACCAGTGAGCATCTCTAGTAGGAGGGCGAAGAGTAATGGAATACCCACCTCTAGAAATCTCATCTTGCAGAGATTTGAGATGAGAAACAAAGGGTTCAAACAACCCAGATGCCAGCTTCTCTGATTTGCCTCCATAGAAGATCACCAAGTCACATCTTGGCACATTATCAGATCACGTGATTTAGCTAAAGTGGAAAAGCCAACAGATGAAACAAACAAACAGAATGACTGGAATAGAAGGTACCTTGTTCGAGTTGGAGTGAGTTGAAAGGAGGCATGATCGAGTTGAGCCATGGATCAAAGCAGAGTGAAAGATAGAAGAGAGAGAGAGAGTAAGCTAAGCTAGAATGGTATAATGTCAAAGTGTGAGTGAGAGAGGAAAGTAGAGGAGTATGTCATGTTGGGGAACGTGGGATGTCACATTCCACAGTTGGAAATCAAAGGAAGAGAGACAAAGAGAGAGATCAACAGCTGGAAATGATCGAGCTTTGCACATGCTAATCTTCACAAAGGCGGCGGATTATAGACTCATTACCACTCAAATCACTCTTTCTTTTTTTTCTTTGGTAAAATTTCGATTTTTTAACCACAGAGATCAGTATGCTTGAACCATAGAACACAAGGATAAAATCATAGTTTTGATGTAGTGTTGGATTCTTGGGGATCATAACAATATAAAACTATTTGCGCTAGAAACTGATACTAAGTGCCTAGTCTTAGTGAGAGTCCCACTCTTCAAGGGATGAGAAGGTTTAGATTCGGATATGGTTACATGTGATTGTAGATTGGTAGGTAAAATGGGTAACTTTATTTAGCTTTTCCCCGTGATAATGTAAAACTTTAATGGAACATAATAGGGTGAATTGAAGTTTTGAACCCATGAACTTAGAATAAAGATTGGAGTTGTGGGGTTTAATTTCGGTCCATGCTTCATTAGTATCAAATCAAGATAAGAAGCTATCTATTTTAGCTTTACTTTATCATGGTTATTACTATTGTTCAAAAAAGCGGTATAGGTGGCCACCTAGACAGTCTTAGGCGGCCATATTAACTCATAAACGGTCTAGGCGGTCAACCATCATTTGACATTAAAAAAAAATTAAAAGATGCCGCAACTCTCACTATTTATCTCTTTTCTAAAAACTGAATCTCATCAGTAGAAGAGAAGGAAAAAAATATGAATATTAAGTTTGAGTCTGATACTGAAGGAGTTAGGAAATAATTTAGAGATAAATAAATTGAGATTTAGTATTATTGCATTTGTTTCATTATTTATTTTTTCTTCAAATATTTTTTATGAACTTTCTACTTAAGTTATTGTGAGTTTAGACTATTTTAAGTATTTTTTAAAATTAATATTAAACATCATTATATATTTTTATCATTAAAATAGTTTAAATATATGTATAAAAATAAATAAATATTTAATAATTCAAAACCGCCTAACCGTCTAGGCGCTAGGAAGTTGATGTTTGCTTGCATAGCACTAACACTTTTTAGAACCTTGGTTATTACTCTATCTCTATGCACGGTTATGAAAGCTTGATTACGACCTTCAAATAGATTAAGAAAAGGAAAGGCTTGATTATGAAATTAAAGATTATACAAATGTTAAGCCTACAAAAAAAAATTGTATTTCAAGAGCACTATATATGCCTCTGAAACCTAGTGCGCTTCTCTGCTAGGGTTGGGGGTGCGGGCACTTTTCTCTTTGATCTCTCGTCTTCTCGGAGGACGTCCTTCTCGACCCCAATGTCGAGTCCATCGAGTTCGACTCCCGTTAATTCATAGTTTTGTAGGAACTTGGGGTTGGCTTCTCAACTCCGATTGATATGTGGTGTTCATTGGTTGCAGATATGTGACGGTAGGTCATTGGAGCTCCATCGGTTTGCTTGTCGTGAATCTTTTAGATCAGATGGGTTTGAAGAGAGGTCAGGGATGAGATTTGGGTGCCTGATCTGGGATCCGGGGCCGTTCTTGTCAAAGATCGAAGCCATCTGGTGGTGGCGCAACATGGTTTGGCTTGTGGTCGGATGAGTGGATCCGGAGGAGAGCAGGATGTGGTAAAGATGGCACCCGTCGTCGTCAGTCGTGGGTGCTGAGATGTCGTCAACCTTCGTTGTCGGCTGGGTATTTGGTGTCCAAGCTTGGTGTTCAATGTTGGGCTTGGCGTGATATGGGCCACATTGGTGGACTATTGGTTTTTCAGAGTTTGTTCATTGTTAGGTTTGGATCTGCATTTGGGACTAGGTGATGAGTGTCGACAGATTTGAGTTTCTCATTTTATTTGGGTCGAAAGCCTAAATCTTAGATTCTGGTTACTTCAAATAAGTTAGCCGTGCTAACAAGGCGTGTTTAGTTACGTTGTGCCGACTGCAGAGATTCAACATTGAGATGTTAGTTTCTAGTTCTAGTTTTACTAGTTTGCTAGAAGTTAATCATTTCGCAAACTATTAATTATCGTTGTTTCTGATTAAGGAGTATGAGTTTGTTTATGTTATTTCGTACATTTTATTTTCAATATATAACAATTCGTCATTCTTAAAATAAAAATTATACAAATGTCTCATTAAAATGCTATTAGAAGAAAAACATAAGTTACGTGAAAAGTGTATCACACATTCTATCACAATTTAAGTCGTGATATTCCAGATATACGCTCTATTATTAAGATCAAAATAAACCGGATATGTGACTACTCTAGTTGTTGCGGTACAAAGAAAACACAACGGCAATACTAAACCTCAATCCGTATTTACCCTCAGGTTTCCGTTGGCATACATGCATCTTCCAATTCCATGTGATAATTAACCACATGGCATGACGGTACTCTAAACTGGGATCATTGACAATTTCAATCACACTAGATATTATAACTACTAGCCACTCCAATTTCCTTGTAGAAGTGAGATTGAGTGAGGTTTAATTATCTGGTTGAGTGTTCTTTTTTTATCAATATAATGAACCAGACACAAGCAAGCTAGCAACTACAATCGAGATAAATATATATAGATATATATATATATATATATATATGTATATGTGTATTACGAACTTACGTACGTACTCACAGAACTAACTCTTGGTTCTAACCTGTTGCAAAGCACTTTCCCAGAACCAGTTAAAGTACCATTGATAAATGGAATTAAGGAAGCCTGAAAGCTTTGACATATTCTTCTATTCCAGATTTCCAGTCCAGATTTCCAGACTAGGAAAAGTTTGCAGGCAAAACCCAATTTTCCGTATTAAATAGTTTTGAAGCACATGCATGAGGCATTAATGCAAATTGCATGTGAACAATATGCCTGTTTGATTTTAGCCAGTGCTCCATAGCTCTTGACCCTCAAAAACTCATACTCCAAGACGGCCAACTTTGTTCATTGTACTCTAGCTTGGAAACCATTTCAATGGAGTAAATATTACTTGTGCGGCATGCAGGAAAACCCCATCCCAAAATCAGATTTAGAGGCCTGTAGGGATATTTAGCGGACATGATTTTTAGGGTTCGTGTTATTTAATTAATTAACTACTTATAGGAGCACATTACCTGGGCCAATAATCCATGTGTCACTAATCAAATTATGACACATGTCAAATGTCTTAACTGAGCTTACCATCGTTATCTCTTTCACCATTTATCTCCTCAATTCCTCAATTGACTGGCTGGCCTATTCGGTTCCCCCACCGATCTCCTTCGCCTCCGTCCACCCTTCTCTACCGTCCCACTGGGGTCTAACTCGCCTGTCTCTAGAACCTCACGATCTAATTCTCACCAACTTGTAGAAACTCAGGCCAGTCAATATCTCGCACGCCAACCTCACCATCCCCAAACACTTAAATCTAAACTTGACCCAGGTTGATTTTATTGAGAGGTTCTATGAAAATTTTCAAGTTTCAATTTTGGGTATTTTGAATTAGAATAGTTGTGTTTTGCCATAGTAAAATGCAGTTTTAATTGATAAGATTGATCTATATAATCAGACTGGCTTCTCCACATTCGTGAGATCTCATTGCTTGAGATTTTCCCAACCCCAATTTCAATGAATCCAGGAGAATGAACCAATCTTGGCTACAAGTATTTAATATTGAACAGTTGCCATGTTTATGTACTTTTTTAGTTTTTATGGTGATGATTGGAGGGAGGAAAAGAAAAAGATGATGGGTTGGTTGCAGATAGATGTAGAGAAAAGAAAGAAAGCAACGAGGAAGAGGAAGAGACATGGGAGAATGGGTGGTGGGTTTTTCCGGTGGATTTTTTAATGACGAGCTTTAACCGAGTTAAGTTATGTTACACTAATAGATATCCAAGTTTATTAATCTCTAAACCCTCGGCGGCGCCCTTTGGTGAGTGAATGCCTGGTCCGGTGACATGCCCTTACGACGGCGTCGTCGGACGTGCCGGTGATGGTGGGTCCAGCCGTGATGCAGGCGGTAGGGTGACTGAGCTACTTTTCCGGGTTCTTGTGGAGATTCTTGGCAGCAGGTGGTGAGAGAGGTGGGGTTGGGTTAGCTTTCTCCAGGGACTGAACGTGGTCGGCTTTGCAGGCGAGTGGTGGTGCGGAGTTGAAGATTGACGGAGGGTGACGACGTTGCAGTGCCAAAGCCGAGATCTCTATGATCCAGATCTTGGGTCTGCCGGAGTTGGCCTGGGAGGTTGGTTGCAGGACTGCGGGAGAGCGTATCGGTATGAGGGCTGATGTTAGGTGGTGGTGACGCTGCTGCCGGTGTTGTCCAGAGGAGCCGACTAGGGAGGTGCGCCATCATCTCTGCGGTCTGCTAGGTGGGTCTGGGCTTTCTGGAAATAAGGCTTGGGCCTGGGCACAAGCTTGTGCTTGGATTTGGGCGGCTACGGTATTGCATAAGAGGTGGTGATGTCTCGGCATTTGCTACACTCATATTAGGGTTGGGCTTTGTGGTTTGGGCTTGATCTCAACATTTGGGCCCAATTTTGGTTTTCTTTTCCGTTGTTTATTTCATGTTTTCAATATTGGGCTTAGGTCTCGCTTAAGTTCATAACTATATATTTAGATTTATCTGAATTCTATTTTGTTCTAGGTTCTAGAATTGCCTTCATCTTTATAGTGGATAAAAGGCTTGGGAGTTGGTTAAATTGTTTCTAATGTGTAGTCTATCATATGTACCATTGTGAGAGTGTTGTTCTTACAACTTCTTGTTCCGTCTGTAAGATGGCGGCAGAAGGATATGTAATGGTTGTATTGGACTTAGTTGTACTCGTTCATAATTAATTTGAAAACCGTACTGGTATTTGATTTAAAAAAAGTTAAGTTATATTAAAACAGATGACATGTGTTATAATTTGGTAAGTGTCACAGTGTTGGCACAAGGATTATTGGCACAATGTGATGTGCTCCCCAAAATCTTGGGGTTTGAATGAAGATGAGGAAGAACAGATCGAACAGAAACATTTCAATGATCGATTAAATTGACACTTCTATCTTCCTGATCCATTCCGACCGAGGCTGACTTCCAAGAATTTGACTTGTAAGAACAGGAGACTCCACATTTTTAAATAGCCAGCTCTTAATAATCATACTGGGACTCCTATTTGGCCAAAAAAGTAGCTAACCAATATTAATATTACATTCGTTCAGTACTTCAGTTAGCTCTTATACCGTTTTATAGAACTTTGACTGGTTTCGCAAACCCCTTGATCAAGAAAAGTAAGTAAAGGAGCAGCAGGATACGGAATATGAAGGCCTTTTTACTTTTTAATTTCCCTTCTATTGAAATTGAGAGGCAATTTTGTTGTCCGATACATGTGTCATATATATGACTTCGATTCAAGTTCACGTACTCACTTCGACTATGAAATTTCACCATTTCCGCTCATTTTTTTGCTTGTCATTGTTGTCAAACTTCATGGCTAATACCAAACCATAATAGTCCATTTAGAAATCTAATCAAGAACTAGACGGAAAATTAAGTTTAAGGACTTAAGGGGAGCATGCAAGCTATATATATACTTTAAAAACAAAGCACATTAGGAAACATACCACTGTGAAACATTGCTAGGTTAGTGCTGGTTATCAAAGTTAAAAATTGTTTAATTACGCCCCAAATGAAGGTTTTTGGGAAACGACCAAATTGGAGTCACGTCAAATGACACATGCAATTATTCAATCGGGTAAGCATATATAAAAGTCCCGTTCAATAATTGACTGAGATTTCACAAATTTAGTCGAGCATATTGATTTCAGAAGTCATAACTAATATATGTTCACTAACTTCGATCAGCAAAAGAAAAGGTGAATAGTTATTCTTTTGCAGTGCTGATCATTCGAAAATGTGCATAAATTTCTACGCATATAACAAAATCTGTCGCTTCATCTTCCATTAACATTCCAGGAGAAGCTTCATCACTTAATATACTTGTCGTCGGAATTTTTTTAATTAACTTCTCATCGGAATTAAAAACGAGAAACAAGCTCTTCCAAAATAGTTTCTACTGATTAAGATTTGCTTCTAGCTAGTGTTCTCATGTGTGCCAATAGGGTCAAATCACTTCGTGCTTAATTTAATGTACACAGTGCACACTATTACAACTGATGTTTCTTTGCAATTAGGTGCGTCCGTGCATGCAAATTAGATTTTTCATATTAGAATGCGTTTTATACTTTTACACAAATCAATTTTCGTGCTGTGTCGAAGTGTGGAAGACGATTGAGCTACGAGGAAAAGTATTCCTCAGAAGATTTGTGTCGTCCAAAAGAAAGGCGGGCACCTGGGTTTGAAATCATCCGTTCAAAGTTAAAACCATATATGTTTCCCACTATGGACAATGAGTACAGGTCAGGACACAAGGGTCCCTCGTGCCCGCTCAAATTGAAGATTAAAAACTCTAAAGTTTAAAACACATACAAACGTAGTCAAAGGGCACGTTTTGTTCCGTAGAGATTCATACTAAGAAGTAGGGCCGGGAGTTGGTACCGAAACCGTTTGTCTTGTACCGAATTCTGATGGAACGGGATGAGTCGGTAAAAATTTTCGATATTGAATCGATGCCGATGCCGGAAACATATAACCGAGATGGGCCGGTTTTATTAGATCTGATACTGAATATACATACCCGTACTGAAACTATAAAGCCTATATTTGTTTGGAGGGAGAGTTTAGGGTTCACAAAAGTCCATATACCCGAACTCATTCCATCGAAAACTCATCGCCTCCATTCACTTTGCGTCTTCACCTTTCACTCTCAATTACTGACTTCGCCATTCACTCTCAATATTAAGTCTCAATCAAAGCCTCTTAGAATCTTGATGAGAAAACTTAAGGTAAGCCTTAACTCAATCTCAAATTCTCAACTGAAACTCTGAAAGTATGAATCATATATGCAGCTTGGGTTTTGGGTTTTACTGTCTTTAGGTTATGGTTGACTTCGTGTTCGTTTCAAATCGAAGGAGCTTGGGTTTTGTGTTTACTTTCTTTGTGTAGAAGTATGAATTTGTGTAGTATACAACTCTCAATTTGTGCATAAATATATGTAGCTGTAGGAATTACTCTCAATTTGTATCTTTCAACTTTGTGAAAATGTGAAGTGTGTCAAATGTATCTTTTATGTGAATTTTGTTCATGATTGATCCTAGTTAGTTTAATGCATGATACATATGTAGGTCTTATAGAATTTACTAGTTTAGTACCAAAAAAGTACCGAACGGTACCAAAACCAAACGTTATCGGTTCAGTTCGGTATTACTGTTGAAAATGACAATACTGAATCGATACCAATAACGAAATATAAAATTAGTATAATATCAGTATGAAAATAATCTCAGACCATCTCATTCCCGTCCCAGCCCTACTAAAAAGTAAGAAGGCAACTCTTATGGAAAATCTGGTTCATATCCTAAACAAATTAATTTGATCTTTCACACTGACAGAGACAGCTCTACACACGTTACAAAGCTGCATTCTTTTAGGATCTTAACATGCATCATTCTTTATGTCACATTGTCACACTTGAACAAATTACTTGAATTTGTTGATCGAGTTGGGAGTGTAAGACGTGTTTGTCTATGAGTTGTTGAACTTGTTATCTATCTGTTAATTATATTATGAAATATACGAGATGAGATACGAGATAATATTATACTAGGATCAAAAGTATTATTGATGCATGCATGCTACACTATTGTACCAACATAAAATGCATATATGTATTTTATTATTAGGAGACTATTAATTATATATATATATATATATATAAAAGATTGTAAGAGAGAAACTATACTCCAAAACACACTATTTAGTACAAAGCACCAACTGGTCATCCATGTCCTAAGGAAGAATCTCTTAATTTATAATGCGCGCATCTTGCATTATTTTATGATGATCCATGCAAGTCCATGAAAATCTCTTAGTTTAAACACACTATTTAAAGTACCGTAGCTTAATCATTCAGCCATTACATATTAAAAGTAAACAATTACAAAAAAAAAACATATTCTAATCCAATCTGACCATTTTAATTAGTACCAATATCCATGCAAGTCCATGAAAATCAAACTGTTTTTACCACTCATGTATATGCTCAAACTTCAGTTACTTTCCATGCAAGAAGGTTTATAAGATATAACAGCCAGCCAATCTGCATTCTATATGTCTTCGATCTGTTAGTTAATTTCAGACTACTCATTTTCACTGGGTCACAATTTTTTTTTTCTTTCAGCTCTTCTTTTTAGCTACGACTCACCAATATTTTTGCATATATGCATTCCTGGTTTCTAACGTTGCAATATTTTCAAACCGTTAGCCGTGATTCAATGAAGAAGATCGATCTTCGATCAAGCTAGGTAGTGACCAAGTAAAAGCAAATGTTCGTTTTTGAACATAAATTAAGATCGAATTAACGTGGTTGAAGGTTCAAAAGTACTGTTCCATAAGCCTAGATAGTCAACATATTCAAGGCCACTCTGATTTTCTGTGTATTTTCAAATAATTTACCAGGTATTTTCTCCAAGTCCAAACTTAGAATTCAAGGGTCTCAACCCAACCATCCAACTTACCTGTAGATATGTATAAATACCCTTTTGTGTCGGTTCATATCTCAATCTAGCTACCTCACAATTACAACACATAAATTTTGTATTTGAATTACAAATACGACAGAATCTTTTAGACGTACAGAAAGTACTACAAAGTCTAATTTTCTGTTTAGCTTGATCAAGAAGCCATGCAGCGTTCATCACCAGCTTTGGTTCGTCAGATACTCCGCCACAACCGCATGAGCAATGTCCAAATGGTACCCACCCTCTCTTCGCAGGCGCCGCCTGCTCCGCCCGGCCCACCCTGCGACGTGTTCATAAATCACCGTGGGATCGACACGAAGAGAACCCTGGCGGGGCTGCTGAACTACCACCTGTCGAGCAGGCTCAACCTGCGTCCTTTTTTGGACAGTAAGAACATGAAGCCCGGGGACAGGTTGTTTGACAAGATCGACGCCGCAATCCGGAAATGCAAGATTGGAATTGCTGTGTTTTCGCCGCAGTACTGCAATTCTTATTTCTGTCTCCACGAACTCGCTCTCCTAATGGAATCTAAAAAGAGGGTTATACCGGTTTTCTGCAACGTGAAGCCATCTCAGCTTAGGGTTAAGGACAATGGAGTTTGCCCCCAGTACGAGATTGAGAGGTTTAGTTGGGCACTTGAAGAAGCCAAATACACAGTCGGACTTACCTTCGACTCCTCTAAAGCGTATGTATATATACACATAAGATAGTTTGTTTGATTTGAAGTTTTCAACATACAAACAAATATAGAATCTAACATTTCCATTTTGATTTGCAGAGATTGGTCGGAGTTTCTAAGAGATGCTTCCGATGCAGTGATGCAGAACTTGCTGGAGGTAGAAGGAGAACACGAATATCAACAAGAGCAATGCCAGTAGTTATCATCTATGCTGATACCCACCCAGCTGAAAATTAATTCACACAATTATAAAATACAACGAAATTATTTCATTCATTTATTAGGTTTAATTTGGTCACTACAGATTATTCAATTGATTTTTTCTGTATAAAATAACAGGAAAGAATGTCTTCTAACAAATGTTGATATGATTACTGTAATCCATCAATTATTGTTCATACTTAAATAAATGTAATAAATTTCCTCTTTTGAGATCTTGCACGTCCATGAAAGATGCATGAAATGTGATCTTGGAGACATATATATGCATATGTTGCAAGAGCTTTATAAATTACCACTGGAAAATCCTTATAACAAGTATTCCATGCGGCATGCGCATTTTCTACTGAAATAAAAATAATACTAATTAGTAGTTGCAACACTAAATATGCAGAGGTCTGGTATATGCAATGCGGTATATCTACATGCTAATGTCCGGCTCATTTTTTATGTGGTTATATTAAATGTGTTACATGAGGAGGTAATCGTTCAGATGTTCGATAAATAAGACTCTTTTCAGTCGTTATAGTCCCATCTACTACGTACCATGATCTATCATCCTATCTAGTTCGCCCCTGCAATACCCCGTCCCTCAAGCCTCAAGGAATGTGCTATGTATTGCGAGGTTACATTTCCATGCAGTGCTTTAACACAACAAAAAGAATGTGGCATATGGTTACCTATGTATTCTCGTCGAACAAGAAATGATCTATTTGTTTTTGAATAATCAAGAGAATAATGAAATCATTAATTAAGTACAATATATAAGACCATAATCAACCTGCATATGTGCATCATTCGTGGATCCATGAATATTCGAACATTTTCAACCGTAAGTTCTTGATCAATGGTGTGAAGACTCTCTGGAGAAGGCAAGAAAGCACCATGAAATAACCAGAATTGGTTATACATGACATATTGCTTTAGTGGCGACCAATTTAAACTAATTGAACAAGGGATCAATCACCAATATTATTTATAGTAGTAGCACTATAGCAGAATACCGTTATTAGTTAATTAGTTTATCCAAAAAGAAATGTCGAGGGTATGGAAATCAAAATTCAAATCTAAGATACGCTTGGCCGGGAAATAGCAAAGAATTTATATTATGATTACCAGGAAGCTAGTAGTTTCATACTGTAAATGCCATATAGAATTCGAAAAAAAAACTAAAATAACATTAATATATATATATATATATATATATATATATAAAGTTTCTACATATGTGCATGCATGTTTGTGGGAACTGGATATATTGACCCCCTTGAATTGACTTGACTGAATTGATATTCATCATCCCTCCTCCGTGATCAGTTCTAGGTTTACCGAGTCACTTTGTTGTCCGACTTGTCAATATCTACACCAATCCACATGGAGTGTAGATTATATTCTATAAGCTTGTATAACCACTGTTTAAAAGTTGATTACTGATGTGTATTCTTGTTTTAATCGATTTTACAGATTTTACTTGAAGTTTTTCAGGAGTTTAGATGTTTCGAGCTCATCTTTCATTAATTTATTCAACGTTCATTGCAGAATTATGATTCAGTCCCTCCAAATTCCCTGTTAAAACTGAACCTTGCAATGAGGCAGAGATCGAGTTGTGCTAGTGGCTAGGAGACAATAATACTAATATATATCATTATCGAACTGATAGGGCATGAAGCAAAAGCATGTGGTGTCAAGGCCCTCCATGTGAAAAAGCCCATTAAGCTATATATTGTTTCATAACAAGTTGCACCTCCTAGTAGAGGGGTGCACGGTGTGCTGTGGTAGGTAAAATCATATCCAATCCACTTTAAATAGTTTGGTGATTTTATAAATTATATCTAATATCCCTGTTTATCTGGGTAAATCACATTTCTAATGCGGTTTCGGTGCAATTTCGGATAAACCACTTATTTCCACATATCAAATTGAAATAAATAAAGTCATCAAGTCACCGAATAATATTATAAACCAAAATACTAGTTAAGTTTTGAAAGCACAAATCTTTGAATAATACTACATAATAATGTCTCTTAAGTCTTAAAATATACTAGAATTTGAGAAAGAAAACCAAAGTGATATAAAGAGATAGAATTTAGTCAATTTATAATAGATCTTGACAATCGTGCGGCTTAGAACTTTATAGATAATGTTTTGATACTATTAGGGTATTAGTGTTTTACTATACCACCATATTATTGTTAAATAAATAACAAAAATAATTATTTATTTGAAACCGATGTGATTCGGTATTTATCCGGTTTATAAAATGTCTAATCCTAATCAAGTCCATTTATAAGTGATTTGACATTTCACAATTCTAATCCAGTCCGCATACAACAATGTGGTTCGCTATCTGGTTTAAATCAGTGCGGTACCGCATTTCCAGTAAGAAATGCACAACACTACCTCCTAGGGACTTGAAGCCATATTTATTCATGTCGCATGCTTAGTTGCTTACACAATTTTGTTGCATCAATGAGAAGATCGGTCTCATATTATAAACCACACACGGATTTGAATAGACGAATGAATAGCTGTCCCTATATATGTGTGTTTAGGAATCAAACTTAAAACTTAAAAGAGAGGGAAGATAGGCAATTCAAACTTAAAACTTAATCGAGTAAATTCAGCATTTCAGAAGTAGTTGATGTGTGTGATGTAGTTTATATAGCTAGTTAGCTACTTAGTTGGGTGCACAGTAAATAAACCGAATTCTATCAATTAGGTCATGCGTCCTAGGCGTAAACAACTATCAACATGCCCATGGCCATGCATCGACCATATAATTGGCGCTTATCTTGGAGCTTTTCCATATAATTTTGATCCTGATAATCGATATGTTTGGTGTGCGGCGTGTGCCTAACAAACATCAAACAACGACGCAAAATTGCCCACATATATAGAGATCCAGCTATATATACCACATCACATGGCTAATGTGAAACAGAAACATCATGGATTTTGGATTCTGTATAACACTTAAGACATGATGAGCTAGCTAGCCACAGAACGTGATGATTATGTACAGAAAATTCCAAATATAAAAACATCATGAACCTCTCTAAATTAAATTATCGGGTCAGTTATTAGCAGTCATCTCCATCCATCTAGAGAAGATTTATCTATTATAGGATGGTGTTGTTTCCTAATCTTGTAAAAGAAGTCTGGGGCAGTAAGATGCAGATAGAAGTTAATCTTATAGTGGTAGTCAAAGTCCGTCCTTGTATAATCAGGTATTTGACGCATGAGTAATCGTCCCCATTGCTAATTAATAATAATTGGTAGGGCATATTACCCAAAGTGGCAAATAGATAATTACGTATCATACTTTAATTACCTATAGATCGAAAATAACACTTACCCACCTTACACATGGAAAATATATACAGAAGTTGTTTATGGCTGCTCACTGATATTATTCGTATCATTTTCAGCTCGATCACAAATTCACAATACAATCTATAAATAATCAAACAAATAATATGAAATCATTTAGTTAATCGATCATTATTTTTGCAAGTTCAATTGTTCTTTTCATTGATTTGGCCGGTTATGAATGGATGATTATATGCACAAGTTTTCTTCTTCTCTTATTTTCTTATACAAAACAAACGATGTGATGACATTACTCCATAGCCTCATTGTGATCCTAGATTCCTAGGCATGGAGGAACATGTCCTATGTACCCTTCTTATATGGCTACGAAATCAACTATATGATTATTGTTGGTTAGTTCAACTTTGACTAATGTAGGGTAGACTTCAGCACTAAAGAATCACATAAACACACTGCATGTGAGTTCTTCGGGTAGTACCAAGTACTAACAAGCTCACTAATCGTACTAGAAGGAAGATTAATGCTTGACTTTGTATGTTTGATAGTAAAGCATATTCATGTAAGTCAAGCAGACAACACAACACTTATGTCCAATTGAACTAGCTGGCTAGCTAATTTTCTCAAATTTGCTACCTTAACAATCTCGAAAATCTGGATTATTTGTAGAACCGTTCTGCAAGAATCCTCATCTAGCTATAATTAGGGCATCACTAGCACTCAAAACTTTATATCAAATAGATGATAACGCGACATCAAAATCACTAATATATATCATTGTACTGACATGACAACTTGACTAGATTTGATACAAAGGCAAATATGACATACATTCTCATCTAACAACCACATCAAAATTAATCTATTGTTGTGTCTGACTATTGTACAGACGTACTTACATCGATACATTATTTTCGTATCGTAGGCGATCCATCCCGTACAACACGATAAGAGAATAAGAGGAAAAACTAAATACTATACAAGCACATTGCCCCACGTGCGGTGAAGAAAACCCTCTCTCTCTATCTCTCACATGGGCGTAGGGAAAGGGGGCGAGAAGGGTTCTCATACAATTATCTACCTGATTAATTAAGTGAATTTTGTATATAGAACTATAATGTAATACAAAAATAACCCCTCTAATTGGGTTGTAACACGGGAAAATTCTATTGGCAGCGCTGCCTGCGTGCAACGCTCCTAATCCATCATTCATACACCTCACATACCCCACGTGCATTTCAAGACACTCTCTATCCACCGTCCGATTCAGTATACATGGTATGCAACGATGTACTATAGACGAATCCTGTAACATGTGACAAGAAAGTATTTTCAGCTATTTCTTTAGTTAAATGCCCAATTCTATCTCTTTACTTTCGTGTTCTAATGTTTGCTACATTCATTTCCTGGTTTCTTTTGGTTACTATAGAAGAAATTATAATCAAATCAATATATTATGGTAATCTTGAAAAAGTTTATGTATAAACATATATATTACATGAATCAAAATAGTTAGGTTGTAAATTTATAATAGCTAGTTATATTTGACCCCCCTAAATGGAATTTCTAGCTACGCCACCACCGATCTCATTCCCTCACAAAATCTGTTATTTGGAAGGAGGTGGTGTTGTTTAGGCTTTTGGTTGAAGCTTTTCTTATGGTGTTGTTTAGGCTTTTGGTTGAAGCCTTTCCCATAAGAAAAGCATGACATGAAAAAGCGTACAGGCAGTTCCAAACCCCCGACCCCTAAAACCCGCCCCGTCCCGTTTCTCATTTCCCCCCCTCCTTACTCTCATCACCGTTTCCCCCCGGTCCCCACACCCCACGTGTCGCCTAACCATTGCATCACACCTACACGTGTCGACCACTCACCGGCGCCGCTTGGTCCTTTATATTTGTCACCTAACCGCCGCCACTCTGTGCAGCCTCACCACTTCTCCTCCTCCTCCAAGCAAACCCCTCCTCATCGCTCCTCCTCTCCCCCTCAATTCCTCACCACTTTTCCGATGGACAGCACGGACTCCTCCTCCGGCTCCGGTCACCCCCAGCTCCCTCCCGGCTTCCGGTTCCACCCCACGGACGAGGAGCTGGTCGTCCACTACCTCAAGAATAAAGCCGCCTCCGCTCCGCTTCCCGTCACCATCATCGCGGAGGTCGACTTGTACAAGTTCGATCCTTGGGAGCTTCCAAGTACGACTTGTCAATCTAAATCTGATCATACTCCTATACACTCTTTCATATGTCTCAATTCGTGTTTGTGTTAATATGGTTGTCATGCAAAATTCTAGGTAAGGCCACGTTTGGGGAGCAGGAGTGGTATTTTTTCAGTCCCAGAGACCGGAAGTACCCGAACGGAGCTAGGCCGAACAGGGCGGCCACCTCGGGGTATTGGAAGGCGACCGGAACAGACAAGCCGATTCTGACATCGAACGGGAACCAGAAAGTGGGCGTCAAGAAAGCTCTGGTTTTCTACGGCGGGAAACCGCCCAAGGGAATCAAAACCAATTGGATCATGCACGAGTATCGCCTCGTCAACGACGACAACTCCAGCGCCGCACTCAAGCCTCCTGATCCGACCAACAAAAAGGCCTCCCTAAGGGTACACGTTTGCATCAAGCTCGAAAAATTTAATGTTGTCGAATAGCTGGTAGGCTCATCACCACAGCTTTAATTTTTTTTTTTTTTACATGTTTTTGTTTGTGTAGTTGGATGACTGGGTTTTGTGCCGGATTTACAAGAAGATCAACTCGCAGAGGCCTGTGATGGAGTATGATCATCATCATCATCATCATCATCATCACAGGGAGGAGGACTCTACAACAAACTCCATGGAGGGTATTTTTGTCCAGTCAATGCCGAAGCCGTCGCCGCCGAAGGCCACCAACTACACGGCGTTGCTGGAAAATGACGAGGACAATTTCTTCGACGGGATATTATCGAGTGAAGGCGTGCAAAACAGTAGTCATTCCAACCTTTCCCATCAGTTCATGTCGAGTGCGAAAGGCGACATCGTAATGCCCGTGAGCAACAACCCCTCGAAACGTCAGCTTCCATCGCCGTTTTGGAATGAAGCGGGGGGATCATCATCGATGGGGACTAATTCATCGTCGAGCAAGAGGTTTCATACTGATCTCAATAGCGGTGGTGGCAGTGGAGGTGGTGGTGGGGTTGATGAAAGCAACACCTCCTTTGTTTCTATGCTAAACCAGTTACCTCATCAGAACGCGGCATTCCACCCCAACTCGCTTCTTGGGTCGCTCAACCCACAGTTTCATCTTCCCAGTATGAATTGGAACTCATGAACAAGAATTCAGAAACACAGAATATATTGATATCATCTAGCTTAGTACATAATCTCATTGGAGTGTAACTATAGCACAAAGATACGGGTGATGACGAGGTATATATATTTTCATAAATCTTTTTTTTCTTTTCTATTTAGTGACACATAATCTCTGTTTTTACTGGTTAGTTAATTGTTTGAGTATCATTTACTTGTTGGTATTACATGTTATATGTAGACATTGAGCTAGATAGCTAGCGTAATGAAGATATTTTGAAGTTCTAATTACCAGAAAATGAAGTTCAGAGAAGCCCCAGCCATGGTTTAATTGGCATTGTCTGAAACTGTTTTCATTTTGATTAAGATGGAGATTGTTATATATGGGAGATTGCTTGTCCATTTGTCATTGTAATCTATAATCTGTAACAAACTTACATGCCATCACCATTAATCAAACCACATGAGGATGTTTCTGAATAATGATAAAACCCATATATGGTGATAACAATTTTCTGGCAGGGGTGATGCTATATATGTATATCTGTATTCACAATTAATTAAAAATCCAATTATGTTAATATATAATGGAGTTTTTTTTAAAGAATATATATAATGGAGTTGGGCATGATATGCATCAAGCTTCTTATACTGGGTTGATTCTTGCATGCTCTTCCTCGATCTATTTTGAGCATACTTTTAGATATGTTCATGAATAGGGTTATCTCCTAGCTAGCTAGCGACCACTAATTAGATTCATTACCATCATTAGATGTATATTATTAAGTTTATCACAATAAATTGACTCAGGAATCAATTACAACATTGAAATAATTAATGGGGGCATGTATACGAACTTATTAATTGGTACTAATTAATCATCGTCGATGTATAATCAATTTTTAGTATGCCACTATGCATGAATGTATAGGAAGAAAATTATGAAGGAAATAAATAAGAAATGGGAGGGTATCATAGAGAGCGACGACAAAGCTTTCAACAAAAATGACGTGGGATTATTCCATGTCTCTTTCATCTATTGAAATAGAAGATGATCCAGATTTGGGGTTTACAAATGTCAACACTGCAAACATGGGCATTATATATGACCTTTATCTAAGATCACCATTGGAATGTCAATATATATGATCGAGTATATGTATGATTATGTATAGTATTGTCTTTCTAATCTAATGTCTATGCATATGAATCGAATTGGCATTGGCTCGTCCCACACTTCCTCACCTAATTGTCGCGTTCTTTCTATTGGGTGGAATCGTAGCGTGTCCTTGGCCTATTCACCTTAATCGCGTGGAATGATGAATCGCGTCGATCACAATATTATATAGAGTAGTACGTTGTACGTACGGACAGAATGTGGTGAAGTTTAGCGTTTTGATCTCGTTTGATGCGGTAAAATTGAACTCAACTGAAGCCTAATTAAAAGTGAAGCCCTAAATAGTTGCAAGCTACTAGAGAAAAATCGATATATTACTTTCTGTAACCAACCACATCAAACATCTTTACGCCTAAGGCCTCAACTAGTCTGTATACACCATACTAACTCGACATAGATCTACACTTTTATTTAGCGAAATATGAAGTTAGAAACCTGTCATATATGACTCAGAACATCCCCTATCCCAAAGGGATGGGGGTATCCTAAGCACTTACACGAAAAGCGCCTGTTTCATCCGATGACCACGATGGCAGCCATTTTTTTTTCTAACACCTTCGCAGCTGACTTGAACCGGAACCATACCATTCGGGAATGATATCGGCAGCCACTCGGCCTAGCTGCTTCCCAACCACTTCCCGATCACCTTAACGGAGAGAGAAGCCTACCAATTACCATTTTCTTTTTCTTTTTTTAAAAGAAAAAATAAAGAACGAAAAATTAGGCCAACGACGGTCAACCAAACGCAATAAAGACCCATGGGCCAGTCAAATCCCCGTGGCCTTTCCAATGGTTAGTTCGGATGGGATTCTACAAGTTTCCTTGTCCTATATAGAAAAGGAAATTAAATAGAACTCATGCAGTGATATCTATAAATATGCAACTACTCCGATTAGCCATAACGTAATTCTACCATCATTGATCATGGCTTTGCAAGGGGACTTACGTTGGTTGCTGCATGCAATCTATTTCGTACAGGCGCTTCTTCTTCTCCCACCTTATATTTTATTTAGAGCCAAGGTTAAGAGGCACTACCCCAACAAGTTTTTAAGGACTCTTGTATATCTTCTCCCGTATTGCCTTGTATCAATTGGAACCAAAAATTTCCTATACACATCTACTGTGGCGATACTACACTGCACTACTTATGAAATCCTAAAAAGATACCTTCCGGAGGTGATAACGACTTCGGGTGACACGAGCCCGCGAGACAGCACTACTTCGGGTCACACGAGCCCGCAAGGCAACACTAGTTCGAGTGACATGAGGCCGCGAGACAACATTACTTCGGCTAACATGAGACAGCGAGTTAACACTACTAGTTCGAGTGACACAAGGCCACAGGGGTACATGACCTTTAAACATCGAACAAACGCCGAGTGTGCAATTTGTTTGGCGGAGTACAAGGAAGACGATCAGTGTGCCATACTATGTAATTGCAAACATATTTTTCATGATGCATGCCTCCGTAAGTCATTAGCCAAGTTCACCCATTGTCCCCTTTGTCGCGCTACAATATTGAAGAAAAGTTCTCTTCTATATAAAATTAGTAGGAGGATTTGTGTATGAGATGACCATATCATTTAATTTATAATCAATCTATATTATTTCTTCCGTAAATTTGGATGTAAATTTCTCTGTTGCATTAGCTTTGTCCTTCTATACTAAGATTAAGAGCGTCAACAGATTATTGAGCCTTAAGTTTTATTACAGTATATATGGATGATTGATCTCCCTAAATTAACTCCCCACTAGAGCTGTGGTCACGACTTAATCATCGAGTCGACGGCGGAGATTCTCCAAGGAGAAAAGATGTGAACAGAACCAGTGACTCTGCTGGTTTGAAGGAGGGAACATCATGCCCAGCTCCTCTAAATGTTGCATATGTAAGCCCCTCATATTCTTGATACCAACCACTCACCTGATTGATCATAACATAAATATTAGATTTATTATATATAATGTAATTAGAGAGAGCTTAATACTGTCATGAATTACCAATACCTGCTTCTGATGGTACCAAGGCCTCCATGTCTTTGTAATAGGCAGCCCTAGAGCACTTAAGCTATATCTTGTTGACAGCACAGGTACTCTTCCATCCGTGTCTCCACTGATCCATCAAACCAAAATTGACTAGGATGATTTTTGCAATAACTCCTGAAGTATCCTATAGTTCTCTATGAAGAAAATTAAAAGATGTACCTGTACACCCATATTCTTAGTCCTGCTGCGATGAGTTTCTTGTATGTAGGAAGAAGAGATGGCCGTGAGTCTGACCAATTGGAAAATATCTGATCACTGCAAAGTAGATGATAACATGTTCTTATCCGTATTAATTGTTTGCAATCTAAGCTTGATCATATATGCAGTTATATATTTTGTGTCCATTAGTATAGGGCATTGGCAAATTACTTGCAGATGCTCCAGTTCTTGAGCTGGAGACCATCACTGACATGGAGGGCTTTTTGCACATCTGCTCTGTTGAAGAATTGTTTTGAATAACCATCCAGACATGGATCATAGCCTCCCATAATCCTTGGTATCTGATCAAAGCAAAAAAAAAAAACCATCAAGGATGAAGGATCTAATTAAATTAGCGTCTCTGGAGTCTGGACTATATTCTAATTTGTAATAATTTCGTGTATTTTCGAATAGTCTGTACTCACCATTGTGGAAGTACGCCTCATCGTCATGACTTGCATTTTCGAACCACCAGTGTTTGAACTAGCTGTATTATTTGTAGTGCAGGTCGGGGTGTAAAGGCTGTACATGTCTATCTCCTTGTACTGCTTTAATACTTCATCCACACCTTGTGTACAATTTTTGTTACTCCAAGTATCATTACCAGAGAAATCACAGTTGTCATTTATTAGTTTGTGAGTTTCATCCGAAACCACAGCATGACTCCAAGCATAATCCACTAGACCTCTCCAATCCTCAGCATCATATGTTTCAGGATTACCCATCTGCAAGCAGATAAGATATAAATAAGAATGAATTTTTACTATTTCATAATGGATAGATGAAATGAGAAATAGTCTATATTTGGATTAAGTAAAACTTAATTGAGTCCAAATTAAAAAGAACCATATACACGCACCAGGATACCCTTGAGATCAATATGGAGAGTAGGATCTGAATTCCTATCAAAGATGACCTCAGCCAGTTCCGGAATATATTTTCCTGTTGACAAATGAAGACGTGAAGAATTCCGGTTTTCGATCACAGACCGATTTTTGTTTTCGAAAATGTACGGTTGATACTTAACAGACAAGGGATATCATATTATTGCAGATGATCATGACTAATTTACCTGCATAACTCTCGCCTGCAATATACAAGGTCCGGTTTCTGTATGATGGGAATTTGAGAAACCACTTATGCAGAAAAGCGTATGAATCTTGAGCTGATAGAAACAGAAATAAATTATTCTGATTTAGATCAGGATTGTGCCTAACTACATATAAAAGATCAACATGTATTGAAGTTGTCAAAATAAAAAAATAACAACAGCGGTAGACTGGTAGTAACTTCTACATGTAACTTGCCTGTCAAGTTATCTCCTAGATTAACAAAATCAGAAGTTGTATTGGTATACGAAAAGCCAACCCCAATCGGAGATTCCACGAATAGCACGTTGGCCTCTGCGTCACCGATCAGAGACATCAAATTCTACTACCAAATAGTGATCATATTCATGAATAAATTGAGAACACCATCAAATGAGCAGCTCGATATATTATTTGAAGCTAAATATCAAAGCAGATTTGCATATATATAGCAGCTGAACTCATCTGATTTGAACTAATTTATGTGAAGTATAGTAACTTATAGGAGTATATGACATACCTTTATTCCATGAATAGTTATTGAATATGAGTCCCTGGGTTTCAATGTCCAATAGGAATGGACCAATCTCTTGGGTTGCTCCATATCCCACAGAAGAGCACCCGGGACCTGTAATACCCGGCCAAATTAACACTTAGTCACCTCATCGCATAACTTTAGGGTATAAAAAACCCCAATTTTGACCTATATATATGTACTTGAAGTTGGGACATTTTGTCGAACGTTAAAATCTTTCAGAGCCTGAAAGATGGATCAGACCTTAGTAGCTAGGTCCCTTAATATAAGTGGACTCGCGATCGAATCAATACACAGCATGTGACGTATGAAGTTTTGAACACATTTATCTGCCTATAATTTTCCTGATCGATCCAATTATATTCAACTATCCACATTGCGTCCTAGCTAGATGAGATCTCAAGATTGGAATTTCAATTTCCATAGCTACAAGGAATACATTTATAATAATAATAAATTACTATTCTATGTGATTTTGTTCATGTTTGTCATCAGTAGAGGTTACCTCCATTAAGCCACAAGACGAGAGGTTTTTCTTCAGGAGTGGTAGCAGCCTCAAAGAACCAGTAGAAGAGAGCTCGTCCATTTGTTTCATTCACGGTGACATATCCAGCATAGTGCTTAAAGTCTACGGGTGGCTGGTTGGGAAAGTTGGTCACAAGATCCTCATCAACACT
Source organism: Argentina anserina (assembly GCF_933775445.1). Classification (NCBI taxonomy): domain Eukaryota; kingdom Viridiplantae; phylum Streptophyta; class Magnoliopsida; order Rosales; family Rosaceae; genus Argentina; species Argentina anserina. The sequence continues at coordinate 1,992,752 of NC_065874.1, read as the reverse complement.
AGTACTAATCCCAGTCTCCAGTGATGAGTACTGTTGATATGTCCTCCTAGAACCCAAAGCAGGCAGAGGCTCCACAACAGTAGCCAGAATGAAGAAGAAGACTGTCGTTTTTACTACAAACTCCATGAGATACATAATACTGGGTCTTTGAAAGCATACAACGGAATATTAAGATCTCACAGTTTCATGACTTAAATATTGTTTTTACTGGCCAGGATTTTTAGGAATATGCATCTTATGAACGCAAATTGAGTGAATTTAATGAGATTTACTGAGATATTCGTTCCTTACTTGGCCAAATCAAGGAGATTAAGGAATACAAGTTTTAGATTTAGTTGACTGTTATCATTGATTTTTAATGCAAGAGATTTGAAAAAAAGAAGTTATTATCAAAACTGAAAAATTAGTCAGAGTTTTATTTGTCAGCCTGCATCAATAACAGTATGGATGAATCTTATATTATATGAATTGAACCAAAATCTAGCAGAATTAATCTTTGTTAACATACCAAAGTATACAATGAATTTACACCATATGAAGAAAAATGGTGTTTAGTTACACGCATATGATGTTGGCTTTGAATTATTCCTACATACTTCTTACATTTTTCTGCTAACACTTTTTACATGTGTTCGATTTCCAAAACCACGTCATGATGAAACATTACAACCAGGGATGTCAAAGTGTATGTATTGGAAGCTGTCACTCTTCAGCAACGAGGAATCGAGGACAATGAAATAAACGATCCATACCAATAAAATGTAAACTTTAGACAACTGAAGGCGTCCAGCATATTGCATGCGCTTCTTTAACAACTTTTTCCTACTCAAATATCATTTAACGGTGAAATTTTATAACCAAGTACAGTGACCAACAGTACCATTTGCCATTCATTAACCCTTGATTTTCTTGCCAATAAGGACTTTATTTATGCAGAGATTAGAAGGGGTTCTACAACATCTTCTTGGATATGGCCTTCTACTAAATTTGCCCTGTATTACTGTAGAAGGTGACATATACTAAGACTAAGGGCAAAATCCCCTTGCGCCATATATCTAAATATAGGATGATCTCCGTTATCAGTTCTGAGTTATCATCACTGTGACAATTACTTGATCATCGTGAGGAAGGCAGAGGTTCCCCAAGGAGAAAAGAGGCGAATAAAGCCAGAGAGTTGCTTGGTTTGAAGCAAGGAACTGCATGCCCAGCTCCTCTGAATGTTGCAAATGTAAGCCCCTCATATTCTTGAAACCAACCACTCACCTAACCATATCAACCAAGTCATATTTAAAATGTTTAGACTCACTCCGGGAAAATTAATATCATTGATAATCAGTTTTGTAAATGTGACCGTAAGATCAAACTCAAGTGACTTCCATAGTCGAGGCTAGCTGGAGCTGATTACCTGCTTCTGGTGGTACCATGGTGTCCATGCTTTAGTGATAGGTAGTCCCAGAGCACTTAAGCTATATCTTGTGGATAGCACAGGAACTCTTCCATCTGTGTCTCCACTGCTCCATCCATAGAAACAAAACCCCATCCATTAAAACAAAACCATAATTAGATGATAGGCAAGGAGAATATATATTATATATGTAGAAATAAGTTTAAATGTACCTGTAGACCCATATCCTCATTCCTGCAGCAATGAGTTTCTTGTATATAGGAAGCATTGATGGCTTTGAATCGGTCCAGTCGTTAAATATTTTGACACTGCATAAAATTAAGTAAACCAACTTTTATTAGCAAATTGGCCCTTGTTGACTAGCAATCTCAGAAAACCTGGCATGGAATAAGTAGCAACAATGTCCAAAATAAAACCGGATTAATTACCTGCAGATGCTCCAGTTCTTGAGCTGGTGACCATTACTAACATGGAGGGCCTTTTGTACATCTGCTCTATTATAGAATTTTTTGGAATAATCATCTAGACACGGATCATATCCACCCATAATCCTTGGCATCTGATAAAAGAAACAGACATTCAAGGTTTAACCGTGTTAATTGAAGGGTTCCCGAATCATAAAAATAAGTATCTAACTTGAGCTAACTCAAGATCAAGTGTGCTTAAATTATCACTTGAAATCTTCACCCACCATTGTAGATGTGGTCTTCATTGTCATGACTTGCATTGCGCCATTATCTGAACTTGCTGTATCACCTATGCAGACTGAGGTGTAAAGGCTGTAAATGTCTATCTCCTTGTATTGTTTTAGTACTTCATCCACAGCTTGAGTACAGTTCTTATTACTCCAAGTATCACCATCAAAGTCACAGTTTTCACGTATAATTTTGTGAGTTTCGTCTGATACCACAGCATGACTCCAAGCATAATCTACCAGACCTCTCCAATCCTCAGCATCTGATGTTTCAGGATTACCCAGCTATACATCAAATACAAGAAAACACTTCAATATAAAATACATAGAGCCACATTACATGGAAAAACAACTGTAACTGTTTCCCAAGGTTCATACCAGGATTCCCTTGAGATCAATATGCATTGACGGATCTGTATTCTTATCATTGATGAGCTCCGCTAGCTCTGGAACATATTTTCCTGTTAACAAAATAATATTGAATTATTTGAGTACGGTAACAAATTTGATTGCATTACATGGTTAAGGTTAGGGTCTGAGGGATTGGGGATGAGTTAATTACCTGCATAACTCTCCCCTGCAATATAGAAGGCTCTTGTTCTGTATGATGGGAACTTCAGAAACCACTTGTGCAGAAATGCATATGCATCATTAGCTGAATCAAGTAGCCAGTGTAATAGAATAAATCAGAAATTAATTATAGAAAACGTCACGAAAATCTTACTAACATATTGGCTTCACCATATGTATGAAAAGTTGGATCAATCCAGTAGAACTGGTTTTAACTTTGAAGACAACACATCTGTTAAATAAGATTTATAGCAATCAGTAGGACTCTTTAAATATCTTGCCTGTAAAATCATCTCCGAGATTATCATAATCAGTAGTTGTATTGGAGTATGAAAAGCCAACCCCAACTGGAGATTCCAAGAACAGCATGTTGGCTTCTGTTTCATCATAGGCATCAAATTTAACATATTACTACAAGTTTGTGATAAATAAAAGATGGAGTACCATACGTTACAGAAGCATATGATGTTCAAGCATACAGAAAAGCACGTTTGTAATATAAATGATATGATTGTAAACTGAGAGGCTGTACCCCAGAACATGGTCATACCTTTATTCCATGAGTAGTTATTAAAGCTAAGTCCATAACCATCAGTGCCCACTATGAATGGACCTATCTCTTGGGTTGCTCCATATCCCACAGAAGAGCACCCAGGACCTGAAACATATAGCATCTTGTCACCTCAGCATATAACATGAAGTGGAAAAGTACCTAAATAAGTGTATATAAATTATTTTAAACTGTGGATCCACGGGATAGGAAATAAAAAAATTGATCCCCAGTTCCCCACTAAACAAAGTACATTAGGATTACTACAAAATAGTCAAATAGAACTTTACGAAATTGTTTATTTGCAGCAGCTAACATGCTTAATATTGGGTGACGGACTGTCTAAACATAAGGCAACATGAAGATATCATGGAACCAATATATATATGTATATGTATATACATATGCTGGCTTTCTCTTCCACACATATATGATTATGTATTGCTATATAGATAACCATATTAAGCTCAGATTTGGTCAAAAGATGGAGATGAAATGGTGGAGTATGGATGGCTACGAAGATTAGATTTGTAATTATGCTGAGGAAAACAAAAACAAAAAAGGGACAGAACAGAACTTCTGGTTTGCGCAAAAATGAATCATTTCTCAGATGAGGTCTAGAAACAACCATGGTTAAAAAATTATATACCAGCTATATGTTAGTTTTAATACCTAACTGATCAGGTAAAGTTTGATGTATATCAGTCAGCTCACCTCCATTAAGCCATAAGACAAGAGGTTTTAAATCTGGGTTAGTAGCAGCTTCATAAAACCAGTAAAAGAGAGCCCTGCCATTTGTTTCATTGACAGTAACATAGCCAGCATAGTGCTGGAATTCTACAGAAGGCTGGCCAGGCAAGTTGGTAACAAGATCCTCACTCACCAATAGATTGATCAATATCTCAACATTAGACCTCTTTTTTCTAGCATCTAGAACAGGCTGAGGCTCGACGGCAGTAAGAGCTAAAATTAAGAAGATAGCCGTTGCTTTTACTACTACAAAATTCATGCTGAACTAAAAGACACTTCGCTAACTAGTTTAATCAGAAGTGCTCCTACAGAACACAGAATGAGATAAAACACAAGCAAATTCTCATGTGTATTTATAGTCATTGGAGATTGAATGGGAACTACTTTATTTTCGATTTATCTATAGTGCATTACTATGTTACGCTACGATGATGATATAAAATTGAAAAAGTTGATATGATAGAATGTCCCGCGTGGCAATGGTATTTTAAATCAGGTTGACGATATACATTATGGCATTGGCATCTGACGTGGGTGGTTTAGGCAGCTCAGCTTCATTCTAGGCTGTTCTCTGGAGGATGAGCAAAGCTGATGAGTGGTACCTCCATTATTTAAGTTTATTGGGTTGGTGATGATATATCTGTGTGTGTGTGTGTGTGTGTGTGTGTGTGTGTGTGTGTGTGTGTGTGTTCGTGTATCATAACAAGAAAAATACCAAATGAAGTGAATGATTTCAGACTATATCTATCATCAAGAAAAATACTGTCTAGTATCTCAGCAATCTGCAGAGCCAGTCCAAGAAACGTAGAATACTGTTAATAGAGTCTTGATGATAACAAATTATATTATATTCTTGTAAACATTATGTTGCTCAATGAATCCAAGTAAATAGAAAGATAATGTTATTACGTGAGCTTTCTACTTGATTACTTGGTTCTAGAATTATCGTAGTGCTGCATAGGTACGTTAGAACATATTGTAGACTCTTAGAGACAGATTTGATGAACGAATAATAATCTCTATCTGATCCTATTGTCAACAGACTATCTTTTCATCAGCCTCATCTATTTATCCTCTCTTCTTTTGTATCTCTACTTCTTATAATTCACTTCTCAACATCTAAGGTCCTGAAAAACTGTCAAGTGGTACTACATTTTGCCGTTCTATTTATGAGAAAAAATTTCCTAGTGTTTAAACTAATTGTACTCGATCTGTCTGTTACAAGAAGAAACTGTGGTCAAAATTTTGACATATAGGGATTAATTAAAAGGCTGAGCATGAGAGTAACCTGTGGATGAAAATGTAACTTCATGTAAACTCGAAATCAACAGGCAATCAACAGAGACTTGGTTTATTAAAAGAAAAAAAAGTAAACATAAGACTTTACATCTTACAGTTTTTTTTTTCTGTATCTATCAATGCACGCTGTATATGATAAATGTAAGATGTTTTGGCTTTCACTAAAATCTAATTGGTGTTGAGTTAGTATGTACAAAGTCATTTTGAAAAATCAGGTGTAGTAATGATTCTGTAGAAGTAATCAACCACTATCTACTAGCCTAAACACATCCAAGAGAACTCATTAAGATGATAGAGAGCAGCAGATCATGCGTTTGTTTATACTGTAGATGAAAACTCTAGAGTTTGCATCGGTTTAAGTACTAAATTAAATCCAGATATATGTCCAATACATAATAATATTGAAAAAAAAATCATTAACATATAATAAAGCACAGAAGGATAACCAAATCCTCAGAAAATCAATATGCTTAACTAAGGTACATCATTTTGTTGTTGAAGCTACTATTACAGAATCTAATAAAAACTAAAGGGTACAATGTTCATGATTTGATAAGAAAGGGATAAATGTCGAGAACAGAGCTCGTGGAAATCTCTTGGTTTATATAAAAGAGACAATGTTCTTGCTAGTCAATAACATATCACAAAGTGGACATTGCGGTATATATTCCAAATTGGTGGTGTTGTATAAATAAAACAGAAAAAGGCAACATGCTCTTAAGAATCTCATCATCACAAAGTAGAAAGATGGAATTTTGTGGCGAACCTTGTGCAGTTGTGCGTGATGACTCTTGAATCTGATGAAGCCAAAGTGGTCATGACAGGAATGAAAGAAACAATCAATTGAGTTAGTGGTTGAACAATGACTTGGAATCCAACTTTATTAGTTGAAAAATGAGTGGAAACTGTTTATTTAATTTGTATTTGTTGAAGGCCTATGTAATAGATACTTTAGACCAAGCTTATATCGTGAAGTTCATCACCTGCTTCAAAAATACAACAATTTTGTCACTCAAGTTAACAATTTGCAGGTTCAGCTTAGATTATCTAAGGCTAACTGTAAAGCTGTACCTATAAGCATTCCTCCCTCTCCCAGCCACGCATCTTTTCAGCACCAGAAGATCTATGTACATCCCCAGTGAGGAATTTTCCTTGTAGAATTGACTCCAAGTTTTCTTTTACCAGCCAATAGATCATGTCCACCTGCTGCCTTAAGCAACTATTTTCCTTGATCCCTTTTTGTGTGTTTACATTTCCACTAAAAGGGATTAGGTCTATGCAATGAAAGAGAAGTACAAATTAGTGGATAGTACGCTCATTAGTTAGGTTTTACCTCATAACCAGCATCCACATGTGTGTGTGTGTGTGTGAGGGAGAGAGAGAGTATATGTAATGTGGATCTTCTTCTTGTGCAACCCGTGCTTTAATACAGTTCTGCAATCAATATGCAAAGTGAAGAAGATTCCATAAAACTACTGAGAAATTACTCATACTTCGTGTAGCTTTCTTCACTGAGTCCTGAAAGTCTCCGGCTGCTCATGTCCTATAACCCTGTTTGGTTATGATTAATAAAAATTAGGGATCGGATATGATCAAAATAGAGATAAAACGTACTGTCCTAATAGAATTCGACATTAACTTTACAAATTAAGAAAATTGGTGTCTAATTTCACCCACTAAAACCCAAGTGACATAGCCAGAGAGGATAGGTTGCATAAGAAGAACTTGCACATACTGTCCTTTAGATCTATATAGCATTCAGAAATCAGAAGACAACACAGTCCATTACATATCAGAAGTAGTGTCCACATGTGTATGCAATTCAAACATTAGGCTTCTAAATCCAGAAACAGAAACAATATAATTGAGAGATAGATTCAGTGGGACTTGACTGGTCTTGCTTCCTCGGTGGTAAACCAGCCAGATACAATTGTAATAAACTAGCTGGTAGCTACATAATGTAAATTAAATGGTGAACTAAGAATTGATCACCTCCCATCACTAGGATAATCTTACCATACAGGTCTCTAGAGTGAAGGACTGTAGGCAATTTAGAAGCTATTGGTTTTAAAAACCCAGCACCAAATGCAAAAAGCTGTCTTGCTTATTAGAAAAAAGAACACGAGATGATCCGACACCAATATCAAGTGATGAGAATCTTTGACTCATATCTTAGCAATGTTGAACCAAATTTTTATAATTCTCATCTATTGCTTCCGTACCAGCTTATGCAGAAAAATTTGTGTTGGTTGGAGGGAGAAAGGGCTTACATTGTTTGGATTTTGGCCTATAAAAGTAACGTCTCCAGGAACCAAGGGCTATTGATACCTTATAAGAGGACCATCCATGTCATTGCTCTTTCAGAAGCCAGTTAACTACATTTTAGAAGGGAGGAAGGGGTGGATTAGAATTAATTATACCTATTTTCGCCTCAAGGGTATATATGTTAATCATAAAGTAGACATGGTTGAAGTTGAACCAGCAAAAACAAATTGTGCTTAAGCCATTATCTAAACTTTAATGTTCATTGCATCACCATACAAAAAACAAATGGGAGACTTACTATTCTTCTTTGTAGAGCTGATATATCAAACCACAATGTAGCAAAAAAGGGCATATTAATATCATGGAAATACTGTGCCTAAAGTTCTGCACTGACCAGATTTTGAGTTCTGATTGCCTCTCATGGTCTCTCCACATCACATGTCATTCTTGCCTACATACACGATTTTGTCTATATTATGTAATTCTGTCTTAAAATTAAATTAACAGAACTGAACAAGCTCTTACATTACCTTTTGTAGTTGGTTGTCGGAGAGTTATCATCATCTTGATGATCCAGGGCTTCCACTTGAAGAGTCTCCCTTGCACTTTGCGATTATCATGAAGCCGAGCAATTCTCTAGAACATTAGTTATTATTGAAATGTAAGATTTAAAGTGTATTGGTGGTTATATGTCTTATTGCATAGAGCATGTTTGGTACTCTAAATCTGTTTCCAGAGCGATTCAAGAAGAGGTTATTATTTTACAGATGGCAAAGGAAGACACCAGTTTTGTCCAGATAGTATTAGTGAATCTTTCTAGCTTCTAAACCAAAGATCTGTCTGGGATTACTTAATAGTAGCTTCGGATAATATTGACTATATATATGTGACAACTTTTGAAGCTTTTACCAAGATCATGCGGCCAAGTTTGAAGAAGAAGAATTGGATAATCCTAATGACCTAACCTAACATTGGCATCATTACTCAGATTAGCTGGATAATCCAGACACAGTGGAGAATCAGACCACACTATGAAAGTGTTGTAATCTTCTTAGGGCAATAATTACATGTTTTCAATACATGGTGTGTAAGTATACGAAACAATCTTATTAATCAAGATTTACGAGACTTTATATGCACGGAAGCTTCAATTTAAAACACGTAATATACGTACACTTAAATAAATTAAGTAATAATATTGAAAACAAAACCGAGTCAAAACCGAGTCACGAACCTGGTTGAACCGAGTCGAATAAATCAAAGCGACGCAAACAAAAAAGCCGAGTGTCTTCTTCTTCTGCTTCCGAAAATGAAGGAGGGAGAGTCGACGCTGATCCAAACCCAGAAATGGCCTCACTACTGGGGCACCACACCGGAGCAAGAGTACTACGACTCACAGGGGATCAAATCCTCCAAAGCCTTCTTCACCACTCCCAGAGGCCTCAAGCTCTTCACCCGCCAATGGCTCCCTCTTCTCTCTCCTCCACGTGGCCTCATCTTCATGGTCCACGGCTACGGCAATGACATCAGCTGGACTTTTCAGGCCACCGCCATCTTCCTCGCCCGTCACGGCTTCGCCTGCTTCGCTCTCGACCTCGAGTCCCACGGCCGCTCCCACGGCCTCCGCGCCTTCGTCCCCGACGTCGACCTCGTCGTCGCCGACTGCCGCTTCTTCTTCAACTTCGTCCGGCAAAGCCCCGACTTCCAAACCCTGCCGTCTTTCCTCTACGGCGAGTCAATGGGCGGCGCGATCTGTCTTCTGATCCACTTCGCCGATCCCGGAGCCTTCGACGGCGCGATTCTGGTGGCGCCGATGTGTAAAATCTCCGACGACGTCAAGCCGAAGTGGCCGATCCCTCAGATTCTGACGCTCGTCGCCAAGTTCCTGCCGACGCTGGCGATTGTGCCCACCGGGGACCTGATGGTAAAATCGGTGAAAGTCGAGGAGAAAAAGGTAATTGCGGACATGAACCCTTCCAGGTATAGAGGGAAGCCTAGATTGGGCACAGTTGTGGAGCTACTGAGAGTGACGGACTACGTGAACCAGAGGCTGTGCAATGTGAGCCTGCCGTTTATTGTTCTGCACGGCAGCGCCGACGTGGTGACTGATCCCAATGTGAGCAGGGCTTTGTATGAAGAAGCAAAGAGTGAGGACAAGACGATCAAGATTTACGACGGGATGATGCATTCCTTGCTGTTTGGGGAGACTGATCAGAACGTTGAGATCGTTCGCGGCGACATTCTGGCCTGGTTGAACCAGAGATGCAGAGCAAGAGATTGATTCAGATTATTATCATTGGCGTTGTGCTTAATTCTTTGCTTTCTTATGATTCAAGTAATTGGTAAGACTGTTGAATTTAGGACAGCTATTGAATCGAAATTGCCAAACTTGTATATCAAGTAACACAACACTTCCATTCAAAACAATCTTTGATTCCTACCATCTCAACTGTTATCGCACAAATGCGGCAATTGCATGCTGGACATGAAGCCTCGCTGCTGCAGAACAGTCGGGCAAATTTACAACCGAATAGAGAGAAAAGAACCAGGTGAAGTACCCTCTGTGATTTACAACTGTGAACAGAGACAAGACTCTTTGAACTTTTATATCTTTAATTGCTTTAGACTACTCTACAACCTATACAATATGGAGAGCAACCAGTACAGGGAAAGAATGGAGAAACTGTAAAGGCAAAAAAATTGGTAAGAAAAACCTTGGACCATGTGAGATTCTATGGACAATTAACATAATCATCTAGCTTATAAGAGCCCAATGCTACCCCTTCTCTAGATCTATTGTCAGATAACCTTCCCAGTATCACTTCTTCTGCGGCCAAAAGCCGGAAACAAACCTATGGACAACCCCTTTTGTTAGTAGAACAAATCTGTTCAACCCATGAAAACTATCTAATCACTTCATAAACAGGTACTTGAGATCATCGACTGTTAGGCGAGTCTGACGACCACCACTTTCATCCTCTCCAAATGCAGATGCCACCATCTCTCTCTTTTTTTTCTGCCAAAACACCACATAACTACAGTAATATACCGACCAATTTTCTATTCAATCTCATCCGTAGTCAGAAAAAGTCTACGACTAGTCCTCTTGTAGAAGTAATGAAAAGAATGCAAGAAGAGTACCTGAAGAGCTAAAATACGATCTTCGACTGTATCTCTCACAGTCAACCGTAAAACTGTAACAGGACGAGTCTGCCCAATACGATGTGCTCTATCAATTGCTTGATCTTCTGTTGTAGGGTTCCACCACAGGTCCAAAAGAAGTACATGGCAGGCTGCAACCATATTTAGACCAAGACTGGCAGCTTTCAAAGACATAATCATTACAGTCACCTACATGAAACAGGTTAAATGTTCAGAACCCTCACCTTAAATGATTTAATCAATTCCTAATAACTGGAAACGTATGAACACATCCTAAAATATCCACAAACCTCCGGAAGAGTGTTAAAATCCTTTACAGCTTTATCTCTGGCAACAACCGACATTGTTCCATCAAGTCTTCTATACTCAAGGCCAGAAGTTTTAAGACACACTTCAAGCAAGTCCAGCATCCTAGTCCACTGTGAAAAGACTATTGCTTTTTCTCGAACTACCTTCTCAACTTTCTTAGGACTTTTGTCCACATCCAGGTTCTGTCCATCAACACCACCCTCAAGCGACTCAACCCCATCAATATCAGAAGTTGTAGAACAGCTGGCATTGTTATCAACACTATCCGGTAAGCAACTATTTTCTGTAGCACAAATCTTTGGTTTACACATCGAGCAGAGAACCTCAAGCGCGGCCTTAATCTTGGATGAATTGTACGAGCTATCCTCATAGAAAGACTCTACAGCATCAAAAACTTCAGAACCCATGCCCCTTTGACTAGGTTGGTCAGAAAGGGAGCTGTTTAAAGTGGCTTTAGAGAATACTGAAGACACATTCAGTCGAACTTTGCAACTTGTGTTGGGGCACTTGTTGTCATCACCAGTGAGATAGTCGCCAATGCATTGGCTACAGAATACATGACCACATTCAGAAACAACAGCATCTTCTGGCGCATCCTAATAGAAAGTAAACAAGTATGTCAGAAGAGAGAACCTAAAGCGTAGGGGAAGTTCACACATATACATCACAGTCACTACAATTGCATCCACTAGACAACATAAACAAATCATGTACCTAATTATACCAGAACAAACTCAATCATGTACCTAATTATACCGAACAAACTTCATCACAACAGTATGTTATGCTTGTGATGGTTGGACTATAGCACACATTGGAAGAACATAAGTCTAGATCCCGGATGGTAAATTATAAAGGTAAGAAGTTATTGGAGATATGGTAAATGACACTACTGATTATGTCAGAAGTTAAGTCATAAATCATAAAGCAGCTGGCCCTCCAAAGCTACAGAGGTTTTTTTTTAGTAAACCCACGGTATCCCAAAGGCTTCCTAGGCCCAAGGACTAATCTGTCGGGGAAGATCTTCCTACAGGGACATTGCAGCCCCTCCCTGGCCACTTTTGATAGTTTCATGAATCGAACCCAGGCTGGGGAGCACACCCAACTAGGCAAGATCCACTACACTACCTTGCAGTGGTTCAAAGCTACAGAGGTATACCAAGCCAAAATGACATGCACACATTTCAAAAGTCCACATACAACAGAAAAGGAAAAACATAAACACTTACATTGCAGATACCACAAATTGCCAATGAAGCTTCCAAGCAATTCAGAAGGGAAACTTGTTTGTCATGCGGAAGCTTTTGTGCCTTCTCAATAGATGATTTCCACAAAGACTGTGATTCATAACGTCGGACAAGAAGAGGGTGGTCACAAGCTTGCCGAAGTCTCAAGAGCATCAGCAAAATATTAACATAATTTTGCTTTACGGTCCCAGCAGCTGCATATTCCTGAGATAACGAGCATACTTATGTGAGACAAGAGGTATATAAATACACATTTTATATATAAAGTCATCCATTATGTAATTGGATGAAAGATTTCTTTGTTTCCTTTGGGAAAAGGGAGCTTAAAGCATTTAAAACTCCAATGTAACTTCAAAAGAAAGACGTACTTCGAATTGAGCACGTGAGTCGCACTCTAGCCTGGAGTAAAAATCTCGTTCTTCATCTGAGAACTCCACCCTCTTCAATTCTATTAACTTTGGTGGCAAATTAATGATAGGTTCTCCATCAAGAAGTGTGCCTGCAGAAAATGATTACCATCAGATGGCCATAACTCAAGGGTGAGAAAATGCATAGTCAGAAAGAGCTCAGAATATCCAATTAACATGAAACGTATGTATAACCTTTAAAAATATATAAAAATAAGCACTACTGATTTATTCAAAGGAATAAGCACCATCCATGAGCAAAAATTTACTATATGATCTCACCTTTTGTGCGGCGTAACATGATTGTCTTCAGAACAGCTTGTAGCTTTCTGTACCCTTTTGTTGGATTCTTACTGATTGGAACCTTTATTGTCGCGCAAAATGTCTTGTAGACAGCATAAGGGTCATATCTCAGAAATCTGAAGTAGCTATAGAGATCATCAATTGCATTCTGGATAGGTGTCCCTGATAAGCACCACCTCCGCTTCGCTCGAAGACCCCAGCATGCCCTAGCTACTTGGGTTCTGTGATTTTTGATACTCTGGGCTTCATCCAAAACAACCCTAAACCATCCAACCTTAGCCAGAGGCCTAGCAAGAGACTCAAGTGCTGCATTATCCAATTTCTTCTTACCCTTTGAGGAATTATCAGGATATTTCCTCTTCTTAGAAAAAAACCCCATATGAGGAGAATCATGGTCCTCAAACTTTCCTTTCTCCCCGTCTTCTCCATCAGCAAGAGGCTGCTTGGGGACCTCCATGCTGACAATTGAATATGTTGTGAGGACAACATCATACTTAGCTAGCTCAGAAGGATCCCTCGTTCGATTGCCTCCATGGTACACTAGGACCGAGAGTTTGCCTTTCTCTGTTACCTTATTATGCAACTCCTCTGCCCATTGCCGCAAGACACTTGTGGGGCACACAACGAGTGTTCCACAAGCTATCCTTCCCTTTGTTTGAGTCAAGGTCTTCTGGCTAGTTTCATTTGAAACACTTGAATGAGCACCATCATCTTGCTTCGTTCTGCCAATCTCAAGAAGCATGTCATCATCTTTGTCCAAATCCAGAGTTTCCAGCTTGCACTTTTTTTCATCTTGACAGGCTCCAGAAGCAGGTCTTTCCTTAAGTATGAGAGCTATTGTCGATATCGTTTTACCCAATCCCTGCAAAATGAAGATTAGATATCAAGCACAATTTTCTAACAAATTATTGGTGTTGGCAAATTCCTGAAAGGATGGTATAAACCTGATCATCTGCAAGAATTCCTCCAGAACAATGCAAGCTGGCTGTCTCCTTCTGAACCATCCATGACAATGCAATCCTCTGTACAGGACATGATTCAATAATTAGGTGAATGATTAGGTGAACTCTACTCCAGCACGAAAACGTAGAGAAAGCAGGTGATCTGAACATAAAGAGTTGGATAGCCATAGTAGATAGTATCTAAACGAGGATGATAGAGGCACAATAAAGTGGACACTCTAAGAGAAAAGATAAACCACAGCTCCCTGGAGAGTGGGGGACTATTCAACTGGAAATGCAAATATTTCTGCCTGTAAGCATTTATTTCAGTTTATTATTATAACCTATATTTTTACCACAGCCAACCACAAATTCCATAGTTAATTTTATAGTACTTAAAGAAAGAGAATGAAAGGTTGAATTGAAAACCTGATGTCGTAAGAGAGGTACTGTTAAAACTCCATCTGGCGGAAGAGCTTCTGACTTGGGCTGTGACAGGTCCTGCAATGCATCACAAATTTGGTTGAGGCTTTCTCTCATGTCAGGGTGTAGCTTTTCTCAATGAAATACCCACCAACTACCCTCTGCTAAATATAATAAGTCATAGATCACTTTGATTAAGAGTGCAAAACTATAATGATAACGATAAGGAGGAAAAGAACAGTAAAATATGTTTTAAAAAAACTATTAGTAAGTAGCAGAATCCTCTATATTGATGGAGGTAGCTTAAGTTCGACATATATTTGTTACTAATGCAAGACAGAGGGCGCCAATTAACACACAGTTGAGCGTTTGACAAGGAGCTAGGGCATAAATCATATATTTAAGAAAGCAAGGAGCCAACACACACAAAAGCCGCTGCTTAACAAATCAAACATTTGATAAAAAAATCTGCTGTCATTCATAGATGAACAGTATTGAGGTGAGAGAAAGCAAACCTGCAATGCTACCCTCAAGATCAATTGCTCATCCCTTGTCCTAAACCGCAATCCTCCCACTCCTGTGTCATGATCATTAGACTGTTGTGAACTAACAATGTTACTTCCAACTGCTAGAGGGTGATTCATCGATGCAGGGTACCGATTATTGCTAACCACAGGAAGGCGATGAGCAGGCGCAGGGTCACTGATATCTTCGATAATGGTTACATCACAGTCGTCTTCTGCAGGGGATTTTTCAGAGAAGTTACTATGAATAGACTCAGGGCTGACTTTTGAAGGAGGAAAACCAATGCTTTTAGGCATAGAGCGGTTAGCCTCAGGTCTCTCCATATTGTAACCTTGATTCTTGTTTGAAGCAAATGGCGGGGCAGCTGGCAACTGATATTCCAAACCATTTAGATTCACAGATCCACCACTAATATGTGATAAAGAATTATTACCCTCAGGAAAGTAAGTTTTCTTAGTCTCTTCTTTAACATGTCCTGAGAGCCTTGGTTCATTGTCAAAAAAGCTACTGTCACCATTGTAAGATGGTTTTCTACTGCCTTCCATGAATGAAAAAGCATGTGGCATACCAGAACTAGGAGCACCCAACTCATTGACGCTTTCATCCTTCACACCAGTGAATTCTTGTCTCCGTGACACGTAAGTATTAGTAGAACCCAAAGGCTTGATTGACGCCTTGTTGTCAACAGGACCAGAGTCAGCATCCAATGAAGAATTCCCACTAACTGCCGAAGTACCATAAAAAGTTCCATAATCAAAATTCCACCGAGTAATATCTGAAGCATCAATCATTGTTGAATCAAAGCCATATGAACCAGCCATTCCCTCCTGACAATTTATATTTATCTTACTGCTTGCACATGACCTATCAGTTGGAAACTCCACTGATTCATCCTTCACATTAGTCATCATTTTTTTGTTACTTGGATATAATGTAGAGTAGTAATTATAAGGATTAGGCTGGAGTGAGGAGTCGGCCAAATATGTATTGTCTAAGCTCATACCATCTGTAGATGTATAATGGTCGCTGAACAGATCAGAATCTTGACAGAGAGTAGACTCAGTAGAAGTAACATGTGGTGAACAAATATCTACATCTAGAAAGGGCATTTCCATAGATGTACAAGAATTATTTTCAGATGGTCCCAAGGTTTCGGTGGTGTTTTCCCTCAAAGCAGTACACCGTCTGGAACTCATGTCCATGTTATCAATCCCAATGCTCTGTGAAGAATCTGCAGTCACCAAAATATATAAATTAGTGCTTCCACCTCAAATTTTAATAGCAAAACTAAATAGATGCAATAACCTGGTAACAAACTTCAAACACATAGCAAAAAGGTCCACGGTATGGTTCAAGGTATTGACATACATTCAAAATCAACTTTCCCTGAGACATCTGCTTTCCCCTGGAGGATATTGAGATCTCCTTGGTCTATCGTATGGTTAGCAAGTCCTTCTTCAAAACTAGAAGTGGTGCTACAAGTGGGGTGTGAAACACCATTTCTCTCAGGAAAGTAAGTCTCCGTGTATGGAACCGACGAAATCCAGTCTTGAAGACCTGGAGAGTACACATTCCCTGGAGAGCCAGACTGTGCTGGTGGTATTCTGTCAAACTCCATTGGAGGGTTCCCTCCAGATTCAAAGGAACCACTTAGACCCCCTGCCACGGAAGTTGTTGCTTCTGAGATATATGAAGGATGCCATGAACCAGGAGACCCAGTGTATGCTGCTGGTTTGCTATCTCTGTAGTCAAAGAGCATTACAGGATTACCAGCAGAATCAAAAGAACCCCCTGGACCCCCCACCCCAGATTCTGAAGCTTCAGAGCTGTATGAAGGATGCCATGATCCAGGACCCACTGAATCAGCTGATGGTTCTACTTTTAAAACTTGCGATCCTAATCAACCAAACAACCAAAAAATCATCCAATGTAAAAGTTACTAATCTACATTTCCTTAAACAAGGAACAACAAAGACCTCCAACAAAGCAACCCTAAAAAAAGGACGCCACATATGGAAGAATCCACTAAAGTTTTCTCACAAAACGGCTACTAACCATTCTGGAGCTGTGTATCCTCACCACCGCAAACTGCTTCACCTTGCAATCCACCTCCCAATGATGAATCCTCCGGAAGACTCTGCAGTTGACACTCAAAAGTTCAGCAAAAACAAAACGAAAGAATCCCCTAATCACAAACGCTAGCGAAAATCACTATAAATCAGCAAACTAATGAAACCTATGAACCAAAGAAGCTTATAATTCTCTCGAAATTGTGCATCAGTGTAACAAAAAAAAAATGCAAGTAGCAATAAACTGAAACAAGAAAGGAATGTCCAAGTTCCTCTATATCAAAAAACTCAATCTCAATGTACTCAATCAGCATCATCCAACTCACTACTTAAACCCCTTTCGACTCGAAACTAAAAACACTCAAAATCAAAACTGTGCATCAACAACCAATCGGTAGCTGAAACCGACTCTTTCAAGTACCAAAGCAGACGATTTTTCAAGCTCACAATTCCAATTTCAAGCTCACAATTCCAGGTGCCACAAGTATAAACCCAAACCCCGAAAATCAACACGAAAGCTTCACATTTATTCAGCTCAGAAGAATTACCGTGGGATCTTCCTCTAGAAGACGGTAAAACGCCTCGATATCCATCGACATGTCCTCGTCGTCGTCGAGATCGTTGCCGGCGAATCCCCCGGCGCCGACGGCCGGTACTTCACTCCAATTAGAGCTATCCTCCGCCATCAACATAACTCTATACTCAAAGCTATAAAAAAAAAAAAAAAAACTCAAACCCTAACCCTAAGCTTCACCTCCTCCGGCTTCTCCGCCGCGTCGTAAACCCTTAGTGTGATCGAACCCCGGCGATGACAGAAAATGCGACGGCGACTGCGATCGGTGAGATTGAAATCGCATTATCAAATTGAGAGCGAAATTGGGGGTTGAAATTGGGGATCGTTTTGAGGGTTTTTTTTTCTGAGAAAGTTCTGGACGCGACTTTTTCGTTTTTATTATGGAGAAGTCTCTCTCCCTCTTTTTTTTTTTTTTTTTTTGGGTTTTGGGGACTGCGCAGGTTAAGAATGGGTTTAGGGTAGAATGGGGTGCGCAGGATAAGGAATATAAAGGACTTGTTCGCGGTTGGTTGGCGGGTACTTGTGGTTAAGTCGGTATTGATTTTAAAAAATTAATCGTCATAGTCTGTCACGCTTTCCCGTTTCCCACTAGGAGGATGACTGATTGGGTTTTGTACTTAGCTACGCTACTGCCGTGTATATACGACTTGTCGGTCACGCTTAAATTTAATGAAGTCGTAGAAACATCCGACAGAATTAAATAGAAAAGTCTCTACGACCAAAATTTTAATTTAATTTAATTAAAACTGGAAGAATGAGATGCACAAAAGGCAATTGTCACGCTCGTTACTCCTTATATGGAATTTTGTTATGTAAAAGATTAAGAGTTATTCATATCATCTTTATTATAACGTTGACAGTAATTCAGTGAGTCGTAACTATAACTTTTTCAATGAAAAGTACGATCTAACAATAATCATACTAGTTTAATTTTGATATGCATTCATAGGGAAGCAAAGAACTAGTTCAAAATTACCTTATTTTATTTTTAGAGAGGTATATGGGGTTATTTTTCTTTGAAGTGAGTGGATTATAGGAGAAGCTTTGGGTTGGTTCGTTGGTGACAATAATGCCAAAGATTGGAACATGGAACAGGCCTTGTTGACAAAGACTGTAACATCAATACTGAGCTTTCTAGTAAATTCAACGCAAGAGTGAAAGTTCTCATAAACATGTTGGGAAAGTTCCAACTGGCAACAACAAGGAACCAGCTGCTACAACTTACCCGCACTTTCGCGTTTGGCGCCAAATATAGTTTACTCCACTTACCTGACTGGGCAAGGCCCAAATAAGAAATTAAGGATTGCATGTCATGCACTCATGCTTACATTTAAAATGAGTAGTTTCAATTATGTGCCTATCCCAATTTTAATCAACTTTCAAATCCAATAATGAATTAAAAACACGAGAAACACAGATTCTACATCACTCTAGCGTCTTCAAAGAATGAAAAACCCTAGTTCCCTATTCTCTTTAACCAGGCTTGCTCTAGCGCTCCTTGTGCAGCCGCCGGAGTCGGGTAGCTATGTTGGCTACTCTTGTCATGCCAACTTTCAATATGAAGCACCCCTCCTCCAAGCAGGGCTTGTTACTATCACCGCCAATCGTGAAGGCGGCTTCTTCTCTTTTTGTTGGTCACGGTTTGTTCCATCAAGTTTTGTTGTTCTTCAATCTGACTTCTGATTGAGAACGATCAACCGTTTTGGCAACATTGGTTGCCTTCTTTTCACAGCAGCAACAATTGAAGCTTCAAGGTCGGGGGTCATGATTTGATCTATTCCGACAACAACAATACTGCCAATGTCTCCGGAAGGATCGACGTCAATGGGTGACCGCCGGGTGGTGGTCTGATGTTGATGACATCTCAAACTAGGGTTTCCCATAGTGGGGCTTTGGGTTTGGGCATGGGTTTTAGGGCCTAGGTTTAAACTCAAATTTTCAATTTAGCCATTATACATGCCTATTACTATGGTGTAAGCCGTAGAATATACATTATATTTTTTCAATCAGACCAATTTAGATTTTTAGCGAGTAGACCTATGCTATGTTCCAGTTTTGAGATTTTCTCATGACCTCTTATCTACTCATAGTATTAGCGAAGAGATATGTAATAGCTATTATGGTCTTTATTGATCATAAAATTGTATGATTTTCTTCAAAAAAATCCAATAATGAATTGAGAACGCATACATGAATGATGTAGATTATCGTATTCTATATTGAGATGAGAACACATTCCATGAACAATATAAAAACTAGGAACCTTACTTCAATTAGATCTTATGAAGCGACCAATTTTACCTTAGTCGAAATTTCATTATATAATCACATATGATACACATAGAGAGAAGTTACTTCTATTGTGAGGCGAATTTTCGACCTTGTACTAAGACTGATGTCACTACATCAAATGGTGGCGAAAACGGAATAGACGAGCCCACATACAATAATTGAAAATAGAAAATATGTGATGAGGCCCATAGTTATTAGGACCCAAATCCAAACCCAACCCGAAAGCAAACCAAAACAAAAGCCGAGAGGGAGAGCCACCGAGAACAAAGCCATCGCCGGAATTCCAATCACTCTCACTCTCGCACTCATCATCGGAAAGCTCTCGGCGCGCGATAAACTCACCGCTCCGAAGGTAAAACCTAACTCTCCACTTCCACTATACGTCGTCGTTTTCACCACTCGTATCAAAATTCCCCTCCGATTTCCCAAAGCTAGGGTTTTCAAGAACTTGGAATTCTCAGTATTTTGAATCGGATTGTGTGAAATCTACAGGGCGAGATTTGAAGAATGAGCCTCGCAGCGGAGCACTGATGCCACTGTTCCTGTCATCCGCGATTGACCAGGCTTATCACCAGCTCGAAGAAATCGAAGCAGAACTTAAAGCAGCAATGGTAAACAATCAGAGACTCTGAATCTCTCAAGTTTTGGAATCTTTAGAACTCGTTTAAGTTGTTTTGAGCAGTTTCGATTTCGATTAGGCAATGTGATTTTGGTTTGGTGATGTATGTGGTTGTTGTGGTGGATAGGCTGGATCAAAGAAAGTAATAACTAGGGAGGAGTGGGAGAAGAAGCTTAATGATGTGAAGATCAAGAAAGAGGACATGAATAAACTCGTGATGAATTTTTTCGTGACCGAGGGCTATGTGGATGCTGCTGAGAAGTTCAAGAAGGAATCTGGGACCGAACGTATCCTTTTTTTAGTTTAGGAATATATGCAATGCTGTTTGTGTAGTTGGTTTGGTATGAGTTGTGGGTTTGCTTGTTCTTGTAGTGTGTGTTTGTCCTTATGAGTGTGTAGCAGATATTGATCTTGCGACAATCACTGACCGTATGGCGGTCAAGACGGCAGTACAATGTGGTAATGTGGAGGATGCGATTGAGAAAGTGAACGACTTGAATCCGGAGGTAAGGTTTACTTTTCGTTTGAGTTTTTTTTATGGTAACATATAGTCATGATTTGATACTGTAGCTGTAGTCCTACAACTATAGTTACTAGTGTGATGCAAATAATCCTCCATCGTGGATATGATACAATTTTGGTGTGAAGGTTAACAACCTCTTATGAAGTTGTTTAGGGATTGAGGCAGGAACATTTTAATCAGAGATCCATTATGATTTGAAGCAAACAATTTTAACCAACCTTAAATACGTAAACTTGGATTTGATTTTATCTGTCGCATGGGTGCTCAACCTTTTTCCGCTATGAACTTTCCTAACATCATCAGAATATCAGTGAATAACACCATGACATGATTAAATTTCTTAGGATGTTATGTTGCTTTGATAACATATCTTTTCCTTTTTGGGACTGAGAATTAGAGAAACAATAAGTGCGTGTTTCTTGATTTTAGAGTAATAGAATGCATCCTGTACTATCAGTTTGGCCAACTGCTCTTTGAAAAATTAAACTAAACGAAGAGAAAGGCAGGGTGAAAGAATTCACTGCCTTATCCTGAGTTAAGTAGTAGTGTTTGGTGTTGTTTATCATGCTATTGATAGGAATTTTCTGGACTACCACTTGACAATGTTGTAGGTAAGTCACTGTGGTATTTCTCGACAGATTTTTCTGTCTGTGCCTTGGACCTTGTATCATTCAGGAACTTTTAGATTCCAGTGAGTAAGACATGAATAAACTATAATAGTGTGATTATTTTTCAGTGCTGTCAACCTTCCATCATTGCTTCTATAAAGGAAGTGTTTGTATTGAGATCTTTACATTTAGTATTTTGCCTTTTATGTTTTAAATTTTTTATTTAGCCTATTTGTTACATAATATTACTCAGTCTATTTTGATTTATTTGATGATCTGTAAAAATTCTGTCTGCAGATTCTGGACACAAATCCCCAATTATTTTTCCATCTCCAACAGCAAAGGCTGATTGAACTTATTAGGAATGGAAAGGTAGAAGAGGCTCTTGAGTTTGCTCAGGAAGAGCTAGCACCAAGAGGAGAAGAAAATGTAAGATACAGCTATCGACCTGTTTTTTGTGTACTATGATATGTAGTTGTCCTTGTAAATTTGTCGTGTGAGATGTACAGTTGAATGTTTAACTCGTTAGGTGGTACCAAGCAACTCATTATATTGATATCATCATTATATGCAGCAAAGCTTTTTAGAAGAGTTGGAGAGGACTGTTGCACTTCTAGCATTTGAAGATGTGTCGAACTGTCCTGTTGGAGAGCTTCTGGACATATCACAGCGCCTAAAGACAGCTAGTGAAGTGAATGCTGCCATCCTTACTAGCCAGAGTCATGAAAAAGGTTAGCATGTTTCCTTAGTTATATATTTCCTATATCTAGCATGAAATTTTGTGTGTGATTAAGTAGATTGGGATTTAAATCTGGAATCAGGGTGGGTGAGAGATGTCCAGACTCGATGCCCACCATGTTAATGTGTATTATTATCATTATTCATCTTTAAAGAGAGGTCATAAGGTTGGTTAACAGAATAAAAAGGGTTAGTTGGTAAATCCCACCGAAAAAAATGTGTAGTTCAGTGTTAGTTGTACAAGGGTATTGGTGACTACCAAGTACATTTGATCAAGGTGTTTTAACTAACTGGTGAACTGCACTATTTGCCAGTCAAGATTGAATGATAGTGGTGGATTGGGTAAATAGTTATAGAATGTCTTCAGTGGGAGAGTTATCGTTCGGGAGATTTTCATAATCCATTTACCCTGTGTTCTTGAAATGTTGATAATTTTGTATCATCTGTTGTCCTCGTGCAGACCCGAAGCTTCCAAGCTTATTGAAGATGCTGATATGGGCCCAAAACCAGCTCGATGAGAAAGCTCACTATCCTCGGATAAACGATCTATCCACTGCGAGGCTAGAAGACCCTAGTGTCTAAAGGATGTCGGGGGTCCTTGTGTGGAGGTTTTAGGTTTCCATGTAGGCTTTCGTGGAATGATTAATGTGTATGTACCCTTATTGCCAGAGTCCTTCCTGTTGAATGTTGTCTAGTTCTGATCTTCATTCTCAGTTACCTTTGTACAAATGATTTGTCTATAACATTCATTTACTTATATTGTTCGAGATTGTGGCATAATAATACCTCTGAAAGTTTGTTAGACCGAAACAGTATCAGTCTATTAGATGAAATGCACACCATTGTTGTTAGTTGTTACTATCAAAACCATTAAACTGTGATTTTGCACAACTAGTCGTGGCCCTGCCAAGTTTTTGAGAAGCTACAAGTTGCAAGCTCTGGAACAAACTCCTACACTTCTTTCTCCAGATTAATTACATTCATGAATTGGTGTATTTTATGGGGAATAGAAATCACATAATTACTCAACAGAACCATGATAATTTGTAAAGATTGACAATTTACACAAACTAGTAAGAAACGGAAGAACTTGAAATGAAGTGAAATCTAATTCTCAAGCATTGTTTTTTTTTTTTCACAACTCTCAAACACAACCAAAGGCAAAACCAAAACAGTAAAAATAAATTTATTTCCCTGTTTTCTACATCACTCAGCATTGATCAAAAGAACACAAACCCAGAGAGTGGTGTTGATATCTGAATGCTCTTGCAGCTTTGCAGGCTTGAAAGCACAAGCTCCTCCCTCTCCATTTTTCCAACACCCATCATCAAAATTTAGAGCATAGCTTGAAGGATCATACTGAAACCTGAACATCCTCTGCTTCCCTGAATTCTTTTTCATAGCCCTCTTCAATGCAGCTCTCATTCTCCAGAACAAGCTCCTACACTTTTTCCTCCCAATGGCATTGACCCAATTCAAGCTTCCCATAAATCCCATGTCCATTGCTTTACAAACCTCACAGTGCTCTCAGACTCCAAGTAGCTAGTGATTAATGGCCCTGTTTTCTCTATTTATAAGCAGATTCTGGTTCTTGGTTTGTGAGAGTGAAAGCAGAGCTTCACGGACTTGGAATAGTGAAAGCTTAAGAATTGCTTGGAAATGGGTTGTTGGAATTGAAAGCTATGAAAAGAAAGGAAGAACCTTTTCGAGAAATGGGTGACGGTGAAAAATCTTTGTTGGTATTTCAGAGAGGCATTTCAGAGAAGTTAGAGGCAGCTTCGGCTGCAATGTAACAGTGTGTGTGTGATATATACCCACCTTTTTTTATTTCTTTGGAAAATCACATTGGGATGGTCAAATTCCAGAGAGAGAAAATTCCAGAGAGAGACAGAGCAGATACAGAACACTGAGAACAGTGGTGGGCAGTGGGCAGTGAGCCCCTAAGGTCGTTTCACTATCAGAATGTGGTTGTAGAATAACGAATCATAATTTCACAGTGTGTATTATTTGTCTATTTCCTTTGGTTTTTAGCTTTTGGCTATTTCAAATCTCAACAGTTAGCTGTTTCCTAAAACCCTATTGCCTCTACAATTAGAGCTTATTTAGGGTTTTAGGGACTCTTACTCTCTTGCTAATCAAGACTCCATCTTTAACCGTCTTATCGTTTGGGCACTAATCTTTAACATCACGAACTCATGGTAAAACTCATCTCTGGATTACTAGAAAAACCACCAAAAAGACCATATATTGTTTTCATTCTTTGGTTCTTGGGTATCCTTACCATCACTGTAATAAGATTCAAATCCTGTGCTGAGTACAGTAATTGGTGTGTAATTCATAAACAGTGTTGTGGACAAGTTTCGTAAGAACTATTGCTGAATAGATCTGGGTGTCGCAAATAGAACCTAGGTTCATTAAGTGCAACCATAAGAGCCAATGCAAGGATCCAAAGAGAAAAAAAATGGGCAATAGAGGTGTTCATTGACATGTCAAAATCAAGGGTTTTCTTTACCCTTCTAAACCGGTTTGTCTCTTAACACAGGCAATGTGGGAGGTACTCTTCCAATTCTCTTTTACTTTGTCTACATCTTCCTAACCATTTTGCTTTTTTTTGCATATGCTTATTCAATTTCATTGTGTCTCTCTTCACAGTTAAACCTACTGGCCCTAATTTCCAGTCTGTGCTTTCTGTGACTATTACCAGTCACTGTTCTGCAACCACCACCACCCTCTAGGTCCCCAATTATAGATGACCTGTCATTCTATCCCAACATAGCATACCTTGTCTTTGGCCTTGGCAGTCTAATGCTCAGTAGCTTTCTATGTCTGCATCTGTGCATTTCTAGTTTTTGATGTTTGAGTTTTGACACCTGGCTATTTCATTTTACTTCAATTGGCTCCTCTCTTTTCCTAGTTAATTCAACTGGTCCTGGCTGATGAGGTTGGGAGTGGACCTCAAGAGATTGAATATTTGTCTTGATTAAATTTTTGCATTTTTTGATTTCAAACTTGGCTCATGTATGTTGGATTAGATAATTTGCATATCCATGGTGAACATTCATTTGGTTGCATCACATGCATCATTGTACTTGCTTCTCATGTGTCTTTGCTTTCTAAGTTCTCTTGATTATGCTTGATCATGTGCTACATGTCTTTGAGTCCTTGTCAATATTGGCTCTTGTATATTTCTGCTCCATTCCATATATGAAATGTTAAAACTATCATGTAAAAATAACATGCACATATGATATATTACACTACCTTTGATTATTATTATTTTGATGATATGGGACTTGGTAGTTGGTACAATTGAGACGGTATTCCTGCTTTAAAGTGGATGCAATATTCTGTACATGAGGGTATTCTCATTCTGTACTGGTTAAGAGGTTGAATCCACATGAAGTTGTATCTGTATTATTGATGTTGTTAAAAGGGTAGCTAGTTAGGTCTAGGCTTTGGTGCTCACATGCCTGGGTTGCTGTTGGTTTCCCTTTCATGTGAAAATTTTACTTTTACTGTCTCTAATCTGCATGATCATGAAAAGAAGATAAAGATTTGAGATCCCAGATGCACAAGCTGATATCCTATTCAGTCTATTCTGCACTTTTACATATAAAAACTGGGGAAATATTCTCTCTCTCTCTCTCTCTCTCTTTCTTGTTAAGTAAAACCAGGCCCGTATCTTAGAGGTGATTCTGTGTTGACTTGGTGAGGGAATGCATAAAGGTATGAGATTCCAGATTTTGGTAATGCATTATCATATTTGTGATATCTCTCTCATGTGGATTTGCCCTCTATGGTCTTTTTCAGAGTGCTGTTTCATTTATGTTTGCCTAGCTCTTCTCTCTATGTTTCTGACTTTCTGTCTTACAGTGTTGGCTTTTCTTTTTTTAAGCTTGATTTTCTTAATGGATTGCAAACTTTTGGTGAAGGATATTAAGATATTAATTGTCACTCCATGTGCTTAGTTTAGATCAAAGGAGACAAAACTACCTTTGAGCAACCCTATAGAATTGTGCCTAACAGTTAAGCTAGCATAGCAGAACTAAATTATAGAATTAACAAATCACCAGAAATAGGTTGAAACTCCCATTTCAGCTATGCTCAACTTAGTTAGCTCAGTCTAATATAACTCAGAGGTCCATAATTGTAATACTCCAAAACATTGTAGAAATTTCTCTCAAAGAGAGACTATGATCGGGTCTAACACAAGTTTCTTCTTGCATCAGCATATTATAGTTTGCATCTCACTAATCTTCAGAATCTCTCTATCTTGTGCTACAAGTCTCTTCTCTAGTCAAAGACGTTCTTTTCCAAGAATTTCTAGTTTCCTTTGAATCATTTTCCATGGATATTCAAAGTTCTTTCTTCCACAGGGTCAAAAGTAACACAAGCTAGTGCTGGAAAACCCCAACTTTTCTACAACTCCACACTTCTTGCTTTGTTGTTTTGCATGAGCTAATTTTGTCTTCTTTCTTTGGTGAAGATTCTGAGTTCCTACAATGACATGCAGGCAAATCTTCCTAAATATTCCCAAGGCCGTAGAAACTAGAAACTGTGAAAAAACTCCAATGACCATTCATTCATTTCCTCATTGACATGTTAAGCATAGGTGATAGGTGTGAGTTTATATAAGCATTCGCAGAACTCAAAGAAGCATACTTATTGGTGAACCATATTAAGTAGATGTCCATCTCATCTGTCCAAAATGAACCTTATATAAACTGAGACAACAAGCATTAGACTAGGGATTTCGATTCCAGATTCTTTTCTCCTCGAATGGACCGGAAAACATTATTGTTTTCCTAGGTGACATTGGAAGAGACAATAACCCTCCAAAACATCCATTCCAAGAAACCATTGATATTAACTCCAATCCTTAATCGTAGTCGATGTCCTCAAACAACTGCTATTGTAACCTCCGCCATTTTTCTCTATAACATCCACTACTCTTCATGTTACCTTTCCCATTTGACAAAACTTAGTGCAAAACTAACCCAAATTAAGCTCCAACACCATTTAAAATGGGTTCTCTCCCATCTCCACCAAGACCCTCTTCTCCACCACCATCACCAACTCATTCTCTCCCCAGCTACAGAATCTGTGCCACATTTTGTCTAAGGAAACCCTCACCCAACTTGAACATCTCCAATTGGATTGAAATCTATGACCCATCAACCAACACTTGGACTCATGTCACTTCAATCCCTGGCCTCGTGGAGAACCACATCTTGAAGGGTTTCTCCATGGTCTCACTAGGTGACTCACTTTACATCATTGGTGGTAGGTTATGCCACAAAGAAAGAGCTCACACATCGGATGAGTGTAGCTCCCTTGTGGACATGGAAGTTCAAGTCTCATCATCCGTGTTGCGTTATAATGTTGCGACCGATCAATGGTCCTCATGCGCGCCACTTGGTGTAGCCAGGTGTGACTTCGCATGCACGGTTGCCGATAATAAAATCTACGTGGCAGGTGGAAAGACCACGCTGGAGCGTGCAAGAGGCATTTCGTCCGCTGAGTTGTACGACCCCGAGCTTGACAAATGGATTCATATGCCAAACATGAGCACATTGAGGTACAACTGCGTTGGTGTTACATGGCAAAACAAAATCTTCATTCTGGGTGGATTTGCAGTGCAAGGTAACAGCTAAACCAGTTAGGTCCCTTAGTTAGTTTTGCTTTAGACTTTTCATGTAATGCATCAACATTTTATATTTTATATAATCATCAATAAGTCTCTTCACATCTATATTTTATATGTTGAATGCAGTTAGAAAAAACTCAGATGTGCCACCTATAATGGTGCGCAGCTCTGCTGAAGTTTATGATACACAAACAAATAAATGGGAACTCATAATTGGGATGTGGCAATTGGATGTTCCACCAAATCAGATCGTTAATATGGGCGGGAGACTATTCAGTTCTGGAGATTGCTTCAAGCAATGGAAGGGTCACATTGAATCATATGATGGTGAACTCAACATATGGAATGAGGTTGATGGGTCTCATCTCCACAGTCTAAACTCACTCATTCCATCAGATAACGAAATGTGGGCACATAGCCAAAGGCTTCACCTCACGATGGCGCCCATCGGACATCACTTGTACTTTTTGGCGATTCACGGATCTATGGATGACGAATTGTCGAGAACAATGTCGATCGTCCATAGATTCGACACTTCTGCTACGAGTAATGCTTGGACGAGCATGGAACCAATGGAGGAGGACAGGGAGAAAGAGCTTTGTGGACATGCTTGTGTTGTTCGTCTTTCTTAGAGCTCAAGTATCAACACCCCCCCCCCCCCCCAAAAAAAAAAACAATTTGTAGTACTTGCTCGCTGAGCCTGCTATGAATTCTATTATTGTGTAAGGTTTTGCTAACTGATCCATTGGGCTAGTCCAGATGATTTTGCATAAACCTTGCGACAAAATAACAGGACCAATCTTGTAAAATATGTTGCCTTTTTTCTTCTTTGATTTAATTATTTCTTGAACTTTGTACTATATGGTTGAAAAATAGATTGCTCAACAAGAAAATCAGCAACTTTGATATGTTCTCTCATTGTGTCTAGGACTCTTAGGAAAGTGCTTGAGACAAATGAAGAACCAATGCCAACAAACCTATGAGCTTTTGGGCTATAGGGCTATCTCTTATTTTTCACAAAGTCTTACATCTATAGGGCTATGAGAGATTTTAGGGCTTTCTTAGAAAGAATTTACCGACCCTGCGTCATTATTACTAGTGTTTTGATCACTTTCAAGTAAACTGTAAAATCATTGACCTACATTTTATGTCTCCTTATCTAGAAATGGTGACAACAATCTTTGCTCTTACACTATCAACTAAGAATGATTCTAACAAGTTGCCTCCCTTATAATCGGATCAATTTATCAACATTGTACAGAGTTTGGAGCACTAAAGAGATTTATTTCTATCTCTTTCTTTGTAGATTGCGATCCGGTTTGGCGCCAAGTCGACAAAATTCGGACACGGTTGATTTCAACCCACAAAATTAGAATCTTCAGTGTCCGCATTCTAATGGTTAGTCGACACACCCGGTGGTTGGTTCGGCTGCCGGCTCCTACCAGGACGCAAACCTGTTTAGGACCCATCCCACACCCTTGAGCAAGAATTGATCATGTCCCAACCTAATCCTAATTGGGCTATAATTGACAAGGCCGTATTAGGGAAAGACCTCACTGACCCAGTAACCACCGAACACGCACACCGTCGCCGGTGGCGGGTCATGTGCCCTACAAATGTAGGACATGAACCATCATTTCAAGGGCTGAAAAATAGAGCCATGCTCATGAAGCCCTAAATTCCAAGCTTTCAAGTGGTCAAGGGTGTGTGCCCTAAACCCCAGCTTTTGTGACCCTCAAAAGAAGAGAAAGAGAGGAAAGCAAAAGACAGATCGATCATTCACGTGAACCGTCGCACGAGCCAGCACCACCACACGCGGTGGCCCCAACCACACCCTAACCCCCTGACCCATGTGGACCCATACTCCTGAAAGGAAAATCTTGAGATGGATTGTTCATTGTTGCACTTTGGAGTTTGGACACGCACCGCACGTGTAATGTACGTACCCACTGCACGCGTGTGACTGGAATAGTTTACTCGACTTCAACTTTCCTTTGTTTGATTTCCTGGTTTACCTATTCATACTAGGAGTAGGGCTTTTGTCTTGATATATAATCATATATCAAAGTACAATTGAAACTCAACAAATTTGTGAGTGTTTTCGCACCGATGATCATGAATATTCAGGCTCTTCAGCTTCAGCTCATCTTACGTCTTCTCAAGAATGTGTTGGTCTATCTCATCGTCTCTGGGTTTCTAGCTTGTTACGGTACTCGTGCGGCCACCAAAGCTCTATATGGACGGAGATCAAGGGCGAATGCATATTCTTATTGTCTATCTTACACTTCTTCTCTATAAAGTTTTACTTGATTTCTGACATGTCCTTCCCTGCATATATTTTTGTGCTGATATTACACTTCATTGTTCAGTACAAGCTATAATTTTTCTATCGCAAATTCATTCGCCAATGTTTTACACGCTATTGGGCAAGGTCCGCAAGAATAAGAAATTATATGCTCCTTTCAAAAAGAAAAAAAAGGAAGTATATGCTATCACTTGAGTTGTCCCAATTAGCCCGTTCACCTAGTGTCAAGAGACCGCAAGGCTGTCTGATTTTCAATTTGGATCGTAAGGCTCTCCACATCCACATAGGGAAAGCATAGTTGATCATTAAACATTTACAGAAACTTGATGTCCCAACTCTTGAAAAATAGTTGAAGTATAATTGAACATTAGGCTCTCCAGCAACTCGATGTCCCAACTATTAAACAGTTCAGGAAATTAAGCAATCTCTCAACTACGAGTCATTTATACGAAGAACCATCTTCTGAATTAGTGCTTCTATATCCTTTAAAAAAAAGGGTATGTAACTAGGTCGGTCAAAGTTTCCGACACGACCCAATAACACGACTCAAAAACCCGCACAAAATAAAGCGGATTGAACCTGCACGATTAGAAAGCGGGTCAGCGACAGGTTAATCTGCCATGACCAATTTAATAATTGCGTCAAACATGAGTCAATCCGCTAACACGAAATGAACCCGCATGACACGATTAATAAAAAATCAAGTAAAATTCTATATAAAATAAACATATACACGACCAATTAAAAAAATAGCATAATATGTAATATGGTTTTAATAAGTCTTTACTCATTTTGAACTAGAATATAGGTAATAAGATAAATTATCTTGTCATTTTGTTTAAATATTTGTTTTAATTGCTTATTTTATGTAAAATTGCACGGCATTGTAGCCGTACTTGCGCTATTTACTTGGATGAATATAAGGAATAAGACGTTTGTGTCATACTAGATAAAAACCAACACATATTCCACCGCGAATGTGTTCATAATGCACTCTATAAATCTAAATGTTGCTCACTGTGTCGTCATAGTATGAATTTTTATACTTTAAGAACTATGCGCGGTTAGAATTGTACACAAAATACTACTATTGTTCATTTGATTAATTCTCAATGTGAGCCCCTGAATTTTTTTTTCATTTTTTGATATATGGAACACACCAATCGACATTTTTTCTGGGATGTCGAATATTAAGGTTAATATTTTTATATTAAAGCACATGTCGCTACGAGCGCAGAAATATTTATAGAATATATTTCAGACGCTCAGTTAATTTTCTACGCATTTACAAAATTAACTCTTTTAAAACGCATTTTCAAAAATTCATATTTCCTGTTTTTAAATCTCGACCGTCCATTTGAGAGAATCAATCTGGGCTGTTGATTTTTCTTTTGAAATGAGAGTCCACCCTAGGCTCTCACACACACACAATTCTCTCTATTCTTTTCTTATTTCTCTTCTATATTCTCTCTCTCCTCGAGACCTGTGCCCTTTCTTTCCTCTCCTCTGTTACAAAACAGAGCAATCCAGCAGCGCCTCCGCCTGGCCGCCCACTCCTTCTCCCTTACAAACCCCGATGATTGCATGTGGGATTCAAGCCAATTTGCTTCAGGTTATGAATTGAGGCCGATGGCGTGTTCTTGGATTGTTCCGACGACATCCTTGAACTTCGGCACTCAAAGCTCTTCTCTTAGTAAATTTCCCTTCCTTCTTCAATGTAGTATAATTTCCTTTGGATTTCCTGAGATCAAAACCTAATCCCTTTTTCCCATTTCATGTCCCGACTGTCGTGGAACTCAACGCTCCGACAAATGCGTCTCTCCAAATATGTGACCAAGGCAAGCTCAAGAGGGGACTACGAAGCATCAGATTGATGCCATAAGCTTGGAGGAGACCTCGATTGAGCTGCAACAGCTCGGACGGAGGCACAACATCGTCGTAGCCATGGGATCTCCTCCGGTGCTTCGTTGAGGTATCAATCGAACTCTGATTCCTTTGATTTTGGCGTTGTTGTGTTCGTAACGTCGTTTCGATTCGTTTGGTATAATTTCACGTTAATTTTGGGTTGATCAAAGTTGAGGTTTTGGCCAGAATCGTCATCGGTGATGCAAGGGTTAAAAACCCTGGTTTTTATTGTTACTCAGTTATCTTTTTTGTTTTACCACCTACATGAAATTACCTAAATGCCCCTGTTGACTTTCAATAATTACATTCTTGCCCCAAATAGTAAAGAAGTTGAAAAGTTATTATTTTACTTAACAATAATTAACTTCGTCATTTCAACCTTTTTAACTTTAAGATATCCGATTTAAAATCGGATTAAGGCATTTTAATATTTTCTGCTAAAGCGTACTTTTAGTTTTTCGGTTAAACATCAAACTCGATTTCCGCCTGGATCGAAAATCGAGGAACTCTTAAGCGTGAGAGATTTAAATGACATAATAATAAATTCAACATTTTCATTTATCGGTGATTCCGTCTTCCTGATATCTGGCACCGTGTCTTATTTAGTATTGGTGATCATGTTGTCTTGATGTCCGTCACCATATTGTATTATCATTGACTTCGTCGTCCTGATATCCGGCACCGTGTCTTATTTAGTATTGGGGATCTCGTTGTCCTAATGTCCCGTACCATACTGTATTATCGGTGATTATGTCGTCCTGATATCCAGCACCGTGCCTTATTTAGTATTGGTGATCTCGTTGTCCTGATGTCTGACACCATACTGTATTAATGGTGATTCCATTGTCTTAATATTTGACACCGTATACTTTATCGTAAATGGTACTATTGTCCTGATTTTCAGAACAATGACTCGTGATTGGGTAGTACTAGACGCATAGTTCACTTGAAGGTATCTAGTGGCGTTGGTATGGGGGCTAGTAGTTTGATAGAGTTCGAGGCTCGTTGGTTGTTGTCCAGTCCCAAAGATCTTACTTCACAGTGTCCAGCTTTCTGATCTCCGAGTTGGATCGAGTTGACGCAGTTGGAGCACTCTGGTATTCCTCGTCTTCTGACCCGGTTATTTACTTTCTTGTTGGACCCAGTTGGCCATTGCGACTTAGACATGTTCTTTATTTAACGTTTGAGTCTTACATCGCTATCTTCCGCATTTGTTTATTTGCGTTCAGGGACGGATGATAGTAGTGCAGTATCTCGGCTGTAGCCCACGTAATTTATTTTTATTTTTATCTAGTTTAAATATTTAATAGGTTTAATTAGACACAAATTATGCATCATATATATGGTAGGCCAGTCTCTTAGTGTCGCAAGAAAAAAGAAAGTCAATAAATTTTGATGGCTTGATAATGCTACTCTTTATGTTAACAACTTAGTGAAGTAAACAGCCGATTGATATGCAATAATCAATAATTAATATTCAATATGGTGTTCTTAAAGGAAAAATAAAAACAAATTAAGAATAGTTTTCCTATTTTACTCGATCAATTGATGAAGTCTACATATTCTAAACAATTAAACATACTATGTGTCACTATCAACTACTTGATTAGATACCGATTACGTACCAAAAGTTTTAGTTCTTATATATAATTTTATAATTTGTAATTATTGATTTTTCATTATGAGTGTATTCAAAATGCTAATTTATTTATATCCATGTACCCATGAAATTTTTTTATCAATTAAAGTTTAGCCCAATCTAATCTGAAATTCTGGCTTTGTCTCTGTTTGCGTATATATTTCGTTTGCTGCTCATGTCCTGTTGTCGGTCTATTTTTATTTTTAATCATAACCTTGTAGTTTTGATTGATAGGTTGTTTATTAATTCAGGAATACGGTGAATATTGTATTCCGGTCCCGGAAAATAGTCCCGAGTGGGGTGTGACACTCAATAAACTTCTTGTTAAATGTTGATGTGTTTGATCAAATTGTATAAATCCTTATTTTCATACCTTAACACAAGAATATATTATTCGAGCTTCATCACCTTGGTATTTGATTCTCTTCTGTATTATCATCACCGAATAGGAATCTCGGTGAGCGAATCAGAGCCGTTGATATGGGAGACAATCTCGAGGAGGCAAAGTTCCACATGTTGGTCAGGGCCTGAAAACCCCGACATACGAAGTTGATATGTCGGTCTTTCATGGGGAAGAGAGTAAAGTAACTTCCTAGATTTTACTCTCTATTTCATTTTACCACGTGGGACCAAATGACTGGTTGCTTTACGAGACACTTGTCGAAATCGAATGGAAGGGACCATGGGGTTGGGAAGGGGTTTAAGGGAGACATTAGTCGACAAAGGGCATGTGAAAGAGGTTAACGAAGGGGTTTAAGGTCACTGTTTAGGGAGCCCCTCCTCACTGTTTAGTGGAGCTCAAGTTGCTAATAAAGGCAATCACTAACCACCTTTGTTATGTTTGTCTTTTTTCTTTAAGTTTATCCATTCATAAATAATCTTATCTTATCTATCCTTTCGTATCTTTCACTATGTTTCGTGAAACCGATCAATCAGGATTGTAAGTTGTTTGTAAATGGTTCGCTTCGATATAGCTACAAAAGTAAAAGAGAATATGGTATAAATGAATATGACAATTTAGAATATGGTGGAGATTGATGCCGCTATATCAAATCAAGAATTTCAATACCACAACAAGTATGTTGTGAGGTCAAACTCACGACCTTCCACTTTTAAAAGAAAGATTGATGCCGTTAGATCAAATAGTATTAAGCAGAGTATTGTGTTTTTGAGTTGGTTAGATCTAATTATTTCTTGGCCTCTTAAAACTGGTCTTTTATTTAAGATTGTCAATTAGTTTCAACACTCATTTTACATAAGTTTGTTGATAAGTGTCAACATTATAATACTTTTTTAAAGTATTTATGACAGAAAATTCAGATGTACTTGCTTGAAAACACCTAGAGTGTATTTTCTTTGACATTACACTCACAAAAATTAGCATAACGCAATTGCTTCGCTTGGTGATATATTGTTACTATTTGGCAAAATTATTGAGATCAACAGATCGTGTTTCTCTTCATTCAAATTCTGACTATAACGTCTGCAATGATTGAAGCAAAATGGAAAGAAGAGCAACTAGAGTAAACAAACGAACATGAATTAAGGAAATTAAAGAACAAATGAACAAGACATTGCACATCGGCCACGTCCTACACTCTCCTGGAGTAAACAATCTCACCAACCAACAGTGCACTGCTCTTCTGATCCATATCAACCACAAACATTGTTTGACGGTGAAGCTGCAATTGCCTAATGATGCGTAAGCCAACGACACAATCTGAAGGGACTTAAATTATGGACATGGGTTGCTTAAGTTTGTAGGGCACCTCCCACGTCCATGTTGCCCTTCTTTCGATGAGAACGAAAGCAAAGAGTGCAAAGAGATGGTACTACTTTGTTTTCTCACTTCCCAATTCCCATGGCCTTATAATCTGCAACTAGCTAGCACTTTGGATTTTCAGAGCTCTACTAGTTTCACCCAAATGCCCCTTTAAAACTTTGATCATAACACAAATGTGTGCCTTGATTTCAAAGGTTGTAGTGTCATTCTTGCGAAGAACAAAACAAAAGAGAAAATGTTTTGGAGCTGGCATGGCCCAGATCATTGATAAGTGACTTTCTTTGTTGTTGATACAATTATTTGATGGGTGTTTTTTTTGATACGAAAAGGACTTTGATGGGAGTCTTGGAAAAAATAGGAAGAAGATAAAAACTGGAAAAGATATTCCTTGGGCCTGTAGTGTCTTGCAAGCTTGTGGCTAGGAACACAGATTTGTCTATTCCATGTTGTATGTCCTCAATTTTTCTTTAAGACCTACAAGATGAAGATAGAAACAAAAGGTGATAATTTCAGGTCATGATTGTGATACTGGAACTATATAAAGTTGGTTTTGACAGCATAAGGTGAAAGATGGAAAAATAAACCCAGAAAATAAGTGAGCATAGATAAAAATTGGGCAAAGCAATCATAAACCTATGCATAATGCAGAACAAAGTGTTTGTAGAAAGGTCCACTACAGTAGTAAAAACCCACCTCAAAACTTTTTGGTTAAACAGCAAAATTTGCAAAGCTACTGAAGGTGATATGTATCACACTCAAAACCATGGTACAAACCAGAAAGTAAGCAAAGCCATAATC
The DNA here is from genome assembly GCF_933775445.1 of Argentina anserina. Taxonomy (NCBI): domain Eukaryota; kingdom Viridiplantae; phylum Streptophyta; class Magnoliopsida; order Rosales; family Rosaceae; genus Argentina; species Argentina anserina. The sequence goes on along the minus strand of NC_065874.1, from coordinate 1,956,402 downwards.
TTGAGCAGTAAAATCCACCTCAAGCTTTTTGGTAAAACAGAAATTACTGGTCTGAAAACATGTGGGAACCTCCAGAACTAGGCAGAGGAAAAAAGGCCTGGCTATTTATCCCAATTTTTTTTTTTGGTTAACTATTTATCCCAATCTTGGATAGAGAGAAACTGAAAAAGTCACATTCAGTGGCCATTTGACTACCATTTTCCTCTGCTAATTTGATTTTAATTTTCACTTAGATTATCAGGGTATATATATTCTTGTGTCCCTCAGCTAATCCAACCTCCATAGCTTTTCCACATGCCCTTCTCTCTTTGTCACTAGTTTAAGTACCCCAACAAAGCTCTGTTCTTTGATAATGGTGTAAAGGTCTTCACTTTACTACTTCTGCACACAACCCATCTCTCTCTGTTTCTCTCAGACTTCATGGAAATGGTGTAAACTCTGAGTGAGTAATATTTAGTGAGGGAGAATGGTTGTGCAAGAACACAGTTTTGTGTGGCCTCCAATTGGAGCACCTATGAATAATATGCAGCAGCAGCAGCAGAGAGATGAGCATATGAGTCCCTTTAATTCTTCGGTCAATGCTGTTTCGTTTGGTTTTGTAGCCACTGCTATTCTCATCTCCATGTTCTTAGTCATGGCCATCTTTGAGAGATTCCTCAGACCCACATCCCCGGAATTCTCGCCGTCCGGCCGCCGGAGAAATGGAGATCTTGAGGCCCAGTTGGACTTCAATGGCAAACTTGGCTACCCATCACCCAAAGTAAGCCACCCACATTCTCAATTTCGCTCTTGATTCTTACAAGGTTTCTGTGTTCTGTTTCTGATCTCAATGGTTCTGTGTTTAGTAAAGTTTGTGTCTTTTATTCTGTTAGTACAGTTTTGGTGGTTTGTTGGTTATTTCTTTCAGTTTTTTTTAGTTAGTTTACAATTCTGCATTTTCAGTGATGAGCTTAGAAATATGAGGGATTTTAACTGAATTCATTACACTATTTTTTTTATTCAACAATTCATTACACTATGTTTTACAAAATGTGGCACCAAGGTTCATTTAGATCTCTTGCAACCCATTTTGGTTTTGCTGTAGAACTTCATGAACTTCTCCAGCAAGCTTTCTCCTTTTCCATGTGTTTACAGCTTATTGATTTGCTGTTTCAGTAGGAATACCAGGTTAACTACATAATGGTGATCTTCCCAAACTATCATGATGTTTCTTCCTCCTCTCAAGTCTTATCCCCCCGGCAAAATTACAGTTTTCACTTTTAACTTTCACCTTTCACCCTGAATTGTGTTTCTGATTTGTCTCTGTGATCAAATCCGGGTGCATTACACTGTTTATTTTCATTTGATTTGATTTGTTTTCCCCTTGTTTTCTGTGATATTTCTAAGTTGTCAAGAACTGCGCTTTCATGTAATTAAAACACTGGTCTGTGGTTTAGGGCCCAATCCAAGTATTTGTCTGTTGAGTGGTAGGTACTTTGTCCCAAACAAGGGACTTGAGACTTTACTTACTCTCTGTGTTTAGAGTCCCACCGGTGTTTATCAGGTCCATCAATGCCAATCTTTTTCATGATAAACATGGATTGAAGCCCTTTGTCATAGACAGGTGGTCAAACCTTTCTTTCTGGGCAAGTCTTAGTTTATTATCTTGTTATATATGTATGTACAGCTTTAATCGTGCATACAACTAGCTTCAGTAGACAAAGAAACTAATTAGATAAAGAGGTTTATGTTCTGCAATTGTATGCTTTTGATTGAAAAGATCTTTGTTTCAAAGTAACTTATATACAAGGCATGCTGTTGCCACTTTCATGAACAACTGGGCATGGCCTAAAAATTAATGAGGTTTTCTCAACTTTTTGATTGATATTTAATGCCAGTAGATATCTCTCTTTCTTTCTTTGGGATTCGGAAATCTGAGAGTTGAGACCAGCATACTGAAAGTGTCTTTAAGACTCAGAATCTCAGATAGTGAGTATTACTAAACTCTGACAGTAATGTAGAAATGAAACAACCTCAAATCTAAATTCCTCTTAAACTATTATTTTCTCCAACAACTGTTTAATGGAGGAACACTGTCTTTTAATAAAGAAAAGAAAAAAGTCCAATGCATTTGGTAGTTGTTGGGAACTTGGGATGGCAGTGAACCTCGCCTATCTAATGGGCTTGGAAAAATAATAGTAGAAGATGTACTGGATCAAACCTATCAAACAGTCATGTGATTAGGTTTCAAAAATGGTGTTTAATGTGTTCTTTATTGTTTTTGGTACTTCGTGTTATTTTTTATTTTTGTATAATCCATTTGTTGCCAGAGAAATATGCACTATCAGAATATCCATATCATTCTGGTATTGATCTTAATAATTGTGTTGATAAGCATAGCATGTGCACAAAGTTTATGACCCAATGGTAGCATAGCCAAAACAGCATGAAACTAGCCCTGCTGTTGTTTGAACCATTTGTTTGTGTGGTAACAATCCTATTCGTTTTCCGGTGGATCATGACTACTGCACTATATTGTGTATTATGTGCGGATGTCTTCTAGTTTAGATGTTCAGTGGTTGATATAAGATTTACCATTGCCAGAAGAGATTCCTGGACCATCTCATGAGTTGGTCCAGTGATCAAAGATGTAGCAAACAGGAGATCTAGTATCTAATTTGATGTGCTTGAAAAGGCTTGACCAATTTGAGTATGCAAGTTTCCTTGAGTTTTGGATTTCGTTTGTAAAATGAGTCTTCAAAACCATAAGATTAGTGTCCAAGTTATTATCTTTCTTGATGATTTCTGATAGTTTAAGTTTCTGATCGCCATCGTGATATGCAGATGTCTGTGTATGCAAGTGGAGTTTCTGTTCTAATGCCTGGAGATGATATTCCGTCCTACATTGCACACCCAGCGCCTGTGCCCTGCCCTCCCGAACGCATGTTTTGGCCTCCACATCAACACATATCATTGCCCAATTCCACTTCCAACTCGAACCTGAACTCAGGTTGAGTGCTTATACTAAAACAAGAAATATCTGCCTTTTCCATACAAATTGAAGCAGCAGATGCAACCACATTTCTTGTTCTGCACCAAACTTCAATTTCCCAATTTTTGAAGGCACGAGCTCTTGTTTCTGTACATTTCATTTATGTGGGACTGGGAAGTGGCTTCTGTACATGTAATTTATCAATTATCTAGTAACAGAGACCCAACAATGCATCTTTATGCTTCAGATCATTCTCTCCATGATAAGCTGGTTTATAAAATATGAATTATCCATGAAGGTGCATTATGAATGATGGGCAAGTGACTCCAGCACCAGCTTATGAATGGTAACGGCTATCATTATTAGAAATCAGTAGAGCTAGTTGCATTTTTAGCTAATAAAGAACAACAATTTGACCTTTAATGTATATAGTTCATATGTATGCAATTGGATCAACCATACCATTACAGACCAGGCCTTAGTTTCTGTGGCAAAATTATGCTGCAGTTAATCAGTTCATAGGTCTCTGTTAATCTATCTTTGAATAGAAAAGACTTATCATTTTAAAGAGAAGAAGACAATATATTGATAAGCAACTGCATCAAAATTGCAACTTCAAAGTTCAAACCCAACAGCTTGAAACCCAACAACTAAAACAGAAGCATTATCACAACTTTCTCAGAGGTCTCTGTTCATTTTGGGCTGATTATTTATTGAAAGAAATCTCCAGAAGTGGTGGACTACTAATCTCGATTCTCACATCTTCCTCTTTTCTTCATTGTATGGTATTGTTGTAGAACAGTAGAAGTCATGTGTAATCAAGTCGATCAGTGAGATAGATGATTACCTGAATATAAGGTCCAACAACACCAAATCAACAAAGCAGGAGAAAGAGAATACAAAATCTTTGAAGATAACTAATAAATACACAAGAAATCAAAGATGGAGAACTTCAGAAACAAAACGAACCCGCTAGCAATCTGGACTCTAAACTCCTCTTTAAATCACAACCACCGTCGGCCCCCCCGACATTTTTCTAGGCTGAGCCTGTCGTTTGATCACATTGGTACCTTTAAATTTAAGTTAAAAATTACAAACCCTTTTTCTCTTTTTTGAATTATTCTTTCGTGGTTTTAGATTTTGCTTCTTATCCCAAGAATGCAATAAACTCTTTCATTTATCATTGTTGCGCTAAGACATCCTTGAAGCCTTGCTGCTGCACTGCCACCCAGTTTATTTCGTGGGCAAAAACAGATTTTGAATCCCGATCCATAGAGAGTCTCAACCATTCTTTGACTCGGTTTTATCGCCTGATCCGCAAACCCTCTTTCCTATTCCTCTCATCCCAAACAAAACTAGTGTGCAATGGACTGCTTGAACAAAGCGTCCATTATCATACATATGGAAAAAAGAATTTTGAGACACAGATCGAGAGAGGAAACAAAGAAAACCAGGAAACAAGTGGTCGGAGAGGAAGATGTTAGGGTTTGAAGGATCAACAACTATGGGAGGGTCCTTTATATATATGCAGAGTTACAGACATACAGCCAAGGCCGGGCCTTGCTTTGAAAGCCAGAGATGTATTCAATATTCCAACTCTATTTTCACCTACTCTCTCAGAAATCCGCAGAGAGTACACTGACCCGTTTGACCAAGTTTTCTGTTTTACAGCAACTGCCTAAGCTCCAAGTTACACTTCTTCTTCTTCTTCTTTGGAAGGCTGAGTAACTTGAGTAGGTTAGATTATTATTGCAGAAACATGTCGAGTAGCATTGTCATAGAGGTTGCTAATTGGATTAGGCCAATAACCTCAGTATGTTCATGAGGCAAATCACAACTCTTGAAGCAATCTATGGTGGAATTTACCAACAGAGATTGTTGTTTTTGCCTTGTAATTGGGGACCGGTCACATAATTTGCAAGATCTTGTAAAAGGGACCATTTTCTGTACTGGATCAACCACTTTGACTGGATTATCTTCTGTTTCTCTCTTTACTGTTGAGAGAGACGGTGAGATCTTTTGCTTGTGAAATCTCCCATATCGATCTGCACACAAATGTGACGAGACGTCGAGAATCACGAGAGTACTTACCGACTCTTTGGCGCCATAATTTCCCTCCATTGTTTAGTTGTTTATCTCACAAACATAGCATGTGTTGCACAGCAAAAATTACCTACGCTGCAAGTTACCTTCTTCTTCTTTGGAACACCAATTTTTTTACCCAAGTCGTATCACCCACGAACATGAACTTGGGTTGAAATGTAATGCAACATTTGGTGCACCAAGTATCTCGGATCTTTATTTAGTTTCTCAGTAGTAAGCTTCATCATAGTGACTCCTAATCAAGTTTTTAATAAAATGATCCGGGAGCTCGTTTCCAAATCCATAGTGGTTGAGGCAGAAGCTCATGATATGCTCCACGCATTACTTCCAAACCTGCACCTGCACCTGCAACTGCACGTTGTGCTTCAGATACTGAAGATTGAAGCTTGAGGATTTCCTCCTCTGACTATCCAATTTCACACGCATATGATTGGATTCTGAAGTCTATAGATCTCTGTATGAAAAAGACTGCAAAGACGTAAGTCCAAAATAAGTGACATAGCCTATTTTGCTTTGTACAGAAAATGACCAACCGACCATGTACTAAATTACCAAAAACAGAGCAACTGCTAATCATACATAATTAGAATAACAATATAATTAGGAGTCTAGGACCAATCACACTTTGTGAATTAACAAGTTGTTCTATACTTCAACGGCTACAAATCTAAATGGATTTCCTTCTTGTTTAAAAACAATAGAAGTTGCATTTTCTCCAGATTTGCTAAGGAAAGACTTTTGGAACTCAAGGAAATGCGTCCTTGTCTCACATTCTAATGTTTAACGACATTCTTTCAAGGTTCAAGACGGTGTAAATATTAGTAATTGATATTTTATCTCAATTTTACTGACTTTAGTAAGATCGCCTATTTGTTAATCCCATCTTCGATATCTTATTGGATTTTTTTCTCCGTAAGAAAACTTCTGTGATTTCTGTACCGGCAGTGATTGACATTCGAGTTAAAGAGGAACCATTCAACCATATCTAAGGTAATGAGGATTGATTGAACTGTTTAGCCAAATGACCCCAAAATCATGTTTCTTCAACTAGGGATTGGACCCATGAGATGCATGAACATCACTCCCTATTTGTTGCCAAGGAACTGTTCCCCCAAAGTATTAGAAACAGTTTCAGATTTTCATGCATTGTCTGGTTTAATTTAATGGATGCAGATTTCATTTAGGGCAAACAAAAAGCTAAAGTGGAAGAAGCCGCATAGTTCAATGCTCTAAGTTACAGAAACCCCTTCTCTAAGTTAGGCACTTCTTTTCACTATTCTATTCACCCCTAAGAAAAACTGCACTCTAAATTCACAAGATACTAAATCACCTCTAAGTGAACAATTTGCTGCAAAGGTGTGATCTTTAGTTCTTTACACAAAAACTAGTACATGAAAATTAAACTTGCGGTGGAAGTAAATATCAGATATAAACTACTAGCATTACCTACATCGACCTCTCTGTCACTTCACTTATTTACACCAACTAAGATCAAGTAAAAACTAAACCCTCTTGAACTTTTAACAATGGAGGTTCGGGTCAGTACCCGTTTTTTTTTTTCATAAGAAAATGAAGCATTCCAAAGAAACAAGCGGGTTTTCTAGTGACTCATTCGCCGCCCACTTACCCTCCTCCATTCTCGGCTCCTCCACCCTTCTCCGGGTCGAACTATTCGAACTCTCAACTGGACCAACCGGGCTCCGACCCGGATACCTTCTATTAGCAGACGGGCTCCGACTCACATTTGCCCTATTAATCCCACCATTTTCCGTGATCCTCGTCGCCGGCGACCTGGACCTCCGACCCGAACTCTCACCCGGGTCGCGCCGGTTGGGCTCACCACTCAACCCGGCCCGCCTTCCACCCACCGCCTGCTGACCCGGTTGGGCCAACCTCCCCGAACCGACTCCATTTCCATATCTCCGGCCCGGCGACGAGTCCGTCCTCCGCGTCGGTGACTTACCCACCACCCGACCCGGCCCGAACCCGTCTCGGGGGCTCTTGTGTAATTTCCTTGGCGACACTCTGCTGTTGAGTACGACCCTCTGCTGAACCTCCTCGTCGTCGTCTCTGGTCGCCGTCGTCGCCGATACGCTCTCACTCTGGAGGCTGCAAATCTCCGACGCGTCCTCCGAGATCTCCGGGCAAATGGGTATTCTCTTGTCCCGTTTCTGCGGGGGTTCCTGGTCGTCGACAAAGACTTTGTTCTTATGTTGTTGTTCTTGAATCTGATCCAGCTTTACTTCAAAGACAGGCTCTTGGGTTGTTGTCTTGTTGTGCTGTTGTGGGACTTGAAACAGTACTGGTTGTTGGTCTTGTTGTAGCTTCGGCTTCGGTGTCGGTGTTTCGGAGAGGACTTCCTTAACAGCCTCTTCGTCCACCGGCGGTGGAGCTCTGCTGTCGTCGGATCGACTCTGGAAATGTAGGCGCGGATTGGGAGGAGCTGAGGACTTGTCGGTGGCGGTGGAGCTGAGACAGCAGCCCATTATTTCTAGGACAAATGAGAAATGCAGGTGCAATATGAGTGAGTCGAGGAAGAAGAAGAAGAAGAAGAAGTGTGGATTGGGATTGGGCGATCAAAAGGGAGAAGGCAATGTGAGGTTTGAGGTTGAGAGAAGTGTTGAGTGTGAGTGAGGGTGGTCAGGTTGGGGATGGTTTTGGGGTGGTCAATGGATTTGTATTTATTGAATTGAGAGAGGAGGTTGGAGTAGGTCCTTGTTAAAACACTGTTGCACTACTAAGTTTTTGCTTGCTCTGCTATTAAATACATGCATATGATGATGAGGTTGGACAGAGAGATATATGGGAAAATCTAATGTATGCTTAATTTGGTTAAGCTAGGGGATTAATTAGGGGTAATCTCTTTGATTATGTCTACCATATTTATATAGTGTAATGATTTTGTACATTGTTTTTACTCTGGTTATTTTTTCGGTTTTACTTTGGTTAGTGTCACTTCTATGTTAAAGTGTGTATTTGACAACTCATTCATGTATGCTGGTTACTGCTTCTTGGGTTCGGTAGTTAGTTGTTAGTCAAATTGTATTAGTTTCGAGTTTATTCTAAGAGTCTTTAGTAAATACCGTATAAATACACGGTCCAATCTGAATTGGTTAAAATCTATGACTTTAATATAGATACATATGACTCCAAACATCTCCGTTACTATAATTAGAAACCTCGGTTTTATTTTATTGACAAATAATTAGTGTGATGTACAGATATGATTCATAAATAACACATGTATCGCACGAGAACAATCATATTAAATATAATTAAAGTTGCATCGTGGGTACATTATTTCTAATATATGTGATGGACAATTTAAATTATTGTACATTTCTCTCATAAAATCTAAGAAATTACCAAAAAAAATTTGCCTAACTAATAGAAGACCACTAGAATTAGTGGGCAGCTAAACTTTAGCTTTAATCTAATATACTATTGTTTAACACTTTGACCCACTTAGGTAGGTCTAAATCATTGGTCTTGATTGCTAACTTAACCTCGTGATCTGTGTTCATCATCATTTTTTCTGTGGAAGATTTTATTATTGAGAGAAGCTAGCGGCGGATGCAATCATTCATATATTTCATGGCAATTTATTTTAGAGGCTTTATTTTAAGAATTGAAGAGAAGACCTATATATACCTACTGCTATGGCTACCCCTCAGAAGAACATGTAAAAGGACAAATGTGATGTCCAATCCAAGCAAGGGACTATATACGCAAGGGCCACACCTCTTGTATTCAAGCTTCGAATTATTTGAAGGAAGAAGGAGAACAAGGCAGTGAGGCACAGGTCCAGGTTTGGTTCTGCTTTGAAGATTCAAAAGGGACCCAGAAATGAGAACCATAATTTATACGAACATGGCTCTGTTTGTGATCGATCTCTAGTTCTCAACTCTTTGACTTGTGCAGTAGTAAATAGTGATGAACATGCATGTTTGATTCTGCTGAATATTTCGTCCGTGATTAACAGAATATGGAACACAACGACATGCCTTGCTCATGGCATTATGCGGTCTCTCCAGAACGAAGGAGATAACTAGACAAGTGATCCCAAGTATTGGCGTCTATAATTAATGTCAGTAGTGCATAATTTCTTAATCTTGGATTAAGAATTATAAAATTATAACTAAAATTCGATCTATAACATCTTTCGTTTAGTCTCGGAGAATCGTCAATATTTACCAGTATAAGAGTGATTCAAATTTGAATCTTTAGCCAAGTATGCTACTTCTATAAACACTTGATAGTATTATGTATAGTAACAATATTATGTCATTAAATCATGTGCTTGATCGGTTTCATTAATCCAATTTAATAGTGTTGTTGAACTAAGTTATTTCATAAATGAGTTATACAGATACATTGCTATATCTATTTATTTTAGTACTTTGAAGGGCTTCATCAGACAATTGACTAATCAATAGCTATGTCAAAATGCTGTGGAATACATGATAATCTCCATTATGAATGAACCGTATAGGAATATAGGATGGGACATATGCTAGTTTATGGCAATTAATTGAAATCAGATATGTCAGAAATATTGAAGAAAGATTGAATAGACATAACTATATTTGACAAACGTGCAGGTGAGGGAATTGAAATGTCAACTTTGGCTATATTCAGAAAATGAAAAAGTTCATTGAAAGCTTGAAGTGGAAATATAAAGATCAGATTCTGGAAATGAGGTTCAGAAAAGCCTCCATTAACCTGTCTCTACTGATTGCTTATATCAGATGGTCAGATGCTGGTGAAATATGATGAGATCAAGGAAGGTAATATGCATATATGGTAAGTACTTGGCTTCATGGGCATGGGTAACACTTGCTGCAAAAATTTTCCATCTAGGTAATGCCTAAAGCATGGCATTAACCACAAGTCGACCAAGAAAAAGAACAAAATAAATTATGGACCAGATGAAGTCATGTGAATATTCAGACTGACAGCATAAGAACAATCTATATATTCACTGATACTTTCGTTCATATGAATCATATGATCCGTGAAGACGGTGAAGTAACGAGCACAATGATCGATTGCGTATGAATGAGCACAAGGGTCAAATTCACCATCCATCAACTACGTTCGTAACTATAGGATGCATCGAATAAGCTTATATGTATGCTTTCCATGCATATACATGCGAGTTCAACTTGAGGCTACGAATAAAGTGTGGACACTTCTTGAGGTCTCATCTCTTTTTTATGTTCCGAGGCATTCCTTAGCTTACTACACTTCTCATGTGTGGACACTTTGCTCACTTGGTTGCTTAACTCGCTTTGATTATGGGGAAGAAGAAGCTAGAACAAAGCTAGGCTGGCCGGTAAGTCAAAATGATCATATCAGTTACTTGCTTCTTTGATAAAGCTACCAGCTATTCATAAAGAACATATTTGTTATCTAAACTAATGTTGCGTGATGTTAGCTAAACTAATCATCAGTTTCACAAGCTAAAGCATTATTCAGTTGATTGGGGACAAAGGGTTTAACTGTGCCACAAGTGAAGATATGATCGACCCCATACTCCACACTTCCACAGTGATGTATAACTCTAATTATCACGCATTGCTGTGGATAAAGATTCCTTGAAAATAATTCATCATTATGATTTATGAACTAAACTACTTATATACCTAATTTGTATATCATGTGAAAGTAGACGTAATACCACGAGACTCATAACTAGATAATCAGATCATGTATAAAGAAGTTGATATTGGTAGGATATGTTTTTTTTTAGAAGCGTTTGGTACATTATGCTGGGAGAACGAGGTGACATGTGACTGCTTCTGAAGATCTTATGCATTTAAGCTTACCGATTCTCTTTCTTGTGAGCAAAGGTATGTAGAGGACTGCTAGGATTTTTTTTTAGAGTGGATTACTCAGGGTATGACAGTATGTTATAACTCAAGATATTGTAGACGACCTGATTGCTAGGAGCCTAGGATTAAATAGATTTTCAAACAACCACAAACACTCTTCCGTAACTAAAAGCTTACACACGAATGTCTATCACTCTACAATAGAACAACCGTTATCTTCAAAAACACGTTACAAGTGAGATTCACAGTTAAACGGATCACAAAGTACCAAAATGTTGGTATGACCCTAATAACCTTTGATGGCTTTTATCCATCTCATTAATACCAGTCTGGCTCTAATTACTATGGTGAAGACTCAGGTATTAAATCGAACTTGACCATAAGAGGGTAGTCTAAACTATAATTGACACTTGTATATCACATCACCGTATCGAGTGCTGATCAATTGGTGAGCTGTTGAGCACCATATGACGCTCAATAACCATCTGGTATGACTGTTTGACCAGATCAGACGACTGTTGAGCGTCACCTGATACTCAATAACCGACGAGGCTAGTTGGAAGACCAAGAGACAAAACAAACTACGGATAGCCGAAACCAATGAACATAGATACACTTGATTGAATACGAGATACTATTGTTTTTTTGTTTGGTTTCAAAAATTTTGAATTCTTGGAGAAACGTTTTTCTTCGCTTTCAAAAAGATACAGACATATATAGAGAGACAGCAGGACCAGCACTCACTTGCTTTTCTCGAAAAGACAGTTTCAGTCCAAGTTTGTTCTTCACCTTCTGCTTCTTTTTCTTTCTCTGTCAAAACTCAAAACCCCCCAAAAACCCCAATTAAAGATTTGATTTTTCTTCGCAGTTCAGTCTCAGAATTTCAACTCTCGATCAAACCCAGTTCTCCTCTCACCTTGAAGCTTCTTTTGAGCTCTGAACTTTCGGGTTTGGTGTGGAAATTTGGGTGCTTGGAGCTTTTTCTTTCAAGGGTTTTACTGTAGAAACGTTGGGTTCTTGAAGCAGAGTACTACAATGGGGTTTAAGAGGTGGGGGATATGCATGGAGGTCTTGTTTGGGTTGGTGCTAATTCAGAGTATGGAATCTTCTGTTGTTGCTTTGACTGACCCAATAGACGGTAAGTACAACATTCTTATTATCTTAATTTTTTTTGTGCTCTAATGGTGTTCTGTTTGGTTCCTGGACAACTTGAAGTAAACTATGGCAGAATGATTTAGTAATACTCTGTTTGTCATCCCAATTTTCTCATAAGTTGGTGTTTTGCTGTTTCTGGTTCTTAAAGTATGAGGTTTTTTAAGACCATGGTAAATTTTCTGAGCTCACATTATGGAGTTTCAACTCAAGCAATGAATGGCTTATTCGCTAAAAATTAACTACAGGAAAAAAAAATTTACATCTTTATATGCTTTGGCAGAAGTCTGTGTGGTTGTGGAAAAGAATTAAAGGGAGTTATTAGCAATGAATAGCCTGTATATTAATCTAGTGAGTCAAAAGTCTCTGAGCGCCAATGATGTAAATTTAGTTATTGTTCTTACTCTTTGTGTTTGTCTTCCAGTTGCTGCAATCAATAGCCTGTATGTTAATCTTGGGTACCCACCTCTGCAAGGGTGGCTTCTTGTTGGAGGAGACCCATGTGGGGAGAATTGGCAAGGTGTTAGTTGTGTCTTCGCGAATGTAACAGCACTGTAAGTTGATTTTATTTTTTCCTAGATAGCATTAGTGATTGCTCTTATACTGTAAGACACTGAATCATGAATTCTGATCGACAGAAAGCTTAGTAGTGCCAACTTGGGAGGACAACTGGGTGATAGCCTGCAAGCCTTTGGGTCAATAATAGAAATGTGAGTCTCATTCTCTATTCAAGTTTAGCTCTTCTGCTTTTGGTTATTAAATATATAGCATAGCTCCCTATCAGGCCCATGTTTGGAAGCCTCATTTTGTTCAGACTTGTAACACCTGCTTGCTTAGTTGCAATCACCTAGTTAAATTGTGCATACATCTGTGTTGAATCTTATGAAAGTGTTGTTCTGCCTTATGTATCAGAGATTTGAGTAATAATCATATTGGAGGGAATATTCCAACACTTTTGCCTCCGACTGTCAGAAATGTGTACGTTTTCTTCCTGATTATGTTTGCCTTTGGTATAGCCTTTTGCGCAAATGTCCTTGATAAATTATTGGTTTTGCTTCTTCTGTCTTAGTTCGCTATCTAGTAATCAGCTTACTGGAAGCATCCCAGGTGGTTTGGCATTGTTATCTCAGTTGATGGAATTGTAAGTTCAATTACTATGGTGTCGTGCTATTATATTGTATAGGCATTTTTCTATGTATTTATTGCAATTGTGACTCTATATCTTTGTTGTTTCTCTCAGGTCATTAGATAATAACCATATCAGTGGAGATATACCAGATGTCTTTCAACTGCTTAGTAGTTTGACGAGATTGTATGGATTTTTTATATTTTCAGTTAGCTTTTCCTTTGTTTTTCAGTTCTTGGTCTGGGTCATGATGAATATATCACTGTGCAGGGATCTGTCCAGTAATAATTTAACTGGTCCACTAGGTCCGTCGTTGGGGAGTTTGTCATCTCTCACCACATTGTAAGTTATCTCATCATGATATACATTGGTGCTCATTTCCAGTGATATTTAAATTTCTTAGGTCTAATAATGAATAACAATTGCCGTCTCCACAACATTTCTCAATATCTTCTTACTGTCCAGTATCGTCCATAATTTTGTAACTTTTTGTTATTTTAATTGCAGGTATCTGCAGAACAATCACCTGACTGGAACTCTAGATGTGTTGCAGGATCTTCCGCTACAGGATTTGTATGTTCTTAATCCTTTATTACATGGATTCCTTATCTGTTGGTCCTTTCTTTGCATTTAGCTGTAGAATATTAAACTCTAATTTAGAAGTTAATACTAAACTCACAAATGTTATTATGCATGCAGGAATATTGAGAATAATCTATTCTCTGGGCCAATACCTGCAAAATTGCTGACTATTCCAGATTTCAGGTGAAGTAAGCTTTTCTTGTTGCTACTTTATTTATATGTGTTTATATATACATGCATATATGTTCGTGTTTGAGATATTACTTGGTGTAAATATGTTTTAAATTGAATTATTCAAAAAGTGAAAATTAGTAAAACTATTATGCTTCTCAAATTTATCTTCATCTAATTAGATCGATCCTGTGTCATCATATACTGTTGACAAGTTATGAGACCTTCTTAAATGAAAATCACAGAAATGAAGCATCAAACAATAGCATACATATATCAAGTTTTTTTTTTTATGTCATGAACTACATAGTGCCCTGTATATGGACCCACAGTAGAAAGACCAAAGACAAATTATTCAGGATAGTAGAAAGAGGGCGGGGCAACCATGTTTCCTTTCAGTAAAAGAATCCCAAAACGATTATGTTGTTCCATATCCAAGCTCCATATGTTGTCCTTTTAACCTCTAGAGTGCAGCTACCGAAGAAATGATTTTATTACAGTTGTTCCTATCTCAGGATATTATGTTGCTGGGTTTTTCTTCATTTTTTGTGGCAATGTTTCAGTTCTTTTACTTTATGTGGTCTTGTTTAAACCTCTGTTTTGTATGTGACATTTATGTGCAGAAAAGAGGGAAATCCTTTCAACACCACTATTCTTCCATCACCTCCAGCACCAGCACCAGTAGCTTCATTGATAGCTAGTCCACCTTCTTCTGGAACAGGAGTAGAGAATCCTGCTAATGGGCCCTCTTCTCTACCAAAACTCGTACCTCCTAGAACTGGAAAATCCTTAATAACTAAGCCACTCACTTGGGTTGCAATTGGAGGGGTTTCATTAGTTCTGTTATTGATTCTGTGTGCACTTGTAAGATGTTTCAAAGCAAGAAGTGTCAACAAGAAAGCAAAGAGGCATGACAGTAGTGTATATAAGCTTCCTACAGATGATACCAAATACACGCAGTCTTCACTTGAAGAAGGTCTTCAAATGGAGAAAGGTAACATTCTCAATATCCGCCTTACTTGAACATCATAATTCCCCTTTTTACGTTGCATTTAATTGTAGTGAACCTTTTTGAACTTGTTTAACAGTTCCCAAAGAGGCGATTTTGAAACCACTGGATGGATATGGAGCACAGAGCATCAGAATGGGTATGATGGCAAAACCACAAAAAGAGAAAAAGACTGATGTGAGAAGTACTGAAAGTTCAACGCATAGGAGGGATCATGAAATTGACATGACAGACACGGATGAAGTAGTTTTGCCGCCGCCACCTCCTCCATTTTTCCTTGGCAAGAAGAATACTGTAAATCCTGTTGGTCCAGCTACCACAAGCAAGCTGAAGTGTCCAAACCCTAGCTCTATGAAATTCTTCACTATCGCGCACCTTCAGCAGTATACCAGTAGCTTTTCAGAAGATAATTTTGTTGGAGCAGGCATGCTTGGCAGTGTATATAGGGCTAAGCTTCCTGATCAAAAGGTATGGTTCCTTTGATCCATGTTGCACTTCATTAACATATCTGCTCCTTTGATAATGTAGCATGTTTGTCTACTGCATTAGACCTTTGTTTAATGCTTTCGGCATATATTATTTGCTTAATTTCTGTATATAATTGAGGGTCTCTGTCAGCAGTTGTAGACTTGTAGTGATGATGCTCTTTTCATGCATTCTTTTTTAGCTTCCTCATTTTGCATGTTCATGCCCTGACAATGCTGACATCTAATGTTGGTTTTTTCTCAGCTCTTGGCAGTCAAGAAACTGGACAGTACAGCTTGCAGGCAGCAGAGTGATGAGGAATTTCTTGAATTGGTGTCTAATATCTCTGACATTAGACATGCTAATATTGTGGAACTAGTGGGTTACTGTGCAGAGCATGAGCAACGACTGCTTGTGTATAAGTATTGCAGAAATGGGACTCTCCATGACGCACTGCATACTGATGATGAAATTCATAAAAAGCTCTCATGGAGTGTGCGGATCCGTGTAGCACTTGGAGCAGCAAGGGCTCTTGAGTAAGTTGATCAATGACTCAAACGAGAGCCTCGATGGAATTCAGTATTTGGTTATATAACTTTTGTAGCAATCATCATTTCCAGATTCTCACTTGCTTTCACTTGTGGTTAAGGTATTTGCATGAGGTCTGTCAACCGCCAATGGTGCATCACAATTTCAAATGTGCCAATCTTCTTCTTGATGAAAATCTCAACGTACATGTCTCAGACTGTGGTTTGGCTCCTTTGATAACGTCTCCCTCTGTAAGTCACTAAACTTTTAGGTTTTTCAAGACAGATGATACTCGCGAATATCCTAGGTTGCACGGAATCGGATACGGGTACGTGGAAGCGAAACGTTTGGAAACGCGGAAGCGTGTTTTTCAAAAAATTTAGGAAGCGGGTACGTTTTGGAAACGTCAAAATAAAAAAAAATTATAAATATATATAAATTATACAAAAAAATAAATATAATAACAAAATTTTAATTTAAGTAATTCAAAATCTCAAATAAAAAAAACATAAAAAAACCTTTATTTTTTGGAAACTCGCGTTTCCAATTCGGAAACTCGCGTTTCCACCGCGTTTCCAATTTAGAAACTCGCGTTTCCACCGCGTTTCCAAAACTCATTTTTCTGGAAACACGTTTCCGAACGTTTCCAGGCGTTTCCGGCACGTTTCCGAGCGTTTTCGGGCGTTTCCGGCGCGTTTCCGAGCGTTTCCGGACGTTTCCGGAGTGGTTCCGGAGTGGTTCCGCTTCGGAAGCGGGAAACGTGGGTGTATGCACGTTTCCGTGTTTCCTAGCGAATATCATGAATTGACTTGTGTGTGCAACTCAAGCTATACAGTTATTTAAGATATGCTTTGGTATAACATATTGCTGATATTGCTTCTTTTTTTATTAACTCTCAGTTGGCTGGCCACCTTCTCACTGCCTATGGTTCTTCAGCACCAGAATTTGAATCAGGGTGCTATACTCGCCAAAGTGATGTCTATAGCTTTGGAGTTGTGATGTTAGAGCTCCTTACAGGACGCAAAGCCTATGACAGGTATGCAATTGTGTTAAGAATATCATATGTCCATGTCTTGTAAGTCGCTGTTACATATCGTACACCCCAATCAACCTATGTGTTTTTGTTTTGAACATTTTTGGCTATATCTAAGGTTATGTGCTTGCTGTAAAATCCTAGGTCACGGCCTCGTGGTGAACAATATTTGGTCAGATGGGCAGTTCCCAAGCTTCATGACATCGATGCGTTGTCAAGGATGGTTGATCCCTCTTTAAATGGAGCATATGCAATGAAGTCTTTGTCACGTTTGGCGGATATTATTTCTTCTTGCATACATGTAAGTTTCTGATTTCCTTACAAATTATTTGTGCAATATTCTGTCTAGTTTGTACGATGATCATATCATATAATACAGCAACTTATCTTACATCCAATCTTCTTGCAGCGAGACCCAGAATTCCGACCACCTATATCTGAAATCGTTCAAGAACTCTTGCAAATGACTTAGTCCCCTCTCCAGCAATCAATTAAACGAGGAATCAAGCTCAGAAATCAACTTTACTAACAGAGGTGGTGAGCCTGCACAAGTTGCAAGCCAGCGTATTTTCAGGGTGAAACGATTTCAATCTGTGCTTGTGTGAATATCGAGTGATCAATATAACCATTGTATAGCAGAACCGTAGTTCTGTTTCCAATTTACATCATGTATGTTCTGCTAGTATTACTGATTGGGGTAGTTGAACCATTTGTCGATTTCTTTTACTGCGTTGATCATCTGCTCTTAGGTGCTCTTATCTATCTTTTTTGTGTGGAGCTCAAAACAAAGGTTGGACAATGCTATGAGCATGTGGATGTGGTCTTTTTTTAGCCTCAGTTAGAACTATGCGTGGTTGCTAGTGGTCTGCTGGTTTTAGCTGATAGTGGTGGTGGCCGCTTATAGATCTGATAGGAGCAAAGTGAGAGACACAAAGTCAGAAATTCCTTTTATAAATTGCAAATAGGCAGAGTTGGGTGCCATGCATGATAGCTAGTTTGGTATGTCGGGTGACCATAACTGGTCCAATCTAGTACTTCTTTTCTTCCTTTATAAACCAAAAATGGAGACTCAGTGCTGCATGCTTCACACGTTGAAGCACTCCTATCAGAATCTATGTATTTTGACACACCATTTCTGTTTTGTTTTCCAGCTTCAAATTGTCTATGTGATCTGAAAATGGATTCCATGTACAGAAACACCCTCTCAAGCCTCAAGGAGGCAAGGTCATTCTTTGCACTTTCACTCCTTGGACTTCTGTCTCATTTTGTCACTTTGAGTTAATTTTTGTGCGATAAATAGAGGTCGTGACATGCGGATGGAGGTACAAGATGTTGTGTAAACTAGTCGACGGGGCGTGAGTTTGTCACATGAGAAGTTGTGTAAAAGAATATAAGTGTCACGTACAAGATGTTGATGGAGGTACAAAACTGCAAAATTCTTTATAACTAAATGCCGCGATACAGAATTCAGGCCAAAATTTGTACTGATCTCTCATATGTATCTTGGGAGATTTCGATTTCTTGGAATGTCGCAGAAGACTGAGCTTTCAGTTCACTCTTTAAACCTAAACCACAGAAGAACTGATGGCAATGGCATACAAAACCGCCAGAAGTTGCAGCCAAGTGTGTGCTTTGTGGCCGAGGCTTTTACATACTCGACCTGTAGTAGCTAGTGTCCCTTTCACTGTAACAAAGCATATATGCAAGCAATAGATATATGACTTTTGGCTTTTGCAACAAAACTACTGGGAATCGAATTGAGTTGTTCGTAATTTGCTAGACATTATTGCATTATTGGTTTAATTCCTTCCCAGTCACGTTAACTTCAGGGCTCAAAGTGATCTAATTCAAGGTGGTTGATATAGAATGAGTGAGAGCAAAACCATTCCCGATCTGAAAAGCAAACTATGATGATCACATGTAATGTTCGCTACAATTGCTAGACTTGGTGGAGTTTGAAAATTATGCATGCCAGCATCACTTTCATCTAACTAAAATGAAACTGACTCGGTGTGGATATACATCTTACTATGATTTATTTGTTGGGACATGATTCACAGTTTTAAAAAGTAAATATTGTTTCAAATATTCATGTAGCAATGTAGCATGTTGTTATTCATTTGTAGTATAATTTACTCTAGTCACTATTATAATTTTCCATTGCCAGAAGAAGTCTATAGATAACTACTTATTTAGTAACATGTATCTGTCAATTCTATACCATCCAAGAAGGTTAGAAACTGTTTTTTTAAGGAATCTATCTAGTTGTCAGTTAGGAAAATTTCCTAATCCCATATCCTATTCCCAATCCAACAAAAAAACCCACCAAATTCCCCATTATTTTACTCTACATTGTTCCATCGGCAGAAGTCTCCGGACATCGGCTATTGAAGTCTAGATTTCCAAATCCACATGGTGAGAACAAACTTAAAATAATTACTCAACAACTAAACTTCTACATTATTCAACAAATACACCCACACGACCTTTGTTTGAGCCGCCTGAAACACAAACGACACCCTCATGCTTAGCACTGGAATCTCAACTGAACGAACTTCCATCAGTCTGCGGTCGACAGATCGGAATCGCGCCCTTCCCCCCGGATTGCCATATGAGCCTAAATACTGTTTGAGTGATTGTTACTAATTCGATAACGTACTTTTTATCTTATCTCCCAAGATCAACAAAAACTACAAAAATAGAAATGAACAAAAGACACGTGTGTGTGGGGGTCATTTTAGTGCTCCCGGAGAACTACATGGTAATGTTCAGTGGTCCTCTTCGCTTGTTATATTTTGACAAATGGATTTATTACACCAAAATTATAATTATATATATTTTTATTATTTGTGAAATGACCTTTATGGGTATTGATAATTTTAAACTAGAATTTCGGATTTAGAGTTTAGGGTATAAGATTTTAGAGTATAGAGTTTAGTGTTTAGAGTTTATGGTTTAAAGTTTAGGTTTATAGTATATGGTTTTAGAGTTTAGGGTATTAGATTATAGGGTGTAGGGTGTATGATTTTTGAAAAAAACCTAAAATAATATTTGATAAAATAACTTAAATATGATTTTTTTAATTAAATCATAAATGTCAAATAATAATTGAAATGAAGTAATACCGGACATTTCCACGTATTCTCCGGATACACTGAAAAATTATCGGGGTTAAAAACTAAGGGCATTTTCGTCAGTCAATGAAAGAACCAGTACTTCTTTGAAGGCTTATAATTTCCGACAGTCACGGTCTTCTTCTTTGTCTTCTGAGATTCTCAGACCAACCACAAAAGGAGCTCTCTCTCTCTCTCTCTCTCTCTCTCTCTCTCTCTCTCTCTCTTCTCTCTCTCTCTCTCTCTCTCTTCTTTCTTTTTCTCACTGTTTGAATCTGATTTTCGATTTTCTCTCAGTATAAATTGTTCCTTCCAATCCCGAATCGAATTCCAATTTTTCTCACTTGGATTTCCTCTCACTTAAAAGCTGCTTTCAGCTTCAAGCTGAAGCTTTCCGGCCGCTGATTCGTGCTCTGGCGTCGTCTCGGCTCCGGATTCAGCTCCGCTATGGCGAAGCGTGCGTACAAGCTGCGTATCCTTTTGTTTGTTTTTGTTTGTTTGTAGTTAATTTTCGTTGAAATGCTTGAGCTCGAATTTGAATTGAGCTTGGTTTATGTATGTAAATGTTGACCTAGTTCTTCAAAGTCTTAGGGTTTCGTAGTAGTTCGGCCCGTCTTGGACTTTTCAGGCTGTTATTGACTATTTTTTTCTTGTTGAAGTTGAAGAATTTGGTTAGAGTATGAAAATGTAGGAATTGGAGATAAATATTATTTAGGAAATTAATTTTGGTGGTGAGGTGAATTATATGAAGTAGATATTTTTTGGTAATTCTGTATTGCTTAGTGTGATGATGTGATTTTTGTTTTCTGTGAAAGATGTTTTTTTCTTGACTTGATGGGATATATAGAGGAGTTTGTGGCGCATTCGGACAATATTAACTGTCTAAATATTGGGAAAAAGGCCTGCCGACTTTACGTCACAGGCGGTGATGATCACAAAGTCAATTTATGGACAATTGGCAAGCCTACTGCGTTAATGGTATTTCTCTCATTTTATGTGGCAATGTCTTTATCGTGATTGCTTTATGCTTATGGGAGTTTGTAGTTGAGGTGTTGTCGTTTTGGAAATTGGAGTACATTGCATGTTGATAGAATGGTTAGTTCTGAAACTAGTATCTATGATGTTGGTAGAATTCTCTCCCTGATGTGAAAAACTTAAGGATGCAAGTATATAAATTCATTAAATTGTAATTGAGGCTGGCCTCTTTTGGATATTAATTTATTGAGATTCCTACTACTGCTCTTTTTTTTTTATGCCATTAGTGCAGATTTGGAATTCAAAACTCCTTCTTTGATTAGCTGCATTGAAAACAATTTATGAATATCCTCTTCATGCTGGTTTTGGTCATGGAAGCATGCTTATGATTTTTTCTTCTGCTGAGCTGAGCTGTAATCTCGTAGTCAAATATTGACCACATGAATGTTTTATTTCTGGGGTAAATATGCAGAGTCTCACTGGTCATACAAGTCCAGTTGAATCTGTAGCTTTTAATTCGGCTGAAGTTTTGGTGCTTGCTGGAGCTTCTACTGGCGCTACAAAAATATGGGATCTGGAGGAAGCAAAGAGTAAGTTGTCTGTTTGATTTTTTTCCACTACTCAAATATGACTGTCTGTTTTAGAAAAAGGTCACATCTTCTAGCCCTGCAAGGCAAAATATTGATGCATGTATCACCTCCCAGACATAATCCAGAGATCTTGTATATTTTTATCTGATGGACACACACTTGATAGGCTTAGTATGATAGAGGTCTGGTATATTTTCTTGGGTTCAAGTCTTTATCTTTGTTGATCAGTGTAAACAGACCAGTAACATGGCTTTATGTTGATGAAACACAGCAATCATAATTTCTTCAGTAATCTTCTAATGTACTTGTTATTGTTTTTGAAGTGTAGTGGTTCGCACACTTACTGGGCACAGGTCCAGCGTTTCTGCAGTTGAATTTCATCCATTTGGTGAGTTTTTTGCTTCTGGCTCCATGGACACTAATCTCAAGATCTGGGACATTAGAAAGAAGGGATGCATCCACACATACAAAGGTCATACTCAAGGCATTAGTACTATTAGATTCACTCCTGACGGTCGATGGGTTGTTTCTGGTGGGTTTGACAATGTTGTAAAGGTAACATCCCTGCCATTATTCTTTCCTGGTGCGTTTGACACTCTCAGTCAGTGGCTTTCAGTGATGTTTTTTAATGACCATCGTCTTATGTTCCTGTCAATGTACACAGGTGTGGGATCTAACTGCCGGGAAGCTCTTGCATGATTTTAAATTCCATGAAGGACATATTCGGTCAATAGATTTTCATCCCCTTGAGTTTCTCTTGGCCACAGGTGAGTGACTCTAATCTGTCAGAATTAAACTAATAGTGTCATTGATATAAAGTTGGCTATGCATGTGAGTTGAGAAATGGTCAGAGATATAAATTGGGTAGCATTTTATAGGGAATTCATAATAGCCTTTCATACATCTCTAGCAAAATGAATCTTACACTTTTAAATTATTATAATTTTTTGTTTATTATTATTGTTATTTCTGGGTGGGGGAAGGAAGAGAGAGAGAGAGAGAGAGAGAGAGAGAGAGAGAGAGAGAGAGAGAGAGAGAGAGGAGATATTTCAAAAAGATTGCAATATTATAGTGAGTACTGTTAACATCACACAGAAAGGGAAAGGTTTGACCCAAAAAAAGGCCACTGATTTATTTTGATAAGTTATGCAAGCTTGCAGCCTTATTAGATACTAGTGATTTGTGTAGCTACCTTAATACTTTCTACTTTTGCTTGTCGTCCTGCAAACATAGTAACCAGTAAATTGCTTGAATGTACAAAATATGTTTCAGGCTCAGCAGACAGAACTGTGAAATTTTGGGATTTGGAAACTTTTGAACTGATTGGATCTACCAGGCCCGAGGTAATTTATGTTCATTACTAAATATCTTTACTAATTTGTTATGTCATCTCTCTCTCTCTCTCTCTCTCTCAGGATAGAGCATCATATATATCTGTATTTATGTTTTTCTAGTTAGTCTGACAGACTTTTTCTTTCTTTTGTATCCAGCCTACAGGAGTACGCTCAATTACTTTCCACCCTGATGGGAGGACAATATTTTCTGGATCGGACGACAGTTTGAAGGTTTTTATATGTCTTTCTTAATAATCAAGGGGGTTGTATTCAGTTGGGAACTTGGGATACAAACTTAATATCCCTATTTGCAGGTGTATTCATGGGAGCCTGTAATATCTCATGATTCTGTTGATATGGGATGGTCAAGACTTGCTGACTTGTGCATTCATGATGGAAAGCTATTGGGATGCTCTTACTATCGAAATTCTATTGGAGTCTGGGTTGCAGACGTTTCGGTATTCGCCTTACCTAAGACAGTATATTTTCCTTGCACCTCTTCATAATTTTAGATGGTATTATCCTCGACACCTTTGATATCTCTTCCTGTGGCAGCTTATTAAGCCATATGGAGCTGGTTCAACACCTGAGAAAAATGACTGTTTCGATGAGAAATCTCATGTAAAGTTGCAAGGAATTATGGAGAAGGTAGAGACTGGTATTAGTGGTCCGGGGTTGCGCTGTATGTCTCCTGATTATGACTCAAAGGAAGTAAAGAACATATATGTTGATTGTAAGTTTATCGTTTCCTGTTACCTTTTTATTTTATTGGTTTTATACTTTTATTCCAATTTAGTGCTTCCATACTTATTTTTTTCATTAATTTTAGACTTTTATCTAAAGCTTGTGACCATCCTCTCCATATAGTTGACTTAGGTTGTTGATTTTAGTTAATGCATTCGTTCACCCTCTTTTGTTTTGTTAAGAAATTTTGGAATGTTACCATGATAAAAAATGGAATTGGCATTAATGAAGGAGTCTAGCTGTCTGGTGTCATTATTTATGCTAACCTCTGATATTTTTTTTCTTTGTATTTCATTCTTTTTACAGTATATTGGTTCTCTAATTGTTGTATGCTTTCCTGTAAAGCTGCAGGTGGAAAGCCAATTACCTCACAGAGAATTAATTCTTCAAAAGTCTTACCTCCATTGGATTTAAAGGAAACCAGTGCTAAGAAGCAGATTCCTGCAGCAGGGTTGATCCCAAAGTCTAATGAAAAGACGGTCAATAAATCCCTGGTTATGCCTAACGTCGTGCCCCGAATCAGTCCCAATGTAAAAGACTCGGCTAACTCTGGAATAGAATCTGTTGCATTTTCCAAAACTAGGCGTGGTATGTTGCTCAGACCAGCTCATGTGCGAAGCCCATCAAATAGCAAAGTTGACATGGAGAAACTGCCATTGGCCGTTGAGTCCCTAAATTTTAGCAGTAGGACGATTAACTTAGATGATGCAGGAGGTCTCAGTTCCCAAATCAAATCTGTATCAAAAGATAGTGATAGTGAGTCCTGTAAGGACAAGCATTCTGCAATCAAGAGTGTGGAAGAGAAATTTGAAGCAGTTTCATCACTGAAGAGGCCCTCTGATAAGGAAACCAGTAAGTTCTGGCCCTTCTAGTAAAGTCCAGTCAGCATATAGTTCATTCTATTTTATTCACTGTTATTCTTTATTCTTTAGTTTGACAGTATTCTAATGTTAGTTGACTGATTTTGTTAATGTTTCAGGAAATGGATCCCTCAATAACAGCAAGGAAAGCCCTGTTAAAGTTGTCAATGGAGGTTTGTTAATGCTTACTTGATTTCTGGTTCTATACAACATAGTGGAGGATGCACTTGATTTCTTAATATTCTACTTTTTGGTAGTTGCTGTTGTATCAGGAAGGACTCGCACCCTGGTTGAGAGATTTGAAAGGAGGGAGAGATTTAGTAGTGATGACGATCAAGCAACTGGCATAATTGGCCCAGTGATACCTGAATGTCAAGCGACCAGTGTATCTTGTACTGTGATACCTGATGATCACGCAAGTAGTATATCTAGTCCTGTGATGCCTGAAGATCAAGCAACTAGCATATGCAGTCCAGTGATACATGAAATGGACAAAACATTCACCGTGCAGGTATCTTCTATCCCTAAACATTGCTAATCTAAAACTTCAACTGACCATGGTAGTGGAATCGAGAAAATTTTAAGTTTCAACTTCCAATTAATATAGAAGAATCACTGCTGTTGAACCTTCAGGCTTAATCAGATCGTTTCTTGATGCAGTCTGTTTAGTTTTATCTTTCTTATATATATTAAAATTTGTACATTAAGTACTATATATATGGTATTGAATAAGAACCTTAAGAGAAATGGGGCAAACAATAAGAACCTTAATGTTTAAGCATGTCTCTATTTTATCAGTCTGAAACATGATCTGTAATTCTTGTTTGGTTAGCGAGAAGAACCTCATATTTCTGGGAGGGACATGTCATCTGCAAACAACGATCCTACTGAAGATCTGATGCAAACTCATGATGCATTCCTAAGTACCCTTCGATCCCGCCTGACAAAATTGCAGGTACATATATCTTGTGGTGTGTGTTTGTGTTATTCATGAGTAATACAATCTGCTGTTTAACTTATCTGAGATATAGTTTCTGTTGTGACTGCAACCTAATAACAAAACCTTCACCACATAATCTTGTGGAGTGTTGGAAGCCTGAATTTTGTTTTCAAATTGTCTCCAATCTAGTGTTCTGTAGTCTATACTAATGCATACTATTAGATGCATATGAAATGCTTCATTGATTAAGACGATTTTACGCTAGAATAAAGTATAGGTGCAATGTCATAGCAGTTAATGCCTTCCCCTGCTGGGATTAGTTGTATTTGAATTACTTGAGTACATCACTGACGTTGGCCCCATTGTGCAAACTGCAGGTGGTGAGGCATTTTTGGGAACGAAATGATATTAAAGGTGCCATCAGTGCCATCAGAAAACTGCCAGATCACGCGGTGGGTATTTATCGGACAATTTTGTGTGTGTTACTTGTACTGATCCCGCTGGGCTCAAATGTCTGGTATTTTATCTGCATATTTGGTTATCTAATAATGATCTGATCATGGTGCAGGTACAAGCAGACGTTATTAGTGTTCTCCTGGAGAAAATGGATATACTGACATTAGATCTCTTTTCGTGTTTGCTGCCTGTGCTACTGGGCTTACTTGATAGCAAAATTGAGAGGTAACTATTTAATGGATGAGGTACCCTGAGAGTACTAGGATTTTTTGGGGAAGTGTTGAAATCTGACACATGAGAATCGCTACTATCTGTGGTTAATAGTGAGTACTGACATAGGAACAAAACTACTCTTCTAACTGTTTCCAATAAGCAAGGATGACTCCATTTTAATATCGGAGTCAGATTGTAGCTTCGTAAATTCTTCAGATAATTGTAGGGAGATGACTACCTTTAAAAGAAACTAATTTTAACATGATGCTGTTAGGAGTACGGATACAGTCTTTTGTACTAGTCTTGGGGAATAAATTTCTTGATGATATATTATAAATACCATCGTGAAATCTTCCTGACCGATAACACTCATGCTTTGTATTACTTGAATTAAATCATATAGTTGTTGATTTGGTCTTCATGATAAAAGGTCTATGTCAAATTCCAATCATAGAATTATTGGTGGGAGTCCTGTTTCTTACATGAATATATAATTTCACAAATGTGCAGGCATGCAAATGTGTCATTGGAGATGCTGTTGAAGCTAGTAGCAGTCTTTGGCCCAGTGATACGATCTACCATTTCAGCACCTCCAGCGGTCGGGGTCAATTTAGTGGCAGAGCAAAGGTATTACCGCACACTTGCTACTTGTTTTGAATTAATGTTTCCAGGTAAACCAAGTTGTGATTCAGTATGTAATTTGAATACAGGCTGGAATGCTGCAAACAATGTTTTATACACCTGCAAAAGATTCAGAAAATTCTCCCCGTCTTTGTAAGGTTAGATCATGACTTCAACTATCTGGTAGTACACTTCTATAGAAATAGTTCTATAAAATTATGAGTGATTTTGGCTTTCCAACTTGCACTCCTCATGTAAATGATTCAAATCTGGAGTGCAAGTTGGACCAAATGCTACCTCAGTTTCTGCTGAATTAATGATCTGCAGTAATATTTTGCATTAAAATTCTGATATTGGAATTGGAATTGCCTTATGGAAATTTTTGTTATTCCTTTTCCTTTAGATGGTACATATAGTAGCTATTCAGCCTTAAAGATATATGGTCAACTTAACATACCTGTGTCACTGTCATTTGGACATGATTTCTAATCTAGTTGAAAATATAGTGATTGCAGCTCAGAAAGTTTATCATGTTATTTTGTAGCTATTCAGCCTTAAAGATATATGGTCAACTTAACATACCTGTGTCACTGTCATTTGGACTTGATGTCTAATCTAGTTGAAAATATAGTGATTGCAGCTCAGAAAGTTTATCATGTTATTTTGTTTGTAGGAAGGGGGGTGTGCTGGCAAGATGTGCTAGAGAACTGAATCTAATTCTTCAAGAGTCGTGACAGATACCGTCGGTCAATCTTTCCGAAGTGCAAAGAGGTCTCTTTGCTGATATAACGTGTAACAGAATTGCATACAACACATCCATGCTGAGTCACAGTTCCTATCAGAATATCTGTCTCAATGCTCTACCTCCTCTAGTTCATCTTCGGTATCATTCAATATGGTAGACTGGAGCTCAGGAATTTTGTCAGACAACGAGTAAAACAATATTAGTCTTGCCTGAGGAGCTTGAAGACAGAAGTAGTCATCCCTTCCTACAATCATCTTTGGCATTGCTTAATATTGTAGAGCCCAAGAATTTTGTCACCTGAGGCGCTTCCAAGACAGGAGAAGCAATCCCTGCAGTATTTGCCGTCCGGCGGTTGCGTAAATTCTCCTGGTTTTGATAATTTTAATCACTTAATGTTGGAGCTAGCATTCTCATATATGTATGTGCATTGCAATGTAGATATAAATATAAAAACACATTCCTTTCAAGCTTGGCGATTTCCTATTGGCATTTAGCGAACTGCATTGGCTAGTAATATCCAGGCTCTTATACAGATTGGATTTAATGTCTTTTACACAATTGAATAGAACTTTTACTCAATGACAATATACTGTGGTCAAAGTGGTCACGGTGTACTTTCTGCTGTTTTCTAAGAAAGTACGTGAAATGAAGTTGGAATATTGAATACATCTGATCTGGTTTCAAATCAAGGCCTTAGCCTTCACTCAGATCTATATATATATATAAAGGCCCCTCTCATAGTTATTGATCCTTCAAAAACCCAACATCTCTTCCTCTTCGGCGCCGCACTTGTTTCCTGGTTTTCTTTGTTTCCTCTCTCGATCTGTGTCTCAAAATTCTTTTTCCATTTGTATGATAATGGACGCTTTGTTCAAGCAGTCCATTGCACGCTAGTTTTTGTTTGGGATGAGAGGAATAGGAAAGAAGTTAGCAAGTCGAATCCGAGATAGCAGACCAAAAATATGTACAGATTCGCGGTGAGATCGACCAAGACGATGCCTCCGACGCCCAGAAGCTCCTGAACTGAATGAAGGTGAACCCTACCAGGAGATTGAGCACCTTCCCCGGAGTACATCTCAGGAGCTGGCTCTGTGCAAAAGCTTGCACATCTTGGAGGTTTGGCCACACCATAGTCGGATGAAGCAAGCTCTTCAGTTGGGAAACTGGCGAAATCCAAGTTGGTTCTTGGGTGGGAGTTCAAGATGGCGGTTTCAAACTGGGTTGGGGTTGTTTCCAAAGAGTGTGCTCCTTAATCTATGCGAGTCCAAGTTGAGAAGTTTAATTGAGGTGGAACAAAAAATGAATATGGAACACCAAGATATCACTGCTTATGCTCCAGTTCAAGAAGATGCGATGGTTGATTGTACCTCCTTGATATTGGTTTAGTTCTTCTTTGGGATTCGATGAAATGATTGGACTGTATTTTTGTATGCAGAAAAACAAGTTTGTATGAATCAAATTGTTCCATATATAAATTTTTGACCATGAAAGCAATACCAAAAGTCAAGTTGATATATGTCTCCGGACGCTCGGCCTTCAAAAACCAGCTAGCTAGATTGTAACATGATAATCGTAAAGGTCATGAACCAAGTTTTACACTCGGTCTCAGAAAAATACCTTTGCCTAAGAACACGATCTACAACAGAATACAATAACAGATGTAGCTTACTACGTCACAGCCGCATTTGCATCACAAGAGAATATGCACGAACGATACAGTAGAGTATCACAACAGGCATAGATCAAGACCTACAGCCACCACCACTCTTGACGGTTAAGAGTGTTTCCTACAGTCATTCAGAAACAGACGCATACAAATCTAATGCAGATCAAATAGATATCCAGCACATCCTGAGATCTATTCACAGTTACTCTAGTGGGATCTCATTGTGATTTGGAGTAACTCCCTCATGGGATATATAGGCTCACTGAATTAGAGCCTGACACACTTGGACATGTATGAGTGTTACTCGATAAGCAGCATGCCTAAAGGACTTGCTTTGCTCTCTAACCTCTAAGTGCTCAAAGGGTTCGTGATTAGTACAAGGTCCGGTGGCAATGACTGTAAGCTAGATGACTTGTCAAAATTGGAGTATCTACGGAAGCTGATTGGTATCGACATAGACGCAAATGAAGCTGAAACAGCAGAAAGAGATCTGAATTCTTTAGCAAAGTTCAAAAAGCTCCGATCACTGTCTATATCATGGTCACGAATATATGTCATGCCTGCTACTCAAACTCTCCGAACTGTCAAGACTATCCAAAGGACTATCACCAAGAAGCTAAGCAGAACGAAAAGAATAAACAAAGCGGCCTTCAATGATGTCAATGGCTCCGGAGTCTCCACTAGCTGCTCCTTTGGAGAAATTAACTTGACCTCCATTACTATTCCCTGATTCTCAAATGCCAGAGTGGTTAAAGCCAACGCTTCTCGGTAACCTAAAGAAGCTCTATATCAGAGGAGGAAACCTCTCAGATCTTGGTCAGAATGGCATCAAGTGTCAATGGAATAATGTTCAAATAGTACGCTTGAAGTTCTTAAAAGAATTAGAAATGAATTGGGGAAAGCTGCAAGGATTGTTTCCGGAATTGGTTACTTGGAGATAGTCGAGTATTCTAAACTTTGTTTCGACCAATGTCATGAGAATGGACTGTGGAAAAAAGAAGACTCGGAGCAAGTAGAATCAACGAGTTGCAATGCTTAGCAAATCATCCCATTTCTTGCTGAAAGTATGTTTCCGTTACCAAATTTTAGTTCATTCAAATCCAAGCCTTCAAGGTTATGAGTTACTTAAAACTTTTATTCACACTTAATGTTTTGTTTGATCTAACACTGCTTCAAGTTTGGGATCTTTTATTCATACTTCTTTAATCAATTAGACCTAAAATGCGTTGTGAAGATGAAAACAAAAATACCTCAAGACATGCATCTTTTTAGTCGAAATCTAATGTGAACCCTCTATCTAATAATAGAAAGTTGAACCCAATGTAACATGTTGTCTCAGTTTTGGTTCGTATGTAAATCCCTTGATCGATCTCTCTCATTTTTCATTTCAACCTGGTTTACGTTTATTCTCGTCCACCTCAACAGAATACTAGAATCCCTCAACACCTTGTCTCACGCATACTATAATTGAGCTTCCCACAAACGACCCCCGCCAATACCACCTTTCATCCGAGACCGCCTTTTCAGACACCCAGAACGAGGCTTTGGCCGACTTTCGTCTCTTCCATTTCAATTCAGACACGGCGGTTGATGCGAAGGCGGAGGCTAACGTGAGCCGGGTGCGTAGAATAAGAGAATAGGGAAGGTGGTGGTGGTGGTGATACATGGGAGCCGTGCACGTAGAGGGCGAAGATGGTGACGGAGGTAATAGGAGAGAGCAGGTGGGGCACATGGCTTGAGCTTCTCTTGGCTGGGGCCGTAATCAGATACGGCACCCGTGATTGGAACCTCGTCGCCGCCGAGCTCCGAGCCCGAACCGTTTGCCCATACGCATTTACACCCGAGGTCCATTTTTTATATATTTAAAATCTAAAATTCAATTGTTGTTATGAAAACATATGTGGCATATCTGTTTTGGTTTTATTTAATTTTTTTTCTTGTTCATTATTTGAAGTTGAAATGTGGGGAAATAGTCTACCCTAGGATTTATATCTGTTAAGGAGCTTGTAGATTTTGTGTTTTCTTCAGTTGGGTGACTTGGTTAAGTCCATAAATAGTTATGGCTAAAAACTGGTGAAGGTGTAACTTGTAAGTCAAGTTACTCTCAAAGTTATTGCTTTGTCAAGTGCTGCTATCTAGGGTTTTCATATATGTGGCTGCTTTCTTGGTTTTAGTATTGTGGGCTGATTCGATGTGCTTGTGCATTGCTTTTAGGTTTGTAAAGCCAAATATGAGGATTTACAAAAGCGTTACTCTGGATGCAAGTAAGCTGATCGATTTAGTTCTTCTGAGTATATGTTTCTCACTTACAGCTTACTGTTTCATTTACCGTTCAATTTTCTGGATAGTTTTGACGTACTGGGTGGAACGATTACATTTCTGAGTTGGTTACATGTACGTTCATCTTATGTTTTTCGCAGTGCGTGGTTTGAGGAACTACGAAAGAAACGAGTGGAAGAGTTACGGAAAGCTCTAAAGCAATCTGAGAATTCAATAGGGTGAGTTAGGCTCATTTCCTCGTGTTTTCAGGAGGTTTATGTTTACATAGTAGTAAGAAAAAGCCGGTCTTTGTCCCAATTGGTATTTAGAAGAATTAGATCAATTGGCTTGAACATGTCATAAGTTGAATTTAGAAAAAGACGGCACTTTTTAATTGATGAGAGCTTTGATCTAAAATGCATGCCATTCAAAAACATTAGTAGATTACCATCTCAATGTGTCTCTCAGGGGTGTTGTAGAGTTGGCTAAAGCCTCTGCCTATGTGTTTGTGTTGATATCTACTCAATGGGGCTGTTACAGGTCTTTAGAATCAAAACTTGAATTTCTCAAAACTGAGAAAGGAGAAGGTGGTGGCATCAACAATGGCTCCGGCCAAACAGTATCACCTGTACCTTCTAAAAAATCAGAGGAACGTTACCCTTTTGGTAAAGAGGTTTCTAAGGATGAGCCATCCGCCGGCAGTTTCACATATGAAGCCTTAACAAGCTGCTCACCGGAATGCCAGATACCAGCTACTGTGTCAGCTGAAGACACAGAGACTAGACGAGAAGTTCCACAATCATCCAAGTATGAGAAAATCTCAATAGGGGCTTTTTATGGTGGACTTGGAGGGACTCTAAGAAAGAGAAGGGGCAAGAGGAAGAGGAAAGATTGTAGTAGGGATGTGAAGGAGGCGAGTGTTGGGGAAAGTGGATTTTTGGATTCAATTGATGCTGTAACTGCCGTGCCGTGCACCGAACGTTCTACCAGCGAGTGTCGTGAGGATTTGGGATCTTCTGGTGCAATTGATTGGAGCAGAGGTGTGACCAAGGATGGAACTAACAATGTACTAGATGTTTTCCATAAAATTTTGGAACATAAAAGTGCTTCTGTATTTCGGCATCGACTTGATAGCCAGGTATGGATAGTATTGGACGCTTTTCAACTAGATAATGATCTCTACAACTATACTTAATCTTCCTTATTTTCAATACAGAAGAGAAGAAGGTATAAGAGAATGATCCGTAGGCACATGGATTTTGACACAATAGGATCACGAATTGCAAACCACTCTGTCAAGTCAGTTAAGGAGCTGTTTCGAGATCTGTTGCTGCTCGCCAACAATGCCCTAGTGTTTTACTCCAAGAGTACACGCGAATACAAATCGGCTTTGCTTCTCAGGGACCTCATTACCAAAACATTGCGGCAGTATCTGAAGGATTCATTCAGCAAGGCTACCTCTGCTAACCTATCTTCCAATACAATAGCTCGTAATCCGCCAGTTAAACCTAGAAGTGCTCGCCCTGGTAACCGAAAGCTGTCGAGAAAAGCTACCAATGCCGGGAAGGCTGCTGCTAAGTCTTCAAACAGAAGTAGGAAAGCTGGTAATGCTAATGCAGATTCCTCTCCTTCAGTAGAATCTTATGTTGTGGCAAAAAGGGCGTCTGGTAATAGAAGAAAAGTGGGACGTAACACTGTTGCTCAGCAATATGTAGCTCCCGTGAAGGGAAGGAAAAAATGTCGCACATAGTAGATGGTAGCTATAAATTGGGAGTGTAGCTAGGGATCTAGAGTACAAAACATTCCTGTTTCAGATATTAGGACTACAATTGTAAAATGGACAACAACAGTCAAGAGAAATTAAAATTTTGTTTCATCTGTATTATGTGGTGAACACTTGGTAATCTCTTATTCTCTTTTAGATGAATCTCACAGTCATTGATAGTCATGTATATTTTCATTTTGTAAATCAATGACTGCAATTGCGTACCAAACGATATACCCATCAATTTCAACTTCTTAACACGAAAATGGATATTGGACATAACATTCATTTAAGATCACACAATAACATATATGTCGAGTCGTTACTTTTGCCGCAAATGATGAGCTCATATCCAGCGTGAAGCTTCACTCTCAGAGTGAAGCTTCACTCTGGATAGAGATATATATATATATATATATACAGTCTTTATCCAGAGTGAAGCTTCACTCTGAAATTACAGAA
The DNA here is from genome assembly GCF_933775445.1 of Argentina anserina. Taxonomy (NCBI): domain Eukaryota; kingdom Viridiplantae; phylum Streptophyta; class Magnoliopsida; order Rosales; family Rosaceae; genus Argentina; species Argentina anserina. Next base: position 1,922,685 of record NC_065874.1, on the reverse strand, counting down.
TGAAGTTTCAATTTTGGCACACTTTTCGGTCAATTTTTTTCACCATAAGCGATTCAATAATTAGGTATGCTATTCAAGATCATCTCTACAAAGTTTCATCTAATTTGACAATTGTTTGAGTTTTCAAAATTGAGATTTACACTAACGGTTCACGTTGAACAGTTTTAACTCATTTATTGATTTAATTTAATTTCAATACCTTGGCGATAACCGAATTGGATGAAACTTTGTATAGATGATCTTCAATATCATACCTAAATATTGAATCATTTGTGATGAAAACATTTGATTGAAATATGTGCTAAAATTAGAACTTCACTATGTAATTTAAGAGTAAAAGTTCACTCTGGATAAAGACTATATATATATATAATTAAGCACAGTTAGATAGATGTCGATAGAATGTTACAAAATGATTTTGGAGCAATTCATTGTAAACCACAATTTATATAAGCAAGAGTAGGTGAAACTCACCTATTAGTTTTGACAGTCTCATAGGTCATAAGGATGTTAGCCATGCACGAAAACTCCGTTTAGGGTTGTCAATGATTTGACCCCTTCGATTATTAGTTTCAGCCATCCTAGTAACATGTTTTAAACCAAGCTCTCTAGCCCCCTTTCATTGACTGTGATAGGGAAAGCGGTTTCCTTTTTTCCCGATGGAGAAAGGAAAACGTGGTGTGCGTGGGAATTGGTAATGTTTGACTAGAAGGGAACATAAAACCACTTCAACCTCCCGAACAACTCTTAACCATCACTCTCTATCTAATACAGAATTACAAAGCTAAACCACACAAAACCAACAACTAGATATATCAAATCCATCATGCATGTGAATTTAGAAAATATCAAACTGCTTCCCCCAACTTTCTCACCAACTAGGGCCATTCCGGCAGCAACACGTACTATTGCCTTTTGGGAACTTAACTTAAGCCAAAAGAAAAAGAAAGGATTATCTATCAGTATTTGGTTTATCTCTTAATTAAATTGGATGATTAGGATCATACCATTACCATGGGAGTGACCATATAATATAGATCGTGCATCTCCATATTTTGTTTATCAAATTATTATGTATTAGGATTATGTATTATTGGATGATCGATAACGTGTTCCTCCAACTGCTCATCTTGAAGTCCTCGCATTTTATATTTGTTTAAACCTTCAAATAAGTCTAAGATTTTGATGAGCCAACTCTCTCAGTCTCTGTTTTAAGGTTTCCAGCAGACCCACGTAATGTGGTTAATAATAAGAAGAATATGTGTCAGAAATAAAGAGCCTCAAAATCAACGAGATTTGACTCAGTTGGTAAGGGCGGACTTTGAAATGTACCACCCACACAGGTTCGATCCCCGCTGCCAGCAGGTCTCGTTGGATCGCGATTTGTAAATTCTCCTGCGAAAATCCATACCCGAAGGTTGTGTGACAGGTACATGTCCGTCATAAATCATTTTAAAGTTGAGATTGTGGGTATACCCTGTCGATGGTGGTGTAGCGTAACCAAGCTCTCACCAACATTTTTTTGTAACCAAAAAAATAATAATAATAAAGAGCCTAATAATGAGCAATAGGACAATCAATATCTTAAACTAGTGACAATCTTCATTAGAAACTAATTTTACTTGCTAGTCTGATTACGTTAGAAATCAGGAATCTCATTTGCGGCAATAATGGTTCATTAATAAATACAATAATATGTAATAATCCATCATTGTCGTAAACTACAGCATGATTGTGAAGTCTTCTCTTATCTTCCAGTAACAAAATAACAAAAGGTCCCCTACTATCTTTAATCGATATCTTATCCCTTAAAATTGAAAACAAACAATGTGAGATTTCTTACAGAAGTAAAAGAAGGGCCACCGGAACCGGAAAATTCCAAGATGGGTTTGGACTTTGGAGTAAGACAAACCATGACACTTGACCACACAGGTTGCTATCTGTATATCTATGTTGAAGCATTTTCAGAATGTAGGAAAATAACGAGTACCCAATTCACTGTAACTAATTAATTCTCAATTCCTTATTTAGTTTCCATATCCGATCACATATCACGGTTCTGTATCTACAAACTTAAGACCCAAATTATTTATATTGATTGTATAATCTTTAAAATGTACGTAAGATAATCATTTTATTAAATAATTTTCCTTTCACATATCGTAGTTTCTAATCGCCAAGAGTTAGTGGACGAAGTTTAAGTAACGATTGTTCATTCATCATAGTTCTTAACATAAAAAACTTTCGAGCATTATCCTCATTTTTAGTCCTAAAAAATGAAATTTATATCCACTCACTAATCATGATTTTTTTCCGATGAAATTAGTCACGATTCCTTATTTAGAAAATTCAACACCAAATTTTCCACATTTATTGTCTCAATATATAATTTATACATATTTTTTTTAAAAAAATTAAGAATTATATCTCATTTAAAATACACATATAAAAAATTGCTTAAAATTAGCGAATAAAATTGAACTAACACGATTGTGCGACTCATGAGTCACTAATCAAAGTTCCTAAAATAGAAAACTTCCTAAATAACACCCTTATTGAGGTTAATTTCGACAGCAGTCGTTGGAAAAATCATCATCTAGCTATTTATTTCGTATGATCGTATCTCTCTGTAGAATTAGTAAATCAAACTTGACGGGCTAAAATATCGAGTTGTATAACACTGAGAATTAAATAATATTCCGGAACAACCCCGAACCAAACCAAACGGCTCATCTGGTCTTAGATTTCCACTATATAAAATTCCAAACGACGACACACAGACAAAGAGAAGAGTGACAGGACACCGCTTAGCTTTGTGTCTGATGCAGTGAACGACACTCGTCGGCGGGAAGCCCATTAAACAAGCTCAAAGCCCAACCCCAGCTCAGTTCTCAACTTCTCTCCTCTCTCTCTCTCTCTCTCTCAGCTTTTTACCTGAAAACCCGGCGAGCCCGGCGGTGTCTCCCTTTCGACCCTCTCCTACTCTTTTTCTCTCTCTAAATCTGATCGACTCTCTCTCTCTCTCTGTTGCTGATTTTGCCCGAATCTTACGGGGCATTGTTTGTTCTTTGCGTCTCTTGTCTTAGTGACACTGCTGCTGCCCTTTCTCTGTTTTCTTTAGCTGTAAGAATTTTCCGGCCTTATTTTGGTGATTCTGATCTTCTACTTTTCCGGCTGATTATTCTCTTGGCCTTACCAGACCACCTCAGTAACAAATTTTGCTCCTTTTTTTTTATTTTCCGGGTAAGTTTTTATTTTTCTTCATTTATTTACTATGATGAAGCTGCATGATTGTCCAATGAAGCTGGGGATTTATTATTTATGTTTTGGGTTGTTAAGATCTAATGGGATCCATTTGTTGTTGAGATTTTTCCCATGATGTAAAGTTTTGGGAAGTTTACCTGTTTTGGTGGCTTGTATGAATTTAGTAACTAATGAATTCGTTTCAAAGTTTGGTTTGTTTTTGTATCTGCAATCTTTTTGGATACGTATACCAATCTTACATTATGTATGCCTATTTTTTTTCTCTATTGAAGTTTGGACGGTTCTGCAATCTCATGTGTTCAGCTGATGGTAGATTATAACTGAATGAGTTTGTTGTTCACGAACTGGTTGTGGATGACGGTTCTTTGATTTTGGAGATGATAATTTTTGGTGCTAGTTGGTTAGAATTACGAGTGACATTGTTGTCGGTTTGATGTGACTGATTTGCAGCTTGTTATGAAGATAAATTAGAAGGCTTTGATGTCGATGAAGTCGTCTTACTCATGGATATGGGTGTTCAAGAAGAAGAATAGCTTTTCAGATGGGGTATGATTTGCAATCTCTTGTTCTAAAATTTCAGAGCCTTGAGTTTGAGTTTTCACCTAAGTCGGTGTGATTGAATGTGATATATGTTGCAGATGCAGGGAAAAGGCGGTGGATTAAAGATGAAGCAGGTGTCATTTATGGGAGTTGTGTGTACAGTAATGTTGTTCATCGTGTATAGAACCACCAATTATCAATATCAGGCTTATAAGGAGACAGAGGTATATTAATCCATCTAATGTTTAAATTGTTATAGACTAACCACTACGAGTCTGCTGATTACATTTTACCCTCCAATTATCAGATGGAAGAAAAAATGCATTCTTTTAACCAGGTAAATGCTAAGATCCTTGTATGCATGCTGCAAATGAAATTTTCTTGCTGAGTTATCTTCTGTGTTTTATAACACCTTAAGTAAAACATCATCAGTTCTTCATCATAACTTATCTAAGCACAGCAGAACACATAAGGTTTACAATAACTGATCAAAACACAGAAGGCATCATTTGTTATCCATCATAACTTATCAAAGCCCAGCAACAAGCAGACTGATTACAACTCTTGCATGCAGTAGATGATCAGATGTGGATCTATTTCTTGCTTTCATTATATTCTAAGGTTCTTTTGATCCTTGCTTTCAGGAAATTCTTTTAAGTTCTAGAGCATTGGATGGTTTGCCTCGTGGCATAGTACAAGCTAGGTCAGATTTGGAGCGGAGACCTTTATGGCTGACTAGTTCAAAGATAACGGTAAAAAAAAACTTATTGTTTTGGTTTCTCTTACATATATTTGTTTACTATTTCTCTGAAAACCTAATGATGATTGCCAGATTGGTCCACTTTAATGGATAAACAGAAATTTATTTATGGTAATTATTGCACTGATGATAACACTTGTCTGATTTGGGGTGGTTATTTTGGCTCAGGCTGATTATAGCAATCGAAACTTGCTGGCTATGGCAGTTGGAATTAAGCAGAAAGATAGTGTTGATGATATTGTGCAAAAGGTAATAGATATGTCTACAGAATATTCAAAATGCTATCTACTCACATGCTTGGCCTAATTTTATCAATTTCAGTTCCTTCCAGAAAATTTTACAATCATACTATTCCATTATGATGGGGATGTTAAAGGGTGGTGGGATCTTGAGTGGAGTGATGAGGCAATACACATAGTTGCCCGCAACCAAACCAAGTGGTATGTTTAGTAGGTGCATTCATGATTCTGTGCAATTTTCTGGCATTAAGCAACTGTTCTGTGTGTTTGTGTGTCATTGTCTCCCATCACAGTTGGAGTTATCAGAAAGTTGGTTTCCTCATTCCTTTTGAGTGTTTATAGGTGGTTTGCAAAACGATTTCTACACCCAGATGTTGTGTCCATTTATGATTACATATTCCTTTGGGATGAAGATTTGGGGGTTGAGAACTTCAACCCAGCAAGGTAATATAACTAATATTCTGGTGTCGGTTACCATTAATTTCAAGAGTTGTTTACAGAATTAAATAAATACACGCTGGATTGCCGAAAGAAAATGTTATGATCCCGATGACTCAAATCTTATCAATGTACTAAGGTGGTCGATAAAATACATGAAGGGGGGGGGGGGGGGGAATTAAATTCAATTTTACATCCATCAATGCACTCATGTATACTTGAACATCTTTATTAGGGGCTGTAAGTAGAACAAAATTGGTCTAAATACTTTTAAGTTGTTTGGTAGGGGCGGCATATAAAGTTCTTTGAAAATTAAGACTATATACACTAATACACCCTTTGAAGACCTATCTGTTATATTGGGTGTTGTTCCCCAGGTACCTTGAAATTGTAAGAGGAGCAGGACTGGAGATCTCCCAGCCCGCTCTGCATCCAAATTCTTCTGAGATACATCACCGAATTACAGTTCGTGCTAAAAAAAAGAAGTTCCATAGGTAATAAGGGTGTGGTTTCAGCAATACTGTTGTTCATATTTCTGTATACTTGTTATATTTATAAAACATTTTCACTCTATGCAGAAGAATTTATGATAGCAGAGGCAGTGTGAAATGTACAGAGGAAAGTCGAGGACCACCATGCACTGGGTGAGTATTCATTGATTGCCTCCTGGATAGTATTACTTTATTTCTAAAACTTATCACCTTGTAAGGGTGATCCATCAGGATTATAATTTAGCATCTCCTCCTTTGACACAATGACTTAGCTAGGTTGGTTTTTATCACATCCTAAAAGTGGTAAGGATTGCTAGGATTTGGACCAAAACTTTCTTCTCATAACTGGGCTGACATATTTTTAACTTGTTAATGGTTTTCTAGAATTATACGTAGAACTTTTAGTTGTCAAGATAGATTTACTTTCTTTATGCGTCAAATAATATAGAATACATTGGTCAGTTATCTTAGTCTTATAAGTTTACAATTTGCAGGTTTGTTGAAGGTATGGCTCCGGTCTTCTCAAGATCTGCCTGGGATTGCACTTGGCATCTTATACAGGTAATCTTTATACACGGGTCTATGGCCTCAATGAATTGAAATATGATCACGTGCATCAAATTACATCTGTATCTTCACTTAATTGAGTTTCAACTCTTAATTATATAATTCGGAGTAGTTTTCATCAAACTTGAGCTCTGACTAACATGTCAAATACAACTTTGGATATGTCTTAATTAAATTTCTCATGGAGCTGCTTTGTTGTTGGTCAGAATGATCTTGTGCATGGATGGGGTCTGGACATGAAGCTTGGGTATTGTGCGCAGGTAAGATCTACTTTCATAGTTCTGTTTTTCCAACAGATTTCGCTCTGAGGTTTTATACTGCTTAGAATTTCTTAGGTTTCTTATCCTTTCTGCGTTTTTGAATCTTGAGCATTCATTAGAGTTCATAAATTTTATATGGCATTTCACAGGGCGACCGTACAAAAAATGTGGGAGTTGTTGATACTGAATATATTTTTCATAAGGGTATACAAAGCTTGGGAGGGGGTGACTCTCAGGAAAGAAAGGTTTGTGCTACTTGCATCATTCCCCATTTGCATTTTTTCCTGCATGTTATCTCTTTATTTTGTCTTGCATCTTTTTCTAAAATACTGACGTTTCTGCTTTTATCTCCCTATTTGCAGGTTTCCAATTCTAAGAAGGTACACTTTACTAAAAGCAATATATAGTTTTCTTTCTTACTGACTTACTGAGGTTCTATAACTGCTAGCATACCAACTTTTTAATCTTGTTCTTGTTGATATTCAGAAACGAATTGTTTCAAATCATGATGGAAGAACTGAGGTAAGACTCTTGTGTGTTAAGATATATTAGGAACTCTTGCAATGTGAGTATAAAAAATAATTTCCTCTGGGAAGCTAGATGGCTTTTGGTTCTTACATTGCACACGGACTTGGGCAGATTCGGAGACAGTCAACTCGGGAGTTCACAGTGTTCAAAGAGCGGTGGAATCATGCCGTAGAAGAAGACACAAAGTGGATCGATCCATTCAAAAACGACCAAAGACGGAAAAAGAAACAGCGGTTACGCAGCAGCAGCAATCACTGAAGCTCTCTCTTAACTCCAGAAAATATCAGTGCACCTTCTCATACACAGTCATCTATACTCAGGTAGTTTAGTCTCTGTAGCATTGGTCAAACTCGATAATCTATTCATTTTTTTAACCTCGAGAAAACTTTGTTCCCTGCAACTCCATTTACCTCCCTTGTAAATCGTTCCAGCTCCTTTTGCTCTTCTCTTATACAAGGTTTCCAATTGTTGTTCCAGTTCCTAGACAAGGCTGTAGCTATTCATTGGGGACTTGGTTATAGTTGAATGCTTATGAGTTATGACCATCATATTTGATCATCCGACATCTGATCATATATCCATCACTAGTCAAATTGCATAATTAGGTAGCATAATTTAAGGGCACCCTTACAAATTTATAAACTATTAGTAAAGCATCATTATAAAGATATACGCCTATTGATTGGACAAGGGATACGGAGAATCAAAGTAACAAGGGAGGCCAAGGGCTAAACCCTTTTGTGTAGGTTATAGCTGTGCAATGTGGAAATGGACTTTATTTAAACTGGGAATTCTTACACTCAAGTGTGAAGCATCAAACATTAGTACTTCTAGAAGCATATCAATCAATAAACGCGTAATCAAGTCTTTCTAAAATTTGTATACGTAGTAGTCCATGTGTGGAATGCTTTGCATAATTTTCTATTGCCGTACAAACCTTCTCAGAGGCTTAACCCCGTTAGGCCGAACCCGTCGGTGTTCCACTTTCTCCAACTCCCTCTCAGGCTTTAGAAATTTCATCGATACTACTTAATTTCAAGGTCTGAATTCGATCTTCAAAGGATCACGAGCTATGTAGCACGGACACGTCCCTCAGTTATCGTATCGCGTGTCCAACACTGACACATCTGGACATGTCCGGATACGCCTGGACACGAGTATCAGAAATGGACACAGTCCGTACACGCGAGTATCTGCATCAGACACGTATCAACTCTGTCCGGACACGCGAGTATCCGCATCGGACGGCATCAGACACGTGGACACGCACCAACTCATGATAAAAGTGAAATTGCTTATAATGGAATTCGAACCTTGGTCATCCAAGCACCTAACAACTCCTCAGTTATTCCAACATATTCAGTTTTTGTTATATTTATCCACACTTTAATATATATAAGGAGATAAACTCGTGATAAAAGTAAGAATGCTTGTGGTGAAATTCGAACCTTGGTTATCCAAGATACTTATCACGTCCTTATTCATTCCAACAAGTTATGTTTTCATCATTTTAATGCACAATTTGATATATACAGTTCTTATCTAGAGTGAAACTTTACTCTGAAATTACAGAGTAAAGTTCCAATTTTGACACACTTTTCGGTCAAATTTTTTCACTATAAGCGATTCAATATTTAAGTATACTATTCAAGATCATCTCTACAAAATTTCATCTAATTCAGACATCGTTAACGTATTGAAATTAGATTAAATCAATGAATGAATTAAAACTGTTCAACGTGAACCGTTCGTGTAAATCTCAATTTTGAAAACTCAAACCATTGTTAAATTGGATGAAATTTTGTAGAGATGATCTTGAATAACATACCTAAATATTGAATTACTTATAGTAAAAAAATTGACCGAAAAAGTGTGTCAAAATTGGAACTTCACTCTGTAATTTCAGAGTGAAGCTTCACTCTGGATAGAGACTGTATATATATATATATATATATATATTCTAAATACTTTCAAATTTTATAAATATATATTAAAAATAATAATTAATTAACGTGTCAATCACATGTTCGTGTTACATAGATCACGAGACATATATTTTAAAATCCGTCATAATTTTATCCCGTTACCATGAAGGCATCACAATTGGTATCATACCCACCATAAAAACAACTACAATAGAAATTCCTTTTCTTTTGGTCACAACAATTAGAATAGAATTTGTTACAACCAAAGCAACAAGATAGAGCATAATGTACTGCTAGTAAGTTCAGAAAACCAAAACAGCCCATGAATTTTCAATTCTGCCCCTGAAGAACCCGAAAATCAAAAACAAAAGCCGCCTTGGGCGCTTGGCTGTCAAAAAGGTGACAAACGAGTAGAGACGACGAGACGAGTCCTCCGTTTTCTCTCTCTCTCTCTCTCTCTCTCTCTCTCTCTCTCTCTACATTTCTAATTCGATCCTCTCTAGACTCTCTTCATCTCTCTCTCTCTCTCTGTTTTCATTTTCATTTTCTTCTCCTCCAAGTTTCTCTTCTCTCTAAATCAGATCTCCCAGAGCGACTGTTACAGAAGCACTAGAGGCTCATCCATGGCTGGCCGTTTCGATAGCAACCCCTTCGCTGAAGAAGAGGAAGTCAATCCGTTCTCGGTGAGTCTCTTCTTTCCGATTCCCTGCTTCAATTTTGCTGCGGATTTGGTTGATTTTGAATCTTGTCATCTAGTCAATGGATTTCAAGGTAGGTTGACTTGCTAGGTTTTGTGGATTTTGCCTCGGTTTTGTAGATCTTAAGATCCGCGTTTGTAATCATCGGTGAAATTGAAGTGAATCGTGTTAAGTTTCTAGCTATTTAGTGGAATAGTTAATGGATTTGAAATCATAATAGTTGTAATTTGTGCTAAAATTTAGGATTTGAATCTCTGTGTGTGAAAATAATCAGTCAAAACTTCATCGGAGTTGCTTGTAGAATTTGATTCCGAAGTGTTTATCACTCTAGGCTTGCTGTTAGATCAACACGAATACTCAGGTATTGGTTGGAGATAGTTTTCTACAAGTAAATTCGAGTTTTTTAAGCTCTTATTAGGTTCCTTGATTGTGAGATATGATTCGGTAAGTCATATGTAGAAATTGTACTAGTTTTTATCGCTCGTGTTTGAGCTCTAATGTAATTTTATTGCTAGAATCATGGAAATGTTGCTCCTGCCAAGAACTCAAGACTGTCGCCTCTGCCCCCGGAGCGCGCTGGTTTCAATTATGGTATTGGTGAAACCGTCGATATACCTATTGATGGAAGTGGGGTGAGTATTGTTGATATACCTATTGGCTGTCACCTCTGCCTCCAGAGCTTGACGACGTTTTACAGCCTAGTTGTATATGTCTTAGTGTGTTTGTAATTTTAGTCATTTTTATTCCATTTAGGATTTGAAAAAGAGGGAGAGGGAACTCCAAGCTAAGGAAGCTGAACTAAGAAAGCGTGAAGAGGTATGACTGCTAAGAAATTATAAATTCTGTTTGCATGGTGAATTATTTCTCAGCAGTAGAGCACTGATGTTTGTCGACCTAGTTATATTATTACTGATATTTTTTCAATCAAGAGACTGAAATTTTGTCTAATTATCCTGAACACGGAGAATGTAGAGCACTGATGTTTGCCATTATGCATTTTTAACGCCTCGGGTTAGAGATTAATAGGAGTCTACTAGGAATATTTTCTGAGATATTTACTTCAATGTTCTGAGAGCAAATTTTTTTAGTACGAAAAAAACATGGCATTGGATGGTTTGCTAATTCCTATTACTTTTCTTTGTTCGTCCATACGCTACAAATTTTAACATCCTTTTTTTTGGTGCTTGATGTAGATTGTAAAACGGAAAGAGGATGCTGCAGCACGAGGTATAATTCCTTTCTTATATTGTTCTGAAAAATCCTCTTGTTTAACTGCTCATCTTTTCTTCATTGTTTGGGGGTTGAATTAATGTCTACAAAACCTTATCTAGAGATGTACCCTCTGAAAGTTGATCATGTACAATCTTGCCCTGCTACCTTTTGTTTTGCAGCTGGAATTGTTATTGAGGAAAAAAATTGGCCGCCATTCTTTCCACTTATCCATCACGATATTGCAAATGAAATACCAATTCATTTACAGAGGGTGCAGTATGTTGCATTTACAACATGGTTAGGTATGTCAACTGTTCCCTAGTTTAGATATCATTTGATAATAATGGCTTCTAATTGCATGCAATTAAAAAACGAATTTAGATATACATATGTGCTGGCTATATATTTCTTTAGTTGAAATCATAGCTGTTGGTGGGTGGCTGGCCTTGTAACATGGCGTTGAGGTCTTAATATCCAACAATGGTAAATGCTTTTGCTATATTGATTAGGTTGTTAGTTAGACTGTCTAACTTGCTCCTTAGTCTTTCCAGCCCCCTGCTAGAACTACCATAAATTGTTTACTAGAAGCTGAAGACTATTAACATTTATTGATGGATGGTGAATTGGTGATGTCATGCAGGTATTATTGCTTGCCTATTCTGGAATATCATAGCTGTGACCACAGCCTGGATTAAGGGTGAAGGTGAGTATGAAGCTATACTTTGTGTCTGTGTCCTGCATATGCTAAAGTATTAATTGGGATACTATCTTGAATTTGGTGAAATTGATTATTCTCTTGCTGGTAATAGGGGTGAAAATTTGGTTCCTCGCGATTATATACTTCATTGCTGGGGCACCTGGATCTTATGTGTTGTGGTACCGCCCTCTTTACCGTGTGTTCAGGTATTATATATTGTCTTAGTTAGTGGTAGATTTGATTGTTGATTTATTTTGGTTTGAATACCAAAGCTCTAGTTTAACTTTTTCCCTGTTAGTTTAAACGAAAAACTATTCCTCTGTTAGTAACGATTTTTTTGCAATATGATAGTACTTTCTGTAAGTTATAAGCAAACCATTTCACTTGCTACATGTTTTAAACAAGTAATGTGTGCATAGTTGAATTCCCTCTCCCCGGACAATTTATGTAATGCATTTGTGATTTCTGAATGCAAGTGGACTAATGCATTAACTGACACATATTGTTAGCTGCGCTATTGACTGACGTTCTCTCATTTCATCTTATTGCAGGTCTGAGAGTGCTTTGAAATACGGATGGTTTTTCATGTTCTATCTGGTAATGTTGTCTCAGATTTGTTCATATAGTAGGTTTGCAATTTAATCCTGGAATTTCTATTATACCCCACATTACTTATATTTTTATTTTCTGTACAGTTTCACATTGGCTTTTGCATCTTTGCTGCGGTTGCTCCTCCAATAATCTTCAAAGGAAAATCTCTCACGTATGTCCCTAGAAACCTTGATCTAAGTTTACTGAACTGCACAGATTTATCCACAGACATGCTGCGATCCACTTCACTATGTAGAAGCTCTTAGTTACATACACAGATAAGATTGTTTATCTGGTGGTTGCTTTTAAGAAATTAAATTTGGGAATTTCCTTTAAACGTGGTTTATGATTTGAAAATTTTCTTTTTATATTCTCTACTTATGATTAACTGCTGTGCTCTTTTTGGAACAGTGGCATTCTCGCTGCAATTGATGTTTTGAGCGATCATGCTTTGGTTGGGGTAAGTCATAAAATTCACGAATTATGTGTCTGTCCATGTACCCGGAACTCCTATCTCTTTCAAGGAACATACGAGTATAAGACTCTAGGTTTTCTAACCTATGTACTAGTATCATTTTATGCTTTTGATGTTTGTGTTATGGTAATATGTGATGGCTGATTCGGGTTATTTTACTCTTTCATAGATCTTCTACTTCATTGGATTCGGCATGTTCTGTCTTGAATCAGTGCTTAGCATCTGGGTTATTCAGGTCTTGCCCTCGTCAATTTGTCACAAAAGGACTCGCAATATCTTAGGTTCTGTTGTGCACTAGGTTTTTCTTTTTAACACCCCTTTCTCTTTAATTGTGCAGCAAGTATACATGTACTTCCGGGGAAGTGGTAAAGCTGCTGAAATGAGGCGAGAGGGAGCAAGACATGTTGTGAGGGCAGCAATATAAGGGAAAGAAACATGTACTCAGTTGAAAAGACGGCGACTCTGTATTGATCTAGGTTGTATATGCCCTTAGCTACAGGATTTGCGGATACAGATGTTTTTCCCGAGCTTTTATTTTTTTATTTGTACCCCCTTTACATGTTTCACAAGTGATTAAAGCGCTACCCTCTGTTATTATACCGGAGATTTGAGTCCAGGGCTTGTTAGAAACACGTTTTTTTCTGTACTTTGTTGCTTCTATGAATTCTGTAATGGAGTTTAATTCAATACATTTCTTAGTTTAAAACCACATCTCGAATTACAGGGTCGAGTAACATAAGAGTTGTAACTGTTCAGCTAATGATTTCAATTGATCTGTCGCTCAAGCTTGTACCGAAGCTTGCAACTGTATACTTCCAACCCAATATTTACAGTGGAAGCTAGATCATCTTGATCCAGGATGCAAAATTTCAGTTATTTTACGGAAGAGGTTGGGTATACCATTAAAGAATGGCATGGATATCACGCAACTATGGAATTGAGTCCTCAATTATATCATATGATCAATCCGGAAGATTACTTCAACTATATTGTTTCGTGTGTTAATTTCACATTTATGTGGCATCCTCCAAGTAATGTACAATCAAGAATCATATGAAATAGAACTTGACTAAAGATCAATAATCATATCATTTCCTAAAGATCATCTATATTTTCTTTTGATAATCGAAAAGAACATATCTTTGTCCAAACCCTGTGACTTATATAGTCCTGTTCTTATTATGGCAATCACTGGGACTTGCCCATGAGAACGGTCAACCATAGGTCCATAACTATAAGAGATTAGCTTCAAGTATAGTATATCATAAATATCACCATAAACATGGGTTCACAACACGAGCATAACACCCAGCCAAACCCTAGAGGCTAAAGGCGTTTAGAGTTTTAGACCAGAAACACAAAGCAAAACCCTCTAAAGCCACTCCATTTCCAACTAAGCTTTTATTTAACTAAATAGATTAGAGAGGAAGTGACCCGATAAAAGCATATATAGAATAAATATAGTCTCATAGGACTGATTACAAACTCATAGATTCTATATACTAATAGTAATTACCACCTACTGCCCGGCCGCACCATAACAACAGCCCAGCCTATTCCTCTAGCAATAAGCAGTACACTTCTTGCAGTCGATGGTGCAACCACCGCCTCCGCCGCCGCCGCCGTAGCCCTTCCCTGAGCGGCTGTAGGAGGTGAAGCACTTAGCAGGACACTTCAGCTTCTTGTTGAAGCAAGGACCCTTTTCTTTGCACACCTGAGTAGTCCTCACTATACCACCTTTGGAGTGGCCTCCGCTGGGACCGCCGTAGCCGCCACCGTAGCCACCTCCAAAGCCCTTTCCGAAGCCGGGAATGTCAAACCCACCTCCAGGTCCAAAGAACCCTCCCATGCCACCATCACCATCATTGTTTCCACCTCCCTTATTGCCACCGGCTCCACCACCTTTGTTCTTGTTGTCCGAGTGCTTGAGCTCAGCTGAGAAGGGTCCGTTGGAGTCGGGTCGAGCTAACAAGCCACCAAGTGAAGCAGTGAGGATCAAAGTAACCAAGAGAAGACTTGCTGTTGGGATCATATTTGCTTTGAGGGAGTGTGATGAGATAGAAGAGAAGGTAGTCTTTTTGAGAAGGGATATATATAGAGAGAGATATAAAGGTTGAAGTGGATATATGATAGTGGGAAGAAAAAGGACATTAATGGAGGAGGATGTGTTGGAAGACAGTTGAATTGAAGGGGGTGAGTAGGTTGGGTGCAATAATTCTCCTTATATTTTTTTTCCTCTAATTCATTCAAAGTTTGACACATGAAGTTTGGCAACTCTTTTAGTGATTTGCACCATTTGGAATATTGGATAGAACCCACAATGTTTACATGATTATATTGAAGATTGAGAACCCACAGTTGGGTGGGATACACACCAAATATGTATAGACCGACTATGATTTTTGATGAGTTTCATGTAGGATATGACAAATATACAAGATTGTATCATCGATCTATCTATCTCATAAGAAAATAAACTACGCAATCTAAACCAATAATTATAGTGTAAAGTAATATCGAAGTTTAAAATGACGATCACTACGCAATACATTAATTGGCATCAAGTTAAAGTCTCACAATCAATAAGATAGTTAATTTTGAGGACTGCTAAGTCTATAGTTCGGTCTAAGATTTAGATGTCACAACTCACAAGAGTCGGAGAAGTATTAATAAGAGCTTAGACATGAAATAAATGAGGCCAGCTTCCAATCTGCAAATCATTTAAGGACGACGGTGAAACTTGAAGAGATGACCACATTCAAGACAGGTACGTACACATCTGCACTAGTAAGACAAGTTGGTCACTACTCATTAGTGGTTCACCATGTGTGCGTTGAGCTTTGGTTCCTTAAATCTTTGAAATAGTCGACCTAAGAGGTCATCTTTGCTAGGCATCATTTTCAGTTTCTATCGATCATAGTTGAAACTACAACTTCAAGCGCATAGTCTACGCATGCAAGTCTCAAATGACCAAGCTACAATTAGTAGGACGACTGCTGTTGGGGCACAACATGCACATCCTTATATATGTGGAATAACTTGTTTAACAATCATATATAGTTCCTTGACGTCGAGGGTGAGTAACTTAGCTAGTTAATACTCTCTCTCACGTGTTGCCTTTCCACATGCACTTATAGCTAAGAGCGCCAGATGACAATTTACGTACATAATCGTCGGTGAAGGATTCAAACTCGATGAACAGAAATCTAATACTTTGTTTGATGATCGGAAAATGTATCAAAAATTGCTAGTATCGATCGATATAACGACCGAAGTTTACAATCAAGTTTCGCCAAACTCCTAACGCAGACGACCAATCTAAACTTTTTCTTGTCCAAAACGCAGTTTCTCTTCAATGAGTTCAATACTTCAATCCCTAGTTCCCTACTTAATTTTCAACTTTTATTGATGACTTCTCTAGTTCTGTATCGATATGAATATGATCCAATGGTTCTATTATTTGGACCCATCCCTACCCCATTTAAGTTGAATCCCATTTATTCTCCTCGTAATGATGAGGCATATATGCCTATAGGATAGCAACTAGTTCGAAGATTATTATGGAACTGAAAGACTTTCTAAAACTCACCCTTTGTTGCTCATAAAGTAACTAAGTCCAGTTAATCAATATGTGCATAGGATCAGGTTATGTGCTTTGGTTTTGGTAGTATATGAATTGCACAAACAATACTACATTATACGTACGAGCCGGCTAAACCAAAGGTCTAGATCGAATGTTTCTCGATCAATTTCTTTGAAGTAAAGAATGTTTTCGTCGTTAGATTCCATAAGTACGTAAGTATAAACAAAAAAGATCGAAAAAAAAAATCTGTATATGAGTATCTTTAGATCTCGACGACCAGGCAAATATTATAGCTGGTCGATCAAGTTGTTAACAGGAGGAGTTGAGCAGTGAGCCATTAAACTTCAGGGTCGACCAGCTTACTTAACTTAGTTGACATTTGAGTCCATGCAGGTATGCTTATCAAATAAAAGAGTTATTTTGCATCCAACTAGCTAGTTGGTGATCTCAAACTTTCCTCACAACCACTTTGCTTAATTCCATCTGGTATTAAATATGGATTTAGATATGAAGCTGCTCGATCTGCAAGTGTTTTCTATAGGTAGCTTCGTAAGTCAGCAGTCCTTTCTCAATCAATAGCAGCTCTATCTCAAAGTCAAGAATTTCGTGTCAGTTGTTAATGGCTTTAATAAGTTCTTTGCTGAAATGCAGAGTGGAAAGCATGCATGCATTGTCATTGTCACAAATCTGAATTGTTTTACTGCTAAGTTGCTTACTACCTAGGGGTAATTTTCTTTTATCTGGAATTACATAACATGGATGCCGGCATTTCATGAAAGATCTATAGAAAATTTTTCCAGCATTTCTCATTTAGTCAATCATTTTTTGTGTGCTTGGAGTTTGGACGAGTTGAAGAAATGAAAAAAGTGGTTCAGAATCTTAAATTTCTATTCGAAACAGGAATAGTCTTAAAGAACCAGGGACTAAAACACATGTTTTCTCTGAAAAATAACATTACATGGGGCCATAAGCGCAGGCTTTGGTTGATACCATTTGGTCCTGGGTGGTTGTATCACTTATTACTGTACTTTCTCATTTCCAGTGCAATTGGATGATTTTCCCCCTTCAATCTCTTTTATGTTTGACTCTGAACACCAAGTTCCGATTGCTTTTGAAGGAAACTGATGTTATTTGTTATTTTATAAACCAAAAGTAGATAAATGAAAACACTAATATACAATGCCCCTCTTTGATAATGCAAGGAGTTAAGTGCAATTTTATGTTAGGTAGTAGTACTAGAGACAGGAGGAGCCCCAGCTAGCATCAACAGCCCGGATGATCTTGTCATGTAGGTTTGCTCCGGCACTAGCAATCACACCTCGATCAAGACCTTCCAAGTATATACCCTTTGAAAAGTCCAGTGGACGCCCCCCGGCATCTGAAACCACACCACCAGCTTCTTGTATGATGATAACGCCAGCTGCATGATCCCATATCTTCTCTTTGTAACCAGCCCTTGCAAACTTCATAAAAATCTCGGCATCACCACGAGCTATAGCTGCATATTTTACCATGCTATAGACTCTCAATGGTTGCTTCCTGCAGTCATGAAAAACTCCATTAGTCTAAAACTGGTGCATCTATTGAACCTCCAAGGTTCCATAACTTATTTTCATCTACAATCATGGGACCAATTTAACAAACTGTCATGATACTTCAAATTCACAGTGCACAAAATCCCTGTAACTAACGTTTGAGAATGACAGAATATATATCAATATAGTTCATGTGAGCGCCTTCAGATCCACGAAATTTTTTGGTAGACTTATTGCAAAGAAAATTGAATTCTGAATATATATGTACCTAAGTCCAACACTGTGAGCTAGTCCTGCTGTGAAGGAATGACTTGAATTTGCCTTCTCAACCGGTTCACAGAAGGTTGCCAATGATGGATTATCGATAGAGGACACTCGAACAGGTTTCGCATAATTCGGCCACAGAAAGTTCTTATTTACATGAACCAGTGGTTGCATCCAAGCTTCACCACTACCTCTTTTAGCGTATATCACACAGCCTTTGTCCCATGATTCTGATGTTGGTGGGGTCAATTTGGATATAATTCTATGATACCTGTGATGATAGTTTAGCCATTCTTTTCTCATTGGGTAATTAGGGCATCCAAGAACTCCAAGCACAACTTCTCCATCCTCTATCAGTGCCAGAGCGATAGCATATTGATCCCCCCGTACAAATCCCAATGTTCCATCAACAGGGTCAAGGGCCCAAAATCTCCCAGTAGGGCCTCCCGTTGAGTTGCACCGACTGATGGCTTCAAGAACCTCTGCAGTCCCGAGGGTCTTTTTTGGAGCTTGAAGTCCAAAACGAGGGGCTTCAGCAAGACAATCATTTACAGTTTTTACTACTGCTTCCAAGATTCCAGCTGCCTTAGCCTTGCATAGGTTTTGAATGTCTTCTTCAGCTACAATGGATACATTGCTACCCCCAAAAGACTGCGACAGTATCCAGCTCACAGTTGCCTGAACACTCCAATCTGTTTGCATAAAATGATCAAGATTGCAGAGAATAAAACACAACAGACGACCCAAACATTAGCTAAAAGTTAATTATATAGAATCAGAGAGATTTCTCTTAAACTATAACATTGCATAATGATGAACCTTCGACTACATGAGGCATAAATCAATGAAATGATAACCCTGACGCAACAATCTCTATAATGGTAATCATTTAAAATGTAATCATTTGTTTACTCACTTACATACTACAAGTTTCACTAATTCTAATTTCGAACTCCAGTATAAAGTCAATAATTTATTGTACACAATTCCCTTTAGACATGCTGAGAACCATGAACCAGCAGCAACTTCTTAACAGGATGACGAGAAGTTATTACAGTTTCTGGAAGGTATCTTAGATTATGAAGCTGAATTTTTTCAGATTCAAAGATGCTCAAGCTAATAGAAAAATTGCAATAACTTTCCTCAATCAGGAATCTAAATGGGAGCAGCCAAAAGTGATCATTATGAGTCCGAGACAGCAAACTATGAGGCTCTCAATAAATAGCCAAGTTCCATAACCTGATGCAGAGCTTCTAATTATAAATTAGAGACAAAATAGGCCTTAAGAACAGCAGATGGGTTGCTTTTGAAGGTATAAGGGCATACAGAAACTGGAATAGACACTCTTAAAAGGCTTAAGTTGCCTATATGAATATATGATCTCTCCAAAATCCAAATAGTAGTAATTATGTACTGTAAACGCCTAAAAAGTCAATAGATGCATAGGGTCGCAGATATAACCTTTAATCCATATGAAATTTCTTCTGTGTCGGTTCAACATTCACACATTATTAAATAGAAAATTACCAACGCTTAATAAAGCAGCCATCTTGTAGGAGACCAGGACTAGCAGGGTTTTAATATTAATCCCATATACTAAAGTTGCCACTAGGAAACTACCAAAACAGATGCCCAAGGTCAATAGATGTATTAATATTCACAGGCATTGATGCTTATCGAAAAAAAAGTAAAGCAAATTTCAATTCAAAGCAATACGTAGCAGGTCAATCTGTATGCATATATACTATAATACAGTATAAGTAATTATTGAAGAACAATATCCAAAACCCAGAAACGCAAACATCTACATGATCATGATCACAGAAAACCCATTTCAAACCAGCACAATTTACAGTTACCCAGTTCATAAAAGAAAGTAGAGAAACAAACCAGCAACAGTGACTGGAGAGTTGTCATCTTTGGATTGGACAACAGCGCCGGACTTGGAAATCAAACTGTCCTGAACTTTCTGGCAGAGAGAACAAGCCATCTGCACAGCTCTGACAGCGATCTCCAACTCTTGGGTTGGTTGTAGGGATGAAAGACTCGACCTTTTTGGGTCCTCCATAACTGTGAAGGACTGGGTTTGGGTGAGCTCGGATGAGCAGCCAATGGGTTTCGAGATTTTGTGGTGGTGGGTTTTAGAGAAGCTAATTGTTCCTACGTGGTTCGTTATGAACTTGTTACTCAATCTCACAAGTCCGAAACTGTGAGAGGAGGCTTTTATAGCCATACTAGAGCAATGTAAAGGCATCTCATCAATGAGAAGAGAAAAAACAATCTGAGTTGAATGTGTTTGCGTTTGAGAGTGGCTCCTGTGATTTGTTGGATTTTGGATTTTTAAAGAATGTAGGAGTGCCTTAAATAGAAAGTGATGGCATCATAATTCGAACTCACTTTTAATAAAAAAAATATAATCAACGACTATAGTATCTTCAAAGACAATCTAGACCCAAAGGTAGAACCCCTCGTCTCTGCCGGCCACTAAAAAGAAATGGAGATTCAATTCCAATTAGAGTCGGCGAGGTTTTTTTTTTTTATCATTTAGATTCAAGAACAAAATTGAGCCAAGAACATAATCTTTGAAAATCTTTGTGATAAATAACTTGTTTTAAGATCATTTATTATCTAATAAATGTAAGCTATGATTTGGTAAATTGTTTCTTTATTTTTATCATCGTTCTATGAGCTCCTATTTATATTTCTTAAAACAGTATTTAGATTTCACTATTTTCTTAAGTTCATTTTGACTTTTTTAACGCATGTGAAATTACAAAAAATACATATAATAGTGAAAAAAACAAGAGAATTATCAACCTGCCTATTTTAAAATAGTCACTGTAAATTTTTTTTTTTCGTCAATCCATTATTTACGTATTTATTTCAAGAAAACCTCAATTCAGAATAATAGATTGAATAAGATGATTTAATTATTTTTATTTTTTATTGTTAAAAAATACAATAAGTAACATTATTAATCTTCATGTATTAATTGAAAAACTACATAGAGTTTTTGATAAACGTCAATTAGGATATGAGAGAAAAAACTGTTCAATAGATGTTATAATTTTTCGTGTTGATTTTACTAATTGGTGAGTTTCAATCAATGAATGAAAAAAAATATTATTAATTATGAATTTAGGAGTGAAAGAGAAAATTAATTTGAGAAGATAGATAATAAATGTAATTATTAAGATTTTTTGAGTTGTTAATAATAATTGAATAGAATTAGAAAGATATTAATAGATAGTATATTGATTTGATATTTAGTAATGATATGTTGATTATGGGCATTTTCGAAAATATATGGAGGTCTAAATAATATTTTAATTATTTGTAAAAATAAGTAAAATTGAAATCTACTAAATGAAGAGATTCAAATATCATTTTTAAAGGTATGAATAGAAGTTCACCATCGTTTTTGATATAAATTAAACCAAATTGTGGAGAGAATGTTCAATAGTAGTTGAACACAATTTCTTTATCAAAGAAGATAGTAGACGAGTCATTATGAACTAATCAAGGCGTATGCAAGTTTTGGCACTACCTGAGAGATCCTCACATTGGCATGAGATTGTTATTAGCAAGTGGCTAATGATCAAGTTCAACCTCACAGATTGATAGATAATGTAATTGTTATCCCTTGTTGTCCTCACACTATCACCTTTCCGCCTATTTTGGTGGGCAAGTGTATTATACTATTAATCCATCTTCCGGTTAATCATCATGACCTTCAGAAATATCTTATGTGGATTTCTATCTTAATTAGTGATGCAGAATGAGATTATGGTCAATTACAACAAAGAATCTCGAAAAGAAATAAGTGTCGTCACATTAAAAAGAATGATTTGAATAATGAAAATTGGTATTCAAATAGGCTTTTAATGATGAAATTAATCATAAACTGTTATTTTAGATATATCGGGATTATCGAGCGAAATATCAGATTTTAATGGTGAATCAGAGTTTGAGCAACTTGTGGATAGATGGTCCGCTCAGGACGTATGATTACTTTCCAGAATAGAAATGACAAGATCTCATATCTGATTCAAGTCCAAAGATATCGTTTTAATAATCCGTTTTAATGTTAGTATATTTAATATTTCTAGTTGTAATAGGTTTGTTATGATATTCCTAGTTCTAGTCTAGATATGAGTTAGTCTTGGGTTAGAGCCTATATAAAGGCACCTCTATGATGTAATATATAATTTAATATTCAATATAATTCAGAAAATTATGAGATTTATCTCACTTATTATCCTTATGATTCAGTCTAACGCTTGTCTACCGTTTTCACCTTTTTACCTATAGCTTTCACTGTGTTAGCCCACTACTATTGTGTCCACGCTTCCCTCATCATTTAGTATCAGAGTGGGTTTGCCGCTTTGAAGCAAATGATGGTCTATAGGAGTAGTTCACCCCGCCAACCTCAACGATGTTGGTCGTAGGGTATCTATCCGAAATTGATGAGAAACATATCAAGGGATTTCGCCCTTGGTTAATCTCATCAATTCAAAATTGAAGAGGAACATGTTAAGGGAATTCGCCCCTGGTTAACCTCATCAATTATGTCAAGAAAAAAAAAAGATGGAGCATTGCTTTTCTCAAGACGAAGGATTTGATCGCTTCAATCAAGATGAACTCGAGGCCGATTTCCTTTCAAGTGGAGGAATCTGATGTAGGGTGAGATTTGATGTCAGAATATATCATCCTAATTATTAGATTTAAGTTTTGATTTTATTTAGAATAGTATAATTATTGTTTTAATATTCTTCTATTTAGTGTTATTTGTTTCCTTTTCAATTTGAAATCTTAGGATTGTATTCAATAAAGTTTTTGATTGTTTTGATTCTATATAAGTATCATCATTCTATGTATTAAGATTATCTTTCATATCAATAAAATCCTATTATTAGAGAAATTTCTCTATATTTCTTATGGCTTTGCCGTAATTTACTAGTGGATTATAGCTTATCTCAGATGCTTTCGACGTTTGACTGAGTTTGACTGAGTCCATTACTATTATGTCCACGCTTCCCGTATCAATTGGGGAAGGTGATTCGTAAGTGATTCTGCTACTTGCGGAAACTGGTGCTCAAGTGAGACTGTGAGTGGAAGGATGGAGCACATCTCTTCTTCATGATCATTGATCAAAGTTCATCAAACTCTTCAATCCAGACAAAAACCCGGTGCGTTTTTCAGAATTCAGATTACTAGTTTGGATTGACTTCGAACACTACCAGTTTATCACTATTCAAAATACTATTTAAATTAGAGATTTGCAGGAGCTTAATTAACTTTAACATACTATCTAAATTAATTAAAATGGCCCATCAATATCATTCTTCGTCTCCTTGTATGTGACTGCATATATAAGAAACTTCATTGCATATATATGATGGAGGGATGATTCATAATCGCATCATTTGTCTTGGGAAAATAATTGGTCACTCAATATATAGGTGAAGTTGCAGCTAGCTTTCTGAGGCCAGTTCTGCCTACTTTCTTTGAAATTCTGAGAGCAGATCGAGAAGGCAATAGTATTAGTAATGGGTACGTGCCGTAATCAACAAACTGATGGCATATATGCAACTCATTAGGATGAAAGAGCTTGTACTCAACTACAGCGTTTAAAGCTTAATAAGCGTGTCGTAGTATCGATCTCCTTGTTACATGTTGTGTTTCACTGATACTAGCAGAGAACATTGAAATCACAGCTAGCGATAGGATTTCCGAGCATTTTTCAAATTTATTTCATTTTAGATCTTGACATGTTTATTTGGCCAATAAACATTAATCAGCGTAACCCAACCAAAATTCACGTAATATTTTCTCAAACTCAACTATGAAAGATTCAATTGCGCATGCTTAGAAGCAACAGCATTTCGATGGAACAATCTATAACAGAGATTATTGTACGTACCAAATCCTAGTCAGAATTCTAAATCTAGATCCGGAAGATAAAATATTTTTTCTAACCTCACTCATAAAATAATATCGACCGTTAGATAAATAGCATATAACATACATCGATGTATATTAGAATTTTGTCAGAACCATCGTCATAATGAAAACTTGAAAATACAGGCAACAGACATGCTAGCTACCATGAAAATAACTAGCTAGATTACTTCTTCTCAGGAGGAGTTAAAAGTGCCTTGAAAATAGCATCAGACATCCCAGGAGCTTGTGGGAAGAAGTGTCCAGCACCTTTTATCTCATGGTAGTGAATCCAGGGAAGTTGCTGAGCAATGTAACGTTCCAGAGTAACAGGAACCATCAGATCTTCATCTCCATGCCACAGGTGAACAGAACCTTCGTTGTTCGGAAAAGGGTTTTCCAGATCCTGGAGAGGACTAAATTCCCAGGTCCCAAATCCAGCCTTCAGGTCACGGTGAACGGACTCGGGTTCTCCTTGCTGCGCTGGCAGGTCCATATTATACGGCATCTTTTTGGTAGGAGGAGGCCTGAGGAGGAGCTCTTTGTCCTGTTGAGAAAGAACATCTAGGCTGCGAGCAAGAACACTTGAACCGGGAAACCATTTCTGAGTGTTCCAAAAAGAAGTAAGCCAAGGGGTGTAGTGAGAAACACGAAATTGGTCTCGCCGAAACTGTTGGTGGTAGTATGCTTGATTACATAGCCCTGCAGGAAAACCTCTCCACCAGTAATTAACAACCGGAGCTAATAACGCCGCTCCGGCTAGCCTGTGAGGGATGTATATGAGGCAACCCCAGACGGCCTGGCCACCCATGGAGAAACCAACTACATAGAATCTGGGCCCTAATTTTTTTAGAATCTGGGTTGGTTTCAAATAGCAGCGGACAGAGACCAAAAAGAATCATTTATTCAGATAGTGGGCTTGCCCAATATCCATTTGGGCCTTCAGTTTCTTCATTTGCTATCTTGCTTCGTTTTCGTGGCTCGTAAGTCGTAGGCTTCTTAGAGTACCAGTAAACAACGGGTTAACATACTATACATCAATGTATGTTATACATCTCACGTCTTCTTAGATTCTAAAAAAAATTATTATTATATTGTTGAAGAAAATTAGCTACATTACATGCGTTCATCTACGGTTTAGTTTGGTATTGAGATTCGAGCTAAAGAAGCGCTTATAATTACAATTATGGCTATCTATTTGATAGTTTTAAGTGCTTGTTTGTAAGATCTATTTTAAATAACGGGTTAATTCCTACTATGATATCTTAAGTATGGCTACTTGGATAATTTGGTACTTAATCTATGAAAACGGATAATTTGGTACCTGAAGTTCTCATTTGTAAGCCATTTTAGTACCTCTATCAATTTTAATCATATTTTTAGGTTTATTTCCGTTATTCTAGCCATAAACTCATTAAATTCACATTTTTCTTCATTTCTTCCTTAATTGCCTCTCTTTAGAGATAATTAAATTGATATATCTACTCTACTTAACATCTACTTCGCATATATCGAAAATAATTTTTTTTCTTAATATACTTATTGTATCCTAATTATTTTCTGCAAAGGAAATAAATTGTCTTTATGCAATTGTAATTTTTTATTAAAATATTTATGTAAAATTACTTATAATTAAAATTAATTTAGATTGATAGCTACATTATGAAAACTTATATATGTAAATCATCACAAATACTAAGCGGATGAGTTATCAAATTTTTAGTGATAATTTAGAGGCAATTTGGAGATATTATAAAAAAATGTAGATATAAGATGACGGAAATAATCATGAAAATGGTCAAATTGACATAAGTACCAAAATGACCTAAATTTGAGAACTTTAGATACCAAATTGTTCGTTTTCATACATTAGGTACCAAATTGTCAAAGTAGCCAAACATCAGATACCATAGGAGAAATTTACCTTTTAAATAACCACGGTTTTATAAAAAAAATCATGTGAGATATTACTTATCTCAATTTTTTTATTTTGAGTTTTTGTCACTTCAAATATTGGATAAGCCGTCAAATTATCAATAAAATGATAATAACTCCTATCCTTGAGTGCGTTGATGTTCCAATCTGGATCAATCAATTTCACATTTATAAAATTAGGTACCATTGATATCTACTTTTCTTCTTATCTTATCTTAGAAAAAAAACATGAATAAAAGGTCATCTAAGCCTAGTGCTTCAACTTGAACTCTTCATGTTAAGAAACTTGTCAATTTCACAATAATGTTACTTCTAGTGGAGATTATGATTTTCAATCGTGTTTAGGTGACTTTGAATCGGAATTATAGTGATACGATATGCATGTGTACACTACATTATTCATTCATAATTAAAAGGCGAGTAATCTCACCACTATGAATCCACAAGAGTGAAAAGAAATTGGCTCCGGCCAAAGAGATAATGTAATGACAAAATAGTAATGAATTTTATGGATTGTTTAAAACTCTAAATTATCTGAAATTCAAGTAAATTTACCGTCTTCCCTTACTTGAGAGGAGCTGAATCCTAGCCTTATTGTATATTGTATACGGACTCTTGTATGTTAAGTTAGATCTTGTGGTATATATTGGAAGATATCATGATTAAAACTTGAAACACTTTTAAATTTTATTAAACACTAGCCTCATGACACACTCTATGTGTGTTGTATACTTCTATTTAGTTCTTTTTATTCGAATAGAAATTGTAAGATAAAAAACAAAAAACAAAACTGATATAGTTGGGTAGTTATGTTTCTCTTTTATCTTTTTCTAGTTTTTCTTTTCACTTTTATATAGTCAGATAAATTTTAAAGTTTAATAAACCCTAAATAATTTGGGTAGTTTAAAAATTTAACCAATCAACATGTCAATTTTCTTTCTTGCTTTATTAATATAATATTTAGCTCAAAATTTATATCACATTTGTTTTTTTTTGTCATGTATATTTATCTAATTCACTGAATATATATGTACGTTATACTTCATTATAAAAGACTAAAAGTTTAATAGCTCTTAAACTCGTATCGATCAATACGTACTCATGGTCCGAGAATACCCTAGGTGAAATGTAAATGCGACCCTCCAAACAAACTCTTGAGGTTCCGAGATTAGGTTGATTAAAAGTTAACAGATAAAACCACTATCATGTGTGTTATGCACCGTGAGTAGTAGGGTTTCATTTCTTTTTGCCATGGAGCCAAATAATGGAGATGAATTTTGTTATTGGACAGGGAATCAAACACTTTGACACGATGTTTGTGATTGTGGTGGTATCCCAGCTCTTTTAACCAACCAAACAAAGAAAATCCATGTGAAGCATATGCACAAAGCAGCAGCCACCATGTAATATTATTGTTTGTAGAGCTCATATCTTCAGCCTAACACCTGCATTATTGCTCGCATAAAAACCTAAGAGACTTAACTACCCTTACAAAGCTTGCTTATGCTCGCTGCTCAATACTATATAAGAAAGCCGTGATCGAGCTTCGGAAGTGCATCGAGCAAAACTAATAAGTAGTACACTTTCTACACAAACACTCACAGTCAGGTGCACATTCAAGAGTATAGTTTAGAGGAGTTATAAGAGAGATGGAAGGTTCCACTTACACTGCCGTTTCCGGGAGGGCCATGATGAACGGTGGAGGTTCACGGCGGTGTTCTGCGGGGACCCCGATTCCAAAGAGGGGTCAAGTTAAGATGGGGATAGTGGTGGGATTGGCCAATTCTGTGGCTTCCATCTTCACTCCTCATGGTCCATCCATGTACAAGCAGCATTCATCCCAGTCCTAATTCAAGAACTCAGATTACTGAGATTAGAAAGAGTAGTACGTAGGCTAGTAGCTACTAGCTAGTACTGCATGAGATCTTTTTCCTCTTAGTTTTCCCTTTTGTAAAAGATTTGATTCCTGTCCAACTTTGTAGGAAAATTCTAGTATACATCAATGTATGCTATATATTCCACATCCGACGGTCGATATTGTTTTATGAGTTGGGTCAAAAAACTAATATCCGTTATCAACCGTTAGACGTGGGATGTATAACATACATTGATGTATACTAGATTAACCCAACTTTGTACATTGTAGATTTTGCATCAAATATAGAAACTTGAAAAGCGAGTACATATATACATATTTCTCTTTCGTTCGCAATCAGCTTAAGAAGCATGAAACTTCAACTGGAACAACTTACTTAACATTGGAACTCCACAATGCAAGCAATCAACCAGCTTCATAGAATAGAATTTCGATACTACCTATCTAGCTATAATTCTATATGAAGAGATAGTTTTCCAGCTTTGAATACCAGTTACTCGATCATACTCCGTTCCTGGTTTTAGTACGTACACAGCATATCGATGTACTATATATACCCAGTGTGTAAGTTCATCATGTAGCTATATACCCGGTCTTCAATCCTAATGTGGCAATATAAGTGGGAGTGGCACCGATCGACTTCATCGGTTCTCTCCAGTATCTGAACCGATGTTGCTAAAATTTGGGGATCGATCTCGACATTGTAATGTGGGTCTAGCTAGCCGTCTAGCAAGCCGATGTTCCGCAACCATGAGTAATTAGGTTGAGTTTCACAAGCATGTCCGTACTTCATAGTTCAGTCTTCATATAATTAACTTCATATCATATATATTACCAACATCTCTGTATTCAACTCATACGTATGTATCCACATTTGGCTTCGGATCGATACATACTCTCGGTGGTGCTAGAGAAGTTTCTTAATGTAAACCGAAAAATATATGCCAACACTAAAGCTCGATTCTTTTTCGTTTATCTCAACAAGATATGTATCTGTGATTCGTTATTATATGAAAAACAAGCATCAATCATAGTATCCTACTGCTTAGATTTGATCTATGCCTTCTAACACAATCAAACGCAATTATTGGACATCTGTACTGTGTATCGATCATACGTACATGAACCTCAGTAGTACCCATTTTAGTACATACATGAACCTTACTGGTAGTCCTTTTCGGTACAAGATTCAGTGAATGCTGGTACGACATGGTTTGCCCTTCAGATTCAATGTGTTCATTTCAAATACAATATTAATTGTGATAAGGATATGTTCAAGTGTTCAAGATCACAGTACTCGTTCCACGTTTTTCCTGAACTTTATTCCTGTCTTCCACAGTTCCACTGCCATAAAATATTGAAAAAAGCTAAAAATCCAAATAATTACATGAATCAACGAGCAAATATTTATTCTAAGGTTCTTTTTCTCTGAATCTAATATGCATATTACAAATAAACATGGAAAATGTATGTGTGTCACAGTGTCAGGAGCGGGTGCTATTCGCCGCCTTAGAAGCAGAAATAATTAGTAGACGTACAAATGCAAATTTATGGTTCCGAAAGTCTTGGTGATATTTTTAACTAGCTACCTTGATCAGATGTTCCATCACCAAAAAGTTTCCATAAAAATGTGACACTAATTTGATAAGAGTCAATGAAAACTGGTTCGGTGGACGTTGGCAGGGTCGACTCTCAACACAGCGAGGCGAGCGAGCTATAGTAGTTATCGGCGGCTTGTGATCCTCGAGTTGCGCGCAGACGTTGAAAAGATCACTGAGGAGACTCATCAACCAACGCTAGCTTTGACACACACACACACACTTGCCCATTTTCAACCAATATGAATTATCATCGGTCGATATCATATTCGTCAAAACCAGGGCAGTCTGCGATTGATCGATATCAACACATCTCAGTCACAATCGTAGATAGGAAGCAAACGACTCGAGTTAGGGTTTTTGAATTTTTGGTCGAGGGAGTCGTTCCATGTTAGGGGCTCGTTCTATACGCAATGAGGAAAGAAACCCTAAGCCAAAACTGACCATTGGCCAAACTAAATTTAGTATCAGTACAGTACGTAGTTACGTAGTTACGTAGTCACGCACTTACTCACACTAATTCGAATGAGGAAAACAATTAACTAGTTTCGTGCTAGGGCATAGAGAAACTTGTCACAATAAGTAATTAATGCGCGCGTTGGAAATTAAACTTTGGGCATAGAGAAACTTGTCACAATAATTTTCAGCTAATTTGGATCCAGGTTAATGAATTTCACTCAACTCATATAAATTGTAGAGGAGAGTTCACCAACAGTCTCTGAACTCATGTAGTAAGGACAGTTTGATCCCTGACATTTAAAAAAGATCAAAGAGATCTCTGAACTCTTATTCTGATATCAATAAGGTACTTCTGTTAAAACTTTTGGAATATTCCGTTAAAATTTTTTTTTTTCTGTTAATTTTGTCATTTTGTTAAAATTTTGACGGAGCATGGTGGACCTAATTCTTAAAATTTATTTTTCTAAGAAGTTTACTAATCTTTAAATCTACCCTCTATACTCAAAGGTAAACAGTTATTTTATCATCATAGCTTCTAGACTTAGGCTTTTAGTGTTTGCTAAACTGTCTTTAAAAAAATTGCAACAAGAAAAAGAAAAATATAAAAAACTAATAAGAAATAGAAAGAACCTTCCAAGAAATACCAAAAATTATTGGGATATTATATACAGAATACAGCGTAGAATCTACGCATCCCAAGAAAATATCGAAGTTCTTCAAGAAATTTTTGAAGAAGATCATAAACCTCTTCACATTTTGAGCATCGGTTAGATTCGCCCTACCTGGTATCAGAGCTTGTTTCGCTCAAAAACAAGTGAAGATCAGGCTTATGCCACAAAATTGGCTCATTTTATCCAATAAAAAAGAAGTCAGACCTAAAAATTACCAGTCTTTTTGTACTGAAAAAGCTATTGATAAGTGGCAAGTGTGCTTTCATTCAAAACATATTCAAGAAAGGGAGTACTCCATAGAATACGTTTGAAGAATATTAAATATCCTATACGACGAACATATTCATCTCCAAAAGGAGATTGGAGTAGTAGATATTGATCCGTTAAGACCTA
The DNA here is from genome assembly GCF_933775445.1 of Argentina anserina. Taxonomy (NCBI): domain Eukaryota; kingdom Viridiplantae; phylum Streptophyta; class Magnoliopsida; order Rosales; family Rosaceae; genus Argentina; species Argentina anserina. Next base: position 1,891,746 of record NC_065874.1, on the reverse strand, counting down.
GCCTGATTGAATTTATAGATTATCTATATAGAGAAAAAGACAATAACAAAGTTGCAGAACAACTCGAAAGGTTTAATCTTCGATGTGATCAACTCAAAGAAATAAATTCCCAACTAACAAATAACAAAATGACAAAATTAACAGAAAAAGAATATTTTAACGGAATATTTCAAAAGTTTTAACAGAAGTACCTTATTGATACCAGAATAAGAGTTCATAGATCTCTTTGATCATTTTTAAAAATCAGGGATCAAACTGTCATTACCACATAAGTTCAGGAACTGTTAGTAAATTTTCCTCTAAATTTTATTTGCACTCCATGCATGCATGCATGTACGTATTCAAAATGAAGGTATCTCAAATTGTATCGAATTGTATGATATATTTAATATCTTATTGTCATTTATAATTATATCTAGAGTTATCAAGGCATGAATATTTGTAAATTAAACTTCATTAGTGGATGTGTTATTGAATGCATCGTGCGTGAAACTGTCGAGTTTCATTTCAATTTAGTAAAAAGCCGTTAATTGATAGTGTTTTGAGTATTAGTAGTCTGTTCAATCTTATGTCCATCATATTGAGAAAACTGGTTAAATTTACTAAAATTGCATTATACAAGACATAATAATTAAGGTCTATCTATATCTTTCCCTTCTGCCAAAGTGAAGATTTTTTTGTATAGGATTCAAACGGTACGACAATGATGTTTGTTATCGTGGTGGTATCCCAACTCTTTTAATTAATCAGACCCAACTGAAAATCCCATGTGAACCATATGCACCACTTTTTTCACATCTCCATTATTAATTTTCTACTTTACTAACTTCAACACGGATGAGACTGAACTACCCTTATACAACTTGTGCTCGATCAATCATCGAGTACCATTATATAAGAAAGATTTGAGCTTTGGAGGAGCACACAGCAAAACCAAGCTTCAAGCTTTCATCACAAACGCAAACAACAGAATACTAGAGTCCAGAGAAATTACATACCAGAGATGGAGAGTTCCACAGCCACTGCCGCGTCGGGGAGGATGATGAACGCCGGCGACTTTTCGCGTCGGTGTAATGCGAGGCGTCCTATTCCGAAGAGGGGCCAAGTGAAGATGGGGATAGTGGTGGGATTGGCCAACTCAGTTGCTTCCATCTTCACTCCTCAGCGTTCATCCATGTAGAAGCTAGCAGCACTCTTCCGATCGACTCAATCGTAACTATCAGAATTCAGAAATAGTACTGGTGAAGTTGCTAATGCTGCAGATAGCTTTTGCCTCTTGATTTTCCCTCTTTTTCCGGAAAAGATTTGAGCTTCATGTACTGGATCTCAACGTTTTGTATATTGTAGGTCGCAGATCAAATATAGAAATGAAATTTTATATATATTATATCTCTTTAATTTGTTCCACAAGTTGACTGGATCGGTATTTAATCTCAATTAACCTCTACAAGAAGCAGGCTATGGTTCAATCTAGCTAATATAGAAATTGGAACCCCCATGCCAAAAGAAGAAGCTTCTCATTCAACCATGTACGTCTTTTGGTAAAACTCTCCGCCCGGCCAGTTTTTCATCCAACTTGCCCAGGAACCCATATTCCATCGCAAGTCCACTTAATCAAAAGCTACCCTAGTATAATTAACACCTATATAGTCTTCGATTTTGATTTTCACTAGGAAGATCTGTGATTCTGTGGCACCAGCGAACACTGCCTTATTCTTACGTTCGAATTCAGATTTTAGCAAGTAATTAAGATGTATGCCCGTCCATATCGTGATATCGACTAGGTACGTATCGAGCAAAACAACACTTACGTAAAGGAAACACCGTCAACATATGCAGAGGGAGCGCAGTCGTCAAACTTATGAACCTATTTCCATTCAAAATTGTTCAATTCACGTCTAGCTAGCTCACGGTCCAAACTGATGGGATAGTACGAGTATATACGATCGAGTCACGTTTTACTGTAAGACGCCTTAATTTCTAATTTCTGTAGAAAGTGCTAGAATATGGTACTCGTTTAATCTTCACGCAATTCATTCCCTAACATAGCATATTACACATCAATTCGGTCCAATCATAGTTTATGTAAACAAAAAATTACTTGAGCTTAGGCGGGAGGTAACTGAAGGCAAACCCTACTATATCTCCCCAAGATTTTTATGAAGAACAATCATCAATCAAGCTCTAATATCATAATCCCGTGACACTTCATAGATCCGAATCTACGCAAATTTAACAAAATCAGATATCATTTTTGACATGTACGTGTGCTGTCTATAGATATTAGGAAGAAGTACATGCATGAACCTTAGCAGTCCTTTTCAGTACAATTCAAAATTCAATGAATGTTGGTATACGTACGATATGGTTTTACGTACCTTTCAAATGATAACATATGGTTCTAACTAATTATACAATTCAAATAATTTTATAGTTCTCAGGCTCGATCTTCTTTAACTAAATCTTGTTCTCCACTGTCAATATATAATAGCCAATAGGCCATATATTAAGATTCCTCCGAAAATAAGTGGGGGTCTCACAAACAGAGATTGCAAGATCTTCGTTGATTAGTCGAGGGCTATTTGATTTTGCTTACCTGAAGAATTTAATATTTGCATGAAACCAAGTTTTACTAGTCACATACTCACATTGGGTCCGAGAGAATTAGTTTTTTTTTTTTTTTTTTGTAGTGGGAGCCTGGGAGAGCATGTGACTTATGTGGGAGTGTTCATAGAATGCATGAATCAAGAATTTTAAAGGGTAAATTTGCCCTACCTCAGTAAGTCAGTATATTTTAGCTTGATTGAAGTAAACCTAAATTTTTTAGCTTAATTAAAGTAAACCTTACTTTAGGTGAGTTAATCATCTTCTAATTTATAACTAATTATAAGTTTTTTAACAATAAGGCGTTTGTATAACAAATATCCAAGAGTTGAGAGTATTAGTAAACCAGTGTAGAAGCGTGTTTGTATTGATGAAATTGTAGCAAGTAAACTCATCAACAGCTGGCCAGGTCAATAATCAAAATTGCCAGCTGAAATTCAAAATCAATGAGCATACATAGATTTGAAAACGAGGTTGTTTTTCCTTTCCCATTACTTTTTAGACCCTTTTCTCATATTTGATAAGTGTAATTTAATTGTTCCCTATGTGCTATATATGAATTATGACTAATTGCATTGCTCCTACTCTATGATTGCACACAGCTACTATCAAGTATCAAGTATCAAATTCAGTATTCGGTTCCATTGGCAGAGCCTTAGTTTTGTTCATAATCTAAATCATTAGATAAAATTTGTTCCCTAAACACAATCTGACATGATTATAATATTGTATGTCCATTAAGCTTATAGATGAAAGTACAATGAACCCAGGTATAGATTCAGTGAATGGCATTGGCACTGCTCCATTATAGTACTTACAAATGAGAAAAAGAGGTACACTAATTAATAATATAAAAATCAAAGTAGTTTAAAAATAACATTCTGTTTTAGTTTATAAACTCGTCGGATATTTAATTCAAAACACGTAAAACATAAAATAGGACGATTTTAGATCACCGAAACAAGATTCCGCCTACTCAAGAGTTAAGAGAAACAATTGAATTCTGCTTCTTACTCACCCCGTTGGTTATACAGCTAGAAAACTACTGTACTCACTGTATTTGGAGTTGGCTTCACATCTCTCTGTGAGTAGTGAGTACTCTAATAATATCAAGTGGATAGTTCATACTTGATACTATCAACAGAGAAAACTTGGGCATCAAGAGAGAGGGAAAAAAAGGTCTAGTAGCATGACCAGGTCCCCTGGTATTCTGGTCCTTGTGGGACTTGTGGAGTTGTGGATAAGGGCACCGATGCTAGTTGTGGCTCTTTGGAAAAATATGAACTAAAAACAAAAGAGAAGCCTTGGGAATCTGGGTAGTGCTCGGTCAATCATGAAAGTAGCCTAGACTTTTTCATTTTTAAGTACCAATTTGACCACGTTGCTTAATTTGTGAACTGAAGAATCTCCGTAATCCCACTAGCAATTTCTTTTTGGTTGTTGAGGTTCTTGTTGTGACTTGTGAGTGACTTTTCAAGGTCAAGTCGCCGTGAAGATAGGCTTTTCCGGTGGTGAATTCAAAGTTTTTTTCGATACAAACTTGGCCCTTTTTATAATGGAAACCCGACAGCAAAACCAGTGTTCACATTGAACGTGACCAACTTGGGAGAGTCAAGTTTGTCCTTGTCAAACAAAATTGCAGTCAAATTCTACGAGCAACGTTAAAAAATGAAAGCACACTGATGAGGTGGTCTACAGGTGTTTGAGCACTATATAAAGCATAAGCAAGACGACCCAGAATCACAAACTCAAACACAGCTTCAAAGTTTCAAGCTTTTCTTCTTACTCTCTTTCTCAATTTCAGTGAGTTCTTTTGGATATTCAAGCAAAAACTAGATGGAAGGTGCAAGGAGTGCTATGATCAACGGTGGGAGCTTGTCTCATAGGATTTCTTGCCGTATGATCCCCAAGAGGGGTCAGGTGAAGATGGTCATAGTTGGGATTCTGCTCCACTCTGTTTCTGCTATGTTCTCTCACACTAGCCTCCGTCATGGTGGTGCTGCTGCTGCTCATCATTTCTCTTAGCTGATTGGTCTCTGTTTGATTCTTATTTTTCTTTTTGTGAGTTTAAGCTATTGTTTTGTGCATCAAAGGTTGTACAATTTTTTTTGTAGTTTAAGGATTAGTGATTTGTATCTGGTCTATCTTGGTTCTGATCTGGTATGTCGATCAAGAATCTTGATTGTTTTCATGTAACATCCAAAATCAAGGAGTAAATTTTCAGACCGAAATTCTTGTGAGTTAATTTGTGTCTGAATAAATGAGACTGAAGGCTTGTAGAAACTTAAGATGCAGCAAATCAGTAGCGCAAAGCAACTGAGTACTTCATTTGTTGCATATATAAGATGCATTTAACTGGCAGTCATCTGTATATTGAAACAAAATCGCATTCCAATTTGATAAAGGGAGAACAAAGTTGAAGAAAAGCATAAACCCTGTTCCAACTTAGGACTTGGCTCTAAGTTCTAACATGTATGGAAGTATAAGCCTTAGTAGATTAATAGGCAGAAGTTATTATAATTGTGTTACTTCAACCTATCCTTGAGTTGTCTCTGCCAAACACAAGCGTGGTAGCCCAGTTCACAGCAACATAGAACCTGTTCCTCCAGCTGACAACTCGGGTAAGATAAGCAGAGCGCCAGATGAACCAGCTAACAAATCCAGCATGGGATATGCCCTTTTCATCCTGCAACATAGTTATACTCACAAGTTTAGTGATCAATGCCTGGTTTTTGCTCGCAAAACATATACATTGCCATCAGAGTACACAAGTTTTGATGAACACTAACCTTGGATTGGCGCATATCAACGAGTGCCTTATAACCACCTACCGATGCCATACTACCGAGGTGCTTGTAGATGAAAGGCTCTCCGAGAGAAATATCTTTTGCGCTCATGGCCTTACCTGCCTCCTTCCCAATCCTGTTAAAGAGCTCCACCAGAAATTTTCCCTGCCTTTCTGCCACCTATTTCAGATATGCGATATGGATTGTAATTAGAGGAGTTTCAAAATCTTTGATTAAGATGCAGCCTGAACTTGAAAAGAACTATGTTTGTTAGAGTACTTTGTGAAAGAAATGCCATGACTACGACAATGTCACCGTGCAATTAGAGTTCATTCTTCCATAACATTAGAGAATAAGGAAGTTGGAACTTCTCAGCTGCCCCATCTGTTTTAGTAGCCTTTAAACTAGGAAGATATAACAATCTTGAGAGCAATGCACATTCTGTAGAGCACAAGACATGTTCTAACCTGAGCTAAAGCTGGAAGCACTGGCTGCCCTGTTTCTTCAAGAAAACCTGCGCAATCTCCTAGTGCAAACACATCTTCCGCTTTAGGAACTCGCAACCAACCATCGACACCAATCCTGTATCACTCAATACAACTCATTTTAGATGCTTAATACATTCAATAAGTAAACACTCTGTGCCAAGAAATTGAAGAAAAGATGGAGATAACAGGAAAAATCTCTGGTATATATACCTTCCACCAGGGGACTTGGGAAGATCAAGTGCTTTCACAAATTGTGAGGGACCAACGCCTGTAGACCAGACCAAAAGGCCATATGGTACATCAGTGCCATTGTTAAGAACTATCTTCTTCGCATGCACCTCTTTCACAACACCTCGCATAAGGCTAACACCAGACTGTTGCAAATTTCAAAATTCAGATTAATTATAGGAACTAACAACAATACCCCTCAAGAAACAACAACAAAATCAGCTAACCTTAGTGAGGTGTTTGGTTGCATACTCCCTTAATCCAACGTCGAAGGATGACAGGATCTCATTTGCCTATTCCAGAAAAGTACATGAAAGACTATTAATTCTCCTTGGCATAATGTGAAGTGCATGTACATATGTTAAGCGAAAGTAAAATAAGTACCTCAATGAGAGTGACTTTGATGTAGTCCTTAATATGAGTATACCTTTCACGGACATCTTTCATAATGAAATCACTCAATTCACCACTGAACTCCACCCCAGTAGGGCCACCTCCTATAACAACACAATGCAAGAGGCGCTTCCTTTCTTCCTCTGATATACCTGTAAATGAATATGCATAAGATGTTTGCCAGAGGAAACAAATATTGGAAATATTATCTCCCAATCATCATTTAGAGAAAAAAAACATGCACTCGCCTGGATTTTCTGAGAGCATCAAGTTCAAGAGAAGCTTCTTCCTAATTTCCTGGGCGTGATTCACTTCTCGGAGGAAAAATGCATGTTCCTCTACACCTTTGATACCAAATGTCAAGGGCTCGGATCCAGCTGCTATGACAAGCTTGTCATAGGCAACTTTGAATCTGTAAGGTTCATGTGGCAGATCACCGTTGCTGACTGTCTCACAGAACACCTATATGAAAGTAGAGGATTAAACTTTTTTGGTTGCTGACTTCATCATCCTAGTCAATGTATAGAATGTTAATCACCAATAAGTTTCTGAATCTAAATCAACCTATAACTTAGGCATGTTCTTCTGTCAAGTTCATTACAGTATGATATACTTCAGAAACTTATGTTGTACTGCACCTTCATTTTGAGACGCACTAATTGAATAACACTGTTATGTCAACACATATAACAACAAGTATATTGGCATCATTTTTTTTTGTGTGTGTTAAGGAACTGCATGCAAAGGATGCTGAATGGATGAATATAGTGAGAAACCATCAGATGCTATATAAGTCATAAACCTTTAACCACATCAAGTAGATTAAACAATCTTCCATATATAAAGAAAGGAAAGACTGAACTGGTTAATACCTCATGTTTATTTGTGTCAATGCCAAAGCATGAAGCCAGATAGAAGTATGAGTTGGGACTTGTTGCCAGTGCAGATTGTATACTAGTGACAGGTTCAGCAACTGAACGAAATTCCAAGGTACCAACACAAGTTGAAGCTAACAAAGGAGTGAAGACCATGTGATTCCTTGGCGATATGCAAACAACATCATAAATCTTGGTGTCTAGTCCCTTAAGGAATCGACAGGCAGCCCAACCAGTTCCCAGTAAAACAACTCTTGGCTTTTCACCTGGCTTAGTTGCCTCTAGTCCGGGATACTTGGGATCATTATACTCCGAATCCGACTCCTCAACAATCCTTTCCGCAGATGGAAATTGATGACTTGGGGTTGTCCTTATTCCCCTGCTATAAAAGCTACTATGATTCACCTTTGGAATGCTGGAAAGGTACGAGAAATTGCTAATTCTGGCGTCACGTTCAAGTGAAGGTAAAGAACAATATTTGCGCGTGGATGCTCCCTCAGAAAACATTTCCTTCTCATTTTTATGACCAGCATAGGCAACTCCTGACCTTCTATAACTACTCCTGGCAGTCCTAGTAATCCTTTCTAATGCCATTTTTAGAGACTAGTAAGTACTCTCTGAACCCTAAAAAAACAGTATCAAATTTTCGCTTGCTCAACCTGTGGAATTGAACAGTAGACAAGAAATGATCAACGAGAATTTCAGACAGTATATATATATATATATATATATATACCACCTCCAAAAATTGTGGAGAGGTTCTGACACTAGGCAGGACAAATTCAGATCTCCTCCGTTCTAAACAAAGCAAGTTTATAATGTACGACAACGATTGCTTCCAAGACTAATTGATAAGAAAACAAAACCCAACATAGCTTTGGACCTTTGGTCATCAGTTGATGGCAGAAACAAAGAGAAAGCTCTTGTAAATTTAGCAGCTAACAAAAAGATAAAAAGACAGTAGCTTTTTATTTGTACATTGCCAAAACACATAATAATCGACAAACCCTCTTGCTACTGTAGTGATTATTATGTCAAATTTAGAATCTCAGCCATCACAATCATCAAATCTTTAATGAATGAAGTTAGGCTCAATTAACACAAAAGCTCTCAGCTTTATGTGAAAAGGTTTATATGAAAACCAGAAAATGTTAAACCCAGAACAAAAGAAAACACCCAGATCGTATTATACTAACCCAAAACAAAGAAACAGACAATGCACACAAATAAACAGATACACAGAGAATACAAAACCAATGAAAAGCAATGAAACATGAACAGAGAACACCAATAAAGATGTGATCTTTATGAAGATGAAGGGTTTAAGAAGATTTACAAGGTTTATGTTTAGACAGAGCTACGGTGATCTCCAAGATTATGGGAGTAGCTTTTCTCCAATCAAAATGTGAAATGCCAACAGATTGCTGAAGACTTGGTGTTTGCAAAAATATAAAAACTAAATTGGTCAGAGTGGGGAGTCGAAAGGAGCCGACCTTGGGGAGCAAGCAAGTTGGTTTGTTGAGATTTGTAGGTGCTTTTTGATTAAGCAGTGGTCAAAAAAAGTTGGTGATAATAATAATAATAAAAAGCTGTAAGAGAAAATTTACAAAGGGTGTTGGTTCTGTTTGTGTGGGGAGGAGGTAGAACTGTAGAAGCATCAAGCATATGCCTTGGTTGGCATTTTGGTAAATCAGAGGTGTCTGAGATGAGTGGCAAATTGCAGAACGTGAAAGCAGTCTCGTTTTGCGTTTGTTGAATCAGTAAAAGTCACAGGTTCCTGTGTGTATATATAAGACCTGTCTGGCTTCCTAGAACCTAAGCTCTTACCTAAAAGGCTAAAAAACCCTCCTAAAACCCTATTCAGTTGTTTACTAGGCGGCTATCGTTTCATTTCGATCGCAATTATTATGACCAATTATTTCCATTTTTGAGATTCATTGAGCTTGGACCAAGTTTGATCAGAAAATTTAGGCATGGGCTTAATTGTCTGATCCACTGATCCAGGTCGTTTGTGACTTTGTGTCACCATCCTCATGTCTCTTCATCAGCTACGTTGAGTTAGTTTTCGAGAATCGTCATACTTGAGAAAGGAGACTTTTGCTTTCGTATGTTTGGTTTGATTTGGCTAGCTCCAATTACGTATATTAACAACACATGCATCACGAATGAAACGATATCGAAATTCTCTATAGGACAAGTCTAAAGTTGCAATTCTAATTGACAAGAGGAAGAATAACTAATTAGAAATTAGGAAGAATTAGGACAATACAATAGTCATGAAGCAGCTATATATGAACATTCTCTAATAACCATATATATTCCATCATGCTTAAATTATGTAAGCAACTAGCTTGATCGATCAGCAACTCAGCAAGCAGCTCATACATAGTCATTTTTAGTTTTAAGTAGGTGAATGTGAAGCTCTTTTGTTTTTGTGATGATCAGCAGGTGTTGCTTGAGATTTGGAGGAGAAGGCACGATTAAGAATAGCAGCCAACCGGACTCCACCTTGAGCAATCCTCTTCTCCACAATAGGTAGCCGAGGGAGGAAGTAATCCTCTACAGAAATTGATAACATCATGATTTGATGAGTTCTCATTCAATCAAACTATGCAAATTAAGTACCAATGAATTAATTAATGGGTTGAAATCAGAAGTCATGTGTGTGTACATGCAAATGTACGTCTTTGCGTGCGTATATACCTGTAAGAGTATCACCGGACTCGACGCCCTTGTAGCCCCATTTGCAAGCTATGTTTATACTTTCTGTAGCATACCTACATTTACCATTAATTAACAAGGTACGCTCGTATTAGCATAGGATAGAAATTGAAAATGCAGATGTACGTAATACTATAGATGATCACAAAAATCTAGAAAATATGATTTGGATATATACAATTTACAGAGAGAGACAGAGAGAGAGAGAGCTTACTTGTTTATACATGAACTGATATCATCACAATGTCCCCATGATGTAATATCATCAGACCAGACTCCCTGTTACGTATAAATTAATTAGCAATCTAACTAATGAGTAACACTCTTTAATTTAGGAATACGAACAATGTGTTAATCTGGTACTTAGTTGATAGAAACTTACATCTGTGACATTTCTCTGTATGTCTTGCAGGAGGAGTTCCATGTCCTTGTCATAATAATCATGCAGAGCTTGAAGTATAATCTCCCGATCCCATACCTACATGATCAATTTGAGTTCTTATCATCATATAATTTACTTTTATATTAAGTTAGTAGTAGCTAAATGATCAACTACTATTTGATTCAATTGATTGTTTATCTCAGAAGAATAAGTGACTCCTTACATGGTGGAGATTGGATTTATGCCTGTACCAACGCAAGTCTATTGTGTTTCCTCCTTCATCTGTCGTGAATCCGACATGCATTGGCTGTAAAAAAACGTTAACGTACGTACCAGAAGATCATCATCATCATGAACGCAACAACTTAATTAGTTCTTGAAATCCTTTAATAAAATTATTGTACTCCAAACAGCTGCAAATTCATGTATATATGTTATACATACCTGATGGAGATCACCCATAAAGTGTGACAAGAAAAGCAAGGCCTCGGTCATATTATCTGCAAAATTTTCAGGAAACCAGGTTGAGTGATGTTGTAGTACAATACAAGAAATCTAGTCATTGATGAATCTTCAAGCAACACCATCAATATATTAAAATGCAATTAAGTTGGTTAAATAGCTTATTCCTTACATCGACGGTCAGATGTTCCTTCTGCGTAGTGTGAAAGCTGAGATGTGAAATTCTGGACTGCACCAGCAACACACATGTTCTTGTTTCCATGTTGATCATGGCAATCTCCTGTTAAAGCATACCCCAACTGAAATTAATTACTGCAATTTTCCAATAATTCTCGATTATAAGCAGTTCTAATTAGGCTTACTCGAGTATTCGAAGTTGCAAGCATTATCAGGTGTGTCAATGAAGTGAAGAGGGCTAGTCCACCGGTATCTGTACCAGTGCCTGATCTGGTCAGGCCACACACACAGAGCTGATAAATCGCCATTGACGTTGTGAGGCAGTAAATTTTCAACTGCTTCTGCAGCTTCAGGATCTAGAAGTGCCTGCATACGCAGTTGTAGTTTTATCGATAATTAATCAGGATTTTCTCCAACCAAAATAAAAGAACGTGTAAGATTTTGAGTTTGTAACTTCTTGTTTGTTACACTCGTACACTATAGGGACTATTGGACATGAGTCTGAAATTTACTACTCTACACGTTTTAACCAGCTAGTTGAGCAACCACAATGCAAAAGAAGGAAGACACAGGACAAGACCAAATCCGCAGAAAGAACGGAATTGACATTACCTGTGCAATCCGGCACGTCATAATGTGACCCTCTTTGCTCCATCCCTGAGCTCTCGGAATCAAAATGCAAACAAAAGCAAGCAACAGAAGAAACCCAAGATAATAGTTGGCCAATCTGCCAAAGCCTCTATAAGTATCCATCAGAAGAGAAATTTCTCTATGCAATAAAAGGATAAATGACACTATACATATTATTTATAGGCCTTTGGCAGGACTTAGTTACGTCAATTTACAAGTCACCAAAGGTTGTCAATGAGTACAAGTTTCATCTAACCATTATTATTTGTACCCCAAAAGTTGACTTTTAACACAAGCAAGGTGGGTTAATGGGGTATCTTCCAGCATAAATGGAGCATCACCACCATATGAGGAATACATTACAGTAAGCAGATGACTTAAACATGAGGAGCCTGGATAGCTTGATAGCTCAAAAAGTCAAGAGCTTATAACTTATAAGCAATAAATGGCAAGGCCAATTGTGTGTTCTTCTGGAGATGCAAAGCATCACCATCCTGATCTTTTCTACTAGAAGAACTTCTTCATGCTTCAGAAACTTTTGGTTCAGAAGAGAAGATATGATTGAGGGCAGCAGCCAATCGAACCCCACTTTGAGCTAGGCGCTTCTCCACGACAGGCAGCCGAGAAAGAAAGTAATCATCTAAAAACAAAGCACGTGATTTAAAACAATTACTCGATCTGTAATTAGAATATACAGAGCATCACAGAATATGCTGCATGTCCATGTGATGTGATCAAGTAAAATGCCCAGAATATGCAGTATTAGGTTATCACTGATGTATTAAAAACCATTCTTTTTTCTTAGATGGGAAGTCATGATTATTGAGTTAGGGTTCGATATCATCTTATTTTTAAAATTTGGCCAGAAAAAAGAAGAACGAGATTACCATTCAGAGTGCTTCCTGGAGTGGCATTCCTGTAAGCAAACTTGCAGGCCAAACGAATGCTTTCAGAAGCATACCTGCACAACAAAAAGTAAGTTATACTGTCTTTAGGCATGCTCTATTTCTACTACATTTAATGCATTAATTCATTTTCTACAAGACAAATAATTAACTAATATAATGCATTAATCTATAAGAGCCACATCGGTGTTCACTCTGTCATCTATGATAAGACATCCAAATAAATGGAGCCAGGTTTAAAATGCATGTTTTGAGGATTAAAATCCTCCAGACTATTCACAACTTTCAAATTAATAGCTCAAGTCTACTTGAATCCTCTAGACTCATCACAACTTTCAACAGCTACTAATTATAGACTTGGTGCTGAGATCAAAATCAAGTAAAATATGTATGCACCCAATATCCATAAAGTAGATCTTGGAAAGCTAAAAGACCAAGTATTACAATATTAGGATTATTAGGCCGATAAGCATATCAAGAACATCATGCTACTAGCAGAACAAGCATCTAAAAGACAGGCATTATGCTACACATAAACTGGTACCAAGCCTTAAATGAACTAAACGGAGGATGTACATACTCATTTGGACAAACTGTACTCCGATTATTTGCACAAATCTGCCATGCTGACATGTCATTGAACCAAGCATCCTATGGATTGGAAAAATAAAAAAATGTAAGAATCACAAGTATATTAACCTCTGTAAGGACCAAAGCTAAGAAAAAAATAACTTCATAAAAAAGTTAGAAACAGCATCAAGAGACGAACTACACACCGTGATATTTCTCCGAATGGCCTCTATCATGAGATCAAGATCCTTCCTGTAGATTGTCTTTACGGCAGATTCAATTATCATATTATCCCACACCTAGAACAAAAATATTCTTTTAGAGAACTTAACTTTCTGCTAACACCAAAAAATATGTAAGACAAACCTATAATATCTGGTCGTTGCTTTGCAGTTCACACAAAACATTCTAATATCAGAAAGAAAGACCAGGAACTATAGAACTATAAAGGGAAGAGTCCATGACGATAGGCTGATAATTTATATGTTCTTTAATTCACAGTTGCACCACAATGCTGATAAGTAAGGGAAGTTTGACTTACATGGTGAAGATTTGTCTTCCTGTGATACCAACGGACTATTATCGTGTTCCCCCCTAGGTCTCCAGTGAAACCGACATGTAAGGGCTATCAACACCAAGCATGATGTTCAGGGCATAATTGAAAATCACTCTCTCTTCTAAATCAAGCCTAAATTTTAGAACTTCTAAACACAGAGATAGTATCTGATTGACTCATTGCATGGTTGCTTCTCTTATAGATGGTTAAGGTTTGAAGAACAAGTATGAAGAACAGACCTGATGGATATCCCCCATAAAGTGAGACAAGAAAAGAAGTGCCTCTGTTAAGTTGTCTGTCACATAAAAACAAAAAGATTTTGGATATAAGGGAATTATAATATTTCAGAACAGGCAGGAGTCATATCCAAGATATATAGGTGCTTACATTTCGATTTTGAGATGGAATCCTGATAAGTCAACAGTTGCATTGTATAGTTGTAAATTGCGGCAGTTACACATCTACCTTTATGTCCAGCGGAGTCATGGCAGTCTCCTATTATATCAAAATGAATCAAAATAAGAGAAAAAAGCTTGGAAATGTAGATGCTTAATTAACATATACACCAAATTCGACCGGAAGGCACAAGTTACTGAACTAATGCGTATTTACCAAATAGAAAGTCTCAATCATCTAACCTAATAAGAGAAACATTCAATAAATGTAACAGACGATACATCAACCATTTCAAAACTAGCTACTTACTGCTGTAATTGTAGTTACAGAGAAAATCCGGTGTGTCAACATAGTGCAAAGCACTACTCCATCGATAATGAAAGCGAATCTCATCAGGCCAGGAGCAAACTGCAGCAAGATCACCTCCAGCAGATTCTGGTAGCAATTCCCTCACTGCAGCTAAAGTATCTTCACTAAGAAATCCCTGGAGAAAACTTTCAGTATCTCATCAGAACTTCACAGCAACAATATAGGCACAGATATGTCTACAGTCTACACAACCTCCATTTCTTCCTTTACTTCATCCACTGACCTCTCAAACACATTTTGCTCCAACTATATATTAATGTAATTTCTACTGCCCAATTACAAAACCAATCATATTATTCACTATTTTCAGCACCCCACATCAAAATTTTCTATATTGTATACAAATACTAAAGCAAGATCACATTTTGAAAGCAGTATCATAGAAAACCAAGAACACCCAGTACTTAAAACATGAAGAGATAAATGAAGATGAGTTCTTTAGTAGTGTAGAAACTCACTGACCTCTGCTATCTTGCAAACTGTATAGTGGCCTTCTTTGCCCCAGCCCAGAATTCCAGGCACCAATACAAGAAACCCTATAACACTTCCAGTCCACCACACCCCAAACAAACCCATATGTCTCTAAAGATTATCTTTTCGGGTTTCGATATCAAAGACTCCTGTTCTGAAATAGCTTCTTGTCTTTCAAGGATGCTTGCAGAAGTGGAAGACCAAAGTCCCAGTGATCTGATCCAGACACGACATGTCGTTACTCTCTGTTTTGAGAAAAGGAAGAAGACGAGAATGCCCTTCTATAGCCTAAGCATCAAGTTTAAGCACGTTGTTTTTCTCTTTGTTATCAAGGAGAATAGAGTAGAGGGCAAAATGCTCCAATTGTACAGCACTTGATTAAGTTTGTAGTTTGTACTAATGGAATTCAGTCTATTCACATTTAGTAAACTCTAGTGGATTATTCTTTTAGGATTGAATGATGATATTTCGGTGCGGTATATTATTAAATTATCATTTGTAATTTGGCGTGTTGAGACTACATGAAACTAGTTAAATCATTTCTATGCATTCAAACTGAAATGTCTCTTCTTTGTTTTCATACTTTGATAAGTATATTGTGCATATTATAGATTGAGTTTGATACTGCTACATTTCACATAAGTTCTCAATTTATGCCTCTCAATCAACTAAAAAAACAAAAAAAAGATCTTCAAGATCAAACCATTCCCAACTGACCCGGATACTGATTTCAGATCCGTTAAAGAGAAATTGTTTTTGTACTTGTACATATTGTGTGATAAAAGACGTCATGCCTGAGCTAATTGATTGAGCTCAAAACAAGAATGCATAAACTCAAGAACAAACGACATGTCGTCTTATCAACGCTATATAACCAATTTACCATCCCTGTCTCTGTCTCTGTCTCTGTCAAAGCTAGTCAGAGTGGAACTGTGGAAGCTGAAAACAGTGAAAAGCAATGAAGGCGGTGGTGGTGACAGCCCCCGGCGGGCCTGAGGTGCTCCAAGTAGAACAAGTAGACGACCCGCAAATCAAAGACGATGAGGTCCTCATCAAAGTCGAGGCCACCGCGCTGAACCGAGCCGACACTTTCCAGAGAAGAGGACTCGACCCGCCTCCTCCGGGTTCCAGTCACTTCCTCGGCCTCGAATGTTCTGGAACCATCGAGGACGTCGGAAGACACGTGTCACGCTGGAAAGTCGGCGATCAGGTAATGGATTCTGATTCAAAACTTGTAATCTTATAAACTCATGAGATTAATTCGGATGATGATTTGGAATGAAGGTGTGTGCTTTACTTAGCGGAGGAGGGTATGCGGAGAAGGTGGCGGTTCCGGCGGGACAGGTTCTTCCTGTTCCTCCGGGAATTTCTCTGAAAGATGCTGCGTGTTTTCCGGAAGTGGCGTGTACTGTTTGGTCTACTGTTTTTATGATGAGCCGGTTGTCTTCCGGCGAAACACTTTTGGTAAAGTTTACTTTACATTTGTTGTGTTAGTGACTTTGTGTTTATGTTGCTGTTATGTTTATATATTGGCATAAAGGAAGTTGTAGATTTCAGGCATGGAATAGTTGAATTGAGTGGATTGGTTTAGGTATTTGGGTATTAAGAGAAGTGAATATTTCAGGTTCATGGGGGTTCAAGTGGAATCGGCACGTTTGCAATTCAAATTGCTAAGTACCAGGGAGTGAGGGTATTTGTTACAGCAGGTAGTGAGGAAAACTTAGCAGCTTGTAAGGAGCTTGGGGCTGATGTAGGTATCAATTACAAGACAGAGGATTTTGTAGCTCGTGTGAAGGAAGCAACCGGTGGCAAAGGTTTGTTCTTTTCATTTACAGTCGATTAATGGTTATTGAGAGCATTAGTATGCACTTTTGTGCTCTTCTGATACTGTTGTGTATGATAAACATACTGGTATGTGCTCTTGTGCAGGTGTTGATGTCATCTTGGATAGCATTGGGCAAGCCTATTTTAAACGTAACCTCGATAGCTTAGCTTTTGATGGGAGGCTTTTTGTCATTGGAACCCTGAGTGGCTCCGTCTCAGAGATAGATCTTCGTGTGGTGCTTTCAAAGCGCCTCACCATCCAGGGTACTCAATTTTTTTACTTAATTTTAGTACTGAAGGCTTTTTGCCTCATACAATGTTATTCCGCAATTTATCATGTATTGGTGAGTATCTGTGATAGTTTATAATGAAATCCGAGTTTTTTAGTTAGAAGGAAAATACTTTGTGCATACTCGTGTGGATCCAACTTGTGATTTTAACTATCATTGTGGCTGTTAATCTGAAGCATTTCCAGAAATTCACTTAGGTAGCCCTCACGTTGTGACCTTCTATGGAGTTTATGTTTCTTAATTAGCTCAGTGTGTTTTCTCCAACTTTGTTTTTTCTGCTCCTTGATGTCGATTACATCTCAGTATTACATGATATCTTGAATATATCTGCTTCCACAACAGTGATCAAGTCTTGAGTTCAGTATTAACACCTCAGTGATAACTCTTCTCGTTTGCAAAGAGCTGCTGCACTTTGTTTGGATGTCTGTAAAAGATTGTTGTTGGGCTTGCAGCGGCTGGTCTGCGATACAGAAGTCCAGAAAACAAAGCAGTGATTGTTAGGGAGGTGGAGGAGAATGTTTGGCCTGCAATTGTGGCTGGCAAGGTGAAAACTGTTATCTGCAAGCGTTTCCCATTATCTGAAGCCGCTGAGGCACACCAGCTAATGGAAACTGGCCAACATATTGGAAAGATACTGCTTTTTCCATGATGCTTTTTCACCTGATGCACCCAGGTTCCATGTTTGGGGTTGATGCGAATGTGGTTTAGCTATGTTTATGCTGTTACTCTTAATATATCGGACAGTTTGTAATTTCGTGCTTTATTTTCACCCCAGACCTGTGACACTGTTTCATCTCAGTAATTCAGTATGTAACGATAGTAGTACTAAACTTTTGTGTTCTCGTCTATTGTTAGAATGCTAGATTAATGTTACTAGTCTCTTCCCTAGTCAAGTGCCAAACAAAGATTGATGTATCATATTTTGATCATCATTTTGCTAATCTGAAGCACCATATATATCTGAACTATCATTGCACCAAAAGACCATAATATTCTCTCAATATTTCAATCCTTAGAAGTAACTATGAAACAGTACAGTTGACAATGTAATGGAGTTGAGGTTGAGGACTGAAAATGAAGATGGTATTATGACGTCTTAATAGTGGAGTCATGATCTCAAAGGGTAATCATTTGATCATTTGATCTATCATTCCACACACGTAGTTTGTTTTCACTACAAAGCCCCCGCTTAAGAACAGACACATTTCACAGTTGAATCTGAAAGTCGATGAAGGCCGTAGTCATAACCGTCCTAGGTGGACCAGAGGTCCTCCAGGTACAAGAAGTAGAAGCCCCAGAGCTCAAAGACGACGAGATTCTCATCAAAGTCGAGGCGGCGGCGCTGAACAAACTCGACGCTTTTCAGAGGCAAGGAGTGTTTGCACCACCTCAAGGTGCTAGTCCATACCCTGGTCTCGAATGCTCTGGAACAATCGAGGCCGTCGGAGGACACGTTTCACGCTAAAAAGTCGGCGATCAGGTAGCTTGGGTGGCTTTAGCAGTTTAGAACTATAGATGTAATCAGTTGCAAATGTCGGCAGCTTTGTAGCAGAGTCAAAGATTGCTGTAACCTTTGGCCATGGCTACGGATTTTGTTTTCATCAGAGTTGGAGCTATAGTTTGCTTCATTGATTCCTTGTAATTAGAGTAGTGTAGGAAATCAGTTACAATCTAAGTTTTATAAGTTGTTATAATCTAGAATGACCCTTTGTTATGTTCAATCAGGGAAATGAGATATGAACTTATTTTCTTAGTAGTGTAGGTTTGTGCTCTACTTAGTGGAGGAGGGTACGCCGAGAAAGTGGCTGTTCCAGCAGGACAGGTCCTTTCGGTTCCACCTGGTATTTCTGTAAAGGAGGCTGCGAGCTTTCCGGAGGTCGCCTGCACCGTTTGGTCTTTATGATTAGCCTGCTATCTTCCGGTGAAAAGCTTTTGGTAACTTAACTCCCCTTACTGTACTTTTCAGAAAACAAAAAATTCCTTATTGTAATGTGGTGTATAATCGTCACATTGCAACTGCTGTTCCTTGTTTCAAGCATCTGCTGTTGCCTTTTTCTTTGTCTCTGATCAGTCTGATGCATAGCTTTATGTGCACTTAACACTGTTGAAAAGTTTAGATTCATGGTGGCTCTAGCGGAATTGGTACATTTGCGATTCAGATGGCCAAATACTGGGGAGCTAGGGTGTTTATCACAGCCGGCATGTCATACTATTTCAGTATTTCACATATGGCACGAAACTATAAATCATGTTTTTCTGAAAGGAACTATATATCGTGTTAATGTAAATCGATATTGGATCCATAGCTAGTGAGGAAAAGTTGTCAGCCTGTAAGGATCTTGGGGCCGATGTATGTATCAATTACAAGACAGAGGATTTTCTTGCACGAGTGAAGGAAGAAACAGATGGCAAAGGTTTCTTCTATTTAGTAACACACCCCATTAGCATTAGTCAAGAAGGATTGATTGCTATACTTTTATGAACTCTTCTCAGTTGTAATATGTCATTTGGCAGGAGTTGATGTCATTTTGGACAGCATTGGGCAATCTTATTTTCAACGAAACCTTGAGAGCTTAGATTTTGATGGGAGGCTCTTTCTCATTGGGACAATGAGTGGCTCTGTCACAGAATTAGATCTTCGTGTGGTGCTTTCAAAGCGCCTTACCATCCAAGGTACTGCAGTTTTCATTTGATAGACTTCTATTACGACATGCCTTCTGGCTCCAAAGATGGTTTTTTTTTTTGTGCATTTTCGTGATCGATGCTTCTAACCTTCGTTTGCAAAGAGTTGCTGCACTTTGTTTATGATCTGCACCGTATTATATGTGTATGCTGCGGCTGGTTTGCGAGTCAGAAGTCCAGAAAACAAAGCAGCAATTATTAGGGAGGTGGAAGACAATGTGTGGCCTGCAATTGTGGATGGCAAGGTGAAACCGGTGATGTACAAGCATTTCCCATTGACTGAAGCCGCAGAGGCTCACCGGTTATTGGACAGTAGCCAGCATATTGGAAAGATGCTACTTTTCCCATGACGACCTGATTGTTCGGTTGTGTTAAGTGAACAACATGCTTAAATCACATGAATTAAAGGTTCATGTGCTTTAGTCATGTGTATGCACAACCATGCTACCACTGTGCTCTTTGTATTCTAGGATCAACTTTCTCATTCGGTTGTTGGTGATTTAGCTCTCCTTAACCTCCCATGGATTCATGTAAACTTTAGTCTTCTTAGTAATGTATACTGAACTGATGTCTAGTTATCAGAGTACATATGTGACATGCCAAACAAAAACGGTAAGGGGCTTACGATTAGATCAGGAGATTCAGGAGCACAAATCATAAGGGCTATCAGCATCAGATCCAAAATTTGAAGACTAGAATTATTCTATTGCACCTAGAAAGTATCTTTTTCACTCACTTTGGTGTGAGACTATAACTCAGTTGCTGCAAAGGGCATGAACGGCTAAACTCTTTAACACACCAGGACACGGATCACTGAAGGTTTCTGTGGAAATGGTAATCGAACATCCTTCTTTGCCAAGGCAAGCCTGCGAGTTTATGTAGAAACAATGTTTTAACGCACGCTAATTCAAAGCTTTCACCAATAAAACATGCACAAATTCCACATTATAATAGGAAGAAGCAAAGTTTCCTCTTACCTGCTCAACGATTGTTACGACATCAGCATGGCAAGTTCCCAGAGTAAAACTGGCACCACAGCTTCCTTTAGGAGTTCCATAGCTAGCAAAGTTAATTGCAGTAATTTGCCATCCTTGGTCACAGGTCAGTTGAACTTCAGACTTTTGAGACATGAATTCAGAGTTTGATTTCCAGGAATTGACAGGTGGAGGATCAGTGTCTGATACATATGCACAAATTTCTTGGCCAGTTCGTATCCTCACAGAAATCTTTGAAGGGTCACCCCCAAGCTCTTCATGGAGAACTAGGAGATTCTCTCCATCATGTACCCAAGTACGAGGAATATGGTACCTAAACATCATAATAGCCTCATTCTCATCAGCTAAAATCCATATGCAAAAGGCACACAGTGCAGTTCAAATAATAGAAATATGCAAAGCATATGTCCAATCTTACAGAGTTTGAGCTGGTTTGCCACAGTTCTTTAGACATTTATTTGCATCATAAGCTCCCCTGTAGTCACAGCCACTACTACTGTTGCAACCAGCAGACGGTGAGAGATAGGTGGACCAATATCTCCCTATGCCCTGCCCATTAACCCAGGCCTGCCCCTTTCCCATGCTAGCAAGATCTAATGACAAAGGACCCTTTCCTTCGGGAGCAATAAATGAAACCTGAGAATGAGGAAAGAACATCAATTCTTTCAACAGAGAAAAAGAAAGATAACATCAATTATTCTTTATTCCTCTTTGTATCTTTTTTCGTTTCAATCAATTTTCGTAAGCGGATGTTGGTCATCTCTACGCTTACCCAAAAAAAAAAGCATGTGAAAGAAAGATCACCGAACCAAGCATCCATGAAAATTGTTACCTTGTACCATATCAAAGTCTGACTAACTGGTGGAATTTTTCCTGTAGTCCATAGTGAACTATTTGCAAGACTTATGTTATCCAATCCAAGGTATTCCCCTTCCAGCCCTACCTGAAAATAAGGAAATATCAAGTAGATAATGTGATACCAATCATACCATATTTATAGCATAAATCGAAAATTATATAAATTTTCGGAGGAAGAGGGGAAGGATTTTGAAACTTAATGGATCTCATATAAACTGTTACCAAAAAATAAAAAATAGATCTCATATAGAAGTTAGCAATTAGAGTTTAACCTGGTAGGTCCATTCATTATCAGAAAGATCAACTTTTCCAGTGTCTAAGTCGCCAATAGCAACAAAGAAAATTCCTGCTCCAGCTATATCGAACCACGGTCCAAAGTTCTGTAATTAATTACACACACAATTAGCAAACCTGGTAGTCTAATACCGAACTTTCTGAATGCTGTCTCAAGAAGCCGTGAGTATGTTAAACAGGATGGTAGTCAATGAATGTTAAAATTTAATATTAGTATGCACCTGTACACCAATCATCATACTCAACATATCAATAGTATTGTTTCCAGGGTTCAGAGCAACCAGCTCATTAAGGATGAAGCTAGCATCTTCATGGTTACCATATCCGAATCCTGAAAGATGTTAATATTGAAGATTCTTAAGTATACAAAGAAGCACAAAAGAAACAATATGTTATTTAAAAGTTCTATTTACTTAAGAACAAAAAAAAATGGTGGCAAGCCAGTCCTTTTTATTCCACTATAATTTGATGGGACGAGTGTGCCTACCAATAGGCTTTTTGTTAACAAAAATTAGAGCGGCGTGTCCCAGGCTCTCAATATTTAAGAAAAGTTCTGTCCCTTGATCAGGTCCAATATTGATACTGCCAATATGGTGAAGCACATCAAATGAGTTGGTAGATTAGTACAACTGACTACATGACTGTATGCTAAGAAAATTTTATGAGTCATTTACCTTATTGAATACCATAAGAAATCACTAGTATCTTTCGTGGTACTAATCTGCTCCAGTAAGCCTGGGCTACTAAATGAACTGTTACCCCAGCTACCAACTTTTTCTTTGTACCATCCCCATGAAGATGGTTCCAGTTTTGTGGTTGCAAAAATAGGATCTCCAACAGTTCTTTGTGAGACAACCTTCAAGGATAACCATGGTTATGACTTATGAGAAAGAGTTTCATAAAAATGGCTAAGACCTTCAGTAGATTTGTTATGTATTGAATGTGCAAGATGACATTGCAGTAGAAACTACAGAATATACCTTGGCGGTGTTGAATATAACATTCTTACAATCTGGAAGGATGCTCACAGACCAAGCTGGAAGGAAATAAACATGTCCATTGAATGTGACATTTGCATCTGAACTACTTCCGTAATTTGCAAGAAACGCTGCACATTTATTGGAATGTTTGTAGTAGATATGCGCCTGACATGGAAAGAAAAATGTAAGTCAGAATGGAATAAGAAAGAAAATCAAGGGAAAAGAACGGTTAAAATCAAACTATAAAATGGACACTGCATTTCAAGACCAGATAGATTATCGAAGTGTCATAATTAATATATTCCGCACCTCTAAATCTACTCCAAGTTGCACTTGAGTTGGATCAGAGCTGATCAGATACTCTTCACAGTGCTTTATTGCCTTGTGTAAATCTCGTAGGTGGCCCCATTTTGGCTGTCTAAGGAAACCTGCATAATATGAAGGCATGCAATTCCTATTAACAAAAGGTCTATTAGCATTTTAAACCCAAGAGCTGGATAGTTTACCATATTCATCTATAGGAGCATCATAATCATAGCTTGTTGCAACCAAAGGGCCTCCAGCTGTTCTTCCAAAGTTAGTCCCACCAAAATACTGCAAGGAACTAAAAGAATTAGAGAAAATATAATGTCAATATGTTTATCAATGCTGCAGCAATGGAAATAGAATCCTGCATAGCTTACCATATAATAGTTTTGAAATGTTCCACCTGCTTCAGAAAACCGTGCAACAGCAAAAGCAAGATCCTCAACAGGTCGATAAGGTATTGGATTGCCAAATCCAAGGAACCTATAGATAAGACATGATCGTCAGTATTGTGTGTTTCTAAAATGATCAGAAAAGCTGGTTCTTTTCATATAGATTGTATACACAAACTACAGCTCGATTAATACCATCCACTGTAATTCTCTGTCCACATTTTTGGTTTGGAAGGAGAATTTGGGGAAAACGAGTTGCAATAAAATCCATTGCATGTGTTTATCTGCAGGTCATTCATGAAAATAATGAAACCTTTGTACATTGACCAAGGAAGAAAATTGGTAATGTAGAGAAGACAAATTGGTAGTTAAAGTTCACTGATCTTGAAACAAAAGACAAACAAAAGATAAGTGGTAATACTGTTTTACGGAAGATTAAGGATAGCACTCACAATTGGATCAGGTGCATCATCTTGCACACACATCACCCATGGTACACTTGTATTGAGACTAACAGCGGTTTCTGCAGCCCATTGGACATATAATTCTCCACCAACTCCATACGAACCTTCAACATTTCCATATTCATTTTCAACCTTGTACACGACATATAAGAAATGAGCATGTAAGAAATTAAAGTTCAAAGCACAGTTCATTTCCCGAAGTGGTAGCTAAACTATAAAAGAATAAGCACCTGAGCAAGGATGATTGGCCCCCCTTGTGATGCGAATAGATGCTCCTCCTTCATCATTTCAACAATTTTTGCAAGAAATTTCTTCATTTCATTCTGTACTCAAATAAAAAAGATCCTTAATTCATAAGGCATGAATAGAAACCACTTGAAACTTGTGCATTTTTTGCGAGAAACTATTTTGACTAACAAGATTACATGTTAGTGATGTTACCAACCTTAAAAGGTGCATTTGTTGTACGGAACTGAATTCCGGGAATAAAGTGTAACCAAATAGGAAAACCCCTGTTGTAAGACAAGAATACTAGAAGAATCAGTAAAATTACTAAAAAATGTGGAGTATAAAATACTATGAAACTGATGCCGATTATCACAGCAAGAACACGAAATAGAAACAAACCCATAGTTCCATTCAGCACAAGCATAAGGGCCAATCCTCAAATGGACTAGAAGGCCAGCTTCTTGCACTGTCTTCACAAATCTCACCAAATCAAACCTGCCTTCAAAGTAGTACTACAGAACCAAAAGAAACTATCCACATTAATAAGAAAGTTTCTAACTTTATTGTCAGCACTGAAGTTTCTAACTTTGCAATAAACTACCAACAACAATGAATGAATAAATTTACATCCAATGCTCAAGCTATGTATACCTGCCCTTTTACAGGTTCATGATAGTTCCAGAAAACATAAGTCTCTATCACGTCAAGTCCTCCTTCCTTGGCCTTACTAATAATCTCTGGCCACACCTGCATTGTACCCCCAAAACAAGCACAATCCCACATTACCTTTATGACTGATCCTCTACCCTAAAAGGTTTCGCAAACTAAACAAATCACAATCATTTAAACAGATTTCAGAATTCAAAATTCACCTCAGGAGTGCTTCTAGGATAATGGATAGAACCCGACTGCAACACCCGCCGCTTCCCATCAATAACCAGAGCTCTATGGTCATATGTCACAGTGGCAGAATTTACTGTTTCAATGAAAAACCCCTCAAAAGTTATGATCACAAACAGAACCAATGCCATCCATATTTTGCTACCCATTATTCAATTTCACCAAAACCACAAAACCCAGAATGCAAAACACATTACATGAATTTAAACAACCAAAAACCCATAGTGTGAAAAGAGACTAACATTGATCCAATCGTTACATAGAGACAAACTCTACAAGTCGAAAGCTTTACTGGGTTTTGTTTGCATGTACTGAAAAGGAACAATGTGCTAGGAGTTAAAGAAGAGTACCTGCATGTTTACGCAGACGAGTTTTACAAAGCTAGTTTTGGAGGGAAGCTCATGCAACTGGGTTTAAGAAACAAACAAAGGTTTTGATGCTTGATGCCAAACAGATAAGAACGAGTGAGACGGGTAAGAGCCAAGTTCAGTAAAGAGGTGAAGATTTTGCTCTATTGTGACTGAGTCAAAAAACCTTGGAAGAGAGCAATTGGGCTTCACCTGGGCGACTAGGCCTAGGCCCCATAGTTCTTCACTAAACAAAACAATTAAAAAAACACTGAAAATCAGTACGTATTTCAGAAAAATAGTGAATTCAGAACTGCTAAGAGTCATCAACGAATTGAAACACTTGTTCTACTATCCGAGCAGTCTGCATCATCAATCTATCATTCTCTTTTATTTGTACCATTTGTATCATTATTTCTCTTAAAAGGAAAAACCGAACATGCAAGGCAATTAAGCATAAGAACGTACATGGTGCGCTCGCCGCTGTCCATCTGTGGTTCTCAGCATAATCGCGGCTGGGACAAAGGGCCGCCACCAGGACCAAAGGCTACCTCCATTAATTAACGAGCTCAAGTCTCTGGCCTGGCCTAAAGGGGCGGCCCCTATCGTATCGATCATTTGTCAATAGTGTCAGGATCGACGAGTATCTCATTATCAAGCCTTCTTTTAAGTAGGTATTATATATGACATCTATTGCATGACGTATTATACAAGCTTTTTCAAGTATCTGAAATCAAAATTGAAACGTTTACCTAGTTGGAGAGAAATGACCAAGTG
Organism: Argentina anserina; assembly: GCF_933775445.1. NCBI lineage: Eukaryota > Viridiplantae > Streptophyta > Magnoliopsida > Rosales > Rosaceae > Argentina > Argentina anserina. The sequence goes on along the minus strand of NC_065874.1, from coordinate 1,865,396 downwards.
TTATCCTGTGGCCGAAAAAATGTGCTAGGGGGAGGGCTCTTACTTTGGAAATTAAACAGAATCCAATCACACGAGAATCTGAGCCTGAGCGAGAGGAAGAGCGACGTGAAGAGAATTTGTAGGGGAGTAAGGTAACCTATAATGTTCTTGTTCAAAAAATTCTCCCTCCCTGGTCAGTTTGTAGTACGACTAGGCTAGTTATTGCGAATGTCTTATACTTCATAGGATCACGGAACGTAAAAGAATGGTAGAAAGTTTGGTGTCTCACTTTTTCTCCCTTGGAAATGGAGAAAGATTCAGTCTTCTAATTTGGTGTCTAACTTTTGTTCCCTTGCAAATGGTAGAAAGTTTCAGTCTTTCCAACCATGATCATTTCTCAGAACATTTTTGTTGCAGATGAAGTTGCTTGTTGAAGTCCCCTGATGGAGAACCAAAAAAAACCTCTGCTTGCAGAGTTTGCAACTTCTTATGCCTGAAAAGTAAATTACTTTTACTTCTATCATATATGAAGGTTGAAGCTTGACTAACTAGCTAACTAGAGTTGATAAAATCAACTGTTTCTTTGTTGGTATCTTACTGCTTCTGATTTTCCTCTCTGACGTGTGAACTACTGCAATTGCCTTAATGATTTTTCTTTATGGTTAAGTTGGCTATCCCTCTGGCTTTATTCAAGAAACTGTTTTAGATAATCCTGATCATATCTAACCTTCCTTATGTTGAAGTGGTGTTAAATATAAAATGGGGTTTAGTGGTTTATCGATCATCTAAATAATTCGTGTGCATTTATTGAATTATTGTTTTCTGCAAGTCTTATCGTCTGTGTATCAATTTATCATTATAGTAACAAGTTGGGACATTGGGAGCAGTATATTGTTAAGGAGGATCCTGTATTTTCGTTTTCGACAAAAGAGCTGTCGGTTTCATATCCGAAGAGACTGAAATATAAAGAAAATCACCGTTTTGGGGGGAAAACTATTTGTTATTTTTAATAAATAACAATGACCCTGCAATTTAGGGTCAACATCTTCATGCTCATTTGTCCACTCACTTACAGTTCCAGTTGACGAACTGCTGATAGTGAAGAATAATTTTGCAAGAAAAATTCCAGGTTCGTTTGTCTCCAAAATGCTTGTGTTCATAAATTTTGATTCAGTCATATATCATCATTTCCATCATTTCAAAGCTTAGCGCCTGAGCTTAAATAGTCGGAACATTTTGGTTGAAGCTGAGGTGTCTGTTGGTCGTCCCATGAGAACCAAAAATAAGCCTCTCCTATTCCAAAAATAAGGTTTTTCAATTTTCTAACTTAATAAAACGTATTCACTTTTCTTTTCACCATGTATGAACTGATCGATGGAGCAGTTAGTTGAGTAGCTAATATTACCGTACTGTTTCTGGCTTTATTCTGTGAACTGTGTAGTAATTGCTTTGATGGGTTCATCTGTGGTTCTGTCTCTTTACCAGCCATAGTGTTTTCTAGATTCATTGTTTCTGAATCATATATATTATCAATGTACTCTATTCCTCATTAAAGTGTGAACAGAAATTCACCAACTGTAATTAAGCAATATGTAGTTGGTGGGTGGGAATACTGACGTTGTTTGTTTTTCATATCTTCTTTCACTATTTAAAATTAATGATTGTTTTTACTGTCCATTTTCATAAGGCGGGCAGCTCTCGTTGTTCTCTAAAGTTCATGGCCGAGTAAACCTGGCATTGGGAGCAGATGTGAAAGAGCGAGTCAAATGAGTTGCAGATGGCAGGTGCGTTACTCTTAGCTGGCTTTAACTTTCGAGTTCATGACAACTTCGAATTCCCCTCCAAAGTCATTAGATTTTCTTAAGTACTCTTTTTCTCTTGTTAATTATAGTCTGGAGGCAGCTCTCTTGAATCCATGCATAGTAGATAAAAGATATAATTATATCCGACTTGAGTTATGAGTTGCATAATAGATTTGAATTGATGACCTGATATGCCTACAGCAATATCTGTTAGCCAGACTCATTCATTAGAGCTCCTCTAGTTTGTAATAACAGAACAGATTGCCTGCACAGTTTTGCTATTTAGCAGATTGAGTTTGTATAAGTTTTACTTTAAACTATTATGACATGAACTGATGTCCGCCCACCCTCATATATTTCCATTGCAGAAACAATTGCACTTGTTTCCAGCGTTTTTGGCTGTCTAACCGTAGCTGTAACTCTGGCATCTCCTTGTTTACGCGTACCCCTTTCAGAAAAATATGATCTCTTCAGGACACGAGAAAAAAATCTTCGTGCTCTATTACTTAAAAGGAATGAGCTGGAACAGAAAAGGAGTAATGTAGATCAGGAATCAAAAGAGAAGGTGGTGCATAAGTTTGTGAAAATATTTGAGTGGTTAGAAAAGACGGAGGAGATTATCAAGGATGCTGCTGCATGGAAGTTTGAGGAGAGTATACATAAGAAGTATTGCTGTGGTCTACCCAACTATAGGTCACAGTATAAAGCTGGAAAACAAATTTCTGAAAAGATTGATCTGTTGGATGAACTAATAACGGAAGGGGAAAAGTTCATTAATTTGCAGGGGTCTGATGTAGTAGGGAAATTGATACGCAGTAGCAAGCTCGTAGGGGAGACAGCAATTTCTACAGTTGAAGAGATAAAGAACTGTGTGTTAGTAGAGGAGGTTAAGACAATACGTGTGTATGGAATGGCTGGTTTAGGCAAGTCGAATGTTGTATCACAAGTTAATGACATGATATTACAGGAGGAAGATGTTGGTGGTAACAGCACAAGAAATGGCCATTTTCATAAAGTTCTATTTGTGACTGTAAACAATCAGCTTGAATCAACTAAAGCATCTATTGAGGATCTGCAGAGGCAAATTGCAGAGAAGCTACAAGTTGATCTTCACAGGGACAATGGAAGTAGTGCAGATGATGTATTGGCAAGTGCCTTGGCCAATTCAAGGTTTTTGATCATTTTGGATGATATGCAGACAGAACTCTCTCTTGAGGCAATCGGTATTCCAACTCCAACCAAGGAGAATCGCTGCAAGGTTATAGTTGTATCCAGATCGCGTCCAATGTGCAGTGACATCCATATTGATAAAAAGTTTGAGATCAAACCTTTATCTGTTGCAGAGGCACAAGAACTGTTTGAAAGTGAAGCTGGCATTAAACTTTCGAAGCTAGGGGATGATACACGAGCCATTGCAGAGAAAATGATAGCCGAATGTGATGGATATCCCATCACAGTTATCTTGCTGGCACAAAACTTGAAAGATTTGATGACCAATAATTCTGATGATGTTGATGAAGCATGGAAGAAAGCTTTGAATGGGCTCAAGGGTTCTCCAGTTCGCTTAGAAAGCATGAATAAGAGGGCATTTACTCGTCTGAAACATAGTTATGACATGTTGAAGAAAGAGTCTCAGCGATGTTTCCTGTATTGTGCATTGTACCCATCTGACCATACAATCGAAAGAAGAGAATTACTGGAGTACTGGTTCTGTGAGGGTTTATTGAATACCAGAAAGAGAGATGGAAGGATAGAAGATATGATACAAGCAAAAGAGATTCTTGATGAGCTTGTAGGAGCTTACCTTCTGGAAACAGTCAATCAAGAAGGGGGCAAAGAAGCCATTAAGATGCGAAGTTTAGCAAAGCAAATGGCAGTCCACTTGACCAAAACAAGCCCTCAGTTTCTCACCAAAGCCGGGGAAGAGCTAAATATGTTTCCATTCCAAGGGGAGTGGCTTCATGATGTTGAGAGAGCCTCTTTGATGAGAAACCAGTTTAAATTTCTTCGGGGGGAACCAAAATGGCCCAAGCTAACCACACTACTTCTCCAGCACAACCCTATAGGTTTATACTTGGATGATAATTTCTTTTGTAGTATGCCTAATATCAACGTTCTTGACCTTTCGTACACTGATATCACTTCCCTTCCAGAGCCATCTTTTTCTAAATTGACAAAATTGAGTGCACTTCTCTTGCATCATTGTCACAACTTGAAAACTCTGCCATCTTTGAAGCAGTCTAGGAAACTCCTTATTCTTGATATTTCTGATAGTCCTGTGGAACAATTACCAGTGGGGATGAATAACATGGCCAAACTTATTCGCCTGAACATGTCGCGCACCAATGTAAAGATATTTCCAGCTAAGTTGGCACCTGCATTAGTAAATCTGGAAGAATTGATAATGATAACTAATGATTCGGGTTTTTCTTGGGGAAAACCCAAAGGAGCACCTATCAGTGAGCTGAGATCCTACCAGAAGTTAGCTATTCTCTATGCCAACTTCCTAAATGTAGAATCATTTGTTGGCTATATCATTCAGCATCTGTGTCCACCCAATTTCAAGTTCGGTGTGGGTGGTTCTTGTGAAGAAAAGTTACCTGAAAACAGCATAGTTTTCAAGGGTAACTTCCTTGTGAATGGAGAACCAGTCTTACTCCCGGAACACACTTCTGAACTGCATGTCATATGCAATGAGGATCTACCTTGCTTGCAGGTTACTTGTCATCTAAAGAATCTGAAAGTCATCAACATTTGTGACTGCAGATGTTTGGTCTATTTATTCACCATTGACATGTTTGGGAATCTTCCAAACCTTGAAACTGTTTCAGTCGAGAAATGTCCAAAGATGGTGAGCTTGATCAAACCAGAAGAATCTGATGATGACATGATCAAACCTCGTCTGAAGCAACTAAAGGTCATCCGTATCTTTGACTGCAAAACTTTGGTCTACTTATTCAACAATGAGATTCTGCACTACTTCCCGGAGCTCGTAGAGATCTCCATCAAACAATGCCAGATGATAGAAGTGGTAATAGAGTCACAAGAGCCAAATGTCTACCCTGCAGTTTTTCCAAAGTTAAAGGAGTTGGTATTGGCTGATCTGCAAGAATTAAAATGCATCTACAAAGGAGAGATGAAGTGGCAATCTCGCGTAAACATTTGGAACTGTCCTGCTTTAAAAGGGCCAATGATAACTTCTATGCCTGCAGAACTGCTTTCCAGACCAAGGTTAGTATTCCACAGATGATTGAGCTATATTCTCCCTTTCAATTTCGTTCAAATTCTTCAACTTTTCCTGCTATATGTATAATCTACAGTTCAAGACAACTTGTTAGACCAGCGTCAAAATTAGTAATCACTAACTCTAATTTTGGTTTTGGCATGAAACCATCATATCAAACAGTGGGAGCAATCAACTTCAAAGGAGTTATAGCTTAGGTATGTTCTATCTCATAATCATTTCTTTTGTAGAAATGTGCTACACTCTTTGCCTTTTGGATTTAAATAAAGAGCACACACGCCATCGCACTCTTGAATGTTCATTTAATTCAGTTAAACCTTTCCTTTGTTATATCAGATCCGAATGAGACTTCACTGCTGGACTCGATAGATATTAATGCCAACGCAGCAGAAGCTCCTGAATCCGTTGGACCCAAATTTCGTAATGCTGCAAAGGGTAATACATTAAGCAACAGAGATATCAATTTCTCTTTTTATTTTCTCTGTGTTTCAGTTTGCTCTTGATGTTATATTTTCTGATAAGCAGTTGGTATTATGCAGGAGGAAGGAATATGAACTAACGATTGAATTCAGAGCACCCCAGTAGCAGCCATGACTGCTCTCTCGTTAGAACTCTTTTTAGTTGCTGTAGCTGTAACGACCCCAAAATTTTGAGCCTAAAAACTCAAAATTTCAAAGTCGTTAAACACCAAACAATCTCGATGAAATCGAAATCATTTAAAATGCCACAGCGGATCATCTCTGAGTTCAAAATACAACTCAGTCAAACCGATTATTACAAACCAAATTATAATTCAACATTATAACAAATGGAAATGTATAATCCTCACAACAACCTCAAAAGATAGTCACACAAAATCCTCACACAAGCTGGAGATAAATAACTTCAAGTCCTCTGAGCGGTCCGTCAATTCCCGCTAATCCACACCTGCAGAGTTATCCACTACACCATCGAATTGGTGCACCGGGATTGTAAACACAAACCCGGTAAGCTTTTACAGCTCGTATGAGTAAAATGAAAATATATAACTCGCATATCAATATATACGAAAATCCACAAATCAAACAAATATAAATGCACTCATGAGTCAGTGGACGGCCCATCTGGTTGTCCCAAAGAAAAAGAAGCGCTCATGAGGAATTAAGTAACCCTTCTGGTTACCCAAATGCATTTATAATACGGGTACCAAGAACGCTGGTACACATCTGTTACCCCTCTCGTAATACACCGCTGATATTGGATAGCCAACCGCTACCCAACATCCAAAACAATCTGAGTACCCATGAGCAGATAACCACCCGTTACCTCACATGCAGTACTAAGGCAGACAGACTAGAGCTCTAACTGTATCGTAACTTTCGCCCGGCCAAAGGCTAGGTTCCGACTTGCCAAACACGTACAATAATCTCACATCATATTGTACCAATCACGTCCGAAGACAAATCAACATTTTAACAATCTCAATGTTAAAAATCACGTACAATAATCTCACATCATATTGTACCAAAAATCATGTCCGAAGACAAATCAACATTTTAACAATCTCAATGTTAAAATCACGTACAATAATCTCACATCATATTGTACCAAAAATCATGTCCGAAGAGAAATCAACATTTTAACAAACTCAATGTTAAAATCACGTACAATAATCTCACATCATATTGTACAAATCAAAATCACATGCTCGATATTTAAATCTCGTCATCGAAATGACATAAATCACGATAAAATCATAACAGTATATTATATAGCAAACTATATATATATTTGTACATATTTACCATTTATACAATATATATATAATCCATTATATCGTATACATGTCATATTTCATAAACACGTCCGAAGACAAAAACTCGTCCGAAGACAAAACTCGTCCGAAGACAAAACATTTTAACAAACTCATGTTAAAACCACGTACAATAATCACACCTCATATTGTACAAAAATCACATCACATGCTCAACATTTAATTCTCATCATTCGAAATGACCAATTTCAATGAATTCATAACAGTATATAATATAGCAAACTATATATATATGTACTTATTACCATTTATACGATATATACGTAATCCACTATATTGTATACGTGTCGTAATTCAATATTAAAAACTCTTGCAAAAATCTTGGAATCACCGCAAGGGTAGATTCGTAAATAAGTGAGATTTTACTCACCTTCTTTCCTGCGTGCAACTTCCACGACCCTGAAAGTAATTTCCTCACTCGTTTCGTCAGTCACCTAATAGCACGATAAATGCTTAGAAAATGATACTTAAAATATCAGGTAACGAGTTCAGCACAGCTAAGTGTTGTTCATAAAACATTGTTCACGGGAACACTGTTCATGTTACTAATCACTGTTTTCTACAAACCACTGTTCACAGTTACTGTTTTACCAAAACACTGTTCACAGTTACTGTTTACCATGTCACTGTTCAAATTACTGTTACAGTTTACTATTCACAGTTACTGTTACAGACCACTATTCACGGTACTATTCACAGTTACTATTCATGCGGCGTTACTGTTCACCGACCGCCACCAATCATCACCAAATTTCACCACCACAACCTAAACAACATTTCCAACAACTTCCTAGTTGACACAAAGTTCTAAATCCGAGCCTAAACAGTCCAAACACCGAAGAACATATATTCGGCACTATTCACAAACCCTAGAAATTGAAATTTTGATTCGGGTACTTACACTTCGATTTGGCTCGATTCCTTTTGTGGGAATGTTGCTGGGACTGAGACAAGCAAAACCTCCCAAGAATCTCGAGCCATGGTGGCCGGAGGAGGCGGCGGCGCCACAGCAGTAACTTCCGGCGGTTCCTAAACCGTGTGTGGTTGTCGCCGGAGTGCAAGGCATAGCCCAAAAGATGGAGCTCGTCGAGCCCGTCAGTTTGATAGGTGGCACGACACGAGGCGACGTCGGATGGTGGAGAAATCGGCCGGAGAAGTTTTTTTGGGTCGGGTGAACAGTACCGAGCTCGGGTGAACAGTAACCCGAGCTGATGATTAGAAAAGTCTGATTTTTAATCTCCTTTCCTTCCTTTTATACTATTTCTAAAATCGGAAACGAACTTCCGACGTTAATAACTTTCGCGTCCGACGTCCGATTCGAACGTGTGACGTGTCCACGAACTCGTATCGATGAGCTCTACGACTTTCGTGAAGGAAGTTTTCGCAACCGAGCGACGGAATAAAAGTTGATCTATACGTTGCGGTAACGTTACGTTTTCTAATTAAACGATCTGAGAACGTTTCCGTTTTCGTTTCGAAATGTCGCAAACCTCCAATTTTCGTCTTGAATTAATTTCACAAGTTTAACACTTTGAAAATACTCGATATTTAGTTTCTAAAAATTCGGGTTATTACAGTAGCAAACTACCAATAATACGTACTTGCAAGACTGAACTCTCTATGAGCCGGTGGAATTTTGGAAGTATACTATTTGCTCTCATATATTGGTTTGTATGAATAAGTGTAATGTAAAATGATTTTCTCAAAGTTCATGGAGTATTGAGCATATTACTTTTTTTCTGACTTAAGAGTGACGTTATATTCAAATATCTGTAACGTTTTTTATACAGTTTATAAGAGCTAACTTATCAGACAAAATTGTACAATATAATAAGTTGTTCAAATGATCATGTCAATCACTCAATCATGGATTAGCCAAAGTCCGACATCATGAAGAGATCGATAAATTTACCGTGAACTATACTGAAATAAAAGTTAATTTTTATCACACTAATGTGAGAGTAGTATGTATTATAGTGTAATGACTACACTAACCCCTATTAAAAGAAAATAATTGCTATGAGTTTGCACGTAGGATTTGAGAATATCCCATATAGTATGAAGTTTTGTACAAAATATGAACACGAATATGTTCTAATCAGAATACATTCTTAATATGTTCATATATTCTAAAGCATATATATATATATATATATATTAATCTTGTAAAGCATAGTTTTTTTAGAGATGTTACTTCATCTAAGAAAAGCGTGCCACAAAAGATTTTTACGAGTTTGTGTGGATTACAAAATACCATACTGTATGAATATTTGTACAAATACCATATTGTATGGTGCTTTGTACAAAATACGAGTACATGTACAAAGCCAGCCAATTATTCAAAACAATACAAAGCCAGTCAATGGCAGCTTAGTAACTCAAATCAGTCAAATTGAATTGAGATTTTGGGTTGGTAGGTTCCGATTCATTCACTCGTTTACAGCGACTCGGTGAGTCTCTTCTGCGTTCTCTTTTCTTTCCTTGTTCGTATAAATTGCAATCGACACTTTAAAACAACTCTCTGAGTTTTCTGTATGCTGTAGTTCATGTATGCTTAGTCGTCCTTTCGATCAGTTTTGGGTTTTTATGGATTAACTGGTTTCATGAGTGATTAATTTGAGATAAGAATTATCATGGGTGTGTGCAAGAACTGGTTTTTAACACGCCCTCTTTCATATTTTTGATAAGGGTATCTGTAGTTATGAGAAAGTTTCAACCTTGATGTCTGATTTTATTGGTGCATTCGTATAAATCAATTGCAGGGTGAGAACTTAGAGAGTGAGTGAGAGACATAACAAGGTTAAAGTGTATCCTAATCTGTAGTTAGCTGAATTTTTAGCAAGTTGAATTTGAAAGCTAAGAACCAGAACAATTGAAACCTATTATGAACAAGTGTAACTCGCTGGACGATGTATGAATACTGCAACTGTCTTTTTGAGTTGTTGCTCCTTTAGATGCCAACCGTGACTGTTTAATTAGTACCTTCGGCTGAAGTTAGCCTTGTAGAGTTTGAAGCTCACTTCACATTTTCTTGGCAGATTCCAACCTTATCTTATATTTTGCAGCTGAATAATGGATTTTAGTACAATGGATCGTGGACAGTTGACCCTGGTAGGATCGGCTGGTTGTGTGATGCTCACGATGCATTTCACAGTCCAGTTATTGTCGCAGCATCTCTTTTACTGGAAGACCCCAAAGGAACAGAAAGCCATAATAATTATCATTCTTATGGCTCCATTATATGCAATTGACTCATTTGTGGGTTTATTGGATATTCAAGGAAGCAAATCATTTTTCACTCTCTTAGACTCGGTTAAGGAGTGTTACGAGGCTCTGGTTAGTGGTTCCAGCTTAACTATGAGTTTAGTCATTATTCTCTTATGGGTTGTCAATTACTTTACATTTTCCTACTTTCAGGTGATTGCCAAGTTCTTGGCTCTAATGTATAGTTACTTGAACATATCTATAAGCAAAGGTATTGTGCCAGATGAAATCAAAGGAAGGGAAATCCACCACTCTTTTCCAATGACTCTTTTTCAGGTATGGTCATAGCTTGTGCTCTGTCCATTTCCTAGTTTCGATGAATTTGTATGCATATGACATTTTGTCATGTTGGCTTTGGCTTATTTTTCTAAAATAAAGATCCAGATCTTATGTTTATTGGTGAACTCTTTTGCCAAGCCAATACGTTGAACATGTTGGTCCTGGCTCCTGATAACACACACTGCGGAATATATATAATAAGCTTCTCCTTGTAGTTTAAAATTACTTAATATAATTTTTTGCGTCAATAAAATGCAGCCACACACAGTTCGGCTAAACCACCAGACCCTGAAGCTACTCAACTATTGGACTTGGCAGTTTGTTGTCATCCGCCCAGTTGTTTCTGTTTTGATGATAACACTACAACTACTTGGAGTTTATCCCAGTTGGTTGAGCTGGACCTTCACTATCATTCTTAATGTCTCTGTTTCATTGGCATTGTACTCTCTGGTTGTGTTTTACCATGTGTTTGCGAAGGAACTAGAACCACATAAACCGCTTGCAAAGTTCATGTGCATCAAGGGAATCGTTTTCTTCTGTTTTTGGCAGGTACAATTGATCAATCTCTTCAATTCTATTACATTATGATTTATATACGCTTGCTGACAAGGATCTATAATAAGATTATCCTATATAGACACCTAAGATATGTGTCCTCTCTGTATTGGCTTGAAGTGATTGGTTTACTCTTTTGGACTTGAAGCTCGTTTAACTTGTTTTGAGCTGCGATCCTATTTTTGACAGAATCACGATTGCAATAAATTTACTGCAATTAAAATTTTGATTTGATTTTGTGATCTTAACTTGGGGTATCAATTCCATGTTGAGAGTGTGGATATTTAAACACCATTTTAGTCTTTGATAACTCTTGATAGAGTGAATATTGACTTAATTAACTGGATTTAGTCGACACAATTCAGTGAACAAGTGTTGGCTCAATGAGCTGGTTCGAAGTGCAGAACTGCTGCTTAGATATTCTTTTGAAATTACTCATCTCCTACCAAGTAGTGACTTATTATGAAATGATACTTTTCTTTAACAAATTGCAGGGAGTGGTCCTTAAGATATTAGCTGCTATCGGCATAATTCGGTCTCATCATTTCTGGTTGGATGTGGAGCACATTAATGAAGCTATTCAGAATGTCTTGATATGTCTCGAGATGGTTGTCTTCTCTGTTCTCCAGCAATATGCATACCATGTCGCACCTTACAGTGGAGATGTCGAAACAAAGATGAGATTAAACGAGAAACACGAATGATTTGAATCTTTGTGTACTATCTGCAACCTCTCCACAATATATATAAATGTCGTCAAACTAACAACATTCATATTTAGTCAACTATATATATATATGTGTCTTTGCCTCCAAACTCAGATGTTAGGTTTGAGACTGGAACTTCGAAATGAGTCAATTCACATTTCTATATTCCTTTACTCCCTTCCCAACCATCTCTTCATTATACTGGAAAGCATTTCGTTCAATAAACCACTTACTGGGGTTGAAACCTGGATTTCGTATAGGTACCGAGTCACTTGTACTATCTTTGCGGACTTCTAATGATAAATGCCCCTGCAGTGTTTTGTAATCTCCCGCAACAAGAGAGAGCTAGCGGTCATCGAAGCTCCGTATAAACTAAGTTACTAAGAAGAATATTTGGCTGCTTTAAAAAAAAATAAAGAGAAGACTATTGACTGTAATATGTTGTCACACTCGTACACAATAATATATCCTTGACTTGATGATCTAGAGATCCCAAAAACCATAGGCACCCTCATAGTCTTGTAGAACAAAAACATGGGTGATGATGCTGCCCCCCATAAATCGATTTTGCCTGTCACTGCAGCCGTAATGGCAGTTGGTTCAGTTGGGTTTATGTTCTATCACCTTACTGCTAAGGTTTGGACGAAAGGGCTCATAAAAAAGAGAAGCTCTCGCTTCAGCGTGACCTAATTGAGTAAGAACTTATGTTCATCAATTCTTCTTTGCTTTTGCTTTGATCTTTGATGGCATAATATTTCAATATTTTCTTGCAATTCCATTTATTGTCACTTCTTTGTTATAGATGAATCGTTCTGATACTCTGATTTTGTGGTTTTTGGTTAATTTGAAGGGAGTAAAGGAATATAGTCACTTCACATAGGAATTTTGTGGTTTTTGGTCAATTCACATTTCTATATTGTCACTTCGAAATAGTTATTTTGTGTTTCTGCAGCTATCAAGCATCACATTGGGTAGGTATAATCTTTCATAATAACTGATCTTTTCTCGAGTTGTGCTTTAGTTTTGTAGACTATAATCTTGTGAGTTACCAGTGGCGGATCCATAATTCACAACTCGGGTGGACTTAAATTTTTTTCCTCAACGACCAAAGTGATAGTAATTTGTAACGCATAAAAATATTTAACTATAATGTATTAGATGTATACATTGTTGACGTGGAAATAACAATCTATTCATAATTAGTTTAGTCGATTGTAAAGATAAATTTTTGGAATTAATCAAAAAGCTTAATCAAAATTAATGCCTAATGAAAATAAAATAGATTAATTACATGTTGAAGAAATCAAAGAAGATTGAAAGTAAATAGAAAAATAGACACAAAAATTTGTATTTGTTGGGATTTGATCTTTGAGTAGGCTTGATATTAACAAAACTTCAAAACCAAACATACAAAACTACATCACATGAACATATGACATATACTTAGTTAATTATTTCCCAAATCCTTAGAAGGACTTGAGTCTCCCCACAAACCCCCTAGATCCGCGCTTGTGAGTTACTGTCATATGATGAAAATAAGAATTATAATGAGTCGATTCCGAATCAGAGTTAGGAAGAATAATGATGTATTCATAAATCAAATCATTCCATTTAATCATAGTGTGATCTATTGATCTATTCATTGTGCTTATTGTCGTTACATACAGTATAAGCATGCATGATAGATGCGTGAAAAGGGGATTTGTTGAAGGGCCTGGCTTCATATGTAAAAATTTCCACCAGCTATTTAAATTACCAAATAGCAAATTTCTGTCATTCGTAGTTGTGCGGTCCTGAAGTTTGTAAGCAAATAGATGATGACTTTTATTAGGCTTTTGGTGTTTGCAGGCCTGAGGCCGATAAGAAGTGGTGAAATAACATGTTAATCTATGAAGTTCAAAACTTCAATCTGCAACAAGAACATTTGTCTACTTGTGATTTTCATATATGTGACTTTTGCATAATTTCTCTATTATATTTGACTGGAACCCAAATTATTTATTAAATTTAGAATTTTAACTGTGTTCATTCAAATATAAAAACAATCGTATTGAATCTTCTTTATAACTTTTTTAAGCTCGTAAAGTAATGTCCAAAGTTTAGAAAAGTTGGGTATCATGTTATGTTCAAGTATGAGTAATATTTCTCTTAAAAAAAATACTACAGGTAATATTTTGCATTTCTATTTAGCTTACTAGCAACCCATTTCTTTAAAGAATTGCGTCTAAAGAGATATTACAACCGTGATATATAAAAACTACATCAAATTGAAAGGAATCTAACGACAATACTTTTAACTATTTTAGATGCTTGCATGATTTTCATCGATGAAATATAAACACATCTGACTCGATTTTAGATAGATTAGGCATTCCAAAGGGGGAAATGAGCAACTTAGATAGAGAACAACTATGAAACCAAGGGGCATTGTTACAAAGACGCCATTCACTATTTCAGTTTGCCGAAAGGAAATATTCCCTTCGTCTTTCTAGACATTTTCTTCCCTTTGTAACCCAAAAACCAAATCACGTTGAATATAAGGGTCGGCAATGGGCCGGGCAGGGCCCATTATCACTTGGCTCGGGCCTGACCGAGCTTACTAATAAAAGCGAGGCCACAGGCTACCCATGGGCCCAGGCCTTATTGGCTTTTCCGGGCCAGGCTGGGCTGGGCTTTTTGAACGAGATGTGCCCATTATTTTTATGTATAATGTATATTTTTTATAAAAAAATAAAGGAAAAAAATAGGATATGGTAATTATTTAACAAAATATAATACAAAAATAAGAAATATAACAAAATAATTTAAATAATTAATATATACATCAAATTAATACATATAAAATTATTAATTTTAAAAATAAATGGGTTTTGGGTGGTCTTTTAATCAGGTTTTTTAGAGTCGGGCCAAGATTTTAAACCCTCCGCCTCTATCCAACCTTTATACCCATAGAACCGGGCTTTGACTGAACTTTGACTGGACCGAGCCGGGCCTTGGACCGGACCGGGCTTTGGACCGAGCTACCCACGGGTCGGCTGGTGGGCCAAATGATGACCCTGAGTCGAATAGCACCGAACAGAGCGACAGACGACGGCCGTTCACACGCGTGGACGCGACGCGCCAGAAGGAAGAAAAGAACCAAAAGCACAAAAAAGAAGACTTTAAATTTGACGCGTGTGTTTATTGGAGATGTCATCCTCCTCTTCCGAAGTCCAAATAACACAGCCAACCCAAGAAAGCAACGATTCCCCACTTGCCTCATTTTTCTCTGTTTCACAAAACCAAGAAAGAAAGACAGAACCTTGTTCCTCTCGGAACACAAACACAAACACCCGTTTGGAAAGCTTTGGATATTCCGCAGCAACATGAACCAAAAGGCTAACGTTTCTAAAGAGCTTAATGCCAAGCACAGAAAGGTCTTCTTTTTCTCTCTTTTCTTTCACTTTCATCACTTCCATGTAATCTCATGTTGTGCATATGAGTTTGTATCCGGAGTTGCAAAGGTTGCAGCTTTGCTTTGTATCCAATCTGGGTTTTGTTTTTGCTCGTTTTTGGAGCTAGGCATCATTGGTAAGTGTTTTGGGATTATGGGGTTGGCTTCAAACTCTTACCATGTATGTCAACTATGGTGTTCCAGTTTGGCTAACGCACACCCTTTGGTCTTCATGACGAAACTTTTTCGGTTTGGTTGTAGCTAAAAGATTGTTCTTTGTGATTGTGGACTGTGTGGTTTAATATTTACTTTCCATTTGTATTGCTTTGCTGTTTTGGCTGAACTCAACTGGGTTTTCATTGAAATTGTAGGCTAATTTGGTCTTCAACTAGAAATCATGGATTCTTTGCAAATTAATCTAATGTTCAGACTGGAGCATTGGAGTTGGAGTATTAGAGTCCAGAAATTTTTGATAGTCGAGGTGTCTCATATGATCAGTATAATTGTTAGTTGACATTGTTGACAGAGCTGCACTACCTAATATTGTTCATCTTGCGCTTCATTCAGTTATTTCTTTGAAATTAAATTATTCAATAATAATTCTGAACAAAAGTAGGTACAAGGTGTTATATTTCGTGAACTACTCATGCTGCAAGCCTTGGTTAGTCAAGGTCCACAATGAGTTGTCAATTATTGAGAAGATACTAATAACAAAACTTGTTTTGATCCAATACACAAACTATAGCTGTCTAATATTTAGATGATTCATCCCTTTTTTTTTAATTGGCTAAACACGTAAGCATTACTAGTCATTGTTTAGATTAAACTAAGCAAGTGATCATTGGACAAGTTGTTTAGTTGGAGTTGGGGTTGCGGTCAGGGTTATTTGGGCTTACACTCATCATTCTTCTTCCCCTTCTATATTTGCTATTCTACTTTTGATCCTAGTTTGCTGTTGCTGTGTTTCTCATTCTTCATATTTATTTTTTCCATTGGATGTAGATACTGGAAGGTCTTCTTAAACTACCAGAGAACAGAGAATGTGCAGACTGCAAAGCCATGTATGTATACTAGATTCGTAGCAACTGTAATCTTTCTGAAGGAGAACAAATATAAGAATTTGAATCAAAATAAATTTAGGGGAAGCGAGAGAGAACTAACATAACTAGATTGCTTGTTGCTGCACACCCTATCGATTTTAGGGCTTGTTTCATTGGTGGATTATTTTGTCGTGCGCCTCACTGTTCTAGTAGATTTGTAAAGGTGTGCTTTGCCATCTTCTGTGCAGAGCTCCAAGATGGGCAAGCATCAATCTAGGGATCTTTATATGCATGCAGTGTTCTGGGGCGCATAGAAGTCTTGGGGTACACATATCAAAGGTGTCATACAATTATCTCTCTCTCTCTCACACACACACACACACACACACACACACACACATATATATTTGCATATCCATATTACTTCTAAGTGATTTTTCCTCATGCTGTGTTATATACTGTGTATAATTATTGTGATTTTGATCATGATGCAGGTGAGATCTGCCACTTTGGACACATGGCTTCCAGAGCAGATTGCATTTATACAATGTAAGTATGAATGCTATTCTATTGGCTTCTTTTCAGCCTGATGGAAGTCGAGGTTAATATTGTTGTACATGTACTGAAGAGTTGTTTTGGTTCCTTGTTGCTGCTAGCCATGGGAAATGAGAAATCAAACAGTTACTGGGAAGCAGAGTTGCCTCCTAATTATGACAGAGTTGGAATTGAAAATTTCATCCGTGCAAAGTATGACTTCACTGGTTTTTGGTTTACTCTATGGTATTTTGTGTTTTCCGAAACTTGTTATTCATTATGGTTCATATTCTGGGCTTAGGTGTTTGGGTGCTCATGTTATCCATTAGGTATGAATTGAAAAAGTGGGTTCCCAGGGATGGGAAACTAAGATCACCTCCCAGGGTGACGGATCAGAAAACTTCTGTTTCTGGGGTAAGACCTGAAATTAGAAGTAGGCATGGCGATGTCAAAGATATTGAACGATCTTATGAGCAGAAAGGTGCCCTTCCACCTGCTAGAATAAACAGCGCACCTCAGCAGGTACATAATATTGTACATTTTCCCAGCTCTCATTGAGATCACACAGGGCTTCTTTCTCATAGTATGTCTTGATTTATGCGTCTTGATGGGCAGGTCAGTGATGATTTTAAACCGAAATATAATGAGAAGAAACCACAGGAAGCATGTCAAGAACCACGAGAACTGCTCAAGAAATCAGAACCAGTAGCTCCAAAAGCTGAACCAGAAAGTCAGGGGGTCAGTGCTACTCCATTTTCTGTACCAGTTAAAGTGGATTATGCCACTGATTTGTTCAATTTGCTCTCCATGGATGACTCAGCAGGAAGCGACTCCATGACATCCGCCAATAACATCACATTGGCTAGCATACATGGTATGTTCATTCAAGCAACTGGTGCCTTATTGACTTTGTCTTCCTAAAACAAAGATCTTCAGTCCAGTAGAGCTTAGTGAAATTGACCTTGAACCTCCTTAACCTGCAGCTACTGAAACAAAATTGGCGGACAAAAAAAACAATTATGCACCAAAATCATCTGAAAGCAAGGTGCAATCAAAATATGGTATTGAGGATTTATTCACAGATTCACCATCAGTCACTCAAACCGGTTCAGTGAAACCTCAGACTAATGTGAAGAATGACATTATAAACTCATTTGAGAAGGTATAGGCTGCAAATTTTTGGTTCCTATGTTTTTTTTCTTCTTTTTCGTTTTCTGGTCAGGCTGCAGATTAAGTTGATGTATACAGCATGTCAACATTAACATATTTCATGTCCTCTAACCAATGTAAAAGTGGATTTCGTGCAGTCAAGTATGGTTTCTCCGTTCTCTATGCATCAACAGCAGCAAGCAATGCTCTGCCAACAACAGTCATTACTAATGAATACAGCAAATTTTGGCGGATCCCCTGCCTTTCCAAGTTTACAACCTACCTCCCAAGCTATTCACTTGCCCACAAAAAATGGGCGAAGCATTAGCCAACAAGTTCCTGGCAACATGGCGCCTCCTAATCAACAATATTATAGTCAGGTGGTACTCCTGAAAGAGCTTTCTTACAACTAGCTAGTGTTTTCTGTTTAATTTCTTACTTTGTGCTGTTTTCTTGTGCCAGATTGGGAACGGCTATCACGCACGTCCAATAGGCAATGCAGTTTCTTACTCACCATCGAGGTACACTTTATTAAAAGTAGCTGGTGTGCATGTTTGAGAGAGAAGTATTTATCTTTTCATAAGACCTGAGTTGATCAATGATTCTTTTTGTATGAGATGCTTCATGGAAATAAAAGCAAAGGACATCAATCTGTTGTCATCATTTCTATTGCAGCATGTATACAATGAGGCCAGTAGCTCCAATCAATGGTGTCAGAAGCACCAGCGCAAGCGGAGCACCCCCGAAGCCTTGTGTCACTCCAACTCCTTCCGGAAGGGACTTTGATTTTTCATCCTTAACTCAAGGATTGTTCAGTAAACGATGACAAGTTAATCTCTTGTGGGCGAAATAAACCAGACATGGGATCCCATCATTTTACTGTTGATTGATTCCTTATTCATAGAATCACAGTTGATCCCTAAATCTTTATTCATTAAGTTGGTGAACAGAAAAGCAGGCCTGTCTCAATAAATTTAACGTTCAAATTGCTTAGCCTCGACTTCTATTGCAGTATTGCTTGTTACGTGTTACGAGTGCCAGGCAGCGCCATGGCTATCCAAGGTGCCAAGCCATATCAAAGCCCCGTATTCCTAATGGAGACTACTTAGCTAGACTTATTCCAGACCCAGTGTCAGATATTTGGGTTAATCTCACTAGGGTATAGTAAGGTTGAGAATATTCTGATGCAACTTTGAAGATTCATTCCAGTAATGCCGGATTTACAAATGGCAAACACCAATGAAATGGACGGTGCTCAACTGTAACGACTTAGATAATTGAAGAAAGTACCAAAAAGGCAAAAACCGTTATCTGGTCATCATAGTACCAATCGTCCAATCCCAGTATGGTCTTATATGTCGACTTTTCCAACTGACCACCGCCCAAGATCGGTTTGGATATTAAGGAGAAGAAGATTTGCACATCTGCAACCAATGGTAAGATAATAATACTCTTCTACTTGATTGGTAAACAAACCTAATGGATTTTGTTGTTTGCTTAACAAGAATACCTACTGACAAGTTTGATAGTGGAGTATTCTCCAATGAGACTGACCGATGATCCGCGGATTCCACAAAAGTGTATTAGCTTAGTAATTAAGCAGTCGAAACCATCTTTCTCAAATGGTCTTTTATATGTATCGATGTATGTACGTAGCATCATCCTTAATTACTTTCATTTTCTTATTGCTATTGTTTTTTGTGACCCATGTAATGTTGCACTTTTTCTAGATAAAGAAGTGTGAAAAAAAGACCCGAAGCACTACGCGTTCAGGTATCTACTTGGAATATACAATAAGAAATATCATATCGATATTAACTTAACTTTGGGTCCATACCTTATCCATTATATATGTTTCTATCTATTACGTTCATGTAGTTGGGAGTTGGATGAGGTTTAGTTTCAACCAAGAGAAAAAGATGAGATCTAGCTAGTTGATGTACAATTCAGTATTGCATACCCTGAGTGATGAATTTAACAATTTGGGGGAATCGTGTAATATTGTAATTGAAAGAAGATGCGAACTCAAGTAAGCTCTCGATCATACCGATCAGTTTAGACGAAATTCAAGTGAGAACAAAAATAAGCACATATCTAACTTGATCTAAAGGATATATTGAAAGTAATAAGCATTTGATCGATATAAATGAAGAATCGATGATATCTATGGTGTGAGGTTCAGTTTCTCCTCTGCTTAGACTAAGTCCTTAATTGGATGATAATATATGATTCACTCTTTATGTATAGTTCATATCTAAAAGATACAAAGATTGATGAATTTTTATACGTAATCTATGACATTGTGCGTGTATATCGTGTGTCTATTATATATATATATATATATATATATATATATATATATATATATATATTGTTTTGCAGATCGTGACAAATCCAGGTTTAGGCACACAACTAACCAGAAGCTGCAAATAGCTTCACCTAAAACTAAAGCACCATTAATACCCATCTCTATCTGATTCTCTATGTATGCAAACGTTATATAACAGCTCTACCTAGGTTTGTAATTTGTAAACTATCCAACTGCCGTCATATCTAATATTTCGATAGTCTTGATGAACTAGAAATTGCCGTTTGTGTATGCGACTAGCTATCTATAGACATTAGTCCCATTTATGAATCTAAACTCCATATCCAGTGATAGAGCGTTTTGTTAAAACGTCTATAATAAACCCTGTAAAACATCATCGTTAGTATAGAATAAGCAGAGATCGTTCTTTCCGGGGAATTGAAGGGAACTCTAAACTTTTAGTGTTAACAAATAATGGGGGGTTTGAGATTGATTATTAACTACTAAAATAAAACCTAAATTACTATTTACATGATCGACTTCTCTTTAACAAACTTAAACCAAATTTACCATTACACCACATAATTACAAGTTCGAACCTATCATGCATTCTAATTCGACCAATTACATACTTTTTAGACACCAATACAATTAGAGCCTTAGGGGATCATCTAATCATGCAAGATTTCAATTAACATTTAGATTGACTTAGGGCCTAATCTAAATTTGCATGCAATCGAATTCAATAACACTTAGAGTAGAAATCAAACAAGATTACATTTAAGCACCAAATCTTTGTTGGAGACATGTTTCATGTGTGGCGTCACCCACCATGGTTTCACATGCAAATTTCCAGAATTTTTACCACTTTTAATCAACACAAACCGAACCTACTTAGGGCATGATTCGATTTGTGTCAATATGGTTGATGAATCTAGCACTCAAACACAATCTTATGGATTGCATCCAACCACTAAATTCATATGCACATATCTGAAAATTATCTAAAAATATGAGAAAGATGATTAGAACACAACAATAGAAATACAAACTCATTAATTATAAGAACATAGATTTGACATAGTCTCAAAAAAATATCAAATACAACTGAAATTTAAAACAAATACAAAACCAATATTTCCACATAAACAACAACTTACAAATCTTCATAGACAAATAATTGTAGATTAACACAAATAGACGAAGCCATGGAGATGAGTTGCGAGAATCACACGTTGTAGGAACCTTGGAGGTGTGTCTTCAATGGTGAAACTCGGTGGAGATGATGATGGTTTTGGGGTGGACGGCTTGGCTAATTTGTGAGGGAAGTTTATGGTGGTGTTTTGGTAGAGTTTTGGCTCTTGAATACTAATGAGAAATGATCATATTTGAGAGGTGAAGCCATGTATATATAGAGGAAAGATGGAGGGTTTGAAATTGCTTCTTTCTTCCTATAAACATGTCATGCTTTAATCCCTAAAACATGGAAAGTTTTATTCCCTAAAACATGGAAAGTTTTATTCCCTAAAACATGTCATGCTTTAAATCCTAAAACATACAATGTTTTATTTCCTAAAACATGCCATGTTTTATGCCTTTAATGATCATCTTCTATTTAATTGTTGCATGACTTGGCTCTATCTTTTTTTCTTTAATTACCTCTTCAATCCAATCTGAAAATAAGAAAATAAAATCATAAGTAAGAGATAATTAGTTTCAAAACCTAACAAGAATTCCTAGTCAAACTAGGACTCTGAACCAATTATGTGTTTTTAACTCATGTAAGCACAAAAATGCATCCAATACCGCTCACGACTCTTACTACGACTCAATGACTCAATAGTACAACAATAAGGGTTAAGCAAAGTACAAATTGAGGTAAAAACATGTTAAGAACGTCGCACAAAATGCTCATATCATCCAGCTTCCCTTAGATTACATTTATTAACCCAAAAAAATTACATTTTCTTTTCTTTTTTAATTATCCCTTGGTTCCTGGATGGTCGGTTTGCTCTAGAAGCAGCTAACCTAACCATGCATGGATTAACCCTATCTCTTCCAACATTAAACGACAGATTTACCCTTAATTTATAAGTCTAAGCTAATTTCTGCATCCAATATGGGAGCTAGTTAGCATCAGTTCTTTTCTATACCAGAACTATAAGATCGATTGCCTTAACAGAACGTGGACAGGTAGTTTGCTGTCACTGTTTTAAGTATTAAATAGGCCAAAACCCTAATCGCGTGGCGTAACTAGACATCTTATCCATACATGCACTCATAGATTTGTGCCACCTAATGAACTATATATATGTTCGTTCTGCAACCTAATCATCATTTCCTAGGACTCTTTCAATTAAGTTCTTAGGTTTTGGTATGTCTTCCCTGTTACTCTCCGATCCTAACTAAATTTAATGTTTTAATTAATTTGATGTGGAGATTTTCTAGTACGTTCTAAGTACTGTATTCGTTGCATGGGGTTCAAATTGAGAATATGAAATATACGGAACTGTAAATTCATACTGTGATGGTGATTATGCAGCTAGCTCTGCACGTACACTGTAGTAATAATCTAGTTTTTATAGAGGAGAGAGGTAAAATATAGATTGGCTTAGCATAAAAATTGCAAGCAATTATAAAGTTTGGCTAGCTAGCCGGCCAGTTAGGGCATCTCAATGTTGTGCACATTCCATATTTCCATAGTTATTTGACTAATTATTCAAAACATTGGTGCTTGAGAGAGCCAAGTACTTTGTTCTCTTCGATTTAACAGACCATGGAAATGTCATGATCATTGTTTACAAAACAAAAGACAGCGAGGGTCGATCGAAAGCAATGTTTTCGTTGATCAATTGAAGTACGTTACAATCTTAAGTAGCAGCATGTTGCAATCCACTAGTACGTACTGTCTTATTTTTCAAACTAATTACATTACAGTCAAATATATAGGTGGGATTTGTTTTAAAATTTTAGTCGACATAATTCTCTGTTAGTTAACGTCGTGCACCAGGCATATATATCAATTAGAAGAGAGCACAAGGTACCAGTAAATCACATTAGAATGCGTTCTAATACAAGTATACAACCATTAAACCATTCGAGCGACATAAGGAAAGTGTATGCATGGATGGCTATTTCACAGTTTCGCTCATCAGATAAAGGCAATATTAGGTACCATTTTGTCCGATTAATGGCCATGCTACAGATTGCTACTACTCGATCTACTTTTTTTTTTTGGATTTTGAGGAAATTCGTTTATTGAGGTAAATTGAGAGCCTCTGTACGTATGCATCGACGTCTACGGTCTACCAATTATAAATACAGACATACAGTATCGAATTCTATTGCAGTACTGTTTGATCACATTGTGTCCTTATAGTAATTAAGGTCAATCTAAGTTATGAAAGCCTAAGTATTTCGTTATTATGGATCGACATATGTCTGTATCAATCTTGACAAAAATAACCGGAAGAAGAATCGCTCAAGGTTGTCAGCTACAGTCCATATATATAACTGCAGTCATTTTCCAATTAAGTGCAGATTAATTTATAATGGTCCACAATGGCGATATATAGCTACTGCTCACATCACACTCTGAAAGAGACCAAAGGCAAAGCTGGATGAATTAGTAAGACACCTACATTTGGATTGATACTCTGATAGCTATCACTTAATAATCAGTCTGCTACCTCAAAATGCTCAAATTGATCATATATGTTCTCAAATCTTTTGGCGAAAGTGGACTGCGTGCATATTCATTTTTGTAAGTGAGTCATTTTGCATAACTAAATAAACTAATATCTCCATGTACAAACGTTTGGAAAATGTAATGTAAGTAACATTATGGTACGTAGATATGAAACGTCAAAGAAGTGATAAAAGAACCTGCTTCGTCAATCGTGATTGACATATATAATTCTACGAACATTAGGTATACTTGTTTCATGTATGTGCATGTGAGAAGGAACTGAAATATTGAATATATATACTCGTCTTTAAATATTGAATATATATACTGAATTTTAAGGCTAACTCCATCTGTAATGGAATGATCTCATCAGTGAATGACAAACATGGTTTACTTAATTAGGGAATCATAATTTAGATTGTTAATTTGATGTCAATGTGTATTTTTCTACGCTAACTTCGCCACCAAGGAAGAAAAGGATCGAGAATCTCGCTCACACTATCGTGCTGTTCCACCGGTGAGATATACACGCAGCTAGCTCTGTCTCTGTCATTTGTTTAAAATTATTATCTTCTTAAAATCTCAGAAGAAGTAAAACGAAGCAAGCTATTCTAGCTAGTTTTCTCTGTAAATAAGAAATGGGCCGGGGGAGATCGAGTAGGTCCGGTAGAATACCATGCCAAAACGATGGTCGGCTAGAACGATCAGGTGGAAACTTGCGTTGCGCATGAACACGTGGTAGGCCACCGCAGCTGGTGGTGGAGGCTGACTGGCTGCGAAGCTCGTTCATTACATCCATAGAAACCTGCTCGAATTCTAGCTTTATTTCCGGTTCTGATATTAGACCTTTTCTCTGTCACCTAAAGCCGGTCTTGTTTCTCGTTTTCTTAATTTGAATCCCCACTGTTCTTAAAAAAAATCCCCACAAAATTAACTAACATTGAATTGACACTTTTCTGGTTACATATAATAATCATGGCATGTGCCATGGCGAAAATGATAGACTAATCTACAATACTCTCTATGCAAATGCATGCAATTCGTCAATCGTACGTCATCACTATACGTATATACAACTAATTAGATATATTAAAGGATATATAAGACGGATAACTACGACATGTAGAAACTTGATCAGCTTTAGAGTAATTTTTTCGGGACCTAGCCACCTAGGAGAAGACACGATCAGCATCCTTTACTCTCAACTTCTGGACATGAATGTTATGGTAATACGGTGTAGCGTCTAAAAGTTTATCCGTTGTTTGTTATGCGACTTCGATCATAGTCAACCACAAACTCTTTACGTCGATTACTAGGGTATTGTTTTGGCTTCGGATAATGCGGTTTTTTTACCACCAATTAAAAGTTCAATCACTTGTGACTCTTTCATTCAACAATTTACGATTCGAGTGAGAGAAAATTAGAAATCATAAAAGACGGATGTACGTGTATGCTTTACAACATCATATTAGTAGTAAACAATATTTAGCGTGTAATATGGAAATTAGACTGCTACATCTCTTGTTATTTCAGTACGTAGCATTTAATCATCACTTGCGAAATTGCCATGAATTGTGTCCATCTTAGAGTCTTCGATTTGAGAGGAGACTCCAGGCTTGTTCATCTTTTTAATTATGGTTTGATTTATTGATTATCACTTTTCTTCGAAATAATCATTATGAAAGTTGATACGTGGGCCAATTCGAGGATATTCGTCCTTCAACAACTAGGCCCCTCATGCCAATGGTTCACACTCACCAAATCACCTCCGTCGATTCATCCTCATAT
This sequence comes from Argentina anserina, assembly GCF_933775445.1. Classification (NCBI taxonomy): domain Eukaryota; kingdom Viridiplantae; phylum Streptophyta; class Magnoliopsida; order Rosales; family Rosaceae; genus Argentina; species Argentina anserina. The sequence continues at coordinate 1,839,813 of NC_065874.1, read as the reverse complement.
AAATCCAACGGTCCACATCCCCTCCCAAAACGCGTCCTTGATCTCCCTCTCCTATATATACGCCCATGCATTTTCCATCTGTAAATTCCACACCACACTTACCTAGCTCTCTCCAGCTCCCACTTGAAGAACAGTCTCAACCTTCAAACAAGAACCTGAAAATACAATAATGGCGTGGTTGGTGTCGTTGAGGATTCTTTTGATTTCGAGCGGCGTTGTGGCTTTGGCTTTGGCCATGAAGCTCTACGTTCCCTTGGTGTTTGAGTTCGCCATGTCAAACCTTCCTCTGATGTGGAACTCATGCAAATCCTTGCTCCGCCCGCCGTATCTCTACGTCGTCATCAACGCCATCATCATCACCATTGCTGCCTCCTCAATGTTCCACCACGATCGGCCTCAGGCAAAGCTTCCTTCCCCGGAGTCTGAATCAACCCCGCCGTCGATTGTCTACCAACACAGAGAAGATCATGATGTGGCGCCGCCAGTGGTGTACAAGCATATACAAGAGGATGTGGCGCCACTGGTGGTGTCGTACGAGCACAGAGAAGAGGACATGGCGGCGCCACCGGTTGTGTACGACCACACAGAGGCGGCTGTGGTTAAAGAGGTGACGTCTGTTGTACTAGTCAACAACCTTGAAGAGCCTGTGGCTCAAGTTGATCTAGATCTTGAGGACGAGGGGGTCTCGAAAGCGACGTGGACGATGCCAAAGAATGCTACTAAGTTTGATGATATTGTTCTGTCGGCGGAGAAGCCTCTAGTCTCTACCAGATTTAGTCACCGGAAACCGGCTAGATTCACCCCTGAAGGTACTTATTTTGGATAAACTTCCCCTCATTTCCATGATTCCGAAGTTTAAAACTGAAGAATACGACTAGTCACTAGGTCAGGTGAGCCTTAGAATTATCATCTTGTCCGTTACAACGACCTTCTTTGTTTTTAGAAACACGTTTGAAGTAAGTACAAAACAAACTAGTATTCAAAATTGGCGTATACAGTCCACTGCAGTGTTGTAAATGACTGAATTATCCTCGGACAAAAAGCAAAAGATGCAGCTAGCGTGTTAGGGTTAAACCCGTTCTTTTCATAGTGAACTTACCGGGAAATTTTGTTTCAGGTGGGAGGCCGTTACGAGTGTCCAAGGCGCCCAAAAGGCACGACACGCTGGAGAACACATGGAAAACGATAACGGAGGGCCGTCCGATTCCGCTGAGCCGGCACATGAGGAAGAGCGACCCGTTTGATCATCCTGGCCGGGGAGGAGGATTCAACGTTGACGTTGAGGTGGACGACGAGACGTCAGCTGCAGTGCACAAGTCAAAGACGTTTAAGGACCTGACGAACCAGCAGAAGGTGATGACGCTGGCAGCTGTGAGTTCGTCGTCGCCGGCAGGGATTAAGCTGAGGAAAGAGCCGTCGCTGAGTCAGGACGAGTTGAACCGGCGAGTCGAGGCGTTTATACACAAGTTCAATGAAGACATGAGGTTGCAGAGACAAGAGTCGCTGAATCAGTTCATGGAGATGATAAACCGTGGAAGCCATTAGTCAAGTTCCATATTTATAGTGGGTACATATATATATGCACCAAATTTGATTTTCTAATTTAGGTACAGGTAGTGAATTTTTCAATTTTCATTGAAATTTAAGTTTTTCACAGAAAAGAGAAAAAAAAAAAGAAGAAGAAGAAGAAGGGGTTAAGGCTTAGGTTGTAGATACAAAATTACAACTAGCTAGCCGGTAGTTAAGATTTTTGGATTGGTTTTTGAGTCAAAGTTCGTTTCGGTTATGATCACAGAAAAGAAAATACATGTCAGCCTGTAATGTACATGAAGAAATTATATTTACTGCCTTGCTGATTGTAATTTATCGTACAATCAATTGATATTTATCGTACAAGTTTGTTGTATATCTCCTTTCACCCTTCATGTGAAGGTTTTGTGTTTACATCTGCAAAAATTGTCCAAGGATGAGTAGGATTTTTGATAGAGGAAAGTGTGACAAATAAATAAAGCTGAATATATATACTTCAATAGTTTAGGAATCTGGTCTGCGTACATCATTCAGTTTATATACAGACCGCAGTTTACAAAACTGTCTGGGATTTGTGATCCAGATGGCACCGTTGTTAATCAAAAGTTGCGTTGCGGATCACTCTATACCTCGAAGCAAACCTAAAGTTAAGGCAAGGGCTAACTTTCCAAGTAATAAGAACTTGCATAATAACAATAGAGGTGGAGCACAACTCTGAACTTGGCGGAGAGCATGAGTGCATTATGAACACATGATTGTAACCTTTGTTCTTAAAAGGGATACGGTACTCAGAGAAAAACGACTGGAGGCAGCGGATCGAGAGGGTCCTAAAGGTTAGGAATACACCGGAGAGGGTTTCTCGGATTCAAGAACAGATGCAGGCACAAGAAGATAGCCAAACAGGGCCATGTAACCTGGCCAACCTTCATGTGCTTTGGAGGTTCTATGGTGCACCTGTGTCGTGCCCGCTTGGTTCGAATGGCTCTAATCCAACCCTGCGGCTATGCGATTCAGATGAATGTGGTCTGTGTTCGGTTCTAATATACATTGGGAATGTTAAGGTTAGAAAGGCAGTGATATTGTGCAAAGTGGTTCCAGGGAGGATTGACCTGACTAGCTCAGAGAAAGAATATGATACGTTAAGTGGGTTTAATTCAAGGTTCAATCGTAAGGCTCAGGTTATACATGTGAGAAATAGCAGTGCTCTTCTACCTATTTATGCAGTCATTTACAAAATCAAACACAGAAGTGAGGCTTCAGGTTTCTTGCATAATAATATTTAGGGAGTGTTATTCCCATAATTTTCACTTTCATTTAGCACACATCCCAGCATCCAAATATGCTTCTTAAACAATGAAAACAACAGTAGAATCAGTAGAGATCTAGTTCTTGTTATATGTAATTCTTGTCAACCTCTTTGAAAATGAGACAAACGAGAAATCACGTTTTTTTTTCCACAGTACTACACGGTTACATGAAAGTGTGCTGAAAACTAGAGCTATTTGCTTCAAATATACAGGTACAGGTTACAATAAAGGGGCCAAAAAGAAATCTGAATACAAAATGGCTCAGATATGTAATTGCATCAAAACCTAAATAAATCACCCTTTTCTTAGCCTCTTTATTCTCTCAAGCGCACCAAGGGGGCTCTCACCGTCCTTGTTTCCGCCCTCATCATCTTCAATATCCTTTCTCTTGTTAGCCAAATCCCCGAAAACAGCAGCAGGGACCTCTTTTTGTGCAATTTCAACATTCGCCTCGTCTTCAGAATCACTTTCTTCTGGTAGTTCTATGTCCTCGTGATTTGCAGTAACTTTTATCCCTTCATCAGTCTGTGATTCTGTTCCAGCACTCACAAAGCCCACTTTCCTGTTGCTGTCTTTCGAGGGCGTATCGCTGATCACAGGAGCCAACTGCCTCTCAAGAGCAGCCATTTCATCTTCAGGGACTCCAGCCTGTTTCAATTTGTCTTTTGCCTCATCAATGCTCAACCTCTGATCCTTTTGCATCGCGTACTCGGGTAGAATAAAGTGTGTCTGCAAGAACAACCAAAAAGCGAGTAGAGATAAGCAAAGACTCCAAAGAGAAACTACCTAAATTAACATATTAACTGGCTGCCTGGCTTGTGGATAATAGTAAAAGTGATGCAAATAATATTCAGATTTCATAAACTTACCTGAGTATAGCTTGCAGAAACACTTCGTTTGATTCGAAGCATTTCTCTAAATGTATCTTCATTCCCGTGTTGCACCTCAAACTCGTGCCATTTGTTCCAGAATTCTGCATCTGATCGCGGATCGGAAAACTGTGATGCAAATATATAAATTTGCCGAGCACGATCAATTTCGCCCAAGCTCTTTTCAAGCTCAGCAAACTTTAAGCACATTGGCTTCACATCTTTGTCAGGGAGACCAGATTCTATTGCTTGCTCATATATGGCCCTTGTTTGGGGGATCCCAAAGATCTCAGCTGCACGGGCAATGTAAATTTCATACATGCTCAACTTTTCATGGTTCGGAACAGCCTTGGTTGCTTCATCATACACATGCATAGCCCGCTTTGCTAAACCATAATCCTCCTCCAGCTTTGCAAATTGAAGATATAAAGGTTTCTTCGCATCAGCAGGAGCCTGAAAGAACACATCAAGGTTAGTATGATTATGTAAGAAAGCAACATTCCGGCATCATGGATGGACTTGTCGAAAAAACATTCTGCCACCATGGAACTCAAAGTCAATAAACTAAATTCAAAATCCAGTACCGAATCCACAAACTAACAAGGAGGACTCAGAACGGCTAAATATCAGATCTACCATATTGACTAAAGTGGGGGTAATTTTATCTCAGTACAGCTATATAGTCAATTCGAATATATATATTTTAGGAACAGCAAGAAAAATCAGAAGGTTTACTATATAGTCCATTCGAACATATATATTTTAGGAACAGAAAGAAAAATCAGAAGGTAGTAATTCGAACATATATATTTTAGGAACAGAAAGAAAAATCAGAAGGTAGTAAACCAGACTAGAAAATATTACCATATTGACCGAGTTGAATGAAAAGTACAATATAAGAAGAAAAGCTTCAATTCATAATAGAACTAGGCTGCTCTTCAAATCTATCCTCAATTCAATTTTCCCGGTTTACTTTTCATTCAACTCGGTGAATAAGAAAATGCAAAACCCACTTAGGTCAATTAACATGTAAGAGGTGCCTTATTAACATTATATTAGTTATAGTATGACCAGGTTGATTTCAGTGTCTTTATCCATGTTCTAGCTCTGCACAAGTTACAATATGATACTTATAGTTTCAGGTTTTGGCCCAAGACCTACACAACCTACCTTTTCTCACAGTTGGATGCATGAAAATCAGATGGGCATGTAATTTCAAGAGGTAGTCCCAACTCCCAACATCAGATGACAATATAAACGTGCATACTTATACTGTGATTGGACCAAAATAGAGATGACACAAATCCGGCAATAACATGTCCATAAGAAAACACACGATACCTGGATACCATCAGGTTCATAAATTACACCTAGTTTCACTTCAAACAATGACAGTGGAGGTATGAAACCAATAGTTGCTAATCACGTGACATTATCAAAATGCAGTAATCGACTAAAACCAAGGCGATGAATGTGGAAAACTAATGTTCAACCAGATGGACAAAAGGCAACAAAACAAATATTAAGGGATAGAAATGCCACAGTAAATTATATATTTACCAGACGAAAGGGAATGTGAGATTCATACCGCTTTAACAGCATCCTCAAAAAGCAATCTTGCACGTTCCAGCTTAGTCTTCCCGTATCTTTTTACAAATTTGGAGAGATATGTAATCCATATGTCTTTGACATGCGGATACTTGAATATTTGAGTACCCTTTTCATAAACTTTGAATGCATCTTCAAAATATTTATGTTCCTACAGCAGTTAATTTTTCATAATTAGGATTTTTTTTAATAGTTCATAGTTAGGACACTTGGAAGGAAAAATTACAAGGAAACAGCAATAGGAAGAATGACATACTTCAAGAAGCAACGCATAGTTGATTATAATTTGAGGTGTGGCTATTCTCAAATCTAGAATCCTTTCATACACTGCCCTCGTAGACTCTAGTGTACCTAAGCTCTCCTCCAGATCCACGTAAAAGGTCCAAAGCCTCAAGGATTTATGGAGCTTAATCTGAACTGGTTGATTCCCATCAGCAGCAACTGCAGAAACATAAATAAAAGGTTCAAAACATTAGTTTTAGTTCCAGAATGCCTCAAAATTAACCATGCAACCTTTTCTTTTTATTTTTCTCTTAAAAAGTTGTATATAGACGATAGAAAGCCACAACTCAACGGGGCTCTTACAAACACAATGCTACCCGTTGAAAAATTGAATGTGAATCTAAGGAAGAAGAAACTATTACTTTTTACACACAAAAAAATTCTGCAACAGCATTAGAATTAAGAAGACGCTCAGAAGTTTAGCAGAACTCATATATCAGGCTTGAAAGTATGAAGTAAGGAAGATTCTACAAGTACATCCCTCTTTAAATTCCTATAAACTGAGAAGCACTGCATGAAACCACTCACGTTCTTATTCTAAAAGGAGTTTTATGACACCAATTTGTATGTAAAGGCAAACTAATCACTAATACAGACAAGACTACCAGAACCATCACAGAATGAGCATTACCTCTTCGTTTGACCTCAACAGATGGCTCTGCTGTAGCTCTACTCATCAATTCCAGGGCACGTTTAAAGTTCTTATGCCGCAATTCCATTTCTGCCCACTCACACCATAGACTAGCCAGATTGTCCACCGTCTTGTAGTTGACCTGGACGGCCTTATCAAAAATCACTCTCGCATTTGCAATATCTCCGTGTGTTTCATACAGCTTAGCAAAAGAAACCCACAACGTATGAGGCTTCCCCACTGCTTGCATTGGATCCACTGTCTTCACAGCCTGGGTATACGTAAGTATCTGCTTCGTCGGATTGCCCTCAAAGAGCTTCACTCTCCGGTGCCATTGCTCTACATTATGCGGATTTTGTCTCAACAATACACTATTAGCCAGTTCAGGTCTTCTATCCATAAGATGGTCCAATCTCGCCAGCCTCAGATCAACATCATTCTCATCATGCAGCCAAAACCCATGGAGTATTTTCCTCTCGAGCTCAGCCACCGACAAGTCTACATTTGTCCTAACATCTTCCTCCTCCTCTTCGCTTCCATCGTCTTCCATTCTCCCCTCATCCTCCTCCTCCTCCTCATCACTTCCTAACGCCTCCATCTTAATGGCAAGCATACTCTCCTCAAACTGCGCATACGCGTCGAAAATCACACTAAAATCCCTAACAGTCACCACAGTCTGCATCCCCTCCTCAAACACGTCCCTCGCCTTCTCAAACAAGCTCCTCTTGATATAATAATCCGCCAGCGACGTCCACAGCCGCCCCACCTCATCCGTAAACTTCTTAATCCCTCCCCTAATAATCGCATCCACATTCAGCCCCGACACGGCCGTCGCATTCTTAGTAAGCAAATCACACAACTCCAACCACAACCTATGCTTCGTCTTCCCCTTAATCGACCTAAACCGATCATCATTCAGCACCGAGGCTAACCGCTCCGCCGCCTCTTGCCACAGCTCAGAGTCAATCAAAAACGCAATGAAATCCTCAACATGAGTGGGATCGTAAAGCAAGTACCTCCTGTAGACCCGAAGCGAGGTCTGGATCGGCATCCCCTTCTGGCTCACGAACACCAGATAGAGCTCCCAAATCCGGTCGTGCTGCTGCACCGGCAGAGCACACAGCGCGCGGTCGAAGGTCCGCCGCGTCTTCGTCACCAGCCTCTGCTCAGTGAGGCTCTGGAGGTAGAGGATCCAGATCCGCGGCATCTTGTGCATCGTGACCAGGGCCCTTTCGAAGGTGTTGTTTAGGGTTTCGTACTCGGAGTGGGAGATGGGGAAGCTGCGGACGAGCTCGAGGCGCTCGCGGAGGTAGGCGTGCCAGAGCTTGTAGCTTCCGGGGAGGGCCTTGACGGCGCGTTCGTAGATGGTGCGGCGCTTCTTGAAGGGAGCGTCGGAGCGGGCGATTAGGTAGCGCCACCAGAGCTTGAGGCTGTAAGGGTTTCGGAGAAGCTCTTCTTCGTAGAGGAGGTCGTCTTGGGAGGGGTAGAGTTCTTGAGAGATCGCCATTGGGATATTACAGGGTTTGGTTAAAACCCTAAACCTTCTGATTTGGGGCGTGAAGAGAAGCCCTAATTCGAAATGGAGGAACAGAGCGGAGCTCTGGTTTTTGATTTGATGGAGAATGACGATTGGTACAGTTCTTGGGCCTCGATTTTTAATTGTACAGGCCCAGAAGCTTAATATGTTTGGGCTCGCGCCTTCATTGGGTCAATATTTCTATATTCACAAGGTTTGTATTTTTTATTTTTGTGTGGACGAAAGAGCAAAAGACTAGCCCCAATTTACTCGACCAAGCTAAGCCATTTGTGATTTACATTCATATCAACAAGAGTTTGCTAATATTTGAGGATCGTTTGAAAATAATGGGACACAAGTTTGGGGTTCTTGTGGTCACACATGTTCATATTAATATGAAGAGTTAGAGACTGGAAAAAAAAAAGTTTAATCTGATTCCGTAAAAATTCAACTAATTACAATAATAGTGGGCGAGTGATCACCAATGGAGAATATATATTACAATTGACAAAGTTTTTGTTTTATTATATTCTACATGCCTTAAGAGGAAGACATTATGTTATACGACAACGATAACACAACTGACATCTGTATAGTTATTTCCAATTATTAAAATACCATCGAATACAGAATACGATGGAGCACAATAAACTCGTACAATTTTCAATATTGTACATAGACTTAGTTGTAACTAACATTCATATGAGGTGATCATGCGAGCAACCAATCTTTACTAAAACTCTCGAATTTAGTATTCGGATTCCAATAAGACTCGAACCATCCTTCGGCATCCGAATACCATACCGGCGGGGGCAAAGACTCGTGTTTCCAAGACCGAAAGAACGAAAGAAGAAGAAGAAAAAAGCAAGAAAGAAAGAATGAAAGGGGTCGCTTTTAGCAACTGCTACACGTAGATGCCGTAAGCTCTAACAACAAACAATAATATCATGCGCTCAATCAGACACACGCAACCCCCCCCCCCCCCCCCCCCCCCCCCATCCTCTCTCTTTTTACCCTGCAAATTTCTCCCCTTCTTCGATAAACACCCCTCAATAACTTTTAAACTCCCCACAAAAAAAAAACCCAAAAAAAACAAAACAAAATAAAGTTCCAATCTTTGTCTTCCTCAGCTCAAAACTTAGAAGACATCAGGCAATCTCTCTCTCTCTCTCTCTCTCTCTCTCTCTCTCTTCTCTGTGTTTTAGGGATTGGTTCTGATTTAGGGTGTTGTTGATTTTGGTTTCGGATTTTCTAGGGTGGCGGCCATGGCGGCTTGATGATTGCCATGGCTTCCATGATGAGGGGCCATGGCTTCTATGGTTTTACATAGTTTAAAGGTTGAAACTTGTTACGTACTGGTTTTGATTCTTGATGGGTTTCTGTTTCTTGATTTGGAGCTCTTAGATTTCAGGTCATTTCAGCTCTCTATTTAGATTTCTTGATTAACAAAGATGGCAGCTTTATTATGCATTTCACTGAGTTTTAGGGCATTGTTTGTATGTTTTGTATGCTGAAGCTGAGATATTTAGGTATGTTATTATACTCTGGTTTATTCTAGCTCTGTTAATATTGATCTGCTTCTTAGTTGCAAAGAATGATGGTGCATTTTGGTTGTTTATTAAGCTTATTTAACTCCAAAAATGTTGAGATACACCGAATTGATTACGAGTTGTTTTAGGGTAACTAGCAATGGAAACTGACATTTACGGGGTTTTGTTAATGGTTAAGTATTTGAAAGTGTTTTGTTACTACGGTTGTCATAAGACTGTTAAGAATGTGATGCTTTTAGGTAGATGAAGTAAATCGTTTGCTTGTTATGTAATGGTAGGAAGCCTAGGATGTTTCTTTATCTTTCCGTTGATGAGTGATGATAAATTCTCATACATTTCTTTGTTTCCTCTGTGTGTGGTTGTTTCTTCAGTGAATAAAGTTATTTCCCCTCTTGCGCGTGTCCCGACCTCTTCTCCAATCCGCTACACACGCATACCTAAGAGCTCTCTATTTGAAATAGTATCAATATATACTTTAGTATAATGGAGGTCAAGCTATGGAATGACAAGCGTGAAAGAGAAATGTATGAGAATTTCTCTGAGTTATATGCCATTATAAAGGCCACTGAGAAGCTTGAAAGGGCATACATTCGCGACGTGATCACTTCATCGGTGTATGAGACTGAATGCCAAAAACTCATCGCCCATTTCAAGACTTTGTCTTCCACTCTTAAGGACACTATTCCGAGCGTTGAGCGCTTTGCAGATACATATAAGATGGACTGCCCAGCAGCTATAAACCGCCTTGTGACCTCCGGAGTTCCTGCCACGGTGGAGCACAGAGCTGCTGCAGCTTCCTCCATGACATCCTCAGCTGCTGCTGTGGCCGAGTGCACACAGAATTTCATTACAGCAATGGACTCATTGAAGTTGAATATGATTGCAGTTGATCAGGTGCACCCCCTGCTTTCAGACCTCGCAACATCTCTCAATAAATTGACCTTTCTGCCACCAGACTTCTTGGGGAAGGTGAAGTTGAAGGAATGGATTGCAAGGCTGTCCAAGATGGGTGCAGCGGATGAGTTGACTGAGCAACAGGCCAGACAACTTCACTTTGATCTTGAGTCATCCTATAACTCATTCATGGCAGCTTTACCCAATGCTGGTAATTGATTGATGATTATGTAGTTTGTCGATATTTGGGTGTGGTGTTTCTCTGTGGGCGACTCAATATATAGCATTTTGTGTGGATACAGCTACTTGTTAGAACCTTGATGATCTCTTTAAAGGGCTTCTAATTTTCTGCAGCCTATATATTTTGGGTATGACTGCAATTCTGAACTATATATTAGTATTTTGTGCAATCAATCTGTATTCTGAAAGTACTGAAAGAGTTAAAGTCCTTTCCAGGTCTGTAATGTTTAATTTAACTGAATGGGGATGCTCCATTACAGGGCACCGTATTTGATAACTAACCTGATTGATGAATGAAAGGTTGAAGTCCTTTGTAAAGTGTGTCAATATTGTACTACATTATCTAGTGCCATAACTATCACAGGCTCCATATTTGGTTTTGGTTAGGTGCACCCACCTTTTTCACTAGTGAATATTGTTTTTATTTTCTTATGAAAGGCATTACTGTTTTTTTTGTGTAACTGAAAATCTTGATTGTATTCCTGAGATTATAAATAGGTTCATCAAAATTAAATGGTGATTAGGGGAAGGATTAGGGAAAACAGTTGAATTTTTAAAATGCAATGTCATTCATTAAATGAGAGCAAACTTGATAGTACAAATGATCTCCATTTCCTGGTATCTCTTTCATAAGAGTGTCATTGTAAGCTTCTGCCAGTTAGGTCCTCTGCAGAGATCCAAAAGGTTATAGGATTCCCAAAATGTGCACGGAACTGAGTTTCAAAACCTTGTAGAATGCCCCAATTTGAAATGAAAGCGTCGAACTTCTGTGACTGTCTAAATTTTGCTACTTTGCTTTGGGTCACAAGTTGGATGAGGTGAGACATTGAAACAGCACAAACAAAACTTTTCTGAAGATCTAACTATGTTTCTTCCTAAGGCGAAATCGGAGCACAGATGCTTTCACAGACAGGGATTCACAGCTCCAAGAACAAAGAAAGTTCAGGACCAGCTCTCACTTAGATTTCCTACATCATGTGACAAAACATGGATTAAGACCGGAATTAGGATGAGAAATCAGAATAACCATTTCAAGAAGTATAGCAGTTCCTACATTATATGTGGCAGAACTTGGATCAGGACTGGAATTAGGATGACAATAAGAAGAACTATTCCAAGAAGTACAGCGATGCACGCCCACTTCCTCGATTTCTTCTGCTGCTCCTTGGCCTCTTGAAGCTGATCCGTGCCGCGTCTGACAAAGGAACTAGCATGCATAACATGGCTCTCAATGTCATTCAACTGGTGCCCTTGTGCTTCCACTAGGGCAGCCATGTCCAAGAATATCTGATGCAGCTCGATCAAGTTCTTCTCAATCTCCTTCACAGCGTCATGTCTCTCTTGAATTTCGGAAATGGTATCCATGATCTGACCTCTCCCCTGTTCCTGGATAGCCTTCTGCATGAAATTCTCACTTTCTCCACTTGATATCAAATTCTCAATAGTCTCTTCGCTTGCTTTCTCTCCAGTTATAGTGAAGTACCTACGCTCCACTGTCTCCTTATACTCGGCTGTCATTCTTCCTCTCAATCCCGAAAAGTCATCCATCATGTCCTTGAGTTTCTTCCCCAAGCCACTAACCACTGAGGTCCTCGTGCGATCAGCTGAAGAACCAGGTCCACAACCAGGGTTGTTTCGATGAGCTGCATTCGAACGCTCTAGGCCTTCCAGCTTTTTCTTAATGATCTTCACCTTCTTGAGGACTTGCTCAACATCCAAGTCCATTCGGGTCCGGAGCTCCTTCATGGTTTTGGCATTGTGGACAATCTTGCTCTCTTCATTTGCCTCCTGTAGCTGCTTGTAGAGCTTCTCCACCTCTCTCATATCATCCTTCACATTCTCTACATCTTCGAAAAACTTGTCAAGGTTAATATTCTCCTTCCCGGCCTCCATGTCGTCCAGGTAGGCCTGCTGCTTCAGGTCGGTGTATTTCTTGAACGAGCTCGAAAACAAGTCGTTCATCTTGACTGGTTTTTATGTATGATCGATCACTCCAGTGCACAAAAGAACAACAGGTAGATTGAGATTACGTAAAGCACAAGGCAATCAAATACGAAATGTATTTACGTTGTGGTAGTGATGAAGCTGATGAAATGGGATTGGGATTTCTGCATATTATTCCTCCTCCGCTGCTGCTCTGCATCAATGAGGAGGAAGACAGAGGAGGACAAAAGCAGAAACTGACACCAACAAAATGGACGCGAAGCGAAGTTTCCTTATTTTTGGTGAGCGATTGCTCTCTTGTTTGAGGCTTTGGATTAATTTGATATCAGAGCCAGCCAAATCAACCTACAAGCTAGGACGTTCAAGGGTTGGTGTGAAATTAGTGAGGGATTCACAAGTGTCATGGTGATTTCTAACTTCTATTCCAAGATAGCTTGGTTGACTTGGTCCGTACATTTCTCTCCTTCCATTCACAGAGCCACCATAAGATTGAAATCAACAATATGATAATCAATTGATTGATATATGCTAAACACTTGCATCCCAAAAAGTAAAATACCCAATTGGTGAATGCTACTTCCACTACTGCGACCCAAAAGGAGATGTATAAGTTACATCCTCAATGTCACTGCACTAGACAGCCGGGTGATTTAGCCTCTAAAAAAGAAACTACAGTTACGAAATTGCAGTTATCATTTCTCTATATATTACCGTTTATATTACTTTAGAGAACACAACATATCCCCAGCTATAGTTTCCCAGACGCCTTCTTCCTACCTCTCTTCTTTCTGTACAACCTGAGACGCCATGTCGATGATGAATGTACAACGGAAACTATAACGAGTTCAGAACCAACAACCCATTGATGATTGACGTATCATTCCACAATGGCTCCATTGATTTTATCACGTAAATGTCATTGAAGCAGATGCTTTGACAGATAAAGTTGGAGGGTGATCATTTCCACCATCATGATTGCCATTCGCGAGAATTGCGATGTTGCCAAGTGGTTCTCCCCCTGCTTCACTTCCAGCTAGCAGTGACTTGTTGCCCAATGATCTGTCAACGCCAGAAGCTGAAGATAAACTCTGCCTCTGCTGCCTCAGATATCTTTCTGTGGCATCTTGAAGCAACTTTATCATGCCACCAGAATCTGAGCCAGGTGATAGATCTTCCTCCCGCTCTGGCTGGATGTTCAGGTCAATTTGGCCTTTATAAGGTGGAGTTGGAGATTTAGTCCTATTAACGTCATCATCAGAAAGGTCGAGGATCTCCACTCTGTTATTTGGACTGCTGCCTCCTATGTGGCCACTTAAGAGGGTGTCGTCCTCTAGTAATTGCTGTTGGTGCTGCTTTTTTCGTGTGGTTTCTGCTTCTTTCTCCGACTTATTTTTCTCACGCCGCATCATTAGAGTACGGAAGCGGCGCTTTACTGTCGAGCATACATTACAGATGCATGTTTGCTTGTGTTTAGGACCCTTCCCACTGGGGGGCTGGATGCAGACAATGCATGAGCATCCAGGCCTATGTCGGGGGTGCTTTGTTGTGGCCTGCGCTGATGCTGAGAGTGACTCACTCTCTCCCAAGATAGCTAGGTTTGCCAGTGTATCAAGCCCTTCCAACGCTGCTATGTTATCTGGGTCTTGTTTAGCGGCCTTTATATTCTTAGGAGGAACTGTATAAAGCAAAAAAAAAATTGTAAATTTGATCAATCAAAATGATATACAACTATCACCGTTAATTTAAACGTTGTATACGCAACCAGACAGAAGAGAAAAATATAATTCAAAGCCAAGTTATCTTCCCACGAGTAACTGAATCAAACAGAATTATGATCTCTGATGTAAGGAACATATAATTAGAAAAATTGTCTCAGTCCATTTATACCTGAACTACTACGTGGAAGCAGATCTTCAAGCTGCTCTGTTGTCAACTCTTGAGCTGCTGAACACAAAGACCTAATCGCATAATGGAACACATTAGTAACACCACAGAGCCTCGACGAAATGGGAGGGGGACAGTAAAGATAACTACCAAACCAACTCCTTTTGAGCCCTTTCTTAAAGTAAATCGTAGGGAGATTAAGTTCGGGCATCAGAGTTCATGAATCATAAAAACTCAAGAACCTACAGTACATCCTACCTATCAGGGTCCCATGAATTATCCGAGCAAGTCCACTTTGAGGGAAGAAGAGCATTAACAGGCAATTTGCGCCACTTGCAACAGACTTCACATTGTGCCCACTGAATCTTCTCACTGGCACAGGAGAAACAAAGTCTTATTTTTGGCTAGCATATAGAGAGACAGAAAGCTAATACTGACGGAAAGGTAAAGCATATTCTCCATCATGCCTACGTGGATACTATAAGTTCGGGGAAGAGGGGAATCAACTACGGGTAACTATTTTCCGTGATATATTATTAAAACAATACTGTACAAACAAAAAGGAACATTATGGATTTTGCTTACCTAGGAGGCTGGAACAGAAAATTCAAGGCAAAGAAAAAAATAATATACCAGAAAGTTTTCAAAAGAGCTGCAACTATTACTGCTTATTAGTCCTTAGAATTATTCAGAGAATAATGTCAATAATAAAACTACCATATTTTTCCAAAGGAGCTGTGACTATTACTGCTTATAAGTCCTAAAAATTATTCAGAGAAAAATGTCAATAATTATTCACCCAGCGGCAGCATTCAGGCACCACTATACAAACAACGTATCTTACTCACAAAATTGTTAACGAGTTTTTGCACTGGGATATCAATACAGTTGGTGAGAATACACAAAACAAAAAGTAAAGCATTCAGAAATACCAGAGAAAACTATGAGGGAACTCCAGGACAGATAGTGATATGTGGTGACTCACCCTTTACTTCCCTTAGTGAAAAGTGTCGGTTTCCCAAGAATCGGACCATCCTATAAGATGAACTCATGATGTCAGAATCCAAATGATGGCAGTCCTACTAATCCTATATAGAAATACATGTCGTTTAAAATCAATAAGAGCAAAGAAATATTCCCGTCTTTTAATGAAGAGTGTGTGAAATGGGTATTGAGGTTGAGAACAGTTAAACCACAGGGAGATCACACCATTGTATCATTCCTCATTGTTCAGTTCAAAAAATGAGAGAATAATCATAACTTGGAATTAGTAAAGGCCCAAACCAAGATAATGATTATCGGATCAAGAGCAGAAGAGATAGAGATCAATGGTAGACCATGAAGACGCGTATATCATTTAATATCATCACAGTCAACTTAGGTATTTAAGCAGTAAAGACACTCTCCATGATTCATTATAATTTATTTTCTTGTGTTTTAAAAGTGAGATTAAAGTATTAAACAAGTTTTGGTAATCCTCATTCATGCTACATCATCCTAAGAGGAAAGAAGAAACAGTATTACATAAATGGAACACAACGATGTACATTTTCATCAGGGAAACAAGATCTGAGTGAGAGAAACTATGAACAGCACATGGCAATTCAACCCTTCAAGAAAAAGCAGGAATAAATTTTCATTCGTACCTCATATTCCTCAAACTCAAAACCTTCAATCACCACAACAGTAGGAACACGGTTAGGAGGAGGTCGAAGCAGTCCTTGAGCTTCTTCCCATGTTATCTTCAGCTCTATCAGATCGTCCTTTTCAATTTTCAGGCGCTTACTCTTAGAACCCAAGGTGCTATTTTTCCTTTTCCGATGGATCAAAGATTTAGCTCCCTCTACATCTTTTGATACGTAACCAGATGTATCACCTTTGGGGAATGTAAAGGGATCTGCCAATTCAGCCTGGTTCATTGATAAAAATTAAAAAGCTAAGTGATTCTTAAATATTTTTAGTACAAGTTCTTAATATTTTATAATACAACATACATTTGAAAAAACTTCACCAGAGTTAGTATCTGTTATACTAACATCAACGCGGGCTGAAATTCCATTCCCCATCTTCTTTGAATCATTTTCCTGCCGAGTGCAACCAAAGATTAAATGAAAGATGAGCATAAGCAGTAGAAGAAAACAATATATCTACATAATTTACAAAAACACATGCAACAAAAAATTAATAACTACTCCAATTGCAGAGTCCAAGATATACTGTATCATATATGTGGTTTTAATTATATCATCCAACTCAATTAAAGACCATCAATATTCAATAATATTATCTGATATACAACCAAAGATACAGTGTCCTACATACATGCCACTTAAACCATCTATTCCAAAACATAAAAGTATTAACAATGATCAGGACACTGTTTTAGGCCAAACCTGATCAGATGGAGTAGTTGAAGCCCTTCTGCACCCCAAAACCAACTTCCCTCCAGGATCTAATCGACTGAATGTCACTGTAACAACAGTGTAACTATTCAGTGTCAAAGTGAGGGAACAAAGCAACTTATTAGATGAATTACGGTGAACCAACAGGACAACCAGTAGTATAGATACACGCAACATTCACAACAAGTTCCAGGCAATACACTACCAAGAGATCAATCATATGGAGCCAAATCAGTGCAAAACAAATACAAAAATTCAAAAACGCAGAACCCAGACTACTAGGACTCCTTGACCAAGTGCTGGCAGAGTCCTGGAACAAAACTCCTTAAGCATAAACAGAGCGCACTTGAATATTATTTCTTCAGTGATATCAAACCATTACCTATGTCGCCTGCTTGCAATTGCATAGACTGTATGCAAGGAGTAACGCCCTCCAAAACATACATTCTGCTATTATTGTTGGGCCAGAAGCGAAACTGAAATACCCAATTCTTGCCTTTTGAATCTTGCACTACAAGTGGTAATCCTTCGGGACTAGAAATCGGTGGGAAGTAGGCCTGTTTGTAGAGGCAAAATATATATAAGTACTACATAAAAAATCATAGAGATTACATCTTATTTACCAAATAAAAATGTCCGAACAGATAGGTCCATTAAACGAAACTTAAGGACCCACCTCTGCGCACTTTTTTGGCAACACCAGACGTCCAATCTTCCCAGCATCACTTGCGCTCAACATTTTCTCAAATAATGGAGTAATGACAGAATTTGAACTTAATATTCTCAAGGATGGACAAAAATCATGATTTATACTACATCACCAACACCTACAATTGGTAAAGTATATACAACACTGAATTTTTAAATTAAAATAAGAAAAATAAAATAAAGAAGAAACAAGATAAAAAATTAAAGGATACTCTCCGGACATTTGTTGTAGCTCTTGATCAGTAAACCTAGGCCAGTATCGTGGAAGTCTTCCTCTGGGATCTGCTCGAAGCCTTCCATTGCGGATCTGACTATCAATCGACAATTCGACTCCATTATATAAAGTACCATGAAACTGCTTTACCACAGGAAGGATAGGCCGCAAATTGGTTCCTGTAGCCAACATCTGACCATTTGGTTGACCGTTTGTCTCACTTGCTGATACATAAGGAGCAGACAGGACAAATTGTGGAGTAGATGGTTCCTCCGTCAAAGAGACCGGCTGTTGAGATATATTTACACATGAAGTACTTTGTTCCATGCAATTATTTCCTACAACAATGTTACAACAATCAGTCATCAAACCATAGCTCAAAGAAGAAATAAACCTTGCAAGTTAATATGTCCATTTTCATTTAGAAAATGGAACATAACATGATGGAAGCACTACCTGCGTTCCCATTTTCAAAACTAACTGATGTGCCAATTGCAAGGTTCACTTTCAATAGTCTTTCAGAAAAATCATCAGTTTTCTTCTTTTCCAATGGTTGGACTGATATTCTTTCACCGGAATTAAGTTTATTGACTCCCATTGAACCATCAATACCATATGGCACCCTCGTATGCAGCTCAGATGAAGAAACTGAAGAATTAAATAAATTGGGTGCCTGCCTCCATGGTACAGGACCAGATCCAGCTAACTGAGTCCAATTTTTGCCAAACATGTCCTTCCGTCTTTCAGATAAAGGTGAATTAAAGAACATAGTTGGTGGCCATGCTGAATTTGATGTCTGAAGTAACAAAACAGATATTTTAAAGCAAAGGGCCATTGCAATCCATATTAATGTTTGCATAGCCAAACATTGATCATTAAAGAGTATGGTGGTAGACATTCATTCATTGAAACATAAAATCTTTTTGAAACATCCGTACCAAAATAATTTGTTTCCTCGCACATGTTACACACTCAATCCCTCCAGGATCCAACAAGGTAAAGGCTTGAGCTGAAACGATACATCCACAATGAACCCGCTGCAAAGTAAGAATGATCAATATGACATTTATAGTAAAATCAACAGAATCAGTAAATTCAGTATCACATTAATTATAAGGAATAGCCCTTACCTTTCCACATGACTCACAACACCTCCACCCAGAAGCTTTCAAATGGAAAGTCTCACAGAATATTCCATCATCGTATATGACACTTGAATCACAAAGCGAGAAATATATATATATATATCAGTGACACTACTTTATCATTAAGCATGCAATATACTATAGGCAGAGGGAACTAACATTATCCACATTACAGAAATCATGAATATATATGTACATTATCCACTTATCTGACTAAAAATGGGAAAAATCTCTCGAGGAAAAAAAATCCCAGACTCCAAAACCTTTCTTATATCTGTATCACATCCGCACATACCACCATGTAAGCAAGATCTATCGAATACAAGTTCAAAAATAAAAGTTATAAGACTATCATAATAGAAGGGACCAAGAGTCAGAATAAAGTAACAACACATTTTCTGAATCAGTTAATTATCTCTTACAAGGACCCTGGTCTAATTGTGATTCTAAATCTGTCCTTGGTTGATTAAAAAAAAAACTCACAGGCATTACACGGTAAAATCCATACAGTAAAATGGGAACCTCACTATTTCTTATCAGAAACACACATGCAAATACAGAAATGTCAGACATGTGCAACTGAATAATCACAAATAAATTATGATCTAAATTACTTGGTCCCCTCCACAAAATTTTGACCACAAGTTCAAGAATTCAACTCAATGCCAGCCAGCATCGAACATCAGTTTTGTTACTAAAGACTGTCCAATAATATATCAACATCGACATTTTTAGATGATAAATAAATAAGTACACATACTTGTAAACCAATTTTTAATAACTAATAACAAAAATATTGCAACCTTTGAATATCTGTTAAAATTGCAATTCATGTTCTAGTTTCGCAACTTATGCATTTCCTTTTTCTTTTTCTTTTTTGAGTAGGCAGTACGAAGTTCTAGCAAACTGGATTATACCGTAGCCTGTCCAATTGCAATTTTACTTTGAAAGATAGAAAAGCTCTAGAGTCTTCAGGTTTTTCCCCTACCTAATCCTCCTGTATGAAAATTAAATTTTGGCACGGACTCACTAACTTAAAATAAAGCTTGCTACAAAGTAAAGATCTTAGTAAGTTGCAAATCTAACCACAGAGGAAAATCCCCCCAGTTAGTCTGTGACTACTTGCTAATAGGAGGACCTCCTCCGATATGCCTATTGCGCGCAATGAAATACAATGTAACTTGTATTCATGATTTTAGTATCAACTATAGGCAAGCAAGACTGTGAAACACAATGCCAATTGCATTCAATTAACAGATGTACCTGCTCTATAGGCTGAACCGAAAGATATTTCCAATAACAAAAGCTATATATCAACAAAGAACCTTACCAAAGAAAACCAATCGAATAATTACGCATCGGCCAAGTTACAATGGAGCTGAATTAAACCTTCCCTAAACTAAAGTTACAGTTTCTTAAACCACACACAAACAGATAGGAAAGCTCGCCCCGCATTTCAGCAAACACAAGTCAAACAAAATTCAACGCCTACAATCCAAAATTCAAACGAAGAACGCAACGAGGCAACACAGCTAAGAGCCAATTTCCCCAAACTACCCTCCAAAAGACAATCTTCGTTCTCGAACAAAGAGTGCTCAAGTGCGTGACGTAACGCCGCTCCAAATTTAGCAAACTCTCCCTCCCTAAAACCCTAACTCCCAATCAAAACGACGCCGCATAATCGAAGCTTAGCAAAGCAAAACGTCACTGAACCATTTATGAAATGAAGCTAAAAAGTACAACTGAGAGAGAGAGAGAGAGGCTTTAGATTCTTACGCGCATCGATCGCAGAGCTCGGCGCAGTCACCGGTGCGGAGGCGCCAGGCCTTCCGGGGGTGCTCCGACTTCAATTCGCCGCACTCGGAATTGTAGCAGCAGTTGGAGGATAAAGAAGAAGACGACGCGGTCGACATCGAAGTACGAGCCCGCCGGCGCTTGCTAGAACCCTAGAAATTGAGCTTCACGAAGAGAGAGCTGGAGCTCTCTATAGGAATCGAAGCGCAGGGAAAGCTCGGCCTGATCTGTACGTAATCATATAGAGCGAGAGAGAGAGAGAGAGAGAGAGAGAGGGTTTTAGAGAGAGAAGGGCATTTCTTTTTTTCTTATTTGTTTTGAGTGAGAGAAAACAAAGAGGGGCCTCTAATACACGGCGAGAGGGCATTCGTCGTCGTTTTTTCTCTTATTTTCCAATTATCTGGTGTCGTTGTCCTTTCTTCACGACCCCCTTTTTTTTTTTCTCTTATACGTGAATTAATAAGGCAGTAAGGTTTATCGTCCCCGATCATTGCTACTATTTTGGTTAAGCTTACTCGATTGGTTGCCCGATCCGGCATTTGTTAGATTCCTTGAAGTATTAGTTTTTTGAATTCTCGTCTTTAGAGTTGTTTTGTAGCTGTAGTTTTTTTAAAATAATGATTGATAATCGATTATCTTAGTACGATTGTGACGCATTTAATATTCGTAATTTTAGATTAATGTTTATTGAAATATCAAGATAAAATTAAACAAACAAACTATTAGAGCACATGAACTTGAAGGCTTGTCGAGCATGTTGACTGCATACCTGATATTACCTGATATTTTGGGTTATATATTGAATTTTATGCTTGGCAATAATTATTGTAAAAATTGGGACAAGAAATTCAATAGCTTACAAGGGGTGAGGGGTGTTATGGTAATTTGGAGTGGTGGTTGGACTTGTGGAGTTGTGGGGTGAAGCATGCAGTATTAATGCAGGTTCACGTAACGCCTACTTTTCCTTCCGCGTTCGTACTTCAATGGAAGCCAGAGATTTTTCCTGTAAAAAGCTTTCGGCATTTACGGACTTACTTCTTTTGGTATTTACTTAGGTGGGTAAAATTTTGATTATTATTTTTCTTCTTCTCAATTTAAATTTAACTTTCTCTTCGGCCTTTTCATTTTTACAAATTTTATAGTTCCGACTAGCTCGTAACAAAGGGGAAGAAAAAAAAAAATTTCGCCCAATAATCATCGGAAGATGAATATGTGCATAATGTCTCCATGGCTCGCAAGGTACTCACAATGGTACCTCTAATGTCACGCGTAACAAAACTCAATAGTGATAATGTGATTTTCAATTGCATCATTAAGGCCAAATGTATTTATTCGATTATTAAGAATCAAAGTTGGGTGTGCGTCCCATTCCTAATGCAGATTTTAATCATTGATGGTACATAGTTCTCCTAAATTAATCAAGTAGTCGGCTATGGCTGCGCTATGTGGAGGGATCAATTAGACGAGTAATTAACAGTAATAGGTTGTTAATGGTCAGATACACCACGTGTTTTGTGAAACAAATTACTTGACTAATCTCTAAAGCATCTCATGCTATTCAGAATGCTTATCTGGAGTAATTAGCTCATATGCATGCAAGAGAATACTTAGTAAATAACTATAATATATAATGAGCTAAGGACAAGTTAGTGATACAAGCATGCATGCATAGTTTTCATTACTTATATCAGTTATATGTCTAATATTATAGTTTAATTTGACCATTATATTTATACATGTTTAGACCTATGAATGAGTCACAAGGCTTAGCGAATAGTATCTCGGCCACATCTAACAATGTTGTGTTTCCTTGTTGTTCCTTTCCTAGGATCAAAATCCATCATTTTGACATTATAGTACGTGATAATTGA
The DNA here is from genome assembly GCF_933775445.1 of Argentina anserina. Taxonomy (NCBI): domain Eukaryota; kingdom Viridiplantae; phylum Streptophyta; class Magnoliopsida; order Rosales; family Rosaceae; genus Argentina; species Argentina anserina. The sequence goes on along the minus strand of NC_065874.1, from coordinate 1,817,424 downwards.
GCACTGACGGACAGCCACATGTACCTCATCCAAATACGTATGCATGTTTTGGACAATTGTACGAAAGAGTCTTGGATAATCCCCACTTACGATGAGATGCGAACTTCATGTTAGTTTAACATGTTAATTTCTCTATGGAACAAGATATTGTTGAATATTGTTCCATCAACATACACGTACGATTACTATATATGATCATAAAGCATAATTAGCTTGTTTTAACGAAGACGTAGTTTACTTTGTACTCTGTGGGAGGAGACTAAAGACACAGTACGTCGTACAATATGATGGTCTAGGATATATCATATGTATTATAATGTAACAAAAGACTTAGCAAAGTAATCATGCATGGACAAAATGATATCGAATGTGGATGCATGCTCAATCGTGCGCTGTAACTTGTTTTCCTAGGGCACAAAGTAGCTTAGTTAGAATCTCATCGACTATTTCTACTGATTGTAACTCCTCCAAGTTTCTATCTCTGTCAACTCCCTTGTTTCCCATCCTTTGATGAATCTTCGGGCGTCCAAAGACTTTACATCAGGCACTTCACTTCCACATCTCTTCGAATTCCTCTCTGAGAAACAGTTAAAAGATGGAGATAACTTCAGAACTCAGGGAAAAATCAAGTAACTGCCAGTTTTAAGTAAATATCACACAGACGCAAATCAAACTGAATTATAAAAGAAAGGTAGCTAGAGCTATATGCCAGCATGCTATATAGTAAGGATGTTTCAACTAAGCAAACAGAGATAACAAATGTTTTTATGCAACATGCAGATTTACGGAGTTTGACTGTTTTTTGGCTGCCCGTTGCATTTCCAGACGCCGCCGTGTGCAGCGGGGATTTTCCTTAGTCGTCTAGTTCGTTCACCAGGCGGAACCGCCCCGAGCTCTCCGTCGAGAAGTGCGGCGGCGCAGTTGGCCTAGTCGAAGGTGCAACACAGGTGGAGGAGCTCCGTCGACACACTCGCTCCGGTCCAGCACAAGAGCTTTGAACAAGCTGAGATATGTAATATTTAGGGCTGATTAGAACCAACAAATCGATTCAAACAAAAATGTGCAGCTGAATTAGAACCAATAAAATTATGAGGAAAAACATTTCTTATAAGTGATCTAGATTATTGAAGATGAATTTTGCGTAAGGCAAGATATTTATACATGGGATTATATGCTGATTAGAACAACTATAAGTGCAGCTGAATCACTGAATCAGAAACAACAAAGTCATCAGTAATATCGATTTAAGAAACACTAAAATACTTACCGAAGTGACCAAACTTCAGTTGATACGTAGGCATCACAACCGCCGCTCCTCGCTCTCCTGACTGCTTCCAGCAGCCAAGGCTTCTTTCCTATTCCTCCCATTTCAAGAACAAGTTTATTGTTCTGCTTGAATAAAACATCCATAATTAAAGAGACAACTGAGAACAGAGAGAAGAGGAGAGGAAGATGGAGAACGGTCAAGAGAGGAGAGAGATGAAATTGGGGAAAATGTGAGAGTGGCTGCTTTAGGGTTCAAGAGTGAAAGAGCAACGATTGGTTTTTCGAAGTGAAATAGGGTTCGGCCTTTATATATTACTGGACATACCCGTATTCTCTTGGCTCCTTCATCGCTTGTGGACCTTGTGGTAAATATTTTCTAGGCTGAAGTAACTTTTCTGAATACCAAAAGTGAAAAGTACATAATTGCAGGAAAACTTTGACCCAGATACACAGAGATACCAAGTGCAACCCTATTCAATTGGGATCGGAGTGAAGAAAGCTTCCCCACCATGTGAAGCTGAACAGAGCTTTCAGTAATACGTATGAAACGTGCTTGATAGATGCATGATGAATGCTCTGCACCTCTTCTTAGTTATTTACTGCATCTACTTCTACCAAGCATCAACTGCTACTGGGTTTGAAATGTTGATAACCATTTACTGGACTTGCAATTCTCATTAGAGGTGCTATTCATTCAAATATAGGGTTGCATTATTATCTTACAATCTTAGAAAAAGTACTTTGGTGAGGAAAAGCTAATGTATATATGCTTTATGTAGGATCAATCATACATATACAAGTGAGTGTGATATCTACTGGAATTGGAATCGAAATCAGTGAATGTGTTAGTCCATATAGTTTTGCTTTGTTTCTTCACCGAGATGAGCATGAATACATGTCACCAAGATGACCGTATATGACTCTGTTTCTTCAATACCAAAACTCACGAAGGTAAAAACTTTGTTTCTTCTGTTTAACTTTACCGAATAATAGAAGTGGAAAAATTCAAACCCAATTCAAATGGAAATTTGGGATAGTGAACAGAACAACATGTGAAGGTGAAGCCAATATTCTTGACCGAACAGAGCTCTAAATTGCAGGCCATTACTGAGCACCAACTACAACTGGGTTTGAAATGTCGACCTTCCATGTCAGAATCTCTGAGATGCCTCAAGTTTTGACCGCATGGTACTTCTTTGTATTCAAAGAGATGGAGGAGGCAGAGGAGATTCTGTGTGACTTTCAATTCCACACAGGCTTTGCATGTGAGCTTGCTCTTGGACAGAAACAAAGGCTTGCGATTCTCATTAGTCATTAGAGTTTTAATTCTTTCAACTTAAGGGTTGCATGCATTATTATCTTACAAGCTCTCAACAATTACTTTGGTGGGGAAAAGTAATGTATCTACGCCTTCTGAATGAATGTAGGATCCTTCATACATATATAAGTGAGTCTGATATCTATTGGAACTGGGATCAGTGAATATACCAGTCCATATAGTTTTTCTTTATGGTGTTACTTGGTTGTTTCTACACCGAGATGAGCATGAAAAGATGTATATTGCCAATAAATTTGAGAGGTGTATTACAAGTCTATCTCAAAACAAAAAGAAAATTGAAAAATCAAAGCTACAATTTAAGACATGAGCTGCACACTACTTTTGGGAATGTATCACTGTGTATAACTTGTTCTTCGCTATTTTGTTGGTTCAGGCTATACAATCAAAATGAATGAACAATGGCGGCTATCATGTGTGGTAATTCTCAGTCATCAAGTATTGAATCCATGAGAAGTCATAATCTACTCTGGGGAAAACAGAGTGGCCAAACCTTGATCCACGGTTATTTGAAGTTTATTGTACGCCATCAGTGTCTTCTGGTCACATTTGTATGCTCCTTTGCCTCTAGCGAGGACCTCACCATCTGAGTCTACTATCCCTTCCTTCATTGGATCCTCAGCACGAGCACCAGGCTCCAAAACAAATGCTTTCGCCTATTGTATGTTTATACGATAAAGAAAAAAATTCAAATAGAAGTAACAAAGTTATTACTTTTGTGACTTTTGGTATTGAAGTAGTAAAGCTTCTTGACTTGAAAGCTAAATGATATGCTTAAGTAGTTTGATCTTTGCTAACCTTGAAGTATTGTACATATGGTGACTTGACATGGCCCCCAGTGCTCAACTCTGTCAATAGCGAGAGCAAGGATAATTTCGGACAAGCCTTCATAATTATAACATCTAGATAACCATCTGAGAACTGCATACAAAGAGCACACAAACCACACATATAAGTTCTAAAGCACTGAAATATAATATAAACATGCCCCGACTGTATAACAGAGAAAACTTCTGAAGCAGATATTATGCAAAATCACAGTCCCACCTTGGCATCAGGAGCTGCCTTTGTGTCTTCACCTCCCCAAGGTACATTGTGAAGCCACACTGAAACAAACGGTCCACTAATAGTTCTCCAGTTCATATTCTCCAGGTTTATATCAGGTCCCTCATAGACAAGTTTTTGAACCTTAACAGGCTTCTCTTGACTTGGATCACTGTTTGTCGATTCACCACCGTCCTTGTAACTAGTAGGCTCTCCAAAACCTTCGAACCCAGGCGCAGGCACAAAAGAAATAGAACCGTTATATTGCCTCAAATGCACAATTCGTTGAATGGCCTAAAATAAGAAAAAAAATTGGTATAATGTCTTGGCATCCCAATATATATGGACCACTTAGCAGTTTGCTAGGATACAAAAGCACAAAAATAAGAGAGTGAGCGAGGCATAAAAAAGAGATGTTTTGACTTACATAGAAATCTAGACGAGCACTACCCATCCACCTATACTTTTCAGACTCAATGTCAATATCTGCTACTAAGCCTGAAAGGAAATAAAATCACCACAAGTTACTATTCCAGTCCATCTTCGTTATTTTTTATTTTGTTTACAAATAGCAATTCTTACACTAATAAATTATTAAATCCAGTAATATGTGGTGAAAATTTTGACATACCCCACGCAAGCATCAACACACTGAAAAATTTTGTCTTCCCCTGCCATATGGTAGATACATCCAATGATCGCTTATGTCCTGTCAGCGAATTTAACATGAAGAAATTTATTTTCAAAAATTAATCGAGGGAGAGAAAGGATAAGTAATGTACTGACATATAGAAAAAGCAACCTCTAATAATGGAGAGAACAGCATTTGAGACTTTACAAGGTTCACCAACAGAATCTAGAAGAGATTTCGCCATTCCATTCCCAGTACCTAAATGTGGAAACATCAGTTATCCAAATTGCTCATCAAAAGGATAAAATAAAAAAGCTGACTAGCGACTAGTAACCACGTTTGCTTGAATGCACAAACTATCGTATTTTACTGCTTCACTCTCACCTTCCAGAACTTAAAGAAGGTTCCAACCTTATAAAACAGAGTACTGGGAAATATTACATTGCGAGATGTAGAGTGTCGAACCTGCAGGAACTACTCCAAGAGGCATCTTTATTGCAGTGTCCCAATCCTCTCTCTCAAGAAGTCCATTTACTACCTACTAAAAAGTGTGGTGCTTGTAAGAAGTCATTGATGAATTAATACAAGCAAAACCATTTTCAAGGCAAAATATACTACACAGTACACACATATATGAATAGTACTAATGACGATACAATTTGCAATACGACACAACTTGAATCACTTTGCTAAACATTGAAAACCAACCTCAACCAAGATTCCATCTCCGCTAACACAAACAATGCCATCATACTTTGAAAGATCCATAGTTTTCACAACTTCCTTAGCATGCAGCTGATACTGAGTTTCTGAAAATCCAACACACACATACAAATCTATAAGCATCACCAGCAATCCTCAAAAATCGAAAAGCGCAACAAACCCACATCATCTACAAATGCAACAAGATTTCAAAGCCAAAGCTCCTAACCTTGCAGTGTAAGCACAACACCAGCATCATCGAAAATCGGCTTCACTTCATCAACAAATATCTTTGAAGCACATTTGCTCCCTCCAAATGGATTCACAAAGACAAACAGCCTCTTCGGCCTTCCTGTTTATTTTTTTCATAAATAAAAAATTAGTCAACACATTTTATGCTTAAAAATAACAATCAAAATCCTAACTTGATCGAGCTTTAGCTAAGAACTAATGAGACTGAGTAGAACAGTTCGATATTTACCGAGCGAATCGATGTACTCGAGAAGCTTCTGGCACCAGAGCTTCTGCGAGTCGTGGGAGAGAGGCTCGAACACCAAGTCCTTCCTGACCAGAGCTCCTCCTCCGCCGCTCGAGACGCAGAATATTCCAGCTCCGGCGTCGACCAGAGCTCCGATTCTGATCTTCGGACCTTCCAGTTTGACGCCGAGGACCTCCTTCTCGACGATCAAGCTCCGGTGAGCTTTCTCCGTCCACCGGAGCACGCCGTCGGCGAAGAGAGTGAGCGGCGTGACGACGCCGTTGATGAGGACGCGGTCGGATAGTACGGGGCGGGAGGAGTCGGGTCGGTCCATATTTGTCGTGAAGATTCGTTGACGCTTGGTTTGGGTGGGAGTGAAGAAGAAGAAGAAGAAGAAGAAGTGAACCGGGTTCGTAATAAATGTGAATTGTTTTCAAAAAATCCTAGTTGGCGCACGTTTCCAAATTCCTATTATGCCAACTAAGAGTTTTTGGTTGCATTTGACCAAAAGTCGCGAAAACAAAGTTTGTTGCATATTTTTCATTTTTTTCCTGATATGTCAGGCGTCACCTCAATTTTATGTTGGTGTGGCGCAAAGAAACTTATATATATCCCTATAGTTTGAATGATGTGTGATCTCATTCTCATTAAAAAAAATGAAAAAAGGATGATGTGTGATCCGAACATATCCCCATTTTCAAGTGGATTGACTAAAAACGGAGCTACGGAAAAGTATTGTGTGTTCCTCCCATAGCCGCCGATAACACAGTCAGGACAACGATGAGAATGATAGAAGACTTCTAATCAAACATAGACTGAACGACGTAACTTGTGAAAATTCAAAAGATCGCATGAAATAAGTGCTATTGCTTTTGTTAAACAAAGTAAGTGAATTGATGATATCACATAAGTAAATGTGTCGAAGTTTAAAATTTGTTATATCAGCATTTTTCATTGCAGTTTGAGTGGTAAATGCTCAAAATTTTGATACACAACTATATTGGAATCATTTGAGATTGTTGAATTCTAAAATTGAGTCAATTGACGTTTATTAAATTATTAATACGTCAGAATTAATAATTTGATTTTCGGACTTTAGATTGTAAACTTGTTTGGGCTCTCTTTCATTTTGGGCTGAAGATATCTTGGGCCAAGACCATGAAGTAATGCCTAGACCAACTACACAAGCACGTCTCAAACAAAAAGCGCGCAACAACACCTCACACGAGCTTGGGAAGCCGCAATGGCAGCAGAAAAGGCTGAAGCCTTGGCGATTCCGGCCACCGCTCCCTGCGGCCGGTACATTAACAAGAGGGCTTTGAAAAACAAGGCCATCGCCTTCACTTTCAACGAGAAAGATCTCTGGTACTATCTTCAAAAACCCTCAAAGTTGCTTCCTTTATTATTTTTATTGATGAGTTTGGTTTTGGAGATATAAGGGACTACTAGTATTTTGATTAGGGTTTTGGGTTTTTGAAGCGACTTTGTGTCTGGGTTTCACAAGAGGAAGAAGAAGAGAAGAAAGGAAGCTGAGAAGCAGCAAGGGGAGGCTTTAAGGCGTAAGCTTCTTGAGCTCCGGAAAAAGGTTACATTTTTAATTGCAATTTTGTTTTTTGATTATTGGAATGGTCTTGTTTATGTGTTGGGTTTTATTATTGATGCTTGTGTTAAGTGGGTTAGTGCTTCAAGCTTAAAAGATTGGTGCTTTTTTATGAACTCTGTTGAGTAGTGTTCATCTTGTTGGTTGTCACTGTTAGTTGCTGTTAGTATTAGAGTGAAGACGATTGAACTTCAGTAGGGACTTCATATAAGCCCATTTGGTGTTAGAAATTGCAGCTTAGGATTGTTGTATGTTTGCGAAAAGCTGAAAGCTTTAAACACTGTGATAATCAATCTGCATCAGCCAATGTTTATTTGCCCGGCGTTTTCAACCTAGCAATCTTTCTTTGTATTCAATCATAGCCTGTCGGGGTTTTCTATGATAGTTCAACCTAGCAATCTTTCTTTGTACTCAATCATAGCCTATCGGCGTTTTCTATGATTGTTCAGCCTAGCAATCATGGCCTATCTTTATTTGGCTACTTTTCTTTGCAGAGGAAACTAGAAAAGGAATTGGCTCTCTTTGGTGGAGCTCCACCAGCTGCTGCCGAGGGAGAAGAGGATGAGAATGTTGAGGGAGATGCGAGCCAGGAGGAAGATGAAGACAGTGAGCCAGATGCACCAATTTCTGGTATTCTTAAGAACTCTGTAATGCGCACACACTACTTGATTGTGTCAGTAATTGAAGCTCATGGCTGATTATCTTGGTCACTCTAGTGCTGCTAAACCCTGTTGCGTATCACTGTAGTCTTGGTTATTTAGTTGGTTTCTGGGCTAGTAAATCTCAAAAATAATGTCTTTTGGGGACTGAATTAGTATATAAATTGAAATGCATTATAATCACATTCTTCTTACTGTACATAATAATTGATCAATCTAGTGGATATCTATCAGTTGTGAAATGCATTTATATAAAAACATTAGTAAAGTAATGGATATCCTTCCATTGTTGGGGAAGATGCAAAAATTTCAGTAGTACTGATGGCAAAAAGACAGTGTAGCCAAAACATACATAAAAATAAGAGTAATAACAACAGCCTTTTAAAATGAACTGAAGTGTATGTGTCTGCCTCTCTGATTTTATAACGTTAGATGCGGCTTTTGGGTTTCATACTAATTCATTTTACAGAAGTTGACCTATTCCATGTGTTCAAAGGTACAACAACTTATGACAATGATGAAATAAAAGTCACAGTGACAACAAGCGAGATCTCTCAGGAAGAGGAAGTCCATCCAGTTAAGAAGCCAGAGGCTGTAGTGCCCGAAACAGTTGGAGCTTATAAAAAGCACAATGTTCCAGTGAGCAAAAAGAAGCCTTTGAAGAAAGTTGGAAAACGCAAATCAGGGCCAAAGATGCAAAAGAAAAGAGATAAAAGGAAGGGAAAGGAAAAGGGCTCAAAGAGGCGCTAGCTACTCTACTACCCTTATCCAGCTCTTTGAAGTTTTAACATATGCCAAGCGTCCTAGCTTGCGTTGGAGATATATGTAGTACATGATTTCAGCTGACCAGGGTTTTCAATTGGATTTCATTTTGGGTTTCACTTTGAACTATTTGTGAGCATATGAAGCTGGTGTTTGTATACCATAATTTTCTGTGTTGAATGAAATCAAATATTTTTTTTCTATCTGAGAACGAAATCGAATTAGTGTTGCACTGTGAAGTACGGACACGCGAACTGATTTTGGACACGGCCTGGACACGCGGACACACCAATTCATAATAAAAATGAAAGTGCTTATGGTGAGAATCGAACTTTGGTCATCCAAAAGACTTAACAAGTCCTCAACCATTCTAACAGATTCAGTTTTTGTTATATTTATGCACACTTTAATATAAATATATATATATATAAGTAAAGAAACTCGTGATAAAAATAAGAATGTTTGTGGTGAGATTTGAACTTTCATTATCCAATGTATTTATCAAGTTCTTAGTTATTCTAACATGTTATGTTTTCGTAATTCTAATGCACATTTTGACATATATATACATATAAAATTCTAAATACTTTCAAATTTATAAAATAATTTTTAAATAAAATAAATATATATATATATATATATATATTAAAAATAATATTTAATTAACGTGTCCACCACGTGTCTGTGTCAAAAAAATTCTATATGCCGTGTTTACGTATCGAATCGTGTCCGTGCTAGTTAGGTGTTTATTCTGCACATTTTCATATCCAAGAACTTTTGGCATCTTGCCTTTTGTTGCTTGTGTAGTGGCACCTTTGTTAAAGACATGACTGCTATTTCATCCTCTTTTTTCTAAAGAAAATTCGTTTTGTCACCCCGTATTAAGGTCCAAATTTGTATCAGTAATGGAGGTGTTGCAGCATACGAACAATTTCACTTTCGTCGACTGCTGTTCTTTTCACAGCAAGTCTACATTGGTACGGAATATGAACTAAACCCAGAACTAATCACCACTTCTAACCCGCCAAACGAATATTATCCGCCACGTAAAACCGAGTCTACAAAATATATTCAAATACCTCGAATTTCCACCGAGAAAATGCCCCGAAAGCTCCCTGAAATGGCTTCGAAAGACTAGAAACAAAATCATCCTTGGAAAAAATGGAAAATATCCCATCAATTTAGAGAAGCGAAATCCTACTTCGTCACCTTCAACCATCTTTGACTAATGACTCATGAGAAGTCAATCCTCCTGGGATTATATACACCGCACCGCACCCAATCACAACCCAAATATCCCAAAAAATTACCCACGTGGCTCAATCTTAAAAAAATTGAAAAGATTCCTCCACTGACGGCCCAGATCAGCCTCCTCCGACAAATCAGAGCCACCGACCCTGCCACAGATTCGCCACCATTAGTAAAAAAAATGGCGCGTGAGACTCAAACCCCATCATCATCATCATCATCACCACCATTAAATTTCCTTCAGACTCTTCCTCCGCAGGTTCGCAGTCATTTCCTCGAAGCTTCCCTCATTTTTTTCCCTCACTTTTCCCGCTTCCTTTCTCCTTTTTAACTTTCTCGTCTCCGCTTTTTCTCTCATATTCGATTCACAAACAGACGATCCCAAAACGACTGCGTTTCGGATCAGGTTAGCCGAAGCGAAAAGAGAAGGAAGGTATCCGGAGTGTGTGTGCTGCTGTGTTGAGTTTGGCTTTTGGTGAGTGTTTACCTTCCGGAAATGAACTTACAAGTTGGAGTGGAGTGAGATTGTGAGAGACACTTTTTTTGTTTTTTTGTTTTTTTTTTTTTTGAACTTTAGGATTTTGGTTGGTAGGTGAGAGATGCAGACGAGGTACATGGAGAGATCGAATAGTATGGCGAGGGAGAAGCGGGGTTTGGATTCGGCTGCGGCGGAACAAGGACAGCCTGACAGGAAGCGCCCAGCTCTAGCGAGGTTTTTAGTGTTTCTGTCTTGTGTTTTTTTCGTGTCGAAATTGGATTGGAGTTTGTTGTGTGATTTGCTAGAAATGTGGGAGCTCTTGTACTTTTGATTGAGAGTTATTGGTTGTGTTGTGATTACTATGATTGGTCGGTCTTGTTGTTGTTAACTGCTCTGATATGGCAAGTGTGGCGGTGTTTAATGTGTGTTCCTAATTTGAGTGTCGTGGTTTGTTCTCTCAAGCGGTATGAGATGCGCAAGTGAAATTTTCAACTTATATTGTCGCGTTTAGACAGAATTGGACTGAAAAAAAGATAATTGAATTTTTGAATTGTGATGTGTTTGATGCAGTGTAATTGTGGAAGCTCTCAAGGTGGACAGTCTGCAGAAGCTGTGCTCCTCATTGGAGCCTATTCTAAGAAGGGTTGTAAGTTACATAACCTTTTTTCGACTTGTTTTTGGCTTTTCGTGAAGGATTAGTAGAATTATGGCTTTGATTGCTTCATATACCTTTCATTGCTTCCCAATCTGGATTAACAACTTGCTTTAACTGATGTTTCGTTTTTATTTGATGTGAATAGGTCAGTGAAGAGGTAGAGCGTGCTTTAGCAAAATTAGGCCCGGCTAAACTTACTGGACGGTAAGCTGACATTTTCCATGCAATTTGTTAATTCACTGCTCGATCTCTGTTGCTTCTATTACTTATTAAGTCAGTTATTTTTCTTTCATGTCAATAGTTTGTTCTTCTAATAGTTTAAAATAGCAGGTCGTCTCCTCCAAAACAAATTGAAGGACTTGATGGAAGAAACTTGCAGCTGCACTTCAGGTCCAGTTTGTCGCTCCCTCTCTTTACTGGTGGAAAAGTAGAAGGAGAGTGGGGTGCTGCGATCCCCATTGTGTTGATTGATGCAAGTACACACCGTATTGTTACAACAGGTCCAGAGTCAGTGGCGAAACTAGATGTTATTGTACTTGAAGGTGATTTTAATGAGGATGATGACAACTGGACCGAAGAAGAATTTGAGAGCCATGTGGTGAAAGAGCGTGAAGGAAAGAGGCCCCTCCTCACTGGGGATCTTCAAGTGAGTCTGAAAGAAGGTGTGGGAACACTAGGGGAGCTGACATTTACCGATAATTCTAGCTGGATTCGAAGCAGGAAATTCAGGCTAGGACTGAAGGTTGCTCCGGGCTATTGTGATGGGATTCGTATACGCGAAGCAAAAACAGATGCTTTCACTGTTAAGGACCACCGTGGGGAATGTGAGTTACTAAGTAGTTCTGGACTTGTTTCCTCTTTTGTGTGCAAACTATTGATAAATAATCAAAATAATCTCTGTATTGTTTCCTTTACAGTATACAAGAAACACTACCCACCTGCGCTAACTGATGAGGTATGGAGATTGGAGAAAATTGGCAAAGATGGGTCATTTCACAAGAGACTGAGTAAGGCTGGAGTTTTTTCTGTTGAAGACTTCCTACGACTTGTGAATAGAGACTCACATAGGCTGCGGAATGTAAGAATTTAAAACTTCTCTATCAAACTGAGATACAACGAATACAGTTTCTAACTTTTTTTCATCCAACTTGTCACAGATTCTTGGGAGTGGCATGTCAAATAAGATGTGGGACATCCTTATCCAACATGCTAAGACCTGTCTTCTTGGTGGTAAACTCTATGTTTACTATCCTGATGATGCCAGGAGTGTTGGTGTTGTTTTCAACAATATTTATGAGTTGAGTGGGTTAATTACCAATGAACAGTTTATCTCTGCTGAGTCTCTCTCAGACTGCCAGAAGGTAGGTCACCTCTGATTTCCTTGGTTCATGGGGTCCTCTATGGTTCCTGTGTTTTGTTAACTTATGGTAGTAACTGCAAGTCTACAACACCATTGACCTATAAACTTAATGGATGTTGCTTCCGTTTTACCCATACATTCTACTCTACCACGTATGGGAAATCTACTTCATATGTAGTCTGAACTTCTGGTTGATGTCTCTGAATTTATTTTCTGGTTCCTACTTTAGGATTGTGTTGGGATCATAGTCGTAGTCTTTGACAAGTTCAAGTAAACTGATGTTAAGTTGTGTCATGACTCTGCTAAGTCTGCCTGGGTCTTTCAAGGATAAGAGCAATAGATATTGTATAACATCATCTTTTTGTAAACTATCAGAGATGATATCTGAGAGAACAATGGATGGATTCTTTTTTCAGGTCTATGTCGACGGTTTGGTGAAGAAGGCGTATGAAAACTGGATTCATGTTTTGGAGTATGATGGGATTGATGGGAAGTCTCTTCTAAATTTTAAGCAGCAGAAGGGTCTAGTTACCTCTCAAAATGAGGTTCCCATGGCTTCCCAAGAATATACAGATTCATTTAACCAGCAGTTCACACTTTCTAGCCTGCCAGTTCCTTCAGAGCAGCATATTATGGATCCTGGATTTACAGCGAGAGGTATATTTTCTTTTGCCAAAATATTATAACCAATTACTTTATCGTAAGTTATATCTAAAGAATCGTCTATCCTCCCTCAACACTGGGATCACAAAGCCTGAGGATTGGTACCATAACAATTAAAAATAGTGCTGGTATGCACACCAGTTTTTATGTGTATATTGATAATTTATCTATACCATAAGAATTTATTCTTACACATGTTATGGGTATCAATTTTTAAACCCCAAAAATGCAGTGGAGAATATTAAGGTATCGGGTGTCACCCCTGAACTATGTGGCTGCTGACTTGTGAATTTGGGTATCTTTCTCTATAGGTTATAATGATGGCATGGCAACCCGATTTTCAATACCACAGAATGTAAATCTCAATCCTCCCAGTCAGTTTGATGGCTCTTCATTCCCTCCATCGAGTCAGTTGCCCAGCACTTCACACCCACATGAAATCCAAAGAAGTGATAATATGCTTGCCCTTGGTCCACCACAGCCATCCGCATCAGGATTCCAGAATGTGGATACATCCAATCTTGCTTCTTATCATGGAACTGACTTTTTCCCAGAGGAAGAAATTCGTATGAGGAGCCATGAGATACTTGAAAATGAAGATATGCAGCATCTACTTCGCATGTATAACATGGGTGGTCATGGTCAACTTCATGGTCAGAGTGTACATCCTTCCATAAATGCTACTGAAGACTATTCTTATTCCTCAGCATATGTGCCCAGTCCATCGATAAACTACAATTTTGACGTTGATCGCAGTCGCTCATCTGGTAAAGCTGTTGTTGGTTGGCTCAAGCTAAAGGCAGCCCTTAGATGGGGCATCTTCATCAGAAAGAAAGCTGCGGAGAGGCGGGCACAGCTGATTGAGTTGGATGAATCATAATTTATGATGAAGAAAGGAGATTTGCTGATACATTCGGTGTCTTTCCCAACCTGAATTTATATCACTTTGCGGTTTCTAACTTCAGCAAGCATCGGTTGCCGGTTGGTTCTGTGGATTAATCTTGGAGTACAGTTGTTCCTGTACAGTTATGAACAGTAAGCTTATCCGTTAACACCAGCTGCTTTCAGCGGCTGTACTTTATTTCGGAGCATGCTTGTGATGTAGGCGTCTTCACTGCAAATTCAGACATCGACAGACTTGGTCTCTTTCAACTGAGGCAATGTCTCATTGGAAGCTTTCTTGTAGCTAAAGTTGGCAAGATGCTTCTTACATGCCATTGTAGGCGGAAGTGTACAAGTAATTACCCATGATGTTAGTACATTATTCTTTTACAGTTTTATTCCTCTATGGTATTTTTTTTTTCGTTTTCTGATTGTAATTGTTTTTGTTCTAGAAATGTATTATGAACTTGACATGATTAATGTCCCCGAAGCATTATTTTTCACTTATATCGTGTTGCAGAATATTTCTTTTTGTAGACAATCAAGTTCACTTCTGCCATCCCGGATTCAGGTAATTTGGCCAATATTTACTTATTTAGGTTGGTCGTAACTTAAAAGGCAGAATCCAATCTCACCAAAAAGAAGCATGAATTCCTGCCTCATTTTGTGAAGTTGTGCTCTCTTGCACCTCTATATGTACATAAATTATGCCCGTGGATGATTGAAAACCGATGGAAACCCATGAACTAGGTTTAGTAAAGAGTAAAGTAACGTGAGATGAGTCTAATACATGGAAAGGATGAGCATCACTGTCACTCTGTATCAGAAACTTCATCTTCGTCTTCATCCAGAATGTAGACCAAGGCACGCTTTCTTGCAGCAAAAACGCAGGCCACGCCTCTTGAAGCTGTCATCAAGAAATTCAATATATAAATGTAAAGAAGTTTGCATATTGGAGTTTTTATGGTCAATATAAATCATACTGCTGCACCACAAAAGGTTGGAGACAAAACTAGCTGGTCAGAACAAACCACGATTGCCGTACTCTATCTTCCCCACTTCAAGGAAGGTTAAGGTTGTATTTTTGATGTACTGAAACTCGAGTATCTAATTTTTTTTGTTCAAACATTTTGCATTGGATGCTAAAACACAACACAAGAAAGGATTTTGATCATTTTAATCGTGACAGTAATGCAGCGAGAAATTTAAAGGCATTTGAAATAATACCTTCTTTCTTGAGCATTCCTAAATACTAAATATAAAGATTTTTGGAGTCTCATGAAACAATTTATGTATTAAATTTCTGGCTTCAAACCCACATGATTGAACTGGTTGATTATATTGGATTCAGAAACTTATTCAAATGTGAGAAACAATTAGAATGACTTACAGCTAACTGCCAGGGGAGCAATAACAGAATGAGGTATACTGCGAACCTTTTCATTCTCCATTTCCAAGTACACAACAGCATCCTAAATGCAGAATAGAGAATAGCATTACCATAGAGCAACTCAACAGAGATTGCAACAGACTAATCCAAGAATTAATGTCATGGGATCTTTCATTTTGAATTCCTGCCTCATTTTGTGAAAAAAGCAGAGGGAAGAAAAATAATAAAACCGCTTTATATGACACTAAAATACAGTAAAAATGCTGTACAAACAGCATACAAGCACCAAAGCAAAAGAAAAAGCGAAAGTATTTCAACAAGGATTGAGTTTGAGTTTGTCAAAGCATAAACCATATGCCTCAACTTTAACAGCATGCTTTGCAGAAGAGTGGTTAATCAGTTGCACAAAAGAGAAAAGGAGAATAGGTTTAGTGTAATTATGTAAGAATAGAAGAGCTAAGGATGGCAGCTTGACTGAGTTGTGGGATCTCTTTTTCAAGTAATCTAACCCAAATGAATGTACGACCAAGAAAGAAAAATAATCACCTTCAGTTGATGTAAGGTCCAACTGTTTAGACTAGTGGATCTTGTGATAGATTCAAATGGAAGGTCATTTGCTTGCACAATCATCATACAGGCATTACCAGAGCTTTCAGAAGTGGTAGTTGTTTCATTCAATAACAAAACAATCTGGTTTTCCTGTAAGAACAAAGTAGCTTAGAATAAAATTTCCAAAAGAAAGAACACAAAAGGATGAATGACTGCTCTAGATAAGTAGAGTTTCTCTACCTTATATAAAGAAAGATCAACACAGTAATAACCAACAGGGATGCACAAGAGTACAGCTTCTACTGAACTATAACCCTCATTTATATTGCTCGAGTTGTGCATAATTCCTCTTATTATGCCTATACAATTTGAAATACCAGAGAAAGAATCATCTGGTATATGGAAGGATACGTAATCAAGAAACACATGTTGACGAGCCTGAAGAGTGACAGAATGGGAGGCATCCTATACAGGAAAGGAAAAGAAACAATTTTACTAATAAGGAATTCAAATATTGGTTTTTATTGAATAATACTAGATGACCATGCAATTTAAGATCCTAATTACAGAGATAGTTAGCACCTCATAATATGATACTGACATAGGAATACTGGTAGACAAAGATGCTGACAGAGGTGGAAGCGGGCAAAGCGGCAATGAATCTTCACAGACTACCTTTCTTGAAATCGTAGTAAAGGGCATCTGAAAAGCCTCCTTAAAGCTAAAACACCAGAGGAGGGGGTTATAAGTTGAAAGACATAGTAGTACTTTCATGTATGATGTGTGTATGTTGTGCTTTGATAGTAATTTAAGTAATGCGCTGTTCAGCTGTACAAATTAAAATCTACAATTGTGATTCAAACACATAAAAGCATAAACTCTTTGGTCAGAGAACTCATAGTAGATTGGATTTCAATAATGACACTAACCAAATTAGTCCATTCATTTCAAAGAAGTTTCTTGCATTTGCCAACCTCAGAAAATTGTAGTTTCATTATATTAACAACATAACTAACACAATTCAACACTCACAGAGACAGCAATAACAATCACCGCAGCTTTAGTGATCAATACTTTAAAGAGTATAAACATCTGCATACCTAGACTCCATCTGCTGAAATTCCTTGGCTAACGTCCTCTGCAGGTGCTCACAATCTGAAAATCCTCCGAGCTGAACTAATTCTTTAACTCTCCGCACTGTTTCCCTGAAATAAAATAAAGCAAATTTTAGTCTTGACAAATAAAATGAGAATCTGTACGCTAAAAACTTGTATAATTACATGCATGTATCTACACTAACTGTTCATAGTCCTCAAAGGATAGATTGTACTAAAGATAAGCAAAATCATTACATGCTAAATAGATTGTATGATTGATGATTCTAAAAGACAAAACGGTTGTACTCCAAAACAGACTGCCTCTGAGTATTATATAAAATCACTTACAATCCAACTTCAATACTCTCATCAGCTTCTGACGCTTCCAGCAACTGCTTAACAGGATCTTGGTCATATAGAAACTTCAAGAATATAACAACAAGTTCACTGCCAACTGACAATTGTGAGTAAGAGTACATATGCTCTGTAACCAGATTAAATACAGCAATACTGGGCACAGACCTATTGTACAGCAGAAGATGATGATCGCTGGGTTCTGAATTGAGTAACTTTATACACTTCAAGAGCCAATTGAAGAAGTTCGAAAACTGAACAAGACAACACCAGAAGTTAAAGGGAATTGGGAAATTTGCAGAACCATGAATTACATTATTCATTTAACTTCGTACAGTGTCCGATTGTCAAATTGCCTGAATTATGATGCTTCACCCATATTTTCTCAGACCTATTCTATAAGTGTAGGTGAAAACACCAGTCTATTTAAGTAAATAGTGCATCCAAATTATGTTATAACTACTAAACAATTCTAACCACAGCCTAGATAGTAAAATATAGTTTGGGGGAGTGAAAGGAAGAATAGATGGGAAAATTGTTCAATAGTAAGATACAAGAGCAATAATTCAAGATCAAGGTGAACCTGCTGCACCACAGAAGAAAGCACCCTGATAAACCGTTCAACTTGTATAAGTATCATTCCAGCCTTTTCTGTTGCATTATTGATAAGTGTCTCATCCAAACCAATACCCTTATAGCGTGCCCTCCATCGTGAAAGGCCTCTAAGTTCTCCCATCCTGAATGCAATAATTTCTGCAGCAGGCTGGAAAGGGTAGGTAATTAGCTTTAGTAACTCAACCCTCTAATATGGAAGAGTATTGAGTAGTAAGATCACTTGTATGTACCACTAAACAAAGTTCAAGGTATATGACTTTAAGGAGTAATGACTCGTTAAGTTTATGATGAGAATATGAACTTTAATATGTAATCTATGTTTCATCTGCCAATTCCACATTGATATATGAGATCATTTTGCTAAGATATAGATCGTGAAGATGTCACTGTTTTATATTCTAGTAATTTATATAGGCTGGCCCCAACAGATAGTATAGCAAAGATCAATTACTTTTAAAATGAAATTTGCATCTACAGCAGGAACTAATGATAACGCACCTGGAGATGATTAAGGATTATAAGTTGCAGTTCTTTCCCAGCACCACAAACAGCCTTTGACACACGCTTCACCCCCTAGATAGAAATACGCTAATGAAATCAATTATATGCTCCCATACACTTTCTTAAGCGGAATGCATAATATAAAATTTAAAAGAGGGTGCTACATGGGACTAAGCATACCACTTCACTGAGAGAATTTACAAGAAACTGATGAACTGCTGGACTAGTCCTTGCACCGCCTAACAGACTCAAAAACTCCTCTTGAGGAGAAGATACAAGTCCTATAAAGAAATAGTAGGGACTGTATGAAATGGACATACTAAATCACCAGGAACTATATCAAGAGAGTGGGGACTAGGTGACATTAAGAAGTTACCATGGTCTACGATCAGACTAGACAGAGAATCAAACTTGTCATGAAAAGTGCGCATAGCATCAGACCACTCCTTGTGCATAACTGAAATTGATGACCGAATAACCTCTGTTAATTCCTCAATGTTAGAAGCTTGTTGTGCCACTTGATGGAGCTCACTTTTCCTACAATGATAAATAAAATGGTAAGCTAGACATTGATCCAAATCAATATGTGAATGCATGACAGCTTCAAACAGCCTCTACAACATATTTTTGCACAAGAACTACAATTAAAATTTAACCTCAGATCCTAAAACTTTAAAATAAGCAGCAACTGGTAAATTGAAGCAGTGAACCAATAATATTAATTAATATAATATAGTCATATGACAGCACAATCCAGAATATGTTTTAAACATGCTGTGATATTATAGTCTCTATATAAAAGTTACCTCTTCCAGAAAATAGATGTATCAAGCACTATGCAATGTAAGCCATGCAAACCAGGTTCAGCCATCCGTCGATTTTCTGTTTCTTCCCTATTTTCAACCAGTTCTCCTGAACACATGACTATCAAATGACAAAGATCTTTCGACAAAGCTACCTAATGATGAAAACAAATAATAGCATCAGCTTGGCGTGATAAGATAGTTCATTATTAATCTGTGAGTGGTTTTGAAAAAGAAGCACTTAAAGAAAGAAGAAAGAAAGAGCAAAGATGAAAATTCCAACAGCAGGATATTTTAAGACAGTAACTTTGCATCACTTTTCCATGTTCATAAACTTGGACCTTATTCTTTTCACCTTAGACTAACCATATCTATTCCTATGTACTTCGTCTGTTAAGAAACTAACAAAATATCAGCGTGAACATGCTACGATATTTTTAATTATGAATGTTTTGTTATAAACGACTAAAAGTTTTAAAATTATGAACATAGAGAATGTACCTTGAAAACAGATCCATTCAGAAGTCTACACTCGGCTTCAGCATCATTCAATGGACTAGGAGCACCAAAATTGTGTATGTTCTGGACAGGAAAAAATATAACACAGGCAGCTATAGTGACACATCATACGTAAACTGGAATAAGTAGCTTCACAAAAACCCATCACTTTCTCAGAATGGTAAAGAAGTTACTACTTACAATTTTCCCTATAGGAAAGATCCCAAATATACTAAAGCAAATGAATCCATCTTTATCTCCACTGCATAGAATATTAAAACGTTGCTGTGAAGAATTTGACAGCTCTCGAAATGAATCTTCACTATCCTCCATGAAACCGGTCTCTCCAGATACCAGCCCAGACATTCGTGGAACTCTTGGAGGTGGTGGAAAGAAACGAGAAGTACGGTCTTCATATACCGAGTGGCTACCATACTCATCCTGCCATCAAATAAATCAAAATGAAATAATAATAATAAAAATTAGTTAACCAACCATGATTTCACCAATCAGAATCAATTCGACAGATAGCCTACAAATAGATAGCCGGCAACATACTCTAGTCATATGTCCATCCTCCTCCCAATTAAGAGAAACAACCGCAACACTATGTGATTTCAAGCTCCTCAACAACTTCCCATTCTGCCTCACATCAAAACGCACCAAAAAGCCAAAAGGATTAGAAAAACATAACCGAGGTTACACTACATCAGACGCATCTCCTCCCACACACTAAAAAATCGGCGAATTCGTGTAAATTTATGACACAAGTTTAACTAAAATGCCAATAGTAAAATGTGTTTCTCACTTCAACATCATGCAATGAGACAGTTCCATCTTCGAGCCCGACGGCTATCGCTTTACCATCAGGTCTCCAACACAGAGATGTGATGCTCTTCCCTAACACACACAAATGTGAACAATAATAAAAAAAAGATTCATATCCTCAGAAATTCACAATCAAATTTATTCAAAAACTTCAGAACACAAAAATCTCAGAGATACCTGGCGAGATAGTCCAGAGCCTCTGCCAATTGAAGCGGTGCAGTAAAATCTTGGAGTCCTCAGTAACCATGGCGAGTAAATCCTTCTCGGGATTCCACTCCGCGATTTTGATCTGGCAATCGGAAAAGGTAAAATTACTAATCCGGTTCATGTGAAATTAGGGATTTGAAAGCTGCGAGTGTGAAGAAGCGAACCTGAGAAGCGACTGGCTTGTCGAACTGGAGCTGGAACGGAGTGGCGCGTTGCTCTTCGTCGGTTTCCATGGCCAAATCTGGTGGAGGAGACACTAAAGGAGCCGAATGCAAAACGGTGTCGTTTAGGAAGAAGAAGACGAAGAAGAAGAAGAAGAGCGATGGGTGGTTAGGGCAGTGAGGTTTAACACTGAAAATGGAGGAGGGAAAAGCTGAAAATGAGAGCGGGGGGTTTCGTTTTTGGCTTTTAAAGTTTTTTTCTAATTTTAATTTTGTTTTGAAAAAAGAAAAAAGAAAAAAGAAATATCGCCGTTGCCGGGGATCGAACCCGGGTCACCCGCGTGACAGGCGGGAATACTTACCACTATACTACAACGACTTGGTTGTTATTAAGGCATCAGATATTTATAATCTCCTTGATATCAATCACCCGATCCACTCACCATGGCCCATAGAACAGATTAGTTTCTCACAGTCTCGGTTTACAAGTACTCCCCTCTTGTTCGAAGCTAAGGTTTGGTGTTTCAACTTTGATCGAATATCCGTGGATTGATCTGTTTAGCTGTTGGGGTGCTAATGAGTTGCCTATTTCAATCATCTGTTGTTTTCTGTTGATTGGGACTGCAAATATATGAGAGTTCAGTTGCTCAATACTTTGATGTCAAATTGAAATTTTGCTTCTTTGGACGAGTTTCCTGTTCATGGTGAAATTTCATCTTCTTGTTGTACCTGGAATCTTGAAGTCTTAATGTTGACCGAGTGATAACAAAGTTTTGATGTTGTGAAGTTGTGCTATTTGTTTTTCTTCTTTTAACAACCCAGCTGACCTGAAGAGTTTTCTGGGTTCACATAACATACCAACTTGGTAGAAAATCCCACATAACTTTGCAGAGGGTTTCTTTTCCTTTCCAAAGGTTTACTAATCACCCTAACTAGATAAGATTGGGGTCTTGTAGATGATTTTGAAGTTGAAGGGCAGCTTTTGAGTTTCTTTTAGGGAAGTCTTATTAATCTGTGTTCTAAATTGTTGTTATTGTTACTAGAGTGGCAACAGCTGTTGCAAAGCATTTTGACATTGTAATATTCGTTCAGTTGTGCTTTGTACGTGTGACTATTATTTTAGTTTCTCCAAGTTCATATGACATTTTTTGTATTGTCTTGTTTCATTTCAATTTCAGAAGCACCACTTTGTGTGTAGGCAGAGCAGATATGATTTGCATTGCTCATTTTCATCATCAATTGTAGTTATGTTAAATAAACAAAATAAAACTATTTTGTCTTCTCAAAATGATTACACTAGAATGCACTAATCGCCTCTTTGATGGTTGCTTTAAACAACTACCTTTCTTTGTTGGTAAGAAAGGTTAAGGTTTCTATACTTGAGTCTGTGTAGTGTGGATGTGACTGATCCCATACTAAGCAAGAAGAGAACAAGGGGAGTCTCTGAGATGAAAAACGTTAATACGTAAAGTTGGTGCACTAGTCTGTCTGAGCCTACTTTATATGCATATGATAACATGATGTGTCTGATCCGTGTTAGTGCTAGCCCTATTTGGTGTGTTGATCCATGTAGGTGTCATGAATAAGTAGACATATGTGTGTACTCTTATCATATGCGAAATGTTCTACGTTTACCTTGTTTTTGAGTTAGAGACTGAAACAAGATGACATTGTGCAAAAGCTTGTTTCTGTTGTATATGTGACCTATTTATGATATTTACAATTACAACTAGTATGTATGCAATTATTTGTGAGCTATGGTTAATCACATTTGTGGTAGTGTATTCACCTGTTGACTCAAGGATATTCATACATGTTGTTTTTGTGGTACGTCTTATATAATACATTTTGCTCATATAAGCACCTAGCTTACTGGGTTTTCTTTTTCTGTTGTGAACCCGGTGCACCTTCCTATGGTGTAGGGTTGGTATTACAGAACAGCACATCAGAAGGATATTGAAGACCATTCAAGTGCAGCAATTGATATCTACAGCTTGCACGCTAAGTGAGTGGCTGGTTACCATGCAATTGTGTAAATTGAATTTCTCTTCCTTCAACTGATTTAGGAAATAAAAAAAATACTTTCAGTTGGTTGTAAAGTATATTGTTTTTGTTCCTCTTTCTGGCATTTTGGGAATAATTAATTATTCTTTGCATTGGATTGTATTCCAATTCACATTCAAATTTTAATGGCTATTGATAATCTTTCAAAGCATGAAATTTGGGATGTGACAATTTGTAGAGTGATGATTATCTTGTGTATGTTTTTGGATCTGAAACGTTGTTGCATTCATATGTAAAGGTTCAATTTTGTGTAGTTTTGATGACTTTTGCGTCTCTATCTAGTATCTACAAGCCAATATCTGTCCACATTGTGTTGGTTCTTTATTTGGAGTGATTGATGTGGTACATGGGTTTTTCATTTTGGTGATTAGTTCTGTTGGATTATATTTATAGATAATATAGATATGGATCAATTTTCGATATTTCAATTGCTGAATTTTTTGTCTTCTTCAGATATGTTATATTGATAAGAGCATAGTCAATATCTGAGTTTATATATGGTCTTGAAGATGTCCATCACAGAGTCTTTAAAGAAATTAGTGTCATGTGTCATCCTTGATTTGGATGGTACGCTGCTACACACAGGTTTGATTCTGCTCCGAATGGCATTTCCCTTTTACTTTGGTCTATGGTAATACAATCATGTTGCCTGCGAATTTTGTTCTGACAATCTTAACTTAACCACAGATGGCATTGTAAGTGATGTTTTAAGAGTTTACTTGGGAAAATATGGAAAGAAATGGGATGGGCGGGAAGCACATAAGGTAGTTGGAAAAACACCACTTGAAGCTGCAACTTCTGTTGTGGAGGATTATGGGCTATCTTGCACATCGAGTGAATTACTCTCAGAAATTAACCCAATTTTCTCCGATCAGTAATAAACTTCTGTCAAAATTTCAAACACCAGTATTTAGCCTGTGCTTTTCTGGCAAACAGCTTATGTCTTTTGTCTATTGTCTCTCTAGGTGGTGCAACATCAAAGCGCTTCCAGGTGCCAATCGGCTAATCAAACATTTGAGTGCTCATAGAGTGCCGATAGCATTGGCTTCAAACTCTCCAAGAGAAAACATAGAAACCAAGATTTCTTTTCACCAGGGTATACTTGTACTATGCGCTTGCTTATGTTTCTTAGATTTGAATCTTGATTAGTATGACATGCATTGAGGATGCTACGATGTTTTGTATCATATTACTTATTTTATTATTATGGTTTCAAATGTAGGCTGGAAGGAATCCTTCTTAGTCATCATTGGAGGTGACGAAGTAACATCAGCGAAGCCATCTCCTGAAATGTGAGAATTTAACTATTTTGTTTGGTTTTGACTTCCTTCAAGATTTTAAGCTTTATATACTTAATGTTCTGAAGCTCTTAGTTTAAAATTTTCCATTGTAGATTCCTTGAAGCTGCTAAAAGATTAAATATTGAACCTTCCAGCTGCCTTGTCATTGAAGATTCCTTGTGAGTAGCTTACTTTGGTTTTTGCGGGTTAGGTTTGTTCTGGAAGAAGAGAATTGTTCGGTGTTCATTTGTATGTATATGTAGATTACATTTCATGTTACCTGGTTTCGACTTAGGTTTGACTCCAGTAATTTGGTCTATGACCCTACTCATCCTATAGTCTTATGTTAAGTCACCAGTCTTGTTTTCATTACATTGATTTTTACACTTTATTTGACAGGCCACCCAAAAAATGAATCTGATATGGAGATTTTCTGTCGAAAGCAAATTTAAATTTGAATTTATGAAGTAAATCATGGTTATCCAAAGACCTTGGCTTCTCCCCTTAGTATCAATTCATTCTCAATATTATCTGCACAGAAAATCATTTTGTTGCACTGTCTGTTTGCCTCCATATTTGCCATGTTAAGTACCACAAATTCATGCTCACTACCGAAAGATTGAGTTATTAGTTTTTTTTTTGGCAAGAACTGCTCTGCCGATATAGATGCTAGATTTTCTTCCTGATGATGTGTCTGATTGAAGAACTAATGTCACTTTCCTTTGCATTTCTTTCTTAACATCTCTGTATTGGACTTTTTCAGGCCAGGTGTGACAGCTGGTAAGGCTGCTGGAATGGAGGTAGTTGCTGTACCCTCTCTGCCAAAGCAATCCCATCTCTATACTTCAGCTGATGAGGTGATCAACTCTCTACTTGATTTGCATCCTGAAAAGTGGGGCCTACCTCCTTTCAAAGATTGTAATCTCCAATATCTTTCTCCTCTCTTCATCGATTTACAACTTGTATTCGCCATTTTCATCAGCATTAATTTGTTGTTGCAGGGATAAAAGACACATTACCAATACAACCATGGCAAATTGGTGGTCCTGTCATTAAGGGATTTGGTCGGGGCTCAAAAATGCTTGGGATTCCTACAGGTTTGTGTACTATGCTTTATGCTGTTGGCTTAATCAGTTAGACTTTCCATTAAGCTTTAACAATCTACATGTCTTGGGATGACACAGGAATAACTGACTTGTTTTGTTTAAGATGATAGTATTAATTCTTTACTATATGCTTGGTGTGCGTAGGTCCATCACAAGTCGAGCTCTATATAATTGCTTTGTTGCTTATGATTAAATTTTTCTTTCTCCTTTTATGTTTGATCATTTTTTTTCTTACATGCTTGGTAAAGTTGTTTCACTTTGCTATTCTAATAAGGGTTCTACCATCTTTTATCCAGCTAATTTGTCCACCGAGCTATATTCAACTCTCCTTTCAGAACATCCATCAGGGGTATATTTCGGTTGGGCTGGATTACCAACGCAAGGTGTCTTTAAGATGGTCATGAGTATTGGTTGGAATCATTACTTCAACAACACTGAAAAGACTATAGTGAGTCTTCCAAAACATATAACTCACACCCTTTGCAGCTATTTTTCTTCTTGCTTATAAGTTCATTTTGTAATGTAGGAGCCATGGCTGCTTCATAACTTTGACGAGGACTTCTATGGGGAGGAATTGCATCTTATCATAGTCGGCTACATACGGCCTGAGGTATAAACTTACAGAATTAAAAATCAATCAATGTCTTACTGTTAGGATCTGAACCCCAGTAAATTACTCATTTTCTTGTCTTCTTATTATTTCTGACATTTTTCGGGTGAAAATCTCACAGGCCAATTTTCCATCTCTTGAGAGTTTGATCGAAAAGATACATGAGGACAGGAAAATCGCAGAGGAAGCTCTTGACCTTCCAATGTACTCAAAATTCAGGGATGACCCGTATCTAATAAGCTCTTCATAAGAATGGCCCCGGGAATTCCCCAAACTCTTGTCATTCCACTTCATTGGCAAATTGCCAGTGGAGTTTAAAGCTGTTCTACACTCATTATTGGGACAGTTGCATCTTGCATCCTTTCAATTTGGAGCATTTGATGCCGATGAAAACATAATGGTGTGTATTAAAATGACATATCACAAACTCATTTTATTGTACCGGAAGAGATGTAGAACAAAAAAAGAAACTCTGTTTTAAACTTGAACGGTAGCGTGTCTATTTTTGAACGTTTCTGAATGGAATACATAATGTCACACAAACCGACTCATATCCGCGCGCACGTATACGGACGTATCCGGACACGTCCTGAATCATCCGGACCCGATAATAAAAGCTGAAAATGTATCATATATTAAGAAAACTATACTACTTTTGGGATAAATGAGAGATCATTCGGGGTGATGATAAGAAAATATGAAGTAAATATATAAAATTAAGAAATTAAGGTGTAAAGCGACGAAAATAACTCTTAAAATATGATAAAAAAGAGACAAAAGTATTAAAAGATAATTTAAGTATCAAATTATTTGTTTTCATACATTATGTACCAATTTATCTAAGTAGCCATACATCAAGTATTATGAGAGTAATTTAATCAATTTACTTATTTACTCAGCATTTTTATACTCACAAACAGTTCTGTGACTTCTTCATAAACCATTTTGTGAATAAAGTTGGCTGCGAACTTTCATCAGAAAACCATTTTGATTCAGTCATAAATTGGGCCTCCTGACCCGGGTTACGACCCGGTTCAAACTGGAGTAGAACCGAAGCTGATGCAGCAGCGAGAGCGCACCCTAGTTTTGGCGGTAAATCCTGAAAGGTTGTTGCCTGTTTTTAGGAGTTTACTAAGTCCTATTTAGTTAGTCATGTTCTGTTTCAATAACTCCTGGTCTTTAGGACTGATAGAGGAGAGTGCAGGTTTTTCTGTGTTAGCTTATCTTAAGTCATCAGCTTTATTTCAGCTTTTCTGTTAGATGTGTAAGACTATTTAAAGAGCCAGATTTGTTCAATAAGATTAAGTCATTCAATCCAGTTTCTGTTGTGATATTGTTTATCTTCAAAGTTCTCAACAATCTGGTATCAGAGCCCCTACTGGGCCTGATAAAAAGAAAGCCGCAGCTTTGAGTGATTTAAAAACAAGGGAGAATGTCGAGTGAAGGAAATTTTGTGCCGCCGTCAATTCCTCGATTCGATGGTCATTATGACCATTGGGCCATGTTAATGGAGAATTTTCTGAAGCAAAAGAAACTTTGGGGTCTTGTAGAGAATGGGATTCCAACGATGACAGAGGGAGCTCAACACTCAAGAGCTCAACAATCAGTCTCCTTCTCATCTGTGGTAGCAGCTGAGAGAGGAGAGGTCGTGGAGGCACAACGTAAGCAGGCCGAGGAGCAGACTCAGAGGGTGGAGGAGCAGATTTTGAATGATCGACAGGTCAAAGGTTACTTATTTCAGGCAATTGATCGAACAATCCGGGAGACGATATTGAATAAGGAGACTTCAAAGCAAATCTGGGACTCCATGAAGAAGAAGTATCAGGGAAATGCCAGGGTGAAGCGTGCAGCCCTTCAAGCTTTGAGAAAGGAGTGGGAACTTCTCCAAATGAAAGAAGGTGAAACTGTGACTGATTATTTTGCTCGTGTTATGTCTGTTGCTAATAAGATGAGGGGAGAGCATACTGATGTTACAATTGTTGAGAAAATTCTTAGATCCTTGACTGACAAATACAATTACATAGTTTGTGCAATTGAGGAGTCTAAAGATATAGATCAGCTATCAATTGATGAATTACAAAGTTCATTGATTGTACATGAGCAAAAATTCAACAGAAGCAGTGGAGAGGAGCAAGCTCTGAAAGTGACATATGATGATAGATTTGGAGGAAGAGGACGTGGAAGAAACACCTTTAGAGGAAGAGGCCGTGGGAGAGGTCGTCAAGTTTTCAACAAGGCCACAATTGAATGCTTTAAATGTCACAAGCTTGGCCATTTTCAGTATGAATGTCCAACTTGGGAGAAGAAGGCTAACTATGCAGAACTTGATGAGGAAGAAGAAATGCTTTTGATGTCCTATGTGGAGTTGCATGAAGCTAGGCGAGAGGATGCTTGGTTCTTGGATTCAGGTTGCTCTAATCACATGTGTGGGGATCGAGCTTTGTTTTGTGATTTGGATGAAAGGTTTCGTCACTTGGTGAAATTGGGGAATAATTCGAGGATGAATGTGATAGGAAAGGGAAACGTGAAGCTGTATCTAAATGAAGTTAATCATGTTGTTACTGGGGTATATTATGTTCCAGAATTAAAAAATAATCTTTTGAGCATTGGGCAGCTACAAGAAAAGGGCTTGGCCATTCTGATCAAGGGAGGGTTGTGCAAGATTTATCATCCAGGAAAGGGTTTGATTATTCAAACCAATATGACTGCCAATAGAATGTTTATCCTGTTAGCTCAGTCACAAGCACAAATTGAAGCTCAAAATGGTACATGTCTTCACACAAGTTCTCAAGATCTGTCTCAGCTTTGGCATCGAAGATATGGACATCTAAGCTACAAGGGTTTGAGAACTTTACAGTACAAGAAAATGGTACGAGGTCTTCCACACTTTCCAGCCTCAAATGAAACTTGTATTGATTGTATCATTGGGAAGCAACACCGTGACTCTATTCCTAAGAAAAGTACCTGGAGAGCAACTCAGAAGTTGGAACTCATTCATGCTGATATTTGTGGTCCAATCACTCCCAAATCCAATAGCAAGAAGAGATACACTTTATGTTTTATTGATGATTACAGTAGAAAAGCATGGGTGTATTTTTTGTCAGAAAAATCAGAAGCTTTCAATTCTTTTAAATGTTTTAAGAGAATGGTTGAGAAAGAAACAGGGTTGTTTGTGAAGTGTTTGCGTACTGACAGGGGAGGAGAATTCACCTCAAATGAGTTCAATAATTTTTGCAGACAAAATGGCATTAAGAGGCAGCTGAGCGCTGCCTATACACCACAACAAAATGGTGTGGCTGAGAGGAAGAATAGAACTGTGTTAAATATGGTTCGTTCAATGCTTTCTGAAAAGAAGATCCCCAAGACTTTTTGGCCAGAGGCAGTGAATTGGAGTATTTATGTTCTAAACAGGTGTCCTACATTGGTTGTCAAAGACATTACTCCAGAGGAGGCTTGGAGTGGAGTGAAGCCTTCAGTAGAGCATTTCCGAGTTTTTGGTAGCATAGCTCATGTTCGTATTCCAGAAGTAAAGAGAAAAAAACTTGATGACAAAAGTTTTGTTTGTGTACTATTGGGTGTTAGTGAGGAGTCTAAAGCTTACAGGTTGTATGATCCTGTTGCTAAAAAGGTTGTTGTGAGTAGAGATGTAGTGTTTGAAGAAGAGAGGCAGTGGGAATGGGATGTTAGTTATAAAGAGGAGATATTAGTAGATTTAGAATGGGGGAATGATGATAGAGCAGGAGAAGTTGACAATAAGGGTGAAGGAGGTAAAGACATTGATGGAGTTGAAAAAAATTGTGAGGTAGATGAGGTTAGCAGTGATGGAGTTGAAAAAAATGGTGAGGTAGAAGAAACTAGCAGTGGGGATAGTGAGAATAATGAAGATAATGAAGGTGGTAAGAGAGTGAGAGAGCCGCCAGCATGGACAAAGGATTATGTTAGTGGGGAAGGTCTCGGGTTATCTGAAGATGAAGGAAATTTGGCACTAATGGTGTCAAGTGATCCTCTTTATTACGAAGATGCAGTGAAAAGTGGAAATTGGAGAGAGGCGATGGATTCTGAAATAGAAGCTATAGAGAAGAATGATACTTGGGTGCTGACTGACTTACCAGCTGGAGCAAGGAGGATAGGTGTTAAATGGGTCTACAAAACAAAGCTTAGTGAGAATGGAGAGGTGCATAAGTACAAGGCACGTTTGGTTGTAAAGGCTATGCACAAGAACATGGAGTTGATTATACAGAAGTATTTGCACCAGTAGCAAGGATGGACACAGTTCGGATGATCATTGCACTTGCAGCTCAAAAGGGTTGGACAATTTATCAACTTGATGTGAAATCAGCCTTCTTACATGGGGAGTTGAAAGAAGATGTTTATGTTGATCAACCAAGAGGTTATGAGAAGGATGGTGATCTGCTCAAGGTGTACAAGTTGAAGAAGGCTTTATATGGGCTTAAACAGGCTCCACGAGCTTGGTTCAGTCGTATAGAGGCTTATTTTATCAGTGAGGGTTTCGAAAGATGCCCAAATGAGCAGACACTTTTCACAAAACGGAACAAGGAAGGTAAAGTTCTTATTGTAAGTGTTTATGTTGATGATCTAATCTATACTGGTGATGATGAAGAGATGATGAGAAGTTTTAAGTGTTCAATGATGCAAGCTTTTGAAATGACTGATCTGGGAAAAATGAGGTTTTTTCTTGGCATTGAGGTATCACAACAATCTGGTGGTATCTTTATTTGCCAAAAAAATATGCTTTGGAAGTTTTGAAGCGTTTTGGAATGCAAGAGAGTCATGAAGTCAATAGTCCGATTGTTCCAGGGTGCAAACTTAACAAGAATGAAGATGGAGTTGCAATTGATGAATCATACTTCAAACAAATTGTGGGGAGTCTCATGTATCTCACAACAACTCGTCCGGATTTAATGTACAGTGTAGGCTTAATCAGCAGATATATGGCTAAACCTACAGAGATTCATCTACAAGCTGCCAAGAGAATATTGAGGTATTTGAAGGGTAGTTTTGATTATGGAATCATGTACAAGAAGGGGAGTTCAGATGTTTTGATTGCCTACACAGACAGTGACTATGCAGGTGACTTGGATAATAGGAAAAGTACTTCTGGTTATGTTTTTCTTTTAAGTTCTGGAGCAGTATCTTGGCTCTCCAAGAAACAGCCAATTGTTACTTTGTCAACTACAGAGGCCGAATTTGTAGCAGCAGCTGGGTGTGCAAGTCAAGCAGTGTGGATGAGGAGAGTTGTAGAAATGTTGGGGCTTGGTCAAAAGAAGGGAACTATTATTATGTGTGATAACAGCTCCACTATCAAGTTGTCAAAGAATCCAGTCATGCACGGAAGGAGTAAGCATATTGATGTGCGTTTTCATTTTCTGAGAGAGCTTGTCAAAGATGGGATCATTGAATTACATCATTGTGGAACTAAGGAACAAATTGCTGATTTAATGACAAAGCCATTAAAGGTGGAGACTTTCCTGGAGCTTAGAAGTCAGATGGGAATTTGCAAAGCAGTTGAACTAAACTAATTGTGTACCACAGTTAGTTTAGGGGAGGGATTGAAAGGTTGTTGCTTGTTTTTAGGAGTTTACTAAGTCCTATTTAGTTAGTCATGTTCTGTTTCAATAACTCCTGGTCTTTAGGACTGATAGAGGAGAGTGCAGGTTTTTCTGTGTTAGCTTATCTTAAGTCATCAGCTTTATTTCAGCTTTTCTGTTAGATGTGTAATACTATTTAAAGAGCCAGATTTGTTCAATAAGATTAAGTCATTCAATCCAGTTTCGGTTGTGATATTGTTTATCTTCAAAGTTCTCAACAAATCCCAAACACAACGAAAAAATGGGAGCAGAAGAAGAAGAGCAGCAGCAGTCGCCCAAACCAGAGGCCGAAATTACCGAAAACCCCATCCCTGAGCAACAAGTAGAAGAGTACTCGTGGCCGGCGATTCGGTTCGATGTTCCTCCACAGAGAACCTACCACTTCTCCCACCAGTTCAGAACTCCCTCAGACCCTAACAATTTCCTCAAGGCCGTCAAATGGTTACCCCCTCCCAATTTTTGCTGAGTGTTGCTTGAGGATGTAATGTTTTCGGTTTCGAGCTAGGTTTTTTATTTTACATTTGGATTTGCATCTAAGAGGTATGATGCTTTTTCAATTGCCTTTAATCCCACTGGAACAAAGTAAGTAACAGTTTGTCTTTCTCAGGATTATGTCAAATGCACCTTTTCTGCTTCATCTTGTTGTGTTAATAACCTATCATATTTGAGAGTAGAGTATTTTGGATGGGAATTAATTCTTGAACCTTAATATGGGGCATTGGATGAAACTAACAGATGAAACAGATTGAACAATGGCTCAGGACTTCATAAATAGATAGGCAATTATGTGAATTAAAATACTTAAATGGCTCCATAGATGACAGAAAAATTGTCACTGATAATAAGTAGCAGGATGTTCCTCACAGCAGAGTACTCTTTCTTTTTTTCTTTTGCTAGGATTTTTGCTGGATACAACAAACTAGTCAGGGTGTTTGATTTACATCGCCCTGGTAGAGATTACAACCAATATTCGACAGTTCAAGGAAATAAAGAAGGCCAAACTGGTACATGTTCTTAGCTTAGCTATCTGATGATTGCTCGAAGATAATCTTGAAGATCTGCCAGTGCATAGCCCTCAGCATGTTTATATTATTTTGGACAGGTATAATGTCTGCAATGGCTTTTTCTCCGACCCATAATGGAATGCTAGCTATAGGCTCTTACAGCAAGACTACTGCAATATACAGAGAAGACAATATGGAACTTTTATTTGTATTACATGGACATGAAGGTGGGATTACACATGTAAGTTAGGATCCTTATAATTTGTTTGAGTTTGATAACCTTAGCAGATGAACTGAAACATGTTGCTTACAGGTCCAGTTCTCAAAGGATGGAAATTACTTATATACGGGAGGTCGGAAGGTAAAATAATTTACTTGTTACTTCCTATTTGGCTGACTTTTATTATTATTTGTCCCAATTAGGTGGAATTTTTAGTAAGCACAAAATGTAACAACTGTAATATCACGAATGCCTTTATTTGTTCTTATAAGTATGCAGTAGTAACATTTATGGCTGTACTTCTGTTCTCAACGGTGATCAACGTTAGCCTGTTTTTACTTGAAGGATCCTTATATACTATGCTGGGATATACGCAAATCTGTTGATGTTGTCTACAAGTAAGTTTCTTATTTAATTTTTAAAATTTTATGTTTTGATTATTGTATATTCTGTCTGATTTAGAAAAGATGTGGAGTTTCTGTTCCTTTCATTTTTTTTTCTCTTTTTCCTTTCTCATGTTTACCCACCGTTATCTTTTTGCACCATGAATAGGTTATATAGATCTGCAGAAAATACCAACCAGCGGATTCTGTTTGATATTGAGCCACTTGGCCGCCATCTTTGTACGGGTGGTCAGGTAAAATCTTAGCTTTAAATCCTTTTCTCATCATATATTATGGAACCACCAAATCCACCCTATTTATGCTTTTGGTTTGTTTGTCTCTGCACTTGGATCCAGGATGGCTTTGTTCATGTATATGATCTTCAAACTGGACAATGGGTGTCGGGGTTCCAAGCTGCATTGGGTAATTACTTTTTGTCTACAAACATGTGACTTGTGAAAGTACTTCTCGCATATACTCAATCTCGATCTATATTTTAACTGCAGATACTGTTAATGGATTCTCCTTTCATCCCTTTCTGCCAATTGCTACATCTTCTTCTGGCCACCGAAGATTTCTTCCTCCTGATGATGGCATTGATGAATTGCATTTAAGTGGTAGTTTCTGTAAACCTAATACAAATAAAATCCTCAGTTCCTACTCTAATGTATATGTGCGCCATCCACCCATTGTCTCATCACACTTTTTTTTTTCCCACAAAGCATCATATAAATAATTCGCTTGGTTATGCAGGTCATGAAAACTGTGCTTCAGTGTGGAGTTTCTCTGTTGCTTCAATGATGGAGAACGATGTAGAAATTAATGGTGATGATCATACCAACCAGAACCATCTCCAGAATCTGTAGCCAATCTAGTACTGTATCCGATCTAACAAGCCATCGGATCTTCTGCCAAAGAGAATATCACTTGCATCGTGTACGCTAAGTCACTAACTGCATTCGGTGTTTGTTTCCGTCAGACAGAGAATGTCTTTGCATCCCAGTCAAACAGGCTAGGGAAAGTCTTCAGGCTTTGCATCCCATCTGTTATGTGGCCAAAATTGGAGGTCAATTTTGAGGTGTGTTTTTGTATCTCCGACTGCCAGTGAAATTGTTTGTCTGGTTGACTCGAAGTCAATTAACTTTATTTGTATCATATATGACAATATGTTTACGATCTCTAACCCAGAGTAATTATTATGTATACCTTTCACACCGCGTGACACCACCCAGTTAATCATATTACGTCATGGTATAATTAACATCTACGTGGTAAAAATGACAAAATGATAAAAATTTATTTACATATAAGAATCAATCAGAAACAATCACAGTAAAAATAAACTAATAACATTATGGGAATACGGCACGTAAAATATAAGATGGGTATATATAATAATTTCTCCCCTATCCCAAACTAATCAATAACTTTGATCACAGACATTACCTCTACTGCAACTGAACCAAGAATGTCTAAAGTGGCTGCAAGGGCACCAAGAACACGATCCCTATTATCCGGAAAATAGGATCAAAACCACGTATCACGACCTGATATTGGCAGAGCACCATTATAATTAATGTTGATCCACCCTAGAGGAGGACGGTTAAAGTTAGCACAAATTGTTTATGCAAAAGAAAATATAGTGTATGACTGTGTATAGCTTTCAATGGGAAAAGGTAAATTACAACGAAAAACCCCTAAAACATCCTAAATTTACAAGGTCAAACACTAAACCAGAAGAAAATGCATTAAGAACACGTACTAAACACACGAGTCCAACTACCAATATTGATATATAAAAAACAATGAAAATGAAGGAAATGAACCATTTTTTATCATTTAAAGATCCTAGGATCAGTACCAACTAACAACCAATCACAATTTGTATATTTAGAGTGTCGTGCATCTTCACATACAATTTGAATGATCTAGATTAGAGAATATATAAATATATAGTGGGCTCTTAATATAAATTATTTTAAATATTTAAGATTACGTTGTATACCATACAAGTCGTACATACATAATTTCGAGGTGAACCACAAGTTTAGTGCCACTCCATATACTTTAAATGACTCACAAATTTGTGAATCATACAATGTTTGAGCAAAAAATTTAGTAACTTTTTTTTTCGGAAGGGAATCACGCTATCGCACCAATTTAGATATGTTTTTATAAATGTGACAAAACCGATACAATAATCACGATGTTATGCTCTTTCGATTTTTTGATACGTTTCTATATACAATGACAATGATGCCCTTTTAACGCTACATGCTCTCTTTTAGGTTTCACTATATAACGTCACCTCTTTGTCGCAGTCTCATATCAGTCTTGATTTTTCAGTTCTTATCTTGCATTGCTTCGTTTCCACCTTTTAAAACTTCTCTTCTGTTTTAGATCTATCACTCCTTGATGAAGGCTAGAAATTTCAAATATAAGGCGTTGTGGCCTAGCCTTCTACTGGATTCCAGCCATCAAAAAATTCAGGTAAAATTGGTACAATTTCTTTTCTTTTGTACTCGTGCATGTCAAAGTGTTACAATTCAAATTCATCTATATTTTTGTCATATGTCTATTCTTATCTTAATTATAAAAAAATTACTGCTACTAAATTTCTTTTCTTACATACTATTTAAAATTATCGAATTGAGATGTTCCTGTGGATAATGTAATTTACCGATCCAATCACGATCTACCCAGATCTGGCCGAATATAGACAGGTTTGACAAGCTAAGTTCAGGTAGGATTTGACAAAAATTCTTGTTCTTTTCTTTCGATGTCTTCTCCTTTTAGGCAAAATATTGCAACAAACAATCAAATATTAGATTATCTGAAATTGGTCAATACTATTCGAGAGCCGGATATTGATCATTCAGGGTTCGGTGTCATTGTTTTGGACATTAGATTTTGTTTTTCTGAGATTTTTTTTTATAGTCATGTTTACAGAGAGTCCAATCTAGTTGCTCATAAAACTGCTACGTTGGCTCTCCATTTTGGTGGCCATTCTGAGTTTAAAAGGTTGGTGGCCTCTGTTTGTATATTTGAGTTTCCCGTCCTTCTTCTTCTTATAAAAAAAACAAATAATAAAAAACTGATTGGTGATTTGAATGTTATTTGCGAGGATGTATGTATTGAATGTTATTACAAATGGCAAGCAAATGATTGGTGCTTTTAAATTGTTATTTGCGAGGAAAGAAATCTATTTAATTAGTAGGAAAGAAATCTTGAGAATTTAAATTGTTCAATGAAATTCAAATTAATATGAGGGATTTAATTCCAAACCATGTAAAGAGGATATCCTCATAAATACTTCACATTTTTCTTCCATGCTCTGAGATGTGTTCAATGAACATGAAAAACCATTAATTAGCATAATCCCATCAAATTCAAACTCAAACTTACGTTACACCAACCCTAAAACCACCTTCACCAGGTCACTTCTCTGGTATCGATTCCAAAACACAGCAACCACTTTCTGCCTGTGCGACACTTGGCCCCTGACGACGTTGTCTGCTCTTTAAACCTCAGGTGTATTTCGTTTTCCTCCCTGACA
Source organism: Argentina anserina (assembly GCF_933775445.1). Lineage (NCBI taxonomy): Eukaryota > Viridiplantae > Streptophyta > Magnoliopsida > Rosales > Rosaceae > Argentina > Argentina anserina. The sequence continues at coordinate 1,780,825 of NC_065874.1, read as the reverse complement.
CTTTTACGTTTCTTTCGGAAACCAGGCTAGGCAAAACCAGCTTCACTCTACTTCCTAAAAAGCTATGGCCGAAACCTCCAAAGCCCTAACCTCATCTAGGTTCTTCCTCCTCATTATAAATACTAACCCCTTCTTCCACATTTTCTCCACCATAAGAAAAACAACCAGCAATATTGCTCTCAGAGTCTCACTTCAAACTCAAACAAACTTCTCGACCATTTCTCTTCGTCGTCACCATCACCACTCAAATGGCTTCCTCTTCTGCAGATTCATCAAGGACAGGAGCTGAGAGAAAACGCCAAAACATCCGCCACCGTCATGATGATGATTCTTGGGCGTCTGAGCTCCGCGGTGACCTTCTGGAGGAGATCTTCACCCGCCTGCCGATAAAGCAGTGCGTTCAAATTGGGCTGGTAGCGAAGGAGTTCAGGTACACGTGGCGGAAATGCCGGAATCTCGACTTCGGGAGAGAGTTCGTGGCGGCCTATTCCCGCCACCAGTTGGCTTACAGCGACGTCGTGGACCATGTCTTCGATAGCCACAACGGGCGGGAAAATCTCAAAACCCTACGGTTGTGTTTCGACCCTATGGGGGCTGAGTCTCTGCTTGAGAAGTGGGTCCGCAAATCATTCGAGTTAGGGGTGGAGGAGCTCGATCTCGACATATTTCAGGCGCCGGTACCGTTCCCGACCAATGTTGAAAACGCAAAGCTAAAGGAGCTCAGGCTGAACTACGCAATGATCCAGCTGCCGTTTTCTCTGAAGGCTCCGATGTCTCTGACCACATTGGTGCTGAGGGAAGTCGATCTAAATGACCGAATAGTCGAGGCTGTGTTTGCTACCTGTCCCCAGCTCGAGACCTTCGACATGTCCAGCTGCTATGGAGTGAGAAATATGAGGGTGATGGCTAATGAGAACAACATGTTCAAGGTGTTGAAGGTGGGAGGGTGCCCGGAGATATCAAACATCGAGATTCATGCCCGGAGCCTTCGGCGTCTCTACTTCAACGGGGCAGTGAAACGAATGAATATAGTTGAGCCTATGTTCTTGTTGAACGAGGCCAATTTGAGTTTCCTGCCCTCAACGGAGTACACCAGCCCTTGGCTTGTTGAAAAGCTTGTTGCTGCCATCTCCGTCAATGTGAGAGTACTCACAATAACTAGTACATTTCTTGAGGTAGTAAATGATCGAGATTATCCCAAAACCCTAACTACTCAGATTAATAGATCACTGAATCACTTATTTGATTAGTTGAGAAGTTTACTTGTTTGGTGGTTATTTATAATTTTGTATTATTGTTTTCTGTAATTTAGGGCTTGGCTGCCAAGATGCGGCAAGGCTCTATTCGAGAGAGCCAGTTTTGCTTCTCGAACTTGAGGGAGCTCCAAATAGTCATGCAAGATCGGAGCTTCACTAATGCCGGAGACGTTGCTGCTTTCATAAAAAATTGTCCACGGCTGGAGAATTTGTTTATTGAGGTGAGAGGATACTTTTTTCATTACTATGGAAATGTGTTCTAGCCCTTGCTTATTGATGATGATGTAGTTATTCTACCAGTTAACTCGCGTGGTTCATAATTGCTTTGGCTAATTACAATCGACACATTTTATCATTTGGATTAATAATGCAATTTTACTTTCAGATGAATGGAAATACTACTGAAAGCGCAGTTTACTCCGACATGCTGAAGAAGCCAACAATAGATCACTATATGAGCTTCCTCAACGCCCTCAAATTTGTGAAAATAAGAGGGTTTAAGGTCACAAATAAGCAGCACGAAAGGTTAGTTAAGTTCATCCTGCAAAGGGCGAGGGATTTGCAGCGACTGGTCCTCCTTAGGCCAAAGAAAAACTACCGATCGTGCCGCGCTGTGCCTTATCTTGCTCCCAGTGAGGAGATCAGCTACACCAACATCCTTGCAAGCTGGAAACTGTCGCTGAGGGCTGAAATTGTGTTATGCGACCAGATGGAGGATGTGTACAGTCACCCACAACATGCAACGAAATGGTTCTATTCGAGAAGATAAATTTGCTCGACTTAAAATCAATATCGGTTGAATGTGTATACGTACTAGAACCTTAAGCAGTCTGTCGGTTATGTTCGTAGCAGTGCTTCTTCTTCAAGATAGTGTTGTGATCATCATATGTAATGTATTCATGTAATCTTGTAAGCTTGTATTCACAGTGATTTCATACGTGCCCGTATCAAATTCATGTAGCTGTGTTGTCCTTTTGACAAAAGATTTACCCTTTGCGGGCTTTGTCTCTTGAAACCCAAATTAAGTTCTAAAATTTTCCAATTTCATGTCTGTGACTTGGTGGTTGGTTACTTGGTTTGAATTGCTTGACAGTTGATAACCACCAAAGGCATTTGTTGGTCACGAAGCTTCATTCAAAGGGTAGAGGTTAGATTTGACTGCATGTTGGGCCTCATCATTGTTGTGTTTAGTGGGGATTGGGGTCCAAAAGATTATATTACATACTTGTAGTATGTTCTGGAAAATCTCTTTGAACTTACCGAGCACGGCTGCACAGAATAAGTTAATTCTTCACTCTCACCACTCTAAAAATAAATATTGATAGAACATAAATTAGAAAAAAAATATTCGAGATTTAATGAAGAGTACATGAATGCATTACGTGATATCTCTTTTTTAAAATATATTTTTGTCTGAGTAGATACAAGAAAATTTTGAAGAGTTACAATTTCATAGATAAATTTAGTTCATCTTGTTTTTAGATTTCAAGTAATCTTGTCCATATCCTCTAGTCTCATCAACAAGAATCTTCAAACCAGATTCATAGATACATGAACTAAAACATATTTTAGATTTTAGTTGAGCATATCTAATACTCCAGAGAATTTATTTTGAAGGCAGTGTGGTTTCCTGGTTCATAGTTCATTCCTAGCTACTTCCCTCCAAGCACAACACATATTCAAATCTAGTATTAGGATATGCTTTGTTAGGTTAATATTCTTCTTATGTTGGATCATGTGACACATGAGTCATATGTCTATCATTCTATCACTACTGTTGCTTAACCCCAAGGGTTTGTCCAACACATTAAGATAAAATCTTTCTTATGTTTGAAAATCGTGATCAAGATACTCACACTAATTAACTTGTGATTTAAAAATACAAAACGATTAATTACGGGCTTAGAATCCTAAAATGGAAGGCACTCCTGCTCGTGTAGGTTACGTTTTACTTTTGGTATGAAAATTAAATTTACAACCCATAATTTTTCTTCCCTAAAAATATTCACTGTAAAAAACAAGAGTAAAAAGTAAAAAAAATATTTTTAAAATAATAACTGATAAGCTTTTCGAGCCTAATCTAGAAACACGTCCCACGGTATTGACGTGTAGTCCAACCCGATGGCTGCTACTACGACAGCCGTCAGAACACAACTCTGGAATCTTCAGTCAAACAATGCTCCACCGCCAAATCCCCACCGTCCATTTCTCCCTCCCTCCACGTGTCTCCATCTCACCACCTCGTCCACCGTCACCCTACCAATCTCCCACAGGCCGGCTCAAACCGACCATATCATCCACGTCACGGCTGCCCCACACGTGCGCTGGTATTTAAGCACGTGCCAAGGTTCAAACGGCTAGTTTTCCCTCCTCGCCCCCCAATATTTTAACTGCTGTAAATTACAAGGAGGGACCCGACATTTTTTCTTCACAGAAATTTCGGGGTGAGACTCCAAATTTCCGCGTTCTACTTTGCACAGTTTTCTAGGAGAAAAAGCCCCCCTATATTTTCTCGCTCTCGTATATAAATCCCCATCCCTCTCTTCTGTGTTTTTCCAATTATTTCAACACAAACACAAAACATAGAAGCGAAATCTAGTGCGTAATCTCGAGTATAGTTTGAGTTTCAGGGTTTTCTATCTATCTCCATATTTTTGACTATGGCTTTGGGGAAGAAGTGCCGGAGTGACTCACTCAAACGCAGCGTTTCATTCGGCGGCGCGGTCGGTGAAGGGTTTGTTCGAGCTTTGGGGAGGAAAAGGGTTGAGATTGTTGAGTTGGGTAGCCCCAAGACTCCGTTGAAGAGGCAGAGGAGCGCGTGTTTCGATTTCAATATTGATTTTGAGGATGGTGTGCCTAAACTAGAAGCTCTGCCTCGGGAGATTCTGGTGAGTAGGATTAAGCGTTCTAGGTTGGGTCTTGTTAATCCAGTTTAGAATCGAATTAAGTGATACTGATTCGAATATTCTGTTTCTATTTTTGCAGATTAAGATTCTGTGTGGAGTTGATCATGAGGATCTTAAGCAGCTTTTCCATGTGTCTAAGGCGATTAGAGAAGCGGTAAGTATGTATGGACTACTTTGTTGGTGGATTTTGTTCTGTTTAGGTTAATTTGGGATTGATTTTGATATGGTTTTTATTGATGTTGCAGACTATTATTGCGAAACAGTGGCATTTTGCATATAGCACACCTAGAAAGATTCGGGCTTTCCGAACCAAGATTGATTTTTCGGAGTGGAATGAGGATTTGGATGAGATTGAAGCTCCGAATGCTCCGAAGCAGAAGAGGCTGCATAGGGCGCTGCCGAGCAGGAAGAAGCTGAATGAGATTTCGGTTAACTTATTGGATTCATTGGATGAGGGAATGAGAAGAGGGCTTTTCATGGATGAAGATGATGAGTGAGAGCAATCAGGGGTTTTTGTATATAGAAATGTCCTGTTTTTCTGATTTTGATTGGTCTGTGTACATATGGAGAAAGTGGTACCTAGCAGCTTCTTCAAATTCGATCATTGAAGATCAAAACTTGCTTGTGTTCCTATTTCTGTACATGTGTTAGAAAGAAAGGAAGAGAGAAAGAAAGATACTTTACTAGTTGTTTATTTAAGGGCTTCAATCTTTGATCCCTTCCCACTGAGAATAAGGATGTAGAGACTTGGTTCTGTGACTTATGAGCTTTAATTAATAAAATTTCAATTTCAATTATGTTTCTGTGCAATTGTTCTCTTCTATTTTATGTATATTCATGTGGTTACTGATGTTTATGGGTTTGATTCATATTGATCTTTAAGTTTGAGCCTTCCCACTGAGAGAATGAAAGTTGCAGACTTGGTTCTATGAGCTTTACTTCATAATATTCCAAGAATGCTTCAGTGCAGTTTGCTCTATTCTGTTTCCTGTGTATAGAACTATAGATGTTTCTTATTCTAATTGGTTTAACTGATTCTTATGCTCTTTGAACCCTTCCAACTGAGAATAGTATGAGGGATGTAGACTTTGTGCTGTAATTTATGAGTCTTAATCGATAAAAGTTCAATCATGTTTCTTTTGTTCTGAGTGTTTCATTTGGTTACTGATTCTCGTGGGTTTGATTCATTTGATCATCATGTGATTCATGTGTGTTTTTAGGCTTAGGAAAGTCATAATAACTATGCAGCAGCAATTCACAATGCTTAAATTTATTAGTGACCTTGTGAAGAAAATATGGAGTAATATCAATTAGAAGATCTTAATTGAGTGAAAACTGGGAAAGATAGGCTTCAGTTACAAAATGTTTGAAAGTCATTAATGACAGTATGAAGAAATTTGTTGGGACAAGATCAATTGGAAGATTTTATTGAGAGCAAACATTGTTACTTTCCTCAATATCCAAGACTCCAAGAGCAGTTATCATCTTTAGCTAAATTTCAGCTGTTAAATTAGGTATTAGGGTATCTACCTATCTAGTTTCTGGTAGGCTCATTTGTAACGTTCTTTCGCTTGAAATCTAGTCTAAAATTTGGTATGCATTTTCAAAACTTTAAGCATCCAAGTTCAGAAAAGAAGTAAAAACGAATAAATATTACTTCGCTCTAAGAATTTGTTACCTACTTCCCTCTAAATTTTGTCATTCTTTCCACAAAGTTTAAAAGATTGAACAATTGAGTGTTAATACGAGGTTCATCCTCACTTTCAGTCTTCCCTTTAAGAATTCAAAGCACTTTAAAGTAAGGGTCATCATTTGACCGTGGGTAGCCCGGCTCGGTCAAAGTCCAGTCAAAGCCCGACTCTATGGGTATAAGGCCGGGTAGAGACCGAAGATTCAAAGGCCCGGCCCGTTCAAGCTCGATCAAAAGCCCGTCCAAAGTCCATTCATTTTTAAAATTAATAATTTTATATGTATTTATTTGTTTTATATGTTAATTAGTTAAATTATTATCTTTCGTACTATATTTAGTTAAATAATTATTATATCTTATTTTTTCTTTATTTTTAATAAAAAACATACATTACACATAAAATAATAGGCTCAGTCGGGCCCGTTCAAAAAACCCGGCCCGGCTCGGAAAAACCCGTAAGACTCGGAACCGTGGGCCTCGATTTTATCGGTAAGCCCGGCCCGACCTGAAAAGTAAAAAATCGTAAAACCCCGGCCCAGCCCGAGCCCAACAATAGTAGGCCCGGTCCGGCTCATTGCGGACCCTTACTTTAAAGTAGCGTTTCCACCATCCTTTAATCTTGTGGCATCCTTTAATTTTGTAATAAACAAAGCCGCCAGATCTTCATAAGCCCACTACTACAACTCAACGTTACAAAAAGCCCAAACTGAATGAGTCGGTTTGGGCATGGGGATGTGATTGCTTGTGCTGTGAATCTTGAGGAGAAGCCGTTGGCTTCGATTGGATTTCCGGAGAACGGGAGGAGTTTTGGTACGGCGGTGAGGTTTGATGCCGGTGGATTGGGTGTTGGGGCGGCGGAGGGCGAAGCGAGGAAGTTGGGATGGGAATGTGGGGTGTTTCCTCATGTTTTGTTGAAGAATGTTGGGGTGGAGATGATGTTTGGTGTCGAAGATGGATTGGTGCCGGAAGAGGGGTTCAGGGCTTGGGAGTGTGCTGTTGAGGATGGGAATTTGGTTATGGGACCGGCTGTTGGGGTTCATATTATTTGGTCTAGATACTTAACATTTGCGTGCTTTTCTTTTTAACAGATTGATGTTGTGGTGTTTCCAACCCCTGAAGAGGTGAAGGCTCGTTCTATGAAGAGATTCAGTGAAATGGGGAAGGAGGTACCTGCTGATGCAGTGAATTGACATGTCAGGTAAAGTTGTTTTTTTTCCCCCAATTGTGTTTTTATGAGCTTTATATCTGTGCTTTTACTGAGACATGCTCTATCTTTCTGGCAGCCAATTATGTATTACCTGTAAGCAGGGATATGCCTCGTTCAGAGGAGCTTTTCGATGAGGTGAGTTAGTCACCAACTTGAAACTATTATTGCTTTTCCTATGCGGCCAATGTCTAAGTTGTGTCTTCTTCAATAAGGTCCTGTTTGTAGAACTCAACAAGAAGAATCACAAAGACATTTGGATGAGATGAAGCAGGAACTTGCACGTAAATCTAATTTGAGTTTGACTAACACCGCCATATACTTGTGGAAGCTCCGTCCAGTCTTATTCTTGTTCACCAAGTTATGGGGCGAGTCCTGTGGGGCCATATCCTACTCCTTCACCGCAATATCAAGGGGCTTCAACAGGTTAATATCTATATATCCTTCTCTGGATATAAGAAATCAAGCTTGATTTTTTTATACAGATTATCTGTGTGTGATATAGTAACTCATGTTGTCACGTCTTATGCAGTCAACATCTGGAATTGGAATACTCTCATTATCTTTTTCTCCAACATCTGGATAAGTGAGTTGATTCTTTTGTATTTGGTAATTCTTCCCTGGAGCAGGGTAACAAAAAATGTGTCAGTTTAATGAGGGGTGTGTTATGTTAATTCTCAGGTTAATTCATATCAGATCCAGCAGGGAGCTGTGCCAGTTGGGACTACAGGTTCATATCAAGGCAATCAGGCTCCATCTTTACCTAGGGCAGTTACCCCTCAAGGAACTTATCTTGGCTACTCTAGCGCTTATAATGCCACTCCTACAAGTGGAACACATCCTCTTTCAACAGTTATGGAGCAGGTTGGTTATGCCACGAACCCTTATCCTAGTCAGGCGGTTCAACCCTCTCTAGTAGGAGGTGCAGTGGCTTCATTCACCAGCAATGCCCCCAATTCAGGTTTACCATATGGAACTCTGCCTCCCAGACCTCAACCTGGAAGCTTTCCTGTGAATACACCTTATCCTGCTGCGTATGCCCATTGTAAATGAATACCAGATGTCATGAACTGTGGCTGCCCATTGTAAATGAGTTCATGAGATGCTAAATGAGACAGTATGATCCTCTCTCCTTTGCTTTTCAGATAGGAAATATTGTAGGATAGTATAAGAGAGCAAGGACTGACATGGACCATTTGTACCTAATTCAAACTGGTGCTATGTATAAGATGGCATTTGGTTCATTTTCCGACTTTTCTGATACATGACTCATCTTTGATCACTCAAGTTAACTAATCAACCATGTTATGAGTGCTAGTTATGCTGCATTTGGTCCTTGGTTTTCTTATTGAAGGGTCCCAAAACCATGTGATGACCCTTCCTAAAGTTTCTTCATCAGCCATTCGGCTTTTTAGTTTCAGCAAATGGATTGTCCATTGTTTGGTTCGATTCGTTGTCTGCCATAACTTACAAACCCCATCAACTTTGCCTTTATAGCACGGTTTCCTATCTAGAAGCAGCTCCTATGTCATTTCATTTTCTTCTTCCTTTACATCCTTTCCCTTTTGGATTGTTGATAACTTGATATAGAAGTGACGCCGGAAAAAATATCATGCAATGAACCTATCTCATGTAGTTTGAGTCTTGCACAACTGCTCTGTTCTAAGAATCTAATATCTTTAACAATGTGACATTATAGGTGATCCTGGACCTCCACAAGTTATTTCGCTGTGTCTTGCTAACGATGATCAAAGGACTACTCTCTAACTCCAGCAATAAACCGGTAACTAGTCCCTCTCTAATTAGTTGTTTGGCCTTCACCTTTCATGTCAACGCTTACATTTCACTTCATCATATCAGGAACTTGCATTTATTCAATTATTCGTAACAACTGGTATCTATGATCCATGAATTATGGTAGTGAGATCGAACATTAATCACATGAACATTAACCCATACATTCATAGAGGCTCAGAAGGTCCTCTTCCATTGATATTTGTTGCTCTTTCACATCCAATCATAATTCTGAATTATTTCCTTGTAAGTCAAGTTAGATTTAGTAGTTGTGGTAGACCCAGAGTCCAGAGAAGCAGCTATTATAATTGACTCATTGGTAAGGGAACAAGAGAAGAAGAGTGCTTCTACACCTTTCAGTTCAAACCAAACCAGGAAGGTATAGAAAAAATCTGCATTTCCTTTGTAGTTGCTCTCTTTTTCCTCCACGCTTTTCAGTATGTGAAGCCATTTTCTGGGGTACACATTAACTTTGCGAATAGCACTATTAGCACATGTATGGTAAGCAAAGTGGAAGGCCAAAGCTATAAATCCTTTAAATTGGTCCAGATGAGCTCTACGTTTATGCTACCGTCCTCATTGCAAAATGTGACCTTTCATTTGCATTTGCACTATCCCTTCTCTTCTCATTGTACCCAAATTGATAGATTGCATTATAATTAGGTCAAAATGTTCAAATTGAAATGATTACCTCTTTTATATTTCTTTTTAAAAAAGAGATTCTTACGTAAGACATACGCTTTTGGATAAAATATGCTAATAACAGTTTAATGAGTCTTGGTGCCCTGAATAAGTTTCGATAGTACTATTCGTAGAGGTTGAAGTTTAGAGGAGACATGAATCCTTTCCATCTTTCTGATCGATTTGATTGAACCTAGAGGACTCAGGGCTGGCTTACATTTCCGATGACTGAAGGACTTTTGGTCCTGGTGGTCTGCTCTTGAGTTTACGAGGTGATTGGTGACGCAGTGATGGAGATTAAATTCATGAATGCACCTAAATAAACATCTTTTAAGGTTGATTTGTAGATTTTATGGGGCAAACGTCACCTTGGTAATTGCCCACCACAGTCACAGACCACCACCACCACCATGGCACCCACCACCGTTCCCTCCTCTTCTTAACAATAATATTCCAAGCCTTGTTCCCACGCACCCCAAAAGGCTTTAAAAAGCCCTCCAAAACCCCACAACCCAATCCTTCCTTGAATCTTTGCCCACTCATACATCTTTATCCTTCTCTAGTTCTCTTTGATCCCATTCATTCCAAGCTTTCTTTCCTCAGTGCCACTGGCTTTGATATTTGCATGGGAATTGGTTTAGCTTTTCATGGTACGAACTGGGAGTCTCATTTGGGATTTGAATTCTTGTTCGGGTTCGGTTTTTGCTGAAACAATGAAATGCTTCTGGGGTTCGATTTCTACAAACCCTCTGTTTTCAAGCATTGTCACTCTCTACGCTCTGATCCTCCTTTACTTCCCGCACCATTTCTTGAGCATTGTTTTCTCGCCGGTGCTGATCATAACCGGAATAATCTTGATCACTCTTCTTCGACTTGGTGCAAGTCAGAATTTTGAAGATGATGGTCTCAAAGAAAAGAAAAGGCCTTCTGATTTGGAAATCACAACAGAGAATGATGAACCAAATGATAGTCTTGAAGTCGTTCATGAACCTGAACAAAGTGCAAAAGTTGTACAAGAAGAAGATCACAGCTTTGTCACGTATCGATTTGAAACAGAGGAAAGGGAGATTGGTTTTGATCAGCACTCCTGTTTTGATGACTACTTCGTTGAGTGGAATGTGAAGGCGCCATTAGAGGTCATCTATGAAGAATATGAAGGTGAAGAAGATGAGGTGGATCCAGATGAGAAGGAACAGCGTGAAGAACACGAAAACCAAGTCCTGAGTCTCGGAAGCCAACCTTCGTTGTCTTTGTATTACCCGGAGTCGGATTCAGATACTTCCTCCGACGGTGACTTTTCGATGAGCGGAGCTTGGGACTCACCGGAAAACATGTGCTACAAGTGGGAAGAGGATGACAGAGAAGGGCTGATTGAGATTGCTTTGGATGGTAATAAGAGGTCAGGTTTAAGAATCCAAGTTGAGGAAGAGAACTTGATAGAGATTGATATATCTCCGACGAGAAGCAATGAGTTTGGCGGCGAGAAGTGGATGTTTCCCGGTGAGGTTAGATTCAGTTAATGTGGGATTAATTAATGGATTGATCCATAATGGTTTTGGGATTTTGAAGAATAGAGCGTTTTGGGATTTTGAATTTGAATGTTTGTATTGAATGGTTTATCGTTGTATTAAACCCATGTTCAAGTACATATTGAAGGTTTAAATGTTTGTTCGCAATGTCTATTGTGCACCATTCTCTTCATTTTATGATGATATGACCAATGACTTTGATTTGGAGCATTAGAGACAAAGTGGAGTCTATTACGGTAGGAAAATTGTAACAATTGGTTCAAACTTCAAAGAGTATTTGATAAGAAAAAAAGACGAGACAAGTCACGACGATTGGAAATTTGGAATGGACAAAGATTTGATGCAAGAAAGGATGGTTACTTTACATTAGAAAACTAGGTACGAAAGCTTTATTTGTTACCAATATGATCTCTACATTAGAAAACTAGGTATGGAAGCTTTATTTGTTACCAATATGATCTTAGAGATGTACGACTTTATAGCTCAATATTATATTTAAAAGTTTGTGTTTTTGATACAAGAGGTTATCTCGTCGAGTATGAACTGTGTAAATTTTCTTTAAATCATTCAAAACTTCATCTCTATATAAGAAATACTCACTTCTAAACAATGAATGTTCAAAATTTGTATACATTTACTAGAGGTCGAAAGAATGAGAATCACACTATCCAAATATACAATCGGAAATAGTACAACTGAACTTTATTTATACTAAAATGCAATTTTCATATAATTCATTACCACATTGCACATTGCACGCATGATCCAAAGTTAAATATCTCGATTGAAACAATAATGTTTAGACCTTGATATTTGTTAGCTCAGTTTGTCTATCAATCATCAATAATGGAAATTATCACCGGAAGGGTCACCCCAGATCATTAATTTGACTGTTGCCTAAACACGTCGAAATTGGCCTACCATGTTTGAAATACTCATCAAATATAGACATACGTATAAATGATATCTAGCTATCATTTGAGATTGGTATCTAGCTATCGATCTTCTCATCAAAATACGTACCAACAGTGCAAATGAGCTTATATATTTGCTCCAGTTCGATCGAACTTGGCAGTAGCTCTCGATAAATTAAGATGACCCCATCCATGTGTAGCACTCTAAGAACTCGAGCACCGGCGTACGTACCTAATTAATGTGCTCTCTGTATATGATAGGAGAGCTCGTTGTCTGGGTTTCTTTAACTTTACCACTAGCTCTTATCTCTCGTACTTGCTTAGCTCAAAATAGACAAGCATACATACATGTTGGCCGGAGATCGAACTTCTCATCAGAAGTACGATCGTCTGGCACTAATTTGGACGCGAGCTCTCGATCTTGATCTCTTACAGACGTGCTGTCGATTATGGTTGGCTTTTCGAATCTCAGGGATTAAACAAACAAGCCATTTAATAATGCAGGGCTGGTTTAGAGTTAGATCCACATTTAAGCTAATTAATTAAACAAGTTCATATAGTAATGCCATAGAGGCATAGATATTCATAGCCGCCGTAGCTCTGTCAATTGTTTATAGGACTCTCGGATGCTGATGTTTCTAGCGGGCATGAGGTCCTAAATTCTGCAGAATATTCTTAACTATATCCTGTGGGTGAAATCTTAACTAGTCAACTCTTTGTTTGTTCTCTTCTCCTTAAAAAGTCTTCTGCATGGATAGACTAGCTCATCTTGTTTATGTGTCTTATTTTGATGATTGTTGGTTAGAAAAACTCCCGCTATTATTCAAGATGTTCTCTACGAGGATATGTGTGAGTTTGCTTATGTAACACGAATTCAGGTTATATGCCCCCGGTTGCAAAAATTCATTACTATTTCAATAAATGGAACCATTCGTGTGACCGAGCCTCCCAACTAAGTTGAGTTCAAAACCCCTTTCAAAAAAAAATGTCATCTGCATGTTTGAGCGTTGATGTTCATATACATAGTGGGCTTTGCGATGGGCTGACTTATAATGCATGCGCAGTAATGGTTCCATAGCTTCTTTTCAAGCCAGGTTTTAATAACAAACAAGCTGTTGGAGAGTTGGGGTCATTCAAGACTGTAGTGACCGATGTATGGTTGTAACTTAAATCATACTGAAATATATATGAATGATGAGTAACATTGAATTTGTACATTTACAAGGTTCGTTTTAGCTTTTTAACACTATACTTATCACAGAATCACCTAATTTCAAGTATCAAATGTGAATGTATACTCGTACATTGTCCTAATGTGAGTTTTCAATATAAGTGGAAAGAGCACTCCTAATGAGTTGGACAATAAATTATATTATTTGATATATTGTGCCTTATTAATTATAGCCATATTAAATTCTAAACTTGTCGAACTCATTAGGCTAAAAAAAAAATCATTATACATAGAACTAACAAAGTTGACGTCCTAAATCATTAAGCCTGATAAATTCTTGAGCGCGCAATAGAAGTTTATTGGTTACAAACTTCCTCATAATTGTTTTGTAAGAAACTGTTAATTACTTAATAGTTTGTAACATAATAGATATTATAGGTCAATGTTCGACGTCTTGAAAGCTGAAAAGTATGTTTGTCAAATCAAGTGTATAGGTGCATGTTAATTAGTTGTTAACCCCCTTGAAGATCCTATTCTTGTATACAAATATTATTAGGAAAAAAAACGTCCCATTATTTTGGGTAGTAGTTTGGTCATTCTTTGGTTCATCATCGTCAATGCACAGCTGATCGATGCCTTTCTTCTTCGCCAAATAATGTGGCATGTGCTACATATTATGAAGGTGGCTATTTCTTTCCTTGACCAGATCGCCCAAGGTTAACCATAATTGAAACACAAAATTTGCAAAATATTTTCATAGACTTTTAAGCAAAGTGCTTATTCCATTCCACAATACAAAGCTGTGAATATGACTTTCCTCATTCTCTGCAACAATAGATACTGTGTACAATTTTAATTATGGTCAATATAGATTCATAATTTCCACAATCAATGTTTCTCACAAGTACATGATGCGAAGAAATGAAAAATGAACATTAATGCGAGTTAACCATCTAGTTCTATATTTCCAATTTTGGTCATAAGTTTTTTCCATAGAACAAACTTTTTGTGTATCGCTACGTCTGAGCGTCCCGGTGATTATAATTTTACTTAAATACATATGAAATTTCATTTCAAAATATCTAAACAGTAAACACCCTTATTATATATACCTTATTACTATATACTTTTCCATGTCGAGCCACACAATTCCAACACATTTTGTGTAAATACAAGTTATTAATTCTCAGCATATTTATAAATTTTATTTTCAAATTGGGTAGGTTTTTAAAAACAGGTCGAAAAATGGCGATTTCCCTAGAGTCTATATACAAAAAAAAAAAGAATTAACCAAGACGGCAACACTCCCACGATTTAGGGTTCTGGTCAGAACAACGGACGGCGCACAATGCTGACAGCTAGACTTTCCTTCACTTCTCCTCTCCAAACCACGTGGCCCGTGATGAAGCCCACCTTCTCCCTTTTTCCTTTTCCTTGACCAAATCGCCACCACACCCAATAAAATATTCCCCATCAACCCGCGTGCTTTTTCTCACGCAACCCTCGCCTCCCTCCCCGACCCCACCTCCCCGCCTACGTGTCAACTCCCAAGGTCGGAAGCGCTCGGAATATTCTCTCCCACACGTGCCGAAATTTGCTTGCGCGCCAAGTCGAGAGAGAGAGAGAGGAAAAGCTGGAAGCTTCACACAAACCACGCCTCCCTCTATTCACCGCCAACTCCAATCTCTTGGGATTCTCTCTTTCCTTCCTCATATAAATCCCCCCTTCTTTCCTTTTTCTTCCATTCTTCTCCTTTATACAACGCAAACCGCTTCCCCATTCTTACATAACCGCCGCTCCTCTCTATCTCTCTTCGCTTTCTCGCCGCCTCTTGTTTTTTTTCTTCCGGTCATTTTCGCGGTGCAGATCTGATCCGCCGGGAAAGATGAACGGGATCCTCCAGAAGGTTGCTGCACCTTTCCGTATCTATCCTAATCTCTCGAAGATTCTACTCGTCGTCGCCGTCGGGTACTACTCCTCTCTTTCTCTCTCGCGTTCGGTTTCGGTCTGTTAATTTTGTTTTACAGCGGTTGTGACATTGTTGATTGCAATAAAATAAGGCGGAGTTTTGTTTTTTTGACTATTGTAATATAGTGCGTATTTTCATGCGGAAAATTAGGTGCTCTGTTTTTTGTTTTAATCTCCGATTTTGTTGGAAGTCTCTGGAAGACTTTGGATCTCTGTAGAAAATTACAGCTCGAACTCGAAATTTTGATGAACCTGTAGTTTTACTAGTGTCTTTGCTTTGCGGTAATATACTGTATGTGATTCTGTTTTTGTAGTGTAGCTCTTTTCGATTTTTTGTTCCAATTTTTTTGGAAGTTTTTGGAATCAATTAGATATTTTGGGGTGATGGATCGAGGAAATTTGGTATACTTTTGAATTTTGTGATCTGATGACGTAATTGGTAAGTTTTGGCAAGGAAGGTTAATTTGCTGTATAACTCATGCTGTGGTTTATTTTCTTCCTATTTTGTCGGAAATCTATGAAATTGTCAGATCATTCAGATCTATTAGATTGATTTCATACTCGATCAGTTTCTTTTAGAACATTACTTGTGTATTCTGAAGGTAAGGAATTGGAATGATTATGGAATCGATAGAGGAAAATCGATATGTGATGAAGAGTAGTAATGATTTATGGACAAAAATCGATGTGTGATATAGAGTTGTTCTGTAACAGAGTTCTCTACAATTGCATTACCCTCATTTTGCTATTTGAATATTGATTTAATATATGTGTGACGTGTGTCATGATTATATTTCGGCAGTGGTGGTGGCTATGTAGCCTATGCTCAGGCAAACTCAGACTACCTGGTCAGCAGTGCACCTGGTGCAGAAAGAAAGAAGGTGGTTATACTTGGGACAGGGTGGGCTGGAACATCTTTCTTAAGGAATCTGAAGAATCCTTCATATGATGTTCATGTTGTATCTCCTCGTAATTACTTTACGTTCACCCCTCTACTGCCGAGTGTTACCTGTGGTACGGTTGAGCCTCGGAGCATCATTGAACCAATTCGTAACATGGTTCGAAAGGTAAGACTGTTGCTGCTTTCTGGTTTTGCTTATTTCTTTAAATTGTCGGAATTGAATACTAGTGATTAATTTGTAATCTGAATAGACTTAGCTGGAATGCGGCTCATAACCTGTGAATTGTATTCATACTCTATTAATGTTTATGGTTGCAAACTACAATGCCACTTTGCTCCACTATTCAATAACTTGTCATTCAACTTCTTCTTTTTTTCGTCCTTTGTGCAGAAAAAGATTGGCTTTCAATTCACTGAAGCCGAGTGTCTCAAGATTGATGCAAAAGAGAAGAAAATCTATTGCCGGTCTAAACTACAGGACGGGGTTAAAGAATTTGTTGTGGACTACGACTACCTTGTAATATCTGTCGGAGCCAGTGTTAATACCTTCAATACTCCTGGTGTGATGGAGAACTGCCATTTCTTGAAGGTAATGCCTCAGTCCCCTTTTATATTTGTTTCTTGCAATGCTCTAGAATTCTCTCTCCTGAAATGAAGTTTCTCAGGTGATGGGAATGCATGGATCTTCGTTACTGACTCATCTTGAGATTCTTACTTTTGCAGGAAGTGGAAGATGCTCAGAAGATACGAAAAACTGTTGTTGAATGCTTCGAAAAGGCCAGCCTGCCGACTGTCAGTGATGAGGAGAAGGAGAGAATTCTTCATTTTGCCGTTGTTGGGGGTGGCCCAACTGGCGTAGAGTTTGCTGCCGAACTTCATGATTATGTGAATGAGGATTTAGGCAAACTATATCCTGAGGTCAAAGATAAAGTTAAAATAACACTTCTTGAGGCTGGAAATCACATTCTGAGTATGTAAGTACAGATTCTGACTTTGAATCTCCTAAGTTGATTACTTGTAATTACTTTGTCTTTACCACAGAAGTTTACTCATTCAAGTTCTTTCATGTAATCTGCAGGTTTGATAAAAGAATCACAGAGTTTGCTGAGGCCAAATTTCGCAGAGAGGGTATTGATGTAAAAACTGGATCAATGGTTACTAAAATAGATGATAAACAAATCACCACCAAAGAAATGAAAACTGGAAACATTTCAACCATGCCATATGGAATGGCTCTCTGGTCAACTGGTATTGGATCACGCCCTTTTATAAGGGATTTCATGAATCAAATTGGTCAGGTATTGACACATCTCCAATCCCATTATTGCATTTTGTCCTGAAATTTACAATATTAATAACTAATTAAAAACCTTGGAACAGGCTAATAGACGTGTTCTAGCAACTGATGAATGGTTACGTGTGGAGGGATGTGACAAAATCTATGCACTTGGTGATTGTGCCACAATCAATCAGCGAAAAGTTCAGGTAGCTGCCCTTGTAACTTGTCGATTTAAAGTATCATACCAAGGTTTCTGGAAAATATATATTAGCACTGTCCTAGACTCCTGGTTTTCCGTTTGAGGATAACTAGTGTGAGTAGTCAACCAGAATCAGTTCAGAGACATAGAGGTCATAACGTGAAAATATGGCAAAAGTTTGCTGAAAGCTGTGATGTGTCCAGGTTTTCATATAGTACAATGCATCTAGTTCTTTGATTTGCTTTTAGAAGTTACTATTAAATCCAAGCGTTATCAATCACATTGGAATGTTCCTTTGATTAGACGTATCACTAATTTCGATACCTATTGTCTTTACAGGAAGATATCTCTGCTATATTCAGTAAGGCAGACAAGGACAAATCAGGAACACTTACTGTTCAGGAATGGAAAGAAGTCATCAATGACATTTGTGAAAGATATCCTCAAGTGGATCTTTATTTGAAGAACAAGAATATGCGTGATATTGTTGATCTTCTGAAGGAAACAAAGGGGGACAGTGCAACTAAGACAGCGGAGCTGAACATTGAAGATTTCAAATTAGCTCTTTCTAAAGTGGATTCCGAGATGAAAATGCTTCCAGCTACAGCCCAGGTATTGAGGATTCAAAATTATGTGGTTATTAGCTAAGGCATGCCAAAGTCTGTATATCTAATATGCTTTGTCAAATGAAATATCAGGTTGCAGCTCAAGAAGGTGTCTATCTTGCCAATTGTTTCAACCGTATGGAAATGTGTGAGAAATATCCAGAAGGTCCTCTCAGGTTTCGGGGAGAAGGTCGTCATCGATTCCGTCCCTTCAGGTACAAGTCATTCTGCGTTCCTCCTGCTCACGTGTCTCTATTTTCCTAGAATCATCATTTGGAATTAGATGTGACCCAGCTAAGCATTTCATCCCTGTATTAATGACCTTGGATCTTTGATACCTAAATCGGCACTTAACTAGGTTAAATTTGTGCTTTTTTTTTACAATAAGTTTAAGTCGTGCAGGCTAGCTAGTGTGCTAATATGCCATTGATTATTTTTTGAAGGTACAAGCATCTTGGACAATTTGCTCCTTTGGGAGGTGAGCAAACAGCTGCACAACTCCCTGTGCTTCCTGGTGATGGTGTGTCTATCGGCTACAGCTCCCAGTGGCTCTGGTATTCTGTTTACGCCAGGTATATAACCACCTCCCTGACCTCTTTTATCCTTTTAGGTTGATTTGAAATGTGCAAGATTTTGATGTTTCTCTTGATTTCTTTTCCAAATTTCAGCAAACAAGTAAGCTGGCGCAACAGGGGAATGGTCATTTCCGACTGGTTAAGATGTCACATTTTCGGAAGGGATTCTAGTCAGGTTTGAGGAAGACACTCGTCTTGAATATACGGTTTTCACACATCTACGGCAGTTTCGCAATAAACAGGTTTTTGTCGAACTAGGATTTTAGTTACCTCTTGTTGAAACCCGACAAGTCTGACCGGTACAGCTTTTTGAGAAAACAACATTCTGTAGGGATTACAAGGTCCCCAATTTTGCTGAATGTAGTATATTCATCCAAGTTTCTTTATAGTCCTATCAGAGACGCAGAGTACCTCTGGATTGTGCTTCTGTAGGAAGTGCTTTGATTCATTAAAATGGATATCATAAAGGTCCTTACCAAATAAATCTGTTCCCTTGATCATTTATCAAGTATTTGAAGCCAATGTCTTACGGGCTATCCTGTTCTGCCTTTGCTTCTTATTTTTAAATTATTTATGGGGCTCAAGTAAACTGTAAATGGATGCTGAAAATGTGAAAATTAACATGTATAACTTGGAACACAAACTTTCAATTATTTATTTGTCAACGTGAAAGATGCCAACTGAACAGAAAATCAAAAGATGCAAAGTTTATGCATTTACAGCCTCTAATGTTGGAATCCTGTTCAGCTCCGCAGAGGTGGTTCGATTAGTTGCACCCCTGAAGAGTAAGAATGCAAGGCTACCTATGCAGAAGTGGATAAAACAACCCTGGCTGTGTGTCACAAACGAACCAAAATCAGTTCCCACTATACATTGCCACCCAATTCCATACGATTCATCGAAATCCTGCATCCAAAAACCAAAGCACCAAATTGAAATACGCCCTCATGTC
This sequence comes from Argentina anserina, assembly GCF_933775445.1. Classification (NCBI taxonomy): domain Eukaryota; kingdom Viridiplantae; phylum Streptophyta; class Magnoliopsida; order Rosales; family Rosaceae; genus Argentina; species Argentina anserina. Next base: position 1,761,201 of record NC_065874.1, on the reverse strand, counting down.
TTATATTTGAGGATTTATATTGTGAGGAAGAAGAGGAGGTAATTAACCTTCTTTATGAATTGAGCTATTTCAGTAGGTTCGGTGACATCAAAGATGTCGAGAGCCTTCGCGGCTAATTGGAGTGCTTCTTGCTGCATTGTTTCAAGCATATCAGTCTCATTGATCACCGCTTTGCCTTCTAACATAGCTGAAGAGGGAAAACCTGCCCGGACCGGGAATCGCTTGCTGCTAAGTACTATAGCGATCAAAGAGCTCAAAAGGTGGAAAAGGTAGCACACCTGAGTGATATGCTGATTATATTTCTAGCTTGTGCAGGCTTTTTGATCATCAGAGAATTCAATCAGTGAAATGGAATAAAGTGCGGTGGTTCGGATACAGACAGACTCTTCATGTATGAATGAGACATGAAAGATGCATTGCCTGTGCACTGGATCTTGCATGCATCTGGTGTTATATGATCGGTTTTAATGGCTCAGATTCTACGGTACTGGAGGGGCATTTCTAGTTCTTGGTCCACATTATCCTGGAGATGCAAGACGTTTGTGGTAGTATAAGCACGGAGATACTAGTTCATTTGATTGATCATTAGTGTTGTGAGGTTAATAAGCAATTGTCTGTTTGCCTAGATTTTGTTTTCTAGCTTGTATTCTTGTTTTGCTGATCTTAAGTCCAAACAGCTATAGGTTGACTGGAGAGGTTGATGATGAGGAAAATGTACTACGAAAACGAAGATCGATGAGCTCCAATATTAATTAGGAAATGAAGTGTACGTGAGTAGATTTAGCTAGGAACAAGCTGGAGAGGAACAAGCACCCTATGATCACAGAAGCCTCACAGGCTGCAAAAGATGGCAGAGGAAACATAAAATTAATGTCGCTTCATCCGATTCTTGTGACCGACAGGCAACCTAATTTACTTGACATCTTTACATGTAATTTTGAGCAAATGCAAAAGAAACACTAATATCCTATTTCAGCCAAAGTCTCATGAATCGGTCCTTTAAGACATCCACAAAGTTGTTCGACTCACTGCAAATCGTTGAAACAAATTTATATAGACACCGGCCATTTGACGTCTACAAAAAATAGGATTCATGTTGAGATATTGGATGAAACTATGAAATTAAGAACACATCACAATTTTGGAAACTTAATGAATTCCATCAATTAGCTTTTACTTTAATACTTTATATTTGATTTAGTTTTTTACAAATATATGTCAATACTTTGGTTATATCATCTTGCCAAGTTTCAAAATTACCAAATAATATTCCATGTATGTGCTTCATCACATTTGTTTGAAACAGATCAATAGTAAACTATATAATGGTTATTTCATTTGGTTCACCACATTTAGTAGAATTTCTTAATCTATTTCTAAACGGTATAATTAATATAGGTGATGTCAAATTGTCATTCTTTTGTTGTTGTATGAGAGGATGTTATTGTTCATATTTGTTTAGGGCACATCATGTGAATACGTATATTAGACATCTTCAAAATTAAACACCCATGCAAACCCATTTCTAAAAAACACTGGCACTCATCGATCTGGAAACCCATGCAAAAATAGACGACCTCCCCGTTTTCGTCACTGTTACCACCCGCATCTTCCCTTCCATGTCAACGCCTCCAGTTTAAATCTAGCCACCACCTCACCTCGCACCCCCGCACCTTCACCTCTTGTCCCATGCCATTTGTTCGATCATCTTTCCTCATGAGAAGGTCAACCTCAACCCCCAGACGCGAAACCAACAGTACTGTCGGCCCTGACTTCGACGATGATGTCATTGTTGAGATATTGTTAAGCTATGTAGCACGGATACGTGCCCAATGTCACGTATCGCGCATCAGACACGGATACAGATACGTTTGGACACACACAAATACGTTCGGATACGCGTATCTTGTATTGACACAATCCAGACACGCCGTATCTTATATGAACACAGTTTAAATACGCAATGGACACGCAAATATGCTATTAAATATAACAAATTGTTTCTCTGAAATCTTGGAGAATATCTAGAAACTGATCCACTAAGCTTGTTTCCCTGGAACCAGAGCCCGAAGCTGAGCATCAATAGACGACAACTTCTCCAAACTCCTATTAGCCATTGCTCCCATTAAGCCTCCTCACTAATCTGATTATATATAAAACTGACCAAACCCAAAAGAGAAAAATCAAAACTTGCTTCAAAACACAAACAACAGAGATGGCCAAAAACAAAAGAAAACGCAGAGCCCCCTTGTACTAGAGAGGAGTTAGATCAACAACTGATTTTGAATGAGTGGAGAAAACTAGATCTTCCATAGATCTCAATGTTTGAAGTATAATCTCTGAAGAGGGGGAGAGGGGAGAAAAAACCTAGATCTATAAGTCTCATGAGTTCGAGCGAGTAAGAAATAAGAGGCTCTAACTATTGAGCGATGGATCAGCTATCCACTCATCCAACGGCTACTAATATCACCGAAGCTGAAAAAGTTGGTTCGTATGTATTATTTTAAATTTTTTTGTATATAAATTATTTTTTTAATAGGTATGTATATTAAAATTAATATTTAATTGACGTGTCCACAACGTGTCTGTGTCCAAAATAATTTTAATTTATCGTGTCCGCGTATCGTATTGTGTCTAATACAGATACTCGTGTCCGTGTCAATGTTTCATAGCTGTTAAGGCTACCCGCCAAATCCCTACTCCGATTTTGCTGTGTTTGCAAGTCATGGCGTGCTTTGATCTCCGATCCTCTTTTTTCCGGAATCACCTCCGCAAAGTCAACACCAACCACTTCAACCTCCTCGTAGGAACGAGGGGGTTTCTCGAAGCTGATGTAATATATATCTAAGCAAGAAGATGGTGGCATTGCAATCACAGAGCTTGATTATCCGGTAAAGTTTTCTGATCCCGGTTGGTTTATGATCCATGGATCTTGCAATGGATTGGTGTGCTTAGAATTTCAAGAAATTGAAGATGATAACATGATTAACATCATTATATGGAACCCTCTGACTAGAGAATTCAAGCAGCTACCCCAGCTCGAAGGTGGAAGTACTCACCATGAGGGTGATAGATATGTTGCTCTTGCAGGAATCAGCTATGATTCCAAGATTACAAGGTGATACGAGTAACTAAAGTATTTGATTATGAAACGACACTTCATGTGTTTACACTCAAACCGGGTCATGGAGGACCAATTCGGATCTCAATCATATTAGCGAGAGAGAATATATATATATTACGCATCGAGGCAAGCCGGGGTTCTTATTCAACGAAACTCTACACTGGGTAGCCTATTTAAAGGGGTCAGAGTATGAGGGTAATGGCGGAGGAGAAATTTAGGGTAATGGCGTTAATCCCCTGTCGTCGTCCGTCTCCCCTCAGTACGATATCTACTTCAATGGTGTTGGTCGGGAATTCTTTACTTGTATATCACGAGTTTAGAATATGGGTGATGAAGGAATATGGGGTAGAAGAGTCTTGGAATGAGGTCATATACACTTCTCCTGAGGTTTTACCTCAAGGTTTCAACTTCCCCTTTATTAACACCACCCTCTTTAAATGATTAAATATCGTGATTGCTCGATACTTTAGAGTTTAATAGGCTCAAAATGTTATTATTAACCCATAAAGTTTGGTAATCTTATTGATCACACACAGAGGTAAATGAAATAGGCATATTCTCTTCACAAAAAGGTAAGCCTCCACACTTGCACTTACACATTTTCTCTTGTCTAACTCTACTTGTCTATTTTTGTAGCTGACTTAGACATCGGAGCATTGAAGACTTGCCAACCCAGTCTTCACCTCGTAACGTCGTGTGCTTGTGATTTATAAGTGATCAGAGAGCTTTATCAGTTCGCCACAATTCCTTCACCGGAATCCCGACGTAACAATACCTTTATGCATTTTGGAGAATGGAAAAGTTCTTTTGAATTATGGATAAGACTTGAGATTGTATGATCCGGTAAGAAAGAGATATAGAAATTAATGTCATTTGGAATTGTGAGATATCTTCTCCTCCTTACACTAGAAAATTCTATTATACATCTCATATTCGACGATCAACATTATTTTGTGAGTGAGGTCAGAAAAATAATATCTATTATTAACCGTCAGATGTTGGATGTATAACATGCATCGTATGTATAGTAGACAAAACCACTTACACCGTGTATGTTGAGAGTTTAGTTTCACCACTAATCGGCATATGTGCACGTGTGTAATACTTAATTAACAATGTGAACCTTTCTTCTTCTTGAGTTTAAAGTTTCTTCCATTCTAACTCATGTTCGAATTTCGTAGGTGAAAACGACATAGAAAGCACGGTGGAGAACAAGGGTGCAAGAATGGATTATGTCCGTCATTCTTTTCTATGGGTGGTAGCTACATTAATTTATGTCTTGATTCATGTTTATTTGTCGAAATTATTTCCCTAAAATATGAACTTATGCAGAGATTTATGAGTCTAATTAATGTAAGCCAACTGTTACGGTATAATATATGGCTTGTAGGTCGCCGGACAAATAGAGGCAGATCGAGCCAGCATCCTATATCAAGTCCAGCACCTTCTTTAATGTTCCTTCACAGCTTGCACCTACCAGCTCAAAGGACCCATCATCTTCATGAAATTGATAACTTACATGATCATTATTAAGCACTGTTATTCTGTCAAGATCATTAGAAACTATTTGCATGTTGAAATGTGTAAGGTACTTGATTACTGCTTGATGCATTTGTGTATGTACGTTTGGCCGGTTACAGCCTAGCTTTAAAGATTGTACAGAACATGGCACCAAACTACCAAGTGAGGTTTCTGTGTGGCTTCCAACTTGATATCCAAGTATTCACAACTTTGTATAATGTTTTGAATAATTTGCTTCTCAATGACATTTTTCTGAGCCATGATATTCAAAGCCCATGTCGATCACCGCTCTAAACCATTTGGAAAATCTAAAAATGATGCTTGCTAAAGAGCGAGGCTTCGACAGATTTGATTGCAAAATCTTCTCACCATGACTGTAATAACCCTCGTTTTCAAACATTATTTGAATTGAATTAAATTCTATTAAGTTGCGAAGTTTGATTTAAACCGAATATGATTGCTTGCAAAAGTTACGAAACGGGAACGGAAACGTTCCGAGAACGTTTAATAAGAAAACGTTACGTTTCCGAACGAATTTATCGACTTTTATTTCGTCGCTCGGTTGTGAAAACTTCCTTCACGAAAGTTGTAGAGCTCGTCGATACGAGTTCGTGAGTATGTGACACATTCAAATCGGACGTCGTACGTAAAGGTTATTAACGTCGGAAGTTAGTTTCCGATTTGGAAACTAGTATAAATAGAGCATTTATGAATTAGGGTTTCCATAATTGGAAAACCCTCTTTCGGCCCGCCTCCTTTCTCTCTCTCTCTCTCCTCGCGACTCCCTCTCTCCCCGATCCTTCTCCCGCGCCGGCGATCTCGCCATCCAGGCCGCCGTGACGAACACCGCACCTCCCAATCGCGTCGCACGGCTCTGCTCTACAAACCCCGAGGTCGACGCACCTCCTCGCGCCGTCGTCAGCCTCCACACTCCAACCCGAGGCCGTAAGCTTCATCGCCACCGAGCGCCACTTCGGCGACGCGAGGGCACAGCACCACGACGCTTATCCTCGCCTTGGAGCCTCTGCAATCGACTTAGGGGCAAAAAACCCCGCGATTTAAGTCCTCCCCGAGGAATCAAAGCATCACCGGCGATTCGACCACTCCCGGTGCCAAATCGGAGTCCTTAGCTTCAAGAAAGGTAAGAATCGATGAAATTGATGAATTGGTTGTGAGATTTTGATTGTTTTGGGTTGATTTGGTGGAGATCGGACGGAGAGATGAAAGGGGAGGTTACCGCCGCTTTAGGCGGCGCGTGAGGTTGGTGGGAGGGCGTATGAGGCGGCGTGAGGCCGCGGGGGGGAGGAGGAAGAAGAAAAGGAGAGATTTGGGGTGGCGGTGGCGTGATACGCGCCGTGGTTAGCCTCGGCGCGTGGGCCCCACGCGCGGCCGGCCGGAGGTGGCGCGTGTGCCTCACGCGCCGCCGTGTGAGGCGGCGTAATTAGTTTTGACTGAAGGGGTATTTTGGTAATTTACTGTGTACGGTAAATGTAAATGTAATTTTTATTTACTACGGTAAATGTAATTAAATTTTACCTTCGGTAAATGTAAATATAAATTACTTTCAGTAAATGTAAAAAGTAATTTTGTAAAAGGGTAATTTAGTAAATTTTATTTACTGAATTTGTATTTACATTTAAATCGTACGTATACGTACAGAAATACGTATTAATATTTATACGTACAGAAATACGTATTAATATTTATACGTACAGAAATACGTATTAATATTTATACGTACAGAAATACGTATTAATATTTATACGTACAGAAATACGTGTTAATATTTATACGTACAGAAATACGTATTAATATTTATACGTACAGAAATACGTATTAATATTTATGCGTACAGAAATACGAATTAATATTTATACGTACAGAAATACGTATTAATATTTATACGTACAGAAATACGTATATATTATTTATACGTACAGAAATACGTATATATTATTTATACGTACAGAAATACGTATTAATTGAGTATTGTACAGTAACCGTGAATAGTGAACAGTGAACAGTAACTTCGTATAAACCAAAATTGCTGAACAGTAACCGTTTATTACTGTTTTGGCATTTAAAGGTTTACGAAACGATTCTAAATTCTTTTCTTATTCTTTTAAGGTGATCATTAATCGAGGAAAGGAATTATCATCGGGAATTGAGGATTTACGCTCGAGTCGATAAGGTGAGTAAAATCTCACTGAATTTACGAATCTACCCTCGTGGTGATTCAACATTTTGCAAGTGTGTTTATCAAATGAATTATAACATGTATATAATTTAGTGGACTACATATATATAGTATAATGGTAATAGGTACATAATATATATATAGTTCATTAAATTATGTACTGTTATTAATTCATTAAAAATAGTCATTTCGGTGACGGAAAATTGAGCATGAGTATGTGAGAATATTGTACGTAATTCTTCAGGTGTTTATGAATTATGACATGTATAGGATATAGTGGACTATGTATATATTGTATAAATGGTAATAAATACGAATATATATAGTTTGCTATATAGTATACTGTTATGATTTTTATTGTGGTGATATCATGAAAGTTTTAAAACGTACAATATGATGAGTGATTATTGTACATGATTTTATCACGGAGAATGTAATAAAATTGTGAGTTGTCTTCGGACGTGATGTGTGGTACAATATGATGTGTGATTATTGTACGTGTTTTTAACATTGAGGTTGTTAAAATGTGATTTGTCTTCGGACGTGATTTTTGGTACAATATGATGTGAGATTATTGTACGTGTGTGGCAAGTCGGAACCTAGCCTTTGGCCGGGCGAAAGTTACGATACAGTTAGAGCTCTAGTCTGTCTGCCTTAGTACTGCATGCGAGGTAACGGGTGGTTATCTGCTCATGGGTACTCGGTGTATTTTGGATGTTGGGTAGCGGGTGGCTATCCAATATCAACGGTGTATTACGAGAGGGGTAACAGATGTGTACCAGCGTTCTTGGTACCCGTATTATAAATGCATTGGGTAACCAGAAGGGTTACTTAACTTCCTCATGAGCTTTTTATTTCATATTTCTTTGGGTCAACCAGATGGGCCGACCATTGGCTCATGGGGGCATTTATATTTGTTGTTTTGTGATCTTTCGTATATATTGATATGCGAACTGTATTTTGATTTTACTCATACGAGCTATAAGCTTACCGGGTTTGTGTTTACAATCCCGGTGCACCAATTCGATGGTGTAGGGGATAATTCTGCAGGTGCTGATTAGTGGAGGTTGAGTGACGACTACAGAGGCTCGAAGTCGTTCGGATCCTACTTGTGGTGAGATTTTAGCATGGATTCGTGTGTGAGGATTTGTGTATTTTCATTTGTGAGATTTGTGAGTGTTTTGTGAGAATTATTACATTTCCATCTTGTGTATGGATTATAATTTGGGTTGTAATAATTGGTTGTCTGAGTTGTATTGAGAACTCAGAATTGATCCGCTGTTACACTTAAATGATTTCGGTTTATTTGAGATTATTTGTGTTTAACGACTTTAGAATTTTGAGTTTTTAGGCTCGAAATTTTGGGGTCGTTACAATGACAGTATATATATCCTAGCTAGATATCAGAACTTACCGTAGTCTTGATTTGCTTATAAATTAATGATGATCCAAGAGATTGATCAACATCAACTAAATAAAATTAAAGAATGCTTCTTTACTTTCCAGCTGCGGATGAATTGAAGTAAAATTTTTTCCTCATTTAAAAAAGGCACAAACGTACTTTAGAACAACTAAAACTAGCTCGGATGAAGTAAAGTTGCTCAAACAATTGATTCGAAAGTCCACCCCTAATTATTTGTATTAAAATTTTCATTTCCAAAATATAGAAGGACAATCTAAATCATTTTCATATTGTCAACGCCAGCACGTTCCTTCCTCCTCAAGCCATTGACTTCAGATGAGAATTCGAATGCAAGTTTTAATCTCAACTTGCAACACAAGATTGTTGCCCCTTCTCTCTTCATTATATATTTCCCGATGAAATGTAGAACTCCAATCTCAGAAGTCAGAACCGGAACATGGTCCGCGACGCCAATTCAACCCCAGCAACCAACTCCGCCGGTCCTGACTTTGATGATGATATCATTACTGAGATACTGTTGTGTCTACCGGCCAAATCTCTACTACGATTTCGCTGCGTATGCAAGTCATGGCGTGCTTTGATCTCCGATGCCTCGTTTGTCCAGAATCACCTTCGCAAAGTCAACACCAACCATTTCAACCTCCTTGTTGGAACCAGGTGCTTCGAAGCTGATGTATTGTGAAGCTAGATGATGGTGAAGTAGCAATCACAGAGGTTAGTTATCCCGCAGTGGAGTACGAACCTATCTTCTGTCCTTCAGCATTTATGGTTCTTGTAATGGCTTGGTTTCCCTAGAATTTGAAAGCGGGAACATCATATTATGGAACCCTTGCACTAGAGAGTTCAAGCAGCTACCAGAACCTGAAAATAATTCAGGATATGGCTATGAGTGTTTGGCATATTGTGCCGGTTTCGGTTACGATTCCACCGTCGCCAGTTACAAGGTAATGCGAGCTACCAAAGCATTTGGTGGGCCAACCACACTCCAGGTCTTTACAATAAAAACGGGTTCATGGAGGTACATTTCAGATATCAATCACATTTGGTTTAACCAAGGCAGTGAATACACTTTTCCTTTAGAAGGGCTGGGTTCCTGTTAAACGAAACCCGCATTGGGTAGCCGTTCTAAGGGAAGCTGAGGGAGGGGAAGGTACTTTGGTTATAGTGTCTTTTGGTCTTTCAGAGGAGAAATTTAGGGTGATGGCGTCATTCCCCTGCCGTCGCCCGGTTCGGTTCTGCCCAAAACCTACTTCAATGGTGATGGTTGGGAACTCTTTGCTTGTATATGATGACTTTAATATGTGGATGATGAAGGAATATGGAGTAGAAGAATCTTGGACTCAAGTCCTGTGCATTTCTCCAGAGGGCTTGCCTTCACATTTTGACAATCTGCTCAGGCCTTCATGCATTTTGGAGAATGGTGAAGTTCTTCTCAATCATAGAGAAGAGTTGGGATTACATAATCCAGAAGAAAAAACGTTTAGAAGTGTCATTTGGAACTGCGAGCAGCGTTATTCTCCCTATGTTGCTTATGTGGAGACTTTAGTTTCACCAGTAACAGTAACGGGTATGGGGCACCAACATTTTAAACATGTTTCCTTGAGTTTATGTTTTTTTAACCCTTTCTAATCAGTTTTGTTTGAATTCATCAGGTGAAATTGAAAGGGCGAGTGTTGGAGATGAGAGATCTCACATCTAAGAAGTGACAAATAAAATAGAGATTATAAGTGGGTGGATAATAACCAATTGTATCGAGACTTTTTGTGATTAAAACTCAATACCTGTGAGGTGACTAAGTTGTGACAGTATCGGTACAGTTGGTCCACGGGCCACGCTTTGTCACTGTCTAACATGGTATCAGAACGAGTCTCTCTCCAGTCGCGCCTCCAATCTGTCGTGGGCTCGAGTTGGGTGCCACTTTGTCATGGGCCCATGATGAGTGTCATTATCATGTCATCGGAGGGTTTTCTAGATTGGAATCATTGGATGGTCACCAAATGTCGTTGGTTACTAAACCTTAGTTTATTTCGTCCCAGTGTGTGAGATGTTAATCTGTCACGTGCAGACCTAAAAATTAGGTTGCACGTGAGGGGGCGTGTTGGAGAGGAGAGATCCCACATCTAAGAAGTGACAAAAAATAGAGATTATAAGTGGGTGGATAATAACCAATTGTATCGAAGTCTTTTGTGATTAAAACCTAATATCTGTGAGGTGACTAAGTTGAGACAGTATCGGTACAGTTGGTCCACGGGCCACGCTTTATCACTGTTTAACAGCGAGATACTTGCAATTGGTGCCTCCGCATTTTCAACGTTCCATTAAATCAGCTGCTAGCTAGAGAAGAGGGTGTTCCTCCGGGTTGGAGTAAGAAATGTAGTGCTTCGTACTGTTATTTCTTTGGTATTTCAAATCAACGTTCTGTAAAACATGTTGTTCGACCAAAATCTCACATGGCGAGCTCATGATCGAGCAAGAAGTCAGATCGTCCTATTAATTAACTTGGGATATCAATTATGCCTTACAGGTCGCAGGAGAAAGAGGCAGAGACCGAAGCCAGCAACCTAGATAAAATCCACCACCTACCGGATCAAACTATTCATCATGTTCGTATATGCCATTATTATTTATCAAGGTCTTTGCAAATTGGTTTGGCAAGCTTGTAACTTGTTTGGGAGACTGTCAGTATTGTTAATATGATTTTGATTGTAATTAGTTCTGTTCTGAATGTTCAGTTTTCATATATCATGAACTCCCACAAATATAAATAAATAGTTTGTACTTAATTTCATAATAAAATTTAAGATTAATTCTCATATTATAGACTCGCAAACCCCCTAAACCCTAATCGTTTGCCTTCTCTTTCCACCCTCCTGGCATGGCCTCTTTCCTTCTCTGCCATCGTCCCCTTGAAGAAAATAAACCTTGCCAACGCCATACATTTACCGACTCGGGGACAGAAACAGACATTGTCAGTCCCGTCTTCGATGAGGCCGGCCATCATCCTTGACATGCATACTGTCTAGGCTACCGGGCAATTCTCTTGTAAGATTTCGCCGTGTGTGCAATTCATGGCTTACGTACGTACTTTGACCTCTGATCCCTACTTTGTTAAGAGCAGCAGAGCCGCCTTAAGGCCAACTGCCTCAAGCTCCTTGTCGGAAGAAAGGGTCTCCAATCCGTCGTATAATCGAAAGTAGATGACGTTGATGTTGCAAACTTGCAATCACAAACGTCAACGACACTTGGTGATCATCCAATCGGAAACTCTCCGATGACATGATAATGACACCCATCTTGGGTCCATGACAAAGTGTCACCTAATTCGGGCCCACGACAGATTGGAGGCGCGACTGGAGAATGACTCGCTCTGATACAATGTTAAACAACGACAAACGTGGCCCGTGGACCAACTGTACCGATACTGTCACAACTTAGCCACCTCACAAGTGTTGAGTTTTAATCACAAAAAGCCTCGATACAATTGGTTATTATCCACCCACTTATAAGTTTTATTTTCTTTGTCACTTCTTAGATGTTGGATCTCTCATCTCCAACAGTACGAGTTCAATTGAGACTTTTGGAGATTCTCTGTTTCAACTTGAAAATATGGTGATGAAACAATATGGGGTATAAGAGTCGTGGACCGAAGTCGATCATAAACATTTTCCCGAAGGTTCTACCAGAGCGTTCGGTTACTTGCAATGCTTAATATATGCATTTTAGAGAATGGTGAAGTTTTCCTGGACTTGGGTTTGTTTAATCCTGCGAAACAGACATTCAGATATGTCATGGCCAAGCTCATGAGGGCAAGAAATGGAGGTTCTCTCTTTAACTACCTCCTCCGAGGTTAGTAATTTGGTATCTCTTTTACTTCTTGTTACTTCCAGATCAAGGTAATGAGATATTTCTCTGAAAATTTGTCAAATATATATTGCACTCTAACCCGAGTGATTACAAGTATATTGTGCATGCTAACCGATTCAAATTGGAACCAAATAATAACGATATCAGTTTTTTGGCCTAGTTGGTCCCTTTCATAAATGATTTCTATGTCACACATCATTTTCTTGTAGAGTAAGTTGTAAATGAAAACTTCTTGGACTACGTATTTGTTGTCATGGCTATTTCTCAATATCATGAATATACTGATGAACACCTCATACCTACTTGTTTAAATACTTGATTATAATCCTCACAGAACCACCAGTTTTACAAACATTTCATCCGGCGATCGATTGGTCATCAGTCTCTATTTCGTATGCTATAGGAAATGTAGGATACATATAATTAGATAAAATTAAGAAGATCGATAATGGTTAGGGTTTTGAGTTGGCCATATTTGTAACAACTGAGTTTGCAAGGATCAGATTCTGTAAATTAATCAAAGATTAGACGGTTTTATGATTGCCAAAAAGTTGGAATGATTGTGATACACATTTTGTTGCACATAAGCCATAGATTGACAAACACGAAATTTATACAACTTCACCAAGCAATGTCTTTTGTCTAACTCTTAAATGCATATATCTTGATTATGAGTCATGTTGATGTACCAGCCTTTGGAGCTGATCTGATTCAGCATGCAGCATTTGTTATATGTACTTTTCTCTTCAGAGCTAAGGTATGTATCGAAACTGTGCATGCTTGTTGCTAGCTATATCGAATTTCACTTCTTCCCTACTCAAAGGTGTCCCCAACCATCACTAGCTTTCGACCTTGTGCCCCCAAATATATATATAGCGTATGTTTTCTACCTAACACTTACAGAGCTCGAGACCACAAGCATAGCGTCGACTTTCATTAGGATCTTAGGCTAACGCTGTGTAGTTAATGGTAGGCAGATTTTTTAACGAGATGAAGAAGACAACTTTAGTTTTGCTTTCTTTGATTTACACTTATGTTTGTTCGAAACAATAGTTTGAACACCTTAGTTAACCTCTGCTCTCTGAGCTCTGATCATATCTTTACCCTGGCTACCTCAAATTCTTTCAAAAACTGTAACTCTCTCCGGCATAAAGAAACATGTCAGATGAACTGAAGTCACCAAATCAACACAATGACATGATTTCATGTACATCCCACATAATTTATCTGAACCAATAACTCACCAAAAGCTTCTGTATATCTCAAAAAATCTCATGGTTTTCCAGATCTTAATTGACACAGCAAAAGCTTACTCATGCTTCATTACATATTCCTATATTAGGAATGAGAGTGGTGTTTCTGTTCCAGCTAGCTACTAAATTATTGGGTCCCTGAAGTCTGCAATATATAGCTATGTAAGAACAGTAAGATCGATATGGGTTGAGACTTGAGACCATGTGCAGATTCAATTATGGTAAAGGGACAACATCTGCTATTGATTATTGCTCATTCCCTGATGGGATAATTGGCCTACGATCCATCGAGTACAGAAAGTTTAAGTGTTTCAATAGATTTGGAGACCAAAAAAGAGTTTATATATATTTTCAGAATCGACTTCCCCAGACAGGCTTAAATAAGATGTGTATGAACAAGAACATATAAGGAGCAATAATCCGTGACCTGCAAAATTATGATATCCGTTTTGTCATGTTATAGGACACAGCACTAGACCACATTTAGACACCCACTCATATTACGAGTCCTTGATTTTATTTGGGTTTGTCAACTTCTAGGGTTTTGATGCAAGCCTGGCTGGCTCTTACTTTGCCTAGTGTGTGTTAAGGTTATGATGATACAATCGAACTCATTGTTAAGGTTATGTTCAGATCGGAATCTATCCGTAAAGAAGTAATCAAATCGTAACTTATTCGTTGATCCCAAAATTTTAAGTCATTTGTTAATCTCATCGACTTGTAACGATAATATAATTTGTCGATATCGATAACAGTTTGATAAGTCACGACGATTAACAATTATTTTATTGTATACAAGTCTTTCTTTCCTTTGCTATTTGTATCTTATTGTGCAAGGATGATCAATACACATTACCTTCCAAGCTTTCCTTCTCAGCTTTCCTTTTGACATTTTTCTTTTGAAAGGTAATGCAGCTTTTGCTTAAAAAAGCTCCTCTAAGGCTCTAACCCTAATCCATTCTACTCTAAAAAGGATTCAGAAAACAAATTCTTTTTTACCAAGTAAACATTAAGCTCCACTTGAAGCTAGATATTTCATTTGTTTGGTGTATTGAAGAAGATTGCTAGCTCAAAGCACCCAACAAAGGGCTTCTTCTCTTCACATGGTGGGGTGGAGATTGTGTCATCTCCATGCTAAGCCTAATGAAAGCAACCCTATTTCTTCCTATTCACCAAATCAAAATAGCATCCCTTTTATAATTGTGGTCCATAACCTTAACAACCTCACTACTAGTCACACTTAATTGTATCACTAGGTCTTAATGTTAGGCAATGATTTGTCTCAATCAAACTTAACTAATTTCTCCATAACTAGTTCGTGCAAAGTTGTAAAGATAAAAAGTCCAAAGGCCGGAAATTTCTGAGAATAACAATCTCTTACTCTGTACTCAATGCAAACTTCCCCTTTTCTCCAAAGATGGGGCATTTAGCGGGTGCTTTCTCCTATTGTCAAATGTTTGGTCTTTCATATTGTACCATGATGATCTTTTACCTCCTTTTAGCTTTGCTACCGTTATAACAAGTATCACTGCTGCCTAAGAAAGGCAAAATCGTTAGGCTAGGGTACGGTTATGAAAATGGTGCAACAAAATAAACTTAGGATGAAGGTTGTAACCTAAGTAGACTATTGTCCTCATGGGCAATCTGAAGGATAATAGCTCCGGTAAGACTTTCATTTCATCATCAATAAAAACTGACCTAAATAAACAAATTGAGGAACGAAATTTACATGAGAAGAACTTCAGATTCTAAAAGTAATTGGAAACTCAAACAGTGTGGAATAATATGGAAGTGGGAAGACTAATCAACCTTTTTCTTCTTTGTTGGGTTGAAACTATTCCAACTTGACATTGACGATAGAGTTTATATAATGTGGTTAATTAGTTTACATCCTAGTTTTATAGATGGTTCCATACTTCCATCTTCCACTACAAATACTAAAGTTACCTAACATAACAGTAAAGTAGTCATTTTCATAATGTAAGCATTGCTTTGAAGCTTTACCTCCAATAGTAAGATAATAATCCCCCAACTTATTTAAATTAGGATAGACAACTTACACATCTATCTATCGACACAAAATAGCATCAGATAACGACCACACAATCCCATCACATTATCACTATACTATACAATGATTCTGAAATCATCCCATTAGCTTAAATTTATCAATATAACGTAATCCGAAAATAATTATTTCAGCTTAGTGAGCTTACACGAATTGTATGATACTATGATATACGAAATTATATTGCTTCATGCTAATTGTATAGTCGGTAATGGACACTATTATACCTGTATATGGAATTATAAACATGTATAAATACAAAAAAATTAATCTTTAGATGATTTATTTTTGTATGATCGTACTTTAAAAAGTAATCATCTGAAAGTAAATTTATCGATCACCATTCTTTAATCATCTTATATCCACCCTTTTAACTCATGATACGTGACCGCGCTAAGAGGGCCTCCCACTTCTAACAGAATGAACAGATCGAGTTGAAGATACCCTTCTTCACCCAAATTGACACAAACACCCCTATTTAATTATCTACTCATCCATCGCTTTCACTCCCACACGCCGCCACACAGAGAGGACAGTCTCGTAAATGCGCACAAAAATCCATACCAAATGGATCAGCTGCCAAAAACCAGTGATAAGTATCGGAGCACGAAGTAAGCCCCTCCCCCCTTTTTCTCTGTTCTTCACGATAAGAGGCATTAGTCCACTCAGATTCCATATTCCGTTTACATATTTCCGATCAAAACTCGCAGGCATATTCGCACCCACCTCGCCGATGAACCCATTCTCTCCAAAACCAGTGAGATAAACCACAATGGGGGAAGAAGAGCAGAGCAAAGAAGCCGCCGACCAACCCACCGTCGCCGGAGAATCAAGACTCCGGCAAGCCATTCAGTCCATCTCGTCCCTCATTTCCCTCACCTATTCCATCAAAATCTTCGCCGGAAAATGGAAAACCATTACAGCCAAGCTCGAAGAACTCAACTCCGGCCTCGCCGCCGTCGACGGGGACGAAGCCCCAGTCCTCTCCGGCGTTCTGGGCCCCACCATGGCCACCGTCGACGAGTGCCACGACCTCGCTCGCCGCTGCGTCGATCTTTCCTACTCCGGCAAGCTTCTGATGCAGAGCGACCTCGACAAGCTCGCCGCGAAGCTCAATCTCCACGCCGGAAAGCTCTCGGAAATCTACAACGCCGGCGCGCTGAGTCACCGCTTCGCCATCGTGGTGTCGAGACCCGGAATTGGGGCTTGCAGAGACGACATGAGGTTCTACGTTAGGGACTTGATGACGAGAATCAAGGTCGGCGATTCCGAGATGAAGTTACAAGGTTTGAAGAACATGTTTGATTCGATTGTGGAGGAAGACAAGTATGTTAAGGTGGTCGTGGAACAGAGTGAGGTTGTGGGTTTGTTGATTGTGTTTCTCGATTCGAATGAGGTGGAGATTCAGGATTGGTCGGCGAAGATTGTGTCTTTGGTTTCCGGTTTTGGATTTTGTAAAGGGGTTTTGATCGGCGCTGGAGTTATTGCGCCGTTGATAAGGGTTTTGGAGAGTGGGAGTGAAATTGGGAAAGAAGAAGCTGCGAGAAGTTTGATGAGGTTGACTGAGAATGGAGACAATGGGTGGTCTATTTCAGCTCATGGAGGAGTCACAGCTTTGCTTAAGTTATGTGAAAGTGGGGAGAGTTCAAGTAGGTTGGTTGGTTCAGCTTGTGGGGTGCTTAGGAATCTTGTTGGGGTGGAAGAGATAAAGAGGTTCATGGTTGATGAAGGAGCTGTAGGGACTTTTATTGGGCTGGTGAGGTCTAAAGAGGAAGGGCTGCAGATCAATGCAATTGAGTTTCTGCAGAATGTAGCTTGTGGGGATGAAGGGGTGAGGAATATGGTGATTAAGGAAGGTGGGATTCGAGCATTGCTTCGAGTTACGGAGCCAAGATCGGATTGTTCATGCAAAGTGAGGGAGATTGCGTTGAGGGCAATTGAGAATTTGTGTTTCTGTTGCAATAGTAGTGTTGGTGTTTTGGTGAAGTATGGGTTTGTGGATCAGCTAATGTATTTTTTAAGAAATGGGGAGGTTTCGAGTCAGGAATTGGCGTTGAAGGTGGCGATTAGGCTTTGTGATGCATCGGAGGAAGCCAAGAAGGCAATGGGGGATGCAAATTTCATGACGGAGCTGGTTAAGTTTCTTGATTCCAAGTCATATGAGGTTAGGGAAATGGCGGCCGAGGCGCTCTCCAGCATGGTTTTGAACCCCAAAAATCGTAAACGTTTTGTGCAGGATGATCGGAACATAGGCCTTCTTCTGCAGCGGTTTGACCCAGACCAGCTAGGAAATGCAGGTAACAAGAAGTTCCTGTTCTCCATTTTAATGTCATTGACAAGTTGCAACAGTGGGAGAAGGAAAATTGCGCATTCTGGGTACTTGAAAAACATTGAGAAACTTGCAGAAGCAGAAGTTTCAGATGCCAAGAGACTTGTCAAGAAATTATCCACAAACAGATTTCGAAGTATGTTAAGTGGAATGTGGCATTCTTGAATCCATCAATAATGTGGTTGCATTTTTGTTTATAGAAATTGTATATCTGCACAAGCGTTTTCCAAGTTCTAACACTGTCTGTGAATCACAAACTGGAATCATAATCTACTTGACTACTACTACTACTACTACCATTTTTTATTACAATTCTGTGTCTTACAATGGCAGCTTTTGGTGAAGATTGTAGAGATTCCATTGAAACAGTTTTCTAAATGAGATACTAATCTGCCAGGGAATGAATGATTGAAGAGCATGCAAGTGCATTTATTTAAGTCAGATGGGGGGATATACAAAGGGGTTTGTATAATATTTTGCCTATTATTTAGGAGATAGCACATGGGAAAACCATGAAAACCCAAATGAACATGTGAGTAGGGGCAACCAAGGTCTACTTCATCATCTACCTTTCTGGGCAACAAGATGGTGATAGATGGTATTGTCTCTTGTGTCAATTGCCTATTGAAGTAGAAGACAAGGTGCATGTTTCAGTATTATGCATAATGGTAAAAATTGTTGGTTGCATGTTTATGTATGACAAAAAAAAAGTTTATGTATGACCTAAACGTTCAGGATTTTGAAATGTCAAGTCTATAAGATTATAATTATGAGATTTATTTCATATTGCACATCAATGATGAACATAACAAGGAGTCGGAGATAGAACAGAATAAGGCGCTGGTTAAGTGCTAACTGGTGTTGGGCTCGTCAAGAAGGCCCAACTTACCTTTGTGGTCTCAGAATTCTCTATGCTGTACTGTATTATAGTCTTGATAGTAGGAAAAACACATGAAATCCGAACTTCAAACAAAAAAATTGAGAAGAATGAGAATATGGAAAAATTGAGTTGTGTAAAACAATTGTCACATACTTCAAAGGTGAGTTTATGTCGTTCCATCTTCTTGCTGCAGCCTTTCTTGCTCCTTGATTTTACATAACGCTATCTGCGTTTGCCTTTCAAGCTTATCGAGCCTTTTCTGCACATCCCTTAGAAGTTCGAAGTGTGGTGGTTTGGGAACAAGATCCTTGAACAATTTA
The DNA here is from genome assembly GCF_933775445.1 of Argentina anserina. Classification (NCBI taxonomy): domain Eukaryota; kingdom Viridiplantae; phylum Streptophyta; class Magnoliopsida; order Rosales; family Rosaceae; genus Argentina; species Argentina anserina. Next base: position 1,742,222 of record NC_065874.1, on the reverse strand, counting down.
TCAGAGAAGAGTTTAGGGAGTGGAGATGGCACTACTGGTCCAATAGGGTCATCGAACTGGTACGTTGGACCAGTTTCAAGCTTTCCTTCTTGTTCCTTAATAAGCTTCTTATCAAGAGGGAAATAATTCCGGAACTTCAGACTCGTATTAGTTTTCTCACTAACTTCGTTGGCAAGATGAGTGTTATTGTCAACATTAGCAGAGTCCCCATCCAGAATGTTTGAAAGTTCCTGTGCAGCTCTAAGGGCTCTTAACATCTCTCTCCGTGTTGCAGCAACTTCTTCAATGGAGGCCTCTTGACCAGCCATATTACTAAATTAGGGCAGCTGCTATCAGTTATGTGTAATTCCAATTTCGTGAAATTTAGAGAAAATAATCAATCTTTTGTATGGTTGTGTTGTGCTTTATTATAGGTATCTATAGGCAATCTAATAGCAAGCACAATTCAATTCGGATTAGAAACATATTTTAACTAGGAATCAAAAACTTAATCAAGCTAGATAACAAGGAAAATCGCTCATATCTAAATTTGTTTATTCCTGAGACCTAGTTAAATTAATGTAATCGGCTGGCATGTCAAGTTTACCTTTATGAGTTATACATGATTTATCAACTTGATCAGATTTTGGGACATGACTATGATACTCTGAAGCTGATTGATTTTGGTCATGCTACTCAAACTAGTGTTGTTCGATTAGTAGTACGAAGCCTATATCAGTCGTGCTACTCTGCGCTATTATAATATAAATTTCAGTTTAAACCCTACAATATTACCGATCTCTGCAAACTTAGTTTGCCATGTCGATCTCTCACGAGGTCTCGCTAGCAACAATCAAACTCCGAGTACGAAACTCTCAATAACACTTTCGAAAGAGCCCTAGTCACGATGTATGCACGCACAACTGTACAAGATGCCGCAGATTTTCAGCAGAGCGCTTTGTGCTCTTCTTGTGATGCAGCACGACCGCGTTTGGGAGCTCTACCTTGCCTTCGTTAGTCAGACTCTTCTGAGTATCCCAATCGAGACCTCCCTTAGGGTTTAGCGGAGGTACTTGCAATCTGACACTACTCATGTAAAAGACTATTAATTTCTTGATCGAGTCTCGTCTTCAGCAAGAGGCGGGGGAGAGGTTCGCCTCGGTGTTGGATGATGATGACTAAGCAGACACTGATTGGAATATGTGATTTGCTTGTTAATAAGCACGCCACCGAAGTATCGGGCTTCAATGTGGATGCTATTACTATATGTGGGATTGAGAAGGTAAAAACGAGGTGGGGAGGTTGTGGACGTTGCTGGCTGAATTTTACAGTAAGAGGTGTTTTTGTGGAGGCTATGCAATAATGAGAACGATTTTAGTGTTGTTTTCGATTTGTTTGCTCAATTCTTAGAGAGTTTCATTGCTATTAAAATGGAGATGATGGATGTAGAGGAGGATGATGAGGAAGAGGAAGATGTTCGAACCAATGGAAACTTATCTGAGGTTGAGTTTAAGAAGACATTAATCAAGGACTTTTGGCTACGGAGTGATGATGGTATTGATTTGAGGTTACGTTGGCCCACTTGGAGCATCTCATGAGTGGAAGACCTGAGCTGGTTAATAGTGTTAAATTAAGACAGAATCCACATGATGTAGAGCAGTGCCATCGGAGAGTGAATCTCTTCAAGGGAAATCCCACAAAGCAGGTACTTATAACTTATGTTGAGGAGCTGAAGACAGTTGAGCTGGTAGCTTGAGATGTTAAAGCAATGTGTTTGAAGTATGCTCAGCTTGGGTGAAATTTCTCGAGCTCGGGGAGTATATATACACATGAATCACAGTTTTCACATCCAAATTTTGATGTGGATTTCTGGAACAAATGGCTCGAGTTTGAGGTGCAATACGGAAACGAGAATATGTTCCGACATATGCTTCGAATCAAACGAACTGTGTCCGCAAGGACAAACAGACTCTCTTGTACCTAAGGATAGGATATGAGTGATACGATGCAAAAGGATCACAAGTTTTTGGTCAATGATGAAGACAAGTTGAGATTTGATGGGGAGATAAAAGTTACTAGTGCTAGTTATGATGAAGACATTGAATTACCAGAAGAACAAAGTAATTTCGAAGAGGAGAAGATGGTTGAGATTTCACAAAAATGTGAGCGTAAATCACGGGTAGTGATTGAAAAAGGAAATTACAGAGGGAATTATGGAGAATTGGTGAAGAACACTTTATAGATTTATTTATAGGATGATTGTTGTATAAGGATTTGAATAAGCAAGATTAATTTCATCCAAAAAGATGTCCCATTTGGCTAACAAGAGAAAGAAGCCTAAAGATGATTCTCCCCAAGGGCGCTTTAATTCGGTGCTCTTGAGAGGATGCAGAGGCAGAATACTGTAGTAGTCTGAATTTTGAATTTTCTATACACTACTAGAGGCATATATATCACTATATTGATATTCCTCCATGCAATTTATATGAGTTTTTTTCCTGTGTACGTACTTAATCATAATGTAGTTGTGGCATATATTCTCTCTATAATCACATGCAACTCCAGAAAAAATTAGATCATCTTGGACTGTCAAAAGCTAGAACTAAAATGTTCCTGGAGAATGAAAAAGTTGTATTATCTTATGATCAACTTGTAATTCTTCAACTTCCTAAGCTCAGTTCTTGTCTCATTTGAATGGAAATAATCAAATTGGCTTTGGGTGCAGGACAATTTAGTATCAAAAATCATCAACTTGGACACTTCGGGTGCCACAAAATGCACTATAACGATGGATTAGTTCTGAAGTTAATATCGTGGTGTGGACTATGGACCATGGACTCCATGGAGTAATTAGTTGACTGAATTTATTGCCCTTCTTACATACAAACTCTACCTGCAAAAGTTCACAGAAATCTGGTCCAGGTTAAGATCTAGCAAACTAGGAGCGGCACTACTCCATTAATGTCATTCATGTATGTTATAAAGCTAGGATTCATGACATATTGTGGTTAAGGCTTTGGTTCTCGCTCACATTGAAGGGAATCGAAAGCTCAATTGTATTATCGTGGTGGTTGGCGCGGCACAGTGTTTCTTTGGTGCCCAAACCCCAACATCCCGTCCATGGGAGACGTGTCCTTATTTAACTCCCGGCCATGCCATATGCCTAGTCTGTCATATTGCAACAACTTTCTAACTAGCATTAATCTCTTAGATATTTGTTGGCTACCTTAGGCTGAAATAAACAGCTACAGTTGTGTTGATGGAGTCAACGACTCGATAGCTGAAATTACAAGTATACAATTCTAGTTAGCTAGCGTCCATATTAGATAATATAAAGTTCATGTGATGAGATCGAGTTTCAGCATATAGAACTCGAACGGCTCTCTCATATATAAAATTGTATAGACGTTAGAACGTACGTTCTTTGTCTTTTAATGTATAAGAAGTATGAATTAGTTGGGTAACGATTGTAATCGAAGAAACAAGCTGGATAGACGATTGTAATCATGCATAGTTTTTAAATTGTATAATGGAAATCAAAGAATATATACCATAAAATGATGGGATGCCGGCCTTGTGATGCTGATCGAAGAATCTACAAGTATTTTCAACGAATGTAGTTGTCAGTTGTTGTCACTAATGATCGGTATATACATACATACATATATGGGGCATTATGAAATATCTTGGGGTTTTCCATTTTTCAAGCAAAATTTATGCAACTTAAATTGACCCATTGTTTAAAATAAGATTATGGCCTTTTTTTTTTGAATAGTTGGTCATAGTATATTAAACTCAGCAAGCAGTACAAGAGATAACCCATTCAAATGTCGACAATAAGAGAAATCTCCTAAGATTTTCAAATCAAGTCTATGCAACTAGACTCATAAACCTAAAGTACACCATCTTCTAAATCAATGAAGCGCTAGAACATACAATGCTAGAAAAATTAGAAGCTGAAATATAAAAGGAACAACTAAAATCTCTAGCATTGCATCAAAACGGATTCAAATCAATCCATTTTATTCAGTGAGCCATGAGGGTCTACCATCTTAGCCTCGGTAGCCATCGCAATGTCAGTCACCAGGTCCAGAAGATGATATGCAAGTTTTAGATTTGGGACCCGTAGACTCTTAGCCTTGAAAAGACACTTCGTCATCCCGATAACATATCCAAACTCGTCAAAATGAAGCACATGTCTACGACTGCCTATGCAAATGCCCCGCCAATACTTATAACCGTCCATGTAATGACCCGATTTTTCGGAGTCAAGTATTTTCAAATTTTATAAATTATTAGAGTTTGTAAAATTTATTAAACGACATTTGGTTACTTTGCGACGTTGTAAAACGAAAATGGAAACGTTATCGGAACTTTTATTTAGAAAAACGTTACGTTTCCGCAACGTGAGAATCGATTTTTACTCCATCGCTCGTTTGTGAAAACTTCATTCACGAAAGTTGTAGAGCTCGTCGATATGAGTTCGTGGACACGTACGTGAAAGTTATTAACGACGGAAGTTAGTTTCCGATTTAGAAAAAGGTATAAAAAGAAAAATTGAGGGATTATGGTTTCCATTTTCGGAAACCGCTCACTCCCGCCTCCTTCTCCTTCTCCTTCTCTCTCTCTCTCTTCTCTCTCTCCCCTCAGAAAAAGCTCGTCGTCGATCTTCCACCTCCGGCCACCCGTGTCTCTCACCGCCGATACAGGAAGCTTCGAACGGCCCTCCGCAACCAACCACGAGCTCGACAAGTCCCCATTCGCCGCCGGGAAGTCGCACGATCAACCAAGTCTTCTACCGCCGTGCTCGAGGCAAGCTAGCCTCCCCTCTCTCCTCACCTCTGGAGCCATCCACGACAAGCTTGGGACCTCGATTCGCCGCTCGACCCTCGCCTATGCACAAGTCGACACCGCCGGCCTCTCAAGTTTCGTTGGTGACAATCCGACGTCTCCAAGGTCAAATCTAGGTGAGGGTTAGCTTAGGATGATTATTGTGGTTGTTTTGGTGTGATTTAGGGGAGGATCGGAGGAGGAGGTGAAATGGTGAACACCGCCGCCTTAGGCGGCGCGTGAGGGGGCGTGAAGGGGCCTAGAGGCAGCGTGAGGCCGTGTGAAGGGTGGAGAAGGGGAAACGTGTGGTTTTGGGGCGGCAGTGGCGAGCCACACGCCGGTTATAAGAGAGGCGCGTGGCCCCACGCGCTACCACAAGAGTGGCGCGTGTACCCCACGCGCCACCACATGCGGCGGCGCGTGTATAGTGATTTTGAAACAGTAATTTTGTAAAAATTATTTTTACGTACGGTGAATGTAAAAAGGAATTTACGTATAGTAAATGTAAATTTATTTTACGTAGGTAAATATAAATATAAATTACGTACAATAATTATAAAGTAATTTCAAAAGGGTAAATCGGTAATTATTTTTTACTAAGACAGTATTTACAATTGAATAGTACATGGAGGTACAGAAATACGTAAATACTATGTACTCGTACAAAAATACGTAAATAGTATGTACTCGTACATGAATACGTATTTAATATGTATTTGTACAGTACTACGTGAATAGTGACTATGTGAACAATAATTTCGTAAAACCAGAAATTTACTTGACAGTAATATATTATTACTGTTTTGGCATTTATGGTTTTACGTAACGATTCTAAATCCACTTATATCTATTTTTAGGTGATCGACACATCACGTAAAGGGTTCACTTTCGGAATTGTGGAAATTACGCTCGAGATTATAAGGTGAGTAAAATCTCACAGTGACGAATCTCCCCTTGCGGAGATTCAGGAATATGCTAAATTTTAAAAAATGAACTATGATATGTATATGATATAGTGGATTGTGTATGTGTATAAATGGTAAAATATGTACATATATATGGTTTGCTATATTATATACTGTCGTAATTTCCGTTGAGAATAAGTTCATTTTGGTGTTGAGATTTATTTATTGAGCATGTTGATTTGATTTGTACCATATCATGTGATGATTGTTGGTACGTGGTTTTAACATTGAGTTTTGTTAAAACGTTTTATGTCTTCGGACGTGTTTTCTGTCTTCGGACCAGTCTTCGGACATGTTGGCATGCCGGAACCTAGCCTTGGCCGGACAAAAGTTACGATACAGTTAGAGCTCTAGTCTGTCTACCGGGGTACTGCATAAGAGGTAACAAATGGGTTCTCGGCTTATGAGTACCCATATTTTAGATATTGGGTAGCAGGTGGTTACCCAATGTCGGCGGAGTGCTATCATGAGGGGTAACAGAGGTGTACCAGCGCTCATGAGTACCCGTATTATAAATGCATTTGGGTAAACAGAGGGGTTGCCCAATTTCTCATGAGCATATACATTTTCATTTTATTAGACAACCATATGGGCCGTCTAATGACTCATGAGTGCATTTATGATTAATGTTTTGTGGAGTTTCGTATATATTTTTATTCAAGTTATATTGTTGTTTTACTCATACGAGCTGCAAACCGGGTTTGTGTTACAATCTCGGTGCACCTATTCGATGGTGTAAAGGATAATTCCGCAGGTGTGGATTATCGGAAATCGACGAACAACTCAGAAGACTTGAAGTTGTTTTTATCCTATCTTGTGGTGAGAATTTTGTGAGGATTTTTACATTTCCATTTGATATAATGTTGAATTATAAATTTGGTTTGTAATAATCAATTTGCTGAGTTGTACTATGAACTCAGTAATGATCCGTTGTAACATTAAAATGATTTCGATTTATTGAGATTGTTTTAGAGTTTTCATGACTTCGGAATTTGAGTTTCATATTCAAAATTTTGGGGTCGTGACAGTCCCCAACCTCCCATACGACACCATGGGATGCACCAAGATAAGCAGATGCATCTCTTGCCTGAGAACCTATGAAACACAGACACAACACCTGAGTCACGTATTGTGTGTCCGACACGGACACAGACACGCTCAAACACGATCGAACACACAGTAATACGCTTGGACATGCAAACTGAAATTTGACACGGCTTAGACACGTGAATTGGTATTTGGACACGATCATGTCCTTAAGTGGACACGCAATTTAGCACAAGCAATTAAGATTCTCTAAATGTTAATGATGGAATTCAAGAGCAAGAGCCCAGACGCAAAACTTGAAGATCTTACCAAATAAAGCAAAACTCGACCGGTGAGTGATTGGTTTTCTGGGTTTTTTGTGATTTTGGGGCTTAATCCATGTACTGAAGAGTTTGGAGTCGACGTTGCAGAGGTTTGAATATGATTTGGGAATGATCCTTGAGGCTATTGGAGTTGCATTTGGGAGAAGGATTGGAGTTGAGCTCGATCAGACTTATAGAACTCCAAAATGAGCAGAGCATCATTGAGAGACAACGATGTTAGTAGTTCCTACCTAGGTAGACCTTAGTAGAGTCTCTAATAAATAGAGAAAAGTGAGAGAGATACTCTTCTTGTAGCCGAAGAGCGAGCTAATTTCATATATAGGGCACACACATGTGTTTCTGAAAAAGAGAAAATGGGTGGAGGAGAAAAGTTGGGGGAAGGGGGAAGGAACAAAATCTCACCGATATTTCCGATATATCCTCTGATATCTCTTTTTTTTTCAAAAAAAAAAATGATATATCTTAGCGGTAAATATCTTATTTTTCCCGTATCTGTGATATTTCTCCGATAACATAAAATATCTCAAATATTTCTCCGATATTTACGATGTATCAGATATATCTTCGATATTTTAGAGACATATTTGAAAATTTTCACTTAAAAAAATTTAACTCAATTTGAGGATGTCTCATACTCTCCTTGACCTGAATTTTTTGATTAATTAATCATCTCGAGCCTCGAGGGATATAAAATATAAGACTAAAAGAGTAGTCCTTCACTCGGCTAATTTTCAATTTTTCGTAAAAGATATCGAGAAGATGAGTGAAAGTTCAAGTTTTAACTCTTAAAAGTCAAGCCATATTAGTGACCAGTGCTCTCATTGACCTTAAGAGAATCCAAAATAAAGGGTCATAACATAGTCTCACACTCTCATGACGATCATAAGAGAATATCCACAATTTTAGTAACAAATATTCTCCTCGAGGAATATAGAAAGAGTAGCAATCTTTATCTCCTTGACGTCCTCTCAAAGGATATCTAGATAATGAGTGTTCTCCTTGAGCACTATTGGGGAAAGTAAGAAAATATGAGTCACATTGTAGTCTTTGTCTCCTAGAAGTTCCCTCATACCTTCATAGATTGCTAGCAACCTGTGAACCCATCATGGAAAAATGATAATACTGAAATTTGACATGCGTATTTTAGCACAAACGGCTTCCTCTTCTGCTTGTGAAAGAAAGTGGAGTACTTTTTCTCTTATTCATACAAAGAAAAGGAACCGTCTTATATATCAGAAGTTGGAAAAACTCGTATACTACTACTATAACACGAAGTTACGACTATGTGATAAACGAGCAAAGGATAATGTGATCAATGAAAACAACTATATCGATCTACTTCATGTTGCTATGAACCACTTCAGAATGACATTGATCCTCTTCATGATTGGATTATGCATGCACACCTCGATGATGAAAATGGCAACCCTCCTCCACATGTCGTAGAAAAAGCAACTGATTTTGGAATTGATGTAAACAAGGTATTATCTGATTAAGTTGGAGACCCGGAGATGATTCTGATAATGCTAGTGTGTGGGGCGGTGTAGCAATTCCAGATAGTTCAGATAGTGGTGGTGGTAGTGGTGGTGGTGGTGGTGGTGATGGTAGTGGTGACAGTCGACAAGGTGGTGGAGATATAAGGTTTGAATATGGACAATTTTATGTAGGTGGATAATTTGAGCAGTTTACTTGTGAAAGTAATTTTGATCATGCTACCCAAGATGAGAATCATGGATTTAGAGCAGGCGGTCATGGTGCGCAACAGAAAAATAGGTGCAGTAGGAGGACAAGAGGAGCCATTGATGATCAAAATATTTCATCTGATGTTAGTTCAGTTGCCTTAAGTTTTGATTCTATCAGTTTAGGCACATAGCACAGTGGGATGTCAAACGAATCACATAAAGTCAACTATCAATCTGATCATCATATTTACAAGGCATAAATGCCAATTTGCACCCTAAACTTGGCTGAAATTGTCAATTTGCACTCCGAACTTGCATTTGAGTCAATTTACCTCCTAAACTTGGTAAAAATTGCCGATTTACACCCCGAACTTGTATTTGAGTCAATTTACCTCCTAAACTTGGTAAAAATTGCCGATTTGCACCCCATCCGTTATATTTAACTGTTTCTATCCAATTTTGCGTCACATGTCATGCATTTAAGGGGTAGTATTGTCATTATATATTTATATTTTTCTTAAAAACAAATAAAAATATTCTTTAAAATGAGGATTATTTTGTTAATCAAATTATTTATTTACATCTTTTTTTCTACCTACTTAACCCTACTTTGAATTATATATTCAATGTACCCACTCATTCAAATATAGTGTGTTGTTTATAAATATATTTTTATATGTACACATTGTTGGAGAATTAACAAAATGAGAATAATAACGACGTAATAGAACAAAACGTAACCGTTTATTGATTGATAATGAGGTCAATATATATGCATTACATAACCACAATCCCGTAGGATTCGGAGTCCTAATCTATTACAGAGATGCGAATCTATCTCTAACAGAAAACCTAATAAGGCTAAGACACACCAATTGTAGAATAGTAATTATCTCAGAACACACATTTATTTTTAATTTTCAATGTATTTATTTATTTATATTTTTTCTAATATCTTTTAACATACCATATCACATAAAATAATAAATATATAAATCAATAACATGTTTCAAAAAAACAAACATTTTAGCAAGTATTCCTCTTAAGTAATTTTATTAATTTATTTCATTATTCAATATGAATAAATATATAATGACAATACTACCCCTTAAATGCATGACATATGACGCAAAATTGGATAGAAACAGTTAAATTTAACGGATGGTGTGCAAATCGGCAATTTTTACCAAGTTTAGGAGGTAAATTGACTCAAATACAAGTTCGAGGTGTAAATCGGCAATTTTTACCAAGTTTAGGAGGTAAATTGACTCAAATGCAAGTTCGGGGTGCAAATTGACAATTTTAGCCAAATTTTATGTAGGTGGATAATTTGAGCAGTTTACTTGTGAAAGTAATTTTGATCATGCTACCCAAGATGAGAATCATTGATCTAGAGCAGGCGGTCATGGTGCGCAACAGAAAAATAGGTGCAGGAGGAGGACAAGAGGAGCCATTGATGATTAAAATATTCCATCTGATGTTAGTTCAGTTGCCTTAAGTTTTGATTCTATCAGTTTAGGCACATAGCACAGTGAGATGTCAAACGAATCACATGAAGTCAACTATCAATCTGATCATCCTATTTACAATTATGGTCAGTTTGGAGACGTTTATGATCAATTATCGAGTTGGGTTCATCCTTACTATCACATTCTCGGAGAAACTATTAGTAGCTCAAAAGAGATATATGACTATCATGTTAACCATTACAATTCGTACTATATGGCTCGTATGTCTTGGGCAAAATATTGTAGTTTTGTTGACCAACGTGCATCTTTTTAAGCAACTAGAGCTTCTTTTTAGTACTAGATAAAATTAATAATTGTATTTATTTGTATGTAATTCAATAATAAATAAATAAATTCGAAAGAGGAACGATATTTTTTTTCCAATATCCCCGATATATCTCCAATATATCTGATATCTCCCTTTTTCAAAAAAACGATATATCCCCCGATACCGATATTTTGAACTTTAAGGGGGGCGGAGAAAGATAGAAGAAAATTAAGTTTGAATTCGGTTGGGGTGGGGAGTTGGACGTGGCACACTATCAACATATACTACATGTGTTTGATATATTTTATTTGTTTGAATAGATATATCTATTTATTTATGTATTAATACACAAATTTATTCAAGAATACATGTATCAATTTAAGAAAAACAATATAACATGTTTTAATTTTTTAAAGGTATAAAATATGTCTAAATATATATTTAAAATAATATTTAATTAACGTGTCCACCACGTGTCTGTATCCAAAAAAAATTTATATGTCGTGTCAACGTATCGAATCATGTCCAATACGAACACTTGTGTCCGTGTCCGTGCAACATAGGTGAGAACCCTACCAACAACATGAGGAAAAGAAAACTTCCCCCACCACAGATCTCCCACACAAGCACCCTTTGTTCTAAATATCGGATATATCGGTGATATTTAAAAAACGATACGATTTTACCCATATAAGTTGAATATGTAGGTCAACAGTCAAATATCGGTCAAACTCTTTTTTTTAATTAATATGTATCTCCTCTCTTTAAAAAAAACTTGTGTTTTTTTTCATTTTTTCATATAAATTTCTAATTTTTATATCTTTTGTATTTTTAAAATATATATAATGAATTTCGAGCCTAAATAATCCTTATTAAACATCTATTTTTATTATTAGGTGTCATTCGTGTATTTTAATTGTAAACAAATTAAGTATTTATTTCATTTAGTTTATTTAGTACCGTTTTTAGTTTATTTGGTACATTTTATGGTATAATTTCATAAATTTTATTGAAAATAAGTAAATCCAATAAAACCGATATATATCGATATATCCTAGATATATCATTTACCTTTGACCGATACGATACTGATAAACGATATTTAGACCATTACAAGTACCACAACCTCACACAGGCCCAGATTGAGCCGAGCACCATTGTCGCGGCCATCTGAGAAAAAAAGAAGAAGAAAGAAAAACGAAATTGTTCCCTTAAGGCTAGAGAACTTCGCACTGAGCAATTGACCCACCAAGAAACGGTGTCGGTCGATGAGTACACTCCTTCCTTTCACACCCAAACCCACACTTGCAGACTCAGCGAGAGGGGCAAGAGAGGTTGGGGTACAAGGACGAGAGGTTTGGAATCCGGCCATTGCAGATTGGAGGATTTTGTTTAGCTTTAGATCTCTAGCGGTGCGCGCTAGAGAGAAAAGAGGCATAATATGATTTTTTTTCGTCTTAATAAGATTATGGCCTTGAAAATAACCTAGGGGACAGAAAATTGATTAATCAATTTCTTATTGAGTTGATTTATTATGCATCAACGCCACTCGATCTATTATACCGTTTATACGACAGTTGAGGTCGATCATGTGAAGTGAGGAAGGAACGGCACTTTAAGTGATCTTATACCATGAAAATTTAGTATTTAATTATCCTACTTAAGATACCGAACATATACACAATTAGTCACATAAACAACTTCAATAACATTTGTCGCATTGCATGATTTTGGTAGATATACCAAAAAAAAAACCATTGTGAAGTCAATTATAATCCAACGTCTAGGAATACTTTTCGTCAACACGATAATATATATATTTTTTATGATCATATAATTCAATTCATTACTCATTTCTTTCAACATAATCGATATATTTTTTTAAAGAGAGTAGTTGACTATGAAATAAATCTTTAGAAAAAATTGGGGTCAATGGATTCCCGAATCAGACAGCTAAACTCCTATCATCATCTCATGCTACAGAATCAAAACTTTCGTCTGTTATTAGGTACATGTTCTATGTCCTATGCTCATCCGCCATTGTTTCTGGCTTGTACTAGACCAATTTAATAATAACTTCGTCCGTTGTAATTTTGCTGGGAGTTGACTTCATTGCTAGGCCGACTCTGTATACGTCTCTGCATTATCCTCTTCATATAATAATATACTAGTATGGACTATGGAAGACAATGTTGCCCATTTTGCAGTAATCGATATATTCATATATATATTTTAGATTTAGAGAGAAGCAATAAAGCTGCGGCCACAACTGTAATTTAGGCTTATCCACATCCAGATTTGACCAGTAATTCTTTGATTTCTGGAGTGGGGGTTTTCACTTTTCAACCTAATATTCATGCAAATGGGAATCCTAGCAATGGCGTAGTAGACCATATTATTCTAGCTACAGTTGCTGGCAAACACTTAAAAGCTTATGTATGACAATGAGAGCAGCCCAAGAGTCGTATGTATGTGTGCAAATGGGAATGCACAATGCATGTGTTTACTTAATTTGCTTTATAATTATGCACACATACGTACAACTCCATCGATCTTATCCAAACCGCAATTGTGCCTTATGGGTTGGAAGTAATGGAGGAATTCCAGCAAATTCAATGGCGTGAGCAACTGTATGTTGATAAAACATGTGTGAACAAAAATCAACAAGTGACCGCGCTTGGTTCAGATGACAACGAATACTAATGAATCAGATATTCAGATAACCGTTATATGAAGTCATCCGCCTCTGTAGTCATCTGCCGATCACAATCTAGTTACAAAATTTCAAGTTATACTTATATGAGGTCGTCTTTTCTCTCGTCCGTCATCCTCCGATCCATGACCACAACCTAGCTAGCTAAACCTTAAAACGAAAAGCGTCTCTTCCAAACTATCAGTTTTTGGTCAACTTTTACTAAAGTGACGATAATATTACACAAGAAGCTAGTCGACTAGACGTCGTCGTTCCATATACGAATGCATGGTACCACTAGCAGCAACTATAGGCCCATTGCCCTGGCTAATCTTCTGTGTGAATGTGACGAATCAACTCTTCTGTATGAAACTTATCGCACGTGTGATTAAAAGTCCTGGCACGTAGGACCCTACCAGAGAGCTTGAGATCAGAAATGAATTCAGATTTGCTTTCAGGGATTGATGAGCAGAAGCCAGAAGGGGATTGATTTGCCTTATAATGGCTTTGTCGTCGATCATGACTGGAAAGGCCACTTCTATTCGTAATCGTTGCCTGACCGACTTAGCTAGCTATCCATAAATATTCATTGAGTCAACTGGTCAAAGTCACGGCAGCCATGTTTGAAACTAAGACCAAATTAAATGGTTTTCAGTTGCAGCTTGGAATTTTCGAAACCAGATGTATAGTTTGTGTGTATATTCTTTGGCCTGGTGACAATCAGAGACCAGACTCGTAAAGGTTACAAAATTTTGAGTGCGATATATTGGGAGCAAGTGGATATATACTTTTACTTGTAGCCAAGCAAACCCTAGCTAGCTGTGAATTTGAGGGATTTTTGGACCAAACAAATCCTAGTGATCGATGAAGTGCGTGAAACTGATCGAAAGCGGCGTACACTACTAGCAAAAAGAACTCTCACACTGATTTTACTCACACTGATTATCATAAATCTGTGTGAGATACCAACTCACACAACTAACCGTATGCAATGAGTATACATAGCCCACGCATAATATCTAGACTAACAATACACACAAAAATCAGTGTGTGATAAGAATACACACAAAAATCAGTGTGTGATAAAAATACACACAAAAATCAGTGTGTGTTGTGATAAGAATACACACAAAAATCAATGTGTTATAAGAATATACACAAAAATCAGTGTAATAAAAATACACACAAAAATCAGTGTGTAATAAAAATATAAATCAGTGTGTTGTGATAAAAATACATACAAAAATCAGTGTGTGTTGTGATAAAAAAAAAAAAAATGAGTGTCACACCAATCCCATTTATCCAACGAAATCTCATCCTCCCCCATAACCTCCGCCTCACTGAAATCTCTCTCTCCCTCTCTCTCGGCTACCTCAACCTCGACTACTTCACTCCCATTCCAATACAAACTCTAGAAACCCTAACCCTCCTCCACTTCCCCAACCTCCCTCACTCCAACCTCTCTACCTTTGGTGTCCTCCGAGCCGCCGTATGCTTCGATCCCCTCCTCCAGCTCTCGCTCTAGATCGAACAGTGCTCGATTTCCGCCGCACTCTCCAAATTCTTCACCATCGTTCTCCCTCAGCACCTCGCCGTCGACGTCTCGGATTTCGATGCCGCTGCGAAATAGGAGGTAATTTGCTGTTTCAGAGTTGAAGACCTTATTAGTTTAGAAATTGCTCGATTATTTATAGCTTGTTGAATCCTGGAGTTGAATAAGAGGACTGTTCATTTGTTGTTCTGTTTTTGATGGATTTGTTGATTGAGTATAAGCTATTAGGAGGTGTTAGCTTCCAGTTCATTCTCTACACAGTTGACCAATCATGTACACAGTTCATTCTCTTCCTGATTGGATTTAAATTTGTACACAGTTCATTCTCATCATGTACACAATTCATCCCTATATTTGTAGGCTCCGGCCGAGAAGGATGACTCTGATGGTTTTGTGTTTGGTGTTGAATTGTTGGTACAGTAAATGGTTTGAGTCGATATTTGCTATCTTGAGGATTGGGAAATCTCTGGAGCTGACTATGGCAAGTTTTAAGCTGTTGAATGAGTTGGATAAGGTAATGAGTTGCTCTCCCACTGATACGTTGATTTTTGATTCGTATGAATCGATTGTGTGAAAGTTTTTTGACAAATTATTTTGACTTTCTTTTTTAGTGTTTTCCTTGGGTGCATTTGTCTGCTGCTGCTGATGAAATGAAGTCGTCCAGTGAACTTTCATTAATAGTGGAGAATGAGGTGTGGTTTGTTTCTGCCATGTATGTTTAACTGATTCATGTGCTATCCTAATTTGTTCCAATCTTTGTTGTTTTTAAGGTTGGTCACCATTTGCTTTCAGCTTGGATAGCACTAGTAGCGAGAGGGTGGCTGCTAATAATCCTGGGGGATACGTTGACTCCTTTGTAAGTTCGATTTGATGTGAACCTGTAGTTTATCTTAAATTGTTACCGCAGGTATTCATATCTATGCACATACATTGCTTGACTTGTTGACATTGGTGACAGCTCTTCTGTCTGTACTTTGTCAAGTAGTGGTTCTTTTTCTTTTCCAAAAACCTTTCTGTGTAAGGAATCATTCATATTAAGTTATGGTTTGGTCCATGTCCATATGTTCTTGAATTCATACCATGTTGCATTAGAATGTACACAAGGTGTTTGCATTAGTGAGTGGTTTGGTATCAACGTAAAAAATTTGCTTATATTTGTTTTGCTATATCTATTTTCATTGGGAGCTCTGATCTTGAAAGTGATTCTGATAGCTTACGTTTTGCCAATTTTACCTTCACTGAATTGTTTCTTGCTAACGCAGGGTTTCCAACATTTGATAGAGAACCTTGCTGATGCAACTGCTAAACCAAACTTCCAAGCCTCAGAAACAAAGATTATTTATAGCTCGTTGAATCCTGGAGTTGAATAAGAGGACTGTTCAGGGTGCCTTGCAGGTAGCACAGTAATGGTTAAGGAATTTTTTTTTTTTTTTGCTCAATGTTTTTTTTCTCATTCTCATTTGATGTCTTCTTAAGGGAATATAAGGTTTCATAGTTTCACACTCATAACAATTTATTTCAGTGCAGATTCTTGAAAAATATGTGTGTAGCTGGCATCCAACCTGATGTTGTAGCCTATACAACATTTATCAAGGTTTAAAGCTTTCTTGTCACACTACCTGGGTATTCCAGAAGGCAGAGGATTCCAATTCAGCTTTGGAATTAAATCAGGAAGCCATAATATTTTGGTCATTGCTTATATTTTAGGTTCATTACTTCAAATGTAGTTCTCTGTAGATCGATTAGGACCATTTTTTGTTTATAGAATTCTTACATTTGAGATCATTATTACTTTGGAGTTGAATATTAACTTTCAATAAAGATTCCTTTATTATGTTTTCAGGCTATTTAATTGGTATTATTTAGATTTTTTTTAAATTAGGACATTTACGGCGTGCATAGTGCGTTATAAAATGGTAAGTATGTCGTAAAAGATCGTATATGGCGTGTAAAGCGTGTCGTAAAAGATCGTTATAATTTTTTTTAAATGTATTATAACTACTCACACAAAATAGTGTGGATATAAGCCTCATGACATCACACTGATATCAGTGTGTATTGTAGTATGACACAGATATCAGTGTGAATAAATAAATTTATTGACACTGAAAACATGTTGGACAAATTGAGTATGGTCGTGGATATTCATAGGGTCCACGTCAACAACTCACACAGACTTTAAAATCCGTGCCTAATAGCTATTAGCCCCCCCTCCAAAGTACACCGATAGACATTCCGTATGCGCACCGTATCTAATAGCTTTCCGACACTGATATCCGTGTGAAATACCTTTAATTCTCACTGATTAAAATCAGTGTCAGGACTCTTTTTGCTAGTAGTGGTATGAACCAAAATAATATATAGCAAATCAATCATAACAATATGCCAAGGGGAAAAATGTTGTGAAGAACCAATATGATATAAAAACTTGTAAATCTATGTTATCGTCACCTTCAGATTGAAGCAATTGAGATTACTGGGAAATGGAATGAGTAAAAGATATTACACATTTTCTTTTGTTTATTGCTTTCAGTGTCTTTTTCTTCGGTAGTTTCTTCGTATCTTCATCTTCGTTAGGCAGCATCAAGGGCTTTATGCTTTTGGATATTTCAATCATCCAAAACTGTGAGCTACATATTAAACGAGGTCATGAAGCATGAACAGTGAAACATGTGTAGGGTCCTAGGAAACCACCACTAGCCATATATGTCTTCGATCACTTGAAGAATATTGTAAAATCTCACATTAGTGACAACATAACAACTCGCTAAGCAGGCAAACCGACAATCTTTATCGTCATCTTTGTGATAATAACTTGATTATATATCATCTATGCAACATGACTAGGTCACATGTCAGTCATGAACATATTCACTCGATCACATATGTGCCATGAACGTCAAATTAAGTAATTAACACACTGAATTCTTAACGGCCAAATTAGTCCTCACAGAAAACCAATTATTATCTTATTTAGCTAGTAAGTAATACTGTAATAGCATGAAAAAATCTATGTAGCTCCGGAACATGCTATGCATCGAGAAATCATAAGGTCGTCATTAAATTGCATGTGGTTCAGAGATGTGTGCATTGCATGTTCCGAAAGTTTGTCTTTGAACCCTACATTACATGATACTGATGATACTGATGATAGATATAGAAAAGAAATCCTTAGCAGCATAATATATGCGAGAAAGAAGAAGATTACGGAGATGATAAAGCAAAAAATTGTGCCGTTGCCCCATCAGAGGCCATCAGTTTGGTTCGGTAATAAAAAACTTGAGACTTGAGAGAGAAGAGGACCGTTGGACATAAAAGAGGAAATCAAAGCTGGGAATCAATTTTTATTTGCTGGACTTTCCGGGAAATGAGGAACACCTCCAATGACATCAACCCGACCCAACGCCATCTAAGTCCTTACCCCAAATATCCCCGACATTGTTTCTAATTTACCAATCCTACCAGTCTCGATTTGTATTAATTTCTCGTATGTATCTTTAGTATCATCACATTCAGATGGACCGACTTATTTGCTGTAATTGTAAAGGCCCTTTTAAGTCACGTATTCCTCCACTTTTCTACAAATCCCATGATTAATGGGAGGTAATAGTGTACCCTAGCATGGCCGACGTAATCCAATTCCATCCATGCAAGCATGATGTGTATATCCAAATATTATCCAAAACTAAAGTTATTTTATTCAAGAACATAGTATGCACTCGAATTTGTTAGTTTAGACGCGACCTTGCCTAAAGTTAACGTAATCCATTAGGAGAATGTAGTGTATATATGCATATCCAAATTCAAAATTTGGACAACTCAACCTTATCGATCGACATCCAAGACTTTATGAGTAAAATTCACGAGTAAAAATTAGGTAAAACTGTCATCGACCTCTTAGCTATTTCCAAGTAGGATTATTACTATGTAGATTACTGTTTCTATTTCCGTCTTAAGTACCCTTTTGGTAGCTTTCCTAAGTAGCTTCCATCAATTGTGTAAGTGCTAAAGCTTGGCATTCGGTATTTCTAATTCGTATTAGTCCAATAATATATTATATCCAATCTTATCCTAAGAAAAATATAGCGTGTATGAAATTAATGATGATTAATAATTATTTTATTATTTTCTTTGCCAGCTCGATTAGAAGGGGCGCCTTTGTTTGGAATTGTCCCAGCTCAGACTTTCATATCTTCTATATATACAGACCTACTGCCCTTGGTCCAAAACCTCATTGTATCTTCTTCTTCCTCCTACCTGTGCCTTCTGTGCTCTCATTACCTTTCTTCTGGTTCTATTCCAAGTTTTTTAAAACAGGTCCAGGTTTTAAAACCCTTCTCGAGTTCTTTCTCTTAGTTTCTTTCCTGGGTTTAAACCCCTTTAGTTCGAGTTTTTTCTCTCAGAGTTTTCGCTCTTAGAAAATGCCTGCCGTAGGTATTGCGAGTGGTGGCGACGGGAAGGAGTATCCCGGAAAACTCACCAGTTATGTTCTGGTAACATGCATCATCGCGGCCATGGGAGGGCTGATTTTCGGCTACGACATCGGAATCTCCGGTAACTATTTTCTTGACCACACTTCAGTAACGTTCTCATTTTGGTTGAGCAAACTGGAATCTTGGAACACTCAAATATATATATTTTTTCCTGACATGAATTTATTGCTTTTGTTAATTAGGTGGTGTAACGTCCATGGACTCGTTCTTGATGAAGTTCTTTCCTTCTGTGTATCGTAAGAAGGAGCTGGACAAGACCACCAACCAGTACTGCCAGTATGACAGTCAGACGTTAACCATGTTCACGTCTTCGTTGTACTTGGCTGCTCTCATGGCCTCGATCGTGGCAGCCACTGTCACTCGGAAGTTTGGCCGGAAATGGTCCATGTTGTTCGGTGGTCTTCTCTTCTGCGCCGGCGCCATCATCAATGCTGCTGCCAAAACCGTGTGGATGTTAATTCTTGGCCGTATATTCCTTGGTTTTGGTATCGGATTTTCCAATCAGGTAAAAACAATTATTTGGATCTTTGTATGTACATGTTCTTTGTTCATTAACAATAAGAATTTGCTGGCAGAAAACAAAACTCAATGATTTTTATTCCCGATTTATGCGCTTGGACTTGACTTTTTCTTCAGATCTGATATCGAACATGACAATATAGCTTAAGTTAATAGAAAATGGTCACTTATTCTCAATCAAAATGGTCACTATTGCGTTGTTTCAGCAACCAAATAGGGGAGTGATGTGTGCTAAGAATATGGAAGAAAATTAGTCTGCTTTTAGTTCAAGACGTACAAATGCATGAGCTGATTTTTTCTTTGTTTGTGACTTCATTTAGCACCCTCTTTCCGCGAACGTTTACTTTGATGACAATGGTGTTGAATACGATCGTTAACCAACTTACGAAAATACTGAATTTAAATACAAATATGTCACAACCTTTGATTCTTTGGTTTTAATAATTCTGAAATAAGAAAACATGACAACTTGTCAAAAACCATGTGGACCTTTTGATCCTGACCTTTTTGTTCACGTCCATCAGATTCTTATACGCAAATCTTTTTGATTTAATTAATTAATCTTGTGATCTTCTTGTGTTTGAATTTACAGTCTGTGCCACTCTACTTGTCTGAAATGGCGCCATCAAAGTTCAGAGGAGCTCTCAACATTGGTTTCCAGCTTTCTATCACCATTGGTATTCTTGCCGCCAATCTGTTGAACTACTTCTTTGCAAAGATAAAGGGCGGTTGGGGATGGCGTTTGAGTTTGGGTGGTGCAATAGTCCCTGCCCTTATCATCACCTTTGGCTCCCTAGTATTACCTGACACACCAAACTCTATGATCGAGCGCGGCCAGACCGAGGAGGCCAAGACCCAACTGAGGAGGATTCGCGGTGTTGATGATATCAGCGAGGAGTTCAATGACCTTGTTGTAGCTAGTGATGAGTCTAAGAAGATAGAGGATCCATGGAGGAATTTACTCCAGAGGAAGTACAGGCCCCAACTTTGCATGGCGATTCTGATTCCATTCTTTCAGCAGCTTACTGGTATCAATGTGATCATGTTCTACGCCCCTGTACTGTTCGACACAATTGGTTTTGGAAGTGATGCTTCTCTCATATCGGCTGTGATTACCGGAACTGTAAATGTTGCCGCAACATGTGTTTCGATGTATGGTGTTGATAAGTGGGGAAGGAGGAAGCTCTTCCTTGAGGGTGGAACTCAAATGTTAATATGCCAGGTACTAAGCAGCAAGCACTTGTTTTTTCATTTACTTTTTCTTTTTTTTCTTTCATGATTTAACTAATTGGGTTTTGTTATTTCTAATTGCAGATAGTTGTGGCAATTTGCATTGGTGCAAAATTTGGATTGAAGGGAGATGCCGATAACTTGCCAAAGTGGTATGCAATTGTTGTGGTGATCTTCATCTGCACATACGTAGCAGGGTTTGCTTGGTCATGGGGCCCCCTAGGGTGGTTAGTCCCTAGTGAAATTTTCCCTTTGGAAATCAGGTCAGCTGCTCAGAGTGTCAATGTCTCAGTGAACATGATCTTCACCTTCATTGTGGCTCAAGTCTTCTTGACTATGTTGTGCCACTTGAAATTCGGACTCTTTCTCTTCTTCGCATTCTTTGTGTGCGTTATGTCCGTTTTCGTGTACTTCTTCTTGCCTGAGACAAAGGGAATCCCAATTGAAGAGATGAGCAGGGTGTGGAAGCAGCATTGGTACTGGAAGAGATTTGTTACCGATGAAGATTACCCCAATGATGGTTATGAGATGAGCAAGCCAACCACTGTCAAAACTGTATAATTGGTTCAGGGCAAATATGAGTCCTCGATCGATCATTTACTTGTTTAGTTTTGGTAGTAGTAAATACTATTGTTTCCAATTGGCCAAGGCTTATATTTTAATTTATATCCTTCATCTAGCATACCTGTTGGCCTTTCCATATATTTGAATCATAATGTGGGTTGTTGGCACCAGAAATGGGGTGCGGTTTTGACTTCTTTTACGATTTAAAAGTGCACTCACTCTAATTCAATAATTGGGAGGAAACTTTGGCAATATAAGCCAATGAGAGTATTACGATACCCCCATTATGTACGAGAAAGAAATAGGAATCTGAGGGACATCTCAAGGACTCAAGGTTGGTGTGGAAAGTTGTCGAAGAAGAAAGGAGTAGGGAACCAATACTCCAAGAGTTTAGAGCGAGTTCTAGATGAGTAGCTTTCAATTATTGGTGGGATTGCTTATAATGGCTTAAAGGGCATTTCAATTTGGGTGTGTTTAGGCCCTCTTCAATGGTTTGCTTATCTAAATGTAGTTCAGGCACGTACTTTGCCTACATGGCTACATTCAAAGAACGTGTATGAGTTGGATATAACTTAAGCAACAATAATATTGTGTAATCCTTTGGATGTTAATTGCCTGTAGTGGTCTATTTGCCAAGGCACATTATTGAACATTGCACATGGTATGATGCTTGACACCCAAGAATGGATGGATGGACGGACGGAAATGCCATAACTAGGCAATCAGTGATATAAAATAAAATCATGCTTGGGGTGGACTACAAAAAGTTTGAGCAAAATCCACAAATTTCGGTGTCCTTTGCTCAAATTTTTTGTAGTGGTGGATCGGAGCTAGCGACATAAGTTTTATATATGTCTTGAATACATTACATCTTTTATACTGCCTCTACAACCCACATTTTTTCTCATAATGTATAGTTAGGCACATTTGTGATGAGTGATTGAGTGTCATTTTCAAATTTTAGAACATATAATCAACCGATGGCCATGTGCAACGCAATGTATTACTTGTTCGTTCTTCCATGCAGTTTGGAAGTGAGAGAGTTCACATGATAATGTACGTTGAGTGATAAAACAATCCTAATAAACATGAAAAGCTTCTAAAATTTTGATAATCCGTATTACTAATTAGTTATTAGATAAGTGAACGCGTACACGTTGTGCACGACATCATATTGTTGGAGATCAAGAACTAGCGACGGCAACATTGATCAACAACAACGTTCACCCACCCAGATAGATAATGGCGCACAATATATGGATCAACCAGTGATTTGGCTAGAAAATTAGAAGGCACTGTCTAGCAATGGAAGAAGAAAGTACCAAATGCAACCATTAGATTATGAAGATTGATACCAGTCATAATCTTATATAGCTTTATTCAAAGTGGGAGAAGCATCAAAATATGTATCACATGCTTTTAGTTAGCATTTTTCTTTTTCTCCACAATGCCATCATAATATATAAGAACTTTCGGCATTGCGAGTATGCCAAAGCTTGGCGGTGAATACAAGTTGGTACTATAAGAATTAGACACCACACGATTCTTGGGACATAAAAACCTTGTAGCTACCAGAGAGGTGCTTTGTCAATTTGGTCACGGCCTTGGTATGAACTACGAAGCAGGAGAAGAATCGCATGACTAAATTTTATGTCATAGGGGCACTTTATAAGTTCTTGGTTCTCTATTTGAGTCGTAATGGATATGTTTTTGGGTAGAGTTGATAAATGGAATTTATTTCTCAATCTCAAAAGGAAGATTGGGTTTGATGGGTATCATTACTATCATATGCTAAATTAATGTCCTTATTTTATGATTGTGTTGGTATCTCTTTAGGTAGCTTCCATAAACGGAAAATTCTAGTTGTATTAATGCATGTTATACATCAAAACATTTGATAGTCAACATTATTTTGTGAGTGAAATCAGAAAAATAATATATGTTATCAACCGTTAAATTGAGATAATAACATACATCGGATGCATAATAGATTAATTCTCCATAAACATGTTTTCCCGTATCCTGTTTTTAAAGCAGAGGATGCATACAGTTGAGCCCTTTTTGGGGGGAGAAATTTATATTCGAGCAAGTAGTCTTGACATACGCACTTTGCATGATGCAACTCATGCAAGCGACTTTCCGTGATTGCTAACAATCTTAAATCATATCAAACAAATACAAGTTCTTGCTATGTTATTTAATAAACTAAGGTTTCCATCACTTATAGACCAATTTCACAAGAAGGATTAGATTTGCTTCCCTTCGAAGAAGAACACTAGGATAGTGTAAGCAATTTTGCGTTTTGTTCAATTTGTGCCCGAAATTTTTAGCTATCTGTGCACACTTGTGTGCCTTCTAAACGACTCTACCGGAGCTTTCTCATATCTCCTATCTCGGCCTATCACTACTTCTGTTCTTTCAGTAGTACTCCTTTGGAACTTTTAACTAATTCAGTATAGAACTTATCCTCAGCAATACTTGAATTTAATATCGTACATATGAGATTATATCTAAAAGTGGAAGTTAATTAATTACGTTAGCTCAACAACCCAATTGTCTACCAAACTTGCGTAAGAGAAGACGTACCGTATGCACCGCCGAATCGACCTAGTAAGTAAAGCATACTAGCTAATAGAAACTACTCGCTCTCATTTAAGCAAGCCTCTACTCGAGTACCTAACCTCACCTTCTACGTACAATGATATTATGCATCTAATCGAACTATACTGACCAAACATTTTTGGTACAAGCTCGACCTAGACAGGTTCATAGAAGACTCACAGAAGCTTGATCACTAAGTAGAGATCAGAGATATTGTCATTAGAGATATTCAGGTTCATAAGTTCATTTGGAATTCGCATTATTCAATTAATGACCCATTCTGGGTCCGAAGAAAGAAATCGAAATTGACTGTGAAGTGATTTGTACTCCCGTTATTCGTAACTTATTTTGCATTATTTTGTGTATCAATTTACAACAGCATTCATTCTCGAGGAAAAAAAAGAAGCTTAGGTTAATTTCCCATCAAGACAAAGCCATTGACCTATGAAGAGAGCTGTGCAGTTGAGATTAGGGTTGAGCGTATCAAATAACGCAGTAGTGAGCTTGAACGCCTGAGCCACTTCAATGCATGTGTCACCACTTTTAACTCCATACACTGAATCACATTCTAAGGTGGGAGTGGAGGGAGGGCTCGGAGGTGTTAGGATCCCCTTTTTCCTTCATTGTTTCCAAACATCAAACAAAAGCAAAGTCAATACAATGAAAATCGATCTTAATCACATATATATATATATATATATGTGTGCCAATTTTCGATAATTTCTGCGAACACCGGGTTGTGTACTTGAATAACTTTTCCTAATCAGAAGTTTATTGATTATTCATTTTGTAATCCTGATATGGATGGTTCAATTCGGATGAATGAACTTCAAAACATATAAACAGAATGTCAACATGTAGGCGATACGTACGTAGACTATAGCTGGCTAGCAAATTATATCGATTTTGGTTCCATGCATGATATATAGGCATAAATAGTTCTTGTATAGATTACCGAAACAACAAACAACAAACGAGACTAGAAGGAGAAAAGAGACCAGAAGAACTGTCAAGTTCCGGCCCTGGGTCAAGACAAAACAGGCCCATGCCTAGGGTCTAAAATAGGGGCCCTTGTTTTACATATAAGTATACAAATCTATAAAAAGAAATTGATATGTAATTAATTATTAGGTCTAAAATTAATTATTTTTTTACATATTATTTAATTATTTATTGAAAGAATTTAATAGATACTCCAGTTATTAGATTTTGTGGGCTTAAATCATGATCAAATGTATTATTTTTTCCATTTTTGTAAATGTAATTTGATATCTGACTCTTGATATCATAATTTTAATATATAAATAATAAATTACATTTCATTATAAATGTGAGAATCTTAATTTTTATTTAATTAATAATAAATATATTTTTAATTAATAATTTTTTATTTTTCGTCTAGCGCCTTGTTTCGCACTTTCTCACATAGGCAGTCATGGTCAAGTTCATACCCAGTGATGGATTAATGGTATAAGCTCTAGCCATTTTCTTCTACTAATCTCCCTTTTCGTCCTCTGTGCGTACTAGAAAGTTTGATCTTGATTTTGTTGTTGCCATTTTGATTGAACCCCTTCCTATTTAAAATGGAAAATGGTGGGAGGTTCCCAATGTGGGGCCATACCAACAAATAAAGCCAACAAAATCGTTATTATCTGAGTCCCAAAAGACAATGAGTCCAGCCAGTTGTTTGCTTTCATGCAATTTCAACAATCTTGCGGAATAAACTAGACAAACTTACATAATTTTTTGGTTATTCGAATACTATGATTCTTAAACATCAATTTCATATGGAAGAAGGGTCGAATTTGCTTTCTCGAGTGAGAAGAACACTTAGGATACTGTAAGAATTTCCGTCTTATTTATCTTTGTCTCCAAAGTATTTTCAGTGGCAATATTAGTACTTCAAGTGGTGTTTGAGTTCTCAAAGTAGTAGTATTAATGCTTTTATGACTATTTCGATCTGAAAATGGCAGATAATGTAGTAGTATAAAGCGCCGGTGTAACTTTTCGACTTTTCTTGATAAATATTAAGAAGTCAGATGATGAAAAACATTGAAATTCTTGTATACCAATACCAAATACTGAGACACAAATACATAACAGTGGAAAATGGCTATTGAGTACTGCCATCGCTTGATTAGACCTTATTATCATTCTCTTTACATCATTATTATTCTATCACGAACGTACGTGTTATGAGCATCGGCAGCTTAGGAACTTAATTCTCCATCAAGACAAACCCATTGGCCTACGAACAGCGCGGTGCAATTGAGATTGGGGTTGATAAAACTGAAAAACTTATCAGGCAACTTGAAAGCCTCAGCAATCTCAAAACAGGTGTCTCCACTCTTCACACCGTACACTAAATCACAGTTCAGGGTGGCAGGCTTGAAGGGTTCTTCGTCTTCATTATTTCAACATCATATAAAAGATTAGTCCAATGAAATTCTCCAAACTTGCATATAACTAACCAAATATATAACTCCATGTACATATATATGTTTATGCAATCATGCATGCATCCAGCTTTAGAGTACGTGACTGTTAAGTCTGTTAAATCTGATTTTTTTTTTCAATACTATGCATGCACTGTAGTTCAGTAATCCGAATCCTTCATTTTCGACATCAGTTTAAAGTTTAACAATTAAACTTGCAAGAAACAAAGCCTAGCATGCAAAATTAACCAATTGGTACTTCAAAATCTTCAAAAGAAAAAAGGGTATCAATCCGTTTGGCGATTTTGGATGAAGTTGATTTGTAACTATGTATGAGTAGTATGACACTACGATTGAAAAATGACTGAAATATATGGATGATATAATTCGGATCATTGGCAATGATATCCTCTATGAACATCTATATTCTGTTACGCTATATCAGACAAAACCATATAAATTTAATTACCAAGAAATCGGCTTTCAGAAAAAGAGAATGAAATCAGAAATGACAGCATCAAAACTGTCAAGACCAAATAGCAATTTGCTTTAGGCATTCTCTTCTACTGGTCTTTACTTTTTCCTCCTCAGGTAGAAAGCTAGCTAGCTTGATCTTGATAGTGTTTTCCATCCTAATTGAACCCCTTCCTATTTATAATTAAGGGCAAAGATGTGGGATAAGGCCATGCCAACAAGTAAAGCCAACAAAATCGTTACTATCTGAGTTCCGAACACTAATTGGCCGGCCGGTTTTTTTCCAGATTTTGGAAAATGTAAAGAAAAGTTGGGTCCAGATTTTGGACTTGGATGTTATAGGCTGATCTTCACTAAATTGCATTACTAAATGGGGTGCGTGTTATGTAGTGGGATGCTTGTGTACTTCGGAATATTAGGAACCAAATTAAAGAAACACAGATATTTTTATTCCAACACCGAACAGAAAAATACATTACAGTACTTGGAAAATGGAGTTGTGCAATAAGGTAGAGTACGTGATTAGTTCTTATAATCTCTTTATTCATTATTCTTATAATGATTATTCATTAATGGAGTATCAAGAAGACAAGAACTATGAGCATCAGCATGCTGCTTAAGAAGATAATTCTCCATCAAGACAAACCCATTGGCCTACGAAGAGGGCTTTGCAGTTGAGATTGGGATTGATGGAACTGAAGAACTTGGCAGGCAAGTTAAAAGCCTCAGCAATTTCAAAACAGGTGTCTCCAGCTTTCACACCGTACACTAAATCACATTTCACAGTGGGAGGCTGTAGGATTCCTTCTTCATATTTCAACATCGATCAAACAAAAGTGTGTCAGTGAAATTCTTCAAACATATAACTAGATTACTCCAATCCATATATATGTATATGTTGATCCCTTATAGTGACTCTATGTTTTGCATTTTAGCTTGAATGGTTTTTAAATACCAATATATATATATACCATGCTACTATGCATGCATGCAGTGTAGTTCTGAGATGGCTCATGGCTGGTTGATTTTCGACCCTTCTATATGACTGAAAAAGGACGTACTATAACATCTTTCTATTTTGTTATGCTAAAATTAGACAAAACCATAGACATTCAATTACCAAGAGATCGGCTTTCAGCGAAAGAGACTACAAGGAGAAAAGACAACATCAGAACTGTCAAGACCATGGATGCATTGCTAATTGCTTTAGCCATTCTCTTCTACTGATCTCTACTTTTTCCTCCTCTAAGGTTGAAAATCTAGCTAGCTTGATATTGATAGCGTTTGCCATTCTAATTGAATCCCCTCCTATTTATAATGGTAAAGATGTAGAATCAGGCCAAGGACTACAGCCAAGAAACTGTATATCATGATCGAGTTCCAAATACAAAGAGGCCAGTTGTTTACTTCGTTGCGATTCAACAATGAAATTGCGGAACAAACTAGAAAAACAATTAGAAAAGGCAAAGACATACGTTTATATGGGGTTTAATATATTATCGTCGACCAATTTCATAAAGGATGATCAGTAATTAGATTTGCTCTCTATGACCCTATATGTTAATTTCATGAGGGAGGACAGCCCGATAGGTTAGTAATTAAATGGTATCACACAATGACTCAAATAAGTTAAAAAGCTCTAAATAAATTTTCTGGTTCTATTTCATCTTCGTATCCAAAAGCTCATTGTGCCTCGAGCAATTTGAGCAGATGAGTTATGTGAAGATCTTGTTTTCACCATGTCCATTGGATCCTGAAATCCATAATTAATTTTTTCAAAGCATATTCGAAGCACGACATGTTTAGTGTCGAAATATATCAAACACTCTGTCCAACTTATATTGATTTGATTTGGTTGTCTTGGTGGTTTTCACTCTTGTTCTTTTGCAGGTGTAACGTTTTCGATCGGAACTGTAGATAATAGAAGTGAGCATGAACAATGCTGCTGTTAGGCTTTTGTGTAATGAATTAATGATATATGGGGCTCGAGTTGAAATTAATTAGAAGAAGTTACATTCGGAAGAGTAGTAATCGATCGACCCTCAAGTTAAAATGAACCCCAGATCGGAATTCAGATACATGCAATGATGCAAATTGTCATATATATTTCATGACTGGCCCAAACAGATTTCCTACTCGATCGAGAATACTTAGTTCTGTCACTTCTATGCATCTGTACAAATGAGAAGAGCAGCTGGAAATGAATTCATGTCCTCTTCCTCATGTAATCAGAAGACAGAAGTTGTAGCTAGTCAGCTTTGTGCCCAGCAATTTAAGTACATGACTTTGTGAAGGGACTCCTCAGCCTCAGCTTGCTTATTCCTTTCACTTTCAGCACCGCCGCCTTCCGCCGGATTATTAATCATCCTGCTGCATGTCAAGTACTGTTTCTGCTTCCTCGCATTTGGGCTCAAATCACCAGCCGGGGCAATCCTGCTGCTCTCCACAGTACTACTAGTACTTCCCAGCATATCTCTCCTCCAATAACTCATTGAATATTTGGATAATATGTGCGACCTTCTTCTTATTCTTCTTCTTCTTGTAGCTGAATTGGACAAGGCTTTACATAGACAATGTGTTTGGGACAGTATCAGTTGGCGAGCGAGGTGGTTTACTGGTTTTGGATAACTTCAAACGTAAAATCATTAGAGGGAAGCCCTTGGTTTCTGGTTTTATACCAGTGGCGGGATTTGTACTGTCTGTACTAATTTGACGGTGTCTTCTTTCTTGGCAGAAACGCAAGC
Organism: Argentina anserina; assembly: GCF_933775445.1. Taxonomy (NCBI): domain Eukaryota; kingdom Viridiplantae; phylum Streptophyta; class Magnoliopsida; order Rosales; family Rosaceae; genus Argentina; species Argentina anserina. The sequence continues at coordinate 1,712,316 of NC_065874.1, read as the reverse complement.
GATGACATGCTTTGTATTAGGCCTGGGTCTGTGCTGGTGCCACCATATGTTGACCGACCTTGATTTATTAATACCACGCACTGATAATTTTGTTTAGTTAAAGCCTTTGGTGCAATCTCAATGTTCTTTTGCTACCTAAGCAAACGTGGTCATATCTTCTTTCTTTGCATATTCTAAAGTGTAACGTTAGAATCCATCTTTGTTGTTCCTATGGTATAAAATAAAGATAGAGAAACTGAATTCGACACCATCGTTTGTACACGGTCATTTGTTCTTGTTAGGAACGAAAGACTGTTCTCGAGAAAATGATATTGTTTGATTCGTTTACCAAGTTCCCTTCATAATTGAAAATCAAGTAGTCGGTTCATCACAGGTAATATTCAACAGAGAATCAGAACTACTCTAATTAAAAAACTTGATTTCCACATTCACAATTCACATAACTCAAGTAAGCCTCTCAAAGTACACGTACCTAGAAACAGATCAGTATGTATTGAATGCGAAGTGGCATAGAGCCGTGAGTGCAGGATATGAATTTAACATAATCATGTTCCAAGCAATGAGCCACAGATATATTGCTCAATAGGAAGAGATCAGTTTGATACTATAGCGAAACACTTGCCAAAAGACCAGTTTTATTCCTCTGGACAAACAAAATCGCATTATCTACATACAGCTGAAACTAGCAAACTTCAGAACTTCAGAGTACTCTACTTACAGGAGACTCTACACTTCGAATAGACTCTACACTTCGATTTTTTTTTTCTTTTTCATTTTTACATTCAAATATATTAGTTGTCCTCATCCGTTTTTTAATACAACAACCACCTTCAGATTACAGGAATACGAGGGTACTAATGCAACATGATACAATGAAAAACACTATTGATTTTCAGTTCAACCGACCAGTATAAATGAAACACCAGTTCAGGCAGACTCCAACCCTTCAACCTGCTGCCGAGCTAGATATCTTTCCCTCCTCTCCTTCTAAAGAATATGAAAAGAATCAGATGCATGACGAACAAGAAACGATGTTTAACTGTGACAAATAAAGAACAAAGTACTTACCCATTCATCAATGACGAGACCTTCTCCTATAATCTTTGGACCAGTATCCTCTGGGGGTTTCTTGCGTGCCTCAACCGCGGCATCAGCATCAGCCAACTGGCGCTTCAATTTTTCCATAGCCTACAAGAAACAAGGAGCAATATTTCAAACATGAATACCCTATTTAGAGTATCTTACAGTAGAACAGAAAACACATGCATGAGGAGTTTGTGAGAACTTATACAGAGGCTAAAATTGAGATACTCAACCAACTCGATGAACAGTGAGACAACAGACAACACTTACAGGGGTGGAACGCTCTGGATCCAGAAAGACAACCCGTAGTATCTGTTCTATAGCTACTTGTTCCTTTTGCTCATCGAACTGTGGGAAATATGAATTTCTAAGATCAGTACTATAAGAATACTCCGTTATCCCACCAATCCATAGCAGTTTTATACCAACTGTAAAACAAATTGAACAAGACTAAACCTCTAAAGTAGTATTGCTTCAATCAAAAGTCATATCTTATCTAGATACAGATAAACAGCCAGAACCTCAACTTCGAGGAAAACTAAATCAACTATGATCTCAAAGTTAGAACCTCATCACATGTAGACTATGGACTAATCACATAAACAAAAATGTACATACAGAAGACAACAGTCTGATTGATATTAGACATCAATAACCATGTATACTGTTTTTTAACAATACGTCACAGCAGACCAGTATATCTCATCTAGCCAGACTTAGTAACATGCAGTTTTGTGAATGCCCAGAAGCTTATAATACAGATTAATGAGCTTCAGAACATAATCTCCAATCTGTATAGATACTTAAAATCAATATATAGATGTACACCAAAATTAAAATGGTTTAATCTAATATCTTAAACTTCAGTTGAAGAGCTGTGCTGAGGCTTTCAAAGTTAACTGCGGATTGAAAAATCCAAGTCGAATTTTAGGAACACTCTTAACAAACTAACATCATAATTAGAGACAGCACTTAAAGGATGCATGGTACGCACCAGCTCAGGTACATAGTCCATTGGCCCCTTCACCTTGAGGCTCATTATTTTAAATTTAACTCTGCTCTTTTGATCCACTAGTTTTTCATTGTTTTCCGGAACCTCCACAAACTTGAACACTGCCATAGAAACAAAACAGTCAAAGGATGAACATGATACTAAAAACCAAAATTTAAATTCACAAAAAAGAAAAACCATTACACTGAAATCACATGGTACTTTTACGCAGAGTATTACCTGTTGCTATGATACTCTCGCCAGGACTAAGAATAGCACCAGGAGGACGCATGAAACAACTTTTCGGTGCAGTCGTTTGAAACTAGGCACAGAAAAGTGATCAACTCATCAGAAACTCAAGCACGATAACCAAATTTAGCAATGCAACAATATCCAAAATGAAAACCTTGTAACCTATATGAAAGAATAATAAGAAACAGCATATCTAACTTGCCTCCTAAACTATTAAAGAATCTGAAAACACAATTGACAGCGCAGATTGCAAATAAAAGAAAACTTCCGATCATACCTTGAACGCTACGTGGGACTTGCTTGTGTTTTTTATCCTAATTGCACTCCTTACCTGCTTCCCAGGCTCACCTACAAGAGAATGTCGAATTCATCATCACAAAGGAACACACTAGCACCATTATTGCATAATTCATCAACCAAATCAAGACAAGTAAACAATCCGATAAACCAACTCTTTCATTTCAATGCAAAACCATCACAATATTCTCCGAAAATCCGAATCGCAATTAAAGGTCTTTCAGTTGCTCATAAGCTAATTCATCTTTCTCATTTGGACAGAACTAAATGACAAAATGTCAATCCTCATGCTCTAACAGAATATTCCAAAAACAGCTAAAATTAGCCACAAAATCCAAAACTAAATCCACAAAAAAATCTATAAGCGAATCGAATTAGACACCAAAATCTACCTACACAGCTAATTTAAGCAAGAAATTAATAAATTAAAACAAAAAAGAAGAAGCAAGAAATGAACGAGATGAGGCTCACAAGGAAAGTAGAGCTTATTGCAGGGATCGAGCTTCAGTCTCCGGCGAGTCGGAAGCAGCGAGCGGGCGACGGAGGACACGGAGCTCGAGGCTTGAGGAGCCGATCCGTCGCCGTTGGGATGGGGATGGCCGTGCGACATGGAAGAAGAAGACGACGTCGTAGCCGCGGCGGCGTTACCGGACGGTTTAAACGGTCGCTTGAAGAAGCCCCAGACTTTTCCGTCAGACGACGATGACGAAGACTTGTGGTCAGCTATGGCCATGGGCTCAGAGCATTAGATTAGCTGGACGAAACGGCCGAGCGAACAAAGCGGCGTCGTTTTAGGGGAGGAGGAAGTCGGAACTGAGGGAGAGAATTGGAATTGGGATTTTGACCGGGTGGAGTTCACGTCCGAGGGAGAGGGAGAGGGAGAGAGAGAGAGAGAGACTTCCTTTTTATGCTTTGCTCGCCTTTGCGGAATCAAATCCTTCCCACTTTTTTTTTTGTACAGTTTTGTTTGGACATAAATGATGAAACGACGCCGTACTGCGTAATGTAAAAAGTGGCAGAGACCCACTGTCTTTTTTTTTTCTGTAGACTGGGGCGTTGACGTGGGGGTGAGCCAGTTGACTTCGGTACTGTAAAAAACGGTGTGAACGAGATTCAGAACACCGAAGTGTACTTTACTTAGTCGTAGAAGTTACCATTTCCGCCTCTCTAGACTTTGGTTATCGGTTTTTATCTATATATGGATATCTCTAGATCGGAGATTCTTGATTAATTATAAGTTTTTTAGAGAAGCGTAACATGTTCAAATGACGGGATAGTATGATATGTAAATTACATTTAATCATTCATGAGTGATTGGAATTGAGATCATACGTTGGGTGCTGAGTCACTTGCGCTGAAAGGAGTTAAAGGACAATGAATTTTTTTTTTTGGAAAGTGAGATTACCTTAGTGCTACTTACTGTTTCACTTGTTTTGGTTTGAAATGTTTAATACTTAAGTGGGGATTGGTAATTGCTGACGTGATTGGTTGGTGGGATATCTGAAGGTTTGGCTTTTGTATTTGGTGTAAATATTATGTGGACTTTGAAGGCACCACATCACTTTTTTTTTTTGGGTTCTATTAGGAGGAGTACTTAACTACTAAACCAGTCAATCAAGGCTAAATTGGAGGCAAAACTTGTCGAAGTAAACACATGATGGTATAGTATAAAGTCCAACTCGTTTGCGAAAAGTATATTAAGGTTCGAAAAAACGTTAGTCACTATGCAGGCGGACAGCTATCTCTTATCGTTTAGATAGCTAGACAGCGTTTAAACGAATTCGAATTATTAAATATTTATTTATTTTTATACATGTATTTAAACTATTTATATAATTAAAAATATATAATGATGCTCAATATTAATTTTTAAAATAGTCTAAATTCAAAATAATTTAAGTCTAAAGTCCATACAAAAATATTAGAACAAAAGGTAAATTGTAAAACAAATGCAAGACTAAATCTCACATTCACTAACTCTTTCGTTATTGGACTCAATATCAATTTCTCCTTTATCATATTCCGTGTCATCATCCGAAATAAAATCTTCATCATGAAGTTTTTTTTTACTTCCACTGTGTTTTTTTTTTAAAGTCCACCAATTTTAACTGACATAATTGCCACGGACCACCGAGGAACTCTTAGGACCACCTAAGCGGCCGCCAAATCCCTCGACTGCCACGAATAGCCGAATAGGCAAAACAATGTGACGGTAACCCGCCTCCTACCTAAGCGTTGCCTAGGTGGCTACTTTTTAGAATATTGGATAAGAGACGTTGAATGTATAATGAAGAGCAGAGGCTAGGAATCAATTATCACAATGCAAACATTCATTTCTCTATAATTCTTTCTCTCATACAAGTTTCTAAGGTGAATGATTTTTGAAGACATTAAGATGACGCAAATAACATCATGCGTCTCTATTACTATAAAGTCAGCACCCAAAAGCTTCACCAAATTGTGAACTATCAATTTTATCATTCTCTAACTTTATCCTCATACACATAAGAATGACAATTATGTAAAATACATTATCAATGTGTTTTACCAAAACAATCACTCATAAAAAACAGAATTACATAGAATGATGAGCTTTCAAGAATCAAAAATACACTTCAAATTAAATTCTACAAACTTGTGCGTTCACAACACATGCATCACTCGAACATGAGAATAGTATATATAATTTGATGTCTTCAACAGAATTTTGAATAGATTTTGGTTTCAATACATAAAAGTCAAATACGCGTGAGAATTGCCTTGGCAATAAGGGCAACATTGACTTCAAATTTGAATAATCCAAGAATGTTCTGGTTAGTTAAACAAATGGCTAATCCTTCAAATGGGAACTATAATTCAAGGATATACAATTTTGAATTTCACACAAGCATATACTTCCAACAAAATCCAAGATAGCTGAACATTCCAAATGTCATGGTCGTTTCTAATTACTGGTTTTACCACATAAACTAATTAATTGTCCAAGTAATTAAAAAGGCTGGGAATCATCCCATTGAAGAACAGCAGAGCCTATACTCTGCTCTCTTTTGAGCTTGTCTTTCATAAACCAGTCACATATCCTCCCTGCATTTAGCTCCTCAATTGTGCATCCTTCTTGCTCCGATATCACCCTTAGGAGATTTAACGACGATATCTATGCATACACAAAACAACCAATTAGTTCGCCAAAGTATACTATTTTCGTGAAAGTGCAAAGTCTACTATTTTGCACTTTTCTTATCATTACATTAAATCTTCATCGACCAAATTAAATTATCTATCACTCATGGAAGCTAGTCGATCACTATCATGACTAGTGTACCGATTGTTGTACACAGGGAGCTAGGAATGGTTTGATAGACACATAATTTGTATACATATTACATTAGAGTAAAGATCATTAAGAATAATGGTTAAACTAGTTGTTCTATAGTACCGTTAGGCGACATAGAAACCTCTCGTGGGTGCTGAGGCCTGAGATTTCTACTAGACCAGCTTCCTCTAAAGTCAAGAATGGCTTCCTCTCGCTGCTGCCGCCTTCTCCTTGTTGTCCATTACTACTACATCGACTGAAACTAAGCTTTCTTCTGTGGGGGTACAAAGTTTTCGATGGCACAAAATGGGAAGTCTGTGTTTTTGTTAGCTTCTGAAGCTCATGAGGATGGTTTGAGAGAATCGGTGTTTGATAATGTGTTCTACAGGGTTTCAGTAAGAACATGCTTTGTGTTTTTGAGCTAAAATTGTTCGTAATGGCAGGAGCAAGAAGAAGAAGAAGAGCAATGAAGCTTATCGTTTTTGTTTCCAAGTTCTTGTTTGTGGTCGAGGCTTGAGGTTCTGGATATTAGATTGGATCAGGCTGCTCAATAGGCTGCACAATATTTTTATGGTCAGATAATAGCATGCGTGTAAACTTAACAACAAGTCAGGATGGCGGAGTGGTCTAACGCGCCAGACTCAAGTTCTGGTCCTCTAACGAGGGCGTGGGTTCAAATCCCACTTCTGACATTTTTTTTATCCTTCTTTTTTTATCATCAAACAGAACTTCAATTCAACGATCCAACTCCACTGCTCTAAATTTTTTGTTCGACAAGCAAATATTTGGTTGTATATATTCCATTATTGGTAGATATATTCGTTTATGGCAAACCACCTGATTATGAACTTTCATTTTTTCATGTTAGTTATGTTAGTTATTATGTGAAAACTGTGATCGATGTTTCATTTCTTGAATAGCTATATCCACGGCACCTGCAAAGCTCAGATCGATGAACAATAATGTATGAATTCGAAAACGCAACCTCTGGATTCAATTACAAGGTTCACGAACACAACAAACATACTATATACAAAAGCAATATACTATATATACAACGTACAGTTGCACCAAAATGAGTGTATAGATAATCGATCTCAGTTCGGACCCCAACAGCTCAAGTACATAACAGTCCTCAGAGACTCCTCTGCTTTCTTCACCTTCTCGATCTTCTCAGCCTTGTAAGCACCACCCTTTGATTCAATAGCAGAGAACCGCCTCGTCTGTAACTTCTTAGAGGAAGCCGACGAAGATGAAGAACAAGCTGAATTCCTGAGAGAGTTGATGGCCGACGACTCGCCACTTAGCTTGGGGCCCTGGTCTTTCATCACCCTCATTCCTGCCTGATACAACACTCTGATCGCGTACCTCAAACTCATGCCAGAAATTGTTTCACAGTGATCAAAACACTGAACTCAACCTTAATTTGAAGGATGGAAGAAATGTTGGTTTTTGGGTTGAAGATTCTATATATGTTGAAGTTGGATCCCCGGGTTTGTAGAGAATCTGTGGGAGAACAAAGGGCTCGTGAAGTTGTGATGGAGATGGATTGGCTTGATTATAGCGGAGTTTGCAATAAATCTGGGGGCACCCGCGGGTCCAGATGAATGAGAGGGTGACTTTTGGCTTGTTTAGATAAGGACAAGGATGCCCTATGTAGGATATTTGTTCTCTTCGATTTTTCTGATGTTTATCCAAATAATTTGGTGAAGATAAACTTCAGATAAATTTATTAGGCTTTTTATAAAAAATATATTTTAATACATGAAATAAGAAAATAGTCATAGAAGTTTTAAAAATTGTAAAAAAATCGGGTTCTTAAAACTCTTAAATAATTTTATAGATATTTACACCCGTGTCATTCTCCAAAACCATTGTCTAAAAAAAAATCCCAAATTGGTGGTGCTGCTGCAACCACTACTGCGACCTTGAGCTTCCGAGGCTGACGATGTTGTGGACGCCAACGCAACAAGAATAGGATAGAATCGAGTTCTCCAATGCTTCAAGTGCCATCAAGATCAGCTTAGCGAGTCGATCAACCCTGACGTTTTGATCAAACTTGATGTGAACGAAGTCCCAGAGGCTGAGCCGGCGGAGGAGGTCCTTGTGGGCGCCAAAGTCTAGGGTTTTAGCGGGGATGAAGAGGATCGAGTTTAGGGTTTGGCGAAGAGTCTCAAGCTTCTTCTCGACGGTCTTGGTATTTTCGGCCGGTCTCTCTCTCTCTCTCTCTCTCTCTCTCTCCTTGGCTTGAGGAGATCTGGTTTTTAACGACGAAGGGCGACGCTGATGAGAGCTTGGAACAAGAGCGGCTGATGCAGGCCTGACACTAGATTAGAGATTGGAGATCGGAGAAGAATCAAAAGAAGGTGGAGATGTGGGTGCCTATAGCAGTTTTTGGGTGCCCACATCAATTTTTTTCTTTTTCTTTTCCCTTTTCTTTTTTACAATGTATTCAGAAAAGGTGCAGCTACAAGTGTAATTTACCCGTCACACTATCCATCACATTACCTGTCACAAAACAATGTTAGTGTGATATGTAGTGTGGCTGAGAGTGTGACATCATATTAATGTCGATATTTATATCATATGAGTTGATATGAGAAGTTCAAGATCACATAACAGTAAATAAATGTTCGTTATTTCTAGTCATTATTATTATTCTTGTCACAACATAGTCACATAAAACAGTGTGATAACGGGTGTGACAAGTAGTGTGACAGAGAGTGTGCTAGTTAGTGTGATAGGTAATGTGACAGAAGGTGTGACAATTAGTGTGATATGTAGTGTGATAGAGAGAGTGACAGTTAGTGTGAAACGTAGTGTGACATGGGGTGTGACAGCATGTGTGAAGGTATTGTAATAGGGGGTGTGACAATTAGTGTTATATGGGGAGTGTGACAGCCAATGGTCTAAATAGCGGTTATCGACATCGTATCGGTTTTATAAAATAAAGATATAACGTGGATATATCGAGATATATCGGATTTATCATTTTTGCTCATTTTTAATTAAAATTAATGTATTTACAAACATATACTTCAAAATATATCAAATAAACTTGAGAAATTAAAACTTATATTTCAAAATGTACTAAATAAACTTCATAAAAAATTGATTTTTTGATAATTAAAATACATAAATAGTATTAATTAATAAAAATAGAAGTGATAATTCATCATAAACTCTCTCGTCATCGAATTGTATCGACAAATCTCTTTTTTTAATTATTTTTTTAAAACGATGTGGTTTTTTTTAAACACCGATATATTGGGTCAAACTCGGTTGACCTGATATATCGTCATTTGACTTAATTTTTCGGGTTGACCGATAAGCAACTTATCGTATCGTTTTCTTAATATCGGTTTTTTAGAAAATTATTTTTTCAAAACAACGTGGTTTTTTTTAAACGCTCAGTTTGACCTGATATATCGTCATTTGACTTAATTTTTCGGGTTAACCGATATAATAGACCGATAAACAACTTATCTTATCGTTTTATTAATATCGGTGATATATCGAGGATATATCGGGATATTTAGAACATTGGTGACAACGAGTGTGACAGGTAGGTAGTGTGACAACAGATGTGACATGTCCAGAGAAATGTCTAAATAAGCAAAATTATGTTAAAATTTAAAGGATATTAGTATGAGTATGCTTAGAATGAAGAGAATTGTAATAACCCTACTTTTCAAACAATATTTTGGTTTGATATGAATTCTATAAGGTTGTGAAATTCAAGTAAAATAAATTTGATTGTTTGCGACTTTACGAAACGGAAACGTTCTCATAACGTTTAATTAGAAAAACGTTACGTTTCCGAACTAAGATATCGACTTTTATTCCGTCGCTCGGTTGCGGAAACTTCCTTCACAAAAGTTGTAGAGCTCGTTAATACGAGTGCGTGGACATGTGACGCGTTCGAATCGAACGTTGGACGCGAAAGTTATTAAGGTCGGAAGTTCGTTTCCGATTTTGGAAACTAGTATAAATAGAAAAATTTTGGGATTAGGGTTTCCATTTCTGGAAACCCTTCACCCGCCCCCCTTCATTTTTTCTCTCCCCCTTCGCTATCTCTCCCCGAGCCTCTCTCACCCTCCGAAAACTCTCCACCGGCGATCTCGCCGTCCAACCCGCCGTGACGGACACCGCCCCTCCCAATCGCGTCGCACGGACTTCCTCTACAAACTCCGAGGTCGACGCACCTCCTCGCGACGTCGTGAGCCTCCGCGCTCCAACCCGAGGCCGCAAGCTTCATCGCCATCGTCGAGCACAACTTCGGCGACGCGAGGGCACGGAGGATAGCATCACGACTCCGAATCCTCGCCTTGGAGCCCTCTGCTGTCGACTCAGGAGCAAAACCGCACGATCCCAGTCCACCCCGAGGAATCGAAGCACCACCGACGATCCGAGCTTCTCCGGTGCTAAATCGAAGTTCTAAACTTCAATTAAGGTATGATTTGATGTAATTGATGGGTTGGTTGTGATTGTTGTTGGATTTTGAATGGATTGGAGGCAGATCGGAGGAGGTGAGGAGAGTGAGATTACCGCCGCTTTAAGCGGCGCGTGGGAGGAATATGAGGTGGTCTTATTGGAGATGGCCTTAATACGACCCCCAAGAGAGTAGGGAGTGAGCAAAACTGAATCCTCACTCATAACGGGTTTGGCCCAAATATTCGTGGGCCATCCTATCGCACACAACGCAGTCTCCTCCACCAATTACGCACCAGTGCACCACCTCAACTGTTGTAACAGTCTGACTTCTCTGACACACCCCCGAATTATACCCGCCATGATTCTCTCACACTCTTCCCGCCAATTCTCCACCGTCCGATTCAATCTCCCCACTTCCTCTTCCCCTGCGCTTCTCCCCACCCGAATCATCACCTTCACCCCCGCCTCTCTCCCCCGCCGCCTCTCCCATTTCAACTGCACATCCGCTCTTCCCTTCCCCGCCGAGACCGCCAAGCACCACAGAGAACTCCAAGCCGCCATCGACGTCGTCGAAACAGCTTACAAGCTCTGCCTCGAGGTCCAGACTGCGTTACAGTCTAGCTCCGGCGGCGTTCCCGGGAAGAGCGACGACACTCCTGTCACCGTCGCCGATTTCAGCGTCCAGGCTCTCATCAGTTTAGGTCAATTTCGCTAATTAACTTTAATTCACAACCTCCCTCCAGCTCATAAGAACAATGCTCTAATTAGTTTCTTGATTCTGAATTTAATTACGATTTTAATTTGAATCGGTGGAAAACAAGCAGAGTTAGGGCGGCGATTTCCTTCGATTCCGTTGGTGGCGGAGGAGGATTCGGCGTCGGTGCGGGCGAATAATCTGGTGGAGCCGGTGGTGAAAGCGGTGGTTGATAAGGCCAGCGCCGGGGACGAGCCGTTGACGGCGGAGCATGTGTTGGAGGCGATTGATAGAGGTGGACCGGAGGCTTTTACTTTCGGAGCTGAACCGGCGACGTATTGGGTTTGTGGCTTATTGTGTGTTTTGGAATTTCAATTTTGCATTACATTGGTTGGAGCCTTAAACTTGAGAATTATAGAGATTAAACTTGCTTAGTGGTAATAATCATGCATGCTTTGTTAGTGGTTCTAGTTCTGATGATAGGTTTTTTTTTTTTTTTTTCTATACTGAAATGTGATACACAATGCAGTTACTGGATCCAATTGATGGCACCAGAGGATTTGTGATGGGAAATAAGGCATTATTTGTGGTATGTCTCACTAACTGTTAAAGATCACTTTCGGTTTTTCCCTGTCAAATTTTCGTCAGTATTTAGCTGGTGTGGAAGTGAGTTTAAAGGATTAATGAAGCTAAAATCGTGCAAATTAGGTGACAAGTTGACACTGAAAGTATACTCAACTTCTTACTGTTACTGAGGAGGATGGGATTGGTTAAGGTAGGATGTAGGAAATTTGATATGAAAATGGAGTTATGTTCAGCTGAGAAGTAGTAATATAGAGAAAGGGATGAATATAAACTCAAGTAGGAATCTGAGACATTCGAACGACTAATCTTCATGCAAATCCTGTAGAATGCTTTGTCATAGAAAGAATGAGAGATGATTAAGTGTGCAGGTTAGTGATCAGAAGAGCAGTGGTGTATATAACTTTCATTGTGTAATTAAGTATATCGATATCAAAAGTAAGCTAAACAGTTTCAAATGAGATATGATTAGCAGTCTGTTGCAAAACAGTTTGGGGTTCAAGGCTTCAAGTTATTATCTTTAAGAGGGAAATTCATATCCTTTTAGCTGCAATATTTACTTCTCAGTTTTACTTCTTACACGGAACAAAATTTTAAGGAGAATAACCAAAGTTTACAGGTAGGTTTGGCTCTTGTAGTTGACGGGGAAATTGTATTAGGTGTCATGGGATGCCCATGCTGGCAGGACTCAAACAAATGTATATCTGGAGTCCAGGAAGAGAAGAGCATTCCATCTGAAACAGGGCTTCTTATGGTCTCTCATATTGGCTGTGGCACGTGGACAAGAAGTTTATCAGCTGTGCTTAATGGCACACCCAAGACTCCTTACTCTTGGACCCGCTGCTTTGTTGATAGCTGCTCTATAGTGCCTCAGGCACGGTTTTGTATCACAGAGAGTGAACCATGGGAGGCATTGCCGCCGGCAGCTTTGTATACCTCAACAGCTGATGCTGATAGTGTTGGTGACGGCCGAGTACTAGTTTTGAAACCTTGTTGTGGAAGGTTTGTTCTTTTCCTACTTGATTTCTTCTGCAGGAATACAGGATACAAAAAGAGGATCAAGCATTGTTTCTTTTTTATTTGAAAGGATCAAGCATTGTTTCTTAGATGAATATATGTAAAAGTACTCTACTCTATCACCATAAGTTGGTGTTTCGAAATGGTTCAGTGGCCACTAATTGCATAAGATGGTCCTGGCATATAAGCCTTATAAACTTAAGATATATTAGAATTAAGTTAATTAAGGGCCACACCATTACAACTTACTGGCCCTTGTCTGAAGCTAACTCTAACAAGCTGTCATCACTGTTTCTTGCAGTTTATGCAAGTATTTATTGGTAGCTTCAGGTAGGGGTTCTGTTTTCATTCAGCGACGGAAAGAAAAAGTTATTAAGGTATGGCCGTATGGATTTTCCTCCATTTGTCAGTGAATTTTAGGAACTACTTTAGCACCTCTCACTTCAACTTACTGCAATGCAGGCTTGGGATCACGCTGTCGGTATCATATGCGTACTTGAAGCAGGAGGAACGGTATGTCCTTTTATGAGTGTTTGTAGTACTTAGTATTGTATCCGTTTTAGCGCATTGACTCCGCTGAGTAATAATGCTTGATCTGAAATATAAGATTTTATGGTAAGCTACCAAGTAAGAGTATAAAATCTGAAATGCGGTTGACTGATGAGAATTCAGACCATAACCAAAATGGATGGGCTCTTGATAATCTAACATGTCCTACTTTTGAAAGGATATGAATGTGCTGACTGTAAGTTATGAATTAACAAAAGAGGTTGTATTTAAATTGGTGTACTTTTACCATTGAAATATTCTCCATCTAAAGAGATTGTATGTTTAATCAGGCAACTGACTGGGAAGGAAATCAAGTTGATCTTGCAGCAGATGAAGGCGGACGGAGGAACATATACCCTCAAGGTGGTTTCCTTGTGAGCAATGGCAAGATACATAACCAGCTTCTGGAACTGATATCTTCCACTTTAACAACAGTTTCAGGCTAATTGTATCTTCATACGCGTATGGTCTGATTCATTTTTTCAACAAATATATCTAATAATGGTAAATTGCATTTACTTCAGCTGTCATCCTATTATGAATTTTGAAATTCCATACAATAGTGGTGATTCATCTTCACAACAATCTTAATAGAATGGGAATGATTTCCTTTACATGTCATGGTATCAATCAAGTTTCTATAATTGTATCGAAAAGTGCTTAAATTTCTATTAGAAGTAAATGATTTTATCTAGTACAAGATTTGTTGGGTTTTGTGGAAATACAGTCCTTTCTGATACTTGGTCTATGGGGATTGGGGCAGTTGGTGCCTTCTATCACCCAGTAGAAATACTTGGTTTAAGTTCATCGTTGCAGTTCTATACATCATCAACAATTTTGACTTTACATCCCATATCAATTTTGACTCTGTATCCAATTCTTTTGATCTCCTAGTCCAGTCACATCTGTTGATTAATGCGGGTTTTCCACAGCAATTTCACACCAATAACAGCGTATTGCCTTCCACAGCCATTTTGTAGGACCTTGAATGACTTTCCTTACCACTTTTCTTCCTATTTTACAAAAGTTTCGTCGTATTAATTTTGGCGACCGTCATTTATTTGCTCACACTTCTAAACTCATGTTATGTCTTTTTCAATTCATATTTAGATAATCACTGAGAAATTAGATATATGACATAAGTTTAGAAAAGTTGACACAAGGTGAACAAATAGATGATGATTTATTTCCGCTCGCTTGCTTGTGAGTAATTTTGCTCTATCAAAGTCTCTAATGTCAATTTATTGTCGTTTTCAAAAGCATTCACTACAAAACCACCTCTAAGAAAAAAATGCTTATGAAGTATTGATTGGAGTTTAGTGAGCGAACTAGGCCATCAAATTTAGAACTTCGTCATTTGCCCATTTAGATGAACTGAGCCCCCAATACTTCTTCCGATGTGTCCACACTACATTGGCCGGGAGCCACGAAAGTCAACCGAAGAAAACAATTGAACATATGGGCATTTGGAGCATAGAAATTCAGACCACTGTGCTCTCGACACGTTCTTAATCTCGTGAAAAGTGTTCATCCTATCACCCCATTTCCAGAGACATCCATGGAAACTCCATTACGTGTGGATTGCTTACGTCCTAATATGGCAATATATGAATTTCAAGGCTTCGATCACTACTACATATTTTAAGTTTCGAAATCTTATGGCTTCAGTATAGTCTACGTCCCAATATAAAAATTGGACCATGCAAATAAAGAAACAGAACCAAAGCCATAAAAATGTTGTACGTGTTGCTTCGATGTGTAATGACATTGCTGGTTCTAATTCTATAATATTGATGGTGAAGGCTACGGATCCCGTATCTCAGTAGGCTCTAATTTATGTGAGCTTTGGCGACCAAATTGGTATTAACAAATGTCGATAATCATTATTTGAAGACACATTCTAGTATTTTCATCAGTATTCAATGTTTAGATTATCTACCTGAATTCTGTATGATTTAGGGCAGTCAACAGGGACTACGTATGTTGCTCTTTAGTCTTTACATGTATATGTATATGTAGAAGCAATACTAATTACCGTTTTTAGTACGAGATGTTAGCATTGGTATATAGTATTCGTGAATGATGATTCATTAGTAGTAATCCGTATAGTAAGCAATCCGGCCTAATTACTTAATTTGCTGGATAAATGTCTCCTTGATACCAAACACGGAGACAATTAGGCTAACATTACGGTCATATACGTTGATCATAACATACTAATAAAACAATAAATACTCTTCCCTATTACGCAAATTTAACTATGTAGTTTATAATTCTAATCTGTACGTACGGTCGTCCCTCCAGATTCAATTTTTAGCAAACAAAATTGCTTGCTACATATGTACTTAAGTATGTATGCATGTACTCTTCGACTCTCGTATATGAACATGATAATTAATCATCCAGCTAGCTTGAGGATTTGATTAAACGTAGTATTGTTTCCACATCTAGAATCAAATAGTAAGAAAGGTGTGCAAGCAAATGAATGTAATTGGGTGAAAATTTGTAACCTGTTCCTTACGAGAATTAGGTGAAGATCTTAGTAGATTATTATAAAAAAATTTGACCGCACATTTATATGCTTTAGTCAAGAAAGGCGAATGAGACATTGTTATGTCAATGCCAATGAACAGTATGTCAATATGGTAACAATGTTTACTTCAGATTAAATACTAATGAACCATAGTTGTGGACAGTGGCGGAACTCAATGGAGGCCAGGGGCTGTGGCCCTCCCGGCAGGTGAAAACAACCCTTTTAATTATTGTATAATTATGATATTATTGTCATAATTACATATAATTATTATAATTACGGTATAATTATATATAATTGAACTTTAATTATGATATATTTATGTATAAATCAACATTTAATTCTAAAATTTGGTATTTTTTCGTTCATTCTGAAATTTCTGCCCCTCCGGAAATTTATTTCAATATCCGCCACTGGTTGTGGAGTTGTGGTCCTTAATGTGAAAATAATCAAATGAATAATGAGAGTAACATGTAATGTATGGAACACCAGTGCAAATCAAGCATCGTATGATTATCCAAATTGAATTAATGGTTTGTTTAAGTTGACTTAATGAATACTACAAACAGATGGCAATTAAGGAAAGTTTAAGTTAACCTTAGTTCTTTAAAAAATAGTCATATACTATGTGCTAAGTTTGAATTTCTATTCAAAACCTCTTGTTTGCTGCTTGATAACAACAGAATATTATGTGATGGCTATAAGTCCTATGGATTCCATCAAAAATTTCCATGATTAAATTAAACTTAGTCTGTCAATTGATAATGAGAGTGAACTAGAAGAGAAAATAAAATAGGGTAAAAGACATTGTTCTTTGTTAGGAGAGACTATAAGATTGAGCAGGGATATTGTGAGTCGTCAGATATCCTCATGAAGTGGCAAGCTGGTGATCATCAGATGTTTAAGTTTGAGAAGCAAGACCAGCCAAGTGTTCGTTCTTCGATGGTGGATTGATAGACTCTCTTCTGCGACTAGGGTCTTGCTTCTGGACACGTAATCGGTCAAGCTCGATCCGACGTAATTATGTTAATTAGCAGAAGCAATAGAGAAGATTATACAATGGAGATCGTCATCCATGCAATGCAAATTGTTTATTTTCCGGTAGCTACATTATTACATCAATCTTGCATTCTTTGTAAGTTATAATTCGAGGAGAAAAGAGCTCATGCACCATGTACGCGCGTGAGCTATGTGATTCATGGTTGGCTTCGCTATGAACTCGTCGAACGCATTTAGATTTCATAAAGTACTTAATATATGTCTTAAATTATCATATACGCGAAGAGCCGAAGAAGAATTAAGAAGACAGAATGGTTTATAATTGTTGGAGAAATTAAGTTTATAACAAACTCATAGACCCCTCAGCTAATCGCCAAACTTATGGAAACTCGATCATACTTCGATTCTCAGGCTAATGAATCAGATAATTTGAATACAATTCATCTTCAGGAAGGTACCAACTGCCAACAATGATAGTTAAGCTAGAAAACTGGTATGGGATCACAGGTACGTACTAACAATATCATTTCCCAGTTTGGAGTTCTTTAATTAGCAGATATATTAAGTAAAATAGCCATCGCATTTATCTAACTCTGTGTTTGCATCGGTTGTGCCTAATGTCAATTTGATCGAAGAGAGAGATTTCATCGTTTGTCATTTTCTTTTCACTAATTAAGACGTACTGATCTTAGTCTCGATTTTTACAGAAAAGATTCATCAATCTAATCAGGAGCTTTCCCATGAATAATTGCTCAATCAGTTTCGTTTGAAGTAATGAACTGCGGAAGTAAATGATTTTGAGATTCTTGGTGTTTGGCCACTTAGCAGAGTATAAGTCCCCAATTGTGTCTGAGAGTGAGAGTCCAAGATCGAAGAAGAAGAACATAAATGGTTTATTCAGTACTCAAATCATTTTTAAAGTCAAAATTATTTTGTTTTCTGTATGTCGTAGGCAAAACTAGATATTTAAAACAAAGTGTGCGCTTTGAGCTATATATTATGTTTAATTTCTATTCAATTGTTAGTTACTTTCAAAAAATAGTGCATATGTTTTAGTTTCAATATATATGATTGTGTAATACTTTATCAGTCAACGGTACTCAAATTCGTGCGTGAGTTTTTTCTCTGTTTTTATGGCCGAGAAAGTTTGGCTTCCTCTGTTGTGCTAATAATGCAATGAAATATCTTCACTTCTTCAGTACTCGATACTGAAGGATCCTCAAATTTATTTATCTTTCATCATTTAGGGTACCCTTGTTTTGTCATAATGCTCCAACATTTCGGCATTTGCCGCACTCCATTATTGCTACCACGTCTTGTGGTTAATATTGTCTTGTCTGTAGTGTTCAATCTAACAAAGATAAAAATTGTCCAAATTTTAGCCGTAACTTCAACATTTTGAAGCTATCCTTCTATTGCACTAAATCATCTGAATCATCGGAAACTACAGTTTCGATTAAACGTAGTTATTTACGTACCATGCAGCTATCATATAATCATATATGGCTTGATTATGAATTTATGATCTAGCAGAAGCCATGCATGCCGTGAAAATGAAGTTGCTGCATGGACTGGTCAGCTCTCGGAGGAGGCACGTGGCACAATCGCAACGTTAATGACAGCTAATATGAATCCGGAAAGGCAAGGGTTACACAAGCCCGCCGGATAAAGATAACCTAAGAATTAATAACAACCAAGAAATGATTAATATGAGTCTTCTTTCAGTTCTATGTATGCATGGCCGTGGTTAAAGGGATTTCGAGTAGGTTCAAATAATTGCAATAATCAAAGAGAGAGAGAGAGAGGAACTTGGATACTTGATATAATAAAATTTTCTCAAAGCACAAGGCCACGTAGCCACTTTGATTCGGAGGACGGCACCGAATACGTTTGACCTTGCTAGTTTCTATTTTCACCTCTTGCTATTTATACACCTCCGTTTTCCTTACGGACCCTACATCCTTCCCATTCCTCTCTAACAGCTCCGAAACTTCAATCAATCTTTCTCAGCAGACCAGTAACGCAACAGTGTTATTCACAATGGGAAGAGCACCGTGTTGTGACAAAAACGGCCTGAAGAAAGGTCCTTGGACGCCGGAGGAGGACCAGAAGCTCGTTGATTACATTCAGAAACATGGTTATGGCAACTGGAGGACGCTTCCAAAGAATGCAGGTATGTATTTGAATAATTTTATACTTATTATTCTTTCCTTGGTACGTTGGCTAGCTATTAATAATCACTCATGGTTGAATTAGCTAATCATTTATATGGTGTTTCTATATAGGACTGCAGAGATGTGGAAAGAGTTGCCGTCTCCGATGGACCAACTATTTAAGGCCTGATATCAAACGAGGAAGATTTTCTTTCGAAGAGGAGGAGACAATTGTTCAGCTGCATAGCATTTTGGGTAACAAGTAAGCCTAGCAAGCTATTCTCTTTAGTTGATTTCCCATGCATGTTTTTGCATGATTAAAATTCGGAATCTAATTAATTAATTTGTATTCAGGTGGTCTGCTATTGCTGCTCGTTTGCCTGGAAGAACTGATAATGAAATCAAGAACTACTGGAACACCCACATTAGGAAGAGGCTTCTCCGAATGGGAATCGATCCTGTTACTCACAGTCCTCGGCTTGATCTTCTTGACTTCTCATCCATCTTTTACAACTCTTCTCATCAACAAAATCAAGTCAACTTTTCAAGGTTGCTTGGTATGCAACAAATGGGACTCAACCCAGAGCTACTACGGCTGGCCACTTCTCTCCTGTCATCTCATAGAGAAAGAAACTCAAACTTCTTCATTCAAAATGATCAGCAGCCGCAGCTTTGCAGTCCCCAACATGATGAAATTCCAGTACATCTAGTCCAATCTACCCAGCTTCAAGAACCTTTTCAAGAAAACGTTCCAGTTTGCACCACATTGGACAGTAGTGCTATTCCATTTCCTCATGAAACACAACCAGCCCTCACTGATTTCAGTTCCCAAAATTGCCAAATAAGCGAATGGCAAAGTAATGGCGAGGTCCCTTCGAGTTTTACCGAAAGCCAATATGTTCAGTTACCAAGCTTGACATATTACGATGGGTCATCTGATCTTCAGATTCTTAGTGATGTTTCACCTGAGACTTCGAATATGTACTCCTACAACAGCAGCAACCAAAATTTCAACTTCACTTCAGTGCTTTCGACGCCTTCCTCAAGCCCAACGCCTTTAAATTCAAACTCAACTACATACTTCAACGGCGGCACAGAGGATGAACGTGAGAGCTACTGTAGCAACATGTTGAAGTTTGACATCCCAGACGTGTTGGATGATTTCAATCGTGTGTAATTAATTAATATCAGGATCAACTGATCCTAATTGATGAAGCATTCTGGCAGTTCATACGTGTAAAATTTAGCGAATAATTACTAGCATTGTGCAATTATCTTTAATTATCTTACTGTACTCGGAAGCAAGATCTTGCTCCATGTTTTTTTATTCAAAGAAGTTTCCATAATTGAGTGACACTATGCCCTTTAATCTATTCTGCTCTTAACTTAATTAGTATATCCTATCATTTGAACTACATGAAACTATTATCATGATAAGAACGTACTACTTTCATGGAGTTCATGTCAATGCTTATGCTCTTAGAACCACATACATTAATCACGTACTGCAATAATATGGATTAAAATACATGAAATTATTACAATTAATAATAGTTGGCACCTCACAAGAAGCACAACATTATAATAAATATGTCGCACTAAAGTTCCTCTGTTCTTATGACGGAAACATATAATTTATAAATCTACAAAAGGAAAGGGCAAATATCTAAGTGATCGAAACTCCAGAAGTAAGAATTTATCGAAAAATAAAAGCTCCAGAAGCAAGAAGAAGGCTCAAAAGCTTGAGTAAGGAGCACTCTGTTTCATAGATCCCGACATCGAGTCGGAGACTCCGGGGTAGTGCCCCGGAGGGGGTCGCCGGAGGACGTGGGAGGGACACCTGTATAGCTCGGCGGTCGTTTTCACGTACTAAATAAAGTAATGATTTGCATGGGAGATTATTTTATAGCAGGAGTTTGACTAAATAGGGTAAGTACGTGTCGAAGCATGAGCGGCGAGCATTATTAATCATGTGGGGACCATGCCAACCCCGGCTTTATCTCTCTCGGCCTTTAATTGAAAACCACGGCGTGCTTCTTGTGCCGGAGCTACGTTTTGGTCTCTGTTTTACGATGAAGGACTTGGGATATTTATTGCGTCAGCATCTAGGACACGTGTTGTCAATAATGCAAGGGGGTGGGTCCTTACGGTTTCGGAGGTGACCGGTTGACCTGGTTAGGTTAGGGTTCTTATCGGATCGGAGCTTTTCAACTTAAAAGTCGAGTGATATGAAGCTTTTGACTACTAGTTAGGTTCGTTCTTCGATTGCTATTTGTAAATTTGGGTATATTGGTATAGGGTGATGACAATGAGCTTAATTAGTAGGCATATACTGTTTTCTTCTAAGCTATTTGACCTGAGAACAGTGTAGAGGTGCAAGAATTCCTGTGTATTGGAAGTGATTTGATATTTTGATAGTTAGGTTTCAAAATTAATGGACTGTTATTCCGGTATATATACACAACTTGATAATGTCTAATGGACTATTGTTTACTTGATATCTTCGGTGGTTATACGTCTTATTTCATTTGTTCGGGTGTATGATTGTAGATTCGCAGTAGAATTCTCTTCTTATTTGTTATAATTCTCTTCTTATTTCATTTGTTAATTTTGGTTTACCATCGTGGTTTTTTATAACACTTATTTGATTGCATAAGCTTAAACTCTTATTCTCATGTACCATTCATTATCCTTTCAATTTATTCATGGGAACTGAAGTCGTTCTCGTACAAGTTGAGTTCTCAAACATTTAGCCATAAATTCATCGCATTAACTTCATCTCATGCAATAGGTCGAAGTGAGACCATTGTATGTTTTTCGTCTTTCCCTTCCATTGGATATGGGACTCTAAAGTCTAAATTGACGATGCGAATGCGATTTATGTTCTCCCCATGCAATGCCTACATAGATCAGTTATAGATAGACAGCTCATGGCCACTCCCGTGATCATTTAATCTGAGGTCAAAATTAGGCTTCGAAGCGTGGTTGGACCTAAAACGAATGAGGTCATCAATCGGGGTTGAGCCCCAGATCGATCAACAAGAAAACAAATGCACCGTGGCTGTATCTTTTGGCGGGTTCTGTATATGACTATATGTAGCTGATTTCTCCACCTGATCTCCGCTTCACATTGCTGATTATCAGCCAGTCCTAACCTTCTTCTGCAATGTTTATGTTATTGGTGGGGCACAACTGGAATGTGTTCTCCACACGGCCCTAAATTATCAACCTTCTGCCGATTTTCCTGCACATATATTAAAGTCGTGCTCATATGGACATTAAAATGTTTTCCCATTCTCCTATATTGGTATAGCTATAAACAGCGCGCAGGATTCTCTTACGATTAGTCCTTTAAGTCCCCTTCGAGATCAAATGCTAAATTTATGGTGACATTTTCCACATTCATATAAGAAACTCCGTGATAGTTAAGCTTTCATTTCAGCAAAATCCCCATATATAAGCGCGTTTGGTTAACCTAAGCTTGATAGGTTTCGATTCTTGTTCAACAAGACAGAACCACAAAAACTTTGTATGTCATCCGAAGGACCGAAACACATTTTGTTTTCATTATTATGGTTAACCATTCATATACGAAACCTACGTCTTATGAATTAAACGTCCTCATAACTCAATTATTTGCATGCAAGACGTATTACCATTATGGTCGCATAACTCAACGTACTTAATTAACTAAGAAGTCTTCCGTCCTTTCAAACAAAAAATTAACTAAGAAATTAGACTTACTACGTTTCAAGCTAATGTCGACAAATCGAAATCGCCGGCCAAGAGAGAACTGCTTCTGTTTCTTCTACTCGCCGATTAGAAGCTCCATCACCATCCATATCTAATTGATGATCATCACCATTCACCAAGGTCAAAGCCTTCATGCATGCAAGCCTTACATCATTTATACGTCAAATATATTGAATTATATGTACATATATATACAACCCTTCTTGGTTGCGGAGGTCTACACCACTATTTTGGTGCGGATTTCTATTTTTGCATCACTATTTGATTGATTTTTCTCATCTCCACCGTCTAATATCTAGATAATATTGTGTAAATGATCTCTGTAAAATTTCAGTCAATTTAGTGATCGTTAAGGCGCTTAAAATTGTATTTTTCTGGTAAAAATATGAACGGTTCATGTTTGACATAATTCAGTCTGTCTATTTGTTTTTTAATTTTGAGGACGTTAACGATCACCAAATTGGCTGAAATTTTGCAGAGATGATCTACACAATATTATCTAGATACTAGACGGTGAAGATAAGGAAATGCGACCGAAAAGTGGTTAAAAATGGAAATCCGCACCAAAACAAACGGTGCAGGCCTCCTTATTTTATATATATATATGAGGCCTATGTTCGTGACACATACTTGTCAAGAAAAAACATATATATCTATATATCTACGTCTTTATATAATTGTTTACGATTAATCACGGAATTCTCGAGTGGAACTTATTATTAACTTTGGTAAAATGAGATCGGATGACTACATCTGAGGTTCTACCTTTCGTTGCCATTCCTTTTATGTCTAGGGTTTTCTTCTCCGACCATCTTATTATAACTTGTATTTGTGTATTAAGACATCTCTGAATAGCTAATTCTGTCTCCATAGTCTAGCGCAAGATTATATATCTTGATATCAAAGTAAAATGTAAAGCTATCAAATTAATTACTGAGTTCTAGATTCTAATCATCAACTCGCAAAAGCATAAATTAAGATATAGCGTACGCAGGTAAAAGGGAATGACAAACAAACTTCATTTTGTGGTCAAAATGAAGAAGATACATTTGCACTTACTCGGTCTTAAAGAAAGTTCCTAGCTAATTGCATTATATTCAACCGCCATATACGTACACAGAGGACAAGTAGCTAGCTTTATGGAAATTCCAAGCTTAATCTGCCATTTTGCTCTATGATTAACAAGTTAACACTTTATACACGATGATAATAACGCTTCGTCTGTATATATATATCTCTATGTTTTCTTTTCCCATGGCATATATACGTGCCTGCCTCTGTGTAAGCAAACGTTATGTCATGTAAAGCATTTGGATCGAGCTCATTGACGAGTCTAAAAATGCAGACAATTTCGTGGTATAAAGAGTACGGCTGGCCTCTGACTCGCAGCCGACCAGAAATCATAGACAGAGACCCCTTTTAATGTACAGTTTCTTTCTGTATTTCTATCTAGATCATCCATATCATTTTCTCTCTCGACCGCCCAAAGAAAAAGCTCTTCAAACGTTTGAATAAGTAAAACCCTAAAGCGAGTTTGTGTCTTTGAGCGCCTGATTTTTCTTTTCCTTGGTTCTGAACTTTCTTTCATCCTTTCCCTTTTGTTTTTTGCTGTAGTTGAGAACTTGTGATGACAATGCACTAACTCTATCATTGACAAAATATCGCGCAGAAAGATGGAAATGATGAGGAATTAGCTAAATTAAACGAGCTCGTGCCATATTTTTCGTCGAGATGTGACGGCTTTATTGGGTAGAAAGAATGGTGTTTTGGAGGCTTGCTCGTATATGCGGAAGGAGAGACAGGTAAGGCTTTTGTTCAGCAAAATTAGACAAGCATTTTATGTGGCCGTAAGAGCATTTGACACATTTCTTTATAAGGTGTGAATGGAAACCAATACATGTTTTTTTATAATTAAGGTGAATAACAAGTGAGTTGAACTCATAAGTCATAACCTCTCACTTTTGAAAATGAGATTTTGCTGATAAACCAAATGGTACCAATACGTTGATTTGGTGGCGGTAAAACAATATTACAAAGCTTAAATATATATATTGATGCCAAGTTATATAGAAGGATCACTATTGTAGTCTTGTAGACATGAAGGAGCATCTTGACTCGATGTACTTAACTACTGTAAGTGTTCAAATTTTCTTCTTTAGCATGTTCTATTCCTGTGATCTATAAGATTAATTTGGTAAATGGACATCAATTCGTTTAATTAGTCAATTCGAATTAATGTTCCTTGGACAAAAACTGTTTCATCAGTCAAACAAATTATTTAGCTTGGGATATAATTGGCGATAACGTCAACTAAAGCGATTGGTTTTGTGCAGCAAGAAATTGAGTATCACTTAATGCATGTATATCCTTCATATCAAAGTACCAAAACAAGGATTAAATTAATACTTCTGATTTAATGTAGTGAAGTTTCAATAACTATTGTTTGAAATATGTACTTGACTTCTATCGAACACCACTGACATTAGGTTCGATCAATTGGATCACAGCTTGAAAATCGAAGACGGAAAGCGATCCTTAACCCAGCGCTGCATCGATCAACCCTACACGGAAAAACTGCTGTTAGCGCTAGCACTGTGGAAATGGTGCAGTTGAAGGATGACGGGGACAGGCACGGTGGAGTTGTGTGGGAATTCAACTGATGGATGAATTGAAATTTGGGTCAGTTTTCTTTGCATAAGAAAACTTATTGAGATATTTGAGAAAGGCAAAGCAATTTCAATCTCCAACTATAGATTACATGGATTACGTGATAAATACAAGTCAGTTCTACATTATATTATACTTACATGCATGTATCAAACAAAACTCGATATAATTCTGGTTAACATATAAACTTGATATGTTTGTCTCATGGCCTCCATTCACACATTAATAATTTAACCTTCCCCAAAAAAATTACCCCAATTCCAGATTTTTTTACCGCAATTTCATCTTTCAATCTTTACCTCTCCTGCAAGCCAAAACAAGTCAAAACTACTACTACTAGATTTTTCCTTTTTTTGGAGGAGAAGAAAAGTGCACTTTCCCCGAATGTTT
This sequence comes from Argentina anserina, assembly GCF_933775445.1. NCBI lineage: Eukaryota > Viridiplantae > Streptophyta > Magnoliopsida > Rosales > Rosaceae > Argentina > Argentina anserina. Next base: position 1,686,609 of record NC_065874.1, on the reverse strand, counting down.
GGGTTTTCTATAATAATTAGAAAAGATAATAGTGAGCATGAGGCCCACGAAACTGAGGCCCAAAAATAACCCGGGAAGAAAGCCAACTTCTTCCCTCTCCTAAATCCAAAAGCTCAGATTCGCCGTCTCTGTCTGAATCCTCAAAGCCGACCTCACCAAAAACGAGAGAGAGAAGCTTTGTTTGGTCAATCTCCGCCGACGACCGCCGAGTCCATGAGACGAAAATGCTGGATAATTCAACCCTATACCTCCCAAGCAATTTAGCCCCAACCCAGATTCGATCGCCATGTCAAGGTCGGACCTTTGCTTCTTTCTTTGCTCCTTCTTTGTTTATTGTTGGTTTTCTGAGCTGGGTTTTCGTTTTTACGATTCGTTCTGGTGGTTTGAATCATAAAGCTGAAATTTTTATTTTGAGGTTGGTGATCATTGAAGATGAAATTGCGGTAGAAAAAAAATCTGGAATTAGGGTAATTTTGTTGGGGAAGGTAAATTATTAATGTTTGAATGAATCAATAGCTTGAAGGGTTTACGTTTTTACAATTTGTTATGGTGGTGAATTGCTTTGTTGTGCTTGTTGATCATTGAGAGCTTGGTTTGGGTAAAAGCCGGTAATTTTTACTGTAATTGTTCACATTTAGCTTAATTAGCAAAGCATTAAAGGGTTTTTGATTGGCTTTACATAATTGGAATGCAGATTATTGACATTGAGGAGTTTTAGGAGTGTTGTGAATTCTGTTGTTACAAGCCAGAAACAGAGCTACCAGGAAACAGTGAAGTATGGAACGGTTTTTAGAATCGGTCTGCAGCTTCCCCGACATAGGTATTACAGGGAGTATACCTTTCCTAATAGAGGAGAGGGCCGGCTCTCGTTGTACAATGCCACAAAGAGTTTTTATCAGAGTAGATATTCCAGGAATTTTTGTAGGATACCGGCGGCAGGGAGTGCCATGAGACACAATGCACAAATTATTTGGAAAAGGCTCTCCGAAAAGTTTCATCCGAATGGTGGTTACAGATTTTCGCCTATAGATAGGATTGCTCGAGCATTCAGAGTAAACCGCTATGGGTTGTTGTTTCCGGGTATTTTTGCAGTTTCAAGTGGGAAGATAGCATGGGCTCAGAGGACTTTGGGAGAGAGGGACCACTACGCATCACCGCCACCACAGAGGGCCTTGTACACCCGTGCGGAGCATGGACATGCTATAGTGAGATCAGTAGTGTTTTCAGTTTTTGAAGGTATAATATTGCTTCTCAGAGCAATCTATCTAGCTGTCTTGTTCTCACCTAGCATAATAATGGCTCCTTTTGCTGAGTCCTGTGGACCTCAGTTTAGGAGATTGTGGCTTCGTGTTGTTCTTCGTACTTTGGAAAAGGCAGGTCCTGCTTTCATTAAATGGGGTCAATGGGCAGCCACTCGCCCTGATCTCTTTCCCAGAGATATATGTGCCAAGCTTTCCGAGCTTCATACAAAAGCCCCTGAACATAGCTTTGCCTACACGAAGAAGACTATTGAAAAATCATTTGGCCGCAAGCTACCTGAAATTTTTGAAAACTTTGAGGAGGCACCAGTAGCTTCTGGAAGCATTGCTCAAGTGCATCGGGCTACTTTGAAATATCGGTATCCTGGTAAACAGGTGAAGCCTGTAGTAGTTGCAGTTAAGGTTAGACATCCTGGTGTTGGTGAATCAATTAGGAGAGATTTTGTAATAATCAATCTAGTAGCAAAAATGTCAAAGTTCGTTCCTGCTTTAAAGTGGTGGAGATTGGATGAAAGTGTACAACAGTTTTCAGTTTTTATGATGTCTCAAGTTGACCTTGCAAGGGAAGCTGCTAATTTGAGCCGCTTTACTTATAATTTTCGTAGATGGAAGGATGTCTCTTTCCCAAAGCCTGTGTATCCACTAGTGCATCCTGCTGTTTTAGTGGAGACGTATGAGCAAGGGGAATGCGTCTCACATTATGTTGATGATCTGCAAGGGCATGAGCGGATTAAATCTGCACTTGCTCACATTGGAACACATGCACTTCTGAAAATGCTCCTGGTAACCTTCATATATACTTCTGATGTTTCTTGCATTGTGTCTGTTGGCCGTTGCATTGCCCTGATGTAATTTTAGTTTTCCACTAATGATCTTGTACACATCATTTATCTTTGGAAGACGGTGATTTATGTCGTGTAACTTTTTCTTGGTCATTATTTTCTTTTTAACTTGAGCTGTGAAGTATGTGATAGAATGTCTTACTAGTATACAAGTTCATTTTTTCAGGTGGACAACTTTATACATGCAGACATGCATCCTGGGAACATACTTGTTCGGGTGGCTCAAAACAAGCCTTCTCAGAAACGACTGTTCAAATCAAAGCCTCATGTCATTTTCCTTGATGTAGGGATGACTGCTGAACTCTCTAGAAGTGACAGGGTGAATTTACTAGAATTTTTCAAGGCTGTCGCATGTCGTGATGGGCGCATTGCTGCTGAGTGCACACTAAGATTGTCTAAGCAACAGAATTGCCCAAATCCAAAGGCATTTATTGAGGTATAATTATTGGACAACTTTACTTTAGAAAGCTTTAGAGGGGTTGGGATAAGATTGCTGGGTTTGATGTTCTAACTAAAAATGAAAAGCTTATTTATAAGATAGCATCTACTTTATTGTGAATACAAAGATATTATGAACTTGGGAAGCACTTGGTAGGTTCTGTGCTAGAGTTTCTAACCTTGTTCTTACAGGAAGTGGAGGAGTCATTCACTTTCTGGGGTACTCCAGAAGGTGATCTGGTCCATCCTGCTGATTGCATGCAGCAGTTACTGGAAAAAGTTCGGCGGCATAGGGTCAATGTTGATGGAAACGTTTGTACTGTCATGGTGACAACATTGGTTCTTGAGGTAATATTTTCTTTATCTTTAGAAGCCAAATCGCACTTATGCATGAAAACCATATAGAAATCTACTACATCTACAATTGTCTGGTGATTTGATCCAGATGTGGTTATTAATAACCCAATCACCCATGTTATGCTTTGCAGGGATGGCAGAGGAAACTTGATCCGGCATACAATGTGATGCATACCTTGCAAACTCTGCTTCTCAAGGCTGACTGGGCAAAGTCACTTTCATATACAATTGAGGGGCTAATGGCTCCTTAAGTTCTTGTCGATGCTAATAGTATCCTTACCAAACAATTTTGACAGATCTAGAACTGCTGAAAATAGTCTGAGAACTGGACACGATTGGCCTAGGGCTTTTTTTGTTTTGTTTTCTCTGAAAGGCATTTTCGTCGAGGTTATTCTTTTTTGTAGTTTTACGTTATATTTATCAAGCATTACCGTTTTTGAAGCCTCACCAACTCAAAAGCAAACACAGGAGATGTAACATGTAGAAAAATAAAGTGACATTCATCCTTTTATTGTTCTTTTATTATATCTTGCCACTGTAAAGTTTATAGTAAACGGATACCAAAGCTACAGGCCATCAGGCAAAGTGTTACTGTATGTCATTCTTTGAGGTGTACGTGAACTAGTTGTGGTAATTTCAGACATCTTACCCATCAAATCATTTGTTGGAAGGGTACGAACCTATCAATAATGTTAAGAACTTGTTAAGAAATTCAATGCTGCATTAAGGAAGTATTGATCTACGTTAGCTTGCCACTTCGTATGTTCCATTATCGATGTTAACCATGTTATAGAGTTTCATGACAAGTAGGCATCATGGTTGATTGGCTGAATATAAAAAGGTAATGACGTCTTTCGTACAAGTAATCCTCATTCTGTCTATTGTGTGGGAAGGAGTTATCACCAAGCACAAGAAAAGACTAGCAAAACAGAAACGTAGTAATCCTCATTCTTTCTATTGTCTGGGAAGAAGTTATCACCTAGCACAAGAAATGACTAGAAAAACAAAGCACTGAATGGCGCAGACTGCAACCAATATGCTAATATACACTTCGCTGTACATGAGACTCTTACGGAGGGCTGAGGTTGGTTCCGACATTTGTACAGTCTATCCAGTCACCACAAAAGACCAGCCGTACAGAGAGCAGAGGCAGTTTCTTTGATGTTCTTCGAACCTACAGCTGTGATCATCAACTCGTTACCTGCCGTTCAACATTATACATTTATACAGTCTACTTCCCAGTCTCCACAAAAGACCCGCATCGGACTTTGGAGAGCAAAGGCGGTTCCTTTGATGTTCTTAGGAACTACTACAGCTGTGATCATCTAATTGTTACCTGCCATTCAACAATTCAAGTAATTCAGGAAACCCTGCAGTGCCTCATATTGATATATAAACAGCCGAACTCAAACTGATTATAGATAGCCACGCTCACCAAGAGAACAATCATTACAGTGCATCCAGTACTACTTTCATAAATTTTCAAGCACAATGACATTACATTGTAAAGACTTCATGCAGGGTTTCTACTTACATTTGCACAAGTAAGCTCACGTATTTCTTTGATTGCTGAACTAATACTATAGAGTGCCATTTTCTTCACCTGCTTTCCACAACAAAGGAAAGGCACTTTCTATATCATTGATTGATTATGTAAATTTACGGAAAAAAGATACTAGGATTATTAAAGTTCACCTCCAGCTTGTCCACTTTTGCTTTATGACCTTCTGGAAGCAGGCGAACTTCATCCGTCAACTGGATACACTCGATAACATTTTCTGGAGAGATAAAATCGAGCACCACATGCACACAAGACTGCATCCCAATAGCATGGTTAGACTATAATTTGTATCATGATTGGTATTTGGATGCTGAACTCAAGGAAAGAAAAACTTTAACTGAATATAATGCAAGGCACTTCATCATATACTTCATTACTGAAACCTTTTTTCCTTTTCTTTTATAAAATAAATTCTGAAATGTAACCAAGCAATAATCATGTTTGATTCTTGGTGCAATGGTGTTTTAACTAAATCATGACAGTGTTGGAGATGATACCTTAGGACTACTAATCTGGTATGGGCATCCAGCAGGAATGATGACAGCTTCTCCGATGTGTTGCTCAAAAGTCCAAGGTTCAATTTCTGGTGACACCATGAGTTAGTTAATTTTCAATGCCCCATAAAACAATAAGTGATGACAACGATGGAAATTATACTCACTAAATTCCTCCTTGAGTCTTATTTTATGATTTGAGTCTAGAAAGAAACTCTGATCCAGAATTGGATGATCAACCTACAATAAAAGTAGAAGTCAGAAAGTAACATAAATGAAAAGCAAAATCGGTACAATGCCTCCTAAAATCAAGTTACTTTGAGTTTCGAACTTACATGCTTGTGAATGTCAAATTTATGAGAAAATTCATTACAGTGCCTTCTGAGATAATCTATTAGTTTTGGAACATCTTGTCGGCGGAAAACATCCCACTGTGCAGTGCATGACTCTACATAGGGTTTTCTGTAGCCACTTGAGCTTTCAAGGAGATCAGGAGACTCCTCATCTTCAGATGTTCCATCACCATTGATAGATCCAGAGCAACTCAATGTGGCCTCAGAATCAACATCAGATTCTCCATCCAGTGACATATTACTCTCTCTGAGATTCCTCGTGTATTCTTCACGTGTTGCAGCAGACACGCAAGATTCTCTAGCAATTCTTTTCCGTAAATGCATCTCTTCTCCAATCACATTATGTGACCTCACTTGTTGATCCTTGTTCTGACTATGCAATGCTGAATTTTCATTCACTTTTTTTCCTCTAGCTTGGTCAGAAGACTCCCGCTGATTTTGATTGTGCCTTTTCAGTAACTTTCTTATTTTAGAAACTTGTTCATCAGGAATAGGGGCATCTGATGTATGTGCCAGAATGTTAACCTGTTTGTTAAAAAAGCAAAAGGTCAATGGTAGAGAACCCTCAGAAAATGTTTACCAATGTAATACTGACGTTAAAAGGGTACTGAAAAATATGTGAAGCATTTTGGCCTTAGTTCTTCAATAAGCTTGAAAATTTGAACTATACAGAAATACTACAAAGTTGAATAAATGATGGGTGAAATTGGTATATGATGAGGTGACACTTGTACAGAGTTCTCTGTTTTTTTTTGCTTAAAGGCTACAGGGTTCTATAGAATTATTAGACACACAAAAACTGCACTCAGGAGTTTCTTGGACACCTAACAGTGTTTTGCCTGAACATGTCTTTACCACATATATCAGAAGACGAAGTCCTTTCTTAAAATGATAGAAAATAACAAAAAACATATGGACATTAGTGCACATTAGAGATGTCTAAAGCTTACCACATCATACGAGTCATAACACAGCTTTATCACTGAATCAGCCTGAACGAATTGCTCACTGCAGCCATACGAAATATAGACACAAGGACCTAGATCAGGTTTGGGGATTTCCTGTGGCATCCTTGCAGCAACATTTAAAAGGCCAGACGTGGGATTCATGTATTCTTGAAGTGGTAGGGCTTGGATGATTTCAGCATAATGAGCTGGAAACTGTTCTTGAAATAATTGGGAAGAAAGCCAACCCTTCAGTTTCAGGGTCTCATTCCAACTATTTCTTTCAGTTCGCCCATTCAATGAACCCATAAAATACTGCCTAATCCCCATTTCCACCTGCCATACGATTTTTTTAAGGCTATTCAGTACACAACATATTTTTATTCGAGGACTAATATTAAGAAAGAATTAGCAGTAGATAACTGTGAACAAAGAGAAAACCAGTATATAATCCTACAGGATTCAAATTTTTGACAGCGGATATCAGTTGGTGGAAATTCACTGACCTCACACCAATCCAAGCAATGGAGAGCTTCCTGTGGATTCTTGTTATTGTCATATCTAGCAATGCCCTTCTCAAGATAAGTGCAGAACATGAATACTGGATCCCAACTCAAATTTGATGTAGTCTGAAGGACATCTCGGACTATCACAGGATGACCTTTACTCCAGTGCTTCTGAAAATGTTCAATGTTATCACCATGTACGTCTAAAAGCGTGGGGTAAAATAGATAATTGTCATTCGAATTGTCTCTAAAAGCAGCTTCATGCAACTGTTGAAGTCCATCAGGATTTTGGTCTGTGTCCAAACAAAGAGGGCAACTCAATGACATGTCTGAAGTTTCTGGAAACTCATAGCTGCAAACTATTTCTTCTGCACTTACTTCTAGCTCTTTGATCCAACTTAAAGGGAAAAAACATCTCAAATCAAGGAAGCCGTCACCACAACCACCAAACTCCTCGGGGCAAGATATACCATCAACAGCATTACAGGCCTTCCAGTTAGTTACTGATGCAAACGATGAAATGTACCGGACATTTGGCTTTTGGGTATCTATTGGCCTCTTCGAAACTGTCCCGTTACAAGAGATCCAAGCGTCATTTACATTAGAGCACTTTGAGAGAAAAGTATTTATACCTCCCCGGAAAGTCCCATGAAACTGATCTCGACAACAGCTTAAACAAAGGTTATATGAGCAATTTGGGCAGCTTCTGTGAAGATCCACAATGGAAGCCTTGCATTTATTGCTGTTCCATAATCAATTAAGCACAGAGAATCAATGCAGGAAGATTAGGTAATTTCCATTTGTTTTACCTTTTATGAGAAGATATTGAATTTCACTAGAAAAATCATCAAATCTTTACTGAAACAGAGAGCATACCAGCAATTTTGCACACTGCAGCGGAATTCAGCCTGCTTGATATAAACTTCAGATGGCTTTTTCCCTGTTAAATAGAAATAAAATCTCTTGTTTATTATAGGCCCTAAAAAGAACAATTCTAAGAGTATTTTGCACACACTACCTCTCAATCTCGCCTCTGTTTCCAGCTCAAATTTCTGGTCTTGGTTGATTTGTTTCAGCACAGGGAGAAGCATACATACGAGGTAATGAAAGTGTAATATAATTTCAACTTTATTCTTAACCCCCACGTAATGCTGAAAAAAATAATAATAATGTTCACTACCTTGAGCATCAGCATTCATATCATAATAAGGAAACTGTAGCTGAAAAATGAGCTGAAATCAAAATCGCACCTTACTTTCAGCATCCTTAGGTTGATTGTCAGAGCAGTCCTTACAAGAGCAAGTTCCTCGACAAACTGGACATGCCATTTTGACTTCTTCTTGTGTATCAAAATACCTGTTTGTTTTGAACACCAAAAGCATTCAACAACATCGACATAACAAGGAGAATGAATAAACAAGAGCACAATCGGAGATGAGTGCAAGTCTCTATCTTATATGATCTAACACCAATTCTCCTATCTGACCAAACATACTGCAGGTATTGTATAAAAGTTATATGAAGGCACATCATATTCTGATCAAATGGATCAAGGTGAAATGTAGATTAGTAGTTAACACTTAAGTGCATTTCAATTGGTATAACGTGTGCCGACATTCTGATTACATTTTCAAGACTACTGCTTTATCATAAATTCCGACTCTGCAAACATTATCCTAGTCTTTAAGCATTGAAGTAGGCACAACAAACCTTTCTTTGATGCAGCTCAAGCAAAACAAGTGCTTCTTGCAACTCGAACACTTAATCAAACCCGAAGAAACACTGCTCCCACTTTTCTGACACCAATGGCACCTCTTCCTCCTACTCTTCCTCAATCTCCCCTCATTCTCATCACCACACGGCAACACCTAATCGAAAAACACACAATCATGCAACAACGCAACACAATCACCAAAAACATCCAAACTTTACACAGTTAAACCACATTATCAAAACTGAAGTAATGAGGGCTACCTGCACCGTGCCAACAGGCATTGGCTCAATGTTCTTAGACCGAAAGCACCGCCTCGTAGCAGTGCCCGCCAGCGGCCCTAATTCGGCCCCAATCCTAACATCAGAGGCTGAATTGGAACATACATTGCCTCCTAAAGACTGCGAAGACGACGACGAAATGGCCATTCTTCCATTAGGCAAATCCCTAGTCAGATCAACACCGTCCTCCTCCTCATCATCATCATCACTCTCACTCTTCTTCTTCTTCTTCTTCTTCTTCTTCGGCGTGTTCCTCTTCTCCACTTCTCTCTTCAGCACCATTCTTATCAGCTCCAAGTTCAGCTCACACTTCTTCTCACTCCCTCCTCCTCCATTCTTGTTCTTCTTCTTCTTCTTTTTCTTGACTTTGACCTTCTTGATCCTCACCGCCGCCGCCGGCTCCTCCGCGCGCTTCCGCTTCAGCAGCGACACCAAACCCTCCACCTTCTCCTTCTCCGCCGCAATCTCCAAGCCGCCGTTCTGATCCTCGCACGGCGCCGTCTGCGTCTTCCTCTGAATCTTCAGCGACTCCGGCACCGGCTCCCTGTACTGCCGGTGCCGGCCCTGGAGGTAGTGAATCTCGCAGAGCTTCATGTTCTCCATCACTCTCCTCTTGCACCGCCATTGCCGGCCGTCCGTCCTCGTGCACCGGAAATGGTCCGGCGGAGGTCCCGCCGCGTGGTCCATCGGAAACCCTTGGATTTGCGGCTGAGATTAAAGCCCTCTCCTTTTTTTTTTATTTTTTCTTTTTTTTTTGTTGCAGAAAAAAAAGAAGGAGAAAGAAAGCAATAGAGAGTTTTAGGGGTTTTTCTTTCTCTAAAGAAACAGAGCGAGACTAAGAGAGCTTCTCTCTCTCTCTGTGAATGGCAGGTTTGGTAATTTATAGAGTTGAATTTGGGTTCTCTCGAAAGCTTCAATCTGGTGTGGTGGTCAGATCAGGAGCTTTCATCACAATCAGTGATCAGAGGTTTTCAACAGTCCAAATAAAGCCCATTGCTGCTATAATGTGACAGTAGCATAATCTCTACTACTAATTTTTTTTTTAAACCCAAAACCTGGTTTTTAGATGGATTTGCATTGTGGAAAGTTTGTGTCTTTGTTAGGGTTTTGGGGTGTTTCTGATGAGGATTTGAGTGATACATTTTTCTAAATGGTGTCTGCTCAGGACCATTATTTTTCTGTGGAGTCTGGTTTGGAAATTTGATAACTGATGTGGGATTTGAAAGCTTTGAAGTCATTGTGTAGTAATGCTTAGTAGTGCAATGAATATGATCCGAGGGTTTTTTGTGATAATGGGCTATAATTGTTTGTGTAGAAGATTCAAGGATCAAGTTTTTGTCTTAAATTTGTGCAGAACAAAAAATGTAATTAATTTGCTGCTCATTTTATTTTATTTTTCTTTAAGGGCGGTATTTAGGGCCAGATCAGAGAATGTTCCGTGTTTGTTAACAATTTTGCTCAATCATCTAGTCCGTCGTGTTTGCTTCTCTTGGGCACATCTTGTTCTGTGCTGTTCCTTAAAATCTGAAAACATAGGTTGCCATGCATAGGATACAATACCATGTTTGTTCTCTTTGTTCTGAGCTATCCTTCTTTTTGGTCGATACGTCTTGTGATCTAGCTTTTCCATTAATTTGTTAGTTTTCTTCTGCTCTTTTATTTTTGTTTTGGGGATTTGATATATGATATGGAAATGATAAAAAGCTTGGGGTTAGTGAATGAGTGTCTTTCTTACTCTTTACTCCATCTTAGAAATCGAAATCGTCTGAAATGAATCTAGACTCTTCTCTCATATTATCATAATGGACTCGGACTCGTACTCGATATATATATATATAGTCTGCTGAAACTTCTCAAGGACACGAATAATATCTAGGTACATGCACTCATGCAGAACAGGATATCATTAATTTGCTGCATATATATTTATCTCCCCTCTCGATATCTCCTTCTCTCTTTTTGGTTGATATGTCTATTCAAAGCAGAATGAAGTTTCCAATATATATATGCAGTTAATTATTTCTATTTGTTTAATTTGTTTTAAGTCTCTGATATTATGAAACTTGTTCTGTAACTATAGCTTCTTCCTTATGCACGAACCCATGCCATGCATAGAATTGAGAATACAATTCAACTAGATCGAGGTCGTTCCTCTTCTTTTCGTACATAATTAATGCATTATCTACTACTCGTTCTATATATAAATATATATAGATTATGGACCATGTCAACTAAAATTAAAGTAATGGAAAAGCATATATATCTCCGACAGCTTATTTGATTTTGTTAGATGAAATCGATTCCATCAGGCAAGTACATTTCATTATTTTCTGCAGTTTTATAATGCTGTGCGTCCATGTCTTTATTACATGTAGACTGACTGCAGGTGGACATTATTAAATTGGTTCTAGAGAGATAACTGTAAATATATACCTAGCTAGGTTACGTTGATACAATGAATCTCTATAGCTATTCATCTTCTACGTATATAACTATATATATAACAATGCTTTCCCTCTGCATCTTCGCGAACAATAATGGCAACAACTTCATCGGGAGGAACCCAAATTCTAGCTAGGCTCGACTTGTTGATGTTCAAACTGAGCAAATTTATCAGCAGTTCAGTTACCTTCCTTATAAACGTGACTAATGATACAATCATCGATCTGGCTTCTGTATGATAGAGTTTACGCGACTTACATGCCTTTGAACTTCTTTACATTTGATCTTATATGTTTTCTTTTCCTAATGACGTCAAGTATGGCCTTGGCTTCACCTTCAAGCCAGACGTGACTCCACCCATTTTCTAACACGAACTCGAGGCCTCTCCGAAAGGGCTGTCAACTCAGAGATGGTAGCATGGTGCTGTACTGCTGTTTGCTTCACCGATCGATGGACTCTGCGAATCCGAGCAAGAATTAATCAGCCTTGTGGTTTCAAAAAAAAAAATTCACACCTGATCCAATAATGGTACATGTGGTTTGTTCTGATTTAAACTTCGACGATCCGTCGACATTCAGTTTTTTCCACGTACCCTACCCTCGGCTTTCCCCGAGCCACCGGAATTGGTCCTTTGCGTTACTTTCTGAGAACTAAAAATCGAACTGGGTGTTGTATGTAGTAGCTAGTAGTAATAGCTAGAATCGGACACTTCCAAATGTGATTGATATCATCATCAAGACTCATGATATACTACAAAGTCTACAATGCATGCATAAACTGAGAACGAAGACCCAACCAAGAAACTATATGATTCTAGCTCCTCGATCGTTCACCTTCGAAGAATCTGGCTAGGAAAGCGTGGAATTCGCACACACATGTACTGTATGTTGAGTGTATTGATGCAAAACAAAGTACGTAATATATATGCTGTGGATCCTGTAAGAAACTATTTCTCGGCGTAAGCTTCTATATAGTTTGGATCATTTTGATGCAGTTGAATGGGGGTGAAGAAATCAAATGAGAAATATCAGAAGATGCAGAGCTAATTTATGCGTACGTTTTACAAGGTTTTTAGTCTATCATAGATTGACGGCTTCAAACACAAAGATTATTAGGTGGAGTGAGAGTTTTGTCAGTAAATTCTGAATCATATTTAGTTTGTCTTTTTCGTATTTCTGAATCATTAGTGCACGACTACTATTACGTACAAGAAGGGTTTGCATGTGCCTTGAGGAGTTTGAAGTTTTTATTCGTAGAGTACTATCGATAAACAGTCAGATGTCTTCTTTCTTCAACTACGAAGTACGAACAGCTAGCTAACTTGCTAATTAATTAAGTTTCTAATTGTACTCTAAGTCTCTAACTAACCTCATCGGACAACTAATAACGGATGAGCTCGTCCTTAATCTCTACCCGATATATGCGGTTATAAATTTGGAGCTCGCAGAACAGCATATTTAGTTTAACAATCACTATCAATCACTAATCAAGAACTATGCTGTCGAGAGCATATCAAGAGTAGTGGGAAAATATATGGATGTAATCCTCATGACCTTTTTACTGTATTTAACACATTTTAAGGTTGAATAAATAATGCGTGAAATGGCTCAATAAGACAACAAAAGGGTTAAAATGGTGAAGAAACAGTACTAGTTTTGTTAAAATTACATCCTACTTCGATTTACAAAATATATTGTGGATATTTCCAGATTATTATAAGTTTTTTATGCTAAAAAATTAAGCTAATACCCCCGAATGATCTCGCTCGATCAACCGCTGCCTGATGCTGGGCGGAGTGGCCGGCATGGCCGGTTATGAAGTGGGACTTGATTCTGTGATGAACATTTAGAACAGATGACCAGAATGATGAAACTATTTTGTTCTGTTTTATGTTTGTCATTCTTGCTTCTTAGCCTCGTAGTGGGCTTTTCTTTGCTACGTCCGCTCAGATTGGGCCTTAATCAGTTATCCAGTATCTTCACCAGTTTAAAACTTTAAATACAAGGTAAGACAACTAAAGAGATTAAGTTGAAGTTGAACCACCCACCGGGTAACTGAACTGAACTGCTCCACCCAACATTATCAGTTTCCGTCCAGATTGTAGATCGACGGTTATAACCTCAACTGAGATGGAATCGTTCCAGTTTATGACTTCACTTCTGTACGTGTTTACTTGAATTACTTCTCAGCCAAACCAAGTGTAAAAATGAAAATATGCTCGACATCGAAATCAGAAGTTCATTTCCTCAATAATCTAGAACACACATTCAACTACTACGGTAAGTATATCTGACATGAAGATTATTATTTATAGATCGAAACAACTATTTATACAATGTGTGTCCATTCATCTAGTTTTTTCTTCTCAGAAAGTCAGCTTTCCATTTTTCAGACCAAACAAAATTAGAAAAGTCAACCTGTAATGTCCCTCATGGCCTCATCAACATCCAACACTTTGGGAAGGAAAAAAAAAATGCTCTCAACAGGAATAACACCATAATTTCCCACAATCAGGATATTTACCTTCCCAGAATCTCAATGTTGCAGAAGGGATAGAAACATAATTGGGTGTAGCGTTGATGAATCTGCCTTAAGTTCCAATGATAATTCGCCTTCGATCATGAAGATCATTGGAAGCGAAATTAAGGACTTCATCAACGCTGCACTCAATGACGTTTCTTCATTCTGAAACCTCCATCGCCATATGTAGCTAGCTCGATCAATTCTATAGCTCTGATACTGATGCCCCCTTTGATTGGCTGTAGCAATATATAGATTCAAGAAGGTAGTACACCAGAGACTTGTACGTATGAAATATCGATCTTGTACTATCATTTCGTCTCCACAAACCCAACCTATATGGCTGCACGTTTCTCTGTACTAGGTGTATGGTAGTTGTACTACATTTTCACCAAATAATAATAATTAGGAGACACATTCTTGCTACTTGCTAGACTATAGCCTAATTTCAATCTTACCCGGTTTAGATAATTAAAAAGATGTTGCAAATTCATCATTCTTTTGCTTTCACATATCCTTCTACTTACTCCCTTTGTATACACTATTCGATTAACGTCTCAAACAGGAACATAAAGCTTACATATTTAGATTCTCTCATGATCGGAAATTTTACCTTTTTTGTCATGGATTTATGATTTTAATTATGTTGTATATCATGATGAGATTGAAATTTCCATGTCAACATATGATAAATTATTATATATACCCGCCACATATTTTACATGGCTTACCCCTTAATGTTAGTAGTTCATTTTTTACTGTGATTATTTTTATTGGTTCTTATATGTAAATAAATTTTTGTCATTTTCACCACGTCCATGTTAATTATACAATGACGTAATATAATTGGATGTGTACACCACACGGCAGTGCCACGTGATGTAGCGGGTAAACTGAATAATTACTCGTCAACATATATATCCACTAAGAGAAATGACTAGGTCCAATATTCAAATTCATATCTACAAAATTCAGTTCTCTTCTACCAATAACGTAACGCAACAATGCAATAAGCTTTCATTTACAAAAGTTACAAGCTTCCTCAATTATATGCATATAAATCATAATGAACAAGAGAGATACAACTTACAAGAGCATCTTCATTATGCCTGAAAGTTCGATTGTTTGGCCTATGTTAGCAAACCTTAAAACTACATTAAAGTTGAGACGGGAACTTGGATGCAAATATATATCCAATGAACAAGCACCTAACTATATATAAACACGCTATGATCGATGCGTGCATGTGTGAATCTAAAATGCACGGATCATAACATATTCTAGAACAAGCTTTTGGCATGATGGTTGCCTCATTCAACCTCCCTTACTTAGGTTCGGCTTCAATCTTAGTATCATCTCACTTTACGAAAAAGAACCTTACCCTCAGCATCTTCATGCATGATGGACAACACTTCATGAGGAGGATTGTGCTCCCAAACTTGAGGCTCTTTACACAAATGCCCCATTTGAGCAAATTTATCAGCAGCTCGGTTACCTTCTCTATAAATATGAGTCAGAATACAACTGTTAAGTTCCGGAATAATCGAGTTTATCTCACTAACATGCCTCTGTGCTTCTGCACATCTAACCTGTTTTCTATTTGCAATGATGTGAAGCAATGTCTTGGCATCACCTTCGAGCCATACGTCGTTCCAACCATTTTCCAAAACCAACTCAAGGCCTCTTCTTAGTGCAGCAAGTTCTGCTATGACGCTGTTTGCTCTTCCTATGGATTCAGCGTATCCAAGTAAGAACTCTGCCTTGTGATTTCTAAATAGCCCTCCAATGCTTGCCTTCCCAGCTCTGCCCTTGGATGATCCATCAAAATTCAACTTAGTCCAACCAACTTTTGGTTTCTCCCATGCTACCGGAATTGATTCCTTGTGCAAACTCCGGATCAGTACACAAATTGCAGGGTGTTGTATCAATTTTTCGAACCTCGAGATCTTAGAGAAAGCCAACATTGTCTTGTACTTGCTTTTCAAAAACAATCCTACGTCGAAAACTTGAAGAAAATTATGCTGAGACCAAAAGCATGCATCAAGAGGATGGTTTGGAACAAAAGGAACTATTGCTTCACGTAATTATGCTAACAATAAAGTTGGAGTGGAGACAAGGCGAGGAAGATTCATATTTTACAAGAACAAGCAAGCATTTTTATTAGAGTAGTTGAATGATGAAAATGGCCAGAGACATTTCTTCAAGAACTCTCAAACGAGATCATACTTATTCTGCAGGTTACTTTGGAAATGGGGTAGAGCATGCATGCTATTACATATAGACGGGACTATAAAGATTTTGAGGATGAGTAAACTCCCATCATTTACCATTGAAATCGGTTGGTAACTGTAAACACACTGATTTTATCCGCAAGTAACCGCATTTGTCTATAAATATTAGTGGTATCCTGAAAATAAGCATGCTAAATTTTCATAGAGAATTGAGGATTCTCAGGTTGAGGTAATATAGAGAGAATGTGATGCGAACCTGACTTTGGTCAACTGCGCTGATAGAAAAACTATGTTATTCATCTATGGTTGTAGAAATGGCCACAGTGGGCGCCTGGCGAGCAATATGGTTACAAATATGGTTACAAAGTAAGCACATAGGTAGGCAATGTGGATGCAAAGCAAGCGCATAGGCCGTCTAGGCGGATGTTAGATGCTTGTGCATTATAATTGGAAGAAAAAAGAGAGAAAATGATCACTTGCACAAAAAATTGTAAAACGATTCAGCATATACCTTGAATTACTATAACTCTGTATGTAAATAAACGTTTAACATTTTCTTTTGAAACACACGAATAGATACATTGAACAAATAAGCATATCTAAAACACTGAAAATATATTTGCAATTAACGAGTTACTTTTCAATCAACTAGTATATAATATCACCTCAAACAGTGCCAAATTGTTTCTTCACTAGTTGGATATTTTGATATGTGTCGTTCCCAACGAGCCATAACCAATTAAGACAACCCCCTACAAATATATATGCCAGCCAAAAGACACAGTACAAGAATGTTTCCTAAAGCATTTTGCTCAGGTCCCTGCAAAATCAACCAGGCAAGTAAGTTTCAGGAGCAATTTGACATAAATGACATACATGAGCAATGAACCATGTCGAGAAAAATTCGACTTGCCATATAACCGCGCGGTGCCACTGTCATTGCACAGACACTGAGATAACCATTTGTTAATCCTAAGACTGATGTGACTCATGTGAGCATGATCATCCATCCCTGCTCTCCATATTTTGCAGTCAAGTAGAATGCAGGAATGAATAGAAAACGAGTAAGGCTAGCAATCATGAGACTCATTCTGGATTCGATCTTAAAGAATTGCACAATAGGTATGTATCTCGATATCAAATCCAACACATTGAATATTGCCACTAGGAAAAGTGGATACCTGCACAAAGCTAGAGTTGAGCTACTCCTAAAAAAGAATCTACTTCAAATAGGAGGAGCATTGAAACTTACCATGAGCCTAACTGGTGCTCTCCTGTATTTTCGAATATGAAACCAGGGAAGATTGATGTTGTCAGTACATATATGAGAAACAAGTCAAGAGAATAATCTATAGTCTGCATAAATAATTGCTTATTGCTCAATCTATTTGGTCGGTTAACACCATTTTTGACCTGCATCCATGGAAGTTTTGAGAAGCTGGTAAGAACTGAAATTCTAAGTCTACCCTCTACAAGAACTGATTTATGGGACTAAAGATAGTTGTAAACTATACTTCTAAATCCAATGCTTGTTGTAGAATGCTAGCAGCAGCAAGATCAGCAGATACAGTTTTAGAACCTTCCGAGGCAGCTTTTGAGCGGTAGTACTTTACTATAGGCAATCTCGGGAAGTAGATTGCATATAATATGACACACAACAACTCAATGAATGCGGAAACTCCCAAGAACAACACTGCAAACAATAGTCACAAGTACCTCAAAGTTAGTTCAATACAGTAAAAAATACTCATGTTATATCAAGAAAAAGAAGATAACACCATTCACAATCGGTCTTTGGTTACAGAATATTGGCATACTCGCTCCGTTGCGAAGACCCTTGTCGTGTTTTCTCAAAGACAGCTTTTGTCGCCAACCTTAAGGCAGAAGTGAAAGCACCAGCTGCACCCAAGCCAGCAAAGAAGGACAGCAGAAGCAGAGTAAAAAAGCATATTTGCATAGAAAGAGAGGAACTGAAGAAGCTAATGTTCTGAAAGCAAGTCACTGAGGATGTTAAGATAAAAGATCAACCTGGATAAATTCAGGGCACATAAAAGATAGCTCGCCCACAAGTCCACCTTCAACATGGGCACCTGCTACCCCGAATGGGCCGACAATTGCGCATACACTAATAAAGTATCCAATTCCTCCAGACCCAGATGTAAGGGTCATCATTTGGCCCGTGGGCCTAAAAGCCCATGGGCAGCCCGGTCCAAAATTCGGTCCGGCCCGGTCAAAGCCCGGCCCTATGGGTATAAGGCCAGGTAGAGACTGAAGGTTCAAAGCCTTGGCCCGGCCCTAGGCCCGGCCCGTTCGAGCCCATAAGGCCAAAGCCCGGCCCGGCCCTAAAAAGCCCAATCAAAAGCTCGTCCAAAGTCCGTTCATTTTAAAATTAATAATTTTATATGTATTTATTTGTTATACATGTTAATTAGTTAAATTATTTTGTTATATTTTTTATATTTTGTATTATATTTAGTTAAATAATTAACATATTCAATTTTTTTAATTTTTATTAAAAAAATATACATTACACATAAAAATAATGAGCCCGGCCCGGCCCGTTCAAAAAACCCGGCCCAGCCAGGCCCGAAAAAAAGCCCATGAGGCCTGAGCCCGTGTGTAGTCCGTAGGCCTCGATTTTTTTAGTAAGCCCGGTCCGGCCTGAAAAATTGAAAAAAATCGTTAAAACCCGACCCGGTCCAGCCCGAGCCCGGTAGTAGTGGACCCGGCCCATTACCGACCCCTACCCAGATGCAACTAAGTCGACCTATTACAATTTCTGTGTAAGAAAATATTGCCAATGTTGCAAGAGCAAATGGTTGGTAAACACAGGTAAGAACCCGCGAAGGATGGTAGTCCTGCAAACACATTATTATCATGTCCATTGTATAGATATATTATTGTCTTAAATCTATAAAAAAAAAAAACAGAACGGTCTACTAAGTTGTGATTCAGCTCCATAAAGAACAAAACATGATGAGAGTGCTCACAGGAAATATAATATAATAGTAATCTGATATGGTCACCATACTGTTCCATGCAAATAGTGTCCCCAATCCAAGAACCCAACAATCAGCCATAGCTTTATAATGGCCCTGCTTTTCAGAATAGACAGGATCTGATCAAATTATTCAAAAAGAATCTCATAGTTAAAATTCTTGGAATCAATGCTATCAGTAGAAACCTGATGATGCAGGATTAAATGTATACAGTATTATGAGAATGGTTATTCGGCAAGTTCTGGTAAGAGCCCACTCTCCGAGAGCCTAATTTAAATTTGCTTACGTGTCTATCAATGATAGGTCAGCTAAGAATTAAATCTAGACATCAGTTAAACTCTGAGACGTTAGAAAAAAAAAGGGTAAGTTATGGAAGTGGAGGAGGATAAGTCTGACTTGGACTTTACTCCCTTGATCATAGAGTGTGGGATGCTCGTTTAACCTCTGTATTCATCTCGTTCCTTATTTACCTGGGTGCACTGCGTTTTCAAAAGCTTCATGTCGAACCGGCTTCTATTTCTTCCGTTAAAGGACATTCGGGAAAAGATGGAATAGGAAGACGTGTTTCCAGAACAAACAAGATACAGGTTGAGAAGGGGGAGTTAGCAAAGTTAGACAAGATTGGAAGGGGCATAGGAACATGTATTGATGTACCAGATCGGCTAATGCTCCCAGATTGATGCGATGTATTCCACCAGTTGACTGAAGATAAGGAAGGGAATAGCTTTTTTTTCATTGCAAAATTTTTCCTATAGAGCATCTAGGAACTCCCTAAAGAAAGGAGATAACTCCCTCCTCGGTCCCATCAGAATATCCCTATTGGTACCGACGCGCGATCAGGAATAGCCATGAGCAAGCCCTGATAAGACAACCAATCTGACTCAAATAGACCAAGATTAAATTTCGGGCAAAGAAATACGTATTATAGGCCAGGCAGAAGCCCTGCGTCTCACACTTTGATGAGTGGAACCTCTTGTTGTCCCCTCTAATCCGTCGTGTGAAGTCGTCAAATTTGAGACTGGGGTGGGTAGGACTGTAGGAGGACTGTCTGAGGAACCCATTTTTGGGAAATCTCAGAGTGATTTCCGGTCGATCACCGATTTCTGGTAATGGACAACTGATCCACAAGAACAACACCACACGTGACGAAATTTTTACCTTTGCCACTGACACCAGACGCCGTCTAAAAAAAAAGCTTGGGCTCTCGGAGAGTAGGCGCTTAACAGACGTTGCCTATTAGTCCTTTTCTGTCAAAGGACAATGACTTGGGTACAGGCAGAACAGCCTTTCTACTGCAAGTGCTCTATCAAGAGTCTTTTTGATTTTCTTCTTAGGATTCAGGGTTTTATCAAAGGTGTTTGAAAAAATCTTAGTGCTTGGTAGGTGGTGCTGATCTAAACAACACAAAGAAATTAGACCAGAAAGATGATTATACAGATGCATTTGGTGTATCAGAATTGATATACAGTTATGCAGATATAACTAATGCATGAATTAAAAGTGAGCATACAGAAAAGAAAGCATACATTTTCATGGAGAGGATTGAGTTCGATTGAATCTTGAAGCAAACTAGGCATAAATTGGGGTTTGGAATGCCTAATGGTTTTGGCTAGCCAAACTGATGTTGGTGTTGTTGTTCATCAAGGACTAATAGCTAAGATGTGAGCTGTGAGCAAGAACACAAGCGAAGCCTCCAAATGGATCCCCCAGGTGATTGACACCTAAAGCACCAATGTTCACTAGAACACTACAGCGGTGGCATATTGGTTGAGATTTTTTTTTCACTTATTTATCCTTTAACTGTTTAACATGAGAAAACACTAAATTTACAGCATCAATGTAATCCAGAGCGAGGTTGATCTCCTAATCACCATAGGAGTATCAAATTCCTAATCGTAGAAATCGGCCGATGAAACCAAAAACGGATAGGTCGGTGGCGGCAGCCTGGAAAGTGGAAACTCTGCCATAAACCTCCTTGTGACATTAACAACAGGGTCTTGGTTTCTGAAGAAATATGACATGTATATCTGGGCCTCTGGGCCAGGTACATCGGATTTGGGTGGAATTGGTCGAGATTTGAGCTTATAAAAATTGAAAATACCTATTTACAATTAAGAGTGCATGTAGTTCTTCAAACAATTCAGCATCTAGATATCTAATCTTTCTACCAGTATTCTTAAAACCAATATACATGCACAGCACTTGATAGCCTTCTGGTATTCATCCAAGCATGAGATTACCATTCCAATAGCAACTTTATTTCCTCATTTGGCTTTTCAAAATTTACCATTGCCAATGATCCACAACCAATCAAGTAGAACCCCAGCAAATATGCCACACATAAGACAGAAAGCAAGGACATTGCCCAAGGCATTCTGCTCAGGTCCCTGCAAATCAAAGTAGCCAACAAAAATGTATCAGCAATTGGTCACGAGACAACAGTCATTCTATTCAGTGAAGTTTGTGAAATAATAGTATTTACCGTGTAACCTTTCGGTGCCACTGTCATGAGACAAACAGTAAGATGACCATTGGTAAAACCCAACAATGAGGTGAGCAGGATCATCCAACCTTGGTCAGCATATTTTGCTGTGAAGTAGAATGCAGGAACAAAGAGAAAACGCAGTCCAATTGCGATCATGAGGCCCTTTCTGTTTTCAATCTTCAAGCATGGTATAAGTGGTGTGTATCTTGATATTAGATCCAACACATTGTACATTGCAATCAGAACAAGGGGATACCTGAGAGTACACCACCAGCCAATTTAGTTCTTATATTATAAATGTACGAGAACAGTTCTATACGAATCATACTCATTAGTGTCACAAAGTTAAAATAACAATTCAGGGAATGAAAGTAGTGAGACTTACCATGTGCCCAATTTGTGTTCTCCGGTGTTTTCAAAAAGGAAACCAGGGAAGATCGATAATGTCAGTGCATATATCAGAAACAAGCCGAGTGCATAATCATAATTCTGAATGAATAGTTGCTTGGTGGTCAATCGTTGTGGAATTGCCTGTGAAAATGTGAAATTTCTTAGTAGTTGCAGTGAGTCCTCAAGAATGCACTAACGGAGATCAAAATAATATTTGGTGTCAGATTAAAGTTATGCATTACTTCTATGTCTACTTGTGTTTGGATTCCACCAGCAGCAAGATCAGCCATTACAGTTTTGGAGCCTTCATAGGCTGCCTTTGAGCGGTAGTACTTTACTATAGGTAACTTGGAGAAGTAGCTTGCATACATATATATGCACAAGAACTCGATGAATGTGGAAAGGGCCAAGAACATCACTGCAAAATCAAGAAAGAGTCAATAAAAGTATACAGTATCACAAACTCACTTGCATTATCATTTTTGAAATTCTTTTACCACAATATAAGAACAGATATGGACTGAAGGAAAACGATATCCTGTCTCATAAGAGATCAACATACATGCTCCCTTGCGAAGACCATTATGATACTTCTCAAAGGCAGCCCTTGTAATCAGCCTCAAGGCCGAGGTTAGAGCACCTGATGCAGCCAAGCCAGCAAAGAAAGACTGCAAAAGAAGAATAAGAAGTTAAACCTTTAACAACAAAAACAAGTCAACAAAAATGAAGTTACTAGGCTCTAAGCTGTCAGCAAACCTGCATGAATTCAGGGCGCATCAAGGATAAATCACCAATGACTCCACCCTGAACATGGCCATCCGCAACCCCAAATACACCAACCATTGCACATATACCAATATAAGGTCCAATTCCTCCGCCGCCGGATGCAGCAACATCCACCTATTATTGTAAAGGAGAAAGTTATATGAATGAAGCCATAGAAACCGTGATGAACCGAATGTAGGCAGTAATACTTACTACTATCATCATCAAGGTACCAACAAAGAAGAGGAAGTATCCAACTAAGATCCTCTTTCTGGTATTGACGGTTGCTTCCTTGTATGCTAGTATTCCCATAGAGATAAATGCAAATGGTTGATAAACGAGGGTGAGAACCCTTGAAGGATGGTAATTCTGCCCAAAAAAATAAATTCAAAGTGCATCAGACATTAAGGTTTCAGTATCATAATTCCTGTTTCTTTTTCATGCAGCCTTGCAATCTCAGAAGGGCAATGAAAATCGAACTTGATGACTAATTTGTTTACATAATTGAATCTGAGCTCTAGACAAGTACTGGACACGTGCTGCTTACCGGAAACAATATTCCATAGTAATCTCCTATGGTCAGAACACTGTTCCATGCGACTAAGGACCCTAGTCCCAGGAGCCAACATATTGCCATAGCTTTAAAATGCCCCTGCATATTGCAGTAATGAAATTAAGTTTGAAATTTGGAAAACACAAAGCCTGGGCGAGAAATTTCACAGTCTCATAGCTCATTCAATGAAATAAAGTTCAATGCTTTAAGCACAAACCTCAAGCTTCTCCGGAGCCTTGATCCCATCTACTTCAGTCATGGCTCCAACTCCAGCACAGTGTTATATAAATATCATATAGGCTAGAAAAACTTGACAATTATTCGACTCAAATTACGACTCTTGCTGAGATTGGACAATCTGAAAGTCAGATGCAATTGAAAACAAAGACCCAGCAGACAACAATCTCAATTGTTCTATTACCTGGGTTATGTATATAGAGCTGACTGAAATATGCAACTGGGTTTACAATACTCAGAAACAAGAATAAGTATCAGAGCTGATCACAACCCAAAAACATGACAGCAGATATCGACTATAAGGAGCAATATATAAACCCAATGCCAGAAGACAGAAGCAAAGCAAGGACCCTCACTGGCATATATAAAATACTAAAAGATAAAACCTTGAGAAACATATTTAGCACACAGAAAAGATTGCATATTTATGGAGGTATGTAAAGTACTGTGAAAGCAAAAGAAAATAGTGACATGCAGCAATGGAGTATTGAAAAGTAGAGAGTAGAAGAAAAAGAAGAAAGGTTAAAGGGTTTTGCCTGAGAAGCCAGTGATGCTGATTTTTGGTGAGAACAGAGGAATGACTAATTGGCAAGTGGAGAGAAACAAAGAAGAGAATCCTCAAAGAGAGGTTAACTTTCAGACTTTGAGTAGTATGCAAATTGTTGTGACAAAGAACTCTATTTCTAGTGGGGAGATGAGAGTGTGACACCAAATGGACGTAATTCTAATTTGGTTTCTTCCATAAACAGCAAGGTTTTAATTTTCTATACAGAATCCTTCTTTGATTGTAATTCGGATCTAGAATTGCCTAAACAAACCCAAGAGGTATGTCAATCAATTAAGAATTCTTGGACTATTTCTTGAAAAAAAAAATTAAAACTGGTAAATCATATCCGGCAATATATCACGAATCTTGGAGTCCACAACCTAAATTATTGATCAAAAGACATATACCCTAAAGTCATGGAATCAAAAATATAAGTAAGGATATGCATTTCATTAAACTAAAAGCTGTTTTGTGAAAATTCTTTTTTGTGGAAATTCTTTGAATAAAAAAAGAGATTCCAAGAATCTAAATTATCTAATAAAGAAGATTCACGATCATGTAATTAATTTGTTTTTTTGTTTTTGTAAGGAAATCATCAACTAGAAATACATTTCACCAGGAAACTACTACAAAGATATCATGATACTTGTGAGCATATATATCGGCGATTAATCCTAACGTGGTATAATTACTCTAAGGTTAAGATATCATATGTGCTAATTAATTTCGATTTCTATAATTGAGGGATGGGCAGGATGGTAGGTGTGCACAGTAGGCTGTATGCAAAGCTTTTATTGGGATGTGTATCATTACCATAACTATATACTGTAGATGATATAATGGTGCATTGGTGCTGGTAGGGTTTCTTCCAACTTTTCCATAGCTAATCATAATCAATAAAGCCATGATCAATAAAGCATTTGCATTAACACCATGATTAACATGAGGGGTGTTTTATAGTTTCTCATTTACAATGTTTTTTTTTTAGGAAAGAAGGGGCTCAAAGACCCAAGAACAAACCTGTAGTGGAAAACTTTTAATTGATATAAATTATGTTTGATGATATGAGTCGATTATGTTTGGATGCTTATATACCTATCAAGATCAAGTAGAGGTCAAAAGGTTTGGAAAGGGATTGCCTTCAAAATTTACAAATGATTAGCAAGTGGATGATCAGCCTCCCCAAATTTCGTGTTGTTTTCCCTTTGGATGTGGGAATGCTTGATAACTCGAGTCCAAACCTCATTTTTCTCCGATCACATTTGAAGAAACCAAAGTCATGGCAAGATGGAGTAGATGAATTTAAAGAGTGAGACTTGAGGTGACATTTATTGAGTCCAATATTGTATACCAGCTACTGATTCCTAGTAAAATCTGAAAGTGCGGTGGAAGGTTTATTACGTTGAAATGGTTGAATTCCTCAAGCAAATCCGTAGGACTGAACGGAGAAAAGGGCTGACTCATGATTTATGAACATAGCTTGATCGCTAAGGTATGAGCGCCCAAATGATCAACCCAGCTAGCTACTACCGTATACCTTGGACGAAATAATGACAACCATAGTTAGAAGATCAATCTTTCACAACAAGCACTAACTATTTGAAAGTGATTTCTCATGTTTTTAGTTTTTAACAGATCGCACGTAGAAATCAATGTACACTAGTCATCCGGTCATTACGACTTAAGGCAAACAATTGTAAAGAAAATTTAAGAGTTATTCGAGTAAGTAAACTATAAACACGTTGATCCTTGCATGTCAATTGTTCACAATGGACTTATGAGCAACGGGTTAATGCGTTAATCTAAACAATTTACATATGGGTTAATCTAAACAGTAAACATGGTTATAATCATAAAGTGATGCACTCGCGTTGATCTAACGGTCTGACTTATAGATGATGAGCTCATTTGAGAAGTGGCCAACCCAAAGTTTAAGAGAATCAAATGTGGCCTGAAGCTAGGAAAGTCTGTGATCTCCAAACACCGCATATGCATCCTCGCAAATTACAAAGCCCATTTGTTTGATTACGTTGATGTGGATTTGGTGTACGTATATCGGTATATGTATCTTCAAATGCCTCTAAATACAATCTGAACCTATCTTATTTTGTATTCGAAAATTGAAAGGTCATAACCAAATCAACTAACGAGGACTATTGTATTGGCTAGATGTGATCGACATGCCCACACAACTTGAGGTCACCTGCTGTTTAGCCCTCCTTATTATGTTTTTTATTTTTAAATAAATAGAATCAGACGTGGTTTCTTAGCTAGACTAGATTCCAAATTCTTTAAAAAAAAAGAGGTCACCTACTGTACCAATACATATTTTATTCGAATCCAATGATATCTATTATCTAGATTAATGTTAGCTTTGGTGCAAAGTGTTTGATTTAATGATTTCTTTAGTATAGGAGCAACAGCTGGGATATGTTCAACCATCTGTTGCATTTGAACAAGAAATGTGGAAGATGAGGTAGAACTATAAGGAATTGTAAACATGATCAGATTTGAAACTAGCTAGACATTGAACGCATGAACTTTCATTGCTCTATTATATATATTGTTTGTCTCATAAAGCTTCATTTTGATAGATGTAAGATCAATTATGAAGAGTAGATGTGGTATCCGGTAGGTGATTTTAAGATGAACTAATGAGTGCGTTAGCTTAATCAAAGTCTTATATTTTGTTTTATGATGATGTGATACAAGGCACTTTAAAACGTCTCCATCTCACCGCCCAAGTTAGAAATAACCATAAACGTCCCTTTAATCATTTCCCAACTTGCTGTAAGACACAGACTGGTATTCTATAATACTCATAAGATCCCTGTCCGGAAAATTCATTTAAGTATAATTGGTTTTCGTTTCGAAGAATCGAGAAAGGGGTGGGGGAGGGGGGATGATCATGATCATCATACGAATGCACGAATAATAGTTACAAGCACTACCTTATCGCGGGTGAAATTATATTGCGACATAATACACATTCTTCGAGTTCATGTATAAATGTTTCACCAAATTGAATTACACAATAGATTTCTAAGCTATTATAATTTTTTACACATTGAAATTCATCCAAATCCAAACACAATTGAAAGCAAAACAATTTTGGCAATACTGAGGAATCAGTCCACTGTATCCACAAGCCTCAAAACTCAATCCTCATAACCAGATAACCATGCATCTATTTACATTAACCCATCAATGTCACATACACTTAAATGGAACTAATTAAGCCTTTAGATTTCAAAAATGCTTCCCTCTTTATAAAATGCTTCCTCATGCAGCTCCCTCCTGTGATTGGACAGTGAGCGCATCATTTAGCTAAGCAGTGGGACTAGCATTCTCCCAGGGACCCAGGACAAGGTGATGACAAATCGCCACGTTGCCCTTTACAATCAGACAAGCCCAACTGGCCCCCACGTCACCGGCCTTTTAAACCATATTTGCCCACTTTCACCGATCGAAAGCCTCAACCCCTCACCTCACCTCACCTCACCTACTACTCTCTCTCTGCTTCGATCAAATCTCCGCCCTCTTCTTTCTCTCTCTGCGATCGGAGACGGCTTAGCTCCGATCATAACAGGGGAGGATCGCCGAGAAAGAAATCTTCAAGGCCCGATATCCTCTGCAGTTTACAAGTAAGTTATCGTAGTACGTAGTTCATTCTCGAATTCGAATCAGAATTAGTTCTTTCTTTATGTCAATTTCAGTTTGTGCTATATGAGATATGGATTCAGTTACGTTGGAAGCTTATCATGATGAGCGTTGGTTTTGATTTCTTATAATAAAACTTAGAAGTAATGGTGTTCTGATTTGTGATCACGGTGTTGATCTTCTTCATTATCATCGAATAATTGAAGATATGAAGATCTAGATTCTCTAGACTAGTATCTTCTTTACCCCAATTGGATTTCGATTAGTCTAGTAAGTATGCTTAATGCATAATTATCTTCTTAGCTTAATGCAGCTAGCTGTCTCATAGAATATGACACAATAATTGCATTATAGGAAACACAGTTATATCCATGTTCAACGGCAAAACTAGCATCATTATACTTAATGTCGAAATTAAGTTGATAAATTATTAAATTACGTTAAGGCCAAGAAAGCCCGACTGTGACGTAGAGTTCATCACAGACGCAAGAATCAAAATCCAAAGTACAAGCAGACATTCCTATCCCTCACAAAACGACATGTCGCTCCAAACTACGAGTCATTCCACAACACTAAACCTAAAAAAACTGACGCTTCATAAACTTTCTGTTGTTGCAGAGAAACAGGTCACCCTCGGAGAATGGCGTCACTCCACCCTTCCGAGCTGGACACCGACTCCGTCGCCTCCACTCCGCGATCGGACCACCCCTCCAACGATCAGACACGTGTACGCTTCATGTGCAGCTTCGGCGGGAAGATCCTACCCCGCCCCCACGATAACCAACTCCGTTACGTCGGCGGTGACACCCGAATTGTCGCCGTGCAACGCGCCACCACTTACTCCTCCCTCCTCTCAAAACTGTCCAAACTCTCAGGCAAGCCAACTCAACAAAACTCAACACGATGTCGTCGTTGCGTTCACGTTGACTTTGATTTTAACAGGTTTAATTTGCAGGACTGAGTAACGTGACGGTTAAGTACCAGCTTCCCAACGAGGACCTGGACGCGTTGATCTCGGTGACGACGGACGAGGACGTCGAGAACATGATGGATGAGTACGACCGCGTCACACAGAATCAAAACCCCAAAGCCGCTCGGCTCCGTCTCTTTCTCTTCCCCAAAGGCGACGATTCAACCTCCCGAACTTCCAGCATCAGCTCCCTCCTCGACGGCTCGGCTAAGCGCGAGCACTGGTTCCTCGACGCGCTCAACAGCGGCGCGTCGAACAACTCGCTCCTTCTCGAGCGCGGCCGCTCCGAGGTCTCCTCGATTCTCTCCGAAGTTCCCGACTATCTCTTCGGGCTGGACAACTCCGACGACAACATCCACAACCGCGGCGGCGAGTTCAGACCGAAGACTCGACACGGGGTCTTACAAGACAACGTCTCGGCTTCGGACCCGGGTTCTCCTGCTCCGGTTATCTCCTCGCCGTTTTGCTCCACGTCGTCAGTTCCCTCAATTCCGAACCTCCCGCCGGTGAAGACCAAACCTGAGCCGAAGCCGGAGACGAAGGAGAATCAGGCGGAGGTGTTTGCAGAGACGGCGGCGGAGTTGCCTGTGTCACAAGCAACAGGGTTTTCGGGTAATCCAGGTAATCCCGGGTTGCAATATATCCAGGACCCGAACTATCCAGGTCATGTGGTGCGATCAGTGCCGGTTTATTATTACCCAGCTCCGGTTCAACCGGCTAACGTGCCAGTCCAGCCGGTTCAGATACGGACACCGTATATGCCTCAGCAGTACCAGGCTATACCGGGTCAGATACCAGTCGGGTACCATAACCAGATACCGGGTATGGGCCAGGTTTATGGTGGAGGGTTAAGGCCCGTTGCGGGAATGGAGCAGTATGACATGTCGGGTAGAGTTGTTAGTGATGGAGTGAACCAGCAGGTGTACTATGGGGTGAGGAATGGTGGTGTTGTTCCGCCTTATAATCCGGCAATGGTGGCCCAATCCGGGGAAGAATGGCATGGAAATGGATCGGATGTCAATGCGGGTCGCGCCCCGAATGCTTCTTGACAATGCAGGTAGCTTTGGTTTCTCATGGCTATTCACTTCTATGGTTATTGACTTATTGTGTGTGATTTGTGCTTGGGGTTCATGTAAGTAACTTGTTTTGGGGTTTCCTTGGATCTCAATCAACATTGGTTTGTGAAGTCTCTTTTTAGCTTTTACATGTCAAATTTGGAAAAAGAAAACAAGAAAAAACTATAGTAATTTGGGAGCTTGCTTGAGAATATATTCATTTCTCACAGAGGTTTATTTGCATTAGGCCCAAGAAATTAAGCTTAATATATTACAGCATTGTACGATGCTTTATGCTGGTAAATAAGTCTAAAATGCGAAGTGTTGAACTTTTACTAGCCTTGATACTTGCCATCGGTTTGCCTCATTGGACATTGTCGACAAAAAAGTTATATGATCTTTCAATCTCCTTGTTAGTAGAAGTTTTCTTGTGACGAAACTCAAATTTATTAGGATGGATTTTACATCAGTTAGATGTCGATGTATCGTGTATGGTCTATAGAAGTATTCCAAAGTAAAGCTAAAAACTTCGCTTCTGTGGTGTAACCAAGTCACTATTTGATGAGAATGAATACTATTTCCCAGATTTTGCATCCTAGATGATCGAGTGACTCAGTGACAAGTGTGAACCATTGTTCACCATTGTACCTGTATTTTCATAACTCGAGATATTTTAATGTGTCGGGTTTTAATCTCAAAAGTCACCGTACAATTAAATATAATTCACCGATTTATTGTTGAGTTGGTTTTTGTTTATCACTGTTTTGATATGAAATATCAAAACGCTAGCTGTCTGAGTGAGCGCTTCGGTTGTTCCCCTTATGACGTCTATAAATCTATAATGGTGGTCCGGTGGAGTATGGACGGTCGTCTCTATCAGTTGGACTCATAAATTTGCTCTCTGAGCTATTAGGCCCAGAGGTTCCCGACATTTATTTGGGCCAAGAAACTCCTAAAGACAACTACAATTCTTTTGGTCGTCCATGAAGCGAAAGGAAATGTCACATGTTTTGTTAAGAAAGTAGTAGTATTATGAGGTTGAATATATGGGCGCCAAAAATTTGTCTCCGGCATCTTTCTCTCATTATTCATGATTTTGTCTTTTTTAAGTGCAGAAGGCCCACCGGAATCTTGGCTATCTCTTACACAATTGGTCCAAAATGACATGAACCATTTGTTCACGTGGCGTTCACACATTGTTCATATAGGATTGCATGGCAATGACATTGCCATATCGATCTTTCACAACTCTTCTACCATCATATCTTATCAGTAATTTGAAAAGCAAGAGGTTCGACACTAGAATTTAGAACGTCTTTGTTGGACGAGTCTCATAATAAGAAGTTACAACGTCCCATCATGTGACTCGCTCGTCCAACTACATGCACAATATCTTATCTTCAACAAACAAAGGTAACTTGGGGCATAGCACCTCTACCTCTTATTCAATAATTCTAACACTAACTAGCTCGTTTGTGAACTTGTGTGAGATTGTCGGTCGGCTAATGAAACCAACCCTCTTCAAAGATCGAAGCTGGGGCGCGCAGCTGAGAAAAAAGGGAAAGAGAAAAGTGGAAATTGACTGGTGTTCAAGTCGATGATGAATCCAAATATATAATAATTAAAGGTACATCGCAGCATGCATGCAGCATCTGCGTTTGTTTTCATGATCTAAGCTTTATAAGATTGCTTTCTCTTGCACCAATGCTTAATTTCTAAACCCTAATTAACGTCGACACAGAATGTGTATTCACAGTATTCGTATTCATATAATACCTATATGCCACTGCCAGCGGATTCCAAATCTCCAACAAAGCAGAGCAGACAGAGAAGAAGACAGTAACTAGGAAAGCAAGGCAACTGCAAATTAAGGAAAAGAGAAGGATGCTGGGATTGCTGGCCTACGAGCCACATCAAAGATAAACATAGAAGGAACATTTCCAACATTATATACATAAATACCTCTTTGTCTAGCTCCATCACATAATTGCATATATGTCTCTTTCATCGAATTTTTCATATCTGTATACAGTAACGCAACGTGTGTAACCCAAAGTTTGAATCGTATCTAGCCAATTGCAAACTAAAGTGGTCGGGTTTCTGGAGATTTTGGAATTGACTGATATGAAGATTTAGAATGACTAGCTAAGTTTATCCGAGCCCGTGAAGATGGAGTACGTACGTAGGTAAAGTATATGGACCCTGCCTTAACTTGGCAAAACATGCATTTTTGCACATTGATGTGAAGAATTATTTGATCGGGTTAGGGACAATGCGAGCAGTGCGGAATGCTACTTTTTTGGACTACAGCTACCTAGCTTGCTTCATCTCCGATCGATCGATAGTCACTAGCAGATCTGAATCGATCTGCTGCTATCCTCCTATATCTATGTAGAATGAGAGGCTCAAAGTTCACTAATCTGGAACAGTCTGCTTCTGCAACTTGATAAATGTTTGTCTCTACAGCTTCTGTATTCGTTTCAGTTAATTAAATTTAGCACATGCATTAGTCAATAAATTTGGCATTCTCTAATGTTTCTTAATCTCCTAGATTTAGTTAAACAAATGTATTACTCATGATACTCTAGCTGATTAATGTATGACACAAGGACTTCTAGATTCGATCATGACATCTGACATGCAATTGCAAGTAGAGCTTGCCTCAATGGTAATCTTTAATTTGGTCGGTTATTGCGTTGATATATACACAGTCCCTTTCTAATTAGGGCCTTCTAATTATTGAGTAAACTATGACCATTAGCTTTTAGATATATGTGTCACCAAGATTTACATTTTTTTTCACCCCTTAATGAGATTAGTAGAGGAACTTATACTACACATATATATTTGTATGGTTGTATGATATATGTACATGCTTTATATGATGCCCTATGAGCCATAAATAGCTTTCTAATCACTAGTCGCTAGAATTCTGTGTATGTGCATAACATATATGCGTCTAAAGTAAATAATAATCACAGATTAGTCAAATAACTACGGAAAACTACCCTACAATCTAAACCCTAAGGCCATAACCATAAGAAAGGAATGAATCAGTTAATCTGAAGAGCCGAGTTCTACCCAAAAAGAAAAGATTCAAGTTCTTTCCTTCTGATCAAAGAAGATAACAAGAAACATTAACATTGTCACCCGAGATAGTTT
Organism: Argentina anserina; assembly: GCF_933775445.1. NCBI lineage: Eukaryota > Viridiplantae > Streptophyta > Magnoliopsida > Rosales > Rosaceae > Argentina > Argentina anserina. Next base: position 1,653,847 of record NC_065874.1, on the reverse strand, counting down.
TTCTTCCACATCTATTAGGGTTCAGAATGTATATTCACTTAAACAAGAAGGCCTCACATTGAAAACGAGGACATGAACCCAAGCTGTCACCCTGCCATGACAAGGAAAGACCAAGCAGTATCACGGTTTCCATACACATATACGTATCATCTTTAACTTTAAGAGACCAATAATTACGATCACAAAAATACTTTACAAATTTAAATTTGAATTGTTTGTGTGGTTTGTTTTGCAACTTCCATATATTATACTTGTCTTCATCTTACATTGAAGTCTCATGGGGCTAGCTTAATAATGTTACATGGAATAGAAGGGAGCCTACTTTAGCTGTCTGTTTTGTACTCCTCCCGCATATATAGAACACCATTTTCACTTCATCAGCCTTCTGCGATAGTTAAAATCGGACATGGAAGGAACCAGAACCAGCATTGTTTTGGAAAATTTCTTTTTGAATTGCGTGGTGGGGTTTAAAGTTTAAACTCCAACTGAGAAATTTCTATGAAACTGGCATCCATTTTGGTGCGGGGTTTTCTGGTTTTACATATTTATCACTTTACTCATTTCAATATCATACAAACAGCTTCAAACTTTAAATTTACGTCAATACAATTTATTGCAACAAGCGTGAGTCACATGTAGGAGGTGAATCACAAGCTCAAATGGCCCCCAATTCTGCAGAGAAAAAAGAAAATTGAAGACTCAATATGATTGAATTGACTACAAAGATTTCACCATTGGTTTCAGTTTCAGGTGAGTATCAAATAGCTTTAGGGTCCAGTAGAAAAATTAATGAACTTTCGAATCAGTTGATGACAACTCTGATGAATTGGTTGTGAAAGTAAATGACTGCAGCAAAGGGTAGCTGCCCCAATAATATGTGAGACACGTTGTTGATTGACTACTATATATAGTCATCTATATATACTATTGTTCAGTACATGCATTAAGAACACCACCAACTATATATACTTAATGAAAGATATCCTAGTGAAGGTAGCTACACTATGTATCCTAGAATCCTAGATTTAGCTAAGACATTGAAGGCAAAACGTGGAAGATTTGTCTTTCCTCTCTGGACATCTTTCATAGCAATTAGGGTTTAAATAAACACACTAACAGCCATATACATTCTTCTTTTTTTAGGACAAACTGTCCTTAATTTATTGAAATCAAACTAACAAAAGAGAAAGACAAAATAACTTAATCTTTTATGTCTGATAAACTCTAACAAAGAGGATAAACAAAAACTCAATCCGGCATGAATAGTTATACCTATGGCTTGAAGAGTTATCTCATTATCAAAAATATTGTACGGGCACATCAACTCTCGTATGTAAAAATTATTAACCCCGCTGCTAACAACCGATTACGAACCAAGTACCGTGATGTATAGGGTAATGGGAGCTAAAATTCTTGAAAAGAGAAGCATGATAAAAGGGAGGATGGGAGAGGAACAGTGGTATGGCATTGCCTTATTGCCAGCTACAAGTAGAGTGTACTTAGCGATGGATTTTGTTAAAATGTCACCGGCGTTTATCGCGGAAAATAGGAAGATATAAACCACAACTGTCTCCGTCTCCGCTCTCCATGGCTCCTCTTTATCTCTCTCCATCTCTCTCTCTCTGTGTAAAACTGTGAACAAAATGGACCACTTGTCCTTCTTCTCTGCAGCACCATGCATGCTCGTAATCTATCATTCACCCACCGTTCGACTCGATTCGAAGTTAATTATTTCATTTCAATTCAATTCGATCGATTGTTTGTTTTCATTACCGCCACTAGATCAAGAAAACACCAAATCCGACTGCATGAGTAGTCCCAACAGGTTGGTAATAGATTAAGTTTTGCAAGCCAATTGACTAGTACTAGTATACTAAACCCAACTTGGAACTCTGTAGAAGAATGAAAGAAATTCGACGTGAACCTTAGATTTAGAAGAAGCATGGTTCTGACTCGGCTGGTTCAGTCATTTTTTTTTCCAATTGTTAAGTCTGACAAGTTTAACTAGTTTACAAATTTCATGGCAACTCTTGAAGGCGACAAACTAGATCCAACATTTAAGGGGGAAAGTGTCTTTCTTTAGAGCCAGTTTAGGATTGATGTGATTCTTTGAGGATGAGCTAGTAAATTAAGTAAGTAGGCTACGTAGTTATTGGTGCCTTGGTGGATTAGGGTTTAGGACTTTAGGGTTTGTCACAACCCTTCATACAATTGCGTATTGGATTCGAAAGTAAATCTGATTATTCTCGTTACACAACTAAAGTTATTTTTCGAATTATAACAAGTAAAAAAATTACATAATTTTCATATAGATACATTAATTCGTGATATAATTCGCAGGAACTTTAACTTTTAGATTGCACAGTTAAACTTTGACATGACAATAGGTAAGACTGACCGCCTGGCCAGAGACACATGATGTTCTCAAATGGGAGTCTATTTAAGAGAACAATCTATGGTCTTTTAATATCAGAAGCGTTAAAGGCTTTAACCTAAGTTATCCTGTTTTCTTTTCCAACGAGAGTGAGGAAATTAAAAGGGACCAACATGCATATAAGTTAATGGTGCTGCAGAGAAATATTGAAGGTGAGAAGAAGACTCGACACTTTCTTTTTATCAGCACAGAATACGAAGCTTCTCTTTCCCATCATCATTTCTCTCTTCCTCTTAACAACTTCTGCTCCCATTTCCTCAACTCCTCATCAATCACTCCTAACAAGTCGAAAATGGAGCTCATTGATCTTGAAGAACATAACCCAGATTCTATCCCGGAGATTTTTGCCTCCGAAACAGATCACATGCCCTCACAGAACTTCTTAACCAGCTCCATACACTCGGATTTCTGCTGCTCATTTCGACTCGAGGCCATTTCTCTGTTTTTACAGGTAAATTGAAGCTATTGTATATTCTCTAAAGTGAAATACAAGTAATCTGTCACCGAGTAAATTAGTTACTACTGTGATTGTTCTCTATTTGAAGCATTTCTAAGAGGCAATATACTAGAACTGTTCTTTATGACCACAACAGATATAATTATGTTACTGGTACTCTGTTTCTTCTCAGTGTTTTTGGACATTGGTCGTAAGTACTTGTCTTTTATGTGTTTTCAGGCGCAGTATTCCTGCAAACTTGACCCTTTCATTTCGTACCTTGCCATCAACTACCTGGATCGGTTCATTTCCAGGCAAAACATTCCGGTAAGTAGTTAAAGAAGTCGATGTTGAACATATAGTTTTTGTCGAACCTTAAAGTTCCAAGATATCACATCTTAGTATAATTTCATCATTTGCATTGCAGCAAGGAAAGCCTTGGGTTGCAAGACTAGTTGAAGTTGCCTGCCTGTCTTTAGCTTCAAAAATGAGGAACACATCCTTCTCATTCTCTAATTTTCCGGTAATGAAACTAAATAGCCTAAGTTTTTTTTCAACTTTAATGAGAATAACGACTTAAATGGATACTCGGAGTGTGCCACACTGCGGTTTTGTCGCTTGATTTAACTGTAGAAAACCGAGTATGGCTTTCTCCGGCGTTCCATACACTATGCTATAAGTACCTAAGTTGCGTAGGAACTCATAGTCATATTTGAAACAGAATAGAGAAGAAGGTTTCAGGTTTGAGGCGCAAACTATTAACAGAATGGAGCTTGTGATTCTCGACACATTAAATTGGAGGATGAGATCAATAACTCCATTCTCCTTTCTACATTTCTTTGTCACTTTGGTGGACATAAATGAGCGACCACTCACTCAAGCCCTCAAAAGTCGAGCTTCAGATGTCATCTTCAATGCCCATACCAGTACTACTACTACAAATTTAAACCTAAATACCTATCTCTTCAATATTAATCACTATAAGTAAACTAACTCCCTAAACTTTGGTTTTGTTTTTGGTTACAGAAATCAAATTCGTTGAGTTTAAACCATCGATAATTGCAGCATCAGCAGTTCTATCTGCAAGTTATGAACTTCTCCCATTGCAGTTTCCTAGCGTAAAGGTTACAATATCATCTTGCCCGTATGTAAATAAAGTGAGTACACTGTCAATCTGAAGAGAAGAAAATAATTCTTAACGTACATACGCTACTTAACAAGTTGGTCTAATTGCAGGAGAGTTTGTTTAAATGCTTGAACCTAATGCAAGAAATGATAGTGCATGAAGGGTGTGACTCAGTTTTAGATACCTTGTCATGCACAACTAGAACCCCAATGAGCGTGCTGGACAATCGTCAGTTCTCTAGCTCTGAAAGCGAGGTTAATAGCACTGCTGTCACCACTACCGCCACCGCAGCTGCGACTGCAGCATATACTGATCCCGGTACTAGTAGCGTAATGGTGGTAGAGAAGAGAGACAGCAAGCGACGTAGATTGAATGGTTTTTGTACAAGTGAAAATAGGTTCCTGGTTTCTTCTCATCATGTTCAACATTGTTAGTTGATTCATCAAAATTTTAATTTCTTGTCTAAGTCTAGATTCCATATAATAACTGTCCCCACTCCGAACCAGAAAGCTGCCGGCCAAACATTTTGTTGGGTGTTATCGTTTGAAGCGGACTAGAAGAAGGATACTCAGTATTAGATTGTAGTACGTACTAGCTAGCTTATCCTTCTGTTCTCAGAACAGTTGGGACAATCTACTAATGAAGGTGCATGCCTCGCTATATGTTTTTCCATTTTTCTTTGTTTTGGTCAACACATTTTCTATTTCTCTTCATAAAAGTGTAGAACAAGGTGTTCGGCCAATTATTTATCTAAGAGAAAAATTAAGCCAAACATAATCAGCCAAGTGAAACTTTGTTTAGAAAATAATAAATTATCTTATGCACTCGGTATATAGTTTATGTGACACTTTTAATGTTATTGATTTATTTTTTACTGTATTTGTTTCTGATTGGTTATTTATATTTAAATATTTTTTTTCTCTTTCAACGCCTGTATGTTTACCATACCATGACGTAATATGATTAGCTGTGTATACCACATGACAGTGCCACATGGTGTTCCGGATATACATAATATATAATTACTCTTAGAAAACAATGTGTTCGGCAAATAATTAAGAAGTTAAGCCGAACACAACCGAACAAATTAACCAAAATTTGCTTGGGAAAACAACGAGTTGAAATTGCATGCTTCAATAACAATACGAGTGCTTTGGTGAAAGGGGAATGTATAATTGATTAATTGACAAAAGAACAAGTATTTCCTTGTCAATCCAGAACAAAAGCATGGAGTAAGTACTACATTGTTGGCGGGAAAAGTCCTTCAACAGAGATTAGCAGCAACCGTGTTAAAAAGAGAAGTGGTGTTCATCAACATGATATTTGTAACATCTTTGTCGAAAAGCGACATGAGAAGTAGTACGTAGTACTGTAGTAGCTCTAAAAACTCCGAAGTGTTTGTAGTACAAGATCAGAGATGCATGTGCATTCTTTGCACATAAACACAAGGGACACAAACACAATGATACACAAACACAATTATTAACAGCAGCTGGTTGGTAGGTTGGTACTTATTTCTGAACAGTATATAATCCTTGAGACTAATCAATTTCAACCAGCTAGCTTAGCTCGAATGTTGTTGGAAATTGAAAAGCCTTGGCTGAACTCACAGTACGTAGTGAGCTTCTTATGCTATACTTTCTTGATTTGATGGTATATTTGTTGGACTAGTACCTGAATTCAACTTAATTTCAACTTCACCCCTGCTTATTCAATTGTTAAGATCATCTGCGAAGGACACAGCCTCAAAAACCAGAACATAAAAGCAAGAAAGAACGCAAGTTTTATTTTGGTCGGGAAGGCCATCGGAGTTCAGAATGTAAACTATGGACGGTGATGAGCATGGCAGGCCACCTTGCTCTAACACTTGGAAATATGATCAACTCTGGCTAGCTAGCATTGTTCTATAAAGGCCTAAGCTTATTGTATTATTACTTCTTATATAGTGAAGCATCCAGAAAACAAACATGAAAGCATTTTCTTTCTTTGTAATCTAGTAATTGACTATAGATCACCACATGTACATGATTAAGATAGAGTATAGTCACCATCAGAGAAAATGATGTTTGGAATCAAAACAAAATGCCCCGGACAAACATTATTTGGATATAGTTGTTCAAGATGACCATCTGTGATAATGTAACCACATTCCAAGGCACTAAATCATGTATGCAAAGTTTTAAAAACCCACAGTCGATTCTAAACAACAATTTAGGCCTTTCGGTCAAGATGATCCAGCGGTAATTCTGTGAATAAAAAAGTTGCGCTTTCAACTTTGGGCTCAGAAGATTCAACAATTACAAGAACGAAAATCAGGCCCGAGAGAGAAAACCAGGCCCTGGACTAATCCAGGCCCAAACAAGAGCTTTCGGCAAAATTGCTTTGATTTGTTCCTCGGCGATAAGCAAGAACTGTGCTTGCTTCTACTCATATCTTTTTCTTAATTCCATAAAGAAGACAACATGTTACATGTCGTTTCATCTTCTCGATCCCCAAACCGCAGAGGTATATTTCATGATTTTTATCCTTCAATCTTTTCTTGGTGAGATTTCTTATGTTTCTGTGCTGCAATGTTTTCTAATTTGCTGGTGGATTCTAGTATAGTTTGGTTGCTGTGCAAATTTAACTATGAAATTAGCAAATTGTTATGATCTTGATCTTTTAATACTCGTAGCAGCAAAATGTTGTGATCTTGATATTTTAACCCTCGCAGCTTCAGAATTTGGTTATGGAATTTCATGCAGTATTGCTCATCATACTTCATATAGTGATTGTAATCATAACTCATAACCTTGAAGGCTTAAATTTGATACTCCTTGAACAGTTGAACTAGAATTTGGTTATGGAAATATACTAGCAGAATTGAAGAAAGAAATGATATCATGATACAATACATACAGATAATTGAATACGAAAATCGCTAAACATTGGGACTCGTTGATTCTGCTTGCTCTGAGTCTTCCTTTTTCCACACAAACTTATCACATTGGTCCAAAAGTCTAGGGCATTCGACAATCTCCAAGTAACTAAGTTTCGGAAACAATTCTTGCAGCTTTTCCCAGTTCATTTCTAGTTCTTCCAAGAACATCAAGCGTACTGTTTGGACATTATCCCATTGACACTTGATGCCATTCTGACCAAGATCTGAGAGCCTTCCTCCTCTGATATAGAGCTTCTTTAGGTTACTGAGAAGCGTCGGTGCCAACCACTTTGGCATCTGAGAATGAGGGCAGTAATGGAGATCAAGTTTCTCCAAATGAGCACTTAGTGGAGACTCCGGAGCCAATATTGAAGGCCAATTCTTTATTCCTTTGAATCCTTTTGCTCTGGTTAGCTTCTTGGTAAGAGTTCGGAGCTTTTGGAGAGTTTGAGTGGCAGGCGCGACATATATTGGTGACCATGATATAGACAGTGATCGAAGCTTTTTGAACTTTGCTAAGGACTTCAGCTCTCTTTCTGCTGTATCAGAGTGATCTCTGTCTATGCGGATACTCAGCTTCCGTAGATTCTCCAACTTTGACAAATCATCTAGCTTACAGTCATTGCTTCTTGATCTTGTACTACTGACGAACCCTTTGAGCACTTGGAGATTAGAGAGCAAAGCAAGTCCTTCAGGCAAGCCGCTTATCAAGTAACACTCGTACATGTCCAAGTGTGTCAGGTTCTTGAGTGAGCCTATCCCATGGGGGAGTTTCTCCAAATCACAACATCCATTGAGGTTCAGGATTCTCAGATTGCGGGCTTTGCATATTGAAGCAGGAAGCTCTGTGATTCTAGAGATTCCTCGGAGGCTCAAGTACCGCAGCTCTCTCATATTCTTCAAACCTTTCAGGAATTCACAGTCCTCTACTTCAATGAGGGTTTCAGCTGCTTCCGCAGACTTTTGCCATTTCCCAAGCTGCAAAACTTTGACGCTTTTCATCTTTGAAAACCACTTTGGTCTAAAATAAAGATGAGGCTCATTAACATTGATCAGACTCTGAACCTTCTCCGGATTTGAATGGAATGGCAGTTCTCGGACATTGGATCCTTCTATGGTTCTCACCAGGTATGTCCTCTTAGAGCAAGAGGAATCTTCAGTCGGTTTGTCAATTCTGTCGAAATCAAAGAACCCTTCTTTCTTTGCAAGCTTAATCACAGCATGACGGATGTGAGGCTGCATCATGCAGCTGTCTGCACTTGGCCTGTCTCCTTTGCAGGAGGGCACGATAATGTCCTTCTCCAAAAACTCTTGGAAGCATTTGTTCCCTGCCTGCTCGGCAGTCTCTGCTGTGTCCAAATTGTCTATGAACCCCTCACCAACCCACCAATGGATCAAAACCTTCTTCTTTATGACAGCATTTTCAGGGAACATTGAGAAACAGAGCAAGCAGTCCTTCATTTTCTTTTCTAGACCGTCGTAGATTGCCTGAAACTTTGTTGATGCAACCGAATTATCGGTCTTCAAAGGCTGCGAGTCTTCACCGGGCACCGGAGTATCAAAGAGTTTTGAGATCTCTTTACTCAAACTGTCTAGATCGAAACAAACGTATTTCTTCAACTCGGAGACAATGCTGCGGGTCCTGTTAAGCTTGTCCAGATGATTGTCTCTGTTGGTGTTTTCCTGTGTCTCTGTTCTTTCTCTGGATGCATCATCCAAGCTCTGGTAAGCTAAATTTTCGATAGCGCGGCTGACACCATCTTGCCACTTCTGCAATATTCCGCAGGCCTTACTAATGGGAATCAGATCATTCATGATCTCCCGAAGTATCGTCTGTGTATCTTCCTTGTTGCTGTTTTTGTGGCCATTGGATATGTGTTCTTCAAAACCCGGCATCATAACTTCGTTGAAGATTTGGAATGGTGTGACCTGCAGGTCAGATTTCAAGTATGAAAGAAGATCCAGAGACACATAAGGTGTCTTGAATGAATTAGTAACAAGGGGTGGGTTGGACATTGTCGGTGATTAATCAACGAAGGGTTTGCAAGCGAAAGGTTCAGAATGGATCAAGAAAATGAAGAGGAAGAAGAGTTGTTGAGGACAAGACTCACAACAGCGATGTCTATAAAAAATGGAGCTATGCAAGGTGAGAGCTATGCCACAGGCCTCAGTTGGGTCAACATTGTCCTAATGTTTTGGTACACTTTGGCATGCTGCAGAGTCTGTGAAGACTTTATATGGTCAAGGTCTTTCCTAATGGATCTTCTCGACTTTTCTTTCTGCAATTTCCACGAGGTTCATTCTAGCTATTTACTATTATAGTCTTCAACATCTGTATGTCACTACCTATTTTCTTTGGTGAAAGTGACAGGGTCATTAAACATATTTAAGTCCATGATTACATTGCTTGAAAATATTAGTTGTTGAGAATGGTGAGTCCATGTTTGAGACAGAGAGACTAGGTTCACATCAAACAGAAGTCTGATATATTCATTCATTCACCCAAAAAGACAAAATCAGTTCTAGTTTGTATCATTTTAATCTCAAGTTCTCAACATGCAGGAATAGTATTACTCTGTAATAATCTCCAAGGTTTAATAAAAAATGTCGACTTTATTAAAAACTGAAAACTGCTCAAAATCTGATTAATTGACGGAAAAATTGAGTTGTGACAAAGCTAACAGGATAGGGACGATGAATTAAGATCAATAAACTTGAAAGAGGGAAACTATATATACCAGGCTGCCAAAACTGGTCTTCAATAGGATTGAGAACCTGCCCAACGAACATCACCGTTATAGTCACTTCTTCTCTGATAAGATAAAGGAATGGGGGTGATCTGCCACAAAATCTATCGGGGGAGGACGTGGAGGAGGTGCTCTAAGGCAGCACGATCTACTAATAGCCGCCGTTACAGCCGCAGCTTTTGTGCCTTTCTCATTAACTTCAATGACGGCTTTGTGGAATATTTCGGAAACATGTAGGGGCTCAGGTGAGTTCACCGTCTCTGTCAAACCTCCATGACAGAATCCTAAAGCCTCCAGAAGTTTCGAAGCCTCAACATCAAAGGAAATCTTAAACTTTGGGATTAAGAAAAGGCCTACTGGAACTCTCCTTTTCGGAACGTGGCTCTCTATAGGGTTCTCCTTTTGTCAAACTACTTCGGTACGTGGTAAAAGAATTACATACATTCTCGAAAGAAGGCTTGATAGAGAGAGATTTGTCTATCCAAACCCCATTGGCATATGACAATAGAGGCCCGCCAAGTTGGGATCCATCAGCAAAGACTAGCGGAATGACATTGAAGGCTAGTGTTGAGCTCCTGAATGGACTTGGACTTGAGGAAACTTAGCATGTCCTGTTCGTCCAAACCCTTGGCTCCAGTCGCTATCATGCTAAGAACGACATGGATGGACAATGGAGACTTCTTCTTCATTCAGAAGCAGTTGCTTTGTAATTTCTAGCGCAACGTTGGGTTGGTCCTGAATGGATTTTCTGAGAGACTTTGAAGCTTTGAATGAAGGTCGTGGTGGGGATGAGGATCGTGCCCGTTTAGAACCTCTGTGACGATCCATGAATTCTGCAAAAGTTGTATGAACAAACACAAATATAAAGCCCCTGAGATAAGTGAATTATGTCTACGTGAATAGAGCCTATCAAGAAATCTCTTTATATAGAGGATTAAAATTAGATTTTACGTAGAAACTGGAAAACCTATCGCTATACGGAATAGTTAACATATTGCTACATGAAACTTGATGTTCCTAATCCTGAATGGATACACCAAGGCACATATAGAGTGACTTTTGAACAAAGTACATAAACAAAAAAACAAATACAAGGCAGGAGAGATTTGTACTCGTGGCTCAAATTTCTTTCTATAATACATAGAAACTGATCAATGTTACTACAAATTGAGAAGGAACCAACTCATATAGCCCAACTACAACTAAAACAAATACCAACATAGAATCCTGATGAGTCTGATCCATGTACTAATGTACCATATTCAGTTTAGAAAAAGAAGAATTTCTTGGCAGAACTAGTAATACCTTTACGACTTCAAGAGCAAATAATAAAACTATTAACAAGGAAGAGAATTTGTTTCTCTGATAGTTGCCACCAACTTCTGTCTGATGCAGTCACAATATTGAAGCTTTCTTGTTCCCCGTCCCCTTCTTTATAAAGTTTTAGGGTTTAGGCCCAGATTAATAGAGCTTTACTGGAAAATACCAATTCAAAATGCACAAAGATAATCCGGCCCAAAAGTAATTATTTTGTATTTAAAAAAGAAGAAGACAAAATGGAAAATTTACTGTAAATTACTAAATGACTATTGACCAAAATATAAATCATCTAATGAGTAGTAAGTGAACCAATTTCAGGCTCAGGCATAAGCAATGAGCATGCTGGACCACTGAAATATTATTCTCGATTGCCCCATCTGGTGGGTATTCCTCTTTGAACTCTGCATATATTGGTAGAGGCTCAACTTCTTTTAAGTTAAACCATTTCTTCCTTGAGACCATCCAAGCTTCAAAGACATAGAGAGCGTGTGCGCTAAACATACTTATGATTCCTGCCAGAAATTGCTCCAATCATTCTGGGATCAAATGTTTGAAAAAAGACATAAATTCTAGCTACAACCTGGAATACAAACCAAACCACCTGCCTTTGCCACAAGGTCTTGTCTTCAATAGCAAAATATATGATGGTGCCTTGATCACTGAGGTGTGACAAAAGAAAGGGAGCCCAAATGACCAGAAGAGCACCATTAATGTCATCAGGGCCTTCAGTCTGTCCTTGATTGTCAGCAGGGTGCTTGTGATTGATTTAAGAGCAACTTGCCAGTCCAATGAGCGAGCAAGCTGAGAAAATAAACCATATTAATGTACTGTTGGATTTTCGCCTTCTGAGGGGTGCACATAGAAGTAAAAAGAAATGCAATGAGAGGCTTAAAAGTTAAAATGATAAAGCCTCGAAGATTCCACTTTTCCAACAATTTCTTGTAGTTGTTGAGATTCAAAGATGCATCCATATCTCCTGCTTATATCTCAAACCTCTGATGATTAAGTGATGATGTTTCAAGTCAGCAACTAAAGCTCTACAAGTTAGAAAATAGAAAGAACATTTTCACCAAACTAAATTAATCAGATACTACCACTGCCATTATGTGTCGATACCCTGAAGCAAAATGATATGTCTTAGATTTAACTATTTAAAGAGCTAAAACAATAAATCAAGGCATTCACAATGACTGCAGTTTAGTTTTGCTGAGTTCGAAAGGAAGACAATCAAATTCAAATTGGACCTTCTATTTGCAGCTTTTTAAGAACATGTTGTTAGATTCAAACAGCTCATTGTCAATCAAAACACTCAATAAGACCATGAACACATGAGGAAAACATTGAAATTTGGTAAGTGATAGCAGCAGAATTACCCCTCACACTAAAAACAAGAACTAACTGAAATTGAAATGGTGTTATTTTACTGGCTTATATTCAGCATACATGAGTTGAATACAGAGTCAGATTGATCAGCTAGCCTAATTAATTCAGGCAAAGTGTGAGATACGTTCATTAACTATATGCAACAATACTACTACAATAGGCAACTAAAGAAACAACACCAAAGAAGAATGTAGCTAATGAAGACTTGGGACAAAGAATCAAGAATGGGACAACTTGTGTTTTACCTTGTTCTTGTGGTGGTGGACAATTGGTCATAACCAATTACAATCAAGAAGGTAACTTTTTCTTGTTTGTAAGAGCAAGCGACCCTCTTGAAGCTTTTCCCAACTATGTGAGCTTTTTGGGTGATCCAACTCGATCTTTCTGGAACTGGAAAGTGCCTTGAGACTGTGACCATGGTCGAAGATTCCCAGAAAAGACCCTCTTCTGAGAGAGAGAGAGCCGTAGAACTTGTCCCGGTTCTATGATTTATGCCCAAACATAAATCACGACTTCGGGCCACTTTAAAATTCAGAAGATCCAGCCCAATAGTAAATAGTAGTATTTTGAGACTTGGTTCAGAGTAGTCATCATTTTCATTTTTTAACGTTGGTTGAATGTTCAATTCTACATGTTTTACTAGGACTAGGAGCCTAGGAGGACAAGCTTCGATCACTAGCTAATGGATCTGCAAGGATGATTTGCTTCAACGATTGAAATAAGTACCAGAATACTCAACCTCCGATTAACTTATTATACCAAAGTAATATTCATAGACTCATAGTTATGATCATTTTCAGGAGAAGTGCATCGGACAACACAGCCTGTAATTGATGGTGTTCTTCACTTCTTCCTAACAAGCCTAGGAGATAAATAAATCAATCTTCAATAGGATAGAGAACCTGCCCGACGAACATCACCGTCTTCGTCACTTCTTCTCTGATAAGATAAAGGAATGGGTGATCTGCCACAAAATCTATTTTGGGATCGAAGCTGACTTCATCACACGAATAAGACTCTTCAAACATCGTTATAGCAGCAGCTTCTGTGCCTTTCTCATTAACTTCAATGAAGGCTTTGTGGAATATTTTCGAAACATAAAGGGGCTCAGGTGAGTTCACCATCTCATCTGTCAAACCGCCAGGACAGAATCCCAAAGTCTCTAGAAGTTTGGAGGCTTCAAAACCACAGGAAAACTTAAACTTTGGGATTAGGAAAATTCCTACTGGAACACATTCGTTGGGAAGATGGCTATCAGTAAACTCAGAGTCGGAAGAAAAATGTACATGGAATACCTTCGGTCACGATCTTTACCTTGTTTGTATGAAAGCTTAAGACTTTGCCCAGTTTTTATATTTAACTCAAATTGTGGCTCATGTTATGTCACGTCATCAGTTTTAATAGCAGGTAAATGTTCACATGGTGGATACAAGAATTTTCGTTTGTTTAGCAATAACCACGGGAGCAATCCTGACGTTACTTTTTAATGTCACTACAGCGTGGCCATGCGCTATCGCCACTTAATTATGTGGGCATTGGGGTCAATCCCCACAAATGAGGAGCGTGGGTCTTGTCTTTATTTCTTTTTTTGCAGATCGATCAAAGATCTTATTTGAAGTGAAACTTAATTGGAAAAAAAAACATTGACCAGAAGTTTATTTCTTCATTGACTAGAAGTTTCAAAGAAGAAATCCATGGTAGACAGAGATCCCTACGATTTGAAGAGCAAATAATAAAACTATGAACAGAGAGACAAAAATTGCATGCTCACCGAATAATAAAATTGGAGAATTTTGTTCCTGATATCGCCTCTTTGTCTCTCTTTAGCTTTACAATTTCTCCATCCCGTCTTTTGATATATATGATTCATTCATTTCATTCTTCCCGTCTTTATATATATATATATATATATATATATAGTCTCTATCCAGAGTGAAGCTTCATTCTAAAATTACAGAGTGAAGTTCCAATTTTGGCACATTTTTCGGTCAAATGTTTTCACCATAAGCGATTCAATATATAGGTATGTTATTCAAGATCATCTCTACAAAATTTCATCTAATTCGGACATCGTTAAGGTATTAAAATTAGATTAAATCAATGAATGAATTAAAACGGATCAACGTGAACCGTTCGTATAAATCTCAATTTTGAAAGCTCAAACCATTGTCAAATTGGATGAAACTTTGTAGAGATGATCTTGAATACCATACCTAAATATTGAATCGCTTATGGTAAAAAAATTTGACCGAAAAGTGCGCCAAAATTGGAACTTCACTCTATAATTTCAAAGTGAAGCTTCACTCTAGATAGGGACTGTATATATATATATATATATATATATATATATATATATATATATATATATATTCCGGATTCAGCAGAATATAAATAAGAGAAAACAAAATACTAGTCACTCCTCAAATTATTACAAACTCGACAGTTTACTCCTTCAAGATTTAATTTCGACTGATCACTCCTTATACTTTCTAAATTCGAGCAATTTGGTCATTCCGTCATCTTTCCATCTAATTTGAATGTTAAGTTGTTTTTTGGGCAAACAGAAATTAGATGAACTTAATAACTAAATTGGATGGAAAGATTATGAAATGATCATATTGCTCGAATTTAAAAAATATAAAGAGTGATTAGTTGAAAATTGAAAACTTGAAGGAGTAAAGTGTTGAGTTTGTAAAACTGTAATGAGTGACTAATATTTTATCCATAAGAGAAATAGTCTCATCAAATTTATGAAGAATATAACCCGATAGTAAAACTGTGTTACGTATACACGTAAAATCTATATTTACACACCATTTGACATGTTTTATACTTTAAATTAGGTGTGCGATGGAAAAAAAATGGTGTGTCATCTTGATGGAAAAGATACATCAAAAAAATTCTTTACTACTTAGGTGGGTGCTATCAACACACAATTTTCCCTAATGGTCAAGGCTTAAGCTAGTGCAATACAATTTTAGGTGACTGAGAAATTGGCTCCTAAACAGTTTTATCATGCACATCCATGAAGAAAGTCAAGAAACTGCAAGAAGGTCCCAAATGTGTCTTTTTCACATTTCAATTAAAAAACCCAGTGCAATACAACTATCTCCATCAGTGACGGATCTTCGTTGAACACTCCCTGGGCTATATCCCATATGACTTTTTGAGTTTTGTCTAATTAATCCACTTGATTTAGGGTAAATTTTATAATTACAGACCGGTAATGTTTTTGAATTTGTTACATGCCCTTCATTAAATAGGCTTAATTATCTTTAAAACCTCACATATTCACAATCCAAGAGGATTTAGCCTAATCAAATTGCCATAGTCAATGATATATATAATTAATCATATATATCTTGAGCATCTTAATTCTTCCAACAAAGAAAGTTTTGGAAAGTTCCTTTAATCAAGCCATTTTAACTCAATTCATGGTGTTTACCCCAATCCAAAACCATCAAAACTATCATATTTCACAATTAAGCAAACTATATACTTTTTAGTTTGTGATCCCATAAATGATACCAAACGTATCTCATTGAAATGTTTTTAATGAAAATTTAACCCAGTCTATTTTAAAATCCTGACTCCGTCCTGAACTCCAGTATAATATGCTGTATGGTAAGTTGGTGACTTCCCGGTTCCCACAATGAACTTTTAGTTTTGCTCTTGCGTGCCCATCAATCATCTGGAAATGCTCCCCGGCCCTATTTCAAAATGAGCCATCACTAAACAAACAAAAGTGACAAGCTTCCCACCTTCGCTTAGCAGTTGGACATGATCATTTGCTCTGCAGTGATCTGCTGCATCTGCTAGAACTCCTCCCACACTTCACACATGAGATCCTATTTCTTTGTGTCCATACTTATTAATTAGTTGTTTCGCTATAATACATGCATTTGACAAAACGGATTTACTTCGATCCGCTTTGAAATACAACATCATGAAGAAGGCTCAATATATGATAATTCCATTTGCTTCGACAATTGATATGGAGGATTAATAGTTGCATTGTTCAAAGTTTAAAACTGATCGAACTTGGATTAATAAAGACAATTATTTGATAAAAAAATGTTCATAGTTATGAAAAATCATATCAATTATGAACTAAGCAAAACAAAACTTCAAACCGGGGGAACTACACTAGACTTACAGGACAGAATCCTAAAGTCTTGAGAAGTTTGGAAGCCTCAAAACCGTAGGAAATCTTAAACTTTGGGATTAAGAAACGAACTACTGGACTCTTTCGTAGGGAAGATGGCTATCAATAAACTCAAAGTTGGAGCAAAACTTGTCGACCAAAGCTCGCAGCCCGTTTCTTGCATTTAGAAGAAAAATGTACATTGAGAACATTCGCTCATGATCTTTACCTTGCTTGTACGGAAGCTTCAAGACTTTGAAGCTTTGGAAAACACTTGTATACTGTGCAGACCACTTTGTCATGAAGGGTACCTTAATTGAGCCTGCATCGTGGAGAAGGTGAAAGTTATACATTCTTGTCTCTGATACCTTAAACTCGTTAAAGCATTTGCAAATATGAGCCTCGTTCTGCCAGAATTTGAGACCGAGGGAAGAAAGCTTTTGATGAGACCATTGGTTTCCTTTTCTCCCCAGGAATTCACTTTACGTCGCACTCCCTCTGGCTCGGTCTTGAAATCAACTTGTTTCAACGCCGCCTTGTAATCAGCGTCCATTATCTATCTTAAGAAAGACAATATCTTAGATCAGGTTTCACCATCTAGCATTTGGTGTAATGACTTTTATCACAAGATAAATGTTAAATGAAAACTTGTTTTGGTGGTTAAATACTAAGAAAGAAGGCTTGATGGAGAGAGATTCGTCTATCCAGACCTCACTGGCTAATGACAAGAGAGGCCCGCCGAGTTGGGATCCACCGGCAATGACTAGCGGGGCGACTATGCAGGCGAGAGTGTTGAGCTCCTGAATGAACTTGGACATCAGAAAATTGAGCTTCTCTTGGTTGGAACCCTCGGCTCCAGCGGCTATCATGCTAAGAACCACATGAATGGACAGCGGCGAGAACACCAAGTTCTTGTCCTTGCCTTCTTCATTCAGAAACATCTGCTTTGTGATCTCAAGTGAGACGTCCGTTTGATCCTGAATTGACTTTCTGAGAGACTCTGATGCTTCGAATGAAGGTCGTCCTACATATTGCTTTTCTGGCAGAAACGTATTCCAAGTTTCCAACTGCTACTCTTCTTCAGTTTTCTACGAAAACTACCAAGTAAAGAACAATATACAATTATTTCTCATCTCACCAAGTCACAACATCATCATCTATTGAAAAAAACAATTATACTTTACGATTTCGAGAGCATGCAGCTGTTGTAACCCTAAAATCTGCTTCGCTTACCTCCTACATTCTGGTCTGGCAGGAACGTATTCCAACTGCCACTCCTCTTCATCTTTCTACCAAGTAAAGAAACAATATATAATCCTCATCAATTCAAGTCACAACAACGTACAGCATCTAATAGAACAAACAATAATACTCAGCGATTTTGAGAGCAAATAATAGAACGAGAGCATGCTCACCAAATAGAGTAGTAGAACTCGAGGATCTGTTCTCTGATAGCCTCCAGTTTTTGCATCTGAAAAAATCAGAATATGACATTGATAATTTGGGTTGAATGTTCAGGCTCAAATCAGAAAAAAGACTAAGAAGTTCCCGAATTTAGGGCCACTACCCAGAGAATCCGGTCCATCAGTAACAGTAACCAGCATTATAGACTTATAGCTGTTTTCCGAATAAGGAACCACTTGTCCTTCTTTTTTGGATAATAAAGAACCACGTAATGCTATGTTAATTTCTGCTAACCACACCCCATCAGTTAAGCTGCATAAATTTTATGCACGGGCATAAGCAGAATGATGTGTAAACTACAAGAAGATCACAGTAATGTTTTTACTGAGAATCAAACTGCATCTAAAAATTCAGTACATTACAATTATCTCCAAGCAAAAAACAAACAGAAAAGGTGCATACCATGCTTTACCATGACTAATTTCTACATCATTTATTCAATGTAACTAACTGTATATAGTTACTTTCCCACAATGAGTTTTGCTCTTGCATGCCCCTCATTGATCTGGAACTGCTCCCCTATGCCAAAATGAGCCATCACTAACCAAACAAATGTGACAAGTTCTCCACCTTTGCTCATCAATTGAACATGGTCATTTGCTCTGCAGTGACCTGCTGCATATGCTAGTAATTCCACCCACACTTCACACATGAGATCCCATTTATTTGTCTTCATATTTTTCAGTTGTTTAGCTAGAATACATGCATCAAACAGCACTGATTTACTCCGATCCCCTTTGACATCAACCGGCTGAACATCTGTATTTACCTCAAGAAGTCTATTACATGCGTCTATTTGAGCCACTTCTGGTCCTAGTTCCCTTCTGCTGAAGAACTTTATGGCTTCTGCACACGTATCACGGAATCTTATTTGTCCAA
Source organism: Argentina anserina (assembly GCF_933775445.1). NCBI lineage: Eukaryota > Viridiplantae > Streptophyta > Magnoliopsida > Rosales > Rosaceae > Argentina > Argentina anserina. Next base: position 1,634,994 of record NC_065874.1, on the reverse strand, counting down.
TTCCTGCTACAGAAGACATCATAGTAGGCTGCATAACTAGGAGGTATACCATGTAATCAGACAAGGTCTTACAATGTTCCATTTTAGTGAGAACAGCCTCGTATTCTTTATCCTTACTGTCATTATTATAACAGAACTCAGTAGCAATGTGCCACAGTAGAATGCTCTGATCATATTCAACATCGACAACACAAGAGAGCAAGTTACCAAAATCTTTGATATTGTTCCACTCACTATCCTGTAAAATCCAGTCACCTCTGGCTGAACTTATTCTCCTGGCAGTTTCAGGATCATCTGCAAGCAAGGACTTATTTTTCAACTGAGCAAAAATGAATTCCCATAGCCCTTTTTCGAGTGGCTTGCTGGTCCTATATTTGATCTTATCTCGAAGATCCTTAAGACCCAGCAAGTATATGATATTGATGTAGGCCTTGAAAATGTAATCAAAAATATTAGGACTCAGACTTGGACATTCCTTGAGGGAATAATGTATCAAGTTAAATATGGAGACAGATTCATACCACCTTCGAAATAGAAGTTGTCTGCACCTCTCCAAAAATGGATTTGCATTTTCTTCAACGAACCACCTTGATTGCTTGAGCGTGACGTACCTTTTGAGAATATTGGCTAGACAAGATTTTTGGCAAGATTTCTTCACAGCAGCAACAGTCCAGTCAGAGAATATAAGCATGATAACAGCTATTGCATCCAAGGCCAAGGCCCCGAAAAGCAAAGTATAAGTGATTCCAACATCAAAACCATGAAAATCATGTTTCTCTATTTTTTGGAAGCAAACAAGAGCTGTGCAAACTGCACTGAAGGATATAGCTCGGCATATGTATCCCCACTTAGAATGCACAACAACCACCTTGGTGAATAGAGCTTCATACATGAAATTGAGCTCAATTGCAACTAACTTGAAAGCTTCCTCTGCTGTTCTCTCATGGAAAAATACACGACTCTCAAAACGCTCATGAAAGCTGAAAATGAGATCCACAATAAGACCCTTGAAGATGTTAAAGAAGTGAAAGGCATGGCGAACCAGTGGCACATTATCTTTCATATCCCCATCATCCACCACATAAGTAGTAGTCCTGGATTCTTTGCTCCTCTCTGCAGTCAACTCTATATGAGTTGGAAGTTTGGCATCTTTTTTGGAAGAGTATTCCTCCATTAGCTTTGCATAGTTGGGTCCAGGGTCAGGTTTCTTAAGCATGGACTCCTTGAAGTTATCCAAGCTTGCTTTATACAGGGCACGCGTGCGCTCAGCATACTTGATGATTCCAGCTAGAAATAGGAGAACTGTAGGCAGCCACAGCTTGTTTTTGGGAAAAGATTGAATGAAGACATAAACTGCAGCTATAACCTGGAACACAAGCCCAAACAAGTGCCTAAGCCACAGTGTGTTATCCTCAAGAGCAAATGCTGTTATGGTGTCTGGACCACCAAGGTGTAGCAGAAGAAAGGGAGCCCAAAATGCCAGAAGATCGCTGTTAAAATCACCGTTGTTGGTGGGGCTTCGAACAAAAGGATCATCACCCTGGCTGTTTGCAATTAGGCCAATTGCAAAGTTAGCTGCCCAGTCAGCAAGCAAGTAAGATGACCAGATAACAAAGGTTACAAATAGGTTGGGAGATCGCTTTCGGAAAGGTGCACCAAGAATTAGAACAGTTTGCAATGAGAGGCTGAGGAGTACAAATCCCCGGAGATTCCACTTTTCCCATATCCTCTTGACACTGGTAGGAATGGGAGAAACCATTGATCCTCTCCTTCTTTAGTTCTCTTTTCTTTCACACACTGAAGAATATAGAAGTTTCTGTTAATTCATTGAGCAAGATGGGATGGGATCTTCTCAAATGCAAAATACTATACTTCATTATATAATATCTAGTTCTTTCCTAAGGGGGTGATGATCTGTAGCAGGATATCTATACTGGTGATTCTTTAAATTAACTGCAAGAAATGCTGTTTGCAGCTTTTCAACTGAAGGAACTCATCAAAAACCAGATTCAATTTCATTCTATAGTATAGGTTTATACTGAAAAGGATAAAAGCCTGGTAATAGTATGTTAAAGATTATACAGCAGCAAAAAAAACTGATTGGATCTCTCCAAAGATTCCAAATTCATTGTACTACACTCGGACTCGAAAGGTACTGCTTCTAAATGGAAAGTTTGCACGAGGACAATTGAAATTTCCGAAATATATAGCAATACCCAATACTAAAACAAGATCAATTTGTAGAGAAATGGCAAGGAATATGCAAATGATGACATGGCTAGCTGGGCATAATGTACAATGTGTTCAACAGGTGAATAGTTCAGATTACAGACAACCAAAGAAAAAGCCAGTACAGACTAACAGTTGATAAATTAAAGAAAAGAACAGAGCAGGTAATGAAGAAGCAGAACCGATGGGTTGAGCTGACTCGGAAGTCGAATGATGAACCGATTAGGGTGCCCAGAAGACCAAGAGAGCCTGCTTCGTTTCCTGCTGGCTCAGTTGAAATGATACTTCTCAGTGTTATCAGTCTACTTGGAGTCAACTGTGAAGTCTACTTCATACATGAAACCAGTTTCACTGAAGTTTAAATAATGCCAGGGCTCTCCTGATATCTTGGTCTCCCATCTGAGCTGTCAAAGTACCCAAACTCATGCAAAGTTAAAAGGAAAATACAAAATTCCAAATTGGATGAATTGAAGATCACAGTCAGCTAAAGCAAACAAAACTATACATGACTAATCTGCAGCGTTAATGTACAATTAGCTATGTCTTTGGTTTTATTAAAATGATAATACAAAGTATATTGTAGCTACTACAGAACTTTCACTACATATAACCAAAACCATGATTCACGTGCATTTGCTACTTAACTTGGCATTTGCTATGAAATGCAGGTGATGATTGATATGATTCCACCACAAGAATGGCATAACTTTTGCTTTCTCTTATTACACTTTTCTCAGCTTATGGTTTACAATTGGTATAACTAATTTAGGAAATGTACCAATCAAGAAGGTAACTTTGCCTTTTGTAAGTGCAAGCAATCCCCTGGGGGCTGGGGCTTTTCTCAATTATTTGAGCTTTTTCTCAGTGATCCAATTTGGAACTGGAAGTGCCTTTACATGTGACCATGGTCTAAGGTTCCCAGATTAGTTACCAAGCTTGCAGAATAACTCATAAATATCTGAGATACTTCACCCTCTCTGAGAAATCAGTGTTCTTTGCTTCACCGTCATGCTAAACTACCAGAATACCAAAAGCTCTCTTCTTTATTGCCTTCGTAAATAAAAGGTTATAGATTGATTTCAGAAGATTACAAAATTGCCAAAGGGAAGATATGGCATTATACAAAAACTTTTCATATAAGATAAATTCTTCTTCTAAGGCTTGAAATAAGTCAAACTGTAGCAAGCTATCAAGAAGCTTTCATAGCTCAGTTGGTTAGAGCACCCGTTTAGTAAGCGGGAGGTCCTGAGTTCAACTCTCAGTGAAAGCAAAATTTTAATTTTTTCATGAATTTGTTTTTCTGCAATGTAATGAGGGAACATACTATATCTAAGAAAACCAACACCATTCTACTATTTCAATTTTGTTTATGCAATGTAATCATGCACATATCTAATGTGCTTAAGTGCTTAACACTACTCAAGCAAACAAATATACTACTACTACTTAAGATTGAATAACTTAAAGTTCAAAGATCACATCAGAATGGCAAAGAGGGTGTCATAACATTCTATTTGCTTCATCAGATTGTACAGATAAATTGATCCAATAATCACTCATGGGAACATGAGCATCATCACTATAGGAACCACATGGAAATATTGGTTCTTGCTGCAGCCACACTTGATTAGCAGCACTTGACAATGTAAATCCAACAGAATCTGTAAACATAGCCTCGGAATCTTCCACCACTGTTGATGTCACTTGAGAATGAATCCATAAGCTTTGAAGTTCACCAAATGATTCACAAATACTTTGTTGTTCTGTAATTTGGGGTTTGTGATCAATTACATCAGCAATACCAGAACTTAATGGAGATGAGTCTTCTCTTGAAGTTTCCACCAGTGATGCCTTTGGAGCTTCCTCTTCAAGAAGAAAGGTTTCAGTTTGAGATGAAGTATTCTCGGTGATTTTGGCCTTGTCATTGTTGAGACGCTTTTTCAAGTGGGTGTGCCAGTAATTTTTTATTTCATTGTCTGTTCTTCCAGGAAGTTTTGCTGCAATTGCAGACCATCTTGAACACACAAACAAGAAAGTAGTAGCAATATTCTTATCAATGCTTGTGTAGTAAATAACTAAATATAAACAACGTAACTCCAATTCTTGGGATGGTCTCGGTGGTTACTTGGTATTACCATACATGATAAGTTATTTGACTCATAAGGTTACAATACTGATTCCCACCAAATAGTTTTGCATATAACAAGTTGGATTTCTAGTAATTACCTATTTCCCATGTTCTGTTGCAACTTGATTATGGTCTGCTCTTCTTCCATGGTGAAGCTTCCACGCTTAATATCCGGTCTCAAGTAATTCACCCAACGAAGTCTACAGCTTTTCCCAGACCTTGCCAGACCTAAAATGATTGAGGCGGAGGAAAGAGAAGGTCACTTGAGTTCCAAGCAAGCATATAATTCCTCAGTGACAGCAAAATGTCAATGCCAGAAACAAGGACATAGTAACCAAAAAATGAAGATGTGAAGTTTTCTTACCAGCAGGTTTAGGCATCTGACTCCAATTCCAAATACCATATCTTTGAATGTAACTTATCAACTTGTGATCCTCATCAGGACTCCATGGCCCTTTCTTCAAAGGTCTCTTCTCATCACACTGCTGAGTACTACTCCTCACCATTTTCCCACAGAACCTGTCTCAGAATTTCAAATGCTCATTGTTATGATACCATAATTGGATAAACAAACACAAACCTGTTTTTTAGTACTTGGCGAGTCTAAATTCTCCGATAATTGGGAGATTTTCAAAGACTAAGCAATCATATTCAAAAAAAGGGTCCCTTCCAAATATTTTCTTTAAAGAAACAAACTTGTAAGCTGAAAATTTTATTTGGTTCTAATAGCAACAATGCAAAGTCAATCAAGGTAGCCATCACAAAATTGAGTCGTACATTGAAGAAGACAGAGACATAATTAACGAAGACTCTGATAGGCTGATAGGAGTATAAATTTGAAGGGGATGCAAGGGTGGGTTAAGCTATTAAGTAATACCATTATGATTATTAAAGTCAGAATTACATGAGGAAGAACATGTAGGGCGATGAACATGAGGAAAATATGTTGGATTTTTCCCCATTTTATGCCTTGCGTTTTGTTTTTCAATGCAAAAGTGGTCATTTTCTGGGTGCTGAACAGCGGTCAAAGTTGTTTAGCTTAATGAACTTAATAGCTTTGGTCAGCAAGAGCGTCCATGTAATTTGATATATCGATCAGTTCATTCACATTTTGATACAAATTAGTATTTATCTTGTTCTTTTGTTAATACCTTACAAGAATTCATATTAGAGTGATACATAATCATCTATGCACAAATTAATCTTAATATGTTTTATTTTTGGGCAGTGATGAAAGGGTTGTAAGATGTATATATCGGTTATGGTAGAGGCCTTTTCTGGTAGAACTCTTTTATTTCCGAATGCTTTCAGTTTTGATGCATTAGGTGTTAGGTGTAATGGAGGTTTTTCACTCGTAGAACTCTTAAAATAAGTACACATCAACTTTTAATAAAAGGTTTCTTGCTGGTATGAAATTAACCTCTTCCAGACAGACATAGAATCGAAAGATAGCATTAACAGACAAACCTCCCTTCTCAATATATGAACAGAAGTACAGAACAACCCTTGTATCCCCAGAAAATGACTTCGTGCAACACATTTCCTTTTGGTTATACTAGACAAGACTACATAAATACTAGTTCCATGTACAATGACAAACTAAACATCAATTTAGAAATTCAGACTCAAAATTCTAAAACACGAGGGATCTGTGATCACTACTTGCACATATGAAATCTAAATTCACACTCAACAATTCAACATGCATTATACTAGTATATAAAACCGCCTGCACGGCTAGTTTTAAACTGCTTGCATTATACTTTAAGCTGGAGATGAAGAGGAAGATGTTGCTACAAAGTATTATACACATGTTGAGATACTATTATGATCTTGATATGAATATAAAATGTAAATATGCACTGAACAGCTTTCTTAAAAGTCAGCCCAGTTCCTACATTTTCCTGCATTATATACCCGTCCATAGTACACATTTTCACTCTTGTAAACAGATAAACAAAATGCCATCAAAGCCAAACACATAAGCAGAAAGCACAAGATAAGAAATTTTTAACATCTCATTGATTTCATTGACAAAGGATACAGTACCGTGTTGACCATAACATGTTCTACAACAACACAAACCTAGAGAACGGGGGTCTAACAAAAACACCCCACACGTGTATGTACAAATACATAGATATCCTCATCACATAACTTAGAACAGATCACCTTCCATTTCTGAAAACTCAGCAAGAACCAGGTTGGGGAGCAAACTCACGCTATAGTTCCCAATCACAACTACAGCAAATCCTGAATGTAAACTGTTTGGACTCCGTGGTTGATTATTCCCCTTTCTGGGGAGGAAACCAAATGGGTATATTCAACTTTGAAAGATAGCTGTAGTCAATTTCTCAATGGAGGGTACATGCACAGCATGTTTAACTCATGAATATGCACTAGAAGCTGTACTTTTTTGGGCATTGTTGTAGAGGTCGGTGGACTTGATTGACACAAGAGGAGGGGGTTGGAGCTCAAAGAAAGATTTTCCTCCTTCTCCAAGGCTACCTATATATATTGTATCCCCCCTACCATGCCAGGTGCCATCTTGGACATTGTTCATCTCTAATGTTCTGGCTTCCTGCTCACAAAAAGAATGATACTATCTATGAGTTTCCAAGAGTAAGAAGTTCATTAAACTTAAAGCCAGCATCAACTTTTAACATTTGGAACCTATCCAGAATATACTTGGAGAAGAGATAACGACCTGAGATAACGTGCAGCATGGGCAGACAAGGTGATAGATGCAATCATCCAAGGAGCTATCATTGCCCTGAAAAGAATTGGGATCTTTGTAAATTTTGGTGTGACCATGAAAGACAACAAGCAGAAGATTACCAAAATTCAAACATCTCCAATGCTCCTTTACAGAGTACCAAAAAGACAACAGGTATTTTATATACCAGAAAACAACATAATTGGGCTGTTTGAATAGAAATGGATCTATTCATGGATTCATGATATACTTGCCAAGTAGATCATGATCAACCACAGCCTTATATCAAAGAGCATATCTACCAATACTTCTGTATGTTGAGTACAGCTAAGGGGCGAGAACATGGATAAACTGATTCGGTTAACACCAAACATGATCGCAAGGAAGCAATGGACATGACATCAAAGAGAGAGTGTTTACCCTTATGTTGAATTTGTTTCTTATCTGTGTACGGAAGTACCCCAGGTACGTTCCTAGTGTAACGGTGAAAGCAACCACCAGATATACAAAGCAGCGCTTCTTGGTGATAACAAACGCAATGCAGTTGAGAAGGATGCTAGCAACAAGAATTAATTGAAGAGATCCCTGCAAAAACAACATACCAACACTCAACCCTCTTTGGTCGAAAAACTCATCTCACTCTCCTCAACTCCAAAACTTCGACTCAAACATCAATCAACCACTGCACAAAAGCATGCAACCAAAAGAAACAAACCTGTAGAAAGCAAGGACCGAAACCAGCTCGCTTCATGTTCTTCCCAAACGTATAGCAAGGACAGCTGCAGCAGCATCAATCACACTGTTAGTAAAACACCATACTCAAAGAAAAACACAACCCCGATTCAACAAAAGAGTCCAACGCTTAGTCAAGTGAGTCAATGAGCCTTCCTATTCAATCCATTCCATACACACACAAAAGTATTGACCTTTTGTTCAGTTTCATTTGACCTATTCCATATACCATCAACCCATAACAGAAACACTTCCAATACCAAAATCAAACATAACAAAATTTCAACTTTGCAACCAAAATCAAAACTTTCACCGGAAAAAGCAAACTTCCGGCGAAAAGAAACCAGAGAGAGAGAGAGAGAGTGTGTGTAGTGTGTGTACAAACCAAGCCGACTCAAGCGCGACGCGGCGATCTTCGAAGCAATCGAGGACTTCACCCTCCCACATCCTGAACACGCCGCCCAAATCCGCAGCCTCGTCATCTTCATCTCCGCCGGCAAAGCTCTGAAACTTGGCGGCGGACTTGCCTTGAGTCTGTAACGCGACGGTGGAGCAGAGCATGTCGAAATCCAACACCGCCATTCCTCCGCCGGGGACCAGCCTCTCCGTCTCCTCCTCCTCCGCCGCCGCCGCCTCAGCCGCCACAACTCTCTCTTGCTTCTCCAAATCCCCCATTTGAAAATCCCAAAAAAAAAAAACGGAAATCGAATTTTAGGGTTTCGTTTGCTCTGTCGTCCTTCTCTCAATGAAAGCGTTTGGATTTTTCTCTCGGAAATGAGAAAATTTAAGGACGAAGCTTTTTTGGGGTTTCTGAAAATATTTAAACTCTTTTTTGGTGGCGGATGAATGATTGTCTGTTAGGAACCGGGTCGGGTCGGGTTGGATTGGCACATGGTAAATGTATTACGTATCTGGTTGATCAACCAAATTAAGGGTCTTCCTCTACTCTTAATTATGCTTTTCAAGTTGGTTTTACTTGTTTGTTTTTTTTTTCTGTTAGGTTTCCAACCATCTTGGTATGAGACTCTATGAAATTATGAGTAGCTAGGCAAACAAACAACCTGATATTGTATTAGTACAATGTTCAATGATGACGAGGAGACTGTAAACTCGAACGTTGTCCTAACAAATGGTATTGTTGAAGGAGAAAATCACGAGTCAGTTAAAGTGAAAAGATGACGAGGACATTTCTGTAACAAATGTTACTGTTACAAGAAAATTGATCTTTTGTTTGATAATTCGCTTATAATAGTTAAAGAGATGTGATGAGTGTGGTAAATTGTGGAATGAGAACACTTGATTTTTATCCGATTTTTGCCTTCACATTCTATAAAATGACGATGATGCGTTCAACCACTAGCATATAAGATAGAATGAAGCATTTCTTTTTGTGACGCATTGACCTGATAATATGGCATCTCAATTATGGACGGTGCACCCTAATCCCATCATTTCAACCATCCAAACGATCATTCTCTTTCTGTAAGAAACAAAATTTGTACTGATAATACTATATAATAACTAGTGACGATCTTAAACTAATGACAAGAACAGATACTTTATGATCCACAAAACAGACAGTGGCCGAATAAATTTCGGTCGACGTTTGTATTTTAATATTAGGAATCGATCTTAGTTTGGATTAAGGAGATAAAGAATGAGTCTACTGATGATGACAGGCAAAGAATAAGGCATCATCATATAACGCAAGTTAGCCGCAGCCCCCCCCAGCGTAGCTTGAGCTGTAATCTACATCATTATTAGACTAATCAAAACTGTAATGCATAATGGCCCATAAGGCAGAAACAGAGCCCTGTGGTTGTTCTATCATATTATTCTATGAGAGGACCATAATGCTGCTGTCTCATGGCTGTTGTGGATTTCAGCATATGGATAAGCACACAATAAAGGGTTCTATTAATAGACCTCTATATATCCAATCTCTCTCAAAGCCTCAACCACCCCCACATGCCGAAAGGTTTCCGAGAGATAAGGAGATACAAAAATGGAAGATCAAAAGCTCATCTTGAAATGCAGCAATAGTGAAAATGTCAAAAGAACCAACAAGTGTTGTAGGCATTGCACAAATCAAGTTACATATAATTATATCCTAATGTTCTTGTTCGTAAAAAGCCACAATAAAAGCAAAATGAAGGTCGAGATACAGTCGCCATGGAGACACGGACCTGTAGAAATTGTGAAGTCAGGTTTTTGCTGCGGGTCTCACTAACCCAAGACCTGAACCGCTGCCCAAATGCTTGAAATCTTTGGCTTCAAGATCATCGTCATGGCCAGCAAAGCCGGTCCCTCCTTTTTTCAGGTTCACCAAGTTCTTTTCTTTACACCCTCTATTGCAAACGAGGCAAACTTTATCTACTGGTATGAACTTATCAGCACACTTCTTACAGAAGACGTGACCACATGAGCTAAGAGCCACAAGGGACAGCGTGTTTGTTAATGTAACCTTGCAGCTTGGACATATATATGTCTTGTCGAGAGGCGTAGATTTCTTCTCATCGTTAATGTCTTCAGTGAAATGGATAGGGAAAAGAGACTTCAGCTTTAGCTTCTCACTTCCTTCCGGACAGGTCGTGCATTCAGGTGGAGCAGCCACTTTAACAGGAGCTTCTGGTGTAGCAGAAGGCAGCCAAAATGCCTTCATTGTCCGAAGAGCCTCTTCTTCATAAGAAGTGACCTTCACACTATTTGCCCCATGAAAACCATTTTTATCCCGGTCCTGGTTTCGATCATTGTAGTGTGGTAATGCACCATGGTTTTGTTGATCAAAAGCCTCTAGTTCTCTGGCTTTCTGTTGCCTTAATTTCTCTTCCTCATCTTCCTTCTCTTGCTTCTGCTGACTATTATGTGCGACTTGCTTTCTGCAAAGTGAAAGAATCAACCTCTTGAGATCGAGCACACGATATCCTCACGCTAATATAAGAAAACAGAACTAAAGGCACCAAGATTGGTATTGTAGTAAGCCTTAAGAAACCAAAATATAATCAAGATCCACCAGACTACAAAACTAGAAACCACAAATATCAATTTTTCTTGATGTACATCAATAAACCTAGATTACAAGTACGGGGAATACCTCTCGACATTTGCAGAAGGTGTTTTTTTACTCTTATGGGGTAAATTAAAATCTGAATTTGACACTTAGCCAAGAGGAAAGCACTACTAACAGTCCAGAAAGCACACAAAGTTGCAAAATAACTAACATCCTGCACAGTAAAGATGTGACCTGACATACTAGCACCTACCGAAATCTACCAAAAGCAAGTCATTCGATCTCAAGAACTCCCAGAAAGAACACCTAAATACCAATGACCCCATGAAATTGAACCTAATCTAGTAACCATATTCACCGTTAGAGGAGAATCTGATTGCTCACCTGGAACAAATTGGTTTGAATAACATCTACTAGGGATCATCTATATTCCACAACCACTTTACTAGCTGTAGTGTAACCACATATGCAAAGACAGGCTTTCGTTATACAAAAATCCACACTAAAGGAAAAACTAGAAGTCTGGAACCTGCATTCTGTTCCCATTATTTTTTCCCTTTTTCTATTACAGTTAAACATAATCTTCTAAAGCCTAAACCTCAAAATCTCAAACTACTCATAAACTTTTACTCAAACCTGGACGATTTACACTGCACTTAAAACCCTAAAAATCCTCAACCAACTTTACCAGGGAAGATCTCAATACACCATAACATTAGTAGGTTCATAAACTTGCATTCTAGAATCTGTAGTTAAAAGCACTATGCAGCCATTGCTCACTCGGATTCTAGTCAACTGTACCAAAAATCTCAATCTCAATCTCAATTAGTCAATTCCACTAAACTTAAACCAAAGCTGGAAACTTTAGGCTCCAAATTGAGTAAATCCCATCACCCAAAACCCTAAAATCATACCTTTCCAAAAAAATAACGAACCTTACATCACACCATAACAATTAAACACAACCCAGAAAAAACCCAACACACCAAACTCAAGTTCACATAGAATCAAACAACAAACAGGGTCAAACAGCTCTCGAAAATCGACGGTAACCTGTGGATGTCTTTCTTCTGAGAAAGCAAGCATTCGAGAATGCATTCCTTACAAAAGACGTGGCCTTTCTGGCAGCTCATGGGTTCAATGAAGGGCTTCAAGCAGAGGCAACAAGCATCGAAGGGTTTGATGGAGTCTCTGCCGAGTCTCTCCCTCTGGGTCCCATAGCCGAGCTTGCGCTTCTCGTCGTATGTGAAGAAGGCGAGATCGTTGTTGTTCTTCGAGTGTCTCTGAGGCATATTGGTGTGTGTGAGAGGGAAGAAGGAGATGAATGATGGAAGTCCTCAAATTTGAGATGCAAGATCAGCTGCTTCTGCAACCCGAAAATATATATCGGGCCACGACCGGGTTCGATTTGGATTCGAAACACAGAAAAAACGACCTGTCGGGTTGTTTGATTTGGATTTTGGAGGAGAGAGGTTGTAATGGTATTGAAAAAATAATAACAATGAATTTAGAATTTATTAGATTTGAGCTACATTTCTTAAATACAACGCTGCCGAAATAAACAACCGAGTTGATGAAACAGATTCGTAACCTAAAAACAGATTCATAAGTTGAATTTATGAAGAAATATGACATTGTTACTATAATACCATACCACCCGTAACAATATTATACAACTAATATTGCAATTGACAATCAAACTGATTTCTTTCTTAAGTTGATAGTTTTCATTTACACTTTATTTTTCCAACATTATATTTAATTTTCTCTCATATCTCATATTTCTTTTTATATAATCATACCCCATGTTTTTAGGTTTTTACAATATCTGCTGAAACTTCAAATTTTAGTTCTTAGACAAATAGTAAATATAAAGTTCATCCATCATGAAATTAATAGAGTACTTTCATGCCAATAATCTTGGCCATAAAATTAACATGCATGATTCATAACTTCACACTAATTTTGTGTAGTTTGTCTAATGAACGCAAGTAGAACATAAGTATTCAGAGTCTCATAGTATAATTTATTCATGGAAAAAACTTGCGTCCAAATTAGTATGTATATTTGCGTCCGAACTCTTATTTATTTACACACTTTAGAAATATAAATACATGATTTTAATCGTTTAAAAGTTTAGTTTATTATTAAAGATCATGTTTGCAAAAAATTGATGTAAACAAAAATCATCTTCATACTCGATTGCATCAAACAAATTGACGGTTGATCATGAGACTACTAACTTTCACCATAACCGTTTATTTGTTTGATGCAATCGACATATCAAACGATTTCTATTTATATTAATCATTTACAGAAATAATATTTAGTAATAAATTAAATTTTTGAACCGTTAAAATCATATATTTATATTTTCAAATATGTAAATAAATAAGAATTCAGACGCACACATCCATATTAGTTTGTACATAAGTTTTTTCTTTCATTCATTTCTCTAAAATTTTATCTGATAAAATTAAATTATCCAATCATCAAATAAAAATCTTGAACATTCCACCTGAACAGTGATCCTGTGACATTGACACTCTTCTTCTTCTTCTTCTTCTTCTTCTTCCTTCAGCTCACTCTCACTCTCTTCCTCAATCAAACCCTATGGCTTCTCCAACAAAGAGCCCATCTTCAGACCTAGAGCGCCACCTCTCCGGCTCCGCCATCGTCGTCCAGCCCACCTCCCCGCGCTTCCCTCCCTCCTCCGCCCAGCGCCGCATCGGCATCGCCGTCGACCTCAGCGACGAGAGCGCCTTCGCCGTCCAGTGGGCCGTCCAGAACTACCTCCGCCCCGGCGACGCCGTCGTCCTCCTCCACGTCCGCCCCACCTCCGTCCTCTACGGCGCCGACTGGGGCGGCGCCACCGCCGCCGTCTCCGTCCCCGACGACGAGGCCTCCCAGCAGAAACTGGAGTCCGACTTCGACAACTTCACCGTCACCAAAGCCAACGACCTCGCCAAGCCTCTCGAGGAGGCTAAGATCCCGTACAAGATCCGCATAGTCAAGGACCATGATCTGAAGGAGCGGCTCTGCTTGGAGGTCGAGCGGCTCGGCTTGATCGCCGTCATCATCGGCAGCCGCGGCTTCGGCGCCACGCGGCGGAGCTCTAGTGCTAGACTCGGCAGTGTTAGTGACTACTGTGTGCACCACTGTGTCTGTCCCGTCATCGTCGTTAGATTCTCCGACGACGACGCCGCGAAGCCGAGGACGTCTGGTGTTCGTTCATGAGGAGGAGCCGAAGTTCCATGACCGCTTCCGATAAAGGTCAGCATTGATTCTTGAGTACCTCCATTTCGTATGCATAGTATCTGATTTGGATAATAGTGAACACTGGATTGATAGAGCATTGTTAGTATAGTTTATTCGTTTTCGATTCGATTGTTTATGATGGTGCATTGGATACGAAGAAGTAGTCTGGTAAAGTGTTCATTTTTAACTCTGTTCTGCTTGAGTGAGTGACCTTTTGATTTAGCAGACGAAAGCACAATTGGCTTGGTTAATGTTGATGCTAGTCTGAATGATGCTGAACTTTAATGTTGATGCTAGAATGAAACAAAGTATAAGGTGCTTCAAATGAACTATTGTAGCGCGTGTAAACTAATATGGAAATTGACGCAGCCAATAGTATATATAGGAGCAGCCTTGCTGGTGCGCAATACTTCCAATTCAGTTCCAAGGTTCAATTTATGATATCTACTCCCACTTGGTGAAGTTGGTTCATGGATATGTACTTATATCTACCATTGCATTGGTCGTGAAGTATGAATGTTCTGGTAAATATAAGTGTATTGAATTTACTACTTACTGTGCTGTTACATGACGCGGCTAGTTAGAGAGTCGCTTTTATGATAGGTTTGTTCAGCTAACAATTTTGCTTGATGTACATCAATAACTAGATGGCAAGTATGCATAAGAACTAGATGGCATCAATAACTAATGTACAAAGTAACAATTTTTTAGCGATAACTAGATGGATCAATGACTAATGATATAAGAACACCGCACTATGAATTTATACTTCATGATGATATTAGGCTAGTCTATGTTGAGCGATCGAATCGCGGGTTTGTAGCCAGTACATTCTATGTATTGTACATTAGTAGTTTGCGTGTTATTGTGATTTTTGAAGTTAGCTGTAATCAAAATGGACAATTGTCTTCTCAGATGCATTTTCTGGTTCAGTTTAGCAAACCTGTCCTTCAAGTCAATTTTTATAAATAAAAAAAAAAACTTGGTTTTCAACTTTTCATACTCGGTCACCCATATAAACTGTTATCAATGATTATTTTGAAACCTCATGGTGAACTTCATATTTCATGACTTGCAGATACTGATAAGGTGCGTTGAAAAGATAGAGATGGTGAAGCGCCTTCAGATGTTTATCAAGTACTCTCCTAGTTTGTGTGTAATCATGTTGTCATGTTGTATGGAAAAGTTTGGCAGTAACTGAGTCTACTGATCTTGTTTAAACCGCTTTTTCACGGCGTTGCCATATGTTTATGACGCTCGGGGATGTTGATGAATAATGGATTGAAGTTGAAATCATCTTGTTCCTTTTCACATTTCTAAATTTATGAAATGCATATAAATTAGATGGTTATGGTCTTATGGACTTACGATAATGATTGGAAAGTTGAAGATTGCCTAATCTTAACTTTGATAGCTTTTTTGTTGGAGTTGTTGGACCCTGGTCAACATTGCATAGTAAAATGCAGAAAGAAAGTTCATTCTTGTGATTTTAAGCTCTTCGGGGACATCCGATAAAATTGGAACGATAAGCTTGTCCTTGTAAAAGATGGGCATGTATATAAGAAATTAAGAAGTGGTCAGAATTCCAAAGATATGGCTAAGGTAAATTCCAGATAGGCAGACAGGGTGGAAGATCTCATATCATGGCTGGCACAGAACAAAGAGATCAAAAACAGTGCAGAGCTTAGTTTAGGGGGAAGCCAGAATCCAAATCTCTCACATCTCCAGGTGTGTTGAAATTTTCAATTGGATGCAACCATAGCCACATAAATCTTGGTCCTCCATCTACAAGCAACAATTTCACGCCACAACTCCCACAAGGGACTCATCAACTGACCCTTCTTGATTCCTTTTATTAAAGCTTCATGTTAGTTTATTAGTAGCTATCTCATTCATCACTAATTAATTTGCAAGTCTATGATTATCCTGATTCAAGAGTTATGGTTGGCACGTGAACATGTCCCAAGCTTGAGCCCCCACTCTCATTTTTAGGCTTTTTGTGAAAATCGATTAAATTAATACTTTGACAATAATCGAGCTACAAACTGCACAATCTTAACCAAAAGTCTCGATGGTTTTAAAACTCTTCAATTTAGTTTGGAAAACTTCTTCTAGTAGAGTTGCACACTCCCTTAATCTTGTAACAGCCTGCTTGGATGTTGGAACCAACCTCCCCAATTTGATGTGATACTCCACGTATCGATCTATGCCACATTCTCTTGCTGTTGAGTATAGACAATACAATTAGACTTACTTGATACTCATCTTTGAAACACCTTGAATATCAGCCTGACATGGTAGACCAAGTGAACTAGGAAGTCATTAGTATACTTATAAGGTCAAGTCATTCTACTATTACCACCATGAACCAGATCTTAATACTAGTTTTATTTTCTGAGACCCTACTCATCACTTAATCCATAGGTAGAAGAAAATGGGCACTAATGGAGTTCTTGACAGAATTATCAACTTGCAGAAATATGATTTCTGCACTAATCTCAAATGGGGTAGTCTAAACTGAGATCCACCCATTTGATAGCACAAAAGGCCAATGTTGAGTACAATAATCAAAGAAAAGCAAGACAATATGTCATTTATACAGAAAATTTTGCTGAAAAGATGAAATGGTGAGAACTGAGAGGGATTGTAAGGATCCAATTAAAATGGGAGTCAAAAGCTTACAATGACTTGAAAACAAATTAAGAATATTCACCTAGTCAGTAAAAGCTTAAGTTGTTGCTTCTTCAATCATTCGGAGCTCTCATCTTTCTCTTATTGAGGATGATGATCGGAGGAGACTAGAAAGAAATAAAGAAAGAAAGAAAGAAAGACATGCATCATTTGCAAGATGTAAAAGCTTAAGTTGTTGCTTCTTCCATCATTCTGAGCTCTCATCTATCTCTTATTGAGGATGATGATCGGAGGAGACTAGAAAGAAAGAAAGACATGCTTCATTTGCAAGATCTTTAGATGAAGAAATTGTGAACTTGAGAATTCAAGTGTGAATTCTAGCGCCTTCGCTTATATGGATATGCTGACCTTGATATTGAGAAACTTTCATTGCAACATTCTTCATCATTTAAAGACTTCGAACTTGAGTCTGGTGGAGCAGGGTAGCTAGATGACCATGGTACAACTTGATTCTCTTCATCGTCATCAGCGTTACCACCATCATTATCACCAGCACCATTATTACCGCCAACATCATGATCATCATCTTCTCCAATGCTAGTTTCTTCTTCTTCTTCGTCTTCATCATCATCATCATAATCATCATCATCATCTTCTTCTTCTTCTTCTTCTTCTTCATTTCTGGACTCCTTGTTAGAATTGTTCACACAACTCTCACAAACTGAAACAGTAGGACCAAGCTTGGGTCCAGAGGCATTCCATGGGGTTAAAGATTGACAGACATGGCAGAGCAGAGTCCTTGAATGCTTGGCCACCAAGAAGTTTGCACCATGAACCTTGATGTCACAGTCCCAGCACAGACTAGCTTGATCAGATTCACAGTACATCTTCGCCACAGAATCACACAGCTCACACTTCTTCATTTCTCTCCCTCGATCTCTTTTTTCTCTCGCTCTCTGAATCTGATTCCTCAAGTAGATACCTTGTAACTATGTTTTTAAGCCCTGAAGTGTTCATGTGCATATGGTTGTGCATATATAAGGAAAGGAATTGGAAAACATGGTGCAGTACAAGTTGGGAGGTATTTGTATTCAAAACCAGCCCCTGTTTTCTTTGTTCTAAGAGAGGAATTGGATTTTATTGTTTTTAACTTGTTTCCTTCAAAGAGGGAGGAAGGAAATGCACCAATCAATCTCACTCATTCAGTTTGGGCAAGTTTATTGGCAAAAATAGAGAAGAAATTAGATAAAGCCTTCACATACTGAATAATTCATTTTGCTCAGAGGTACAATATACAATTCATACACAACATCATTGATTTGGGAACCTAATAAAGTAATTACAGATGTGGCAACTGGATGTGATATCAATAGTAGGAGATATTCTTGTGCTTTGTTATCATTTTTTGGATTGTTAACAAACAATTACAGGGGCAATTAACAACCCAAGAAAGCCACTTTAGAAACTTGTTAAGCTTGCGTGTATAAGAAACCGCAACAAAATTGTACATACATATACTCGAGAGCTTTCAATCCTATGTATTAGTGAAACTATATCCCAAAATGTATTGTATGAAAACTAAGTGACGTGTTACCAGTGCTTCTAACAAGAAGATCTATGAAGCCAATGATATCTACAGCATAATTTGATGGGTTAGAATTAGGTGAAGGAATGTTAAACATGCACCACCTAAATTTTGCCACATCATTTGGCATTATGGGCACCCCTTGTTCCCCTTCCATGCAATTTGTGGTTGGTGTTTTGCAAGAACCCCACTGCTCTATGAATTTAGACACAAACACACACCAGGTCGAATAATGGAAGCTAGAAAGAACTGGACAACTTCGAAGATACACGCGTCGATCTGAACTTAATTCAATTCTATGGAGTACTCACTAGTCACTACCATCCATTGATTCCTTTGTCTCATAGCTTCAGGATCGATCTTGCAGCTTTAGATATAATTATAGCTAGTAGCTAGCTGTATTGTGATGAATCATTTGCAGGGTTGAGAATTGCGATCGACGATATATGAGATCGAGTTCCGTTCGATCATTTCAGATGTGATTCCCATCACGTACGTGGCCGGTTAAACATAGTGGAAATCTCGATCACTTTCAGGTAGTTGTGATCGATCTGCGTTTGTCAATGGTGATTCTTTTAGTGGTGCAGATGAAGCCTTGACTATCAGTTAACAACTTGATTGATTATTTGTCTACATGGTAGGACAACTTGGAACTATATCCGTCAACTGTACGTAGTTGAGCTCAGCTGAATTAAATCCGCAAGTCTTGAAGGGGACGGTTTTTTTTTTTTTTTACGAAAAAAATTACATTAACTTTTACGGAAATTTTTTGGGCATCCGGTATTTACAATGTCAATTAAAATTGCATTACGCGCTGTGTGCTGGGAGGTCAACAAAGTATTTGGAAAGAAATTAAGAAGCTCGCAATCTAACTTGTTACATGCACTGTGCTTGTTTGATTCCTATCAATTCTACGAAGCAATCTGTCAAAGTACACTTGCATGAAATGACTTATGAAGTTACGACGAATCCACGATCGAGTTTCGTTTTTCTTAATAGCTCTACGTTCGTACGAGTATGGTTTTGTAGGATATACCGCTTCCATTTATCACTTCTTATATTTTGTAATCGGGATTGGCTATTAGTCTAGTCTTCCTAATGTTTTTAGTTTCGTTAATTGCTTGTCTAACATGAAAAATGAGCTTATGCTCTTGTACGAGTAAAGCCATGCAAAGAATATGATACAACTCACATACATACATTTTAAAAAATACGATTTTAGAAATTTGTTACGGAAGTATCAATCTAGTACATGTCGCCTCATTTTACTTGTGGTTTTGACTTCATTTGGATTGACATTCTTATCTTGAAGAAATGTGCGTACGTATGTGATTGCAGTGGAGGCCGACTAGGGCTTCCAATTACGTACCAAGTACATAGCTACAAAATGGCAGTGGGTGCATCAGTGCATGTTGCAGGTAAATGAAAAGCCAAGTGAGGGAGAAATGGTATTGAATTGGCTTAATTTCTCTTCAGTCCCTCGATTCATGCATGATGCATGCATGCATTGAACTTGGAAGAACAAAGAAGTGAGGAAAATCAAGTAGCCCTAGCTCAGCTACTTGGCAATTTGGCATTCCCAAATTCGACGTACCGGCCAACTTTCTGGTTATCCGCAAAACACACATTTGTGGCTGAGCTTTGAGAGGTTTCCTATATGCAGCTAGATTATATCAATTTATAGATAAAGATGCATGTAAATGGATCAATTTGATCGAATATGTGGTAGAGATTCATGGGATTTCAAACCAGCTATAGCTACTGCCCCCCGCAACTAGCAGCAGCTGTTACGTGTATACATCCTCTTTGAAACTCTGGGGGTCTTGGCCGGCCTGGTCTCGTCTCTGTGTGCTGTGCTACTTGATATGCATGTATTCATGAAATGGATATGCACGTCGATCAATGGCTTAAAATGACGGTGCATTAGTGCATATATACGTACATAGATCAGAACACTTCCACATGTGTGTTGGTATAAATATGTTGGTAATTCTTTATTTAACAAAACAGAACGTGCTTAATATATAAGTCCAATCAAGTGAAGTTTGAAGTTGAAGAACCAACATTATCTCACTCACGTAAAATCATGCATATGCATTTCATGTTTTTTGAGGATAAAAGTCTTGTCTATCATCATAATCTATGGAGTTTTGTTGAGTTTTATGTTTTCTTGTCTCTGTTGACTTGTTAAGTTAAAAGTTTTGAATTCACTGGATTGAATTCAAATATTTTGTAGCAGAACATTTGCTGGACATAGTTCAATTAAATTGGTTTACCTTTAACAACTCAAATGTCAAAAAGTCACTTTGTAATCCTTCTTTGTTATATGTTGGACAAAAAAATTTCTTTAGTTTTTTGGGAAGCTTTGTGTTAGGGGTGGGCATAAAAAACGGAAATCCCGATCCCGTCCCGATCTTGTCCCGAAATTCATAGGGACGGGACGGGACGGAGGTATAAAAATGGTCGTCCCGTCCCGATCCCGTCCCGCTTCATAATAGTGGGACGGGACGTGGGACGAATAATTTCTATCCCGCTTCATCCTGTCCCGTCCCACCTTTAATAAAAACTTAAAAATTCTTATATATTTGTATTAAAATGAAACTAATTTATGTTCTTAATAACTCCAAAATTATATCAATTCAAATAATAATGGTAAATTATAATATTTTGAACATAATATGCATTTTGTTGTTAAAATTTCATTATTAAATGTTACTTTGTTATGAAAAAAAATAAAAATATAGGTTTTTATTTAACTTAATAGGAAGGTGGGATTTGTCTCGTCCCGTCCCGTCTCGATCCCGTCTCGTCTCAACCGGGATTAATCCCGAGTGGGATGCATTCTTAAAAACCTTCGTCCAGTCCCGATCCCGTCCCGATTCAAAAGAGTGGGACGGGACGTGGGATGAGCCCCGTCCCGTCCCGTCCCGTCCCGTGCCCACCCCTACTTTGTGTGTTGGTTAGTATATGCTCAGATCAACTGAGTTGTGTTACTTGTGACATCCATAAATCCAAAAGTCTGAAAATAGTATGTTTTCTTATTATATATTTGGGTAATAGGAATCTTATCCTTGACAAGATTTCCTCTTGATTACCGTGTTATGACAATTCATATTGGTTGTAGTGTTTCTCTCTTAAAAAGCTTCACTCATGCATATGTATGTCATGATTTTTCACTGATGATAGAAGCTATACTTATGTATGTCATGATTTTTCACTGGGGATAAAAGCTATGCTTGTTATCCTGAAACTGCAGTTGTTACCCATTGTGAGGCTTATTGACTTGGTTTTTTATCTATGCTTTTGTTGTGGTCTATTCATGTATTTGAAATTAAGCTTACCAACAAAGCTAGTATTTTAGTCTTGGTGCCAAAGTTAGTCTTGGTTTTTGTGCCTCCATGATATTTTAACTTGGCTTCTCAAAAACTCCAGTTGGGTTTATGATACACAAACCAATGTATTTTGCTAGCCATTGTTTGATAAAGAGAAAAATATATTTTAACCATCGGGTAAAGCTTTTGTTTCTTAGTCTTTTATCAAACATTGTTGTGGAAAAGTTGTGTTGTCTTTTCCATTCCTTGGTTACTGTGTCAAAGCTAATTTGATTAGCTATGTTGGTGAGCTCCCATGGAACCTCATTATTGTCTATAAATAGAGAGCTAAGTTTTCATTTGAACTTGGTTGTCTAGGTTGTTTCAAAATGTAATCTTGCATTTTCTTTTGTTTGGGTCTGAGTTTCTTTTGTGTCTAGCATGGTTATTGCTTGTCTAGGAGTTCATGATGATGCTCCTTGAGCTGACATATAAATTTCTTATCCATATCATAAGCATTTGCATAACATGAGATGTTTTGGTATTCTTACAACCCCAGAAGTCTTCACAATTGAATCAGCTGAGATGTAACTGGATTCAAGATTGAAGATTCTGATATGTACGTGCGTAAAAACTTGAGAGACAAGTTAGGTAGAACAATTGAGAGACTAGAGGTCTACGACAACATGGTAAATAATGTGGTTACTATCCTGGTGTTGCTACAAACTTGTAAGTAGTGTTGAAGCGCTTGTTGATGTTCCAGCTAAGTGTAGTTGAGACTAGAGTTGAAACCTTTGTTGTAAACACTCGAGAGATAGGTTAGGTAGAACAGTTGAGAGACTAGAGATCTAAGACCACATGATAGATAACGTGGTTACTATCTTGTTGTTGCTACAAAATTGTAAGTAGTGTTAAAGCACTGGTTGATGTTCCAGCTAAGTGTAGCTGAGATTAGAGTTGAAACATTTGTTGTAAACACATGAGAGACATGTTAGGTAGAACAGTTGATAGACTAGAGGTCTAAGACCACATGATAGATAACGTGGTTAATATATTGGTGTTGCTACAAATTATTAATTGTGTCGGTTACATAGTGGAAAAGGTTTGTCCCTCAGGAGTTAGGGACACACAGTTTTTCTCCCTACATTCAGTGTTTTTACGAGTAAAAAACATCATAGTGTTATTTGTTTATTTTTGCACCTCAGTGTGGTTCCGACTGGAGATGTTAACTCGCAAATTTGGCAACCCTCAAAGACAGGCGGAACTGGATTGATTAGAAAATTTAGTAGGTTGCACATTAAAATATGTGTCTAGAGAAGGTTAATCCTACTGAAATTTGAGCCCAAGTTCTTTACTTTAGTGTCATTTTCCTCATTAATGATTGAGACTAAAAATTAGAACTGAGAAATGAAAGATCAAAAATGCTTAAACATGACGATATTGAAGAGTTTCAACTGTTTCATTCTACCAATATATGAACCCCGTTCTTTTAAATATTTTTTGCAAACAAGTTAGGGTAGATGCAGTCTGCAACACACCGCAGCCACCTTGACCTTTAGTTATGTGCCTGTAAAGCTGGGTACAATCCTAAACTGGCCATTTTTTTTCACCGGACCGGACTTGAATTGCGAAGTTGTATTTTGGTCCGGTTTTTGTCTTAAAAATCCGAAAACCGGTTAGAAGCCGTTTTTTTTAAATAATCAAAAAAGGTTAGTGTAATAACCCTAAATTTCAAACAATATTAGTTTGATTTGAATTCTATAAAATTTCGAATTTTAATTAGAATGAATGTGTTTAGCTGCGACGTTATTAAACGAGAAACGGAAACGTTCTCGGAACGTTTAAATTGAAAAACGTTACATTTCCGTAACGTTTATATCGACTTTTATTATGTCGATCGTTTGCGAAAACTTCATTCACGAAAGTTGTAGAACTCGTCAATACGAGTTCGTGGATATGTGACGCGTTCGAATCGGACGTCGTACGTAAAAGTTATTAACGACGGAAGTTAGTTTCCGATTTGGAAAAGGGTATAAAAGGAAAAACTGAAGGGTTAGGGTTTCCATTTTCGGAAACCCTTCGCCCCGCCTCCCTTTTTCCTTTTCTCTCCCTCCCCTCGCGATTTTCTCCCTCCCCGAGCTCTCTCTCTCTCTCTCTCTCTCCCTCACTGTCCTCGCCGGCGATCTCCATCACCGTTCGGCCGTGGTCTCCACCTCCTAGCACAGGAGCACCGCACGACTCTTCTCTACAGACCCCGAGGTCGACGCATCTCTTCGCGATGTCGTGAACCTCCGCGCTCCAACCCGAGACCGCAAGCATCACGCCACCATCGAGCACCACTTCGGCGACGCAAGGGCACGGGGGAGAGCTCCACGACGCCGATCCTCGCTCTTAGAGCCCTCCGCTATCGACCCAGGGGCACCCAAGTCCTCCCCGAGGAATCGAAGCTCCACCGACGATCCGAGCTTTTCCGACGTCAAATCGGAGGTTTTAGCTTCGATTAAGGTATGATTTGTTGTAATTGATGGTTGGATTGTGATTGTTGATGAATTTTGGGATCGAATTGAGGAGATCGGAGGTGTGTGAGGAGGAGGGGTTACCGCCGCCTAGAGGCGGCGTGTGGGGGTGCGTGGGTTAGTTTAGGAGGGGTCTGTGGTTGTGGGAATGAAGAGGAGGAGGAGGAGGAGAGATTGGGCGCGGCGGTGGCAAGCTACGCGCCGTTCCTGGGCTCGGCGCGTGTGCCCCACGCGCTGCCACAGTGAGTGGCGCGTGAGCGCCACGCGCGGCCGCCGAAGGTGGTGCGTGTGCCCCACGCGCCGCTATGTGCAGTGGTGCGTGAATAGTATATCAGAATGGTATTTTGGTAATTTACTTAAGTACGGTAAATGTAAATGTAAATTTTATTTACGTACGGTAAATGTAATTAAATTTTACCTACGGTAAATGTAAATATAAATTACTTTCAGTAAATGTAAAAAATAATTTGTAAAAGGGTAATTTAGTAAATTTTATTTACTGAGATTGTATTTACATTTAAACAGTATTTATACGTACATAAATACGTATATAGTATTTATACATACAGAAATACGTATGTAGTATTTATACGTACAGAAATACGTATTAATTGTATCTTGTACAGTAACCGTGAATAGTAACAGTGAACAGTAACACTGAACAGTAACTTCCTAAAACCGAAAATTGCTGAACAGTAACCGATTATTACTGTTTCGGCATTTAAAGGTTTACGAAACGATTCTAAATTCTTTTCTTATCTTTTCAAGGTGATCGTTAAATCAAGGAAATGAATTATCTTCGGGAATTGTGGAATTACGCTCAAGTCAATAAGGTGAGTAAAATCTCACAAATTTATGAATCTACCATTGCGGTGATCCCAAGATTTTGCAAGAGCTTTAAATATTGAAATACGACAAGTATACAATATAGTGGATTATATATATATTGTATAAATGGTAATAAGTACATATATATATATATATATATTTTTTGCTATATTATATACTGTTGTGAATTCATTTGAAATATGTCATTTCGATGACAAGCATGTGAGTTTAATATTGAGATTGTTAAACGTTTTGTCTTCGGACGTGTTTATAAATTATGACATGTATAAGATATAATGAATTATATATATATATATCGTACAAATGGTAAATAAATACGTATATATATAGTTTGCTATATAATATACTGTTATGATTTTATTGTGATTTTGATTTGTACAATATGATGTGAGATTATTGTACGTGATTTTTAACATTGAGATTGTTAAAATGTGAATTGTCTTCGGACCTGATGTTTGGTACAATATGATGTGAGATTATTGTACGTGTTTGGCAAGTCGAAACCTAGCCTTTGGCCGGGCGAAAGTTACGATACAGTTAGAGCTCTAGTCTGTCTACTTTAGTACTGCATGTGAGGTAACGGGTGGTTATCTGCTCATGGGTACTCAGATTGTTTTGGATGTTGGGTAGCGAGTGGCTATCCAATATCGGCGGTGTATTACGAGAGGGGTAACAGATGTGTACCAGCGTTCTTGGTACCCGTATTATAAATGCATTGGGTAACCAGAAGGGTTACTTAATTTTCTCATGAGCGTTTCATTTCATATTTGTTTGGGACAACCAGATGGGCTGTCCATTGACTCATGAGGGCATTTATATTTGTTGATTTTTGATTTTTCGTATATTTTGATATGCAAATTATATTTTCATTTTACTCATACGAGCTGTAAAGCTTACCGGGTTTGTGTTTACAATCCCGGTGCACCAATCCGATGGTGTAGGGGATAACTCTGCAGGTGCTGATTAGTGGAGGTTGAGCGACGACTCCGGAGGCTCGAAGTCGTTTGTGTCCTACTTGTGGTGAGGTTTTAGCGTGAATTGGTGTGATGTTATTTGTGAGATTTGTGAGTGATTTGTGAGGATTATTACATTTCCATTTTATGTATGGATTATAAATTTGGGTTGTAATAATTGGTTTGTCTGAGTTGAATTGAGAACTCAGAATTGATCCGCTGTGACATTTGAATGATTTCGATTTTATTGAGATTATTTTGTGTTTAACGACTTTAGAATTTTGAGTTTTTAAGCTCAAAATTTTGGGGTCGTTACAGTTAGAGATCGAACTGGCAAGAACCGGGACCAAACTAGCTGGGAATAAGAGTCTGAGGCTTTTAAGGTTTTTTTTTCACTATAATCTCCTACACCCAATCTTAAAATAAACGTGTACAACTAAAGTATAATCCAATTAGCTATGAACACGTATATGTTTGAGTTTTTTTTTTTTTGCACCTCAAAATCAGTCGTACTGAGGACCGAACTGGCCAAGATAAAAACCGAACCGCTCAAATGGTTAAAATAACAAGAAATACCTAACCGAACTAGCCGGGTAAAATCGGTTCGATCAATTTTATTTCAGTCCTCGGGTTTTATGCTCACCCTTATATGCTTGCTTAAAGACGAGAAAATAAGTAGGTGATGCACCTATATTTTATATGAAACTATATTTTATCTGAAAATGTTGGTGGTTTGTTTCATATTGGTTAATCCATCAATTTTGAAATTTTCAATAGTCCGGATTAAGTACTTTAAAGCACCATATGAGCATGTTGCCCTGCAGAATATACATTTATCCTTTGTCACACTCAAATCTTCCGATTTTTTTTTTGTTAAGTCCCAACTCCAAACTCCCAACTGAGGGCGACCTTAATGGGATGTTGATGCTAATGGCATTGGTTCAACCAGACCAAGACACTTTCTTCTTTACCTCATCTGAGATCTCAGGCCCATTAGAAGTGAGGACCCAATACCTAATTAACTGAGACAGATTTAATCTGTCCCTAATTGCTCATATAAGTGCATTGCTCAAAGCCACAACATGAGGAGTGTGGTGTTGAATGACATCCAAGCTTATTGAATCTCTCACGGCATTCTTGTTTCATCATATGAATCCCCTTTTGAAGTTTACATCTCGACTTTCCCTATACCAAATTTGATTTCCACCTCCTTTGTTTTCATTACTGTTGATCTATCTATCCCATCATTGCCATAGAGAAAGAAAAAAATAACTTACCTTGGAAAGCAAACAGATATACCATGATCATACGAACTCAATAGTCGCTTATAATAATCTTAACTAGCTGAAATTACAAACTCGGACGATGATGGAAACAAAAAGATCGGATGACATACAACACAATCGAACAAAGAAATTTCCACATAAGAAGAAATCAATCACTGTATATGATCATGATAATCAGCAAAAGCTTCCTCTAACAACTCCACAGAATTTTCCATCATAGCAGGGCTCAACCTAAACATGAGTGTACAAAACTCCATCTCATTCAAGCACCCATCACCATTCAAATCACCTTCGTTGATCATACTCCTCACCTCATCGTCGCTCATACCTTGCAACCCCAACAAGCCGGAGTTCTTCTTCAAGCTCTGAAACGTGATCACGCCTCGCTCTCTGTCCATCAAAAGCCGAAAGCCGTTGCTGAGCTCCTTCATGAATCCTTCCGCTCCCAACTTGTCCACCATCGCTGGGAAGAAATCTTCAAACACCACTCCATTCTGGCACGCCATTATAATTAACTAACTGTACGTGATAGATCGATGAAAGTCCTCAATCGGAAAAGCTACACCTATAAATTAATTAATCAGGGTGAAGAGGTTCATATATATAGCTGGGGAACATGTTGCATGAAGTAATTAAGAAAAGAATAAAGACCTAGAAGGGAGGGAAAATTAAACTTCGAGGAAAGAGAGGTGGGTGTGGATGACAACAAAGGTACACGAAAGAGAGAATCAGGGCCTGAACGAAGTTTGCTCTCTGTCGACAATCGACATATAAATATAAATTCATGAAAGCTGGGGCAGTTTGATTTCTGGTAAGAGTTCTCCTTCGTGGAAATTGCATGGGAAGGTCCATTATATATCTGAATTGGTAATAAAGAAGCTAGCTGCATGTATTTTCCCACGAAAGAATGTGAAACTTGGCAGATCGACCAGAAGGTCAGAAGGGCTCTTTTCAAAATAGCACATAATTGATTGATTAATAGAAAGTCGAGCTATATATGTATTACGCAATTACATAAGTTTCTAATAGGAAAAGAATAATATTGGAATTTCATGTATAAGCCCAAGATGAATAAGTGATTGGTAGGTTATTGAAGGATTTGTAATTAATTTTTTTCTTTCATTTCAATAAAAGTGCTTACTATTTGCATTGCCTAATTAAACAAGAAGTTCAATCACCTCAGTGTTTATTCTTCACCTAAGTATAGTACTTCTTTAGTTCTTTTCTTTTTCCACTCAAATGGAAGACTAGTGCTTTAAACATGACTCCATGCCAAACTCCAAAGGACGTATGCTTCATTTCACAAAAAAAGAAAAATAAAAAAAGGATGCATGCGTTTGTTTCTATCTACATTTTTATGTCAAACCAAATGATCAACCAACCACGAAAGTGAGGACCTACTAAAATTTCACGTAAAAATTCGAGTACGTACTCTCTCAGTCATTTTAGTGAAAGACAACAAAGCACGGGAAATGATATAGGATTTCTTGCAACGTACAAGTCCTTTATCTGATACATGCACCAATTAGAAGCCACATATACGAACTCGACATAGAAGTGATAGAACCTCCCCCAACTTGCATCTACCTATGAAGATGCATGTTTTCGCAACTACTGTTAAGTTGAAGGGCAACTTCCTTGGCCTCGTAGAAAAGTTCAGCCAAGGCTACAACAATGAAGAATTACTTAATGGTGTCACGAAAGAACGGAAATCGTGGAATTTATGCCATATATAATATATTGTTTCAGATAAGAAATTAAAGCCTCTATAAACTTGTCTTATTAAGCTAGGTTTAAATTTGACTTTATTTCATTATCTTTTTTCAATGCAGAACGGAAATATGTAGCTATAAAGAAAACCCTACAACAATGTACACCAAAATTCTCTAACAAGAAGGCCGAAAAAGTATGCTCTTTCAAGGGTCAACTAATTATCTTTTATATCTCAGCCCCCCACCCCACCCCAAAAAAAAGTTAAATCTTTATTCCGCCACATAATAGTATTGCATCTATCATTAAATGCCAAAATATAGCCAACGATGATCGAGTAATTTGGCCATGTTTTGTACGACCACGTACTTTCCTCTCATCAAACTTTAGACCCGCATACTAACGAGGTGATCGATCTACATTCGTGTTTACATAGTCTTTTGTTGTTAAGAGCTATGACCTCGCGTTTGCACCGCTATCACAGCGGATCGGAGGTCATGAATTCACACCGGGAAAATGCATGCATGTCAATAGCAGGCGCCGTTAAACTCATGTGCTTTGGCAACTATAAAAACATGGCGAGCTGCCGAGCTAGCGACTCTAAAAACCATGGCAACAATGCATGGCATATATCACCGTCAACGATTGAATGGCCGTATGCCACCGTCAACGATTGAAACCTACGGCCATTCAATATCATAATTAGATTATTCTACTCATCTTAACCGTACCCTTCAAATGCAATCATGTTTTTCCAATTGAACTTTTACTTCACTTGCAAACTAATTAACTGGGATTGACTCGATCTCCTGACGATTATGTTTGCAAGAAACTCGAATGAAATTTACGCAAATATATATGTGAAGGAATGATGATTAACTACTAATTAGTTACTGTGCTAATTTGTAGAGATTTTTTGGGTTCTTGAAGCTTTAAGTATGTCTCATATCCAATGTTCTAAATATCCCGATATATCCTTAATATTAAGAAAACGATACAATAAGTTGTTTATCGGTCTATTATATCGGTCAACCCGAAAAATCAAGTCAAATTACGATATATCAGTATTTTTTTTAATTTTTTTTAAAACCACGTTGTTTTGAAAAAATAATTAAAAGAAAATGAAAGTTTCGTTGATAGCATTTAATGATGAGAGAGTTTATGATGAATGATCACCTTTATTTTTATTAATTAATACTATTTATGTATTTTAATTGTCAAAACAATCAAATATTTTTTATGAAGTTTATTTAGTACATTTACTTCTATAAGTTTTAATTTCTCAAATTTATTTGGTATATTTTGATGTATATGTTTATAAATATATTAAATTTAATTAAAAATTAGCAAAAACGATAAATCTGATATAATCCGATATATCTCCGTTATATCCTTATTTTATAAAACCGATATAATGCCGATAACCGATATTTAGACCATTGCTCATATCAGTCATATATGTAAAGACCTTTTTCTGTGTATACAACAATACAAGAGTATTCGAGCACTGTTTACTGCATTCTCATTTTCATTATGATTTATCCTCCGGCTCCCACGAGGTCATGAGTTCAGATCAAAATGAATTGTTAGAATACAAGTTCAAGAAGATATCCAAGTAACGAACAACAATCTTTGTATCGCGGCTGCGAGTTAACACATATAAAGAAAAACAATCAATAGCAGTTCGAGTAAGGGAAATTAAACGACAATACTAATAGATATGGAAGTACATGCGCGGCACTCTATATCTTCTTGGAAAAATCCACTTATCTAGTAAGCTTGCTGGTTATTTCGGAACCTGCTTACTAGCTACTACGGCCTCCTCCAGCAATTCCTGAGAAATCTGCATCAAAGTAGGACTTAACCTAAACATGAGAGTACAAAACTCCATCTCACTCAGACATCCATCTCCATCCAAGTCACCTTCTCTCACCATACACCTAATTTCTTCATCACTCATCCCCTGCAATCCCAGCAGCGCGGAGTTCCTCTTCAAGCTCTCGAACGTGATCACCTCTCTCTTCTCGTCCTTCAGCAGACTGAACCCATTACACAACTCCCTCATAAATCCTTCGTTTCCTAACCTCTCCAACATCGTCGGAAACGAATCCTCAAACACAACTAATCCACTTCTCGACGCCATTGCGATGTGTAACTTTGTTTGCTAGCTGTTATGTGGAAACTAAGAGTGATGAGAAGAAGATTGAAACATTATTCACTATTTATATACATGTGAATCGAAGATATAGATAAAATCAGACTTAAATTTAATGTGTTCTGGTATCATTTGATCATCTCGGCATATAGTAACATACTATTTTTAAATTAAAAGAAGTTCTCCTTCCTGGAAGTTGCATGGGAAGCTACCACGAAATTGTAGATAAAACTAAAGTTTGGTCTGAGAAGTGGCATTGCTGCATGGGCAGCATAAGTACAAGAAAACGCCCATTATCTAACGGTTTCATGATCAAAAGATCAATTCTGAAATCGAACTCGAAGGCGTTGTTTTCCTCTTTTTACGGGTCACATTATGGTTAAATTTTGAATCATATGATTCATATCATCCTATGTCATGCTAGATGGGTTGAATCTGTTGCAATTTGAAGTAGCCAACTAACCACACACAAATTAATGTACGTATATGCAGGTGTTGAAAACTATGAGGAAATTAACGATCAAGCACCACCTCCTCAACCACGCATGCGACTGCATCCGGCCTGTTATTCAACAACGTATGGAACTCATGCAAAGGCGGACTCATCGAGAGGAACATGCAGATTCTTAATACAAGAAACCCTGGCGGGTAACCCTGGACCCATATATACTCTCTAGAACAGAGACCCATTACATGAACAACATTTGAGACTCACTAAATTGTGAGCATAATAATCGATTTCCTCAAGCTACGTACTAATCCTACTATTGTAAAGCTACTTTGGCATCTATGCAGAAGATGGATTAATATGGGCATATAATTCAGTAATCAGTGTCTTAGACAATCAGAAAATATCATAATAATAGTTAAATTGATCCTATCCTAGACTTTTGTATCATGTCCTTTCACTCTTCATCGCTTTGAGAATGTTTACCCCGTTGTGATTCTATTCATTCTACAATTGCTTCATGCACGTGTGGCTTCTCCAATTATTCATGTTCCTCGATCACTTGATCACTAATATAATTTTTCTTATATATCTGTAGGAATAATTAGCTAGAGGAGGAAAGGGATGTCTCAATTTTACATAATATGATTTGTTATGGTGTCTCAATTTTACATAATATGATTTGTTATGGTGTCTCAATTTTAGGCTTGATGAAATCTGATGTCCAGTTCCACTACATTAAAAGTTCTTATTGATGTTTAATTGTCGTTGGGGTCGTACTCTAGTGACAACATAGTTATGATTGCATGAAAGTTGTACGTATACTTTTTATCGAACACTAGCTAGCCTGCTTCTTGAAACCACTATGCATGCTTGTGCGAAATGGCCTCGCATATGAGCAGAT
Source organism: Argentina anserina (assembly GCF_933775445.1). NCBI lineage: Eukaryota > Viridiplantae > Streptophyta > Magnoliopsida > Rosales > Rosaceae > Argentina > Argentina anserina. The sequence continues at coordinate 1,602,573 of NC_065874.1, read as the reverse complement.
TTGGTTTATAATTTCATTATGCTTTTGCGACTGATTCTCTCAATCATTGTGTACAGCAGTTAAGACAATATTTGTAAGAGAGAGCTTAAACCGAACAAAGAAAGAAAGAGGACGTGATAGGGTAGAAGAAACTGAGTTTGAGTGGTGGTTGGTAGGGAGGGCGTCTTAACCCTAAACATGGCACCACCATAAGCGGATTCAGTTTTGCTCACCCCCACCCCAAGGGGTGATATCACCACCCAGTGAGAAGTTGTCGTGTGTTATAAATTATATCTATGGGTAATCATGGTTAAGTTAAGTTAATTATCAGATAAATATTTTTTAAATATTAATTTTATTTATGACTCTCTCTCTCTACCAAATTTGGAACTCTGCAACTATTGATGATTAGCCTCAAGCCCTCAATGCGTCATCTCCCACCCACTTAGTTTCACACCTTCTTCTACCCAACTAACAAATCTTATACTCTAAAACCAAACTCTTTTATAAACCCAGAACTAATTTCTGATCTCCTTGTGCGGGCTGCTCAATATTTAGTTTTGTGCTAATTGATGGTCGATAATTTCATTGTGGAAAAAGTTGTTTGAAGTAAAAAAACCCATAAAGAGACTCTGATTATTCTTTCAAAAAATTCAAAGATTTTGAGGCTAAATGGGTTCTGGGACTTCTGGTATGCCTGAAATGAATCAAATGATGGTGAGGATGGACGAATTAGGAGGTTGATCAAAGCACATGGACATGGTTGGGAACTGTTCGATCGATCTTCATATAATAAACTATGAAACATAAAAGCAAACAATATTATGTAATTTCTTATTCCCGTTCCCAGTCATTAACCATGATTACACATAGGTATAATTTATAACACACGGCAACTTCTCACTGGGTGGTGATATCACCCCTTGGGGTGGGGGTGAGCAACACTGAGGCAGCTGATCCAATAAACTTCCCACTGGAGTGTTAAAATAGAGAAAAATTCTTGTCAACGATCTCTGATCTGATTCCTTCTTGTTTTGATTTTGAAAGCCCTCATATCAAATCCTGATTTCCAACTTTCAGATATGGCTCCTTCTGTACCCCAGATATTAGGAAAGCGAGACTGGAATTTTTCACTAAAGTCCGACGGCAAAATGACGGTAACTGGTAGCCGAAAATAATTATCAAATTTGAATAAAAGATCAATGTTTTATTTTTTGGTTAAGAATTATGTGGATATGAATGAATTTATTTATGTTATTTGTACGTGTTTGTCGACATCGCCAGCTCGTGGCAAGGTTATCATGAATGGGAGGTTCTGCCCTGCAATTCTCAGGAATCTAGCAACTTCTGGGAACCCAATCGATCAACAGGAAGGTGAGATTTTATTGTGACACTCGTATAACCTGGTTCAAAATTGTTACCTTCAATATGCGGAATTGTAGAATTAGTGAATTGCTGAAGAGTGATGAGTAGTCTTTTGGTGTGTTTGTTTGTCACAAAATCTTTGGATTCATAAAATTGTATGATTACAATCTTTTTAATTAAATATCCTTGTCAGCTACTCTAGATGTCAGGGTTGAGATGTCGAACTTTGCAATTCCAAGCAGCCAACCGATCAACAGGATGGTGAGTTCATGGCTTGTTATATAATCTGTGATCAATTCCCCATCAGATACCAATTTCTATGCTTTTGAGTACGAATTGTTGATCATATTTTTATCTTTATTGGGTGAATGTGTCTTTGTTTTTGGGTGAAATTAGGGGTCATATTTTGGCTAAATCATGAATCCTATGTCATACCAGATGGGTTTGAATATATTTCAAGTAACCACACACATGTATATGCAGGTGTTGCAGTCTCTGAGACAGAGGTGATGGATCAAGCACCTCAACAACGCTGGCGACCGCATCCTCTCATTTAAGCAATTCAAGAAGAGCGGCGACTCATGCGAATGAGGAACGCGCCGATTTTCAATCCAAGAATTGAAACCCGCTAGAGAGACTCTTGAACTACTCTCTTTAGAAGAGAGACTCATGACATGAACAACATTTTAGACTAACTAGATTGTGAGCATGGTAATCAAGGAACTCAAGCTACTACTGTAATGCTACTTGTCAACGCCAATGCTATATGTGCTACTTTGTTTATTATTATGTGGAAGCTAAAGAGTTGATGGAAAGTGGGGAACACTATTAACTGATTATATGGATTAATGGATGTGATCCGTATAATGTACGTGAAGCTACTAATATATGTACGTGATCCATATAAAGAAGATTAAGAACACTAGACGAAATGTGGGTTTTTTCTACAGTTCACAACACCTCTTTTACGGCGTACAACAATTGCACGTCGCAAATAATGGATATTCACGACGTGCTACCCAAAACATACCATAAATAATGCACTTTTTTGAGGTTAATTTGTTATTAGACTTGCATTGGAAGAAAATTGACGTATATTTTCTAAACCCTAAAGCCCACGTTATATAAACGAAGAGTCAGTCTTCTTCGGAAGAAAAAAAGAGAATTCAGAAGGTGAGTTCCTTATCGCAGGAGAAAAAGTTGTCCTTGTACAATTCGTCATGTATAACACTACCTAAACCGTACTTCGATCTAATAGAAACAAATTAAAATACGTTCACAAAATCTAAACTACGGGAGATCCAAAATATCACCCTCATACCACAAAAATGTTTCATGGTTAGCTTGGTTAACATGTTATGTTTAGGTAAAAGTAAACATAAACCAACTCGACCGATGCAATTTTAAACTCTCTGCAAGACCAAAATTCGTCTTTATATTAACTGTATAATGTACAAATATCGGTTAGGTTAGGGAATCCAGAATATATATGGAGTAATCAACTAATCATCCATGCATATCCATCTTCATCAGTATTCACTATTCAGGACCAACATGACCGACAACATGCAGCCCACGTAATTCTGAATGCCTCGTCGATTCTCATGCATCTTCATTGATGAGGACAACTATATGGCACGCATATATGTTCTTTTCCCTTTACTAAAATAAGAAAATGGTGACACGTGGTATATTCTGGAATTGATGGACAACAAACGAGAAGCTGCACTTGTTCTCAACTGTCAATCGATCTTGTAAAAGATTTTTTTTTTCCGTATTCTTACAGTGTTTGAAATTCTGTTGTAACAATTGCAGATATCAGGGTTGGGGATATCAAACCTTGCAATTTCCTGAAAACCTACGACCAACAGAAAGGTGAGTCATATATTGATGCGGCCTTATGTATTAGCTAGGTTTTGTTTGGAACAGGGAATTCTTTGTTAACAACAACCGATCTCGAATCTGATTTTGATTTCGCCATCGATCAACTCCCTTCTCTCTTGATTTATTTTAATTATTTCGAAATACCTCAAATTTTTAACTGAAATAAAATTCAACTTTCAGATGTCTTTTGCACGCCCAGAAACTATTAAATGGAGACAGGAGGTCAGAACTAGACTCCGACAAAAGAACGAAGGTAACTCATAGCCCATGATAAATATCAAATTTAAATAAAATTATATGTTTTTTATGTCAAATCAATAAGTTTTATAAAAATTTATGTGGCCAAAATAACCAGTACATATTTTTCTTGTTTTTTAGATAAGAAGTTATGAGTTGAAACTCAAAGCTAACATGTGGTCAAAAAAAAATCTCTAGTGATAAGCTTAAATTTGAAAAAAGAAAAAATTAACCTATTCTAGGACTAATACAAACATAGCATTATGCAACATACTAATTTAAATCTTTTACTCACCCTTCACACTAGGACCTGAATCATGACCTTAGCCTGAATACTTGAAGCCTCTCCGATTGCAAATAAAATTATATGTTGATATGCAATTCTGGATATATACTTACATACTGTCATGAATTTAATAATAAAACAGTTAAAAATTTATGAGTATGAATGAATTTATTTATTTATTTTATTTTTAGGTCTTTGTCAACAACGCCAGCTCGTAGGGCTTGGAAGTTGAACGCTGAGACTTCCGGGAACCCAATCGATCAACATGAAGGTAAGATTTTATTGTGATACTAGTACCTGCATATTGTGTAATTGTAGAATTAGTGAATTGCTGATGAATAGTGTACGTTTAGGCCAGTTACAAATGTTTGGATTAGGATAATTGTATGATTACAACTTTTTTCTTATTTGAAATGTCCTTGTCAATTAATGTTTTAAAAAGCGAATGCGTATCCAATGTGTTTTCTTGAGAGCCTTAAGTCTTAAAACTTGAGGTGCATAAGGCGTAAAACTTATGTTATTAAAAAAAAACAGTAGTTAAATGTGTAAATATATAATTACATATAAAAAGAACAAATATATATAAGAACTTACCAATTTATTGCATTTAGAGATAATGAAATTCATAATCCAAACATTTTAGATAGTTTTCATCAAATTAAACACATTCTATAAATAAATATAAAAATATACCTAAAAATATTATTTTCTAAGGCGTAATAAAATGTGTAAAAGGCGTGAAAAATGTAACATAAGGCATAAAAGACGTACGTTTTTTAAGCATCGGTACCTATACTGAAAAACATAGACGTTATGTAAGTAGACTTAAGCCTCATGTGAGCCTTGAGGCGAGTTTTTTAAAATATTGTTGTCAATTACTCCAAATGTCAGGGTTGGATGTCGAACCTTGCAATTTCCGAACAGCCAACCAATCAATAGGATTGTGAGTTCATGACTTGTTAATTCGCTTTATATAATTTCTTATACCAATTCCCTTCCTTTGGTTCTAATTAAATTCTAATCTTTCGAATACACATTGTTGTTCATATATTTATCTTTTGGTGGATATATCTTATATTTGGCTGAAAATACGGATCATATTTTGGCTAAATCATGAATCCTATGTCATGCTAGATGGGTTAGAATTTGATGCAATTTGAAGTGACCATACACAGATGTATATGCAGATGTTGAATTTAATGGGGCGCCAGTAAAGAGGGATCCAATACCTCCTGAACACCGCAGGCGACTGTATCCTTTCATTCAAGAACGAATGGAATGGAACTCATGCAAAGGCGGATTGAGAGGGACTTGCCGCTTTTCGAAATTACCCACCAGTGACCCTGGGCGGATACTAGAACAAAAACCCATGACACGAACAATGTTTTAGACTCACTAAATTGTGAGCACTAGGCAAGTGGCCCTTGCTGCGGGTGTATTGGCAGTGAGGTAATAATACGGAAAATAGGGGTCCTTATTTTAAAGGCTCGCATTGCAGTATGTTACTGTAGCGTGAACAGTACCGAACGCAGTATGCTTAGTATTTAGTAAATAATAATCGATTTCCTCAAGCTACTGTGGAATCTATGCACAACATGGATTATGGGCTTATGGTTCAGTCATGCATGAGTGTCTGATTAGTTAGACAATCAGAAAATGTCATAATAATAGTTTAATTGATGCCATCCTAGACTTTTGTATCATGTCCTTTCACACTTTCATTTTTTTTGATACGTTCACACTTTCAATTGAACCCATTGTGATTCTACCGTTCCTCATTGATTACCAATATAAAAAAAAATTTATATTACATAGATGTTCTTCATTCTATTCCAAACTATAATTATCGGACAATATTTCTAATCCATAAATAAACAAAGTATTCTCGTCCCAGTACATGTGTCTATATATAGTCTCAAAAACCAAAATTTATTGGGATAGTGATACCATGATCAATTATTACTCTGTGGTGGTGACTATTGCTCTATATGGTGGTGACTTATTAGGTTTTGATTGATCAGCTAGCTAGCTCAAAAACAAAAGTTTTCTGGGTCGGCATTTTCCTGCAAAATGATTTCTTCTTGTTTTCACACGTTTGATTGAACGTGTATGACCTACCACACTAAGTAGGAGTCATTAATATAAACGATTTGGGTCCGTCAATATCATTGAAATGTTTGTCTTAGAAACGGATAGGTACCCGGGATCTTCAACAAACTAAAGTGTATAATTTTCTTACAACTTCCTCTTCTTTTACTAGTCTAAAATAAAAGTAAATACTCTTAATCATAGAGGTAGGTAATCTCGATGAATTGATAACCAAGGACCTTTTATATGCGTTTCAATTCAGTTTATGAGTGGATAGGTCAAAATTATGAACCTAAATGTTAAGATCATGTTCCATCTATAATAGCCATACCTCATGACTCATGTTATAGGCACGAATCATGTTCTGCTTCTAGAAAACTCGTGGAAAATTTGATAAAATGATTTCTGTACGTTACTCGTTTTCTGATCAAGAATCATCTATATTTCTATGTTTAATTTTCATTTTGAAAATGGCTGACTAGGGCATAAAATAGTGAATAGGTGTAACAACTCCATCTACTCAACGATGTATTCATGGGTTTTACCAAGTTTATTAATGTTGAACCATCGATCCTCCCTGGATTGGGGTTTCTGCCTCCCATGTTACTCCAGATTTTTCTGCTTATTATAGGAGACTTCCAACAAACACCTTGGCGGAATCACTGTCTGATCGATGCTTTTTTTAATAATATTTGTAAATTGCACAATGTGATAAACGTATGAACAAGGTTTAATGCATGCTGCATCTGCATGCTGATGTGATATTTATGATAATATGAGGTCTCTAATTCAATCATCTTCATGTGAAAAACACCACATGAGCAGGACATGTAACGTATCTACTTACCGGACCTGGAGTGGTAGACCTACCCGTCCACCATTTTTTGTAAAAAAAAAACACTCAAAACCCACCCATAATATTCTGATTATTCTCTATGATTCTCTCTCTCGAGCCAACATCTATAACTACAAATGATTATTAGACCATTTGGTCGAAGTAAATCATACTTGTAAACAATAACAGAATACTAAATATAAACTGATAAATAAAAGTTACGGATCGAGAAATGCTAATTTATTATATTTTTCAGTAACTGATAATTGATAATTTGATTATCTATACTTCGCTACGAGTAGTTTGATTGTTCTTAGATAACAAATTTGAGCATCTTACCAACAATTTACGTTTTCTCCATTTATAAACTTTTAAAGCTTCAAAACTCTATGTACAATTATTTGTACGTATTGCATCAAAGTCTACTCTACGAATCTGATATACACTTCGATCTTGTCGCAATCATTGGGTCAATGATTCATACGTTGAACTCGTGAAAATGAATCATAATATAGGAATTGTAGTAGTTTGCACGTAACATCAATCATAATACACATGTATTTCTCTTACAAGCGCGTCAAGACATACGTAGTGCAATAAGTGCGTGCAATATTGAAATAGAGTTTTTTTCACCAACAGCCCTTCAATTATGGTGTACCTACCAATGTGATACCACAACTCTTAATCGTACCAATGTGAAACCCAGACTCTAGTATTGCTATCATTGAAGTACTTCCGTCAGTTTTTTTCAACTTCTCCGTCATTTTGGTGACGTGGCAAGTACGTGAGTCCCACAAAAAGGGTTAAAAGACAAAATTAACCCAATCTGAGAGGAGTAATATTTTTCCTGCCCTTTACCTTGAGAAAAACACCCAACAATTTCAATTTTGGCGCTAATTTTCCCTCCATACTCCTTAATTTGTGTCTTTTATCTAAACTAAAGAACTACCGCCAACCAGTCGACCACAATCTGATAAAACCTAGATCAATCTCATTTTCTATTTTTACCCTAGCACTTGTTAAACTAACAGAATAAATATAGAAATTTATATGGAACATCTCATTTTCACAATCTCATAAGAATATAGTGATAGAGCGTTTTATTAAAACGTCTCTAATAAACCCTGTAAAACATCATCGTTAGTATAGAATAAGCAGAGATCGTTCTTTCCGGGGAATTGAAGGGAACTCTAAACTTTTAGTGTTAACAAATAATGGGGGGTTTGAGATTGATTATTAGCTACTAAAATAAAACCTAAATTACTATTTACATGATCGACTTCTCTTTAACAAACTTAAACCAAATTTACCATTACACCACATAATTACAAGTTCAAACCTATCATGCATTCTAATTTGACCAATTACATACTTTTTAGACACCAATACAATTAGAGCCTTAGGGGAACATCTAATCATGCAAGATTTCAATTAACATTTAGATTGACTTAGAGCCTAATCTAAATTTGCATGCAATCAAATTCAATAACACTTAGAGTGAAAATCAAATAAGATTACATTTAAGCACCAAATCTTTGTTGGAGACATGTTTCATGTATGGCGTCACCCACCATGGTTTCACATGCAAATTTCCAGAATTTTTACCACTTTTAATCAACACAAACCGAACCTACTTAGGACATGATTCGATTTGTGTCAATATGGTTGATGAATCTAGCACTTAAACACAATCTTAGGGACTGCATCCAAGCACTAAATTCATATGCACATATCTGAAAATTATCTAAAAGTATGAGAAAGATGATTAGAACACAATAATAGAAATACAAACTCATTAATTATAGGAAACCATCAATTTGGCAAAGAACCAAAAATCCAATAAAACAATCTGAAAATTTTGATTCTTAATACAAAACAATAATCCCACACAAACATCATACTACAATCTTCATAGACAAAGTATTGTAAAAAATCAAAAACGAACAAACCCGTGGAGAAGAGTTGTGAGAATCACACGTTGTAGGAACCTTGGAGGTGTGTCTTCAATGGTGATTTCGGTGGAGATGGAATTTGTATATGGGGGAGAATAGCTTGCTGTTTTGGTGAAGGATGTTTGAGGTAGTATTTTGGTAGAGGTTTGGCTCTTGAATGCAAATGAGAAGTGATGATATTTGAGAGGTGAAACCATGTATATATAGAGGAAAGATTGAGGGTTTGAAATTGCTTCTTTCTTTCTATAATAATGCCATGTTTTAATCCCTTAAATCATGGAAAGTTTTATTCCCTAAAACATGCCATGTTTTAATCCCTAAAACATGTCATGCTTTAATCCCTAAAACATGCCATGTTTTATGCCTTTAATGATCATCTTCTATTTAATTGTTGCATGACTTGACTCCATCTTTTTTCTTTAATTATCTCTTCAATCCAATCTGAAAATAAGAAAATAAAATCATAAGTAAGAGATAATTAGTTTCAAAACCTAACAATGATTCCTAGTCAAACTAGGACTCTAGACCAATTATGCGTTTTTAACTCATGTAAGCACAAAAATACATCTAATACCGCCCAAGACTCTTACTACGACTCAATGACTCAATAGTACAACGATAAGGGCTAAACAAAGTAAAAATTGAGGTAAAAACATGTTAAGAACGTCGCACAAAGTGCTCCTATCATATAGAAACACATAACTTAACGAAATTCAAATACATGTTTAAGTACCATTAGTTGCCACCTTTTATGTTGATCTGCCATGATTTTTGCTTGTAAGAACAAATGGTACTTAAACATGTAGTTGAATTTCGTTAAGTTATGTGTTTCTATATTCTTATGAGATTGTGGAAATGAGATATTCCATATAAATTTCTATATTTATTCTGTTAGTTTAACAAGTGCTAGGGTAAAAATAGAAAATAAGATTGATCTAGGTTTTATCAGATTGTGGTCGACTGGTTGGCGGTAGTTCTTTAGTTTAGATAAGAGAATAAGGAGTAGGGAGGGAAAATTGGCGCCAAAATTGGAATTGTTGGGTGTATTTCTCAAGGTAAAGGGCGAGAAAAACATTGCTCCTCTCAAATGGGGTTAATTTTGTCTTTTAACCCTCTTTGTGGGTCTTACATACTTGTCACGTCACCAAGATGACGGAGAAGTTGAAAAAAACTGACGGAAGTACTTCAATGATAGCAATACTAGAGTCTGGGTATCACATTTGTACGATTGAGAGTTGAAGTATCACATTGGTAGGTACACCAGAGTTGAGGGACTGTTGGTGAAAAAAAATCATTGAAATAATAACAAACTACTCAAACGTATCAGACAATAATTTAGTTTACAAATAACTCACTATATAATTTGATAAAGGAAATTAAGGACCAAAATTTCCAAATAAGGACCAAATGATGACAAGTTGTCACATGTCATAAATTTTTTTTATTTTTTACCCCTCTTTGACTCATAGTGTTTGCTACTATTAATGAAGAAGTTATATGCTACTGTTGATTATAAAAACTAACTGCTAATGTCGACTATAAAAACTAATTGCTACTGTCGAGTTAAAAACTAGCTGCTACTGTCGATTTGGAATGTAATAACCCTAAATTTCAAACAATTTTAAGTTTGATCTGAATTCTATAAAATTTGGAATTTTTAATATGAATGAATGTGATTGGTTGCGATGTTATAAAACGAGTGACGGATACGTTCTCGGAACGTTTAATTTGAAAAACGTTACGTTTCCGCAACGTATATATCGACTTTTATTCCGTCGATCGGTTGTGAAAACTTCCTTCACAGAAGTCGTAGAGCTCGTCGATACGAGTTCGCGAGTATGTGACACGTTAGAATCGGACGTCGGAGGTAAAAGTTATTAACGTCGGAAGTTAGTTTCCGATTTGGAAACTAATATAAATAGGATGTTTTAGAGTTTAGGGTTTCCATTTCAGGAAACCCTTCTCTCTCTCTTCATTTCCGCCGTTCACCCCTCTCTCCCCCTCGGTTCTCTCTCTCTCCCCGAAACCTTCCCTCCCTCTCGACCCCGAGCTCTCTCTCATCTCCCATCTCCCTCTCCCTCACGACCCTAACTCTCTCTCTCTCTCTCTCTCACTCTTTCATTTTCTCTCTCTCCCCGAAACACTCCCACCCTCACCTCGGAGAATCGCCCCGGCGATCTACCACACAGGGCCGCCGTGACGTGCACCGCTCGGCCCAACCACATCGCGACGACCACGGCTGCCACCCTTCAGCTCGCCAGCTCGAGACTCGCCGCCGTGAGGACGCCCGACGTTGCCAAGCTTCTGCAAGTCGTGAGGTTGGTAGGAGGGAGTATGAGGCGGCGTGAGGCCGCGGGGAGGAGGAGGAAGAAGAAAAGGAGAGAAATGGGGCGGCGGTGGCATCACACGCGCCTTGGTTGGCGTCGGCGCGTGGGCCCCACGCGCGGCCGGCCGGAGGTGGCGGTGTGAGCAGTTTTGACAGAAGGGTATTTTAGTAATTTACCTAAATGTAAATGTAAATTTTATTTACTACGGTAAATGTAATTAAATTTTACCTTCGGTAAATATAAATATAAATTACTTTCAGTAAATGTAAAAAGTAATTTGTAAAAGGTAATTAGTAAATTTTATTTACTGAGATTGTATTTACATTTCAATAGTACGTATACGTACAGAAATACGTATATAATATTTATATGTACAGAAATACGCATATAATATTTATACGTACAGAAATACGTATATAGTATTTATACGTACAGAAATACGTATTAATTTTTATATGTACAGAAATACGTATATAATATTTATACGTACAGAAATACGTAATAATATTTATACGTACAGAAATACGTATTAATATTTATACGTACAGAAATACGTATATAATATGTATACGTACAGAAAATACGTATTAATCGTATATTTGTACAGTAACCGTGAATAGTAACACTGAACAGTAATTTCGTAAAACCGAAAATTGCTGAACAGTAACCGATTATTACTGTTTCGGCATTTAAAGGTTTACGAAACGATTCTAAAATTCTTTTCTTATCTTTTCAAGGTGATCGTTAAATCGAGGAAAGGAATTATCATCGGGAATTGTGGAATTACGCTCGAATCGATAAGGTGAGTAAAATCTCACATATTTACGAATCTACCCTCGCGGTGATTCAAGATTTTTACAAGAGTATTTAATAATGAATTACAACATGTATAAAATTTAGTGGATTATATATATATACTGTATAATGGTAATAAGTGCATATATATATATAGTTCATTATATTATATACTGTTATTAATTCATTAGAAATGGTCATTTTGATGACGGAAGATTGTGTATTGAGCATGTGTTGTGAAACATGACATGTATAAGATATAGTGGACTATATATATTGTATTAATGGTAAATAAGTACGAATATATATAGTTTGCTATATAATATACTGTTATGATTTTATTGTGATTATATTGAGCATGCGATTGAATTGTACAATATGATGTGAGATTATTGTACGTGATTTTTAACATTGAGATTGTTAAAATGTTGATTTGTCTTCGGACGTGATTGGTACAATATGATGTGAGATTATTGTACGTGTTTGGCAAGTCGGAACCTAGCCTTTGGCCGGGCGAAAGTTACGATACAGTTAGAGCTCTAGTCTGTCTGCCTTAGTACTGCATGTGAGGTAACGGGTGGTTATCTGCTCATGGGTACTCAGTTTATTTGGATGTTGGGTAGCGGGTGGCTACCCAATATCAGCGGTGTATTACGAGAGGGGTAACAGATGTGTACCAGCGTTCTTGGTACCCGTATTATAAATGCATTGGGTAACCAGAAGGGTTACTTAATTTTCTCATGAGCGCTTCATTTCATTTTTCTTTGGGACAACCAGATGGGCTGTCCATTGACTCATGAGGGCATTTATATTTGTTGTTTTGTGATTTTTCGTATATTTTGATATGCGAATTATATTTTGATTTTTTACTCATACGAGCTATAAGCTTACCGGGTTTGTGTTTACAATCCCGGTGCACCAATTCGATGGTGTATGGGATAATTCCGCAGGTGCTGATTAGTGGAGGTTGAGTGACGACTACAGAGGCTTGAAGTCATTTGCATCCTACTGTGGTGAGGTTTTAGCGTGATTTGTGTGCGAGATTGTGTAATTTCATTTGTGAGATTTGTGAGGATTATTACATTTCCATTTTGTGTATGGATTATAATTTGGGTTGTAATAATTGGTTGTCTGAGTTGTATTGAGAACTCAGAATTGATCCGCTGTTACACTTTAATGATTTCGATATATTTGAGATTATTTTGTGTTTAACGACTTTAGAATTTTGAGTTTTTAAGCTTGAAATTTTAGGGTCGTTACATGGAATGTATATGTTACTGTCGTCTATGAATCTAACTGCTACTGTCGACTTGAAAAATACCTATTACTGTCGACTAGAATTCTAGCTGTTACTGTCAAATGAGAAACTAACTGCTATTGTGGTTTTTGGTAGCAAAATTTAAAAGTTTAAAATTTCTCAAAACATATGCAATATGGTACTTAAATGAAATCCCATGACACAAGGAACAAATTTATATATTGGCTCACATCCAAATTGCCGGTGGTTTGGCTGGAAAACTTAAATTTGCTGGAAAAAATAAAAAAATGAAGAGAGAAATTTGTTAGATGTAAGAGTGTCATTTGGTAATTTTCATAAATAAGGATATTTTAGATATTTTTTATATTAATTAATTAATTAGTTTTGTTTTACTTATTTTTTAAACTTAGACTCGTGTCCTTATATAAAAAATATGAAAATTTAAATTTTAATTAGTTAAAATGTGTTAATATTACTGAGTAATTTTCAATTGAAATAATTCCTCGTCTACTTCAACAAACTAAATTCCCTTCGTCTTCGTATTCTAGTCCTCTGCATAACTCCAAAGCTTCGTACAGTCAGTCATCTGTCACCACCGAAACAAAGCCAGTAAGTAAGTCAAGGCCAAAACGATTTCATATGCAGTGTTTAGGTCCACCTCCATAGTCTAAAAGCTTTACTTAAACAAACGAAGGAAAGCAACACAAGCCACCCATTAGTTGAAACTTCCAACTCTCTCTGCCGACTTCACACCTTTCACACGCTTCAATCTTCGTTTTCTAGTTTCTGGGATCCTACAACATAGAATGCCTGCAGTTGTCTGAGTCTCTCCTAAATGGAAATCATCACTGGTAAAAACCCAGGTTCTGTTTTCGAGATTTTCTCTGTCTTTTTAATTGTTTCTTGCTATGTTCCTCTGTTATGCTCTGCGTCGAGTTCGATCACACAGGGCCAGACTCTAAAGGACGGCGAGACTTTGATATCTGATGGCCAAACCTTCGAGCTTGGCTTCTTCAGTCCGGGGAACTCTTCGTACCGGTACGTCGGTATTTGGTACTACAACCTTTCAGACCCGGCAATCGTTTGGGTCGCAAACAGAGAGAGCCCTGTTTCGGATAAAGCTGGAGTCTTCACAATCGGAAGCGATGGAAATCTGGTTGTTCTAGACGGAAACAGCACTGAAGTCTGGTCTAGCAATGCTTCATCGGTATCTAAGAACTCATCTGCAGTCCTGAGAGATTCAGGAAACCTTGTGCTTTTGACAAATGAAACTACTATGCCTCATTGGGAGAGTTTTGATTTTCCTACGGATACGTTTTTGCCCGGAATGAGAGTGGAGGTGAACGCTAAAGAGGGAGAGAATCGTGCTTTCAGGTCCTGGAAATCAGCCAATGATCCAGCTCCAGGTGACTATTTCTCAGGGGTTGATGCTAGAGCAGCACCACAGCTTATGGTATGGAATGGTTCTGAAAGAAGATGGAGAAGTGGGCACTGGAACAAGTTGATATTTATTGGTCTTCCTGAGATGCCAACACAATACTCTGCTGGTTTCAGTCTTACAGATAAGGCAGACCAAAATGGGAGCTACTACTTATCCTATACACAATGGAATGTCTCTGATAAGTTGAGGTTTCGCATTGGGTGGGATGGTTATGAAGAGCAGAATATTTGGGTGGATGATTTAAACCAGTGGGCTACACTTATGTCCCAACCGAACAAGAGCAGCGGGTGTGAGCTTTACAACAAGTGTGGGAACTTCGGGCTTTGTAGTGCCTCGGATGATGCTAGTTGTGATTGTATGCAAGGATTTGATAGAAAGAATTGGGGGGATTGGTCAGATGGGTGTGAAAGGAGGACACCATTGAAGTGTCAGCGAAATAGTACTGATGCTGAAGATGGTGAGGATGGTTTTGTGGCCGTGAAGTGTACAAAGGTGCCGGATTTCGCAGACTTGGTGGTGGTGACAGGTCCACAGATCAGCTGTGAGCAATCTTGTTTGAACAATTGTTCATGTACTGCTTATGCAGATGTTACTGGACTTGGCTGTATGATTTGGACAACCGAGTTGGTTGATCTGCAACAGTTTTCGGAGGGGGGAAACACATTGTATATTCGTGTTGCTCATGCCGATTTAGGTACTGATCAAACTCTCTTATTCTTTCTTCTTGCAGGTTTTGATTGTATAGTTTTACTAATGGAATAGTAATAACTTTATCTGTCATTGCTGAGGTTTCTGATATTGATTTTTATCATCATTAGTAAAGTTTCAAGTGTTAATCAGATATGGTAGGAAGAATAAAAGAGTCACTGAACTATGCTATGCATGAATGGCTATTTCTAGTCATAGGCAAGATGAGGTTTCTAAATTGAACATGGAAGCTATTGAAAATTCAGAGGTGTAGGTAGTAGAAATACATAAGCAATAAGCTGATTTGAGTTTCTGTTTACATAGTTTTGTTCTCTACTATCTTGGTTTTGTGATATTGCACAGATTATTTACTCCTTTTCTTTGGCCTCTTATTGTCTGTAGGTGGCAGCAAAAAACTATCCGTCCTTATGATATCACTAATTACTGTAGCGGTAGCAATTTTCGTTGCCATCTTCATATTTCTAGTATGGAGGTTCAAAGCAAAACTTAAAGGTAGTATGTGTGCATTTGCTTCTTTTTTGTGACCTTAGAAAGTCTGAATCCTTGATCAAATGTCAATGGGGACAGAAAGATGGCACCATCTTTCTG
Organism: Argentina anserina; assembly: GCF_933775445.1. NCBI lineage: Eukaryota > Viridiplantae > Streptophyta > Magnoliopsida > Rosales > Rosaceae > Argentina > Argentina anserina. The sequence goes on along the minus strand of NC_065874.1, from coordinate 1,586,830 downwards.
GCACCATTGAAACTTCCATGAATGAGAAGGTGCGCATGATATAATCTCTTTACCCTATTGTTCCTAACTTCTTCATTAATTTTCAAATCTTCAGTGTTGCCTGCCACTTCAATTTCATGGCTAAGAATCGGTGAAACACCAACGTACGATGATGGCAAGAGCAAAGAATTCTCAACAGAAATGTCAGGATCACTAGACCCTACTGTAGACGGGAAACAAGTAAATGGACCGGATTTGCCATCTTATAGTTTCAACAGTGTGGCAGCTGCTACAGACCACTTTTCTCTTAAAAATAAGCTTGGGAATGGCGGATTTGGTACTGTCTACAAGGTGAGTTTATATGATGATTATTAAGCATGTCTGAGAATATTTAAGAATCTGGGTGTCCTTAGGATTTCACCATATGTTATTATGTTTCATCTCCAGGGAATCCTTCCAGGACTAGGAGAAATAGCTGTTAAGAGACTTTCAGAAGTATCTTGCCAAGGGTTGGAGGAGTTTAAGAATGAGATAAATCTGATTGCTAAACTGCAGCACAGAAATCTTGTAAGGCTATTAGGCTGTTGCATTGAAGGAGAAGAAAAGATGCTGCTATATGAATACATGCCAAACAAAAGCTTGGATTTCTTTCTTTTCGGTACGGTCTATTTTATCTAGTTGAGTAACCTTTAGTATCAAACAGCTACATAAAGTTCATGGCATGATGAAAACATACAGATTGTAACTAGAGGGATTTTGCTAAGTAGTTCTGTTTTTGATGAAATTGCAGATCCAACAAAGCAAGCACTACTGAATTGGAGAAAGCGCTTCATGATTATTGAAGGCATTGCACGAGGGCTTCTGTATCTCCACAGAGATTCTAGACTTCGAATTATACATCGAGACTTGAAAGCTAGCAACATTTTATTAGATGAAGATATGGTTCCCAAAATTTCTGACTTTGGTATGGCAAGAATATTTGGGGGAAACCAAAATGAAGCGAACACAATGAGAGTTGTTGGCACATAGTACGTCTTGAGTTTTTGGCACTTAAATCTAGCCTCATTTGTTTTATGTCAAAAGTTTATCAATCTAAAGTTTATATGTTGATATCTACATTACAGTGGTTATATGGCACCTGAGTATGCAATGGAAGGCCTATTTTCAGTGAAGTCGGATGTCTATAGTTTTGGCGTATTGCTGCTAGAGATTGTGAGTGGCCGGAGGAACACTAGCCTACGGACCTCAGAACATTTGAGCCTTATTGGATATGTGAGTGCATATATGAATAATGCTTCTATTATCAGATATAATCTCTGTGAGCAGATACTGAAACTATAAAATGATGGGATATTTTTCAGGCATGGAATCTCTGGAATGCAAATACAGCAGAGGATCTCATTGATCCTTCCATTGCGGAAACTTGTAACAATCGATCTGAATTGTTGAGATGCATACATGTTGGATTGTTGTGTGTGCAAGATTCCGCAGATTCGAGACCAACCATGTCAGCCGTAGTGTTAATGCTGGAGAGTGAGACTGCAAATCTTCCATTGCCAAGAGAACCCGTGTTTACTTCAATTAAGAGATACGTGGATACAACCTTTAGTACAGAAGAAGAAGAAGAAACTCCTGAGGTAGTATCTGTAAACCATGTCACTATTACAGTGGTAGATGGAAGGTGACAACATATTTTTGCTACCTGCTATTTGCTAGTCCATCCATTCATGGGGTACAAACAAATATGTATGTAAATATTCTACAGTTACTACATACTTTTAATAGCACAGAGCTCTAGTTAGGGAGCTTTTTCTTCCTGCTAATATTTTCATCTTCATATTATTTTGTTGGTTAATATTTGTAACGATCCCAAAATTTCGAGTATAAAAACTCAGAATTTCAAAGTCGTTAAACACCAAACAATCTCAACGAATCGAAATCATTTAAAATGCCACAGCGAATCATCTCTGAGTTCAAAATACAACTCAGTCAAACCGATTATTACAACCCAAATTATAATTCAATATTATAACAATGGAATTGCGAAATCCTCACAACAAACTCACAAGATAGTCACACAAAATCCTCACACCAGCTGGAGATAAATAACTTCAAGTCCACTGAGCGGTACGTCAATTCCCACTAAACCACACCTGCAGAGTTATCCACTACATCATCGAATTGGTGCACCGGGATTGTAAACACAAACCCGGTAAGCTTATAGCTCGTATGAGTAAAATCAAAATATAATTCGCATATCAAAATATACGAAAAATCACAAATCAACAAATATAAATGCCCTCATGAGTCAATGGACAGCCAGTCTGGTTGTTCCAAAGGAATATGAAATGAAACGCTCATAAGAAAATTAAGTAACCCTTCTGGTTACCCAAATGCATTTATAATACGGGTACCAACAACGCTGGTACACATCTGTTACCCCTCTCGTAATACACCGCCGATATTGGATAGCCACCTGCTACCCAACATCCAAAACAATCTGAGTACCCATGAGCAGATAACCACCCGTTACCTCACATGCAGTACTAAGGCAGACAAACTAGAGCTCTAACTGTATCGTAACTTTTGCCCGGCCAAAGGCTAGGTTCCGACTTGCCAAACACGTACAATAATCTCACATCATATTGTACCAAAATCAGGTCTGAAGACAATTCACATTTTAACAATCTCAATGTTAAAAATCACGTACAATAATCTCACATCATATTGTACAATTCAATCGCATGCTCAATATAATCACAATAAAATCATAACAGTATATTATATAGCAAACTATATATATTCATACTTATTTACCATTTATACAATATATATATAGTCCACTATATCTTATACATGTCATATTTCACAACACATGCTCAATACACAATCTTCCGTCATCAAAATGACCATTTCTAATGAATTAATAACAGTATATAATATAATGAACTATATATATATGCACTTATTACCATTATACAGTATATATATAATCCACTAAATTGTGTACATGTTGTAATTCATTATTAAATACTCTTGCAAAAATCTTGAATCACTACGAGGGTAGATTCGTAAATATGTGAGATTTTACTCACCTTATCGAGTCGAGCGTAATCCCACAATTTCCGAAGATAATTCATTTCCTCGCTTTATAGAACACCTTGAAAAGATAAGAAAAGGATTTAGAAACGTTTCGTAAACCTTTAAATGCCGAAACAGTAATAATCGGTTACTATTAAGCAATTTTCGGTTTTACGGATTTACTGTTCACAGTTACTATTCACTGTTACTGTAAAAATACACAAAGTAATACGTATTTCTGTACGTATACATAATATTTACGTATTTCTGTACGTATACATACTATTTACGTATTTCTGTACGTATTCATACTATTTACGTCGGAGGGTGGAGAGGGTGAGAGTCGAGTGCTGGTGTCGGTGGAGGGCTGCTCGCACGGCGGGGCAAGTCGCGCATGCCTCGGATCGTGGCGCGGCTTCGCGATGGCGAGGGGGGCTGCGTCGTGCTAGGGGTTTGGACCTGAGAGCCTTGTGGTGCTTCTTGGATGTGCGGTGTGGTCCACGGAGGCCCGGTCGGCGCAATCGCCGGTGAAGCTAGAGTGAGAGGGAGAGAAATCGGGGAAGAGGCGAGAGAGAAGAGAGAGAAAGAGAGAGAGGGAGAGGGAGGCGGAAAGAGAGAAGAGAGAAATGGATTTCCACAAATGGAAACCCTAACAGAAAAAGTTCTATATATACCCGTTTCTAAATTGGAAACTAACTTCCATCGTTAATAACTTCCACCTCCGACGTCCGATTCAAACGCGTCACATGTCCACGCACTCGTATCGACGAGCTCTACAACTTTCGTGAAGAAAGTTTTCACCAACGATCGACGGAATAAAAGTCGATATATTTGTTACGGAAACGCAACGTTTTTCAAATTAAGCGTTCCGATAACGTTTTCGTTTTCGATTCTCGACGTTACAAAATGGAACGAACACGATTTAATATTTTCAAAAACTTATAACTTTAGAAATAGTCGATTAACTCGTCCCGAAAAATCGGGTTATTACATTCTACCCCCCTTAAAGGAATTTCGTCCCGAAATTCAAGCTTACTCAACAAACAACTGTGGATATCTTGTTTTCATAATCGACTCTAGCTCCAAGGTTGCATCACCTTCATCATGATAGCTCCACCACACCTGGACTAGTTCTACTTCATTCCTCCAAAGCTTCTCGTGGATCTATCCAAATTACAACTGGCTTAATAACGATTGTGGCATTTTCCTTCACCTAAATGGTGTTATGATCACACACATGCAACACATCAGGTTCATACTTCCTCAACTTGGAAATGTAGAAGATGTTGTGAACATCCGACATGCTAGTAGGCAAGGCTAGTCGATATGTTTGTTTTCCCACTTCCTCGAGAATTTTAAAGGCCCATCATACATAGGAGCCCACTTTTCTTTCTTGCCAAATCTCATTACACCCAACTTTAGCATCAACAGATAGGTGATCGGCATGGTCTACCTTCAGAGTCTCAAAGATGCCATACCGATGCTGGAACAGTAACTGTTGTCGTAAGCAACTCAATCGATCCCCAAAAAGATCTTCCCAGTTACCTATCATATCCAGCCTATAAGCTCTCAGCATATCCTCTATTGCCTCAACTTTCTTCCAAACCGACAATCTGTCACGTGTTTTAACATTAACTGCCACATGTGAGTCACCAAACTATAATGATGTCCTCGGTAGAGATGTCAACATACCCCGTTGTCTAATTCACCACTCCCTTGCGGTTATCAGATAATTCTCGCGTCATGAGCTTGTCCCTCTCCACTAAGCATGGTCAAAACTCTCGACATCTAACACGAGTTTAAAACAATGTTTAACACATGCATACTACTTGCATCACACACATTGGTTTTCAAGGAAATCATACTTTTATCCACAACAGTACATTCATGACTTCACCTCAATACATCGGAAGAATCATGAACCTACCATTCTTTCCAATTTACAGAACAATCTCCTTTCATGATCATCTTATTATAACCACAAAATCTTGTCGTTCATGATACTCACCCAAGTACCATATTTGTATCAGCAACACGATAAAAAGTCTTAATTCATTGAGTTCACAACCACCACAGAACACCACCTTGGATTAAGAATTACTCTCAAAAATTTCACCAGAGAATCGACTAATATACGCACAAGGCAATAAAGGACCTCTACCGCCACCACAAGAGTGACGCGTCACGCATCCCATCACACTCACCAAAACTTACCGTCGAAAATTAATTACAGCTTCTTGCTTCCATGAGTGGTATGCCACAATTTGAGGTTCAGACAAAGAAGGTATTTATCTCCCAACGGTGGAACATGAAAATTAGGTGGAATTACAGTGCAAAATCCAACAAAACCACAACCGAGATATACTTTACCCCTGGTTCATACCTGCCTCAAATTCATGACATACGGTCCCACGCAAACGCCCTAGTGGCATCATCTAACGTATTGGTTTCCCCCCACCGTTGTAGTACTAATAAGTTCTGAAATTAATTCAACAACCGAAGCCGGTTATTGGGTCCACTGTCTCCTCAAAATCAACCCAAAAATGGTTGCTACATCACCACTCTAAACAGTTGTTGCTTTACTTTCATTAAGAACTCTCATAGCCAACACATTCGGCCAACATACTTCTCTGCAAGCAGCAATATAATTGATTACTCTTTATCGTAAAATTTATCCCTTGTTGAACACTTCAGTCAACTTCGCCTTATCCAACAATAACAATTGGATGCATAGAGGGAAAAGAACTTCTAAGTCTCCAACACTAACACCACTTGTACTTGAAAAGAAAATGTGGTTCTCAACCATTTCTTTACCAGTTGGAAGGTGCTTGTCACGAAAAAAGAAATTCGTTAAAACACCACTAAGCTAAGGTCATCTCGTACCTTACTTTTAATAGAGTTACTTCACCGCCATTGCGTTTCGTTTGGACCTGTGGCATTGTGAAGTTCCAATCCCCAATACCAAAATGATTAAATCCTGAAAGACCAGCGTTCTCATTTAAATGCTCAACTAGCAAATAATTAATTCTTATCGCCACATTGAGATTTCTCCAGCACCTTATATTTCTTACTCAACCAAGATCAATGCGTAACATCAATTATCTATAGCCGAACCAAAACAAGTTTGGAATGTCACGTCGACAAAATGTGAATCTCAATTTCATAATTGTATTACCACCCTAAGCACGTATCACACGCCCTACCACTCTGTTACCAAAAACGTTAGAGATGCTAGTCACGAAAATTTTCGTTAACCACCTCCAACCTTTGGTCTACACATCTCTAGATTAGTTGCATAACTAAAATCTAGTCCTCAACATCTAAACACTGAACATCCCTCAATATAGGGTCAACGCTCTCTATCAAGACTCCTTGATAGTATTCTGCCCTGATAGGAAACTATATACTCCACCTGTTAGCATTCCAGTATCTGGATCGCATGTCAAACTCAGAGAGTATTGTAGCCTCTCTAAGCTGATCGCACCAGTCATTAAGTCTTTGAATTCATTTGTCCCATCCATACGGCGTCTTCGTTATAGGGGCTATAACACAGTATCTCCTGAAACGTCTCGCTTTACTCTGATATCACAACGATGTTTGTGATAGCTACTTCAGATCCACATACTCAACATATGCCATGACTCAAGCTCTCATGGCATTATCCGCCTCGAGTCAAAGATACGAAACTCTGGTTTCCTGGGTCTACGAATGAACCCACCATATCAAAACAATCAATCACCGTGTACTGCGGGCTCAACCAATCAATTCCTCAGATCACATCATAGTGTGGTCCGTAATCACTATCAAATAAGCAGAGAACTATCTACTTCCAATCACAATAGGACAAGCCTTTCATTGTCTCCAATTTCGAGGAACACTCCAAAAGCGAATTGACACATAAAGAGTTTCCCATAGACGTAGGAATCAATCCTAACCCCTCCACTGCCAACTATCAATAAATGAATGTGGCTATCATCCTCTTCTCTAACCCAGAGTACTCAATCATCACCAAGTAAGTCCCAATAGTCTCGATCCAATGGTCCGCTACCATATGATCCAAGCGTCATGAAATTACAGCACTAGCAGCTCACTCATGTCCTTGATCAACCTCAACACACGACTATCGTCTCTAACGATAGCAACAAGATCAACTTGTCTTCCCAGTGGAGCAGCCTCCTCATAAAGGTTCTCCACATTGCGGACTAGGCCTGCAGCCCTAACTCGGCCTCGACCTCTCGTCCGTCCGCGGCCCTGTCCACGGCCGTTTTCCAAATTCATCACCATTCAACAATTAACACTCAGTCATATATGTGAAGTCTCGAATTCGACAAAATAGATCCAACTGATATCAATCATGGAATTTCATAAGAAGGTGAGTCATCGGAGTATCATCACGATACTCCCTAAAGGACGAAACCATATGGTATGGCTCCTAACACTCTCGCGTACCCGACAACATATCAATACCGAGGAGCATGTGATGGGTGCCCGCCTGCAGTCGGATCATCGCTCCCGGATGATATTGATAATCGCCAAATACGCAACCTGGCTCTCATACCAACTGTAACGACCCCAAAATTTCGAGTATAAAAACTCAGAATTTCAAAGTCGTTAAACACCAAACAATCTCAACGAATCGAAAGCATTTAAAATGCCACAGCGGATCATCTCTGAGTTCAAAATACAACTCAGTCAAACCGATTATTACAACCCAAATTATAATTCAATATTATAACAATGGAATTGCGAAATCCTCACAACAAACTCACAAGATAGTCACACAAAATCCTCACACCAGCTGGATATATATAACTTCAAGTCCACTGAGCGGTACGTCAATTCCCACTAAACCACACCTGCAGAGTTATCCACTACACCATCGAATTGGTGCACCGGGATTGTAAACACAAACCCGGTAAGCTTATAGCTCGTATGAGTAAAATCAAAATATAATTCGCATATCAAAATATACGAAAAATCACAAATCAACAAATATAAATGCCCTCATGAGTCAATGGACAGCCAGTCTGGTTGTTCCAAAGGAATATGAAATGAAACGCTCATGAGAAAATTAAGTAACCCTTTTGGTTACCCAAATGCATTTATAATACGGGTACCAACAACGCTGGTACACATCTGTTACCCCTCTCGTAATACACCGCCGATATTGGATAGCCACCTGCTACCCAACATCCAAAACAATCTGAGTACCCATGAGCAGATAACCACCCGTTACCTCACATGCAGTACTAAGGCAGACAGACTAGAGCTCTAACTGTATCGTAACTTTTGCCCGGCGAAAGGCTAGGTTCCGACTTGCCAAACACGTACAATAATCTCACATCATATTGTACCAAAATCAGGTCTGAAGACAATTCACATTTTAACAATCTCAATGTTAAAAATCACGTACAATAATCTCACATCATATTGTATAATTCAATCGCATGCTCAATATAATCACAATAAAATCATAACAGTATATTATATAGCAAACTATATATATTCGTACTTATTTACCATTTATACAATATATATATATAGTCCACTATATCTTATACATGTCATATTTCACAACACATGCTCAATACACAATCTTCCGTCATCAAAATGACCATTTCTAATGAATTAATAACAGTATATAATATAATGAACTATATATATATGCACTTATTACCATTATACAGTATATATATAATCCACTAAATTGTATACATGTTGTAATTCATTATTAAATACTCTTGCAAAAATCTTGAATCACCGCGAGGGTATATTCGTAAATATGTGAGATTTTACTCACCTTATCGAGTCGAGCGTAATCCCACAATTTCCGAAAATAATTCATTTCCTCGCTTTATAGATCACCTTGAAAAGATAAGAAAAGAATTTAGAAACGTTTCGTAAACCTTTAAATGCCGAAACAGTAATAATCGGTTACTATTCAGCAATTTTCGGTTTTACGAATTTACTGTTCACAGTTACTATTCACTGTTACTGTACAAATACACATAGTAATACGTATTTCTGTACGTATACATAATATTTACGTATTTCTGTACGTATACATACTATTTACGTATTTCTGTACGTATTCATACTATTTACGTATACATACTGTTTCTGTACGTATACATAATGTTTACGTATTTCTGTACGTATACATACTATTTAAATGTAAATACAAACTCAGTAAATAAAATTTACTAAATTATCTTTTACAAATTACTTTTTATAATTACTGAAAGTAATTTATATTTACATTTACTGTACGTAAAATTTAATTACATTTACCGTACGTAAAATTTAATTACATTTACCGTACGTAAGTAAATTACCTAAATACCCTTCTCAGAATCACTATTCACGCCGCCGCACGTGGCGGCGCGTGGGGTACACGCGCCACCCGCCACCCGCCGGCAGGCCGCGCGTGGGGCACACGCGCCGACACCGGTCACGGCGCGTATCACTCCACCGCCGCCTCCAAAACTTTTCTTTTCTCCCCCCTCCGCTCCTACACGGCCAGGGCCATCTCCACACCTCCTCACGCACTCACACGCGCCGCCTAAGGTGGCGGTGCTCCATTCTCCTCTACACTTCCGATTCTCCTCCAAAATCAAACCAAAATCCACAATCTTCACTCAAACAATCACAAACAACAACAATCACCTCAAATCTTACCTAGATCGTACGGTGGAGCTGTTGAAATCTCGTCAGAGAGGAATGGGTCGTCGGCGATGCTCGATCCTTCGAGGAGGCTTGTCATGGTTCGATTCGCGTCGCACTCGCTCACCTGCAGCGTCGGAGGGTGGAGAGGGTGAGAGTCGAGTGCTGGTGTCGGTGGAGGGCTGCTCGCACGGCGGGGCAAGTCGCGCATGCCTCGGATCATGGCGCGGCTTCGCGATGGCGAGGGGGGCTGCGTCGTGCTAGGGGTTTGGACCTGAGAGCCTTGTGGTGCTTCTTGGATGTGCGGTGTGGTCCACGGAGGCCCGGTCGGCGCAATCGCCGGTGAAGCTAGAGTGAGAGGGAGAGAAATCGGGGAAGAGGCGAGAGAGAAGAGAGAGAAAGAGAGAGAGGGAGAGGGAGGCGGAAAGAGAGAAGAGAGAAATGGATTTCCACAAATGGAAACTCTAACAGAAAAAGTTCTATATATACCCGTTTCTAAATCGGAAACTAACTTCTATCGTTAATAACTTCCACCTCCGACGTCCGATTCAAACGCGTCACATGTCCACGCACTCGTATCGACGAGCTCTACATCTTTCGTGAAGAAAGTTTTCACCAACGATCGACGGAATAAAAGTCGATATATTTGTTACGGAAACGCAACGTTTTTCAAATTAAGCGTTCCGATAACGTTTTCGTTTTCGATTCCCGACGTTACAAAATGGAACGAACACGATTTAATATTTTCGAAAACTTATAACTTTAGAAATAGTCGATTAACTCGTCCCGAAAAATCGGGTTATTACAATATTCGAGGTTCGATTCAGTTTAATCTGTTCGAATGAACACTTTAATCCTACCCTATTGAATTCTGTGAATCTTCGCGTAATATTCCATACCAAATGCGTTTCAACCAACCTACGATTAAGTATTTCAATAAAAACACTTTCAAACTACGATTTTTCGTAAGTACTTCTTTCTTCTTTCTAGTTAAGTTTGAAAGTGCACCAAAAAAAAGGGTAAAGCTTGTCCAGTCTCTGTGGTTCTCATCAGTCCTGAATGGCATCCCAGACAATTGGGGTACTCAAACAAGTCCCCTCCATTCATAACCAGAGCTTTGGTAGGTAAGCTTGCATGTTCTCATAACATGATTTACAATGGCATGCTTTGTTTAAGCCTATATAACAAAGCTTGAGTTTCTATCATTCCATTGACAAATTTAGTTTCAGGAAAATGTATTTTAGAGAAGATAATGTTAGGGGTTTGAATTTCATTTTGTTTTTGATGTTTATCTTGATTCTGAGCTTGCTTAGTTTAAGGTGTTATTGTGTTGAAGTTCATCATATCACTAATTCTAAACCATTAGCAGTAGGACAAACTCGTGTCTCTCCTGGCCGGATTTTCGAATTGGGTTTCTTTGGTTTTAGTAATACAAGTAAGCAGTATGTTGGTTTATGGCACAAAAATATATATCCACGGAAACAAGTGTGGGTGGCCAATAAGGAAAGGCCTCTTGCAGTTTCAGATGGCTTTGCTAGTCTGAGGATTAGTAGAAATGGGAATTTGGAGCTTGTAGATGGGAGGCAGAATTTGGTTTGTTTATTAATTGGCATGGTACTATAACTTTCTTGAATTAATTCATAGGGAGCATGTTTTTGTTTTGTTTATTAATTGGCATCTGAATGTTGCTTTGTTGTTTTGAGGACTTTTGCCCCAATTCAGTGTTTGATGTTCTATATTCAAACAGGACAGATTAAATTAACAACACAGGCTGCGTTTGGTAAAGCTTTTTACCTCATGCGATTATAAGCGAAGCACTCGATCGTGTTTGGTAAATGAAAGAGACGCTGCTTGTCTAAGAAGCCACGGATTCACCCCAAAAGCCAAAGCTGCTCCTACCCTCCTTTTAGAAGTCGGCTTCTGTTTCTCCAACGCGTGCCACTGTAGTGAATTAATGAATCTTTTGTAATACAGTTGGGTACCCTCATGAATACCTTGTAATTACGAGCCAATACTGATTGTGAAAACGGTGTCTTCATTCACGTCTTCTCCCTCAATTATTATGTTGTGCTTCGTGGACATCAATCGAAACCCAAGAAAGAGAGGGACGCAGGGCGGTGGACAGACTTTGCCTTTATTGTTTGGTGAGTTCTTTGCTTGTCCATTCCACCAGAGTCATAAATCTTTAACTTTTATGCTTGATTTCCATGGTAGTTCCACCATTGAATGGCAGATCAGAAGCTATTGAAGCCAGTCCTTGTTTCTTATATATTTTGATTTAGAGATTCAATTCATATGTGATTTTGGGTTAATTTGAAGCAAATCATACCCAACTGTTTTCGGATTGGAATTCGTAATTGATGTGTGAATTTAATTCCCATGTGGATAAGCTTACTGGTATGAATGAATTATGATCAAAGGCTAAATATGTTTATTTAGCTTATACCAGATAATCAGTGTAAGTGTGGTGCATGAGAAGTATCTTATATGGGTCAATTGCTCTGGGTTATTATGATTAATAGGGTTTGTTCATAAGATAGATGATAATAAAAAATAGTTGTATCCAGCCAGTTTGTTATGGACTTAGATTGATTGCAGTATGAATTATAACAAAAAACAATTCTAATAGTTCAATATTGCATTGGAACAATCTGTATTTTGATGGTGATCAGATGCAGTTGATGAAAATATAAAGAACATTTGCATACTAATATCATGATTTTGTGTGATTCAACTGTGTTGTTTGGTGTGTTTTGATGATGGGTATTGATGGTGTTGCAATGGAGATCTCCAATCAGTTCTGGAGATTTGCAATCAGTTCTTGATGTTTCAAGAGTCTTGCTTACTTTTGATGGCCAGTTTTGTTCATCATTTATTTGCCAAATGTGATGGATGTAGAATCTTATAAGTGAATTCAAGTGAAAGCTTGACTAAATTTCTTTTTAGCTCTTGCGCTCCACTGTGCATTAGTTCAAATAAATATATATATATATAGCTACTAGCTTCAATTAATATCAGAGTACTAGCTACTGATGTGTTTCAAACTGATATTTGCAGTATTTATCTTTATTTGGCTATATGAGGTCTTTGTATTTCAAACTGAAATGTTGAATTTCTTGCACTCATTTGAATGATGGATACAGAGCGGGTGAGCCCTTGAAGGTATAATACTTGGGGAACCAATTATGTTAAGTATATCTAGTATTAATTGGACAAGGATTCATTAGTTAGATTACGATGTAATTTGTGATTAGGATTCTGTTTATGTATAAGTGATTGTAATATCTTGCTAAGAATTTGTGATACATTAGGATTATGTACAATTCTCATATGTTTGGTTTTATGTACTCAATCCTTTGGCAATATCTTGCTAGAATTCATTATTTTATGTACCCTAGTCCTTATAATTCTGGTAGGAATCTGTGTAAACAATCACTGGACTGTTTTTCAAAAGGTTTGTCAGTTTTTAGTATTTGACTTTAGAACATAATGTACTGATCCTCTTGTTGTTAAAATGATCTACAATGGCAAGTAGAAAACTGAAACCCAAGTCGTTGAATACTGATGATGCTGCTAAAAAACGAAGTTAAAAAGGAAATACCTCAGAAAAGCATTCCTGCTACCAGGACCAGGGCATATGTGGCAAAGAAGTCTTCAACTTCTGGACCTGTTTCTGACTCTGGGACACGCGGATCAACAGCAAAGAAACCCCAGAAGCCAATTAAGCAAGAAGCTAAGAATGAAAGGGATAGGAAGAAGCAGGGGAATAAATATGCTGTTGAGCAAGGCAAGTGTACAAAATTATTCTGTTTGTATGTTTTTGTGTGGTCATATGTGTAGTCATCGCTTAAATATTTAGTGTTGTTTTTGACATTATCTAATGATTTGTTGTTGTAGCAGGCTCACTTAGTCCTACATCTACACAACAAGCAGTCAATGAGAACAAAGAAAATGAGGTGAGTTAGTTATATACTGATAAATTGCCTTGTTCGTTGCATCTGCATTTGGATTTGTTTTTTGTTTTTTTTTTCTTATTTTCTATCTTTTGCTTCTTTCTCTCTATTTTCTATTGAGTCCACTCTATTTCTGCAGGATGCTGTCTCAATGGCGGAGATAAGCTTGACTGAAGTCGCATAATTAACATATTGCCTAGGAAGTTGAAGAAATTGCATTCTCATGCTCCTGCTGGTCTGTAGTGGTTTCATTGTGGAGGATTCTTATGTATAGGTTTTTGGAATCTAGGTGAAAGTTTTCAGTTTGTTTGGTAAAACCTTTTTATTTGCGTGTGCTGGTTGGGTTAAACTGGGGTTGTTTGTTTATTGTTATTCAACTTCTGGGTTATTTTGGTTGTACTGAACTGGAAAGTTATAGGGTCCATTTCATCATGTCTTCATCTTCATTTATAGATATTGGATTGTATTTTAAGTAATCTAATGCTGATGTTTTAGAGTTGCTAGATCAGTCTTTTACAAGAATCTCCATTTCATGTTTGTTTTGAAGTCAGGGCTAGCATGATTGATGCCTAGTTTGGAAGTCGATTTCCATATTATTTCATATCCCATACCAATTCCAAATCCATGCTACCAAAGCTCTAGTTTCATCTGATAAAAGAATTATGATCAATAGTATTCACGTTATTTGCCTTCATAAATCAAAATACAGATTGCAAACATATCTCTTTTGCATTTAAAGGAAAAGATTACGAGCAATGAACATTTACTTGGGGGTACAACCTTACCTGTTGGATTGTAAGTTTCCCGGCAGGACAGTAGCACTAGGCATAAACCATTGCAATCTTTTAGCTTTCCCATCTTCCAAATTAAACACTCCCGAGTTAAAATCTTGGCAGTTGTATAAATATTTAGTGAGCATATGAGATATTGGCTGCTCAATTTGCATGTTGCAATCAAGGACAATAAATATGTTGTATCTTTATATGATGGGAAAAGGATTGTACGAGAATCATAGTGTCCAAATTATAGGACTGTTTTGTGTCCAATGTAAGGTGTCTTGGCATGCCGGGATAGACTGCACTGAGTATCAGAACTTGAATGAAAATGAGAAGGTAAATGAAGATATTTTGTTGAGGAACCTTACTTACGAGAAAAAATGGAGGTGTACAAATTGCCAATACTATATATGTTGAAAAATCTGATGGTATTAGGGGCAATCTTCTGACAAACAAATTGTTACCATTGCTAGAGTTATATAACATGGATATATAACAGAAAAAGAGTGGTTGTCTATTAATGAGAAGATTCATTGTACAGATTCATATTCAAATAGATGTATTGAATCAATTTCATAAATTAATCATTCATTTAAAAAAAACAGAAATTATTAGCAACTACTTATACTTATTGGTCCAATATAAACAATTTTAAATGTCGCATAGTAATCATAATATCATTTAAGTTTTAAAAGTTAAGGAAAAATATACAAAAATAATACAGTTGAGTACATTATATCACTAAACAATTCATTTAAAATTTCTAAAATGTCTAAGGTGGTTATTTGACAAATTAAAAGTATAAGTTAGTTTGAGTTTACCAAACGCTTTGTCACTGCTTCTGTTATTAACAGCCACTTATAAAGTCAGTTTACCAAACACTCAACTACTTTACTTATCAGCCACTTATTTTCAAAAATCAGCATAAGCCAACTTTTTTTATAAGCCGAGCTGCACCAAACACAGCCACAGACCTTTGATTCGATTGGCATGATTAAGAGTACAAGAGATGATGTCCGGGAATATATAGGAAAGCACGATGAACTAAAGATATATGAATTTGATAGCATCCTAATGGCTACAAATAACTTCAGTGTCGCAAACAAACTCGGGCAATGAGGTTTTGGACAAGTACAAGAAAACCAAACATGAATTCAGTTGATAAATTGTGGAGCTTGTGATTTCTAGGGGGTGCTGCTGGATGGAAAGGAAGTAGCAGTAAAGCGACTATCTAGTAGCTCAGGACAAGGCATTGAAGAGTTCAAGTATGAGATGTTTTTGCTCACCAATCTTCAACATAAGAATCTTGTTAAAATCATGGGTTGCTTCATTAAAGAGGATGAGAAGTTACTAATCTACGAGTTCATGCCAAACAGAAGCTTGGATACTTTTCTGTTCGGTTAGTTTCAATAATGCTTCATGTTCAATTGCAGTGTGAATCTCATCTTCACCATTCTTCTTATTTTTATAGTGTCTTAGCTGATTTTAATTGCATGTCAAAGTTGGGCATAAAATTTTCTTACTTGAGTTAGATGTAACATGTCATCTCCCATTCAGCAAGAAAAAGTAGAAAAGTCGGAAGAACTCAACCTGGACACACACACAGCTGCGTATATTCAAACATAAAGTACGCATACATATATAGCCTGATCGATGAGATAAAATTACTTAAGACACAAATATTCCACTATTCACTACTCTTTTTTTGGGTCTGATATTCACTACTTTCATATATTAGCTAGATATGGCATATGCCTGTCAAATAGAAGGCAGAGAACTATTAGATATTGATTGTGTATGTACAATATAAGCTTTGCTGTGTGTTTTGTTCAGATCTCTATAATGCATTCGCTACTTCCATAAAACTGTGTCTACATTTCCAAGCAATTTAGGGCCACAATGCTGCTTTTTGACCCAATCTTGAAAGGATAGCAGCAAGAAGAACAACAATTTCTTTTTATATGACCAACAACTAGGCTTTCTATCCCATGTAAGTTCAATGTAAAACAGCGTGTTACATATGCTTTCAAGATATGTCATATATCTTAGTCCATAAACATGGAGCTGGATACAGCAGCCTTAACAATTCTTGACAAAAACTCCCTTTTTTTTTCAGGCATGGAACTTGTGGTATGAAGGCAAGGGATTGGAATTGGTTGATGAAATATTGGGCGATTCATATTGCTCATCAGAAGTACTGAAATGTGTCCATATTGGGCTTCTTTGTGTCCAGGACAATGCTGTGAATATGCCAACCATGATTGATGTAGCTTTAATGCTAAGTAGCGAGAAGGATGATCCACAACCTCAGAGGCCTGTATTCCGAAACTCATTTCCCCATCCTCAGCCACATTATGAACTACTAGTCCCTCCATGAATGAAGCTACCATTACAGTGATTGAAGGACGATAATTGACAGAAAATAATTCCATCAGTATGCATCGAATTTTCATAGTTCAAAAGGTTTTCCTTTACTCCATTTATGCAGTGAGATAAGGTTCTCAGAAGTAAATTCTGGTGAGTATAAAGACTGTGGTAAAGTGATATGGAGTAAAACAATTCAACCCCGCAAAACTCTTATTGTTTGGAAGACTCTTCATGGGCGTTTACTAACTGATGATGTTTTACAACGGCGAGGTTTTTCACTTCCATCTCGTTGCTCCTTTTGTGGAAGTCATGCGGAATCGGGTACACATCTTCTTTTGCATTGTTATGAAATTGTGGCTTTATGGAAATGAGTTTGCATTCTATTTTCTCATTCATTCTCGCCTTGGGGTACACTTGATGAAGTGTTTAATGATGTTGGTATTTCAACGTTCCCAAAACCTAAACGTCGACTTTGGTTTCTAGTCTCATGTAATCTAATTTGGTTTATTTGGATCACTAGGAATCTGATGCGTTTCGAAGGTAATATTTTTAATGTGTTGGAAACCTAATGTCATCTTTTGGAATTGTTCAGAGAGTCTGCTCTGCATTCTTTTCATCCTTACAAGAAGCATCACGATATGTCTATTTCTCTATTCTTGGTATCTCACAACTGTATGCCAATGCTACCAGCTTCATCCCGTCCTTTAATTAAAGATTTTATGGCTGAGGGTTTGCTATTTGCCAGGAGTTTTATATATATATGGTTTTGCATGAGTGAGTGTACACATGCCGGATTGGGCTTTTGTTTATCCTCTTTGTTGGAGTTTATCAGACATATGAAGTTAGGTTTTTTGTTTCCCGTTAGTTTGATTTCAATAAATTAAGAGTAGTTTGTCCTATTATTAAAAAAAAAAATTTCTGGCCAGGACATTGATAGAGTACTTGACACTCATATTGCCCTTGTTTTTCAGTGTTACATATCGAGAAATTTCCTCTAAAATCCAGTGTTAGATATAGCAACTTATTTCTTTGCTGCAGGTTACCTATATTATAGTAACGTAAGCCACTCTTTGGTTGCAATATCAAGATAAGTTCGGTTTGTGATTAATTTTCTTATCAGGAAGATCTGTAGAACCTTAAGTCCACCACCCGACTTGGGGTTAGCCCCTTCTCGGATGATTTTTCTCTTTTGTTATCTTGCTAATGATTTCCTCGCAGGGTCCCAAGTTTCCAATTCTTCAAAGGGAATCCAAAGAACTTTATGAAACATAAAAATCTTATAAAATTTTGGCATTTGTCTAGAACATTGAGTTGAAACTTCCACTGCCTTGTTTCTAGTCACCAGTTCAGTCCAAAATGCATGTCGACCAACGAGTTTGGTCCGTACAGTTTCCTTGTCCGCCAGAATTTCCAAAACCAAAACCGTAAAAATCACGAGACGCTTCATCTAGCTTCCACCAATCTCCTCTATATCACAATCATTATATGCATATACCAGTTTTGTTTCAAGAGCTTGAGGATGATGTGTTTGTTAAAATGCCGAAAGAGGCCTCGGCATTATCAAGAGATGCCGAGAGAGTGAAGGCCATGCACGTAAAGATAAAATGTTCAACAAAGTGCTTTCGAGGAAAATAGCTAGGTGGATACTCAAAATCCTAGAGAAAAGACTTGGGACTTTGGAGTCATTTCTTACTCGATAGTAGCCCGACCAGTCGAAGTTTTTTGTGCTCACGGATTCGCAGAGTATAGGTATCAAAGAAATTTCTGTACCTAGCCGAAATGGGAAGACTTGGACTTCTGAATGGTGAGTGATTGAATGCACTTGCTGCTTCAGTGGGTTTGTACACTTCGCCGCAAAAGTGGACTGAAATGGAGAAGACGACGTGTTGTTTTCTGACTTAAAAATGAACCATGTTGTAGTGTAGTCACACAGCTACTGTCGAGGTCTTCTAATTCAACTCTATTCCAATCAAGATGAATATTATGACGTTAGTATGGACCCGATTTGGTTATGTCAACTTGATGATTATACTGTGGTCTATGGGACAGTGCAATTTCTGGATCTCTTTGTGGGTAAGTTCTTATGCTCCACATCTCAAGTCTGTTCTTTAAGGATGACTTTGGAAGCATTTGCCACCAAGGTAGGCAAGCAAATTCAAATGTGCATCTATTTGATAATGATAGGAGTTTGAAAGCAATTGAACTTGCGCACTATAAAAGTAGCATTTAATCTCCATTATTATTTGACAACGTATTGGGATGCCAATGGATATCAGAACCAGAAGCATTTGTGCTTTAAATGGCTTCATGTTCTTCCTTTTCATCTTCTTACTCTGCTTCCTTCCTTCACATTATCATTGTGCTCAAGTTGATAAGCTAACTCCTCTGCGACCGTTAGCGCAGGGGCAAACTCTAGTTTCCCCTGGCCACGTTTTCGAGTTAGGCTTCTTCAGTCCTAATAACTCTGCTAACAAGTATGTGGGAATATGGCACAAGGATATATCTCCTCGGAAGGTTGTATGGGTAGCCAACAGAGAAAATCCTCTAGCAGTTGCAGACACCTCGGCGAGTTTGATACTTGGTAGCAATGGGAATCTGAATCTTGTAGATGGGAAACTCAAGTCTGTATGGTCTACTAATGTTACTTTGGCGTCATCACCGAATACTAGTTCAGTTTCTGCAGTTCTTTTGGACAGTGGAAACTTTGTTGTCAGCGCTCCTATGGGAGCTGACTCAGCTGAGTTATGGAAGAGCTTTGATTATCCTGGTGACACGGTCCTGCCAAACATGGTGTTGCGATACGACAAGTTTGGAAAGGGGAATTTCTTGAGTTCTTGGAAAACAGAGAATGATCCATCACCAGGGAAATACTTGCTTGGATTAGCGCCCCAGACGCCATCACAAGTGTTCATTTGGATCAATAATGGATCAAATGATTCACATTCCATTCCTTACTGGAGAAGTGGTCCATGGGATAAGTCCAGCTTCATTGGTGTACCGGAAATGGATCACAGATATATAAACGGATTCAGTGTAGTTGATAACTTAAAGCAGGGGACACAGGATTTCTCTTATAGCTTATATGACAAACCTGTGGCGTACATATACATCTCTCCAGAAGGAATAGTGAGGCTTGCATTTTCGAAGAATGATGGGAAGTGGTATGTTTATTGGCAGACACCAAAGAATTCATGTGACCTTTATGGCGCTTGTGGACCTTATGGAGTTTGCACAGCTTCTTCGTCTCCAATCTGTAAGTGTTTAAAAGGTTTTGTACCAAAGTCAAGTGCTGAATGGAGCAAAGGAAACTGGACAGGAGGGTGTGTGAGGAAGACCAAATTGTTTTGTGAGAGACAAACAAATAAGTCAGTTTCATCAGGAGGGAAACAAGATGATGATGATGGGTTTTGGAAGATGGTGAAGTTGAAAATACCAGATTCTCATGAGTTCATTACTGCTTTCAATGCTGAAGAAACCTCCAAAGATTGCAAACTGCGGTGCCTAAATAACTGTTCTTGCGTTGCTTATGCATTTCTTAATAATATAGGGTGTTTGGTGTGGTCCAAGGATCTTATTGATATACAACAGTTTTCGGCATCTGTGGGAGTAGAAGTTTACATTCGCCTAGCACACTCTGAACTAGGTAACTCCGTAACTTATAGTAGTGCTTGATTAACTCTTACAGCAATATCTTTTCTTTTTCTATTTCATGCTTGTTATGTAACTTTGTATTGTATGCTCATATTTCCCATGTACAGCTGAAGGAAAGCCAATAAAGTTAATTGCCAGCCTTACAGCTATTGGTTTTGTGAGTATCGTGGCAGCCATAGTTTTCGGTTTTCACAGGAGGCGAGCTAACCAGAAGAGTAAGAGATGTACCAATTCTTGAAGTAGCACATTATCTATCCCTTGCACTTTTAAAATTCAAACGATATCACTATAATATTCCAAATGAGTCTGGCCTATTAGTTTTTCATTTATTGATTGGCCTAAACGACCTCTAAATTTCACTGACTCAGTGTTTGATGTTATATCAGAGATCAAACAAACGACACAGAACTTTGAACATGGTATGAATAAGAGTTCAGGAGATGGCGGTCTCCGAGAATATATAGGAAAGCACGATGAGCTCAAGATCTATGATTTTGATAGCATACTAACTGCCACAAACAATTTCAGTCTCGCAAACAAACTCGGACAAGGAGGATTCGGCCCGGTTTATAAGGTACTTAGTTTCTTCTCTCAAGGATACTATATATCTAACATATCGTTAAGTACAAGTAACAAACATGAGTTCAGCCAGTAAATTGTGGAGCTCGTGATTCATAGGGTATGCTACAAGATGGGAAGGAAGTAGCAGTAAAGCGACTATCTAGTAGCTCTGGACAAGGCATTGAAGAATTCAAGAATGAGATGCTGATGATCTCCAATCTTCAACACAAGAATCTTGTTAGGATCATGGGTTGCTGCGTTAAAGAGGATGAGAAGTTGCTGATCTACGAGTTCATGCCAAACAAAAGCTTGGATACTTATCTATTCGGTCAGTGTCATTATTTAGTGTTTTACGTTCAGCTGCAGTTCAAACCTCATCGTCACATATTTTCTTATTTTAATATAATCTTTCGTCTCTTTTGTTGCCTGTACATGTTTTGGGGCAATCATGAAAGTTTTGAGGAAAATGTAATAACGGTGGGATCACCAGTCTCTTCTTATCTAACAAGAACAAGACTAGATAAGTCCTTAGCATAATTCGGGCGTTGGAATCACTACTGCATACTAACCTAAAGCTATGAATACTCACATGAAATAAGTCACCAAGGGAGAAACAATCCATCGCCGATTACTTTCTAGCTAGATCGATACTGTTAGTTATATATGACTGTGTCTGCACAATATAATCTGCTCCTGTGTGTTTAGTTCAAGTCTTTATGTTGCAGTCGCTACTTTCATACAACTGTGTCTGCATATACTTCCTAGAAATTATTTAAGGCTAGAAATCTGGTCTTAATCAAGTTTTGAATGGATAGCAGTCTCATATTTTATAGAAACATGCATGGAGTACGTCATGATTCATACTAAACTACTACTGATAACACACTAACTAGTTACATTGGTATTTGATCAGATACGAGAAAGAGAGCAGTGCTTGATTGGGCGACACGCTTCAATATCATTCAGGGTGTTGCTAGAGGGCTTATTTATCTGCACCATGATTCCTATGTGAAGGTAATACATAGAGATCTGAAAGTCAGCAACATTCTCTTGGATGAGAAAATGAATCCAAAAATTTCAGATTTTGGATTGGCACGGATAGTTGAAGGAACACAAAATCTAGAGAATACCCAGAGAGTTGTTGGAACACGGTAAGAATTATTTTCCTCCTGAATTAGTTTCCAACATGTTCAATTAGTTACATGCTGATTAGTTTGCTGTATATGTAGTGGCTACATGGCTCCGGAATATGCCATGGGCGGAATGTTTTCTGAAAAATCCGACGTCTATAGCTTCGGGGTCCTGGTGTTGGAGATTATCAGCAGCAAGAAGAATACCAGCTTCTCTATATATGACCAACAACTTGGCTTTTTAGCCTTTGTAAGTTCATACTCTAACTTCTAATGTCAAATGTGAATTCATGAGCAGTTTTTTTCATATAGCTAAAGCCATATATATGAACCTTTTTCAGGCATGGAACTTGTGGAATGAAGATAGGGCAATGGAGCTGGTAGATGAAATATTAGGTGATTCATATTCCTTGTCAGAAGTATTGAAATGCGTGCATATAGGGCTTCTATGTGTACAAGACAATGCCGTGGATAGGCCAACCATGGCGGACATAGCTTTGATGTTAAGTAGTGAGAAGGACGGTCCACAACCTAAGCTGCCTTTGTTTACCATCCAAAACTCAGCTTATCATCCTCAACCACACTCTTCTGAGAATACAAACTCCTCCAAAAATGAAGCTAGCATTACAATGATTGAAGGAAGATGAACAATACCAAATTGTTATGTGAAAGTTTTCATTTTTGTGTAAGGAAAAACAACCTGTTGGCCTAGGGTAGTATAGATGTGTTGTTCTGTTGCACGTTCATTGTTACGTATACACTCTAGCCTGTATGAACAATCTTGCTTTCTAAAGTTATCTCTACACCATGCTCTGCTCTCTCTCTCTCTCTCCGAAAACTAAAATAGCGAGGTCCTTTTCTTCCATAGATGGAGCCATGGAGGGCATCAGGGCAAGAGACAAGTAAATATATATTCACCCAAGAGAAGCAAGCAAAATGCAAACCGATAAATTACAGCACACATTGTAACATATTAGTTCTTGAACTACAAGGCAGCAATCTTTAAAGTTTAAACCAAGAGTACAAGGAAATATAACTAAAAGTACCTGAAATGATGACGGCTGTGTCCGCCCAAGTATGGATCGTGAAGTGCCGCCACAATCCGCCGGAGAGAGATCACAGGAGGCCAGAGTGGAAGTGACTCGTTTAATATGTTTGTTTTTGTTTTTTGGTTTTCTTAAGGCAGGCCTCCTTACCCTGGCTAAGCCCATCATTTCAAGCCCGGTTAGGCACAGTTTCCCTAATTTTTAACTCAAAGAGTGGGTCACCTGTATGAGATTAAAACTGCCAAACTGGGGTAAATATGAGTTTTTAATCCCACGGATGATATTTATTCACAACCAAACAGAAGAACTGATGAAGAAGGAAAGCCGTCAATGGTGGCTTGTTGGGTCTCCTACAGACCTTGTTTCAGGTACTGAGTAGTATCCACTGAACATTGCAAAGTTTTAATCTTTTGCATCATTATTTCAAAGTTTCAATCTTTTACATCATTATTGAGTGTTATGATTTTCATCATGTGGACATTGATTGGTTTTAGACATTGATATTTACTTTTTCTGCATTTCTTGGTGCCAGATTTAACCTATCAGATACTTTCTTTGCATGTAAATTGGGTCTGTTCTAGTATGCAACTATCATACACTGCTTCCTCGACTTAAAGCTCAATCATGTTTCTCAAATGTTGTTGTTGAAAGTGACCAGATAAGATACAGAAGAGATAGTTTCAATTTTGGTGAGATGTTTATAACTCAACATAATGTCAAATTTGTCTGCCATGACTTTGCAAGCATTGGCAGAATTATCTTTGAAGTTTCTCAGTTAACTGGTTTAAGTTAAATTCTGTGTGGCCAGGTGCTTTAGTACTCTAATCAGTTACTGTCTAACTCTAGTCTCTCATGGCTTCTTCAGTCCAAATAGTTCTGGTACTTGTGCAATAGGTCAGTTTGGGACGTACCCATCTAGGAAAGCTTTGATCTTGAGTTGCTGATAAGATCAATTAATGAAGTTGGTGAGTGGTGACTATCTTATTCTGCTCTTAAATGCTACACCTAAAGAGGTACAATCCTGAATCCTTTTGTCTTTGTGGTGCTCATCCTCCGTTCAATTGTAGAGGTAGCTTGCATGTCTTCATTATACAACTTGAAATGACATTATTGTCACAGTGATGATGACAGTTGTATAGTTCCAATGTTCAGCAACTATATAACAAAGCTCAGAATCCATCATTTTGTTTCCCATTGACAAGTTTAGTCTGATGGTATATATATTTTAGATCAGAGATGGTTAGAGGTTTGAATTCCATTATTTTGTTATTGTTGTTCTTAATCTTGAACTTGCTTAGTTCTCAGTGTTATTGTGCGGAAGTTTATGAGATCACTAATTCCAAACCATTAGCAATTGGACAAACTCTAGTCTCCCCTGGCTGAATTTTTGAACTGGGTTTCTTCAGTCCAAACAGTTCTGCTAATACTTATGTGGGGTTGTGGCACAAAAGCATATTTCCTCGTAAATATGTATGGGTGGCTAACAGAGTTATTCCTCTTGCAGCTACAGATACCTTGGCTACTTTGAGAATTGGCAGCAATGGTAATTTGGAGCTAGTGATAGAAAACATAGGTATGTCTGGTCAGCCAATATATCTAATTGTTCATCTGCAGTTCTCTTAGATAATGGGAACTTTGTTGCCAAACATGTTACTGGAGCTGATATTTGGGAACGTTTCAATAATCCTAGTGACTCACTTCTCCCAAGCATGTTGGGAAAGCAGATTTTCTTGACATCTTGGAAAGGTGATAATGATCCATCCCTGGGGATATTTAAGGTCGGACAGTCAGCAAAGTTGCCATCACAATCATTCATTTGGATAAATGGATCTATTCCCCACTGGAGAAGTGGGCCGTAGGATCAATCAAAGTATATTGGTGTGACACCGGGAACAAGGTATAACTCAAACGCTTCAAACACAGTTCCAGGTGACAAAGTTCTTGCATATATGGACATATCTTCAGACGGAGTACTGCGTCAAATGTATTCAGAAAGTGAGAAAAGCTGGTATCTTGACTGGGAGTCATGGAAAAGCTCATGTGACAATTATGGCGCCTGTGGTCCTTTTGGGGTTTGCACAGCTTCTGAATGTCCAATGTGCAAGTGTTTGAATGGGTTTATACTTTATACTGAAGTCAAATGAGGAATGGAGCAAAACAATCTGGACAAGAGGCTGTGTGAGACAAACAAGTTTGTCATGTGAGACGCAGACAAATGAATCAGTTGCATCAAAAGGAGAAGATGGGTTTTGGAAGTTGGAAAGATTGAAAGTACCGGATTTTCATGAATATCTGAGTTCTTTGGCTGCAGACAAGTTTGAGGACTGCAAGATACAGTGCCAGAGTAACTGTTCTTGCCTGGCTTATGCATATGTTATTAACATAGGGTGAAAGATTTTCTGGTACAAAGACCTTATTGATATACAGCAGTTTTCATCTTTGGGAGAAGATCTTTGTCCGACTAGCAAACTCAAAACAAGGTAAATGATAATAGCTTATGCGCCCTTTACTTCTTTGCAATGTTTGTTGATATTTTTTTCTTGTCAGGTGAAGGAAAGCCTATAAAGTTAATTACTAGCCTTACAGCTATTGGATTTTTGAGTATCTTGGTGGCTCTAGTCTTCAGATTGCACCGCTGGTGTGCCAGTAGAAACCGTAAGAGAGTTAGATGAAATAGTCAATAAATATAGCACACGAAAAGAATTTAATATTTTTCTGGTAGTTAAAGCTTGCTTCTTGTTGTGTTCCAACTCGATATTTGATACTTTAACTACAAAATCAGGAGATGTCGAATCATCAACACCGCACTTGGAGTCAAGTAGTTTAATTAAGATCTATAGAGACGATGTTCGAGAATATTTAGGAAAGCATGATCTTTCAGAGCGAAATATATATGATTTCGAAAGCATACTAATCGCCACAGACAGCTTCAGTGACATAAACAAACTTGGGCAAGGAGGCTTCGGTCTAGTTTATAAGGTACTTTCTTTCTCAAGTATAGCATACAAAGCAGTATAGACATGCATACAATGACGAATTTGTGGACATCATATAGGGGATGCTACCAGAAGGGAAGGAAATAGCAATAAAAAGACTATCTTGTAGCTCAGGACAAGGTGTAAAAGAGTTCAAAAATGAGATGCTTTTGATCTCCAATCTTCAACACAAAAACCTTGTTAGGATCATGGGTTGCTGCTCTAAAGAAGATGAGAAGTTCTTATATATGAGTTCATGCCTAACAAAAGCCTGGATACTTTTCTCTTCGGTTAGTTTCAGTATTTTTTTTTTTTTATGTTTATCTGCATGTATTTTATCTTCTTCTTTCAATATTCTTTCATCTGTGATCTTTTTTGTAAGGTTCTGTCTGAAAAGCTTGCATGTTGTTATAAATGAAGTCAGATGATCTTACCTAGTCCTTGAGTTTGACTAAGCAAGATATTATGCACTGCAAATTTAAAATATGCTTATCACTATCTAACATTCTTTGGCGTCTGAGATCTCTGTTATGCATTTGATTCATAAATTTTTTTTTCTAATTAGCTATAATTTACAACCCGCATTTTGGTTTAATGGCTGAAGGCCCTGTATCACCAGTTTCACCACTGGTTCTTGTAATGTTTATGTTTATGGAATATAATTATTGATTGTAGTGTTGCACTCTAACTGGCTACACTGAATATTTGATTTTAGATCCATTAAAGAGACCAGTTCTTGATTGGGCTACACGTTCGAAGATTATTTGGGGTGTTGCTAAGGGGCTTATTTATCTTCATCATGATTCGTATGTGAAGGTGATTCATAGAGATCTAAAAGTCAGTCATATCCTCTTGGATGGAAATATGAATCCAAAAATATCAGATTTTGGATTATCACGCATTGTTGAAGGAACACAAAATCTAGAAAATACTTTGAAGGTTGTGGGAACACGGTAAATAACTGATTTTTCAGTTTCATACGCACATGGCATTTTTGTTTAAGCCAGAAACCAGAAGGAGCAATTTATAGATACAGGCTAATCTGTTTTCCTGTCCAGTGGCTATATGTCCCCGGAGTACGCTATGGGTGGGGTATTTTCTGAAAAATCTGATGTCTACAGCTTTGGGGTGTTGGTATTGTAAATTATTAGAGGCAAGAAGAATACCGGCTTCTCTATATATGACCAACAGCTAGGCTTTCTAGCCTATGTAAGTTCAGACTTTAACTTCTAATGCCACATGTGAATTCATGAGCATTTTCTTTCATATAACTAAAGCCATATATATATGAACCTTTTTCAGGCATGGAACTTGTGGAATGAAGGCAAGGGGTTGGAGTTGGTAGATGAAATGTTGGGTGATTTATACTCCTCGTCAGAAGTACTGAAATGTGTGCATATGGGGCTTCTATGTGTACAAGGCAATGTTGTGGATAGGCCAACAATGGAAGATATAGCGTTGATGTTAAGTAGTGAGAATGATGGTCCACAACCTAAGCTGCCTCCATTCATCCCAAACTCCAATTATCATTCTCAATCACACACTAAGAACACTACCTCATCTAAAAATGAAGCTAGCATTACAATGATTGGAGGACGATAAGAATACAAGCTTCTATTTATATGAACAACAGTTAGGCTTCCTTGGCTATGTAAGTTTATACTCTAAATCCTAATGTAATTGTTGTCTACAGCTTTGAGTGTTAATGACAATTAATGGGATTATTTTCAGGCATGGAACTTGTGGAATGAAGGCAGGGCACTGGAGTTAGTAGATTAAGTAATGGGTGATATTTTCCTCATCAGAAGTGATGCCATGCGTGTATATGTAGGCAAAATTCTGTAGGCAAAAGTTGCGTAAATATGAGTCGCACCCCAATCCCCAAAAGATTAAGAAAGTTTAGATTTGGGTGCAACTAAACATTTTGCGATGTGAGAGAAGAAGAAGAAGAAGAAGAAGAACCGGATCATTTGCTCGAACTCATTTCCATAGACTTGGGGACCCCTTTCAGGTACTTAATTGTTTAACATATGAACAGTGCAAAGTTTCAATCTTTTACATCTAGTTCTACTGGGTTTTATTCCAGCTATTTGTCATGATGTTGATGGTGGGTTTATGGTTGGTTCATGTATAGCTTCATTGGGTTTAGTCATGAGTGATATTAACTGGGTTTTTCATTTTTCACTTTTCCTTGATTTCTTTGGTGCTGAATTTACCTGCAGATGATTTCTTTGCATGCATTCTGGTCTCTCTTATGGGATGGAATTTGCTTCCTTTACTAGTTTAATTATTTTTTCCTCAATTGTTGATTGTGTGGTTGACAGCATTTGACAAGAAAACATAGAGAAGATTGTTTGTATGTTACTGAGATGTTAACATCTCAATCTAATGTCAAATTTGTCTGCCATGACTTTGGAAGCCTTGGCAGAGTTGTCATAGATTTTTCTTAATTACCTTGTATAAGCGAAGTTCTGTGTGGACAAGGTGCCTTACTACTTTAATTAGCAGCTATCCTTGTGAAACAGAAAATTATTGAGATGATTTCTTTGCATGCATTCTGGTCTCTCTTATGGGATGGAATTTGCTTCCTTTACTAGTTTAATTATTTTTTCCTCAATTGTTTATTGTGTGGTTGACAGCATTTGACAACAAAACATAGAGAAGATTGTTTGTATGTTACTGAGATGTTAACATCTCAATCTAATGTCAAATTTGTCTGCCTTGGCAGAGTTGTCAGATTTTTCTTAATTACCTTGTATAAGCGAAGTTCTGTGTGGACAAGGTGCCTTACTACTTTAATTAGCAGCTATCCTTGTGAAACAGAAAATTATTGAGATGATTTCTTTGCATGCATTCTGGTCTCTCTTATGGGATGGAATTTGCTTCCTTTACTAGTTTAATTATTTTTTCCTCAATTGTTTATTGTGTGGTTGACAACATTTGACAACAAAACATAGAGAAGATTGTTTGTATGTTACTGAGATGTTAACATCTCAATCTAATGTCAAATTTGTCTGCCATGACTTTGGAAGCCTTGGCAGAGTTGTCATAGATTTTTCTTAATTACCTTGTATAAGCGAAGTTCTGTGTGGACAAGGTGCCTTACTACTTTAATTAGCAGCTATCCTTGTGAAACAGAAAATTATTGAGATGATTTCTTTGCATGCATTCTGGTCTCTCTTATGGGATGGAATTTGCTTCCTTTACTAGTTTAATTATTTTTTCCTCAATTGTTTATTGTGTGGTTGACAGCATTTGACAACAAAACATAGAGAAGATTGTTTGTATGTTACTGAGATGTTAACATCTCAATCTAATGTCAAATTTGTCTGCCATGACTTTGGAAGCCTTGGCAGAGTTGTCAGATTTTTCTTAATTACCTTGTATAAGCGAAGTTCTGTGTGGACAAGGTGCCTTACTACTTTAATTAGCAGCTATCCTTGTGAAACAGAAAATTATTGAGATGATTTCTTTGCATGCATTCTGGTCTCTCTTATGGGATGGAATTTGCTTCCTTTACTAGTTTAATTATTTTTTCCTCAATTGTTTATTGTGTGGTTGACAGCATTTGACAACAAAACATAGAGAAGATTGTTTGTATGTTACTGAGATGTTAACATCTCAATCTAATGTCAAATTTGTCTGCCATGACTTTGGAAGCCTTGGCAGAGTTGTCAGATTTTTCTTAATTACCTTGTATAAGCGAAGTTCTGTGTGGACAAGGTGCCTTACTACTTTAATTAGCAGCTATCCTTGTGAAACAGAAAATTATTGAGATGATTTTTTTGCATGCATTCTGGTCTCTCTTATGTGATGGAATTTGCTTCCTTTACTAGTTTAATTATTTTTTCCTCAATTGTTTATTGTGTGGTTGACATCATTTGACAACAAAACATAGAGAAGATTGTTTGTATGTTACTGAGATGTTAACATCTCAATCTAATGTCAAATTTGTCTGCCATGACTTTGGAAGCCTTGGCAGAGTTGTCATAGATTTTTCTTAATTACCTTGTATAAGCGAAGTTCTGTGTGGACAAGGTGCCTTACTACTTTAATTAGCAGCTATCCTTGTGAAACAGAAAATTATTGAGATGATTTCTTTGCATGCATTCTGGTCTCTCTTATGTGATGGAATTTGCTTCCTTTACTAGTTTAATTATTTTTTCCTCAATTGTTTATTGTGTGGTTGACATCATTTGACAACAAAACATAGAGAAGATTGTTTGTATGTTACTGAGATGTTAACATCT
Source organism: Argentina anserina (assembly GCF_933775445.1). Lineage (NCBI taxonomy): Eukaryota > Viridiplantae > Streptophyta > Magnoliopsida > Rosales > Rosaceae > Argentina > Argentina anserina. Next base: position 1,556,398 of record NC_065874.1, on the reverse strand, counting down.
CAATCTAATGTCAAATTTGTCTGCCATGACTTTGGAAGCCTTGGCAGAGTTGTCATAGATTTTTCTTAATTACCTTGTATAAGCGAAGTTCTGTGTGGACAAGGTGCCTTACTACTTTAATTAGCAGCTATCCTTGTGAAACAGAAAATTATTGAGATTGTTCTTCTGCGAAACATTTTTACGTAGAGATGTTGCAACTGGGTTTGTTTTTCTTATTCATCTTTAGTTTGCTTCCGTTACAGTATGGCGTGGAAGTACATAAAATAACTCATTCACATCCATTAGCAGTGGGACAAACTCTCATCTCTCCTGGTCTAATATTCGAATTAGGCTTCTTCAGTCCAAACAATTCTGCTAATAAGTATGTGGGGTTGTGGCACAGAAGTATATTTCCTCGTAAATATGTATGGGTGGCTAATAGAGCAAGTCCTCTTGCAGCTACAGACACCTTGGCTACTTTGGTATTTAGCAGCAATGGGAATCTGGAGCTCGTAGATGGCAAACAGAATTATGTCTGGTCAGCCAATATCTCTAATTGTTCATCCGCCGTTCTCTTAGATGAAGGAAACTTTGTTGTCAAAAATGTTACAGGAGCTGTTATGTGGGAGAGTTTTAATAATCCTAGTGACACACTACTTCCTAACATGTTGTTGGGATATGATAGAAGTTCTGGTAAACAGAATTTCTTGACATCTTGGAAAAGTAAAATTGATCCATCACCGGGGATATTCTTGGGAGGACTGTCAGAAGATTTGCCAGCGCAGGTGTTCGTTTGGATTAATGGATCTACTCCCCGCTGGAGAGGTGGCCCATGGGATGAATCAAAGTTTATTGGTATACCTTGGATGAATTCTCAGTATCAAAGTCCAGGTCGTCTGGTTGATAACGAGACACAAGGATCAAGGTATTTCTCCTACAGTTTTGATAGATTTCCAGGTGACAATGTCCTTGGATATATTGACATATCTTCAGAAGGAATAATGACACCTTTTCTTTCAGAAAGTGGCAAGACGTACTGGTCTCTTGACGAGGACGCATCGGAAAACCCATGTGACATTTATGGTTCTTGTGGATCGTTTGGGGTTTGCAGAGCTTCTGAATCTCCAATCTGCAAGTGTTTGAAAGGGTTTAAACCCAAATCAAATGAGGAATGGAGAAAAAGAAACTGGACCCAAGGTTGTGTGAGACGAACAAACTTGTCTTGTGAGACGCACACAAATAGATCAGATGGTTTTTTTATGATGGAAAGATTGAAAGTACCTGATTTTCATGAATATCTGAATTCTGTGGCGGTGGACAAGATTGAGGACTGCAAAATAGAGTGCCTTGACAATTGTTCTTGCCTGGCTTATTCTTATGTTAATAACATAGGGTGTTTGGTCTGGTTCAAAGACCTTATTGATATTCAGCAGTTTTCATCTTTTGGAGAAGATCTTTATGTCCGCCTAGCAGACTCAGAACTAGGTAAATGATAGTAGCTATTGCACAACTCTTACATCACTAGCCTTAATTCTATTTGTATGTTATTTGATTTATATATATATATATATTCTCCAGGTGAAGGAAATCCAATTAAACTCATTGCCAGCCTTACAGCTATTGGATTTATGATCATCTTGGTGGGTGTAGTCTTCAGTTTGCACAGATGGCGAGCTAACCAAAAGCGTAAGAGAATTTGATGAGGAAGTCAATTATTTAAACTTCATAAGTATTTATAATTCACTGTCAGTTACCCAAATCTTGTTATGTTCCAATTCTGAATTTTATAGGGTCATTCACAACATCAGGATACATGAAATCAACAACACAGCACTTGGAACAGAGAGATGGCCTTCGAGAATATATAGGAAAACATGATTTTGCAGAGCTAAAGATATATGATTTTCATAGCCTATTAATTGCCACAGACAACTTCAGCATCACAAACAAACTCGGGCAAGGAGGCTTTGGCCCAGTTTACAAGGTATTTTCTTTCCTAAGAAAAACATATATTGCATGTCTTAAGGTTCAAGATGTGGATATGTATGGAATGACGAATTTGTGGACTTCGTGTAGGGGATGCTACCCGAAGGGAAGGAAATAGCAGTAAAGAGACTATCTAGTGGCTCAGGACAAGGTGTCGAAGAGTTCAAGAATGAGATGTTGTTGATCTCCAATCTCCAACACAAAAACCTTGTTCGGATGATGGGTTGCTGTGTTAAAGAGGATGAGAAGTTATTAATTTACGAATTCTTGCCAAACAAAAGCTTGGACACTTTTCTATTCGGTTAGTTCCACTAGCTAGTGTGTTATTTTAGCTGCAGCATTTTAAAGTTTTTACTCATGCTTACCTATATTCATTTTAACATGAAGATGCATGAAATCTTCTTGGCTTCTTGCTAGCATAGAACTATGTTAATTTCACATGAACTGAATTTGTCAAGTCAAAAGGAGTTTGACTGAGGAAGACATTCAGCCTGCTCGTTTAATCTCATTAGTACTGCCAAATACTTTTTGTTTATGTTCGGTTCAGATATGTATTGTCTCACTACTTGTACACATGTCAATATTTAGTATTCATGTCAAATAAGAATAGCATTACAATTTACAAGTCTAATTGTGCCCATTGAATATTAATTAGATCCGATGAAGAGAGCAGTGCTTGATTGGGCTACACGCTTTAATATTATTCATGGTATTGTTAGCGGGCTTCTCTATCTCCATCGTGACTCTCATGTGAAGGTGATACATAGAGATTTAAAAGTAAGTAACATTCTCTTGGATGAGAAAATGAGTCCTAAAATTTCAGATTTTGGATTGGCACGCATAGTTCAAGAAAAACAAAGTTCGGAAAATACTCAGAAAGTTGTTGGAACACGGTGAGAATCAGTTTTTCAAACCAGAAATCAAAATAAATAATTTTGTCAGATACGTACTAATGTTTTTGCTGTGTAGTGGCTATATGTCTCCGGAGTATGCCATGGGTGGGATATTTTCTGAGAAGTCTGATGTCTACAGCTTTGGAGTTTTAGTACTGGAGATTGTTAGCGGGAAGAAGAATACTAGCTTCTGTTTACATAACACACAACAAGGCTTTCTAGCCTATGTAAGTTGATCAATTCTGAAACCTAATGTAATTGCTATAACTTTGGGATTTAACAAGTCTTAACAATTACTAATGAGATTGATTTTCAGGCATGGAACTTGTGGAATGAAGGCAGGACACTGGAACTAGTAGATGAAGTATTATGTGATCTATATTCCTCATCAGAAGTAATGACATGCGTGCATGTTGGGCTTCTTTGTGTACAAGACAATGCTGCGGATAGACCAACCATGGTGGACGTAGCTTCAATTCTAAGTAGCGAGAAAGATGATCCACAACCTAAGCGGCCTGTATTCACTATCCAAAACTCAGCTTATCATCCTCAACCACACTCTGAGAATACTAATTCCTCCAAAAACGAAGCTAGCATTACTATGATTGAAGGACGTTAAGTAACATACGATATGTTACAATGCAATGCCTTCTGGTGAAACTGAAGGTGTTAGTGTGTAACCATGTAAGCAATAACCCCCATTATCTTTGGGGTAGGAAATACTTTGTGTTGAAAAGATTCATCTCTTGTAGTAACAAAACTTATTGGACTACTGAATTATATTCAATTGCTCTAATTATTGCGTATAATCTCTAGAAACCTATATGAGCTAATTTTCAGAAATGTGACTTGCTCTCCAAATCAAATATTTGACTAAATGACGAAATGCTAAAAGTATTGATCTTCTGACATGTTGAGAATATAATGACCGTTGACATCTATCAGCTAGTGCTTTTGCATTTTGACAACTGGTTGTGTGAGAAGTTTTATGTCTGAACTTGTAAATATGAGGACCAGTTTTACAGTCGCACCCCAAATCCCCAAGAGATAAAAAGATTAAAAAGTTTTTTTTTTGTATCAATAAGAAACTTTAGATTCTGGTGCAACTAAACATTCTGCGATGTGAGAGAAGAAGAAGAAGAAGAAGAAGAAGAAGAAGAGCCAGATCATTTGCTCTCATTTCCGTCGACTTGACCCCTTTTAGGTAAATTGTTTCTACTGAAAAATATCTGAACAGTGCAAAGTTTCAATCTTTTACATCAAGTTCTACTGGGTTTTATTCCAGCTATCTGTCATGATGTTGATGGTGGGTTTATGGTTGGTTCATTTATAGCTTCATTGGGTTTAGTCATGACTCTTGAGTGATATTAAGTTATTAACTGGGTTTTTCATTTTTCACTTTTCCTTGATTTCTTTGGTGCTGAATTTACCTACAGATGATTTCTTTGCATGCATTCTGGTCTCTCTTATGGGATGGAATTTGCTTCCTTTACTAGTTTAATTATTTTTTCCTCAATTGTTGATTGTGTGGTTGACAGCATTTGACAAGAAAACATAGAGAAGATTGTTTGTATGTTACTGAGATGTTAACATCTCAACATAATGTCAAATTTGTCTGCCATGACTTTGGAAGCCTTGGCAGAGTTGTCATAGATTGTTCTTAATTACCTTGTATAAGTGAAGTTCTGTGTGGACAAGGTGCCTTACTACTTGAATTAGGAGCTATCCTTGTGAAACAGAAAATTATTGAGATTGTTCTTCTGCGAAACATTTTTTAAGTAGCGATGTTGCAACTGGGTTTGTTTTTCTTATTCATCTTTAGTTTGCTTCCATTACAGTATGGCGTGGAAGTATATAACATAACTCCTTCACACCCATTAGCAGAGGGACAAACTGTAGTCTCTCCTGGCCTAATATTCGAATTAGGCTTCTTCAGTCCAAACAATTCTGCTAATAAGTATGTGGGGTTGTGGCACAAAAGTTTATTTCCTCGTAAATATGTATGGGTGGCTAATAGAGTAAGTCCTCTTGCAGCTACAAACACTTTGGCTACTTTGGGATTTGGCAGCAATGGGAACTTGGAGCTTGTAGATGGCAAGCAGAGTTATGTCTGGTCAGCTAATATCTCTAATTGTTCATCTGCAGTTCTCTTAGATAATGGAAACTTTGTTGTCAAAAATGTCATGGGAGATGTTATGTGGGAGAGTTTTAATAATCCTAGTGACTCACTACTTGCTGGTATGTTGTTGGGATATGATAGAAGTTCTGGTACACAAAATTTCTTGTCATCTTGGAGAAGTGAAAATGATCCATCACCGGGGATATCCTTGTTCGGACTGTCAGCAGAGTTGTCGGCGCAATTGTTCATTCGAATTAATGGATCTACTCCCCACTGGAGAAGTGGGCCATGGGATAAATCAAAGTTTATTGGTATACCCACCAAGAATTCTCAATATCAAAATCCAGCTAGTCTGGTTGATAATGAGACACAGGGAACAAGGTATTACTCCTTTAGTTTTGATAGTTTTCCAGGTTTCATTGGATATGTAGACATATCTTCAGAAGGAATAGCGAGAACTTTTGTTTCAGAAAGTGGCAAGAACTGGTATCTTGGATGGGACTCATTGTTAAACCCTTGTGACGTTTATGGCGCATGTGGACCGTTTGGAGTTTGCAAAGCTTCTGAATCTCCACTCTGCAAGTGTTTGAAAGGGTTTAGACCCAAGTCAAATGAGGAATGGAGAAAAGGAAACTGGACCCAAGGTTGTGTGAGACGAACAAACTTGTCTTGTGAGACGCCTCCTAATGTATCAGTCTCAACAAAAGGAAAGGATGGGTTTTTTAAGATGGAAAGATTAAAAGTACCCGATTTTCATGAATACGTCAGTTCTGTATCTGTAGACATGTTTGAGGACTGCAAGATAAAGTGCCTGAACAATTGTTCTTGCCTTGCGTTTTCTTATGTTAACAACATCGGGTGTTTGGTCTGGTACAAGGACCTTATTGATATTCAACAGTTTCCATCTCTTGGAGAAGATCTTTATGTCCGCCTGGCAGAGTCAGAACTAGGTAAATGATAGTAGCTATTGCACACTTCTTACATCACTAGTCTTATTTGTATTTGTATGTTATTTGAGTTTAAAATTTTTGTTTTTGTTTTCTCCAGGTAAAGAAAAGCCAATAAAGTTAATTGGCAGCCTTACAGCTATTGGATTTATGATCATCTTGGTGGCTGTAGTCTTCAGTTTGCACAGATGGCGGGCTAACCAAAAGCGTAAGAGAATTTGATGAGGAAGTCAATTATTTAAACTTCATTAGTATTTATACTGTCAGTCACCCAAATTTTGTTCTGTTCCAATTCTGAGTTTGATAGTACCATTCCCAAAATCAGGATACATCAAATCAACAGCACAACGCTTGGAACATAGAGTCGATCTTCGAGAATATATAGGAAAACATGATTTTGCAGAGCTAAAGATATATGATTTTCATAGCATATTAATCGCCACAGACAACTTCAGCATCACAAACAAACTCGGGCAAGGAGGCTTTGGCCCAGTTTACAAGGTATTTTCTTTCCTAAAATACACATATAGCATGTCTTAAGGTTCAAGATATGATTATGCATCGAATGACTAATTGTGGACATCGTGCAGGGGATGCTACCCGAAGGGAAGGAAATAGCAGTAAAGAGACTATCTAGTAGTTCAGGACAAGGTGTCGAAGAGTTCAAGAATGAGATGTTGTTGATCTCCAATCTCCAACACAAAAACCTTGTAAGGATGATGGGTTGCTGTGTTAAAGAGGATGAGAAGTTATTGATTTACGAATTCTTGCCAAACAAAAGCTTGGACACTTTTCTATTCGGTTAGTTTCACTACCTGGATCATGGATACTCAAAAAAAATTGAAGTTTATAATTTGAAAATGAATATGAGTACAATCAATATACTCTAACTGGCTCCATTGAATATTTGATTAGATCCTCTGAAGAGAACAGTGCTTGATTGGACAACGCTGTTTAATATTATTCAGGGTGTTGCTAGAGGGCTTCTTTATCTCCATCATGATTCCTATGTGAAGGTGATACATAGAGATTTAAAAGTAAGTAACATTCTCTTGGATGAAAATATGAACCCAAAAATTTCAGATTTTGGATTGGCACGTATGGTTGAAGAAAAACAAAGTCTAGAAAATACTCAGAAGGTTGTTGGAACACGGTGAGAATCAGTTCTTTAAGCCAGAAATCAAAATAAACAATTTTGTCAGATACGTACTAATGTTTTTGTTGTGCAGTGGCTATATGTCTCCGGAGTATGCCATGAATGAAATCTTCTCGGAAAAATCTGATGTCTACAGCTTCGGTGTCTTGGTACTGGAGATTATAAGCGGCATAAAGAACACCAGCTTTTATTTATATGACCAACATCTAAGCTTCCTTGCTTATGTAAGTCCATTCTCTAGATCCTAATATAATCCATTAATTGTCGACATAGTTAAGGTCTTGACAAGTTAATAAACATATTTCATGCAGCCTGTGACATAAGTTCATATTTTCAGGCATGGAAGCTTTGGAATGAAGGCCGGGGACTGGAGTTGGTGTCGGATGTCGTATTGAGTAATTCATATTCTTCGAATGAAGTACTGAAATGCATGCAGATTGGTCTTTTGTGTGTGCAAGACAGTGCTACAGATCGGCCTACCATGGCGGATGTTGCTTCTTTGCTGAGTAGTGACATAAGTGGTCCGCAGCCGGTGAGGCCTGTATTCACCATCCAAAACTCAGTTCCTCAGTCACAACCTAAGTTTGAAAATACTAGTTCCTCCACAAATGAAGCTACCATTACAATGATTGAAGGACGATAAGTGTTAGTAAACTGTTTGCTCTAGCATGATGCCTTTTATGTCAAGAAATTATATATATGTATATCAATGTATTCCCGCTTTACACTAGTTTCAGTAGTTTGACGTTTGAACAAATTCTCTCTCTCTCTCTCTCTCTCTCTCTCTCTCTCTCTCTCTCTCAATCTTTGGGTTGGATAAGAGTCCTGGGTCCAAATTAAGGAAACTGGACCTTAGCCACCCAGCCCAAACTCGAAATGATATTATAATAACAGGCCTACTTGGAATTTGGGGTAAGACAAGTAAAAAACAAAAAAGAACAGTCAAACTGAAACAGAAGTGTCTTCTCTAATGACTCTCCGGAGGATTTACTTGGCCGGACACCGCCGTCAGGTACTTATCTACATGGCCGGTCATTGCCATAATTAGTAATTTTTGAGTTCCTTTTTTTCGGATACATGTTGACTGTATTGGTTTTACTTCTTTCCAAGTTTCTCTTGTGCTGAACTGAACTGAAAGCAGATGATTCCATTGAGGGTTCCTGTTCCTGGAACCTTATTTTTGGATTCATTTCCTTCAATGTAATCTGGGTCTGTTTCAAGATGACAACCCATACGGTTCTTTGCTTCCTTCACCTTAAATTTCAATTCTTTTTCACAGTTTTAATCATGTATCAATGTGAAAGCAACCAAAGAAGATAGTGAAATGTGGACTGTACAGCTTAATGTATTTACTGACTTACGTTTGTGCATCAGAGCCTAACTGTATCGATGTTCACTTTTAGTTCTCAGGTACTCTTAGTAAAACTTCTCAGGTACTTTTAGTTCTTGTTCACTTTACCTATGTGTGATTCAACATTCTCCATTAGAAAAGGATTGAGCTTTATGTGTGATTGAACTCATTGAAGTTGACTTTTTTTGTTCTTATATATATCAAACTGAAAGATTGCATTACTTAAAACAGAAATTAAGCTAGAGTGAGTGGTAGCCTCATTTAAAAACTTCAACTTGGGAGAAACAAAGTAATGTGTTGCTTAGTTCGTTGACAATTACACTTAAATATTGGGTACCATGTTTAAGCAGAACATGTTTAGCTGTCAAATCAATAGCTGTTATGTTCTGTTAACAGAGGGTTGCTTCTGAGTGTGTCATCCAATACCCAGCGTCTAATTAATGGTGTTATTTGTATGACATAAACTTGGATGCCAATGGGTGTTCAAAGCAAATGTGCTAATCTTTTTGATTCTGCCACATTTTTCGTGTTCATCTTCAGCTTACTTCCGTCACGGTTTTGTGCTGAAGTTTATGATATAAATTCTTCACAGCCATTACCACAGGGACAGAATCTAGTTTCTCCTAGCCAAGTTTTCGAATTGGGATTTTTCAGTCCTAATAAGTCTGCTAATAAGTATGTGGGGTTATGGCACAAGAGTATATTTCCTCATAAAGTTTTGTGGGTGGCTAACAGAGAAACTCCCCTTGCAGTTGATGATACCTTGGCTAGTTTGAGAATTGGAAGCAATGGGAATCTGGAGCTCGTAGATGGGAAGAAGAATCCTGTTTGGTCAACGAATATCTCAGCGCCGTCTAATATTTCATCTGCAGTTCTTTTAGACACTGGAAACTTTGTTCTCAGAGATGAGGCTGGAGCCAATTTATGGGAGAGCTTTAATTACCCTTGTGACACACTCCTACCAAGCCAGCTGCTAGGATATGATAGTAAATCAGGAAAGAGGCAGTTCTTGACTTCTTGGAAAAGTGCGAGTGATCCATCAACTGGGATATATGTGGTTGGACTCACCCGTGAGACGCCATCACAAGTGTTCATTTGGATCAATGGATCAACTCCCCGCTGGCGCAGTGGCCCATGGGATAGGTCAAAGTTCACTGGTGTACCAGTAATGGATGATCGATATCAAACTGCATTCAGCCTAAGTGATAATGTGATAAAGGGATCCAAGTATTTCTCTTATAGTTTTTTTGACTATACTACATCCTATTTTAGCATCTCTTCAGAAGGAATAGCAGATCTCATGCTTTCAGAAAGTGGCAAGAACTGGTTTCTTAACTGGGAAACACCATATACTCCATGTGACTATTATGGAGCATGTGGACCTTTTGGGGTATGTAAAGCTTCTGACTCTCAAATCTGTAAGTGTTTGAAAGGGTATGTACCAAAGTCGGATGGTGAGTGGAGCAAAGGAAATTGGACAAGAGGATGTGGTAGGCAAATCAAATTGTTTTGTGATAGGGAGACAGGGAAGTCCATCTCATCAAGTACAAAACAAAATAATGATGGGTTTTGGAAGATTGCAAGGTCGAAAGTACCAGATTCGCATGAATTAATTGTAACACCTTTAGATGCTGAAAATACTCCTGATGATTGCAAGATACGGTGCCTGAATAATTGCTCTTGCCTCGCTTATGCATTTGTTAATAAAATAGGGTGCTTGGTTTGGTCCAAAGATCTTATTGATATACAACAGTTTTCCTCTGGTGGAGAAGATCTTTTTGTTCGCCTAGCACACGCTGAACTAGGTAGTTATTTTATATTTCTTGCATAACTTTTAGCTGTATCTTTTCTTGCCTACTCATGCTCGCGTTTGTAATGAAAATTCCTCTTTCTACAGATGAAGGAAAACCAATAAACTTAATTGCCAGCCTTACAGCGATTTGTTCTGTCAGTATCTTGGTTGCCATAGTATTTGGTTGGCACAGGTTGCGGGCTAACAAAAAGGGTAAGAGAATCAGATGTGAGGGGGTTCTGCCTTTACCGTTTGGATGTAACAATGAAATGTTATGACTTGGGTGCATAGCTGGCATATTTACTATTTTGATAAACACATCTTTTATTGGTTTTGTCTGATACAGTGTTTCTTGATCACATTTCCAGAATCAGGACACATCAAAACATCAAGGCGGCATTTTGGGTCGACTAATACATTTCAGTCTTCAAGAGACGCTCTTCGGGAATATATTGGAAAGCATGATCTATCAGAGCTTTTGATCTATGATTTTGATACCATATTAATAGCTACGAATAATTTTAGCATCACAAATAAATTAGGGCAGGGTGGCTTTGGTCCAGTTTATAAGGTAATTATATTATTTGAAGAATAATTCAGCTTTGCAACAGGTACAGGAATCAGACTTGAATGCGATAATTAATTTCTGGATCTCATGTCAGGGTGTCCTAGAAGAAGGCAAAGATATAGCAGTGAAAAGGCTAGCTAGTAGCTCAGGACAAGGCATTGACGAGTTCAAGAATGAAATGTTGTTGATCTCCAATCTTCAACACAAAAATCTTGTTAGGATCATGGGTTGTTGCATTAATGATGATGAGAAGTTACTGATTTATGAGTTCATGCCTAACAAAAGCCTGGATACTTTTCTATTTGGTTAGTTTCACTCCTCTTTATGCTTTGGATGCAGTTCCTTTTCTTGGGCTATCTTGTTCTTTGAATAAACAGACCTTGAAAAACTTTTAGTTAACTTTAAATGCCTTCTTTTTGTCTTGTTTTCTTAACAATATGAAAAAAAGAAGAAGATATCAGTCAAGCAAGATCTATACTTGGAAGTTGGAAATAAAAATGCCTGCTACCATTAAGCTATTTATAAAAACTCATTAAAATGAATTTGAAAAGATGGATTCTAATGCACAAACAAACTGTGTTAGGCACTAGCCCTGCATATTGTATGATTTCAACTGTTAATACTGCACTGTGCTGTGATATGCCTATGCATGTTCAGTTCAGTCTGTGCTGGTAATTCTGGGCATCGCTTCTAAGTTTAATCTGTGTGTAGTTCCAACTCTTAACCTTTACTAATAATTTATATCAACAGAACAGTAAATCACATAGTTTACATACTAATAGTATTAATTATCTGATCAGATCCAACAAGAAGAGCAATGCTTGACTGGGCCACCCGCTTTAATATCATTCAGGGGGTTGCTAGAGGGCTACTTTATCTGCATCATGATTCGTATTTAAAGGTAATACATAGAGATCTGAAAGTAAGCAACATTCTCTTGGATGAAAAAATGAATCCAAAAATTTCAGATTTTGGATTGGCACGCATAGTAGAAGGAACGCAGAACCTAGAAAATACTCTGAAGGTTGTGGGCACACGGTAAGATTCATTTCTTTCGTATATTCTTACATAGTGTCAGGAAAGATAATGTACTTGTAAAATTGGCATGTTTGCCTGCAGATTAGTAGTGTGGTATTTTTCTTGAAAATCAGAAACTAAAATAAGCCATTTCATCAGATATATACTAATTAGTTGGTTGTGCAGTGGCTACATATCTCCGGAGTATGCGATGGGTGGGATTTTTTCTGAAAAATCTGACATCTACAGTTTTGGGGTCTTGATATTGGAGATTATTAGCGGCCAGAAGAATACCAGCTTCTGCTTAGATGACCAAGAGCTGGGGTTTCTAGCCTATGTAAGTTTTTATACTCTATCTTGTAATGTAAAATTGTGGTTTTCTGAGCAGTTCCTTGCATATATACCTGAAAGGCTGAAACCATATATATGAAGATAAAATAATTTTAATATTATCAGGCATGGAATTTGTGGAACGAAGGCAGGGGACTGAAGCTAATAGATGAAATATTGGGCGATTCATATTCCTCATCAGAAGTAATGAGATGTGTGCATATTGGGCTTCTCTGTGTACAGGACAGTGGTGCGGATAGGCCAACTATGGGGGATATAGTTGTGATGCTAAGTAGTGACAAAGATGGTCCACAACCTAAGCTTCCTGTATTCACTTTCCAGAACTCACTGTCATCTCCTCGACCTCAATGTGAAAATACTTTCTTGACAAACGAAGCTACCATTACAGTAATGGAAGGACGATAAGCACTTGCAACTGTTGCATCAGAATGGTATCACAGCTTGTTTTGTAATATTGATGATGTTTTTACAATGAATGACTTCATACAAGTCAACAATTGCATATATGACTAAAGCCTATAGGCTTATGTAGCATGATGCCAGATTATCCGTGCTCCCAAAGAAAAATAAAAACTATAATTCTCTGAAATGAACACCCTCTATATGTCAATAAAACTTGGTTTATATTGGTGAGCTGAGAATAAGAGAAATTATGAGGAAAATCCCTCCATGGCTGCTTAGGGGTGCCGACCGGCCATGTGTTCTCTCTCAAGCAGTGACCCTAGCTTGCACTAGAGGAAAGGCAGTCTCTTCTGCTTCTGTTTCAGGGATGAAATGCAGCTTGCTGAGTTTCTTTTCTATTCCTTTCTTTATATTTGTTTAGTCTCCACCAGAAACCTAGTCTCACTTCTCTTGATTCATTTCAGGTATGTTGGATTCTTGTTCACTACTGTACTTCTAATGAATTATTATAAGTTTAACATTGCAGTTTTATTTGATTGTTACCCACTAGACCCTTTTTTGGGATCTTTTTCACCTTTGCAAGCATCAGGACATTGGAAGTTATAGGTCTTTTGCATCAATCTCTGCTTCTATATGGTTTTGCCTTATGAGCTATTTTTCATGATGATTGTAGTTATGATTTATGTTGTTCGGTGCATATTTTGATAGATAAAGATTGATTGGTTTAGGTAAGGGACTGAGGAATAAGAATTACTCTATGGAGAATATGTTGGTTGAATGTAATTTACTTTTTCTGAACTTTTCTTGTGCCCAATTGGATGATTCCATTCTTAGCACCTTACTTTTGGATTTATTTCTTTATACGTAATCTTATCATGATGACAATATCATACTGTTCTATGGTGCATTTTTAATTAGCTTAAACTCCAATTCTTTTTCTCAATACTAAATCATATTTACAGTTGAAATTTTGATAGCGACCATAGAAGATAGTGAAATGTGGGCCATATCTATGGTCTGTGTTTTAACAGTGTTACAGCTCAAGTTTTCAACTGGCTCACTTTTATACACCAGAGCCTGACTCTTCGTGTTTGTTAAGTTCATCCCAATTGTTTTGTGCCATTCTTACATTTCGTTTGCATTTATTCTAAGGGTGCTGTTAAATGTACCAAACAAATTTCTAAAGCACACCTGGCCCTAGAATATTATGTAAAATTTTCCCATTTTTCCCCTTTATAAACCCAGCAAAAGCAGGCAGAAAAATGCACCCATCAATAAAATTGTTGTTTAAATTTAATCAGTGAGATCATTATGGTTATTCATCTTGCAAAGTAAGCACTTCTACAGTTCTTATGTCACATTTTTGTTGATTGGATGATTCAAGTACACCGGCAAGTCCAGAAAAATCCGTAATATAGAGCAGGATGTTTTTTAAACTTATTGCATGCCTCATCTGTGAAATGATGGAGCATATAATTTGTTCAGCGTGATGAATAATGGATAATTAAGCCATAACAACATTCCCTCACGAGTCTGGTAAAAGGAGCCGAAGATTAGAACGTTGCCGTGCACAGTTTGGGATAAACTGTTTGTTCATCACATGCAGGACCTGATATTTAAAAAAGCACTTCTATAGTTCTTCACTTCTAACTTGAAAACTTAATTAAGAGAGATGATTGTTTGTTATCGATAATCAACTAAACTCATTAGTAATTCTACCAACAATGAAGTATAGGATCCTTCTCTGGATAAGAAACTCTATCTGGGTTCTTAAAGGACTGAGGTGCTTTTTGAGTTGTCATCCCTTCTCCTTTATCCAAATTGTTTCTGGGTTCTAACTTCAAGGATAAAATAGGAAATTGTTGGGAAATTTTTTGTTTTGCTGGGTACACCTAGAAATTTGTTGGGTACATTTAGCAACACTCTTATTCTAATGAGTGGATGATAATGGGACTCTTAGTGTGTCAGTGTGTGTGCATATCAACTGCCCATTTGAATTGGTTCTTTGATTATAACTATGTTTACCTAGTCAAATGATCTCCTGAAGTCAATCTGGCTCCACGAGGAACCTAAGAATTGTTTCATTTTTTTTGCAGATATCCAGGGTTATTCAAAGATTTCTGGTTATAACTTTCAACAGATTGACAGAATTTCTTAATAGGAAAAAAATTGATAAATTTCGGTTAGTCCAATTTGTTTTTAAATTTCAGTTAGTCTATTGAAAGTTCACTAAGAAAATTCAAATTTGTATCAACGTAACTGCCCTTATACAGAACTTTATATAAGCTGTCTTAGTTGCGAAATTCAATTATCCATCCCACTTGAAATCAACACCCTTTGTGCATGCATATTTGTCATGTTCAGTTAATGAAGTTCTGCTTCTGAATTTCAACACCTGTTCATGATTGTCATTATTTTGTTGATCTTTCTATCAAGATGCCAATAGGTGTTGATACCAATAGTGTTGGTGTTTTAAATTCGTCCATGTTATTACTATTCATCTTCATCTTGCTTCTGCCACAATGCTGGGCTGAAGTATATAATATTACTTCTTCACAGCCATTGGCACAGAGACAAACTCTAGTTTCTCCTAACCAGGTTTTCGAATTAGGATTCTTTAGTCCTAATAGTTCTGCTAACATGTATGTGGGGTTGTGGCACAAAAGTATATTTCCTCGGAAAATTGTATGGGTGGCTAACAGAGAAAAGCCCCTTGCAGTTACAGACACCTTGGCCACTTTGAGAATCGGCAGCAATGGAAATCTGGAGCTGGTAGATGGGAATCAGAGTTCTGTCTGGTCAACCAATGTTTCAGTGTCAACTAATGGTTCAGCTGCAGTTCTTTTTGACAATGGAACCTTTGTTCTCAAGGATGACATGGGAGCTCAATTGTGGCAGTCTTTTGATCATCCTAGTGACTCACTTCTGCCAAGTATGTTGCTTGGATTTGATAGTAATACTGGTAACTGGAATTTGTTGACATCATGGAAAGGTGAAAATGATCCATCAACTGGGTTATTCTCGCTTGGATTGTCAGCACAGATGCCAACACAAGTGTTCATCTGGAAAGAGGGATCAACTCCCCGCTGGAGAAGTGGTCCGTGGGATAAATCAAAGTTTGTTGGTATACCTGAAATGAGTACTCAATATCTAAGTGGCTTTGAATTAGAAGATAATTTCAGACAGGGAACAAGGAATTTCTTCTACAGTTTCTATGAAAAAGGTTATGCATATATGGACATATCTTCTGATGGAATCTTCAAGCTTATGCTTTCGGAAAATGGCGAAAATTGGTATCTTAATTATGCTGCGCCAATGAATGCGTGTGAAAGTTATGGAGCCTGTGGATCTTTTGGGTTCTGCAAAGCTTCTGACCCTCCAGTTTGCCAGTGTTTGAAAGGGTTCGAACCTAAGTCAGACAAAGAATGGAGCAAAGGAAACTGGACAGGAGGTTGTGTGAGGCAAACCAAATTGTCTTGTGAGAGACAGACAAATACATCAGTCTCATCAATGGAGAAGAAAGATCAGTTTTGGAAGATGGAGAACTCCAAAATCCCTGATTTTCATGAATATTTGTCATCTTTATACAATGATGAGGATTGTAGGACACATTGCTTGACTAATTGTTCTTGTCTGGCTTATGCTTATATTGTTGACATAGGGTGTTTAGTTTGGTCCAAAGACCTCACTGATGTACAGGAGTTCATCTCTGGCGGTGAAGATCTTTTTATTCGGCTAGCGCACACAGATTCAGGTGAAGAAAAGCGGACAAAGCTAATTGTCAGCCTCATAGCTATTTTTTCCATTTGTATTCTGGGTTCCACAGTGTTCGGTTGGCGCAGATTCTTAGCTAGAAAGAAGGGTGAGAGTTTTTGTATAGAGTTATAATTACATTAAGCCATGATTTCCTCTCTCTCTCTCTCTCTCTCTCTCTCTCTCTCTCTCTCTCTCTCTAGTATGTAGTAGTCAGTAAGAACTTTTTACTATAAGCTTATTTGCCGGTGATCTAACAATTTTTTGGTTGCATTTTGACTCTGTAAGTGTGCTGTATTTACAGGAAACATTGAACTAACAGCTAAGTCATTTGAGTCCATGGATGTAATGGAGACTTCAAGAGACATTCTTCTAGAATATATAAGAGAGCACGATCGGTCAGAGCAATTTATTTATGATTTTGATAGCATTTTAATTGCAACAAACAATTTCAGCTCCACAAACAAGCTCGGGGAAGGAGGATTTGGCCCTGTCTATAAGGTTAGTTTCTAATATTTGTTTCATGATGGCCCCGAACAAAGTTGTATTAACTAGTAGATACGTACAATGGTGCAGTAACTAACTTGGGTACCTCTTGTGTAGGGTGAGCTACCGGAAGGGAAGGAAATAGCAGTAAAAAGACTATCTCGTAGCTCAGGACAAGGAGTAGAAGAGTTCAAGAATGAGATTTTGTTGATCTCCAAACTTCAACACAAAAATCTTGTTAAGATCATGGGATGCTGTGTCACAGAGGATGAAAAGTTACTAATTTATGAATTCGTGGAAAACAAAAGCTTGGATACCCTTTTGTTTGGTTAGTTCTCACTGCACTTGACAATTTCTCTTTTTTATCTCTGTCAGAAATGTTCAATAATTAGTAATCTTTAAACACTAAAATGATTTTTTCAGAAAGTAAGATTAGATTTGGCAATACTATTGCCTAGTAATGTAGCTTTCAATGGGTTCATATACTAATTAATCAGGGAAGCAAAAAAATCCTACACTTATGTTCAATGGTTAGACAATTAAGCATCTAGGCCCCTCATATATACTGCTCATAACTTGTAAAATCAACAGAAATTGCATATTCTGTGAGTACAGTTCAGTTCTTTATTTCCTTGGAAAACAATGTTAAACAAGACCAATTTTGGTAACCAAATGATAAAAATGTTTTTCATGATCAGTGAATTCATTGTCAAATGCATAGGATGGGTGCTTACATTTCCAATGTTTTGCGTTGATTAGATCTGTCGAGAAGCACAGAGCTTGATTGGGCTAGACGATTCGTTATTATACAGGGTGTTGCTAGAGGACTTCTTTATCTTCATCATGATTCTCGTTTGAAGGTAATACATAGAGATCTAAAGGTCAGCAATATTCTCATAGATGAGAAAATGAATCCAAAAATTTCTGATTTTGGATTGGCGCGAATTGTTCGTGGGACACAGAATCTAGAAAATACTCAGAAAGTTGTGGGAACACGGTAAGTTCATTTTCCTTTTCTTGGACATGTTTCTGTTACAGCTTTAGTTCTGGTGTTATATTCAGTCATTCATAATCATACACTGAATTAATTGAGAGATCGGATGAACTTCTGTTCCCTTTGTCATTTATATTATGCCATGGTGCAGGGGCGGATCCAGGATTCTAAGCTTGGGTGGGCTCGAATTTGGGGTTGAAACGATACATTTTTTTAAAGAAGGTTGAGAAAAAAAAATCAGCTAAAATTAATACCAACTTAACAATTCTGCAAAAGAAAGCTATAGACAGTGGAATTAAGAAAGAAGACATTGGACAATTAAAAACAAACGTGCTGCATACGGGAGTCGAGCATGAAAAGCATTCAATATTGCAATTTTCTTACATGTTAATCAACTTAGACAAATATCGCGTGTGTGTGTGTGGTGTGGGGGGGGGGGGGGGGAGCTCCGCGCCTGCCATGGTGGTGTTTTGGTTTTGGCATTAGTATAAAATTCATAACCATAAAAGTTCATCAAAATTGCTGACAAATTTCCTGTGCAGTGGCTACATGTCTCCAGAATATGCCATGGGAGGTATATTTTCTGAAAAATCTGATGTCTATAGTTTCGGAGTTTTGGTGTTGGAGATTATAAGTAGTAGGAAGAATAACAGTTTTTATTACAATGACCAACTACCAAGCCTCCTTGCTTATGTACGTTCACGAACTACATCTCATCTTAATTTTTTCAGCAGTCTCTTTCGTATGGTATAAATAATATTTAACAAGCTAAATACATTATTCTAACAATTTTAGCCATCACATTCCTACTTTCTCAGGCATGGCATCTATGTAGTCAAGGCAGGGGATTGGAGTTAGTAGATGAAGTATTGGGTGATTTATATTCATCGTCAGAAGTAATGAGATGCTTGCAGATTGGGCTTCTTTGTGTACAAGACAATGCTGCGGATAGGCCAAACATGCCAGAAGTAGTTCTCATGCTAAGTAGTAACAAAGACATTCCACAACCAATGCGGCCTATATTCACTATCCACAACGCCGTCTCTCCTCCTCAACCACAGTATGTGAAAACTCTTTTTTCCGGAGATGAAGCTACCATAACAGTAATAGAAGGGCGGTGATAACTACAAATTTTTGCATCAAAATTATGTACATGCATAAAGCTGCATTTCATGTCCAACATTATGCAATGCTTTAATCATTTTACATGATTGGGAACCAAGGTGTTGAAATTTTGATAATATCAGTTCAGATTGCGGTGAATCATGATGCTTCCGTATTTGTTACTTCTGCTCTTTTTCAGACCAAAGGAAAATGTACGGCGCCAACTCTTTTTTTTTTGTGTGGTTGAAAACTGTGCACCAATCTCTTGGACCCTAACTAATGGATGTAGAATATTATGTAAATGTTTATTATCCTTATACGTATAGATTTCTTATTAGGATTATACTTGTACCTCTATATATATCTTGGAGAATAATACATTGAAATATTAAACTCATACCATATTTTTATTTTCTACTTGGCATCAAAGCAGGTTTAATCTTTCCAGTGTTCTAAATATCAGATATATCGGTGATATTTAGAAAACGATATGATATCGCCATATCGGTTGAATATATCGGTCAACGTTCAAATATCGGTCAAATTCTGACATATCGGTCAAACTTTGATTTTTTATTTATTTTTCAATTTTTATTTAATTTTTTAATATTTATTTCCTCTTTTATTTTTTTGAAAAACTTATATATGTTTTTGATTTTTTCATATATATTTTTAATTTATATATATTTTAAATATATGATGAATCTCAAGCCTAAATAATTATTTTTAAATACTTATTTTTATTATTAGGTGTCGTTCGTGTATTTAATTGTCACAAAATCAAGTATTTATTTTCTTTAGTTTACTTAATACTGTTTTTTTAGTTTATTTGGTACATATTGAAGTATAATTTTATTGGAAATAAGTAAATTCGATAAAACCGATATATACCGATATATCGTTTTATCCATCGACCGATACAATATCAATAAGTGATATTTAAACCATTAAATCTTTCGAATTTGCACCCATAACCTAAATCTCATATTTCACCACCGCTGACTATCATCATCATTGAATCGCAAATCACAACACCACTGTCCAAAGCATACTGTATGAATTCCTGAATCCCAAAATTTACAAAAACCCAAATTCAGATTGTAAACACAAAAAAGAAAATTATAACTACCAACAGTCGCACAGTTCCGGCGGACAGTAGCCTTGCCGCGGCCCCACAAAGCAGAGCAGCAGTTCGGAGATAGATTCTAAGTTTTCTCTCTCCGAGCCGTCCCTTCAAGCCGTGCCGAAGCTCCAGCCGCAGAACATTTTTTTCTGTTGCAGCAGACGTGCTCCCCGCAACCCAACCACATGTACAACCTTTCAACATACCAAAAGCCATCATCATACCATCCATCATCACATCATCATTATCTAATTTCGGAGCTGTGACATTCTGATACCTCATACTTGTTACGCTCCCGCACAACAAGAACCAGATGATCATCACGAATATATATCTTCTTTGGGCGTTGCAGACACATTTTCTGAGAGTACGCATGGGATGTAGAGGGCAGGCTTTTGCCGAGTGTATGCATGGGATCGAGTCCTTTGAAAACTATAAGCAGCAAGTTCACTGTAACTACGTATACATTAGTAAGTCGACTAGTGGTAACTATATATATGTACGTAACAGTTGAATTATTACCAGTTTGATCTGTGTTTTTTTCCTAGAAGGTAATCAATCCTGTTTAGGACTCTGTTAGTGTTTCTGATAAATCAAATCTTGATGGTTGAGAACTTAGTGGATTTAATTATTAGCTAGTTAAATACAGTAAAGTCTAGCACGCATCAAATCATATTTCACTGAAGGTGATCGATTACATGATTCTAAATACAGTAAAGTCTAGCTTGACATCTATGTGATTTGAAGGCAAGGGATAGGAATTGGTGGATAAAGTAGTTCACATTCCGCGTCAGAAGTAATGATCAAGATGCATCAGATTGCCTATGCTGCTAATGCAGCACTATGTCTGGTATTTTCTGTTGCTTTCTTCTTCTTTTGGGTGTTATGAAGTCATGCTTTGTGCTCTCTAGACTTATTTAGATTAAATAGTTATTATCGATTCGTCCATAATCGTTGCCTGAGAGAAAGTGAGGGCTCATATGCCCACTAAGTTTTTATTTCTAGTAGAGTTAATTGATGATGTACTAGCTAGCTAGAAAGCACACAAAATTTGAGTCTAAATATTGACCTTATAAGGCTAGACAACAGTTTAAAACAAAGAAAGTATGCCAATATCTTTCACAATCATGTCTTGGGTCCGCTACTGCCTATAATGGAGTTTTCCTCTCCTATTTTCATGTTTTAAAGATGTTAATCATTAGCATCAATATTCCAACAGCTTTCAATCCTTTATTGCAGTATATAATACTGTCATTTTGTTTTAGACAAATTAATGAGATAGGGGAAGCTAATGGAAATGGGGGGAACCAAAGGGTTGGCATTTTGAATTGCTTCTTGTTCTTCTTATTTATCTTAATCTTGCTTCCATCTCATTATTAATGTACTCATATTTATAGCATATCTGCTTTGCAACCATTAGTACATGATCAATCCCTGGTCTCCCCTGGCCATATTTTCGAATTGGGTTTTTTTCATTCCCAATGGTTCTGCTAATCAGTATGTGGGATTATGGCACTACAAGAACATATCTCCGCGCAAAGTTGTATGGGTGGCCAACAGAGAGAAGCCTCTTGCAGATACCGACACCCTGGCTAATTTGAGAATCAGCAGCAGTGGCAACCTTGAGCTTGTAGATGGTCAGCAGAGTACTGTGTGGTCTATTGATGTTACTGTTATTTAGGTTTCATCATCTAATAAAGCTAGCTCAGTTGTTGCAGTTCTTTCAGACGATGGAAACTTTGTTGTCAAAGATGTTGCAGCTGGTCAATCAATATGGCGGAGTTTTGATCATCCCAGTGACACCTTGCTACCGACTCAGCTGTTGGGATTCGATACTAAACATGGTACAAAAAATGTCCTGACTTCCTGAGTAGTAGCATGGATGCATCAATGGGGTTGTTTGGATGAATGGATCAATCCCTTTCTACAGAAGTGGGCAATGGGATAAATCGAAGTTCACTGTCATACAAATTATGGATGATCGATATCATAGTGGATTTACTCTAGATGATGTTTTGATACAGGGACAAACTTACTTTTCATTTAATTTTTTCGACACTCTTTCATATTTATATCTGTCCAGAAGGACAATCAAAGCTTATAGTGGCGTTAGATGGCAAGAACTGGATACTTGGCACCCCACGAAATCCATGCAGCCGTTTTTATGGAATATGTGGACCATTTGGCACTTGCAATCCTTCTGAATCTCCAATGTGCAAGTGTTTGAAAGGATTTGTACCAAAGTAAGATGTGGAATGGAGCAAAGGAAACTGCACGGGAGGTAGTGTGAGGCGAAACAAATTGTTTTGTCAAAGAGACGCCAGTCTCATTGGGAGGTAACCATCCATATTGTGTTCCCATGTGCCATTACCCTCATACATTCCAAAAGGACTATCATGCACACATACTATGTTCCATTCTCTAAGTTCCACATTTTTTTCCATTTTTCTGTACTCTCCTCTTAAGTGTTCGAGTTGAATCTCTTGTCGTAAGCTTTTAAGAGCTAAATCTATGTAATGTTTCGATTTGTTTTCAAGGAACATAGTTATAATGCGGTTTGTAGTTCATGCGCCACATGTCAGAGAAGGTACAAGTATCAAAACGAGAGAATGAATTAAGAATAAATAAAAATAAAAGAAGCATTTTCCATATTTTTATTTAACCTAAAAAAATATAGAAAATTTATGGACCAACACGGCAACACTATTGGGCTATCCAGATCAAAAGAAGCACTATATATTGGGTTAGATTTCAATACCAGAAGTCCAGAACAATGCGAATATGGCCCAGTACCATCTCTAGAAGGTGGTGAGTTCAAAGCTTTAGCGAAAGGCGCTGTTGTCACTTGAGAATTGCAGAGCCAACGAACGCAATGAAAAGAAGCGCTTCTATCTCCGATCGCCGTCTCCGGCAACTTGCTGCATCACGCAACAGATGTCATGATCGTACGGCTTGACGCTGGTCTTTGTCTCTCTGACGGTCTGACCTGTTGCTCGATGGATAAGGATAAGGATGTTGAATATGGTGATCGAAACCTCATGCATGGATTCTGTTTCTCGTTGTATCTTGGTGCTCGATCTGTGGCTTATCAGTTTCCGGAACAATTGTAAGTTTACATCAAGTTATTCCTTATTCAAAAGTCAACTCTCTCTATGATTTCTCTGTATGCTTGTATCTGATTTCGAATAATTTTATTTTATTTAATCATATATATATATATGCTGTTAATTTACCTTTACCTATCAACTTAACTTCTTGTTAATCGTGTAAATCCAACATTACAGAGGGTCGATTATGGAATTTTTAGCATTCACAGCTAGCAACATGGCCGGGTTTTCAGTGAGGGAATGTGCAACAGAACAAGTTGGTATGGGTGGCCTTTTTTATTTTCTTTTAAACTCTTTTTTTTTTGTGTGGAATAGAAGAAGATTCAGTGTGAACATGATTGATGTTATGTGTCTTGGAATCCACGTTTCTGATTCAAATGATCTCTATTGATACTTGGAGACTAATTATGTCAAAGTTTGCTGCTGTGACTTTGAAATTATTGACCTAACTTTTATAATTATTCTTTTATAGACCCTTTCTCCATATGAAAACTAGTAAAAATCTTCTAGTTAACTCATATTTCTTTTGCTTGCTGACAAAAAAATACTCGACAATTAGTATTTGTAGGTATGGTAAGGACTTTTCAAGCTTCAAATGATCAAAACAGTGAAGAGAGATGATTAAACCAAACTCTAGTTAGCTTAAATTTTGTAGGCTCAGTTCTGTGTGGTTGTATGTGCTTTTTAGTGTTTTTCATAGCACAACTGTGCTATCAAACAACCATATATTGATATATAGTTGATACTTCTGGGAAGCATATTGGGATTGGGATGCAAATGGGTATTATTCTTTTGTTCTTCTTATTCATTTTCAGTTTGCATCCACCACAATATTGTGCTGAAGTTTATAACATAACTTCCTCACAACCATTGGCACAGGGACAAGTTCTTGTTTCCCCTGGTCACCTTTTCGAATTAGGCTTCTTTGATGGTAATAAGTATGTGGGAATATGGTACAAGAACATATCTCCTTTTAAAGTTGTATGGGTGGCCAACAGTGAAAATCCTGTAACAGACACCTTGCCGAGTTTGAGAATCAGTAGTAATGGGAATTTGGAGCTTGTAGATGGGAAGCAAAATCTGGTTTGGTCAACTAATATCAGTACTCAGGGGTCTTCATCTAATAGTACTTCTGCAGCTGCCCTTCTCTTAGAAAGTGGAGAATTAGTTGTCAAAAACGGTATGGGAGATGTTGTATGGCAGAGCTTTGATTATCCTTGCGATACGATCCTTCCAAACATGCTGGTTGGATTTGATGGAAAATTTCGAAAGAGAAAGTTCTTGACTTCCTGGAAAGGTGATAATGATCCATCCGCAGGGAAGTTCCTAGTTGGACTTGAATCGCAGACGCCAACACAAGTGTTCATCTGGATTAATAATGGATCAACTCCAGTTTGGAGAAGTGGTCCATGGGATAGAACAAAGTTCATTGGCCTACCAGAAATGAATTATCTATATCAAAGTGGTTTTAAGGTTGATGATGATCCGATACAGGGAACAAAGTATTTCTCTTATACTTTACTTGACAGTACTATCTCATATATTGATATCTCTTACAAGGGAGTGCTGAACTTTATGCTTTCAGAAAATGGCTCCAACTGGTTTCGTAACTGGGGGGCACATGATATGCCATGCGACAGATATGGAGTTTGTGGACCTTTTGGGGTTTGCACAACTTCTGAGTCTCCATTGTGCAAGTGTCTGGATAACTTTTTACCCAAGTCGGATGAAGAATGGAACAAACAAAACTGGACAAGAGGGTGTGTGAGGCAAACCAAACTGTTCTGTGATAGTAACACAAGTAATTCAGTCTCTTCCAGAGGAAATGATGATGGTTTCCAAAAGTGGGTAAGGATGAAAGTACCAGACTTTCACGAATATATCAAATCATTGGACTCCGAATTAGACTGCAGGATGTATTGCCTAAATAATTGTTCTTGCCAGGCCTATGCATTTGTTAATAACATAGGGTGTTTGGCCTGGTACAAAGACCTTATTGACATGCAGCAGTTTTCCTTTGGAGGAACAGATATGTTCATTCGCCTAGCACATGCAGATCTAGGTAAAAAAGAATATCATTGCGGCATTCTTGCATTAGCAATATCTGTCTGTATTATGTTTAATGTATTCCAAATTCATTGATTGAGTTTTTCCCTTTCTTTCAGGTGAAAAAAAGCAGATAAAATTGATTGTCAGTCTCGCAGCTATTTGTTTTATCGGCATATTGTGTTCAATTGTGTTTGGTTGGCACAGGTTGCAAAGGAACAAAAAGGGTAAGCAAATGATGAAGGGTTGTAATAGTACATTAATTTGGGAATGATCTCTCTCTCTCTCTCTCTCTCTCTCTCTTTGAAATATCAACCTGATTTTACAATGTTTGGGTAGCCTAGTTTACTGTGAAGAAATTGATAAGCCAAATATAATTTCCTTGGTTTTTTATTGGAGTATGAATTCATATATGCAGGAATAATGAAAGGAAACACGAAGTACATTAAATCTACTGGTACAACTGTGGCCTCCAGTGACCCTCTTCAAGATTATATAAGGGAGCATGATCGGTCAGAGCTAATCATGTATGATTTTGATTGCATATCAATTGCTACAAACACCTTCAGTGACACAAACAAACTCGGCGAAGGAGGATTTGGCCCAGTTTATAAGGTAATCATATTCTTATAAAAAATTTCCATAATGGAAATGTAGTAGTACTGTATTACAACAGCTGTAACTACTTGTAAAGTACCTACATAATTAATGTGTGGACCTGATCCAGGGTAAGCTGCAAGATGAGAAAGAAATAGCAGTAAAACGATTATCTAGTAGCTCCAGGCAAGGCATTGAAGAATTCAAGAATGAGATGCTGTTGATCTCCAAACTCCAACATACAAATCTTGTTAAAATATTCGGTTGCTGCGTTAAAGAGGATGAAAAGTTGCTAATTTATGAGTTCTTGCCAAACAAAAGCTTGGATACTTTTCTATTCGGTAAGTTTCCTTAGTGATTTCTCATCGCTGCATTTTATAACTGGACCACTCTTTTCCTTTTAATGTAGGTGGTAATCACTTTAGGCTCTTAATTACATCCTGAATCAGGCTGATGCAACATTAGCAATTGTTATATTAGAAAAGTACAAAGAGAGTTCCTTTAATTTCGAAAAAAAAATACAAATATAGTTTGGCACGAAGTACTACTGTCTGCTGACGGAATATGGTTGAATGCACATGAACTCTATAACCAGGTTCACATCAAATTGAGACTAACTGATTTTTAACTAGCTAGCCCCTATTATAGTATTGTTTGACAACAGTGTCAGTATTTTAGCAATTAAATGTTGATATCCCCTCTTTTCATAAATTCCTTTAACTAATGAACTATTTTAACTGATCTTCAGAGATTAACTGACTTTTTCATATCTTCTATTTTTGTTCAACTGTTTTAATTTCTCTAGCGATTGATGGCCATATAGCTGGTGATAGTCAATGTTTTCATTGTATAATGCACTAGATATGTGAATGACATTGTTGGTTACTGATTAGATCCAACGAAAAGAGCACTGCTTGATTGGGCCAGCCGCTTCAATATAATTCGAGGTGTGGCTAGAGGACTTCTTTATCTTCATCATGATTCCTGTTTGAAGGTAATACATAGGGACTTGAAGGTCAGTAACATCCTCTTGGATGAGAAAATGAATCCAAAAATATCAGATTTTGGGTTAGCACGTATAGTTGAAGGCGCACATAATCTAGTGAATACACACAAGGTTGTGGGAACACTGTGAGTACCTTTTCTTTCCAATACTCATATTTTTCTTTCTCCTTGAGCCATTATTGTTCAGCAAAGCCATTCATATTCCTGTACTCAGATACTGAGATATTGACTTTGGAGGGTAGAATGACAAAACTAAAAACTGAGCAGTTTTTTTAATAATGGAAATTGGGATAGCATGCATGTTGGTAAATCAGATGCAATGTAGGTCCTTTTAGTTACAACCTGTCCTCATGTGGGTTAAAAGCTTATAACTCAACTGATATTCTTTAATGGCAACTTAATTAATACCCTGAATCAATTTCATCATTCTAATAGCATATGCATATGTGTATTTTCGGCAGTGGCTACATATCTCCGGAGTATGCCATGGGCGGGATATTTTCCGAAAAATCTGATGTGTACAGCTTCGGGGTGTTGCTATTAGAGATTATAAGTGGCAAGAAGAATACCAGCTTCTCTAATTATGAACAACAGCTGGGGTTCCTACCATATGTAAGTGGACACTAAATAAGTTTTCGTAAACAATGTCTGTAACTAGTCTAACAATTCTACACAACATATGAATTTCTCAGGCATGGAA
Organism: Argentina anserina; assembly: GCF_933775445.1. NCBI lineage: Eukaryota > Viridiplantae > Streptophyta > Magnoliopsida > Rosales > Rosaceae > Argentina > Argentina anserina. Next base: position 1,528,922 of record NC_065874.1, on the reverse strand, counting down.
TTTATGGAGCGAAGGCAGGGGAGTGGACTTAGCAGATGAAGTATTGAATCATTCATATTCTTCTTCAGAATTGTTGAGATGCCTGCATATAGGGCTTCTGTGTGTGCAGGACAATGCTGCAGATAGACCAACCATGCCGGATGTAACTTTCATGCTAAGTAGCAGTGTTATAGATGGTCCACTACCCAAGCGGCCTGTATTTACTTTCCAAAGCCCAGTTTATGGTCCCAAACCACAGTATCAGTATGTAAGTGCTTTCTCTGCAAATGAAGCCACCATGTCACTGATCGAAGGACGATAGATAATAGCAAATTTGTACCTCATAATCTTTTGGACTTGTTCCTAATTATACTGAATTTTTTCCTTATGATAATAGAAACCAATCCGCCACTACACTAATCGTTAACTTTGTATATATATATATATATAAAGACCCCATCAATCTCAGACTCATGTCTATACCCTTGCCCATTTGAGCTAGTTTCGATTCGAGTTCTTTGCCAACTTCTTTCATTAGCATGCGGGGTAGCTAGGTCAAAATCTAAACATAATGTAACGTGACTAAGGATATGATCGAGTGCAAGATATAACCCAAAACCGCACTTGGAATCACACATCATGATTCACTCGTCCACGACATGATAAGTGACTCTTTAACCAAAGTAATTACACCATGGTTAGTTCTAAATCAACCAGAATACGACCAGTCTAATTAGTTAGGTGTTTTAAATGAAAAGCTACAACTGAATGGAGAAAGAATCTACATCATTGGTTCATTAGTTGGTACCAAATATATATTAATTGTGATTTGTGAAATATTCGATCAGATGAAAATTAATCGGAACACATCTATTAGGAAGTAAATTTTCTAAACACATTTTTTAATCACCCTCATATCCACTCATCTAAATAAAAGTCATGTGTTATAAATTAATTATATTATAAACATATTTATATATATAAATTAATAATATATAATAAAAATAAATTAATAATTAATTTAAAAATTTAAGAATTAGCTATTATATAACTAAAATAAATAAAAAAGACACATAAGAGGTGCCCATTAAATTTGCTTCCACATCCCTTGTGCCGATAACCCCTATGCCACGTCTTACATTACGACATCTGTCACTATCTTCAATGCAGCATAAACTCTGTTAGTTAACTTCATCATTATTTCAATAGAAAGTAAAAATAACCCAACACTTATTCCAACAAGATATCATCACTCCTTTCTCTTTCCCTGTAAACCCAAAAATCCAAACTAACCCCATTATTTTTCATAACCCAGAACCATTCAACTCCCAAATCCAAGTTTGGCATGAAATACCCACTCACTCTTTGAACCAGGGAAGCCCCGAATCTAAATCCCCACTCCTAATTGTGCACAAAAAGCTCCATGATCCGCAGGACGCATCGATCGAAAGGACTCAAAGTGGTCGAGGTGGGCGGTGGAGCACTCGGCGAAGAAGAGGAGGTCGGGGAGTCGGCAGCGCACGGCATACTTTAATTTGCAGAATTCGGAAATTGGAACGGGTGAGTTTGATCGGGAAGTAGCCCTACTGCTTTGGTGGTGGGTGATGCGGATTGATGATGAATTGAGCCAAAAATTATTTAGAGTTTAATTACTTAAGAGTCTGTTAAGTGCAATTCCACGTGTTAGAATCTTATTGTTGGAACAGGTTTGGCACAGGGGGTTATTGGCACAGGTGATTTGCTCTCAAAGTCAAAATTAACATATATACAACGGAATGTAACGACGGCAAATAATTCAGAAACGAAGAACATGTGCCACCACGTTCACGACCTTGAATTGGTTGGTGGCTTTGCTTTTCCCTTTTGCCTGCAGTATCATTTTGTAGTTTGTTTGTGGTGCACGTATGACGTGTCTATCAATCACATTTTTCGTCTCTTCTTATTTTCGATCCATCTTTCACGGTTCATTATATTCCCAAGCATATAGGTATTTATTCATGAATTTAATCCTAAAAAGATTGATATATCAAAATTCCTCACTACACCTCATGCATGTAAAACCCGACGTCATATATGGTATGTTTCATTTCACTGCCTTATTTAAGCGCATATGGAAGATCAACAAAAGAAAACTCATAAATAGCCATTGTTGTAGTAGCTCTCTTTCCCCTTGCGGCTTTGCCCATCAGTGGAATACTACCAACCATATATGTCTTCCTCAAAATGAACAACCCCAGTTACTCCCATATATGCTTTTCACCAACAATGGGGGCTTTAGCAAAGCACCATAGCTTTTCCACCATTCTTCTTCTCCTCACTTCACTCTCTTTCTTCTCCATTGCCATATCCAAAGACACCTTGTCTGAAACTGAGTCCCTCGGAATAGGCCAGACCCTCGTCTCCGCCGGCGAGGTTTTCGAATTGGGTTTCTTCGAACCAGGCAGGAACTCAAGATGGTACTTGGGCATATGGTACAAGAAAATCGAACAAATAACAGTTGTTTGGGTTGCCAACAGAGACAACCCGATCCTAAACAACAACTCATCGAGTCTCAATATCGGTTCCGATGGGAAACTGTCCCTTGTGGATGAATCCGGAAAAGTTTATTGGTCAAGCAACCAATCACAGTATGTTGGAGTCACTAAAAACCCAATCCTGCAGCTTTTGGATTCCGGCAATTTAGTCATCAAAGAAGCAAATGAAATCAACCCTAGCAAGTATCACTGGCAGAGCTTCGACTATCCCACACACACTTTGTTGCCGGAGATGAAGCTCGGTTGGAACTTGAAAACCGGATTGGAGAGGTACATATCCTCATGGAAAACTCTAGAAGATCCTTCTACAGGAGACTACAACTTCAAGCTCGACTACCACGGTTTCCCGGAGGTCTTCCTCCGGCAGAAACAGACCTTAAAGTACCGGAGCGGACCCTGGAATGGACTGAGATTTAGCGGAGTTCCGGAGATGAACCCCGCCAATGGTATTAACTTCAACTTCGTTGTAAATAGTGAGGAGGTGTACTACTCGTTTTCTGAACAAGGCGATAACACGGACGACCCGGCTCTGACTTCACGGCTGATCGTAGCTACCTCCGGCGAAATCCAACGATTCACGTGGATCGAGAGCCGAAAGACGTGGAACCAGTACTGGTACTCTCCCAAGGACCAATGCGACAGTTTCGGAGAGTGCGGGCCCTACGGTCTCTGCGACGCCAACGCTTCGCCGGTGTGTCAGTGCATGAAAGGGTTCCGACCTAAGAACCCTTCGGCGTGGAGCTTGAGGGACGGCTCGGATGGATGTGAAAGGGAGACGGAGCTGGAGTGTGGGAATAAGGACAAGTTTATGAAGGTGAAGAATGTGAAGCTGCCGGAGAGCGGCGGAGCGGTGGTGGACATGGAGATGAGGTGGGAGGAGTGTAAGGTGAAGTGTTTGGAGAACTGCTCGTGTAGTGGGTACTCGCCGTCGAGGATTCAGAATGGAGGGAGCGGATGCGTGATGTGGTTTGGGAACTTGGTTGATATGAGGAGTTATACCGAAGGCGGGCAAGAGTTCTATCTCCGATTAGCCGCTTCTGAACTAGGTACGTACCACCTTCTTGTTTTTCCTTACTATTACAAATTTACCATTTACTACCATTCGTTCTTTTAATAAGATCAATTATTTTTCATGTTAATGTTGATTTAGTACGTTAGAATTAAGAAGCTTGAGAGATAGGATCAATAGAACACTATCTAGCTCGATCATACAATTAAGAAGCATTAGGTTGAAATATTAAAGTAGAGTCATCGGTTAAGTGTTGATATTCTTGAAGGTGGTACGTAGTCTAATATTCTGAACATATTTACGATTGAGCGTGTTTCTGTCATTGAGGTCAATTTGAACAAGTTTTTCGTCATTTTATAATGTGTTACCGAAGATAAAGAAGACGCTTGTAAGCATCAGATAATGATATTATATATAGCCACTAACCATTCTTCAACTAAAGAAACAAAATTGTGAAACATCGATCAAAAATCTTCTTCAGGTTGGGGTAGAGGGAGACTAACAGGATGGTCAATCCTAAGTTTGATTTTCTGGAAATACGAAGAAGGGTCTTATATCGGATGTGCTATATGTGGATACAAAGGCTTCTATCTTCCAGAACTCATATGAGGAAGAATTTTATCAAAAAAAAATTTCCTAGAAGTGTGACTCCCTATATGAAATTGGCACATGAAACATATATTCGTCATTTCATCGAAAAATAATTTGTCATTTGGTGGTAGACAAAGAGATGAAGGTGACTCGTGTTTGGAATCATTTGTGACTGTTAAAAGCCTTCATTCAATCACAGGTGGTTGCGTGATCTAATCCATAAATCTAAGCAAAGTCCAGTTTTAAGGTCATTTTCTTTTGTAACTTTTCTTTGAAGGGCCACAAGAAATCATGAATAATTGAATAAACAATTTACGCATATTTTGTGAAAAAAGTTGAGTGGCCGACATTTTTGACTAGGTTTCGGTTTTGTTGGGGTAGAGTCGCCGGAGATTACTTTCCGGTCTTTGTTTTGGAAAAATTATAAGATTTATGACATAATTATAGTCTAACCGCTAAATGCTAAACCATTTGCCATATATTTAGAGGCAGGAACATAAATCGAACCTTTCTTATGCCGGTCAAATGCGCGCGATGGTTTTTTTTTTTTTGGCAATTTTGTACTGAGTCACTTTTACATTCTTCCAAAGAATGAATATTCAAGACTCAAGACTATAGTCATCAATATATAGTAGGTGAGGGTTGTATGAGTTGTGGGTTCATCTAGACATCTAGTTATTGGTAGGGTTTTATTAAATATGAATAAATATATAATGACAATATTGTCTCTCAAATGTATGACATGTAATTTAAAATTGGATGTAAAACATTAATTTTAACATATGAGGTGTAAATCAGTAATTTTTACCAAATTTAGAAGACAACTTGACTCAAATACAAGTTCGGAGTGCAAACTGACAACTATAACCAAATTTGGGGTGCAAATTAGCATTTTTGCCTATATATTTATATATAAACTAGCTGAGAATTTTTCTTTTTCTCTTTTTTGGGGTAGCTTAGAGGGTTGATGGGTGAACAAAATTTTGAAATGGAACCAAGTCTCTGACAATTGGACCAACCATTGTAATAGGTGAGTCTCACTGTATAAAATTTCATTCCCCTAAGTACAGATCTTGCCATTGATATGATCCATTTATGTTCATAGCTGGTAATGTCTACCAATGATCACGACATTGAAAGTAATGTGGGTCTATTTTATTGGTGAGTTAGGTATGCTTCCACATCAATTTGGTTTCTTGGTACCTAGCAACCTTGTGTTGATTTTGTACAATGTTCACTCATGCTGCCAGTCAAAAACAGTACATGTTGAACTAATCAAATCGAAGTTGTTAACTAGCAATTCGGTAATTTGCAGTGAGTGGTTAAAGTAACTTGTTTGGAAATTGTAACAGCATACAATGTCACTAACCACAAGTATGATAATTTGATTCCAGATGGTGGTAGGAAAACAAAACGAATAGTAATGATCGTTGGCATTGTAGCTGGTATTGCCGTTCTGCTATCAGCTGGTCTTATTACGTGTTTCCTGCGGCGGAGGACGAATTCGGGTAGCACTCTAACAAGGAGACGATCAAAAGGTTCCAAAGGAAATTCTGTACATGCCTGTTCAACAAGTGAAATCTTAGCTAGCTTTCAGATTTCTATATATATTTGCTAATTAATTAAGTCTTTGTTTTTCTGTGTTTTGCTTACTTCTGAACAGGTCCACTTGAAAGAAGCCAGGATTTTCTGCTAAATAGCGTGGTAGTCTCAAGCAAGAAGGAGCGCTACTCTGATGACCGGAGCAATGATGACCTAGAGTTGCCATTGTTTGATGTTAGCTCTGTAGCAGCGGCTACAGATAACTTTTCTGATGAAAATAAGCTGGGGCAAGGTGGTTTTGGTGTTGTTTACAAGGTAAAAATAGTGATACAAATTACTAAAATTTGAACTGCAAATGCACAATGGCATAACTGCATAAATATGTATATGGGGCTAATGCAGGGATTGGTCGAAGGTGAATTGATCGCTGTGAAGAGACTCTCAAAGAACTCCGGACAAGGAATTGAAGAATTCAAAAACGAAGTAAGGCTAATTGCAAGGCTTCAACACAGAAACCTTGTTCGACTGCTTGGTTGCTGCGTTGATGTAGATGAAAAGATGCTGATTTATGAATACATGGAAAATAAAAGCCTTGATTCTTTTCTATTCGGTTAGTCCATGCCTCTACTTGAATTTTTATTTTGGAGCTGCAGAATTTCTTACATATAAACCAATTGTTGGAATGGTGTTTTAACTTGTAAATGGTTGTAGATAAAGCAAAAAAATATTTGCTGGATTGGAAAAAGCGTTTCAACATCATATGTGGGATTGCTCGAGGACTGCTCTATCTTCACCAGGATTCAAGATTCAGAATCATCCATAGGGACCTCAAGGCAGGCAACATTTTACTTGATGGAGAATTGGACCCGAAGATATCGGACTTTGGAATGGCAAGAATATTTGGTCAGGATCAGACAGAAGCCAATACCAAAAAAGTAGTAGGAACATAGTGAGTACCACAATAAGCCTTCAATTTTTCTTAGAAATGCTAGATCATGCATACTAATTCAACTTTCCCGATAATCTGCAGTGGCTATATGTCTCCCGAATATGCAATGGACGGTCTGTTCTCAATCAAGTCAGATGTATTTAGCTTTGGAGTTCTAGTGTTGGAGATTGTTAGTGGTAAAAAGAATAGAGGATTTTATTATTCAAACAGTGAGCTAAACCTCCTAGGACATGTAAGCGATAAAACAATTATGTGCATATTGTAAAATCCCATTTCATTACATAACCACTAACAAAGTTCTGAATTGTTGCAGGCTTGGGAGTTATGGAATGAAGGTCGTGCGTTGGGTATAGTAGATCCATCAGTAGGTGATTCATTTTTGGAAACTGAGGTGTTGAGATGCATGCAGGTCGGCCTATTATGCGTCCAAGAGCGAGCAGAAGATAGACCTACAATGTCATCTGTGGTTCTAATGCTAAATAGTGAAACTGCATCACTACCGCAGCCTAAAAACCCCGGCTTTTGCCTAGGAAGGAGACCAGAAACAGAGTCATCCTCGAGCAAGCAAGACGAGTCATGCACTGTAAACCAGGCATCTTTCACAGTATTAGATCCTAGGTAGTGTAAGGTTATAATCTTCATCATCTAGCATAGTTTATATATCTCTGTATACCTCACAAAGATCACAATTTTCTTCTGTATTAGAGTATAAACTGATCTTCTCTAAGGCAACATACAAGAGAAATCCACGTTTTACTGTAGAATCTGATTTTTTAAATTGTGTGAATTAATCCATGTTTACTGTTGTTGGTCGTCATCTGATACGTCTGCACTGATATCACCCCCAAGAGTGGAATCGTTTCATACCAAATTTGCAACTATTATTTACGCATGAAGACAGAATAAGACTTTTGGTGCCTTGTAGCTGAGAAATAGCCCGAGTTCCTGAAGCGAACGTCTTTCATCATATCCAGAAGAAATTGAAAGTTCAACAGATAGATGCTGCAGATTTATTATTTTATCAAGTTTCAATGCGATCGTCGATCGATAATGAGTTCAATACTAAAACAAGCACTTATTTCCTCTAATTTATGTTCTTCATTATTATTCGTCGATCAATCATAATCTTCAACTCATCATATATTATGTAAACCCATTGACTTAGTGCGTACACGTCTTAGTTGAATCTGACTTTGTCTAAATAACAATCTGAAATGCTTATCAGAATCGTTATTGACTTTATTGTACAGCCGTACAGGTAACCAACTAATCATATACAGACATTTGCTTCCATTTTCATACCATTGAAGGTTTGAGGCCAAAATGAGATACTCTATATTGCTAGCTTTCTCTTACGTTTTGCTGTCTTCAAACTCACTCATTTCATTTGCAGAGGATACTTTAAGGCCAAACCAGGCTTTAACAAATGGCCAGACTTTGGTGTGTTCAAGCCAAAGGTTTGAGCTTGGGTTCTTCACCCCAGGAAGCTCAAACAACAGCTTTTTGGGTATTTGGTACAAGAATATACTCCCTCTCACTGCGGTTTGGGTGGCCAACAGAGACGACCCTATAGTTCTTGGTTCTTCTTCCGCAAGTTTATCTCTAGGCTCTTCAGGATTTTCGATTTCCACTAATGAGTCTTTGACTGTGTGGTCTGTGAATGTCTCTGCTGTCTTAAGTAGTCCCATACTGCAGCTCTTGGACAATGGCAATTTGATCTTGACAGAGGAAAGTGGTGCAGGTTCAGAGGGGTATGTGTTTTGGCAGAGTTTTGACTACATTACAGACACTTTATTGCCAGAAATGAAGCTTGGCTGGAATTTGTCCACTGGCTTTAACCGGAATATGACATCGTGGTCAAACTCCGGTAACCCCTCCACCGGAGTATATTCTTTCAGTGTGGATCAGCCTGATCAAGCACCTCAGTTGGTGGTTAGGAGACAGTCGACTGTGAAAGTAAATAGATGGGGGCCTTGGGATGGAGTCAGATTCAGTGGCAGCGGTGAGCTTAGCCCCAATCCGGTGTTCACTCCAATTTTCACTATAAGCAGTGAAGATGTCTATTACACATTTAAGCTTGTAGAAGAGTCTACTCTATCAAGGTTTGTGATGAATCCAGATGGTACGCTTATGTACTATACTTGGAGAGCAAGCGACAATGAATGGGGTAGTGTGGTGACACTTCAACTGAGCACTTGTGATGGGTATGGGATTTGTGGTCCGTATGGCAGTTGTGACACCAATGGTCCTAGTTGTGTATGTTTGAAAGGATTTGCTCCCAAGTCACCACAGGAATGGCAGATGCTCACTTGGACCAGAGGCTGCGCGCGAAAATGGGACTTGGATTGTAAGAATGGGGATGGCTTTGTTAGGTATGAGGGATATAAGTTGCCAGATAGTTCATTCCTGTTTGCAAACCGGAGTTTGAGCCTCAAGGAATGTGAGGCAGAGTGTTTGAAGAGCTGTTCTTGTACGGCTTATACTATACTTGATATTCATGCAAGAGGGGGAGACTGTGTAATGTGGTTTGATGAATTGGTAGATATGAGAAACTATCCGGATGGCGGAGAAGAGATTTACATTCGAATGGCAAGAAAAGAAATAGGTATTCTGTTGCTTCACCATTCATATATTTTTAAGTTTCTTTAGTTTCTGCAAGTTGATACTGTGTGAATGAATAAACTGATTACTTCAAGTAGATCGACTAATCTTTCAGTTTTTTTGGTAAATTAGAGTCCATTGCTGATGCTAAGAAGAAAAAGAGAATGAAAGTGATTATCATTATTATAGTATCATCACTTGGTGGAATGCTTATATTTGGTGTCATTATCTGCATGGTTAATCGGTCTAGGAAGACAAAGAGGAGACTCAGGAGAGGTATTACAGCTTATGAAATCCCTTAAATATTAGTGTACTTTACTTTTATTCTTCTCCTACTGAATAAGTTTCGATGAAACAGCTCAAAGCAGCGACAATCCATATCAAGTACACAGGGAAGAGTTGCAAGAGGATGACCCTGAGTTACCTATCTTGGATTTTGATACTATTTCCGCTGCTACTGACCAATTTTCTCTAGAAAGAAAAATTGGAGAGGGTGGATTTGGTACTGTATATAAGGTAATAATTTCTTAGTTTCTTACTGTTATGGTATTAAGTTAAAGAATAATATGTAGAATGACGCTAAATATGATACAATGCAGGGTGTATTACCTTCTGGACAAGAAATTGCAGTGAAGAGGCTGTCAGTGCATTCTGGACAGGGCCTCCAAGAATTCAAGAATGAGGTTGCCTTGATTGCGAAGCTTCAACACCGGAATCTTGTGAAGCTTTTGGGATGCTGTATACAAAGAGAAGAAAAGATGCTAATTTATGAGTACCTTCCCAACAAGAGCTTGGACCAATTCCTATTTGGTTCGTATATCTGCAGCCCTGTGTCTTCATTTTTTTTTCCATTATGAATTTGCATTGATGTTTCTGCACAATAAATATCTCAGATAGAACAAGAAAAGAAGTACTGACTTGGAGGAAACGATTTGACATTATTATTGGAATTGCACGAGGACTACTATATCTTCATCAGGACTCCAGGCTGAGAATTATTCATAGGGATCTCAAGGCAAGCAACATTTTACTAGACAATGAGATGAAGTCCAAAATTTCAGACTTTGGAACAGCAAGAATTTTCGGGGGAGAACAGACAGAAGAAACGACTAGGAGAGTGATTGGGACATAGTAAGTGACCAAGTGTGCATAGAGTAGTCCAGTTAAAAGTTACTGCGTTAAAAATTCTGACATAAATTCTTCGCTTCTTGCACAGTGGTTATATGTCTCCTGAATATGCTATGAGTGGACACTTTTCTGTGAAATCAGATGTATTCAGCTTCGGCGTGTTGGTCTTGGAGATAATAAGTGGCAGAAAGAGTTCAGGATTTCATCACCCTGAGCATGACCTCAATCTTCTGGGACATGTAAGTGACATGCAAATGAAACATGATATGTACTCGCTCTTATGACACTTCACTCAATCTCTGTGACGTTGGCTTCAACTTTTTTCAGGCATGGAATCTGTGGAATGAAGGAAATCTATTGGAACTGCTGGATGCACAGATAGAGAAAGCTTCTTCTGTCAATGAAGTGACAAGATGTATTCAAGTAGCCCTTCTGTGTGTGCAGCAAAGGATGGATGATAGACCAACCATGTCAACCGTGTTATTAATGCTTTCTCATGAGAATTTTGTGATGCCTCAACCGAGAGAACCTGGTTTTGTTACTGAACTTCTTTCCGCTGGGGATACATCTTCAACTGGAAAGCATCTTCATACTGCTAATGATGTAACTGTAACAATCCTAGATGGACGGTAAATACACCATCGAAGTGAAGACAGATCAGACCAATTTATTTGTAGAAAAGAGGAAGATAAATGGATCTTCAGTCTTTCTTTTTGTGCAGTTTAACATATAGGAAATTTATTGAATGTAACATATCTTCGATAGTATAGAAGTTTTGTATTTGATCACACAGATTTTTAGTTTCTGATGTATAACAGTTGTTTTTCAGATCACAATAATTTGTGAATACAAGGAATTAGAGAGGAAAAAGCAAAAGAAACAGTCCTTCTCCCAAGTTTCCTCCAGCCTGGATTGGAAACACTTGCACAGACAAATAAAACAGAGACACACAAAACTTCCATCATAAACCACATAACACTTCCCTTTTCTTGACATATAGCTTTGTTCCCCAAAGTCCCATTGAAGTCGTCTACATACATGCAGCTACTGAGAGCATGAATCTTCATCGACCTACGACTTTGGTGACTGTCATACCATTAGTAGAATAAAATCCATCTGTTATTAATAAACCAGCACTATTGTGGAAAGTTTTTTTGAAGATGAATGCTGGTCGTTGAGGGGATGCAAGAGCTCTTTCACCACTCAACATGAGGACAACTTCGGACATAGTTGGCCTATCTGTTGCATTTTCTTCCAGACATAAGAGACCAATCTGAAGGAATCTCAGCACTTCATCAACGTTATATGACTGCAGTAGGACATCCACAATGTCTAGGATATTCTGTTCTCTCCATAGGTGCCATACCTGTGTAGGACACAGCATCATGTATAAAGAAATTAACAAGAACAAACTAGAGGAGCCATATTAATTCTTATCAAACATTGATTACTTACATGGCCTATCAAATTGAGGGAATGATCCTGCTCATAAGAAGCATTATTTTTCTTTCCACTAATAATCTCCAACAGTATGACCCCAAAGCTAAATACATCTGATTTTGTTGAAAATTTTCCATATGCTGCGTACTCTGGTGACATATAACCACTGCACGAGCGAATAATAAAAATTGAGAGGTGATCATAGGACAGTTCACTCCAAATTCTGTGTGCAAGTGTGACCGTTTACTTACTATGTTCCAACAATTGTTCGTGTCTCATCCTGCAGTTGGTCCCCATCAAATATTCTAGCCAAGCCGAAATCTGAAATTTTAGGCTTCATGTCAGCATCAAGCAAGACATTGCTAGCTTTCAGATCCCTGTGGACAATTCTCAACCTTGAGTCTTCGTGGAGATATAAAATTCCACGAGCAACTCCAGTGATTATTGCAAATCGATTTCTCCAATCCAAGGCAGACCTTCGAGTTTGATCTACATTAACGTAGAGTGATAATATGCTTTTAGGAGTGAAATTTCAAATATATCCTTTTCAACAAGGTCACTAAAAATAAACTAACAAATAAAATCTATTATGACATACCAAAAAGAAAGAAGTCCAAGCTTTTGTTTGGCAGGTATTCATAGATTAACAACTTCTCCTCTTCCTCTACACAACATCCCAAAAGCTTCACAAGATTCCTGTGTTGAAGTTTTGCAATGAGTGTAACTTCGTTTTTAAATTCTTCAACTCCTTGCCTTGAACTCTTGGACAATCTTTTCACAGCAATCTTCTGTTGGTTGGATAACTGGCCCTGAAGAAATAATCCAACTCAACAAATCTCTTAATTTTCAGCCATAGATCTCAATTTCTTTATCTAACATTTATCATTTTAAAATTGTATGTTTCCATTTGCAAATTGCATGGTTTTGAATTACTTTGGATAGTACAAGTGTAAAGTTGGGAGCTTAATTACCACATAAACAGAGCCAAAACCACCTTCTCCGAGTTTATTAGCCAGAGAGAAGTCATCTGTTGCAGCTATTATTGTGCTGAGATGGAAAAGTTGCAAATCTGGGTGTCTACTAGAATGAGAGTACTGCCTCCCCCATGTGCTTTTCAATCTAATGGCTGTATTGACAACGAGAAAAGTATTGATAATTTGATAGGAATCAACCAAATCATGGAACATAAGGTTGTCGCACCTCTGAGACATAGTTATCCATAGATAGATTTATCGGAGTTGAAACTCTCATACCTTCAGTCTTTCTCTTGATAAGCCACCAATAAGCCAACATGATGAGAGAAAGTACCAGTAGAGCAGGTATAATTAGAACAGCAAGCATTCCCCTCCTTTTGAGGAAACCTCTTGGTTTTCTGTCATTCTCAGCTACAAGTGAATGCACAGAAAAAAATAAGCATAATAATAAAAAATAAAAAGAATAGAAGAGAATCATCATGACAAGGAATATTTACATTTAAACTTAAATTGCCCTGCAAAATATAATTTCATTTGAGTAATACCTGACTCAGTTCCATCTGCTCGAATATAGAAATCTCGTCCCAGCTCTGCCAATATTAGAATGTCCATCAATTTCCCATACCATGTCATGCAACCGCCACCTCCATCAATTTCTAGACTTGAAAATGCAACACATGAACAATTGTTCTGGCATGCCCTCTTGCACTCACTTTCACCCATTCTTGTGTCCAGCAAACCTGATATTGATGCATCTGGAAGCTTCACATGTTCAACCTTCACAAATTTTTTGCCACACTTAATAGATACTCCTAACTGCTTAGTCACACACCCATCTGACCAAATTCCCTCTGACCAATTCCCTGAAGAACTTGGTTGATACCCTGGCAAACATGAACACTCGGATCGGATATTGTCAAGACTACATTCACTGAAGGGGCCACAATGTCCGTATGGGTCACATTTATACTTTGGTGCCGCCCACACTTCCTTCCATTGCCCCTCAACATCATTCCATATTAGGTGCTGAAGTATGCCATTATATTGCAGCACAAGTCTCGAAATTTCAGAGGATTTATTAGAAGAATCTATCAAGTATGTCCCAACTTGATTATGGACAAAATTGTAGTCATATGCATATGGTGTGGTACTCGGTGATGGACTCCAAGGCCACATAGCTGTTCGAAAATACTTACTTGAACCATTATACAGACTGAATTGTGGAGAGCCATTAAGGCTGAGCCTATATGAATAGTCCCCAATTCCAGGGTCATTTTCTGACTTCCAGGATGTTAAGAAGCTGTCCAGACCGGTCTTATGATTCAACCCAATTTTCATTCCTGGAATCACAGTATCTGTTGGATAATCAAAGCTTTGCCATATGTAGTCTACACTGTTACTCTTGACCAAAACCAAGTTTCCTGTATCTAAAATTTGAGCTGAAGTACTACTAGTAGTTTGGACTGATACCTTTGCAGACCAAATAGTTAAGTTTTCCTTATAAGCATAGAGAACCAAGTTTCCATACCTGTTTGTGAGGACACCAGATGAATCTTTAATCGGATTGTCCCTATTTGCCATCCATATCACTGGTTTTTCAGGTATGTTAGCATACCAAATTCCAACATACCTGTAACTAGAGTTACCAGGGCTGAAGAAGCCTAGCTCAAACTTCATTGCTTTAGATACTATTGTCTCACTATCCTTGACATACTGGTTGGGTCCTATGGTGTCTATGGAAATGCATAAAGGGAAGGAAAAGAACAGAAGAAAAGGAGTCAGAAACATTTTAGCCTAACTTCCAAATCCGAGCTAGAGTCTGTATCAGCAGTCTTTCAAATACACACAGGTATATAGGTAATTGACTGTGTCTTTCTATTCCTGCCACATGAAATTTCTTATGGAAGAGTCTGAAAACTGAAGAAATTATACGAAAAAGGTGGAGACACTAATGACAATGAATCATATATTAAAATGATGGGGTTTAGTATGTTAAAGTACATCAAGATAACCCATCTGATATAGGTGGCATTATACAGACTTGAATAATTCTTCAACAGCAATAGAGTATCAAAATTATTGAGGATTACAATATTTTATAGGTTGACATCATAACCTATCCAAAGAAGAGAGACAAAGAAATGATCAATTACTCAATTGACTAAGAGAAAAAGATGAGGCTTCTGCTTACATATCCCTACATCTAGAAACCATGCATGAAGAAGAAACCATAATATTCTGATAAGTCAACGAGTATGTAGTTAAACTTAAATTCCCCATTTTGTGCTACAGTTAGCCTTTAGCGTAAACATTTTCAACAGAAGTTGAGAAAGAAACCATTCACACATACAAAAGAAAAAAGGTTAGAGTGCAGATAACTCTCTGATAGGGCCATCTGCATGAAACAAACTTCTAATATTTCTGCAAAGCCACTATAAGCTGGACATCAGAAACATTCAACAAAGAAATAGTTAATGTATATTTAGTCCAAGGCTATGTTACATCACCATGATAATCATCTCCCAAAATGCTATGTTACACAAATTCAAAGGCCAGCCAACCAACCAAAGAATAAAGATGAGGCTTTTGCTCATTTAACCATCATTCTGGTTCTCTTGATAAAGACTATCATATTAAGGGATTAATAATTAAGCTAAAACTTCATCTTTATGCTCTAGTTGGCCTTTCATTAATCATTTCCGCATTTATTTTGGATTTTTTTTTTCAACACAATGAACAATCGAAGTCTACATCACAAGACAAAATTGCCATGATCAAACAAAACTGTCAACCAGATCAAACAATACCGATGTGTACACACCAATCCACTTTAAAAGTAAGAACTTCAAACTACAGTTGGGTTATTCATACCTGCAAATCCCCCAGAAAATGTTCCGTGGATACCATAACAAGGAAATAAGAACAACTACAGAATGCGCACCTTTCAGTGTCCAAAGGCAGCAACTTTGAACTGGGTTTCTTCAAAGTGGTAGCTAGATTTTCTGGGTTCGTGTCCAAAATTCATAGCTATTGCCTTTGGACACTGAAACTATCACTAACAAGTTATCTGCACTTGATCAATCAAACCTTAATAAGCTAGCAGATTTATTGAACAAAGAGACAAATATATGTATTGAAGCCTCGATACAGATCAACAGATTCTCTCCACAATCCCTTTATATTGGTCTCATCAAAATTGAAATAAAAGTTCAAATGATTGTCCACAACAAGGACATAAATTTACTCATCTCATAATAAAGCTCCTGACAATGCTGGCTTTTCATCAAAGGCTACATGCATGAACTGCAGTGCATTGGGTTCTGCATTGGCTAAGGATTCGGGATGAGTTGTTGGACACTTGGATGGAAAGCCTAGTTTGGTTGTGAAACGTTAAAGGGAAGGTGGTGGGTGGTCGACTGTGGTTGCTCTCCGACGGTGCAGGGGCCACGAAGACTTGTGTTATAGGTGGTCTTTGTCAGCATAGTCGGGCCTTAGTTGTGGGTTGTATTTTGGGCCTAAACTCGTCTCTCCGGTCTCCAAGTATAACTGGGATTAATAGATTGATGTTAGGAAATGGAATATAGATCAAAATTTAAGATCCTAGTACAATCAGATGAGGATTAAAAACCTAATACACCATAATACTGGAAATAGGATTACACCATGAATATGATCTGGCCTCACGAGCTATGAAAAAATTGTACCATGCAGGCAATGCAGATTTACCCAAGACAACAGTTTCCATAATTATCGAGCATCCATTACTGTTACTGTCAAGTCGTTTGCAGAGTAAGGTCCATATAAAAGTAATGGATCAGCATCATCGCCGGAATTTTGTCTATAAACAAATGCCGGCTGATTAGGCAATGGAGGAGATGCTTCACCACTCAACATGAAAACAACGGCTGACATGGAAGGTCGGTCCTTTGAATCTTCTTGTACGCACAAGAGGGCAACTTGTATGCACCTAATGACTTCATTAGACTGATATGACTTCAGTGTCGAATCCACAATATCTAAGGCTCTACCTTCTCTCCAGAACTTCCAGACCTGTAGTATAACTTTAGTTAAGAAAAGTATTGAATAGGGATAAAATTAGTTGTTAGAAAAACATGTACGTGTTTCTTACATGTCCTATCAAATTCATGGAGGGATCGTCTAGATTAGAACCATTATTTTTCTGGCCAGTTACAATCTCCAACATTATGATCCCAAAGCTGAAGATGTCAGACTTTGTGGAAAATTTCCCAAATACAGCGTACTCAGGCGACATGTAGCCACTGTGTATAAACAATATAACATGTTAAAGCCAAATAATAGAAACTGATGAAGATTCTATGTGATATAAGTAATCTTACTATGTTCCAACAATCCTGCTCGTCTTATCTTGGTGTTGATTCCCGTGGACTATTCTAGCCATGCCAAAATCAGAAATTTTTGGGTTCATCTCATCATCAAGTAGAACATTGCTGGTTTTTAAATCTCTGTGTATAATCCTTAATCTTGAATCTTGGTGAAGATACAGAATTCCACGAGCAATCCCGTTGATGATTTCAAAGCGCCTTTGCCAATCCAAGAAGGACCGTCTTCTATGATCTACATCAAAATGCAGATTGTTCCTTTTAGTAAGAAGCATCAGATATATATGTGCTTTATATATGAAAAATGTCATGAATTAATCATTATATCCTCTGCTCATACCGAAAAGAAAGAAGTCCAAGCTTTTGTTAGGCATGTATTCTAGGACTAAAATCCTTTCTTCTCCCTTTATACAACAGCCTAAAAGTTTCACAAGGTTTCTGTGCTGAAGTCTTGCTATGAGGGCAACTTCATTTTTAAATTCTTCTATCCCTTGTCCTGAAGTTTTTGACAATCTTTTCACAGCAACATTCTGTTCATTCGGTAGCTTGCCCTGAAGTTATGATCAGGAATATCAATATAACTTTCACACAGTCAAGTAGCCAACACCTTTAAGCAGCAACATAAAGAAACAGCCATGCCAAAACCTAACATAGCTAGATAGAAAAATAAGAGAACTGTGGAGTTTAGAAGTGTGGAGGATATCAAAATTTGTTGTTTACCTTATAAACAGAGCCAAAGCCACCATGGCCAAGTTCATTGACTCGAGAGAAGTGGTCCGTGGCTGCGATTATAGTGTCAAGATCGAAAAAGTGCAATGTTTCTTCTATGTTAGGTTTTGGCAGAAAAAATCTATGCTGAAGCTCTTCGGCGTCCACAAAATCTATGCCAGAAAAAACAACTACATCATTTTAAGCTCGCTGTTCGAACAACATAGTCCATGCTTTTTGAATGCATTTGATCTTGTCACTTTTTTTTTCATATGATTTGGAGACTGAAGT
Source organism: Argentina anserina (assembly GCF_933775445.1). NCBI lineage: Eukaryota > Viridiplantae > Streptophyta > Magnoliopsida > Rosales > Rosaceae > Argentina > Argentina anserina. The sequence continues at coordinate 1,510,815 of NC_065874.1, read as the reverse complement.
AGCTTTATTACCAGCTCATGGCAACTAGTATTTTATGGAAATATAGGAGATACCTTTTGTGTTTCTGTTCTTCTTACGCCACCAACAGCCAAGCATAATGATTAGTACCAATGCAAGCACAGAAGACAGTATTGGAATAGCCAACATACCCCTCCTTTCCAAGAAACCTTGCGATCTTCCTGCATAAGCAGCTACATAAAAGGTACAAAGGATCAGAATACAATTAAACTGAAATCAAGTAATTGTAAACTTATATATTGTTAGTTGATCAAGTTTGCGTCCATTCGAAGAAGACTAATACCTAAAACGGTTGCATTTACACGAACGTGCAGATCAAACTCCAACTCTGAGTACACTAAAATGTCCATCAAGTCATAATACCATGTGAAGCAGTCTTCTTCATCTCCAGTGCTAAAATAAGCAGTGCAAGAACAATTACTTAGGCACAGCTGCTCACACTTTTTGGCACTAATACCTGAATGTAACAATGCTGCTATCGATGTGTCTGGATATTTAACTCTTTCCAGCTTCGCAAACCCATCTCCATCTCCACACTTTAATAAACCAAGCCGATTACTCACACATCCACCTGACCCATTTCTCTTATTCCAATCACTTAAAGACTTAGGCACATAACCTGGTAAACATTCACACTCAAATTGATTAAGAGTATCAGGGTTACATTTGCTGTTGGCTCCACACTTTCCATAAACGTCACACTGGGACTTTGGTGCAGAGAACTCTACCTTCCACTGAAGGACACCATCATCCCATGTAAGGTGCTGTAACACAGAATTAGTCACTGTTACTTTTGTAATTGCATTGGTGTCGTTCATGGAATAATAAGTTTCCTCTTGATTATCGACGAAAACAGTAGGCCCTACATCAGTTCGCCAATACTTATTCAGACCCTTGTACATAAATAATTGGGGGATTGCAATCTGATCCGGATAGATCCTTAAGCTATAGTCCCCAGTTCCAGGGTCATCTTTTGACTTCCAAGATGTAAAAACCCATTCTAGTCCAGTTTTCCAGTTCATTCCAACTTTCATACCTGGAATTAGAGTATCTGTTGGATGATCAAAACTTTGCCATGCATAGACTTCATTTTCATCATCCTGGAACATAACTAAATTTCCTGTATCTAAAAGCTGTGCAGATAAAGTGCTTGTGTTCACATTTTGGACCGACTGCGAAATATTTGTGAACCATATAGGATCATGCTCCAAATTATATGCATAGAGGGCCAGTTCTCCGTACCTGTTTATTTTGAGCACACCAGAGGTATCATTGATGGGACTATTCCTGTTTGCAACCCACACCACTGTTTGTTCAGGTACTCTAATCTGAGAATACCAAATTCCAACATACCTATAGCTAGAATTTCCGGGGCTGAAGAAACCCAATGAGAAGTTGCTTTCTTTGGACACTAAGTATTCTCCATTAACATCCTTCAGTTTCTCTTCATTCCCTCTTATGGTGTCACTGGACTCGGAAATGTGGAAGATGAGGAAGAAAAGCAGAGCTTTGAGCAACATTTTCTGGGGCCTTAACAGCTTGTAGTTGTAGCTATGAAACAGCAGTAGTTGTATTTTTTGACATAAAGTTGGGAGGGAATGAAGAGAAAATGATATAGAATATAAGCAAATGGGCTTCTTCGCTATATCAAACGAGGATGCAGTCATGCAGTCACCTAGAATATAAGCAAAACTCCCATGGGAAGACAAGGAACACAGGCGAAGTCTTTGAAAACATTTTCGCTAAATTAAAGGAATACATGTACTAAGACATGCAAGTAAATTTCCTAGTACGTTAGTCAAAGCTAAAGGCCAACCAAAGTGGAAAGAGTAGGAATACACGTACTAAAACATCTCTTCCTTCCAGCCCACATTGATGATGACCAAAGTGTTCGAAAAGTCCAAGTAGTTGGTGATTAAGCTACAATATAAGCAGAAATCAATCAAATCTACATTACAAGACAAAATTACCAGACTTGTTTCGAGATTATATTACAACCGTAAACTAGCATGTAGTTATCCTTTCCTGTAACTACCGTGCTTCCACTGTAGTTACTGTCAAGTTGCTTATAGAATTTGATTCTTTTGGTACTGATAAATCGGCATCGGTGGTGCCGGAGTTTCTTCTGAATACATATGCAGGTTGGTTAGGATAAGGAGGAGATGTTTCACCACTCAACATAAAAACGATGGCAGACATGGCCGGCCGGTCATCTGACTCTTCTTGCAAGCACAAGAGTGCAACTTGTATGCATCTCATGACCTCATCAGAGTTATATGACTCCAGAGTCGGATCCACAATCTCCATGGCTCTGTCTTCTTTCCAGAGGTCCCAAACCTGTACATGTAACTATGAGTTTCAGAAATGGATGCATATATAAATACTCTTACGTCCGCAAGTTCTTATCAAAATATGTGCAACTTACATGTCTTATCAAGTTCATGGAAGGATCCTCTTGAGAAAAGCTATTGTTTCTTTTGCCACTCACAACCTCTAACAATATGATCCCAAAACTAAAGACATCTGATTTAATTGAAAATCTGCCAAACACTGCATACTCTGGTGACATGTAGGCACTGCATATGAAGAAACCAAAATGTCAACAGCCACACATATATAGGATAGACGTATAGTGAATATGAAACGTGAAATATATATTCTGGTTCTTACTATGTTCCAACAACTCTATTCGTTTTATCCTGAACCTGATCTCCATCAAATATTCTAGCCGTGCCAAAATCAGAAATTTTTGGGTTCATTTCAGCATCTAAAAGAACATTGCTGGTTTTTAGATCTCTATGTATAATCCTCAGTCTTGAGTCTTGGTGAAGATACAGAACCCCACGAGCAATTCCATTAATGATGTCAAAGCGCTTTTCCCAATCCAAGAAGGATCGTCTTGAGCGATCTGCATCAAATACTCGGGTTTTGTTTGACTATGCATGGGACCTTTGTGAAGCTAAATATGGTATTCAGTACCTTAAATATGTCATATACTAATTAATCTAACCAAGGAGTAAAGACATACCAAAGAGAAATGAATCCAGGCTTTTGTTCGGCATGTATTCCAGGACTAACATCCGTTCTTCCCCCTTCATACAACAGCCTAAGAGCTTTACAAGATTCCGGTGTTGAAGTCTTGCTATGAGTGCTACTTCATTTTTGAATTCTTCAGTTCCTTGTCCTGATGTTTTAGACAACCTTTTCACAGCAATCTTCTGCTCATTTGGTAATTGACCCTGAAGTTACAGTTTAAGATAGATTAGTATAAAACTTTCATGAACTTTTTTATCATTTAAAAAAGAATACTTTTTCACATTCAAAGAACCAGAAAAGAGGAAATTTTTTAGGTGCTCAGAAGAAGTCACTCTTCACCTTATAAACAGAACCAAAACCACCTTGGCCAAGTTCATTGACACGAGAGAAGTTATTTGTGGCTGCCATTAATGTGTTCAAATCGAAAAATTGCAATTCGGGGTGTCTCTTAGTTTCCTCAAGTTCATCTGCCTCTGTAATATCTGCCAACAGCAATAACAATTATTCTATAAAACTATATTTATCCTCACAGTTTATACTGCATGATATAATGACTTCAATGCATTTTCTTAAATGAATTTGATTTGTTGGAGTTTCATCATGTATGTGAGAAATTTAACCACAGACCGCACAAGCTGATAAGCTCATGAAAACTAAGCAGATGAATCAAAGTATATAGGAGCAAAATTTACCTGTTGTATTCCTTTTTTTCTTACGCCACCAACAGCCGCTCAGAATGATCAGTACTAATGCTAGCAAAGCACAGAGTATTGGAATAGCCAGCATACCCCTTCTTTTCAAGAAACCATTTGATTTTCCAGCATACTCAGCTAAATAGGGTAACAAAGAGTTAGAAAAACATGAAAAACAAAACAGGAAATTGTCATTATAGAGTGCTGTGTCGTTGGCTGAGTTTGCTTCTACTGCGAGCGAAGTAGTATATTACCTAAGTCAATCCAATCAACACGAACATATAGATCTCGTCCAACCTCTGTGTACACTAAAATATCCATCAATTCATCGTACCATGTCAAACAATCAAAAGAGCCTTCTTCATTTAGAAGGCTCAGATATGCTTTGCAAGAACAATTTGCCAAGCACCCTTGCCCACACACTTTGTTACTAGTGTTTGCTTCCGATCGAGCTGCTATGGATGTATCTGGAAATTTAACTCTTGTCACCTTCACAAACCCTTCCCCATTCTCACACTTAGAAACTTCCTTCCGCTTACTCACACATCCATCAGACCCATCATTCTTATTCCACTCATTAATATATTTTGGTTCAAAACCAGGTAGACAATCACACTCAAACAAACTAATATTGTCAGGGCTACATTTGCTGTTGGCGCCACAATGTCCATAATAGTCACACCGTAATGCCGGTGCAGCATAGCTATCCTTCCATTGTTGGTCTCCTTCAGCCCATGTAAAGCGCTGTATTTCAGAACCATTCAAGGTTATTCTTTCAATTCCATTGGTCTTATTCATGTAATAATAAATTCCATCTTGATTAATGACCCAACTAGCAGAGGGTCCTGGATCACTTCGCCAATACTTACTTGAACCTTTATATGTAGAAAACTCTGGGCTGGCAGTCTGCTTCCAATCAAGCCGATGTGTATAGTCCCCAGTTGCAGGGTTATCTTGTGACTTCCAAGATGTTATAACCCATTCTAACCCAATTTTCCAGTTCACCCCAAGTTTCATACCTGGAATCAGTGTATCTGTAGGGTAATCAAAACTTTGCCAAGAAAAGATAGCATTATCATCATCCTGGAACACAACTAAATTTCCTGTATCCAAAAGCTGTGCAGATAAAGTGCTAGTGTTAATGTTTTGGACCAACGGCGACTTATTAGTGGACCAAATAGGAATGCCCTGCATGCTATGTGCATAAAGGACTAGTTCTCCATACCTGTTGATTGTGAGCACACCGGAGGTATCATTGATGGGGTTGTTCCTGTTTGCAACCCACACCACTGTTTTTTCTGATACTATACTCGGAGAATACCAAATTCCAACATACCGGTGGCTGGAATTTCCGGGGCTGAAGAAACCTAACTCAAACTTGCTTTCTTTGGACACTAAATAGTCTCCATCAGCATCCTTCAACTGTTCTTTCCCTCTCATGGTGTCCCTGGAAGTGCACAACTGAAAGAGAAGAAATAGATGCAGAGTTTTCATAAACATTCTGTCGATCTGCATATTCAGTTGTGTAGTAATGAACCAGTGGCATCTTTTCTTCTTTTTTTTCTCCATTTTTATACTTGAGCTGGTGGGCAGTAAAATCAGCCGCGTTAAGTTGATCTTCTGGACAAGACTTCTATTTTGAACTTTTCCAATAATGCATGCGGAATATGACATGATGACAATGACTCATCTAAAAGCCGTTATTCTGGGCTCAAATCATGTCTGATTCAATCTGAAGTCTAAAATACCTTGCTGATGACTCTTTGATAATGTGACTATACAATAATTAAATTGAAGCTAATAAATCGAGAAAATTCTGTTCTTCAGAGATGCATCTGATAAATTGACTTTTGGCAGGAGCTTACCACTGCTCAGATCACATTACTACATAAAATAAGGACTTTCATAGAATATAGAAGTCAAAACTTTAATGCTATAAGAAAACATGTGTAGACTTGCAAATTTGGCATCTGCCTATAATAGAAAACCTACAATTGTCAGTTTGTCACCATCCTGTAGCAAGTGGAGGAGGAAATCCATGAGCTGGCTTGGTAATTCACCATATATGAGAAAACCATTATTTTCTAGCTGTAGCCTTAGTGACCCATTGAATCGATCATGACTTGCATGCAAATAGGCTAGTTGCAATATGGATAGCAAAGTGCCAAAGTTGGAGCAGCTTATTTTGAAGATGAGAAAATCAAGTCGCACAAGATGGCGGTTGAAGATTTGTCATGAAGAAAGCATGCATGCAGACTTAGAAGAACGTAAGAAATGGAAAAGCATGATTTTCCTATCATGTCTTCACACTTACATACTTCCATGAAGAACAATGCTCATATAAAATGCATCAGATGCAAGAATAAGACATCTGAGCTTGTTTAAGCTCAAGATCAAGATATCCGAATCCTTTACGAGTATGAGAAAGTTGAGGGAGTCCAAGTTGCGAGCAGAGACAATTACTAAACTTGGTGAGAGAGTTCCTCATCACTTAAGATATTGAGGGTAAAGGTGCCTCAACTAAGTGAGAAATAGAGTATACTTCTTGAAAGGTTTTACCACTCTGATGAACTTTGTTAAAATTTTAATAGGAGACACAGTATTACAATTTTTACACGGAAATTATTTTCTCATATAACTGTGATTAAGAATTCTCCTTTAAAATATATATATTTAAAGAATCCTAAAATACATTTTCGTTTAGTCACTGCTGTGAGATTGTTCTTGTAATACATCTCGTCTGTCGGTGACCAGAAACCAGTCTGGAATGATTTACTTCTCCAGTATGTTAAGTTTTTGATGAACTCATGAAGATGATGAAAGTTACAAAACGAAGAAGATGCAAGTAGAAAACGACGAACTGGTATTTTGATAATATTGGTATTTTTACAAAAATGATCTTCAGCTACTTTAATCCTAGTAAGAATCTCTATTTACACTACTTAGTTGTTGGGCTAATATGAATTGGGCCCTTTTATCTTAACACAGTACTGGTGTGTGCCAAAGTCCAAAGTCCAAACTCTCCAGGGTCCTTGTGACTTCCAAAAATCCTAAAATGTTTTAACCGATTCTAGCCCAGTTTTCCCAATTCATCCCCACTTTCACACCTGGGGATTTCAGTGTCTGTAAGATAATTAAAACTGTACCTTGTAATGATGTTTAGCACTCAAACTAGATCTGATTTACTTCTGATAACGGTATGTATAAAATAATAAAATGTATCACAATGCATAATATTTTTAATTTCAACTTCTCTGTATTGCTGTATAGATGATCCAAAAAGAAAAATGTTAAAGAGGTCAAATGAGTGCATTACCTCGACTGTTCTTCCCCTGGACTTGGCTTTTGCACAGTCTTCCTCTTTAACAATCACCACCGACTGATAAGTCTCAATCTTTTGGGTTGTCAACTTTTAGTTGTTTTTTCTCAACCATAAACCATTTCTGCTTTACTGGCTTCTAGCCAGGAACAGTGGACCAATCTTTGAACGAGCCTATCCATCAAAGGAATTCATTCTGCAAATATTCCTGCAATAATCAAATAGATATTGTAAGAGTTCAATAGTAGATATTAGTTTAAAGGGTTCATGATTAGCTTAAGATAATTGTGAAAGGGAGATACCAACCCCCTTGACTTTCAGTGACTAATTTGTCTAAAGATTGGATTTTTCTAAGACCCAGGCCACTACTGAGAAATAGGTATGATAGTTCAAAAGTGATTAACCAATACACCAGTGGTTGAAAGCATCTAATTTGGTGAGAAAATTCCTAAGTGGATTTCAAGCTGTAAAAGCAGAACAGTACAAAAAAATTGATGACAGCTACCATGATCTCAGATTTCTTCAGAAATTCAAAAGACAACGTTCCATGTTTGATGATCCTTCTAGAAATGCAGTCATTTTCTTCCATCAATTCCCAAGCTTTGTGATATTGATAGGTATATTAGACGTATTGGTAAAGACTAAAAGTTTTGCATATGTTTTTGACTAGAAGACTAAGTTTTAAAGTCTTAAAGGGTGAGTGTGCACTATTGCATACTAAACTATCATATTTCTGTGACCATATTTTCTCCCATTTGGACCTTGTGGTGGTCCATAATCAATTTTTAAATAAACACAGACTGAATGTGATTAGCCTCACCCTATGCCTCAGGCAACATAAGGCTTCTTTCAGCAACGAGCATATGATCTGTTCTTTACAACTATGGATTTTCCAAAAGGTCTGCTGAAAGTATTATTGCTTCAGCTCCTTCTCCAGATCTCCACTTCTTTAGACACCATCAGTTTTGATCATTCCATCAAAGATGGCGATTTGCTGTTCTCGAAAAATGAAACCTTTGTGCTTGGATTCTTCAGCCCCGGCACTTCTAGCAACCGGTACGTTGGTATATGGTACAAGTTTTCGAAAGATTTGGTTGTTTGGGTGGCTAACAGAGACAACCCTGTTAATGATACCACAGGAGTTCTTACAATTAGTTCCGAGGGAAATCTAGTACTGGCTCGAAACAACAGTCTAAGCCTGCCTCTGTGGTCAACTAGTGTTTCTGTCTCATCATCAAGTAACAACACTGTAGCAGCACAGCTACTGGATTCAGGAAACTTTGTTTTGGTTCAAGAGAACCAGAACATTTTGTGGCAAAGCTCTGATCATCCTACGAATATTCTTCTTACAAGTATGAAACTTGGGGTGGACAGGAAAAAAGGCATCAATCGGTATATAACTTCATGGAATTCAAACAATGACCCGGGAACTGGTAATTGTTCTTTAAGGATGGAGCCAAATGGATCTCCTCAGTTAATTCTGTACAAGAATGAGGCAAAGTGGTGGCGGTCGGGTCAATGGAATGGGATTCAATGGGGTGGTATACCAGGAATGACCAAGAACAATGTGTTCAACATTAGTTTTGTGAACAATCCAGACGAAATTTCAGTGAGATGGAAAGTTCTTGACCCTTCAATCCACTCTGTAATAATGGTAGATGGGTCTGGACAGATACAACAGCTAGTGTGGCAAGGACCGCAGCACGGCTGGGTTGCAGTTTGGTCAGCACCAATGGATGCTTGTGATAGCTATGCAAAGTGTGGTCCATTTGGGAATTGCAATCCTTACACTGTTAGTGGATTCAATTGTACATGTTCTCCAGGATATGAACCCAACTCACCTGAAGATTGGGATATAAGGGACGGATCAGGTGGGTGCAAGAGGCAGGAGGGGTCAATATCCATGTGTGGAAATGACGAAGGGTTTGTGAGGATGGATCATGTGAAGGTTCCAGATACTTCTGCAATCAAATTAGAGATGAGTTTGAGTTTGGAAGCGTGTGAGGAAGAGTGTTTGAGAAACTGCTCGTGCTTGGCGTATGCGGTCGCAGATGTGAGGAATGGTGGGACTGGATGCATGACATGGTATGGAGATCTCATGGATACGAAGCAGTTTACAGAAGGAGGGGAAGCTTTGTATGTAAGAGCTGATGCAATAGTTTCAGGTACTCTGTTTACTGAGGTATAGCTTGAGAAAACTAGTTTGATTATTCCTAAGTAGATTCTTTTATATGTATTTTCAGCTCAGAATACACAGAAGTCAGGAGGAGAGTCATCTGCCAACAATAAGAAACTAGCTACTATATTGGGAGTGTCAATTTCTGTTACCTCATTTCTCATTGTTGCTGTTTTATGTTGGGTTAGGAGGAGGAATAAAGGTATGAAAAGATCTACCCTTCACCCATCTTGTAAATTCATCATCCAAATTTTTTTCAGCTCAAGTTTCAATTGAGGTGCATGTCAACCACTTTTGTAAACCTTTTCCTAGAGGATGCTGGTTGAAACTTCCTAATCTATAAAATCTGTCGTGAGTGGAACAGGAAGAAGAGGACAGCCGAAACTGCTGCAGGATATCTTTTCTGGTTCAAGAAGCCGTGAAGACTTGCCAAATGAAAAAGATGTTGATGACCAAGGAAAGGCAGATTTACCAGTTTTCGATTTAAGCACAATAGTTGAAGCGACAGGGGAGTTCTGTTCTGCTAATATGCTTGGACATGGAGGCTTTGGCATAGTCTATAAGGTATTTTCCCTGATACATTATTATCGCAGTCATCAGAAATTTTCATAACATTCGAGTCTGCACTGTGATTTTTCAGGGAAATCTACCTGATGGACAGGAAATAGCTGTCAAAAGATTATCAAGAAATTCAGGACAAGGTGTTGAAGAATTCAAGAATGAAGTAAAGCTTATTGCAAAACTACAGCACAGAAATCTTGTAAGGCTTTTTGGTTGCTGCATAGATAAAGAAGAGCGAATGCTAATTTATGAATACATGCCAAACCGAAGCTTGGACTGGATCATTTTTGGTATGCTATCTCTACAAGCTGCAATATACTATCACATAACACGTACGGTCATCATGTATCACATAACACATGCAATCTCGAAAAGCTTGGAATTGATCTGGATGCACTTTCACCATGCATTATCTGACACAGCTTTTATGTTCTGGTTCAGATAAAAACGGAAGGTCATTGTTGGACTGGAGAAAGCGGTTTCAAATTATTATTGGGATTGCTAGGGGAGTTCTATATCTTCATCAAGATTCGAGACTGAAAATAATTCATAGGGATCTGAAAGCAAGCAATGTGTTATTGGATTCTTCAATGAACCCAAAAATATCAGATTTTGGCATGGCAAGAATGTTTGGAGATGACCAAATCGAAGCAAATACAAACAGAGTTGTTGGCACATAGTATATATTTATCTCTCTAACTCTCTCAATTCTAAGCCTTAAACATTAACAAATGATTTAGAAATGAAATGGAGATGGAATCGATAAAACTTGCTTACCATTGTTGTGCTATTGCAGTGGTTACATGTCACCTGAGTATGCTATGGATGGACTGTATTCAACAAAATCTGATGTCTTCAGCTTTGGAGTCTTAGCACTAGAGATCATTTGTGGCAAGAAGAACAATTTCCAATTTGAAGATTCCTCTCTGAATTTGGTTGGACAAGTAAGTATGCAGATATTTCTTTGATTTCAAATGATAAATTTGTCTCATAAACAGTCAATTGAAATATCATGCGAAAAACCATTACAGATATGGGACTTGTGGATAGAAGGGAAAGCCTTAAACATGGTTGATTTATCATTGGGTCAGTCATATCCTACTGATGAAGCTATGAGATGCATCCAAATTGGGCTTTTATGTGTGCAAGAAAATGCAAAAGATAGGCCAACAATGTCGGAGGTTGTATTCATGCTGGGGAATGAAACTACTGTACAAAGTCCGAAAAAGGCAGCATTTAGTTTCAAGAGTAGTGCCCCAGATTCTTCAACATCTAGAGGAGCTTCTTCTGTAAATGATGTAACTGTTACAGTAATAGAAGCTCGTTGAGTTTCCAGAATTCTATAAATGAATTTCGAAATTACTGTTTCAACATGCTCAAATATAATTCTTGTACATAAAATGTTTTGTCAAGGGGGCTCATTATGGTTCCAGCTGATATTCCTGTCTTTATTAAGCTTACCACAAATTAATTGTTTGTAGTTCATTTAGAAAGAATTTAGCACATTACCTTGTCAACAATCTATTTAGAAACAAAAAAGTTTCATGTCCCATCCATATTGAATATAGCTCTAGAGTGCCTCCACTGCTTTGAAGTCCAAAGTGCAAACCTATAATAATAAACAAACAAGCTGAAATTTGCTAAAATAAATTACAGAAAACTGGGGTACAAAAAAGTAATAAAATAGTTAAATAAAAAATAAAACCAGTTGCACCAGACGATTCAGTTCAGATAGACCGATTCATATTTGCTTAACTCACTCTGACTGAAAAAATTGTGCAGAGCTGAGTGGATAAATTGGCATTCTGAAATTGAAATCCTGGTCTACGTAATTTGCAGAATTCAGATCCCCCGTCTTGAATCAAAGTACTACAGAAAACTTTATATGATTAGTTTAATTGAACAATTTAATTAAAAAAATATGGAATTCAACTCATTCAATCATTGACTTAAATAACTTATACTTTTAACTGGTGTTAAGTTGCTCTTAGCACTAGAATTAAGGGTTATCTCTGCACAAAACTTTTCATGTCAACTATGGTGTTGCTCTCAGAAAAACTTTGCTCTTCTGAAAATGATTGATATCATACAATACACGCACCAAACCCGCCTCCTCATGACCAAGTCTGACTCATGAACATTTTCAGTGTTTTCAATTTCTCACACATAGAATTGCTTTAGCAGCCTCTAATAAATATAACTTTTATATAAACCAAAAAAACGAGGAAGAGAAATCTTAAATTCAGGAACCAAGTCCATTAGCAAACTTATGAAATGCAATTATGCATCTTGCAAAAGACTTTCTGCATACATTCCTTCAGCTTCTTCTTCTTCTTCGGCTTTGCCAATCTTTGGACACAACTATCACTTCGAGCAAATCCATCAAAGATGGTGACTTCCTTGTGTCTGAAAACCAAATGTTTGTGCTAGGATTCTTTAGTCCTGGCACAACAAGACACCGTTATGTTGGTATTTGGTACAAGTTTTCAGAAGACATGGTTGTGTGGGTTGCTAACAGAGATGATCCTGTCAATGATACCTCTGGTATCCTTACAATTAATGGTGATGGGAATCTTGTACTACTTCAAAACAGTAGTCAAGGCCTTCCTCTGTGGTCAACAAATGTTTCTGTCAGACCAGTAAGTAACAATAGTACTATGGTGCAGCTCCTGGATTCAGGAAATCTTGTTTTGGTTACTGACCTAGTCAACAACCGGAGTGGCTTCTTATGGCAGAGCTTTGATTATCCAACAAGTGTTATTATTTCTAACATGAAAATTGGGATGGACCATGGTAAGAACATATTCCTCACATCTTGGAACTCAAAAGATGACCCAGGAACTGGGATTTTCCCTTTAAGGACAGAACCAAATGGGTCCCCTCAGATAATCTTGTACAAGAATAGGACTAAGTTATGGCGGGCAGGTCCATGGAATGGGCTTCACTGGTATGGATTACCTGATATGAACAAACAAAGAAACACTCCTGTGTCTGACATAGCTTTTGTAAACAACGAGGATGAGGTTACTACAAAGTGGTTTGTTCTTGATCCGTCAGTTGTCTCAATAGTAGTAATTGACGGATCTGGATCAGTTCAACAGCTAGCATGGCAGGGACAGCCACAAGGTTGGACCACAATCTGGTCAGCACCAACGGATGAGTGTGACAAGTATGGTAGGTGTGGTCCATTTGGTATTTGTAAGGCATACACTGCTAACTGGGAGACATGTGCATGCTTTCCTGGATATGAACCCAACTCCCCAGAGGATTGGAAATTAAGAGAAGGGTCTGGTGGGTGCAAGAGGCAGCAGGGAGCTCCATCAATGTGTAGGAATGGAGAAGGCTTTGTAAAGATACAAAACTTGAAGATTCCAGATACTTCCACAATCAAATTGGACATGAATTTGACTATGGATGCATGTGAGAAGTTGTGTTTGAATAACTGCTCGTGCTTGGCTTATGCCAGTGCAGATGTGAGGAATGGGGGTAGCGGGTGCATGACATGGTACGGAGATTTAATGGATACTACTCAGTTTGCTCAAGGACAAGGACAAGATCTTTACATACGCGCTAATGCAATAGTTTCAGGTAATTAAGCTGTTTTATGAAAATTTTATTTTTCTTGGATTCGGATATCCAAATCAAATTGCTGATATTCCATAATTTCAAAAAAAGAAAAAAAAAAGCCTTAATGATTTCTTAGTCCATATCTTTTAACACTTATGAAAGTTCAATACGTGAGATTTAGTGCTTTTGTTTTCCCATTCATTAGCCAAGTACAGAAAGAAGTCAAAGATATTCCTTGCCAAAAAGGGGATGTGGTTGATTTTCGTATGCCCACCCATTGCTATGATATTCTTGATCTTTATCAGAATTTGGTGTTTCAGGAGGAAGACAATAGGTAAGGAAACTTGTTCTTGATGATTACTTACAATGATTAACTAAAAGAGTATGACTAAACACTGTGTAAATCAGCAACTCAAAGTTTTGCTACTTCAATTTTTCTCTGCAGGCTCTCTCACGAATCATTATGAAAGTAAAACTCACAAAGACCTGGAATATTTTGACCTAAGGAGCATACTTGTTGCCACTGACAATTTCTCCACTGCTAACAAGTTAGGGGAGGGAGGATTTGGCTCAGTGTATAAGGTATAGATCCATCGATACGTTATCACTCAGAAATGAAGAAAACACATAATTTAAATTTATATAGGTAAACAGATATTCAGCAGGGCAAAAGTGATATATATTTATATATACTGTCATTTCCATTAACTATTTTTAATTATAGAACTAAAGGCAGGATGAACCTCACAGGGCCGACTAGCTAATGAAGAGGAGGTTGCTGTGAAAAGATTATCAAAGAACTCTGGACAAGGTTTAGAACAGTTTAAAACTGAGGTTAAGCTGATAGCAAAACTTCAGCACAAGAATCTCGTTAGGCTTCTTGGTTGTTGCATCAATTCAGAAGAGAAGATGCTGATTTATGAATACTTGCCAAACAAGAGCTTAGACTATTTCATATTTGGTATGCCTCTTACTTTATGTATACTTGGATGGTACCGATTTATCTAACCTTACAATTGAAAGCTTTAACGAAATAAATAAATTACAATCAAATAAATAAATAAGAGGAGAAATATATCTGCTATCCTAACTCTAACTCTATTGATTCTTTGGCTGAAACATTCAGGTTTTCTTCTGTCAGATAGAAGTAGAAGCTTCTCAATAGACTGGAAAGGCCGTTTTGACATTATAAATGGAATTGCAAGAGGGATCCTATATCTCCATGAAGACTCAAGATTAAAGATTATTCACAGGGATATAAAAGCTAGCAATATCTTACTGGATTCCACAATGAACCCAAATATATCAGATTTTGGACTGGCTAAACTGATTGGGGAAGACCAACTCCAAGCAAATACAAACAGAGTGATTGGAACATAGTAAGTACTTAAAAATTGACAGAGTATAAAAAAGACAAGTAAAAGCATATAGTGATTTCACATGAAACAATATGGAATATGCCTGATAGCTTATCTCATTTTTTGTTACTGCAGTGGCTACATGTCACCTGAATATGCAATGGAAGGGCGATATTCAACAAAATCTGATGTTTTTAGCTTTGGTGTCCTACTGCTAGAGATCATCAGTGGCAAGAAGAATACCGACCACAATCTTGACAGCCCTTCCCTCAATTTGATTGGAAAAGTAGGCAAATTATAAACTGTATGAACCTCCAATATATGTATACACATAAGAGTTTATAAAAGGCACACACATACATACATATACACACATGTATATATTATGTAAATTTATATGGTATAAGCAATTTGACTCACCAGGTTGAAACATGTTTAGTCTAAAATGGCCCTTTGATTGCATCAGGTTTGGGGTATGTGGAGAGAGGGACAAGCATTGGGAATACTTGATCCATCTTTGAGTTCATACCCTGCTCAGGAGGTTTCAAGATGCATCCACATCGGGCTACTATGCGTGCAAGAATCTACAACAGATAGGCCAACAATGTCAGAAGTAGTTTACATGCTGGGCAAGGAAACACCACTCACTTCTCCTAAGAAGCCTGCATTCATATTACAATCCAGCAATCCAAACTCAGAAGAAATGCTAAGAAGAGGACCTTCTCAAAATAATGTAACAATAACCATGCCTGAAGCCCGCTAAAACCCTAGGGGATACACCATTCTCAACCCTTCTTTGCTTTTCAAAGGTCTGATGTACTTTATTCAACTCAAATTTTTAATCTTTACACATTATCAAACTTAATAATGTATGAACCATGAACCTATGCATTGCACTAGTCACTGAGGTAACAGTTTTCAACTGAATTTTCAAATTTTAATACTGTGATTCAACTTCTCTTTTTTACATCAATATCTAGAACAACATTTGTTATAACTCTATAATGATTTAATACCTCCATAAATATGCCTGAGCACTAATTTCAAGCTTCAATTTGAACACCATATCTAAACTACATCTTAAGCAAAACCCTAAACTGAAATCTTAATCCAATGCTTATACCGTGACTTGGATGAAGAGAACTAAAACAAGAAAACAGGAATACCTGAAAGAAGAAGAAGATCATGATCCAATACACATATAAACACAGCACGGTTCATTCTCCAATCTCCGGTTATTATCAAAAAGTAAAAACCTAATGGTATTTCATTCACTAGAGGATACAGTACAGGAAAGTACCTGAACAACATCTCTGTGTATAAATCCCATACAAATTGAATGCTCCAGCATGTTGTTTGGTTTGAAGACCAAGAAGCAAACCTATAATAAAAAATAAAAAATGACAAACAACAGTTGGATTTAGTGAGATTCACCTGGCTTTTCAATTCAAATAGAACAACCGAACGACCCCTTGATCAAGTCATTAACACTTGCGCAGAGCTGAGCAGCGATTATTGACATTCAGACATTAATGCAAAATCTTTGTCCTATATGTTGTAGCCACCAGCTTGCTGTCAAATGCCTATAAAGACCAAAAAATAAAATATGATTAGGGAATATTGACTTAGATATTCATTATTCAACAAAGTGTTTAACAGGTGCAGTGCAGAGCTGCTTGAGTAGAAGTGGAAGGGAGTATGGTCAACTGTGGTTTAAACTTCATGAAATCTTGGTCTTCCGTGGAAGGTCAATAACCTGTTATGACCAGATATCACATCAGACCATTCTCACAGTTCTAAATTTCCTAAAGTCAAACATTTTGGACCAAATGCTATGAGTCTTCCATTGTCTTATCCAGATTCAACTTTTGCAATTACACTTATATAATCTAGCAGCCACAAAAGGAATATGGAAAGAGAAGCAAACAAAATAAGAAGAACACAGAGTGATGAACAATAAATACAGTAATCACATCCCCAATCTCAGTCTGGTGATAAGCAATTATTCATTTTGCAAAAGGCCTGCTGAATGCATTGCTTCTGCTTCTTCTTCCTCTTCTGTCTCTCCAGTTGTGCAATTCTTTGGGCATGACCATCACCTTTAACCAATCCATCAAAGACGGTGACTTTCTTATCTCTAAAAACGGGGCATTTGTGCTCGGATTCTTTAGTCCCGGCACATCAAGCAACCGCTATGTGGGTATTTGGTATAAGTTCTCGCAAAACAAAGTTCTTTGGGTAGCTAACAGATACAATCCTGTCAGTGATACCTCAGGAATCCTCACAATAAGTAATGAAGGAGATCTTGTATTACTTCATAACACCACTCAAGGCCTTCCTCTGTGGTCCACCAATGTTTCTGCCACATGGATTCAGGATATCTTGTTTTGGCCAATCAGCTAGTCAACCAAGAGAGTGGTGTCTTATGGCAGAGCTTTGATCATCCTACACATATTCTTCTAGCAAACATGAAAATTGGGGCGAAACAGGGTAAGACCATACTTATTACATCCTAGAACTTGAAACATGACCCAGGGAGTGGAAATTTCTCAGTGAAAATAGAACACGGCGGGTCTCCTCAGGCAGTCTTGTACAAAAAGGGGGCCAAGTGGTGGTGGTCAGGTCACTGGGATGGGCTTCACTGGAATGGATTCCCTAATATGAACAGAGTAATCAAGAATATATCATTTGGTATTTTATTAGTGAACACCAAAGATGAGGTTACTACAAAATTTGTTGTTCTTGAACCTTCAATAATTGCAATAATAGAAATACACGAATCCAGGTCACTTCAACTGCTAGCTTGGAAGGGACAGCAACAAGGTTGGGTCACACTGTGGTCACAAACAGATGTCTGTGACAAGTATGGGTGTTTGTAAGGCATACACTGCTAGCTGGTTCATATGTGCATGCTTTCCAGGATATGAACCTAACTCCCCAGAGGAATGGAGATTAAGAGAAGGATCAGGTGGGTGCAAGAGGCAGCCAGACGCTCCATCCATGTGTAGGAATGGAGAGAGGTTTGTAAAGATACAAAACATGAAGGTTCCAGATACCTCCACAATAAAATTGGACATCAATTTGACTATGGAAGCATGTGAGCAGAAATGTTTGAGTAACTGCTCGTGCTTGGCATATGCCATTTCGGATGTGAGAAATAAGGGAAGCGGATGCATGACATGGTATGGAGATTTATTGGATACAACTCAGTTTTCTCAAGGACAAGGACAAGATCTGTACATACGCGCTGATGCGATAGTGTCAGGTAATCTATTTGCTAATGAGTTTCCTGTACTTGGATTCAGATCTCCGAATCCAAATGCATTAAATCAAATCAAATCCATAATTCCAAACAAAAGCCACAGTGATCTCTCATTGCATATCTTTTAGTTCTGATGCATGTAAAATATGTGAGATTTAGTGTTGCTGTTTTTCCCACTCTTTAGCCAAGTACACAAAGAAGTCAATGAGGTTCCTTGCCAAAAGAGGCATGTGGTTGATTTTGTAATTCCCACCCATTGCTATGATATTCTTGATCCTTCTTGCATTTCGGGGTGTATAGAGGAACAAAAGGTAAGGAAACTTCTTCTTGATGACTACCAACAATGATAAATTATTAGAAAATAACTTAATAGTAAATAATCTGTAAATCAGCAACTTAAAACATTTCTACTTCATTTTGTTCTGCAGGCTCTCTAACGAAGCAATATGGAAGTTAAAATCACAAAGACCTGCAATTTTTTAACCTAAAGAGCATTCTTGTTGCCACTGACAATTTCTCCACTGCTAACAAGCTAGGCGAAGGTGGATTTGGCCCAATGTACAAGGTAAGATCCCTGTAGGCTTTAATCACTTGGAAACGAGCAAAACTAATTTGGTTGGTCATTTGCATCACTATTTTAAATTTTTATATCTACAAATGTTCATCAGGGGCAAATTGGTAAGTATTTGTCCTTTCCATTAATAATTGAAATTATCATACTAAAGGCAGGACAAACCACACAGGGCCTACTAGCTAATGGAGAGGAGATTGCTGTGAAAAGATTATCAAAGAACTCCCGACAAGGTTTTAAAAAGTTTAAAACTGAGGTCAAGCTGATAGAAAAACTTCAGCACAGGAACCTGATTAGGCTTCTCGGTTGTTGCATCAATTCAGAAGAGAAGATGTTAATTTATGAATACTTGCCTAACAAGAGTTTAGACTTTTTCATATTTGGTATGCCCCTTAATTTAGAAGTACTGATTTATCTCATCTGGAATTAGATGGCTATAGCTGAAGTCAAGCATAAACAAATAAGAGAAGAAATACCTATGTTTTCCTAACTCTGTATAATTCTTTGATTGAAGGTTTCATCTATTCTTCTTTGTTAGATAAAAATAGAAGCTTGTCAATGGACTAGAAATACCGTTTTCACATTATAAATGGAATTGCTTGAGGGGTCCTATATCTCCATCAAGACTCAAGATTAAAGATTATTCACAGAGATATAAAAGCTAGCAATGTCTTATTGGATTCCACAATGAACCCAAAGATCTCAGATTTTGGACTGGCTAAAATGATTGGGGAAGACCAACTCCAAGCAAATACAAACAGAGTGATTGGAACATAGTAAGTACTAAATACTTAAGAGTAAATAGGAACCTTGAACTAAGAGCATATAGTCAGTTCATATGAAACAATACGCGATTTTCTCAATAGTTTATCTATTTCGTTACTGCAGTGGCTACATGTCACCTGAATATGCAAAGGAAGGGCGATATTCAACAAAATCTGATGTTTTTAGCTTTGGTTTTCTACTGCTAGAGATCATCAGTGGCAAGAGGAACACTGACCAAAATCTTGGAATTTCCTCCCTCAATTTGATCGGAGAAGTAAGCAAATTTTTTTAAGCACTATGAGCCTCTCTATGTATATTGTGTAGGTATGTATAAATATATGTATAGCTATAAACACACTCACACCCAAATGTAGTATATGCAATTCAGACTTACCAGTTTCAAAATGTTTGCTCTAAACGGTGTTTTGATCGCATCAGGTTTGGGATACGTGGAAAGAGGGACAACCGTTGGGTGCACTTGATCCATCTTTAAGTTCTTATCCTGCTCATGAGGTTTCGAGATGCATCCACATCGGGCTACTGTGCGTGCAAGAATCTGCAACAGATCGGCCAACAATGTCAGAAGTAGTTTACATGCTGGGCACAGAAACACCTCTCAAATCTCCTCAGAAACCTGCATTCATATTACATTCCAGCAATCCAAACTCACAAGAAACACCAAGAAGAGGACCTTCTCTAAATAATGTAACAATAACCATGCTTGAAGCCCGCTAAAGCGGCAGGACATATATCATTCTCAATATCTTTTTCCTTCCATTACATCTGTGTACTTCAATCAATTCAACTTTCAATTCTTTATACACTTCAGTCAACTTGCATAGCAGTAGTTACTAAATCTTCAATTCTTAATTCTCTGTGGGTAAGGTAACAGTAAAGTCTCCATTTTTAATTCTCTGTAAAGAAATTTAATCACCAAATTTTCTTTTTTACATCAATTTCTGGGACAGCATTTGCTATAATCATATGAGATTACATTCCATAGATTAAACAATCCCTGAACTACATCAAGCTTCAATTTTGAACCCAAAATCGAATTTTGAACTACAACTGGAGCAAAACCCTGAATTGAAATCGTAATTGAACCGTATTTATATCAATCAGAATAGAAACAAAACTGCAAAAGATGACAGAAATACCTGAAGGAAGAAGATGATGATAATCCCATTACAGCTTTGGAATCCTAATCTGAAAAAAAAAGTTTTAGATTTCTGAAATTTGAATGTTCAGAAATAAAACTTTGGTTTAAAAATAGGATGACAGATGATCACAGAGTAGAGAAAGCTCTGAAGCTCAAAAACGCAGTGGTGAGAGTGGGAGTGTGAAGGAGTGAAGGACCATGTTGTAGTTAACGGGCTGGAATTGACGGGCTGGACATATAGCCCAGCAAGCATTGTATTCAGCTTCGGCCCATTTAGAGAAGCATTGCATTTCATACAAACACCTTATTGAAACAATAAAGAAAAACTAAACGACAAGAAAGGGGAACCAAACTAAAACCTCTCGAAGAAAACTAATAACTAAACAAAATTAGAAAGACCGAAATTATGAAGACCTATAGGTCACTGTGACACTATGACAAAATGCCAAACAACAAAAAGTTGTCATCAAGGACTAAAACAATCACGTACGTCCTAATAGAACTGTACGTGAAGATCTCATGGCATACTTGTAACATCTTAATAATACCACAAGCAATGCATGCTGAACAAAGCCAAGACGGGGATAGATATATGAGCCTGGAGCTTCTTTCATGCAAGAAAGAACAAATATAGCATTTCTTCTTCGGCAAGCCAAGAACTTACTCAAGATTAATCGTCAAGCTGGTAGTAATATGATCCTGCATTCTTTTTTTCAGTGTCCTTGGTTGAGTTCAGTTTGTTAATTCTAGGTCGATAGTTCGTCGGATCACGTCTAAATGTGATGTCCATATGAGATTAGAAGAGATTCAACCCAGTGGACAACGACTGTGATGCATTTGCAATACAATCCACTGATGGTGTGCCCTCATAGACAATAACCTTGTCTGCCAAATATGTAGCCATAATGAAATCATGCTCGACCACGAATGTTGTCTTCTTAGCATGGAGTATGAATCTTTTGATGACCTTTGCTGCACTAATTCGCTGCTCGGAATCAAGATATGAACTTGGTTCATCTATCAGATAAATATCCGCCTCCTTTTTTCCAAGACATAGACATATTGTAACCCTTTGCAACTCTCCAGTAGAAAAGGTTTTGGACTTCTCGATCCATTCTATTCTCAAGAAGAAGAGGCTCCATGACATCAGTTACAAACTGACGATCAGCATAAGAGTTAGGAATGTTCATGTGAAATAAGTCCCTGACAATTCCTTTAAACTTAACACTAATCTTCTGGGGCTTGTAGGAAACATTAAACTTGGGTATCTCAGTCAACTCAGAATCAGGTTGCTCCTTTCCAGCCAGCAAGCGTATGAATGTCGATTCCGAGTTCTATCTCACCCAACATCACAACAATCTGAGAATCGGTAAATTCACCCTCCATCACATGAAGCTTGAACTTTCCATGATTTTTAGTCATTGTTGGATATCTATATCTGGCATATGACTGAATTCCCTCGGCAGCTTCCTGTGGAGTCCCGGGAACCTTAAACGTCAAAGATTCAGCCCGAAAACGTAGATTTTCAGAAGGAATGTACCCGGCCAAGAAGATGTTGATTCCTTCTCTAACAGAGAGGGGAAGGGTCACTACTCCATATGCACTTGGTGTCCCATATAAACAGCAAGCACGCTCAAATCATGTTCCATAACAATGGCATAGTTATCAGGTTTGATCAATGATCGGATCACTTTGGTTGCTTTAAGCCTTTGTTTGACATCCAAGTAACTTGAAGGCTCATCAAACATATATATCTTGGCATCCTGCATCACAGCCACCGCAATGGCGAAACGCTGCAGCTCCCCACCAGATAACTCACCTTACGATCAAGAACATGGTTCAGCTCAAGATCTATACACAGTTTTTCCTGCACTCCTCTCTGATCCTTCCTGTTTAGCACCTCCCCTATAGTAGTGCCAATCACTTGTGGTTCGTTTGGAATATTATCAACATATTGTGGCTTGACAATGGCCTTCAAGTTATCTTCCACGACACGAGTGAAGTAATTCTGCAGCTCAGACCCTCGAAAGTAAGTCAAGTTCTCTGGCCAACCGGAGGTTTATCAAAACGACCCAAATTTAGTTTCAGACGACCAGCCAAAATTTTGAGGGCAGTTGTCTTCCCAGTGCCTTTTTTCCGACCAAACCAAGAACTTGCCCTGGCCTTGGAACTGGTAACCTATGCAACTTGAAAGAGTTGGGGCCGTAACGATGAGTTGTATCTTTGTCAAGACCCTGTGGGAAGTTGATGATCTTGATTGCGTCAAAGGGGCACTTCTTGACGCATATACCCCAACCAATGCAGAAATCTTCGGAGGTAAAAGCAATCTTTGATGCAAGGGAAACCTTGACACAAAGCTTACCGGTTCGGACGACTAAACAACTTAGGGCTGGCAAAAATGAGCCAAACAAAACCGAACCAACCATTACCAGCCGAACCAACTAAGTTGGTTACCAAGTATATTGGCAACCGATATTTCGGTACGGTAATACCGAACCAACTTCCATAAGTTGGCACGGTAACGGTAATGATTTTGAGAGAAGTTGGTAATACCGTACCAACTGAGTTTCTTATATTTAATTATTTATTTTTTAATTTATTATTACATAAATTGATCTTAGCCATTGATATATCCAAACACCATCTCAACCGTCGAACATTTCAGCCCTACTCCAGTCCTAAGTCCCCGAGTCCAAACTCGTATTCTTGTGAATCTTGTCTGCCGCATCTATCATTCTATGATTTCTATCCCCATTTTGAAACTTCACCTCTCTTCTTCCACATCTCTCATTCTCTCTCACACAGATACAATACCACACAGCCCACAATTGCCAACTTGTGCGCCTCATTCTCGTCGAAGACTCGAACACCCAGCCCCAGGTAAACTGAATCGATCTCTAATTCTCTTTCAATTTGTGAACCTGAAACTTGCCCAACCTCTTCCCTTGATTCAAGCAAGTTTGATTGCGTATCTGTACTTCTGTAGTTGCATCAGCAATCCAATTATATTCATTGATTTCATTCAAGCAAGTTGTTTTGATTGCATTTATGTTTCTGTTGTTGCATCCAAGATCCATTTATCTTCATTATAATCAATTTGAAATTCAGTGAGTGGTATGATGCGTTGTGTGTATGAATATATGCATTTAGAACTTGACCAAGAGAAAACATTCAGAACTTGTAGGAGAACTATCAAATTCTTATAACAAGGAAGAAAAATTGTTGTCTGAGGTTTGTATATGGCCTGGTTCCCATGTTTCCTGCATTGTATTGGCTATGTCCAAATCTTCTTTCAAATATTCTTACACTGTATTGTCTTTGGGGATGGGTGCATGCTTAGATACTTCTTTGTTCTAGGTTTTTGTCCCTGGTAGCTTTGCATTCTTTGTCCCTGGTAGCTTTGCATTCTTCACTTTAAGCATTAGGTTTTTTTTTGTTCTAGTTCTTTCCACCATCAACATAGGTTCACTCATTAAACATAAAAAGCTCATGCATTTAGGTAGAGACAGAGATTGTTCCTCCCTGGCCAATATATACAACATTGTTTGATGTTCTTATTTTTACAACTTAACAGGTAGAGACAGAGATATCCTTATTGAAAGAAGAAAAATTACAATTGCAATCACAAGTAAGTTTTTTTGTTTTTGTTTTAGGTGTTTTTATATATCTTTTTGTTCACTTTGCTCTACTGCATCACATATTTATTTATGGTGGAACATTGATATATGATCTAACAGCCAGTGATTGTAACTGTTAACGGATAGAGTTTTATAGTGATTATCATGAGCACATAAGTTCTACAAGCATAAAGTAAATTTATTCACAATTCAATGGAATCCTTCCGGAGCCTCTGTTCCCTGTAGTGAAAAAGTAGTTTCTTTGTTGGATTCTGATGGCTAGCTAGAGAATAGTGATACAGACATGTACAAGCACTTGCTTCTCCTTCATAGATGATTTAGGCAATAGTGCTTTTGTTGAAAATAAAAATTTCTACTAGTTCTTGGGCAGATATGCTTGGACCATTATGTGCCTTGGTTCTGTGTCTTGGGCATTTTATGCAAATTGTATGTGTTGTCAGCTTGTTAGTTCTGTTACTATGTGGAACTCACAGCTCAGTAATGTTGCTTGTCTAGATAAACTGGTGTAATATAAGTTTTTTTTTTCAGACTGATTACTATATCAGTATGCATTATAGGTATTTATTAGTTAGTTTTTTTATTTGTTGGTTAGTTGGTGTTGATAGTATCTACAATTTGTAGCTTACATTGAAAATTTGCAATATGAAAATAGTCCTGCAAGTTACTGGCACAGAAATAAAGATATAAGAATGTACACTGTGCTGAATAGGCTACTTTGAAATGCTAAGCTTAAGACCAGAGATAGGAATGATGATAGAACAATATTACTGCAGTTTAGATATGTAGGATTGCTCTCTTGTTTGGTTTTTTTAGTGATTGAGATTGATGTATATAATGGTATAATGCTTATGTTCATTGTGGTGAATTGATGAATTGATTATTGTTACGAGGTTTTGAATGATATATCCAAATGTTTCAGGTACAAGGATATGGAGTGGTCACAGAGTGGTATGAGTCAAGCAAGTAGTTCAACCCCTTCAAGTCAATCTGTTGCAAATGCAGAGACAATTGCACCCCTGTCAGGGCAGCATCTACCACCAGCTGCACCTCCACCACCTCCATTTGATGCTCCAGCAACTTGTACACAAGTTTGTGCCAAGAAAAGGAAGGAACCTGCCAACAAAAGCCCTCTTTGGAATCATTTTACGAGGTGCAAGCTCCCAGGAACAGAGACCTTGGATCCAAAATGGTGCATATGTAACCATTGTAATGATAAAGTGTTGTGCGAGTCATCAAAAAATGGGACTAGCTCGATGTGGAATCATGCCAAGAAGTGCACTTCTCACTACCGATACTTGGACATCAATTCAGAACATAAACTATATGGTTTTGACTGTGCATTTTATGGATGTCGATTGGAAGCTTCATAAAAGGATTATTAACTTTTGCAACATCACTAGTCACAAAGGGGATGATATTGGTAGGATGATAGAGCAATGTTTGAGGCAGTGGGAGATCAACAAAGTGTTTACAATAACTGTGGACAACGCTAGTGCCAATGATGTGGCTGTGGGATACATGAAAAGAAGGCTTAAAACTTACAAAACTTTGATGTTCAATGGAGACTTTTTGCATTTGAGATGTGCATGCCACATCATCAATTTGATAGTGAAGGATGGTCTAAAGGAGTTAGAGGATGGAATTGCAGCCATATGGAATTGTGCTAAGTATGTTAGATCTTCATCTCAAAGACTTGACAAGTTCAGGGAGTTTGCTATTTTGGAACAATGCAAGGCAAACGCTAATGTTCCATTAGATGTCATTACAAGATGGAATAGCACATATCTTATGCTTGAAGCTGCACTGATGTATGAGGCAACATTTAGTAGAATGGCTGAAGAGGACTCTGCATTCAAGAGTTATTTTGAAGAAAAAGACAAAGCTGGAAAGAAAAGGGTTGGACCTCCATGTTATGATGATTGGAGGAATGCAGAAGCATTTTGTGTCTTTCTAAAGAAGTTTTATGAAGCTACCTTGAAACTTAGTGCATGGAAGAGCATCACTGCAAACCTATTGTTTGTTGAAATGATCACATTACAAACTGAGATTGACAAGGCTGTGCTTTCAGAGGATGATGTTTTGAGGAGGGTTGCAGCTTCAATGAAGTCCAAGTTCAACAAGTATTGGGGAAGTTTCGAGTCAATTAACAAGATCATCATGATAGCGAATGTCCTGGACCCTAGATACAAGTTGCAGTGGGCACGGGTAGGTTTGAAAAAAGTTAATGCAAGTTATGCGACAATTCAGACAATAGAAGATAACTTGAAAATAATATTGATGAGGATGTATGAAGAATATAAAAGAGATGCGGGCGCCGATCAAGCTGAGCAGTCTGCTGATGAAGATGTAGGATTGGAAGGGGATGAATTAGATGGGCTTGATGAAATAAGTAGAGAGATAGCAAGGGAGAGGATGTCTGCACAATCACAATGCATTCGAAATGAGGTTGATCAGTACTTGTCGGATAGGTATGTGAGCCTTACTGCTAAAACTTTTGACATTGCTAAGTGGTAGAAGGGTAATGAATCTGTATATCCAATTTTATCAAAGTTAGCAAAGGATATCCTTGCTGTTCCTTGCTCAACAGTAGCTTCTGAAAATGCCTTCAGTTTAGGATCAAGAGTTGTAGATCCTTTTAGAGCTTCATTGACACCTAGAACGGTCGAGGCTCTTGTTTGCTCTGCTGATTGGTTAAGGGCTGAACCCCTAAACTTTAGCTTGTACAATACTCCTACAGAAGATGGCTTAAAAGTCTACTTGGAGTTGGAGGCAATTGAGACGGGTAAGCTTTTTTAAATTTATATTACTGGAACTTGCTTATTTCTACATTGTGATATTTAGATTTGCATATCTAGCATTATATACATGATCTGTTGAACTAAATATATTGTATATCTAGCATTATATAAGGTTATGAGGCATTCTTATGGTGTCTTTACCTGTTGGTTGAATATTTTCACAAGTTGATTTTAATAATTTTAGTTCATGTCAGAAAATGCTTTCAATCAAGGTTATGAGGCAGGAAGGAATGCCACAAGCTCCAGCTCAGTCCAAACCAATGTCTAGCACAAGAGGAGAGTGAAGTCATCGATGTTGCTATTCCGCATCAATCCTTGAATTTGTTAGCAAAATTCGATTTCATTTTGTTGGATCTGTAATCGTATTATTGTATGAACTATGAAGTTTGTTTAAATTTCTTTTGTCAGCAAAGAAATTAGGGTTGGGCCTTAGACTTAATTGGGCCGATATTATATCTTGGTAAAGGCCCATTACCAACCGAACCAACCGAAAATATCAGTATACCGAAAACTTGGTACATAGGCTTAAGTAGTCGGTAATGGTACAAATTTTCTCATTACCAATTACAATTGGTTGGTAGATGGTAATGACAAAAACGAATTGGCAATGTACCGAACCCAGCCCTAAAACAACTCTTGCATTGTTGCCCACATTTTTTAGGCTTGCAATTGTCAGGGTTCACTATTGCAATTCGGGTGGCTCGTTTCTCCATGTCTTCCCAATAATTCTTCTGAAGTTGTGTTTTTATGATTGTAAATT
The DNA here is from genome assembly GCF_933775445.1 of Argentina anserina. NCBI lineage: Eukaryota > Viridiplantae > Streptophyta > Magnoliopsida > Rosales > Rosaceae > Argentina > Argentina anserina. The sequence goes on along the minus strand of NC_065874.1, from coordinate 1,483,135 downwards.
TTAGCGTTTAGACAACTACTACGGCTAGCGGTGCTTATACATACATATGTTTCAGAGTTCTCTATGACTAGGGTTTCCCTATCCAAAAACTTTATTCCGCAAGGAAAGTAAACCCTAATAATTAATATAAAATTACATAGTACGTAGCCACCAAATTCACAAATACGAAAAAAATGAGGGTGGGTATAAATACCTGGGACCCATTCTGAAATTTACGGGACGAGTTTTCTAGGTTGTGATATAAAATTTTAGGTTGAAATCTGAAAACTTTAGGTTGAAATCCGATCCCGACCTGTTATTTTTGGTTGGATGGAACGCAAGATTAGTAGCCCAAATCCCAACGTGCCCTTTAAAAATGTAAATTGTTATTCAAGGACGTTATAAGATACATATTCTTCAACTTAACGACGGGTATATACTTCTAACTTCTCGGGTTTGTCTATGCTCAACGGACGCAATCTATGCATCATATACGATTAAAACATACGATCCCGCTCATAATATAATGATGACCACTTAATGTAGGAATACATAGCATGTGTACCATAGAATTTTCCTTATTAAAGAGAAAATAACAACATAAAAACATGGCGATGTTACCTCCGTCTCTATTTCATGAAACTTTTCCCTTGCGACAATAAGGAGACCTGGAGAAACATTGATATTTAACAAATCGATATTGCTTTTTTCTTTTTCAATAAACAGAGGATGAGCTAATTGGCAAGATAAAAACAAATACATGTACAAAAGCTTGAGAAAGGGGCATGTGGCCGACAATCTTATAAAGAAAAGATGGAGATTTATACAAAATTCAATTGATGAAACAGAAGTAGCAGAAACAAAAACAGTGAAGCAGACCAATAGAAGTAATCAAATGTCAACTGTAATGTCAACTTCATGAAGTGTTTGCCCTTCGTGACAATATAAGGTTCCGCAGCCCTTAGCTCGTTTAAAAGCTTTTGATCTTATAAAACTTGAATTGTCGAAGGTTACAAGTTACAACTTACAACTAGCAGAATTTTATATAAAATGTAGTATGAACAGTAGGTTCATAAGTATGAAAAATTATTATATGTATCTGGTACATAGTCTACGTGCTGCATCCTTTTAAATATTATTAGTCTATTTTATATTGTGTTTGTTTCTGATTGATTCTTCATATTTAAATAATTTATTTTGTCTTGCACCGCGTCCATATTTACCATGTCATAAAGTAATATAATTAGCTGGACACACTACATGACAGTATCACCTGTTATTCTGAGTACACAAAATAATTATTTGATAAAATAGAACAACCACAACAATAACAAGCACGATCTCTTTAAAATGTAGCTGCACCGTGGGAACCAGCTATCCCCACATATAAGAGCACATCCACTGATGGACTAAAAACAAGGGTTGTAGTTTTAGGACCAAAAATGTGATCCACCGTGTTAAAATTAGTTGGGGTAACTTGACCCGACTAAATGGAGAGCTAATTCTTAACCCATGTTTTTGGTCCGGACCAAGAGATACGCGGGCCCCATGTGCAAATTAGCAACTTGGACCCACAACTCACATTTACAAAACATTCCAACAGATCTTTAACATGGGCCGGTAGATCAAAATTCCAACAGTAATTGGTCATCTAATTATTCTCATTGGTGTATCGTTGAATAGATGACCAAGGACTAATGTAAATAGTCTATTAGTCCGGATTGAAAATTAGTCTAATCCACTCAACATGAGGATTTTTTTTCAATATTTCCGGAGAGTCACTTGATAATGTCTAGTGATATTTCTTAAATGTTATATTTTGACATGTGGATTTATTATACCAAAATTATAATTTTATATATTTTTATTATTTGTGAAATGACATTCATGAGTATTAATAATTTTGATCTAAAATCTCGGGTTTAGAGTTTAGAGTTTAAGGTTTAGGGTTTTAGAGTGTAGAGTTTAGGTTATAAGGTTTTAGAGTGTAGGGTTTAGGGAATTATAGTGTATGATATAGAGTTTTAAAAGAAGAAAAAGACTCAAAATAGTCCTTCATAAAATAACTTAAATATATATATATTTTAATTATATTCTGAGTGTTAAATAGTCGTCGGAAAGAATGACTACTAAATATTGTTAGGAGGACTACAAAAATTTGTCCAAACCAGGATTGTGGGCATTGCAAATTTTTTGTAGACGTCCATTTCGTTGAAAATATCCAGCTAGCTACAGTAGCTAGAAAATTTTCAATTTGCACTCCAAATCATACAAAATACAAATTGTCAAAGCCAAAAGCCTCACAGAGAAGATTAAGCCAACCATGAGTTGCTGTATCGAACAGTTTATCCAGAGATTGCTAATTACGTTCCTTCTTCTCCCCTCTACAACTTGCCAGCTTCCCCGTGACGCCCTTACGACAAACCAACCCGTCAGAGACGGCGACGTTTTAGTCTCTAGTAGGAAAGCTTTTGCACTAGGGTTCTTCAGCCCCGGAAAATCTCGGTACCGCTATGTTGGAGTTTGGTACAACAATGTCCCAAACCAAACCATAGTCTGGGTTGCAAACAGAGACAACCCAGTTAATGATTCCTCTGGAGTGCTATCGATCAATGGTGACGGAGGCCTTGTCATACACGGAAAGGACCCAAGTACTCCAATTTGGTCAGCAAACATTACTCTCCCTTCACCAACCAACTTTGTAGTCAAGCTTTCGGATACAGGGAATCTTGTTTTGCTTGAGAACGAGAGCCAAAGAGTAATATGGCAAGGCTTCGATTACCCTTCAAATATTCTCCTTCCTTATATGAAGCTCGGATTCAACCGGCGGTCCGGGATGAACTGGTCACTAACAACTTGGAAGTCCAGAGATGACCCAAGAAGAGGCAACTATTCTTATGGGATCAACCCAAGTGGGCTCCCGCAACTAATATTATACCAAGGAAAAGCTCCTCGGTGGCGGATTCTAATCGGATTCTATTCCGGGAAGCTATATAGGGGTTCGGTGAATTATATCAACAATGAAGATGAAGTTTCCATAATGTTTGTTCCGGCCAATGGGTCAGCTATAACAAGGACCATGATAGATGAACCAGGAATCTTGGAACGGTCCACATGGAATGATCCAGTAAATGAATGGAACACGTACTATTCTTTTCCAGTAGAGCGTTGCGATATGTACGGACAGTGCGGCCCAAATGGCAACTGCAACCCATACAATGGGCATGACCTCGTGGATTGCCAATGCTTGCCCGGTTATGAACCGAAGTCACCAACTGATTGGTACTTGAGATCAGTTACTGCGGGTGGGTGCATAAGGAGAACAGGAGTGTCAGTGTGTGGCAAGGGGGAAGGATTTGTAGAGGTGGAAAGTGTGAAGATACCAGACTTATCTAAGGCAAGTTTTGACATGAACTTGAATTTGAAGGAGTGTAAGCAAGCGTGCTTGAAGAACTGTTCTTGCATGGCATACTCGAGTTCCGATGAGGCCACCGGATGTGTGACATGGCAAGAGGAATTGATGGACATAAGAACAGTCGCTGATGCTGGCCAAGTATTATATGTAAGAGTCGATGCATTTGTCCTAGGTGCGTAATAATATTATCATATTCCTCTTCTACTTCTTGCAATCTATCTGAGTTAAAACGTTTGCATTACATTAAGTATTTAAATGACACTAAATTTCTGATAGATTCAAAATGTACGTATATGCATTTTAGCTCATGAAGCCCTTGTTTTCAGATAGCAAATTATGTATTCCCTGTAGACTGTTGGCAATTTTTACAATCATCAGAGCTCGTTGTCTTTAAATCTGTAAAGTTTAGAGAATTATTCTTCTTTCTTTTAAAGCTCAATATGCGAAGAAGTCGAAGTCTCTTAGCAAGAAGGGAAAAGTGGCAGTTTCACTAGCATCTGTTCTAGCGCTCTTTCTTGTGTTTTCTCTTGTTTGGTTGGTAAGGAGAAAGAGAAAAGGTAAATTAATTGTGTTCCACATTTTTAGTTTGTGATGAAACTTTTCTTACTTATTAACTTGCTCCTTGCTCAAATCACCCCCTTCTAGCTAGATTCTATTACCGGTTGACACCTCCTGTTATTTTGGTAAGAATTTTATATCTTCTATGGTTCAGTTGGTTAAAAATGATTCTGCGTGTGTTTGATGGCAGGTCAAAGAAGACAAATAGATTTTTTATTTAGACACAGTATAGGGTCAACATACTCGGGGCATTCTAATGGTAGACCAAATGTTGATGAAACTAGGATAAACCCTGATCTACCATTCTTTGATCTAACAACCATAGCAGCAGCAACAAAGAATTTTTCTATTGAAAACAAGCTTGGAACAGGTGGTTTTGGCTCTGTCTATAAGGTAGTTGCCCTCGATCAGTACACTATATGTCAAGTGAATTTGGGTTCCTGTCAATGTTATGCATTTAGTCAAGTCTGCCTTTTCTAAGTGTATGTAAATATTTCTGCATTCATAATTAAGTTACTCAAGGAAAGGTTGCAGTATATATGACTTGAATTTGGATATTATGTTTTTAGGGCGTTCTTTCTAATGGAAAGGAAATAGCAGTGAAACGACTGTCACAGAGTTCAGGCCAAGGAACTGAAGAATTCAAGAATGAAGTGTTGTTGATCTCAAAACTCCAACACAGGAATCTTGTCAGGATTATAGGTTGTTGTGTTCAAGATGAAGAGAAGATGATAATCTATGAATACTTGCCAAACAAAAGTTTGGACTTCTTCATTTTCAGTAAGTGTTAATATCGCTCTTTTGCATCATTAACTGAAAACTTATTAGGGAAGCAATAATTTTTTTCTAATCTCTAAAGGTCCTGCTTCTGCTTCTTTTTTTAGATGAATCCAACAGAACTGAGTTAGATTGGACAAGACGCTTTGAAATCATTTGTGGAATTGTTAGAGGGATCTTGTACCTTCATCAAGATTCAAGATTAAGAATCATCCATAGAGATCTAAAGACCAGCAATATTCTACTAGACGCTTCTATGAATGCTAAAATTGCAGATTTTGGTATGGCTAGAATATTTAGGGGAGATCAGTATGAGGCAAATACAAGTCGTGTTGTTGGAACATAGTAAGTTATTTCCTTCAAAGTAGAAGATAGATACAAGATGATATTACATAACAGTTCTTCATGTTATTTCATTCTCTTAAATCTAAACCTCTAAATATACTCTGTTGATCTATGCATAATCACTTACCTTTTCAAACTCCTTGTCCAGTGGTTATATGTCACCAGAGTATGCACTGCGAGGAAGATTTTCTGTAAAATCAGATGTATATAGCTTTGGGGTTATACTACTAGAAATCGTTACAGGCAGAAAGAACAGAGTTTATTACCAAGAGGAATCTCCGGAATCAAATTTGGTCGAACATGTGAGTTACAATGCTCTTTGTAAACAACATCATGTACGTAATAACCTTGCTAACTTGACGATGTCATTTTATATAGGTTTGGAACTTGTGGCTAGAAAGTAATGCTTTGGAAGTCGTAGATTCATCTCTGGGTGAATCATACCCTAAGAATGAAGTTCTGAGATGTATCCACATTGCTCTCTTGTGTGTGCAAGAGTATGCAATTGACCGGCCAACCATGTCTGCAGTTCTTATCATGTTAGGTAATGACGCCACACTTCCTTCGCCAAAACAACCTGCATTTCTATTGCAGAGAAGTGCTACTATAGCTAGTAGAGATTCATCAACCAAAGATGGAATTGATTCTGTAAATAATGTATCATGTACCATGATAGAAGGCCGCTGAGAGACCACGATTTATCTTAAAGGATGAATGTTGACACTTTAGAGTTTACATGATTGATATCAATGAAAGTTGATACTTGATATGTAATAACCCGAATGTTCGAGTTTAAATTTTTTTAGTCTCTTGCAAATTATTATGCTTGGTAATTCGAGTAAAATCACATTCTACATCTTCTCGTCGATGTCTTTACGAAAGAGAAGTGATTTCGGAAAATTAAGGTGAAAAACGTTACGTTTTCAGTGGCCCAGGAGTTGACTTTTAATCCGTCACTCATCGCTGAAAACTTCCTTCACGAAAGTTGTAGAGCTCGTCGATATGAGTTCGCAGACACGCGGTACGCCTTAATCAGATATCGTGTTTGAAAGTTGTTAGCAACGAAAGTTTGGTTTCCGATTTTAGAAGGTTATAAAATAACATTTTTTGAAACTTAAAATAACAAAAAAAGAAAACCGAGCCGGCCCGACCCCGACCCGATTTCCATTTCAGCCGATTTTGTCTCTTCTGGCGATCTCCGCCCTCCAGCCACCGTGTTTGACACCGCCGGTGTCGTTGGAACAACACAGTCGGGCCACATCGACTGGTGGTGGTGGCAACCCACCTCGCGCAGCATTTTAGCCGCGCTCGAGGACGCACAATGATGACTCCATTGAGCTCGACGTCGACGGCGAGAGTGGGCCACGAGGCGACCATCGCAGGTTCTCTCTCCTCCTTCTAAGCGCGAATCCATCGGCGGTGAAGCTCTAATCGAGCTGGTTCACCTCTTATCTCCAACCTTCGATCCGGTTTCTTGCGGCAGTGTTTTCGGCGGTCTCTGGCCGACTTGAAGCTAACTACAAGTATGGTTACGATCTACTCCTTGTGATCTACGTCTTTGATGTTGGTAGTTTTGCGATTTGTTGAAGTTTGGGTGGAGATTTTGTGGTGCGTGTGCCGCCGCCTTGGGCTGTGCGTGGGAGGCAGTGGGGCGACGGAGAGAAGGTATTAGGCCGTAGGTTGATGCAAGTGAAAAGGTGGGTGGATTTGAGGGCGCGTGACCTGCGGGTGGCGCATGAGCCCACGCGCAACCGTATGTGGCATCGCGACACCTGTGTTTCATATTAGTGTTTGTGTGAACAGTGTTTCAGAACATTGTTTTGCGTGAACAGTGTTTCAAAAAAATGTTTTGTGGACCGTGTCTTTGACTGTATTTATTATTCACATGTTGTGTGCGGGTCGTTTTCTAAGCATGTTATTATGCTACTAGGTGGCCGATGAAACGAGTGAGGGAATCTCTCTTGATGTCGTAGAAGTTGCACGCAAGAAATAAGGTGAGTAAATCTCACTATGACAAGTCTACTCTTTGTGGTGACTTGTATTTATGATTTCTTTAAATGAGTGAACTGTGATATCGATATAATATAGTGATTTGTGTATGTGTACAAAAATGGTAAATACAATACATATATATGGGTTGCTATATTATATAACGTTACAGTTTTTATTTAAATTATGAATTATGAAATTTGATTGTTTTTGATTAATTGTGGCGGATGGGACCAGAATGGGAGATAATGTACCTTCTGATATAATGGATTATTGGCGTGACTTGATATATATTGTTGTGCAAGAGTCGCTTTGTTGTAGTACATAAACATGCGTGGATTGTTGTATTATACGTAGTTTTAACATTGAGTCTTGTTAAAACGTTTTCTGGTGTTCGGAAGGTGATGACATTTAAATCAAGAACCAAGCCTTGGCCGAGTGTTAGTTACGATCAGTTAGAGCTCTAGTTTGTCTGCCTTGTAATGCATGAGGGATAACCAGGTGGACTGTCACAACCCCAAAATTTCGAGTATGAAACTCTAATTTCGAAGTCATGAAAAATTCTAAAACAATTTCAATAAATCGAAATCATTTTAATGTCACAGTGGATCATTTCTGAGTTCAAAATACACCTCAGACAAACCGATTATTATAAACCAAATTTATAATTCGACATTATAACAAATGGAAATGTATAAATCCTCACAAAAATCCACATAAAATTCTCACCACAAGATAGGATAAAAACAACTTCGAGTCTTCATAGTTGTCCTTCGATTTCCACTAATCGACACCTGCGGAATTATGCCATACACCATCGAATAGGTGCATCGGGATTGTAAACACAAACCCGGTAAGCTTTGCAGCTCGTATGAGTAAAAACAACAAATACAACTCGCATAAAAATATATACGAAAATACACAAATCAACAATTATAAATGCACTCATGACTCATTAGACGGCCCATTTGGTTGTCTAATAATGTGAAAATATATATACTCATGAGAAGTTGGGCAACCCCTCTGTTTACCCAAATGCATTTATAATACGGGTACTCATGAGCGCTGGTACACCTCTGTTACCCCTCATGTAGTACACCGCCGACATTGGACAACCATTTGTTACCCTATATCAAAAATATATGGGTACTCATAAGCCGATAACCCATATGTTACCTCATATGCAGTACCCCGGCAGACAGACTATAGCTCTAACTGTATCGTAACTTTCGCCCGGCCAAAAGCTAGGTTCCGACATGCCAACACGTCCAAAGACTGATCCGAAGACATAAACACGTCCGAAAACAAAACACGTTCGAGGACATAAACACGTCAGAAGACAAAACACGTCCGAAGAGATAAACACGTCTGAAGACAAAACACGTTTTAACAAAACTCAACGTTAAAACCACGTACAATAATCATCCCGTTATATTGTACAATCAAATCAACAAGCTCAATATATATATCTCATCATCAAAATGATCTTATTCGCAACGAAAACATGACAATGTATAATATAACAAACTATATATATGTAACTATTTACCATTTATACAAATACACATTCCACTATATCATATACATGTCATATTTCATTCTTTAAAATTCCGCAAAATCTTGAATCTCCGCAAGGGTAGATTCGTAACTATGGGATTTTACTCACCTTATAATCTCGAGCGTAGTTTCCACAATTTCCGAATGTAAATCCCTTACTTGAAATATCGATCACCTTGAAAAGATAATAAATGAATTTAGAATCGTTACGTAAACCTTAAATGCCGAAACAGTAATAATATTTTACCGGTCAGCAATTTTTGATTTTACGAAATTATTGCTCACATATTTACTATTCATATATTACTGTACAAATACATATTAATTACGTATTTTATGTACATGTACATACTGTTTACGCATTTCTGTACGTATACATACTATTTAATCATACATATTGTCTCAGTAAATATTAATTACCAATTTACCCTTCCGAAATTACTTTTATAATTACGGTATGAAATTTATATTTACGTTTACCGTACGTAAAATAAATTTACATTTCACTATATGTAAATTACTTTTTACATTCACCGTTCGTAAAAATAAATTTTACAAATTTACTGTTTCGAAAACACTATTCACACGCCGTCGCACGTGGCGGCGCGTGGGATACACTGGCCGAGCCTAACACCGGCGCGTAGCACACCACAACCGCCCCAATTCTCCTCCTTCCTTTCCCCTCTTCTCCTCCACGTCCTCCTACCTCTTCCACGCACCCAAACGCGCCACCTAAGGCGGCGGTAACCTCATCAACTTCCTCCTCCTCCTCCTCCTCCTCCTCCTCCGATCTCCTCCATTTCTCCCTCAAACAATCCCAAAAATCATCCACAAACATCACAATCATCGAATTGAACACAACCTTACCTAGATGGCACCCTAGAACGACCGGAGACCGCCGCACTCGCCGTCGCAAGGTCTCGGATTCAAGAGGAGAAAATTGCTGGCATCGCCGCTCGAAGTGAGTCTCACCGTGGGTCGATTCGTGTCGAGGAGGAGGAGGGTGAGCTCGTTGTGGTGGCTCCGAGCTCCTGCGATGCCGGCAACGTCGGAATCGGCGAACCCAAGGTCGAGCTCCGTCGGCGCTTCTCGATCTCCGCTTGGGGTGCGTTGCCGTCACCACCGGTCGATGCGTCGTAGCCGTGCGGTCTCAATGACACCGGCGGTGTCAAGCACGGAGGCCGGTGGAGGGAGATCGCCGGTGTGGGAAGCGAGGGTCGGGGAGAGAGAGAGTTGAGGGAGGTAGGGGTGAGGAGAGAGAAAAGGTTTCCGAAAATGGAAACGCTAATCTCCAAAACTTCCTTTCTATACTCGTTTCCAAAATCGGAAACTAACTTCCGACGTTAATAACTTTCACGTCCGACGTCCGATTCGAATGCATGATGCATCCACCAACTCGTATCGACGAGCTCTACGACTTTCTGAAGGAAGTTTTCACAAACGAGTGACTGAGTAAAAGTCGATTCTCACGTCGCGGAAACATAACGTTTTTCTAAATCACAATTCTGATAACGTTTCCGTTATCGATTTCCGACATCGCAAAGCGAACCAAACATGTCTAATGAATTACACAAACTTTATAAATTTTTAAAACAATCAAATACATTGTTTCGAAAACTCGGGTCATTACATGGACTGCCTAGGTCTCATGAGTATACATGTTTTAAAACTGATATTTATTGTATTTCTCTGTATGAGATGAGTAACCAGGTGGGCTTCCCGGGTCTCATGAGTACACATGTTTTAAAATGATAATTTGGTAACCAGATGGGTTGCCCAGGTCTCATGGGTACTCATGTTTTAAAATGATATTTGGGTAACCAGGTGGGCTGCCCAGGTCTCATAAGTACGCATGTTGTAAAATGTTATTTGTTACATTCCTTTGTATATGATGTATGATAAAATGTGTGTTTACTCATATGGGCTGAAAAACTTACCGGGTTTGTGTTTATAATCCTGGTGTACCAAATCGATGGTGTAGATGATAGTTCTGCATGTGGGGACTGTGGAGTAGCAATCTCGGAGAGCTTACTCGGAGGATTACTGATGGTTCCCTTCTTCTTCTTTTTTGGTGAGGATCGAGTGAATAATTCATTTCCAATTATTTTAATACTTGAGTGTATGAATTGGTGATGTATTATTCAAGTCGAATGAGTTGTACTTTGAACTCAGTTTGGATACACTGTTGATGTAAGATGATTTCAATATATTTGGGATTATTTTAAAGTTTTTATGGCTTCGAATTCGAATTTTTATTATTCGAAATTTCGGGATTGTGACAGTTGGTATCAGAGCGTAGGGTGTGTATTTGGTGATTTATCAATATCATCCAATAACGATGGTCTGACTGTAGCAGATCCCCATCATATGCTCTTCGGTATTGATATGTCACTAGGTATGCATGAGTGTAGGAGCCTCACCTTAAGATTTGGTCCTCTAAATAGAAGTGTTGTGATGATACTTCGATTATTCTTCTCCCCTCTAAATATCTTGGTTAATATATGTTGGATCTATTTTATTTGGGTCCAAGATTATTCATGTATTGACTAAGTGTTTAAATGTTTGAATGTGATGAATTTAGAGAAAGGCTGGGCGAGAGGCTGAGGCCGAGCTAGGGGTAGAGGCCGAGTTCGCAATGTGGAGAACCTTTATGAGGAGAAGGCTCCACCTGGCAAGCAGGTTGACCCAAAGGTTGTCGTTAGAGACAAGGGTCATCAGTAGTTTGTCAGCGCCATTATTTCATGTGGGTTTAGATCATATGGTGGCGGATCATTGGATCGAGAGTATGGAAGCCTACTTTAAGATGGTGATGTGCTCGAAGATTGAGAAGAAGATGATAACCACATTCTTCTTAAAGGATGATGCTATGGATTGGTGGAAAAGTACACGATGGACTGTGGATGTATCCACTTGGTTTTGTGGAACTCTTTCGAGAGAAGTACTTTCCATCCACGGTGAAGGAGGAACTTGAGCTTGAGTTCCTTGCTCTGGTGCAGGGAGATATGACAGTCATGGAGTATGAGACCCGTTTTGCATAGTTGTATCAGTTGGTTAACCCGATGGATGTGACCTCCTTAGCTCAGAAGTTTCTATGAAGACTTAGGCAAGAGTACAAGACCATCATAGTAGCACTTTGTTTGACTACAAAGGAACTGATGTATGAGAGTGACTTGCATTTGGAACAGGTGAATAAGACTATAGGAGGCGATGTGAAACAAGTGAATTGTTGTATTGTACGTGGTTTTAACATTGAGTTTTGTGAAAACGTTTTCTGGCTTTCGGACGTTGATGGAATTTAAATCCGGAACCAAGTCTTGGACGGGTGTTGGTTACAATCAGTTAGAGTTCTAGTCTGTCTGCTTGTACTGCATGAGGGGTAACCAGGTGGGCTGCCCAGGTCTCATGAGTACACATGTTTTAAAACTGATATTTATTGCATTTCCATGTATGAGATGGGTAACAAGGTGGGTTGCCCGGATCTCATGAGTACACATGTTTTAAAATAATATTTGGGTAACTAGGTGGGCTGCCCAGGTCTCATGAATACGCATGTTGTAAAATGTTATTTGTTACATTCATTTGTATGTGATGTATGATAAAATATTGGTTTACTCATATGGGCTAAAAAGCTTACCAGGTTTGTGTTTACATTCCCGGTGCACCAAATCGATAATGTAGATGATAGTTCTACAGGTGGGGATTAGCAGGCTTGGAGAGCTTACTCTGAGGATTAATGAGGGTTCCCCTCTTCTGTTTTTGGTGATGATCGAGTGAATATTTCATTTCCAATTGTTTTAATACTTGAGTGTATGAATTGGTGATGTATTATTCAAGTCGACTGAATTATACTTTGAACTCAGTTTGAATACACTGTTGCTGTGAGATGATTTCAATATATTTGAGATTATTTTAGAGTTTTCATGGCTTCGAATTCAAATTTTTATTATTCAAAATTTCGGAGTTGTGAAATGATACATATAGAGATATATATGATCTCCATCCAGAGAAGTTTGAATTGTGAGTTTTTACACGGTTCCGCCCAATTATGTTTGTAATGTACAATTGTACATCATAACTTTAATTTACAGCACCATCAGATAATTCATAAATTGTTGCTGTTTGGAAGAACATACCACTTAATTTCTTCAGGCAAGAACAGCCAAAAGAAGCTTGAGTAAATAATTGTAGAGGAATCGTCAAGTAATCATATACTGTAAAGGCCGTGATTAGCACGTGTGAAAGAATTTTATCATAATCATATGGTCTTTAATTGCATTTATAAATGAAGAACCGATTAAGCTTGTCTCAAAGATAACAACATTGAGTTCCAATTTGTTTGACTAATAATTCTTCAGATAATTTTTCCAACCAAATCCTATATTAATACTCTGAAAACAAGGGAACGGATAATATGCACCACGGAGTGCAGGCACCGTACAATATTTTACTATTATCAAGACAATCTTAGCCTTTTATTTATATAAATAAGTACTATGAATCACCAACCATTAGATCAAAGTTTTTCATCAACAGTTGTTTTAACATTCTAACGTTTGTTGACGGTTTTTTTTTGTATAAGGCAAAAAACTCATCTCTACGTTTTCACCTTCTCTCTAAGTGAAATATCTTTTTCTTCTAAACCCGAAGTGTCTCTCTCTTTTTTGATGTTCGACGAACCTAGAAATTAGAAATCGATGGAGATCAATGAACCCATAAAAATTAAGGTTGTAGAAATGGGGGAAATTCGAAAAGGGGGAGCCTTTTTGGGTCTAGGTCTGATTGGGTTTACTGAGGGAGAGGGAGATGTCGTGGACATGGCAGAGGTTTGTGAGGAGACAAGGGGTGGTCGGGTGACTTGGGTCCTCAGTGAATCGGTGAATTAGAGTTGATTGGGGTTGTAGTATTACCCTTTCCCGTTGGTATTGCTCAGATGATCATGATGTTGATGGGTGGGGGTGTTGTGTTGAGTTGTTGAAACAGATTGATGGAGAACCTTGATAGAGTAATTTGATGATGGAGATTCGGATAGGAAAAGGTTTGGTCTTTGAAATTGTGTGAATGTCTTGATGGAGGCTGTAATCATGAGATGGAGGCAGTAATCATGCTTGCAATGGAATTGCAGGTGTAGACTTTTCTGGAAACGAAGGAGAAAATAACAAGAGAAGAAAGATCTCATGATTTTCATTTTTTTTTTAATTTCTTTGGACAAAAATGAGGTAAGGGTTGGAGGGTCGTGGATCGGGTATCAAATTTGATATAGATCTGGGTTTGGGTCCTACGGAGTTTTGTTTGTGAAATGCTGTGGATGGTTCAAGAGCAAAGAATTACGGTGACGGAGGTTAGACGGTGGTTTTCTAAAAAGTCACGTGCTCAGCACGTGTTGCTGGTGGCCGGACACCGCTGAAGTATAGAATACACTCTCTGAAAACAAAGGCAAGAACTTGCGAAAGTCATCTTATTTTCCAAGTTTGAAGAACTAAACAAACCATACTGTCAACTTTTATCAAGTCACCAAACGCATATCTTAAAGCATATTGTCATTTTATAGTCGATTTTCTTGGAATTTTACAATCTTGGAGAAGACGAAGTCTCAGCTGCCTGAAATATTCTCTAACATATCTCATGTGTAATCAAGTTATCTTCCATGACACGAGTGAAGTAATTCTGCAGCTTAGATCCTCGAAAGAAAGTAAAGATTTCTGGCCAACCTGGAGGTTTATCAAAACAACCCAAATTTGGATTCAGACGGCCGCCAATATTTTAAGGGAAGTTGTCTTCCCATTGCCGTTTTTTTTTTCAACCAAACCAAGAACTTGCCCTGGTATTGGAACTGGTAACCTATGCAACTTGAAAGAGTTGGGGCCGTAACGATGGGTTGTATCTTTGTCCAAACCCTGTGGCAAGTTGATGATCTTGATTGCGTCAAAGGGGTGCCACTTCTTGACGCATATACCACAACCAATGCACATATCTTCGGAGATAAAAGCAATCTTTGATGGAGGGGAAACCTCAACACAAAGCTTACTGGTTTGGACGACGGGACAGCTCCTCTTGCATTGTTGCCCACATTTTTTAGTCTTGCAATTGTCAGGGTTCACTGTTGCAATTCGGGTGGCTCGTTTCTCCATGTCTTCCCACGAATTCTTCTGAAGTTGTGTTTTTATGATTGCAAATTTTAGGGTTTAGACAACTACAGCTGGCGGTGCTTAAACCTAAACTATATATGTTTCAGAGTTCTCTATGACTAGGGAAAGCGTGCTGATAAAAAAACTTTATTCCGTAAGGAAAGTAAACCCTAATAATTAATATAAAATTACATAGTAGCACCCAACGAAATTCATAAATACAAAAAAATCAAGGTGGGAATAAATATCCGGGATCATCCCGAAATTTATTAAGACGGGACATGATTGAAATCGGAAAACTTTAGGTTGATATCCAATGTCGTCCCGTTAATTTTAGTTGGATGAGACGCAAGAATAGTAGCCTAAGTCCCAACATGCCTTTTTAAAATAAAAAGTTGTTATTCAAGGACGTCCTATAAGATACATATTCTTCAACTTCAGCGAGGAGTAGATACTTCTAACTTCTCGGGTTTGTTTATGGTCCACGGACGCAATCTATTCATCATATACGATTAAAACATATGACCCCGCTCACAATATAATGATGATCACTTGATTTAGGTATATAACATGCATGGGTGTACCATATAATTTTTCCTATTTAAGAAAACATGACAACAGAAAAACCTGGAGATGTTACATCCGTGTCTATTTCATGAAACTTTTCCCTTGCGACAATAAGGAGACCTGGAGAAACATTGATATTTAACAAATCAATATTGTTTTTTTTTTAATAAACAGAGGATGAGCTAAATGGCAAGATAAAAACAAATACATGTACAAAAGCTTGAGAAAGGGGCATGTGACCGACTTCCTTATAAAGAAAAGACGGAGATTTATACAAAATTCAATCGATGAAACAGAAGTAGCAGAAACAAAAACAGTGAAGCAGAACAATAGAGGCAATCAAATGTCAACTGTAATGTCAACTTCATGAAGTGTTTGCCCTTCGTGACAATATATGGTTCCGCAGCCCCTACCTCGTTTGGAAGCTTTTGATCTGATAAAACTTGAATTGTCGAAGGTTACAAGTAACAACTTACAACTAGCAGAATTTTATATAAAATGTAGTAAGTCGCTACTTGGTATATAAGTATGAATTATGAAACAGAATAGTATGAACCTTGTACTCAGAAAACAAGCACGTTCAAAAGCTCTCTATGTTTGGAACTATGCATTTTTCAAAAGTTCTACTGAATGCTTTGCTTCAGCTTCTTCTTCTTCTTCTTCTTGAGCTGTACAATTCTTGTAGCATGAACATCACTTTCAACCAATCAATCGGAGATGGAGATTTGTTACACTCAATTAATGAGACATTTGTGCTTGGATTCTTTAGTCCTGGGACATCTAGGAAACGCTACGTTGGTATTTGGTACAAGTTCTCAGAAGAGATGGTCGTGTGGGTGGCTAACAGATAATCCAGTCCTAGATACCTCAGGAATTCTCACAATTAGTAGTGAAAAAAAATCTAGTTCTTCAGCATGGCAATAGCCAAGGGCTTCCTCTGTGGTCTAGGAATGTCTCCGCCTCACTGGGTCCAGTGGCACATCTGCTGGAATCAGGAAATTTAGTCTTGGTTGGCCAACAAGATGACAACCGGAACATCTTATGTCAGAGCTTTGATCATCCAACACATGTTATTCTTTCGAACATGACCAAAGATGACCCTGGCATTGGGAGTTGGTCGTTAAGGACAGAACCCAACGGGAGCCCTCAGGTAATCTTGTATGAGAATCATGTTAAGCGGTGGTAGGGTGATAGGCGCAAAAACACCTATAAAAATATCAAATTAATTATATCAATGTAGTAAATGGCAAATATAGGTCATTACCTGTAGAGGGTTGGTGAAATTAAGACTTAAAAACACAGACAAACACATAAGTCATAAATTTGTCAGACTCGACTTAGGAGCGGAAACCTAATTAATTAGCTAATCTAGACTCAACCAAAAATTACGAAATTAAATAAATACTAACTAGACACAATGGCGGACTACCACAATGAACAAAAATAAATAAAACAGAAGTACTGTTAAAAACAGAATATTAAAAAGTAAATATGGATGTAAATATGAGAAAAACAATAGCTAGAAACTTCTCTATACCACTAAATATGCTTCAATCCAGCAATCCAAACTCAGCAGCAATAAGAGGAGATTCTATAAACAATGTAACGATAACTATGCTCGAAGCTCGATAATAGCATAGGTCATATGCTATCATTGCTATGAAGGGAGCGTAATAAATAAATTAGTATAAATTCATCAAGGACTACAACTTTCTGAACTGAAAAAAAAACATGGTCGTGCCACAGACAATTTCTCTGATGACAACAAGCTTGGGGAAGGTGGAATTGCGTCGGTCTATAAAACTCTATAAAGCATCACTACAAGTCATTATTCATCGATCTTGTTTAAAGTAATGATGATTTTCATCATTTACACAATATATATATATATACTTTTTGTTTAATGATAATAACTAGAGTTTCTTTGAGTTTGTCAATTTCTGAAGTACAAGCACCAAAATCTGATATCTTGCCTGTGCTCTCTTTGGTAGGTAGAAGCAACACACTCCTTTCCGAAGGTTATGTTTTGTTGTGCTTGCGCAACAAATCAAAATATGATAAGAGCAAGGATTCCTAGTCTAATCAGGAAAAAACTCACCAGAATCCTTATTTTGAGAGGTAATTAAGTATAGAGTCAGCTTAACCTATTATCACCGATAAAACGGATCCGCAAGCTGGATATGCATCCTTCAGAAGGATTCCTTCTCTATATAAATTCGCTTAGATCGATCCACTACATACAAACACAAAGAATTCTGACAAAGACGCAGACGACCTAACACGACAAAATAGGATGATCAACCTACCAAGAGCGACTAGCCGACTACGGTTAAGAACAAAACACCAGCCCCTGTTCAAATCACCGCCGAGCAGATCCTCCGGGAGGCCCGTGAGCAACATGAGCCAGATTTCCGGCCTCCCAGTCAAGGAATCGAAAACGCAGCTGAGCTTGCAGATCTTCGTTTCCGGAGACGTGAAGAGTTTGAGGACCGAGTCCGGGGAGCAAGGCAGAATATCTCTGAGTGAATCAAGTATGCAACATGGGAGGAGAGACAGAAGGACTTGAACCGTGCACGCTCTGTTTGGGAGCGAGCCCTGGAAGTGGATTACAAGTACCTTAATCTTTGGATCAAGTATGCGGAGATGGAGATTAATAACAAACAAATAAACCATGCTAGGAATGTGTTGGACCGTGCCGTCCAATACTTGCCGAGAGTAAACCAGCTTTGGCGCAAGTACATTCATATGGAAGAGATGATTGGGAATCTAGCTGGCGCGCGACAGGTTTTTGAGATGTGGATGACTTGGATGCCGGAGCAGGAAGCCTGGCTTTTGTTTGTGAAGTTTGAGGTCCGGTATAAAGAAGTTGAGCTTGCTAGAAAGATTTTCGAGAGGTTTGTACAATGTCATCCGAGAGCTGAATCTTGGATACGATACGCCAAGTTTGAAGTGAAGAATGGTGGTGATGTTGTGAGGGCAAGGAATGTGCTTGAGAGGGCAGTTCAGATGCTAGCTGATGATGAACAGGCCGAGAAGCTGTTTGTTGCTTTGGCTGAATTCGAAGAGCAGTGCAAAGATACTGATCGAGCAAGGTGTGTTTATAAATTGGTATTGGAAGGCTTACCGAAAGGAAGAGCAGAGGATTTGTTTGAGAAATTGGTATGTTATGAGAAGAAATATGGGGATAGAGAAGGGATTGATGATGCAATTGCCAGAACGAAAAGAATTCAGTATGAGGAAGAGGTTAGAAAGAATCCACTAGACTATGACTCCTGGTTTGATTACATAAGGCTAGAAGAGAATGCAGGGAATACGAATAGAATCCGAGAGGTTTACGAGAGCGCTGTTGCTAATGTTCCTCCGGCTAATGAGAAGCAGTATTGGAAGCGATATATATATCTGTGGATTAACTATGCACTATATGAGGAGCTTGATAAGGAAGATGTGGAACGTGCTCGACAGGTCTATAGAGAGTGTCTTAATCTGATCCCTCATAAGAAATTCTCATTTGCCAAAATATGGATTCTTGCTGCCAAGTTTGAGCTGCGACAGCTGAATCTCACTGGCGCACGGCAGATTCTTGGTACTGCAATAGGGAAGGCACCTAAATTAGAGATATTTAGGACCTATATTGAGATTGAGCTGCAACTTGGATGCATAGATCGTTGTCGGAAATTGTGTGATAAGTATCTGCTCTGGGAGCCGCACAGTTGTAATGCATATATCAAATATGCAGAGTTTGAGAGAGGTTTAGGTGAAACAGAACGAGCAAGAGCACTTTTAGAACTCGCAATCAGCCAACGAGAACTTGACAATCCTGAATTGTTATGGAAACAATATGCCAAATTCGAGGCAGAAGATCCTGCCGAGGATGTTAATGATTTTCTTGTGGAGAAGAAACAATGCATCAAGCGTGCTAGAAGGGTATTTGAGAGAGCTCTTAACTATTTTCCAACTTCAGCACCTGATAAGAAGGAAGAAAGAAGTAGATTGCTAGAAGAATGGTTGAATATGGAGTCTAGCTTTGGGTATCTGGGTGATGTTTGCTTAGTTCAACCTAGGCTGCCAAAGAAAGTAAAGAGGAGGAGGCAAACCAAAACTGAAGAAGGTTATGCCGGGTACGATGAATACATTGATTACCTGTTCCCAGAAGAAAGTGAGACAAAATATTTGAAGATTTTGGAAGCCGCATACCAGTGGAACAAGAAGAGAAAATTTTTGCCTATAGAGGATAAGGAGATTTTGTACTAGTTGATACCTAGTATGTTCCGCTAGATTAACTCATGAAAGACCTGTGGAAATTTCCATGTTATATAAACTTGCCTTTCTTTTTTTGCCCCTTGTGATTTATCAGTGTATATTGTAATTTTGTATTGTCAAGATTAAACATTTTATGACGACTTAGTAGAAGCAAAACATCATTTGCTTGAGAAACTTCTATGTAATTATGGTGTGTATCAACTCCATTAACACTTTTCTCTTAGGACAATTTCTGCATGCTGGTATCTCAGGAGGAATTCGAGAAGCAAACTTATAAATTGTAAGTTCATATCATGGTACTTGTTAGCTCCTTTCATAATCTACGAAGCATAGTGTTGAAAACGGCAGCAAAAAATGGTTACAGACACAAAACATGCTGCAATCTATGTTTCATAGGACCTCTGAGGCAAATGAAGCATGATCATGACAGTAAAATTCCACTGACCTGGCATGATGGGAAAATGAACCAAGAACTGGCCAGAGACAACTTTTCCAGTGGTAATAAGCTCAGCAAAGGTAGCAACATGTCCCTGTAAAGAATAACATGTGCACTCGTAAATAAGCACCAATCAATTCAATCAGTTATTTGCATTACTAAAATCTATATATATAGGATTAAGCACTTGTAAATCAAAGACATATGAGTAAAGTTGGAAAAAGACCTCCTGCACATTTCATGGCACATTATAATCTAGTTCCATTATATCTCAACTACTGACTTAAGTAAAATATCATGGCAGGGCAGGAGCACCTAGATTATATACAAGAAGTCTTAATGATTCCAGGCAACCTAGGAATTTAACAATACAAAAATGAGTTGATGCAGCGACCATAAAGCCTCACCAGGTTTCTGTGCAGGAGGTTTTCTATCAGTCTATCACCATAAAGCCTCACGTTTCTATATAAACTCAGAAGAGAAGATGCTGATCTATGAGTTAATCCACTAAAGTTTGTTCCTCATTCTATGATTTATTTTTTGACCAGAAAAAAAGTTAGAAGCTTATCGATCAATGAATAATATTAAAGTAATGGAATTGCTCGATCCATAGGGATATAAAAGACAGCAATCTGAAGTCTGCATTGTGGAGCTTAATGAGACATCATTCTGAACTGGTCGTCATACATAATCAAACATCAGGATTTGTACTTTACATACGAATCCGAAACAACAAATGCATGCCCGCGACTTTTCTGTCAAGTAACCAAGTAATTTGGGCAAAGAGCTATGTCTAAAAACCAGTTAAGAGCACAAGGTTACAGTTCAACATTGTAGAGCACTAAGAGCAGCAACCAAAACAACAATTGATTAAATACTAATATCTCTACAGATTACATATTATCCTAAGTTTAAGCAATTAAGGTAAAAGAACCAAGATCACCCTATGATCTAGGACAACTGCAGTTGTGTATTCAAATATCAGAGTCGTATAATAATATATAGTCATACATAGTACTCACCTTCCACCATGCGCATTGGATCTTGAGTGGCACATCCTCCGACACCGTGAATGACGGTGCCGTTTTGGTGTGAAGACCCAAAAAAGAATGAGAGGCATCAAAACCCAGCAACACTATTGACGACATGAAATGCACCGTCGTTTTGGATTTCCCGACCCACTGGGAAAGACGCCGGAGAGAAACCACGAAACGTTTTAGTTCTTCAATAAGCATTTTATTAAGCTGGACCACCTTGCTCGTGTATGCCCATTATTTTCCTAGCCCACAAGGGCCCATTAAGTGGGTCCCTTTTGATTTAGTCTTTATTAAATTCTTTCATTTTTTGCTTTCATTTTCAATTTTGTCGATAATCTCCGAATCAATACTAGTCGAAAGATTCAAGCGCCAAGTGGCTAAATAGCAGTGCCGGCCTTTAGCATGTACTGGTGTTGGGCCGCCGATCGGCAGAGACGGCCAAAAAAAAATTTTCGTATGGTTTAAATTCTGTTAAGTAGATAAGAAAGAAACATAAAATTCAACTAATGTTATAGTTTAACCAATAGTTTAGTTGGTTAGGAAACAAGATTAGAACCTAAACAACCAGAGTTCAAACCTCTTAATCGAAGTTCTTTTTTTTTAAGTTTTTCACTCGTATTAAGTTATTAGCTTGCTAGTCGATAAATTAACCCCCAAAAAAGCTAGTAAATAAATGTCATCCCGGGCAAATATAGAGATCATTTTTGGTCTAGAGAACATGAAAAGATTTTTAAAAAATCACAATCCCTAATTGGAAGCCTCTAATAACTTTTCTTAAAGATCGATCATAATTTTCATTCCAAATTGATCGAGAATTCTCAATTGTGAAAGGCATTTAATTGTCTTCTAATCAATCATCAAATGATCATATGAATATATATATATATATATATATATATATACAGTCCTTATCCAGAGTGAAGCTTCACTCTGAAATTTTAGAGTAAAGTTCCAATTTTGGCACACTTTTCGGTCAAATTTTTTCACCATAATTGATTCAATATTTAGGTATGCTATTGAAGATCATCTCTACAAAATTTCACCTAATTCGGACATCGTTAAGGTATTGAAATTAGATTAAATCAATGAATGAATTAAAACTGTTCAACGTTAACCGTTCGTGTAAATCACAATTTTAAAAGCTCAAACCATTGTCAAATTGGATGAAACTTTGTAGAGATGATCTTGAATAACATACCTAAATATTGAATCACTTATGGTGAAAAAATTTGACCAAAAAGTGTGCCAAAATTGGAACTTCACTCTAAAATTTCAGAGTGAAGCTTCACTCTCGATAGGGATTGTATATATATATATATATATATATATATATATATATATGATATTTTTTTCTTATGTTAGAATAAGTATAATGCTAGTACGAGGGAAAGGCGATTCAGGTCATACCAAACGAAAAAGAAAAAAAATGTTCAGACGATTCATAGCCAAAATGGAGCTATTGAAAGATTTGTTAACATTTTTTTTACACATAATATATGTACACACACACACGAAGGCCGCCATAAAAATTTGGCACAAAGCCGCTTGTGACACAAGACCGGCCCTGCTAAATAGAAGAATTGCCATGAGATTTGGGAAGGTGTTGTTGATGAGTCCGTAAGGACTTTACTGATATGTTGATATGAGAATTTTTTGTGATGTTCTTAATATGTTTTTACCTCCATTTGTATTTTTCTTAGCTTTTATTGTTGTAATATCAAGTCATTTAGTCGAGTTATGAGTCTAGAGTGATGTTGGTTGCATTTTGGTGCTAAAACATGCTTAAAACACAGAAATTGTGGAGAGTCCTATTTATAGTAGGATTCCCTATTGCACTAGAAAACCTAATTGGATCAGCAGTCTTCATTATTCGACGTTTCTGTAACATTTGTGGTAAGTTGAGAATCCTATTTGCATTAGGAGTCCTTTTTGGATTAGGAAACGTACTTTTTGGAAAGTCCTAATTGAAGTGAAACTCTTATTTCGTAACTTTCCTAATTGAAATATACTCACTTATTCTAGCAAGTTCCCTGTTGTGAAATATAAACTTTCCTAATTTAAATGAGCTTATATATTACATGTATGTCTTTTTAAGACAAAATTTGTCTAGATTAGGACAAGTTTATTTTGTAGATAATCTTGTCTTTATTCTTTTCTTATTTTTTTTTTCTCGCCTGTCGCACTACAAAAAAAAAGGGCTAAGGCTACATTCTTTCATGGCATCATTTGCTAAACATGGGATAAGGATGCCCAAACTTTAATTGTGGTAATTTCTCTCACAAATGGTTGTAAACATAAGTGAGTATGAGTTTAAAATTTCATTTTGCACAAGCACTGCTCTTCACCAATTCTTGATACTAGAACGTATTTACCATTGGTTTTAATTCATTTTCTTTCTTTGTCTACGAACTCTACAAAGGCTACCCCAAGTCCCCAACTCGTTTCTTTCTTATGTTTCCAACCAAAAATAGAAAAGTAGATCTAGCGGGTTCAACCACCAACATCAGCACTCAGTAGTCAGTACAACCAAGCTTCCTTCTTACATGAGAGTAGTTGTCTTCTGGGAACCAAACAAGCCTCTCACCATTGAAGAGTTCCACATCCCTCGCCCCAAGTCTAGTGAAATTCTCATCAAAACCAACGATATGTTGGCTATGTTCTAATCCATCATTTCCCTTTAATTTCTCATTCAGTTGTTATCATTTTAATATGACTGATTCATCTAGTGTGCGTTCTTGGTGTGGTCTCTGATATTGTTTTGTTTCATTTTTGATGATTCTGATTTGTAGTTTGTGGAGTCTGTCATTATGATCTCCATGTTAATAAAGGGTGAGCTTCTATTTGCTAGCCCCTCTGTGGTGGGGCATGAGAATACTGGTAAGGTTGTCGAACATGAACCGGCTACGGATAATAAGACCACATAAAGGTTCACCTTAGTTAGATAGTAGAAATGTATAAGAGTTCATTGATGTTAGAAATTTGGAATTGAAAGTTGTTTAGAATATGAGAAGTATGAAGTGACTAATAGTTAAAATTTAGGCAGTAGACTGATAATTATTTGACATGTCTGGGAGGAGAGAGCATTTGATCTAGATATGAAGTTCAGATTTGATGTATGCAACTCAGTGGAGCAAGATTTAAAAATTGGGGATTAAGGATGCATGGTAGAGCTCTGTTGTTGTTCAAGCGGATATCATGTTTGAAGTATCTACTAGAGGAAGTTTGAGGTGTAGAGATAATCACATATTATTAGGTTTACATAGAGAGCTTATGGATGATAATGCCTCTCAAGAAATGTTATTGGAAAAATCTTGCTACCAAAACGATATATCTAAAATTGAGGATAATATAGAGATGAAGCCTAAGTAAAAAATGTTTGGCATGTAGTAATGGAAGGAGCTGGTATGGAATAGTGCCCCACTAAAAAGTTATTAAAATGTCTCATCTGAGAGTCTGTCTAAAAATGGCGTAATGTGGTGAATGGTTATAGACCTGTAGTAGATAACTTTAGGTGTTTTATAACAACTTGCATTTTCCTCGGTCACCTTAGTATTTTGTATAGGCAAGCATCATTTTTCAGATTATTAGCTCTTTAGTTCCGACAAAGAAAATTTGTTTCAGATTACCGATTGGATCTCATGTTGTTAGAGCTTTTATCATGCCTTGTGGTAGTTGTTCCTATTGTTCAAAGGTAAAATTGCTTTGAGATTGAACTTTGATTATTTGTCTTTAACCAGTATTGATTGGTTTTGTAATTAATGACTGTTTAAGAATGTGGGTACTACTATTTTCTTTTTGGAGAAACTTTGTATCACTTCATTTGAGAAAACGGCCATGACAATTTATGCAAGGACTTATTTGCCTACAAATGCGCCAAAGGAACTCTTTATGATGGTGAAACCGTGAAACTCGGTTATTCCTCCGCAGGATGTAGGCTTTGGTTTGAATTTGGGTCTGAAAATTTAGGCTAGTTTGTTCTGACTGATGTTACAGTTTTCTGTATACAGGTAACAGGCTAAGATTCTTCAACTTCCAAAGCCAGTAATAGCCATGGTATGCCCTTCTCAACCCTGCACACTGCTTTTTAGTCCTTTAATTGATCTGGAGAGCTGTGGCATGTTGTTTATGATTGTTTCATTTTCTCTCAGCGCATCATACTCAGTAGAACTGTAGAAGCTCGTTAATAGCCTCAAATAATTAATCATCGGTAAATAACTAAATATATGCCGTAATATACTGATATATGAGCTTTATATACGATAACGACTGGTTCTGATGTTCACATGCGTGACAATTGTACGTATCAACAAGCAGGAAGCTGGAATACTGTAACGACCCCAAAATTTCGAGCTTAAAAACTCAAAATTCTAAAGTCGTTAAACACCAAATAATCTCAAATAAATCGAAATCACTAAAGCGTAACAGCGGATCACATCTGAGTTTAAAAATATAACTCAGTCAAGCCGATTATTACAAACCCAAATGATAATTCAACATATAACAAATGGAATTGTATAATCCTCACAACCTCACAAATAAAATCACACCAAATCACACACACAATCCACGCTGGAACCTCACCACGACTGGATGCTATCGACTTCGAGTCTTCGGAGTCGTCACTCAATCACCACTACTCAGCACCTGCGGAAGTATCCCCTACACCATTGAAATTGGTGCACCGGGATTGCAACACAAACCCGGTAAGCTTTACAGCTCGTATGAGTAAAATATTAAAATAACTCACGTCTCATAAAAGACACAACTCCACATCAACACAGTATAATGAAAAATCATGAGAAAACGAGCAACCCATCTGGTTACTCTAATACTTTCACAAAATGGTATCTAATGAGCGCTGGTACACATCCGTTACCCCTCACTTAGTATACCGCTGATGTTGGGCAACCACCCGCCACCCAACATCCAAAACAAGCTGAGTACCCATGAGCAGATAACCACCCGTTACCTCCATGCAGTACTATGGCAGACAGACTAGAGCTCTAACTGTATCGTAACTTTCGCCCGGCCAAAGGCTAGGTTCCGACTTGCCTCACATGTACAATAATCTCACATCATATTGTACCACACATCACGTCCGAAGACAAATCACAATATTTCACATTTTCCGTGATAAAATCATGTACAATAATCACTCATCATATTGTACGTTTTAAAACTTTCACAATATATCCATAATAAAAACCATAACAGTATATTATATAGCAAACTATATATATTCGTATTTATTTACCATTTATACCGCATATACATAGTCCACTATATCCTATACATGTCATATTTCATAAACACCTGAAAAATTACGTACGATAATCTCACATCATATCGTACCATTGAAATCACATACACATGCACAATTTTTCTGTCACCGAAATGACTATTTTCAATGAATTAATAACAGTAAGTAATTTAATGAACTATATATATATATGTACTTATTACCATTATACTGTATATATGTAGCTCACTAAATTATATACATGTTGTAATTCATTTAATAAACACACTTGCAAAATGTTGAATCACCACGAGGGTAGATTCGTAAATTCAGTGAGATTTTACTCACCTTATTGACTTGAGCGTAATCCTCAATTTCCGATAATAATCCCTTTCCTTGATTTAGCGATCACCTTAAAAAGATAAGACAAGCATTTAGAATCGTTTCGTAAACCTTTAAATGCCAAAACAGTAATAATTGGTTACTGTTCAGCAATTTTTGGTTTTACGAAATTACTGTTCACGGTTACTGTGCAATACTCAATTAATACGTATTTCTGTACGTATAAATATTAAATACGTATTTCTGTACGTATAAATATTAATACGTATTTTTGTACGTATAAATATCAAATACGTATTTCTGTACGTATAAATATCAAATACGTATTTCTGTACGTATAAATATTAATACGTATTTCTGTACGTATAAATATTAATACGTATTTCTGTACGTATAAATATTAATACGTATTTCTGTACGTATACGTACGATTTAAATGTAAATACAAATTCAGTAAATAAAATTTACTAAATTACCCTTTTACAAAATTACTTTTTACATTTACTGAAAGTAATTTATAATTACAATTACCGTAGGTAAAACTTAATTACATTTACCATACGTAAATAAAATTTACATTTACTGTTACACAGTAAATTACCAAAATACCCTTTCAGTCAAAACTAATTACACCGCCTCACCCGGCGGCGCGTGTGGCACACGCGCCACCTCCGGCCGGCCGCGCGTGGGGCCCACGCACCGACGCCAACCAAGGCGCGTGTGATGCCACCGCCGCCCCATTCTTCTCCTTTTCTTCTTCCTCCTCCTCCCCGCGGCCTAACGCCGCCTCGTACCCCCTCCTACTAACCTCACGCGCCGCCTAAAGCGGCGGTAACCTCCCCTTCCATCTCTCCCTCCGATCTCCACCAACAACCTCCCAAATCAACCAAAAACATCACACAACAAACACACAATCCATCCTAGCACGTATCTCACCTCAATTTGATGATGGAAAGCTCGTTTGGAGCTCGATGGTGGCGATGAAGATCGTTGCCGAGACTTGCAGAAGCTTGGCAACGTCGGCGTCCTCACGGCGGCGAGTCTCGAGCAGGCAAGCTGAAGGGTGGCAGCTGTGGTCCTCGCGATGTGGTTGAGCCGAGCGGTGCACGTCACGGCAGCCCTGTGTGGGAGATCGCCGAGCAATTCTTCGAGGTGCGGGTGGGAGTGTTTCGGGGAGAGAGCGATCCGAAGGTGAGAGAGAGAGCTCGGGAAGAGGTGAGAGGGTTCGATCGTGAAGGAGAGGAAGATGGGTTTCGGGAGGGAGAGAGCGATCCGAGGGTGAGAGAGAGATGGTCGAGAGAGTGAGAGAGAAGGGAGAAAGGGAGAGCGGCGGGATGAGAGAGACGGGAGAGAAAGGGTTTCTGATTATGGAAACCCTAATCCCATAATTATCTATTTATACTAGTTTCCAAATCGGAAACTAACTTCCGACGTTAATAACTTTCACCTCCGACGTCCGATTCGAACGCGTCACATATACACGAACTCGTATCGACGAGCTCTACAACTTCCGTGAAGGAAGTTTTTGAAACCGAGCGACGGAATAAAAGTCGATAAATTCGTTCGGAAACGTAACGTTTTCTTATTAAACGTTCTCGGAACGCTTCCGTTTCCGTTTCGTAACGATTGCAAACGACTCAAATTCGATTTAAAACAAAATTCACAACTCAATAGAATTTAATTAAATTCAAATATTGTTTGAAAACGAGGGTTATTACAAATACAGTTACTGTATATAGGTTGTTATATCAGTACGCAAAGAAATTTGATGAGGCTATCGGTTCATACAACAAGTCAACAAACCCTTGACCTAGCTATGAGTCTATTACGTAGCTACACTCGCCAAACAAACACCTGTAATTCTTCATATAACATTGGCATTATTTCTTCCAGCCTGTCCATTTCTTTGAAAATATCTAGCTAGCTAGTCGTCTCTAGATTTGTGATGTGTTGTGGATATTACGTGAAGTACAGGTCAACTTTGTGTGGTTAAGGACTCACATTCATCAGTCAATTGGACTGACTCCTTATGAAGTCGGTACTGTCGATTCATTAGGAATTTTCAATTTTGGAGTGCAATAATACAACATACAAATTGTCAAAGCCAAAAGCCTCACAGAGAAGATTAAGCTAACCATGAGTTGCTGTATCGAACAGTTTATCCATGCCCAGAGATTTCTAATTACCTTCCCTCTACAACTTTCCAGCTTCCCCGTGACGCCCTTATGCCAAACCAACCTGTCAGAGACGGCAACGTTTTAGTTTCTAGTAGGAAAATCTTTGCACTAGGGTTCTTCAGCCCCGGAAACTCTCTATCCCATCAGATAATTCATAAATTGTTGCTGTTTGGAAGAACATACTACTTAATTTCTTCAGGCAAGAACAGCCAAAAGAAGCTGAGTAAATAAATGTAGAGGAATCGTCAAGTTATCATATACTGTAAAGGCAGTGATTAGCACGTGTGAAAGAATTTTATCATAATCATATGGTCTTTAATTGTATTTATAAATGAAGAACCGATTAAGCTTGTCTCAAGATAACAAGATTGAGTTCCAATTTGTTTGATTAATAGTTCTTCAGATAATTTTTCCAACCAAATCGTATATTAATACTATGAAAACAAAGGCAAGAACTTGCAAAAGTCATCTTATTTTCCAAGTTTGAAGAACTAAACAAACCATACTGTCAACTTTCATCAAGTCACCAACCGCATATCTTAAAGCATATTGTCATTTTATAGTCGATTTTCTTGGAATTTTACAATCTTGGAGAAGACGAAGTCTCAGCCGCCTGAAATATTCTCTAACATATCTCATGTGTAATCATTTTGTGTAATGTATGTCAGTGGCGGATCTAAGGCTCGAAAGCTAAGTGAGCGGAAAATAATTAACTATGTGGTACGTTCTATTTAGAAAAAAAAAAGTTATGTAGACGATTAGAAGTGCCGATACGGAATAGAAAGCAAGTAAAATCCTTGGATCAATGTCATTTCGGAAAACAAATAAAATAACTGAGTTTCCTAAATGGAAAACCAGGAAATAGAACAAAAATATTGTTGTAACAATAATAACAAGTAATATAGGGAGCAAATAACAAAAAAAAAATAACAAATAATATGCAATATAAGGACCAAATTCCAAGTGGGATGTGAGTGAGCCTATTTTTGTACCCAACTACCCAAAATAATAGTTTCTCTATTTCTTCTTCTCTCCTCTTCTCAAATATGTATATAATAGTCGGTCAATTATAAGAGCTTCTCAATTATAATAGTTTGTTAAAGATTTTTATCAATAAGAACAGTTTTCCTCTCTCATCTTCTCCTCTTCTCAAACCTAGAGCCATATTTTACCCAACAGAGACAACAAACCTTCAGCCATAATAGAAATCTCAAATCCGCCTCTGGTATAAGTCCCAAGTGTACCCAGTCTACTTTTCCATTTATTTTTCTGATCGTGGACTTCGTAGTCTGTCTGGTTACCTTTTCTTCAATGATCAATCCATTGGCAACCAATATCATTAAGCTACAGAAAGGTAGAGAGCTGCAGTATCCTGATTAGGTTAACCATGAATTTTACCAACAAATGGTTTGTCATAGTGGCGTGCCTTGTCTTCCTCTTTCAACCATCCACTTCCTTTGAACTTGATGCCATTACTCAAAATCGACCCATAAACGACGGCGACGTTTTGGTCTCTTCCGATAGAAAGTTTGCACTAGGGTTTTTCAGCCCCGGAAAATCCCTATACCGTTACGTTGGAGTGTGGTATTACCAAATTCCAAACCAAACCATCGTCTGGGTGGCAAATAGGGACAACCCAGTTCCAGCAAATGATACCTCCGGCTTCTTAGCAATTCATGGAAATGGAGGCCTGGTCATATACGGTAAGGACCGAAGTACCCCTATTTGGTCAGCTAATGTTACTCTCTCTTCGCCAAACAGTTCCGTAGCCAAGCTTTTGGATACAGGTAATCTTGTTTTGCTTGAGAATGAGAGTAGCCAACATGCACTTTGGGAAGGCTTTGATTATCCTTCAAACACTATGCTTCCATCTATGAAACTAGGGTTCAACCGCCGGTCTGGCTCGGAGAGGTTCTTAACATCTTGGAAGTCGGAAGATGACCCGGGAATCGGGACATGCGTATACCGATTGGACCCGAATGGACTGCCTCAGATCATTTTGTACAAGAATGGAGCTATACGGTGGCGGGGAGGATCTTGGACAGGCAAGGGTTTGAGTGGTATCCCTGATAGGACGGAAACCAAATTCATCTTCGATGTCAGTTTTGTGGACGATGAAACTGAGGTGTCTATTGTGTATGTTGTTACTGATGAAACAATCTTCTCAAGAACAGTCCTTGATGAATCGGGAACTATTGAACGATCGACATGGAATGGTCAATGGACCAATATCTGGTCGGCTCCGATACAACGGTGCGATAACTACGGCCGTTGTGGTCGGAATGGGAAGTGTGACCCGGATGATGTAGGTACTGTTGAGTGCACCTGCCTACCAGGTTATGAACCCAAGTCACCTACTGACTGGTACCTGAGAGATGGATCGGAGGGATGCGTTCAAGCAAAGGGAGTATCTATGTGTGGAGAGGGAGAAGGGTTTGTGAAGATTTCACGCCTAAAGATACCAGAGTCGTCTGAGGCACTTGTAAACATGAAGTTGAGCTTGAAAGAGTGCAGGCGAGAGTGTTTGAAAAATTGTTTTTGCACTGCTTACTCAACTGTGAATGGAACATCCGAGGGTGGATGCGTGACATGGTATGGAGACTTAATGGACATTAGGACGTTTGCAAATGTTGGTCAAGAATTGTATCTACGTGTCAACGCAAGTGTCTTGGGTACGTATCTTGTTTTTCACTCTCGTTCTTCTCTTAAATTTACCATTCTTTTTTGTTTTAAAAATAGAACAATTGAGTCGTCAATATATTAAAATGTAGGAGGTCAACATAAATATAGAACACTCATCTGGTAGGCACAAATTTAGAACCATGCAAAACAAATTGAGCCTAGCATACTAACCCTAATTGTTCCAATCCCGAAAACTATGATATGATCCACATAAGTAACCAAGTAATCAAGTGTCCTGAATGCAAGACTATTCTCACTTTTTTGGAAAAACCGGAACCACCCTACTCAGAGGAGGTCTCCCCAGATTCAAACAAAAAAAAGTAACAACCTAATCAAAGTCTAAGGCTTGAAACCAGCAAGCCCAAGACCCAAACACTTCAAGCCCCTACCCAAAAACAGAAACTCTAGATCCGCACCTAGAGATCTGGGAACCAACTTACCTGAGCCATCGGCCACTTCTGTTGGTGAAGCAAGTCGACCTCTGTTACCGTCATCGGCCGCCAGCAGTGCCCCACCGACATCATGAAAGCATGGTATTTAAGTGATGGTTATGCAGTGTTTGTTGGTTTGGTTTCTTCACTTGGGTGAAGATGGCCCTAAGCCTTTCAGGCCAGTCAGAAGGGCACTCCCACCTGACAGAGGTGGGTAGCCTCAGAAAATTGGTTAAATTTACCATTCTTAGTAAAGCTCTTTCTCTTAAATTTATCAATCTTAGTAACGCATACGCTGAGTTTTAACTTGCATTGTTCATAGTTTACATATTTAAATGTACCATTGATCGAATGAATTGAACAGTTCGGCCAGGTGCGCATCAAGAAGGTATAAAACAGCTTCATAAAAGCATTAACGACTTACGTGCATCTAGGTTTTCTTGGTTTCGCATGTGTTTTAGTCAAACCCTTGTAAGTCCACTCGAGTAGAAAAATTAGATTGAACTACATGAAGCTTAACTTTAAGCACTTGGGGTAGATTCCATGGACTTGCTCCATGTCTTCATCTGTCACCACCTCAAAATTTCGAGTATGAAACTCAAATTTTGAAGTCATGAAAACTCTAAAACAATCTCAATAAATCGAAATCATTTTAATGTCACAACGGATCATTACTCAGTTCAAAGTACAACTCAATCAAATTGATTATTACAAACCAAATTTATAATTCAACATTATATCGAATGGAAATGTAAAAATTCTCTCAAATCCTCACCACAAGATAGAATAAAACAACTTCAAGTCTTCAGAGTTGTCTGTTGATTTCCACTAATCGACACCTGCAGAATTATCCTTTACACCATCGAATAGGTGCACCGGGATTGTAAACACAAACCCGGTAAGCTTTGCAGCTCGTATGAGTAAAACAACAATATAACCCGCATAAAATATATATACGAAAATCCACAAAGCATCAATCATAAATGCACACATGAGTCATTAGACGGCCTATCTGGTTGTCTAATAATATGAAAATGTATGTGCTCATGAGAAATTGGGTAACCCCTCTGTTTACCCAAATGCATTTATAATACGGGTACTCATGAGCGCTGGTACACCTCTGTTACCCCTCATGTTAGTACGCCGCCGACATTGGGCAACCACCTATCACCCAATATCCAATATGGGTACTCATAAGCCGATAACCCATTTGTTACCTCTCATGCAGTACCTCGGTAGACAGACTACAGCTCTAACTGTATCATAACTGTCGCCCGGCCAAGGCTAGGTTCCGACATGCCAACACGTCCGAAGACTGGTCCGAAGATAGAAAAACACGTCTGAAGACAGAAAAACAAGTCCGAAGACAGAAAACGTTTTAACAAAACTCAATGTTAAAACCACGTACAATAATCATCACATGATATTGTACAAATCAAATCGACAAGCTCAAATAAATAAATATCAACGCTAAAATGAACTCATTCGCAAACGGAAATTATGAAAGTATATAATATAGCAAACTATATATATGTACCTATTTTACCAATTATACACATACACAATCCACTATATCATATAAATATCATAATTCATTCTTTTTAATTAAGCGTAATCATGAATCTCCGCAAGGGTAGATTCATCATTATGAGATTTTTACTCAGCTTATAATCCTGAGCGTAATTTCCATGATTCCGAAAGTGAATCCTTTAGTTCATGTATCGATCACCTAGAATAGATAAGAAGTGAATTTAGAATCGTTACGTAAAACCTTAAATGCCGAAACAGTAATATTTTGTTTACTGTTCACCAATTTCTGGTTTTACAAAATTACTATTCACATAGTACTATTCACATATTACTGTACAAATACATATTAATTACGTAATCATGTACGAATACATACTATTAACATATTTGTGTATGAGTACATAGTATTTACGTATTTTCTGTATATCCAAATACTATTCAAGCGTATATACTGACTCAGTAAATAATAATTACCGATTTACCATTCAGAAATTACTTTTACAATCACTGTACATAAATTACATTTACATTTACCGTACGTAAGATAAATTCACATTTACTGTACATAAATCACTTTTTACATTCACCGTACGTAAAAATAATTTTTACAAAAATTACTGTTTCAAAAATGCGGCGACGCGTGGGGTACATGCGCCACCTCCGACGACCGCGCCACTCTCTGTGGTAGCGCGTGGGGCCCACGCGTCGACTCTAAAACCGGCACGTAGCTCAACACCGCCGCCCCCAAACCCCTCCATTTTCTCTCCTCTTCCCCTCCACGGCCTCCTGCCGCCTCCTACCCTCCTCACGCACCCACACGCGCCGCCCTAGGCGGCGGTATCTCCTCCATCTCCTCTCCTCTGACGAATCTTCCTCAAAATCACTCCATTTCAAACACAATTTCACAAACAACTATCACCACAGCCAAATTAATCAAATCATCACCTAATTCACGCCTTGGAAGCACCGGAGCTCGTCGGAGAGCTTGAACCGGCCGGGCTCGATTCCGGTGAGAAGCAGCACGATCTAGAGTTCCCTCTCCGATCGCAGGTGGCACCGAGGATGAAGAGCGGTGGAGAAGCGCTTGCGTTGAGCCCTGGCTTCGTCGGAGGAGAGCTCCGACGTCGGAGCTAGTCTTCGAGCTTCGAAACGTCGCGCGGGAGCTCACGGCGGCGAGGTGAGGTGCGTCGAGATCGGGGTCGGATGCGGAGGGCCGTGCGACTCTTCTAGGCTAGGCGGTGAGGGCCACAGCGGGCTGGTCGGCGAGATCGCCGGTGAAGGGTTTTCTGAGGGAGAGAGAGAGAGAGAGAGAGGAATCGGGGAGAGAGAGAAGGAGGGAGGCGGGGTGAGGAGAGAGAAAGGGTTTCCGAAAATGGAAACCGTAATCTCCAAAATTCCCTTTGTATACCCACTTCCAAAATCGGAAACTAACTTGCATCATTAATAACTTTCACGTACGACGTCTGATTTGAACGCATGACATGTCCACGAACTCATATCGATGAGCTCTACAACTTTCGTGAATGAAGTTTTCACAAACGAGCGACGGAGTAAAAGTCAATTCTCGCGTCGCAGAAACGTAACGTTTTCTAATTAAAAGTTCCGATAACTTTTTCGATTTTTCAACGTTGCAAAGCGAAACAAACGCGTTTTAATATTCGTACAAAGTTTATCAATTCCTACAAAATCAAATAAATTGATCCCGAAAAATCGGTCATTACATCATCTTCAAGCCAACTCTCAAGTATTTAGTTATATGATCAGACCTGGATATAGATGTCTTTATCTTCTTCTTCTTCTTTTCTTTTTGAGTTTTGACAAAATAACATCGATGTCTTAATCTTGGTAACATCTGAATCCAGTTCATAGAGTTGACCGGTGTAAACTTCGACTCCTGACATATAAAAACTGTCTCTTATACTGTTTCAATTTGTATATTAAGATTTTGTATCGTTTTCTTCCTTCAATCGCCAATCACATCCACAGCCTTTACACATAAAAAATTCACCATAATTTATAGTTGATCGATCAGTAATTCCACATCTTCTTTCTGATACAAAACCAACCTCTAATAGATGTTGACATTCTTGTGTCATCCGGAAAAAATATTTTGCACTCAGATTTTTCCAGCCCCGGAAATATGATCGATATTACCAAGCGAAGTGTTTAGGAAATCGTGTCTGTCATTGACAGACCTGGTCGATCTCCTAGCCATTCTAGGAGACGAGGGCCTTTTGTGGAGGTCCCTCTTTGGTCATCCCCAGTAGAGCGGTGTACGTGATTCTATGGACACTGTGGTCCAGATAGTAGTAACTGTTGCCCGGACTATATGATACCACTGAGTACCCATGCCTAGCTGGGTTTGAACCCAAGTCGCCCACCAATTGGTATATCTCTCAACGGTCTAGTGGGTATAATCGAAAAACGGGGGAGGAATTTGTGAAAATTGTGCGATTCAAGTTTTCCTACCATGAAAATTGATTTATTCTGCAGAGAGGCCAAGTCCAAAGGTTTTATGGTTCTCCAACCAAAATGGCAAAGCTCAATATCTAACCAAAGTACTTTTCTTTTTTCTATGTAGCTCAATATGACAAGTCAAATGGTTCTCCAACCAAAATGGCAAAGCTGGCCATTTCAATAATATCTGTTCTACTGTTCTTTCTTATGGTTTTCCTCGTGTACTGGCTGGTGAAGAGGAAGTTGACAGGTAAAGAGTTTTTTGAAGAGAGAATAACAAATCACTCAGATATTTCCCAACAAGTTTTCCAATTCTGTTACATCGAGATCTATGATTTATGGTCGAGAAATAAATCAGTTGCTTACTATAGCTTCATGCTATGGACTAGTTCTGCAGTCTCTCACAATAGTGAATGAGATTGACAAATAGACTTGGCCGGATTGATTACTTTTAATTTGTATGGCAGGCAAGAAAAGGCCAGACAAAGTTGTATCAAGAGTGGGGTCAATGTACCTCGAAAAGTCTATTGGGGATCTTGATGATCAGAGTACAATAAACTCATCAGAGTTGCCATTTTTTGACCTAAGCATCATATCTGCAGCCACAAACAATTTCTCTGCATCTAACAAGCTTGGAGCAGGCGGTTTTGGCTCAGTTTATAAGGTAATTTCTTTCATAAACTTGTATGATATAGTTCTGATATTGTATGTACTCATTGATTGGTGTTTACTTTATTTTATTTTTTGGTTGTTAAAATCTAAGCGTACTTACCATGACAAAGACAATGAATTGGGTGTTGCTGAGTTTAATTTCGATCATATTTTCAGGGAGTGCTTTCTAATGGGAAGGACATAGCAGTGAAAAGACTGTCTAAGCAGTCTGGCCAAGGAACTGAAGAGTTTAAGAATGAAGTTATGCTAATTGCAAAACTACAACATAGAAATCTTGTGAGGATTTTCGGCTGTTGTGTTCAAGATGAAGAGAAAATGTTGATATATGAATATGTGCCAAACAAAAGTTTGGACTATTTCATTTTTAGTATGTCCTCTATATGCTTTCCTATTTTGAGTTGTCACTTAGAAACAAAAGGCAAAAAAGAACCTAGTCTAAATTTGTTACACTTTCAGATGAAACCAACAGAACACTTCTAGATTGGAAGAGACGGTTTGAGATAATCTGTGGGATTGCTAGAGGAATCTTATATCTTCATCAAGATTCAAGATTAAGAATCATCCATAGAGACTTAAAGGCCAGCAATGTTCTACTGGATGCTTCTATGAACCCCAAAATTGCAGATTTTGGTCTGGCTAGAATCTTTAGAGGAGATCAGAATGAAGCACTTACAAATCGTGTGGTGGGGACATAGTAAGTAAACTTCCTCCAAAGTAAAAAATTTAACATCTATTCCATGTCACATGTGTTTATCCATTCCCACTTTCATAAACCACATACGTGATAAAGCATCACACTTCTGTTTATTGCTGCAGTGGTTATATGTCGCCAGAGTATGCGATGGAAGGATCGTATTCGGTCAAGTCAGATGTATATAGTTTCGGCATTTTACTACTAGAGATCATTAGTGGTAGAAAAAACAGTGGTTATTATGATGAAACATATCCCGACTCCAATTTAGTTGGACACGTAAGCTTACAAGATATCCAAACAATGACACCAATCCCCTACAATTCATGCTAATTTAGTGATGTATTTTGTTTTCAGGTTTGGAATTTGTGGAGGGACAATAATGCCTTGGAAATAGTTGATTCATCTCTGGGAGACCCAATCCAGTTTGATGAAATTCTGAGATGTATACAAATTGCGCTCTTGTGCGTGCAAGACTTCCCCACTGAACGACCAACCATGTCAGCAGTTCTTGTAATGTTAAGCAATGATGCAACTCTTCCTCCGCCAGGAAAACCGGCATTTATAGTGAAGAAAGCTGGTACTAGTGAAGATAATTCAATCAATTATGTGACATGTTCTATTGTAAGAGCTCGGTAGAGGCCAACAGACTGAGAGGTATTCATACTAATCAAGGTGCTTAATCTTTAACGATGTATTGGCTTCTAATTAAAGAATGTATGTGGAACAATTACAATCAAGCTAGTGTGCGGCATGATTGATCACATATCAATGCTGGACTTACAGACTTGAAAAGTCTGAAATTGCAAACGCTAAACTCTGAAAAGTCTGAAATTGCATTATGTCGGTATATCTGGTTTCAAGTGTAATAACCCTAAATTTCAAATACATTATTTGAGTTAATTTGAGTTCTATAAAGACTTGAATTTTAGTTTAAATGAATGTGATTGTTTGCGATGTTTCGAAACGAAAAACGGAAACGTTTTCGGAACGTTTATTAAGAAAAACGTTACGTTTCCGAACGTAATTATCGACTTTTATTCCGTCGATCGGTTGCGAAAACTTCCTTCATGAAAGTTGTAGAGCTCATCGATACGAGTTCGTGGGTATGTGACGCGTTCGAAACGGACATCGTACGTAAAAGTTATTCACGTCGGAAGTTAGTTTCCGATTTGGAAACTAGTATAAAAAGGAATGGTTTTCTTTCTAGGGTTTCCATAACAGGAAACCCTTCATTTTCCGCCGCACTCTCTCTCTCTCTCTCTCTCTCTCTCTCTCTCTCGGCCCGACTCTCCTTCTCCCCCTTCGAATTTCCTCTCGCCGATCTACCACCCCAGCCCTCCGTGGTCCTCACCGCCGCTTCACACGACACCGCAAGGACCTCCGCGTCGGACCCCAAGCCAATGAAGCCATACCTCGTCGTCGTGAAGCAGTGAGCCACTACCGAACCTTCTGCAGATTTCCTCCGCCGCTGCCAAGCTACTCCGGCGCTCCCCACGGCTCGATCGAGGTAAGGGATGATGGAATATGGTTGTGGTGATGATTTTGTTTGGTTTTTGATTTGATTTGAGGGAGTTTGTGGTGGAATGGGGGAGAGGGTCACCGCCGCCTAGAGGCGGCGCGTGAAGGGGAATGGGGCAGCCTAGGGGTGGTCTGCGACCATAGAGAGAAAGAGGAGGAGGAGAGGATGGGTTTCGGGCCGGCGGTGGCGTGATACGCGCCGTGGTTAGCCTCGGCGCGTGGGGCCCACGCGCAGCCCGCCGGAGGTGGCGCGTGTGCCACACGCGCCGCCACGTGCGGCGGTGGGACAAGTTTTGACAGAAGGGTATTTTTGTAATTTACTGTGTACGGTAAAAGTAAATGTAATTTTTATTTACTGCGGTAAATGTAATTAAATTTTACCTTCGGTAAATGTAATTATAAATTACTTTCGGTAAATGTAAAAAGTAAATTGTAAAAGGGTAATTTAGTAAATTTTATTTACTGAGTTGTATTTACATTTAAATCGTACGTATACGTACAAAATACGTATTAATATTTATACGTACAGAAATACGTATATAATATTTATACGTACAGAAATACGTATCTAATATTTATACGTACAGAAATACGTATCTAATATTTATACGTACAGAAATACGTATATAATATTTATACGTACAGAAATACGTATTTAATATTTATACGTACATAAATACGTATTAATGTTTATACGTACAGAAATACGTATTAATATTTATACGTACAGAAATACGTATTAATATTTATACGTACAGAAGTACGTATTAATATTTATACGTACAGAAGTACATATTTAATATCTATACGTACAAAAATACGTATATAATATTTATACGTACAGAAATACGTATATAATATTTATACGTACAGAAATACGTATTAATTGAGTATTGTACATTAACCGTGAATAGTGAACAGTGAACAGTAACTTCGTATAAACCAAAATTGCTGAACAGTAACCGTATATTACTGTTTTGGCATTTAAAGGTTTACGAAACGATTCTAAATTCTTTTCTTATTCTTTTAAGGTGATCGTTAAATCGAGGAAAGGAATTAGCATCGCGAATTGTGGAATTACGCTCAAGTCAATAAGGTGAGTAAAATCTCACTGAATTACGAATCTACCCTCGTGGTGATTCAACATTTTTACAAGTGTGTTTATCAGATGAATTACAACATGTATATAATTTTGTGGACTACATATATACTGTATAATGGTAATAAGTACATATATATATATAGTTCATTAAATTACGTACTGTTATTAATTCATTAAAAATAGTCATTTCGGTGACAGAAAAATTGTGCATGTGTGTGTGATTTAAATGGTACGATATGATGTGAGATTATCGTACGTAATTTTCAGGTGTTTATGAAATATGACATGTATAGGATATAGTGGACTATGTATATATTGTATAAATGGTAAATAAGTACGAATATATATAGTTTGCTATATAATATACTGTTATGATTTTTATTGTGGATATATCGTGAAAGTTTTAAAACGTACAATATGATGTGTGATTATTGTACATGATTTATCACGGAAAATGTGAAATATTGTGATTTGTCTTCGGACGTGATGTGTGGTACAATATGATGTGAGATTATTGTACATGTGAGGCAAGTCGGAACCTAGCCTTTGGCCGGGCGAAGGTTACGATACAGTTAGAGCTCTAGTCTGTCTGCCATAGTACTGCATGGAGGTAACGGGTGGTTATCTGATCATGGGTACTCAGCTTGTTTGGATGTTGGGTGGCGGGTGGTTACCCAACATCAGCGGTATACTAAGTGAGGGGTAACAGATGTGTACCAGCGCTCATTAGTTACCATTTTGTGAAAGTATTAGAGTAACCAGATGGGTTGCTCGTTTTCTCATGATTTTTATTATACTGTGTTGATGTGGAGTTGTGACTTTTATGAGACGAGAGTTATTTTAATATTTTACTCATACGAGCTGTAAAGCTTACCGGGTTTGTGTTGCAATCCCGGTGCACCAATTTCAATGGTGTAGGGGATACTTCCGCAGGTGCTGAGTAGTGGTGATTGAGTGACGACTCCGAAGACTCGAAGTCGATCGCATCCAGTCGTGGTGAGGTTCCAGCGTGGATTGTGTGTGTGATTTGGAGTGATTTTATTTGTGAGGTTGTTGAGAGGATTATACAATTCCATTTGTTATATGTTGAATTATCATTTGGGTTTGTAATAATCGGCTTGACTGAGTTATATTTTAAACTCAGATGTGATCCGCTGCGACATTAAAATGATTTCGATTTCATTGAGGTTATTTTGTGTTTAACGATTTTAAGATATTGAGTTTTTAAGCTCGAAATTTTGGGGTCGTTACATCAAGTGTCCAGCTTTGAGTGAGTTGTGATAAAGATATGTTGCTTCCGGATGATTATGAAAATGAATAAGCCCTAGCCTGTTCAGATTGTTGCTGCTTGTACATAAACGTATCCCAAGTAAAAGAATAGTGATGTAGAACTGAACTGCTCAAGTCAGAAGTAGATTATGATGTTAATCTTCTATCTCTTTCGTGACAGAACACTTTCACATTAATTGTGCACATGTAGTTAATCTTTTCTGGTTGAGTATCTATGTCAAGGTTTCTTTACAACGTAACCAGTCTCAGGTGGACCTCTACTTGAGCTAGACACCTTTTTTTTTCTTTTCTTTTTTCTTTTTCCCCCAACTCCCTCTTACAATTCAGCTCTTATGGCATTTAAGATCTCAGCTACTATCTCCCTCCATATTAATCAATCTTAGCCCGACTGAGAAACTTAACCATGAGTTTTGGTCAATGTTCGATGATCACTGCATTGTTCATCTTCCTTCTTCATCTCCCCTCTAGCATTTCTATTGATTCCATTTCTCTAAACCAAACCATTAAAGACGGCGACGTCTTAGTATCGAGCAGGAGCCACTTCGCGCTTGGATTCTTCAGCCCCGGAGATTCTGGCAAACGTTATGTTGGAGTTTGGTACAACAAAGTTCCAGAGCAGACCATTGTTTGGGTTGCAAATAGAGACAACCCTGTCAATGATGCCTCTGGACTGTTAGTGATAGATAAAGATGGGGGCCTTGTCATATATGGGAAGGACAGGAGAGTCCGTATTTGGTCTGCTAATGTTACTCTCTCTTCTCCAGAAAATTCCATGGCCAAGATCTTGGATACAGGAAACTTTGTTTTGTTTGAGAACACCAGCCAGAAAGTGTTGTGGGAAGGGTTTGATTATCTCTCAAATACACTGCTTCCTTTTATGAAACTTGGACTGAACCGGCGGTCCGGGTTGAACCGGTTCCTCACTTCTTGGAAGTCCCGGGATGACCCGGGAACAGGGAATTGTTCATATAGGATCGATCCAAGTGGGTTTCCGCAGCTGTTTTTGTACAAGGGTCGAGCTCCATGGTGGCGATCCGGGTCTTGGATCGGGCACAGATGGAGTGGTGTCCCTGAAATGACTCCAAATGTCATCTTCAACGTTAGTTTTGTGAACAATCAAGATGAGTTATCTGTTGTGTATGGTATTACCAACGACTCAATCTTCTCAAGAATGGTGCTTAATGAATCAGGAACCATCGAACGGTCGACGTGGCACGATCAACTACACCAGTGGATGAAGTTTTGGTCTGACCCGGTAGAGATATGTGACAACTATGGGAGGTGTGGTCCGAATAGCAATTGCGACCCTTACCATGCTGATAAGTTCGAGTGTACATGCTTACCTGGTTTTGAACCAAAGATGCACAATGAATGGTACTTGAGAGATGGTTCAGGTGGGTGTGTGAGGAAAAAAGGAGTGTCCTTGTGCCAAAATGGAGAAGGTTTCGTGAAGGTGTCACTAGTAAAGGCACCAGACTCGTCTGCTGCGACTGTAAACATGAACCTGACTCTGAAAGAGTGTGAAGAAGAATGCCTAAGGAATTGTTCGTGCACAGCATACTCGAATGCAAATGATTTGCAAGGAGGAAGTGGATGTGTAACATGGCATGGGGACTTGATGGATACAAGGACTTATACGAATGTCGGTCAAGAGTTATATATTCGAGTTGATTCAATGGAATTAGGTTCGTATTTCTTATTCTGCTTTTGTTGAAACCTACTTTTGTTTTTGCATTTCAGATAGAGCGAGTACACATATATTCCTTATTTCTATACTCATTTCTTAAGTTTATTGTCTAATTATATGTT
Organism: Argentina anserina; assembly: GCF_933775445.1. NCBI lineage: Eukaryota > Viridiplantae > Streptophyta > Magnoliopsida > Rosales > Rosaceae > Argentina > Argentina anserina. The sequence goes on along the minus strand of NC_065874.1, from coordinate 1,440,147 downwards.
TGTAGCTAAATACGCGAAAGAAGCTAATGGTTCTATTAGCAAGAAGGGGAAGCTAGCAATTGTGATAGCATCAATTTTGGTGTTCTTTCTTCTTATCTCTGTCATATATTGGTCCGTAAAGATGAAGAGAAAAGGTAAAATATTTTCCTTTATTGTTTACGTAACAGTTTGATTTACCATGCCAGTAGTTTTTATAGCACATGCACGTACTACGTAGTTAACTTGAAATCCTCTGTCTCTATCATTTGTTGTATACATACTTCTTGCATATCAGGTAAGGAAAAAGAGGATCTATTTTCATATGGTGCCACACCTTCATTTAGCTACTTCGAAAGTTCTCATCGTAGCACAAATCTTGATGATAGCGGATTAAACTCAGATCTGCCTTTCTTTGATCTAAGCACCATATCGGCAGCCACACAAAAATTCTGTAATTCGAACAGGCTTGGAGAGGGGGGTTTTGGCCCCGTTTATAAGGTAGTGTTGGAATCAACTTCAGCTGGGATGGTTGTTCACTTTTTTCTGAATGCACTGAGTAAGGCATTATTAAGGGATGAATATACGAATCATCATACTAGTAATGTTTAGTACAATAAGCAAGGTTTTGAATGTTCATTTCAGGGAGTGCTTTCTAGTGGAACAGAAATAGCCGTGAAAAGACTATGCAAGAATTCTGGCCAGGGAAACGAAGAGTTCAAGACTGAAGTTGTGCTGATTGCTAAACTTCAACACAGGAACCTTGTAAAAATCTTGGGTTATTGCGTTCAAGACGAAGAGAAGATGCTAATATACGAATACCTGCCTAACAAAAGCCTGGACTCTTTCATTTTCAGTATGTCTTCCTCTTGCTCTTGTTCCATAAATTAAGCTAATTAAGCGAGCTAGCTAGCAAGAAGTTATGTAATCTTAAAATATCTTCCATTTTCCTAGATGATACTAAAAGGGCATTTTTGGATTGGACAAGACGCTTGGAGATTATCTTTGGCATTGCTAGAGGGGTCTTGTATCTTCATCAAGATTCAAGATTAAGAATCATCCATCGAGACCTAAAGGCCAGCAATGTTCTACTAGACTATGATATGAACCCGAAAATTGCAGATTTTGGTATGGCTAGAATCTTTGGAGCAAACCAGATTGAAGCAAATACAAATCGCGTGGTTGGAACGTAGTAAGTTTTCTCCAATAACGTCGATCTCATTCTAAATTTTCCGTGCCTTTATTAATTATTTCATTTCCTCTATGTTACTACCACAATCTAAATGATCATAAAACAATTTGAAATCACAACCTCACCAAGTGTACAATGCGGAGAACAAATTTAATCGATCGACTAATGAAATTAAGAAGTGTACTAATTGATATCGTTTTTCTATATGTTATCGTAGTGGCTACATGGCACCAGAATATGCAATGGAAGGACTATTTTCGGTGAAGTCTGATGTATACAGTTTCGGTGTGTTGCTGCTAGAAATCATTACTGGGAGAAAGAACACCGGTTACTACTTTGATAATCCCGACTCAAATTTGGTTGGACATGTAAGCGTACAGGCTAGTCCTTCCAGCTATTTATTCACAACATCAATCACGACTTTATGAACATACTTAACTTGTATGTTTTGAACGGTTGATAATTAACTTGACCTCTGATGCATATAAATGGTTTTCAGGTTTGGGACTTGTGGAAAGAAGACAGAGCCCTGGAAATCGTCGACACATCTTTGGGCGAATCCTATCCGACAAATGAAGTCCTGCGGTGCATTCAAATCGCGCTCTTGTGCGTGCAAGAGTTCGCAAATGACCGGCCGACCATGTCAACAGTTGTGTCCGTGTTAGGCAACGATGCAGTTCTTGCTGCACCAAGAAAACCTGCATTTCTGTTGAAGAGAAGTAACTATGCCAGTGGAGACCCCAGCACAAGTACTGGAGATGCTAATTCGATAAACCACGTCACATGCACTATTGTTGAAGCTCGCTAATTAAAAACTGAGACTCGCTCTAGAACAGTAAAATATATCTTGTGTCTTAATCAAAACTAACTTTCGTTCTAGATTTCTAGAATGTGGTTTAATATTTGATTACATTTTAAGTTAATTTGTATTTAATTAGCTGATAAACTCCTATAAAAGTCAGACAGGTGGGAATGTCGTGGATCACGTTCCGGATTATATTTCTAAAAACGTCTTGTCCATCCTTTCATTTTCGATCTCTTATTGACCAGCTTTCTTGAGATGGTAGAACAGTAGAGACCAAAACAATAATAATAATAATAATAATAATAATAATAATAGGTAGAGAATTTTTGAGTAGTCTCACTCAATTCCATCGCTCTCTTGATTATAATGTCGTTGTTCAATCTAGTAATCTGTGAGCATAACTCTTTCCACCACAGCTGTCTGATTGATTTCAGCCTTTTCTTCTGTAAAGCACGAGTAAAATGTTTTGTTTTTAATTACGTAAATCATAACACAAAGGTTGGCCTTGTTAAACTGGAAATGTTCTGTTAAGTTTTCATCCCTTTTATTTGATTATCAACAGGGAAGGGATCAAATCGATTAACACAAGGATAAGCTATTATATTGTTCATCGGCCAAAAAATATATGGTCGCTTCTCCAAGGCAAACAAAGTTCATTGTACACACGTATTTTGAATTGGTTACGTAAAGAAGAGGTTATGCAAAAATTGAACTTGACAAATTGAGAAAAACATGCAAGATGTTAAATGCATCTAATAGATGGTTTAGATTCAATTCAACTCGATTACGTATTTCTGTTTCAGACAATACGTACTTAGCTCCATAATGAGGTACCTCATAAGTGAAGACTTATTATCTACTACTAGCTACTAGAGATTGATATATGTTAACAAATGACGATCTATTGGTTATATTCTTTTCTACTATTAGCAACTAAACCCTAATGCAGTGTTCAACAAAAGAAAAGCAATCAACAGAAAAAAAAAATATTACTGCCAAGAACTCTAAACGCAATGGAACCCTAAAAATCTAACTTAAACATAGATCGTCTTAGTAGTCACTGTTTTCGATCCTCTTAATCAGTCTCAAGTAACATGAGACTTATAAAACTTCCATATGCATACATAAAAAACATTAGCAAATTAAAAATGGTTTTTACTGCCGTTTAAGGAACCCTCTTTCTTTCGGTGCCATCAGAATGACAATTGACAATTTGACAAAGGAAGAGTCCAATGTATAAGCTCTAAATTAAGCAACAGGTTTCGGCATTAGCTCAACAAAGTTCTTGGAGTCTTTCCAGTTTCAAAAATGTATGATTTGAAATTTGATGGCTTTACTAATTCGATCTAGTGCTCGAATTAGACAAGGTGATCGATGGTCCTACACTTGTGATAAAGTCGTAAAAGATGGATAATTTGTCCTAACCACCCATCTAATTAGTAAGCTTATGATTTAACAAATGCAATACCCCCAAGAAAAAAGGAAATTTCCTTTCACATGATACGGCTTTTTGTGTGTTCAATGTCTTGTACATCATCCATCATTGATTATTCTATCAGTTTCGTATATTAATACTCTTGAAATAAGGCCAGGATCATCAAACAATGCACGTCACTTTCCTCATGACGCCGCCATAGTAATCCAATCAATTTTTTTTGTGCAAATTGATCTAGTTTATGCTATATATAATTTTTGTGATTTGTACCAAAAATATATATAATTGTTGTGATAACCGGTTTAACCACAGCAATATGAATTTATTATTGCATGTATATGTATAAGAACAAGGCTTTTCACATAAGGAGGTCCTTATTTTAGCTTAAGGTACGGATTTTCATTTTTGACCAACTTTTCGATCGAGTTTTCACATCTCCACCGTCAAATATCTAGGTAATAACGTATAGATCATCTCCACAAAATTTCAGCCGATTTCATAACCGTTAAAGTATCGAACTAATCAATACCAATGGACGTATTGAAATTGCCGAACATGAACCGTTCATATTTTGAGTAGAAAATCGAAGTTATGAGTACCTTAACGGTTATGGAATCGGCTGAAATTTTGTGGAGATGATCTATACGTTATTACCTAGATATTTGACGGTGGAGATGTGAAAACTCGATCGAAAAGTTGGTCAAAAATGAAAATTCGTACCTTAAGCTAAAATAAGGACCCCCTTATGTGAAAAGCCTTGTGTATAAGAAAACTAATTCCCGTCGGGAAAATATTATCGGGACACTTTCTTACAATGACTTGAAGAAGTCATTCTAACTATTGCTGTTTATCACATAATGGATTAGCCATTTATGTTTAGTTTAGACTTGAGACGAACAAAATCAGAGGGCATATATGACATGTCTGAAGTTCGGTGACTCACGTGAAAACAAGAGAGGAACCACGTGTTTTGAGTAGAAGCATTTTTTTGGCCAGAGGGTAGAGGGGCATTTGGGTAATAATTGCATAAGGTTCTGATCGGTTCTGTGCCTCCGTCGCCGGTAACGGTTGGAGGTTCTCCCATGATAGAGATTAAATAACACAGAGGACCGTTAGAAATGAGGCTGGGTATATTACTAAAACACCCTTCTGCAGTACCTGTCGGAGCCGCGACTTTTCTTGTCATTTTGGAGAAGAGGAGAGGGAATGATGACTTTTTCCCTCGAATTGAAAAGGGAAAGCCCCCCTTTTTCCCTTTCGGTAAGTAACCGACACCACTCTTCTATTTCACATAGATTAACGTAGATGATAACTGGATGATAGGGGTCTTTTTCGATAAGAACCATTTTGTTAGGGACTAGTTGAAGGCTTCTTTTATTCACAAAGTTTTCAATCTCATATTCATATCTCTACCGTTTAGTCTGTATATATATAAATAGATCATTCATGTAAAATTTCATTAAGATTAACAATCATTAAGACATTTTTAAATATAATTTATTCATTATGAACTTGAACAATTCATATTTGACAATTTTAGTTCGTTTATTAATTTGAGCTACTTCGATACCTTAATACTTATTAAATTGGCTGAAAAATTGTATATCTAATATATATATACACACCTAATATTTAAAACAATTTAGATATAAAAATGTGATAGAAAAATAGGGCTAATTAACAATTAGTTAGAATGTCATCAACTTATCCTCAACAAGATGGTGTTCATTGGAAATATTATTCGATGATATACATCTCATACATTCTTCTATTAACATGGGGAACGTTCACCTCTCATATGTTAATATAGCATGAAGTAGACTCGCTAACAACCAAATTTTAAAAAGATAGTTAATTTCGCTATCGGTACCCAAACTATTGTGGTAAGGTCAATGTAGTACCTCAACTCTGAGTTGTACAAATGTAGTACCTAAACTTGTAATTCGCTATCAACGAAGGGTCCGAGCCCAATTTCCGTTACGGCTTCGTTATCTCGGTCACGTGTCCCGCACGTGACCACACAAAAAAATTTCAACATCGGTACTCGAACTCTTGTGGCAAGATCAATGTAGTACCACAACTTTGAATTGTACCAATGTAATACCCAAACTCGTTTTTCTCTATTAACGGTCACGTGTCATAACTTCTTGTATTTTCTCATTTTCTTCTCATTCTCCTTCACTCTCACTCCTTCCACACTGTATTTGTGAGCTCAGATTTCGAGGCAAAGCAACACTACGGGTTGTGTTTCTTCCAAACTCTTCAGTCACGATGACAACTTCTCCTAGCTCGGCAGCTCCGCCTTGAGCCACAATATCGTCTCCCTCACATACTCCATCTACGACATTCGAGGCATGTAAAGCGGTGTCATCGGTGGTCGAGAATCTCATAGTGAAGATCTGCGATCATGACGTGTCGATGGATCGGGGGTTTCAAGGAGAGGTGGAGGAGCTCGAAGATAGTGTTGGTGGTGAAGGAGGAGGCAATGGGGATGAGAGGAGGTGGAGCTCCTCGATGCCACATTGTGGTGGTGAGGTGTCCGAAGCATAATGAGAATGAGTTGGTGTTTTGCCCAATTTGTAAGTTGTTTTTTAATTCTAAATATTTACTGTAAAAGGTTCTTATTTAGGGCCTTAGAATCCACATATAGTTATTTAGATAAATACCCTTTTTATTTTGATCTATAAGACGAAACCGTGATGTAAATTTGCCTCAGACCCCTCATTGATAGCGAAAAACGAGTTTGGGTACTACATTGGTACAACTCAGAGTTTGGGTACTACATTAACCTTGCCACAAGAGTTTGGGTACCGCTGTTGAATTTTTTTTTTGTGGTCACGTGCATGACATGTGACCAAGAGAACGGAGCCGTAACGAAAATTGGGCTCAAACCCTTCGTTGATAGCGAATTACAAGTTTAGATTTACTAAAGCATCCTCTAGACCCCAACTTGACTTTTTCATTTTCTCAACTTTACAATTCTTCCACAACCTCAATAGGGTGTCTCCCTCGACCTTAGTCACTCACTCACTCCTCAGCCAACTGGACTACCGCATTCACCGTCTCCATACTACCACACTGAAAATGATGATTATATTTATTACACTACAATGTTAAATCTTGAGCCAAAGCCAAAGTGTTCAAATCAAATTACTTTATGGTTTTATGAATGTAGAGTTTGGAAGTTCAAATATGAATTCTAACTTTTCCATATCTTCTCCAAATTTTGATGACTAACTACAACATTCAGTCTCTGTTGGTTAATTTTATTTGAGAAAGAGAATGTTAAATATTAGATCATGAGGAAGTGATCGGAGAGTTCAAAGATTCATTGACTAATATGTGAAAAAATTTCAAATTTGTGAGAAATTTGTATTAATTTATGTATCAATTCGGATTTCGATTAATAAAATTATCTCACAATCGACATTCTCTACTACTTTTTTATTTTTTCTGGATAAAAATTTCAAGTATCTTCAATGTTGTGATCTTGGATCCGCCACTGCCCACCAATACTTTTTTCAATAATATAACGTACATATGATACATCACATAAAGTATAAAATTCAGATTGTTTGATAAAATACAAATAGTAGATACGCAATCAAGCATCTGTCATCAGTGGAAAATCTTATCCATTCATAATTTCGCACAAAATTTTTCCATAATAATCAAAATGAGATTAAACAAAATCAAATCTTCCTCAACAAATCTTTTAATTATCCAATCTAATTAAAATCCATAAATAAAACCATACGCGTTCAATCCCTACAATTAATTTTCAAAATCTTTCTGACCATTCCTATTACCGTTCCGGCTGTACAACGTCACGTCAAATGTCAATTCAACAAGTTGAAAAAACCCAACCCCCCCCCCATCCATCTCCGGTGAGAGCCACATTGTGGTCAAAACCGTAATCTCACCACTCCACACCACTGTATTAGAGTCATCAAAGAAGAAGAAGAAGAAAAGAGTGTGCATTGCATTTGGTGGAGAAAGTCTCTGTTTGTCTCTCCCTATATTTTCTCCCCCAAAAAATTACAGAGCACCACAAATTCTTCCTCCCCAGTCTTCTCTCTTATGGCGACTCAGTTCCCTGCCGATTTCAAGTGCCCGATTTCTCTGGAAATAATGTCCGACCCGGTTATACTCCCTTCGGGTCACACCTTCGACCGGCCCAACATCCAACGCTGGCTCGACGCCGGCCACCGCACTTGCCCACTTACCAAACTGCCCCTCCCCGACCACCCCTCCCTAATCCCCAACCACGCCCTCCGCAGCTTGATTTCCAATTATACCCTCCCCTCTTCTCCTCAATTACACAATAACCACCGCCTCCCCCAGAGCCAGAGCCAGAGCCAGAGCCAGCAGAGTCAGCCCCAAAGCCTAATCTCGACGCTGACTTCGGCGTCGTCGAGCCTCGACTCCAAGCTCGAGTCGCTCGACCGGCTCAACCGGATGTCGAAGCGGGACGCGGCGTTCCGCGCCAAGCTGACGGAGTCGGGCGCGGTCGCCGCCGTGCTCAAGTGCGTGGGCTCCGACGAGCCGAGCCTGCAGGAGAAGGCTCTGACTTTGCTGCTGAATGTGAGCTTGGACGACGACAACAAGGTGGGGCTGGTGGCGGAGGGGGCGATTGCTAGAGTCGTGGCGGTGCTGCAGACCGGCTCGCCCAACAGCCGCGCCGTGGCGGCGACGATGTTGACCAGCTTGGCCGTCGTGGAGGTCAACAAGGCCACAATCGGGACCTATCCGTACGCTATTCGCGCCCTGGTGTCCCTACTCCGGGACGGTAAAGGAAGAGAGAAGAAGGAGGCGGCGACGGCGCTGTATGCTATCTGTTCATTTCCGGATAACCGGCGGCGGGCGGTGGAGTGCGGCGCGGTTTCTATTTTGATCCGAATCGCGGATTCGGGTTTGGAGCGGGCCGTTGAGGTTTTGGGCCTACTGGCGAAATGCAAGGACGGTAGAGAAGAAATGCAGAGGTTTAGTGGATGCGTGAGGATTTTAGTCAGGGTTTTAGAGAATGGGAGCTCCAGAGGAGTTCAGTATGCTCTGCTTACACTGAGCTCGCTTTGCCATTTTAGTCAGACGATGCGAACCGAAGCAAGAATGGAAGGAGCGTTGGCGATTTGTATGCGTTTAGTTGAAGATGATAACGAAAAGATTAGGAAAAATGCTTCTTATTTGATCCAGGTTCTGGATGGGAATCATTCCATTCCATAATGTATTGAGTTTCGGAAGCGTGAAAAGAGGTCGGCTTTTGCGGGTTAGAGGTGGGTTTCATCAGTGGAGGTGAGTCCTGGAATTTTGATCTATTGGTTGTTACTTTTGCTGGGATAGTTCTTGTACAAAAAGAAAATGATTTAGAATTTTGAGCTAAATGTTTGTATTTATGAAAGTTTCAAATTGGTTAATGTGAACTGTCATTTGTCTCAGCTTATAGAAATTTATCAGTTTCCCAGAAATGAAACCTCTTTATTGCCAACACATTTGGACCCCTGTGATCATTATAGCATTGTCCTGTTGTGATTTGAGCTATAACTAGATTTGTATGTGGGATTGTAGTACGCTAGGAAAGTTTAATCAATAACGTTTTTTCAGCAAAAAATGATGAGATCAGGAGAAACTATTGTATGTGAGTAATGTGACTGTAATACCAACACTACGCCTACCCGGTGTTACAGCATGTTACAATTTGTATGGATTTGTTCTGCTTGGCCAATATGGCGCATGGTGTTACGGGCGTATACAATAATTTCTTGATCAATATGGTTAGAAAAGGAAAGTACTTTATAAGTACCCTATTTTGAATTCAAGTATATATGGTTGGTAGTTGTGATGATCAGAAACTTTTTTGTTCTGTATGCATGGACTAATGAATGCTCTCACATTTCCATTAGAAAGTCTAGCTATTCTCATGCCTTCCTTATGAAGACTAAAATTGGCTCAGAACTGTACTGTGTGGAAATGTGGAATTGCTGTAATTTTTCATGATTATGCTCGAGTTAGTCATGCGCAACAATGCTTCTTGTATACGTTCAGTTCAAAATTACGCAAACAATACTGTGTAGTCTCTTTGTAATACTTAGCTTCCTTTTCAGTTGATGTCAAAAGAATGTGAAGCGTAAGCCATATAATGTCGTTCTAAATCATACTGAGAACTAAGCAGTGGAATTATTGTTGTGGGAAACATGGACTTTGGAAAGTAATGAAATACAGATTGGAGTGTCTGTGGTCAGAAACGCAAGAGTTATCTGAAAGTTCAAGGGAGTTTCTTGTTAGGCATTTATCACAGTTCTCTAACGTAGATAATATGGCCTTTTCTGTGAAGACCTCTTTGTGTTTTCTGATTGCTGCTGTTATTGTGATGAAGCAATTTTCTGCCTATGAATGTTGACTGATATTTGGTGTTATGTCCTTATATTCCTGAATATATAGTGATCATTTGTTTGCAATGAACAATTTATGCATATCTATTATAGGATTGGATACTAAATTGTCAAGTCGGAAATTTGAGTGCTGCATTTTATGATCTGGAATGAAGATCCTGCTAATCATGTTGGTTCATCTGGTACGAAAAGGCTCATTTTCAGTCTCTGTTTGGTTGGTACCTGGTAGGTCACTTAAAATTTTGATTCATATCGTTTTTTCTTTCTTTAAATAAGCAGTCCCTTTTTCTCCCATTCGAGGAGGCATGGGAAGCTTATTATATCATTTCATGGATAACTCTCCTCTCTTGCACTTAAAGTTGACCTTGATTTTCATCTCTTTCCAGGGTCCCCTTGAAAGCTTAATGAATGATGTATGTGCATACATTATTAGGTGAGCCGTCGCTGCCGATCTTTTAACTCATTTATGTTATTGACAAGAACATTTTATAGAAATTAATGTTCCTTTGTTTGTGGTAAAAAAAAGTGAAAGGACTGATTACTTTAGTACATGCTTTCTTGTTCTTTCATTGCTTTCACAGGAAATATACTCTGTTTGACAGATCTTTATCTTATTTTCTTTATAAAGGAAGGAACAGGTTTGATTCCTCTAGATGTGCGTGAGTGCCCTTCTTTGAGTTTGGCTGTTTTTTTTGGTTTCAGAATCAGCAGCAAAGATTGAACTGGGCCTGGTTGGATATTCATTGGGCGTCCAACACTGAAGTGGGCTTGAATATTCCATGTTTGAGATTGAGAATTCGAGATCATGCTTATGACGCATGCATTTTGATAGAGAATTTGACCAACTCCATTAACAAACATCTATATCACAAAGTGGTGGAGGGACCTGAATTCTGAGATGGACAGTCTTTGACCGGTGAAGAGTGGTGGTATTGGTGGTTAACCAAAACAAGCGCACTGTAGCTCTACCGTTTGCTGTGGGTTGTGATTTGTGAACAGTGAAACCCTGCATTGTTTAATGAGGAAGAAAAGCTCATACAAACACATGCTGAGTGTCTTCTCGGATGAGAACAACCACCAACAAAAAGCAGAGGCATGATTGTGGAGTGGATTTAGGGCTTCAGCGCTACTCTAGTTCGTCGAGCTTATTAAATGAAAAAGTAAAGAGAACGAGTGTTATCCTGACATCTGTATCAAATCATATTTCTTTCGGTCGATGAAATCGTTATATGTGATGGAGTTGGTAAGAGACTAGATGTGCGGTTCAATACAACAGTTTGGGTCACGCTGACACTGGCTGAAGTTTAAATCTCAGCATGTTCTTGATTACAGAGGGGAGGAACATAAGTTTATCTCTCGTCAGTCCCCTGTCTCTTTCTCTAACAAAAATACTACTAGTTTCTCATTGATTTGATAGCGAGGTTCCCATCATTGTCATAGTTACTAGAATTCATATTCAAATATTAATTAACAAGGTTAATGATCGTCATCGTGGGTTATGAATCATGTGTGATTATGGCAATGTTATTCGATGAGATTTGAAGAGGGGGCATGGATGGTGACATGGTGTTATCAGAACAGAGAGGCACGCTTCAAGACAGGCCATTGATGGCCTTTTTTCTGGGTTGTTCCTCCAAAGAGACAAACAATGAGGAAGGTTTCACAGCAAAGTCACATCATTTGGCCTTGTCACACTTTGATGGAAAAATCATTTCACACAAAACTTTAAGCATTACTCTGCGTTCTATTAAGTCGACAAGTTTGGCCCAATATGTCACATTCTCCCTTCTTAATCTTGATATAATGAGTTAGTTGTTTGTTGACACATATTGAACAAGGTGCATTGCCCATTCAAATTTGAACAAAGGCAATGACATCAGAATCTCAAACTCAAGGATCACTCTATCATCAAACTTTGACCACAGCATTTCTCATCATATAGCACATAATATATCATGGATATAGTTCCAAAATGTACTAGAAGATTCAAAATTTGCAACATGTAAGGGCTAGGGTGGCTCTGAGTTGAATTGTTAGTCTTGAACTTCTGGGTTTGGCTCATAAAAATCAATCACCGCTAGCATGATGAGATGCATACCTCATAGTTACGTTCATAACCTTGTTGAGGCAATGAGATGCATTCAACCCCTTATTAGATCTATGTGCTGAAATGCTTGATATGGTCAAAGTCAATGTTTCTGCTCTAAAAGAAATGAGAACACACTGAGAATCTGCGATATTCTATCAAAGTCTTGTGCTCTTGTTTAGTGTAACTTGTTCATGTTAATAACTCCCTTAGTTTTGCTCCTACGGAGTAATGATTGTGGTATGACCTCAAAATAAAATGTACATTAGGTGTCAAGAAACATGATCCACTAATTATCCTAATAAACACTTATTTATAGTGTCAATTGTGCTGAATTGTAAAGTAATACACCAATACACAAAGCTCAGAGGGCTTATGGTTGATTATAAATAGGGGTCCCTCATTTCAAGTTTCATTCACTCACACCACCTCTTATTGCTCCAAAGCACAAAGCGCATAAATCCAAAGAAAGACAGACACATCTTTGCATCAATGGCCACCAAAGTCTACATTGTGTGAGTCTTCTGCTATTCTCTGCTTCTCTCTGTCTCTGGTGATCAGTGCTTGATTAATATGATTCTCTGCTTTGAGAGTTTGAGATATGTAATGGTTTCTGGGTTTTGTTTCATTGTTTGACTTGAAGTGACTGTGATCTTTGATCAATGAAAGCGCCAAACTTTTCTGGGTTTTGTTCAGATTGCTTGTTGGGATCTAATGGGATGTGAATTTTGAATGAAGTGATTAAAAAGACTGATACTTTGTTGAAGATTGTGTTCAATTCGCATTGGGCATTTTAACCCATTTAATTTGTTATTAGGAAGAGTATTATGGAAAATGAGTCTTGCAGTTCCAGCCTTCTTTGTTTATGGAGTGATAATTTGTTCCATTTGGACTGCCTCAGGACAGAAAGATTAAATCTTTATGAAAATTCATCTGGTATAAACAATATCATGTTTAAAGAATCCATATATCCCTAATAAATTTCTGTTCTGGTTTAGTTATATTGTGCAATATGAGATGTTATGATCTGATGTTCACAACTGTTAGGGTATAGATCAATGGAGTTTCTCGATCTTTACACATTGCTTAAAAACTTTGTGCAAATGTGATATTAACCCAGCAACGACTAGAAAGTGATTGTGAGAACTGACCTACCTTTTAGAAATTAGAAACCAGAACCAACAATGAAAGGTAAAGCCACTGCCTTTCTTCTTTTTGTGGTCCCAGAATAACACTTAATTATTTAGAATGTTGGAGTAGTTCCTTCTATCCATATTGCTATTAGCTTATATTAGTATGTGTAGATATGCATTTTAATTGGCACTCGCTCCTTGGCGTTTAGTCTTTCTGGATTTGCTTCTAGAATGTTCAGCATATGTTAAGTTTTGCTGTTCTTGTGAAAAAACTGAACACTCAAACCATGCGTATTGCAGTTACTATTCTATGTATGGACACGTTGAGAAGCTGGCTGAAGAGATTAAAAAGGGAGCTGCATCTGTGGAAGGAGTAGAAGCTCAACTTTATCAGGTGTGAGAAGTTATCAATCTCTCATAATACTAACACTGTGAACACAATTTGTATAAACTATCTGCTAGCCACAACATTGACTTCTGTGCTCGAAGCTTAGTGTTCATTTCAGTGAGATCTGTTTAAATTTTCATTTAATGCAGTTACTTACATATATTTAGCTCATTTTGCACATTTGACATTGATTTTGAGGACCTGAATACTTGCTAACTAAGTTGTCGGGATTGATATGGTACACCGTACACTAATACTGTTAGGGGTTAGAGAATGTTTTTTTTTTGTTCGCTCCCTGTGTAAAACTGATACTCTCAGAAACTATCAATATGTGTTGTGACATTCGCTTGAGTTGAATGCTCTCTTGCTGAGTGTAGGCAGTTGCAAGTCTAAATTGTTGTTAAGATGTATGACCTTTATGTTTAGAATCTAACTGTTGTATTTCTTCAACCTCCCACTGTGTTGCCTGCTATCAAAAAATCATCTGAAATTTTTTGTGGTTTTTGGCTAAAGGCTTGCCAAGTGTAGCAGTCGTTTAAATACCCTACTGCAAAATATTCTTGTATTCAGTGACCTGCTTCACTGTGATTTGGGACATTGTTTGAATAGGATACCAGTTTTTCTCGAGTGTGTGCCTAATTCAACCTATTGGCCCCTTAACAGGTACCAGAAACACTGCAAGATGAGGTTCTTGGAAAGATGGGTGCACCACCAAAGAGCGAAGTACCTATCATTACACCCAATGAGCTTTCTGATGCTGATGGTTTACTATTTGGTTTCCCTACTAGATTTGGAATGATGGCTGCACAGTTCAAAGCATTTTTAGATGCAACTGGAGGTTTATGGAGGACACAGCAGCTAGCAGGGAAACCTGCGGGAATTTTCTACAGTACAGGATCTCAAGGAGGTGGACAAGAGACTACCGCGTCAGTTTTCTTCTAAACAACTATTGCTATGTTACTGTTAGATCTCTTGATGCATTTTGGTTGGTAAAATTGAATTCGAGTTTTTGGTATGCAGCTTGACAGCCATCACTCAGCTTGTTCACCATGGAATGATGTTTGTGCCAATTGGGTACACATTTGGAGCTGGCATGTTTGAGATGGAGCAGATCAAGGGTGGGAGCCCCTATGGTGCAGGAACTTATGCCGGGGACGGCACAAGACAACCTTCTGAACTCGAACTACATCAAGCTTTCCACCAGGGGAAGTACTTTGCCAGCATTGCCAAGAAGCTAAAGGGAACTACTGCTTGATTATGAACTCTGTTCAGTACTCTATACTTCACATTTTCTTTGTTACTTAAATTTCATGGCAGAATTTCACTTTCCAGAATAACTTTGTGCTTTGTTGAATATATATGTTGTCACAATATTACTAAAGATTGAAGTTTGTATATTTATTGTCAAGGTACAAAACCCATTTCTATCAATAGAGTACATGACTTGTCTGAATAAGTATCCCATTCCATTTCCTTCGTCGCTTGTTTATGAGCAAGTAATTTGAAACATCATCATTATAGGAAGCTCAACGACGATATTGAAAGATCTGCTGCTGCATAGAAATTGCCAGTTACTTGGCAAAGCGGCTGCTCTCTTCTCGTATCTGTATCATCTTATCATCTCTTCCATATATTCACAAGGCCGTTCTATTGACCAAAAAAAAAATCACAAGGCCGTTCTTCATGTCCAGCAGGCAACCGAATCGACATTAGAACATGCATGTTCAAAAGAATTGAATTGACAAGCTCTGCATAACTACTACAGAATCTGAACGAACACTACAAAACTTTTCTTTAAAAATCTCAATAAATAACCCCGATTTTTCCCTAGATGATGTCTTGTCATAACACAAGAAGAATTTATGACTAATGTGGTGGATTTATAATAAGCAAATGGCTGGAAGTTCTATTAAAATAACTAAATATTTTTATTTTTTAAAAAAGAGTAGAGAAATATGTTAAAACTTGATAAGGAAATAGAGTAAGAAAATTGTAAACTAAAATATTGAAATGTGGCCACAATTTCAGTTCATGTACATGACTTTTACAAAATTTCTAATGAAAACTACAAGATAAAATGATTGAAGATAAAAAGTGAACTTTCATTCAAAACAAAGAAGTACAACTTGTCTTCAAACAATTCCACCAAATTTCAGTACCATTTCTCCAAGTTTATACCTCAACTAAATATACAACATTTACACATCAAAAATAGAAGTACATCTCCTGGGATAGTAGTCTATCTACATAAGCACAAAGTACGGGCCAAAGAAAATACAGTCAAGCTTACACTTCAAACAGGGTAAGACTCCAAAAACTAGCACCTCAAGATAATTCAAGAATACTGGAACCACTCCCACTATTCTTATTTGAAATCACAATAAGAATATGGGGAATGAGCTTTACATACTCACTAGGGACGATCATACAATCACCATAACAATGATTCTAAATTAGCACACATTAAAAATGAAAGAAGTGAATATAAATAGTTGATAGGAGCAAAGAGGATAATTTTAGAAATATGATCAGTTAAGTAAAAATCAGAAGAGATAATATTCTTTCAAAAATGCTGCAAGAAGGGACTGAATAGGTTCACAAGCACAATTAGTGCAAAACAATGAGTTGAGGTTCAGTTTAGCAAGATAGTAATGCGTAGCAAAATCAGTGTTCATCCAAACAGGATACGAATTAGGATAGATAAAGTAAATCCCATTGTAAAATCAAAGTGAAACATCAAGAGCCTCAAATTTTGTAAACCAAATCCTTAACAAGCCGGTTAGAGCCCACCGCTCAGCTAACCACCGAGCAACTTCCGCAAGATAGCGGATCCTGATAAGGTTTTGGGTGTCTTTGCACGCTAGAGAGACAATCATTCCATAATAACGTTCTGGGGCCTAACCAAATAAAAACATTTAAATCCAAGCAACAATGCTTTCCAGGAGTTATTTACTCCCTTAAAGCGATCGACTATAGCTTGAAACCTCATTCAAGCATAGAAGAGGAAAATCTGCCAGAATATTGCTTTAATTCAAACAAACATTATGAAACTTGAAATCAATAAGTATTCACAGAAACTTGGAGACTCAAAGTTAGGTTTCAGATCATATTGATTGGCTTCTTTTTTTTGGCAAGAGACAAGAGCATTTATATAGAGAACCCCTAAACCCACAATAGAGTTCAAAGACTGAAGCTTAAATCTCAGGAACATAAAAATGAAAAATGATGATTGGACATATCAGTGAATCAGAAACTTGCCGCAATATCAACATATCATTATAGTAACTAAAAATTTTGGATAGTATATACATATATATGTATAGACCAAAGTAGTATTCTTGAGGTCCTCCAAACTTTGTATAATATAATCAATATCAATTAAGGTGTTTCACTTCAACTTATACAAGAAAAGACAAGAGTTCATCCCATAGAGGACGTCAAGGACTCAAGGGCTGAGTTTCAAATAAAACTATATATATATATATATATATATATATATGGACTTCAATGTATAAAGGAGAATGGCTGCTATCCCAACACATTCCTCCAAACACAACTCATGTTCGGACCAAAATCACTATCAAAGTCAAGAACTCAATTAGCTAATTTGAACATCAATCTATAATGATAGCTTACTGAATAACCAACTAAATTTCCAGATTTGCTAAATCAAAATCAATGTCCAAAGGTAGCATCATAACCAACAAATAATTCAATAGAGTTCAATCGTACAAGATGAATGAGGAGAAATCATCACAGCCAACACTCAAAACACATACTAAAATAGAATCAAAGTTATGAGGAGAGATTATTTTCCCTACCTCCAATCAAATTCTCTAACAGAAAATAAGCAACACAAAGCCAATCTACTCGCAGCTCCTAATCTCCTCAAGCAACCTAGCCACCTAAACCAAATAGAGCCACACCCACAACTTTTAGAAGAGCTAAAACAAAACGAATTGATTTGAGGAGATGAGAGATGTGGACTTACTAAAGGTAGCTGCCATCGAACAAGAAATTAGAATTTCTGGCAGCGACTTTATTGACAATCTCCTTGACGTTACAAATTTGGGTGCAAAGTATAGATTTGGGTGTGAAAGATAACTGAGTTCTCAAAGAAAATTCAGTAGAAGGAGAAGGAGGGAAGAAGAATTTTTACACAAGAGAAGAAAAGTGAGACTGACCCTTTTTTCCCTTTCAGTAAGTGATAGAGATGAACAAGGAAATAGCACGTGTATAATCCAAAATTGTGGCTGGATGCTTGTATCTACCAAGACATGCAAATAAGTTTTTAGCTTAAACACAAATTTTCTTTCACAACTTCATAAACTAATAAATAAAATGAAATAAGTCCAATAAGAAATTATACTAATCTTAATCAAGCAATAAAACACGTAAATAAGCAAACAAATCAATGACACATCATAATTAAAGTCATGCTCGTCACATGTCTAATGTGGCAATTTCGGACAACTGATATGTAACTAGGGCGGAGCATCGGCTAGCTCTGGGAGTCTCTTACTTACAGTGTATTGAGATACAGATCGGACAATGCTGTATAGAAGCCTTTCTACCGGAGCTACCAACAGGAGGACAAGTATAAATATACGAGGAAAGGTATCCCAGTTATATCTGATTTGTTGGCTCATTAGATTAAGGGTGAGACATTCAGGCATATAGGCCTGTACAGAAATTGGCTCCATCAACATGATCGATAAGTGGTCCATGTAATCTTATCATCTCTATCTTATAAGTTTGTCCTAGCTTCAGAGGATAGATTTTGGATGGAAATTCCTTGTATCAACCCCATTCTACCATCATAGATCATCATCCTCTAATGAGTAGTCAGTAGTGTACACAAAGGAAAGAATGAACAACACCGGCCCAATATTCAAAAAGATTTGGGTCCTCATATCAACAACTTGAAACACCTAGCTAGCTTCCCCATTACTCTGATTGAATCTCGGTTATCTTTTAGAGAGGGGGAGAGTTAATACCCTAGCAACGATTCAAACAAAATTGAGTATTGTGTATATGGTGGGAGACAAATTCTGAAATGTTTCTTAATTAAGAGGTTCCTTAAGAGGTATGTTAGCTTATTATAGTGTTTGTGAATGGCTGAAAGATAAAGATTTAAAGTTGCAGAAAGAAATTATAAGGCTTTTAAGCTCTCTAACGTGAAGCAGAAGACAAAAATAGTGTTTGATCCCTCTATTGATTAGCCAGAACAAGAGAAAGAAGTATCGATCTTTCTACACGAGACTGTAATTGCTGGAGGTCATACATTTAATTGCTTTATTTTAACAACACAATGATTCCTAGATGCTTTCCTTTTAAGTATTCCTTCCATGTTTCTTCTTTTCAATATAAGTAAACCATATAAATATATAGGACCAAGCTCAAGAACATCAAGAATTTAGAATTGAATTCCATGAAGTATACCCCAGACGGCCCAGAGAGAGAGCCAATGGTACTGATACTGATACTGATGCTTCACAGTAGGGTATACCACCCTTCGCCCGATCAATTCATCAAGTCACAAAAGAAAAGATGGATAATAATTAAAGTGAGCCAAGAGATCGATACTAATCAAACAGATTGATCATTTTTAACCATTAAAGTGGCTTTCTTTCCTTTCCCCCATGATTAGTCGTCTATAGCTTTTAAATAGTTAAAAGGGATTCTTCAACAGTAAGCTAACTATAGCTAGTTTCTTGGATTTTTGCATATTTGAGTTGATTCTTTGGCGTTTTCTATAGTTAAGCTTTCGTCTAATTCAGGAACTTTCATATGTATCAAATTCGATCATATCTCAAACTTGGAATTTGTTCAAAGTAGCATCAAGAACAATGACTGGTTATATATCTTATGATTTTCTTATTTTCACTTCACGAATGTACGTGCATGGATGCTGATCCATGAATCCATGATATATAGAAGCTAGCTAGAGGAATCGAAAGAATTGACAGGATAAGTTTGGACTTAATTTCCAACTTTCGATCTTACATTCTTGGTTTTTGTTATTTTTCCGTTGATTAGATTAAGAGTTTTTCCCTTCTAATTTGTTTCTTGAGGAGTGTCACTACATAGTTATTCTCTACTGAATTGGGGTTGGGAGAGCTTGGCTGTTCTTACCGTGTTACCCGGCCATATAAGCCCTCATCTAAATCATGGTATTAAGCAAATATAGATCGATATCCCTCCTTTCACATTCCAATTGATAATGTACTGTATGGAATATTGAACTTCTAATCGATTCAAGACGAATTAGTAATCAACGCATACGGAAGAAGCGCCAATAAAAATCTTTAGATCGAGTTCACTCATAATTAACAATATATATGGTCATGAATCTCTTAATCTATTTAAAATATGGAAGCATCCTGAACTTTCAATGAAAACGTTAAAAAGTCGATTTATGAACTCTAGTCGACTTAATTATCAGGTTCTAATTGTCTAGCTATTAATTTGTCACTACAAAATTACACTGCAATTGTAATGGATCGGTTAAAATTTATTCCCATCTCTAATGTAACAAAGGAGATCGAAGAGGAAACCAACTTGCATGCATATATACACGTATGATAGATTAACAACTAGGAATTAGTTGGCATGACAATTAACTAATTAATCCGATAGATAACAACTTATACAATAAAGAACTCTAAGATTAGGAACTTCTTTCCCAGATAGTATTAAGAATTTGTAAGCTTACCCTTTATGTGTTCCTTTACACCCAATATCGTGGAAGACAGAGCAAACGATCGGAGCGAGGGATAAACCATCAACCGATCAATTACCTTCATCTATCTCTAATTAAGGTTAATTGCATCATAATACTGCATTGGTTGATTACGCTATTCACGCGCGCAAAGACAGATCGACATGCACTCGCGCATGAACATATATCTCTATCTGGGTCTGATCTGTGATGATGAGTAGTCATGACCAGAAAG
This sequence comes from Argentina anserina, assembly GCF_933775445.1. Taxonomy (NCBI): domain Eukaryota; kingdom Viridiplantae; phylum Streptophyta; class Magnoliopsida; order Rosales; family Rosaceae; genus Argentina; species Argentina anserina. Next base: position 1,419,787 of record NC_065874.1, on the reverse strand, counting down.
AAAGAAAGCAAGAAAGCAAACCCTAAAGCTGGAAGAACACAATGGGCCGCCCTCTGACTTGCCACTACCACATAAATTCCAATCATATAAAATTTAACAAAATAAGGAAAAAAAAGTGAAGAACTCCAATCAAATAAGCTCCACTCAGAGATGAAACATCCACAATAATCTCTTAGTATATTTGATATTTTATTTTATTTTCTGAGATAATAATTAAAAGGTGGTGCTGCCAGCCCTAGCTAGCTGACAACTTAATACATGAACAGGAACAAAAAGGGCAGTTTATCGAACCCCATCTGCTAAATTCAGCTATTGTTAACAATAATTAACAACTACTAATTAAACTAATGTCAACACCTTCCGCTAAATTTAGCACCTGTTCCTGTTCCAAACCCCCACCTGATCTAACTAATTAAGTACTCTCAGCTCTGAATATCATTGATATCCAGTCTCTGGTTTTTAATTACTTACAACACATGCAGCAATTTCCCTAACAATTAAATTGGCGACTCAACAGTAGTAGGCTCCTACGGCCACTTCTGGATCGGATAACGTACATGAGATAGATCACCTGAAAGACGTTGCTCCGAATGTCGGAGTCCAAAAGTCAGCCGTGGTCTCATTAGCAACAGGGAATGTACTTGAAATTGGAACCAAGCACAATCCTCGGCTCTTTAGATCTTGTTTTCCTCCTTGTTCCGTATCTTTCAATTTATCACAACCCTGTGATTCAATTTAGAATGGTTGATGAGACAATTTTCGCTACATGCGTGAATGTAGGTTTTCTTGAAAAAAATGGTTTATAGAGTGACATTTGTTCGATAGGTTTTCGATCATCAATGCTGAAATGAAACTCGTATAATATGAAAAAAGAAACAAGTCATTTTAATTACCTGTTGGTGTTGCATGGGAGCTCCATTTTTCATATATGGAGTACTTAAAACCTGAAATAACATGAAGAAGGCAATTCATTAGCTAGGGTTTCGTGGTTTTAAATGAGTACTCTAACAATACCGGAAATAAACAAGATACTAATACATGGAACATACACCGACTTGATCGTGGAGGAATTTGATGTACACAATAGCTTCGTGGAGAACAGAAGCTGTATCAGTCTGAAAAAAAAAAAAGGAACAATAGGAATCGAGGTAAGTTATAATTACATCTTATATGACAGATTAAAGTTTTTTCCTTTCCTTCTCAATGCAATGCCTAGTCCTTAAAAAAGCAGAAGAGATAGAACAGAAAACTCCAAAACAACATCACCTTTCCGAAAGGCGAAACCAATTGCTGGAGAGCTGTAATCCGGTCCCCTAGCTTCTCTTTCCGGACCTAATTAATCATCCCAGTTAACAACTTAATTAAGCTTTGAATTGAAGAAAACTAGTAAAAACTCTGGTAAGGAATCGAAACAGAACAACTTGATCACCGGAAAGTTATGGAGTTACCTTAAAAGTTGGCAATGGTGAAGGTGTTTCAATCCGAGCTCTTTTGAATACTGGTTCAGTACTACTACAGAAGCTGCTGCCGCTTTTCTTGACGGTACTGGAGCTCGAGTCCTGAACATCTTCATTCGTGTTGGGCTGAAATTTCAACATCTAAAATGATTAGCCTCAAACCCTAGCTAGATAGCCAATAGGCCAATACTAGTCGTCAGCACCAGGAAATTCAATATCTGTTTTTCAATAGACATATTTTCACCTTAGTAAAGTTACTGGAAGCAATGGGTTTATGTTCATCATAAATTGCTGCAGTAGGTGCTGTATATGGCGACTGTGAGAGTGAGGTAAAAAGACCAGTTGATCGGATGTCATGGTTTAGAGCGGCCGGGGGAGCATTCCAGAAGGGTGTATTGATATTCGAAAAGTGCAATCCACCGCCAGTGCTGCCTCCGGGTTGTTGTTGTTGCCTTGGCTGTAGTGAAGGTCTTAGGCATCTGGGAGAGTACCTAGGCCAACAAGTTGTACTAGAAGCTGGTGATGATAACAAATCATTTGAACCAAGTGTGCCATAGTTTTCAGCTGAAGAATAACTCATGGATGACGAGCCGTTGTTGAATAGGGATTGAACCTGCGGTTGAGATACTACTACTTCTTCCGGATCATATAAACTTTGCAACAATTGGGAAGGGAAGCCGCTATTGCCGTAAGAATTATTAGCTGATGAGGAGGTTATAGGAAACCCAGAAGAGGAGCTGCTAAGATCTAATGTAAAATCTTGATTATTCATAGGTTGCTTGAAAGAACTCATTTCCTCGGGGAACATAGAATTATGGAAGTTGCCCTCACCTCTTCCACTACTACTGCGACTGCAATAGTCAAATATAGAATCTGATTAATCGATACCAAAAAGAAAAAGAAAGTAAGAATCCTGCAAATTAAGATTGTAGGGAATTATGGAATATTAGCTTGGAGGGATCTTAATTTGATTAACTAATACCCTTAATTTAAGAGAACGAAGCTAGCGAACTAGTACGTAAACTTACAGGAGAAACGCTTGGTTCAAATCTGAGGGCAGTGTGGACGACGATGAATTAAGACCAAAACCTATCATTTGCAAGGTTGAATCATCAGTACCAGAAATATCAGAATTCTCATGAGGATTTTGAATATGATCTTGATCATGATCCATATTAACCGAGAGTACTACATCTGATGAGTTAGCATTATTCTCACCGCCGCAAGTAGTAGACCTTGACTTGATCATGTCCATGTCGTTGGGGCAGCCAAAGCTCCCCATATGATCAGTGAAACCTACTGAACACGGCGAGGCCGCCGCGAGTGCATGTCTTGATGCACTGCTCCACCAGTTGCCACCGCAAATCCCGCCCTGATACTCCTCCGCCATAACCTTAATACTATATTCTACAAATCCTTTTTGATCGAGTATGTCGCTTGCTCTTTCCTCTTAATATGTAAGCAAAGCTGAAATATTTGCATTTGTGACTTGCAAAGCTGCATTTATATAAATCAAACGGTTAGGGGTAGTACGGACAGAAGAGAATTATTTTACGGGAATCCGGTTGACATTTTCTTTTTTGAAAGAGCATGATGATTGGACAAATGAGAGGGCATTTTGAATCGAATTTTCTGTGAGCTTTCAGTGATGAATTATTATTGTGTTGTTTTGTTTATTCCAATATTATCCATTTTAATCTTTTTATGCTTTGCTTTTGGTTTTCCATATATACTACTATTGTTTATTATTCTGTGTTGTATGATGTTTTGTAGAATTTTTCTGGTATTCCTTATGAATAAAGCGATGTGGTGGTCGGATGATGATGACGTCGGTATTTGAACTCTCCCTGAGTCACTGTTTAGGAGGAATAACGATCACTTTTTTAACATTGTCTTTATTAGTATCAGACGGTTGAAATTCGATGGTTTTCAGAATAATGTTTTACAAGACCTATGATTAATCATAAAATCTTAAAAGATTGAGACCCAGGGACATGGGGGACTATATATATGGACCATTTATATGATTATGTCATTTATGTGCTACACTTCTTCATAAAGATTTAATCTGCTACACATTATTAATCATCAGACGTGCAATATGCCAATATATATTGATACAATAATTTTATAAGTAGCAGGTAGACCAGCTTCTGAAGTAGAGTCAGAAACCTTGTTTGGGAGAATTTTCATGTTGACACTTGAGAATAAATATCAAACGGTTAAATAATGAAAACTAGAGACATGCATTGTAGCCAACGGCAATTGTATTGGAGTTCCTGTTAGAGACATGCATCACTAGTCTTTTCATTTACAAGTAGTGTGCAACAAAAAGAATATATTTACCTCAAGTAGCATAAAAATATACTTGTATACAGTCTCAAAGGAGATTTATTCCCTCTAAATCTACATCCTTATATATAGATGCAAAGTATTAACCCCCAATGAGGTGATTGGACAACATTATCACTTGAAGTTTCGTATGGTTAATCTAAGTTGATGTCAACCAAAAGATCAACTAGGATAAGACTCATGAGCCAACAAGTTCGGGACTTGGATCCGTCCAAGAAGGAAATTAATTAATCAAGCTAGAGAAGAATTCGATGGCTCTGAACAGACTAAAACTTTTTTAAGTCAGCGAATGGTGGGTGGTTAATGAGTAGCTAGCGCAGTAGTGGACTTGACTAGCTACAACAAACAGTTTGTGTGCTCCTCGAATTTTTTCCACAATGGTATTGAGTTTGAGATTTCCTGATTTGGATGTGCCCTGAAAGTTAAAATCTACAGTCAGATAATTCCCTGAATACGGACCAGTTCTGCCGAGAAGGACCGCATGATATGATGCATGTACAGATTGAATATTATTCCTTCAATGAGTTCGATCAACTTCGACATCAAATTCAAAATAAGCGAAACACAATGTTTACAAGCCATAGATCGATCCTCGATGATGGATCGATATTTATTCTTTGGCTGTTACGTTACATCAAAATTTGCAGAGAAAAGTAAAAATATTACAGAAGAATATAGTTGACCCCTTAATTACTCATTTAAATTCTAAAAACTCAGGTTAGGTCAGATCCATGAGTTTCAGGAGAATGAATTGAAGCAATCTGTTTTGACAATGATATAATCATATATATACATCCCAGTTCTAGGCACTTTATCAGCGACATATGTGTGAAATACTGAAATTGTTCTGATTTTAGTTGTATAATTAGTCATATATATATATATATATATATAAGTATTTATCATGCCAAGATCAATCATACAGACAACTTAAATATAGAAGCAGGGATTGCTAATTTGGTATTTTATAGTGGGCGATCACCTAATGTACGTACTTTAAACGGTCACCTAATTCAGTTTACGTCTCACTCTCGAACTAACTCAATGTTTCAGAACAAACGAGAGGAATGAACCTAACTGATTTAGAAAATTCTTAAATAAACAAAAGCTTCATCATATGATCAGTTGAGCGAGGAAGATGGTTGGATTAATTTAGCGGAAAGTGCTAGGGTTTCTTAAGACTCGTGTCGTCTGAGAAACAAAGATGAGTCAACCAGGGACCCTAAACGAGCACGCCGGCGTGACAAGACGTCAAGACGTACACCTGGGGCCTCTCTATGCTTAGGTAAGCCTACCAGAGTCAAAAGGCCGAGAGTGACCGGTAAGTTTATTCTTTCGACTATATCCGGGTGGTAAAAGAAAGCCATATTCATACCCAAGGGGTTTGTTGTATCGATAACATGCGAATGTTGATGTGATACTCTTGGTAATAAAAAGTCACTAGTTTGATCATTTGCATGTGAAAAATAACTTTTAAAGAGGACCCATACTGTATTTGTTCTCCAGTCTGGGGTGGTAGATTCACCGTCTACCATTTTTGTAACAAAAAAAAGTCATATTTATCTATATATATATTTTAGGTGATGGAGGTCAGATTGATCTATATATCTTCACCTCCTATCCATTCACAGCAGCTAGTGAATCTCCGACTAACCAAATCTTACGGTTTTCTACAGCAAATCTTCACACACCGTGTGGGACTACGTACCGACATGGACGGCTTTCATTGATTCGTTAGAAAGAGCTCTACTCAAAACTCCAATCCGAAATTTGTGCGTTAATGAGAAGGCTAGGAAGTCGTTAATTTTAAGATCGAGAAGAGTCGGGTTGCACTCGAGTTCGAACGAGAAACTAGCTAGCTAACTACGGCTACTCACGTTCTTGATCGATAGTCTTGGGTAGACAACGATATGAACAACTAGTCCGTCACCCCATCCAACCCTAGCTTGGATTTTCTTATTGTCTTCTCATGATTCAGAAATGTTCCTTTACTAAAAAGAAAATGACCACTTTGGACCTTCATGCTCATGTCATATCTTGTGACTCTCTACCAACCCGCCGATCATATTAGTTGTTCATATCTTTGTTCTTAAGCTTAACTAATGTCATCGCAATTTTTTATATATATCAATAATCCTTTAGTACTTCTCAACTGTTCTCCAACCCTTGATCGTATCTCTCTATATACTTTTCCAGCTTAGTTATCAAGTTTTGTCTTTAAAAATTCACAAGTAGGTGGATACTTGGATAAGGGTTTAACCATGCATGCAAATATATGAAACTGATTATTAATCTACGTATGTACACCGAAACTAATTATGGATCGATAATATTGAGCTAGTGTATTACCAGATCGAAAACTGATGTCATGCTGGCGTTTTCTTGATGTGTGCATGGTGACAAAAGATTAACACGTTGCTAAGACAAGATGCATGGACCCATCAAAGGGAGGTGTGACCTAGGAAAGGGATAGTAAACCCCACGGGCCGAGCAACCCATGATTATGAATAAAATGATATTTAGAAAACAACCATTAAGTTGACTTTTAATTAAATAATAAAAGGAGGGAAAAAAAAGGAAGAAAGGAATTGAAGGAAAAGACTCGAGGTTACTCATTATCATATGCGTTGAAAATAAAATAAAAAACGAGTCTGTTCTACTGCTGATCATATGTGATTTGAATCCACATATTTTCTTAGAGGGGTTGGACCATTCTGATTTGTAATTAAACATGTTTGCCCACCCATCTCTCTCTAGTCAACTCCAAACTAAGTGAAACACGCACCATATTTAGAGCCGTCCATTGTCCTATTGGTATGTTGGCTTTATATATTAACATAAACATTAATAGTCTTTGTGCACTCCTAGTGCATGGATTTTTCTTAGTTAAAGAGATTTGCACAGATGATTTTGACGCATATTTTTATTTTTTCACCACTTTTTAATCGAATTTTCTTAACTTCACCGTCTAGTATTTAGATAATATTGTGTAGATCATTTCTGCAAAATTTAAGCCAATTTAGTGATCAAGACTCTCAAAATTGAAAAACAAATAGACGGACCGAATTTTATCGAACATGATCCGTTTATATTTTTAACAGAAACACTCAATCTTGAGGGTCTTAACGATTACCAAATTAGCTGAAATTTTGCATAGATGATCTACAAAATATTATCTAGATACTAGACGGTGGAGATGAATAAATTCGATTGAAAAGTGGTGAATGAATAAAAATATGCACCAAAACATTGGTGCGGACCTTCGCAGCCAAGAAGGGTTGCCTAGTGCATGAAGTGATGGAATAAGTATTAAGATTTATATGATTCACAAACTTTTGATGACAACAAATGTGCACGGTTCGTCATCTATTATATATGATTGATTGATGATGTCGGATCAAACTTGTTGGGTCCATAAGAGTGGCAATACATATCATACACACTTAAAAACGTTTTGTGTGAGTTAACTCTATTTTCAAATGTGCTTAATCATGTATTAACGTTCAATTTGTATCGTGTGATTTGGTTAAATTTACTTCTAAGAGTGTCATTCAAATGGATCTATCTATTTCTCCTTGTTAATTTGATGATGAAGTGTTACAAGTAGCTCCGCTAGTGATTGATAACAATTATGCAGAACATCAAACATGCTAGGCTCAGATCGAATGACTTTTCAATTTGCGATGGTATATACACATATCTAGATGCGAGCAATTTGATTGATCCTATATTTTCATGCATGTTTTACGAACTTTCGAACGTTTTATTCTTTCTATTTTCCGGCCATCTGCCGATCAATGCTACTTAAACTAATAATCTGATGATTAACAATCTCAAGGTTCTAATATTAGTAGAAACAAGATTAAAGTAAGGCTACGTAATAGCAGTGATTATGGTTTTAGATGGGGATTGAATTATATCAACTAATGTTTAATTTGGAGAAAAGCAATAATCCTAGATTGATTATAATATATATATATATATATATATATATATATTAGTAAAGCACCTAAGCATATTATATATATTTAATTTGGATATGGCATGACCGAGTAAATGGAAGCATGCATGATTAAAGCTCAAGACTGTGCCTTTTTCATACTTCTTATACCGCCCTCTTCTATATATAATTGATCGTGTAGGTGTTAATTTATGTATAGTTGTTCTAATATTTGGAGCCCTTACCTACTCTATCATTTAAGTATTCAAATTCAAGTTCAATTCTACAATACACTAGTTTTAACTTGATCCCTCCATGGCCATCTGTGTCAACATTGACTTAGACGAGTCTGTATATAAATTTCAATTAACATATTGATAATGCATTTTCCACCAATTAAAGTGATGGCCATCTCCTATATCCTAATATAAAAAGACTGACAAGTCATGATTAATCATTGCCGCTGTTGAACTAGGTATTACTCTATTACATGTCACCAAGTTAGTCTTCCTCTGGACCTAGATAGCTTGGCGATGGGGTTGACATGGATGTTTAATATATGGGTCCTTTATGATCAATTCGTTTCCTCTTATTTGTTTTATCAAACTTAAATTCTTGATTGAATTATCACATTGTTTATCTCAATTAATAAGGACATTGATTTAAATAAGGGTCACTCTTTGTCCCATGCGTGCTCTTCAGGTAAATCCTACAAAATCTTTTGATCCCATCATCATGTACGTTCAGTGATGAGGGCGCTTAATTAAAGTTAATTAGCTTCGAGTACGTACAATATTGGATGTCAAACATTTCATACTTGTAATCATGTGTATATTGGGTTAATGTCTCGTTGTATATTTATGTTATTGTGTACGAGAAGTATATAGTATATATGGTGGAACAATGTAGAGGCAATGTCTAAGATGGGTGAAGGGCATGTTATTGATCGATGGACTTTGAAATCAATTAAAATGTACCAAAAACAGGACTTGCTCCTGTTTATATGGCTTAGTATAATCAAATTTAAGTATCTATATATAGGTTTGAGATTGGTAAAATGGAGTTGAGAGATGGGTTGGACCTGCTCTTTCTGTTTCTGGTCCTAACTTCGCAATTTTCTTGATTCAATTCATTTCTGACTAAAAACAAAGACATGCATAATTTCATACGTCTGTTTTGTTCCTTAATCTGATGACATCACTACTCAATTAGTTTTCAAGTCTAACTTTATGCAATTAATAAAATGTTCAACAAACATCGATCATAGTCGTGAGTCGTGATCGAGCATAAGAGGATAATTAATTAGACAGGAGCGAGCGAGAGTGAGATCCCCAGGTTAGGTTGCCTTGAAAGAACAAACATGCATGAATATATATATATATATATATCAGGAACAGTTGCATTCTTGTAGCCGGTGAAGAAAGTTGGATGGTTAAGTAACTTGCCCTGTAGATATCATTTAATTAACATACGTACGCATACTTAATCAAAATTAATATCAAACTATCAAGAATAGTCACATACAACAGAAAAGATGTGGGCTAAGAGACAGTTAAGAAATCATTAAAGAATGGGGAACAAGACGAGACAGTATCATCATTTTTGTTAACGATTTAGCCAAGTCAAAATTTGTGAGACACCCCTGCCTTGTCCTATAGTCGAACTGTCGAAGGGTCGATCAATGTTGCTTTCATCTAAGAATTAGATGGGAAGTCGGCCAATACGTACAATTTTTCTAATCAGCTTAATTGGATCAAAATATAAAACCACATAATTAGTACTTATATATATATCGACTTTAATTTGAGATTAATTAAGTAATGAGTGCATGCAAGATCATTAAAATAATTTTTTACTATCAGATTGTGTTTGTTCGTACATACCAAGTTACCTACATCGATTTATGAAACGAACGATATCTATTTGACCTATATTTGCTACTCTACAATACATCTGTTTTCCGTGACGTTAATTAGTCATATACTACTGGGTTTATGTAATTCATTTCCAATTGAAATTAGAGAAGTGATCGATGGCCAGATGGCCTAGGTATTTGGTTTCTCTTGTGTGAAATGGAGAAAATATGGTTTACAACTTTACATTGTGTTGATGCTAATTACCTAGCTAACTGATCAATCGAAACTTATATCTCAAACTTCGCCACCTTACATTCGGTATCTTGTGTAAACTCCAGTAATCAAATTCAAACAAATAAAAGATGGAGTGAGAGAGGAATATCTGTTGAGCATCGAAAACCCCAAGATCACGCAAGAAAGGAGAAAAACTATAGTCTAGTTCATTCTATACATTAGTTCCTCACAAGTCACAAGTGCTTAAATTAAGCAAGTTTCTTTTCAACAATTAATATAAATAAGATTTGGTCAAGTAATATCCAATTGACCATTAACAAACATATATATTATTCAAGGGACTGAATTATCATTGACGTATCTTAGTTAGGACTTCTCTTGATTTCATAATTAATTCAACTATTGTGGACAATATTAGTGATGCAATACCTGCACCTAATCTTGTAATTTATCAGAAAATTTAAGTATCTTATATGTGTAAATCGTAGCCGCCATGGCTGATATAGGACTTTTGTTCCTGGGAGAATCCTTTCAGATCGTTCACGCGTTTGTAGAAGTCAATTCCGGCGGGAGAAGACCTTGGTTTAAGCACGATTGGGCTCATTGCTTAAACCCTTGTTTCATATCGTCCAATTTTCATTTGTCTGGCCCATTCTAATATCACTGGGCTAGCAGGGGATTGGCCTTTTCAATAGCACGCCGGATCTAGATGTTCTAAAGGGTTATTTATAGATTAGGGTAATTTCCTAGTTCAACAAACAAAATTTGATATCCTAGATCCCTATGGAAGATGCATTGAAGTGAATATAGGATTTTTGAATCATAGTGCAGATGCAATCCAGTTTTCATATTCAAGGTTTTCACCCACAATCATTACATCAAACTCATACCGAGGCTAGGAAAGAATCCAACAGCTACCAATCCATTATATTGCTCCTTCATTTTACTTCTTTTAGGCGACTATTACATAATGCTTGAACGTCCGAACATTCTCAGATGAGTTCTTTAAACAATGCATCAGGCCCGGACCTGAGGTGAGGCTGCAACAACGGCCGCCTCATCCCCCAAAATCTTGCCCAATTTTTATTTTGTTTTTTATGATATACATGAATACATATATATGCAATATGTTAAAGATAGTCACTCATCCTCCTCCTCCAATTAAGTCCGGAAATTTAGTCATTAAATGTAGATTGCTAATCACAGAGATCTTGTATAGTTATTATGCAAATCATGTGAATCTTGTAATTACATGCTCGCATTATAAAACTCAACTGTAATATTCATTTAATATAAGAAGAGTCATATTATATATGGTATTCGAGTTTTCTAAATAATTTTAACTCTCTCTCCCAATGTAATTGATTATTGATACATAGAAATAATTATTAAGACTTTTGAATTTAAATGAATGATTAATTCAATACTAAATTATTTATAAGTTTTTTTGTACTAAAGCACGAGGGCGCCATTTTTTTTATCCCGGTTCAAGTATTGAAATCTGAGGTGCGGCCATGCAATGCATCAGTAGGAATGTAGGATGAATCCTCGTTCAACAGAAAATGCCTCAAGAATAAGGACAAGAAATAGTTCCTTCTTCTCGTCTATAAAACTGCTGCAACTTGGACCTAACAGAAAGGCAACAGAGTTTAGAGGGCTAGTTACTATCAACAAACGATGTCATGAAGTGTAAAGGAACCGAGGGAAGTTTCATGTTTTGAACCATTATCCAGTTTGGATAGCCAAAACCTTTCTTCTTGGCTGGTATAACATCTTGTTCAAAAGTAGTATCATCTCTTTCCACTGTGAATTGCATTTGCACTGTTCTATCAACCACAGTATCATCCAAGTTCCAAAGAGTAAAGTTGGATGAATTGGACCCGTTTCTTCTTCATGGGACCATGAATGACATAGACAAGCCACCAACAACAACCGGCTTTAGCGCAGCCTTCACATGGTGGCACTGTTCAAGTGCTCATCCACTTGTAAATGCTCCAAACCAGATCGAATGAACAAATAGTAAATCCAAAAATCCAATCTTTCTAGCCAAATTTCTCAGCTTCATTGGTAAAATTCCCAGTTCATGGTTCATAACTTCATATTGATAAGCTTGCTGTGGAGGCAAAGATGGGAAACGCAAGCAACTGATTTAGTTGATTCCAATAATGGCCTACTACAGCTCCAACTACTATGAAACTGGTAATAGTGATCAGGGTGAGTATTACTTAACCTCTTATGCTCATAATCCTGATGATTCTGCACCAATTTCATATTCTAACTATGAAGATCCCAGCTTTCAGAACTTGCTTGAATATCAATATCCAAACCCAACTCTATGTCATCATGCCAATCACTACTCTACCTCTGCTTACAGCAACCCAATTTCGATTCAATATGACCCCCAAAAATTCTATGAACAGAGCTACGACACTGGTGTGACTCAGTTCTTGATATCTTACTCTGTTTCCCCTGAGTTTAACGAGCCTGAAATTGATGATTATGACGAATATGATCCCACGCCTTATGGCGGTGGATACAACATTGTTGCACAGTATGGCAGACCCCTTCCACATTCAAATGAAACTTGTTATCCTAAAGGCGGTTCCTCCTCTCCTCCTGATCTAAAACCCCCCAATCTCGTTGGTGCCATTGTTCCAGTTAGTGTTGGTGGTAATGAAGCAATAGCTGATGATGAGCAAGCAGCAAAGCCCATCAAAGACATTAGCCTACCAGTACAGTTGGTTAATGAAGAAAAGCAGCAACAGAAGAGTGAGGAGCAGGCAGTAGATGATGGTAGGCAGGTACTTGCAATAGAAAATGGGGATGACACTAAAAGTCCGGGAGAGACTAATCAAGGTGAGGTATACAGTTCAGGGTTTGGAAGTGGGAGAGGGTTATATGATCAAGTGCCTAGTGGGTATGGATTGGAAGCCATGGACATTTGTGAGAGTCTATTTGGGTACTGGCCTTGCCTATCTCGCGATTTGAAGAGATCAAATTGCGAGTCAGTCAATAGCCAAAGATTTTCGTATGAAGAAAGGTATGAAGATCCATGGAAAGGAACTGCAGATTATCTGTTTGGGAGCTCAAATCCATATGGAGAAAGAACTACTTATCATGAGTATGAAGGCTACCGAAGATGATTAAATATCCACAGCTTATTTGGACACATTTTTTCTTTTCTGAATAAGGGAGCATTTCTGGGCATTAATTTTTTATGTAACTTGAATAATTGTGTTGGTGATATTCTTTTCCTAAGAAACATTCTTTTCTAAGTGCTTCTAATGGATTGTTGATATTGATTGCATTTTCTTAGATTTGATAATGACAATGCTTTAGGCATGGTTGTTACTTGATTGTAATACTGCCTCAAACCTTCCAATGAATCAACATCAATACATCATCTTGCTTATGAAATAATTGTAATTATGTGGAAAATTGGAAACTATAATTTTGCAAGCAGCATAGGTGTGGCAGAAAGGCTCTTCAACAAGCTCACTTTTGAATTATAGATGCTTCATCTTATGAAATGATGAAATGATCTGATATCTTCCATGAAAATGTTATTTAAAAATATTGAAAGGTGGAAAAACATTTCAATTTACCCATTATAGTTCTCGGCAGCATAAATGTCGCATCTTCATAGCACAATAACCAAACATAAAAATAGTTTCGGACTGTCACGTAATCTGATTTGATTTGAATTAGTGGTATCTACTATACATATTAGCGGCGATAATACCACCAAGTAACTTCAATTTCTACGTATTTATGATTTGTTATTGAATGGAACTCGTGATGACCCTAATACCATGAGTAACTTCAATTTCAATGTTTTTTATTTAGAGGTGGCAAATTGGCCCAAAAGCCCGAGCCCGTTTTTAGTCCGGTACGGCCCAAGCATGATAAATTCATGGGCCAGCTCGTTAAACACGTAATTTTAAATTATTTATATAAATATTTAAATAATCATCATTATTAGACTTAAATATTAGACTTTTTATATTAAAATCTCTTAATTATTTCATTATTTTAATTATAATATTTTATAAATATTATCAAATTAGTGAAGAAAATGTCATTGTTTTGACATACGTAATGTTTTAGAAATAAAATTATGAAATGTGTTATAATATTTTATTTATTTTACTATTCTAAATAGTTATATAAAACAAATATTCTAAGTACATAATATTTTTTATTTTAATTGTGTCATATAATACTAATGGGCCGGGCCGATCTACTTTCATGTCGGGCCGGACCGGACTTACTATTTAAGCAAATGGACTGGCCCGATCTCGATACGATAAATCAATGAGCCGGCCCGAGCACAGTTTTAGACCGCTTAAAATAGGCCGGCCCGTTTTCCACCTCTAGTTTTTATGATTCACACTTTGAAATTATTTTGGACCAAAAGACAAGACTTGAGCTAATCAAGCATTTAAATTTGTTTTCATCATAGTTATGAGTAAATTGTGGACCTTTTTTTTTTGAATCAAAAGGTCAACTAAATATATTCAGTAAGTAGAATCAAGTTAACACACCTCTAAGGGCCGACAGAAAGAGCTATCTCTTGACTCTATCCTAAAGTCTAGACAAAATTAGCCAATATGACCATGACTCACCTACATTTTCAACACTGTTTATAACGCTTTAAATAACAAGCCTAAACTAATGTAGAAAAAAATTAAAAGGTATCAACCACACGAACTTAGACTTACCCTCGTATATTAAAAAATCTACTCTCCATAAGGAGAGATAGGAGTACATACCCTTGTATGATGCACCTCCTCCATATGAATCACATAACCATTGTGATCCCCATTAGAATCAGCAACCAAAATAGTCACAGACTCCACCGGTCCCACATGCTCCAAATATGACTTAGATGCATGTGTCACAGTTTTCTTCTTCTTTATTACCCTCTTTTGTGTATGAACTTTCTTCTCGGTATCTTCAGAAGGCCCCAACTTCAATTCCCTTGCAGCCTTGAGTTTGTTTGCACTACCCTTAGGACGACTAGGTTTACGTTTTATCTTAGGAGACACCCACAACTTGCCATCATTATGCTGCACAACAATGGCCATATTCTCTTCAACCGAAATAACATTGGATTTAATATATTTCTTCCTTGGGCGTTGGAGTTGAGTTGTGGCTAACCTCTTATAATGATTCACCAAGGCATGAGTTGGAGCCACCGACTTGAAGTAGTATGACCAACACAATCCAAATGAAATGGAGAATCACTAAAGGGATTTGTTTCCACCCTCTTACCACTCGACTCCACCGATGGCTTAGCATAGTACACCTCTAATGCCATAGACTCGCTCGGTACGACATCAAATAAACCAACAATCGCCAGCCCTGCATCCATGGCGACCATTGGCAGACTCATCTCCAACCCTTTCGCCAAAATCCTAGACACGTCTTCCCCTGATCTTGACCAAGTCAGAGAAGATCCAAAAGCAAGAGATAGCCCAGCCAAGTCAAGAGACAAACCTTGAAGCATATATGTTTATTCATGCACGAGGAATTCATCACAACCCAATGCATCATGTTGAAAAAGCTCACAAGCTCTATAAAATCCCTTGATTTTCTCAAACACAAGCGACAACTCGATATTCAGAGAATCAAAAGCTTTGAACAACATCCATATACAAATATGATCCTGCACATCAAACTGAATCTTAACATGTTGCAACACCGTCCGACGATTCATAGCAGAAAAATCCGATTGCACCACCAACCCTAAAGATTCACCAATGTAGTACAACACCTTCTTGTAACTGAGGTTGGCCGGAACACCATGAATTGCTACCCGGGTAACCAGTTCGAACAAACTTTCTCCACTGGGGTAATACCACCATACTTATTCAGAACTAGCATAATGTTACGAACTTACGATAATACCACAGACCCCCGTTGAAAACTCAATCCCAAACCGCCATATTGTCAAATTGGAATAGAAACCGATCACCCTTGTTGTGAACCGCAAGGCCACGACGGAGTCCCTAGATTGCCGGCATCATTCCCTTGATGCCAGCTAGTTTCAGACCAAGCAATCGTCCGACAAGATAAGAGTACATGTTAGATGCCGCAGCCTGACCTCGCTGCCCAAGAACCGCCCGAGTCGAACCTGACGAACGAACAGAGGAGGAGCCACTCCCACGGACAGAGGCACTGCCACGGGAAGGAGATTGGATCTGATCTGTCATTACAGAGGAGATTTGAGATTTGGTTGAGCTTCTCACGCAAAAAAAACCTAGCGGCTAGGGAGAGAAGATGATAGTATTAGCTGATAATTTATATTTCCTGAGACTTGGTCAGCAATAAATTTTGGACTTCTTTAGTAACAATACCTTCTCATACTGCTGTAAGTCTGTAACAAGAAAACTGAAGAAATAATTACCTTCTGAATTAAAAAGATAAAATGAATTACCTTCTCATCGTAGTTTCCGAAATAAAAACCTTAACATCGAAACCTAGAACATCGAAAACCTCAGACACTCGACACTCATCTTCAAAATGTCTCTGACACCAGGATCTTTGTTCACACTCTCTCTCCTCCTCCTCCTCCTCCTCCATCTTCATCCTTCCACAGCCACCTCATCACTCCACAGCCTTCTCCAAAGCCATGGCCTCCCCGGCGGCCTCTTCCCCAACACCGTCAAGTCCTACAACCTCGACCCGATGGGCCGCCTGGAGGTCCATCTGGACTCTTCTTGCATGGCCAAGTTTGAGAACCGGGTCTACTTCGACAACACAGTCAGAGCCAATCTCAGCTTTGGAGGGCTTAAAGGCTTGGAGGGTCTGATCCAAGAAGAGCTCTTTCTGTGGTTACCGGTCAAAGGAATCTCAGTTTCTGATCCATCTTCTGGGTTGATTCTGTTTGATATTGGTGTTGCCCATAAGCAGCTTTCTCTTTCTCTCTTTGAAGACCCTCCTCTTTGTAACCCTCAAGGTAACTCCAAATTTACAATCTCTGTTCCCCAATTTGGATAGATTGGTGTTCTTGATTTGGATTAGAGTGTGATAGAATTGAAATTGATGCAGGGGTTTCAGTGAATGAGGATGTGGTGATGAAAACTGAATTTGAGGCGCAAAGATGAGTGATCGTCGCTCTGTTTCGTTGACAGATAATTTTCTGGCTCTTATTATCGTGTGGTTGTTTTTGCAGTAAACTGAATGTTAATGTTGATAGAAACTAATAGGGTTGTAAAAAGTAAGAAGATTTGGAATCAAATGATAGAACTTTGGAGTTCTGTTCCTTATGTTGGTTGTGGTAGTTGGTTGTGATACTAGGTCTCATATATTATGTGTGGCTTTTGCTTGAATACTTGTGGTTTTCAGTGCAAGCATGGAACTTGGATTCCATTAGTATTTGGTTTCAAGTCTGCGGCTAAGGATGCTGCAAGAATTCTTGATTTCGACGGGAGTATGGGAGCAGAAAACTAAAATTCAGACCAGAGATGAGGATCGTTTCAAATTTTCAATGACAGATAATCTTAGAATTTTGTTTTTGTGGTGTGTTTTCTTGTAGTAAGAAAAATAAGGGTTAATGTTTGTAGAAGCTGTTAGTGTTGTATAAAAGGAATACCGAGTATTGTATTTGGAATCAAATGATAGACTCTTGGGAGTTCCTTCTCTTAAGATGGTTGTGAGTATTTGCTTGTGATTTTAATTCTAGTTTATCTCTAAAGAGCATGACATTGGCCACCCCAACTTTCGTTGTCTTTGAATATAAAATCAACAGGTTTGAGGTTCAACCAACATAGTCTTCTGACTCATTGATAATGAAAATTAAAGTAGTTTGGTTTATGCAGCTACTATGTCTTTGCTTGGAGCTGTAATCTATGCAATTCTTCATTACTTTCCCATTTCTTTGAGTTTTACATTCATCTAATTAAGTAATACATAATATTGTCACCGTGATTTTTATATGTCACTAACACTATGATTGAGCAGTAAGCAACGTCAATCTGATATCTGTTACTTTGATTAATGTAAAACGAATGTGTGTACTGTTATATCAACCCGGCCTGATTTCGCTCAACTGCAAGTTTGACACATTGGAGTCTCTGAAGTCATTGTAACTTGTATAAACTTTGTATGATCTATTCATTACACCAGGTATCTAATATCAAGTATGTTCATTTATGACCTTACTGCACTTCGAGTTAGCATTAAGTTTAAGTTATAACCATAAAATAGGTAGTGTTTTTTTTTAGTGAAACTACCATGGCTTTGTCACAATTATCTCAAGCTCCTGGATACTTGCATCATATATGCAATCAAGGGCTTTGAGTACTTGCATCTTTAATAGCCGGTACTATGTTAGTTGTGCGAGGAACCTGTCACTGAGCTTCTGGCTTCTCCTCAACATGCAGGTTTGAACAATATTTCATCCTTGTTATGTTTTCTTGTACCAATCCTGCTTCATCCATTGCCTCTTTTATCAGTACTGAGGTATAATCAAGTATAATGATATTTTTTGTTCACTTGTACTTTGATTTGGTGGAGGGAAAAGTACTTTGATTTGGTTGTACTTTTGGCTTCTCCTCAACGTGCAGGTTTGAACAATATATCATCCTTGTTATGTTTTCTTGTACCAATCCTGCTTCATTCATTGCCTCTTTTATCAGTACTGAGGTATAAGTATTAAGTATAACGATTCTTTCCGTTCATTTTTACTTTGATTTGGTGCAAGGAAAAGTAATCAAGTTTTATATATGTCAATGTTAACCAAAGTAAAACAATTAACACGGTTTTCCATTTTCTTAACCAAGGTATAACATTAGGGCTGGCATATCCCAACCAAACACAGATACCAAGTATTTAATGCTTTAATATGAACTTGAAAAGAGATGTGTAATACTTCTTTATGGTACTTCATTACTTCCATTAGCTCTAGCTATATGCCGTTAATGATGTCCAGCATCAGTTCCCTGGTTTGCTCGACTGCAAGCGCATCGCAATGGAATCCCTGAAATCAATAAGATCGATGTTAACTTTGCATTATTAATCAAGTTTATACTGTTTTATCAAGCTATATTCTATACTGTGCAGAGCTCACTTCGACTTGGCATTTAGCTATTAAGAAATAAACCACAGAAGAGTACTCGGTTTGGAGTTTTTCTCAGTACTTACTATAACACATGATGAGACCATCATTGCTCCACTGGAGGTAGTGACACTGGTATCAGTGAGTTCAAAGCCAAACTCAGTCATGGCCTCCATCAGTTTGGTGAATCCGCCTCTTTTCTTCGCAAAGACCGCCTTTATCCAAAGTTTGTTCCCATCAATTTGAGTCACATTAACCTCTGCCTGCAAATCAAATCACTAGTAATTAACATTAACTAGGTAGAAGAGTATTCGTGTTCCAATATTCAGACCATTAGTACCTGAATCCCACAGTTCTTCATCTTTTCTGCAGCATCAACTTCTTCTTTCCTCGACTTTGGCTCCGGTACCTCCAGGGAAGACAATGCTTCCAACTCAAAGAGCTGGTACTGGAGCATGTTCACATTCTTCTGCAGCTCATGAATATAAGTGATCGAGTCATCTATGATAGTCGCTTTATTCATCTGAAACAAGCAAAAACTTAAGTCAGGATCTATAATATTTTTCTAGTGCAATTAAGTAAAAAGCTTTTGAGTACTTGCATTTGTGATAATAGGGACTAATGATCGTAGCTTGAGGAGCCTGTCACTTAGCTTCGCCCTTCTCTTCCTTTCGGCATTGAGGTTCTTGGATGTGTACTTGGAATCATCTTTTTCGTCGTTGTATCTCCGGTGACCCATCCTTCCTCCTCCGCCGCTGCCTTCTTGATCAGGGCTCAAGTATAGCTCATCCAAGGCAGAGCCTTCAAATTCCATATCGATCAGGTAATGATCAACAAACATTTTACAAAGTGGGAGTGTATTTGCCTACTTGGGGCACTTCTTCATATAAGTTCTGCTCACAAGGATTTCATGCCATTTTGTGTTATGAAGAAGAAGGCAAAGAAAGGGAAGAAATTGGATGCTGCAGCTGTGAAAAATCAAAGGCGGCACAATTCATACTTTATAGACTAACTAACTAGAGACAGAAGAATTTATATTTGTTATTTCTACTAGATTAAGAGTGGTAATAAGCTAATAATCTACATTGTGCATGTTGTTCATGTCATGGTCTTTGGTCTTGTTGACTGAAAAATGAATCAAAAGAATGAAGGTGCCTCTGACATATTCTCTTCCTGTAGGCAGTTCCTGCTATTTGATTCTAAGATATAAACTTCTAACAGAATTATGTACATATCTAACTACTACATATAGATCACTATGTTCAGAAGTTGTACAATGAACTCTTATGTACCAAGGTACAGAGAACGATAGTGCTCCAAAGTCCTCTTATGTATCAATTTCTAGTGTCGATACCGCATTGTATTTCATTACCATTCTATAAACAAAAGAATTTATACGCACCGTGTGTAAGTGAATCAATAATTAATAGGTAATTTATTTATTTTTTTTGAGAAAAATAATATAATATTTTCTCTTCATATATAATATCTAATTAGTATATTAGCACAAGTGCATGTCTCTACTCTCCAATTTTTTTCTCTAAAGCAGAGTCGGTGCGGCTACTCTCAAGACTTGATTAATAAGATCATAGAATATAAATAGAGCACATAGAGCCTAAACTCTAAACATGCACCAGTTAATAAAAATAACTTCATTTTAAGAAATTAACAAAAACGGTTGGGCCCAACAATAATTACCTTCGGCCCAAGCCCAGTCCACAATATCTACCGTCACTTCTTTTTTGGTTAGAAATCTACCGTCACTTCTACTCCCACCTTTACACTCACTAGTCATTACTCTCATCACTCTTTCATCTTAAACCCAAAACCCCAGCCTCCTCCACAAAACGATGTCGTTTGCTCGTCTCCTCCGCCGCGCATTTTCCACAACCACCACCACTACCACCCTGCCCAAACCCACAGCCGCCGTTAAGAGCATCAGAGCCATCTCCCAAGACCTCTACACGGAGAACAACCTCAAACTCCTCGTCAAAAAGTTCAAAGAGTCTTCCGAGATCTACCGCTTCCGAACCAAATCCCCCGTTTACGAAGAAACCGTCCGCCGCCTCGCCACCGCCAAGCGCTTCGAAGCCATCGAAGAGATCCTCGAGCACCAGAAGAAGTACCCGGACTTCTCCGAGGAGGGTTTCACGGTCCGAATACTTTCCCTTTATGGAAAGGCCGGGATGTTCGACAATGCCAAGAAGGTGTTCGACGAAATGCCTGAGAGAAACTGCGCGCGCACAGTACTGTCCTTCAACGCGCTTATGGGCGCGTGCGTGAGCTGTAAGAAGTTTGAGATGGTGGGGAAGATTTTCGAGGAGGTGATGAGGGAGTTGTCTGTTGAGCCGGATGTGGTGTCTTACAATATTTTGATCAAGGCGTTTTGCGAGATGGGGAAGTTCGATGATGCGGTTGCGGTGATTGAGACGATGGAGGAGAAGGGTGCGGTGCCGGATGTGATCACGTTTAATACGTTGTTGGATTGCTTGTATGGGAATCAGCGGTTTTCGGAGGCCGAGAAGATATGGGGTCAGATGGTGGAGAAGAATGTGGTTCCTGTTATTAGGAGCTACAATGCCAGGTTGATGGGGTTGGCTTTAGAGAAAAGGAGTCAAGAAGCGGCTCAATTGTTTGAAGAGTTGAAGAACATTGGATTGAAACCTGATGTGTTCAGCTTCAATGCGTTGATCAAGGGGTCTGTGAATGAGGGGAACTTGGATGAAGCTAAGCGGTGGTATGGTGAGATAGAGAAGAGCGGCTGCCGACCGGCCAGATGGACTTTCGGGACGCTTGTTCCCTTTGTTTGTGAGAAGGGTGATATGGAGTATGCTTTTGAGCTTTGCAAGGATATTTTCAAAAGCCGCCGCGTTGTGAGTGCCACACTGTTGCAGCCTGTTGTGAATGGTCTGGTTAAGGCCTCCATGATTGAGCAGGCAAAGGAACTTGTCAGGCTTGGAAACACTAATTCCTACAAGCGTTTTGACTTGAAGTTGCCTTCAGATGAATAGGGACCTTTCTTTTCTTTCTGCTTCTCTTTTATGTGTTGCATTTCAATCTGGTTTTGAAGCTCAAAATGGAGGGTGAGCGTGGAACTCTTTTATAGTGAGAGTCTGATCAATCTTCAGTTTTCATTTTAGTTGTTTTAAATAAGCATTCTTAGTAACAATCCAATTTCTACAATGGCTAGTTTATTCTCATTCAGTTTACTACTAAGAGTGTCTCAAACATAAAATTACAGTACAATGCATCTTATGCTTCTTGTTGGTCTCGACCACCATTGTGATCCGACTCCAGTAGCTTAGTACATTGATACAGTTTCATACAACATTGATTTCATATACTCTTTAAGCGATGGAAGGCATTGGTTGTCATCGTAGCTATACATCAAGGGGACCATTCTTGCAAGATTAAGGGAAGCCGAAGTAATTGTTGCTGGAAATGGATGAGAAGAGAGCAGTTGTCTGTTCAGTTTCTTCCATTCATCTGAAATCATATTAATGGTCTTTTCTCGTGCCTCCTCAATGGAACAGCCTTCATGTTCCTCTATGTAGCACCTCACATACGACCCATCGTTCCCATCCTGGTTCTCATTTTTGGCACTTCCCAAATCATCCCAAAGTCGAAGAATTGCCGCTGACGACGATATAATGGCTGGAGTTCCATTCAGCAACTCGACACTCTGTTCGGTTATATTTTGACCCAAGAGAAAAAACATGTGGACTAGAACCACATTTACCCCCGTAGAAACAATGCCATTCTTCAGGTACTCTTCTGACTTCGGCAGCTGCCCAGATGCAAACCATTTTGCTTCCACCAAAAACGCATTGCAGAGACTTGCCCACTGCAACAGAATGAATATTTTCCATGTAAACCTTCTAATCCAAGTACACGATATAAATGTGGTAGATTAGTCAGAGTTTGTATATATACCGTCATTTTCAGAGATTGTAAGGGGTTCCATCCATGCTTGTGATAGATCTTGCAGCTGAATTCGTTAGTCATATCATAGAGAGCCCGGAAGCATATCTTCATGCAATCTGGTAAGTGGTCTATAGCTGTGATTTCCCATCTGTACATATGTAAACTAGTTCTTTAGTTTGTTAATCAAGGATGAATTGCTAAGTGGTAACAAGTCTATATTAATTTTTTTCATTGACGGGTATGTACCTATTAACAGCTTCTGTGAAGAGAATGAGTTCATCAAGGGTTCCATAAACATCAAAAATGTCATCTATCAAGTAGATAAAAGAGATGGGTTTTATGAGCTCAACCCTCTCCTCTGATAACTTCGGGTCTGATAGGCATGCCATGGACCAAATGTACCATTTCAGTGGTTGGTCTCTTGCAAGCTTCAGTTCCTTAGCTAATCCTAGCTCCTTCCACCATCTAAAACGTCAGAAACAAACACTTCACTAAACTACCTATCTACCATGTCTATTAAGGTATCAATATCCTAGCCTGATATGTCATTGTCAAACTTACTCGGATATTTGAACGATTTCATTCTGGTGCAGAGATTGGACTATATTGAAATCTGTTTTTGCCACTTCTTTTAGCAAATTTAACCATATGTTGGTGCCTTGAGATGTAATAAAAAAGTTCCTGGCCATGAATGAGGCCAAGCTTTTGTGATAAGGATTATCTAATGTGTTGCCAACGATTCTGGCTTGATGATAATCAAGATGTGACAGGGACGTCTTCAGCAGATGACCACTAAACTTTTCAGCTTCAACAAGTGTATCTTCCCCTTCTGTTCTTAGCTGTGAAGCTTCGTATAAGCTCATCAATCCCTTGATGTCTTCACCCAAATCAAGCTTAAACGTCCCTTTCCTTTCTTTGAAGTTGTTAAAAACATCTGTATATATCAAACACGTAGAACATATATATTATTATACTTGCTTTGAACTGTTTATGATAGAGATCTTCTTACGTATATGGTTTCGTGAACTAAAAGTATGTAGTTCGGTAGTGTACCCCCCAAAATTATACTTACCGTCAGGCACGAAGTAACCCTGCTGTCTCAGCAGTCGAAACCGAAGCGCAACCTCATGAAGATTATCATAAGCAGATACAATACTCATTTGCTTGTGCAGAATTTCGTCGATTTCTTGTTGAAAGTGGTAATCGATGCCTAGCCGTTGAATAGCATCGATCATATTCAAACCCTCGAGGGCATCTAGCTTTGCTACAGTTCTCAGCACATTCCTGAATAGTTCCAACTTCTGAAAGTGTTGGACAGAAATGTCATCCTGCATGGAAATTAACAGAGTCAGTTAACTATTAGCTAGTGACTAGCTAGCATCATTCAAAGTAAGGTACGTCAGACAAAGCTAGCTCCGAGAATTACCATGGTTCTACCATGCTTAGTTTCATAATTAATCAATTTTCTGGGAGTGCTAAAACTGGAAAGCAGACTAAAATCTTCGTGGATGCCCCGTATTTGAAAATTCGGCGTCTTCTTAGGTGTAAGTTGTATGAGGTTAGAGCGGCTATTATGTGAGCTTCCTGGAGCAAGTTGGGGATTGAATGCTGTAAAGAAGGCTCCAGAAGACGATGCCATGTGATCTGCAGATATCAGCACGAAAGAAGATGATATCATTACGTACTTTCTCTCCTCTTGATCTTATTTCGGGAATTAAGAGCTTAAGATATTAAGTTATGGAAAAATGTTGAGCATTATATAGGACAATGGTTGCACGTGTTCATTCCTATACAGTACATGTGGGGCCGGTACTGTGCTAAGCCAATTTGTTTTTCACGGTCACTTTACATACAGAACATTTCAGATTTAGACGTCCGTACCGTTTGTATAGTGCGGATTCGGCGACTCGCAACGACTGCACCAACCAACACAGTCGGCCGGAGCTACAGCGCCGGCCTACGGCGGCCGAAATCTCCGTACGGTACCTAGAAATTTGAAATTTTGAGATTCCGGCTGACACAGACAAGAGCGCTGGAAGGAGGAGAGTGCGGTTGTGCTGATCGACGCTGTAGTTGCGCATCGCCAATGGCCGGAATCGTCGAATCTGCACCGTGTGGACATCTGCAGCCAAGAAGCTTTGTATATATATATATATATATATATATATATATATATATATATATATCAGTCCCTATCCAGAGTGAAGGTTCACTCTGAAGTTTCAGAGTGAAGTTCCAATTTTGGCACACTTTTCGGTCAAATTTTTTCACCATAAGTGATTCAATATTTAGATATGTTATTCAAGATCATCTCTATAAAGTTTCATCCAATTTGACAATGATTTGAGCTTTCAAAATTGAGATTTACACAAACGGTTCACGTTGAACAGTTTTAATTCATTCATTGATTTAATCTAATTTCAATACCTTAACGATGTCCGAATTAGATGAAATTTTGTAAAGATGATCTTGAATAGCATACCTAAATATTGAATCACTTATGGTGAAAAAATTTGACCGAAAAATGTGTCAAAATTGGAACTTCACTCTGGATATGGACTATATATATATATATATATATATATCTTCTCATATGCGGAGGTCCACACTAATGGTTTTAGTGTGGATTTCTATTTTTACACCACTTTTCGATCAAATTTCTTTGTTTTTACCGTTTAGTATCCATATAATATTGTGTAGATTATCTGCAAAATTTCAGACAAGTTGGTGATCATTAAGACTCTTAACATCGAAAAACAAATGGACGGACTGAATTCTGTCAAACATGATCCGTTCATGTTTTTAACAGAAAACATAATTTTGAGGGTCTTAACAATTACCAAATTGGCTGAAATTTTGCATAAATGATTTACACAATATTATCTATATACTAAACGGTGGAGATGATGAAATTGTTGCTTAACATTGATGGAGTTTTGACACCGATTTTATACAGACAACTGAATTATTCATCAACTGTTGCTTAACATTGGTCCATGATTAATTCAATTAAAATTGAAGTTCATTAAAACTTGTCGTGAACTGTGTATATAGAAAATAAACGGGTCGATCTTATCACTAATTCAAAGTAGAGGAGTGCTAGAGAGCCATAATATAGAGCCAAATCCGGCGCCGCAATCCTACATTATATGTCACATCACATTGCCACATCAACAATTAAAATTATAAAAATTTGATTGTAAATGAAAACACAATTATATCATTGTTAATCCAACAGTTCTAAATTATTATAAAAATATTTTTTTGTTCTTTTTATCATTTCTTCCTTTTTATCACAATAATACTTCTAAAATACAATTTAAAAAATTGAAATTTATGAAAATATGCTTGAAATATGTGTGTGCACGTGCGATATATATGCATATAATATATTTTCAAAAAAATATTTATTTTTAAATTTTAGACGATGTAAGGTAACTACAAGATTTATATTTAGATGAAAACTTTTGGTAAGATTGTTTTAGTTTTTTTTTTCTGAAAGAGAATATTCTTTTAGTTTTTTTCTAAAAGGAAATATTCTTTTGTTAGGGTATAATCGATTTAAGGGAATATGTAAAGTAACAAATGTTATTTTTCTTAAAATATATATATATCTTAATTAATACAATTATGTCGATGGTAATCTTTCTCGTGACAAATATGTCAAGATTCATGACTTTCTTATTTAACTAATTTACATTTATGATTAATTATTGACTATAATTAATTAATACAATTACCATATATATAGGCACCTCATACACACACACATACATATATATATATATATATATATATATATATATAGTTCATATCCAGAGTGAAGCTTCACTCTGGAATTTCAGAGTGAAGTTCCAATTTTGACACACTTTTCGGTCACATTTTTTCACCATAAGCGATTCAATATTTAGGTATGATATTTAAGATCATCTCTATAAAGTTTCATCTAATTCGGACATCGTTAAGGTATTGAAATTAGATTAAATCAATGAATGAATTAAAACTGTTCAACATGAACCGTTCGTGTAAATATCAATTTTAAAAGCTCAAACCATTGTCAAATTGGATGAAACTTTGTAGAGATGATCTTGAATAGCATATCTAAATATTGAATCGTTTATGGTGAAAAAATTTGACCGAAAAGTGTATCAAAATTAGAACTTCACTCTGAAATTCCACAGTGAAGCTTCACTCTAGATAGAGACTATATATATATATATATATATATATATATATATATATATTTTTTTTTTTTCGCCCGCGCACACATATACACATACATATCTATATATTTCAAACATACTTTGTATATATCGTATTTTTTATTACATTTAAAATAAATAAATGATATAAAAAAACTATAATTTTTTATAATAATATAGAGCCGTTGGATTAACAAGGATAAGATTATATTTTCATTCAAAAATGACATTTTGTAATTATTTATAACCGTTCAAATTGCATATCACGTGAGATTGCGCTAAAACATTTTCTTTCAAAGTACTAACATTTAAGATAACACATAAAATGGGGCGCCGTAATACGAAGGAAACAAAATTGAGTGAGAACAGTGGCCCCCGCTTGGTCCCCCCACCCCCTGGTTACACTTTGGCCCATGCATTTGTACGCGTTTCCATTATTTCAAACTTTTCGGTTTCATTGACCCCAATAATCTCGGGTTCAAATTAGTTTGGAAACTTGAGAAATTAAAAGAAAACACGAATCTCATGTTTCTCGTTTGCTGTCAATCTTCAAGGGTACTAGGTTGGGTAGACTCACGAATTTGATTGTTTCCTTCTTATTGGGGCAATCAAATCTGTTTTATTCATTTTGTTTTTATAGTTTTATTCATTCTTTGTTTCTTCTTCTTTTTGAAAATAATGTGTGAACTAGTCTTGGTCTAAATTATAGTGCTAAACCAGTAAACCATGCATGCAGTGTTCAATTATTGATACTGGCCGTCAAACCAACATCATTATTTAGATTAGTTCCTGCCGCCCATATTGCTATCATGAGCTTATAATATCAGTATGTGTAAATATGCAATTTAATTGGCACCCGCGCGCTCCTTAGCGTTTAGTCTTTCTGGATTTGCATCTTGAACGTTAAGTTTATGTTGAGTTTTGCTGTTCTTGTGAAAAAACTGAACACTCAAACCATACGTGTTGGAAAGTAATGAATTTATATCTGGACATCGCAGTCAGCAGATGAAAATTAGAGCTCAACTTACCTGCAGTTATTGATGTATCGAAAGTGACATGTATATATATCCTATCTGTATTTCCTTGAGGCCGGACTTTGCTTTCCATTAAGATTATTGTCAGATGATATTTATCAGTACCCCTTTGAAGGTATTTTAACTTCAGACTTCAACTTCAGACCTGCAGTTATTGTTGAACAAACTTCTTCCACAACCACCTTAAAAATAAGGAAGGTATGCAGCATGATAACTTGCTGAAATGCATCTAGCTACTCCAGAATTGACCCGATCGACTGCTCAGTATGTAGGGCATAAGTGAACCTCGTGATGCCATGGCTAACCTGAATTGAAGAAAGTTTGAGGAAGACGAAGGCTAGAGAGAAAATGGAAAATATCTCTATGAATATTGCAGCAAAACATATTGAAATCAGAGAGTTTTATAGTAGCTGAAAAGATAACTCTTATTTACTATTACAATGCCAGCTAAGCTCACATTACTTTTTTTTTTTGGTCAATAGGGGTGGCTATTACTTAAAATCCCACAAATCTTATACAAATGTAGCATTTTGATTATTGCTCAACTTTTTTGTAGTGGAACGTACGATTGAGCTTGTTGAGTAGTACGTACATACCTAATGATTGTTCGACGTCGTTTCACTAATCTCAATTCTAACATTTATTTGGATGAAACTCTGTAGAGATTATATTGAACAGTATAGTTAAATATTTAATTACTTATAATGAACAAATTTGACTGAAAAATGTGTCAGAATTGAACTTCACCTTGTAATTTCAAAGTAAAACTTAACTCTGGATATAGACTATATAACTAGGCTATATAATTAGGACAAGATACATCACGAATACATAGGAGATAATTCTCCTACAACAAATTTTACATTTATGAGGATTTCATTGAAGAATTTTGTTGATTTAATTATCATCAAATAACATAATATAATACATCAAACAATATAATTTTTTGAACGGTATCCATGATGAATCAAACAATGTGGCGTATGAACAACGTAAAACTTTTTTTTTCTGAAAAAGTGAAAGAAAATACTTATTATACCTTGATAAATTAATAATTTATTAATAAATTAATATCTCGCTAAAATAGTAAATTTAATCTGTCCCAAGCATATTAATTTATACAGGTTTTATTGTAATCTACAATTGACCCGATATGTTCGTCATAAGTGAACCTCGACCATGAAACACAAAGACACATAAACTATGTTCGATCTATATGCCATTGAAAATAAAAAAGTCATGGAGAGCGGCCATGTCCCCATCACCGGCCATGTATTTGCAGAACGCAGGTTCACAGAACATGAGAAAATCTGCTGGTGTTGTAATGATCATAGGTCCCCAATCACTTCGTCCATGAAGATATTTATGCTTATTTGTCCAAAAACAAAAAATGACTGTTGACTTGTAATAGTTTGTTAAACTAATTTGTTTTTCTGGTTACTGATCGTTGATTCGATCTCAGTGGGGCCGACACACCGATCGCATGCAAATAAGAACTGAAAGGGCACCAACCACATGCGACCAAGGTATATGGTATTTAGGATTTGAATTCTGAGAAATTTTGAAAAACAACCTTTTTTTGGTCTCCAAATTGATTTCTAACCATCTTTTCTAAATTAGTTGAATAATGACCATTTGGACAAGGAAGTGTCTTTATTGCCCACAATGAACAATTGTCTTCTCTCGTGAAAATATTTCTTTCTGTTCAGATTTTCAATACCATGATTGATAATCATCTATGAGATCTATATATCTCTTTGTTCTCTGAAATTTACGAGATGTCAAAATGACAGTAATCAATTAGATAAAATCAAAACAAATAGTACAATATATATCAAACAACAGAAGAAAAATCACTTGAAGTTGAATCAATTTTATTCCTTGCATAAGACGAGATTTATTCCAATCACCAGCTGGTGTAGTTTTCCAATTGTTGATCCATCAGTTATTGCTTCTACCTTCTTTGGCAATACAGAACATCATCGACATACTCTCTTGGAATCTGTTTTCACATATATTGATATACATTCTGTAATTTAACAGTTTTTTCAATGAATGAGACATATTAGTATTAAGTTATCAATTATCTATCAACAAACAAAGCAGTGTATATGGATATGTTTTTGTAGATCCCTCTTTTATCTTTGAAATTAATTTGTTCTTCTCCATGGAAAAAAAAACATAATAGTACATATACATCATATTTGAAAGACATCAATCCGTTGCTTAGATATATCATAAATGTATTTGCTAAGGTTGTAATCCAGATTTTTTTTTCAAAGAAATAGTTCGTTGGATCGTGTAAGCTGTTAGTACATACTACCATCCAATGAGGGTCTATATGACTTTTTACCTGCTCAAATGGTCATTTTCAACTAAATTAGAAAGTAAGGTTTTCTATCAATTCAAGGACAAAAAAGAGGTCGTTTTTCAAAATTTCTCTTGAATTCTCTCACTCGCTACCTAGGACGAAGCCGACCCACCGATCGCATGCAAATAAGAACTGAAAGGGCACCAACCACATGCGACCAAGGTATATGGTATTTAGGATTTGAATTCTCTCACTCGCTACCTAGGAGGGGAACGTACGATTGAGCTTGTTGATATTAGGTCTTTACACTCATGGGAAATCCCGGTAAATATGAGAATTTATGTACGTATGAGCGATTCATCTTCACATTGATTTGTTGGATCGATAGACAGGTCTCATGTATCTTCATGCACTACTTCCCTTCAGGACTTTAGGTGTTCTGTGCGATCCAAAGTATAAGTTTAGCGCGCACATTGACTTTGGAACTTGATAGAACCCTAACTTTCTAATATGTTCATTGAATTGGCTAATATGCTACATCCACATGTTCCATACTTGATTAAATAAGGCAATTAGTAGTATGTATGTAACGACTGTTCATCTATCTGCTGCAAATTTATCAGCATCTTACTGATTTAAGGTCAAGAGTAGTACATACCTAATGATCATTCGACGTCGTTTCGCTAATCTCAATTCTTTCCTTTATTTGATGGCCGGTGTCGTGGGGTTTAGCTAGCTATCCCATATCGTTTTTAACTTGTTATGCTAGCTCTATACTTTTAGTTGGTTATGGAAGGCAGGAGTCACGTCCAAATTTTCCAAAATTCGCTGCTTTAAAGTGAGCAGTAGTCTCATCACTCATATAAATTACGAGAGATTTTGATGTTTTATTCTTTAAATTGATTTCGATCAATGATAGCTAGGGGTGGGCACGGGACGGGATGGGACGGGACGAGAGTTTTTAAGAATGCATCCCACTCGGGATTAATCCTGGTTGGGACGGGACGGGATCGGGACGGGACAAATCTCAACTTCCTATGAAGTTAAATAAAAACCTATATTTTTACTTTTTCATTAACAAAGTAACATTTAATAATGAAATTTTAACAAAAAAATGCATATTATGTTCAAAATATTATAATTTAGCATTATTATTTGAGTTGAAATAATTTTAGAGTTATTAAGAACATAAATTAGTTTCATTTTAATACAAATATATAAGAATTTTTAAGTTTTTATTAAATGTGGGACAGGACAAAGCGGGATAGAAATTATTCGTCTCACGTCCCATCCCACTAATTATGAAACGAGACGGGATCGGGACGGGACGAACGTTTTTAGACCTCCGTCCCGTCCCGTCCCGTCCCTATGAATTTCGGGACGGGATCGAGATTTCCGTTTTTATGCCCACCCTAATGATTGCTAGTAATTCGTGTATCACACCCACCATGCAGGAACAAGTATTTCATTCTATTTTCGTTGAAACTTTAATTGCACGCGTACGCTTGACTGATTTAATAACAAGGACTTTTTGCAACAAGTACAGCTATAAAGGCCAATTTAACGTTACATTGAAAGATTGTTCTTTGAAATCACCCTCAAGTGGTATAACGGTGACATTAATGAAAGGCCCAGTGATATAACCTTATTATAACGGTGCATACCGGAAACATAGTTATGTTAAATGACATATTGCTTTTTGGTTAGATAGTTCTCAAGACATTTCAAATGGCCCGGGTACGTACAAACATCTAGATAGCTTTTGTTTACTGCTAGATGGCCTCAATTCATAAATTCATATACTGCACTGGTTTCCTGTAGCTAGCCATGAGTGATGCCTTTGGCAAGAAAACTATCCAAAAGCAACGACTTCATATTTTCCTCAAGGCTTGGAAGACGATGGTTGTCATTGTAATCGTACATCATGGGAACCATTCTAGAAACATTTAGAGCGAGTTGTGTAAATGACTCTGAAAATGGATTGCAAGAGAAGCATTCTTGGTTGAGGTTCTTCCATTCATCCGAAATCTTTCTGATTACGTTTCCCTGCGCTTCTTCGACAGTAGAGCCTTGATGTTCTTTCATATAAAACTCTATATATGATCCATCATACCCATTTTGCTCCTCATCCTGAAATTATTTAGTTCACTAAATTAGTCCCCACAATTTTCATCTAAGCCTTAATTATGAAAAAAAAAATCCAACTGAGATAGCACGTTATTATATAGGGAGACATTACCATGGCACTTCCGAAGTCATCCCATAACCGGAGTATCGTGGCGGTTGAAGACACGATACTAGGTAATTCGGTGCTGTTGAAAAGATCTATCGTTTCCTTGGTAATGCCTTGACCAAGAATAAAGAAGGCATTGGTTAAAACTGCAGGCACCCCTGAACTGATAATCCCATTCCTCAAGTAGTCTTCGGAGCTTGGCAACTGGCCATGTCTAAGCCATTGCGCTTCTACTAAGAATGCCTTGCACAATCTTGCCCACTGTAGCATCAATACAAGATTGTCATTCAGATAATTATTCAAAGAGGGAGCTGAGTTAATTCGTCATGTATATATTACTTGATGCATACCGATTCTCTTAGGGTGTCAATAGGGTTCCATCCGTGATTTTCGTAGACTCTCTCGCTGATATCATTGGTAATGTCATTAAGAGCCTTGAAACATGTTTTCATGTAATTTGGCAGCTCATCATTTGTAGCAGTATCCCATCTGCACATAGTTTTTCTTTAATTAGCAACAATTCATAAGATCTAGGTAATGCTATATCATACAAACGCATGCTTGCGCATAAATACCTCGCAACTGCTGCTGTAAAGAGAACGAGTTCATCCAGTGATCCATGAACGTCATCAAAAATGTCATCTATAATGTAAACGAGAGAAATTGCTTTTGTGAGTTCAACCCTTTCCACTGATAGTCGGGGATCAACGAGGCATGCCATGGGCCATGTGTACCACTTAATTGGCTGGTCTCTCACAAACTTCAACTCTTTGGTCAAGCCTAGTTCTTTCCACCATCTGCAAGATGTAGAAAGAGAATTTCAGATAATGATAAAGTAAATATCTAGAATATTCTTTTCAAATAAATGATTAATATTCTTTTAGTTAAAGACTAGTTGCTATACTCACCGAGATACTTGTAAAATTTCATTTCGGATTGTGGATTCGACCATGTTGAACTCTAGTTTTGCTAGTTCTTGTAAAGAACAAACCCAATTCTCTTGGCCTTGAAAACTATTCAAAAACTTCTTCGCCGTGAATCTTGTCAAGCTCTTGTGATAGGGATGTTCCAATGTGTTTGCGACTAGTGTTGCTAGACAATCGTTGTGATTGTTGAGGACCCAAGCAGTTAGAATCTTGCGGCAGAGCTTTCCCGCTTCTTCAAGTGCTTCTTCTCCTTGGAAGCTCAAGTGTGATGCTTCACATAATTCCACTAATCCCTCTATGTCCTCACCAGCTACTAGTCCAGCATTAAGTTTCTGATTGTTCTTTATCTTGTTCTTCACATCTGCATCTGTATCTCACCCTCATTAAGTCAGTACAGATTTTTTGGGTCAATTTTTGCGTCATTTTCATATATTACAGAAGCACAACCCCACCTTAAATACTTAGCTAGTATACGACCAGTAGTCAGGTTCAGTATACTCTTTTACCCTGTCTGTAAATGTAATTATTTTGATATCCTAGATAGTAAATTTATAGATTGGGATGGTTCGTTCCTTTTCTATATATTGATCTGTAAACTTATAAATGCCTGCAGCGATATTATCTACTATATGAGTAATGTGACGGCCGATTTGGGGTAAAAAGCACCCACCCACAATTTCAATGGAAAGATCTAGCTCATCACAACTGGAAACCCACCACCCCTCCCTCAGTTTATAAATATAGTTGAATTCAAGTGAACACATACAAAATGAATAAATGAAGAACAATATCTACCTAAAGTTATTGGGAAGCCTTGTTGTCTGAATAGTCGAAAACGAAGGGAAGCCTCAAGAAGTTGATGATTGCCATCGTCATTACCATTATAATAAGCTGATGACCTGGTGTACTGCTTCTCTAAGATTACATCAATATCTTCTTGGAAGCGATACGCGACGCCGAGGCGTTGCATGGCATCAATCACAACCAATTGCTGCAATTGATCGGCATTTGCAAGTGCTTCCTTCAACTCCGTCAGTTTTTGTTCATGGCGGACGTGAAAATCTCCCTATATATATTATGACAAAATGAAAAGCTTCGCACAGTTAATAGGATGAAACAGAAAAGGAAATGAAACTGCGGCAATGTCCATCAATGAGCTTCATTAGTTAATCCCACAAGTATTTACAGTTTGACTCTTTGAGGTAGCAGAGTGAGGTTGAAGACTGAGTGCCATAGGGAGTAATGGTAAGAAAAGATTCTATTACCTCCACGTTTAGAGAGAAATAAGTTGGAAGCTTTAAAAAGTAGAAACACTGGTTTGGGGTATCAGGAGGATCGAATTGATTCCTAATTTATAGGAACTGGAGCTTCCGTAAATACCTAGTACACCTCGAGGAAAAACACGAAAAATCTAAATGAGGACCGCAAAACGTCTCAACGTATGCAGCATCATGTAGGGTTTCGATATGCTCCGACAATGTGAATAATTGCCTACACACCACGCATTGTGTTTTACACATTTCTTTCGTTTAGAGCGTCTCAATAATTCAATGACCCCATGTAACGTCACAAGTCACTCGACCATGTTGTCATGACCCCATGTAATGCTGAGTTCACAATTACGATTGGTTTGAACCAAGTATCAAGCTTTGCATCACAATGCTGGTTTCGAATTCTGAATCAAACAATCAGTAGTCGTTACGAACCGATTGCCTTCTTGGTAAAAATTCAATTGTTTGCCGATCGACGATGTACGTCATGAACGTTGATATGTCACGAATCAATGTTCAAAAAATCTTGCGTACATTTGGTATGATACAGTTCATAACACAGGTAATTACTAACACAATTCAAGAAATTTAATCGAGGAAAGTAAACGATTTGTGTACGTCTATCGATACATACTTAGAACCAGTTAATTAGATGCATGGGACTGTGCCCAGAAACTACGAACGTACACACGATAGTAAAGCTTTCATTGTAGGGGTGTAAATGATTTCAAAACGAGCGGCGATCGAATGAAATTTCAGTGGTCAGTAGTACATGTCCATTTCCAGTACTATTCCATATGCATTTCCATTTCCATTACTATTCCATATGCATTTACATCCAGATATGGAAATATCGTCATATATGGGTCACATTAATATCATAGTTTTTTTGTGGTACGTACGTAGCTAGCTAGTTATAGAAATGGAGACCACACATATCGATCACATGGAGTGATTACAAATTTGCAATGGTTCATTACTAATTAAATTTCTCCGTGTCGAATGAGTCAGTTAGTTTATCATATGAAATTAAAATTTTAAAATTTAGAAATTAAAATAAAAATTTAAAATCTAATGTCATTGCATCACACAAAATCCATTATATTTGTAATAAACTATAAATAACAAATCAAACTCGTTATAGAACTTAAAGTTCTTAGCTAATTATTAAGCTCTTTCGAACTAATATTATATTTTTAAATATTATTTATCATATAAAAATTATACTTTATATATTCTATAAAAGTTAATAAGTCAATCTTAATTAATAAACAAGCCGAGCTTTTAACAAACCCGAGCTAACTCGCAAGCTAAACGAGTCGAACGAGTTGAATACTTATTGTTCAAGCTCAGCTTATTTTTAAGGTCGGGCTAAATATTAAGCTTAAACTCGGTTCATTTAACTTTACGAGCTCAAGGTGTTGCTTATACAGTAAGTGTAGTGAGTCAGTTCATGCATAATCCCAGTGTGGACCACATAGATGCTGTTTTAAGGATTTTGAGGTACTTGAAGTCAGCTACATGGAGAGGTGTAATGTTCTTTAATCACAATAATACCCTTGAGGTTTGTGGCTTCACATATGCAGACTGGACTGAAAATATTACAGATCAGAGATCCACATCAGGGTACTTTACCTTTGTTGGGGGTAATCTTGTTACATGGAAGAGTAAGAAACAAAAAGTGGTAGCTCGATCTAGTGCTAAAGCAGAATACAGATGTATGGCTCAGGGAGTGTGCGAATTGTTATGTCTTAAAATTTTCCTACAAGATTTGGGTATTAAGCCTAAGTGTGCTATGCAGTTGTACTGTGACAACAAATGCAGCTATTGATATTTCACAGAATCTTGTGCAACATGATCGTACAAAACATGTTGAGGTTGATCGTCACTTTATAAAAGAGAAGATAGACGCAAAGATCATTAGTTTTCCTTTTGTTCCTATAGAAGAACAACTTGTCGATATGCTCACAAAAGGAGTGTCTAAAAATGCCTTTTATGACTCACTTAGAAAGTTGGGCATTGTTGATATGTATGTGCCAACTTGAGGGGGAGTGTTAGCATGAATCACGGGAGTGATTTATGTTTATTAGATTATATATAGGGCTAATCCATGTATGATTTCAACACAACAATATAATTCAACTAATACTGCTCTCGATCTCTTCTTTGTCTAGTGTGAAAGTGTTGAGTTCTTCCACAGTCATGGACCTTCTCTGCTCATTGGACTCTTCGCCATTATATATAGGGTGGATCCAAGCACATCAGTGGTGGAGCTGCACTGCCCTCTTAAGCTCTTGCTAAAACAATGTCCACTATGACACTTCATAATTATATCCGAAGATATGCACATCGTGATAGATGTTTTGTCTGAAGCGAAGAAATGAAATGTGATGGAGATGAGGAAGATGATGATGCGTAGAAGAATAAAATCATCATGGCGCACAAGAAATATATATATTAAGAAACATGATTGCTCAAAGTTATTGAGTATTTATGTATTTACATGATCCTAATCAAAACCAAGTTATCAATATAAAAATATATTGGTTTAAGATAATTTAAAAAACATCCAATATTAATATGTCATATATTTTTAGGCATTGTTTTAAACTTTAATTATCTTACATATCCAAATTGGTCATTTGACAAATTAAAAACATAAGTCAGTTTGAGTTTACCAAACGTTTTGGCATTGCTTCTACTACTAACAACCACTTATATAAGCCAGTTTACCAAACAGTTAACTACTTTATTTATCAGCCACTTATTTTCAGAATGCTAACTTTTTTATAAGCTCAGCTACACCAAACACATCCATATTAATAAATTAGAGGTAAATTATTGTTTAATATACTAAACCTCTATTGTAATATATTTACTCCTACCTCGTGTAAATTGTCTCTTCTATTCAGTACGTTTATCATCTTTTAGTTTTAAGTTTTCTACGTACCCAGTCTTTGGTTTACGAATTTGCAATCAACGCAAAGCCAATAATGAAACCCAAATACACTTATCTGATAGACGGACCAAACACTCCACCTCGCCCGAACCCTTCACAGCTCGCTATATGCGCGTGAACATGAGCATAGAATACAGATATGAAAACAAATTTGCTCACTTAACCATTATTTGCTCGCTTAACCATCCAGAATAGAGGTCTTTGGTGGTGCTACGACCATTCAGAAGATACGTGCATGAAAGACTCAATCATTGTTAACTATGATTTAGAAGGATTTAGACCCTATGTAATATTATGAAGAACCAAACCCACAAATATTCGACCCAAAAAGGTAACAACAGAATGCTCATATTCTAGGATATTTTTATTTTATAAATTTTGGGGTGGTGATATTTAGAAAAAAAAGAAAAGGAAAAACCCTTTACACCCTTCCAGCCAGCAATTAATTAAAAGGATCGACCTCGTCTTGGCCTAAGAATTCTGGCGCGTTGGAGTGTTTGGTCTATCAGATAAGTGTATTTAAGTTCTGTTTTGGGCTTTGCTTTCAACTCGTAAACCATAGCTTAAAAGCTGAATTAACTAATGCGATTGGTTACTTTAAACCAAGTAGCAAGCTCTGCATCTCATTGCTTATTTTGAATTCTGAAATAGTTAAAATTCGTTTATTTAATCAATTAAACCAAATGGGCTATTTATTTATGAAATTAGTTAGTAATCAAGTAAAGAGCGAAGAGTGTGTCAAAGTGAGAACAACAATTACGTCAATAATGTGCAACAAGATATGTAATCAAGTCAATAGTGTACAACAAGAAATGTGACAGCTTCGTCTTATAAACAAGAAATGTATAAGTATTAGATCTTAGTGATTGGATTTGTAATGGAATTCGTAGTCGTTTGCAGGGCCGTTCTTGAGAATGGGGGGGGGGGTGCAAAATCTAAAATGGGGCCCATGATGTTTTTGAAATAATGCCGACATACAAGTATATTGTGTAATTGTCACCACATTAATTTAAGTAGTGTAAATAAGTACTTCTAATATCATATATAACTTGAATCATTGTTTGCATACATCATGACAATCATATGAACAATGAAATCAAAAAACTTTCTCTCACCAAAAAGAAGAGAAATAAAAAAGATGAGAAAAAGAAGAGAAATAAAAAAAAGACCTCATCTGCCCTATGAACTTCTCCAGCAATTCCATCCAAATTTTAAGAACTTTAATAATCACTAGATCTTACCAAAAGAGAATAACACAGCCGTTGCAATATTACTTAATAAAGATAGATCTTCTTGCATTTTTAGCAGCAAAATCATCGATCAATCTTTCTTAATCAATTTTCTAGAAATTTGCTTTAAATTGATTGGCATTGGTTACATCTTCAATAGCTAAGTTCGGTGGCTTCTTAACAAGAAATTGATGCATAGCCCCCTTTTGAGAGTTTTCAATTTCTCTATTCATTTTTATTTCTAATCTTAGAATGACCAAATGACTATTTTCTTGTAGGAGCCATGAATCCAAAATATTAGATGTAAATTTTGAGATGAGTTTTTGGCCTTTTGGTTTGGGGCAGAGACATAGAAGGTGACGTTTTGAGATGAGAGGGTGTTCTGGATGTGGTGAGATGAGTGGATGAGAAGAGGTTGAGTGATGTCACCGAGATGGTATAATTGTTGAGTTATTGAAAAAAAAAAGTAAGAATTGAGAAT
Source organism: Argentina anserina (assembly GCF_933775445.1). Taxonomy (NCBI): domain Eukaryota; kingdom Viridiplantae; phylum Streptophyta; class Magnoliopsida; order Rosales; family Rosaceae; genus Argentina; species Argentina anserina. The sequence goes on along the minus strand of NC_065874.1, from coordinate 1,380,317 downwards.
TGAACCCAAGATCTCACTTGCCACCAAACTAAAAAAACTCTATGCACCCCTCCAACTGGACTAGTAGAAACCAAATAAATTATCGGCTTATTCATTTTATTTAATATATTAACAATATAAGTTACCGAATTAGGGGTTTGTACCGACACACCAGCCGCACATGCCCATGGCTAGCCCTGGTCGCATGTATCATACCTAACTAGAAACTAACTTAGATATATGCATGGGAATATTGGGATAGTGCGCAGAAACTACGTAGACACAACACTGCTTTAATTGTACGCGTGTGGTTCACAATCCATCAATGTTTAGAAAGCACAACATATTTGCCAAAAAAAAAAACAATTGATCATGTCATGGAGACAAAGTATATAGAGCGATCAGGGACGGCCCTATTACAAAAAGACCTCAAGGCAAACAAAAATTGGAGGCCCTTAGACATTTGACAAACAAGAAAAAAAATATTAAAATATGATCAAACTAGAAAAGAAATAGGCAAATAGATTGAGAGAGGAAATTGATATGGACGAATGAAGATCATATCTTTATGAAGATTATTCTTTTTTTTTCTCTCTAACTGACTAACTTTCTTCTTCTAATGGATCCTATCATCCTATGTTGCTTGGCTGCCTGCAAAACCTTAGAGTTTATTGGCCTTGAGAGAGAGAGAGAGAGAGAGAGAGAGAGAGATTAATTTATGGCTCTTTTGGTTGGAAAACTTCTTTTTGCTATCTCGAGTTATGTTTGTTTCTCCTATGGATTTCTTTAATGTATGAGCCGCTTGTGACCACGGCTTGTCCCATTAATGTAATTATTCATGACCAAAAGAGAGAGAAAGAGAGAGAGAGAGAGAGAGAGCACGTTAGAAATCATGAAGAGAGAGCACGTTAGAAATCATGGATGGATTGATGAATATATATAACCCCAAAGACAAAAGCAACCATTGAAAATTTTTGAAAGAACAAAAAAAAAAGAACAACTTTTCCAAATTCATTCCACTCACCAGTCAAAAGCACATCCTTTAGTAAAAAAAAGAAACACATTCCTTCGATCAAAAACACCACGCTTATATTAAAAAAAATTAGAACACGCTTATATTAAAAAAAAATTTGGAGGCCCCAGGCGCTGGCCTGCTTCGCCTTGCCCCAAGGCCGGCACTGAGAGCGATCATCAATCAGATCAAGAGAGTATCGAAGATCAGGAGTTTGTAGCAAAGTTACATTTAATTTAGAACATGACATGTAACCACATCTCTATCGGCTACACATACATGTTAAAACATGTTATGTGGCTTTTGTTCCACATTATTATATACGTACCTTGGAAATATAAATATCTCAACTCATCACTTTCATAAGCGCGCAAATTGTTTTGATATGTGGTGAATGAAAATTAGAGTAGAGTATTCCCATTGTATTTCCATTTACCAATATTCCATATGATTAATGGGTCACATACATTAATATCATGCTTTTTTGAGGTAGCTAGTAATGATCAAACGGAGACCACATATATCACATGGAATGATAATGATAGCAATGACTTACTAAATTCTTATACGTTATGTCCTTATATGCGACTCAAAGCCGTCCCTTTGGATTTCAAAAACCATGTGTGAAAGTTTATAATGCAGCCTATTAATCGTATATAAAAATATCAATCACCTCTTAAAACCCTCAAAGCACAAAATTCCACTAAGATGTTGCAATCTTAGAACTTTCCTCACTTTAGTGAGATCCTAAAAAACAATAACTTGGTCCCTATCATTATAGGGCCCTGTGCTGTTGCACTCGTTACACGCCACTGTACTATGTTTAGAACCAAAATGAGAATAGGGGGCTGTCTGTTTCAAGTTTCAACACTATCCCATGGCAACCCCATAAGTCCATAACTACTAAATAGGCACCGAATGTGAGGAACGAAGAAAAGTAAGAACTAAGGAGGAGGAGTTCGTACCAATTTTGATTCTCATCCAGCATGATGCATGTAGGTGATTAGGTCAAAGTAATCCTGCCAGCATTCATAGATCGATATGAACACGCACATGCATATGTATCAACTTAATCTATATGTAATAGCAACTGTCAAATCTGATGAGGAAATTACAGACTTACAGTAACGTTATGTGGTATTAACTGGCCATATATACTTCTGTATCATCAAAGAAGCTTTCTATGGATATTGGGCCAATATTGCGCAACAGTTGGCAACTAATGGGGCTGTTATTTTGGGCTCAAAGTGAGGAAAGTATGTCGGTGGTCCAAGAGTTAGATTCAAGTTTGGTTGTTTTGTTTTCAACCATGAAGCTCAAGGGCTAGGCAAACAATACCAAGTGAAGAACAACACCAAAAAATATAATTACAAATTTACTTAATAAAGGGGATCTATAAGCAGTCCTTTATCTCAGCTTATTACAAATTTCAGTGATACAGAATCTGAAAGACAAACACGCAGAATGTTAACTGGAGTGTTATGTAGGCAGGCAAGGCACTTTTACATTATGATGATGCTATTGGTTTGAAACTGGCATACATGGTTGCTATGGAAAAATATATAAAAAAGAAGGGTATGCTGTATGTTCACTTTGTAGGAGAGGAATTCAGCTTCTTTTCGAGCATCTTGGCTCTTCGAAGAGCATCCAAGGCCTCGGCTTGTTTTCCTGCACGTTTCAGATGTAATGCCTTCACTTTCTCCGCCTTGATCTGTTCCTCCAGATTACTTCTATCTTGGATTGCATTGTCAATCTTGCTAACACTGGGCTTTGAATGCTCTGGTCTTCCAGGACCTTGAGATGATGTATTGGCATCTTCAATTCCAATTGCTCTTAACGCGGACAGAATTTCAGGATCAAGAAGTCCCTCTACGGCCACATCATCCGCCGGTGCTGCAGTTGTGGAATCATGAGCAGCACTTTCCTCTAACTGAGCCTCAAGTGCCTTGGCCAATTCAAACTCTGCCTCTGCTTCATCAGTCCGACCCTCCCTTCGCAGCTTTAGGGCTTGGCGTTTGTGACCTAGAGACTCTTGTTGCAACTTGAAGCGATCACGACTGGACAGTGGTTTTGTGCCTGAGGACGGTGAACCATGATGCTTTTGGGCAGCTGGAAGAACATTTTCAGCAGAACTGGATACATCACTCAAAGTAGATTTGGACTGAGGACTTTCTTCCTCAAGACGCTTCTCCAACACTTTTGCCTGCTTAAGTTCTTCCCGAGCTTCTGTCAGCTTTCCTTCTCTTTTAAGAGCTAATGCCCTCCTCTTGAAAGCCATGATTTCTTCCCGAATGACACTTTCATTAATCTCTGAAGGAGGTCTCAGAACCATATTTGCCTCTTCAGCATGTCGCTTCTCATTTGCTACAACCGTTTCTTCCCCTTTCTTAAATATTGCATCATCTCTTTTCCTCAGATCTTCCTGTGATGACCTCAGCTGAAATGTACCGACATTAGCAGAATCAGCAGAACAAGTTAGGTTATCATGTTGTGTTACATCGGATCCTGGAGTACCTCTCCAGTCATCCCCTGTCAACAAATCTGCAAAGTTCCCACTTTGGGCAGGTGAAGACTGACTTGTACCTTGAGCACTTCCCTGGTTGTCCAGATGACCTGGATCCAATTCCATCGGTAAACCCTTTGGGGCTTCCAACTCTTCAATTTGAACTTCTAGTACCTTTGTCATTTTCAACACTTCTTCAGCTTCTTCAGTCTGTCCCTTTCTTCTAAACGCATGAGCCTTTCTTTTCAAATCCAAAAGTTCCCTTTGGATTTCACCCTTGCTTCTTGGTGCAGCAACTTTGGAAGAAGATTGAAGAGGAGATGCATCCACAGAATGCTCCTCATCCTCCCACCCCAAACTCTTTAGCACTGAGAGTAGTGCTGGGTCCTGCATATCATTTTCTGTTACATCCACGCCATCACCTTCTTCCTTTACACTGTCAAGAGGATCAATGAAATTTCCCTTGTCCCTACCGACCTCCAACTCAACTTTCTTTGGTGCTTCCATCTCCGCCAACTCGCCCTCTAATGCTTTTGCCTTTTTCAGCATTTCTTCTGCTTCCTCAGTGTCTCCCTGGCGCCTCAGAGCAAGAGCTTTTCTTTTCAACCCTAACAGTTCCTTCTGAATTTCAGATTTACTTTTCCTTGACCCTCTAACCGGGAAATGACTTGGGGCTTGTGCTTGAGGAGATCCACTAGCCTGCATGTTATCTATTAGCTTATAAGGTTCTGGTGAGGAGTTTGCGACTTCATTATCATCATTCCAACCCAAATTCTTTAGCATGGAAAGATACGTGGGATCATACATATCTTGATCTGTTACATTGTCTCCTTCCTCGTCCGCAACAGACAGAATTGCAGAGTCATTGGCATGCCGATGTTCCAAAACTGAGTCCTTACTATTCTCCACCTCTTCAAGCTGATTCTCAAGAACCCTACCTTTCTTCAACTCTTCTTCAGCTTCATCTAATCGCCCTTCCTGTCTCAGAGCACGGGCCTTCTTCTTCAAAGCCAGAAGCTCCTTTTGAATCATTGACTTACTCTTACTCTTGTTCATTGCACTGACATTTCCAGCACCCATTATAGATGGCTTTGATGATCTTTCAATAGTTTGATTATGAACTGTTGCAGAAGGTTTCATGACATTGCCCCTTTGAGACTGGATGTTTTCTAGGTCCCTTTCAAGCAGTTTTGCCTTTTTCAGCTGCGCCATTGCTTCTGTGACATTACCTGCCCGTTTATGAGTTAGAGCCTCTCTTTTTAAAGATTGAATTTCACTTAACAGTGCTTCCCGGTCAACCAAAGCTATCTGGGCGGCAGAGGTTTCAGGAGGATTATTGGAATCTTTAGTCCATCCAAAAGATTCTAAAGCAGCAGTTATTTCTGGGTCCTCCATATCCTCGTCTGTCACCTCAAAATTACTATCTATATTATGATCATCAGCAGCATTAATAAGACTAGCAAAATTTAGGCCATCCTCCTGCTCATATTTAATTGAAAATTCTTCTTTGTCATCATCCATACCACGAATCAGTGCAGATATTTCATCATCAGACTCTTCAGCCTCAGCTAACAATTCCTGTTCTTCAAGTTGCTTCTCTAGAACTTTAGCTCTCTTTAATTCTTCCTTGGCTTCGGCAAGTCTGCCCTCACGCTTCAGCTGGAGTGCCAACTTTTTATGTGCAACAACCTGTGTTTTGTCAATGGCACTAGTAGCCTTACTCTTATTGGAATTTTGTGAGACTTCTCTGAGAAGAGAAGAGAGCTCGCCCTCCAAACTCAGACTTGGATTTTTTTTATCCCCGTCATGGAGATCCTTATCAGACCACCCTAATTCTTTAAGCTCCGCAGAAAGGTCATCTTTTTCTTTACCCAATGGAGGAGTCAACCTATTTCTTCTTCCGGATAGGGAAGGGTCATCTTTAATCTGGCCCTCTGCCACATTGTCCGAGAGCAAATCCTTTTTACGCTTCTTTCTTAAGGATATTTCCAATGCATCAGCCTGCCTCTCAAGCTCCTTCCCTTTCTTAAAGGCTGTTAATGCTTCAGCTGACTTCCCTTCTCCTTTCAGAATTCTATACTTCTTCTTCTCATCCACAGCTTGCTGACGCAATTCCTCAGGAGTAGCAGATTCACTATCACTCTGTAAATGACTAAACTTATCAGCAGAAACACTTCTAAGTATTTCTCCCACCGCATCATGGGTGGAATCTTCTCGACTATTTGAGCATGATGCACTACTAGTTGCCCTCTGCACACCGGAAACTACATTATTGTTAACCTCTTGTCCCGAATCCTTCCCTTCATTACCAAGTATCTGGTTCAAAATTTCATCCTCAGGCTTCGATGTCGACTTTGAAGTGCCTGCACAAGAGGGTTGAGACGTCGATACAGATGAGGCGCTAATTAGAGTAGTTCAGCCTTTCGTGTGTGGCACTAACAGAATGGAATAAAAATAGACTCTACACTGACCAATCCTCAGTCCTAACTAACATAAATTTCACACGGCTTAACACAAATGCAGTAAAAAAAAATGGTACGGCAACACAGAGAAATGAAGTAACAAACTAAAAAGTAATCAAGAAGGTACCTCTGGCAGCTCTACTCTTGTGTCCATATCTCTCGAACCGCGCTGCCTCTTCCAGCTTCTTACAAGGCTCACATATACGCACAGGCGAATCACCTTGCCCACGCAAAAACATCCTTTGCTGTGTACAGCTGCCACAGAAAATGCCTCCACACCTCCTGCAATGATGCTGAAATTCCCACAATGCACATAATCAATATCAACAACTTACCCAACTACAACCTCAAGTCTACATTCTTAGCATTACACAATGCATATACTTATACACAATCAAGAACAACAGCAGCCCATATTTACATACTAACACTATAAATTCCTATACAAATTATTCAAGAAACTCTGGAAAACATTGATGGGTAATCTTGAAACTTAAAAAAGCTCAAAACTTTACAACATGGGTACTCAGGAAAGTCGAAAATTAGAGATGTGTAATTGGATCGGAGGCAAAAAGAATGAACCTTGCGATTGATGAAGGTGAACTGGGAAGAACATCCCTGACAGTGCGAGGCGTCAACCACCCAATTATTGCCTCTGAGTGATGGCTTCGCCGGCAACCCGATCTTCTCCAGCATCTTCGATTTCTCAATCACAAATCCTTAAATCCCCAAAATCAAAGTTTCATTTATTTTGCAGCTGAGAATAAATCACATTTAAATGTTTGGGTTTGATTTTGGGTATATAAGAACAGAGAAGAAGAAACGAAAAGTCGACGCGGTAGCTGCAGCTAAACGGTGTCGTTTGGTTTTGGGTTGACATAAAAACGGAGGCCCAAATCTTGAAGAGGCCCAACTATTCAACAGCCTCACAACAACGTCAACAAGTTATTACCAGAACAGTCCATGGTCACTGCTTTCAGCTTCAAGAGTCATATCTCTCTTGATAGAAAATACTTGAACTGTTGAACAATAAGTTCACTTTGGCATAGATGGAAGGCTCCTGTGTTTCTCTATGTCAACTGTTGAACAGTAAGTTTTCCAACTGATCAGTTAACGTGACGACGTCAAATCGGTCTGGTTTTATTCTCATAGTTCAGCATATGTGTTTCAGATACAAGTACATCATTCTTCAAAAAAAAAAAAAAAAAGAAGAGAAAAAGGATTACACACAAATGAGAATCAAAGTTTCCAAAACAAGAGTTTTCCTATATACAATTTATAAGCTGCTTCTTATTGAACAGAATTGGATGGTGGAGTAGCTATATCATCTGGTTCACTCACTTGTGTTACATATGTACATAGAAAAGGTATATCCATATTATACAGAGTTTAGTGTTGTCCTAAATCTGAACCTATTGGACTACTGGAACTGATGCTTGCAAATGCATTCCAAGTCAAGCAATGCTCAGGATATGATACAATATGCAATGATGGCAGTAACCCATCACCACTACATATTTGCAAAACAGGCACTCACAGAGATTGATCAACTCATGACATGTCAACTTCTGGCAATTCTTACGGGTTAGAATGCAAAATGACCAACAAATTAAAGACATAGTGATCAGACGAACCATCAGAGCTAGAAAAATGAGACGTCTGACAGCACAAGCATTGAACGCGTCTGGCTCCTGCAAAGTATATAAGCCGCCGCCGGCAAGATCACAAACCATTTGATGAGCTATATCTACGTACATCAGAAATCCAATCCACAATTACAATGTTTCACCATCACAATCTACTGAACCTGAGTCCACTAAGGCTCTATATAACATTCAAATATAATTAGTTTCAAACTTTCAATGCTGATAGTGATAGAGATGTATTATAAACCAATTAGTAGTACAGAAATTGGTGGCGATGGGGGTTGTAAGACGTCGGTTTGGGCCTCCGGCGGTGGCGCTTCGTCTACCTTCTCCTTCTGCTCTTTGGTCTCAATCGTCTGTTTCTCTGGAGACAACAGTAGTTTTTGATATGTTAGTAATGTTACCAAACGACGCGCCGTTTCTCTGTCTATGGCTCTATTTACTGAGGGTATAACTGTCTTTTTGAGTAAAGACTTCGAACGAATTGGCTCGTTTTCAGCACGTATTCGTCCACGTTTAGTGCGAGTCTCACGTTTCCACCAGTGTAGGCATTTCACACGTTCAAATACTTGTCGGATAATCTCTGGAAGTTTCTGTATAATGGCCGGAGAAGACCGGAGAAGTTTGTGAAAGACAATTGTACCCCTGCGTTTTCTTATTCACCAACTGGAGGGTCTTGGCCTCTTGGGGCCTGAAGAAACACATGAAGCCTAAATGACTTGGAATTTCGATTCTGTTTGGCTTGTCCGATTCATTAAATGATCACTGCTTCCAACTAGTTCAAAGTCTAATAGTCTCACAGTAACCAAAAATGTTTTTGTTTAGAAAATGTAATGTTGGTCTAGGAGTTACCTCCAAGAAACAAATGTTGGTCTTGAAGTTCATCCAGTATGAAGCTCTATTTCCTTGGCTATCTGCAATATATTTGGTTCACACAAACAGGCGCACACCCCCAATTGCATTATAGTATTTTACCACATCCACAGTTGACTGAGTGCCTTTCTGTACTACTGTTAATCATGAAACTATTACTCCCAGTATCTTTTTACAGTCATGAATTGGTAAAAATGCTTTGGTTTCTGCAACTTCAGTATAGATTTCTGCATAATGGTTCTTCGTGCCCTTTACCTCACTTCGATATTCTTTAGAAACATCCAATTCCAGCGATCATCCAAATGCTCATTTGTAAGTGTAACTTATGGTCTTGGTCCTCACACAGTGCTCAACTGTCTTGCTTAAACTCAACTACTCCAACTAGATAGTTATGCATTTTCAAAAGATACTAGATAGGAAGGAAGGAGAATAAATTGCACAGATTCTCTTGAAAAATTTACATGCTAAAGTTTGTAAATTTTTGTATTATGGAAAGAGATTTGGCAAGTATCGATTATTGGTTGTCTGAAAGGGCAATCTGGATTTGATTACATTTTTCACTTGTATCTGCACTGCCCCGAAAACCCTTTTCAATTCCAATGCCTTTGTAGGGAGATCAAGATCCTTTGCGTCAAGTAGGACTGGATCAATTTCCTCTTTTTCATCCTTGGTTCCGATGTAGTAGAAGTCCTGGAGAAAGCTTCTGAGGTTGGATTGCTGTTTCTTGAAAGCTTCAACTGCTCTCCTCGATGGGAACTTTGTGCAAGGGACTTGTTTTAAAGCTTCAGCTGAGAGCTTCTTATAGTTGAGTGCACAACAGATAGTCAGCTTCTCTTGTTCATATAGACCAGTGTGGCACTGTCAGGTACTACAAGTCAGTAGTAGCATTCAAGAAAAGAGAACACAGATTATGACTTTTCTGATTTTGTATACATGGACACATTAATTAGGACTAGCATACCTTAAAATATACAGCAATGGCTTCATAAAGTCTGTCATGAGATTCTCGAACAGACGCTGGCAACAACAAAACTAATGCTGCAAACTTTGAAGGTTTCAAATGAAAGTCTGGAGCTACTTCTGCAAGATATGAGTCCATCAACTCGGCGACCTTTGTAGAGTGACTCATCTGGGGTAAATTATCCCCTTCTTGAAGAAGATATGATTCACCTAACCTCAAAATCAAATTCACATCATAAACATACTTCTTCCCACGAGGAGATGGGACAAGTAAATAATCAATTGTTGCTTCATCCAGCTGTGAACTTATCATAATCTCCAACTTGGTTTTACACTTCTTGCCTAATTTCATGTTCAAAGCTGCTTGATACATGTTGAATAATCCCCTGAAAGAAAGGGAGCTTCGATCAAGCAGAGAAAGTAAACCAATAACAACCTCTGTGATTTTGTACTTCTCTTCTGATTTGGCACCAGAACACTTTGATTGATGATAACGAATGAGAAACTTGAAAACTGTAGACTGTTCAACCTCCTTGGATATCAGGCTTCTTATAACCATTTTGATCAAAGTAGTATTTAAAAACATCACGTCTTCAAACCACCATGTTTTCATAGAGCGATTGCTTTTCAGGTGATAAATGGTGCTCGTACCACCAGAAAACTGGAAACTACTCACATTCTCCGTGGAAGTATTATCATAGAGAGTTGGAACAGATGGACAAGAAAGCTTGCCTATAATGCAGTCCATGACTAAATGCAATATCAATGAAGAATTTGAGGGGGGAAGCAAATCTTGGCACTGCTTCAGAGCCACTAGAAGCTCAGACCATGACCAAGAGCTGATACCTTTGAGAGTGCTTTGAGCTTGCAAGAGTATATCACCATCCATCTCCATGAAATCGGCAATGCAGTACACAAGGACTAAGTTGGAAGGAGTTATCTCAGTTCTTCCATTACTGTAACAAAACCTTGTCATAAGCTCAAAACCCTCTGCACCTCCAGGAAAGTCATGGAATATCACTTTGAGGCTCGTTATACCCATCGGTTTACCAAACAATTTGCTGAATCGACTAGAGAAAGATTCCAGTATTTTCTGCATGATATATGGCACTGTTATTGGTTGCATTATAGCACTCTTTTCATTGATGAACAAGATAAGGAACTTTCTGAACAAGAAGCACACAAAATTTGAGCTGCTAGAGACTAGCAGACCCAACAAAGGCATAATTAATTATTTTCACTCAACAACCCAATGGGGAATCCACAGGAACATTTTGTGAGAGGTCGCTTTTATACATTAAATTGTAGGGGTGGTCCTAATTTAATTCGTTGGAAATTAGTGGAAATCTCTCATACAAATTCCATAAAATTCAGATAATGAAAATAGAAGGACATGAGCCCTACATAACTACCTCCTTCTGTAATAGTAGGTGCAAGTTAATGGTCATGTAAAAAAAACGCATGGCTGCATAATCATGACTGAAAAACAACAACTCTCTGCAGAAAATCAGAATAAACAAGCACAGAAACTAAAGAAGTAACCTATTGAACTCAAACAATGGTATCCGATATCGATCACCAACAAAGAGAAAACCAGTAGCAGTTCCATTACAAAGGGCTAAAGAAGTTACAAATCTCAGGTTTCTTCATTTGGAAACAGTCATAATTTAAGAACAATGATCTTATACACATAAATGGAGAAGCATTACCTTGTTCACCAGGAAGACTTCTTCACCATTGACATCGACTTGGAGATCACAGCACATTGCCATTGCTAGAGAAGTAGCAAAGAAGAAAATCTCAAATCAAAGGCAGATCATCCATGCAAACTTGAAGAGAGGTTTTGGAGTCAGGAGCAACATATGTACTTTCCACAGTGACCCAAAAAGGAGAATATAAAAGAGAGAGTTGAAGTATTGACTTTGAAATTTGAATCTGCTGTTTATGAGTAAATATGAGAGCATTGAAGACTATATCTGCTGGTAGTGAAGAGAGACAATGGAGGGAATAAGAGGAAATCTGGCACTTTAAAAAGGATTAAAATCGAATCACCAAATTAGCTAAAAACAAAGGTTGAGGGACATAGTTAACCCCATGACCCAAAATCTAATCGTCATTAAGGTTCACAATCCCCGAAATAATTACATATTATAATCTTCAGAATTGCCACTAATCCCACTATAGATCCAACTAGCTTTACTCTATTTTAATATTAACATATGTTTCTTCTTGATGCCCAGAATTTAACAAACACAAGCATCATCTACTGTAATTTCTTTCGCGCGCAAATAACTAAAATAAAGCAACCATAAACAGAACAAGAATGAAGTAAAATTAGATATTTCCTAGAAAATTGTAAAAGCAACTGATCACAATATTTCCACACTTCTAAACTGACTCATTAGATAAAAAAAATCTATAATTTAACTCTTGCTACACTGGCCTCATTTTTTTTAAATAAAATAGGCAATAGAGCACTTCTTAAGGTGAGAGCAAATACAGTTGACAATGGTGATAACCCGGAAAAAGATAAGAGAAATTAATATGAAAACAACATGTTGCAGGGACAAAGACACCACTCAGGCTAGAAGATTGCAAGCAGTTTTGTATGGCAGTATTTGTTCCGATGAAACTGGAAATATCTGGTTGAGGCACTACTCTTGCTAGGGAATCTCTGTCTTCTTTCATCCAGCAGACTTCATCTGAATAGAATCACCCGTAAAACTCTGAATCTGTATACCATGAACTACACCAGAAGGACATAGAATCATGGAGGCACTTAGTAACCATTTATCTGAGGCCTTGGGGTTGGGCCCATCAGCCGTGAAAAAGGTACTTGACCGCGGGTAGGAATGCCCCTTTGGTTAGAAATCCGATCATTTAACTTTGGATCTGACACTGATCTTGAAAATGCTTGCGCAAGCTCAAGAGCTGAAGCTGCTTTTCCACGGTGCAGGCTAGCACCATCAGGAGATGATGGTTTTGGCAGTTCAGGCTTCCGCCAGGTCTCTGGTGATGGTGGCCTCTCCGACTGTTGTGGCTGCTGCCTATCAGTCTCTCGATTGTTCTTCCTCCCATCATTACGCCAGTTCCTCTTCTGCAAATCCACTCTCTCAACTTGATTATCCCTCCTATCAAATTTATTTCCGGTTCTCTGATCAAAAGACTGATTGTCAGCTTTGTCAGGGTGGCGAGTAGGATTTACATGCCCAGGACCTCTATCAAGCTTTGGAGAATGATGTTCAGCCCTCAGCACATGATGGTCAGCTCTTGAAACATGATTTTCAACCCTGGGAACATGATGTTCAACCCTTCAAATAGCAATAAACCATATATTGTAAGAAAATACACAAATTAAAGTGTATTATTATCAGAACATTTTGACATATAAAAGAAGCCATACTTTTCAGAATGCTGAACCAAGTCAGAATTGTTAATCACAACATCATCAACACCTCGTGCCTTCAGAACCTGAGCGTTCAACATAATGATTTTAGGCTTATTAAGCAATTAAGAGTCATGGAAAGTAAAAGCAGCAATTATTAATAGTTAGAGGATTGAGGCAAGGGGATGCTACAGGAATATAAACTAAAGAATTGCTGTGTCTTGGATACAACCACTTAAAAGCGCAAAAAAAGAACTTGCAAAAGTTCCCCTAAAAACAAAACCACGAAGTTACATATGTGAACTCAAATTTCAAACTTAGATGTAAAGACTCACCAGTTCTCGAGGGCGAGCACCACCAAACAACGCATTCCTGCACGATATCTTCAACTGTTAATTGCAAGTTCCAGAGTAGAACTAAGATATTTATAGAAAAGAAGGACAACTTGTGCAAAGACCATCTACAAATGCAGAGTATCACATTCTCCCATATTACGAATTCAACGAAAATATTTACTCTATATTGTAGTCTTCCACCCGTGTATACTCAAGTTGAACAGATGAAATTGGGGGAAGGCTTGAAATTTTATAACACATCTTTACATCTGTAAATATAGATTTAACTCATATATCAGCCAAGGAATTACTTCTTTTAATATTTTTGCAGAAGTCCAAAATTTATTTTCTTCCATTTCTAATAGCAGGACAATGCAAAAAATATTGTGCATACTGTTATCAGATGCAATAACAGTAGTAGGTGTGGACTGTGGAGTACAAGAAAACTCATTTATTGTATTAGGCGATATGCCTGATAGAAGGTAGAGGGTAAACAGATGAAAACAAAATAGAAATAAATGGCAACTCTTCGGAATTTCAGAATTTAGATTTTATCTATAATATGCAGAAGTTAAAAGTATGTAGTAAGTAAGCCTCAATTCCATATTTGATATGAAACCAGTGCCCTATGTTCTTAAAATGCTCTTTGAACATATGATTCTTATTTACACAGACATAGACTACATCCATGATAGATGATCCCCCTTCTTCCCTTCATCATAAGGGCTGTTTACCAAATATCTTACCAAATCTGGAATGAGATATCTCGCTTCTTTGAATGCAAATATAAATGGTCAAAACAACAACGTTACAAAGCATTAAGTGTAGGTCCAAAGTCGTGCTCCATTTTCCCGTTTATTCAACCAACAAAGTTAGGACCGAAAGAAATAGACACCATATAATAAACAATGTACTCATAAGATTGCATGCGGAAATGAGCAAACATTATTGCACAGTACCAAATGATCTCTTATATTTAAGTCAGCTTACATATTTCCATTCACCCACTAAATAGAAAAGGCAAATAGATTAAGTCTGCGGCAATCAAAATAGTGCTAAAGAAACATTACCTCTCTCTTTCAGCAATTACTTCCAATTGTTCAAGAGGTTGAGACCGGGGCTTTAAATTCAATTTTGGACGCTCCACAGCCAGTTTCCCAGTCTCAGAGCCTGCTGAACCAGGTTTCGTATAATTCATATTTCCATACGCTTCATTGACAGTTTCAACATAAACAGGTTGCTGGTACTCCTGTAGTCAACCAAAGAATGTGAAATGATTTCATTAAGTGTGAGTGACTGTATTTGAGAAAGATAATAATACCGAAACACATAAATTCTAAATACCTGTGTCTGATCACCAACTGGATCTTCCAAATGTTCCACTGGCCTAGTTCTCGGAAGTAACTTCAACTTAGGGCGCTCTACGGGTTCTGAAGAAGCAAAGGGCTGAACTTCCGGCTGCACATATCTATCATCTGATTGAGCAGGTTGAGCCCTGTTACTATACACAATTGGCTTCCTTTCTCTTACATCTGAAACCATGGGTGCCCTACCCCTCTCATAATCAGGTAACTCCTTCCTAACTACTGGGTTCCTTTCTTTTAATACTTCTGAAATGATAGGCCCCCTAGCCCTCTCGTAATCCGGTAACTCTTTCCTAGCATTCTGAATGCCATCATCAATTTTTAGACCTCTTTCCATTTGTCTTGCCAAGCTGGGATCATAGTTTTGCCGCTCAACTATCACATCCATCCTCCCGTCACTACCATAACCCCTAGAATGTACACCACTCTCCGTCTCGACCGACCTAGCAACCTCCATACTATTTGCCTGATACTCAATTGAAGGCTTTGACTGCCATCTTCCAGAAGACACCTTCTCAAGCGCACTCGCATGAGCCAGCTTCACAACAGCACTCTGTCCGGACCACACAGCTTGCACCGGCTCAGTAACACCCGCCATCTCTTTCCTCACCACCCACGCATTCGGCTGAGCACCACCGCCACCGCCACGCCCACCATTACCACTCCCACTCTGTGCCGCCTCGCTAACCCTCTCCGAGTAACTACTCCCTCCTCCCCTGGGTGACAGCGGTGCTGCACCCCATCCCTGCACGCCAGACACTCCCCCAGGGGAAGAAAAAACTGGCTGTTTCGCCTTGGTACACGCTGGCACCGCCCTCACGCTGTCCTCACTTATAGTGCGGCGCGGCGCCGACACGCCGTCCAGCGGCTTCCGCTCATCCTCATCAAAGTTCCGGCCAATGTGTACAGAGTGCGCCAGAAACGGAGTCTTGTCATCAAAGTGCCTGGTAGCTGGTGACGTGTGCGGCCGGGACCGGTGATCCGGCCGCCCCATCGGGTTGCCCCAGGTGGCCGGCCGGTCATAACCTTGACGATCCGTCGGCCTAACAACTCTACAACAAACAAATCCAAATAATCCTTTGATCATTAGCTAGGGTTTAATCTAAATCCAATACACAACTCACAAGATCTCATCGATTTAATCATCCTGATTAATCCTAAAGATTATAACATAATATAACAAAGGAAGGAAGAAGGAGAGGGGTAAAAAGGGACTTACACACCGGGAGCAGAGGGGAGAGGGAGATCGGAGGGGATAGAGCCGCCGTGAAAGTCCTTGAGCGTCATGGTGTTCCCGCTCACCTTCTTCTTCGACATTTCTCTCTCTCTCTCTCTCTCTCTCTCTCTCTCTCTCTCTCTCTCGCAATCGAAGCCTCTAAATCCTTCTCAGCCTTATATTTAAAGCTCGGGGAGCAAAAACGACGCCGTATTAGAGAAGGAGCAGAGGTGGAAGAGGCCTTGAGAACCCGCCGGAGTCGATAGAGAGATCGCGCGCCTCTGCTTCTCTCTCTATCTCTCTGTGTCTGTTGCTGTTACGACTTGACCCACCAGTTTTCGGGTCCGTACTGTTTTTCGTTAAATCAGATGACGGAGGTGTGTTGGGTTTGTGTTTAATACTCTCGCCTCAGCCGTTTGATCATCCACCGACCTATGTAATATAATATTCTCCACAGCCCGAGCTATTGTCCTTTTGGGCACGAAGCTCGATAAAGGTTTATTATTGGGTACAACAATGATAAGGCCCAAGCCTAAGAAAGCCCAGGTCCAATTATGTTATCTGCTTGGGCCTTTTTAAAGTTTTTGAATACATTTTATTTGCGTTTGAAAATTATTAGTGAAAAAATTTATTATATATCAATGTATAATATATATTTCAGACATTATGTTTGAGCGGGCTCTGTCCGAACTATGTTTGGTTATAGTTTTTTCTCCATGAGAATAAGATTTTTGAATATAATCTTTTGTATTGTCTTGCTCGTAGGCCTAATTTGATGTTGCATTGCACGTGAAGCCACTGCACTCCCTTTTGTGATTGAATTTGCCTCCAATGCGTAGCCACATTCTCGGTCGGAATTATTGCATACTGTGTATATCATCGCACATAACCAAGTACGAAGTTCAGACCGAAGGAAAAACGGAAATAGTATTGGTGTCTCTAAGAGTGACCGACCAGCTAGGATATTTTCTCCTCAAAAGCTAAGTTTGAGGTGTACAAAAATTCAAGCATTCCTTTCACATCGTACTGATTGTAGGGCACTCTATCATCCTAAATATACCGGGAAAGTTTAGGAAACTGGATTATCATCCGAGAATAGTAGATATGTTAAAAGACAACATCATCTTGCATGCATACAATTACAAAGGTTGCCTGATTTTCTTGTCAAATCAAAGCAGTTTCAGACCACGTCAAACTTCACTACTAAAGTACTAATTAAATCTGATTTACTTCAAAGAGTTCCTTGATTAACAGCTTCTATTTGCTTCTGAATCTGATTCGATCGATGATTTTCTACCTGCATACATCTGCGCGTACTTAATTACTAGCTGTTCGGATTAATCTTCATCAATTCGGATTTTATCTGGCGTTGGAAATGAAAGCCTTATATATGAGATTGAGGGTTTTGCAATGCATGATTGCATACCAAGAATCCGTAATTTGGAAATGAAAGTAATTTGAAGATGACGAGCTGTAATTTTCTTAGGTATCTCGAGGTATATTTTCTTAGGTATCTCGAGGTATGTGATATTTCGGCCCTGATATCACAACAAATTTATTGTCATTGTAGTAAATAAAGTGATGTTTTGGGTAAATATAGTTATATTAGTTGTAATTATTTCACCCATAACATTTTATAAGATTATGAACAAATAATTGTTAATGTGATAACTTTTTTTAGTTATTTATAAATATAGAAAAACACATGTTGTAACTTTGTTCTCAATATTGTAAATTTAGTTCAATAAAATTATAATTTTGGTTTAAAAAAATTATAATTAAGTATATGTTATACGGTTATACCGCAAGATAAAAGGACGACGCTCCAGCTATAAATTTTTCTTTGATATGCAAACAAGCATGTAGTAGAAATTAGATGCGTCAGAGTTTCACGGTCGACCAGGCCGGTTTTCACCGGAGCTTCTTCCCTCCACCCAATGAATGTTCACTTGTTGTCTGTTAACGGCGCGTTTCTTCACGCGTGTTAAACCCATTAATAGTTGTTTGACATAACAGACCACACACTCCTTCCCCAAAGGTCAGTCACCTCCTGAAAGTCTGAAACCCTCAATTTTAGCTTTCAAGCGCATGGGTCTCTACCATTATTCTGATCAACTCCAAGAGTTCAACACTTCCACCACACATCTGTTTATGTTAAAGTCTTCTTGGGTATTCTTGTTTCAATTTTCAAAGGGAAGCCGAAAAGATTTCCTTACTTTGGAGTCAAAAACAATCATCCCAGTGATGTCATGTCGACGACGGTGACAAATTGTGCCAAAAGAACTACGGGTGGGCATAAAAAACGGAAATCCTGATCCCGTCCCAAAATTTATAGGGACGGGACGGAGGTCTAAAAATGTTTGTCCCGTCCCGTTTCATAATAGTGGGACGAGACGTGGGACGAATAATTTATATCCCGCTTCGTCCCTTCCCGTCCCACCTTTAATGAAAACTTAAAAATTCTTATATATTTGTATCAAAATGAAACTAATTTCTTAATAACTCCAAAATTATATCAACTCAAATATTAATGGTAAATTATAATATTTTGAACATAATATGCATTTTTTTGTTGTTAAAATGTCATTATTGAATGTTACTTTTTTATGAAAAAGTAAAAATATAGGTTTTTATTTAACTTCATAGGAATGTGGGATTTGTCCCGTCCCGTCCCAATCGGGATTAATCCCGAGTGGGATGCATTCTTAAAAACTCTTGTCCCGTCCCGATTGAAAAGAGTGGGATGAGACGTGGGATGAGCCTCGTCCCGTCCCATCCCGTAACGTGCCCACCCCTAAAAAGAACTGTCTGGCCCTAGATTTGGAGGGTGAGGTCGAAGACCGCCGACTTCTCGATCCCCGTGGTGAGGGACAGCGGGGCGATGATGAAGAAGGTGACGATGATTTGGGAGAAAGGATTTGAGAAATCGGAGGAGGTGGACAATTTGGTGATGGGGATGGAGATTTGGAGATCGAGGAAAGAGCTTGGGCTTTGCGTTTGGGGAAGAATGGGCTGAGAATGGGACTTTGGAGGAGGCCATGAATCCCATGATCATGTAATTTATGTTAGCCATGGCGAGTTAAGAATGAGGGAAAATTGGAAGACTTCTTTTGCAATTGTTATGTGTAATTAATTGTAATTAATATAAAGATAAAATCTAAAAATGGTTAACCATCAAATCTGGGGGAATTATTTTTTGATATTATATTAAATTATTTCAAACAACCAAATGAATAAGTATTTTGACAGATGTTCATTTCTAATTGTCTCATGTGTCAATTCTGACATCATAATTAGTCATAAGAAACTTAAATATTCCAAAATTGTAGTAAATGGGTCGGATACTTCAAAAAGTTGCCCCAAAAAACCACTATTACGGTAATGTGCTCTATCTAAAATTTTGAAATATGTATCACCTAACCACATAGTTGCTCTTAGGGAGAAAGAATGATGCTTAATGTTAGCTACGTGAATGGAGACCTAACCGTTCACGGAAATATATGAATTTTATATCGTAGACATATTTCATTATACTGATGACATCCTATGGACGATTTTTCCATGTTTCATTTCCTAGGTACATTTTGTATGGAAACATATTATGGGTTTTCCATGTTTCATTTCCAAAGTACATATCACCTATGAAATTAGTTATACCACTATAGTTTACATGTTATGAGTCATATGATAAATTTAATAAAATTAAAATTTGACTATTAGGAGGTGATCATGATTTTTTAAAATTTAATTTCCCTAGTAGAATTGGTTTGGAAACACACACTTATATATAAACTATGAAACAATATATACCACTGTAATATGCCACAATCAGATTCACGTGACTAAATTTGGAAAAATCAATATTCGACCATGACAGTAAAATATGGTTATGGTTCAAAATTTACTTACATTCGTTGATGTATGGATCTCAATTAAGTAGTAAGCCATATGCATCATCTTACATGCATAAGGGTAACCGTACCTCCCTGTCATTAATATTCGAAAGTTTTTATATGCTCGAACATATCGCATTATCTTAGGACTGCAATAATTTTTAACCGTGTCTCCCTGTCATTGATATTCGAAAGTTTTTATATGCTCGAACATATCGCATTATTCTAGGACTGTAATAATTTTTTTGAGAATTTTTCAAACAACCTAGCTATTTTGAAAGAATTTATATATTGTTTCATAATTCTATGATTTAAGTAAAGACACGTGGCACTATGATGCCACTATGGGGCCACGTTTACTTTAGTTTTGTTTATATAAAATGAGAAAAGAAGATGAGAAGGGGGCCATATGAGAGGAAGAAGAGACGGGACCAGATGCAGCTACTTTTTGAAACAAATCCACAATTGCACCAACAGCGCGTGGGATTGACCCAAATTTGTGGTTGTGGTGCTACCACTTTAGCGAGATTAGCCGATTGTGAACCTTCAGCCAATGAAATGGAAGAATTTTCGGGCTTTCACTGTCATAACCTTATTTTGCACGTGAACTCCAAGCTCCACCATGGCAATTCGGTCATGAACTGTCTATTACTGTCGGGCCTGGCCTCCCTGGCGTTTTTGAATTGAAGACCGACCTCTCGCTCTCTCGCTCTCGCGCGCTGGGAAATTTCCATTAAAATTTTAAAAACAATTGTTGGGAAATCTGCATAAATTCATTTCAGTCTAAAATTAAAACACAGTTTATACAAGGAGATCTCAACACACTTGTTTACGTACAGCCACAAATCTTCGTACCGACATTGACATTAATTACCACCAATAATCTGTTATAGAAGAAAAAAAACAGTAGGACAGAACCCCTACTTTCTCACTATTCGATCACCACTATTTAACTACATAATTATCACCATAACTATCTATCATCACTCTATATATGAAGGTATTAAGAGAGAGGTTCAGCTAGCAAAGATAGGATCTGACGTCCTCGAGTCCCTTGCTCTTGATCACCAAATCCGTCACCATCTTGATAAAGGCTGTGCCCTACACGAGCAATATTTGTGGTGATGTTGAGAAATGAAGATATTCCGGGCACTCGGCTGAAGCATTTTGCATTTATTTTCTTCCATGCATTGTCTATCATGTTTTTGATCTTCTTTCGAGCTATTTCTTCTGAAACGTTCATTTCTCTCATGTAACATAGGACTGATGAAGCAGCATCGCCTCTCTCTTGCTCGGCCTGTTATGAAATTAATCACTCTAATTAATATAGTTGTCAGAATACAAATTAGGCTAGCTCTAATACGTACGGAGCAAGATGCAATCTCAAATTAAGTACCGCAGAAGTCCCCAGATCGTTCAAGAGTCGAAGTATCACTGATATATTGTACACAAGATCTTCATTCATGTGCAGAAAATCATCTATTCCCTCCTCATGATGTGCCGTGGCGAAGAATGCATGAGTGAAAATCAGTGAAGCAGAAGATGAAATCCAACCATTACTAAGGTACACTTGAAAAGATGGTGCGTAGGCCTTATGGTACCATTCTGCCTCCACCAATAATGCTTTACAGAAATCTGCCCACTGCGAAGTTCACAATAGGAAAAATAGGTTACTTCAAACAAATTCAAAGTATTATTTTCATTATTGTCATATTTAATATGACTAGTGGGGCGGCAACTCTCAAATAGGGCTTAATGCGTATTAGGATCTATGAATCGGGTAAGGCTCGTACCACTTTGCATAGATGAGGAAATACTTGGTTCCAACCATTCTCCTCATCAATTTCATAAGCAATCTCCCAAGTTGTGTCATAGAGTACTTGGAAACAGATCTTCATACACTCCGGAAGCTGTTGAGTTTCCGTAGCATCCCATCTGATCAATTGAAGAAAATATATAATTGACACATATATATAGTAGCATTTTCATATTTATTATTTTTCTAAACAACGGCCGCTTAGGCGCTAAGAGATCCGTCACCGCTGCAATTTTTGCCTTAGCGGTCATCCTCGGCATTTTGCGAATTAGACGGCCGCCTAGGCAGTCATAGGCGGTCAAAAATCAGTTGACTAAAAAAAACTAAAAGAATTGAGATTTAGTATTGCATTTGTTTTATAATTTATCTTTTGTTCTATTATTTTTATATGGACTTTGCACTTAAGTTATTGTGAATTTAGATTATTTTAAAAATTAATATTGATCGAGCATCATTATATATTTTCAATCATAAAAATAATTTAAATACATGTATAAAAATAAATAAATATTTAATAATTCAAAATCTCCTAGAAGGCCGCCTAGCCGTCTAGGTGCTAGGAGGTGGTTGTCCGACTACACGGAAGAAAATTTACCGATCACTTTTCATTTGCCCACCTTGTGTCCACCCTTTTAAACTTATGTCATGTGTTTTTTCTCAACTCATATTTAGATAATAATTGAGCAATTGGACATATGACATGCGTTTAAAAAAGTGGACACAAGGTGAGTAAATAAATAGTAGTTGACAAATTTGTTTCCCCGCGTGCACACCGCCTAATGCTTTTTCGAACTTTGATATTTATGTAAAAAAAAACCTATATCCATGCATCAATTCAGCATTTGAAACTACCTTTCAACAGCTTTGGTGAAGCGCTTTAGCTCTTCCAACGAGCCATAAACATCATAAACGTCATCTATGATAAGTATCAAATTGATAACTTTAGTTAGCCATTTTCTAAAAGACTTGTTTTTTGTCTCGAAAACTAATCCCCCAGCACACATGAAACACTCGACCATTCTATCTCTTGCAAAGTCCAAGTTCTTTGTGAGACCCAGGTTCTTCCACCACCTGATCAAACCGCAAGGCGCAATCAGTCAAATAAGAAAGTCAGGTTACGACCTATTGTTGATGAAGAGTAAAGACATTAAGTTTCTTTCATTCCTCAAAACATAAGCTAGATTCTCTTGGTTTACTTACTTGGATGATTCCCTAAGATCTTTCTGGAGTGTGGCTTGAACCATGTTGAAGTTAAGTTTGGCCAACTCAAGTAAAGTACTGTTCATGTTGACTTGATCAGTTTGGCATTGCTCATAGGCTTTGATGTGCCATTTCACATTGAACCACTGCACTCTCCTTTGCGATGAAAGCTCCAAGGCATAAGTCACACGCTTGGCTATATCATCCTTCATAGAACTGGTATCTCTGAGAGTGGCCATTAAGAAAGCTTTAGCCTTCTCTAGAATATCTTCACCTTCTAAAGCTAAGTTTGAGGCCTCCAAAAGTTCAAGCATTCCTTTGACATTCCCAGATGTGCTCGTTTTTAATGTACCCATTTCGTCGATCAAACCACCAAATATATCTAACAAGTTTATTGAACTGAATTAGTATACATACGTTGGATTATTTCTATGATATAAAACTCCACTGACGAGCTAAGAATTAATCTGTGTATGTATACCTTGTGAAACTTTATAACCATGCTGCCTGAGAATCTTAAAGAGTAGTGCAGTAGCATAGAGATCACCCTCTGAACCAATGCAGGAATTGCCGTTGTTTTCCAGTTCAACGGCTGCTATGGTATCTAGGGCTGCCTTGATTTCCTGTCCAAAGTAGTTGTTGAGGCCTAGTTTTCGGATGCTGTCAATCAGCTCCAACTTAGACATTAAATCTGATTCTTTGCATTCAACAAAGAATATCTTC
The DNA here is from genome assembly GCF_933775445.1 of Argentina anserina. NCBI lineage: Eukaryota > Viridiplantae > Streptophyta > Magnoliopsida > Rosales > Rosaceae > Argentina > Argentina anserina. The sequence continues at coordinate 1,356,950 of NC_065874.1, read as the reverse complement.
ACTTCTTTTATCAGCTTCTGAATCTGAATTAGATAGCATTCTCCCTGCATGCATTTACGTACATATACTCAGCTAGGTAATACGTTAATGTATAACCGTGATCGAAGAAGTAGCTAGCAAGAAGTTAGGCCGGGAGCACTCACATCAAATTGGCTGTTAAGAGATTCGAGGAAAGCATACTTCCAAATGTTCGGTTTGTAATTGGCAGATCGTCTTTGATCATGTTCTGAGTGAGAGGGTTCAGATTTGGTTTGCCATTGAAGTATCTGATGTTCCTCAGCTTGAGGATTTTGCAGCTGCATTCTACAATCCATGGATATTGGTACAGTTTTGGAGATGGAGACTAACTAGTTTAAAATGTACTAAAGAAGAATGATGTGATCGACTGGAAGTAGCTATAGAAATTGTTGTGGTGACCAGATGAACATTCTTTCATGAGCATTTATAGGCAAATTTACGCGTACAATTATTAGACCGGTCTTAGTGTCCACGTGTATGATCGAGCTCACATTTCACGTGAAAATTAAGGTCAGTCCCGCTACCAATCTCATGTACGTTCTCATGTAGGTTCAATAATTGAGATATTATTCCTTAACGCGCATCTAGCCACTCACATGTAGCAGAACATCTCAGTCACATATTTGGATATTTATGTCACACATACAAGTCATACATAAGACTAATAACAGGGCCATACTTAATTTACGTCCAAATCAAGGTAATATTATACGGCAAGCAAATATCAACGATTGAATATAAGAGTTACCTCTTTACGATTTAAAATTTAGACTAAATTGTATATGTATTCAAATGTGAAAAATACATATACATTCTCAAAACGATTTGGTGCACCTAGATTAGAAAAGTCTTCAAAGAGTGACAACCGAACGTCTGAACTCTTCTTATAACACGACTGAACCAAAATTAAACTTCAAAAAATAAATACAAGATAATTAGGAAGAAAATCAATGTGCATGAATGTCTTGTAGAGTGCCACTCTTGTCATTTCCTCATACAATGTTTCCGTTTTGTTGATATATAGAGGAAATAATCTTTCTCTTATTGTCAGATTTGCGTATCTACAATATGAACTAGCAAATAAGTTCATTCCATTCCAACTGTCTCATCATTTTTCCATATATTTGGATTCAAATCCAACGGCAATTAAGCATAACTAAGTGCATATATAACCAATTCACCACCGGATGTAGAGTCTTATGATAAAAGATAAAAAGATATTTAATCAGGGAATTTGGTTTTGCCCAAGAATCAAGGAGGGGGACAACTGTGTCTGGTTGATTGCGAAAGGACCCCACGCGCCGCCGTGATTAGTCGGAAGTTATGGAAGGGTTGGCAGTTGCATGGGGAATGCTGATAGGCTCCGTTATTGGGTTCTAATTGGCAGTGTTGGTAGTAATCAGAGCTCTCGTCAGGCGCAAATGCCGAACGACGGGGACAAGTACTGTGTCCGCGTCGCGGAGGATCATAGCCGCTAGCGCTGCCGAGTCGGAGTCCAACCTCGGCCATGACTCGTTGCGAAGTTCGGAGTTTAGCAATATGTCGATGTGGCTCGAGGCGCTCAAGAAAAAAAGTGTCGTCTCCACTTGTGGCATACCCAAGTATTCATACGGGTATGTATATAATTGTAAATTATTCACATACACATACGTATAAGGTATGTCTTTTTTTTTTGACAACAACGTATAAGGTATATGTTTGTTGATTGGGGTTTTGGCAGAGATATGAGCGACGTGTGACTTCACGACGACTGTTGGGCACGGGGAGTTTGGGCCTGTTTACAAGGCCCAAATGAGCTCCGGCGACACTTTTGCGGTGAAAGTTCTTGCTTCTGATTCCAGGCAAGGCCGGCATGAGTTTTTAGTTGAGGTAATAATTATAAATTGACTGGGTATGTGGTTTGTTAGTGTGTGTGTTTTGTGAGTAAATCTTATTAGTTTGGAGACAGGTTTTGTTACTGGCAACTGGCAAGGTTACACCACAACAACGTAGTGAACTTGATGGGATATACAGCAGAAATGGAGTAGCTTATGCTTCTTTATAAGTACATGAGCAACGGGAGTCTTGATTTACATTTACATGGTAAGCATCTTCATTGCTCGATCTCATAGTTGAACGCAGCTTACCAAAGCGGTGACCGGCCATGGAACTTTCCATTGGTGAATCTGTGCCTGTTTATGGTCTTTATGTGTCCTGGTGTGCCAAACGAGTGCCGTATTGTTAGAAGGGATGTGCACATTAACTGCGAAGCAGCTCAGAGGTGGCAGCTAGATCGATCGAGCTCACGATAAAATGATAGTAAAGTTCAGGATATCTGATGATACCAAAACAAATTTGCATACTACCACTTTGCGACAAATTTCTTTGCTCCTTTTATATGTAGTAGTGTACTACAGTTTTCATAGTTTGCTTGGAAATGCAGCTGATAATCAGGTGCCATTGAGCTGGGATTTGAGGGTTGCAATAGCTCTTGATGTTGCAAGGGGATTGGAATACCTACATTATGGGGTAGGCTTTCGAGCTAGCTAGTTTCCAGGTTAAGATGCCTGATTTTAAGTTTCTACTCATCCAGCTTCACTCTCCTTCCATATTGCAGGCTGTTCCTCCTGTTGTGCACCGTGACATCAAGTCTTCGAACATACTGTTGGACCAGTCAATGAAGGCCAAGGTACTTATGTGCTCTTTTGTTATTTGTGTCATTGTGTGTTGTTGAAATATTGTATCACCCTGAGATAAGAAAGTTCTGGTATTATAAAACGAAATAGATTCACTTGAAGTTGAATACTACTAAACCTTCAGTTAATTTCACGCTACACGATTGTTTGTCTACTACAAGGATTTTGTTATATAGTTCTGAATTCTAATGCCCACATGGCTCATGCATCAAAACTAGGAATGTGGACTGTTACATAGTTTTCATGTCCATTCCTTCTTCAAAGTGAAACAAATGGAACAGTTTTAGTTTCTGAGATTTCTTCTTACTGCTTATCTAAAATCGTCTCCTATTTCTGGTAGTATCTCTATTATCACCCTCTGGTCAGTAATTCTTACTAGTAAGAGCTTAACTATGAACTATCGTCACATTGCGATCAGGTTGCTGATTTTGGGCTTTCAAGACATGATAAGTTTAAATCACGTTCATCTGATATAAGGGGAACTTTGGGATATGTTGATCCCGAGTATGTGCTTACAAGAATCTTTACCAAGAAATGTGATGTTTATAGTTTTGGAGTGCTGCTCTTTGAGCTAATTACAGGCAAGAATCCACAGCAAGGTCTTATGGAATATGTGGACTATGTAAGTCGAGCGGATCTTCACTGCTTTTTTTGTAAAATATACCTTGTATATGATTGTTGACCTTGATTTTCACTCCAAGTCTCCAATTAGTGATGATGAAGCATGAACACTCACGTTATATGATTTCCATGGTGATGAGTAGGCCACAATGGATGCAGCAGATTCACTTGCGTGGGAAGAGATTGTGGATCTTCGTCTAAATGGAGAAATTGATGTACAAGAACTAGCTCAGGTTGCTGATCTTGCTTACAAATGTGTTGGTAACGTCTCCAAAAAGCGGCCTTCTATGAGGGACATAGTGCAGACATTATAAGGCATTTTGATAGAGAGACGTACTACAAGGAAATGCCAGCAAATCCCAACTACAGCAGCTGGAGAAACTTACATTGAAATAGAGCTGATTGAGAAGCAGGATCACTTAATTGAACGCTGAGGAGAGAAAGTAGACAGCAAAGTCATACAGTGAAGAATTGAACTTGTATATCAATCTTTACTTTTCACTTTTACCCATCCCTCTGAGTATTTCATGGGAATGGGATTCAGATTGAAACGTTGAGGCTCATTTAATTCGATTCAGTCAGTAGATCTCTTTGTTCTTAGTATATTGCTACATTGTGTTGTTGGAATCAAAAACTTGTGCTTTTCTTATAACTGAGCAAAGAGTACAAAGCTGAGCATGTTATTTGTTTTTTCCGATTCTTACTGATCAAACATTTTATTATCAATTAGGAAGATTCAGGTACACCATGCTAAAAAAATCTTATGATGCTATTATCTAGTAGCATTAGAAAGGAAAGAGCATAGCTAGATAAAAGCCGAGTACACATATGATCCATGCAAGCAGGATCATAATTAAACAACTGAAACCACCAGTTTCTAGTTCTAGTTCTGTAGCACCCCCTTAACTTTCAAGTACTCCACAGCTTGGTCGTATATATCTTCGATCCCATACTTGAAAGTGAACCCTTCCTTCTTAAGCTTTTCTGAAGAGAGTATGGTCTTGGCCTTGGATGGAAAATCTCCAAACCTGCATTGCAGAAGGGCTATAACTGTCGGATTGTGCAGTAACTAAATGAAGTGCTGTACAAGTTGTCTGCAAGTTCAGTCATTGTGTTAAAAGGGCCATTCCCCTTGAATAGAGGACTTACTCAGTTGGGATTTTGTAGTCTGGATATCTTTTGCTGAGGAACTTTGCAACCTCGGGAACACTACTATTTTCAGCACAGCATATGTACCTGCCAGAAGCAGATTCTTTCTCTGCCAAAAATATATGAGCTCGGCAGACGTCCTCCACATGTGAAATGGATATTGAACCTGAGAGCATTTGCATGCCTTTCAAGCCATTTATGAGAAATTCATTTCCTGTTAAGAGTCAGATGGAGCATTAGAATGCCGCGATCCAAATACCTCAACATATTTAGCTATAGCTACCGGGCCTCAAGCAATGGACTACAAATTCTAGCTTGTGGTTCGATACCTGTAATTAAAGCTGTGGCGAGGCCTATACTGCTGGGGATGTCTGGAGTGAGAGAAGCACCAGCCATGAGAGAAGGAATCACAGTGATGAGATCAATGCTGTTTTCTTCAGCAAATTTCCAAGCTGTCTTCTCAGCTAGTACCTTTGAAACAGGATACCCCTGCAATGTTGAGGGGAAAAGCTTTTGTTTAGTCACCTGATTCATTTATCTCAATATAGGTCGCGTATTATCTCATTTCAATAAAACAAGACATATACTCTTGTAAACTACAACAATTTTGGTGATTTACCCAAGTAGGTGGCTTGGCAGTGGTCAAGAATTCAACATCAGACCAATCATTTTCGTCTGCGATCAAGCCTGTTCCAGTAAGAGTATTGACAGTTACTGCAGCTGCTGATGATGTCAAAACGACTCGCTTAACTGATTTGGCTTTCACACATGATTTCATGACATTTAGTACTCCTTGGATTCCTGGCTTGATCATGTCATTCTGTATAAAGGGAAAAATGAAAAAAGTACATTCTTATTAAGCTGAAGCCAAAACATACCAAATGCTAGTTTTAGCTAAGCAATTCCTACGAATATGTACCTCTGGATCCGGAGAGCCAAAGTGGACTGGTGTGGCAACATGGAAAACAAGATCAGATCCTGCTATAGCAGCATCGAAGCTCCCTTCATCGGTTAAGTCACCACGAAAAATTGTTAGGTCTCCTAACTCTTGGAGTGCTGTGAGGTGCGAGATCTTTTTCAGATTATCTGTGGGAAAATGTACAAAATTAAAAGACAGTTCACATTTCACACCACCATAAGTATACACACTTTAATAGTAAACATTGTACTCTCAGTACTAAAATTCTGGCTACTGTTGTATCTTTCTTGGTGATCGACAACAACATTATACATTTTTTTCAAGGAATCAAGTGGTCGAGCACATGATGATCAGAAATTATAAACACGAAAATATTACTAGTACTTATCATTTTCCAAGCCAAGCAAAAATAGGGTTAGGTTTCAAGAAATTAGCTAGGAAGAAGATTAGAAGAAGGTACAAGATATAATTCTGACCAGGGTCTCTAGCAGTGGTTCTGACGGCATAGCCCTTCTCCAGCAAGAGCTTGATCAGCAGAGACGCCACGAAGCCGGTGCCGCCGATCACACAAGCAGTCTTTTTTGCGATGATGGGTTCCGTGGTGGCCATGGCTTAAACTATTCTTCTGCTGCTTTGACCTTAAATTTGATGGAAGCTAAGTGACAGTGGACAGTGGACTTGGAATAGATAACAAGCAGAAGAGGTAGGCAGGAACTCGTGTATGAGTGTGGTGTATCAGTGAAGAAGTGTAAGCACTTACTATATAGAAGAAGAAGGTTGTTGCTCAAGTCTTTCATTACTCTGAGAATAAGGTGAGCACGTGAAGCACCAACTCTCTCAAATAAGCTAATACTAGAATTCAACCCATGTCAAATTGAATGTTGATGAACTCTGTTCATTCTCTGCTTATCAATTTAGTAAAAGTTCGTTAAGAAGTCGTCAACTCCTTACATTAGACATTTGTCTTAAAATTGAAATTACGAACTAGTAGTGACTAGGCAACTAATTACTTAAAATGTTAGCTAAACAAATCATTAAGTGGTACATCATACTGTTTTCCCTTTACGTTATATAATGCTTACTATTGGATTTAAGCTTTAGACAATGGTTATGATACAAACCCAATATAAACACCGTAACAAAGTACTTTTTCTTAAAAAAAAAACTAAAAACAGGTTAAATCAATTAACAATGCGTTGCGCATTTTGTAATAAGAAAAAGGGGAGAGAATCTCATTTGATTTCCTCACAAATATTTATATGAATTAACTTATCAAATTAGTATTTAAAAAATCAAGCCTCAACCCTCGGGCCAAAGAAAGTCATTCAGGCATTCTGAATCTAGTCTTATAACCAAAACTCATTTTCTCAACCAAAATGGGTGTGAAAATACTTATTAGTTCATTCATCATATGTTAATTTGAAAATTTATTTAATGTTCAAGAGATAGAAAGGTAAATAACAAAACTAAAACATAAATTAAATTTTTTTAAAATAATCTTTTATTTTGTAGGTAACTTCCAAGCCACTATATAAGATGTGGGAGGTAATTCACGCCCATCAAGTGTGTTGATGACCTGGGGTGGATCTGTTCAGTAGTCAAACTAGACTGCAGCCCCCCAGATAGAAATCTTGATAGTATTTCAAAATTTATATGTGCATTACATGTGTGATGGTACATCAGTTGAGTTGGCTAAGGATGTTAATCCCCACCTAAGAGACTCCCCTTTTTCTTTGTTCATTTTGGCTTTTAGTAATACTATATATATATAATAGTTAAAATGATACGTACATATATATGTACCTGGCACCAATTACTACCATTTTCAATCTCTAGGGTTTAATGAGAATAATTATAGTCATTGACGATGTGTTGAACTATCATGTCATTATCGATCTCTCCTCTCATGCACTTTGACATGTGCATAAATGTTACGAAAACAATATTTGGTTTCGCCAAAAAACATACACATGAATTAGTCTACCTTACTCTTAGATCATGGATCCACCTCTGTTGATGACTAGTATGATTTAAACAAACTACCTTAGTTTTATATGGATTATTTCAATAGGGATCCTATTGAAATAATGTGGGAGTAGCTACATTTAGAATCTTTGCATCTAAGTTCCCACTTAATTGAGTAATTATTTTGTGCAAAGCCGATGGGAAAGACTTTCAATGAAGCTAGAATTAAGCATGAGACAGAGTGACTTCTGTTTTCGGGTCCCCAAGTCCTTTGGTTTTAGCTGAAACATGTCCTCCCCAATGCTTAATTATTTGAGTTAGGTGAGATTTTACGGGTTAGCTGCTCAGCTAAACCTCGTGCATCACGTGTGATACGCTCTCTAACAGTTTGTTATGTACGTGTTCCGTACATTGGAAGATGGAAGAGATCCTTGTATCTAAAATCTAAAACTATCTATATACATATACGTACATAGAAATTTCTTCCTCAAAATAGAAAGAACATTTTTCAATTTTCAAATTGTGGCAACCAATCACGTAAAATACAAAAGAAAAACAAAGATATTAATGCAACTGAGTTTAGCCATTCATGGCTTTCTAATCAGAAAAGAAATAAGAGTGCTAGCTATGTATCTAAGAAGTAAACAAAACTGAGAAACTCTTCTTTTAATTGCCTTCGTAAATCACCACAAAGCAAGGTAGAATTGCTCTGGAATTTTGTATGTATAGATCATGGTCGTTCATAGCCACTGTACTAAACTGATCAAGATCCTGATCCAAAGTAGGGGCAACCTTCCGCTGAGAGCACACCCTCGACTTATTAATCTTCCCAGCAATCACTCTGCACAGTGCACACTATAACTGCCTTCTTCTCCCCTTGGCGTAAGTACTTTGCATGCTTGTCCTTGAGCTTGGCCGCTACAGCCGTGGAGGTAGTCACTGCCTGCCCCAACCCCTGTTCGAGATTCGAGCATAAACGACATTGATCAGAATTGCATAACTCTATCGTAGAACTAGAACTATTCAACTTGCTGCCAAGTGAGCATGACACAGTTGTGCCATAGTACATTTGAAGCTCATTCCCATTAGCCCCGCAATATGCTGGTTCGTTAGGCGTTCACGCCCCTGGTTTGTTTTCCTCTTCAGACCAGGAGAAGTTTATATCAGCCTCGGAAGGTGGTGCATTCCTAGCTTTTTCCATCACCAATCGTCTGTATTCTTCGAACTCACGACAGTTCTTCGGTGTATTCTGAACTTCAAACACCCTCCTGATCTTCAAGGCGCCTTGGTTCTTCAGCCCTTGCTGGCAATCGTGTACTACTGCTTCCCTTTCATCTCCATATAGTTCAGTGAGATGTGGACGACGACGATCTTCTTTTTCCTGATTTCGGTAGCGGTCTTCTAGATATTGCACTTCTAGCACTATATCATCATCACTACTAGAACGAGGACTACCATGGAAGTAGCGTATCGTATCATCAATGCACTCCGACGGAACATTACTTGGTCCGGAGTATTTGTTACCGGCCGATGAGTATGTGGGAACGTAACTTGACCTTGTGGATTTGTTTTCACTGCCTTTACGAGCACCCTCATGGCATCTTTTACTATATGCCTGTGCTCGGAGGCGCCGCCTTCTCACGGTAATGCCTTTACCGTGAAGCAACTTGTCTAAAATTTTCAGAAGCGGGGTACAAGATACCATTATTTTGCAGGAGATTGTGTTGCGCGGTCTCAGCCCTTGTAACCAACCTATTAAATAGAGCCAACAATATAAGAATGACATTATACCTAGATCGACAAGGATAACCGTTCGAAGTAATTTCGTTTATGTTAACTTACCAATTATGAAAGTTTTCCAGTTTTGAGAAGGAAATTAAATAATAGAGAATCTAGTCTGGTTTTACTCAGTCTTGATGCTAATACTGAGGTCATGGGTGATGTAGGACCTATCCCAGTCGAATGGAAGAAAAATATGAAGGCAGAACAGAAGTCTGAGCCCTATATATGGTATTCAAATTTGAAGGGAACTTGATTGCACTGTGACAGTGAAGAAGATTTATTAATGTTACAGAGTACAGACTTTAGGATGAATACAAACTCTAAAGTGAAGAAAAATAAAATGAATAACATCACCAGCACAAACACACAAGGCAACAGGACTACAGATACAACAAGGGACACCCAAACACAGACGCACATGTTATGGTCACATTCTCCTGTTTTCAGGTTGATCACTGATCACAGAGTTTATAACAGAAAGACTGAAGAGCTCAACATAGATGCCTGGTTTCCACCTAAGTTACGTCCCCGGAGGCACTCCAGGTCCATCACTTGAGAGTGATCCACAAATAGATTTACCTGAAATTCAGCACAACATATAAATGAGAAAATGGTATATGAAAGAGAAATTATAAATGACAACGAATGTTAAAAGTAAGTTTTACCCTTGGACCATAATGCTGGATGAACCACTCTGAGGTTCTTGGACTCGATGCTTCAAACATGGTCTTCTCGACACCAAGGCGCCCGATGACCTTTGCAATTATGTCCGCCCGTATCGAAGCAGCTTGTTTACAGACATCATTAGCATCAATCATTATCATGTCAGCCCCAGCTTCTAAGCATCTCTCAGCCCTTCTAATCAGTAGATCAACATCTTCAACAAACTCTGCAGAAAACAATTAAAGCAATGCTCATGTCATAAGGTATAGAATTTTATTAATATACATTTGTGCCAACTCTCCAGCTTGGATCAGAACATCCTCAATATAGAATTTCGTCAACTTAAAATTTCATTATCAAAGTCAGAAAACAGTATTGAGAAACGTGGAATGCAAGAAACAACAATCACTACCAATAAGAAAAGCATGCAGAGAGTTCACGCAGACCATGTTATACTGTGAACAAATATTGTACCACAAAAATCATGATAGATACATGACCACAGATTCTAGCCCTCTGATATGTTTTGCTGGCCTCCAAAGGAATACTAATAGTTAGCAAACCCCTTTTCTTATCAACAGCAATTCTACATTTGTTCTTCGGTTATTCAATTATTCCACATTGAGCCCCATTTTCTTCCCTTTCACCGCATTGAATCCCATGCTTACGTACACCTCTCATGGTTATATACTTATATGAAGAAAGAAGAAACATTGATACGTAGGTCTGAAATCTGAAAGATAGGTAAGTGGCAAGTTTCTCGATTTACTTTCTGTATGTTCTAATGCTCAAATTATTAATCGTCCCCAACAAAAAAGAAAATTCCACCAAGTTCTCTTCTGTTCTCTGGTAAATATGCAGGTAAAAGATCAGTCATTTTTGGTCAGTACCTAAGTTTGAACTCACAACAATCCTGCAGATTCACTGAATTACACACATCAAACATGTCCGCTAACCCAATTAACACTAATTTCTCAAAGAACCTACACACTTTAGTTACCTAAATCAGTAAACGTCCCAGTGCTATAAAGGTTGAGTTGATAAATGAACCTGATCTCTTTTTATCCGACACCTCAGAAGGTGATAGATATAATGCATGTGACCAGCATAGAAAGATGCATATCGAAAGTTAGCTATTCTGGAAACAGAAACCAAACAATCACCAAAAAAGATCGAAAACTGTTTCAGGAAAGAGCGCATATCATACCAGTCTACCTTGGCCGCGGCACGACATAAGCTCCAAATGCTCTATCACCAACAGGAATGTCAGACTTGTTAACCTTAACCGCAAACAGAGGCTTCACTCTCAGTCCACCGCTCTTAATCAACCGCACAAGTCTCAGAAGCATATCCTCAGGCACTCCGAGAGACCCCACATTCAGCTCAACTGTGTCAAATCCCAAGCTCTTACATTCCTAAAAAAACAAACACACAGCCTTAAACAACCAAACCAACTCCCCTAACAAAACAATACATTGTTTTTTCAGCACTGATCCAAAAACTCACCTCCACATACTCTTTAAAAGCCGACGGGCCTTTTCGGAGCAAATCCTCAGCCCAATCCCCACTGCTTACATACACATCATGCTTGTGAGCCACATCAATCACTTCTTTAACAAACGACTTGGGCATCAAGCTATATGAGCCTCCAGCAAACTTCATCCCATCCACAACGTCCCCCATTGACTCAAGAACATCCTATAAAACAAACACCAAGGATTAATTGCTTGTACCAAAACCCTAATCCCTAAAAACAAAGATATTGTAACTAAAATTTCACTCAATTTCAACTTAATCACTTAAATCAATCGTATTAAACTCTATAATTAGCAATAAAGATAAAGATCGGGTTGATTTGAGTACCTGAAGGACGTTTTGGGCGAAGAGAGAGGGACTGGGGCCTCGCATTTCGGTGAGGCCGTACCGGCGAGGCTTCTCCGGCCGGTCCTCGTTGTCGTGGAAGGTCTTCCACCAGTACGCCGACATCGTTGGAGCCGCGAATTTCGGAGATTGGGAGAAGGAAATGGGAAATAGGATGGGGGTGGAAATTTGTAGAGGGTTTTGGTTTTAGATAGATGAAAATGGGGATTTTTCCATGATGGAAGAGAAGTGTTGAGCTCCTTCTAGAAATGTTCAGTGGTCATACAGAAGGCAACTGAAACTAATTGCCACTTGTCAAGCTCTTGTTTTCTCTTTTATAAAATATTAAGACTACAGCACCATGTCTTCGAATAAAATGCTATTAAGATAATATTACGTCGTCAATCATGTGATATTAGTTTGATAAAATTGATTTTCATATAAGAGATAAGAGACATATACTTAATTTCAAATGTAACTTATGTCGAACATAATGGAGAGTTAAGAGTATGTACGAGTGATTGTATTTCTATGTGCTCCAGTTGCATAGTAGATTACCGATTTCTTAACCACAGGTTATGATGAACTTATATCACATGCGAACAAACTCTAACAATGCATATATACATCAAGGTTTCTATGTAACGTCCTCTTCATAAGGTTTTCTACATTTCCTGATAACTGATCTGGTACAGCTATTTGAGTTTAGGAACAGGTGCTGGCCACTTTGGGAGCACAAATGGGAAGGAAGCTCTCCCAAAACGAACTGCACTATTATATGGATTCTTAATGGTTAATCTAGTCTATCTCCTTGTACTTCCTTTGACGAATGTTGCAAGACACTATATGCGATCAAGCAATTGTAGATATAAAACATCGTCATTACTTGGAACGAAAGCTAACACCACAATTGAGTTCATCAAGTAGCTTCCCCATTTAAGCTCAAGATCTGGTGGAACTCCAAGCATTCGGCTCAGAGAAATTTTGCCTGTCAAGCTACGCCATTTGTGGCCTCCCTCACTTGAATGAGATAATTATACTGCTTGATATTGATATTTTTGATTTGATACAAGTCTAGCTATTTATAAGAATTGATTTGAACATTAGCACTATCATTAATGATGAATCCTAGCTGTTCTAGCACCATGAGTAACATGTTTGTTGTTTTACACAACTCACACACAGCTCACTTATACTAACACCCTCATCATCTTTCAACTCCCAAACACTTAAACTGGGAAATGCAACGGCATGCTCATTGTGACAGAATCGCAGACGTCTCTTTGGCAAACACTTGAGTAGGAAAAAATCCTCCTAAAATTAAAACTGTTTCTGGCCCTGGTGCAGCGATCGAGTGAAAAATATGCTGGATAATTATTGTTTTTGGAAGAGAAGTTGTAGGGATCCAATCCAATAATGAAGCCATCATTAGCACTCCACCAATACAACATTCCCTTATAAGCAAGGCCTCGATCCACTGCGATCTATACTATCCAAGCAAAAGTCACGAGGACTTTTTACGACTGAATGTGTCCATCTAAAGAGAAGATCTCAACGTCAAATTCAGATGCACTGAAATACTGATCGGAAAGTGGTGGAATTATTCGCACAATGGCAAACCTAAAATCAGCGTCAACTTGGATGATACGCTCTTGTTTTCGATCAACTTCTTCGTTATAATAGGGGTCGCAAATGAAACCGGTTTACTCTTACATCCTTGTGGCATTGAGGGCTGGGAGGAATTTGGACATATTGCTTGGTGTATGGATTGCAAATGTAGTAATCGCGTTGAAACGACATGGTTGCACAGCACAAAACTAAGTCATTATGCATGCCTACGACTATTGGCTCCTCATCATCATCTGCTTCTATGTACTCTGGATCTTCAAAACAAGGGACGAAACGCAAAGAGAAGTTGTGTGTTTTGAATGTGGGAACCTCAAGCTCTGGCAAGATTACAAATTCGCTCTTGACTTTTGCATCCCTGTAGATAAGGGTACGTCCATTGGGCGCCAGATTTCCGTTCCGGCGACTTTGGTGCCATAGAAAACGTACAGCAACGGAATTCTTCATCAGAAATGAGAGACGACCAACGAGTGCACACACATTTGCATTGAAAAACCATCTTATTGTGAGGAAACCGAGAAACGATTTCACCTAGTACAACATCAGGGAGATCATCAATATTAGTCTTGGACTTGCTTGGCCATGGTGTTTCTGGTGATCTTTTTTGCTTTTTTTAACGTTTAACTGAGATTCAGATGATGGAACTATTATTTTTGAAGCACTAATAGCACAAGGACTCATGGCGTCTGCAGCCAAACTGTTTCCGCAACAGATGAATACCTGACATTCTTAGTAGCTAGTTATTACATATACACACACACAGGGCCGGCCCTGAGAGATTCAAGGCCCAGTGCGGGAAAAAAAATGGGCCTGCAAATTGTCCAGATTCTGAAAAAAATAGGTCATTTTACACAAAATCTTAATAAAAAATGGGCATTTTTACACCAAACATTTTAATTGATTTTCATGGGCCCAGTGCATGCACAGCCTGCCCTCCCTTAGGGCCGGCCCTGCACACACACAGTATGTGTTTATGAATTCATGTCAAAGTAGCATCAGGAGAGGAGTCTGCAGCTGCCAGCGTACGAGTATTCCAACACTAAATAGCCAGTTCCTTGTCGTAGAAGGAATAAAAACCCTAAATGGATTCCTGATACATGCATATCATTGTTTATTATCAATTCAGTGTAGGGGCGGACAAGGTGACAAGCGACTGAAGGGCTCATAAAGTTACTTGTATTATACGAAATCCTTACATAAATTATGTGTTACTATGCAGCTTTAACTAAAAATGTAGTCTGATCGATAAACTGTTATTAAACGTTTCATATATTCATGTTATTCTAGAAATAAATTCATTTTTGTCAATAAGAATACAATACAATAAACTGTGAAAAAAAAAACAATGAAGTAGTCATTGAATGATCATGCCGAGTTTACTAATGAAAGTTTGAGTGCAGCCGCGCCATCTTTTATTTAAAAAAAAATTGTCCACTAGATAATCGTCACCGATTTCTAACTCTCTGGGTCAAATGTAAATGTCATATCTTAGTCTAACAAGTTAGAACACATGCATTGTCTATAGGATCAAGTACTCGTGACCTGTCTATTGCTAAACAGTTTACATTTTCGGATTGGAAGAACAATCTGAAGTAGGATTCTTCTCGGCTGTCACACACGTTAACCCATTTCCCCACCTGGAAATGATTGTCCGCTTTCCTTCCTCCCCATGAAACGAATTTGAATTCAGAAAAGCAAGGAATACACAAAAGAAAGTATAATAAAGAGAAAATGTAGAGACAAAAGATGCTTTTCTCTCTAAAATCACAGCTAATTTCACTTTCTCTGTGTCACATTCTCCAGGCATACCTCTCCCTCATTTATTCCTATTCCTCTCTATAAGTTTCACAACCTTCTTCTCCTTCAACCCAAATCTTCGAAAATGGGAAGAAACATTGGTCCTCTCGTGTGTCTCTTGGTCATGATCATGGATGCTATCGCCGGAACACTCGGCATTCAGGCTGAAATAGCCCAAAACAAGGTAACAACTGCACACCAGGTAGCTTATGTGCTACATAACCTACATTTCCCGAGCTAAAAGTGACATTCACTAACACTGTATTGTCAACACAGGTGAAGCATTTGAAGGTGTGGATTTTCGAATGCAGAGACCCGAGTTACCAAGCCTTCAAACTCGGCTTGGCTGCGGCTGTGCTTCTCGCACTAGCACACACCATAGGGAACCTGCTTGGTGGGTGCATTTGCCTCTGGTCAAAGCCAGACTTCAACAACGCCACAGCTAACAAGAAACTAGCTTTCCTCTCCCTCATTCTCTCATGGTATGCATACTTCAACAACCAAACTCACTAATCACAAACTAATTCCACCCCTACTCAAATCCTAAAAGGTTGAATTTTGCAGGATAAATTTAGCACTGGCATTTTCGCTGTTAATCGCAGGCGCAATGGCGAACTCAAAATCACGAAAAGATTGTGCATTATCACACCATCGAATACTATCAATAGGAGGCATCCTCTGTTTCTTCCATGGATTGTTCACAGTAGCATTCTACGTCTCCGCAAAAGCCACATTCAGCGAAGAGAAGCTCAAGAACCCTACCAACCACAACAGCCATCCTCCAGCTTAAGCAGACTCAATTTCAGGACACAATTTTGCTTTGTAATTCAACATTCAATTGCGAAATCTGAACATTGACGAAGAAATAAAAGAAACAAATTTGGGACCAAAAGCACATCTCTGATTAGATTAAAATTCCAAGTCATTTAACTACAAATTTCCACCATAACCACCCCTTACAAATTACTCTACATTTCAATTTCTAAGCAAAAACCAAAAGCTCATGTAGGCAATGGGTTTCAATTTCAGTCCTCGTCGGCCGCCGCAGCGCTCTTGGAGGTCTTCTTGGGGAGAAGCATGTTGTGGATGTTGGGTAAAACGCCACCGTTTGCAATGGTGACGGATCCGAGAAGCCTGCCGAGCTCCTCGTCGTTCCTCACGGCCAGTTGGATGTGACGTGGCACAATCCGAGTCTTCTTGTTGTCCCTGGCTGCGTTACCGGCCAATTCCAAGACCTAAAAAATAGAGAGGAAGTAAAACAATCAGAATCAAATTAATTTTCGAAAAACAAAAAAATTGACTGGTGGTAAATTAGGGTTTAAATAATTACCTCAGCGGCGAGATATTCGAGGACGGCGGCAAGGTAGACGGGAGCTCCGGCGCCGACTCGCTCGGCGTACTTTCCGGATTTGAGGAAGCGAGCAATACGACCGACGGGGAACTGGAGGCCGGCCTTGCTGCTGCGGGAGGTGGCCTTCTTGGCGGCACCGGAGCCGAGAGACTTGCCTCTTCCGGCCATTGAGATTTTAAGAGCGGTGAAAATCCGGAGAGGTATCTGAAGATTTGAACAGAGAGGAAGTGAGGGAGTTTGGCAATAATGATTTTGGTTTTGGAGTTTGGGGTTTTATTATATAGAGGAGAGAGGGGTTAGGGAGCCAATGAGAGGGAGTGACGCGGATTGGGGATGGTGGCCGTTGGATTTGGGGAGGGGTGGAGGGTGGGATTGGGGTTATTGAGGACGAATGAGTAGTGTTCACGCGGATCGGGATCTGTGGCCGTTGGTTGGGGAATGTCTGGACAGGTAGATGGTTGTGAAGTGTTTGATTTGACCTGGAATTGTTTCGGGGAGCGGGAAATACGTAATTTAAACGGATAACGATGACAAATTCAATTTTATTTTTTTTAAATAACAAATTTTCAACTCAGGCAATCCTTTCAGGTTACATTACACAATAAATAATTAATTTTACTTGAATAATATTATTTAGAGTTCCTGACATGATTTCCGTTCTATGCCGCCCTATATTTCAAGGGGCGCTTTTGTTTTCAGACTTTCATTATCGATTCCGCTATCTAAATATGTATCTCAATTCCTTGTCGATGCAAATCCCTGTGCATCTAGACCTTAAAAGTTAGGAAAGTTGTGTACTCTAGAGGCTGAGAGTCTCAAACTGATATCGTTTTCTTCAATGAGAGAAAAAAAAAACTAAATTGCTTCAGATGGAAAAGATAATGTGACGGCCCAATACAAGTTAAACAAGGCGCTCAAGCTTCTGCGTAGGACGTTGGAGCTTGTAATAGTAAAAAAAAAACCAACTTTACCATGGCTTTCAAGGGCTTGAAACATCTCAAACAGCAAGGGTTGTGAGCATGAACTTAAAAGTTATAAGCAATCCGTTTATGGTTCGTACATCCACCAAGTGAAACTGAAGCATAAATTCTTACAGCACCGTTATAGGTGGCATGATTAATGAGAATGTAGTCTACAATCTCAAATATTATACTTCACAACATGATCAACTAACATCTGTATGTCCTTTGACAAAACAACCATCAATATCATGGTGCGATTTGAACTCTTAAGACAAAATGAAATCGTTTAATACACTTTTCATACAACTCTTTCCACAAAGCTACGATGCATACCCTGAAAATTTTCCAGCGACCTAAATCCCTACACCACCAAATTTGGTGGGACTACAATCTCTAACATTATACTGCCGCAGACGATAAAAAGGCATCACCATTTATGGTACTCCCTTGACATGTCAAGCATATGAAGTAGTCTAATACAGTAATACATTGCCATACAAGAACTGAAGAACCTACTCAACAAATACCTCATAATAAATTCGGCAGCACCTTGAAAGGGAAAAAGAAGTAATTTTATCATCAGCAATGATACAGAACAGAAGGTTGGACAAAAATCAAAGCGAGTCGAACAACCAAAAAAGCCCTATGTAGGTAAGTCATAATTGCTGCGGCACCTTAAACAATGCACACCTCCTATGATCATATAGATACGTTTCCGTAAGGAAGAGTAACTCACTGCATCTACTAAGACAGAACAATATTATACTAAAAGTTCCTGTTATTTTTCCTGAAAAAATCGCACAAACTATCACACAATCATGTAGACAATGAACCACAAGTAGTTACATCACATGCAGAACACTTCCAAACGCTAATGTTATACTATATGTGAACCTGCAACTTCGATAGTATGCAGTTCAACAAGTACAGCAAATAAACCATCTAAAGATTACTGCAACATAAAGTATCCTTGAAACCAATTACAACAGCAGTTTACCACTCGAATCAAAATAACATTAACATTAGGCAAAATCAGTTCAAATAGAGGAGCACAACAGTGGCCACTTATAACCAAGCAATGATAAACAAATTATGCAGATACTTGTTACACATAAACTGACACCTAAACAGCAAAACATAACCTAAAAATAGGGCTTTCTGGATCCTCTTGACTTATGGAGTTACCTGACCAGCGACCACCATTCTAATGATCCGACTTGAACGCATCCAAGATCAACTTCGCCTGATCCCTCATGAGCTCAGTTCTCTTGACAAAAACTTCCAGCTCAGCAACATGCAATTTGCTCCACTTATCCTTCAGCTCAGCGCATTTCGATCCACCAATCAACTCAAGCCCCTGCTGCACAATAGTCTCCGACAACCCCAGCTCCTTGAAGCCCTTATCAAACCCAACAACCTCACTCGACGCACTCCCACACGGCTTCAGAAAAGCTGCACTCTTCCCAGCTTCCTTTGAAGGCTCCGGGGACGACGACAGCAGCTCAGCCTTCAGCGAAGCCAAAGCCTTGCTGTTCCCCTTCTGATTACTCTTCGCCTTCGCCTTCCCATTCGACTTCAGCTGCTCCCCCTTTCCGAATGAAGCAATAGTAACCTGCCCGGCTAAATCATCCCCGCCTCCCCAGACCTTCTTCGACAGCTCGAATGTCTTCGAGTCGTGATCCTTCGTCGGCCTGTGCTTCTTCCTCACATTGTTCTCGAATTTCTTCCTCATCCTCCTAATCTTATCCTGCAATTGCGTCTTCGAAACTTCCACCTTCAGCGATCGCTTAATGAACTCATGAAATGCACTCATATCGGCATAAGGATCGACTCCCTTCTTCGTCGTGTACTCGTTCATCCCTCCCAGTATGATTATCTCATCCTCATCGCTCCACAGCCTCTGAAACAGTTTCGATTTCTTCGACTCCTCCTCGACGCCGTCCTCTTCTGGCTCGTCTCCCTTCTTCTTCGCCTTCTTCGAGTCCTTCGCCTCGCCCTCGCCGCCGGGAGGCCGCTTGGTGCCGGATTTCGCCGTCGCCGGAGACGCCGCGGGCTTCGATCTGGGCTTGGTGGCCTTCGTCGGCGGCGGCGTGACCTCCTCCATGGGCTTGGAAGCTATCGGCTTGACATGCACTTTGCTCTTGCCGTCGGATTCCGACTCCGACGCGGTTTCGGTCTCGCCGGAGGAAGAAGACTGAGCCTTGGCGGCCGCGGTATCAGGCTTCTTCGGCTGGGGCTTCTTCTCTGGCACGGCCGCGGCGGGCTTCTGCGGCTCGGAGGTTTCGGCTTCGGCTTCGGATTCGGACTCGTCGGATCCGGATCCGGATGCTGCTTCTTCTTCCGAGGAGGCCTCCGCCCCTTCGTTTGATGAAGAAGCTGCCGGCGGTTCGTCCAAGACAGACGGGCGCTTAGGTGCCATGGAGGAAGAGACTGGGGAGATTTAGGGCTTGGGCGTCGCTGCAAATTTAGGGTTTCTAATTGAGTGAAGAGTAGAGAGAGAGCTGGCTTGGTTTTTATGCCCGAGCTAACCGAGTGTGAGCGTTGGCTTTTCCTCAAGCGGGTCGGGTTCGATTTGCTGATCCGTTTTCAGGTTGGAGTTGGGCTTGTGTGGGTTTGGGTGAACCTATTGGGGACGTGGAAGGCCCAAAATTATAATCATCTAATCAAGTGTAACGTGTTTACCCTAAAATCGGAAGGAAATGTATGTGCAGAGTAATGAGAAGTAAAGCTCTCGATTATTGTTATGTTTCTTCGGATTTTAAACTATTCTGATTGATAAACATATTGATTTGAATGTGTGTGATCGGTTATATGCACAAGTATGTAAGAACATAAGGTAGGTTATAAGCTAGAAAATATATATTTGATTAGTTCGTTTGCACCACTAATATATATATATATATATATATATATATATAATTTTTATTCAAAGTAAACGTTCATCCTGAAATTAAATAGTGAAGTTTCAATTTATATATATATTATCTTCTGCTTGATTTATGTATGAGTTTGCTTATATCGAATCATATGTAATATCAGTTTTTAAAGATTAGCTACGTACTTCAGTCAATTATTTGTCTCTGGTTTCTTTTGTAGCTTTGCCCTCAACTTAGCAAGTAGAAAGAGGAGTGACGGACTTCAACCCTAAAAGTGTACGTATGAGCTTCCTTTTGAATTTTGATGATCTTCGAGATTTTGGCTTGGTTGCCCGGTAAAGTCTTTACTAATTACTACGGTTCAAGTGTGTCTGCAAGCAATGGTATACGGTGTTCCTTGATCAAGGAAGATCGCAAGTTCATAGTGAAACATATGAATCGGTCTGGCTAGCTAGAGTGAACGACTTTGGCTTGTTGCTGGAAATTGGTGATGATTACCTTGAAAATGCTAGTGATCGACATCACTTAAATGGCTTTCTCAGGTTAAGTAGTTTACACATATTAATCTGTTCTGATCTATCTTATAAAAGGGCGTACTGTTAGTCTGGCTTTTACAAAAAATTACCTTGATCGATCTGCTTGTGTTCGGATTGTTTCACAAATGTGGATGCACCGAGGCATCATGCATGCTTTCGATCACTTATCAGGTTGTATGTTACTACGTACGTACGAGTACTTCAACTTTAAAGTGTTTATGATATGTTCATTGTGGATGCATATAATTAACCTAGTGTCCTAATGAAAGAGCTTCAGTTTTTCTTCTCCATTTACTAAAGTCTTCTTCTATTTAGATCGATATTGGATATCGCTTGATGCTTTTGGACAACGCTGGCATGGTATATATCGTGGTATTGTACTCAGACGGTCAGACCTAGCTAGGATCTCTCCAAAGTGCAAATAGCATATATATGCAAATGAAAATCGTCTCATGCATGGAATGTCAAATAAAGCTTACATACATAAATTTGATTTAACCAAGCTTTGCAATAACATCATTGAGGGTAGATACAGCTTCGGCATAGTACTTCTCTGCTTGTGGGGTGCTTTTGATCTTGGCTGCATAGTCCAACTGCAAAAGAAGATGAAATCGATCATGTATTCAAGCATTGCAGCTTTCATTCTCAAAGTATTTGGTGATTTGCCAAAGTTTTTGATCACTCACATTGTCAAGGTCTTGGAAGAGCTTTCCGGTGAGAGTCTTGAATGACTCCTTCTCTCCCTTGGGCTTGGTAGCGAGGATTGTCTTGAGGTCATATCGGAGATAATTAGCCCTGAGACGAAGATCGTTCTGGACATATGGCCATGCCTTCTTGTCTATGAATGACTTGACGGCAAGGATTTCCCTGGCTGACTCCTTTGCCCTCGCGGCAGCCTCAGCCGGGGTCTGTGGCTGCAAGAAGAACCTCTTCTTCAATGGCAGATCAAGGTCTCTTGCCTCATCCGCGGAGTCAGTTCCAGCTGCAACACACCAATTACTCCCGCATAAGTTTCATTATATTGTGATCGACGCTAGATATAACATGTTCTAAATAAACTCTGATGCAAATTTCATTCCATTAGTTAATCGTGTAATCACATATGGCATCATTTTGCAGCCGTTGCCTGTGGTTAGAATATATAAGCTCTACTACCTTCGTATATAATTAGACTTTTTAATATATATTGTGACGTAAGTAAACTGTAATGCAAATTCCATTGCAAAAGTAAACATTTCACAGAAATGAGATAAATTTGTTATGACAAGAACAGGGTTCATCTGCTTACGTAGTCCACCGGATAGCGGGGGAGGAGGACCGACCTTGATGGGTTTAGCCTCAGCAAGCACAGCTTGAACAAAAGATCCAGAGGCCAAACCAACCGCCACAAGACCGAGCATAGCGCGACGGCTAGTCTCCGGCTCAGCAGACACTTGCTGGGCTCTAATGGCGAACCCGGTTCTGGTCACGGCTAGCCTGGAGTTGTTACCAACTATGTTCAAGCGAGATGAGCCACTTAGATGGAGGGTGCTGCCTTCCAACACAGCCTGGGAGGAACCATGTAGACCAGCCATTGAAGCCATAGCTTGTGCCATTTTTGCTCAGTCTCCTTTCTCAGTTTCCTATGTTGCAAGTGATAATTAAACTGAGGCACAAATGTGGAAATATATTTTTTGGTTGGATGATATTTGATCGAGTTTTGTTCCATGCTTCTGTGATGTAGAGTGATTTTGGGAAAGGGCCTTATCTGCCATTTTTCTGGTTGGATAAGTAGGATATGGGAACTGGCCAATGGGAATTCGACATTGCTACCTTGTGGCATTTTCTATTTGACAAGTTGGATAATGTTCCAGCAAGGACTGTGTCGTTCTGACACGTAGATTGCCACGGATTATGATTATGATGTTGCTTGATTTAGTATCTTCGCTATCTTGCAAAACTAGCAAAGCATCATCGTGCTACCATCCTCTTAGTTAGAGAAAACTAGAGTGAAAAGTTTAAGAAGAGTACCTGTTATATTGACCACTCTAAACATCAGTATATATTCTGTTATATGGTATACTGCCCGTCAAATTTTGTTGAGGGGCAAATATGTTTGTCTACTAGTGAAAAATAAAAGAAACCAACAAAAAAATGTACTCTCCTAAAACTCCAAACACAACTCGCACTCACGCCCCACTGAGTTGATGAACTAGAAGGAAAAGATTGGAACCACATTTACAAAACCACAAAAAAAATAGAGCTGTTGAGGTCTTGAGGAGCCCTCATATGTAAAGATCTCAAACCATGCTCAAAGGATTCAAGTCATTCAACAACCCATAATTCATAATACGATTAATACCGACCAACCACCATTTGTGTATCAATTAAACAGAATCATGGTAGTGTGAGTGCGTGTGCAAGAAGGAATTGCAAAACTAAAATACTCAAAGTGCAGATCAATCCCCCCCCCAAAAAAAATTCACCAATCATTTTCTCTAATTTCTTGAAAACTTGTGAGCTAGCTACCGAGATCGATCTTCGCCGCTGGAGCCAAGCCCAATCCGACCACCAAACTTCTTCTTTCTCAAATCATCATCAACCGACAGAGTACGACGTAGTTACCAACCCTCTCCGACTCCACAAACTCCTA
Organism: Argentina anserina; assembly: GCF_933775445.1. Lineage (NCBI taxonomy): Eukaryota > Viridiplantae > Streptophyta > Magnoliopsida > Rosales > Rosaceae > Argentina > Argentina anserina. The sequence continues at coordinate 1,333,518 of NC_065874.1, read as the reverse complement.
AAGCTCCAATATCCGCCTCCTGCAAGTGTTTCTAATGTTGAACCAACTAGTGTGTAATTGGGCCAAAACTCTCATAGTTGAGATTTGAAATGAAGAGTAAACTCAGTAAAGGCAAGCTACATCTCAAATCGTTCCTTGGAATTTCACACACAGAGGGAGAAAGCACAAAATAGCCCTTTGCAAATTGAATAATTACGTATGTTTAACGGTGTAATTGACGTCATGTACTAAATATGTGTAGGGACTCGAAAGTCATGTACCAATTTGAATATTTTGGAAGTTAGTGTATACATTTTCGGAGTGAACCATTCCTGAGGTACTGTTCTCAAAAAATTCCTTTCATATATTGACATGGATTATGATTATGATGTTGCTTGATTTAGTATCTTCACTATCTTGCAAAACTAGCAAAGCATCATCGTGCTACCATCCTCTTAGTTAGAGAAAACTAGAAATGAAAAGAGACGACGTTGCTTGATTTAGTTTCAAGTTGAATTTTGCTATTGTGATGAAAAAGGGATGAGACATGAACTAGCTTGGGGTGGTTTACAAATCTTTTATAAGCTTCTAAGTTTGAATTTATATCTCGATTTGTATCAAACATATGAAGTTATATGATTTAGTAGTTCAAATGGTAGACTATAGAATCTGCTTAAAGGACACAAATTTTGTTGGGAACTTGGGCTAAGTGATGTTGTTCAATATATTAAGTTATCTTATCTTCCGTATGTAAAAATTTTCATCAGACTAAATAAACAACTTTTTTAAGTCATCAAATATGCGATTATCTTTTGATGCTTACGAAGAAGTAGTAATATCAGATCCTTTTACTTTAAACAGTAATATTTTCACTTGTGGTAAAACGTATTTTTAGTCTTCCCTATAATTGCAATATGTGACTTGAAATAGTTGTATGCCAACTTATATAGTTGTATTTAGGGGAACAAGTAACAAATGCATTCTTCTCGGGGAGAAGCTTAATGCAATTTGACTTTTGATTTAAAATTCAATGAGTTGGACAACCCATTCATATAGTTTGAGCCACAGTGTGCGAAAACTTTTACAAAGATGCTTACTTATGTAATTTATTTTGTAAACATGTATACTAAATATGTAGAATTTCTAATCAGACAAAGTGACCAGCTACAATTCACACGTAAAAGTCTATTTGAATTTTACAAGCTACATGTGGAATTAAAATTCAAAATGAAATTTATAACCATAAAAAATATAGGTTCCTTTTCGGATTGGAACCTAAATGGAAAATTAAAGAAAATCAATCAAAATTAATAAATGAAAAATGGTCCATTCCTTCAAGGCTTAATAGCCAATTTGCTACCCTATAATTCACATTGTTGTCAATTTGACAAAATTAATATTTAAGGTAGCAAATTGGCAAGTTTTATAAAACTAGGGTAGTAAATTGGCAGAAATAAAATCTAAAGTAGCAAACTAACACCAAGGTATATCCCTCAATTCACAAGGTTCTCTAATTTGCAACACATTACACATTGGAGTTGAAACTTAGGTACCACTTCTCAAATCAATTACATCACTCTCACTCTTTGTTAATTAACTTTTATTTAGCAGTGCTAATCCCACTCTTAAAAAGGTTGTATTAGAAAATCAACCACTTAATTACAAAAATTTCAAAAACTTGGGTCCCTATCTTAGTGCCTGACCCGACCCGAATAAAAGCCAACGTCTTTGTTTTTGAAGAGCGTGTTAGACGCGCCAGATCCAATTTCAAATCTCTCTCTGTTTCTCTCTCTTCATTTTCACTCTCCAAACTCAAAACCCTAGCCTTTCCCCCAATCGCCGAATTCGATTTCTCTCTGGACTCATTTGAGTTCATCGGAGATCCGAAACCATCTCACGGCCAAACCACCGCCGATTTCCTCAGATCCGCGGCTCAAAACGGCGCCGTATTTGTGTTTCTTGGTCTGAGTGATTGCTCCGATTCGAGTTCCCCGGCTTCGATTCGATGGCCTCGCGAAACCAGAATAGGCCTCCCCGTAGTCCCTCCAATGTAAGCCCTAACTTTTTTGTTGCTGTGTAATTGTAAAATTTTAAGCGATGAAGTAAAACGAAGCTCTAATTTTGGGTTGTGGGAAATTGGGGAAAAGTTGCAGGAAGTTAAATTCGCGAGGTGAATTTAGCGATTGTGTTTTTGGTTTTACTTGGGTTGATTTGGGTTTTGTAATCTGGGAACTTAATCAGTTTGAAAGATGCGAGGGGAATATATAGTGATTGTGTGGTAGATTTGTTTGTTCTTATCATTTTCGTGCTAGTATTTCGTTTGTTTCGAAGTCAATAAAGTGTTGAAATTGATACATTGGATTGATACAGTGACATATTGAGCTGCTGAATCGTTATGTTTGTGTTGATATTGGTGTTGAATTGTAATGTTTGTGTTGAAATTGGTGTTGTTTTTGTAGAAGAAGATTGGGGTGGACGACGTTCCATTAGACAAGCGGAGGAGGATTGCTGGGAAGGCGGACGGACATAGTAGCATGGGGCGACCACGGCTGCCGTTGACCTCTGTTAACAAGAGGCAGGAAGTTGGAGCTGGCAGTGAGGAGGGTTCTGAGTGTGCTGAGGCGGAGAAAGAGTTCACTGGAGAAGAGATCGAGGAGTTGTTGAACAAGAAGTATACAGAGAAGAAGTTTGATCATAAGGTTTTAATATTTTTACCAACTGTTGACTGGTTTCTCTAAATTAGGCATTGTACTTGCTCCAAACTATGAAGTGTTGTTTTGTTTACTGACCATTATTTGGTTGCATGGCAGGGGAACGCCCAACGGCTAACTGCATATCATAACAACCTGAAGGATTGCATCAAGTGGCAACGGAAGGATAGGGAAAACCTTCAGAATTTATTGAATGCTGCTGACAAGAAGTGTGCAGATATAGGTAGTTTAGCGCCTTATTATAGGAACTGTCTTCTATAGTATCATAAGTTAATTCCACTCAATCAAACTATTCATGGTATCCTGTGTATAAGCTTTGAAAAAAAAAGTATCATGTTTTTATTTAGAATCATATGTCAATAATGAAATGCTTTCCTTAGAATTTAAGTTCAGTTTTAATTGGTTGATCTTCGTATCAAAAGCAACAGTTTGGTAATATTTGATATTGTTTTCTTTCTTAAGAGGTGGAGCTGAAGAACGTGGTTGATGAGCGCAATGCCATAAGTTCAAAATTGCAAGAAAATATAGCTACCCTAGAAGAGAAACTCTTGAAGGAAGAATCAGAAAAGATGGTAAAATTTCTGGTCAAGGCATTTGTATTAATTTTTTGATATAGCTATTCATACAGTTCTTTTATTCATCCCTGTCTTCTGTTCAAAACAAGTATTCTCTATCTTTGGCATGTAGGATGCAATTCGTAGTCACAAAAATGAAAAGGAAGAAAGGGCTGCTCTATTAGTTGAGCATGAAAAAGTATGCGCTGAGCTTGAAAAAGTACGGGAACAGAAATTAGCTGTGGAGCAGAGGGTAAATCAATCCTCTTATCTTTCCAGAATCTTTTCTATATACTTCAATCCCCCTCAGGCTCACAAAAATTTGCATAATGTCCTCTGGCGTTGCTAATTTCTGTAGGCTATCAAGTTTGAGGATGACTATAATCGAACACAAGAGTATAACAAGAGCTTGCAACAATATAATAGCAAGCTGCAAAGTGATGTGAACACAATGGATGAGTCCCGGAAACGGGCAGAAAATGAGAAGCTGACTATGGTAGAGAACCTTAGCAACTTGAGGGGTCACAAGAAGGCATTAGAAGATCAAGTGGCTTCACAAAAAGTAATGATTCATCACATATATCAGCCTAAGTAACTTGGAACTGCTGTTGAAAGGGTATTTACAGTTCTAAACTAAACCACTCTCTGACTTCTTGCTTGTGTAGGCTTCACTAGATGACGCTTTGAAACAAAACGAATGTCTGCGAGGGCAATTGCAAGAGGTTAGAGATGACCGTGATCACCATGTTAAAGAGAATCATGATTTGAAGGCTGAAGTTGTGAAGGATTTAGCAGAGCTAGATAAACTGGTCAGGAAAACTAAAGACTTGGAGGTATGTGTTGGATAGTTGTAACCTGCATTGCCAGTTTCCCGTTGTGCCTGTTTTTTAATATTGTAGGCACTTTGTTGTTGCAGGAGACATGCTCATCTCAAACGATGCAGATAGATTCTTTAAAGTATGAGAGAGATCAATTAAGGCTTGAAAGAGATGTGTTAAAGCAGGAGCGAGATTGTGCTCATGAGAAAATTGAGGTACTATCAATGGTCATTGTGTTTTAGAATTGTTGGTCCTACAGAATTATCCCATCTAATCTGCTTTTATTTTCTTTCAGATGATTGATCTATCTGCCTCAGAAATAACGACAAGATTTGAGGAGCAAAAGAGAGTTAAGCGTGAACTTCGAAATCGCCTAGCTGAATTTGAGCAGAAAATATTGGAAGGAGAGAAACTGCGAAAAAAGCTCCACAATGATATTCAGGTAACTTTTTCAAACTCAATTCCTTATAAAATCAGCATATTTATTTGGTACTAAACTTCTTGTATTATAGGAATTAAAAGGTAATATTCGGGTTTTCTGTCGTGTGCGTCCAATGCTACCTGATGATGCTGCTGAGACGCCAGTCATCTCATATCCTACATCAACAGAAGATCTAGGTCGTGGAATTGACTTAGTACAGACTGGTACAGTTATATCTTTTTTTTTTTTTAGTTTAATCAATATATATTGTCTTCTGAATCATTTTTGGTGGAAATATTCACTTTTTACTTGGTCGTTGCTATATATTATTGCAGGGCAAAAATATCACTTTACATTTGACAAAGTATTTGATCATGCGGCATCACAACAAGATGTTTTTGTGGAGATATCCCAACTTGTACAAAGTGCACTCGACGGATACAAGGTGGATATTTTTTCTGCACTTTATTTCATGCACATGTTGGGTGTTCGATATTCATGATTTCTTTCTATTAGAGTTATGCAGTTTCACACATTTAGGACCTCCTTCGCTGTTATTTTTACCTTCCATGATGGCAGATATATGGACTAAAAAGTACTTGACTCTTTTCCTGTAGGTCTGCATCTTTGCTTATGGTCAAACTGGTTCTGGTAAGACATACACCATGATGGGTAGACCAGAAAATGCCGACCAAAAGGGATTGATACCTCGTTCAGTTGACCAGATATTTCAAACTAGTCAATCTCTTCAAGCCCAGGGCTGGAAGTATAGGATGCAGGCCTCAATGCTTGAGATTTACAACGAGACAATCCGTGACTTGTTATCCACCAATCGACCAAGTGGTGCAGAGTTGACCAGGACCGAAAGTGGTGTGGGAAAGCAATATACGATAAAACATGATGTCAATGGGAACACACACGTTTCTGACCTCACTATCATTGATGTTTGTAGTAAAAGGGAGATTTCCTCTCTTCTACAACAGGCTGCTCAGAGTAGGTAGGTTCGTTCTGGTTTTCTGGTATAATTACATTCTGCTTCCATCTTAGTAATCATTGCTAAATTATTCTCTGTTATGATGTATCAGATCTGTAGGCAAGACGCACATGAACGAGCAGTCATCGAGAAGCCACCTTGTGTTCACATTACGCATTACTGGTATCAATGAGGTATGAAAAAGATCAAGTTCTTTGCTTTTTATGATGTGGTAATTTGCCTTCAATCCCCTCATATGATCATTTTGATGATATACTTCATATAACTTGTCCTATCAGAATACAGAACAACAAGTTCAAGGGGTCCTTAACCTTATTGATCTTGCTGGTAGTGAGCGATTATCAAGAAGTGGTGCAACTGGAGAGCGTTTGAAGGAAACTCAGGTCTGTTCCTCTTCAGATAATTTGATGTGCTTTTGTTATTGGTTTTCAAGTTTGTCAGACCGTCAGCTCACATTTTTTCTGCAACAATCAGGCTATCAATAAAAGTTTGTCATCCTTAAGTGATGTGATATTTGCTCTGGCAAAGAAAGAGGACCATGTTCCTTTTAGGAATTCAAAACTAACCTATCTTCTCCAGGTATGGTGGATTAGTATTTTTTAAAACTCAACCCCTAGTCTCTTCAAATCATTCTGTATTGTACAGCAACCCCTAGTCTATTCAAATCATTCTGTATTGTAAAGCAATCAGTCTCTAATATTTGATTGTATTATGAACAGCCCTGTTTAGGAGGGGACTCGAAAACCCTTATGTTCGTGAATGTCTCACCAGACTCTACATCAGTAGGAGAATCTCTCTGTTCTCTCCGGTTTGCGCACAGGGTAAATGCTTGTGAAATTGGTGTGCCTCGCCGACAGACAACCGCACGGCCGGCGCCTAGTACAGATTCTCGCTTGAGTTATGGCTGATTATGATACTCTATTGGTTTGTCTGTCTGAGCTTGACTGCCTCAGTCTAGCAGACACAGAATCACTGTTTCTTGTAGCGAGGGCAAAGGTGGTCTAGCGTAGTCATGTGTATTAATGGATTCAGGGTGGGGTTTGTATTATGGGTACGCAGATCGTTCTGCTTCAGGTTTCTACTAATTTGTACTAGTTCCATATGCTTTTGTAAGTGTAACATTTTGTTTTGGTTTAACATGTTGTCAATTGTCATCTTATGATTCAGAAGCTGTGTATTCGTGCTTGCGATTCCAGTAAGAAAATCAGATGAATATCTTTGTTTAATGATTTATATATTTCAATGTATTATATGATGGTTCAGCTTGACAAAATAAAAATAATTGTGTTCTTAGAATATGATATTTATTGAATCCTCAAAAGATATTTGTGCACTGTTCTTTTATTTTCAGTATACGATGGATGAGTACCCAATTCTGGGGGCGCTTTGTCTATACTTCTAATCTAACATATTGAGTATGAAATGAAAGTGGGTCCGATCCTATTATCTTTTCATACCTATCCAAACAAGTATTCTTGAATCTGAAGTCTTTCACAGAAGAAATTATATAAGAGGAAGAAACTCAAGTTTTTACAAGCAGAGGAAGAAGAAAAAGATGGAAGGTCAGGTAGATGAAGAGCAGCTAAACACATCTAGGGTTATAAAGGTTGAAACTTTGGAGACATGGGAATCGTCTGTTATAAGAGGCAGCCCAGTAAGCGATCTCAAACTTCTCTGATTCCTCTATCAATTTGTTTAATTTCTTGTGTTGATTGGATATATACTGATATGAGAATATTAGGTTGTTGCGCACTTTACAGCTTCATGGTGTGTGCCTTCTGTTGCTATGAGCCCATTCTTTGAAGAATTGGCCTCAAGCTATTTAAATGTTCAGTTTCTCACTGTTGATGTGGATGATGTTCAGGTAATAAGCCTCACTAGTTCTAACTTATAAAGCTTTGTTCTTGGTTTATATAGTATCAAGTGAAAGTGTTTAACTCTAAATATATACATCAGCATGCTTATGTTGAAAGTATGCTTATGTTGAAGAAGGGTAAAAGTGATGACTGCCACTCACATCAATCCTTTTCTGGGTGCTCAGCAAGAATTTGAAGACTAGGCTTGTTCTTGAGGGACCAGAAACTCGTTTTCTGGGCAGTTACCAAATTGATATTTGTCTATGATGGAGAAATTGATAGTTATAGCTTGATAATTGTGATCATGAGCAGCACATAAAGTGATGAAACATCTTTTGGGGTCTCTCTAGTCGTGTGTTCACTGTTAACATAACACATTAGTGCTGCGCTTTTCGGTAATTATAATCGTCTGAAAACTATAGAGAGGGACTGAAAGCTCCTGCACCTGTAAAAGGTTGATATTCGTTTCTGTATAAATGCATCTCACTATCCCTCATTTTGTTTTTCGTAGGAGGTGGCGGCTCGGCTTGGTGTAACGGCTATGCCAACTTTTTTGGTGATGAAGGAAGGTAAACAGGTTGACAAGATTGTGGGTGCTAATCCTGAAGTGATAAGGAAAAGGATCGATGGACATGTTCAGTCCATACGTATGTATTCAACATAGCACTAGTATATACAGTGGGATATTATACGTGATCTCAACTTGTGGAATAAGTGGTTATTATGGTTGTGCACAGATAGTAGGCATGGATGATAAGTTCTTCTTTGGTTGCTGTAACATCTGGTGCTTTGTACTTTTCTACTGATCGATCATGCTCTTGAATTTCATCTTAGACTTTAGAATTGTAATTGCTTCTTGTAAATTCAGTAATATGGTAAGAAAGTTATGATTTGATTTTCAATTTTCTTGGTGATTCCTAATTTGGAGGAGAAAAAAAAATGGTGTAATGCCATGGGAAGCTTGAGAATTTCTTCCCAGAAACAGGTACTGTAACTTAGCCTCTCCCTCACCAACCCACCAAAGGCTTTCATTTGTTGACCACGTTGACCCCATTTTATAATTCGCTACATGCAAATGGGAATCACTGAATCAGTCCCTCCATTTTCACTAATTCCACTTTAATCCACTAAATCATTTTTTTGCTCGACCAAGTATCTCATTCATGTCATATCATCGATAAAATAGAATCCGTTCAAGATAACCCCCATACGGAACTCGAGTGCTCTTGATGTATTCCCAACACACCTCTTAGTTTTCAGGCAAACATTTGATCATCCCATCAAATCCATATAAAAATTTCTCAACAAAAATGGACAATATCAAACTAATAAATTTTATTAGTTTTATGTATCACTCTTACGTACTTAGATGTTTTGATTGTCTTATCGAAAATTAAACATCCTCTACACCAATGACGTAACTATACACAGGCTATGGTGCACTATAACTCATCTCAAATTACTAAAAAACTTATATTTCTAGTTAAATTTTAGTGTTAAAATTTAAAATTTAAATATTAGTTAACTTCAAATCTATATATATAATTCATAAATAATCGTTAATTTTTTTCTAACTCAACTCATTATGAAATCATTACTATGTCTTTACTCTACACAAACAAATTGTGAGGCTCAATCATTGCCGCATACCCTAAAACTTGTGGCAACCGTCCCACGCAACCACTACCCCGAGTTCCATCTTCCCCACCTTTAGCTTTAAGGTCACAAAAACATAAAACACTTCGACATTAAGGACGAAACTGCAATTTTCTCAAGAACCAGCAGCCAAATCCTTGCTAGTAATCATTATACCAAACCAAAGAAAATAACGAATTTGGAGCACATGCCATGTTGAGCGGTGGCTGTCCAGCGTGGGCAGAATCGGAAATAAAAAAAGACCCACACGAATCGAATTTGAATCTTTCTTCATTTATATTCCCCACGAATATAAATCATAAATCCGAACCACTCAAAATTTCTGTAACCCCAAACTTTTTTTACCAACATTCCGAAAAATCCGGCAATTTCTTCGAATCCCAACAACGGCGGCTCTGTCAGTCCCCGCCGGAAAACGAACCCTTTAGCTTTTCCGGCCGCCGGTGAACCATGGCTGCTTCTTCGCCGCCGCAGATTTGGGGCTTCGATTATGATCTCATTGAGAGCATCCCCGTTCCTGGCGGCGACTTGCCTTCTCTTGACCCGCCCGGTTTCTCGTGGGGCTCCGATTCATTTCCGGCTCCGACTGGCCCAAGGTGACGCCTTTTGATATCAGAGTTGTTGAATTCGAATTGGGTTTGATTTCTAAAGTGTCAATTTTGAGTCTTTTGATTAATCAGGTGGTGAGTTTTATAATGAAGATTTGGGAAGGTTGATTTAAATATTGATGGATTTATTGGTTTGTTGGTTAATTTAATCCAGCTATATTATTTGTATAATTTGATTACAAATTTAATGAAATGTTGAGAATCTCAGCTATTGTATTGATTATTGTGAGTTTTTCATCATTGATGTTATGAGTTTAGGTGAAGAATTGTTGTTCTGGATTTGTGAGGTGAGCTAGTTGTTTTCTACTTGATTTTATTATCATTAGAAAAATTAAAGTTCATATGAATGTGAGTGTGTGACTAAAAGGATGACATTGCTGTGGTTGTTTGTATATAAAGGCAGTTCATATGAGTCTGAAGATGTGGATAGAAGTAGACTAGCCAACTTAAATGGGGCTTTTATATCTTACGAGTATTATTGTTAATCAATGGTTTCTTGATGTTCTCAGAATCTCAGGGGTTGTATCTTAACAGCTGTCTATATGTTGACCCAGATAAACTAATCCTTGTGCCATGGAGAACTCATTTTGTTTGTTGATGATACCATTTCAGCATGGACTTTGATGGCTCATTTAGAAATTCCGAAATTATGAAGGAAACTGGGTCAAACAAACGGTACCTATCTGTTGAGTCTTATTCTCAAATTAGTTTTAAAATAGTAAGAGTTGGTGTAATTCTACTCAGGTTCAGTTTTTGAGTTTGGTTAAAGATGTGGGGTAAAAGTTGTGTTCAGCATGTCTTGTGCAGTTTTATGGTTCTTTTTTGCCATTTCTTCATGACACAATTTTGATTGATCTGGACTGTTTCCATCACAGTGCGAGGTCTGGATCATGCAATGTGTCTGGTTCCAAAGCCTGTAGAGAGAAAATGAGGAGGGATAGATTGAATGACAAGTATGCCCCAGTTTCATCCTTAGTGTTCATGCACTCTCTCTCTCTCTCTCTCTCTCTCTCTCTTTCTCTCTCTCTCATTTAACTTTTGCATATTTTTCAAGGTTCCTGGAATTGAGTACTATCCTTGAGCCTGGAAGGCCACCTAAAACTGACAAAGCTGCTATATTGGTTGATGCTGTTCGAATGGTGAATCAGTTACGTGGGGAAGCCCAAAGTCTGAAGGAGTCGAGTGAGAGTCTGCAGGAGAAGATAACTGAATTGAAGGTGTGCCCTAGTTTTACTTCATATCTGAATTTTAATAATCATAGAAAGCAGATGAACATTGTAGTTATGAATGGATGTATTCTTCAGCTGCACTCTTTGAGCAGACATCCAAAATTCTGGTGGTTTTGAGGAGTGATGTTTTAATCCGTTGTTTATTTGTATCTGTATAGGCTGAGAAGAACGAACTTCGTGATGAGAAGCAGAGGCTAAAAGCAGAGAAAGAGAACCTTGAGCGGCAAATTAAAGCCTTGGGAACACAACCAGGCTTCTTGCCTCACCCTGCTGCGATGCCAGCTCCATTTTCGGCCCCCGGCCAAGTTGTTGGCGGGAAACTGATGCCATTCATGGGATACCCTGGAGTTTCTGGATACCCTGGAGTTTCTATGTGGCAGTTCATGCCCCAGGCTGCAGTTGATACCTCACAAGATCATGTTCTCCGTCCCCCAGTTGCCTGAGATGGTGGCTTTTATTAACATGTGACCAGTGTTTAATCAAGCACGGCCAAATGTTTGTCCTTTTCTCTTCTTTTCCTTAGCTGTTAAAAGTGTTACATAAAATTTGATTTAGAGGATGACAAGGGAAGGGAGACAATAATGCATTGCTTTGGATAAGTTGTACTTCTCATTGGATCAATTTCGTTAATATAATTTGTCAATTTTGACCTGTTAACTGTGCCTATGCAAAGCTTTGTGTGTTCAAGACTAAGATTTGAATAATCTTTTTGTCATGAATTATTACGTATTGGTAAAAGAACTACGTTTGCAGTGACTATCCCAAATGTACCGAGAAGTATATCGTTTCAATACATACAGAGCTGTGCTTCTTGATGATTAGTACTTGGCTTGGAGAAACATTAATGGGGCTTGTTAACCCTCAACATTTAACATGGCAGTTTGAAGCCCATGTATTTGCCTGATTTATAGTCACTCCATACGTGAAGGACCCCAAAGCTAGTCATCAAAACTGTACTCAAAGCCATTACTAAGCTAACCGAGAATACAATGAGAGAAGCCCTTCCATAAACTTTGATTGCTCTCTGCAGCACTACCAGTCCAAGAAGTGATGCAACAAAACAAGTGACGGCGAAGATGAGCGCAGTGTCTGCGTTCTCCATGCCCAACAACAAGTACTGAAATGAGGACATGGAAGAAGAGAAGAACACCATGAAACAACAAGTTGCAGCCGTTACCTCAGGTGCTATCCCAACCTGAAGAAGAAGAGGGCTTATGAGCATTCCTCCTCCAATCCCAAAGACGCCCCCTAAAATTCCTGCTAATAGTGCCATTACTGGGAAAAGTAGCTTGTTTGGTGGTTCAACTTTAGTCAGCTCCTCATTATCCTACACAGAGTAACAAGAAAACATAACGCGATTAGTTGCTAATCAGAGTCATGTTTTTATTTTTCAGTTTTTGGTTAACTTGGTTGGCTGTGTTACCTTTTGGTTTGAAGTATGATTTTGAAGGTTTTCTTTTCTGCATAGGATCCACGATGTATAAACTATGGCAAGAGGAATCTGGGAAGATGAGAGAACCCAATATCCCACTCCACAAGGCTCTATTGCTATAATGCCCTGCAACGATTGAAGAGTCACAATTGTAATACACAATAAACATTCCAGTGTCCAATCTAGAAAATCCAATGCTTCAAGGATTGAAATTTTTATCACAGAACATTCATATTCTAGACCAACATGTAACATGAGCATCCCCAACTACAAATTCTGGTTTAGCATTTTACCTGTCCATACCGATTGCCACGAAGAAGGTAGACTAGGCAGAAAGAGCACCATATCAGAACCAAGACCCCCATTTTCATCCATGGAAATCTCTGCATGCAGTTATCTTGTGTTCCTATTCCTAATAGTGGCTCTGTAACACCTCTGTTCCCTTCTGCTCCATCACCTGCCCTATCATTCGTCGCCCCATTTTCCAATCTCTTACAATCATTCCTTATTTTCATCTCTTGTGACTCCATTTTCCAGCAGACCAGCCCATTTCTACAGCTCATTGAGGTAGTCCAAGCAAGAAAAAGTGCAAAAAGTATAGTGATCAACCACTCTGGGAACACAATGTTGCAAATCACTCCTAGGCTTACCCCTAGTAACATGCATGGCTCTGATAGAAGTGCTATGTCATAGTCAATCAGAGATTTACCACCAAATTTGGTGCTACCTTTGATGCACAAGTTGAACATGACATTCGCAATTGAGCCTCCGGAGACCATGAAAGCTGAGAGACTAGAGGCTGTTCTGAGGTCTAGACCTGCAACTAGGGTCAATATAGGTATGAACAACCCACCACCGCCGATCCCACCAGCACTGGATATAGAGGCAGCAATGAAACACAAGACTCCTGCTACCACAAGTGGAGTAAACAACTCGAGCTGGATTTCATAGGTGTTGCGGAGGACATCTGAGATGGGCTGAGTTTGTTTTGCTTGGGAAGTAGAAGTGATGAGAATGGAAAGGGATAGAGTTAACAATAGTGCAACCTTACAATTCTTCATCGCTTTGGGATACTTTTGGATGGTGCTATTTTTGATGAGGGTCTAATATATGCAATGGAGGAAGAGGACATAAATCTGGTAATCATGTTAAAAGAATGATGTTAGAATTAATTAAGAAAATATGAATTTTATTCTTATTTGATGTTTTTTGAAAATATAGGGGGTGAACTAATAAAAATAAAAATTTAATAAGTAAATTGATTTCAAGTGTAAAATTTCGGGGATAAACTGAGATTAATTCATAATATTATTAGGATTGATGTTTAGTATTCTGGCTTTTTGATAGAACAAAAACCAAATGGTAGGAGATCTGATCTGAGTTACTGTAAGTTCATACATAATCTCATTAATTTGGGCAACTAAAATCACGGTAAGTGGTTTGGTAGTTATACTGAGTCCCGCCACGTGAGTATTTGACTTGGAACCCATATCCTGTGTCTAACCGTGGATTCGCTCAATTTAATTCCTGAATTATAAATGTGGCCACGGAAGAGGCTGCAATGCACTCTTGGTTGTTGTGGCTCCCGACAGATTAGTCCTTACGTGCAAGACGTATTTGAGATACCGTTGATCAATCTGAAAGGAGCTTGTCAGTAAAAAAAAAAAAAGGTTTAAAACTTATTTGTGTAGCTTATTATGAACCAACGAAGAAACTTCTGGCTAATCCCGCAAGAAGTTGTAGAATGGAGCAAATGGACCACTAGGGCACTATAAGGTAAGTGACACATTCTGTCACTTCCTCCCGATATTGGTATAGAGCAGTTTGAATACGAACAAGTAGAGAGCATACGTGTTTCCATTGCTCTGAACTAAGCTGAACATGACATAAAAGTGAGTACCAAACTTTACCAATCGACCCAAAAAAACAAGCGAGTACCTCCAACGCCTGCAGCATCCATCTTCACGTGTTTCTTTGGAGCCATATATGAAGCTAGCTTGGTATCTCTACCTCCAACAGTTACATGCATAACATTATGAGCTATGCATGCAACTCGATCTGGAAATTACTGGCCATCTTGTTGTGGTTTTTGTCTTTTGAGTGACTTGTATGAATTGTATCGTTGGGATTCCAATTTCAAACAGGGAACTCAACGAACGTAATTTTTGGATTGTGAGAAGGATTTGGTTGGAACATCAATGGATTATTGAAAAGTCTGATGAATGTACGTGAGAAAGGGATCTGCTTGCTTGGGAAAATGAAGAAAAATTCAAAGGGGTGTTCACTAGTTCTTGTTTTGTTTAGGGTTTCCGATCTATATGTTTTGTAGGTGTAGTTATACATATACAATACAAATACATGTACGTACAATACGTGAATATGAATACCCCGAGTTTGGTTCGTCGAGTGCAGCTGCAATACGCCGGAGAGAGATGAGAGGTGAGTCAGAAAGAAGACGGCGAGAGAAAACGACCCAGAGTATTTTGATTTTCGTTTTTATTTTCAAAGGTGGGCCGTCTAACCCCGCTGAGGCCCAGGTCCCTCAGCTTCGCCTAGCCCGCTAAGACTCGGTGAGCAAAAGATATGGCAGAATCTTGTTCTCAAAAATCAAGATGGCTAGCTGCTTATTCTATGATCGCCAAAGTCTTTATTTACCTAAACAAATTAAATTATGTATTAATGCATAATATATTAATGCATCTTCACTCCGTTGATGCCATGCATTAGGGTTTCAAGGCTTAAGAATTTATCTAACCTCATGTCCTCTTTCACTGATTATTGTTTCACTATGGATTTGGAGCGACAGTGCATGCAGTAATTCATTTCATTATGAAGATATATACAATTCCAAAATTTTCATTTAATTTGAGAGTAAAGGAATTGAGGGGGTATGGGCCGTATGGCAGAATCAATTATTCAATAACAAACTACTTAAAAGTACTAGATAACAATTTAATTTACAAATAACTCACTACTTAATTTGATAAAGCAAATAAGAATCAAAATTTACAAATAAGGACCAAATAATGGCAAGTTGCCACATGTCATAAAGAATTTTACTGTTTTACCCCTCTTTGATCCATAGTAGCAAACAATATCAATGGAGAAGTTATCTGTTACCGTTGATTATAAAAACGAACTGCTACTGTCGACTATAAAAACGAACTGCTATTGTTGAGTTAAAAACTAGCTGCTACTGTTGACTTGGAAGACACATGCTACTGTTGACTTGGACGGTACCTGCTACTGTCGACTATAAATGTAGCTGCTACTGTCGACTGAGAAACTAATTACTACTGTGGTTTTTGGTGAGTAAAATTCAAAATTTCATTTAAAAAAACATATGCAATATGATACTTAAATGAAAGCCAATAACATAAAGAACAACTTTATATATTGGCACACCTCCAAATTGCCGATGGTTTGGTTGAAAAACTTAAATTTGTCGAAAAAAACTAAAAATTGAGAAGAGAGAAATTTGTTAGATCTAGGAGTAACATTTAATAATTTTCACGAAAATAAGAGTATTTTGAATATTTTTGTATTAATTAATTAATCTGTTTTGTTTTGTCCTGGCCCAAATAGAAATAAAATCTTGCAAATCTTATCTCAAAATGTGCTGCTTAATTATTCTGTCCTGGCCCCCAGGACTTGAATTAACTACCTAATTAAACGATTTCAATAACTATCTTACCCCATTTATATATCAATGCATCTTCACTCTATGATACCATGCATTAGGGTTTCAAGGCTTGTGAAATCTATCAAAACCACATCTCTTTTTTCTCTGTTTGTTTTCTTCGGTTGTTTCAGCATGGATTTAAACTGTCAATCCAGCAATAGATCTCACTCTGGTATGTACATGTTTACAATTACAGAATATCATTTGAATCAACGTGCTATTTTACCTAGGTTGTGGCCGACCTTAAGACCATGACTTGGCCTAGAAGTTGCACAGAATCATTGTATAGCTTGCTTCAGTAGTTTCTTCTCGATGTTCTGCACGTACTATGTAGTATTTGAAGATATCCAAATTTAGAGAGCTCTGTCTAAAGTCTTACATATTTGATCGATTAGTTTCTTCAAAGTAATATATTCATATGATCATATGTTAGGACAATCAAGCTGTGATAGTTCTGCGGAAAGGACTACTGAAAGGACAATGTTAAGAGAACTGATGCAACTGCCCTCGGACTGTGAATGTTGTAATACACCGAATTTTCGAGTTAAATTCGTATAATTTCTTATAAATTATTAAGTTTGGTAATTTGAATAAAATCGCATTTTACACATTTTCGTCAATGTATTTGCGAAACGAAACTGATTTTGGAAATTTAAGTTGAAAAATGTTACGTTTTCTGTGGCTCGAGAGTTGATTTTTATTCGTCGCTCATCTAAAAAAACATCATTTACGGAAGTTGTAGAACTCATCGATACGAGTTCGTGGAAATGTGTCACACCTTAATCGAATGTCATATACGAAAGTTGTTAGCAACGGAAATTTGGTTTCCAATTTTGGAAGACTATAAAAGGACTTTTTTGGAAACTTTCCAAAACCAATTTTTTTTCCCGCAGCTTCTCTCTCCTCTCTTCCGACCCTCCTTCGTTGATTCCTCCATCACCGATCTCCCACCTCCGGCCACTGTGGCCTTCACCGCCGGAGTCACAAGGATCGCACGGTCGGCTGCTCTAATCCGTGGAGATGGCGCGCCCCACATCGCCGCCGAGAAGTCACACCGACGATCTAAAATTTCTGCAACTTCCATCGCCGGTGAGTCCCAAACCTTAGCTTTTTGATTTCGACCTCCTAGCTTGGTTTATCACTAATTTGGAGCTCAAATAGGAGTTTTAACGACGGTGACAAGGTTGGATCTGCCAAAGCCTTCCGGCGACTTTTTGACCACCTTCCGACGATCTGGGTTGTGACACATGTGCAAGCGTGTTTCCCTCCTTGTGATCTACGTTTTTGTTGTTGAGAGTTTTACGATTTGGTGAACTTTGGATGGAGGAGTGGGTGGTGCGCGTTCCGCCGCATAGAGCGGCGCGTGGAAGGAAGTGGGGAGGCAGAGAGTCAGCGTTAGGCCGTAGTAGGAAAAAGGTGGGAAGAGGGGTGGAATTAGTAACCTCAAGCAAGCTCACACGCAGTTGTTTGGACCGACGTTAATAAGGTAGTCATAAGAATAGTGGTCGGCAAATTTCCTTCCGACTTTTTGGTGTGTATATCTAACTATCCCATTTCTTTTGTTTGAAATTGAAGAAATTAAAAAAAAAATCCTGTTCGTATGAGTTTCAACATCCATCTATAGATTGTTTTCCTTTCAAAATAACTCATGATACATTAAATTTTCAAAAAAAAAAATCAATAATGAGTTGCTTTTAATAGAATGAACAGACAATGACAATCAATTTGTTAACCACTGAAAAACGTATCTTAGCATTGTTACTGCTAAGCCGTAATCACTTGGCAACAACTTCATCAATCAAATTACTGCTAATTGAACTAATTAAGGAATTGAAGATCACTTTCGAAAAGTTTATTGTCCACCCTCTTTTCAATCTCCGACAATTTCCTTTTCAAACTCTCTGCTGCTTCTTTCGAAGTGTTACATGCCTCAACTTCGGAGTTCACCCAGTCCTTAAGTTCTTCTAAAACACCTATAGTGGTGGAAGAGCCAGGTCCAGCTGTGGTTGTAGATGAGCTAGTAGCTCTGGAGGAAGAGGCAGCCGTGGTGGTGGAGGCATAATATCGCTCAAGCAAGGTAGGAGAGCCATAATGATAAGGTTGACCGGTCTCAGAGATCACAACAATTGAAATTGTCTTTTTAAACTTTTCTTCGACGAACTTGGCTCTTCTAAAGAGACCATTTCGTCTCCTGGTGAAGGACACCATGCGAGACTGGTAGTTGGCGATCGGCTTTATGTCAATTTTCTTCTTTCCAGTACCCATCTCAAAACTCAAAGCAGATCAAAAGGAGATAGAACTGTGTTCTTTGAAGAAAAGTAGCGTTGTTTGCACAACAGGAATGTTGATGGGGTATTTATTCTGTCCTAATCTTATTTCCTATTCTGGATCGGATTCTTGCTGTCTCCTATCTTATCTGAAGTTTTATCGAAATAAAATTCACTCTTTCCTAATCTTATCAGGAATGTATTTTAATTATTGATTTTTTTTTTGTGTTTTGTTTTTTCGGCTTCGGACTTTACTCGATCTTGTCAAAGATACGACAGATTCAAAGCCGATCAAGAACACACACAAAACCATGAAATCCTGCATATCTCACCACTCTTTCTGGATCAGTCGATTTTGGCTTGCTTGTTATGTTTCTGCCCAGCGACTTTTCTTCCTTCCTCAAAACAATGTAATAGCATCACATTTGTATATCAATGCAGATTTACTAAATTTCTGCTAGGGGGTTTCTTAATTTGTCCAATTATCGAAATCACAGCTTCTATTCTTCTGTTTGCATTTCTGTCTCTATGGATTTGGATCGTCTATACACCTGCGACAAGCTCTTTCAGGTATGTATATGCAATAACGTTTTATATGAATCATTACATATCTGGCATGACCTATTGACTATTTGTAATATATTTAGGAAATTTGGGATGGAGATCATAGTGAAATTTTAATGTCATACCGGTGATGACTACTTGTAAAGTTGTAATTCAAGCACTTTGCTTCACAGTACTGTGAGATTCTTGTATGACTTATTTACCTGTTTAAGTTCATTGTGAGTTGTAACAAAGAAAGCATATATACTAGGCTAACCCTATTTTGTTAGGTAAATAGAATAATAGATATATATATTTTGGAAGTTTGGGTGCATTGCTCAACCATCTCATTCCAAAATTGGACCCATATATCAAGGTGTATATTATACTGACAGTTCGAAGAGGAATGGAGAATCAAGGGTATTACAAGTTGTATAATTGTAGAAATGCATGTACTCAAATGGTACTCATTAATGTTCTTATGTACGTCATTGTATTTTATAGTACTAGAATTGTAGCGACCTTAAATTTTGAATAGTAAAATTTCAAAATTTAGAATGCTAACACTCTACAATAATCTCAATGTATTTGAAATTACAATAGAACTGTTGAATATCGATTCTTAGTTTAAATAACAAACTCAGTTACAATTTGAATCCAACCGCACTATTTACAATTAAGTATAAAGTACAATTGTAGGATTCACTCGAGACTCACCAAAATTAAAGAGCTAAATCAAATAGCACGCTGCTGATAGCTGCTCGACTTACCAACTGCAACTACGTACAACCTGCAGTACTACCCCATGCATCATTGATTGGTACACCGGGATTGCAAACACAAACTCGGTCATCTTCACAGCTGGTATGAGTAAATTGAATATAACTACTCAACAGATAAACAACAACAATAACATGCAACAACGACAATAGATAATGCAACACATCTCAATCAAAGTTAAGTTCTCGACTTAACATTATCATCTCAACAACAATAACACTACTACCAACACACCTTCTACAACACTCTCCACCTCTTACTCAAGGTCCAACATACACCACTAAGCAAGAAAACAATTAGTGAATCCTGCAGGAAAGTATAGTTCAAGAATGCACGTATAACAAGAAAAAAAACACATAAGAAGATATCTGATTCCTGCATAATAGCATAGTTCAGAAATCACTTAACCATACAATAAAATACAACAGATAAGTAAACAAATAACAATCACCACATGAACATACAAACTGATGCAGGCCCTAATAGGATCTGAACTGGGGTTGGGTAGAAAATAACTAGAAGGGAAAGAAACTAAAACCCTTAAGCTAAAGATTTGAATAAACTGATTCTATTGAACTTCAAAAACTGAGAAACCAACATAAGTTACAACTTCTTAAATAACCTAGACTCAATTACTTACAATAAATGCTCATAAATTACTCAACCTTCCAGCTAAACACACAAAACACAAGATAATAATGACTAACACAAGTCAAGAAAACACATTTAATGTAACTGGACTCTATGATACTTTTTAGAAGTCAATAAAACACATTTATTCTAACTTTTAGACTTTCCAAAGAAATACTGACTGCTTCACAAACACCACTCAACACCACTAGCATCATCTTAGATGATATTCATTAGTACATATAATATATCAATCCACACATGATATATACACACCACAACAACACGTACAATATCAATCTACGCATGATATATATGCACACCACAACAACACGTACAATATATATCAATCCACGCATGATATATATGCACACCACAAACAACACGTACAATATATATCAATCCACACATGATATATATGCACTCCACAAACAACACGTACAATATGTATCAATTCACGCATGATATATATTGCACACTACAATGACACGTATAATATATATCAATCCACGCATGATATATATTGCACCTCAACTAATTCTCTGTCACCATAGTGACTGTCCGAAACTAAAATGTTTTAACATAACTCCAAAATTATAAAACATATGTACAATATATCAATCCACACATGATATAGGCACACCACTCCACCAACTCACAACAACAACCCACACGACACCACTACCACAACACACAACTCAACAAACTCACTCACATACGACATAAATGTAAGAAAACAAATAGTGAATCCTGCATGAAAACGTAGTTCAGGAATTCACGTCACAAGAAATGAGATAAGAAAAATGTAATCACTGCATAATAAATTAGTTCAGTAGATTACACTGCACATAAGAACAATTAGTGATTCATGCAGAATAACGTAATTCAGGAAATCACTTATCAAACAGATAAATCTAATAAATAAGAATCTTACATCACAATAATTTAACATAGTCCTTAACCATTAACCCTTTTAAAAACCATAACAATAAAATCAGGTTTTACTTACTCATGGACCGTAGTCGATCAAGTCCATATATTTTGAAAACAAAACATATTTATCAAGATTTAGTAGGTTAATAACTCCGAGACTATATCAACACCCTCACTACCACATATAACAAATAATATAAAAGAACTCATCTTTAACATGACCCTCTTATCCAACAACCTTTCATACCATTTTACTAAAATTCCATTTTTACTTACTCATGGACCGTTGACGATCAAGTCCACACATTTTTAATGCAAATGTATTTTTAGACTAATTTTAAGGTTGATGGATAAATGACCACGCTAATAGGCTCAACATCAAAATCAAACACCCACAATCCACGCAAGGCCCGACCCGTAAAAACCCGCCAAATAATAAAATATTATACATACATATTTTATTCGGTTTATAATAAAACTATCGCATTATGAAGCAACTATATGAACGAAACTTCTCGGGATCGATCGACACCAGTCGATATGATCAATACATATTTAGTGACCCTGTAAAAATTTCATCCAATATGGAGCTCGTTTGACCGTAAGAATTTTTGGTAAACCGAAAACAACACTACTATGTCATAAGGGAATACCCATTACCAAAATGCCAACACTGAAAACTGTTTGCATATTTGAAAGCACATAATTTTTGTCACCGATTGTGTGCGGTCGCACCAAGAAAACTCATTTGGCAAAGCCCCGGTCAATGAGTGTCACGACCTTGAAATTTCGAGTATGAAACTCGAATTCGAAGCCATGAAAACTCTAAAACAATCTCAATAAGTCGAAATCATTTTAATGTCACAGTGGATCATTACTGAGTTCATGGTACAACTCAGTTAAATTGATTATTACAAACCAAATTTATAATTCAAGCATTATATCAAATAGAAATGTAAAAATCCTCTCAATCCTCACCACAAGATAAAATAAAACAACTTCACAGTCTTCAGAATTGTCCGTCGATTCAGCTAATCCACACCTGCGGAACTATCCGCTACACCATCGAATAGGTGCACCGGGATTGTAAACACAAACCCGGTAAGCTTTGCAGCTCGTATGAGTAAAATAACAATATAACTCGCATATAAATACATAAGAAAATACATAAAGCATTAATCATAAATGCACTCATGAGTCATTGGACGACCCATCTGGTTGTCCAATAATATCTGAAAATATATGTGCTAATGAGAAATCGGGCAACCCCTCTATTTACCCAAATACATTTATAATACGGGTACACATGAGCGCTGGTACACCTCTGTTACCCCTCATGTTAATACGCCGCCCGACATTGGGCAACCACTTGCTACCTAATATCCAAAATATGGGTACTCATAAGCCGATAACTCATATGTTACCTCTCATGTAATACACCGGCAGACAGACTAGATCTCTAACTGTATCGTAACTGTCACCCGGCCAAGGCTAGGTTCCGACATACCAACACGTCCGAAGACAACAAAACGTTTTAACATCTTTCAAGTTAAAAGCACGTACAAAATAATCATCACATGATATTGTATAAATCAAAGTGACATGCTCAAATAAATAAATATCAACGCTATAATGAACTTATTCGCAAACGTAAATTACGACATTATATAATATATTAAATCATATATATGTACCTATTTTACCAATTATACACATACACAATCCACTATATTATATACATATCATAGTTCATTCTTCTTAATTTAGCGTAATTATGAATCTCCGCAAGGGTAAATTCGTCACTTTGAGATTTTACTCACCTTATAATCCTGAGCGTAATTTCCACAATTCCGCAAGTGAATCCTTTACTTGTTGGGTCGATCACCTAGAATAGATAAGAAGTGAATTTAGAAGCGTTACGTAAAACCTTAAATGCCGAAACAGTAATAATGTTTTACTGTTCAGTAATTTCGGGTTTTTACGAAATTACTGTTCACGTATTCACTATTCAAATACATACTGTCTACGTATTACTTTTCATATACGTATTGTTTACGTATTAATGTACATCAATGTAATATACATAGTGAATACTTTCAGTAAATACAAATCACTGATTTACCTTTTAGAAAGTACTTTTACAATTACTGTACGTAAATTATCTTTATATTTACTGTACGTAAATTCTTTTACATTTACTATACATGATTTTTTTTTTACATTTACTGTACAGAAATCACTTTTACAAAATTTACTGTTTTGAAAATCACTGATCACGCGCCACCTCCGGCGACAGCGCGTGGCGCTCACGCGCCTCCCCACAGTGGCAGCGCGTGGAGCTCACGCGCCGCTCAAA
Source organism: Argentina anserina (assembly GCF_933775445.1). Classification (NCBI taxonomy): domain Eukaryota; kingdom Viridiplantae; phylum Streptophyta; class Magnoliopsida; order Rosales; family Rosaceae; genus Argentina; species Argentina anserina. Next base: position 1,310,069 of record NC_065874.1, on the reverse strand, counting down.
CCGGCGCACGTGGCTTGCCCACCGCCGCCCAAATTTCCTCCTTTTCTTCCCCTCCCCGGCCTAAGGCCGCCTCCTACCATCCTCACGCTCTCTCACGCACCGCCTAAGGCGGCGGTGCTCCCTCCTCCTCCTCCGATTCTCCACAAAAACGCCACAAATTCAACAACAATCATTCCCAACAATCAATCAAACAACCCTTACCTAGATAGTACTTCGAAATCACCGGGAAACTCGTCGGTGAGGCTTGGACCGACTGTGTTCGATTTCTTGGTGAGGAGCGGTGCGATCTCGAGTCCCTCTCCGATCGCACGTGGTATCGAGGGCGAAGAGCGGTGGAGGAGTGCTTGCCATGTGCCCTGGCTTCGTCGGAGGAGAGCTTGGACGACGACGGGTTTGCTGCATGAAACGCAGGAGGTCGGTGTGGCTTCTCGGCGGCGAGGGTGGTCGCGTCTTGCCCGGAAGAGGGAGGAGTCGAGCTCGCGATGGCCTAGAGACCGGCGGTGAGAGCCACGGAGGCCGGAGCTGCTAGATCATCAGCAGTGAATTTTCTGAGGGAGAGAGGGAGAGGGAAGAGAGAGAAAGAGAGGGAGGCGGATGAGGGGTTTCCGAAAATGGAAACCCTAATCCCAAAATTCCCTTTTTATAGCCTCTTCTAAAATCGGAAACTAACTTCCGTCATTAATAACTTTCACGTACGATGTCCGATTAGAACGCGTGACGTGTCCATGAAATTGTATCAACGGGCTCTACAACTTTCGTGAAGGAAGTTTTCACAAACGAGTGATGGAATAAAAGTCGAATCTCGCGTCGCGGTAACATAACTTTTCATAATTTAGTTTTCCGAAAACGGTTTAGTTTTTTCGATTTCGACAACGTCGCGAAGCAATACAAATGCGTTTTATTAATTTAACGAAGTTTATTAATTTCTAAGAATGCATATAATCTAATCTCGAAAAAATCGGGTCATTACAATCTACCCCCCTTAAAGGAATTTCGTCCCGAAATTCAAGTGCTCTACTCAACAAACAATTGCGGATATCTTGTCTTCATATCCGACTCTAGTTCCCAAGAGGCATCGCCCTCATCATGGTGACTCCACAACACTTTGACTAACTCCACTTCTTTCCTCCGGAGCTTCTTTGTGGATATATCCAGAATACGAACTGGCTCAATAACAAATGTGGCATTTTCCTTCACCTCTATGGTGCTATGATCAATCACATGCGACTCATCTGGTACATACTTCCTCAACATAGACATGTGGAAGACGTTGTGAACGCCCGACATGCTCGGATGAACAGTAACCGAGTTGGGTTTGAAAAAAAAAACTGATTTTCTTAATTTCTAATCTTCTCTCCTTCATTTTATACTCCTTCTAAAATCGGAAACCAAACTTCCGTTGCTAACAACTTCCACATATGATATCCGATTAAAACGTGTCGCATGTCTACGAATTCGTATTGATGAACTCTACGGCTTTCGTGAAGGAAGTTTTCTGAAAAGAGTGACGGATTAAAAGTCAACTCTTGGGTCAAATGAATTCAATTGATTAACGACTTATTGGTTCATGAAACCAATTCTTACTTCGAATGAATGCTAATTTTAAAGACGTAGAATAAAAGTATAACCACTTTATTCATTCCATTAAACTCTGAGAATTACAAGAAATGTAAACGAATATTCGGGTTATTACAAGAATTATTGGACAATTTGGCCATCAAATTGATCAATATATGTATATCACAACTCACAATTCCAATATATGTTTCCTCACGTATATTTTACTTTGTAGTACTTTTGCGGATTCATTTGTGAAGGAAATTAGGACTAGTTTCCCTTAGATTTCAAACATTCAGCAGCTAGTGGTTCAACAGATATTTTCTGCTTTCCACTTGGTTTTGCTGCTTTATCAATGAACTCCCTTTCCCTCTATTTTTTTGTTTGTTTGTTTGTTGATGGTATATATAGATACCAGTCTATTGACCATTACTATAAGTTTCTGTAGGAGTTAGGGATGATGAAGCCGATTACCATGAAAAGCATAAAAAAAGAACTATATGAAGATGGCGACAAGGTGATATGCATGCGTTCTTTCTCTGATATTCATGAAATCGAAAAACATGTAGATAAAGAAATTTTAGTGACGAATTTAGGACAAGAAGAATCCACACTTTTGGACATTGGATTTAGTAACAATGAAATATGTGAAGTGGACAGTGATCATATTTCAGCTAAACCATGTTGTGTTGGTTCTACAAAGAAGACTACTGAAAGACGTCCAACGTTGAGAGAACTGCTGCAACTGCCTGCAGGTTGTGGATCCCCTTCAGAAATAATTTCTCAGCGTAAAATAATTAAGCATTCGGAGCACCAAGGTAGTTGTTAAATCTCTTGCCACAAGAGCTAGAATGCATAATGTACGTGTTGGTGTTTTAGTTCTACTGCAGGCTTTGAACTTAATGAAAGATATATATATATATAGTTTAAATAGAGCCTGTCATCCTTTGGTTGTTTGTTGATATTGAGACCTATGCATTGCGCGCAGAAGAAAAACAGTTGGAGAAGCAAAAAGCTGTGTCTAAATAATATAAATGGTGGAGAATTTTGAAAATTAAGGGACTTTCTTGGAGTTCCTTATTTAAATCTGGTTACATCAATCCAGAAGATAAAGAAAACAAGAGGTCTCAAAGGAAGAATAAACATGGTATTTTTGGCAAGGTAACAAAATCTGCAGAAAGAAGGAAACTTCTAAAAGCAAGTGATCACATAGCATGCAATCTTCATATGCTGCTCATCTGGTGTGTTCCAAGGAGGAATGAGGATGTACTATAATCAGTGACCATTTTATGGTGAGATTCTCCTTTCAAAATGTAATAACCCGATTTTTCGGGACAAGTTAATAGACTCATTCTAAGTTTTAAGTTTTCGAAAATATTAAATTGTGTTCGTTCCGTGTTCTGAAGTCGGAAATCGAAAACGAAAACGTTATCGGAACGTTTAATTCGAAAAACGTTACGTTTCCGAACGTATATATATCGATTTTTATTCCGTCGCTCGGTCGCGAAAACTTCCTTCACGAAAGTTGTAGAGCTCGTCGATACGAGTTCGTGGATATGTGACGCATTCTAATCGGACGAAGTATGTAAAAGTTATTAACGTTAGAAGTTGTTTCCGATTTTAGAATTTGGTATAAATAGAACATTTTAGGGATTAGGGTTTCCATTTCTGGAAACCCTTCACCCGCCCCCTTCATTTTCTCTCCCCCCCTTCGCGATCTCTCCCCGAGCTCTCTCACCCTCTGAAAACTCCCCACCGGCGATCTCGCCATCCAGCCCGCCGTGACGAACACCGCCCCTCCCAATCGCTTCGCACGGCTCTTCTCTACAAACCCCGAGGTCGACGCACCTCCTCGCACCGTCGTCAACCTCCACGCTCCAACCCGAGGCCGTACGCTTCATCGCCACTGAGCACCACTTCGGCGACGCGAGGGCTCAGCACCACGACGCCTATCCTCGCCCTTGGAGCCTCTGCAATCGACTTAGGGGCAAAACCCCACGATTCAAGTCCTCCCCGAGAAATCGAAGCACCACCGGCAATCCGACCTCTTCCGGCGCCAAATCGGAGTCCTTAGCTTCGAGAAAGGTAAGAATCGATGTGATTGATGAATTGGTTGTGAGACTTTGATTGTTTTGGGTTGATTTGGTGGAGATCGGGGGGAAGGAGAAAGGAGAGGTTACCGCCGCTCTAAGCGGCGCGTGGGAGTGCGTGGGGGCAGTGAGTGGCGGCGTGAGGCCATGGGGATGAGAAGGGGAAAGAATGGGAGAATTTTGGGGCGGCGGTGGCGTGCTACGCGCCGGCCTTAGGCTCGGCGCGTGTGCCCCACGCGCTACCACAGTGAGTGGCGCGTGAGCGCCACGCGCGGCCTGCCGGAGGTGGCGCGTGTACCCCACGCGCGGCCTGCCGGAGGTGGCGCGTGTACCCCACGCGCCGCCACGTGCGGCGGCGCGTGAACAGTGATTCCGAGAAGGGTATTTTGGTAATTTACTTAAGTACGATAAATGTAAATATAAATTACTTTCAGTAATTGTAAAAAGTATTTTGTAAAAGGGTAATTTAGTAAATTTTATTTACTGAGATTGTATTTACATTTAAACAGTACGTATACGTACATAAATACGTACAGAAATACGTATATAGTGTTTATAAGTACATAAATACGTATATAGTATTTATAAGTACAGAAATACGTATTAATTGTATATTTGTACAGTAACCGTGAATAGTAACAGTGAACAGTAACTTCGTAAAACCGAAAATTGCTGAACAGTAACCGATTATTACTGTTTCGGCATTTAAAGGTTTACGAAACGATTCTAAATTCTTATCTTATCTTTTCAAGGTGATCGTTAAATCAAGGAAATGAATTATCTTCGGGAATTGTGGAATTACGCTCGAGTCAATAAGGTGAGTAAAATCTCACATATTTACGAATCTACCCCTCGCGGTGATTCAAGATTTTTGCAAGAGTATTTAATAATGAATTACAACATGTATACAATTTAGTGGATTACATATATACTGTATAATGGTAATAAGTACATATATATATATAATTCATTATATTATATACTGTTATTAATTCATTAGAAATGGTCATTTCGATGACAGAAGTTTGTGTATTGAGCATGTGTGGTGAAATATGACATGTATAAGATATAGTGGACAATATATGTATTGTATAAATGGTAAATAAGTACGAATATATATAGTTTGCTATATAATATACTGTTATGATTTTATTGTGATTATATTCAGCATGTGATTTTGATTTGTACAATATGATGTGAGATTATTGTACGTGATTTTAACATTGAGATTGTTAAAATGTTGATTTGTCTTTGGACGTGATTTGATACAATATGATGTGAGATTATTGTACGTGTTTGGCAAGTCGGAACCTAGCCTTTGGCCGGGCGAAAGTTACGATACAGTTAGAGCTCTAGTCTGTCTGCCTTAGTACTGCATGTGAGGTAACGGGTGGTTATCTGCTCATGGGTACTCAGATTATTTTGGATGTTGGGTAGCGGGTGGCTATCCAATATCGGCGGTGTATTACGAGAGGGGTAACAGATGTGTACCAGCGTTCTTGGTACCCGTATTATAAATGCATTTGGGTAACCAGAAGGGTTACCTAATTTTCTCATGAGCGTTTCATTTCATATTCCTTTGGGACAACCAGATGGGCTGTCCATTGACTCATGAGGGCATTTATATTTGTTGATTCGTGATTTTTCGTATATTTTGATATGCGAATTATATTTTGATTTTACTCATACGAGCTATAAGCTTACCGGGTTTGTGTTTACAATCCCGGTGCACCAATTCGATGGTGTAGGGGATAATTCCGCAGGTGCTGATTAGTGGAGATTGAGTGACGGCTCCGGAGGCTTGAAGTCGTTCGTATCCTGCTTGTGGTGAGGTTTTCTAGCGAGGATTTGTGTGTGAGAATTGATGTGATTTTATTTGTGAGTTTTGTGAGAGATTGTGAGGATTATTACATTCTATCTTATGTAATGTTAAATTATAAATTTGGGTTGTAATAATTGGTTTTCTGAGTTGTATTGAGAACTCAGTGATGATCCGCTGTGCACTTAAATGATTTCGATTTCATTGAGATTGTATTTTGTGTTTAACGACTTTAAAATTTTGAGTTTTTAGGCTCAGAATTTTGGGGTCATTACACAAAATCTTTTATTAACTTTTCCTATACCATTTTGTTCATATATATGCTTTTTTTCTTTCTTTTTTTTTGTCTTATGTTTTTGACTTGAGTGGAGTGACATGCACGTTTTCCTTATGACAGAGAAAAAGCATAAGGACTGCATGTGATTTATTCTAATTCTTACTAAGCAATCAACGAATTTCATCATTTCCTTCTAAGATCGTTCTATTTTGTAGGAATTAATAATATACAGATTGATATACAGCTAAAGTAGCGAATTCTTCAGAAAAAAATTGTGTCTTCCACAATGGAATATTAAAAAAAATAAACATCTATAAACTACATAGTATTACAGACAAGTTACACGAAGAGGACTATCCTGATGGCATGAAACTTTGAGAGTGCAAGCTTTGTGGATCATTCGCGCACTAGCGATGGAATATTTCAGTTGAATCTTCATTAACTGATGCATTGATCAAGGCGGCTTCTGCTTTTTGAAGTAGTCCACTGCCCAGTAGTGGATTAATCCTGCTCGTCATAGACAAGTTGGGTGCTAAGAGTAATGGGAGAGAGAGAGAGAGAGAGAGAGAGAGAGAGTAGCTAGTCCGCACGACACTAATTGAAGTCATGGTTGGACTATCAACTATAATTTCCTATACACATAATAATGATAATATTGATCCAAATACGAAAAAATACGAATGCATCTCATGTTTCCAGATTTTGAGCCATTTTTCAATCTAGGTGAAAAATAGCACAACGCTATTATTAGTATTATATTGATATACACTGTATTATGCATGTCTTTTGTACGTTCTTTTTCTTTAAATTAAAATGAAGTGAATTATATATGTATGTGCCGATATGCGTAGCATATATTATTTCAAAGTAAATAAAGTTACAACGTACTTCTGCTTAATTCAATAACAAAGAATAGGACATCTCATTTCTCACGACTTAAGATTCCACATCCAGACAATAACAAATACGTGCATGCACAAATCTAAACTTCCATGTTTGGCCCTTCCCAAGCCTCTTGTCCTAAACCAAGGCCAGTGCTGATGATAAGCATAATACTAACAACAGCAATTGGAAGAAGGACGATGGTGACACTTTTATCGTGATGTTACTCGTGCTATTCCCTGAAAAAGAAAAGAGACAAGATAATTAAATCTGTAATCTGCATGAGTTTCGTACAGAATTCGGAAAAGTCAGATGATATTTTTGCATCATTTAATCAACCAATTAGCAAATTAAGAAATTTAACTGTTCAATACCTTCTGCGGCCGTCGGTGTTGGAGTGGTAGGTGTTGGAGTGGCTGATGGTGTCGGAGTGGTTGGTGTTGGAGTGGCTGAGGGCGTCGGAGTGATTGGTGGTGGAGTGGCTGTAGGGGACGGACTGGCTGTAGTAATATTTACCAGCGAATCAGCTCCAGGCTCATAGAACATTCCTTTCTCAAACCTCAAAATACAGCTAGGTTTAAGAATCCTCGCTCCATCCTTTCCATCACAACATTTGGGAATATCCTCAATAGAATCTTCAAGGCAGTCGCTGCATGTTTGCTTGTCCAGTTCAGGACTGCACTGAACAGATGCATATATGGTTTGATTTGTTGCGCTTCCTGCAGGCACAGGCGCATGCCCTGCTGCAAATTTCTTCATCGAATCCCCCGATGATGCATTTTGGACCAAAGCTTTCAACAAGGGATTAAGCACCAGCTTGAAGTCTGCAGCGTTTGGCACACCGTTAGGGCTCGACAGCAACTGAAGGGGCTCGTCTTCTTCGATTCCGAATATGGTGCTGTTGGAGTAACGAACAGTGCAACCCTGCGCCCATATGATACCTTCGTACAGCTGATTAGTGCAGTTCTGCGAGAGAATGATGCTGGCTTCACTGTAACAAGTACGGCACTGGTTTTGGGCAAGGTCTCCTCTACAGAGTGCCATAATGTTCACTTTGTTGGTGCCAGTTCCCATGGTCAAGTTCAAGAAGCCATAGTTGTTGGATTGGTTGTTGGAAGACAAAGAGAGGAGGAGTGTGTTGAGGTTTTGTTTGTAGGCGGTCGTGGCATTAGTAGTATTACTACCGGAACAGCTCCAGCAGTAGTCAGCAGTGGGAGTGCATTTTGTGATCTCGACGTCATCGTCAGCTATCGCCGGAGCAACAAGGACAACGATAACAGTGGCAAAAAAGAAAAGTAACGATGTTGAAGCATTCATTTTGGTGTTTTAGCCTCTACCAGTATTGTTTCAAGCAATGGCGGAGTGCTCAGTTTTATAAGCACATACTCCCCTTGACGTACTATATTGTTTATTACTTATACGACTAGTTATCCAACACTGATTCTAGATTAGGTGTTTTTTGATGACTGATTCTAGAATAGGTTGATGTGACATCAATGATAATTTTTCAATATAGACATAAGCGATGTTTGTAAATTCTATGCTGGAACTTCATAGGAAATTACGTTAATCGGTTTTTTTATCCCCTCCCTTAATTATACCCTCTTGGTCTAATAAGGCAGCTCAACGTGTAAGAAATTAAGAGTAGACTTTGACTGTGCGCTTATGCAGTCACAGTTCCTTTTCTGCGCTTCTAGGCCCTACTTGGGCCATCGATCATTCTCAAGAGACGACCTTGACTAGGAGTCTTCTAGTATTAGTCTTTCAGATCTTTCTATCAGAAAAAAAAAACCTACTTTGGGAGTTGGGACTACCATCCTCAGAACGAGAGTGTATTCAGCACACCATTAGAGTGTTAGCACCGGCAGCACGTGACCACGTGCACCGTACTTAAAACGGACGTTATCTCCGATGAGGAAGACAGTCACCGATATATTGAAATTTGAGTTATGTTCTTTATAAACCTTTGAATTCCTCTCCTCCTCACAGCCTCAAACAAACAACTCGATCTTATCACACTTCCTCCATTGAGTAGATATCAATATTCCATAATTTTCCATTTATTATTTGTATTTTATACTGTTTGCACTCTCTAATAGTCTAATTGGTAACCCCAACCCAAAATCCCTCGATGGGTAGAGGACAAGATGACTTCCTCTTAGTCTCTCACTGACCCGATTTCTTTCCGATGGACACACGTCATCAGTCTTAGGGAAAACCCATAAAAAAGCGAATGTGAAGAACATAAAATCTGGTATGATTTGTGTTGGTGAATCCAGGGATTAAGGAAATTTTTTTTCCTTTTTGTTGGGCTTCAGAAACATGAAGGCTACCCAGAAACAAGCTTAATTAGATGAGGATCAGAAGTATGCAACCCCTTTCTTTCCCTTCTAATCCAAATTTTTCAGTCCCCAATGCTCGATCAACCCCATAACCGAAGAATCGGCGAACATTATGAATGGCTGATAAAGTTGAGCGTTCCTATACTTTTATGATGACACGCGGAATGGTATGAATGGCTGGATGTTATTATTTTAATAGGCGCGTAAAACCACGCGCGCTAGGGAGAGAAATCAAGATTGCACTACGGTTTTAACACTGAAATCGTAAAATGATATAACAACACGAGAGGGGATTCTTCTGTTTCCAGTAATTTCTTTTCGAGAAAATATTTTAATCACCAAATATATATTTTAGTGTATATAGTTTGTAATGTATCGAATTCATAACAAACATTACCATCGACTAAAACTATCTACCGTTTTCACTTTTGAATTTGGTTTTTGAATCAGTGATAATTTCATAATAAAAGCGCATAAATGAATTACATATCCATCCCAGAACTTACAATGGACAGAGAAAAACAAAACTGATTGTGGAGCATCATGAATTTAGTTAGTCCTCACGTATGGTTTTGTGTAGAATTCATGGCCTATCACAATATTATTTTCGGAATACAACCGGAGATGATTTTTCAACACCATAATCATCTCTTCTACCTCTAGGTGATTTCGTAGCGTTAATTTCTTTCATGCACGTACAACAAACATCGTGGACAAAAGCATCACTGCTACAACAGCAACGTATGGTCTGTATTTCTCCCTTCGTCCTGCACATGTAAATTGTTAAAATTACGAATCAATATAATAGTACGTAATTTAAAGATTGTCTAAACACGACCGGGAAAACCCTAGGTCCTCTATGGCAGTATTAACCTCACAATCTCACGTCAAAGTGTAAGAAATGGAAGACCTATATATGTATGTGTACTTACCATCACCAGCACTCTTTGGGGGTCTCTCAGACTTCATAAAAGCGCTTATAGTATACCGTAACTGACAACTAGGAGCGAAAATCATCGCCCACATTCTTCCGGCGCAGACCTCCTGGTAACTGCCGGTAGCCGCCTTCAAACATTTCTGGCAATCAGTTTGATTTATATCAGGAGTGCATTGCATCAAGCCATGCAACCACGACGTACCGCTACCACCGGTTTTCGTATTTTCTTCCCCGGTCGAGAAATACATGGGTGTTGTATTACCAAACGCGGCCTTATCCACAAGCCACCCCATCAACTTGGATACACTCTGATTGAACTGATCGGCGACCTTGTCGGAAACCATGTTCACGCTGCACCAATATCGAAATGGAAGCTCCTGCTCTGTGGCGAAAATGGAACGATTTGAATATCGCAACATGCACTCCTCATAATACACGGTGGTGTCTAGGGAGTCTGTGCAGTTGTCCCGGAGTGTTTTGGCTGCATTGTCTATGCAGTTGTGGCAAACTTGGGAGTCAACGTCGCCTCGACAGAGGAAAAGGCCGTTCACCTTTTCGTCGTTTTTGTCTCCGGCCGTGGAGTTGTAGAAGCTGGATTTAGAAGATTTGGAGGTGAGATCGGAGAGAAGGAAGTTGACATTGTCGTGGAACCCCTTGTTCTTAGCGTGAACATATTGGTCGGAACAGTAATGGTGGATGTAGTGAAGTGGGTACGTCTGAGTTTTGGAATCGCAAGAAACAAATTTGAAGAGGGAGATTATTGAAAGGAAGATGATTAAAAGCAATGTGATTTGTGAGTAATGCAGAAATACGTTCATCTTTCTTAATTTGCTTGTGATCAATCATTTATATTTAGTAATCGCTGTATTAGTGGTTTAAGAGGGCATAAGTTCCGATTTAGTGAGGGTAAATAATAGGAGGTACTCCCTGATTAGCTCTAACGATTCGCGTTGACATGTTCTACATCATCTTCTATCCATGACTGGTTCGTTGCCTCGTTGCCTCGTTGGTATTTGGTATTTTCTGCAGGGCAACAAAATTGTGAAAGATCCTAATAGTATCGAATGGAACAATATGGATAGTGTTAAGCAATCAAACACAGATTTTGTTAACTATAGTGGAAACATTCCTCAAAGTAAAAATCATTGAGATTTTTGACGTAGTCCACACGACATTAAATTCACTAATATCAATAGAGATATAGAATACACAAGTAGAGATTTTTCAATACAATCTCTTTACAAGCATTATAAGCCAACTTGGTTAATACTGAAATTAACCTAAAAAATCAATTTAGATCTAATCTATGAAGGACTAAACACGTCATCTTCTTAATATTAAGACTGAATACACTCAAAATTCTCACACAATTTTTTTTACTTCAAGCTCTCACACAGCTTTTGTAAATCAAGCTCTCACACAGCCCTATAGCTCTCACATAGCTCTTACAATCTGACTAACACTCACACTGCTAATCATCAACTCTCACTTAGTTGATCCTCAATCACTTTGACACTACTTAAAATGTCACAGCCTCGAAATTTCGAATGATAAAAATTCGAATTCGAAGCCATGAAAACTCTAAAACAATCTCAAATATATTGAAATCATCTTATAATAACAGTGTATCGAAACTGAGTCCACAACACGACTCAGCCGACTTGAATAATACATAACCAGTTTATACCTCAGTATTATAACCAATAGAAATGTAAAATTCACTCAATTCTCACCACAAACAGAAGAAAGAAATCTTCAAAGTAAGTCATCCGAATCTGCTAATCTCTACATGCAAATCTATCCCTTACACCCAAGGTTATAAAAAACGCTAGGCGTTAATCGGGCGGACAGCTGAAAACCAGCGCCCAGAGGATTAATCGGAGATTAATCGGATTTGTATTTTTTAAAAAATTTTAAATTTTTAATAATAAATATTTATATAAATACAATTAAAATAAGAATATAATACATGAAATTAATGTAAAATATATATATAATGTATAGAATATTGAAAATACATATGTTATTAATCCTTAATCCTTAGAAATGTTCAACAATATTGATCTAATTATCTCAGCCTCTTAAGAAAAAAAAAATACAATTCAACAACAATGAACTTAGGAAAATCAATAATAAGAAACATAATTCACCAACCCTGTGGAAAATAAGAAAAACAATTCAAACAACGGGAATGCATTCTTGCAAGCCTATTCCTCAGAGCTCATCAAATTCTTCTTCTTCATATCCTTTAAGTACTTCTTCTGTATCCGAATCAAACTCAAAATACAGAACTAAAAAAACGCCTAGCCACCCAGCCGCCTAGGCGGGTAAAAATCGGCCAGCCGCCTAACACAGTTGTTTAGCACAAAATCGCAGTGGCCAGGTGTCTCCGGGCGCCTAGGCGGCAATTTTTAGAACCTTGCTTATATCATCGAATTAGTGCACTGAAATTGTAAACACAAACCCGTTTTTCAGCCCATATGAGTAAACCAATAGTACAACATACATCGCATATAAAGAAAATATGACATAAAATATTTAAAGACAAACGTACTCATGTGACACTGGGCAACCCATCTGTTACCTAATATCATTTAAAAATATGTGTAATCATGAGACACTGGGCAACCCATCTATTACCCAAAATCATTTAAAAACATGGATACTCATGAGACCTAGGCAACCCATATGTTACCCCTCATGCAATACACCGACAAACACTGGGCAACCCATCTGGTTACCCAAAATCATTTAAAACATTGGTACTTATGAGACCCAAGTACCTATCTGTTACCCCTTATGCAGTACACTGACGAACACTGACGAATATCACTCAAAACATGTGTACCCATGAGACCCATGAGACCCAGGCAACCCATATGTTACTCCTCATGCAGTACATTAGCAGACATCTAGAGCTCTAACTGAATCGTAACCGACACCCGTCCAAGGCTTGGTTCCGATTACTGCCAACAACGTCCGAAGACCAGAAAACGTTTTAACAAGACTCAATGTTAAAACCACGAACAATATGATAATTCACACATGTTATTATACTACAACCAAGTGACTCTCACACAACAATATTTATATAGTCACCCCAATAATAAATTATATCGGAAGGTACATTATCTCACTTTCGGTCTCATCCGCCACAATTAATCAAAAACATTACCATCTCATAATTTAAGTAGAAACCGTAACATTATATAGTACAACAACCCATATATATGTATTGTATTTAAATTTTTTTGTACACATACACAACCCACTATATTATATAGATGTCATACTTCACACTTTTTAAGAAATCGTAAATATGAGTCACCGCCAATGGTAGATTTGTCATAGTGAGATTTACTCACATTCACCATAGTCCATAATTACTAAAACCTTTTAAAATCATTTACTAAAATAGCGTTTCACTTACCCATGAACCGTAGACGATCAAGCTCACGTAACTTAAACCAAAACATATTTTTAGAACAATTTTTATAAGCTAGTGATGCAACGACTATGTTAACAACTCAAACTAAATTCAATAATTATAACACTACTGTGATCATGATGATCATTGTGAGGTTTACTCACCTTAGCTCCCGCTGCGTCTTTTACTAAAAATAAGGAAGGTACTAGATACCACAATCACTCCATAACCAAGCAATAAGTACCTAATTCATATCAAAGTTGCAAGTTAGTAACACTTGAGACACGACACAACAAATTCAACCTAGAATCGCCAAACCTTTAACAATAACTAACTTACTCAAGAATTAACCTAACACATGAAAATGACCTATGTAAATGCTCGTATCGATGAGCACATCACAATGGAGTAAACCATTACTCTGAAACATGACCCAACACATCGCCACATGCCGCCAATATTGGCGGCACTGCCACTATTCTGGTGACCACCAATGATCACCAAAATTTACCACCACAATGTAAACAACATATTCAACAATTTTCTAGTTCACACCAAAGTCAAAATCGAAACCTAAACAGTCAAATCGACGAAGAACATAAAATCGACACTATTCATAGACCCTAGAACAAGAAATCGTCGATTCTCCTTGTGTGTTTCGAAATACATAAAACTATTTTAGAGGGTTGATAAACATCCTACAAGCTTCAAAACACAAGAAGAATCACCTTAATTGGTTGCTGGAGGAGGGAGTTCTCCTCACTTCTTCAAAACGGGATAGTTGCCTTATTCTTCATTTCTGGGCTCCAAACAGCTCGAATCTCTCCCAAACACTAACGCAGATCAATAGGGGACGAAAATACGGTTTCAACGCCAATGGTCTCATTCAATTTTGTCATTGGACGACGAAGATATGGTCGGAGAAAGATCCGACAACAAAGAGGGAAAAATCGCGTGAACAATACCCGATCTTGGGTGAACAGTATCCGAGCTGATTTAGGGAAAAAACTGATTTTCTTAATTTCTAATCTCCCTTCCTTCCTTTTATACTCATTCTAAAATCAGAAACCAAACTTCATTTGCTAACAACTTTCACATACGATATTCGATTAAAGCGTACGTGCGTCTACGAACTCGTATTGACGAACTCTACGACTTTCATGAATGAAGTTTTCTAAGATTCCTAACAGATAAAAAGTCAACTCTTAACACCTCACGGTAACGTTTTTGAGTATAAATCGCTCGAACACTTTCGTCTTTTCCCTCATACTATATAATTGGAGCCAAAGTCCAATCGAAGCCTAAACAGTCCAATAGACGAAGAACATAAAATCGGCACTATTCACAGACCCTAGAACAAGAAATCGTAGATTCTCCTTGTGTGTTTCAAAATAAATAAAACTGTTTTAGAGGGTTGATAAACATCCTACAAGCCTCAAAACACAAGAAGAATCACCTTGATTGGTTGTCGGAGGAGGGATTTTCCTCACTTCTTCAAAACGGGACAACTACCTTGTTATGCATTTCTGGATTTCATAAAGCTCGAATCTTTCCCAAACATTAACCCAGATCAGTAAGGGATGAAGAGACGGTTCCAACGCCACCGGTCTCACTCAATTCCGTCGCCGTACGACGGAGATTTAACCGGAGAAAGATCCGGCAACAAAGAGGTGAACAATAATCGAGCTCATGTGAACAATAACCGAGTTGATTGTGAGAAAAAACTGATTTTCTTAATTTCTAATATACCATCCTTCTTTTTATACTCATTCTAAAATTAGAAACCAAACTTTTGTTGCTAACAACTTTCACATACGATATCCGATTAAAGTGTGTCACACTTCTACGAACTCGTATTGACGAACTCTAGGACACTTTCACAAGGGGCAATATTGTTGAACACCATCTTTGGCTTTGGTAGCAACATATTCTTGACACAGCTGAGGGGTGAGATCTCCACGGTATAGGAAGAACCGTAAAGTACTTCTGTAGTGAAATCTTGCTCACCTGTTGTGGTGTAATAGAACCCTTATCACGTGTGGCGTTGGATGTGAGAGACGAGAGGATGAGATTCAGGTTAGACTGGTATGAGCTGTTGGGAGTGAAGCTAGTTGTGTTTGAACAGATATGAATCGGTAAGTTGGTGCTTGAGCTTCAATGCTAAGGAAGCCAAGAATGGGAAGCACCACAAGGACCGTTAACAGATTAGAAGACATTCTGATTGCTATTCCTTTACGATGTAGTGTTAGAAGGGAAACTGTACTTGTAAACAACTTCAGCTTCGATGCTGAAGCTAAGGAAACTAAGAATCGAGAGCAACACGAATGGGATGGACATGAGGATAAGGCATTATGATGATCTGAATCATTGTGATCACTCCCTTTTACCATATATGAAAAGAAGGTTTATCTGCCGTGTTCGGAAAACGTGTAGCTAGAAATTGACAGGAGTGAATACCGGGGATTGAAAGTCATTGAGGAGTTAAAGTCTATTTGAAGTATAGCTGTACAGATGCGGTAGTGTGTAACTCAACACTAGCCATGTATTTCTGTCATGCATATGAGATCTACTTCAGAATATTCAACGGAGACCCACAAAAGCTAGAGAAATATTTTTCCAAGACACATGCCTTGAAGGATCAGACCGTGTCAATCACGGTATTTTGTAGGAAAAGATGAGTTTTTCTTTAATTTCCTATCACGATCCCAAAATTTCGAATATGAAACTCAAATTTTATAGTCATAAAAAACTTTAAAACATTCTTAATAAAATTGAAATCATTTTAAGATCACATCGGATCATTACCGAGTTCAAAATACAACTCAGTCCAATCAATTATTACAAACTAAATTTATAATTCGATATTATATCAAATTGAAATGTAAAAATCCTCACATAGATCCACACAAATTCTCACATAAATCAACACAAATCCTCACCACAAGATAGGATAAAAACAACTTCGAGTCCTCAGAGTGGTCCGTCGATTTCCGTTAATCCACACCTGCGGAATTATCCCCTACACCATCGAATAGGTGCACCGGGATTGTAAACACAAACCCGGTAAGCTTTACAGCTCGTATGAGTAAAATAACAATACAACTCGCATAAAAATATATACGAAAATCCACAAAGCAACAATCATAAATGCACTCGTGAGTCATTAGACGACCCATCTGGTTGTCTAATAATATGAAAATATATGTACACATGAGAAATCGGGCAACTCCTCTGTTTACCCAAATGCATTTATATTACGGGTACTCATGAGCGCTGGTACACATCTGTTACCCCTCATGTAGTACGCCGCCGACATTGGACAACCACCTGTTACCCAAACACGTCCGAAGACATAAACACGTCCGAAGACAAAAATGTTTTAACAAAACTCGATGTTAAAACCATGCACCAACAATCATCTCATGATATTATAAAAATCGAATCGACATGCTCAATACATAAATCTCATCACCAAAATGAACTTATTCGCAACGAAATCAAGTGTAATAACCCTAAATTTCAAACAATTTTAAGTTTGATTTGAATTCTATAAAATTTGGAATTTTAATTTGAATGAATATGATTGGTTGCGATGTTATAAAACGAGTGACGGATACGTTCTCGGAACGTTTAATTTGAAAAATGTTACGTTTCCGAGCGAATTTATCGACTTTTATTCCGTCACCTGTTTGCGAAAACTTCCTTCAGGAAAGTTGTAGAGCTCGTCGATACGAGTTCGTGAGTATGTGACGCGTTCGAATCGGACGTCATACGTGAAAGTTATTAATGTCGGAAGTTAGTTTCCGATTTGGAAACTAGTATAAATAGGATAATTGTGTTTATGGTTTCCATAACAGGAAACCCACACTCTCTCTCTTCTCTCCGCCTCCCTTCCTCTTTCTCTCTCCCTCGGTTCTCACTCTCTCTCCCGACTCTCCCTTCCCTCTGAAACGCTCACCGATCCGCCGCCTTCCGAGCAACGTGGCCCTCACCGCCGGCCTAGGAGGCACCGCACCTACCCCTGCAAGCAACCCCAAGGAGGACGCACCCTCTCGAGTCGCGCCGGAGCTCCACGGACAGCTCCAAGTTTCTGCGTTCTCCACCGCCGTGTCAAGCCGAACTCCGGTGATTTTCGAGCTCCGATCGAGGTGAGGATATCCTAGGTTTGTTGATGAGATGTTGTTGTTGAATTTTCGTGTGGTGTTGTGATGTTTTGGTGGAGATCGGAGGTTGGAGAGGATGGAGGGGTACCGCCGCCTTAGGCGGCGCGTGTAAGGAAGTAGGAGGGTCTAGGGGCGGCGTGAGGCCGTGGCGGAGAAGAGGGGAGAAAAAGGGAGAGAAATGGGGCGGCGGTGGCGTGTTACGCGCCGTCCCTGGGCTCGGCGCGTGTGCCCCACGCGCGGCCTGCCGGCGGGTGGCGCGTGCACCCCACGCGCCGCCACGTGCGGCGGTGCGACAGTGTTTCAGATATGAGTATTTTGGTAATTTACTTAAATGTAAATGTAATTTTATTTACTACGGTAAATGTAATTAAATTTTACCTTCGGTAAATGTAATTATAAATTACTTTTCAATAAATGTAAAAAGTAATTTTGTAAAAGGGTAATTTAGTAAATTTTATTTACTGAATTTGTATTTACATTTAAATCGTACGTATACGTACAGAAATACGTATATAATATTTATACGTACAGAAATACGTATATAATATTTATACGTACAGAAATACGTATATAATATTTATACATACAGAAATACGTATTAATATTTATACGTACAGAAATACGTATTAATATTTATACGTACAGAAATACGTATATAGTATTTATACGTACAGAAATACGTATTAATATTTATACGTACAGAAATACGTATATAGTATTTATAAGTACAAAAATACGTATTAATTGTACATTTGTACAGTAACCGTGAATAGTACCACTGAACAGTAACTTCGTAAAACCGAAAATTGCTGAACAGTAACCGATTATTACTGTTTCGGCATTTAAAGGTTACGAAACGCTTCTAAATTTTTTTCTTATCTTTTCAAGGTGATCATTAAATCGAGGAAAGGAATTAGCATCGGGAATTGTGGAATTACGCTCGAGTCGATAAGGTGAGTAAAATCTCACTGAATTACGAATCTACCCTCGTGGTGATTCAACATTTTTGCAAGTGTGTTTATCAAATGAATTACAACATGTATATAATTTAGTGGACTACATATATACAGTATAATGGTAATAAGTACATATATATATAGTTCATTAAATTACGTACTGTTATTAATTCATTAAAAATAGTCATTTCGGTGACGGAAAATTGTGCATGAGTATGTGATTTAAATGGTACAATATGATGTGAGAATATTGTACGTAATTCTTCAGGTGTTTGTGAAATATGACATGTATAGGATATAGTGGACTATGTATATATTGTATAAATGGTAAATAAATACGAATATATATAGTTTGCTACATAATGTACTGTTATGATTTTTATTGTGGTGATATCGTGAAAGTTTTAAAACGTACAATATGATGAGTGATTATTGTACATGATTTTATCACGGAGAATGTTAAAAATTGTGATTGGTCTTCGGACGTGATGTGTGGTACAATATGATGTGAGATTATTGTACATGTTCGGCAAGTCGGAACCTAGCCTTTGGCCGGGCGAAGGTTACCATACAGTTAGAGCTCTAGTCTGTCTGCCTTAGTACTGCATGTGAGGTAACGGGTGGTTATCTACTCATGGGTACTCAGTTTATTTTGGATGTTGGGTAGCGGGTGGCTATCCAATATCAACGGTGTATTACGAGAGGGGTAACAGATGTGTACCAGCGTTCTTGGTACCCATATTATAAATGCATTGGGTAACCAGAAGGGTTACTTAATTTCCTCATGAGCGTTTTGTTTCATATTTCTTTGGGTCAACCAGATGGGCTGACCATTGACTCATGAGAGCATTTATATTTGTTGTTTTGTGATCTTTCGTATATTCTGATATGCTATAAGCTTACCGGGTTTGTGTTTACAATCCCGGTGCACCAATTCGATGGTGTAGGGGATAATTCTGCAGGTGCTGATTAGTGGGGGTTGAGTGACGACTACAGAGGCTCAAAGTTGTTCGTATCCTACTTGTGGTGAGGTTTTAGCGTGATTTGTGTGTGAGAAGTTGTGTAATTTCATTTGTGAGATTTGTGAGTGATTTGTGAGGATTATTACATTCCATTTTATGTATGGATTATAAATTTGGGTTGTAATAATTGGTTGACTGAGTTGTATTGAGAACTCAGAATTGATCCGCTGTTACACTTTTATGATTTCGATTTATTTGAGATTATTCAGTGTTTAACGACTTTAAAATTTTGAGTTTTTAAGCTCGAAATTTTGGGGTCGTTACATCAAGACAGTATATAATATAGCAAACTATATATATGTACCTATTTACCATTTTTACACATCCCACTATATCATATACATGTCATATTTCATTCTTTAAAATTCAGCATAACCCTGAATCTCCGCAAAGGTAGATTCGTAAATGTGAGATTTTACTCACATTATGATCCTGAACGTAATTTCCACGATTCCGAAAGTAAATTCTTTACTTGAAGTATCGATCACCTAAAATAGGTAAGAAATATTTTACTGTTCAGCAATTTCTGGGTTTACGAAATTATTGTTCATGTATTTACCATTCACGTATTACCGTACAAATACATATTAAATTCGTATTCATGTACGCATACATACTATTTACGTATTTCTGTATGAGTACATAATATTTACGTATTTCTGTACGTCCATGTACTATTCAATTGTAAATATTGTCTCAGTAAATAATAATTATCGAATTACCCTTCCGAATTTACTTTTATAATTACTGTACGTAATTTATATTTACAATTACCATACGTAAAAGAATTTTACATTTACTGTACGTAAATTACTTTTTACGATCACCGTACGTAAAAATAAATTTTTTTTACAAAATTTCTGTTTCGAAAAATACTATTTACGCGCCGCCGCACGTGGCGCTCTCGCGCCGCTCACTGTGGCTGCGCGTGGGCCCAGGCGCCGACTCCAACACCGGCACGTAGCACGCCACCGCCACCCCAAAGCTCTTCCTTTCTTCCTCCTCTATCCTCCTACGGTCTCAGACCGCCTCTAGGCTACCTCACCTCCCCTCACGCGCCGCCTAAGGTGGTGGTATCTCCCCCCTCCTCCTTCGCTCCTCCTCCTCCGATCCACCACCGAAACCCCACCAAATCAACAAACAAACACACCAATCCAACAAACAAGAAAACCATTACCTCGTGAGGGCGTAGAATCGCCGAGAAGATCACCGGAGGTGGAGCTCGATAGCGGCGGAGCAATCGCAGAGGCTTGGAGACGTTGCGCGGCTTCACGGCGGCGAGGCAAGGTGCTGCGAGCTCGAGGGTTGCTGCGGTGGGCCGTGCGGTGCTCTTGGGACTGGCGGTGAAGGCCACTGTGGCCTGAGGGGAGATTGCCGGCGACGATTTTCTGAGGGCGAGAGAGAGAGAGAGAGAACTCGGGGAGAGAGAAAAAAAGGAGGCGGGGTGAGGAGAGAGGGGTTTTTCGAAAATGGAAACCCTAATCTCAAAAACTTCATTTTTATACTCGTTTCCAAAATCGGAAACTAACTTCCGACGTTAATGACTTTCACGTCCGACGTCCGATTCGAACGCGTGACGTGTCCATGAACTTGTATCGACGAGCTCTACAACTTTCGTGAAGGAATTTTTCACAAACGAGCGACTGAGGGAAAGTCGATTCTCACGTTGCGAAAATGTAACGTTTTTCTAAATAAAAGTTACGATAACGTTTCTGTTTTCGTTTCACAACATCGCAAAGCAACCAAATGTCATTTAATGAATTTCACAAACTTTATAAATTTAAAAACAATCCAATAAATTGATCCGAAAAATCGGGTTATTACATTTCCCATTGTACATGTGTAGACTAAGAACTCCATATTCTGAAACTCATGAAACAGAAATTTAATCGAAGTTTAGGAAAAATTGCATGTTTTTCATTTCATCTATTTTATATATACAAACAACTATAACGACGTACATATAACAAACAAATACAATGCTACGGTTTAGGAAGCTTAAAGTGGTGATGAGCACAAAGGCCACAAACACATTTATAGAAGGGAAATCCTGAATTTCTGATATAAATTCTGTTATATATGGTCGCCTTCTACTACGTATAAGAAGGATTCAGCTGATGTAACTGAAATTAGGCCATACGTGATTTTCGTTAAGATGTATAGCTATAAATTGATAGGAGTGGTCTCGTAACTTTGTTAGGTTGCAGTCGTCAAAGTAGGGATGACAATGTGGATGGTAGGGTCAGGAGATTGAAAAACCATATTCATACTCAATTCCATTTGCATCTTCGTACCCGCACTGATTTCCGTAATATGATACTGGTTATTCTTCGTACTCATACTTTTAGGAGATCAAGTTTACATATACGCCCTTACCCATTTCTGCAATCCGAATAGCGGAGATCTCCGTACCCATTACCCGATTATACCCAAAACACTCTCCTATTAAGGTTGAATACCCATTGGTACCATGTCCGTTGGGTATTTTTTTTCATCCCTACGTCATATTTGTGGTCAATATTTGTTCTTCCTGATCGAAGATTAAAGAACAAAGAAAATCCTACCGAGGTTTGGTTTGTGGAAATTAAAATTGATGAGGGTGCAATTTGCAGACAGATTACTGTGTTCTTGAATCTTGATCGGTTTACTTTTTCCTCTTTATAAGAGCATCTTTGATATACGTATTCTGTAATCTTGAGCTATTAACTGAGATCGAATTAGATGATTTTATCATACTTTTCTCACAATCTGATGCATATATTTTAGGTGTACTTGTGAAGTATAATTGAATTTTCAGCTTTCACTTGTCAGTATGGTTATTACATTTACACTCGATAGTTCAGAACTTCAGATATGGTACAATGTTCAAGCATCTTCAAAAACTATAAATACTTCATTCATCCGGAAGATGAGAAGGGCTTATATTCAAATTTTCAGCTAGTCATTTATAAGGCAAAGGCATTACATGTGACTCTGAGCAGAATTTTTCATCTAGTTATTGACTACATGCCAAAACTTAAAGAACAAGCACATCCTAATTAATAAACATATGTCACAACCTACTTGTAACGATCCTAAAATTTCGAGTATAAAAACTCAAAATATTAAAGTCGTACAACACTAAAACAATCTCAACAAATCGAAATCGTTTAAATGCACAGAGGATCATTACTGAGTTCACAATACAACTCAGACAACCAATTATTACAAACCCAATTTATAATTCAACATTTCATAAAATGGAAATGTATAATCCTCACAAGAAAGTCGCACAAAAATCCTCACACAAGCTGGAACTAAATATCTTCAAGTCCTCTGAGCGGTCTGTCAATTCCCGCTAATCCACACCTGCAGAGTATCTACTACACCATCGAATTGGTGCACCGGGATTGTAAACACAAACCCGGTAAGTTTTACAGCTCGTATGAGTAAAAACAACAATAAAACTCGCATATCAATATATACGGTAATCCACAAAAACATCAAATATAAATGCACTCATGAGTCGATGAACGGCCCGTCTGGTTGTCCAAAATATGAAAACGAAAGTGCTCATGAGAAATTGGGCAACCCTTCTGGTTACCCAAATGCATTTATAATACGGGTACTAATGAACGCTGGTACACATCTGTTACCCCTCACGTAGTACACCGCCGATATTGGGCAACCACCTGCTACCCAACATCCAAAAATATGAGTACTCATGAGCCGATAACCACCTGTTACCTCACATGCAGTACTCCGACAGACAGACTAGAGCTCTAACTGTATCGTACCTTTCGCCCGGCCAAAGGCTAGGTTCCAACTTGCCAAACACGTACAATAATCTCACATCATATTGTACAAAAATCAAATCCGAAGACAAATCAACATTTTAACAATCTCCATGTTAAAATCACGTACAATAATCTCACATCATATTATACAAAAATCAAGTCCGAAGACAAATCAACATTTTAACAATCTCCATGTTAAAATCACGTACAATAATCTCACATCATATTGTACAAAAATCAAGTCTGAAGACAAATCAACATTTTAACAATCTCCATGTTAAAATCACGTACAATAATCACACATCATATTGTACAAATTAAAATCACATGCTCGATATACAATCTCGTCATCAAAATGACATCATCACGATAAAATCACAACAGTATATTATATAGCAAACTATATATATATGTACCTATTTACCATTTATACAATATATATATAATCCGTTATATCATATACATGTCATATTTCATAAACACGTCCGAAGATAAAACGTTTTAACAAACACCATCTTAAAACCACGTACAATAATCACACTTCATATTGTACAAATTAGATCACATGCTCAATATTTAATTCTCGTCATCGAAATGACCAATTCTAATGAATTCATAACAGTATATAATATAGAAAACTATATATATATGTACTTATTACCATTTATACAATATATATGTAATCCACTATATCGTATACATGTCGTAATTCAATATTAAAAACTCTTGCAACATCTTGAATCTCCACAAGGGTAGATTCGTAAATATGTGAGATTTTACTCACCTTCCTTCCTACGTGCAACTTCCACGACACTGAAAGTAATTTCCTCACTCGTTTCGTCAGTCACCTAATAGATGCTTAGAAAATGATACTTAAAATATCAGGTGACGATTTCAGCACAGCTAAATGTTGTTCATAAAACATTGTTTACAGAACACTGTTCATGTGTTTACTAATCACTGTTTTTACTAAACCACTGTTCACAGTTACTGTTTTGACAAAACACTGTTCACATTTACTGCTTACCATGTCACTATTACAGTTACTGTTTTTTACCGAAACACTGTTCACATTCACTGTTACATACCACTATTCACAGTACTATTCATGCGGCGTCACTGTTCACCGACCGCCACCAATCATCACCAAATTTTACCACCACAACCTAAACAACGTTTCCAACAACTTTCTAGTTGACACCAATGTCTAAATCCAAGCCTAAACAGTCCAAACGATGAAGAACATAAATTCTACACTATTCACAGACCCTAGAAATTAAAATTCTTGATTCGGGTACTTACACTTCGATTTGGCTCGATTTCTTTTGTGGGAATGTTGCTGGGACTGAGACAAGCAAAACCCCCCAAGAATCTCGAGCTATGGTGGCCGGAGGAGGCGGTGCCGACACAGGAATAACTTCCGGCAGTTGCTGCAATGTGTGTGGTTGTCGCCGGAGTGCAAGGCGTAGCCCGAAAGATGGAGATCGTCGAGCCCGTCAGTTTGATAGGTGGCACAACACGAGGCGACGTCGATGGTGAAGAAATCGGCCGAAGAAGATTTTTGGGTCAGGTGAACAGTACCCGAGCTGATGTTTTTGAAAAAAAAAAACTGATTTTCTCAAATCAGAAACCAAACTTCCGTTACTAACAACTTCCACATACGACATCCGATTAAAGCGTTCTGTGCGTCTACGAATTCGTATTGACGAATTCTACGACTTTCGTGAAGGAAGTTTCCTGAAAAGAGTGACAGATTGAAAGTCGACTCTTGGGTTAAATGAACTTAATCAAATAACACACCTTTGGCTCTTGAAACAAATTTCCACTTCGAACAACGACAAAATAAAAGGCGTAAAATGTGAATTTAATTAAATTACCATTCCCTTAATTTCTGATAAATTAAAAGAAATGGTATTGAAAATTTGGGTTATTACACTACTCCATTTTCAATCCTTGGAGAAAATATAATCAAATACTACAACAGAAGGGTTCCTATATTACCTATTCTATCGAGGATATACTTCCGTGATAGATCCATCATAAACCGACGGACTTGGCTTGCTGATAGACTGATCAAACTCCAAAGACATATTTGGCATGAAGTCAGATCTAGTCCTATGGAAATATGCTGGCTCTTGAGGTAATGGTAGAGTAGCAGAGTAGCTGTTGAGCATGAGAATAAGTGATTGCATCGTAGGCCTGTCAGCCGGGTCTTCCTGAACACAAAGTAAGCCAATGTGGATACATCTGATAACTTCATTTCTAGAATAAGAATCTCTCAGACACGGATCCAACAATTCTAAAGGCATTCCATCTCTCCATAATTTCCAAGCCTGCATAAGTACATAGCTCTAGTTAGGTTATTCAGTTAGAAACTTAACAAAGAAGAGGAAAACTACATTTTTAGCTAAGTTTACATGGCTGACGAGGTCTTCCGCTGCATCCGTTTGAAAGTAGTAACCATTGTTCTTGCCGCTGATAATTTCTAGAATTAAGACACCGAAACTATAGATATCAGACTTGACTGAAAATTGTCCATGCATAGCATATTCTGGAGACATGTAACCACTGCAATCATAACCATCAGTAAAGATATATTAGCATAATGGTACAAAGAAACTTTCAATTTTCAACATGCAACTTTTAGCAATCATGTTCAATG
The DNA here is from genome assembly GCF_933775445.1 of Argentina anserina. NCBI lineage: Eukaryota > Viridiplantae > Streptophyta > Magnoliopsida > Rosales > Rosaceae > Argentina > Argentina anserina. The sequence goes on along the minus strand of NC_065874.1, from coordinate 1,284,159 downwards.
AGACAGTTTATAAATGAAAACTAACAATGTTCCAACAACTCTATTTGTGTTTGCTTGTGTTTGGTCAACGTCGAAAATCCTTGCCATGCCAAAATCTGATATTTTTGGATGCATTTCTCCATCTAACAATATATTACTAGCTTTGAGGTCACGATGTATAATTCTGAACCGGGAGTCTTCATGTAGATAAATAATTCCTCGAGCAATTCCTGCAATAATCTTATAACGTCTCTGCCAATCCAGTTGTCCTTGTTTCTCAGGATCTGCACATCCATCATCAAAATCAAGTAAACAAGTTTTCATCAAGGAATTGAATTCAAATGAATATTCTCAGTTAACAGATTCTAATAGGAAATGTTATCATTTTTTCAGAGTAGAAACATTTTCAGATGCTTTAGCATATATACCAAATAAAATATAGTCGAGGCTTTTGTTGGGGACGTATTCATAAACAAGCAATTTTTCATCCCCTTCCAAACAAAATCCCAGTAGCCTAACCAGATTTCGGTGTTGAAGCTTGGCTACTAGTACCATCTCATTCTTAAATTCTTCTACTCCTTGGCCAGAATTTCTTGATAGCCTCTTGACTGCTATTTCTTCACCATTCGAAAGCAAACCCTAAGAACAACTTTAATCAATTGATGGAATTTTCATTCTTGAACAACATTTTAGATAACATCCTTGAAACGTCTAGGTTCTCAGATTATTCAGATCTAATTAGGTTTTACATTCATATGAAAATGAAACTTCTCGAACAATGCCTACCTTGAAAACTTCACCAAATCCACCTTCTCCTAACTTGTTATCATCAGAAAAACTATTTGTAGCGGCTTCAATGGTACCAAAATCAAATTGCAAAGACTCTGCACTAGAAATGTCATTCTCACCTGCAACAATATATCAATAATTCCATTAAACTTATGACTTAATTTAAGGAGAAATACCAAATAGTTTACTTTGCAAAGCAGGGTAATTATAATCATTACCACTTAGTTCTGCTACTGCGTTGTACTTCTTTCTTGCCCTCTTAGTAATGAGACAGTAGCCGATTACAAAAAGCACCAAAGAGACGGCAATTGCAACGGCAATGACCACAATCACTTTTCCGGAAATTTTGCTCTTCCCTGCATAAATAACAAGACTAATAAGCTGAAAGTTACTAGTCGAAAACAGATCTGCAAACCCAATTAGCCAAAAAATTGTTTAAACTACTCATAATCCCACCCAGATCAATCCAGTCCCTTTACTAACCCTTAATTCTGAAACACCATAGATTTTTACTAATCCTTAATTCTGAAACACTATAAATTCTTTAATCAAACAAAACTTGATGATGTCCCTGAGTCTTTTAATTTGATTAACATCTGGATTATGGAGCATCTATCATATGTTTTGTGAACAAGCATAATCAAAACAGAACAAAACTCTCGATCATATTATGTCATTTTTCCATCTGATTCAACACGTGTTGAACAAGCTGTATAAAAATGAATCTAATGTTAATACTCAATACTAGTCGTATTTTACCTTTCCTAGCTGAACTCGGCGGAGAAAGAGGGCGAGCCTCTGGTGCCGGCGCCGGTGCTGACGGCTTATTCTGATAAAAGGGTAATTGTTCAAACCTAACATTACAACTTGGATTCAGAACTCGTCCCCCTATCTTTTCGCTTTGCAACATCGCTATAGCTCCCCGAAGACACCTATTGCATTCGAAACTAGACAAGTCCTGCGTACACTGCCCCAAGCTGTACACGCTGATCAACTCCGTGAAGTTCGCCTCTCTCGTCGCGAACTTATCGACGTCGTTCGCGGCCTCTGTGGCCACCTCCGTCATGCTCTCCCCCAAGACCTGCTTGAACCGGCTCAGCTCACTGCTGACGTTGGCGGTGTTCCACATGAACACCGCTGGGGTTTCGGTGGCGACGGAGAAGAAGGAATTGTTGGAGTACCGGAGCATGCATTCGTCATACCATATAACGACCTCTTTCTCGACCGGGCACAGCTGCACCACCTCCGAGGTCGCGGTGGCCACGCATGCTTTGCAAACGTCGGTGGCGACGTCACCGCGGCAGAGGAAGAGTCCGTAAACGGTTTCGCTTGGGGAACGGCCGGCGGTGGCGTTGTAAAAGCCGGTGTTACGTGTGGAATTGGAGGAGAGAGTGGAGAGGAGTTGGTTTCGGTTGGATTGGAAGGTGGAGTTTGGGGTGAAGACGGTGGTGTTGGGGCAGATATAGGACAGGTTGTCGGCCTCTGTAGTTGGAAAGCTTAGCAGGGTGACTACTGACAGGCAGAGAAGGATCATTTCTGCCATGTTAAGTTGCTTTTGTTTTAGGATCTGTATACAGATCGTTGCATGTCTGTTATGATAATTATCAATGTATAAGGTGGTACGTGTTTGTCTTGGGGTCTTGAAAGAACTGCCAGTCAAGGAAGCTAAAAGCCAAGTTTAATGGTTTCTTGTTGAGATTGTCCATTTATCCATTCCAGAGTTCAAAGATATCACAGTAGTCATAATCGGAGGAGGAATAGACAAGGAAAATAGAGATTAATTTTGAAAACCGTTGAGTCGAAGATGGGGACGGGAGTGTGGGAAAATATCAAGGCTCTTCTTCAACACGTTACGTCATGATGTCACTACGTGAAAAATGAAACAGAGGAACCTTACGCAACCCTAAAGTCAAGTCAAGCCCATTTCCAGAAAAAGAAGAAGTCAAGTCTTTGGTTGTTTTCCAAATCCAATTAGATGATTTATTGGGTAAACCTCCTGATAGGATTTAATCTTCCTTGGATAAAGTGGTTGATGTCATCATATCCGTCACGTACTAGTAGAATTTTCCGACAAACTTAACTGGAGAGAGAGTTCACTTGGGCCCATTAAAGACTAAATGAACTAAATGAATACCCTCTATATGAAAAGTCAAAAGATAAAGCATAGGCCCAAGTGGGCTGGAGTTGGAATAAAGCCAGGAATATTGGGAGGTTGGGGTTAAAACGAAGCGGAGCATCAATGTAAATATATATTACTGACGCCTAGCAAAGTAATAAGGCTATACTGTATTACTGATACTGATACATATTGTTTTACATTATTTGAAACATATCAGTGGGACCCGTTTTAGCCATTGCTACAGATTAGTCAAGAGTCATACACGTATCTGAAACACATCAGTGGTCATGACTCATGAGGATTTATTGGTTGGTTTTTGAGAAGTGTTACAGAAATTTCAGAAAAATTATTATACTCTCTCAGCTCTTCTTGATGTCTGATCGAGATTCTATGTAAACCAGTGCTGTAACTGCTCTTTTACTCGCAATATACAGTATTTGACGCAATTAGGATCCTTTTCCACCGCCTCTTTCACAAAAGAAAAAAAAATCATTCTTGACACACGCTGTCCACATATACTGTTGATCGGCGCCCGGAGAGCAATAAGGCTTTAAAAATTAAAACTTCAAAATTATATCAGAACAACGTTGTGAATAATTCTAATTTATAACATTCGATTGCATGAAATTAGAAACAATAATTAATTTCTGCGTGTTGAAAGTATGAGTCGTCGCTAGTAAAATTCATTTCATAAAATAGACAAAGATCGAGGAAGTAGACTAAGATCGGAGGCAATGAAATTCCACGTATGAGTGAACTGCTGCAACTCAACGTGGAATATCATCTGAAACCGTTAAACCATTGACAGAGAAACCAGGTAAATCCCCTAATGTATGGCCGTGATCATTGGAAGATCCACCTGTAATGAAGGCAGGTCGCTCAGGTTTGGTTAGGCTGATACTTTCACTCTTTAACATTAGAAGAACGGACGACATGGTCGGCCTATCGTTTGCCTTTTCTTGAACACACAATAATCCAATGTGGATGTATCTCAAGAACTCAGTTGGATTGCATGCATCTTTCAGCAATGGATCCATCAACTCCAACACTTCCCCTTCATTCCATAATTGCCAAGCCTGCATGCGTGAGAACAATAATGAGTGTACGTACATGTAAAAAATTCGATTAGTTATTTCTAATTAATCAAATTTACTCCTATACCAAAATGATTAACTAAATTAAGACTTCCTATAAATGCATGTAAAACCTTACCTGACTGAGAAGAGTCGGTGTAGAAGTTGTGGGATGAAAGCCTGAAAAGTTCTTTCTCCCCGTTAGGATCTCAAGCAAGAGTATTCCGAAGCTGAAGACATCTGATTTTATAGAATACAATCCCTCCATGGCATATTCTGGAGCCATGTAACCACTAAAGTAGCAGCAAAAAACCACATAAAAGGTTAAAAGCATGAAGACTTAAAGAGTGTAATAGGTACATATGTGTATAGTTAGTACAACTTACTAAGTGCCTACAATTCGCCGGGTGTTTCCTTGAGTTTGATCATCGACTCCAAACATTCTTGCCATTCCAAAATCTGAAATTTTTGGATGCATATTGGCATCTAACAAGATATTGCTCGCTTTCAAATCACGATGTATAACTCGAAGCCTAGAATCTTCATGAAGATAAAGGATTCCTCGCGCGATTCCTACTATTATGGTGCAACGTCTTGGCCAATCCAATAGCTCTCTTTTTTCGGCGTCTACACTCGCATTCAACAAATATATTACAGTTCGATTTACAAATAATTATGTACTATATTTTCAAATTTAACTGATTATTGTGATACTGACTTACCAAACAGAAAATAATCAAGACTTTGGTTGGGCACATATTCATAGATAAGTAGGGTTTCCTCTCCTTCTAAACAGAATCCCAGAAGCCTCACAAGATTCCGGTGTTGAAGCTTAGCAACCAGTAAAACCTCATTCTGGAACTCTCGTACGCCTTGCCCAGAGCTTTTTGACAGCCTCTTCACAGCTATTTCTTGTCTATTATGAAGTGTTCCCTAATGAGTAATATATATAACATAGTTTAAGCAATCATTCCAGTCCCGATCGATCATGAAAAGTTTTAGAATATAATAGAATACAAGTATTCACCAGTGTATGGTGGTATAACCGGTACTATATAGGCGGTGAGCAAATTTGAATCTTACATACTATGTGGCGACATGATAGACCAATAGAAGATCAGTACTGTAGATAAAACTGCCATACGTACTTTACCTTACCTAAGAACTTCTCTTCATCGATATCTTTCATGCATTTTTTGTTTCTCATTTTCACCTAGCTTGATATTTCACAATAGCTTTTATAAAAAAGACATTTCGTTTCTAAAAAAAAAAAAAGACATTTTGATTACTCTCGAGATGTAAATGGAAATTTGAGTCGAACTACTAAGAGATGCTTTTGCATTACTGTGACTAAAAGAAAACAAATTGTGTGCAGTAAGTTGAATAATTTGTGAATTAAAATAATTTTGTGTTTTCGTGTTTGATAGATATATATATATTTTTAAAAAAATTGTTGTCGTGTCATAAGATATTATTTTATGTATATTCTACGAGAACAACTTCTAAACGCAATCTCACAGTTCTCAAATCTACTAGTGACCAATAATTTTGAAAAACGCTTTGTTCTGACTTGATTTACCGAACACAACCGAATTTATAAGTTCACATAAAATTTTTATGTGTAAAACACCCATAGCACCTCTTATAGAGGGCACTAATAATGATTTAGTGGCTGCACAGGTGCTAATGAGTATCCTTTGCCCTTAAAAGACATTGATGCTAAGAGTACCTATTGAGCAACTTTGTAGGCTTTAAAGCTGATTTTCGCTATACAAAAGTAACAAAACTAGGCCTAAGCTGAACAATACATTATCATTAGATTTATAAAAAAAACTTATACCTTAAAAACTTGACCAAATCCGCCTTCACCTAACTTGTAATAGCCGGAAAACTTTTTAGTGGCGGCTTCGATAGTTCCCAAATCAAATTGCAAGGATTCAACAGTTGTCATGTCAACTTGAGCTAATTAGATTAAAAGTGAAGATTAGAGTAAAAAAATCAAATTTAAGTGAAAATTTAAGAAAATTAGCTTGATCAAAGAAACATTTTTTTTCAAAATGTGCACCCTCCTTTACAAAATGAGAAGTCGTTAGTTCTAAACTTCAAACACAACAAACTAATTCCTCGTTTTTTTTTTTTTTTTTGAGAATGCAATTCCACGTTTATTTGATAAAAAAAATTGTGAACTCTCAAATTAATTTTACCTTTATTTCGTTGTCGTTTGGCTCTTTTTAATTTGGGAATAAAACATCTGACCACAACCACAACTGGCACACACAGAGCTGGAGCAAGAATACCGGCTATGACTATGGAGAGGAGTTTACTTTTTTTGGCTACCTTCAAGGCTGGCGGAGGAGGTAAATAATCCACGTAGAAAGGTACAACTCGAATATAATATTACTGTAACAACCCTAAAATTTCAAGTTTGAAAAACTCAAAATTTCAAATTCGTTAAACACTAAACAATTTCAATGAAATCGAAATCATTTAAAATGCACAACGGATCATTACTGAGTTCTCAATACAACTAAGAAAACCAATTATTACAACCCAAATTTATAATTCAACATTACATAAGATGGAAAAGGTAATAATCCTCACAAACTCTCACAAAATTCACAAATAAATCCACACCAATTCTCACTCACAGATCCACGCTAGAAACCTCACCACAAGCAGGATACGAACGACCTCGAGTCTCCGGAGTCGTCAATCAATCTCCACTAATCAACACCTGCGGAATTATCCCCTACACCATCGAATTTGTGCACCGGGATTGTAAACACAAACCCGGTAAGCTTATAGCTCGTATGAGTAAAATGAAAATATATTTCGCATATCAATATATATACGAAAAATCACAAATCAGCAAATATAAATGCCCTCATGAGTCAATGGACGGCCCATCTGGTTGTCCCAAAAATATAAGAAATGAAAGTGCTCATGAGAAATCGGGCAACCCTTCTGGTTACCCAAAAACATTTATAATACGGGTACTAATGAACGCTGGTACACATCCGTTACCCTTCACGTAGTACACCGCTGATATTGATAGCCACCCGCTACCCAACATCCAAAACAATCTGAGTACCCATGAGCCGATAACCACCTGTTACCTCACATGCAGTACTATGGCAGACAGACTAGAGCTCTAACTGTATCGTAACTTTTGCCCGGCCAAAGGCTAGGTTCCAACTTGCCAAACACGTACAATAATCTCACATCATATTGTACAAACATCAAGTCCGAAGATAAATCAATATTTTAACAATCTCCACGTTAAAATCACATACAATAATCTCACATCATATTGTACAAATCAAAGTCACATGCTCGATAAAATCTTGTCATCGAAATGACATCATCACGATAAAATCATAACAGTACATTATACAGCAAACTATATATATATATGTACTTATTTACCATTTATACGAATATATATATAATCCACTATATCGTATACGTGTCATAATTAGTAAACACGTCCGAAGACAAAACGTTTAACAAACACATATTAAAATCACGTACAATAATCTCACATCATATTGTACAATTTAATTTACATGCTCGTCATATAATTCTCGTCATCGAAATGACTAATTCCAATGAATTCATAACAGTATATAATATAACAAACTATATATATAAGTACTTATTTACCATTTATACGAATATATATATTCCACTATATCATATGCATGTCGTATTTCAATATTTAAAACTCTTGCAAAAATCTTGAATTCACCGCAAGGGTAGATTCGTAAATAAGTGAGATTTTACTCACCTTATCGACTCGAGCGTAATTCCACAATTTCCGAAGATAATTTCTTTCCTTGATTTATCGATCACCTTGAAAAGATAAGAAAAGAATTTAGAATCGTTTCGTAAACCTTTAAATGCCGAAACAGTAATAATCGGTTATTGGTCAGCAATTTTCGGTTTTACGAATTTACTGTTCGCTGTTACTGTTCACTGGACACTATTCACTGTTTACTATTCACGTATTCACTATTTTATGTATTTAATGTACATATACACATCCAATACGTATCTCTGTACGAATACATACTGTTTACGTATTTCTGTGCGTATAAATACTATTCGAATGTACATATTGTCTCAGTAAATAAAAATTACCGAATTACCCTTTCAAAATTACTTTTTATCTTTACTAAAAGTAATTTACATTTACATTTACCGTACGTAAATAAAATTTACATTTACTGTGTCGGAGTTACTGTCCACGCGCCGCCGCACGTGGCGGCGCGTGGGGTGCACGCGCCACCACCGGCAGGCCGCGCGTGGGGCACACACGCCGAGCCTAAAGCCGGCGCGTAGCACGCCACCGCCACCCTATTTCTCTCCTTTCTCTTCCTCCTCCACCCTGCACGGCCCAAGGGCACCCCCACACTGCCTCATGCTCTCACACGCGCCGCTTAAGGCGGCGGTGTTCAACCCATCCACTCCCTACTCCGATCGCCACAATTCGAACCAAAAACAACAACAATCCATTCACAACAATCAATCTATACTAACCCTCACCTCAATCGGACCCTTGGACCGTTAGATCGTCGTCGGAGAGCTCGAGATGCCGGCGGTGCCTATCGCGATTTTCGATCGCCAATCTTGTCACCGGAGGCACTAAGGGCGAGGAGAGATGGTGGTGGTGCAGTCCCTATGCCCTGGTCTCATCGGCGAAGTGCTTGGACGACGGGAGAAATTGCGAGGCTTCGGGATGTCGCGTGGGAGCTTATGGCGGCGAGGTGAGGAGCGTCGTGCACGAGGGTCGCTCGCGGTGAGGCTTGCGAGGGTCGAGGATGTGGCGGTGTCTGCCACGGAGGGCTGGGCGGCAAGACTCGGGGAGGGTGAGAGAGAAGGAGGGAGGCGCGGGGCGAATGAAGGAAGTGGGTTTCTGAAAATGGAAACTCTACTTCACAAAGTTTCCTTTTATACCCCCCTCTAAAATCGGAAACTAACTTCCGTCGTTAATAACTTTTACGTACGACGTTCGATTCGAACGCGTGACGCGTCCACAAACTCATATCGACGAGCTCTACAACTTTCGTGAAGGAAGTTTTCACAACCGAGCGACGGAATAAAAGTCGATATATACGTTGCGGTAACGTTACGTTTTTCAAATTAAACATTCCGAGAACGTTTCCGTTTCCGTTTCGTAAATTCGCAAGAAATCAAATTCATTTTAATTGAATTTCACAACTTTATAGAATTCAAATCAAACCAAACATTGTTTTGAAAAATAGGGTTATTACAATTACAACTTGGACTCGTAACTCTTGCCCCTGTTTTTCTAGTACAACAAATTTGAAGGTATGCTATGACTTCTGTAAGGCAACTACTGCAATCTGCGGTAGAGAGATCCTGCGTGCACCGTCCAAGTGTGTACAGCGTACTTGACGCTGTAACATTTGCATCTTTAGTTGCAAACTTATCGGCGGCATTGATAACCTTTAGGACTAGCCCTTCCACGGTACTGCTTAATAATTGATTAAATTCGGGTGCTCCATTAATCTCTGTCTGGTTGGCAACGACCTCAATCACAATCCCTGCAAACCCAATTGGCCAAAAAATTGTTTACGAGTGACTCATAATCACACCCAGATCAATTCAGTCCCTTTACTAATCCTTAATTCTTAAACACTATAAATTATTTAATCAAACAAAACTTGATGACCGGCTTGAGTGATGTTCTCATATTATCTTATATTTATACTTCTTATATCCTTAATTTATATATTTAGTTCTCTAATTTATGATTGATTTATGTTATTTTAGTTTATGTCAAATAGAGAAGAAAATAAACTAAAATAAGGTAACAAAGATTAAATAGCGATTATAAACTTCATTGTCATAATCTGCATGTGCAGAACGTCCAACTTTGCCGACCTCCTAAGAGAATTTCAGATCGAATCAGACCATGAGTCTTATATCATTGGAAATATGCATAAGCCTATTTTCTATAGGATTTTATGGATCTTAATTTTGATACTGAGTCTTTTAATTTGATTAACATCTGGATTATGGAGCATCTATGATATGTTTTGTGAAGAAGCATAATCAAAACAGAACAAAACTCTCAGATCATTTATGTCATATTTCCATCTGATTCAACACATGTTATGAACAAGCTGTATAAAAATGAATCTAATGTTAATACTCAATACTAGTCGTATTTTTACCTTTCCCAGCTGAGCTCGGCGGAGATAGAGGGAGAGTGGTCAATGGTCGCGGCGCCGGTGCAGGCAGCGCGAATGCTGGCGGTGCATAATACACCGGCGGCGGTGGTGGGAGCGCATTTGATGGCAGCTCCGGTGTGTAATACGTTTAATCCTTATAAAAGGGATATTGTTCAAACCTAACAGTACAACTTGGATTCAGAACTCGTCCCCCTATCTTTCCGCTGCAGCAAGCCGGCAAATACGCTATAGCTCCCTGGAGACACCGATTGCATTCGAAATTAGACAAGTCCTGCGTGCACTGCCCCAAGCTGTACACATTCATCAACTCTGTGAAGTTAGCCTCTCTCGTCGCGAACCTATCGACGTCGTTCGCGGCCTCTGTGGCCACCTCCGTCATGCTCTTCCCCAAAACCTGGTTGAACCGGATGGGCTCGCCGCTGACGTTGGCGGTGTTCGACAGGAACACCGCTGGGGACTCGGCGGCGACGGAGAAGAAGGACTTGTTGGAGTACAGGAGTATGCAGTCGTCATACCAGATCACAACCTCTTTCTGGACCGGGCACCGTTGCACGACCCCCGAGGTCGCGGTGGCTACGCATGCTTTGCAATCGTTGGTGGTGAGGTCACCGCGGCAGAGGAAGAGCCCGTAGACTGTTTCGGCAGGGGAACGGCCGGCGGTGGCGTTGTAAAAGCCGGTGGTGCGTGTGGAGTTGGAGGAGAGAGTGGAGAGGAGGTGGTTTCGGTTGGATTGGAAGGTGGAGTTTGGGGTGAAGACGGTGGTGTTGGGGCAGATATGGTAGAGGTAGACGGCCTCTGCAGTCGGAAAGCTTAGCAGGGTGACCACTGATAGGAAGAGAAGGATCATTTCTGCCATGTTAAGTTGCTTTTGTTTTAGCTAGGATTTGAATGCAAATCGTTGCAGGTCTGTTATGATAATTATCAATGTATAAGATGGTACGAACACGTCTTGGGTCTTGAAAGATGGTAGTCAAGGAAGCTAAAGCCAAGTTTAATGGTGTGTTGTTGAGATTGTCCATTTATCCATTCCAGAGTTGAAAAATATTACAGTAGTCAAAATCGGAGGAGGAATAGACGAGGAAAGAGAGATTAAATTTTGAAAAACGTTGAGTCGAAGATGGGGACGGGAGTTGTAACCAAAAAAAAAAAAACAGACGGGAGTGTGGGAAAATAGAGTGATTCATGTGTGTACCTGGGTATTCCTATACCGGGAAAATATCAAGGCTCTGCTTGAACGCGTTATGTCATGATATCACTAGGTGAAAAATGAAACAGAGGAACCTTACGCAACCCTAAAGTCAAGTCAAGCCAGGATCAATATGTCATCATATCCGTCAATACTCACTACTGACTCTAGATCACATGTCCTTCATCTCGTAGAATTTTCCGACAAACCTAACTAAAGAAATAAAGGAAACAAAACATAATTTCACTTGGGTCCATTAAAGACTAAATGAACTAATGAAGTCTACTTTTATATGAGAAATAAATGTATCGACCACCTTTTATTTGTCAATTTTGTATTCATCCTTATAAACTCATGTAATGTCATGTGTCTTTTCTCAAATCAAAATTAAACTAATAATTAAGCAATTTAACACATGATATGAATTTAGAAGGGTAGACACAAGGTGAGTAAATAAAAAGTAGTCGACAAATTTGTTTTCCTTTATATGAATGAGACAGAGCTTAGTACATCCTTGTCTAGGCTGTACAAAGATTTTTTTTGAATTTTCAAATAGAGTAGGTTATTATAGCCAATGTTCTAAATATTCCGATATATCTTCGATATATCCCTGATATTAAGAAAACGATACGATAAGTTGCTTATCGGTTAACCAAAAAAATCAAGTCAAATAACGATATATCGGTGCGTTTTAAAAAATAAAAAAAACACGTTGTTTTGAAAAAATAATTTAACGAAAATGAAAGTTTCGTTGATAGCATTCAATGACGAGAGAGTTTATGATGAATAATCACCTCTATTTAATAAAAATAATACTATTTATGTATTTTAATTGTCAAAACAATCAAATATTTTTTATGAAGTTTATTTAGTACATTTACTTCTATAAATTTTAATTTCTCAAGTTTATTTTGTATATTTTGACGTATATGTTTATAAATATATTAAATTTAATTAAAAATTAGTAAAAATGATAAATCCGATATAAGTTCGATATATCCCCGTTATATCCTTATTTTATAAAACCGATACGATGCCGATAACCGCTATTTAGACCATTAATTATAACTAACATATGTCTATCTCTAATTCTCTATAGAGATATCACATACAAAAAATTAAAATAAATCATCGTCTTAGTAAAAATAGACAACAGTAATAAAATAATATTATTATTATGGAGTCTTCACACACATGGACAAATCCAACACCTACACGCCACCTTATGCTCTAATCCTCTTTATATAACTTTTATATATTTAATAAGTTTTAGTTCTCCTTATTTTAATCATCGTACAAAACGAAAAGTAGGTCTAAAATGTTTCTTTTTCTAAAGTAGCAGCTGCCAGCAGTTTCTTTTTTCGAGAGACAGAGACTTTGACAACACATACTTTTTCCCCTAAATTTTTTTCGATCGACTGTCATATTCTTCTAAAATCAAAGCCTCAAAGGTATTCTACCATTCTCTTTCTTTTTTTAATTCTAGATTGATTTTTATAATAACGGATGCTCAGAAGGCAAACACGTTGAAGACGACGTCCATGTTCGATTTCTTCAAAAAGAATGTGGAATCGTCAAGAAACGAGTCTACAAACCCAAATACTTCTCTTATTTCTATTGCTCTAGTTTTTGTTGACCATAATCAATCTCCTCATCTTTAACCACAAAATGAAAGAGATGAATCTCATAGAGGTGAAGATAATCAAGAATTCGATATCAATTCACCGTGATCTAGGTGTACATCATCAAATATGCAGCTATCCTGTAAAACAACATGATAATTTTCAATTATCATATATTTTACTATGACCATATCAACCGGAATTAGAATAGTATCCATCCCACTTAGATGAAGATCAAAGTCGTCGGTTCAGTAAATCATGGTTCAAAAAATTTAAATGGTTGGAGTATTCAATAAAAAAAGATAAGGCCTATTGTTTTCCATGCTTCGTTTTTTTTATAAAGATAAGTCACATAAATCATTTACTGTTGAAGGTTTTCAGTTACTTGAAGAAAGTTGGTAGAGGAGGTTGTGCCTTCAAAATTCATGTGGGTGTCATCAAATCTGCACATCATCTTGCTATGCAACAATGGAAGGACCTTAGGAATTCATCAACACATATTGATAAGATGACAGATAGGGTACCACCAGCCAAAGTGATGGAGAATCGGTTGCGTTTAAATACAACTATAGAAAGTGTCAAATTTTTGGGAACTCAAGCATTGGAGTTTATAGGTAATGACGAGTCTCTAACATCAGATAATCGTGGAAATTTTAATTATTTACAGGAGGCTTTTAGTAAAAACAATCCAGAGATTAAGAGTCTTAGATAATGCTCTCATTAATGCTAAGTACACTTCACCAACAATACAAAAGGAGATTCTCAATATTTGGGCTAACAAAGTCACAACTACAATTCAGGAAGAAGTTGGGGATAATAAATTTTGTCTTCTTGTGGATGAAGCAAGTGACTCTTCTCATAAGGAACATATGGGTATTGTTCTACGATTTATTGGCTAAAAGGTTTTGTGAGAGAGCGATTTTTTGCTATTGTGAATGTTGTTAACATAAAAGCTCAAACTCTTAAAAATGAGATATGCAATGTGTTGTGTAAATATACGTGGCTCATGGAATGAATTACAAACATTATTTTTTTTTCAAGATTGTCCATATGCATATTATATACATTGTTTTGCTCATCGTGACACGACATGCCCTAAATATTATCTTAATAACTCGAATAAGTTGTGCGGGGATTCCTATTCAAGGAGATATACTAAAAATTTCGGTATAATCCCCCTTGAAAGTGACCAACCCTACCTACACGAAATAATACTTCTATAAACTCAAGACCAACCTCAACACCTGAATCCTCCTTACTCCCGATTCATCTACCAAACTCCACCATTGATAAATTTTCACGTAGCTCTATTGTTCTATCAATCTATTTTATACTACAAAGTATCAGAGCAGTGAATACAAATCACAACATATTTAGCAAAAGTGGCATGGTGGACTATGCCTTTGTTTCAGGTAACCTTGACCTCTTCTGCCTATTTTCGGAACTGGGTGAGTGAAACCGAAGGGCCCAGAGGAAAGTATTTAAAACAAATACGTTAGAGTGAGTGGACAAAAATAAAATAATAAATAAAATAAATAATTTAATATACTTTCTAATTTTTATAATAATAAAATCTCCTACATGCACGTGCTAACAAATTTTTTAATAACATTAAATGTTCTTACGTAAAACGGACTAGTCCCCACTGGTCAAAATAATACCAATAAGAATAATTATGGAAAACCGACTAGCCCCAGTTGTCAAAATAAAATCAATAAGTACAATTATGGAAAGCCGACTAGCCCCACTAGTCAAAATAAAATCAATAGTAAAATAAATGAGTAACCAAAATAGTAGACTAGCCCCGCTAGCTTAAATAATATAAATAAGAATATTTATAGAAAATGAACTAGCCTCGTTAGCCAAAACAAATATCAAAGCCATACAGTAATTACAGTGTCCCCCCCCCCCCCCCCGGGACAAAATAAGTGCTCCCCAAACTCTCAATATCGTCACGTCACGTTAATTGAAAGGGTATTGGGCTGTCGTGGTATTGCCGACTATACCACATTGCTTCCCAGGCGGAAAATGATACATCATACTCGCATAATCAATAATCTCAAAGTGTATGACATCAAAAGTAATCGAGGACATCATACTAGCATAAATGATCACAATGACCAGTGTAAAAGTTCAAGGATTCATGGTTTTGACTTTTGAAGGAGAATAGGAAAACTGGAAAAGCACTAATCTTTGTGCCGTTTGTGGCAGAACATAAATATTTTTTTCGACCAAGGCTCTTCCATAGTTCGCCCATGGATTCTGTAACTTCTAGATTTCCGGTCGCAGACTTTGCCACTGATCAAGTTGTAAATCTTTAACCTTTTTCCAGACTGTATGATTAGGCGGAGAAATATGGCAACTTTTGTTAAACTAATGAGCTTACAGAAATGGGCCTATCATAGACTTGAGTTTACATTTAGCTCACGGTACAGTAAACCTTACATTTACCTCGTATCACCTATTGCTGTAAACTACCTTGCAAGTTCAAATACATACATAAACACTAACCAAGATTCCTACTTTGAATTTTCAATTTTTCAGTCGGTAAATGCAGGAATTCTTTCACCTTGGCAAAATGATGGAAAGAGTGAGCCCGTTCGTAGTAGTAGGACTAGAAGAACTAGACTCATGAATTGGAGCAATTCTACTTGCTGCAAATATTGCTGGTTTCTTTGGCTCAGGGAGCTCAATTGAATCACTTCCCAGCAGCACAACCACATCTGACATTGTCGGTCTTTCTTCAGGGTCTTCCTGCACGCACAAAAGCCCTATATGCATGCATCTCAAAATTTCTTTTGTTGGGGATGATTCCAGCAAGGTAGTCTCTACAAATTCAACTTCTTTTCCATCCTTCCATAGATGCCATGCCTATAAGTTATTTAAGCAGATTTAAATTCACGTCAAAATAGGAGCAGAAATGGAATATATAGATAAGAACTTACATATGCAACGAGTGTCTTGGCATGTTCAGTGAGATAGAACCCACTATTTCTTTTCCCACTAATAATCTCAAGCATGATTACTCCAAAGCTGAAAACATCAGATTTTACAGAAAATAGACCCTCCATCGCATACTCAGGAGCCATGTAGCCGCTGATTAAGTATAAAGCATTAGCTTGATCTCTACTCCACACATTCAAAGAACTCAAAAAATTGGAAAAATAGAAAAAAAAAATGAAGCGTACTCACTAAGTTCCTACAACTCTGTTAGTATTAGCTGTGTTCTGATTTTCACAAAATATCCTTGCCATGCCAAAGTCTGATATTTTGGCCACCATTCCATGGTCCAACAGTACATTGCTGGGTTTTAAATCTCTGTGAATGATTCTGAGCCGAGAGTCTTCATGAAGATATAGAAGTCCTCGGGCGATTCCTTTAATGATGTTGTCATATGCTTCCCAAGTAAGTTCAGCATGTCGTTGTGAATCTGAAATTCACAACATGTTTAACTAAATGTGCTAGTATGATCTGATACAACTCATACAAGGCAGAAAGTACATGATAGATAGATAGTAGTTAGGCCTAACAATACCAAAGATAAAAGTGTCAAGGCTTTTATTTGGCATGAACTCATACAAAAGCAGCTTCTCCTCTCCTTCGAAGCCACATGCCAAGAGCCGCACTAGGTTTCTGTGTTGAAGCTTTGCAATGAGTTTGACTTCATTTTTGAACTCTTCTAAGCCTTGCCACGACTTCCTTGATAATCTTTTAACAGCTACTTCTTTCCCATCTGGTAGCACACCCTAACAGTAATTACAGAAAGATTAAGTGCAAGTTAGGGACAGATACAGATACCAATTACTACTTGGCCCATTTGAACTATGATAAATAGCAGCATTACCTTGTAAACAGTACCAAACCCACCTTGTCCAAGTTTGTTAGAATCTGAAAAGTCATCTGTAGCTGTCTTAATAGTTGCTACATCAACAAATGGAAGCTCCTCGGAAGTCACCAATTTGCCGCTTTCTGTAATTGTGACTTCAGTGGGACTTGCCTGATTATGTAATAATACATGCTCGCATCTCTCTTCATCTGCAAAAAGATACAAATGGAGATAAAATTATAAATTCATTAGCTAGGTAATCCTGCATAAACCTCAGAATAACCAATAACATCATCCTTGTACCTTTGACAGATTTTGATTTCTTTCTCAATCGAAAATGAACTGCACAAACTAATACTAGAACTGCAAATAGCATTACGGATGCAGATGTTACCACCACCTTCCAAGTCTGCCAGTCATCCCCTGCTAACAAGTGTCATAATGATCATGTATGAGCTGACAAGTTGTATGTTCTATGTAAGCAAGCAATGCAAATATACTTGTTTCCCTAATACTATTTATCTCCAATGTACTGCAACCAATGTATTCTAATATATTGCTAACAGTATGTCTGTATGTATGAGTATCAAAAGAAGATTTGAAGTCTCTAACCTTTCGAATTTGGATAAATTAACAGACTGCTTGTGCCATTAAAAAACTGGTAGACCTCAAACCTCACATTACAATTTCTACTGACAACAGTTCCACCTTGATAAGAGGAGCAGCATGATGAAAGATCCTCCAAAGCAGAAACAAGACAGTTATTGCATTCAATTTCAGATATATCTCTGGTGCACTGTTCCATACCATAAATAGATCTATTTCCTGGAAACTCAATTTTGCCAGTTGCAAACATATTCGTTGAAGAAGTAAACGCAGACTCTCTGGAGAGGTTATTCATTAAATACATCAAAACAGCACCAAAGTAATGTGCATCTGATACACTCTTATACTGATTATTCTGTTCGGGGTACTTCCCAGTATAAGACATTGATGAAAAGAACATCTGGTAGGAATAGCGAACTTGACATAGTTCATACCAAATCAATGCATCTGTAGAGTTACACTTGTTGAAGATTTCCTGGCTTGCATCACTCACACATTTCTGACAATCCGTGGAGTTCACATCCCCTCTGCAAAGTGTTTGTCCATAAACTTTATCACGGCTAGCACCAATTGTGGTGTTGTAGAAGCCACCAAAGATGGAAGTGTTGATTGACAATGACTCAAGAAGCTGCTTCAGATTACTTTCAAATTGGCTGCTAGGAGTGTAGTTCCTGGCATCAGTATTGCAAAAAGTGTAAAGAGGATCTGTACCAGAAACATTAGCTGGTAATAAAAGTGGTAGAATCATGAAAAGCAGAACTAAAAGTGTGTCCATTTTCTAGAAATGGGAAATACAATAGACAGAGTAATCCAATAGCATATTAGAAACAAAGACAGACTCATTAATTTAGTTCTCACATGATGCTTTGACTTCCAATATCCAATAGCAATGAAACTTCCTGGAGATAGAAACCAATGCAAGAATAAGTATTTGAAAGATTTGAATTGTTCACAATGAAAGAGACAGGCACATGGTTATGTCCTAATATTTTACTCGATTAATCAAAAACGTTGACACCTTAGTTATATTACATACTAATATTTCCAAGTTCAGTTAATCAAAACTATAATTAATTATCTACAATTTGGATCCAGACCAGTGAACAAACAAGTAGTTGGTAGGTGTAATATCTAGACTCCTCCTGGAGAGCCTCAAATTATGTGTCTGAAAAGTCATGCAGAAGAGTATAGCCATCAAGTTACTACTAAAGAGTTGGTCTTGGCATAAGTGACACAACATAGCAGACTTGACCAATAGACTTTTTAAAAAAATCTAAATGAAATGAAATTTTAATGTAACAATTATTATATAATGAATTTCCATAATTTACTGATATAAATGAGTTATCCAGCCATCATTCTGAATAAAAATCTACCTTAATGCATCCATCTTAGTGTCGAATAATACTGGTAAGAGAATATATAGAAAAAGGCATAGTAGCAGAGAACAAACTCAAGTTTCATATACAGCTTTCGTTGCTAATATCACAGCCTTTGTGTCAAGTCTTATAAAATTTGAAAGCGAAATTAAGGTAACTAAAAGAAAAAATCTGGGTTGTCACCTTCAGTGCACATTCCAGGTTGGTCAGACAAATTGACAAATGCCATTCAAAACACATTTAAAATGAGAAGCATGATCTTATCTTGTACAATATGAAGTCAATTTCTATGGATCTTATTCGTTACTCAAATTCTAGGTTTTTAGTGAAAAATTCATAAAAAATCAAACAATTGGATCTTAGCAGCAACCAGCACAAGTAGCTAACCACCTTAAATTTAATTTATCAGCATGGATTTTCTGTGTGTGTGGACAAAATTATCTTCACACCCTAATATATATATATATATATATATTATATATAGTTCAAGATGGAAGAAGAGAAGACGTATTCTTCAATTTTGAGTTAAGAATTTACATCAGAGTAATATGCACAATCTGAGGGATCTGTATAAATAACTTTACTTACTACAAAGTACAAATCAAGTAAAGTGAACAACAATCAAATACACAATCCAAGTATTATGTGCCTGGTAGGACAAAGCATCAGTGCATTACAATTTCCAATGCCATCCATGAACAATTTCATTAACGAGGCATAATATTAGAAACTGTTAATCCATTAATAGAACAAATATCAGCACCTCCCTCATTATGCTGATTGGTGAATCTTCCCATGTTGAAGGCGGGTTTTTCAGGTTGAGTGAGACTTACAGTTTCGCTTTTCAACATTACAACTGCAGAAGACATGGTTGGTCTGTCATTTGCATCTTCTTGAACACACAACAAACCGATATGGAGATATCTTAAGAATTCTCCTGGATCACATGAACCAACCAGTAACGGATCAACTAGCTCCAACCCTTTTCCTTCATCCCATAATTTCCATGCCTGCATATCGATCATCATACACCGGATAAGCACTCTGCAATATAACTTTGAGGAAGTGTGCATCTATGAAAGTTTTGTTACATAGACTTACATAAGCTATGAGGCTATGGGCGCGTTTTAAAAGATGAAAGCCAGTGTTCCTTCTTCCAGTTATAATCTCAAGCAAGAGTACTCCAAAGCCATAAACATCAGACTTGACAGAATATAGTCCCTCCATAGCATATTCTGGTGCCATATATCCACTGTTACATACAAAATTTCATGGTAAATGTTTAAAAACAGAACCAGAAGATGAAAACAAAGCATCGCAATTGGACCAACATATAAAAAGGAGCTAAAAACCTAATTGCTTCATTAAAACTAGATTGGATGATCAGACATTAAGAACTTACTAAGTCCCAACTATAGTAGCAGTATTAGCTTGGCCTTCATTTCCTGCAAAGATCCTTGCCATGCCAAAGTCTGAGATCTTTGGATTCATCTCATTGTCCAATAATACATTGCTAGCTTTCAAGTCTCTATGAATGATTCTAAGTCGAGAGTCCTCATGCAAATAAAGTAATCCCCTTGCAATTCCACTAATGATGCTCATACGACTGCTCCAATCAAGTTGTGCACGTTTCTTTGAATCTAACCACACATTATAAGCAAAGTGCTAGATTAAGATCCATCTTAAGAAAATCGTGAAAGATCCTCAGTGAGAAAATAAACTAACCAAAGAGGATGACATCTAAGCTGTTGTTTGGCATGTATTCGTATACAAGCAGTTTTTCTTCTCCATCGACACAGAAACCTAAGAGCCGAACAAGATTTTTATGCTGAAGTTTCATTATCAGTAGAACCTCATTTGTAAATTCCTCTGAACCTTGCTCAGAACAGCTTGAGAGCCTCTTGATTGCCACTTCCTTACCATCCCTCAGTACACCCTGAGTGATCAAGACCACATTGCTTTATCAACATACAGAAGATGCGAAACAAGCAGATACTACATACAAAGATATAGTTGAATACTGAATATTTACGTGAAACATTATTACTACCTTGTAAACTGGGCCAAATCCACCTTCCCCAAGCTTATTTGAACCAGAGAAATTGCAAGTAGCTGCATGTATCGAAGCCAAACTAATATAGGGGTACTCCTGAGCTGTTGTGTCATTTTGTTTATCGAACAAATCATGTTGTCCTAAAGTTTCTCTATTCCCTGAACAAAAGAAACCTGCTTTAAGAAAATGACTTAAAGGAAGCTGTTTGAAGTAAAATTAGAACAGTTGCTACCTCTTCTCTTTGCTTTTCTGAGATTTCTCATTGCAAGACAGACACAGGAAACTAGTAGTAGCCCCAGGAATGCTGGCAAAATTGTAAGGACTGCGATCAACCACTTCCTGCCTGCATTTAGGAGAAATCATTGGCAGTTTAAAATTAGTTTCCGTTGTGAGACATACAATAAGTTGCACAATTCTATGTCCAAATATAGACAACGTAAACAAGAACTTACCCCTCCCTTTGTTATTAGCAACAGGAGCTTCAGATGTTGATCCATTATAGAAGGGATAAAACTCATACCTCAGGTAACAACTACGACTGAGAAGTCTCGCACCAATGGAGAAATAGTATGCTCTTAAAACATCTTCTCTGGCTCTATCAAGACAGATATCACATTCATCCCCAGTTAAGTCTGTAGTGCACTGCACAAGAGCATATACGATTTTCTCTTGAAAGGCTACTTCTCCAGTGGCATACATGTTCAGTGAATGATTAAAAGCCGCCTGCTGAGTTAGTTTACTCAGTGTCTTGTTCACAACTGCCTCGAATTTTTCAGGGTCTGAAATATTCTTCGTGTTAGCTAAGGGGATGTTGTCATTTACATTCAATCTGCCAAAGAAATTCTGATTGGAGTAGCGCAGTTGACAGTTCTCCTCCCATACAACCGCTTCTTTGGAGTTGGGACATATGTTTGCAATGTCTTCTTGCGCCATGTTTATGCAAACACGGCAGGAATCGGGATCAAGATAGTCAAGGCACATGTAGAGAGCAAAGACTTTATCTGGCTCATTTCCAAAGGATGTATTGTACAACTTGGAAACAGAAGCATTGGAAGGTAACGAACTGAGCAAAGTATTGAGGTTTTTCGCAAACGTACTATTTTCAGAATAGATGGAAGTGTTTGAGCATAATTTATATGGAGGGTCAGCATAAGCAAGATTACAGAAGAGAGAGATTATGACAGAACAAAGCAAAAGCAGTTCTGGAAATTGAAACATAATTTGGTTTTCAATTCTTGAACTATGAAAAACCACCATCTACTACAAATCTACAACAACAGCAACAGATTCATACTAACTGGTCTAAGACTTTGAGCAGATTAATATAAACATATAATGAAACAAGTGACTTATTGTTTTGCAGTATTCTATTGCCAAGTAATTTCTGGGCCAGAGTGCTCGACTTCCAAGCATTCAATTGGCTATAATTTCCAGGAAAGTCATTGGTATGAGTTCGAATACTTCTTTGACTTGAGCTTATATAATAAACATTAAACAATGACAAAGACATCTTCAACATAAAAAAATAACTAAATCCATGGCTAAATGGGTAGTTTATGAATGTAAAAGTTAATAAAGGACTAACCTTCATGGTAGATTCAGTGAAGCTCTTCATCTCTTTCATCTCCAAGACTGCAACTTTGAAACTTCCCAAACCCCAAGTCCCCAACTTTGCTTATATGACCAAAAAGATTGAAACTTTAGTACTGGGCTTGGCCCATATACAACTAGACCAAACTGCCCTTCTACACAAACTCAACTATAACTTGGTTCAGGAAGTTAACCAAAAAAAACTTGGTTCAGGACTTCAGGTTGAGAGTAGGCACTTTCCTATCTCAACTGAATCAGTAGTGAGACATGGCATTAGTGCTTAGAAGAGTTGCAGCTGCATTGGGATACACGCCACAACAAGTTCGAGTCTTGTCTCAATTGGGCTTTGGAGCTTGTTACAGTTCAAATGCTTGCTCTGTCTCGTCTGGTTATGCTCACTACCTGTTTGTGAAAATGTCCCTGAGAGTTGTGGCTTTACTTAGTTACTTACCGTTTATGTGCATATATGCTGTGTTTAGCAAAATTAGGTGATGATGGGGATGGAACTAGGCCTCAAGGTTTCCAAAGCTGCCCTAATGGAGGTGGGTGTTTTCACAAGTTTGCCAGCATTGACCCAACAGCTTTTGTGGAGTTTGGTGCTGTTGTGCATTCGAAAGCCGTTGTGGGTGAACATGTTTGTATTGGTTCTGGAACTGTTATTGGACACGGTGTCTCAGTTGGACAATGGACGAAAATTGGGTAGTGAATCACATTCCTGAGATTTTGGACTCTTGTTTTGTTTTTAACTATACCTGTTTGATTTTGTTTTTGATTTTGATTTTGATAGAGTTTTCGGGTTTGTGATTTCTACAGCTACAATGTTTCACTTAGTAATTGCAGTGTAGGAGATTCGTGTATAATCCACAATGGTGCATGCATCGGTCAAGATGGTAATGCTTTATACTGTAGGCTTTGATACATATTGTGTAACTAATGTTTCACTTAGGTTGAAGTGACTTATGTTGTTATGATTTTTATGAATAGTGGTTTGATGTTGCCGTTTGATATTGACATCTGATCTTTGATGTTGGTTAACTACAGGATTTGGGTTTATGGTTAATGAGCATGGGACTATGTTGAAGAAGCCTCAGGTTAGTGATGTTTCTTTGTAATGTTTTTCTCTTTCGCTTTTTACTTGAGAGTGTAAATGCCATGTATGTATTTTGACTATTTTCAGTAGTGTATAGATATGGATGAATCTTATTGTACTTCTTTCTCGTTCTTCTATCCATGCCAAGATGCTGAATGCTAGGATAGGGAATTGTGTGGAGATTGGTGCAAATACATGCATTGACAGGGGAAGGTAAGACCTATGAACTTTGGGGCGGCTGAAACTTTGTATGCTGGTTTAAATACTGATATTTGGCTAGCATGGTTGATGCAGTTGGAGAGACACTGTCATTGGAGATCATTCAAAGATTGATAATTTAGTTCAGGTAGACCTTTGTCTTTCCTGGTCTAAAGAAGACTAGCCATTTCCTTAGTTAAATTTCCAGGGATCTATATTTACCAGTTTGCTCGGGTTTTACAGATTGGTCATAATGTAGTTATTGGGGAGAATTGCATGCTTTGTGGTCAAGTTGGAATTGCAGGCTCAGTGACGTATGTTTTTTTACTCCTTCTCCTATTTTCATTTCTCATTTATAGCCATGGTATAAGATTTACTTCTTCCATAATGGCTGAGTCTGACATTTGCAAAATGTGCCTGAAGCTAATTAATGACCGTCTTCTTTTTCCTGATGTAGGATAGGAGACTATGTCACTATGGGAGGAAGGGTAGCAGTTCGCGACCATGTCTCCATTGTATCAAAGGTATTTGCACTAAGAGACAGTCAAGTGCCTAAACTTTCATGACCTATAATTTGTCAATGACACTATATTCTAATTATGTATCGTATCAGATTTGCAATTTGCTATATATAGTTAGAAATGCCCAAAATAGTTACATTTTATTATGTATAGTCACCCCACCCATCTTTATTTGATCGAGGAGTATAGTTGTAAGATATAAGTATACATGGAATTTTCAGGTACGACTTGCTGCTACTAGCTGTGTCACGAGGGACATAAAAGAAGCTGGAGATTACGGAGGCTTCCCAGCTGTAAGTACTGTCTTGAAAATGAAAGAACTCAAAATCCTTTCTTCACAATGGTGCACGGTAATTGTTGTACAGTTGCAAGTGGTATGAAATTGATATGTGGATAATGTGGTTAGGTTTCTTTTCAGGTTCCAATCCACAAGTGGCGAAGACAAGTTGTGATCCACAGTCGTACAACAAAGTGGAACTCTTAGTATTACCTGGTGCTGCTAAGCCCTTGTATGGTGACTTGAACTTGTGAAGAAGAAGCATATTACTTGTAAGAAGGCTGAATGCGTTCACATATATCCTGGTAGGAAAATGTTGCCATTTGAACCTAACGGTACGCCAAAGATCTGATTACTATATGTAGGAGTTCTGACGATCACTACTGAAATTTGTTTGCTGTTCTACCTGTGTGCCATAGAAACTACATCTATTTTATCAGGGAATTATTTTCAGCAGATCTTTATTTCTCATCATTATACCAATATAGACAAGAAGCTCAGAAGCGATACTTCTATTATAGTAACAGAAGGTATGACCAAAATAGGATAAGATCAAGAACATTTGTAAACTAGGTATTTAAAATTACTAATAAAATCATAAAATACCTAATATCGAAAACTATTCATCCTCACTTTCTTGGAAGCCTGTCTTAGCTTGATTTTTTTCTTCTCACCAGTAAGCTTGCTGTCTTTACCTATTTGTTATGAACCTTGCAAGTCTAGTACATGATGCCTCTTGGTTCCCCATGTTTTGTACCGAATCCTGGTTAGTAGAGCCACCTTCAATTCCGCAGTGGAATTTGATATTGAACTGTGAAAAATTTTCCACACATGTGGATTCATATCCATATAATCAATCACTGTATGCCGTCTGCTTCTGCCAGTTCCTTGATGAAAAGGAGGTATGGTTTTCTCTGCAACTTTATCCTGTCCATAATAGAATGTCAAAAGTGACGTATCATAGTACATGCTGTAGTATGTGTTAGAGTTGCTAATTTCAAGGGCATATACGATAGAGCCATTCTGCTCCAAACCGGACTTTGAAATAGTGATGGTATAACTAGGGGATTTTGGGTGAAAGATTAGCCACAGAAAAAAGGCTATAAAACCCAGAATGGCTAAAGTTTCTAGAACACAGGCATAGAAATATGTCTTTTCATTTTCACACATTTTTTCAATTTAAGAGCAGGTCAACACCTGATTTAAGTCTATATGAGAAGTAGAAGAAGAAGAAGAGAGAGTTGGTGTATTAATCTGCGCTAAAAAAACTCACTACATAATTAAATGCAGTTACTTGATATTTCAGTTACAAGGGTTTATGTTATTTTCTTCCCAAGTGGAGCTAAATTATACTTGGCTCTTGCAAAACCTAAGAAGGATATTTGCTAAAGCCAGAATGGGTGGCCTTGGTCATGATGCAGAGAAAGAAAAGATTAATGCAAAGCTATTAATTTGTGATCAACCCCGAGATTAGGCTAGATTTCCAGCTGTGAGTATCATCATAAAAATGAAAGAAATGAACATTCTTTCTTCTTAATGGTGTAGAGTGATTGATGTACATTTTCTCGTGTTACCAAATTTATTTGCAGATAATGTACTTCCTTCTCTTTTCAGGTTCCAATTGACCATGACAAGTTCCAAACCACAGTTGAACATCAAACTAGCAGAGCGGCTTAGATATTTAAGTCGAAAGGAACCAGGTTACACCCTTATGCTATTAAATCCAGGTATCGTCATTATGAGCTTGTGAAGAACTTGTCTATGGTTAGTGATCAGGTAACTATCTAGGAATTGTGATATATAGTCTCTACTGTAAGGAAATATGTTGGCTGCATCATTATGAAGAAATTCATGAACTATTAGCTAAATTAAGGCTGTTCTTCTACTACAATAATTAAGATGTATCAGTATCAAACAAAACAAAATCACAAATAATTACTGTAAATAGTTTACATGCTACTTTGCCAGAAAAAAAAAATTTACATGATAACATCTAATCTAATAATCGGAGACTGCTCCTCCTCAGTTTCCGGGAACCATGGCTTAGCTTGATTTTCTTCTTCTTACCAGAAAGCTTGCCATCTTTACCTACTGGTATTGAACCTTGCAAGTCTTGCCCATGTTGCTTACTCTTGATTCCCCATGTTTTGTATCGGATCTTAGTTAGCAATGTCACCTTGAGTTCTGCAGTTGCATTCAATATTGAATTCCGAACAGCTCTCCACACCTGTGGATTGGCATCGATATCACCCAACTGTGGCTGTTCTTCTACTACAATAATTAAGATGTATCAGTATCAAACAAAACAAAATCACAAATAATTACTGTAAATAGTTTACATGCTACTTTGCCAGAAAAAAAAAATTTACATGATAACATCTAATCTAATAATCGGAGACTGCTCCTCCTCAGTTTCCGGGAACCATGGCTTAGCTTGATTTTCTTCTTCTTACCAGAAAGCTTGCCATCTTTACCTACTGGTATTGAACCTTGCAAGTCTTGCCCATGTTGCTTACTCTTGATTCCCCATGTTTTGTATCGGATCTTAGTTAGCAATGTCACCTTGAGTTCTGCAGTTGCATTCAATATTGAATTCCGAACAGCTCTCCACACCTGTGGATTGGCATCGATATCACCCAACTGTGAACGGGTCTTGTGTCTCCCTTGATGAAAAGGAGCTATGGTTGTCTCTGCAACTTTATCCTGCCCATAATAGAACGTCAAGTATGATGTATCATAATAAATTCTGGAGTCTTTGTTGGAGTTTCCAATTTCAAGGATGTATGCAATAGAACCATTCTGTGTCCCATTCTCCAAACCATAATTTGGGATGGTGATATCCACTATGGTATAAGTGGGGGACTTTGGGCGCAAACTTAGCCAAAGAACTAAGGCCAGAAGACCCAGAACGGCCAAAATTTCTAAAATGCACAAATAGAAATGCTTGTTTTCGCTTTCAAACATTTTCCCGAATAATGAGACAGATTGACATCTGCTTTTTATATAGAAATGTCAATCTGAGAGTTGTGAAGAAGAGAAAGTGGTGTGACTGCAGCAAGAAAGTTTGGTCGAGAGAATATTAAATGTGATTGCTTGCAATCCAAGTCACAACAGGATATGTTCTTTTCTTCCAAAGCGGGGTTTATGCCCTGTAGTTGCACTTGAAAAGCCTAAAGAAATATATTCTTCTTTTCTAAACTAAAAGGCAAAACCATATTAAACCTATTATCTCATCATCAACCTTTGCCTTCGCTTGTAGCTGTCCTAAACTCCTAATTATCTGAAACAGAGTCGATGTGACGACAAAGATGAAGAGGAAGCTAAAGGCCTAAAGCAGAACTGAGAGAGAGAGAAATTGAATACACTTGTATTCTTTTGCTTGCTATATACAATTTTGATAACACTAATACGTTGGCAATCTAAGTAATGATGAACTAGTAACATAATTAATCAAGGTGTCAAACAGATAGTCATGAAGGCAAATTAGTCAACCGAATTGACTATGCTGTTTATGCAACAAAGGAAGAAAATCACGACTTCTTGTGAAACTGCGCCAACTGGAGAGTCCTTCCTCCTTTCAGCAGTAATCTTCTCCGGCACTGCTCCTTTCTCCGTTATTTTCTTCTCAAACCTCTCTACCTTTCTGGCAGTGAAATGCTTTGATTTTGTCATGGTGCGTTGCAGGTTAGACTTTCCCCTTTCCTTCAAACTGCAAGAGCTTCTATGCAATTTAGAGAATGAAGAGAATCGTGTATCAGGTATTATTTCATTTTTCATGGGACTGGTGCGTCGCTCCTATTTATATGAAGGCTCTATCCTAATACCAGAAGAACTCCAATTTCAGATAGGATACCTCTTTTGTTCCGTTTTGATTTTTTTTTTTTTCGAAAGAATGATTCTTTTTTACTAGAAATCCTAATAGCTTCAGGATTCTATCATTTTGGAGAAACACTCTACTCTCTTCTCCGTAATCGTTCTTGCCGGTTTAATTTCCTTCTTAATTAACAACGCCCCTTGGATTGTATTTATATCTAACTCTTCCTATAGCACAAAAACAATATATAATTTGCTCTTGAAGTAACTTGGTATTATAAATTATTTCCCTCCATACAAAAACTTGATTGATTAATAGATTACCGAATGTACTGCACTCATGAATGAACATATTTTTAACGGATCTTTCTGGATGCCATCTTGGCCACAAATGCCACTACTAACATCAACCCCTTGGGGTTTAAGGGTAGAAAGAGCCTCAGAACCGTTGTCTGGTTTTACACCTCCCGCCAAAAGCCAACCGTGTTGCTTCTAATACTTGGCTGCTTAAACTGTCTCCAATTGAATGATTTGCCACTACCACCCTTTGCACTATCCACAAGAACCCAATCAACTAGAGAACACTTAAGCAGAAATTTGGTCCAAGAGAGTTCCATCTTCATTAGCATGAACAACATATATAATACGGTTACCTTGGACTAGTACCGGAAAAGCAGCACGGGAAGCATCTCCATGAAGCTGAACGAATTCAAGGCCTGCTGCAACAGAGGCTCTTAGTATTGTGTCTGCATCGTCATCCACAAACACCCCAACAGGTTGTGCCCCATAATCCCTTTGCGACCGAACGTGAAACAGATCGTTTAGAGTTGGGAAAAATGATCATCCGAATAAATTCAGCACCAGCTTTTGCTGCCATTGCCGCATCTCTTACAGAAGTGATGCCACACATTTTAACTAAAGGCCGATTCTTTCTGAGTTCCTCACTCTTATATATGGCACTGTCTTCCTTCTTGACTTCTCTGCAAGTAATTATATTTTTTCTACATAACACGGCACTTGAGTGACTTGGCAAGCACAATGAGTTCTGCTTCAAACCATAAATTTTCCTTCGATCACCAATTCTGATTACTCCAGGCTGATAGTGGCTTCCAGCAGTGAATCTTGTAAACATGGTTGACGGATATCTGCAGAGCAGGGTTGAAATGAAATTCCGATAAATCTTGTAATCCTTTTTTTTTTTCAAGCTGCGAGAGCGCTTCTATTCAATTAAGAGAATGAAGAGCAAAATTGTGTCGGGTACTATGTATTTCTTCACGGGACTGGTGCTAAGTACCACTTATCCTAGGACTAACAGAATTGCTACTTCTAATAGGAGACATCTTTTGTTCTGTTTTAACGTTTGACTTTTTTATATGAATCCCAATGTCTTCAGGGTTCCACTTGAATCTTAAATTCAAGTGAATCCTAATCTCCTGCAAAGTTCTTGCCGTTATCATCCATCTTAATAAACAGAAACCTTAATAACATCCAGAAAGGAAGAAATTTAACATCCAATAATTGAACCACTTAAATAATGCTTGAACAAATGAAGTCCCAACTTCTCGCACTATACAAATTTTTGAAGAACCAAAAGCAACTAAAAATCAATTACAAAAGGAGACTTAACTAAGTAAAATAGACGGGACATCTCTTGTCTTTAGAAGTGGCCAGGATCAGGCCATCTTGGCCTACGCCAATATCACAGTTGGTGTGAAGACGGTGGCGCTTACTATTCCAGGTCGAAATCTTGAACCTAATGGTCGACGTCAGATCCAGGCGAAACACAACCGTCCCTTTTGCACGATCATTCATGAACTCCATCCAACGCTGGCTACTTACCGTCAAGCTGGCACCTGTAAACGATCCTTCTACCTCGGTTGTGTTCTTGGGACCTTGATAAAATTCTGGCAGTATTGATGAGATTAAACCAATCCGCTGGTCCTTATAGTAAACTGCCGCGTCCATCGAATCATAATATATGCCGATATTATGGTTCGCATTACGGGCGCTGGCATTGAATGATATCACTGCATTTTCGAACCCCGTTGCTTGGTTCATACCGGGTACTGAAAATTGATGGATATGAAATCTGGGACGATGAGGACGGAGACTAAGCCATAGTATGAAAGTTATTAGACCAACAGCAAGAAGGAGAGCCAAGAATATGGAACATATAAGCTTGAAAACCCGAGTGGTGAGGCTTTCCTTGACGCGATGGGCGTAGTACCGGGCAGTGTGCTGACGCTTAATGGGTTGGGGCCGCGGGGTTGACACTGGCAGCCGGGGGGAGTACATTTTTTGAAGAGGTGGAGGATTCAATCTGAAGAGGCAAAGAGGGTTATGCAGAGAGCAATTTGATCATGAATAGGATAAACGTTTTAGTAGTGTACATTTTTGTAGTGAATAAGGGAAGTACGTGAAGGGAAATTAAAGCATTTTGGGTCTTTTTGCATGGAGGAAGCAAAGAATAATGCCAGACTGTCAATCGGTTTATGTTCGTGTACATTAGGACATAGGACTATATCATTTACAGTACATAAACTTGTATACGAGAAAGGTATAAAGAAGGTTTCCGGAGAACTGTGGAAGGTATATATACGAATTCTCATGGAGATTGCATGATGTCGTGAGCTGGTGGTCCGATGTATACGTAAATATGTACAATTTCATATCGCTAGTTGGAAAGATCGATATACAAGAATTGGGTAGCAGGCCGGCAGCAGCATATTATCTCTGTACGTTTACGTCCCAAAATGATGCTGAGATGGTATGGAAGAAAACAAAGATGCTAGTCTCTACTCTCTAGCTATATAGTATATATAGTGGAATACTCAAAACAAAGGTTTTTACTTTTTAGATTCTTGATTGGTCGAACATTATTGCCTAAAAGTACTCATAAATTTCCCTAAAATATTAATGCTGGTTGCTCTAAGATACCAATGATAATTGTAATTTTATCA
Organism: Argentina anserina; assembly: GCF_933775445.1. Classification (NCBI taxonomy): domain Eukaryota; kingdom Viridiplantae; phylum Streptophyta; class Magnoliopsida; order Rosales; family Rosaceae; genus Argentina; species Argentina anserina. The sequence continues at coordinate 1,252,860 of NC_065874.1, read as the reverse complement.
TTACCCATGATTATCTCCTCTTTTCTATACTTGTACTATCACGATTCCGAAATTTCAAATAAGAAACTCGAAATCGAAGTCATGAAAAACTCTAAAACAATCTCAATAAAACGAAATCATTTTATCATCACAGCGTATCGTTACTGAGTTCATAGTACGTCTCAGTTGAATTGAATATTACAAAACCAATTTATAATTCAAGCATTATATCAAATGGAAATGTAAAATCCTCTCAATCCTCACCACAAAATAAAATAAGGAAACTTTAAAATTTTCAGAGTAGTCCTTCAATATTGCTAATCCACACCTGTAAAACTATCTCATACACCATCGAATAGGTGCACCGGGATTGTAAACACAACCCGGTAAGCTTTGCAGCTCGTATGAGTAAATCAACAATATAACTCGCATATAAATACAACAGAAAAATACTGAAAACATTTAATTATAAATGTACTCATGAATCACTGGACAACACATCTGGTTGTCCAATAATATCTGAAAATATAAGTGCTCATGAGAAATCGGGCAACCCATCTGTTTACCCAATTACATTTATAATACGGATACCCATGAGGCCCAGGTACTCATATGTTACCCCTCATGCCGTACACCGCCAGACATTGGACAACCCATCTGTTACCCAATATCCAAAAATATGGGTACTCATAAGCCGATAACTCATATGTTACCTCTCACGCCAGTACACCGGCAGACAGACTAGAGCTCTAACTAAATTGTAACCATCACCCGGCCAAGGCTAGGTTCCGACATGCCAACATGTCCGAACAGAAAAACGTTTTAACATAACTCAAGTTAAAACCACGTACAATACATTCCTCACATGTTATTGTACAAAAAGAAAAATAATTCATGCTTAAATAAAATAAATATCAGTGCGATAAATAACCTCAGTTGGAAATAGAAATGTGATAGTATATAATATAGCAACTCATTTATATGTATCGATTTTACCATTTATACACATACACAACCCATTATACCATATACATATCATAGTTCGATCTTTTAAAATAAAACGTAACTATGAATCACCACCAAGGATAGACTCATCATAGTGAGATTTACTCACTTTATTTTCCTGAGCGTAATTTTTCACAATTCCGAAAGCAAATCATTTACTTGTTTCGTCGATCACCTAGATTGGATAAGATGTGATTATAAACGTTACGTAAAACCTCAAATGCCGAAACAGTACTAATATTTTACTGTTCAGCAATTTTCGGTTTTTACGAAATTATTGTTCATGTAACTACTATTCACATATTATTGTACAAGTACATACTATTTACGTATTCATGTACACCAATGTACTATTCACATATTATTGTACAAGTACATATTATTTACTGTCAGTAAATACTAATCACCGATTTACCTTTCAGAAATTTACTTTTACAATTACTGTACGTAAATTACTTTTACATTTAATGTACGTAAATTACTTTTACATTTAATGTACGTAAATTACTTTTACATTTACTGTTCGTAAATTACTTTTAACATTTACCGTACAGAAATTACTGTTTGGAATTCACTATTCACGCGCCACCACCGGCAACAGCATGTGGCGCTCACGCGCCCCCCCCCCCCCACAGTGGCAGGCGTGGCTTGCCCACCGCCGCCCAAAATCTCTCCTTTCTTCTCCTCCTCCCTTCCACAGCCCAATACTGCCTCCCAGCACCTCCACAACCGCCCACATGCCGCCACAGACGGCGACACACGCCACCTCCAACCACTCCGCTCAAAACTCAACAAAATCATAAACACTCAACATGAAAGATGAAGAACAAGCAGTGGTGATCCCAACCATACCTTCAAAGTAACCCAGATCGCCGGGGTTTGGCGGAAAGTTTCGGAAATCCGAAATTCTTCTCCGACGTCAAAACCTCCGATTCGAGCTCTAATATCGTGTTATACACCACCCAAACGTCGATTAGCGAGGATCTATGGCTCCATTCACCGGCGGCGGAGCTTGGATCGGTGACGGAGTTGTTGCAGGGATCGCCTCTTATCGGCGAAGCTTCTCGGCGGCGAGGGAGGACACGTCTAGCTCGGAGAAGGGCGAGGCTGAGCTTGCGATGGCCTAGAGATCGGCGGCAAAATTTTTTTGAGAGGGAGAGAGGCTCGGGCCAATGGGGAGAGCTGCGGGGAGAGGAGAGAGAGAGAGAGAGAGAGAGAGAGAGAATGAGGGTTTTCGAAACCCTAGCTCCAAATAATTCATTTTTATACTATTTTCCAAAATCGGAAACTAACTTCCGTCGCTAATAACTTTCACGTACGATGTCCAATTAGAATGCGTGATGTGTCCACGAAATCGTGTCGACGATCTCTACAACTTTCATGAAAGAAGTTTTCGGAAACGAGCGACGGAGTAAAAGTCGATTCCCGTGTCGCGGAAACGTAACGTTTTTCCAATTTAGCTTTCCGAAGACGGTTCCGTTTTCGATTTGACATCGTCGTGAAGCGAAAATTCGATTTATTAAATTTCCCAGGTTTATTCAATTCTAAGAATTCTTACAAATTGAATCCGAGAAATCGGGTTGTTACATGTGCGTAGTTTAATTTATTGGAGGATAGATATAGTGTGTGCCCTTTTATGCTTAGGGCTCTTAGCTACTCAATCTGATGAATAATTTGTTACGTCAATTTACTTCTATATATTACACTAGTTGTACTAAAAATTCAGTGAATTAGACTTAAAAGATGATAATTCACTGATGCAGAACAGTACTAATTCACGAATTGAATTTAATGCATGAAATATACTTATTTAACGTCAAATTAATCGAATAAAACCCCAGCTTATTAAGTGTTCACTTCAACTTTCAACTGTTAAACCAATGCCAAGCTGCTGAAAGACATAAAATCATCGAGAATTCATACAAATACAACATGGATCATAATGGTGGTAAATCGATAAGCTTAATTGAACGATCATGTCGGAATCGATTAATTAATTAATCTTGCTGCACACTTTTCTGATCTCTCCTGCATTCCCCGTGAGAACTTCGATCCTACCCATGTTCACCATTGAAACACCAAAATCCTTCAAGAAACTAGCTTCGCCCTTAGGTATGGCATGGTCTTTAACGTAAGCTTTGGTCTCACTGTCATCAAGAAGAGCTGCATCTGACTGAAAGAGACCCCTTCTCTTGGCCACAAGAGTATAATAAGAACCGTCAAATGTCTTGAAACTCCCGGGATCCATCTCGACGAGAGTCTTTTGGTCGTTGGGCTTGCATTTCATCTTCAACTTTGCAATGTAGTTATTATCCAACGTGGGATCGGTATCGCTGTTTCCGGTGAAGTTGTAAATACGGTTGTTGAAGGAAGAGCAATGAGACGTCCCTATGGTGTGACTTCCTATCAAGTAAATGATATATATATATATATAGTTAGTAAAGTTAATCGATTGACCTTAGTACTACATGGTGGTGGCCAGAGTAAATTCAAGGCTCTAAACAACGTTAGGCGCTAATCGGGTGGAAAACCAGGGACTAGCGCCCAGAGGACTAGTCAGGGGACTAAGATGTTTTATTTCTTTTATTTTTTCTAATATTTATTACATATAATCATCTACACTAAAAAAATATTAGATGCATTATAATGTTCGAAAGGAGTATTTTTACTCAAATATGACTAAAATGTTTAACAACAATGAGCCAATGAGTTCTTAAGACTTAGAAATTAGAAATCATAAACAATGAGTCAATTACACGGACTAGTCGGTCGATTAGACGGACTAGTCACTCGATTAGGCAGATTAATTAATCGGCTGATTTTCAGCCTAGCGCCTAACTTTAGGGACTAGCCATAATCGAAACGGTGAGACACCGCTTAGCGCTTAGGTGGGGATTAATCGGACCTAGTGGGGATTTTTAGAACCATGAGTAAATTAGGCATACCTGATAGTACTACAAGATCTTTAGCGCTTAGACCCTTTTGTGCAAAGCTTGACTTTAAAGTAGTGATGTTTGCACTGGGTGGTGGGAGATTGCGCAAGGCATCTATCATGTTTGATACATTACCATCTCTTCGTCCAGTTTCAACATCCCAATGTCCTCCCATGGCCTGATCCATGTCAATCAGTTAATGTTAGGAAATATAATCAACGATTTGTATCAAACTAAAACAGCCAAATAATGATATGTACTCCTTACCGCGACAACCACATCCCTAGCCACAATGGCTAATATGTCAGAGCATGAAACCACTCTAGGGCATGCTTTTTCCAAAGCAGACTTAACTCTGTCAATGACTCCGTATCCTCGAAGACTTAGGTTTGGAATTGCGTCCTTTTCGGCTTGGTTCGATGAAGAATTCAATAGCACTGAACCGTCGCAACCCTGCAAATTCAGAATAACTAGGTTGGCCGGCGAATAATCATTATATCGTTAGGGCAAAAAAAAAACAAAGAACTTAATGAAAATGGATGATCGAGTTATATTACTTATATATACATACCCTGACAAAGCAATCATGGAAATGCATTCTCAGCAAAGGACCAGAGAGTGAAGGTGCTACTGCCATCGTTTGAGCGATAACCTTCTTCACTACGGCCTCAGCTTTCGGGCATGACTTTGCATAAAACCCTACTTTCAGTCCCTGTGCAAATGCACAGTCTAGGACAGAAAGCAGAAGAATCCCTTGGATCAGAAGGAAGATAAGTTTTGAGGTAGCCATGTCGTAATCTTAGAAACAAAGAAGCTTCTAATTAGTAGTTGGGTTCCTCTGTAGCTACAATACTAGCTAGCAAGATTATATAGTAACTAGGATCCCGCTAAGAGTGGCTGTCATGACTTGGCGTTTCGATTAACTATTCATTGTTTTCAGCTGTCTTGTTTGAATCTCTTACTATATTAACAATCATATGCAATAATCAGATGAGAAGAATTATAAATCCAAGTTGATTCATGGGTAGGATTTGAATATCGCCACTAATTAAGCCTTTTGAGCATTTGATCTAGAATATATTAAGACGCTCAGGCTCTTCATTACTTCAAGGGCTCAAAAGAAGAGTTGACCTTAATTTGCATCTTACGATACTTCGGTTAAGAGTGGCAAAAATAAGTCAAACAAAACCGAACCAAGTCTTAATAACCGAATCAAGTAAGTTAGTTACCAAGTATTTCGGTTATCGAAATTTTGGTACGGTAGTACCGAACCGATTTCTTTAAGTTGGAACGGTAATGGTAATGGTTTTGGTGAAAGTTTGTATTACCATATCAACCGAGTTTTTTATTTTTAATTATTTATTTTTTAATTTATTATTACATATAATGATCTTAGTCGTTGATATATCTCAAATTAGGGCTCATCAACGGACCGCCCTTGCGGACTTGTATTAGAAAAAAACATAATACTTTTATTTAAGGGTTTGAAAAAATAAAAGAATTATTATAAAACATTCTTTAAAAAAGTCACAAATAAATTCTAATTTTAAAATATTATCGATCGATACCGATAGATGTGATCGATATATATATATTTAGAGACCCTGTAGAAATTTTGTCCGTTTTAAACATGGTTTGACAATCTGCACCCACGGTTAACAAAAAAGAGGCGTTTTGACATAATAAAACCTCATTGACCGGGGTTTTGCCAAATGGGTTTCCTTATTGTGACCACGCACAATTGGTGACAAAAATGAGAAATTAGGTGATTTCAAATGTGTAAACAGCTTTCGACATTCGCATCTTAGTAATGGGTCCTCCCTTAGGAAATATTAGTGGTCTTTTTGGTTTACCGAAATTCTGACGATCAAACGAGGTCCGAATCGGATGAAATTTTAAAATAGTCACTAAATATATATATATACCGATCACATCGGATGGTGTCGATCGATTCCGAGAAGTTTCCTTCATATAGTCGCTTCATACGATGATTTTATTATAAACCTGATATAAAGGTTATGATACATTAGTGGACACTTCGGCGATCGACAACTCCAATTCGAAATATGGTCGATCGACACCAGTAGATGTGATCGGTATATATTTAGAGAACCAATGTCTAAAGCTCCAGCTCAGTCCAAACCAATGTCTAGCACAATATGAGATTAAAGTCATCAATGTTACTATTCTGCATCAGTCCTTGAATTTGTTAACTTGTTTATGTTATGATGTTGGAGTGTTGGATAATACTATGTAATCGCATTAGCATTTGAGGGATATTATTGTATTAAGGAGCTCGGTCCAAAATTCAACTATGAACTATGAAGTTTGTTTAAATTTCTTTTGTCAGCAAAGAAATTGATCTGGGCCTTAAACTTAATTGGGCCGATATCATATTTTGGTAGAAAACTTGGTACAAAGGCTTAAGTGGTCGGTAATTGTACAAATTTTCTCATTACCAATTACAATTGGTTGGTAGATGGTAATGACAAAAATGAATTGGTAATGTACCGAATCCAGCCCTAGATATAGTAACAAAATGAAAGGAAGAATACATGTCATATTCGGATAACTAGCTGAACCACATGAGCATCTCCAACAGTTTTGGTAAAATTTCTTTAAAATGGAGAAGCAAATGTAAAAATCTTCAAAAAAATTATGCTCAAACTCTAACAGTTTCTTCATTTTGCATATTTATGCATTTATTACAAGTGAATAAAATATTATATAATCTTATTTTTATAACCATAAAATTGTTTTATATATTTAATTTGCTAGTTTGAAATAAATTATTCCAATTATTTATTTTTTAATTGGTTATTAATAAAGCTCGAGTTATTGGATAAAGTGTATGAGCATTATCTGCAAAATTTTACAGATTGTTACAAATTTGAAGAATTTCTTTTTCTCTCTCATCTATTTTTCTGTTTTGGAGAAGTTGATACAGAAGTTGTTGGAGTGAGAAAATACCCAATATTTTGCAAAACCCCACCTTTTAAAAAAAATGTCAAAGTTGGTGGAGATGTTTTGTACCCTAATTTTCCGCCGACAGTTAACAATAGCTGCTACAATTATCCTGCTCGGTCATATAACCAATTGAAACTGGGCAACATTGCCGCTCCAGCTAGCTGGTTGACTCCTCGTTATTTAATTTGAAGCAAAGAAACATGCTAGCAGGGTTTTAGTGTCTTTACCCTGACTCCAACATTATTCAATTCAGAAGGTTTTAAGAGATTCGATGATATATTTTTCCTTGAAACTCGATTAATTAATGAGGGAGCTACTGATTCCTTGATTGGTTAACTACTAGAACAATCACTTCTGGGATCCTGCGATCGAAAAATACACACACACAGAAGAAAATATCTAATTAATTGCTCCATGAATAAAGACTTTGATATTTCGCGTCTTGCATCCAACCACATTTGCTTCATCAGATGACCAAATGATTCAATTTTTGATTAACTTTTTGCAACGATGATCTCTGAAAACCACCGAATAGGGGAGAAAATCTTCTGTCCCCATTTCTCTATCTCCTTCCCTATCTCCCTTATAATTTTTGACATGTGGCAAATCTATCATAATCAGCTTTAACAGCTTCTAACCCCCTTAACCTTTAACCTCGTTTAACTCTAATCCTAACCCAACAGTAGCTCATCTCTAATTCACATTTTAATTTTATTTAGAAAAATCTTGTTATGTACCAAACGTCACCTTAAACCCGTCCTCCTCCTCTTCTTCTTCTTCAATTGCAATTCTTATTCATTTCGCTTGCTTTTATTTCATAATTTCATAGGAAAACGTCTGAGTTCCACCAGTGGTAAAAATTAAAAAGAATTAAGGATCATAAATTCTTGAAATGGCTATATATGTTATCAAAGTGACCGATTTTGAAATACATCTCTTTTGGTGATTAGAGAACAATGTTGTAAAAGATTAAGATACCCTTTAGACTTTGAATGGAACCGGTTCATGCCAAACTAGATTTGGCATCTCAAATATGTAGATTTAGTTGTAAATTTGTAATCTAGACATCCAGTTTAGATCTCCAAACGATGGTGTTGTGCCCAGATGGATTTCTGCGCAGGCCACATTTTACACCTGTTTTTTTATAGTATCAATCCAACACTGGTAATTGGAATTGATCAAGATGAAAAACATACACAGCAATTATGTGCTCAATCGATAGTATGATGTTGTACATAAACTATCACAACAGTTCTTATGTGTAATTACGAGTTAAAGTACTGATACGACCTTGCAAGATTTTATCTGGAAATGATCGACCAAGTTTGTGGCTCGATCTCTCTCTTATATCTCTACTAATTATTCATATACAAATTTCACTTCCATTGGTCTTCAAGTCATGGCCAAGATCCAAACAATTATTATTGTACTCAGTATATATAGTTTCATGGACAAATCAAGGAAAACTGAGAAGATGAAAAGGAACGAAGTCGTTGTTTTAGAGATAGGACGATGCATGGTATTCTTCCAGTAATATATTAAGAATAAAATTGAATTATATATATTAGAGATGAGTTAGAGTTGGGTTAGGATTAGAGTTAAACTTGAGTTAAACGAGTTTAAGGGGTTAGAGGCTGGGCAGCTGATCCTCTGTCCTTATTTCTCTATTCCCGTCCTTGTTCCCCATTCAAATGTTAACACGTGGTCTTCCACCTCAACCAGCAAACAACAATCTGACTCCGTTTAGGCTTGTTAAATGAAAAAAAAAAGTTTGAAAGAAATCCATCCTCGCTATCTATGCATATCTCTCTGTCTCTCTCTCAGAAATTAACACATATTCATATGAATTCATGGCCTCTACAACAATTATCCCTAACATCTAATTATTCAACTTGTTAGCATTGAAAATCTGTAGTACAAGCTGAATACTTCAATCCCTATATCAGTCTTTTAAGTTGGTCAGTGTGAACTCAGATTTCTATATATTCTAAAGTACAACATGAATCTTAGATTCTGATATGAACCCAGATTTATAACTACCTCTCCCATCTTTGCACACAGTGCAGCGAGCAAATAGGAAGATGATACGGGTCGGGGTTCGATCTCTTCAAGTAATCTTGGACGCGTGTGGTTTTGGCCGTTTTGCTACTTGGGTGTGGCTTTGTCCACATTTTGCGTTTTAACTTTATTATGGACAGGAGCTGAGCGGAGGAAGAAGAAGAGGATCTCGTGTTTTTTTTTTTGGTCTTTTAATTTTCACTTTAACGAGTTAAGTTAGAGTCTAGTGAGTTGGCATAAAATGACACATTGATATGTCTTAATGTCTTAATGGAGGAACAGGGAAGGGAATAGGAAATTTGGGAACAGAGGACTAGGATAGATTTACCACATGTCAAAAATTATAAGGGAGATAGGAAAGGGAATAGAAAAATGAGGATAGAAGATTTTCTCCCACCGAATAGATTCGTTCGATCATCAAGTGTGGCAAAATACATTATTAATTAAAATTAACTATTTAACTTCCTTCATTAGTGCTGGAACGTTCTTATAAAATGGCTAAGTTATTAATTAAGTACAAGTTTCTCCCCGGCCGGCCTTAATGTCAGACGTGTTCATATATATTACGAGGAATCACGACCGACGAGAACATGTTCTGGAAACTGGAATATCGTAAAGAACCAAAACTTCAGTAAACTATAATTATATATATATATATATTCGTCCTGATTTTAAGAAAAATAATCCAGCTATAGCTAGCAAAAACCAATCCTCATACGTACTCGAACATGCATGATGCTGCTTATATATACATTATAAATAGCAGAAGATCATAATAGGGTACTGATGACCTGTTGCCCAAAAGGTAATTAACATATAATGAGAGGATTCTACGTACATAAGTACATTGATATTTTTGCAATTCATACAGAAGAAGAGAGTTATTCATTGATGAGCGCTTGAGTTGTAGAAGAAAGAGCAGGCTAGCGCTATTGGAGAATTTCCAACAGCTTCATCTATTATATATATGGCAGTGAAGTAAACATGAAATTTTCATAAACATGTTCTGCTCCAACTTAAGAAATTTTCTATTTTTACAGATATCATAATTCTTTCATAAATCCTTCCCTCATATCTTAGAAATTATTGTAAACATATGAAACTGTTTACAATTTCTTTACTGGTTACTCTATTACATCTTGAGAATATATCGATCTATTACTCTTTTAGAGCAAGACAACTAAATTAATTAAAGTTCTTAAAAATACAAAAAAAAAATAAAACCCAATATTGGAGCCCATTTTGAAATTAAACGCACACCCCAATGTTTTTTCAATCTACACCCAAATTCTTTTTATACAATCTATTTTGCCCTTTTAATTATTTTAGCATATATTTATAAATTTTCATTTTACATGTCTAATTCAAACACTCCGATAATTTTTCATTACATTAAATTTTTGAAAGATTTGATTTCAAATTTTCTTTGAGAAAAACTTCTTTATATAGCTAATATCAAAGTTTCAGAACACAAACACTAGTCTAACTTTTATAGATCCTATGAGAGAATTCCAAATATTTGTATCATTTGTTCGTTTCAATTTTTTTAATCTACCAAAAGGTATGTATGTCGTTATTCATGCAGTATGTATGTATATATATTTTCTCAAAAAAAAATTGTATCGTTGTACATGAACTTTGTATGGCAATAAACTTTTGTTCTAGGTTTCAACTTTGATAGAAGCATGCATATCAGTATAAATTGCATATTCAACCTATGAAATAGATATTTGGAATGATGGATACCTAACAAACAAGTTGATATAAAAATTCCTAGAAAATATGTAAACATTCATATAGATACATACCTAATCATTAGGTTGTAATTAAAAATTAAAAACCTACTAGATAGGGGGGAAAACTTATATATATACCTCAAACGTAGGTTGCATTGTTGTTCATATGAAATCTACCTATGAAATAAAATGTTTAAATTGTTCAAAAAATGGAAAATTTGTGTCACCATTAAGTGATTTCGATATTGAATTGATTTAAATTTGAAAAGCTTCTGAAATCTAGATATGTAATTAAGGAATGTCCTATTATTTCTAAATTTATGATGAGTAAAAGAAAAATTGCAATTATTAAGGGATTATGAAAATCTATAATTAAGGTAGTAATTAGTAAATGAGAATATAATTTATTGATTGACTAATCAGCTTTTAATAGTGACATCTTGTAATTTAGATTTAAGAGAATAGTAATAATTTAGTGTATAATGAAGAAAAACTAGATGAGTTTTTTTTAAAAGAACTTTTAAAAATTGGGTGTATTTTGAAATATTTCAAAATCAAAATGTAGGAAATATGTTAAAGTCTTAAAGATGTTCTAACGTTTATTACATATCACACACTTGTATCCCAGAACAATTTTTCAAGAACAGCAATGTATCTAATGATATTGATAAGCCTACGAGTACGAGATATGAAGGCTCCACTTTAGCCTATAGGTAGCTACAACTTGCAAATAAGCTGCAACAGCATCCGGTAGTTACGTGATATTGATATACCACACGCAAAGCCGGATGGGCCTGGAATTTGTATGTCAATTGAGTATTCAACAAATTGTTAGCTGTTCATCTTTTTATTATTCTTGCTTATCTATGATAATGCAACTAGAAACTAAGCCATAGAACTAATAATCGTGCATATAAATCCAACTCTTTATGTGATGTGAAGGATCCATGACAGCAATGTCATTATCGAACGCTGTCGAACCAAGATCGCTCCAATAGTGCCATGTGAGAGTCGACACAAACACATATATATGGTGATATGTCATTATCAAGTGTTTTGTCAATGTGATCGACTTGGAAACCTAATGCTCTTATTTGAATTGTTTTCTGCTATTGCATGTATTTTTGCATATGTGCACGTACAGAACATCACTTAATTTGATATGCGGGTCTTAAAGATCTTGTAAACTGAATGACAATTGTTATAAGAGAACGATACCTTTTTCTGCAAGTTAGTTTGAAGGTTTTACTAAAGTGAATGACAATTATCTATAGCTGATCAAAACTCGATCGACAATACAAACAGTAAGTTTACTGAGGACATTTTCAAACGAGAGCTTAATGTTATAACAATGATGATCTTGTTTCTGTACGTTTATGGATCAGATCGAAACAATAACTCTTAACTACAACTTGTCATCAAAGTAAAACAATACCTAAAGGAACAATTTGTTTGAGAAAAACATTAATTCCGAACATTATCATATATACTGAATTTATTTCAGTTTAATCTTCAAGTTTGGCATCAAAAACTTGAATTGCAAGACGACATGAAATGATGTATGTACTTGAGAAACAACAGAAACATAGTGATCAATCCACTGCATGTATACAAATGGCAACGTGACATATATGACTGTATAAGAGCCCACTTTTATACCATCTCTCTTTCAATAATTCGAAGGGGACCTAACTCAATGGTATTCTAATTTTGTCACTTCCCTAGTCTTCTTGTACGTTCTTATATATTATCATCTCCAGTTCCGATATATCTCGATCTATAATTTCCCCAGAGTTCCTGCATGTCTCTCAATAATTAGGGTTACGGTTGGAAGAATTGGTTCAAACTTCGATGAGCATGGCCCGATTGCCGGGTGGTGGTGTATACTGTAGAGATGAAAGGGTCAATATCGTACTGTTCTCTATCTGCGCATCATTTGAAGTTACTCTCAACTCTGCCATGTTAAGATTTGAAGGTAGCTCTGGTTTTTGACTTTTGATCGAGGATGTCCAGCTTTAATACATAGCATCTCGTGCTTGTCCGTTTTCCACTGTTTGTTTCCGCTGTTCAGCAAAAACCATGTTAACTAGACATGAAGCTTTTAAGCTTGGCAATTTGGCATCACGAGTCAACATATTCATGGTATTAGTAAAGTTACTGCTGTAGATTCCTTCGTCCAACAGTTTAATCCGTTCAAAACTTAATACAACATTTTTATTAAGCCAACAAATAGAACTACGTACACCATGAATAGTAATAATATATCGCACCAACTCTACATGCGCCAATTCTACTTGAAGCCATATATAGGCTGCTGCCACCAATTAACATGTGCACTAGAAGGAAACACCAGCTTAATCTCTCGACCACGAATGCGAACCACCAAAAGGAAATCCACGAGTGCATGTGCATGGAAGGCTGGGGAAGCCCTCAGACCACCAGATTAATTATTGGCCAAGGCACCGGCCCCGAATCACTAACCAAACCCCTGAACATAATTTAACCACCAAACCATTGTCGGCACTTGGTAACAGTCTCCATTCGAAAGAAACAAAGATCAATCAGGGAGCGAGATAACAAAACGAAGAACAAAGATGGGCCTTCGGTGTTCCGACACAAGTGTTCTTTATCCAACAAATATACTAGTGATAGTAATCATCGAGACGATCCATTAATATCACTGTCATTTAGTATTCTAATCAAGTGCTAATGAATCCATGGATGATGGATCTACCTATAACACAAATAGTACCCCACATCCACTTATTCTTACATATATATGATCACCTTCTTGGTTATATATGCAACTACAAATACAAATAATTAGCAACCCAACAAATATAACTCAACCATATTAAAAAACAGGTTTTCTAATTTCTATGCTCATTATGGATGATGATAAAAAGTGGTGGATCTATGATTCAAATTCATATATGGTTGTCATTATGTATTATGAGGTTTGTAGGGGGATTCATCTTATGACACCTCCACACTAGTACCCATTGCATATCTTAACTTATCTATCACCAGCTCCGTGATACACCATGCTTTTTTTGAATAACTTTGTAGGGATATAAATTATGCTTCAATTATAGCTATTAAGGGAGAAACAAAAAAGGAAGCTCCCAATGTATCGTCCAGAGGGCCAATGGAGATCAGCAAAAAGATATTTTGACTAGCTAGTGTCCGTGGTCGCATATTAATTTTTATACGCCGACCCATTATAGAGGAAGATAACATTATGATATATAGTGACTGGCCGCCCTAGCTAGAACAATATTGGTATATATCTTTCGTGAATCATATTAGAGGAAGGGTTTTTGGGTTAAGGATTAGGAACAAACATTCTAAATTCATGGTACTTTGCAATTGATTGGACAGCACGTACTTTCATAACCATTAGCTCTCATTGTAGATTAAACAGAGACCTACCACATGCATCAAAGTTTTCCAGTTCAAACATTGCAACTTTCTATATATATTACGCTGTGGAAGAAAAAATATCCAAACACAAACGAGAATCTCGTTTTGCCTAATGGGATGACAATTAAATAGCACACGCTTGCAAGAGGAACACTATAGTACTTGTTGAGTGGCATGGGTTCAAAACTTCAAACATATGATCAATCTCCCTCAACTTATGTTTGTAAGTTGGTTTCTAATTACGATTGGTAGCCAATATACTTAGCTAGCTAGTTTTTTCAATAAGCCTAGCTTTATCGAGTCAAATTGTCAAGTTTACAACTTTACATATGTTACATGTTACACCACTCCTACTTCAAATCTTCAACTCCTAAGGTGAGAGGATCAACATCAAACTCTAAAAATGCCCGATAGATCAATGGCACAGCTAGTAAAGAAGTTGTTCTACTAATTACAAGTTAATTCAAATGAAGAGAACCCATATATTGTACAAATTAAGTGCAAGTTAACTTGATTTACTCCTAATTCAATAATAGAATGGGGTAGATTTTATGTTTGTCCGATCCTTTTTAGATGCACAGCCAAACTACCATGCATGTAAGGCTTGAAATGAGATAACAATATCATGTCTAAACAACGAGTACGTCTTCCCTTCTGGCCATACACGTTATTTCAAACTGCATCACTAGTTATCTGCTTTCTGCATGCTTCGAGTTGCTTCGACTCTTCTTAATTTGGGAGATGCCTACAACTTAAGATTTCTTTTTTTTTTCTTAATCGAATATCACAGGCAGCCGGGGACCAAGCTAACGATAAAAACAAAAAAAGGAATAATATCGAAGAGTGATTTCCTGCTTATGACTTGTAAGATAGTGACCATATAGTCTTTTTGCTATAGGCTAGCCAAGGGATCAACTTCAACTTTCCTCATATGTCAAAATAGAAAATAGCGGGGGGATTTATAATCCATAGACTTGTAAAATAGTGACCATATAGTCTTTTTGTTTTATCTAACCTATTGCCTCCGATGTCTGGTAAGGTTTCGTCTTTCTCAACTCTTTACAAGTTGCCAGATAAATCGAAATTGAATTTAATCTTAAGCTGACAAACTAACATACATGAAAGCTACCATGGAATCATTTCATGTATATGCAGCTAGCTGCAGAGAGCTTTAAGCCACAACATAATAACAAGTTTTAGTTTCTTCATTTTGGAGTTATCTGTTATATAGAACCATCAACAATAACTGATTATCGTCCAAATGTCAAATTTAAGCGCTACAAGTCGATAACTTGGTATGGAAGTCAATTAAAGTATAACGTCCTAGCTACATACACATAATCTGAAAGTAATGAGACTGTTATAGATAGCTAGGGTCCATTTAGATGGGAAATCTTTCAGGTAATTGGGTTGCGTCCAGTGGCGGATCTAAGGTCCAAAACTCCAAAAGTTAGGTGAGCGGAAAAAAAAATTATCAGCATTAATGAGAACTCTTAATGAGGTAAGAAACAGTTTTACATACTCTTTATTAATAATTCGAAAGAGATATAAAAATTGCAAATAAAAAAGAGTCATTAAAAACTGTTTCATAAAACGTTCTATCTGGGTTGCGCTCTATGATTTCTATTAGACTCAAAATGATCAATCACGGCCTATTTATACTATTTTTCAAAAATGTCCAAATACATTTTGATTCGTAACTTCTTCATACGAACTCCGATTTAGGTGTGTCACATGTCCATGAATTCGTATTGACGAACTCTATGACTTCCATGAGAAGTTTTCTGAGATTCCTAACGGATAAAAAGTCAACTATTGACCCGTCACGGTAACGTTTCCGTGTATAAATCGATCGAACACTTTCATTTTCTCCCTCGTACTATATAATCAGATCACCATCAATTTAAATATCTCTGAACAATAATTAGTAAATAATTATAAATTTCCGGGATATTACAGTCAATACCGTCTATATATTCATTTTCAATGTGAAGCATTATACAACCTTTTGAAAGGTATATGTCTTCCTTCTTGTTTCTCAACCAAGTCATTATAATTTTCATAGCTAAACATGCATGTAATGGTAGTAATAGTGGAAACTAGAAGTGTCAAGAGAAAAAGCTTTGCTAAGTTTGTTCAACTAATCGTCTACATAATTGCGCAAGAGAAAATAATTTCTCATAATATTTATTAAAAACTACGTGATATTTATAATGTTTTTAACTGATAGGTGAATTAAGTGATAGAAGAACTAAAGAACAATTTTGCTGGGAGTAAAGAAAAACATAGAGCAATAAACATGTGCCTTGAAATGAGAAAAGAGAAACAATTGGTTTTTGTTTAATTGTGAAGGAACAAGTGTTTATTATAAACAATAGAAGACAATTGTGATTTGTGAAGAGGAAGAGTCGAACATGACATCTGAAGCTTGTTAATTATGCAAGTATATGGGTTGGACTTGGGTAATAAACTAATAAGAGTAGTACAATTTTCTTTTTCTACCCAGCGGAATTTTACGTATAGCCTAGCTCCCATAATTTTCTCCCAACAGCCGCTGAGAACGCCGTAGCCAACATCCGCCACTGGTTGCGTCCACAAGAGCGACTAATTTTTATTTGCACAACAAGTTGATGATCATCTTATTTCATTGATTTATAGAAGAAACAAATTAGGTTGTTCTTACATAAGATAACGGATACCCGTGAAAACATGCAGAAGAATAAAGACTAATGTAATAGTGTATAGCTTTCTTCATGTACAAATTACTTCTTTTGACTTCTAACCTACCGAGAAAATGAAGTATAGCGATAAAAGATCATTCATCACACCAAAACATACTACTCGATCTTTTTTTTAATCAAAATATAACCATTCATTAATGATAAGAAAGGTAATTACAAACATTGGAATCGTTTTTAATCGATTCCATAAGCCCATCCTCAATACAAGTAAATAGAGATTGCTAAGTTAGAGCAAACTTAGCAACACAATGAGCAGCTAAATTGCATTCACGGGGTTGGAAGATAATTGTGTCTACAAACTGCATGCATGAGCACTTGAATGTCTTCAATATAATGATCGGCCCTTCTTCAGACCAATAAGTCTCAGAGGAGTTAATTATCTAATAAACTACGTATCCCTTGTAAGGCTGGTTATTTATAGGTAAAATCGAGAGTGCTAATTGATCAAAGTCATCAAACCGAACTGTTTCCGAAAGCATCCGTATGAAAGCCCTCTTTCTAAGATCAAATAGTGAAATCAGATGTTTGGAATTTTCTGTATTCCTCGTTGCTTCTGATCAGTTCATCAGCTCAGTCTGACCAAATGAATCCAACAAACCGGTTAAGTTTTGTTCCGCTCAGAACGTTTCATAACGGAATCGAAAATCCACCAATCAAGGAGAGATGGGTGATCGACTCGGTGAAGAGGAACCGATCGATATGAACTTAACGTACTGCATCCAACCACATCTGAACTCTGAAGAACTTAAAATTTGTTTACAATAACTAAAACATTTTCTATATGCAATCAACTTTAACTTTTACGTTTTCAAGCTTCCCTCTATTAAGAAAGAGAAAAATAGATAAATTAAGTTTAAGTGAAGCAACTGCACGTACAAGAAAACAAGTTCCTTCAATTCGACACTGTTTTGCTTCAATAATGAACACTACTTCCATTCCAAACCAGACAACTATGGAAGACAGATAGCTAGCTAGAGAGAGGAAGAAGCTAGCGTAGCTTCCCTGACCTCCGCCGCCCCCGCCCAGCTGCTTATTGCTTCTGCAGTTCTCCTTAATTGCTTCACCGGCCATGTGCTCAATTAGCAATTAACTTTCATGTTTAATTGTTTATAATCGTCAACATTCTCTTTGCACAATTTTTTTTAAGGTTAAATTAACTTCCACGCTGGTAGAGCCTTGAGTTCCAAAAAGAATGAGGACTTTTTGTGCATGATACTCCTAATCTTTGAGCCTAAAGCCTAGCTAATTGTATTAAGAGCATTAATTAACTATAACCTTAGAAAACATTCTTGTTATATACTTATATTATATAAAATGGTCCACCTAATAGCTTAGATTACAAAGTAGGGTTGATAGTATGCACCCTTTCTGACGTAACTGTAGATGAATTTTGTGAATATTAATTCCCCAACTTATTATCTTCATGTTTTGTATGATTGATTCATTGACACTAATTATACCAGCATGAAAATTCCACATAATAAGGGGAATTATATGTGTTTACGCATGAGTTTTTCTATGCACGACATATAAGTATAAGGAATATGAGTTTTTAGTCAAGATTTCAGTAATCCATTACGGCCAGGTACTCCCGTAGCTTAAAGTCTCGTTTGCTTTGCGGAAATGAAGTATTTTTTTTTAGTCTTTCCTACGGGATGGAAAAGAGATCATGGCGTTTGGTGACACAAAGAAAATTATTAGAAAAAACGTTGAATAATGTAATAAGATAATGTATTGTGAGTAATAAATGCGAGAGAAAATGGTTATATAGGATTTTGGATGGAACTATTTTCCTCTTTACTAGGGAATTAGGACATTGTCGCATCTTGACGCATGGTTTGAACCATTTTTCCGCTTATTTTATGCGAAACAAACGAGGCATTGCACGGAAATAAGTTCCTACCTTAGTTGTGTAGGTCTAGTCGGGCTTCGTGTCTGTGGGTGCACTTTTAGTGTCTTGTCTGCTCTAGGTAAGCGGCGAGTTTCTTGTTTTGTCAAATGGTTGTTGCCGGCTAGTGGCAGAGTGAAGTTAAGTGTTGTCGGATTTATTTTCTTACGACAACATAGTGGGAAAACTGTGTTATTGATAATTATCTTTCACCGTAATTGAGTTATCTTTCTAGTATGTCACCGCTATTCTAAAGCAAAAAGAGTAGCCGTTAGATTGAGCACTCTTTGCTAGTTTGTGCCTAGTTAAGTACAAATTTGTAGAGATGTCTAATATTATTTCACATCTTTATAATAAGGAATTTAGACTTTATGTCCCCATATTCGCTAATTTCATCAATCAAGGTACGATGGTAGCCTAACAAGCTCTCATTTTCACACACAAAAACGAGGCATTGTACTTTTAATCTGGGGTCTAGAGCACATCATGGACTCGCCCGTCTGTGATGTCCCCTCTATGAAATTAAACTACAATATAAACACCAAAATCGTTACGAAACTAAATTGAAGCACCAACTCATCGTATAAAATCCTCCCAGGATTGAAGTTCTTACCAATTCCAATCCTCACCGCATGTATCTCGCTTTACACACAATCACACTCTCACACTAATACATCATCACATTCCCTCGCTCTCTCCCCTTTTGTGGTCTTCTGTGCCCCCTTCTCCTTCTTCCTCCTCCTCCACTCTCCACAACATAATCTGAAACAGAATCTAACCTACCTTTCTAGAAAGACCAGTTGTGTTTCACTTTCTTCTTCATTTATGTTCTGCTACAAGATTTGGCCTTGAAGAATGAGAGAACAAGACAGAAAGACTTCTAACAATTCCAGGTATGTGTAGAAGAGAAAATATATGTTCTTTATTTTTAACCCACTGAAGGGGATCAAAAAGAAAAGTCTTACATAGGCATCAAGTCAGTTCCTTTCTAAACAATCACGGGGTTTGTTTCATTTGCCATTTGTTTATCTTCCATTTTTTGACTTATTTGTGTTCTGTTTTCCTTTTAGTTCTTCTTCTCTGATTGTTGGCTGGTAATTGTCTCTTTTCAAGAGGTTTCGTCTCTTCTTCATCATCTTCATCTCTCTGTTCTTTTTCGTCTGAGCTTCATAAACCAGACAGAAATGGCGGAAACTCCCAAGTTGGTGAGCACTAGTTTTCTTGGTTTCGTTCATCTTTGAATATCATTTCATGTAAACTGTTCCATTGGGTTCTCATATTTCCAAAACCGATGAACTTTACAGAGTCTGTTTTTGGCTTGTTGGCTTTGTTTTAGGATTTGGGTTCCATCGATGAGGTCCACGGATTAGAAGTGAAAATGGGCACACAGAAAATCTCAGTCTCGGATCATCTAAATGGATTTCACTACACAGCAGATAAATCTGATAATTTTGTGATTGACATGGAGAGTTTCAACCATGGCATCACAGATAAAGATGTCACTGCAAATTCTAGAATCTCGGTATGTGATTTCTTCATCATTAGCTACTTGGTTAATTTCAAAGTTTCCACAAAGGTTTGAGCTTTTTACTCTTTTCTTCTTAAAAAAGGACAATTTTTATTGGTTAAGCTCTCAAATGTAAATGTGTTTCTGAAGCAATGGCATCATTGCTTGGAAAGCGCAACTCTGTTCTTTTTCCTCTCCATTTTTATTGTTGTTCTTTTTAATTGAGAGTTGATGTTGGTGAGGAATTATTGGTGACAATTCTTTATGGTATGATGAAGTTGCAGAGAAATCATTCAAGGAAATGGTTACAGAGAGTTGGAGACAAGAAGATAAGCACTGATGGTAACTCAAATGATAGAGATATTTCAACTTCAGCTATAAGTTCACCCAAAGGTAATAACTGGGTAAATAATCCTCTTATCATCAAGTATCAGTTTGTTTAGGTTGAAAGTTGGTCTTTTCTGTGTCATAGTGTGATTTTATTTTTTTCGATAATGTGTCGTAGTGTGATTGCTGCTCAATGGTTCTGGGTTTTTTTGGTCCAGATATGAGATTCGAATGTGTTGGATTGTTGTAAATAATTAGAACAAAATAGAAATTTGACCGTACCTTAGTGTGTGACAGATTTGTGGTAATATATTATAGCTATCATCAACCTGTGCCAGCCTCACACTGATGTGGGTGACTCCGACACACTTGGCTTTTATGGATTCAAGTATTAATATTACTATTTATAAAACCAGTGAAGATTCCTATTAATTTTTGTGAGTGATTTGTTATGTCAAGATCAAGTTAAAACTTAAAACTTTTACTTGTAAGTTAGATTGTATTGGTGGTGTTTGAGATAGATATATAAATCTTGTTTAGTTGGTGATTAGTTAATCATAAACAAACCCAGAGCCTAATTCAAAGCAGGACCAACTCTCACAATTTTGTTAGGGGAAGTAAATTGCAGCTGTGACAGTGAAGTACCACCAGATTTTGCAGGGTCAACTTGAGTGTACAGTATCTTCATTTTTGTTAGTTTGGTGAAGGTACAGAGTGAAGGAAAATCTTGGTCCATGTTGCACTAGACAATATAGGAAATTTGGTGGTGAAATTCCAGATAGATCACTTATTCGATATGCAGATTTTGGTAGCTAGAAATTACTCAGTTGCAGTTTTTGCTCTGTATGTAGGGCCTCTTACGCCAAAAAAGCCGGCTGTGGTTGCAGGGATCGTAGATCACCCGGGCAGCCCGCAAGTCCACCATCAGATCACCGTCACAGCAACCAACATTGGTGCCACTGCTGATGGCAGATGTGTTGTTAGACGAAATAGTTTCCGGCGTTCTTCATTTTGGGCAGTTGATCCCAAGAGGGTTCTCTTCTTCTTTGCAACATTGTAAGCTTTGCATAAAACTCTAGCCGCAGCTTGTTGGTAGTGTGTTTTAGTTTGTACTCCAACTCAACTTAAAAGGTTTTTTTTTTCTTTGGGTACAGGTCAAGCATTGGTACAATCTTACTTATATATTTCACACTTGCAATTGGCAAGTACAATCTAGAGGAAAATAGTCTTGATTGGTAGCAATCACAGAAGGTTGAAGCAGGTGTAAGGTTAGTGGTGGAATTAAAGACAGGCAGCAATCCAACATGGAAGAGTAACTAGTTGAGGAAGTTGGCAGTTTTATTTGTGAAATCTGGGACAGAAATACAGAACAGAAAAGATGATTTAGTTCCAAGTATGGACAAAGCTAACAACATTTCCATCATCATGGTGTCATTGGTGTGTTCAGAAAGCAAATCCCAAAGCCAATTTGGGCAGCAGGAATCTTCTTCCCTTATACAGAATTTTAGAAGTGAAGACAAGGGCACACTCCACTTTGACAAAGAGAAGGAATCTTCTTCCTTTATATTCATGTAGATGGATGAGCTCTAAACACATAACGTGTTCTTCTTGTGTAATATATAGTTTTCTCTACACAGCTTAGTGGAGTTTTGTAAAGTTGCTCTTTTTCTCTCACTCCTCTTTTAGATTCCCATACCTTCTTCTGTTTGCTTGCCCTTTTAGCAAATCCAACTTCATGGCCCTTTTTGTTGTGTGTGGCATTGTGGCTTCCATGTGTGACTGAAATTGGAAGCAATAATAATAATGTTGTGGTGTGGATGAAGAAGCATGCGCACTTGAAGCTTTTTCTTTAAATGTTTGGCAGACCAGAAGAGCAATGGTGGAACTAGTGCTGACCTGGTTGTTTCTCTTGCCTTTAGAAAACAACAATCCCTTCCTCTTTGGAGCCTATACAATTCACGATTCCATCATCAATGCAACACAAAAAGAAAGATTCGTCCCCAAATCAATGAATATCAGCTCAAGCTTGAAGTGCAAATGCTGGGTAAAACATGGACCAACAATGGCATTATTGAACTTTGCTTAGTTTCTACCAAGAACGAACTTTAACGCCACTGAATCATTGTGATGGATAAATGCTCATGACATTTTCTTAGCCCTTTTGCTATTTCGATTTGAATAATAGATTACCAAATTTGGTGCACCAAGAATCTGGACTCTGGTTACCGAGTCTGGCCTTAATAGAGCTAACAATCAATTCCCTACTTGAGAAGGAACATGCCCACAAGTTTCCTTAAATATTTGAAATTGTCATCAGCCCTGCTAGGGAGACTCGTACATATCTAAATGACGACCTAGATAGTCCAATAAGAACTTTACTTGTTATAGGTTACTGGAGTTATTTCGAATATATTATATTCGTCACCTACTCTCAGCAACTCCTATCATCAGTCTTATGTAAAAGGAATCTGTCAGCAACATCAGCTCATTTTAATAGTAATTTCGTGCAGCATTGGGTAGGTAATCTATGACACTTCACCAGCCACATTTTTCCAGAGTTATTTTTATTACTAGGTAGGTAATGGTATTTCACCAGCCACATTTCCATTGCTCCAGAGTTCCAGTTGACACACTACAATATATTAAATACACTTACTTTGACAGTTTCTCCAATTACCTACTAACTTATAATGCAGAACCTAACAAATGACAAGGACTTGAATCAGAGACCAATGCTTTTTACCAAGTAGACATCTAGAATAACAAGGGCAACTTCAAAAATAGTGGGGCTTCCTAAAAGATCCTATATTAATATTAGAATTGGATGCTCAAGCTCACAAAGGTACAAATGCAGAAGCAGCAGAACAGTCTTTGCGTCAGAAATTTACATATACAAGTAGAGACTGGCTCTATCATCCTCAGCAGAGTACATATGGCAGATTTGTTGCATAAATGCAACATGTAATGTCATACAGTATAGGAAATTCAAACCGGCCATGCGGGTAATTCAGAGGATGCAGTTGCTTTTCTGCTAACTAATCAGAATAAAATGCAAATGATCATATACATACCGTTTTTAAAATGACAATTAGCATTCAATATTTATAATTGTGTTTTTCCATATACATGCTTCAGGGGTATACAAGTATGCAAGTGAAAAAGATATCACTAATCCCTAATATATACGTCAATGTATGGCAACAAATTTCCAGAAAAATCTGAAGTAGAGAGTATATATATGCACTATGCGACTATTTACCACTCTGTATAATCTACCAGAATGACTTATCAGTAGCGTTTTGATATTCTTGGCATTGAGCACTTGTTCTTCCTGTCATGATAAAGCCTCAATACAACGGCTGCAGTTTCTTCTATCGCTTTTCCTGTCACTTCTGCAATCAATATAACATGAACCAAGTTAGCCGCTCACAATTGATAACATTTTTATAGCAAATGCATATTAACAATTGAACTATACAAGCTAACAACATCACACTACTATTCCTATTTCTTACCAATTACAGGCCAGACGGATTTTGTGCTAGAATCTTTCGTGCATACTCAAGCTCCTCTCGAACATGATCCATCTCAGAATAGTTACTCCTCACTCCATCACTAAACCCCAAACTCTTAGCTCTCGCCCTCCTAATCGTTTGCAACACAACAGGATTAATAGTCAACCCGAAAACTTTCTCCGGATCAATCTCAAATAGAGTCATTGGCAAAGGAACCCCCATCACAATAGGCACATTAGCCACCTTGTACCCCTTCTGTGACAAATAAATCGACAACGGGGTCTTCCCTGTTCTTGAAACCCCTGCAAGCACAATGTCAGCCTTGTGCAAGTTCTGGGGCAATGCCCCATCATCTTGCTTAATGGTAAACTCAATGGCTTCGATCCTCCGAAAATAGTCATCTGTAAGTGGGTACCTCCTAGGACCCCCAGAAGGTGACACATTCAAATGTGAAGCTATGGACTGTGTAATTGGACCCAACATATCAATATTGGGTAATCCCCCAAACTTCACAAGCTTGTTTAGCAGACTCAGCCATTGATGGGTCAGCTAATGTATACACAACCATAGCTCCTTCTTTAGCTGCTTGCTTTATAACCTCCATTAACTGCCCCACGTCATCAATCTGCACAATTCACCCCTAATTCAATTAAAATCAAAATTAGGGTTAGGGTTTCCGAATTGGGGGTTTCTAATTGAACAAGAAAGCAATGAAATTTGAAGTACTACTCACCCCAGATAACAAATGGGTATTCACAGCGCAGTTCCGATCGACCAGGCAATGCTCGAATTGGCCCAACGCCGCCCCGACGGAGTGTTCCACCGTCCAGCCAGTTCCGTCGGAAACCATGTAAATCGACTTCCCGGCCGTCAAGTCCACGTCATCGACGCCGTTAGTCGACGTTAAAGTATTATCTTTTAGCTCCGGCAAGACATGTAGAGGAGGGTTTGGGTTGTTTAGTTGTGTAGATTGGCCGGTCCGGTCGAATTTCCGGCCGGACCGCAAGGACCGAGCGCGGGACCATCGGTTTAGCTGAGGGCTGGGTTTGAACTTCCGAGGCTGAGGCTCGGAGTTAGGTTCGTATGAGGATTTGGGAGGTTTGGGTGTGCCGTGGAGGTCGTCGAGTTTGGGACAGAGGTTCGGGAGAGTAAAGGTGGAAGAAGCTATCATTATTTTTATTTGATTAAATTCTTTTTGGTGATTTTAATTATTTTGCCCGGGTTTTGATGGGAAGGTGCAATGTTTTTTTGGATTCATTTTGGGTTCGGATTTTACTAACATCCATATGAGGTAGGGAATTAAAAGGAGAGCAAAATGAGATCGATGATGGAGTGGTATTCGAAATTAGAAAGATCAAAGCGATGTTAATTAACAGGTTTTGAAAAGTAAAAACAAAGATAATTACTAGAAATGAGAAGAACAATAAAAGAAATGAGAAGATGATCCGAGAAAATATAGAAGCACATGACATGTGAAACATGTAAAAAAGACAATGGAAATAGTAGACGTGCACCGTGGAGCGGTGCCGGTTAAGTCCCCAGTAGGAACTAGTTTACTCTTTCGTGTTTGGTTATTTTACAAACCATATCCGCATGGAAAATGTGGTTACTTGTTTCCAGATTGACCCAAATACTAAAAGATATGAAAAATAATGCTAACATGGTTAACCCTAGTTTGACCTGATTCATTCAAAGATACAAATTACAATAACAAGCCAAATGGAGGTAACATGATGCTAAGTTTTCACTTAGTTTACATGCCAAGTTTAACATCTCAAGTTTCAAATCTTAATTATATTCAACCTGGTTCGACCGTCATCACAATTGGTAGTGGGCTTTGGGTATGGGCTTAAGGAAAAGAAAAATACAAAGGTGGGTGGTTGGTTTGAGGGGGTGAGCTTTGTTAAGAAGGGCCGCAGCATTTAGCCCCGTTGCCTTGGCCTTCTAAGCAACTCATTCATTACCTGTCCACACATTGATTCTGCTCGAATGAGTTATGCAGATCTGCTTTTACTCTTCTTTCGTGTTGAAAAGGAAGGGCACAGTTGAATAGTTAGTTGAGTAACTATATTGGATTGCAGATTGAAGCAATTTATATGCATATGCAGTAATTATGGTCCAGATTCCAGAAGTGATTTCTCTTACTAAAAAAAAAAGAAGATATGTTTTCCCTTGTTTAGCTAATGCTTGCGATGCTGGCCTCCTGTTGATGGGAGTAGAGGACCGATTGCTTGGGTACTCTAGGAAAGATGCTAACTGAGTACGCATAACGCAGTCACATATATGCCCGGCCAGATACTGCTAGCTAGGATCGATCATTACTGTTATTGTGTATAAGCTCAAAACTGATGAACTTTCCCTAAAAATGGATACTTTTCAACTGTAAATTTCGAACAGTACGTATATCTTGCTAGTTGGTTGTACTGTTGTAGGGTCATGAAGTAAACGGTTCAATGATCTGCCAAGGGTCGATCGATCAGTACGAGACGGTGGCCGGTTAAAGAGAAAGACAATTTGCAGAAGAAATATGTTACAGATAGATATAGAGCAATGATCAGTAACAGGGAATACATGACTCGATCGATCGCGATTTCCATTATTGCAGTAGTGAAAGATGACAGTGATCAATCGATAATTAGTGGGCAGGGGAGGAGGGCTGGCATAGCAAGGCTAGCTAGGTCATCTATGATATAGACTTATAGAGAGATCGCCCCCGGCCAGTTGTAACCGGCCTCTGCTGGCAATAATCTGAAAAGACCTCACCGTACCCCTTCTCCTCTCGGCGGGCCTAGCAACCTCGAATTCAAAAGAGGAGAATGATTGATCGCTCGAATCTTCGAAAAGGCTTCCACAACGACGTGACGGGCGGATTGACGATGGCTGGTTACCCTCAAGTCCCCAACTCCAACTACCAGCGATCATATTATTGCTAAAAGCGGGCACACCACACGCACATATTTAGTACTTGCAGGGTTGCAGTAGTTATATATCTTGACTATCTTCACGTGCGTACAGTGATTTAGGGTTTATATAATTGCATTAATAGCATGAAAATGAAACTCTATATATATAGTACGTACTGTATAACTGAAGTAAGAATGGTATAGACTATAGAGGATTTTCATTTCAGTTTGCCTGTGTAGATCTAGCTCGACGAGCAAAACTCCTTTTATTTCAATTTCCTCTTAATAATTTGTACTGATCAAACAACCCGGTTAATTAGCATTATTTAGAAGCTAAATGCATCTCTATTCTTGATCATTTTGTGGATTCAACATTGTCGCAAACTGAGCACTTGCCTATCTTCAACATTGTACAGTTCAGCAATAATGCTGGTGTACAGTTTTTCTTTTCCTTTTGCCGATTGAGATTGTACAAGCAGGTTGATGATCATTATTGTTACTATAATAATATAATAGAAAAAAAGACTCGTAATGAGCATTTTGGCCCCCCACCTGCAAAGACCTTCAGGGATCCTTTGCGTTCCTTCGAAAGACCTCCTGTTGCAGTCGGCAAGCAGAACAAAGACTTAAATGGAGTTTGGCCAGATAAAAGTTATATATTTCAGTTCAACACATATCGAAAAATTATTTATTTTGCTCTTAAATTTATATCATATATATATATATATGCACCTTCCTTTTATATATATGCACCTTCGCTAAAAAGGGAAAGAAAAAAAAACATAAGGTATCATATGTGTTGTTCGATATGAAACTCGTCGAATCAATAGCAGTTGATATTTTCGCAATACATTATTGGAGAAATTATTATATATATTCGCCACATATTCCACGTGATGTATCATCTTAATATTATTTGTCAAGTTTTTACTGTGATTGTTTTTTATTAGTTCTTATATGTAAATAAATTTTAGTTATTTTCACCGCGTGTATTTTAATTATACCATGACGTAATATAATTATATCATAACGTACAGCACATTTCAATACCAAATAGTGGGCGAGATACACACAATAATTATTCTACACTATTGATTTAGGGGCGCATCACTTTCGATCACATTGGACTAACTATTTCTTAAATAAAGTTTTGATTTCAAAAAGAACCTTGCTAGTATACACTAGCATCTTGACTTGCACTTAAACAAACAAACAAAAAAGTCAGTAGTGGCCTAGTGGGCATATCTATCTGACATGAGTTTTACCCTTTGAACAAACACATGTTTTTCTTCAGCGTATTATTACATTACGGGCACAGCAAAAAAATTATTTTAAATAAAACCATTTAAAGATATATTGGCTTACTTATATATATATATATATATATATATATATATATATATATATATTTCTCAACTAAGGAGATCCGCACCAATGGTTTTGGTACAAATTTCTATTTTTTCACCACTTTTTGATTAAATTTTCTCATTTTCACTATCTTGTATTTAGATAATATTGTGTCAAAGCCCCGAATTTTAAAGTTCAGCCCGACCATCTATGTAAAATTTCAGTCAATTTGGTGATCGTTAAGATCTTCAAAATTGAAAAACAAATGGACGAACTGAATTATGTTAAATATAAACCGTTCAAATTTTTAACAGAAAAACACAATTTTGAGGGTTTTAGCGATTACCAAATTGGCTGAAATTTTACATATATAATCTACACGATATTATCTAGGTACTAGACGGTAAAAATGAAGAAATTCGATCGAAAAATGGTGGAAAAAAATTCGTAACAAAACATTTGTGCGGACCTCCGCAGCCAAAAGGGTTGTATATATGAGATATAAGAAGATGGCTTAGTTATAAAAGTATTAAAAGATATATATATATATATATATATATATATATATATATATATATATACGACCGTTGTCCCACATTCTTGTCCCATACTATGTATGGAACTTGTGTCTCATACATAGTACGATTATATATGGATTTGAGCACTGTTTTATATTGTGTCCCATACTATGTATGTAACTTGTGTCTCATACACAGTACGACTATATGTGGATTTGAGCACTGTTTAATATTATTTTGTAGATAATTAGGTATTATTGCTCAAAAGTCATGTAGTATCTTTTGTAAAAGGTTTAGCATATAGATCAGCAGCTAGCTGTCTATGTTTCACATTGAAATGCTAGACTGCACAGAATCAGGTATGGGTACGCGGAAGCGAAACGTTTGGAAACGCGGAAGTGTTTTTTCTAATTTTTTTAGGAAGTGGGTACGTTTTGGAAACATCGAAATAAAAATTATATATATAAATTATACAAAAAAATAAACATAATAATAAATTTTTAGTTTAAGTAACTCAAAGTCTCAAAAAACTTAAATAACTTAGTGTTCTACATTCAAAATAACACAAATATAATGAGAGATCTAAGTATCAACAAAAGGGAGTGAGGGTCGGTGACTCAGCGGGAGGTCGAAAATATGTCGAAATGAGTCATTTGACTCGACGAAAGTAGGTCTAGCCCTTCATTTTTTAGAGAAAAAAAAACATAAAAAATCTTATTTTATCAGAAACTCGCGTTTCCAAAACAAATTTTTCTGAAAACGCGTTTATGTCGCGGTTCCGTAGTGGTTCCGCTTCAGAAGCGGGAAACGCACATTTCCCGCGTTTCCGTGCTTCCTAGTTGAAAGGTTTAGTTTTTGCTCCAAACACAAAAACTATAGTCTTGGAGAAAGACAGAAAGTGAGAACCAATCTCTATAATGTACTGAATCTAATATGAATACAGTATTACAGTATTATTAGAAAATGGGAGGGCATATTGAATTCATAGTATGCAATTACTGTATGAATAGTTTCGCCGACGCGATAGGAAACCTAGCTAAAACCACCAAAATTACCTAAAAATTAAAAGAAAGACCTATATGTGACAAGCGAATCAGAGGTTACAATTAATCCGTTGGGTCCAACCCTAATCATGTGACTTGTTTCATCCGATTATGATCGTTGGTGACAGGTTAGGAATTTTCAAATCAAAATCTCATCTGTGCTGCTTTAAATTTCAGTAATGGCTCTCATTTCTCCAAGTCTTTTCGACCTTATCGCTCTCACCTACAGCCCATGATCGATGTTCTATTTCAGTAATCTCATCTGTATCCAGATTCTAAAAATGGCTGGGTGCTCCTTTAACACCCACAAATGGAAAATATCTGCATAAGACTCCAAAACGTTCACTGTGCACATTCCATTATGATACGGAGATCGAATTTGTAATAGTGAGACGAAAATTTGGGACCATTCTAGTTGATTCTCGTTCTCCTAATTTAAGTATTTTTCCGCATTGCGCGTTATTTTCATCTACTAATACGTACGCATGAGTTGGTTTCACGTATACTTATTTGATGTAGACTGATAATTTTATATACTGGTGATCACACCTGAGTAGTCCTTAATAAAAGTTGCATTTTTTTTTTCACTAAGAAACCATGTCAGCTGCTATATATCAAGGCGTCAAGCTTTAACTTCTGTGAGTGATGGCATGGAAGGTGGCGTGTTCCCACATTACAAATCAAGCATATAAGTGAAGAGAAGTTCTGCTATGGTGCATGCGCATCACGTGGCAGTGGGACAGGGGGTGTTTGGGTATAATGGTTGTTTAAGTGGGGTAAAATAGGAACGGAAAAATAAAATGCTGTATTTTTATTGGGTTTAGTGAAACCTCTTGAGATTATAACAAGATTAACAACCACGAACATGCATGTAATCGTTGGACCAAAAAAAAAACATGCATGTAATCTAAAAGAACAAAGAAAGCTCCTATTCTATTCACTTTAAAACTGGGGTGAAATGCCAGAAAAAATAATTTTATTACAAATAAGCATCAATGCCATGATCTCAGTTTTCCCTCTATGTAGCCGGCCACAGTAAGTTTAGTCATACCATTAGAAGATAACGATTATATGGCAAAGCAATAAGTCACTGCTAGTTAGACAAGATAATTTACTGCAACTATGGTTTATGACCTTTTAATCTTTGAAAGAAAGTTACCACCTATACGTACATAGGGCATACAAGACATACATGAATGCCCTGAAACAAAACATCGGCAAAACCGCAACTCTCCCATCAACAATGATCTGAATCAGTGTTGCAAGCAATCAAAGTCGCCGGTAACGCACTTCCTCGTCACCATGCGGAAGGTATGCAGCCACGCCATGGCGCTAAATCTTTACGCCACTAAGTCGCATTGCAATTGACACATACCCGACTGATATACGAAACCGAATGCCAAGCTCTTCCCAGTAATGTTGAGTCAATATATCCTATGATATCATAACTAGTGACTAACAAGCAACGCCACCTGACCTTGCTCATGATCAGAAAAGAAGCACCCGTTCTCCAATACGTTGCCGGCATGGATTCTACGAATTTGTTAATTTGTAGTTGTTTAAAAAAATTTATGAGGATATACATAACGATAAGGTAAATGAAATTCATCATAATTTTATTTACTCTTTGTCAAAATTTTGTTAAAATATGAGTTAAGATCATATTAAATATGTTATCAAAAAAGTCGTGAGATTATATGACGCTATATATAAGTCTCTTAATGTCCACTATAGTCATACTAAAAGAGCCGTGAGACTATTAAACGCTATACATAATCTCTTAATGTATACTATAGTCATATTGGCCTACCACTAGGTGATTCTTATCTTTACATTTTCTCTTATATAAGGGAACGACCTGCATCACTTATTTGGCTTGGAAGATCAGCTTGAATCTCGAAATGCACAAGTAATGATATCGAGATAGCCAGATATATATTGTAGTTGCTCAGAGGTTAACATGGGACAATTTAGGGCATAGAGAATTTGATTTGTTGATTCAGATAAATAGCAATTTGGAAGCTCATATCAAGGGTAAGACGTTCTATATCTATGAAAAGTACGTAAAAGGATCTTCAGGATTTAATATCTGGCCTTTGTTTTTATATCTATATTTCGATCGTTTCATTTGACATTTTCATATCTTTTGTTAATTCCTATATATGAAGGATCCTTTGATTGGGGTTAAGCTTTATAAAGTTTTCATGCGGAATATCTGATCGACCTGAATACCAGATCATAGATGGGTGATGTAATTTGTTTGTCGTATTTTGTTTAATTTATAAGATACATGTTCTTTCCTTAAAATAGTTATTACATCTGCTAGCATCAAATCAATCCATCTATATTGTGAAAACTCTCGATATCTCGGTCTTAATTTGTGTCATAAATCATTCCAAGACAATTTAGGTTATTCTTGTTTTCCTCGTCTGTATAAACTAGTCGATTTTTGAGATCTTCACTGAATATTGATACCAAAACATAACTGATATGCAACAATTCTCTGTTTTGTTGTGTTTTTCTTTTTAGGAATGCGCTGTTATTTACTAATCTTTGTACTTCTAATTATATTGTCAGACACTAATCTCTGGTGTCTAATTGCTTTATTCATCGATTTGATCCGTATTTTTATCATGGAACCTGTTGATTTTGAGATCTCCATTCCCTGAAACAGAAGGTGTTCATAATACCAACGATAGATCATTACAGATCGATAAATCATTAAAATTTGTAAAAGTTCTCTGTTATTGACTCATTTTTGCACATCTATTTTTTTTTCAAATATTAATTAGTGTTTAGTTGCTTTATAGATTTGATCCGTATTAATTATGAAACCAAAGTAACCAAGAACTAGACTGCGACTTGATTAAATCGATTTTTTATACATATGCATGCAAATGATGCAATATGTGAGTTATTGAGCTCTCATCAACTGTGCTTAAACGATCAATCATTAATTAAAGCCACCATATCTCTTTTGCTTTACACTTGAGAATTATTTGTGTTGTAATTGAATATTAATATGAATTCCCTCGTACATTTGTTCAGAACGGACCCTTATATATTACTGACATTGAATATCATTATGAATTTTATAATTGGTTTTGATTTGAATGCTTCATGTCCTACTTAATTAAGTAGTTAATATGTGCGACCTAATTTCCTAATCATGAGGTGCTTATATTGATAGATGGTTTTATATGTCGATACACAAATGAGTGAGATTCATTCGATCGAGCTAATGGCTAAGGAACTCAGGTGATCTCTATATTATATATGCCTTAATTAACCTAATCTAATCATATAAATCAGCAGGAACGGACGAATATGAACATTAATGGAGCATTCTTCTAACTAGCTAAGAGCCTAAGACTACTTAGTAAGAGAGATCGATTGTACGTAAATATAGTAGTTTCCGATCAATATATACTTGATGTGGTCTAGAAATCAGAATCGTGGTTTCTACTTGTATCACATGCATGCTGCATGCATATGGGAAAGAAGGAAATCTAATCTCAAAAACATTAATGCATTATATGCTGCCGACTGTGACTCTGTGAGATATAGATATTTTCTGATACCACCACGAGCCGCGTGTTCTTCTGGTAAGCATAGACTCTCAATCCTCTCATTATCTGCATGTACAGTATATAAACTAGTGATCGATGATTGATACCTTCTACCATCTCAAGAAAAGATGGAGGGGATGGAGACACAGTTCCACATCATATTTGTATATATATAGGACCACCATTCCATCTTCTGAACTCCATCTTCTCCCATGCCATTTACGATCTTCTTCAATATTTGCGAGCTAGTATGTGTTACATTTACACTGATTTTCTTGTTTATTACTTGATGCAGTTTGAGTTTTAGCTACGTAACCTATCTTCGATTGTAGAAGTGTTTTAGCTTAACAGCTTGTTATTTAGCTAGCTACGTACTTGTGATTACTGTTCTTCATACTAAATGAGTGCGCATGCACACTCGTACTTGGTTATTCGATCAATATCGCGATCTTCTGGGTTGCTGTTGCCGCTTTTACTTTCCTTACCAGCGACCATGGAATTGGAATCTACATGTTTAGGATAGATGTGGATATATATGATCGGATGATCCAATGAAACAGTACATATCATAGTCTTATCACTCATATATATGCCATGTTTTACATGTGAGTTATATATCGACTTTCTTGATGAGAATTCATCATCATGTCTATCAACTAACAGAAAGTGATAATCCGTAGCTTGGCTTTTTTTGCAGTCACATATAAGTGATATAACAGCAACAACAAGTACTTATATAGCGACTGTTAATCAATCACTCGAAGAAGGATGGGAATACCGATGTTGGTGGAGTACTAGCCATATCCGTTATTGAAGACTGTCGACCGAGTAATTGACTTAAGGTACACATATTTTCTTTGAAAGGTACATATTTGTTAATTGAGGCAGTTTGTTTTATGGAAACATCATTTCCTTCTAATTTCCTACACTGTTATTGATCGATTAAGCAACTAAATATAAAGAGATTGGGAGCAATAGATTCAGTAGATCACTGAACTATGTTGGTTTGTGAAGTGAATATGAAGTTTTGTTTTTTAATTTTATTATGTAGAAAGATTAAATAATTTATGCTTGAGCGAGCACAATCTTAACTCATGCCCTTTGGCGCGTGCATAAACGCTAATATATTATAATCTAGTTGAGCACTTCTACACTTACCGAATACATACACGTTTTATAGTTTTGTTTAACTTCTTTCAATAAACATTACACTAAACTACGTATGAAATGACTAACTTTTGAGTAGGGGTGACAATGGTACATAATTTCATTCCAACCAATTTATATACTAACCGTACTAAATATATTGGTATACCACTAAATTAGTATATGTTACACGGTATATACCGTACCATATTTTAAAAGATTGTCGGTAGGTGGTACAATTTTTTCGTGTATCATAGTATGCCGTACCAACCGAAATAGAAGTTTTATGAAAAAAAACCCTAATATATGCATCCATGGTGAGTCGAATTTGGTCTTCTTCCATGCAAGTTGAAGCCAACTACCACTAAGCTATCATTGCAATTATAACAACTTATGCAAAATAATATATATATTCTTAAAAACTATATATATCAATAAATATTTCAGCCGTACATTTAGTAAAAAATAAATCTCAACCGTAGATTTTTGTTAAATTTATAATTTTTGGACTTTGACATGTTTAATTTATGACTTTGTACTTGGTAATTTGGTTGAAGTTGTATAAAACTTTGTATTTGTATTGTTATTTGCTATTATTTATTTGGATTGAGTTTTTAAATAATTTGGTCATAAACATATTGGTAGAAACTCATTACCAATCGTACCAATTAGTTGGTATACCAGCGTTATTGGTTGGTTTAAATTGTGGATTTTTCATACCAATTATATATTAATTGGTACATAATATTGAAAAAATGAAGTTGACATACCTACCAATTCACCCCTATTTTTGAGTCCACTGATCAACATGAGTCTTCATTTCGCAATAGAAGCTACATATTGTCCGGTCTTCTACTGATTCAAAAAAGCTTTGTTATATTGGTTGGAAAGTATAATTGTTCATATTTCGTCTCAGCCATCGCCATCGTCGTCCTTGGCGATGATATGTCGGTCGATCAGATTTGCTTTGTCCTCGTTTGGTCAGCCTTCTAATTTTTGTCAATATAGCTAGGTTGACGGTTGTATAGGATCAATGAGTCAATTCAATGACAATGCTTTCCGAAGATATTGTGCTGTTCATTTGTGCTTAGCGTGACATAGACACACCGAATTGATCATATGGGCAAAAACATGACCCTCCCTGTGTACTGAGATATAAAAAGCATATCTTGTGCAGATTATAACTCTTGGTTAATTCGTATGGCCCCCATAAAACGTGGTAGGTACTTATAAGCATTTTCACCTTGGAGGCCTGGATGATCAATGAGATAGCTAGATTTTTTCTTTTCTTTTTTTTGAAACAGATCGAGTTTGAAATCATGTCAGGTTGAGAGACTATTCCCACGCCTACATTACCATTAATATCAAAAATTCAAAATTGAAAAGCATGCATTCTGATTTGAGAGGGACAGGAAACCCCTGGCATTTTTAACTTTACAAGAATCTTCATAGAATATATATCCTTAATTAACAAACTTAGGAGCACTCGAGCTAAATGATCAATAGCCATATGAGAGTAATAACTAAGTATGGCCATATATATAACATGCGGATCTCGATAACAGAAACCTTTACACCACAAGTAACTAAACTAACTGATTACTTAAAAGGATAGTATAGATCTTGGCACTTTTTATTAATTTTTTTTATCAGTTTTATCTTTACTAACCCACCCTTCCATATGTAGGTGAGGTTTAGCGGTGAAATTATCTAACTAACCAAACATCTGAAAAAATACTTAAAATGAAAGACTTAATTAGTTTGCTAATGGCAACGTACTGGATGTAGATACGAGATACAGGTTGCAAACTTGTAAAACATGAAATTAAGAAGGTGGTCGATCCAATAAATATTATATATATATATATATTGCATTGCTGCTCTCGTATATAATTGTTTTTTTTTGCAATATTATATAATGTAAATATACATTTCCTTGTGTACGTATGAATATGTTGGTGGTCATCAGATATTACCACGATCGCAGACTTTTTCCTTTTTGTAGAAGCATAACATTTGTATTTCTCTTCTTTTATACTACTCGTACTGATTAATATCATTATTTTCACTATGTGCTTACCTTTTGGAATTGCTAGATTTGCCCGCAACAGCTCGGAGTTGCCCCACCAATTATTAAGGTATGTATTAGGGTCCAAAAAAGAGGGTAAATATAGGTTTACATCTTCTAATTAAGTATGCCTGTAGCTAAAATTTATAACCACAAATAGTAAAAACGAAATTAGGAAACAATCAAGGGGTGACCAACAGGTAAACCCTACTTAATTCATTATGGTTTTCATACGTAAACCTCGACTTCATCTGTGTTTTGAATTGTTACTATATATACAGCTCTTCTGATTAACATGCATATAGTTTAAGGACCCCAAATTTGAGTCAGAAACCCAGCCTAAATCCAAATCTTAGCCACTTTCAATCAACCTAATTAACTTAATGATGTTATATTGTAAATCTTCTTAATACAATATATAGATAAGTCCCATGATCGATCTCATAAAGGTACTTCCATATTGTCGCTAGCTAGCAATAGGATATGCCCTCCAGCTTTAAGTTTCAAGTCCAAAAGTTGGAGAAGTTAACGCCATAACGTTTTCATCGAAGACGAATTAGAGGCAACACAAAAAACAATAGAATGCGTATTGTCCTAATCTCTTTTCTCATTGCTCCATCTCCAAGTTATTTTAAGTCTGCTACTTGTAATTTTCAGCTATACTATTATCTTCAATTGTTGCTCCAAGGACATCTCCAACAACTATGATGTTTTAGAGAAAAAAAAAAGGAAATTTACAGATTTTGGGTTTTTTTCTACTCTAACAGATTTTCCATCAGATTCTCCAAAATAGAGAAAATAATGAGAGATAAAGTGAAATTTTTCATATTTGTAGCAACCTGCAAAATTTTGAAGAAACAAGCATTTAATGCTCTACACTTTATCCAATAACAACGCTTGAGTTATAACAACCAATCAAAATAATAAAAAATTAGAATAATTTATCTCAAACTAGCATATAGAGCTGGAGTCGGTGTCAACGGTTCAATTTATGAGCACTAACCGAACCGACACCGAACTCTCGGTTTCATATTTTTCAAAACCGAAACCGAAAAATATATATATAAACTGCGGTTTCGGTTAACCTATAATTTGGTTCGGTTTCGGTTTCATTTCGGTTACAAAACCTAATATCTTTATTGACCTTTCGTACTTGACTAATGAAAATAAAAAGATTAAAAGTGAAGGAGTAAGCTACAAGTTTAATACTTCAATTAAGTTACATTCATCAAATGAATAATTAAGAATTCAAATATTAACTAAGCAAAAACATTGTACTTTGTTGAAACACAAGTTAACCAAAATACACATTAAACCTCCTGAGGTTCTTCATTAGACGTCCAGACTTGTCTTAATATGAGGGCTAGTTGAAAAAACCCTCAAGTATTATATTATATCTTTGCATGCATGATTGTACACATACAAAAATCAAAATCACATATCTATGCATGTATATATTAATATTTATTCCTAAATATATTCATTGCATAAGTATCTGATTATATATGTTCACCCAATACAAGTAATAATCTTAATTCCCAATTCTCGGTTCGGTTCGGTTTTCATCGGTTTTCTGAAAATATATAATCGATAACCCACACCAACTTCTCGGTTCGGTTTGGTTTCCAATACTGACGCAATGATTCCGTCTGGTTTCAGTTTCTCGGTTTCGGTGTGGTTCGGTTATGGCCGGTTTCGATTTTTTCGGTGTCATAAAATCCGACTCTACTAGCATATTAGATATATAAAATAATTGATGTTATAAAATATAATTATATAAAATTTTTGACTTGTAATAAATGCAGAAATATATAAAATGTATAAACTGTTAAATTTTAAGAATGTTTTTTTAAGATTTTAACATTTACTTTTTCATTTAGAATATTTTTAGCTAAACTACTAGAGATGCTCTATCATTCCGTATATATTCTCACCGCTGCCATTATTCTTCTATGTCATGATCGATCCTAGTTTTCAACCCCTAAGCATGGACTCGGACCCACCATTCCACAAGGCTTACAAGTCCTTTTTCAACAACGCCAGTACCACCACCACCACTACCAATGACAACTATAACAAAGAGA
The DNA here is from genome assembly GCF_933775445.1 of Argentina anserina. Classification (NCBI taxonomy): domain Eukaryota; kingdom Viridiplantae; phylum Streptophyta; class Magnoliopsida; order Rosales; family Rosaceae; genus Argentina; species Argentina anserina. The sequence continues at coordinate 1,214,103 of NC_065874.1, read as the reverse complement.
GCATAGACCAGGATGTCATGAAGGTAATCGTCGAGGAATGCGAGCTACCACTGATTGATATGCGGCGACTAGAGCTTGGGGACTCCGAGAGAGAGGAGTGCAAGTCGGAGATAGCTAGGGCATCGCAGGAGTGGGGATTTTTTCAGGTTTTGAACCATGGAGTTTCAAGCGAGCTTTTGCAGAAGATGAAGAGTGAGCAAGAGAAGGTGTTCAAACAATCATTTGACAAGAAAAGCCAAGAACAGAAGTATTTTAACTTCTCAGCAGGAACTTACCGTTGGGGAAGTCCTATGGCCACAACCCTGAGACAGTTATCATGGTCTGAAGCTTTCCACATTCCACTCAACAAGGTCTCTCCCTCTTCGACTGCTGGTCTCGACAATCTCAGGTATGTTGGATTATACTTAGATATGTGTGTTTACTTGTCCCATCTTCAAAATTAATGTGGAGATATCCACTAAATCCTTCGGAATCAACGACGTACAGATTAAACATATGTTCATATTTCATATATACCCCTTAAGTAGTTCCAAGACTAGCTTCATTTTCATTTATTGGTTCATTTAGATGGATTTCATCACTTCATTTTCATTCCAGTTTAGCTTACAATTAATAATCACGTTTACTTCGATATAGCATTTAGCTTTAGCCATGATCAGTAAACAGTCCTGTGAAATGGTACAACATGTTTGTGAGACGTCGTCAATATTTCCTATACATCCATACAAGTATAATAAAATTGTAACATCTGGATCATCGACAACGCGTAGAATGTTGTTGTTAAAAAGATAAACCAATACGAGTAGTTGTTTTGATAAAAATATAATATCTTCGTCGTGTTAAAATCGATTCTCTTATGATCAATAAGGCAGTTGTATAGATGTCATACATGCATGGTGGAAAATCTACTTTAAGTTTGTTATGTTGTCGTTCTTCATTCAAATCTGATTTTTACATTCATGACTCTTGATAAGTCTGAGGAAAATGAAAAAAAGTTGATGAAACCGACTAGTCAGGAGGCACGAGTCAGGATTCTACTGATTCCACATGCAAGTCGATGTATAGGAACCACAAGGTCTCTCATGTGTCATCACTTATACAGATCGATCTTGTGATTCCAGTACTCCCTAATTTCCAGTAACGTCGTCCTGCACTCCTGCATATGTTCTGTGTTCAATGTATGTTATTTGTTCTAGAATCTAGAATCTTAGAAACAACGAATGATTACGATACTGCTATCCTCAGCCAGCTGCCACGATTGCACTTCTGTCATCTGGACAAAACATTACAGATAGCTAGAGCTTTGTGACTTGTCGTTATATAAGCTTCTACACCTTTCCTTGTTGCAGAATCAGATATAATTGATTAATAATTGATTAATTATTAATATATATACTTACCCCCTACTGCTGCTACACTCAAATTAACTTCAAAATTAGTGAAGTAATGCATGCATGGTCGCAAATGAGTCGTTACAATGCATTTTGTTTAGGCTATAGGCTCTGATTAAGAGCTCTAGCCTATTTAAAGTTAAACTCAAAAGCTTCAATTCATCGATCAATAGATAAACTCGTGAAAAGTATGATCACTGAAAACACTATTTCTGCAGTAGGCTTTTGTTTAGGAGAATCAGACGACCTTTTCTTGCACACTTATAATGTAGGGTCGAGGACCACTTTGGCAAAGCCAGTGCTTTGTTCTTTTCATAATGCTATTACGTATGATATTTAAAATTATGTGAGTTGATTGATCATTTGCTTTTCTAATTCACTTGCATGTGTATCCATCCATTCAGCTCAACAATGGAACAGTTTGCCGCAACAGTTTCTAGTCTGGCACTGAAATTAGCTGAAATTTTGGCCGAGAAACTGGGACACAAACCGACGTTCTTCCACGAAAATTGTAAGCCAAGTACTTGCTATCTGCGGATGAACAGATACCCACCATGTCCAATCCCTTCCGAGGTATTCGGTTTGATGCCACACACTGACAGTGACTTTCTCACTATATTGCATCAAGACCAGGTTGGGGGTTTGCAATTGGTTAAAGATGATCGATGGATCGCAGTCAAGCCTAATCCAGAAGCTCTGATAATCAACATTGGGGATTTATTTCAGGTAATTAACTCTGAATTATGATTTTATATCATCTGATCATGCATCACATGCTTAATTTGCAACAAACGTATATCTATACCACGTTGCATATTTAAAATCTATTTCCGGTATATATTTCTTATTGTACGTTTTTGGTTTTCCTTGTCTAGGCCTGGAGCAACAATGTCTACAAGAGTGTTCAACATCGAGTTGTGACAAATTTGCAAGTTGAACGATTCTCCACTGCTTACTTCTTTTGTCCGTCTTATGAAACCATGATAGAGAGTTGCTGCGAGCCTTCAGTTTATAGAAAATTCAGCTTTGGGGAATATCGACATCAAGTCCAAGAGGATGTTAAACAAATGGGTTCTAAAATTGGCCTTCCTAGGTTTCTTGTATAATTAGTCACTACTACACATGAATTTTAATTGCTAGCTAGTACAATTAGGATATGTGCGTCTATATCTACGTGGGGGAATGGAAGGGGTATGAAAATCAGATTGTCTAAGCCTAGGTTCATGTTGAAAAATGAAGGGTGATGGTGGTTTTTCTTTTCATTTCTTTTGGGTTAATGTATTGTAGCTTGTTCAATCATGGCTTGGCTAACGTATTGTACTTGTCTATTGTATAATTAAAATTGCGTACGATAGCTATTCCTAATGATAATAAATAAGTTTTCTCATCTCAATGCAAGCTTGTTTCTTGTTTCGATTCTTGTATTTTGTATGGAGCTCACAAGGAAGCATATGGCTCCTCGCAACTCCCTCAAATTTTGTAAGATACATTCCTTCCTTCATCTTTTTAGGATCAAGAATGTAACGACCCCAAAATTTCAAGTTTAAAACTCAAAATTTTAAAGTCGTTAAACACCAAACAATCTCAGTGAAATCGAAATCATTTCAAATGTCACAGCGGATCATTACTGAGTTCACAATACAACTCAGAAAAACCAATTATTACAACCCAATTTTAAAATCCATACATAAAAATGGAAATGTAATAATCCTCACAATCTCTCACAAAACTCACAAATAAATCCTCACAAATTCTCACTCACAAATCCACTATAGAAATCTCACCACAAGCAGGGTAACGAACACCTTCGAGTCTCCGGAGTCGTATCTCAATCTCCACTAATCAACACCTGCGGAAGTATCCCCTACACCATTGAATTGGTGCACCGAGATTGTAAACACAAACCCGGTAAGCTTTATAGCTCGTATGAGTAAAATAAAAATATAACTCGCATATCAATATATACGAAAAATCCAGAAATCAAACAAATATAAATGCACTCATGAGTCAATAGACGACCCATCTGGTTGTCCCAAAGAAATATGAAATGAATGCTCATGAGAAATTAAGTAACCCTTCTGGTTACCCAAATGCATTTATAATACGGGTACCAAGAACGCTGGTACACATCTGTTACCCCTCTCAACTTCCGACTTGCCAAACACGTACAATAATCTCACATCATATTGTACCAAAAATCAAGTCCGAAGACAAATCACATTTTAACAATCTCAATGTTAAAATCACGTACAATAATCTCACATCATATCGTACAAATCAAAATCACATGCTCGATAAAATCTTCTCATCAAAATGACATATTTCAGATGAATTCATAACAGTATATAATATAGCAAACTATATATATTTCTACTTATTACCATTTATACAATATATATGTAATTCACTATATCGTATACATGTCCTATTTCAATATTTAAATCTCTTGCAAAAATCTTGAAATCACCGCAAGGGTAGATTCATAAATATGTGAGATTTTACTCACCTTCTCAACTCGAGCGAAATTCCACAATTTCCGAAGATAATTCATTTCCTTGATTTATCGATCACCTTGAAAAGATAAGAAAAGAAATTTAGAAATGTTTCGTAAACCTTTAAATGCCGTAACAGTAATAATTTGTTACTGTTCAGCAATTTATGGTTTTACGAGTTACTGTTCACTGAATACTATTCACTGTCTACTATTCATGTATTTTTGTATAAATACTCATCCAATACGTATCCATGTACGAGTATATACTATTTACGTATTTATCTACATATAAACACTATTCAAATATACATTCTGTCTCACTAAATATTAATTACTGATTTACTCTTCTGAATTTACTTTTTACATTTAATGAATGTAATTTTAATTTACATTTACCATACGTAAATAAAATTTACTTTTACTGTACGTAAATCACATTTTTACATTCACCGTCCGTAAAAATAAATTACAACTTTACCATTCGAGAACACTGTTCACGTGCCACTCGTCGGCGACCGCGCGTGGGGCCCACGCGCCGACACCCCTAAATGCACGTATCACGCCACCGCCACCCCATTTCTCTCCTTTTCTTCCTCCTCTTCCTCCCCACGGCCTCACACCGCCCCTAGACCCTCCCACGCCCTCACACGCGCCGCCTAAGGCGGCGGTACCTCTCCACCATCTCCAACCTCCGATCTCCATCAAAACATCACAAAACCACACAAGAATTCAACAACATCATCACAACAACCAACCTAGGCTATCCTCACCTCGATTTGAGCTCGAAAACCACCGGAGACGAGCTTAGATGCGGCCGAGAGAAAAGCAGCAACTTGGTGACGTTCGAGTGGCTTCACGACGGCGGGGCACGGGCTGGCGATCTGGAGGGTGGTTGCGGATGTCCTTGCGACGACGCCGAGCCAGGCGGTGCACATCACGGCGGCTCGGAGGCGACGGATCGAAGAGAGAATTTTTTCGGAGGAAGAAAGAAGAATTTCGGGGAGAGAGAGAGCTGAGGGAGGCGGGTGAGAGATGAGAGAGTGTGGTTTCCAGAAATGGAAACCCTAATCACAAAAATGCCCTTTATATACTCGTTTCCAAAATCGGAAACTAACTTCCGACGTTAATAACTTTCACGTTCGACGTCCGATTCGAACGCGTGACGCGTCCACGAATTCGTATCGACGAGCTCTACAACTTTTGTGAATGAAGTTTTCGCAAACGAGCGACGGAATAAATGTCGATATATAAATTGCGGAAACATAACGTTTTTCTAAATAAACGTTCCGAAAACGTTTCATAACGTTACAAGCGATCACATTCATTCTAATTAAAATTTGAAATTTTATAGAATTCAAATCAAACTAAATATTATTTTGAAAAATAGGGTTATTACAAAGAAGAAACTTAACTAATTAATGATCACCTTAGTTTGTTGCTTTCATACCACTATCCATTGTATATGTCAATTTCCTTGGCCATTGTCCGCATCTTTTCACTTTTCTGTGGCTGCTACGTACGTTTCTTGTTTCTTATTCTAATTGACCAGTAATAGTATTCAAATTTAGAGCAAAACAAGATACTAGATGTAAACGGGACATAGGAAACCTCAAAACATATTGATCATTTATCACGATCGAACTGATGAATAACCAATCAACAAGAAAATGCAACCAACGTATACCAAATTTAAAATGCAAATAAATGTGCGACAAACATAACTAGATAAATCGATATGAGAAATACAACGCAAACAGTTACTCCATTTTTATGATTTAAGCATGTACTCGGCGGCAAGTTGTTTGTGTAGTTTATAGGGGTGTTAATTGAAAACCGAAAACCGAAAAAAAACCGAACCATAACCGAACCATAACCGAAAAAAACCGAAGAAGAAAAAAAACCGCACCAAACCGCAAAAAAACCGCACCAAACCGAAAGATTTGGTGTGGTTTTGGTTTGGGACGTTTGAAAACCGAAACCGAACCGAAAAACCGAATATATATATATTATAAAGAAATTATATTATTTATAGATATTTTTAATATACATAATTAAATATGTTATCGATCGAGACCCAAACTTTTATCAAAATTCGGTGAATTTTTTACCATATCTGTATTTATATATGCTGATCACATCCGACGGTCGAAATTTCATAATTTGAATTTTAGATATTGGAACCACAACATGTCTACTAATGTGGTATAACTTGTTTAGTGGTCTTTTTGCAAATGTATGCAGTTGTGAAGCAACTATATCTTATAAATAGAATTTTGCAAATTTGTCCGCATGATGTTTTACGTATAGTGAAATATGGTTATAGTAAAAAAATCACATATTTTCGATAACGTTTGTGTCCCGATCGAGGCGGTCAACCCTTTTTACGCTTATTATCCCCTATGGGTAGCCTTATCCCTGGAACGTAAAATTTTTGAAAATTTTACACGAGCTGCTACATCACATATATGTGAGAGTGTGTGCATGAAAAAATCCACCAAAACTAGTCAAGAAGGAGGGGGTAAGAACAAATTCACTTAATTAGATGAAATTAAGTTAATGTTGACCACATCGATCGAGACCCAAACTTTATCAAAATTCGGTGAATTTTTTACCATATATGTATTTATATATGTTGATCACATCTGACGGTCGAAATTTCATAATTTGAATATTAGATATTGGAACCACAACATGTCTACTAATGTGGTATAACTTGTTTAGTGGTCTTATTGCAAATGTATGCAGTTGTGAAGCAACTATATCTTATAAATAGAATTTTGCAAATTTGTCCGCATGATGCGTTACGTATAGTGAAATATGGTTATGGTAAATAAATCACATATTTTCGATAACGTTTGTGTCCCGATCGAGGCGGTCAACCTTTTTTACGCTTATTATCACCTATGGGTAGCCTTATCCATGGAACGTAAAATTTTTGAAAATTTTACACGAGCTGCTACATCACATATATGTGAGAGTGTGTGCTTGAAAAAATCCACCAAAACTAGTCAAGAAGGAGGGGGTAAGAACAATTTCACTTATTTAGATGAAATTAAGTTAATGTTGACCACATCGATCGAGACCCAAACTTTATCAAAATTCGGTGAATTTTTTACCATATATGTATTTATATATGCTGATCACATCCAACGGTCGAAATTTCATAATTTGAATTTTAGATATTGGAACCACAACATGTCTACTAATGTGGTATAACTTGTTTAGTGGTCTTATTACAAATGTATGCAGTTGTGAAGCAACTATATCTTATAAATAGAATTTTGCAAATTTTTCCGCATGATGCGTTACGTATAGTGAAATATGGTTATGGTAAAAAAATCACATATTTTCGATAACGTTTGTGTCCCGATCGAGGCAGTCAACCCTTTTTACGCTTATTATCACCTATGGGTAGCCTTATCCCTGGAACGTAAAATTTTTGAAAATTTTACACGAGCTGCTACATCACATATATGTGAGAGTGTGTGCATGAAAAAATCCACCAAAACTAGTTAAGAAGGAGGGGGTAAGAACAAATTCACTTAATTAGATGAAATTAAGTTAATGTTGACCACATCGATCGAGACCCAAATATTATCAACATTAGATGAATTTTTTACCATATCCTTATTTAAATATGCTGATCACATCTGACGGTCAAAATTTAATATTTTTAATTTTAGATATTGGAACGACAACATACCTACTAATGTGGTATAACTTGTTTAGTGGCTTTTTGCAATTGTATGCATTTGTGAAGCAACTATATCTTGTAAATAGAATTTTGCAAATCTGTCCGCATGTTCTTTTTATTTCGGTAAGAATCAAGTAGATAGACAAGTAAAGAAACTCCGATTTTCTTTATAAAATAACCGAAAGAAAAACCGATATAAACCAGAGAAAAACCAAACCGAACCAAACCGAACACAATTGGTTTTTTAAAAAAAAAGTGAAAAACCAAACCGAACCAAACCGAATAAATAGAACGGTTTGGTGTTCGGTATCAACTATAAACCGAACCATTCAAACCGATTAACACCCCTAGTCGGAACCTAGCCTTTGGCCGGGCGAAAGTTACGATACAGTTAGAGCTCTAATCTGTCTGCCGGAGTACTGCATGTGAGGTAACGGGTGGTTATCTGCTCATGAGTACTCATATTGTTTTGATATTGGGTAGCGGGTGGTTGCCCAATATCGGCGGTGTATTACGAGAGGTAGGGGTGTTAATTGAAAACCGAAAACCGAAAAAAAACCGAACCATAACCGAACCATAACCGAAAAAAACCGAAGAAGAAAAAAAACCGCACCAAACCGCAAAAAAAACCGCACCAAACCGAAAGATTTGGTGTGGTTTTGGTTTGGGACGTTTGAAAACCGAAACCGAACCGAAAAACCGAATATATATATATTATAAAGAAATTATATTATTTATAGATATTTTTAATATACATAATTAAATATGTTATCGATCGAGACCCAAACTTTTATCAAAATTCGGTGAATTTTTTACCATATCTGTATTTATATATGCTGATCACATCCGACGGTCGAAATTTCATAATTTGAATTTTAGATATTGGAACCACAACATGTCTACTAATGTGGTATAACTTGTTTAGTGGTCTTTTTGCAAATGTATGCAGTTGTGAAGCAACTATATCTTATAAATAGAATTTTGCAAATTTGTCCGCATGATGTTTTACGTATAGTGAAATATGGTTATAGTAAAAAAATCACATATTTTCGATAACGTTTGTGTCCCGATCGAGGCGGTCAACCCTTTTTACGCTTATTATCCCCTATGGGTAGCCTTATCCCTGGAACGTAAAATTTTTGAAAATTTTACACGAGCTGCTACATCACATATATGTGAGAGTGTGTGCATGAAAAAATCCACCAAAACTAGTCAAGAAGGAGGGGGTAAGAACAAATTCACTTAATTAGATGAAATTAAGTTAATGTTGACCACATCGATCGAGACCCAAACTTTATCAAAATTCGGTGAATTTTTTACCATATATGTATTTATATATGTTGATCACATCTGACGGTCGAAATTTCATAATTTGAATATTAGATATTGGAACCACAACATGTCTACTAATGTGGTATAACTTGTTTAGTGGTCTTATTGCAAATGTATGCAGTTGTGAAGCAACTATATCTTATAAATAGAATTTTGCAAATTTGTCCGCATGATGCGTTACGTATAGTGAAATATGGTTATGGTAAATAAATCACATATTTTCGATAACGTTTGTGTCCCGATCGAGGCGGTCAACCTTTTTTACGCTTATTATCACCTATGGGTAGCCTTATCCATGGAACGTAAAATTTTTGAAAATTTTACACGAGCTGCTACATCACATATATGTGAGAGTGTGTGCTTGAAAAAATCCACCAAAACTAGTCAAGAAGGAGGGGGTAAGAACAATTTCACTTATTTAGATGAAATTAAGTTAATGTTGACCACATCGATCGAGACCCAAACTTTATCAAAATTCGGTGAATTTTTTACCATATATGTATTTATATATGCTGATCACATCCAACGGTCGAAATTTCATAATTTGAATTTTAGATATTGGAACCACAACATGTCTACTAATGTGGTATAACTTGTTTAGTGGTCTTATTACAAATGTATGCAGTTGTGAAGCAACTATATCTTATAAATAGAATTTTGCAAATTTTTCCGCATGATGCGTTACGTATAGTGAAATATGGTTATGGTAAAAAAATCACATATTTTCGATAACGTTTGTGTCCCGATCGAGGCAGTCAACCCTTTTTACGCTTATTATCACCTATGGGTAGCCTTATCCCTGGAACGTAAAATTTTTGAAAATTTTACACGAGCTGCTACATCACATATATGTGAGAGTGTGTGCATGAAAAAATCCACCAAAACTAGTTAAGAAGGAGGGGGTAAGAACAAATTCACTTAATTAGATGAAATTAAGTTAATGTTGACCACATCGATCGAGACCCAAATATTATCAACATTAGATGAATTTTTTACCATATCCTTATTTAAATATGCTGATCACATCTGACGGTCAAAATTTAATATTTTTAATTTTAGATATTGGAACGACAACATACCTACTAATGTGGTATAACTTGTTTAGTGGCTTTTTGCAATTGTATGCATTTGTGAAGCAACTATATCTTGTAAATAGAATTTTGCAAATCTGTCCGCATGTTCTTTTTATTTCGGTAAGAATCAAGTAGATAGACAAGTAAAGAAACTCCGATTTTCTTTATAAAATAACCGAAAGAAAAACCGATATAAACCAGAGAAAAACCAAACCGAACCAAACCGAACACAATTGGTTTTTTAAAAAAAAAGTGAAAAACCAAACCGAACCAAACCGAATAAATAGAACGGTTTGGTGTTCGGTATCAACTATAAACCGAACCATTCAAACCGATTAACACCCCTAGTAGTTTAGACAAAAGATCACAAATGTTAAGTCTCCTATCCGTAGACTAAATTTTTTGGTGCTTGAGGGAGAGAGAGAGAGCTCGAGAACTCAGATGCCTTAACACCAGAGACATGTGGCAGGCTAGGCGGGCATTTACGCGGTAAAGTTGAGTTTTAGGCGGCTGCCTGGACAGGCATTATGCGCGCTTAAGGGGTTTAGTTTCTTATGATGTGGGTGAATAGACAATAAATTCTAAACTCTAAACAGTTACAAGTATTTATACGATTTAAGAACGTAGTTTTGGTCTATTTTTACTTGGCGACACGTCGTTTGTGTAGTTGTACAAAAAGATCACAAATGTTATGCAAATCTAACGGCTCACGCTTCTCCAAAAATCCCAGATCTGTTGACTAAAAAATCTTGTTGCGTGTAGTGCATGTTTCACTTTTTTTTCAACACAAAAAAAAAACGCCGTCTCTTCTTCCCTTGGAAAACCCATTTCCATCGTCCGCCATGGCGCCACCGGCTCCGATGCGGCGGCTCGCGGTCGCCATTTCAGCTCTAATCCTCTGCCTCATCATCTCTCCATCGGCGGCCATCTACTGCGACGAAGACGACTGCTACGATCTCCTCGGGTCAGTCCGCCTCCGTAATTTGCATCCTCCTTTCCCAAATTACCCCTCTTTTTAATGCGTATTTACCGCCTGAGCTGTTTTGTTAGGGTCACGCAGGGCGCGAACTCGTCGGAAATCAAGAAAGCTTACTACAAGCTCTCTTTGAAACAGTGAGTTTTTTGTTTGTGTGTGGAAATGATTCAAATGACTGAAGATTGTGAATTTGATGTTGTGTTTTGTGATGAATTTATAGTCATCCGGATAAGAATCCGGATCCGGAATCGAAGAAGCTGTTTGTGAAGGTTGCGAATGCTTATGAGGTACTTTGGATTATGTTGATTGTATATTAATGTGATGCATCAAAATTTGGAATCGGATACAATGCAAGTTGATTTTGTGGATGTTTGGGGTGATGGTGATGGAGTGTGGTTGCTGCATTTTGCAGATTCTGAAGGACGAGGCGTCGCGGGAGCAGTATGATTATGCAATTGCACATCCTGAGGAGGTAAAATTTATGAGCATCTTTAATTGGTGTTGAGGTAGAAGGCGGAGATGTAGTGAAGATATGGCCTTTACGGCGTAATGTAGTATGTATGCATTGTGTGCTAGGTAGAGAACTAGAGATATAATGGCCTATAAAGAAATGGTTGTTACCTTGAATCTTTTAAACTTTGCTGCATTGCATTCTATTGTATTCCTTTCCATGTACATGAGTACCACTCAATCTTCCTGGAAAATTCACAAGTTTTTTTTTTCGTATAGATAAACTGATAAAGTATCTACTCATTTTTGTATGAATCATTTTCCGGGCAATTTTTCATGTCTGTGATCTGTCATTGTGCCATATTTTAAATGTAATGGGAGAATATGAGATTTCTGTACTTAAAATTTGTTTTCTTCTGAGCTTTTATGTGTAGAATTTGAAGTAAAAATTCTGACTGTTACTTTTCTTTTTGTTTTGGCTAGTACTTTTACAATACAGCGCGCTACTACCAAGCATATTATGGTCACAAGACGGTGAGAAAATTTTCAGTGTGATATTATGAATTGATATTCTGCCCCCCTCTACAAAAATTTGTAGTTATATAGAAACTCCAATTTCATTTTGCTTATATTCCTAAGAACGTTATTATGCCTTGCCCTATAGGATCCTCGCGCTGTACTGGTTGGCTTTCTGTTGGTTCTATCAGCATTTCAGTATTTCAATCAGTGGACAAGGTATAATCAGGTACGGAGGCAAATCAATTTATTTATTTTGGATATCAATATGTATGGCTTTGAAAACTTATTAGCCAAATGCTCCTGATACATGTGTCCTGATAGCTCATGTCGTTCTCATATTAATTCTAGATATTACAATCTATTCTTGTTCTAATCTGAGAAATTGGCAATTGGAATAAGGTTTGTACTACAGTGAGGACATTTGAGTTCTCTGGTAGATTCTTACAGGAATTTATTATACATATTATTTGTTTCATTATACGGAAGGCTGCAAAAATTCTCATTGTTTCCTCAACACTTTTGTATGTTTCATATCATTGTAGGCTATAGACATGGTTAAAAAGACGCCTGCTTACAAGAATAGACTTCGGCAATTGGAACTTGAGCGTAGTGGGGGAACTACAACTAAGAAGAAGAGTAACAAGCAGACAAACAAGTAAGAACATCATATCGACTAAACTAAAATAATAAAATGCAGTGTTGTGGTGTGCCCATGAGTATGGAGTATTGATATCTTGTACTTTTAAATTATTTTTAATAATTATGTGGATGCTGATATTTTGTCAACAGGAAAATTGATGAAGATCTCAGCAAAGAACTTGAATTGCAGATCAAAGGAGCTGAGCGGCCCTCCATGTGGGATCTTCTCGGTGTCCGTTTCGTATTGTTACCCTACACTATTGGCAAGGTTAAATTTCCATCTTGTTGTTCAAGAAAGTTTGAAATCTTTTATAGTATTTAGCCACACACTTCGCCCATCTTTCTTTGATGGTTTTAGTTTGATTGTCCATGGCTTCTGTTCATGTTCAACATACCTCACCCATCTTAGTTGTGATGGTGTTACATCATCACAAGGATTACCAATTGTTTTCGTCTTTTGATTCAGCTGCTGTTATGGCATGGTTGTTGGTTCTGGAGATATAAGGTAAAGAAAGCTCCATATTCATGGGATGATGCATCCTACCTAACACAGAGATCCCTTAGTGCGCCGCTTGATGCATGGAGAAATGTTGGTAAGAAACTTTTAACTCGCAGAGCTGTTTTCCCTGTACTGGGTAAAGGAAGCATATATTTGGTTGGGGTTACATGCACTTCCAATTTTTATTTTTATTTTTGTGGCTCATGCAGACTACCACTTTGGACACATGAGAGCTTTGTTCCATCATCTTATTGTTTTCAGATGGACTATTAGTTACACAAAACCTTTCCTACAAGATTCTATCAACATCAAAAACTTGTTTCTGATGTTTTAAATCAGTTATTTCCATCCAAAGGCTTGGGTTTTAAATTTGAGAACTGTTACAAACTAGATGCCCTTCAGAAGTTAATTTACCGAATAATGGCTTTGTTTCTCAGATGATTTACGAAAGGAAGATCTTATCCATAGACGCTTATGGGAAGGCTCGAACTTGGAGAGCTATTATGCAGAAATGCGAAAAGAATCCAAGCGCAGAAGATAGCAAATTTTGCGGCATTTGCTCCCTTTTTTGCTCTCAGAATTCTGACAATACGTTTTCGGCAAAGTAAAAGCAAGACACGAAGAGTTGACCAAACTTAAATGAAGGGGAATGTGAGTGATGGAGTTGGTTTAATAATCCATTAAGGCAGAGTATTAACTAGGCTTTTAGTTTCATACTAAATCAAATTTTTATACAAACCCAGAGGAGGTTTATATGGATCGTAGTTTTTGTAAAACTAGTAATCCCCATGAAGCATTATGAAAGTATTCGAACTATACCTGAAATTATGCTGATCATGATCGAGCTCAGTGTCACCTTATGGCTACCTGCAAAATATTTGATATCAAGTTTAGAGTTCAGAGATTTGCACGTTGCAATCAGCATGAACCCAATTTACATCTCGATCGAACAATGTGATAATGATGTCACACGGAGTTGGCAACTTGGCATCGTTTGTAAAATCAGTATAAAAACTAAAATAATATTCTTGTTTAACCACATGAAATCGACCTGACAAAAATTAAACCTGACTGAAAGTAAATAATGTGTGATCCAGTTGAATATGATATGTATGCCTTCACACCTGATTGAACATTCATTTGATGAGGCCTGAGGGATTCACAAACCGTTCATTTGGGAAAACTAGAGTGTATGAAACCTTCTGATTTAAGCATTCAAAATACATTTTTTTCATGAGTCATTCTTGTTAGATGTGAGAGTATGCTTTCATGAGTCGTAATATGACTAATATCTGTTCATGGTTGTTCTATTTACAATATCATCTGAGTGCGACTTTGTCTCAATAAGAGTATCATTTGATGTTATAAATAATATATTAGGTCGATCATTTATGCTATAGTTCTAAGATATTAGAGTGAATTAAATGGTGTGTTTGCTACTCTTGAGTTAGCTAACGAATTACACATACTATCAACCAGTTTCATATGAGGAGAGTCCATCAACATTTGAATTCCGATCTCATAAAGTGATCAATTTAACCATTTCGGTTGTGGGAGAAAGTTGAACAAATTTAGGAATGTCAAGTCGATCAAATATTATAAATGGAGTCTGGTTGCAACAGTTTTGCCGAACTAGAAGCTAAGCAAAGAATTTTTTTGTTTGTTTTGACCTATCCTTTTGATGGGTATACTGTGATCAATTTCTTCCGATCAGACACTTGGTTATGTATGCGTATCACCTAGAGAGGAAAATTACTAACTCTATCCAAGTGATGAAAGCAAGGATAAAGTTTAATTTTGACCGAATTTCTTTAGAAAACCCTGCAATCTAACAACTCCACTATAAGAAAAGAAATGAGATAAAGAGAGTGAAGTTGGTATGAATACAAGGTTAAATACTTCTATGAGTTCCGTCTTGGTATAAATAGTTTAAATACAATCTTAAGGATGTGAGCACGGAAGGAGCAAACTCGGAACTTCTAGGGTTAAACTATCACGAAAACATTAAAGTTAACTTCCATGGATAAACCGGAGATAAACGTCTTGTTATCACAATCAACACCCGCAACACATCAAACTTAATTCAGACACAGATGTGTTTGAAACTGGTTTGTATACGGAGGTACTATAGCATCACTTATGTTTGACTGCTGATGCAATCTCCGGAATGAGGGTGCGAGAAGCCACCATCTGAGCGACCTACTATTTTACATGGACGGAAGAGTAGACATATCACATTAGTTCTTAGATCTTCTGAAAGATAACATAAAACTTTAACAATTAGTTAATAATCTACAAACTTGGAGTTAAGTATAGTAAGTTATTTCAAACTTCAAACAGTTCATAACATACTGGTTAGAGAAATTTTATATACATTTCATTAACCTCTTAATATACATCCGTTATATACATTTCATTTTATATACACCCGTTATCAAGAGATTATGGGAGTGTATATAAAGTTTCTCTATTGTGATTGTATATGGAGAAGTTTTAAATACACACCCATAATTACTTAATACATATCCATATCTTTTTAAGTTTTAAATCAAATTTCTTAGATATGGAAAATGACCAAAATATACCCATAATTAAGAAAATATAAATATTACAATCTTAAAATTTTCAGAAACTAATAATGTGAGAAATGAAATAAGTTTCTACAAAGAAATAAATCATATCAATTCATTCCTTTATTTCTTTCTTAAAAATTAATAATTTCCAATTTAGAATGTCAAACCAATGTAATTTATGTTAAGACATTATGATTTTTCTCATTTCAATGTAATTGTTCTTCTAAAAAAAAATCGACTATGAAGATGAAAAATAAATAAAGTTCATCAAACAAGATGAAGAATGCATTTATCGTTTTTCATGGTTGAGAATTTGAAGAACAGGTATATGTAAGAATTTTTAAATAATCAATATTTATGGATTACTACAAAAATTAGTATATACTAATTATATGAAATATTTTCAAAAACATTATGAAATGATAAAACACCTTGAGTTAATGGTATTTTAAGCACTTTGGGTTGTGTATTTAGTATAAAATTAGAATGAGAATTAAAATTAGTGACGTATTGAGTAGTGAATATGTAATATAAATTATGTATTAAGTATTTAGTGGAGTGTATTTAAAATTTCTCAAATACATAATATTGAAAAAAAAAACAATCTTCCATGAGTTCCATCTCATACAAAAGAAAAGAAAATACAAAAATTCTGTCTCTCACTTGCACCGAATCAAAATTTCCATTCTTCTCATGCAGCCAAGCATTCAATAATGGCTGACCTCTTGGTCTCTCCCTCCTCCTCCCTAATCCTCTCACTACTCAAATTCGACCCCTTTTTTGCCTAACCAAACGCTTCTTCTCTTCCTTCTCTGCAGGTAGGACACTTGGTTCCCTTAAGCCACCACGTCCAAGAAGACGCCTCAATCCCCAAAATACCCCTCTCCCGTGGCCGCAACTCCATCGGCCGCAACTCCGCTCCTTCTCTCACCGACAAGTGCCTCAGCCGCAACCACCTCTCCCTCACCGCCGCTGCGGACGACGCCTCCGCCGATCTTGTCGTGGTAAAATTACTAAACTAACCTCACTCCTTCAGTGCTTCATTTCTTGGCTAGTCTGTTAAAAAATAGTGATTAAAGATTGAGAATTGAATGATTGATCGTAGGAGGGGAGCAATCCGGTAGTGGTGACTAGTGGAAATGATAGGAGGAAATTGTATCATAAAGAAAGCGTGACTATTCGAGACGGCGATGTTATAGAGCTGATTCCAGGGAAGTATCTGTTTCAGTATAGGAAATTTACTCGTAATAGTTACAAGAAGTGTTCAAATGGTGAAGAGAAGGCTGAGGAGTCCAATCGAAAACGGTTACTTGAGTCTGAATGTGGAGAGAATGGTTCGAATTCGAAACGGTTTAAGGTGTTATTCTTATTTGATGTTAATGTAGTTTGGTGTGAGATTGAGGTTTGGTGATATAATTGGAAATGTGACATGCTTGATTCTTGTTGTATGTTGAAAGGGTGAGGTGGAAGGGGAGGGTGATGATGGTGGGAGTCGTGAGGAGGCGATGAGGCATTTTCGTGTCCCTAATGATAAGTTAGCGCAGACGTTTCGGCTTTTGAATGTGCAAGGACTGCCCTTGTGGGCGAATACTTCGTGTGTTTCTATAAAGGATGTTATTCAGGTCATGATCGCAGCTTGTTCAGTTTATTTGAGCTTCTAAGTCACGTCCATTGTGTAATAGCTTATCCATTTAGAACTTAACATGCACATGCGTTCTGTATAAAATTGACTAGCAATTTTTGGTTTTGGATTGGAGGTTGATTACTTAATTTTTGCTTTCTGTAGGGAGATATCCTCTTTGCTGTACTTTCCAATTACATGGTAGACCTTGATTGGCTGATACCTGGTATGCTGATCTGTTCACTTTGATTCTATTTGTGTTGCCTGTCGCAATGTATACTACTTTCATGTACCATGTATAAGCTATTTGGATGGTTTTTATATAGTTGTATGTTTGCATTCTTCACCAGTGTTCTGAATTTTGTCTCTCTCTCTTTTTTTTTTTTCTCTTCACTGGATCTAGCTTGTCCAGCGGTTGCAAAAATCCCACATGTATTGGTTGTTCATGGTGAGGGTGATGGTACGCTGGATTATATGAAGGTTCGTTTTAGCTTTACCTTGTTGATTCTGTCTATAACATGCTTTGATACTTTGTTTGTTTGCCAGGCACATGGGTTTAATGCATACTTTTCTGTTGTAGAGAAAGAAACCTGCAAATTGGATTCTACACAAACCACCATTGCCTATTTCATTTGGGACACACCATTCGAAAGCCATGCTTCTTGTATATCCTCGAGGGGTGAGAGTAATAGTACATACAGCGAACTTGATATTTGTTGATTGGAACAACAAAAGTCAAGGTTTGTGGATGCAAGATTTTCCATGGAAAGATCAAAGTAACCCAAGCAAAGGTTGTGGATTTGAAAATGACTTGATTGACTATCTTAGTGCACTGAAGGTATACCAATACAAACTTGACTTTATCTATCAATCCTGTATCAGTGCCACCAAGTTGTCTTCTGCGGAATGTAAAATGAAAATCTAGACTTGCAATTGCATCTGGCCTTGTGCTCCGTGAGCATGAATTGCTATAGTTTTGAAATGGATTCTCCTAGATTTTGAATGAGGCTACTTCAAATTGAATCTGATATTTTTTGTTTTCTATGTTGAATGTCAACAGTGGCCCGAGTTTTCTGTTAATTTGCCTACCCTGGGAGCCTTCAATATCAATCCTGGATTTTTCAGGAAATTCAATTACAGCAGTGCAGCAGTGTGTTTTCTATTCCCTGTATCTCTTAATTTAATTTCTTATTTGCATGTGTAACTGGGCTATATAAAATGATGTTTGATTTCTGGTTGAAGTTGGTACATCTTTCGAATATATATGTAATCTTCAGGTGAGGTTAATTGCATCTGTCCCTGGATATCATACCGGTAATAACGTGAAAAAGTGGGGACATATGAAACTACGTACTGTTCTCCAGGAATGTACATTTGATAAAGAGTTTCGGAAATCTCCACTTGCTTATCAGGTATGGTTACACAACTTCTTGACTCATGTAGTGTGCCTGCAATAGTTGATGAATATCAATGCTGAGTGCTTATTTTGATCTTGCAATAGTTTGCGTGAGTTAAAAGTTATGCTGTGGACGGCTTTGCATATGGTTATATTAATGAGACATAATAGAAATAGTACTGAAGCATATCCCATTTGATGAAACCATTACTTATATTGTGTCCTGCGTATTTCAGTTCTCCTCCCTAGGTTCTTTGGATGAGAAATGGATGGCTGAGCTTGCATATTCAATGTCATCAGGTTCTTCGGATGATAAAACTCCACTTGGTCTTGGGGAGCCACGTATAATATGGCCCACAGTAGAAGATGTCAGATGCTCTATAGAGGTACGATCAAGTATGTTATTGATTTGTTCTTTTGAGAACCTCTAAAGTAGACCTCACTTTCCAATCTACGGTATCTTCCAGAAGGCATCCAGGTGTCATAGACCTCATGTAGTGGCTGGTGGGTCAACTGGTCAAGGTTTTATATGTCAAGTGTTTTATAAGTTATTTGAAGGCTCCAATGCTGGATATACAATGACATAATTCTATAGAACAGTGATTAAGAATTAGTCCTGGTATGTTATTTTTATGAGAAGAAACAAATATAGGTCTGAATATGTTCTAAATCCTGAGATGCTAATATGCAGTGTTTTCTAGATGGAGTGATTTGTTGCATAATCTTGCTGTAAATTAGCTTTTGTATTCTGCTTCTTGGTTCATAACCAAAGCTGATATGTGAGTACTGGTTTGCTTTTTTTTTTTTTTTTTTTTGCTTCTTCCACTATTTGCCAGGGTTACGCTGCTGGAAATGCTGTTCCAAGTCCAGTAAAGAATGTGGAGAAAGATTTTCTGAAGAAGTACTGGGCAAGATGGAAGGCAAGCCACACTGGTCGCTGGTATGTCTTCTGTTTCTTGTGGCATCTTACACTCTGAATGTTTGGTTAGGAACTCCATATGATTACACTGACACCTCTGCCTCTTGATTTCAGCCGTGCAATGCCACATATTAAGACATTCACTCGATACAATGGTCAGAAACTTGCGTAAGAGTTCATTCTTGACCTAGTGGTCCTGTCACTTCTTTGTTTTTGGGAAGTACTGCATTTCCTGCATAAACTCATGCTAATTTTTAGCATACACTTTGAACTCGTACAATTTCCCAACAGATGGTTTTTGCTAACATCAGCAAATCTTAGCAAAGCTGCATGGGGGGCCCTCCAGAAGAATAATTCTCAATTCATGATTCGTTCTTATGAGGTAGGCATATCAGAAATATATAAACTAGAAGCTCAGATGAATATTAGTAAATGCTATAAAAAAATGAGACATTTCTCGATCTCAGATTATTTTAAGTTCATTTAGACTGGACAGGCATATGTTGAATACATTTTCCCGTATATTACATGTATCACCCTGGTATCCTTGCTCCTTCCGAGCTTTGAGAATGTGTATATTGACCTTGTATCATTACAGCTGGGGGTGCTGTTTCTACCATATAAGACACGAAGTTCTGGTTTTTCTTGTACCAGTAATGGGTCTCCATTTGAGGTAATAGCTCGACCCTTGCCACTTTTCATACCATTGTAGATAATTTAAAGAAGAATATTGCAGAAAATAACACTAGAAGTATCTAATTCACTTGATTTCCAGGATAAATCAGAAAGGCTGGATAATTCGGAATCAAGGAGAAACAAACTAGTGACTCTGAACTGGCAAGGGAACAGGAACACGGATTCATCGTCCGATGTAGTCACATTGCCTGTACCTTATGAACTCCCTCCTCAACCGTACACTACCCAAGGTTGATCAGTTGCTCTTCTTAAATCAGTAAATAATGCATCCCCATTCTTCATATTAATGTTACATCAATTCATTTCTCATCAGATGTTCCTTGGGCATGGGATCGGCGATACACCAAGAAAGATGTATATGGTCAAGTTTGGCCGCGGCAAGTTCAGCTGTATGCAGCAGCTCTTCAAGACTCTTGAGATCTCTTGTACATTTAGCATGTCATCGGCTTATTTCCCTCTCAATTGTGTTAATTGAGCTGCCATGGAAGAAACCTCCGATGCATGTAACGTGTACATGTTTCACAATTTAGGATATCCCGATTGTTTAACACTTACGTTTTACACTATTGATCTTATCCCGATTGTTCCAATACACTTCATTTTGTGCCAGTGGATATTCCAGAATCCAGACCATCCTTAGAACCATGCTACACAAGTATAGCATTCTAAAAAAAAAAAAAAGCTACACAAGTATAGATAATGGCATTGTCAAATTTAGGCACACGTTCTGAACTTAATTTAAAAAGGGGAGAAAGATAAATGAAGAACATAATTATCAATAAATTTGAAATTATTTGTTACAATCTAAATCCACAACGGTAACAATAATCAAATAATACAGCCTGGAATTCCGTAAGACCAAGACGGATAACGTTCTTTGATTTTTTCCAAGTGTGAATCCACTCAATCCAGAATTTAAACCCTCATGAATATGCAAGATAATATCGGATACAGTTATCCAGAAATTGTTTTTTGAATATATAAATTATACATGAATAAGCAGAATGATTGACCTCAGAACAAAATGGATGTGACATTTGAGCCTCAGAGAGGAAGGGCCTCCTTCTCCATTGAAGTTGGTTACTTCGACACTGTCCTGGAGATCAAAGAAAAGGTTCAGAAATACCAAGGAATACCCGCTTCGCAGCAAACCCTAGTCTTGAATGGCAAGGTCCTCCACGACGAACACGACGTTAACTACTGTGAAATCCTAGACCAATCCAAAATCCAGCTCATTATCAACTCCGAATCCGATAAACAAACTAGCAATGCCAAGATGGAAGACTTATCCCCGCCGAAGAAGGTACAGCTCAACGTGAAGACGCCAACGTCCAAAATGCATGTCCCCGTAGAAATGGACCTGAACGACACTGTGTCCAAGTTGAAGGAGAAGATTCAAGGCGTGGAGCCTATTCCTCTCAGCCGTTTGGTGCTGCATTGCTCTGGTAACGAATTACAGGATCACCGATCATTGCGTGAATGTGAGATTTCCGACAATGCAGAGATCGAGGTGAGCTTGAGGCCATCCCCTACAGCTTCAGCTGCCGGCGCAATGGCGGTGTCCCCCGGGTCAAAAAGCAAATTGAAGCTGATGGTCCTGCCCAAATGCGGCACTAAAAAGATTCCGGTGGAGGTGAATGCATCGGATAATGTAGGGGAGCTGAGGAAGGAGCTGCAGAAGTTGCACCAGAGGTTACATTTCCATCTGCCGCAAGAGAGTTACTTCTTCATCTATAAGCAGAATGTGATGGACGATGACAAGTCGTTTAGATGGCACCATGTCGGGCAGGGTGATACTATTGAAATTTTCAATGGGAGCGTTACCGGTGGATCTTAGAAGAATAGAATTAACATGTCGTTCTTGTCTTTGAATTTCTTTTGTATACAAGTAGTCAACATGAAATTCTTTTTATTTTTTGTTGCTTAGAGCCTTAGATTGGGAATAACAAAGACTGATATTTAGATGCTATATATACATGACTTGATCTTCTCAAACTGTTTATTTTTCGATTCCATTTTATCGATTACAAAAAAAAGGGATTCCTGACCGAGCCAAACAACAATTGTGCTCTTCACCTATGCTGGCAGCAAAGACCCTTGAACTGGGGAACAATCCATATTGCTCGGGGGATGTACATCGCTCTGGGATTTAGAGGGTAGTGTTGTCTGGTAGATCTGTCTGCTAAATTGAAGATACCCATACCTGGTGAAAAAGTGTGTAAGGTATCATTAGTGTAGTAAATGGAGTTGGGTTTGCAATTATGAAATGGCGAAGCTGAAATGGAGAATGAATGATTATCTCCCAAAAACAAAGCATCATCTCCGATGCCTTCTACCTCAATCTGCTTCACGATGGATCCATCATCCTCGTTGAATACCAACTTGTACACCACGAAACATTTAGTAAACATATCATCGTATTTTCTTGGTACCGGTCTAGCAAACCTTCGAACATGCAGCAAATCTCCACTGGTTGATTCAACAAGATATGCCATATCTGCGCTGTACCAATTATGATACGAATAGTTGTTATATATAGTTGTACGAGGTGGTCCAAGTACCTGATTTCTTAATTTTGGCGGCCGTGAAGGGTCATTACTGCTCTTGACATCCAGTGACACAAAATTTCCCCCCTTTTGAACTGCGTAGATATGATTCTTGTAAAAATTTACATCAAAGAACCCCCAGTCTCCGTGATATAAGTCCCACTCTTCTGTCCTGCCTTAATGAAAGCCAACCGGCGGCAACGAAGATCATAGATAGCCGCAACCACGTAATTATCCGGATTCAAACAAGGGTTGCCGGACAAGATAACCTTTACTACTCAATTGGGTGATACTCGTAATAGGAGGGGATGAAATCCAAGCGAGGCAAAATAATAGGCAGCACAGTCTTGAAAGGATCATAAGAGTTAGGACGAAATTTTCATCTGTTGTGGCCAACCAATCATGGCTTGAGCTGCTGCACCTCCTATCATACGGCACTGGTAGTTGAACATTTGTGTAGTGTTTTCCTTCAGGAACGCTATATACCATTCGCTTTGTTCGGCTAAGAAAGGGCACCATGAGCATGGGAAGTACTTTACACCAGCGCTGGGTTGCGAGGTTATACTCTTCCGAAACAGACTGCCATTGCTTGCAGACGACAACCAAACGAACATGATCAACGACCTCCAGCAACTTATCCAGAATGAGATAGAGAATATGGTCAGGAAGACTTGCCCATTCTGATACTGATGAGCTACTCTTGTTGTTCCTACAATGCTGCTTATTAGACCTAAAACGAACAAATGATTTGTTCTTAGCTAGCAGTGAACGTACAATATGCATCATAGACTCTACAAATTGAAAGCACGCAGAGATCAAAAGACAAAGGAATCAAAATATCAATGGACAAAAAATGATAGCATGAAAGATGTGAAGATGAATGTATACTCTGTAAAACATACGAACTTATCCGGAGGGACCTCAAATGCCAAACATCGCTTATTCTTATTCATGATGTTATTCCGGTGGATCTCAAGCACGCACGGAGCTTCGGTTTTTGACGCTGGTACGTACAGGGATTGTTATACCTTACTAGTGAACGAACAGTAGTAGAATTCAGAAACTAGTGAACTGAATGAATACCTGAGTCAGATGATCGAACAATAACCAAAAACAAAAGAATCAAAAGATGAATCTTAAGGTCAAAGAAGAAAAGACAGTACATAGATTAATTTACCCTGTTTCTACTATATTCGTCGTTATGCCTCCTTTCCTTTTCTGAGGGTTTCCGGCATATTTCTGTAGATATACTTCTCCATTTGTAATTGCTAGGGTTTGATAAAGCCAAACTACAAGCAGAATGAGATGAGAAGGACAACGACGAGTCGTTTAGATGGCACCATGTCGGGCAGGGCTGTAGAGGCCTAATATTACTTTTCTTACGTTTATCTTATTGTATACAAAAGTACGCAACCTGAACCAAGCCAACCAACTTGGATCGAGAATAACCAATACTACAATTTAGACGATAATCGTTTAAGTATTGCCATTGGCTAAAGACCTAGTCACATTACAAAACTTCTTTTATATAACAGCCCACTTGAAATATATAATCCGCCCTTCTGTGTTTGCTATTTTTTTTTTAAATATTTGTGCTCATTGTTTGAGAAAATAGTATCGAAAACAATGTCATTGACGTCCAAATTAACATATTGTTCATATTGTTACACGTCGAAATATGTCTTTCATTTTCATTTTTCTATTCTCCAATCCAAAACCAGGTCCCTTGATTTGGCAAATAGCGAGTAATGTTCATAGCTTATATACATCGAAAATTATTCCATCCAATCTATGAATATTCACTTGTTATTAAAATTAATGATGTGACATAATATGAACCATAATTTGAGTTAAATATAAAAAAATTTGATTGACTCTGTTGTGCCTTAGCAAATATGAGGTGAACCTCCATATATACATAAAATAACAATACAAACCAAACTCAAGAACTAAAATAAGAAAAAGAAAATATAAAATAAAAATTCTAAAGAAAAAAGAAATGTAGACGCCGTAAGGGCCCCGTTATCCACCCACTAACGCAATGATATGACTCATATGTGGCCATCTTTTTCCTCTCCACACCTTGATATTATCTCCCCGAAAACGACTAGATACCAAACCTTGCCGTCTAACCCGGGTCACCCTCATCCCCGCCATACACGCGTCCCCAAATCATTGGCTCCTCCTTGTCACGACTCGTCGTTTGCGTGACGGACTCTCCCTTCTCTTCTCCTATATAAACAAGCCCTCGCCTCCTCTTGTTCTTCGTACCTAGACTTGTCTCGTTTAATCCTCTCGAATTCTTCAACAACCTTTCTCAAGGTAACGTCGCCTCTCCTTCGTCTTTGATTTGATTTCGGTTTTGATTTCATAGATCTGTGAATTGTATATGTGAATTTTATGCATGTTAGGGTTTGGACAGAAATTGTTGAAATCTTGATGGATTTGATTCGATTTAGGGTTTTTTGTTGAGTTTGTTGCTATAGATTTGTGATCGGTTGTATAGATCTGTTGTATAGATCTGTTGGAACTTGTAATTGTTTGATGAATTGATGAACAGCGTTGGTGGATCTTGTGATTAATCGATTGGATCATATTGAAATCTGTATTAGGTTTACCGTTGACTCTATGTTGAATTATGAGTTGCAGGATTTTATATTTGGATAGATCTTCATGTTATTTGGTCATTTAAGTAAAATTTTGATCTTGAGTTGACGTAGAAATTTTGGAAGCTTTTTCTGTATCTGATTTTGATGGATTTAAAGTTTGTTTCTAAAAGTTCAGTAAAATTTTGCTCTAGATTTGACCTAGTGATGTTGTAATCAGTTGGTTTGGTATGAATTAGGATTTTATTGTTCTTCTATAATAAAGAAAGAGAAGCTCTTTATACTTGAATTAAATTTTTGTTTGACGGTGATGTTGTCTTCTATGATATTTAGGCTCGTATGATGTAGATATATGCACGTAGGTTATTGTTTATGAATTTCGATTATGGAATGGATGTCTTATGTTATGATGTATCTTGCAGATGCAAATTTTCGTGAAAACTCTCACTGGCAAGACCATCACTTTGGAGGTGGAGTCTTCTGACACCATTGACAATGTGAAGGCCAAGATCCAGGATAAGGAGGGAATTCCCCCAGACCAGCAGCGTCTGATCTTTGCCGGCAAGCAGCTTGAGGATGGCCGAACTCTTGCTGACTACAACATTCAGAAGGAGTCCACCCTCCATTTGGTGCTTCGTCTGCGTGGTGGTATGCAGATCTTTGTCAAGACCTTGACCGGAAAGACCATCACCTTGGAGGTGGAGAGCTCTGACACCATTGACAATGTGAAGGCCAAGATCCAGGATAAGGAGGGAATCCCACCAGACCAGCAGAGGCTTATCTTTGCCGGCAAGCAGCTTGAGGATGGCCGCACCCTGGCAGACTACAACATCCAGAAGGAATCCACCCTCCACTTGGTGCTCCGTCTCCGTGGTGGTATGCAGATCTTTGTCAAGACCTTGACCGGCAAGACCATCACCTTGGAGGTGGAGTCTTCTGACACCATCGACAATGTCAAGGCCAAGATCCAAGATAAGGAGGGAATCCCACCAGACCAGCAGAGGCTTATCTTTGCCGGCAAGCAGCTTGAGGATGGCCGTACCCTGGCAGACTACAACATCCAGAAGGAGTCCACCCTCCACTTGGTGCTCCGTCTCCGTGGTGGTATGCAGATCTTTGTCAAGACCTTGACTGGCAAGACCATCACCTTGGAGGTGGAGTCTTCTGACACCATCGACAATGTCAAGGCCAAGATCCAGGACAAGGAGGGAATTCCACCAGACCAGCAGAGGCTTATCTTTGCCGGAAAGCAGCTTGAGGATGGCCGTACCCTGGCAGACTACAACATCCAGAAGGAATCCACCCTCCACTTGGTGCTTCGTCTCCGTGGTGGTATGCAAATCTTTGTCAAGACCCTTACCGGCAAGACCATCACCTTGGAGGTTGAGAGCTCTGACACCATTGACAATGTGAAGGCCAAGATCCAGGATAAGGAGGGTATCCCCCCAGACCAGCAGCGTCTGATCTTTGCCGGTAAGCAGCTTGAGGATGGACGTACCCTTGCGGACTACAATATCCAGAAGGAGTCTACCCTTCACCTTGTCCTCCGTCTTCGTGGTGGTTTCTGAAGTGTGCTGATGGTTTCAAAGCAGCAGCAGCAGTGATGATCCTTGATTTTCATGATTTCAATGTTTTTACTTTGATGGTACTTTAATTGCTTCCTTGCTGAGGCAAAGTATTTTAGTTTCATGTCTGGTATCTGCCTCCATGTTGAGGTTCTTGGACAAGTTTAATTTTCTATGGTACTCTGGTTTTTATAATAAATTTGGATCTTCTGTTAAAGTGATTTGGCTTATATTTCTGTTTAGTTGATTGCTTGATGCGAAAGTTGATGTTTCGATTTGATTATGGAGTTTGCTGGTGTGGTCTTGACTTGAGTTTTGCTTTGTTTTAAGCTTATGTCTCGGATGCTTGTTGTGCTGTCCGGTACCAATGCTTTGGTTTTGCTTTTTGTCATCGAAGCTCTCGCAAATTAGTGCTGGAGTGGTCGGAATGCCTAAGCTCTCCCCAGTTTTACTTTGATGGGGCTCAAGTCTTAGATTGGCCTTGTTGCAATTTTAAAAGATAAGTTTAGACTTTAGATAAGTCGCTGTCGCCCTTCTCAAGTTTCCATACCTTAAACGGATATTCATGCCGGATCAAACCTCTGAACCAACTTTGTTGTATCGGATGATCCATGGTGTTAAACCATCTCGAAACAGAAATCTCAAACAACAATATTGCATTTACCATCAGAATCCACAAACATTTGTATAGCTCTTTTCTTCTGGTAAAGGTCGGGCAAAACGTTTTGGTTGATTACAATGCCACTGAGGAAACATCTCCCCGGAGTTTTTGCCTTCAGCGTCTCTGGGATGTTTGGCTACCTGTTTTCTCATGATGCCCTATTTGGTAACGTTATAGCTCATGCGTGTATGAGACCCTGTCGCTCTTCTCAAATATCCTGAACCTAAACTACATTACTCAGACCGAAGCCATGGACCTAAACTTATAGCCACAATAATGGAATTTATACGTTGGATTGCCATTAAGCCATCAAATTCTAGCAACGTTGCTAGACATTGTTACAAGTCACCCAAATCTAACAACACTACAAATCTAACAAGAGTCACCAAAATCTAGCAACACTTCAAACACCTTTTCTCTCAACACACTTGTTACTTGTAGATGTTGTCTTCATCTAAAATTGGCCAATGGTCAGGCATGATCGCACATGCGATAAACCATAGCAAACTTTAATATTACATATATTCATAGACCTTAACATAGCATTTAGTTGATATCAATGATCAAAGATTACTTTCAATCTAAATGGTCAAAGATTACTTTCATGTTTCAACACGGTACATGTCATAACTGATGGTTACATTAAATTCTGAATAACATATGCCAGTGCCATATCAAATAGACAACTCGGCTATGAATCATGGTGCATACAGAGTCAACCAACATATTGTTTGTATTATACATTGCTTTGTTTATAAACCTTGGTGTCGAGTACTTGTTTACCGCACATTGCACAAACTCCTGCACAAAACAAATCACATAGATCAGGCTTTCCTGCATTACTCAAATCTGAAAAACCAAAGCCAACTAGATTAGGAAACAAAACAACTACCTTTTGAGTAAGCACAGGTGTGACAGTATTTTCCTTCTTGGTGTACTTGCTGCTTGCAAATAATGCACTTGGTATTTCCAGTAGTTCCATACGGACTCCACCTAAAAGCATTATATCCAGTTACAAAAAAGATTAGTAATGTATCAATAATACACACTAAATAAACAATATGCATTGCAAAGAATAGTCATAATGGATAGCTTAAATCGTTAACTACACACACGTATAAGAAATGATAAACCTCATCAACTGATCAGAGACATAACCCACTAAATGACTTAGCTTGTTAGCTACTATGCTTATGTATCTTTGTGAAAGCAGCCTTTGTCCTCCACACAATATGCAAAATACCTCAATCTCATAACCTACCCAGCATATAACACCTATCTGTTATTCAATCTTCTCTGTAAAACTAGCCTAAGAACTCGATCGATATAGCAAAAACATTCTACTACACTTGCAAATACTTTAAATCTCACAACCCAGTTGGCAATTTGGCATATAGCATCTATATGTTACTCATAACTCTCTGTATTAGCTAGTCTAAGAACTTGATCGGAGGTCTACTTTACAAACCTAATAAAAACTTCACAACAATGTAACATATAATATACTCTACTATAAGAACTCTGATTGCAGCCTACATTCCAGCAATACAAACTTGGTGACAAACCGAAAACCAAAAGAACCAAAATCACTGATAGCAATTCGATCGAAACAGAGTTCAATCAAACCACACAACAATCTATTATCTTAAAGCTCTACAGTTGCAAACACAAAGCAAGAGACTACCTGTTATTGATCAATTTCCCAATAATTCTAGTTCTAGTATTTAAGCAAAGAAACCAAATCGAATTAAAGTAATAGAAGGTAAAAAGGGAACCTTTTCTTCTTGGATAAAAGCTTATTCTCGTTGATTTTCCGGCCGCCGCCTTCGGTGGTGTTACTGGCACCCTCCTTCCACTTGTCCGGCACTATAACCTTCGCAAGCTTCTTCTCGCCTATTCAATTAATCACTGATTAAATCGAATCACAATATCGATAGGAAAATCAAGAACATCATTATCGGAATTCAATCTCTAATTTTTTCGAGAAAAAGACAACAACTTTGCAGAGAATACGATCATGAAATACGAGGGTACTTACACTTTTCGCACACCATTGTTTGTTGTTGGCCTTCGGATTGGAATTTTGAAACTGAAGAAAGAAACCCTAATTTGACAATTTGGGGATTTTGGGAGTCGTCTACTGGGGCGGTTCAACTCACCGTTTTGAGGCTTTGGCGATCTGATAAAAGGTCTCCGTGGTTTTATTTGACTAAATACCCTCCTTATTGCGGTAAATAACAATTTGTGCCGACATTTTAATTTCCTTTTTATATATAAGATATAATTCAAAAATCATATTTAGACACATGAATGATGAAACTTGATTAGGCTAATTACGCACCCCGTCACTCTTTTAAATTCTGGACGAGGATATCTTGTGTTATCAAGATTTCATTTCATCGAGTTTGAATTGTGGTAGAGATCCGGATGGAATGAGCCAACTTTGTCAAGTTCGGAAAAAAATAAAAACAACTAAAATATACACGACTAATAACTTATAGAAGTGCCTATTGACATCGTCCACCTAAATGATATATGAATGATGCTTGAAAAAGGCTTCAAACACAGCTTTTCACGACCATAATGGTGGTGGAGGATAGTGCAAATTACTTAAGTTTTTTTTTATACTTATATTTCGATCACGATTGTGTTTCAACCGTTTTGTGAATTTCTTTATAGAGTTTAAACTTGCTCTCCTATAAACTTTGAAGCATCTGACAAAACTGAGGAGAGATTAGTGTTTTTATTGAACAAAATCAATTTAATAAATTAATAAGAGATACCATAAACAAAACAAAAAATGGCATACATATACACATCTTAGTCTATCCCCATACTCGAAACTCTACCACAACATCATTCCCATGGACTCAATGAACACTCAACTGGCAATGTTGGGAACCTCTCCGAATCCTGGCAATAATCATAAATAACAAGGTTTCTTTGCACCCAAGCAAAGTCCTTCTTCTGAGAATCTGAAAGGTGCCAAGCATCATATTGATCCCACCAGCTCTCTGTTGTAGTGGACACACATTTGGGGTATGGATCTTCCCACTGGCACGCATCAACATTGAAGTCCTTGTAGGAAGATACAAATGGTGATTTTTTCCAGTCTGTCTTCTCAAGTCCACCTCTCGTCGCCCATTCATCGGCGTTCCATATGCTCGAGAACAAATACATGGGCTTCTCGTTGGGGAAGAAGTTGTTTGCTTCACCATTGTTCTTAAACACCCTTATAGGAACTTTGTCCACAAAAAAACTGTAGGGCAAATCCAATACACGGCTGTGTTAATTCTACATTTCGCGTACTATATCTTTGCTACTTTCCTAAGGTTATGAAGCAAGATGCTCAATAAAATGCACAAGTGTACTTATAGAAATGTACTATATGTTTTCATCAGTATGCAAAATAAGAGCCTACAGTTCATAGATTTATGGTACTGATACATAGTAGAAGTTGCAGAACCACAAAACCAGGAGCATGTGACTGTGACAGACACATTACATCTCTTTGGGACTAGCAACATGTGACACATATCTGGATGATATAGACGGATCACTCATTATAAAAGAGAAGCTTCCTAAGGGCAAGAGAGACTTACAGAATCTGATGATTGTTCCAAAGAATTGAATAGGTATGATAATCCTCAGTAGGGTCAAACCAAAGGCTATGCCTCATCTCACGGTTCCCAGTTCCATTCTTGTAAACATTTGTCTGAATCAAATATGGCTGCCCAGTCCTATTCCCCAAGAACTCAAAATCGAGCTCATCTCTTGTTGGCCCTGCTCCATTTTCTGTACACATCTGCAGCAACCATTTTTAACAGTTTCAAAGACTTAAATTTTATACCATAAAAACTTTAACAAGCAAGTTCAAAATTGTACAAACACTGACATAGGAGTATGATTTACTTCCATAAATGAAGTTAAAAAAATATGAGACTTACATAATAAGCTGTCACTACACCAGCAGAGTCACCACCAACCAACTTGAGCTTCATGCTGAACCAACCAAATCTGTAACTCTGCTTCGTTTGGAAGCCGCAACCTATTCAATAAGAGCTACTTGATTCAGCAGTGAAAATGACAACACTAATTTCCAGAAATGATACATTCAAAGTTTCAGTCCTTCTTACCTGTATTGTTGTCGAGCGAGAGGTACCAGATCTCCCCATCTGCAGAGGTTTTGAAATGCTCTTCAGACCACATTATCTCGAAATTGTCTTCGAAAGAAGTTGATGGTGCGGCTGAAGAACAATAAGCTGCAGCCATGAAAACTGCAATGTAAAGAAGACCAGCTGCCATCGGAGAAGATGCTCTTCTTTCCATTTTGGACGCAGACAATTAGTCTGAGATTTGGAGCTTCCTTCAGCACGATCTTCTCAGGACGAAGAAGAGCGGTGCATTAATAAATGATGGTCACAATTTGAAAATGACTTGGAGAAAAGGCTATAACAGGAAACCAAAGTATTCACATTTGCTTGTCTCCTTAATCATTGCATATGACTTATGAATGACAAAGGCTGAAGCCCCCAAAAATGACCACAACTTATTTAACTTGAGAGAAAAACTAGAAGAGAATGCACATGCCAGGCTGCTATCCAATGGTGTTTGGCAATTGGGAGAATGAAAAATTAATGTGGGACCATGTGCTACATATATGAACATGATGGAATGTGATTGATCATTCAATAATCGAAAGCTCATAGATCTAACACAACTGGATTTGGCTGTCGGTAAATGCAGCTATTATGCAGTAGGCCTCTACTGTCCTTTTACTTCTACCATGGGTAACTATGCTCCGGAGCACTGTAGAATACTAGAGCTTTCTTCTCTGTAAAATTGGTACCAAATCGAATAGCAAAAAGTATTCTCGGACCAAATCGATGTCAAAAGAGCAAGAAGGATAAAAAGGGAGCTGAAAATCCTGAAATCTACTTTGATCAATAAAACAAGAGAAAGCGCCCTAAAAAGCTTAAGATTTCTCCATTAGTATCTTTCCCACACTACTTAGGGATTCTTTTTCTGTCGGTTTCATTTGTTTTCTTGAGAAATGACACAGTACATCACATTAGACAAGATTATTTAGTGGAAATGGTGTAAGTTTTTCCCCAATTAGAGGTTGCTTTCTTGGTAATAAACATGACCAACATGCTTAAACACCATAACCAATAAAGAAGAAAGGATATGGTACAAGCCTGCAATGAATATGATAAACAATACTGTCTCTCTGGTGTTTCAGTATACCAGAAACGACTTGGAAAGTAAAAAACACTCATGTGGAAAATCAAGCAAGAAGTTTAATAATGAACAATGTTAGATTTGATTAAAACCTTGAAACATTGACTTGGATGAATTCACATGCTAGGTCAGGAAGTGATAGGGAGGCCACCACCAATGGAATGGAGGAGATTATAATTAAGGGAGTGACTATGAAACAAAGAATAGCTAACAATAAGATTATTGGTGATCAAAAAGTAGCTATTTGCTTGTTTATCAGCAAATGTGCCTAAATATTTTGGCTTCATTGGCTAAATATAAGAGGTAGAAAGTACCTTGTTGAGTCTCTTCTGCTAATAATGGAGTTGGGATTATGTGGGTCTGCATCATTTTCCTCATATCATGAAAGGCTCAGACGAGCTTTTTCTCTATCTCTTGCTGGTATGTGTGTTTTGCTATCTTACTCAAAAGTGCACATATGTGCATTTGGGCGAATTGAAGTCAGACCATCCTGTAGCTCGCTTTCCTTGTCTGAATGAAATGTCACATTTTCTTTGAACAAACTCATGGAACATCTTGTCTCATACCCTAACAATAAAATCAAAACATATCAAGTAAACATGATTTCAATCAATGTTACTTGAATTTATCTGATTGTGTTTGGAACAATGCCAAGTGCCCAAAATGAAAAAAAGTGTATGGAACAAGACATAGTTATCTTCTTATTTTAAGAATTACCGTAACTTCATTGAGACAATTCATCAAACACATTATCTTCACGCATATAATAAAAATCGCGAAAACCATAAAATCATCTAGCAAACTGTTGGATCGCATTGAAAGCATATATTAGAGTGGGCTCAAGTGTTGTCACTCTCTGAATTAATACTACTTAGTCTCATGTAAAACTGTTCTTCACCTCTGTTCTGCAGCATGGGCAGCTGTTGAAGAAAAGGTTCATAATTCAGGCCTGGGCTTACATTGTACTCAACTCCAACCCAACCCAAAAGTGTTACTTTTAAAGCTCAGAGCCCAAATGTTCTTTCTTCCCAACTCTTTTGCACCAAAAAACAATAGCAGCAGAACAGAGCTGCCACTTCAAACACCAAATGCTTCCTCTTCTTCTCCACAAAGCTTATTCCACAACTTCCAGTACTTCTCTAACT
Organism: Argentina anserina; assembly: GCF_933775445.1. NCBI lineage: Eukaryota > Viridiplantae > Streptophyta > Magnoliopsida > Rosales > Rosaceae > Argentina > Argentina anserina. The sequence continues at coordinate 1,180,067 of NC_065874.1, read as the reverse complement.
TGGAGAACCCAACTCAAACAAGCTCACTTAGCCTCCCAAATATCTTCGATCCTCTTACAGAGACGCAACTGGGTTCCACTCCTCCAAAACCTCAACCTCCCCAAACTAAACCCTCCTCTCTTTCTCCAAATCCTCCACAAAACCCAGCAAAACCCGCAACTCTCTTTGGATTTCTTCAACTGGGCCAAGTTCCATTTACGTTTCGAACCAGACCTCAAGTCCCACTGCCAAATCATCCAGCTCTCACTCGGGTCTGGCCTCACCCGACCCGTCAAACCCATCTTGGATACACTAATCCAGACACATCATGTTTCCAAGGTTGTACAGTCCATGGTTCAGGTTACAGGTACAGATTCTCTATCCAATGTGTTAAGTTTTGTGCTTGGTTGCTATGCAAAAAAGGGTTTGGTTAAAGAATGCTTAGAAGTTTATAGAGAAATGAGTGTTCTTGGTTGTGTGCCTACAGTTTTAGCCTGCAATGCATTGCTTAATACAATGAGGCTAGAAAATGAGACTAGATTGGGTTGGGGTTTCTATGGGGCTATGATCAGAAATGGGATTATATCAAACCAGTTTACATGGTCTCTGGTTGCTCAATTTCTTTGTAAAGATGGGAAATTTGAAAGAATAGTTAAGCTTTTGGATTCTGGTGTTTGTGATTCTATGTTTTATAGTCTTCTTGTGGATGGTTATAGCAAAAGTGGGAATTTTGAAGCTGCATTTTGCTACTTGGATAAAATGAGTGTTGGGAAATTGGACCCTGGTTTTAGTACTTATAGTTCTGTTCTCGATGGAGCATGTAAACATGGGAATGTGGAAGTGGTTGAAAGAGTAATGCGGATTATGCTAGAGAAGAAGTTGCTTTCGAAGAGTCCTGTAACGGATTATAATTCGATTGTTAAAAAGCTTTGTGATTTGAACAAAATTTATGCAGCCGAAATGTTTTTTAAGAAAGCATGTGAGGAGAAAATTGAACTGCAAATTGCTACTTATGGATGTATGCTGCAGTCACTGACTACAGAAATGAGAATAGTGGAAGCTATTTGGGTGTATCGGCTGATTTGTGAGAGGGGTATTGTGGTGGACGATAATAGTTATAATGCATTTGCTAATGTTCTTTGCAAGAAAGTGCAATTTGAGGAGGGTTTCGAGTTGTTAATGGATGTTATAAGAAGAGGGTTTAGTCCCTGTGCATCAGAGTTGTCTGGATTTATATCATTTCTTTGCGGCAGGCGTAGATGGAGAGAAGCAGAAGATGTGTTGAACTCAGTTCTAGACAAAGGACTACTACCGGATCTGACTTCTTGTTCCTCACTAGTACGGCATTACTGCTCCACAAGACGGATTAATTCAGCTACGGCACTGCACAGTAAGATGGAAAAGCTGAACGGCAGTTTGGATGCGACAACTTACAATGTACTTCTTGGCGGGCTTTTTGCAGCAAGGAGAGTTGAAGAAGCAGTGAGAGTGTTCGATTACATGAGAAGCCGCAACTTGATGAGCAGTGAAAGCTTTACGATCATGATTCGTGGGCTTTGTCAAGTAAAGGAGCTGCGAAAGGCCATGAAAATTCATGATGAGATGTTAAAGCTGGGACTTAAGCCCCCTGTAGCCACTTATAGAAGGCTGATACATGGATTCAGGCCTTGATATATAAAAGCAGTGGAAAAAACTTCACAATCCAAATTTGAGTGATAAAAGAAACTATTGAAGAAAAACGACATGTCGTACGGGTTACCAAAAAGTCAACAGTCAACACTCAAAAATCCAAGTCTTCTTCTTCTTCCTCACAAAATCAGAAACCCTAAGATTTCCTCATCTGCAAAAATGAGGAGAACAATGTCTCCAATTCCCAAACTACCCCTCCTCCTCCTCCTTTGCAGCCTCCTCTCTCTCGCCGCCGCCGATTCGGACCTCGTCTCGGAGCTCCAATCGCTCCAATCCCGATCCCCCTCCGGCGTGATCCGCCTCACGGACCACACCGTCGCCCGCTTCCTCACCTCCGCCGCCGCCGCCCGCCGCCCCTACTCCCTCCTCATCTTTTTCGACGCCGCCAAGCTCCATGATAAGCCGGAGCTCCACCTCTCCGACCTCCGCCGCGAGTTCACCCTCGTCGCCGCCTCCTTCATCTCCAACAACGCCGCCTCCTCCAAGCTGTTCTTCGCCGACATCGAATTCCAAGACTCCCAAGCCTCCTTCGCCCAGTTCGGCGTCAACTCCCTGCCCCACATCCGCCTCGTCGGGCCGGCCCACAGCCCGAAAGACTCCGTCCAGATGGAGCAGGGCGACTTCTCCCGACTCGCCGAGTCAATGTCCGAGTTCATCGAGTCCAAGACAAAGCTCACCGTCGGACCGATCCACCGGCCGCCGATGTTCTCCCGCAACCAGATCATCCTCGCGGTCATGGCCTTCCTGATCTGGACTCCGTTCATCGTGAAGAAGATCCTCACCGGAAAAACACTTGTTCATGATCCCAGGGTTTGGCTCAGCGGCGCCGTTTTCGTCTACTTCTTCAGTGTTAGTGGTGCAATGCACAACATTATCAGGAAGATGCCGATGTTCTTGGCCGACCGGAACGATCCGAACAAGCTGATCTTCTTTTACCAGGGCTCAGGAATGCAGCTAGGAACAGAGGGGTTCGCCATTGGATTCTTGTACACCATTGTCGGGCTGCTGCTGGCATTTTCGACTAGGGTGCTTGTGAGAGTGAGGAATTTGAATGTGCAGCGTGTTGTTATGCTCGCGGCGCTGGTGGTGTCGTTTTGGGCTGTGAAGAAGGTGGTGTATTTGGATAACTGGAAGACAGGGTATGGGATACATGCTTTCTGGCCTACGAGCTGGAAATGAGCTCGGTGAGGACTCACTGAATGTGGTTCTATACGAAAAGGTGACTTGCGTTTATGGTTTTAGACTTTGAGAATGAATTCGGAACATTTTGATATGTTATAATGCTGTCTTTGGCGGCCTGCAGGGTTTACATTATGTTTAAATACTTAAGAACTATGTGTTACTACTTACTTAGAAACTATGTGTTACTAGACTTTATGATTTTGGTAACATGCTTTGCGGTTTATGATGCTGGTTATGTGCTCTGTCTGTTTATTTATGTCGTCTTAGGCTCTGAGTAGCTCTCAAAGTTATATGCTTTCTGGTGTTAGCTTATCAGTATGTGTAAATGAGTATGCCTTGCACACTGTTGTTTCTTCTCTGTATGACCGATGTTTTACTACTCGTTTCATGAGGGCTGCTTGGTTCATGGTCAGATGCTTATAATTTTGACCCCGGACTAGTGGAATGTAGTCTACTTATGCTAGCTTTTGGTTTTGTGTGCTTGAATACAATACCATTCAGTTAAATCATGATAGGAAGTACTGGAATTCATACATGTTCATTGAAACAAATTGTAGCTATAGGGTTTAAGAAAGCATAAAGTTTATGAGGCTGTGGGTGGTTTTATACCAATGCAAAGGGAACCATTGACAAAGATACTTCAGTCCATATGAAAGACAGTTGGAGGAGAGGAACTCCCAGCTTGAGAGGCTTTAGATTAGCCAGTGACATGATTTATAGTTTCAAGATTTCTTTTAGCAATGTTGACTGTATTCCTGCCTATGTTTTGGAATCTGACTATTGGAACTTGTTTGGGAATTTGCTGGCCCTTTCTGGTAGCGAAGTTGGGGGTAGAGCTAGTCACCTAGCATTGCCTAGCTAGTAACTAACTTCGCGAAGAAATTGTACCTTCAGTGTGTGGAAGGTCTATTTCTTGTATTCTGCGCCTTTGGTCTCGAGCAGTGTCACACTTCTGGGTGCTCGAGTATGCTTAGTGTTGGGTGCATGCTCGCATATCTAGCACATTATTTTGCTGTTTCACTATCTCGCCTTGCCGTTCGTTTGTTGTGTATATGTACTAGTGTTTATAGTATCTTCTGGGAATTGAAGATATCTTTTATATGCTCTGATGTCCAGGCATTTAGTTCGATTTACTACCACAAGCTAGTTACATAGATGAGAGTTGACTCCATATTATAGCTGGGAACATTTCTAAATAAGTTCATTTACCTGTAGGATGGGGAACGAGCCGATTCGCCTTTGAAATTTATGGCAACCCCAGTAGGCAAGCCAAACTAACATGACAAATTCCCGTCCTATTTACACCTACATTTGAATAAAATCAGGCATATGATATGTAGTTTATTAGAAGAAATATGGGGTCTTGTAATGTTTATTCTAAGTACTTTCTATATATACGCACATTCGTTGTTTTTTGTTAATATGGAGTTAACTTAGTGCAGATGGTAAAGAAAAGCTTTCTCTGTGCGAAAGAATGGTCGTTCAGGAAAGTATAAGATGCCATACTTTCGGCACAATCTAAAGCTCCACAAGACGTAGAAATACAGCAGTGTTGATTCCCCATTTCAAATCGTCCAATTTAGTGATTTACCCTACTATCCCTGAGTATCGCCAATTTGCAACCCTTTTGCAGCTACAAAGCTTAAGGTTCAAGGGCTTGATTGTCATCTAATACTAATTAAGAGGCGTCCTAGTGACATGTTATGCACTTTTTCGGCAGTTCCATCTTCCTTATCTTCCAGTTGTGAGTGCTTCTGAGGCGAAGAAGCAGATCAAACAGAGAAGGAGCTGTGCTAGAAGAAATGGAAGAACAAGTTGATATGGTGGGAAGGGCATTTGTGGATCATTATTACCTTCTTTTCGACAGTAATAGAGCTTCCCTTTCTACTCTATATCAACCAACCTCTATGTTGAGCTTTGAGGGCCAAAAAATTTTCGGGGCTGAGGATATAGCTGCAAAGCTTAATCAGTTACCTTTCGATCAATGCAAGCATCTGATCAGCACTATCGATTCTCAGCCATCATCGACATCCGGTGGCATTGTGGTCTTTGTCAGCGGCAGCCTCCAATTACCGGGGGAAGAACACCTCCTCAGATTTAGCCAGGTTATAATTTGCATGACTCTTTACAGTTACTATTGTACACAACATGTGTTTACATTAAAATGATGTTGTACTCTTGCAGATGTTCCACTTGATTCCAACTCCACAAGGAAGCTTTTTTGTCCAGAATGATATATTTCGTCTGAATTATGGTTAAAATTTGTTCAAACTCTACCATTGGATTTCTGCAACTTACTGCTTAAATGTTATTGTCGTTACTCACAAATGAAGGAATAAATGTGTTCGACAAAGATATGGAAACATTTCATTCTATGCCTTCCTATAATATAGCTGATTTTTATCTGTTATACTATTAATCAGCTCATAATCCAGAACAGGAACATATTTGTCAATACAATGGAAGCTTTTAAGCCAAATATATTATTTCTATGAGAGACTTTGCCAATGAACCATTCGTTTGCTGATCACAATCACATTCGATGTCGGCATCAGTATATTTTTATGGGATATCAATGACGAAATAACTTATCACAGAAGTAACCAAACTGTCAAGAACTCTACAAGTTCTTCGTTATGTACTAATGTGTAGTTGTCTGTGTACTAATGACTATTCAGATATCAATGAGATGAGGAGTTCGGCGCTTCAAAACTAATTAGTATATGAGCAAATCTGTACATACCAGTCATAAAGGAAAACGAGAGGGAGCGTATGAATGTTCATACCAACGAGTTTCTCAATAGTTGCCAATTGATTTGTCCTTAGGTTACAATGAGTTTTGCTTCCAGTTTCTAATAGTCTCTTGGTATGAACCTCAACAACTAGATCAAACCAGCAAAGCCCCATGTTTTGATTGAGCAACTGGACCAATTTCTCTTTTTCTAAAGTAATCATACAAGAGAATAAAATTGTTCGAGGGCTGGAAAGTATCATTTCAGGAGCTGCAAAAAACGTGAATGGAGATTCCACTGGTGTAGAAAAATAAAAAGGATGTCACTATCTTATAACCAGCACTAAATTTTCCACATAATTGTCAACCAACTATTGAACATTGCTTTCTCTTTTCCTATATACAATGATTGCAATAACACAAAGAAGCTTTAGAATAAGCTACAAATTGCAGTAGAGCTCAAAGTGAAAGATAGTCTCATAATGTCAAAATCCACCATCGCTTGCTGTCTTAAGCCTTATCCGGAAACAATGAACATTTATGCACAAAATTGTATATAACAAATGTTCGAAGAATCTCTTCACAGCCGATTTAGACCTTAACTCTTTTCATAATGACACACACTTTCACATTTAGATACATTATCATCTCAGCTTAGTTTAATAAACTTCTAGCACAACTTGTTGCGTATTACTCTATTTAAGGGCTATAGGACAAGAGAAATAGGCAAGGGAGAGCTTAATCAATTAGCTACAAGCAAGAATGGCAATCCAGCAGCCTCTGTTTGATGCTCCCAAAGCTGCTACTCGCCGCAAATTTCTCTATCTAGTTCTCTCCTTAGCTGCAATTGTAAGCTTGATCGCACTTGTTTCCATCCAAGTTTTGATCAAAACCAGCTCCACTGATTCTCCTACTGGAGGCATGAGTGCTGCTGTTGATCTACTATACTACAAGGGCTCCTAGAGGAATCCACACCACACTTGCAGAAGGCCCTTGAGACGGCGAAAGATGCTTATGCTAGGATCAATGATCCTAAAGATCGAGCTGCTCTTGTCGACTGTGTGAAGCTGATGGATGTCAACATGGACAGGATTATTGAGGGATTTTCAGAAAGGAGTTGAGGCTAATGTTGTAGTGGCAAAAGATGGGAGTGGGAAATACAAGACTGAAAGAAGCAGTGGCAGCCGCACCAGATAAGAGCACAACCAGGTATGTCATTTATGTGAAAAAGGCAACCTATAAGGAAATGTTGAGGTTGTGAAGAACAAGAAGACCTTGATGATTGTTGGAGATGGCATGGATAAAACAATCATCACTGGTAGCCTCAATGTTGTTGATGGATCAACCACTTTCAATTCTGCATCTCTAGGTAAGAACTTAGAAGCTCAACTTACATGTTTATAAGGCCGATTTCTTTTCTTGTTGTTTCATTATTCAACAACTTACTTGTGAGGCAAGTAATTGTTTAATATTACGAATTTGGTTGGTAATATCTCAAGTTTAGAGAAGTTTAGTCTAACAATAGGGACACTCAAGTTTTACTGAGCACATGTCAATCCTTATCTTCCAATGCAGCTGCCGTTGGTGACGGATTCATAGCTCAAGACATTTGGATCCAAAACACTGCTGGACCGGCACAGCACCAAGCTGTTGCACTTCGTGTTGGAGCCGATCAATCTGTGATAAACCGGTGTCGGATTGACGCTTACCAAGACACCCTGTATACTCACTCCAACAGGCAGTTCGTCCGAGACTCGTAGATAACAGGTCTTCTTGTCAACTTTATGTTTGTTACCTTGAAATGTTTGTGAATCCTAGTGGCTAGTTTTCCCAACACATTTCTCTATCCTTCTTCAGGTATTGTAGACTTCATATTTGGAAATGCCGCCGTAGTATTTCAAAACTGTAAGATCGTGGCGCGAAAGCCAGCGAATGGCCAAAACAACATGGTCACGGCACAAGGTCGGACGGACCCTAACCAAAACACCGGAACTTCCATACAAAAGTGTGAAGTAATCGCAAGTTCCGACTTAGAGCCGGTGAAAGGGACCGTCCGGTCTTACTTAGGCCGTCCGTGGAAGGAATACTCTAGGACTGTTGTGATGCAATCTACCATTGGTGACCACATTGATCCGACTGGATGGTCTGTATGGAGTGGAGACTGTGCTCTGAAAACACTAAACTAAGGTGAATAACTGAATATGCAAATAGTGGACCCGGGGCGGGTACTAGCAAGAGAGTGACTTGGGCCGGGTACCTTGTCATTAAAACCGCATCAGGGGCCCAAGTTTCACTGTTTCTGGGCTTATACAAGGTGGGTCATGGTTGAAGTCCACCGGGGTTTCTTTTACCTACCGGACTGTGATCATTTGTGGCTCGTTCTATCTTATTTTGTTCTACATTTCAATAAATAAGTAATAACATTTTGATCAATTGTTACCCTTTTCAGTTGAACTGATAAGTTGATTAACCTTAAAATTATGGCATAAAACGGCTGTAAATCTCATGTTCAAATATAGCAAGTATCAACAAATTAAAACTGACTTGGATCGTTTTCAATGAGTAGTGTACTTATCAAAATCTAGTTTCAATGAATCATTAACAATTCAATAATCTTCCAGATTCTGATACACAAAGTATGTGGAGGATAATGTTGGGGATCTCCTTTGCTAAGAAATAGAAAAAATTAGACCCGGAATTGTCGAAAGGTAAGCAACACCACATTCCCATATAGCTTTAGATTGTGTTCTTATAATTGGAAGGATTAAACAACCCAGAATAAACGTGCTTCCAACAATCATAATACTGTAACATGTTATCTATAAACAGCTAAGCCATATATATATATATATATATATATATATATATCCGATAATTTCCAATAAAGGACAGCATGATTCCGACCCAAAGTTTGGTGAGCATAGAATAGTACATGCATGAACATCTATTTAACAAAAGAGATTAAAAAAGGGAAGACAAATTTTCTCCTCTAATTGTTAATCAGGGTATGACATCTGAATGTTAGAATAAAAAAATGAGAGCTCATACCCAGCTGGATGAGAAGTTTATGATCTGGTTGAACAATTATATTTAATAATCTTTAGCTATTGAAGGAAAGATTGTGATTATTTTATTTTCAGAAAAAAATAAAAGGAAAGGTTCATTATAGAATGTATTATCCTTTTTGCCCTATTATCATTTAAAGCTCGTTACCTGTTTCGTTTAGACATTGTCTCAATGATAGAGTTTAGCTATTTTACATTAAACTATAAATTAAACCTTCTCGAGTTACTAATAGTTTGGACCGACATTAGTTTTACGCTCTTTTAAACTATTAAATATCAATATTGAATGTACGTATTGTCATAGCTCCCAAAATTATAAATGTTGTGGGTCTTCAACTTCATACGGCAAAACTTAGGGTAAACTCGAACAAGAACGACTGAAATTTTGAGAAAAAAAAAATGGTGACATTGATTAGACAAAAATTAGACCAAAGAGGCAAATTATGTTTAATGCTAAAAACCAAACTTAACACAGGGGTAAGCAATGTATAATTGTATATAGACTAAGCACAAAGGTCCAAACAGCTTTGAAAGTTGGTCTATGGTCAGATAGACTGCACCAAACAAATAACCAGCTTCTCTCTCTGTGTGTCTCTGATTCTCTCAACCGCAATTTAAGTATCTGTTGCATTTTTGGAAGGGTCTTGCATTTTTCAGAGAGAAGACTCTTGCATTTTTGGAAGCCTCTCGAAAGCAAAAACAAAACCAAAATATGCACCAAACCAGAACCACCCAATTTCTGTTCCACTCTATTCTTTCACACCCTTAATCTGTTTTTGAGGTTTCCCATTATTTGTTATCCAATCCCACCCACCTCTTCTTCTTCTCTTTTTCTGTTAGACCCTCTTCTCCTTCAGCTCTGTTTCTTTCTCTTTGAAAGTGTCAAACTACTGGTTCCCTCTCCATTTTCATCACACTTATTCTCTCTGGGTTTTCTTTGTTGTTTTTGAGGTTTTAATTAGAGCTAGTTCTTTCGAGCTTCATTTAGAGCTTCAAGAGTAGTTGAAGATAAAGATGGAGCGTGGAGGTAATAGGCTACCTTGGTGTGATGTGAAGGAGAAGTTGCTTTTTCTCTAATCAATCTTCATATTTCGTACCATCCTAAATCATCCTCTTATTAAGGTAAGTTAATAAATTAGATATCTCTATTTCATGTAATTAATGCTGATTGATATACAGGGTCCGCAAATGCACTCTCTGATTTTACATGATTATTGGAATCCATATTGTGTTTTCCTCAATGAAATCTGTGTTGTATTCCATATATATCAGATACCAATCCTCATTCATAGGTATTAGAAAGTTCCATCACATGCAATGAACTTACTTGATTCCGCCCTCATCCTTTTTTTCTCATCTCAAGATCGTTTTTAAGCAAATGCACATTAAGTACATTAAATTTTCTGGCAGGCAAGAGGTGCATCATCAACATCACATCTCCCCAATCTTTATTTCTGGTGCCTGCTTCCTTCATCCTTCAAGGAGCTGTTGCATTTGGGGCAATTTCGGCTTCTAGATTCGACAATGGCCAAGATTTTCAGATACATCTCTCAGATATTTGGTGACTACTTGCTCTATCATGTATCTGTAACTCAAGTTTGGTGTTTGCTTGCCTTGTATATCTATGAAAAAGCTTTGTTTTCATGATGATCTGGGGCTAAATGGGAGAATGGTTGTTGTTGTTGTAGTTGTGAAGGAGCGTGAAATGGAAATTGGGTTCCCAACAGATGTGAAACATGTAGCTCACATTGGGTGGGATGGTCCGTCTGATAGTGCACCGAGCTGGGTAGGTGGCGTTAACATTAACAAATCAATGATCTTTCTTCAATTTCATTCTTGATTACACTTTTGTGTACTAACAAAAACATGTTCTTTCATTTCTTAACTGCTTCATTTGTTGTTTGCAGATGAATGAATTCAAAAATCCACCTGATTTCTCAACACTGGGTCGCAATAACACCGATGATCGAAGGGACTCCTCCAGCAGCATGGCTGCCTCCCCTTGGGCCTGTCAAGGTATGATCATCTTCATCATGAGTTTCCGATATTTCTTCCATTGATGCATGTATAGCTAGTATGTAAGGTTGGGTAAAATAAATAAATAATGCAAAAACTGATGGTTGGGGCCTTAGGTGTCGTATGAATAATTTGAAGGTGATGTCCGTATGTTCCAGTATAGTATGGCCTTGTATCATGTGCGATTGTGCTATATGAATACTCTAAACAGACAACTATAAGTGGGGTCTTTTTTTCTCACGGGCTAAATAGTTTTAGCAGAAATGGAATTAGTCTGTTCTAGTTTATTGGTCATAGATGCCAATAAGGTATGGAAAAGTTCTCAAGATTCTTTGCCCCAACTGGAGGGCTTGGCTGTTCTGTCACGAGAGAGCGCTTTCCTACATGGAGGAATATGGTATAGCTCGTGGCCCTTTACAAAACTCTAGCTAGTTCTTGGTAATGGTGGTCCTGAGGACTATAGCACTATCAACATTCTTACATTTGGCTTAATTGTTTTATAGCTATTATATATTGGTGGGATTATTGTATCAATGGATCTTAGATTGATAGAGTAATGCAGCTAATGAATTCAATTCTTATGGTTCAGTTGATTAGTGGCATGGTTTAGTTTCAGATCATTTGTAACGTGATGTTACATTAGGATGGTAAGGTTTGCACATCTATGATTCATTTTGGTGTAGTTGTAGTGTTAAATCTAGTTTTGGTGTGGACAATTTATTGTAGATTGTGGCATTTGGAGTTGGGATCACTTCAATACTAGCTTGAGCTCACCTTTGGTTGTTGTTTTGTCAATCTTTGTTGACAGATTTTGAGCATTCCATGCGCCAGCCATCAACCAACTTGATAGATCTTCCTCCTAATGATCTTGCAAATGCTCCCAAGAAATCAAAGCGGAAAAAGGTCAAGTCTTCGTCTTCGTCTTCCTCATCTTCAAGATCGTCGCGACCGACGAAGGCGCCGAAGGCTACATATACACAAATGGAACCTACACCAAACCTGCTAATATAGAGAGAGACACTTCCAGGATTGTCTGAGTTGATCAAAGTTAAGAATGTTCATAGTAACAGTACTTCTGGATGACATATTCCCTTACTCTGCGGTGTCCTCAAGGGCAAAGAGAATGAAGATCCAAAAATTGGGACATAGCTTAGGAAAGCAATTAGTGTTTTTTGTGTGTGATAAATTCAGAATGAAAGGGTGACACCAGTCTAGAAGACACCAACTGTTTTGCTTTCTCGTTAATGTAATAAGCATGCAGAGATCGAGTTGAAGGATTTCGTTGTGGTGGTATGGCTTTGCTAATTCAAATTGTCAAACGAGAAAAACAAGTATTCCATTTTGCTACTAACAATCAATGATGGAATGAAAGCTCCACGAAATTGAAATAAACTGACACAATTTATGCGAATGAAACCAGATCGTGTGTCTATATTCATAAGGTGTATCCATGTGTCATCTAAATAATTTGATGTCCTGCAATTCAGTGCTTTTTTTGTAAAAAAAAAAAAATTTAATTAACAAATCCATTTTCATACAGCAAAGAATTATGCCCCAAGCTTAGAGCCTTAGAGGCTGTTGTGTTCCAACAACAAAAAATTCCACCCCGCACGCCCAACAAAAGAAAATGAAAGAAACTAGATTTGCAGTATTGATTGTGGCCCCTTCGGACGATCATCATCGCATCCCTTCAAGCCAAGATTCTTCCCAAGTGCTCACCATGGACGTTAATGTATTTTCAAGTTGGATGATTCGTTCAAGGTAATATTTTGAGGAGCGAAGAATTTGATAAAACCGTAACAGATTCATGATTCCTAGTTCCGTCAACGATTATAGTCCGAGAATGACAATGCTCAATTTCCAGTGATTTATTACTTAAACTTGAAACCCAGAATTCAAAAGAGCATGAAGTTACCTAGATCAAAAATAAGAGAGCATGGTCATCAAAGTGCACGTTTTCAAGTACATAGTTTCAATTCACATACAAATTACATGATATATTCGGAGGGTCACGCTCACACGTGAGAAGCTCGCTCAGCTCCGTGTTCCCAAGTCGTAACGAACTCCCCCACGCTCGCACGTGGAAATCCCGCCAGCTCAGCGTTCGTAACAAACTCCCGCACGCTCACGAGAAAGCTCATTGCTCGTAACAAACTGCCGCACGTGCGAAGCTCTTCCCGCTTATTTGCTCGCTTCGATTATAAAGGCGGTTTAGCTTCTGTAAAAGAACCCCCCTCCAATTTTACTTCACACAATTCCGATGAACATTCCGATGATGAACATTCCGGTGGTTCTCCGCTGAAATTTCATGGTCAGCCCATTCGCTCAGGCGCCGGGGGCCTTCGTCGGCCTCCCCATCTGGCGCCCCAGCCGCCTGTGCTTCGTCGAGCACGACCGCACCCGTCCCTTCATCTTCTACCGCCTTGATCATCCGCTAGTACTCTCCCCCCTAGGCCACGGCGGCGACTTAGTTCCGATGATCCCCGTCAATGCAATCTTCATCTTTGACCCCACCGCCGGTGGTACACTGACTGAAATCGCTCTTCCGCCGGAGCTCGGAGAGGCGATGGTCCGGCCGATCCCGATCTCTGAGGTGCGGTTTCTTGTTCCGGTGTCGAGTCTTTGGGGAATCTTGCCGGCTCCGGCTCAGCTTCTTTCTCCGATTCCGACGTTTCTTGATGTAAACTACCGCAGTGTGGTGGTCAAGTTCGTTGGCCCTGCCGCCACTCTCCAACAATTGTTCGCTTTCTTTCGGGATATGTGAGTCTTTTTACTTCCTACTTTTACCAGCCTAATCTTGGTAATTAAAGTTAAGTAGATTGTAAATTAGTAGGTTTAGTAGAAAAACTGCATCTTGTTCATTGAAATTAAAGTTAATTTGATTATAAAATTGAATATAATTTTCTCTGCCTAATTTTTCGGATTCTGGGTTGGATTGTTACTTTTTGCAGAAACGAAATGTATACTGTTCTTGGTAATTGATGTTTAGTAAAATCTGCATCCTGTAATTTTTGCAATTAAAGTTAAAGAAGATGGTAAATGCAATCAAACTCAAACCTAATCTTCTGTAAAAAAATTTCGGTTCATTTACTCTGCTCTGTATCGTTTCGTGGATTTACTGGCCTGATTTACTATTGCAAAAGATGAAATGTTTACTCTCATGGATATTTAATTGGCTTGGTAGAGACTGCATCCTGTTTTTGATTAAGTAGATGGTAAAAAATTCGCTACTTCTGATTAGAGACTGATATCTATGTCATTTTCTTATCTGGGTTTTCGTTTTTCACTTTTGTTTTTTGGGGATTTACTAATGATCTCGTTGCTAATGAATTACAAGTGGGAAATCAGAAGTAATTTTATGGGTTTTGGTCATTAGATACATATGGGGTTACTCAGACTATTATGACTGTAATGTACATAAATGGTAGAGAAGCAAACTACAGTTGATATATCCGATCCCACTAAGTTTCGCTAACTGATCAAGTCATTGATTTGTAACCTTTGCAGAATACAGTGGCTGGATACTGATGAGTTTATAGAGTCGATTGACATTCTTCGATACCACACGTGGATCAGATTTTCAGGCTCATTAACTATTGATACACTCTTCAATGGCCGCGGGGAGATGTTTTTTCAGATCTGCAATGGTATATCTATCTGGGCTTACCCTCAGTGGTATCATACGGCGACGAGAAATCAAAGAATAGTCTGCATAAGCTTCCAGGATGAAGAGCACCCATCTGAAGAAGAAGTACACGCATATTTGTAAGTAAAGATCCCACATTTTGACTATGTTCTACACAACTTTGGCATGTGTTTTTAACACCAATTTGTTCACACAGCGGTCCCTGCTTGGATTTTGTACTGTTTCAAGGCCGACATGCTCCTCTGCAAGCGTTCCTCTACTTCTACAACTCTGAAGATGCAGCGAACCTGGTCGCGATGAGACACTTCTACATTAATGGCAAACGAATTGAAGCTAACCGGTATGTGCCACCACAGGACAACCCTCCATCATAGGACGCTTCACCATAGGCAATTTCTCAACTTGCAGATTACTCGAGGCCGGGTGAAAATACTATTGTGGTCAGCATAAAGTAGATGGCCTATTCTGGACGCCTTGTGATCAAACTTCTCCACCTTCTCTTCATTTTCAACAGCTCATCCCATGACTTTATTTGAATAGTCTGCAGATCTATATGAATTAGACATACAGGTGATACAGTACAGTTAGTACATGCGCCTAGGCTACAAGAATTGACTTGTTTGTAATATCTGCTCTATTAACTGAGGCACAGATACCTTTGGTTGCGACTTTCGAGCTAGAAGAATTGAGTTGCTTGTAATTCCCATCATGGTATATGTTTTGCCAGAACCTGTTTGGCCATAGGCAAATATGCAGACCTACAAGAAAAGAATAACGTAGTTTTTAGTGTATATATATTTGCCTTAATGGAAGGTTCATTTGAGAATATGAGATGAAAATCTCTCCTGCTACAACAACAAATGCCTGCGATATTAGAAAGCCAACATGGTGGCAATGAAGAATATAGCCTATTCTGGACACCTTGTGACTAAACATCTCCATATCCTACTTCATTTCCAACAGCTCCACAACATTATTTGAATTCCTTAAAGGAACATGATCCTCCTACCTTGCCAGAGCAAATGTCACATCGCTTAAGTAGGACATACTTTTATAGATAGCCTGATTGTGACAGACAGAAAGGGAAAAGTGGCAGTCTACAGATTAAAAGCAATAACATTAGTACATCAGATTCTCAAGAGGATCAGACCTGGATTTCATTCAATCGGTCTTATATCTAAACAATTTCGAATATTCTGCAAATCTAAATGGATTATACAGAAATGTAACGAATAAACCTAACTTTCATCCATAAACACAATAAGTACAAATCCAAGAATGGGCCACGATTACAACAACACCAAAACATGAAAGGAAATACATAAACCAACAAACAACCCGGAACAACATAAACCAAACAGCAGCCTCCAAAAGGAGGTAATGTCACCGCCAACACTAGCTGAAACACCCCGTAGAGTGATCGTCATATTTCCTGCCGTCTGGAAAATCCAGCCAAACGAAACACCAAGAACACAAGAGATCCCCATAGATCCAACTTCATAGCCCATAAAAGGGTCTTCAGTCACAGCCATGCGACCACCAAACAAAAAGATGTTTGATGGTATCGTAACCAAAGAAAAGAAAAAAGGAAATCGGAGGTAAGGAAGGCCAGCCCCAGCAACGGTGATCAGACCCGATAAGATAAGCGACAACGCGTTTTTGCCATTGACTGGATGAAAAGACACAAGCTCCTTCACCACGACAAAGAAAAAAAACATAAAGAATGGAGGGAGAAAACCGAGCAGAGCTAGTGGAGCTAGTAAAAGCGTGTTGTGGCATCAAAAATATGGTTGAACGAGAGAGAGACCTAATACTGTATAAAAATTGAAAATTTGGAGGAAAACGAAAGGAAGAACAGAAAACAGAAGAAGGAAGGAAAATAATAAACAAAGATGGGGAGGAAACTGATGGATCAGAGAGAACTGATGAGATCTGAGAGGCTAGAAATTGAGGTTGGTTGAGGGAGAAGCTTAAGGAAAAGCTAGGAAAAATTGCCAATAAACAGACAGGGGAAAGGAAATGGGAGCCTCCCCCTTCTCTACAATCAAAATCCAGATCAAAAGATCTAGATTCGGCCATAGATAAGGGAGAAGGTTGGTGGCCGTTGGGTTCTCTGTAGGCTAGGGAGAAAGGGAAAGGAGAAAACGCGTTGTTTCTGATGTTGAATCCACTCTAACAAATAGCGCAGTTAGTATACACACCTAACAAATAGCGTTATAAAATATCTAGAATTTGCGGAGCGAATGCGGAGGAGACCCTGCGGAGTTGCGGGGCTGCAGGCAGAGGCGCCAAGGAGCAGCAGGAGCTGTCGCCGACGGGAAGGTTGCCGGAGGCCGGAGACAAAGGCGGCCGGCGGGAGAAAAAAATATTTCTAGGGTTATAAAATTCAGGGTTTTAGGGGAAAATGCGTGATAACGTGATGCAAGATGAAATAACTGTGTCTTTATTGAATGATATGAGGGCATATATATATGCATTACAAAACCACAATCCCATAGGATTGAGAGTCCTAATTTATTACAGAGATGTTAATCGATCTCCTAACATGAAACTTATTAAGACTAAGACACACACAATGGTATAATAGTAATTCTCCTAGAATAATTCTTTATTTTTTGGAACAGAGAATGTGTTCAGTGGTCAAACTTAGAGAACTATTGTCTGAAAATGAAAAAAGAAAAACGCGTATGGGAAGAGCAGCAAATGCGATGCCAACAAGTCCATCACTGAGCATCATTATCGATCAAGAAGTATGAGAAGTATATTCCAATATGTGCACGCTTATTGTAAAAAAAAAATTATTACAAATGAAAACTGACCCTAAAATTAAGTGTTAGGCAACAACATTCAAATGATTGAGCTCTGTTCTTGGGAAGTGTAATGAACCAATTTAGAAGAACAGTCCAAAGCAAAGAAAACAAAGGTAGGGTTATATATCTCCAAATCATGAATCATACGGTAATTCAATCGAAACAAGAAGAGAAGAAGAACAACAGAAACAACAACACAAAATGAAACATGACAAATGACTTGGCAAAATGTTGATTCAATATGTACATAGCAATGGGTCTGACTGATAATCTGAGATATGATCGATTCTCATATTATATGGAATCAATGAATATATAGTCATTCAGCAAAACATTAAAGCCTTGGCTTGCTTAATTCCCATGCTTCACTCTCCAGCTCTTCTCTTTCTCGCAATATCAGCATCTCTCATGTCACGACTTTGAATTTCGAATGATAAAAATTTAAATTTGAAGCCATGAAAATTCTAAAACAATCTCAAGTATATTGAAATCATCTTATCATAACAGTGTATCGAAACTGAGTTCACATCATGACTCAGTCGACTTGAATAATACACAACCAATAGAAATGTATAATTCATCAATCCTCACTCACAATAAACATGAAATGTATAATATAGCAACCCATATATATGTATCGTATTTACCATTTTATACACATACACACACCCACTATATTATATACATGTCATAGTTCGATCTTTTTAAGAAAACATAAATATGAGTCACCACCAAGGATATGCTCGTCATAGTGAGATTTACTCATATTTACCATAATCCATAATCACAAAAACCTTTTCAAAATCATTTATTAAAATACCATTTCACTTATCCATGAACCGTAGACGATCAAGTTCATGTAATTTAAACCAAAACATATTTTTAAAATAATTTTTATAAACTAGTGATGCAACGACTATGGTGAAAACTCAAACTAAATTCAATAATTATAATACTACTTCAATCATGATCATTGTGAGGTTTACTCACCTAATTTCCCGCGTGCAACTTCCACGGCAATGAAAGTAATTTCCTCACTCGTTTCGTCGGTCACCTAAGAGCATGATAAAATGCTAAGAAAATGATACGTAAAATATCAAGTGATGATTTCAGTACAGCTAAATGTTGTTCATAAAACACTGTTCATGTTTTAATGTTTTACTAAACACTGTTCAAATTTACTGTTTACAGAACAATGTTCACATAACATTGTCCATATTTTACTGTTTACAGAGTACTGTTCACCGTAATTGTTCATGAACAATGTTCACAGTACTATTCATGCGGCGCCAATGTTCACTGACCGTCACACTTGACCACCAAATTTCACCACCATAATCTAAATGACATTCCTAACAACTTCCTAGTTCATCATAAAGTCTAACTATGAGCCTAAACGCTTCAATTTAACAAAAACCGAAAAGCTCCAATTTAAAAACCTTGGATTTCTTTTATTCGATTCTCCTAGCACACAACGATTTGGGTTAAATCTTTTGGAGGGTTTGTAGCATGGAATGAGACCTTCAAAATGAGACAAGAATCTTACCGATTGGTTGCCGGATGAGGGAGATCCAACGAGTTGAAGTTCGGCAAAATATGCTTTTTCAGGAGAACTTCCGGATTTCACAGGGGAGATGGCGGGTAGCAATGCTACCAATCAACAGGGGACGCAACAACCTTTCAAACGTGACCGGTGCGCCGCTCTATGGTGGCTGGACGATGGAGATCCGGCGGCCCAAAGTCGCCTGCTCGAGAGAGAGAATTTCTGGATTGATTTGGGGTGAACAGTACAGATCCGAATTTTTGATTTTTCTCCCCATTTTTCTCTTTAATTCCCCTATTTATACTATTTTTCAAAAATGTCCAAATACTTTTTGATTCGTAAGTTCTTCATACGAACTCCGATTTAGGCGTGACACGTGTCCACGAATTCGTATCGATGAGCTCTACGACTTTCATGCAAGAAGTTTTCTAAGAAACCCAATGAGTCAAAAGCCAACTCTTAGACTCGTTAAATTGAACGTTTCCGTACAATTAATATTTCAAACCCTTTCGTTTTTATACTCGTCTAATAAAATTAGACAATGACTAACTTAATAATATTCGAGAACTCATTGGAAATTAAATATGAATTTTCGGAGTATTACACCTCACTTCCCGTGTTTCCAAGATCTTATGATTATATTTTTAAAAAATAGTGGATATGTGGATATATGGTTTTGAAAAAGATAGTGTAAAATTGATTTTGTATTTAAGATAGAGTTTTTGCTGTATTAGGAATCTAATGCAACGTATGCAAACTCCATGATTTTAGGATTTGAAATACAAAAAACTGTTTTCAAAACCTATACCGAGCGCGCCTAAGGTACATCGTTTTGAGAAGACTAGAACCTTGTTGCCACTTGGCAGGTGTAGGCGTGTAGTGGGTTGATTTGGGTCGGATCGCGTCGGG
Organism: Argentina anserina; assembly: GCF_933775445.1. Classification (NCBI taxonomy): domain Eukaryota; kingdom Viridiplantae; phylum Streptophyta; class Magnoliopsida; order Rosales; family Rosaceae; genus Argentina; species Argentina anserina. The sequence goes on along the minus strand of NC_065874.1, from coordinate 1,160,497 downwards.
CAAAGTTTGCATTATTCGAACCGGCTCAAATGTTCATTTTTCTGCTTTGAGAACTCATTTACTCTACCGAGTAAAAGATGTAATATTTACATTAGTTGCGACCATGCACTGCCATTTTTATCTTATGTATCCATCTCCTCTCCCATTCAATTAATGTTATCTAAATATTTAGATAATGTACGTAACTTTGGTGGGTGATAGATGATAATATGTTAAATTATATCACAAGTAGTGAGAATTAATTTGAAAATATTTCCTTGTCAAAGAACCCTTAGGTTGTGCAGAATTAAATGAAATTAAGGAGTACTAGTTGAGGAATTCGAGGTTCTAGGTTTCGAGATCTCAAAATTTCTAGAATTAAGGTTAATATTTCACGTCGTGAGGACGACTACAATTACACTTAAGAATATAAGAACTTAAAATGACCATGGTCACACGGTCACTAACTCAACAGTAGATTCATTATACAGTTGGTTATAGAATTTCAATTGTAAAACACTTGGTGAGTGGTGACACACTTACGTACGGTAATTTGAGTTCGGCTCTATATTCATGTCAAATGACCGCTTACCATTGCCTTTGCCAAATACAGCACTAACTTAGGGGAGGAGATTTCACCTGACTTATTCTCCACAAATTTATCAATATCGCACATAATCTAAGTTTTGAGTTTCTCCTTCGACACCCATTTCTCAATTGCTGCATTTGGATTTTGGAACATTGACTCTAAGATCAAAACAAGTCTTATCACATTCTTCTCAGCAATCAAGGAATATCATATCCATGTCGCATCACATCATATAGCACCCAAGATCAGATCGTCATCATCTTCCTAGTATATGTGAAAAAAGGATAGACATGAAAAGAGATTGGAGGGTTCTAACACCCATGTTCGTTTTGTTTGTTATTGAATTCTCTAAATTTACCATAGCTCAAGATTATGGTGGTGGTGATGATTCAACACCACCTGCACCACCCCCTGCACAAGACAACTGCAATGGGATCTTTGTATCCTACGACTTCATTTCACGACACAAAATATATCCACTCCTCAAGAATGCAGAGAAACAAGCATGGGCTTTCAATTCTACGGCAACCATAATCAACACCGGCGCTTACGAACTCAAAGCATGGAAGATATATGTAGGTTTTCAACACAAAGAACTTCTAGTTGCTGCAAATGGAGCGGTTCTTGTGAACGGTGAGGATTTCCCGGCTGAGGTTGGAACTAATGGGACTTACTTTTCTGGTGCTCAACAAACAGATTTGAAAACATCCATAAGCACAGGCGGAGATTATACACAAATTCAAGCAACGATTCAATTAAGTGGCACTCAGTTTGGGGTTAAACCATCTGTGACCCCAATGCCTAAAACAATACGCCTTGTTAACGATGGATTCAAGTGCCCCTCACCAACCAAAAAAAGTGAGTACGAGTCATTTGTAGGGTACTTGTTCTGTACATTCATATTGGAATAATAATGTAACCTACCTACAAAAATGTTATTGCATGTAGTTTGCATGGCTTCCAGCTTCAATGAGGAGAGGGTTTTTGATTATATCCCATTCATTATATTTGTTTTTGGTACACAGAGACATCAATGACTGTATGTTGCGTTAGGAATCCGAAAAGCAAGGTCACAACCAAAGCGATCAAGTACTTGCCTCGCCAAAAGGGTGATCTATCACTTTCTTATGATGTAGTTCAAGCATATGGGAACAACTATCAAGCTCAGGTGACAATCGAGAGTACTAGCGCTTTGGGACATTTGGATCATTGGAACATAAGCTGGGAATGGATGAGAGGAGAATTCATTCAAACTATGAAAGGAGCTTATACACATAAAATGGATTATTTGCCTTGTATTTATGGTCCTCCTGGACAATACTACCAACAAATGGACTTTTCGAAGGTTATGAACTGTGAAAAGAATCCCACAATTGCTGATCTTCCTAGGGAGAGATCAAACGACAGTGAAGTTGGAAGAATACCTTATTGTTGTAGAAATGGTAGTCTCTTGTCTCCAGTAATGAACGCAACTGAAGCCAAGTCTGTTTTCCAAATGCAAGTGTTCAAGCTACCTCCTGACTTGGAACGAACGACATTGTACCCTCCCGAAAAATGGAAGGTTTCTGGGGTGCTTAGTGCTGAATACAAATGCGGGCAACCTATCAGGGTCGATTCTTCTGAATTTCCAGATCCAAGTGGTCTTCAAGCTTCAACATTAGCAATTGCAAGCTGGCAAGTGATCTGCAACATTACAAAGCCAGAAAGTAAGAAAAATAAGTGTTGTGTTTCTTACTCTTCTTACTATAATGAATCTATCATACCCTGCAACACATGTGCCTGTGGTTGCACTAATACTAAGAAATGCAACCCTTCTGCCCGAGCCATGTTTCTACCTCCTGAAGCTCTTCTTGTACCGTTCAAGAATAGATCGGCGCTTGCGGCAGCGTGGGCGAAAATCAAACATTTTCATGTGCCAAAGCCACAACCTTGTGGTGACAATTGTGGAGTTAGCATCAATTGGCATGTATCATCAGATTACAGTGATGGATGGACAGCTAGAATCACATTGTTCAATTGGATGCCAATCAATTTCGAAGATTGGTTCACCGCAGTGCAAATGAAAAAGGGTGGTGGACGTGGCTTTGAAAATGCCTACTCCATGAATGGAACCAAACTGCCTGATATGAATAATCTCATCTTCCTCCAAGGCTTGAAGGGTCTAAACTTCTTGGTGATGCAGACAAATGGAACAAAACCTAATAGTCCCAAGGTTCCTGGAAAGCAACAATCTGTGATTTCCTTTAAAAAGGCTCAGACTCCGGGCATACAAGTAGCCAAAGGGGATGGCTTTCCTGCAAAAGTGTATTTCAATGGGGAAGAATGTGCGCTTCCTTCAACAATCCCATCATATGGAAACCGGAAACATGTAAATTTGATAGTTTTAATTATTCTTTCACTTCTGACTTTTGCGATGTAATTAACCATAACTTTAAGATAGATGCATCCACAAAATAAAAGGTTAGAGTATTTCCTGTACAGTACAGATCTCTATTCAAGTTAAACAGTTTTGGTAAACTATCACCAAGAGCTAGTTTTGTGCTCAATATCATCGACATTGTTGAAGATTTGAATCCAGAAATTAGGATCCAAAGTGATAAAGAGATGACGAAGTGCATTAGGATTTAAGAGTCTTTTATTAAATGAACGAGACGGACTTTGTCATAATGTCAAATGACCTGAAGCTTGTCATATATGGGCCGGCAAACGAATGCGGTATCTATAAATCGGAGAAAAATAGAAAATGCACAAAGCAAAATTGCGACAATGGCACCTTAATTTTACCGTCTTTCCAAAATTCATTGTTACACATCGAATCCAATAATTTGTCCTCAACAAATAAAATATGCCACCTCAAACCCCCGCCTTTATTATTTAAATCATTATAACACCATATAACTATGTTGTTACGATGTTAAACAAAATATTTGCAACACCAATCATTCATAATCGTATCTTAATTCCCTAGTCATGGCTTTTCAGAGAGGGCTGAGAGGCTGGAAGCTATGTGCTATTGTTACTGGCATTCTCCTCATCATCATCGTGGTAGTTTTGGTTGTTTTATTCCTCACGGTTTTGAAGCTCAAAGAACCTGACGTTGTGGCGAGGCCGATTAACCTCGAAAGCTATGACGTGGTGTTCTTTCCGGCGATAAGGTTTAATGTATCCGTTGGACTTTTGATCACAGTGAAAAATCGAAATTACGGAAGCTTCAAGTATGGCAATAGCACAGCTCATATCTTCTATCGTGGCAAACTCATCGCTGAGGCTCGGTTCAAAGATGGTACGATTCCATCTCATAAGAAGTTTAACATAAGAACTTCTATGGATATATTAGCAGACAGATTACTACTTGATTCAGACTTCCTCAAAGATTTGACGATAGTTGGAGTTGTGAATTTTACTTCACACACCGTAGTCCATGGGAAGGGGAGTCTGTTGCACATCTTTCATAAGAAGGGTCATAGTTATACCGATTGTAACATCTCTATCGTTGTTGGATCCCAAAGTCTTGATTCTGCTTGCACAACCGTGTTCAAGTTAGGGTAACGTTCATATGCTAGAATATATATATATATATATATATATATACTTGAATAATACAAATACATAATTTAAACCGTTCAAAAGTTTATGTTATCAATAAAGATTATTCATGTAAACAATCAATGCAAACAAAACTCTTTTGCTTAGCCGATTGCATAAAACAAATAAACAGTCATGATAAAAGTTAGTAGTCTCATGATTAGCCGTTAATTTGTTTGATGCAATCGATTGAGAAAAATGATTTTTGTTTGTATTAATTTTTTGCATAGATGATCTTTATTGATTGATTCAACTTTAGAATTGTTTAAATTGTTTGTTTACATTGTGAAATAAACGAGAGAGAGAGTTCGGACGCATACGTACATACGAGGTTGGACGTAAGTTTTTTTCAATATAAATATATATATATATATATATATAAGAATTTTCAGGTGAGGACGTCCGTACCTTACGTAAGATACGGATTCACCGATTCCGGCAACGGTAGACTGCAACGGCGGGGCAGACCACGACAGTCGCACTCCCCACCTCTCAACGGTCCTGTATGTGCCGGTCGGAGCTCCATCGGCAACCTACGGCGGCCGGAATCGCAAAATCGCCGGAATCTGTCCAAAAACTTGATTTTTGCATATTTCAGTCGTCGTGAATCGCTGATTGAGCTCCGGCCCGCACAAAAGGGATTGCAAGGAGGTGGGTAGTGCGGTTGTGCTGGTCCGCCGAGCCGTTGCCGGAATCGGCGAATCCACACGGTGCGGATGTCCGCACCTGAAGCGGGCTATATATATATATATGCAGTTTAATATATTATAATTGCTCTTCATTGCATTCTATACTTCAATATTAATTGTAGCTCGCCAATTTTAAAATGGTTTATAGGGTTTGTATTTTAATTTGAGCACCATTAGTATCTATCCCCAACGATACAATTATGTTCTGGCCTTGGTTCTTACGAATTTCCATCTTCACTTACCCGACTCTTGTCATATGAGTAAAGAAAGTTGTTGTAATACTTTCAAATTTCATTATTGGGTGAATCTCTATTATAGAAGTATGGTGTATGTAAACTCTTTCCATTCCCAAGCTACATCCCATTTAGTTTTTCACAACATAAAGCCGTGCGACCTAGAACTGAGTTGATCGAACAATAGTGAACACTTTGCAATTTACGTTTGAGAAAATTAATGCAAAACAACGTAATTGAAAAATGAAAATCCCTCAAGTACATTTGATCTATATGCTGAAATATTTATTCCTCGTTAGAAATTTGATGCTGGCTTTTATACAAGCTACTGAAGCTAGCCTATAATGATTATTGTAACGACCCCAAAATTTCGAGTATAAAAACTCAAAATTTCAAAGTCGTTAAACAACAAACAATCTCGATGAAATCGAAATCATTTAAAATGCCACAGCGGATCATCTCTGAGTTCAAAATACAACTCAGTCAAACCGATTATTACAACCAAATTATAATTCAACATTATAACAAATGGAAATGTATAATCCTCACAACAACCTCACAAGATAGTCACACAAAATCCTCACATAAGCTGGAGATAAATAACTTCAAGTCCTCTGAGTGGTCCGTCAATTCCCGCTAATCCACACATGCGGAGTTATCCACTACACCATCGAATTGGTGCACCGGGATTGTAAACACAAACCCGGTAAGCTTTACAGCTCGTATGAGTAAAATGAAAATATATAACTCGCATATCAATATATACGAAAATTCACAAATCAAACAAATATAAATGCACTCATGAGTCAGTGGACGGCCCATATGGTTGTCCCAAAGAAATATGAAATAAAACGCTCATGAGAAATTAAGTAACCCTTCTGGTTACCCAAATGCATTTATATTACGGGTACCAAGAACGCTGGTACACATCGGTTACCCCTCTCGTAATACACCGCCGACGTTGGATAGCCACCCGCTACCCAACATCCAAAACAATCTGAGTACCCATGAGCAGATAACCACCCGTTACCTCACATGCAGTACTAAGGCAGACAGACTAGAGCTCTAACTGTATCGTAACTTTCGCCCGGCCAAAGGCTAGGTTCCGACTTGCCAAACACGTACAATAATCTCACATCATATTGTACCAATCACGTCCGAAGACAAATCAACATTTTAACAATCTCAATGTTAAAAATCACGTACAATAATCTCACATCATATTGTACCAAAAATCATGTCCGAAGACAAATCAACATTTTAACAATCTCAATGTTAAAAATCACGTACAATAATCTCACATCATATTGTACCAAAAATCATGTCCGAAGACAAATCAACATTTTAACAATCTCAATGTTAAAATCACGTACAATAATCTCACATCATATTGTACCAAAAATCATGTCCGAAGACAAATCAACATTTTAACAAACTCAATGTTAAAATCACGTACAATAATCTCACATCATATTGTACAAATCGAAATCACATGCTCGATATTTAAATCTCGTCATCGAAATGACATAAATCACGATAAAATCATAACAGTATATTATATAGCAAACTATATATATATGTACATATTTACCGTTTATACAATATATATATATAATCAATTATATCGTATACATGTCATATTTCATAAACACGTCCGAAGACAAAAACTCGTCCGAAGACAAAACATTTTAACAAACTCATGTTAAAACCACGTACAATAATCACACCTCATATTGTACAAAAATCACATCACATGCTCAACATTTAATTCTCGTCATTCGAAATGACCAATTCCAATGAATTCATAACAGTATATAATATAACACGAGGCGGCGCCCAAAAGATGGAGCTCGTCGAGCCCGTCAGTTTGATAGGTGGCACGACACGAGGCAGCGTCGGATGGTGGAGAAATCGGCCGGAGAAGGTTTTTGGGTCGGGTGAACAGTACCCGAGCTGATTTTTAAAAAAAAATCTGATTTTCTGATTTTTAATCTCCTCTCCTTCCTTTTATACTATTTCCAAAATCGGAAACGAACTTCCGACGTTAATAACTTTTGCATCCGACGTCCGATTCGAACGCATGACGTGTCCACGAATTCGTATCGATGAGCTCTACGACTTTCGTGAAGGAAGTTTTTGCAACCGAGCGACGGAATAAAAGTCGATCTATACGTTGCGGTAACGTTACGTTTTCTAATTAAACGATCCGAGAACGTTTCCGTTTTTGTTTTGAAATGTCGCAAACCTCCAATTGTCGTCTTGAATTAATTTCACAAGTTTAACACTTAAAAAAATACTCGACAATTAGTTTCTAAAAATTCGGGTTATTACATTCTACCCCCCTTAAAAGGAATTTCGGGACGAAATTCAAGTTCACTCAATAAACAACTGTGGGTATCCCGTCTTCATATCCGACCCTAGCTTCCATGATGCATCACCTTCATCATGATGGCTCTACAATACCTTGACTAGCTCCACTTCCTTCCTCCAAAGCTTCTTTGTGGATCTATTCAAAATACAAACCGGCTCAAAACAAAAGTGGTATTTTCCTTCACCTCAATGGTGTTATGATCGATCACATATGCGACACATCAGGATCATACTTCCTCAACATGGAAATGTAGAAGACGTTGTGAACGTCCGACATGCTAGTAGGCAAGGCTAGTTTTCCCACCTTCTCGAGAATCTCAAAGGCCCAACATACCTCGGCCAACATTTCTTTCTTGTCAAATCTCACTACACCCAACTTTGGCCCAACAGATAGGTGATCGACATGGTCTACCTTAAGTGCCTCATAGGGTACCATGCCGATGCTGGAAGGGTAACTGTCATTGTAGGCGAACTCAATTAATCTCAAATGATTTCACAGCTACCTTAAAATCCAGCATACAAGCTCTCAACCTATCTTTCGTTACCTCAAACTTCCTCCATCAGACAATCTGTCACATGTCCTAACAATAATAGTCGAATGTGAGCTACTCAAAATATAATCATCCTCCCGAAACATAATGATGTTTTCAGCATGGAGGCGTCGACGCCCTCTTTTGTCTAGTTCACCACTCTCTTGCGATTTGACAGACTATCCTCACGTAATGAGTTAGCTCCTACCACTAAGCATGGTCAAAACTCTCAACATCTAACATGAGTCAAATCAATGATTAACACATTTCTACTACTTTCATCACACATAGTGGTTTTCAAATAAACGTGCTTTATCACGACAATACCTTCATGACTTCACCACAATGCATCGCTAGAATAACGAACCTACCATTCCTTCCAATCAACAAAATAATCTCCTTTCATGATCATCTTATTATAACCATAAAAAGTTGTCGTGCATGATACCCACTCAAGTACCATATTTGTATCGGCAACACGATAAAGAAATCTTAACTCATTGAGTTCACAACCACCACAGAACACCACCTTGGATTAAGAATTACTCTAAAAAAAAATTCACCAGAGAATCGACTAATATACGCACAAGGCAGTAGAGAACCTCTACCGCCACCACAAGAGTGACGCATCACGCATCCCATCACACTCACCAAAACTTACCGTCGAAAATTAATTACAGCTTCCTGCTTCCATGAGTGGTATGCCACAATTTGGGGTTCAAACAAAGAATGTATTTATCTCCCAACGGTGGAACATGAAAAATTAGGTGAACTTTACAGCGCAAAATCCAATACGACCACAACCGAGATATACTTTACCCCTGGTTCATACATGCCTCAAATGCATGACATACGGTCCCACACAAATGCCCCAGTGCATCATCTAAGATATTGGTTCCTCCCACCGTTGTAGTACTAATAAGTTTAGTAATTACTTCAACAGAACCCGATATTAGGTCCACCATCTCCTCAAAACTAACCCAAAATGATCGCTATACCACCACTCTAAACAGTTGTTTCTTTACTTTCATTAAGAACCCTCATGGCCAACGCATTCGGCCAAAATAACTTCTCTGCAAGCAGTAATATAATTGATTACTCTTTATCGTAAAATTTATCCCTTGTTGAACACTTCAGTCAACTTCGCCTTATCCAACAATAAACAATCTGATGCATAGAGGGAAAAAAAACTCTAAGTCTCCAACACTAACACCACTTGCACTTGAAAAGAAGATTTAGTCCTCAACCATTTCTTTACCAGTTAGAAGGTACTTGTCACGACCAATTCGTTAAAACACCACTAAGCTAAGGTCATCTCATACCTTACCTTCAATAGAGTTACTTCACCGCCATTGCGTCTCATTTGGACCAGTGGCATTGTGAAGTTCCAATCCCCAACACCAAAATAAATAAATCCTGAAAGACCAGCGTTCTCATTTAAATGCTCATCTAGCAAATAATTAATTCATATCGCCACATTGAGATTTCTCCATCACCTTATATTTCTTGCTCAGCCAAGAACAATGCGTAACATCAATTGTCTATAGCCGAACCAAAACAAGTTTGGAATGTCACGTCGACAAAATGTGAATCTCAATTCAATAATTGTATTACCACTTTATGGACGTATCATACGCCCTACCACTCTGTTACCAATAGCGTTAGAGATGCTAGTCACGAAAATTTTCGTTAACCACCTCCAACCTATGGTCTACACATCTCTTACCTGAACATAATATCTCAATCTTGTTAGGCTTCAACTTAGATTAGTTGCATAACTAAAATCTAGTCCTTAACATTTAAACACTGAACATCCCTCAATATAGGGTCAACGCTCTCTATCAAGACTCCTTGATAGTTCTCTGCCCTGATAGGAAACTATATACTCAAACCTGTTAGCATTCCAGTATTTGGATCGCATGTCAAACTCAGAGAGTATTGTAGCCTCTCTAAGCTGATCGCACTAGTCATTAAGTCTTTGAATTCATTTGTCCCATCCATACGGCGTCTTCGTTATAGGGGCTATAACACAGTATCTCCTGAAACGTCTCACTTTACTCTGATATCACAACTATGTCTGTGATAGCTACTTCAGATCCACATACTCAACATATGCCATGACTCAAACTCTCATGACATTATCCGCCTCGAGTCAAAGATACGAAACTCTGGTTTCCTGGGTCTATGAATGAACCCACCATGTCAAAACAATCAATCACCGTGTATTGCGTACTCAACCAATCAATTCCTATGATCACATCATAGGTGTGATCCGGAATCACGATCAAATAAGCAGAGAACTCTCCACTTCCAATCCCAATAGGACAAGCCTTTCATTGTCTCAAATTCGAGGAACACTCCAAATGCGAAGTGACACATAAAGAGTTTCTCATAGATGTAGGAGTCAATCCTACCATCTCATCTACCGAACTATCACTAATAAGTGTCGATATCATCTTCTTCTCTCTCAGGGTACTCAATCATCTCAAAATAGATTATGATGCCCTCGATCCAGTGGTCCACTACCATATGATCCAGGCCTCTATGAAATAAGACGTTGACAGACGATTACAGTCCTTGATCAACTTAACACACGACTATCGTCGTCTCTAACGACAGCAGCATGGTCAACCTGTTCTGCCCGTGGAGCAGCCTCCTCCTAAAGGTTCTCCACATTGCGGACTCGGCCTGCAACCCTACCTCGGCTGCGACCTCTCGTCCGTCCTCGGCCATGTTCACGGCCCTTTTTTCCAAATTCATCACCATTCAACAATTAACACTCAGTCATACATGTGAAGTCTCGAATTCGACAAAATAGATCCAACCAATATCAATCATGAAATTTCAGAATAATGTGAATCATCGGAGTATCGTCACAATACTCTCTACATGACCAAATCATAAGGTATGGCTCCTAACACTCTCGCGTACCCGGCGACATATCAATACCGATGAGCATGTGATGGGTGCCCGCCTGCAGTCGGATCATCGCTCCCGGATGATATTGATAATCACCAAATACGCACTTAGGCTCTGATACCAACTGTAACGACCCCAAAATTTCGAGTATAAAAACTCAAAATTTCAAAGTCGTTAAACACCAAACAATCTCGATGAAATCGAAATCATTTAAAATGCCACAGCGGATCATCTCTGAGTTCAAAATACAACTCAGTCAAACTGATTATTACAACCAAATTATAATTCAACATTATAACAAATGGAAATGTATAATCCTCACAACAACCTCACAAGATAGTCACACAAAATCCTCACATAAGCTGGAGATAAATAACTTCAAGTCCTCTGAGTGGTCCGTCAATTCCCGCTAATCCACACCTGCGGAGTTATCCACTACACCATCGAATTGGTGCACCGGGATTGTAAACACAAACCCGGTAAGCTTTACAGCTCGTATGAGTAAAATGAAAATATATAACTCGCATATCAATATATACGAAAATTCACAAATCAAACAAATATAAATGCACTCATGAGTCAGTGGACGGCCCATCTGGTTGTCCCAAAGAAATATGAAATAAAACGCTCATGAGAAATTAAGTAACCCTTCTGGTTACCCAAATGCATTTATATTACGGGTACCAAGAACGCTGGTACACATCGGTTACCCCTCTCGTAATACACCGCCGACGTTGGATAGCCACCCGCTACCCAACATCCAAAACAATCTGAGTACCCATGAGCAGATAACCACCCGTTACCTCACATGCAGTACTAAGGCAGAAAGACTAGAGCTCTAACTGTATCGTAACTTTCGCCCGGCCAAAGGCTAGGTTCCGACTTGCCAAACACGTACAATAATCTCACATCATATTGTACCAATCACGTCCGAAGACAAATCAACATTTTAACAATCTCAATGTTAAAAATCACGTACAATAATCTCACATCATATTGTACCAAAAATCATGTCCGAAGACAAATCAACATTTTAACAATCTCAATGTTAAAAATCACGTACAATAATCTCACATCATATTGTACCAAAAATCATGTCCGAAGACAAATCAACATTTTAACAATCTCAATGTTAAAATCACGTACAATAATCTCACATCATATTGTACCAAAAATCATGTCCGAAGACAAATCAACATTTTAACAAACTCAATGTTAAAATCACGTACAATAATCTCACATCATATTGTACAAATCGAAATCACATGCTCGATATTTAAATCTCGTCATCGAAATGACATAAATCACGATAAAATCATAACAGTATATTATATAGCAAACTATATATATGTACATATTTACCGTTTATACAATATATATATAATCAATTATATCGTATACATGTCATATTTCATAAACACGTCCGAAGACAAAAACTCGTCCGAAGACAAAACTCGTCCGAAGACAAAACATTTTAACAAACTCATGTTAAAACCACGTACAATAATCACACCTCATATTGTACAAAAATCACATCACATGCTCAACATTTAATTCTCGTCATTCGAAATGACCAATTCCAATGAATTCATAACAGTATATAATATAACAAACTATATATATATATATGTACTTATTACCATTTATACGATATATACGTAATCCACTATATTGTATACGTGTCGTAATTCAATATTAAAAACTCTTGCAAAAATCTTGGAATCACCGCAAGGGTAGATTCGTAAATAAGTGAGATTTTACTCACCTTCTTTCCTGCGTGCAACTTCCACGACCCTGAAAGTAATTTCCTCACTCGTTTCGTCAGTCACCTAATAGCACGATAAATGCTTAGAAAATGATACTTAAAATATCAGGTGACGAGTTCAGCACAGCTAAATGTTGTTCATAAAACATTGTTCACGGAACACTGTTCATGTTTACTAATCACTGTCTTTACTAAACCACTATTCACAGTTACTGTTTTACCAAAACACTGTTCAAAGTTACTGTTTTACCATGACGCTGTTCACATTTACTGTTACAGATCACTATTCACAGTTACTGTTACAGATCACTATTCATGCAGAGTTACTATTCATTCGGCGTTACTGTTCACCGACCGCCACCAATCATCACCAAATTTCACCACCACAACCTAAACAACATTTCCAACAACTTCCTAGTTGACACCAAGGTCTAAATCCGAGTCTAAACAGTCCAAACAACGAAGAACATGAAATCGGCACTATTCACAAACCCTAGAAATTGAAATTTTGATTCGGGTACTTACACTTCGATTTGGCTCGATTTCTTTTGTGGGAATGTTGCTGGGACTGAGACAAGCAAAACCCCCCAAGAATCTTGAGCCATGGTGGCCGGAGGAGGCGGCGCCGCCACAACAGTAACTTCCGGCGGTTGCTACACCGTGTGTGGTTGTCGCCGGAGTGCAAGGCGTAGCCCAAAAGATGGAGCTCGTCGAGCCCGTCAGTTTGATAGGTGGCACGACACGAGGCGACGTCGGATGGTGGAGAAATCGGCCGGAGAAGGTTTTTGGGTCGGGTGAACAGTACCCGAGCTCGGGTGAACAGTACCCCGATCTGATTTTTAATCTCCTCTCCTTCCTTTTATACTATTTCCAAAATCGGAAACGAACTTCCGACGTTAATAACTTTTGCATCCGACGTCCGATTCGAACGCATGACGTGTCCACGAATTCGTATCGATGAGCTATACGACTTTCGTGAAGGAAGTTTTTGCAACCGAGCGACGGAATAAAAGTCGATCTATACGTTGCGGTAACGTTACGTTTTCTAATTAAACGATCCGAGAACGTTTCCGTTTTTGTTTTGAAATGTCGCAAACCTCCAATTGTCGTCTTGAATTAATTTCACAAGTTTAACACTTAAAAAAATACTCGACAATTAGTTTCTAAAAATTCGGGTTATTACAATCATTATGTTTGTTGTAGCTAGCAAGCAAATCAACAAAAATAAAGAATTCCATTAATATTGTAGATAGGTCCATAATATCGGTGACATGTGCTTTAAACAAACATTAATAAATAAATAAATTTGTGACCCACCAAATTTATTTTTCAGAAAGACATATAGAATTCATGAATGCAAATGCCATTGAATATATAGTATGGTGGGTTAACATTTAAATCAAGGTATAATGAATTAAATCAATGTTGTTCAGTTTATAAATACTCGTGTGCTATTGTCAACAAATGACCTGCCACAGCTACATATAGTCAATACATGAAACATGATTTATCAATCGATTCATCCTACATTTTCATAGGTCAGATCATTCTTTTACGAAATCGAACTTATTCTTAACTTCATGATATAAACAGTAGGGTTAAAGACTAATTAGAGGATGCATATATATGCGTTATGTCTGTTTCTCTTTCTTAAAATAATGAATTTGAAAATAAACTCGAGCTTGAATTTGGACTCAATCTGAGCGATTTTGCTAATGTTTAAGTCAAAATCAAATGAATTTAACTATCTATTAAACACAATAAAAGTTAGATAATTGCATAGGCGTACAAATAGAAATGCATGGTTTTTGAAATCATCTTTTCTGCTTGATAATATTGTCTATCCATCAATTACAGACAGGATCGGGTTGAGCAAGCTAAACGATTAGTCGGACACAAGTTAAGCTAGAACCGCATATATCGAGCTATCCTAGCTCATTGAAGTACGGGAACGAATTCCCATGTTACAAAAATACGGATAAAATTTAAGCGATCGGAACAAATGCCCACGTACATACGTAAGTACGAGTTGGTGCATGAAGTGAGTATGGATTTTTTTTTTAATGGAACCCGACTTTCCTATCCCCAACTATATAATTCTACTAATAGATAGGAGAATAAGGAAAAAGATAAAATGATGAGAGACGAATAGAGAAACCACTTCCTTTATCCCACTTCTCCTTCTGCCATTCATCACATCAAATATGGTATAAAGGTTTCCATCTTTTTCTTTCTTTCCAAGTTTTCGTTGTTTTTCATCCAAATTGAGAAAATAATTATATGGGTGAAGTTAAAGAGCATGCTCAAGTTCGAGTCATAAATCTGAAGGGCATGTTGAAGTAATAGATGCGATGAGAACTTGATTGTGTTCCAACGATTAAAGCTCGATTATCTTTCGAACAAGGAAAAGAGGTTTCTTTGACTTCCTGGGGATAAAAGGTCGGCCCGGGGATATTCTCAGGACAAAAGTGCAGTTTTCTTAAGAGGTACAAATGACTTGAAAGTAGAGGTGGCAAGTGGGCCGAAAAATTCAAACTCGATACGGTTCGGTCTGAGTTCGTTATTGTAATGGGTCGGACTATGCGTATATGCTTTAAAACATGGGTCTGACAAGGTCCGGGCATGATAAATTTATAGATCGATCCGTTAAATACATAATTTTTTATTATTTATATAAAATATTTAAATAATTATAATAATGATAATTGAATATTAAACATTTTAAATATAAATCTCTTAATTATTTCATTATTTTAATTGCATTATGTCACAAATAAGATTAAAATAATGATAATTTTGATATATATAACGTTTTAGAAATAACATTATCGTTGTAGTATTTTTATTTATTTTATTATTCTAAATAGTTATATAAAATAAATATTCTAATTACACAATTTTTTATTTCAATTGTATCTTATAATGCTAATGGGCCAAGCCGGCCCGCTTCTTAGCTCGGCACGGGCCCGAACTCGGCCCGACATGGGCTTGAGCCGTGGGCCGAGCATGGCTTAATATTTAAACAAATTGTAACGACCCCAAAATTTCGAGCTTAAAAACTCAAAATTCTAAAGTCGTTAACCACAAAATAATCTCAATGAAATCGAAATCATTAAAATGTTACAGCGGATCAATTCTGAGTTCTCAATACAACTCAGACAAACCAATTATTACAACCCAAATTTATAATCCATACATAAAATGGAAATGTAATAATCCTCACAAGCACTCACAAATCTCACAAATAAAACCACACCAACTCTCTCACACAAATCCACGCTAAAAACCTCACCACAAGTAGGATACAAACGACTTCGAGCCTCCGGAGTTGTCGCTCAATCTCCACTAATCAACACCTGCAGAGTTATCCCCTACACCATCGGATTGGTGCACCGGGATTGTAAACACAAACCCGGTAAGCTTATAGCTCGTATGAGTAAAATCAAAATATAATTCGCATATCAAAATATACGAAAAATCACAAATCAACAAATATAAATGCCCTCATGAGTCAATGGACAGCCCATCTGGTTGTCCCAAAAGAATATGAAATGAAACGCTCATGAGAAAATTAAGTAACCCTTCTGGTTACCCAAATGCATTTATATACGGGTACCAAGAACGCTGGTACACATATGTTACCCCTCTCGTAATACACCGCCGATATTGGATAGCCACCCGCTACCCAACATCCAAAACAATCTGAGTACCCATGAGCAGATAACCACCCGTTACCTCACATGCAGTACTAAGGCAGACAGACTAGAGCTCTAACTGTATCGTAATTTTCGCCCGGCCAAAGGCTAGGTTTCGACTTGCCAAACACGTACAATAATCTCACATCATATTGTACAAATCAAAATCACAATAAAATCATAACAGTATATTATATAGCAAAAAATATATATATATATATACGTATTTATTTACCATTTGTACGATATATATATATAATTCATTATATCTTATACATGTCATAATTTATAAACACGTCCGAAGACAAAACGTTTAACAATCTCAATATTAAACTCCCATGCTTGTCGTCGAATGACCTATTTCAAATGAATTCATAACAGTATATAATATAGCAAAATATATATATATGTACTTATTACCATTTATACAATATATATAATCCACTATATTGTATACTTGTCGTATTTCAATATTTAAAACTCTTGCAAAATCTTGGAATCACCGCAATGGTAGATTCGTAAATATGTGAGATTTTACTCACCTTATCGAGTCGAGCGAAATCCCACAATTTCCGAAGATAATTCCTTTCCTCGCTTTATAAATCACCTTGAAAAGATAAGAAAATGATTTAGAAACGTTTCGTAAACCTTTAAATGCCAAAACAGTAATAATTGGTTACTGTTAAGCAATTTTTCGGTTTAACGAATTTACTGTCTCGGTTACTATTCACTGTCACTATTCACAGTACTGTTCATGTATTACTGTACAAATACACAAAATAATACGTATTTCTGTATGTATACATACTGTTTGCATATTTCTGTACGTATACATACTGTTTCTGTACGTATACATAATGTTTACGTATTTCTGTACGTATACATATTATTTAAATGTAAATACAATCTCAGTAAATAAAATTTACTAATTACCTTTTACAATTTACTTTTTACAATTACTGAAAGTAATTTATATTTACATTTACCGTACATAAAATTTAATTACATTTACCGTACGTAAAATTTAATTACCAAAATACCCTTCTCGGAATACTGTTCACACCTCCGCCGCATGTGGCGGCGCGTGGGGTGCACGCGCCACCTCCGGCAGGCCGCGCGTGGCGCTCACGCGCCACTCACTGTGGCAGCGCGTGGGGCACACGCGCCGAGCCCAAAACCGGCGCGTAGAACGCCACCGCCGCGCCCAATCTCTCCCTCCTCCTTCTCTCTTCCTCCCCACGGCCTCACGCCGCCCCTAGACTACCTCACCCTCTCACACGCGCCGCCTAAGGCAGCGGTGCTCAACCCTCCTCCAACACCTCCGATCCTCCCCCAAAAACTTCTCAATCCATTCAAAATCATCACACAATTATCACAACCATGAATTGAATGCAGCCTTACCTAGATCGGAGCTCAAAACGTATCGGAAACGATCGATTCGTCGACGGGCTTCTCACAGGATCTTCAATCGTCGATCCGACTCCTTGGCGACGAAACAACGCACGGGGTGCTCAAGGGTGGTAGCTGAGGGTCTTGCGATATCCCAGGAAGCGACGGTGAGGTGCACGACGGCTCGGAGGCGGAGATCGTGGCGTGATGTCGAGGAAGGCTCGGGGCGAGAGGGAAGACTCTCGGCGGCGGGACAGAGCGGCGCGAGCTCAGGGTTTGGTGCGGAGGGTCGCGCGGTCCTTTTGGGCTAGGCGGTGTGGCCTACGGAGGGTCGGTTGGCGAGATCGCCGGTGAGGCTTGAGGGAGAGAGAGGGGAATCGGGGAGAGGCAAGAGAGAAGAGAGAGAACGAGGGAAATGAGAGAATGCGGCGCGGGGTAAGGGTTTCCAGAAATGGAAACCCTAACTCCAATAATTTTCTATTTATACCCGTTTCTTAAATCGGAAACCAACTTCATTCGTTAATAACTTTTACGTTCGACGTCCGATTCGTATGCGTCGCATATCTACAAACTCGTATCGACGAGCTCTACAACTTTCGTGAAGAAAGTTTTCGCAACCGAGCGACGGAATAAAGTCGATAAATTCGTTCGAAAACGTAACGTTTTCTTTTTAAACGTTCTCGGAACGTTTCCGTTTCCATTTCGTAAAGTTTGCAAACAAACAATTTCATTTTAATTGAATTTCATAACTTTATAGAATTCAATTCAATTCAAATATTGTTTTAAAAATCTAGGGTTATTACACAAATAGGCCGGCACGAGCACACTTTTGGCCCGCTTAAAATGGATCGGTCCATTTGCCAACTCTACTTGAAGGCATGTGCAAGTACTTGTAATCATACGTACATTTACGGTATAGTATTATTTTTGATGCAATTAATTAAATTTTCTGCCAAGTTTCACCGAGAAAAAAGATCATTCAATGTAATCGCCTTGTATGTTGTACTGTATATGTATATGCCGGATGGAAGATGAGAATTTGATTCTAAACAAAGAGAAGGACGTTGCCATATTGGCATGACATTCAAGCTAATTAAGTAATTTGATAAAGGAATTAAGGAGGTTAGCTCTACAAATACTTGTACTAATTAGATATTTAGAAAAAGAAATGTCAAACGCCTCACCTATGAAAGGATGCTTCAAAAATGCCTACACCATCTACCAGTTGGTAACGTTTTTCCTGAAAAAAGGAAGAAAAATGATATCTTGTATATTTAACATTTTGTTTTCCGGGTTAAATATTCACCCTGATCTGACATACATAATATTCTCATGCATTATGATCGTCATAAAGAAGCATGCAAGTAAATTAATCATACTTGTTGTAATGACCCGATTTTCCGGAGTCATGTAATTTAAAATTTTAGAAATTATTAGAGTTTGTAAAATTTATTAAATGACATTTGGTTGCTTTGCGACGTTGTAAATCGAAGACGGAAACGTTAACGGAACTTTTATTTAGAAAGACGTTACGTTTCCGCGACGTGAGAATCGACTTTTACTCCGTCGCTTGTTTGTGAAAACTTCATTCACGAAAGTTGTAGAGCCCGTCAATACGAGTTCGTGGACACGTCACGCGTTCAAATCGGACGTCGGACGTGAAAATTATTAACGTCGGAAGTTAGTTTCTGATTTTAGAAACGAGTATAAAGATGAAGTTTTTGAGATTAAGGTTTCCATTTTTCGGAAACCCCTATGTCTCCTCACCCCGCCTCCATTTTCTCTCTCTCTCCCCCTCAAAAAACCTTCACCGGCGATCTCGCCGACCGGCCCGCCGTGGTCCTCACCGCCTAGCCCAGAGGCATCGCGCGACCCTCCGCAGTCGACCCCGAGCTCTACACACTGTCCCACGGCGCGTCGGAGCTCCACCAGCAACTCCAAGAATCGGCAGAAACTGCCTCCATCCTAGGTGCTTCTCCGGCGACTCTCCGGTGCTTCCACGCCTTGACCTAGGTAAGGGTTGATCGATTTGAGTTGTTGTGATGTTGTTGTTGTGATTTTAGATGAATTTGTGGAGGATTGGAGGAGATCGGAGGAGGAGGGAGTTGGTGAGGATACAGCCGCCTTAGGCGGCGCGTATGGGTGCGTGGAGGAGGTAGGAGGCGGCAGGAGGCCGTGGAGGAGAAGAGGAAGGAAGATGAGAGATTTTGGGGCGGCGGTGGCATGCTACAGTGAGTGGCGCGTGAGCGCCACGCGCGGTCGCCGGAGGTGGCGCGTGTACCCCACGCGCTGCCATGTGCGGCAGCGCGTGAACAGTGAATTCAAACATTAATTTTGTAAAAATTTATTTTTATGTACGGTAAATGTAAAAGTAATTTACGTACGGTAAATGTGAATTTATTTTACGTACGGTAATTGTAAAATTAATTTCAGAAGAGTAAATTGTAATTATTATTTACTGAGAATGTATTTACGATTGAATAGTATGTATATGTACAGAAATACGTAAATAGTATGTACTCGTACATAAATACGTAATTAATATGTGAATAGTAACTACGTGAACAGTGATTTCGTAAAAACGAAAAATTGCTGAACAGTAAATATTATTATTGTTTCGGCATTTATGGTTTTACATAATGATTCTAAATCTGTTTCTTATCTTTTCAAGGTGATCGATACTTCAAGTAAAAGATTTACATTCGGAAACGTGGAAATTACGCTCGAGATGATAAGATAAGTAAAATCTCACAATGACGAATCTACCCTTGCGGAGATTCAGGAATATGCTAAAGTTTAAAGAATGAACTATGATATGTATTTGATATAATGGATTGTATATGTGTATAAATGGTAAATAGGTACATATATATGGTTTGCTATATTATATACTATCGAAATTTCCGTTGTGAATAAGTTCATTTTGGTGTTGAGATTTATATATTGAGCATGTTGATTCGATTTGTACAATATAATGTGATGATTATTGTATGTGGTTTTAACATGGAGTTTGTTAAAACGTTTTTGTCTCCAGACATGTTTATGTCTTCGGACCAGTCTTCAGACGTGTTGGCATGTCGGAACCTAGCCTTTGGCCGGGCGAAAGTTACGATACAGTTAGAGCTCTAGTCTGTCTGCCGGGGTACTGCATAAGAGATAACAGATGGGTTATCGGCTTATAAGTACCCATATTTTGGATATTAGGTAGCAGGTGGTTGCCCAATGTCGGCGGCGTACTATCATGAGGGGTAACAGAGGTGTACCAACGCTCATGAGTACCCGTATTATAAATGCATTTGGGTAAACAGAGGGGTTGCCCAATTTCTCATGAGCATATACATTTTCATTTTATTAGACAACCAGATGGGCCGTCTAATGACTCATGAGTGCATTTATGATTGATGTTTTATGAAGTTTCGTATATATTTTTATGCGAGTTATATTGTTGTTTTACTCATACGAGCTGCAAAGCTTACCGGGTTTGTGTTTACAATCCCGGTGCACCTATTCGATGGTGTAGGAGATAATTCACAGGTGTGGATTAGCGGAAATCGACGGACCACTCTGAGGACATCGAAGTTGTTTTTATCCTATCTTGTGGTGAGGATTTGTGTAGATTTATGTGAGGATTTTGTGAGAATTTTTACCTTTCTATTTGATATGATGTCGAATTATAAATTTGGTTTGTAATAATCGATTGGACTGAGTTGTATTTGGAACTCAGTAATGATCCGCTGTGACTTTAAAACGATTTCGATTTTATTGAGATTGTTTTAAAATTTTTCATGACTACAAAATTTGAGTTTCATACACTAAATTTTGGGTTCGTGACACTTGCGCTAAAAAAAAATCTATATCTTTACAAAATGATCAAAATCAGAACTTTTCTCTAAAATAAACCACCCAATCCCTCCCTTAAAAAAAAATAAACCACCCAAATTTTCTTCTCACAAGGATCATATTAGTCGACTTGTATGTATACATGTACATCATCACAACTAGTTGTTACTGAAGAAGAAGCTATAGTTGTTTATGGAATAGTGCGTACGTATGGAAGGGTCGGGGGAACAAATAAACGAAAAGGTCGATCGATTCTGCAGTCGCTGTACAGTGAGTGAGATGGTGAAAAGGTTGAAAGTTAAGGCAGTTATGAAGAGGAAAACCTTTTCACCATACTGCCTATACCAAATTTAAAACATGAGGCAATGAGATGAGCCAGCTCCAAGGATTGATGATGATGATCGCTGATGAAGATATATGAGAAGCAAAAAGTGATCGATGCAAACCAAATCCTCTCTCTCTCTCTTATGGTATTCGCATTTACTTCAACTCTCTTCCCTCCATAAATGCTATTGCACCCTCTCAATAGCTATACGCTCTGCAATAACTCCTCTCACCCAAGTCACCTGTATATCTCTTTCTTCTCCAACTCACCATCTTGGATTCTATCTCCTCTTTTTTCTCGTCCGTTCTCTCTCTCTCTCTCTCTCTCTCTCTCTCTCATCACCGCATTCATCTTCATCTTCTTAAACCCTTCAAAAACTTTCACCACCACCAAAGGAAACCCAGCAGCACCATTCGCTACGGTGGCCCTAAAATGCCTTGGGAACAGATCTGACCCGGAGCTAACCTTGACCCTCCTCAAAGGCTCAAACGGTCAGTTCTCCAAGACCTTGTTTCTTCTTTCCGCACAGATGATCCGTCTCTTCATTATATTTATTGTTAGAGGAATCTTCCGTTATTATTTTCAAGACAGAAATTAAAAATGGCCGGATGTGGCGGTTATAATCTTTGTGAAAGATTTTCCAGAATTTTAACACGTAAGAACAAAACTCACTGATGACTTTCTGAAGGTCATCTCTGCCCTCTTGTCACTTGTATTAATCTCTTTAGCTTTTCTCAGACAGGAGGGTTGTTGCAGAAACATCTCTATTAAATTCAAACCAACCACCCCACCTCTCTCACTCTGTTCATACAAGACTATTCTCATCTTTCCAGTAGAGAGAGGAAGGTGTCTAGGGTTTTGTCTGAAAGAAAGAGAGAGAGAGAGAGAGAGTGAGTGAAGTACGCCGAGCTGCCGGAAATATGTTTCCGGTGAGTGATTGTAACGAGTAAATGAACAGAAAAGTGGTAGATGCAATGAACAGAGTAAGTGAATACGCCGAGCTGCCGGAAATATGTTTCCGGTGAGTGATTCTAACGAGCTTGTATGCAGTGTTCCGAGGCTAGGCCTAGCTCTGTAGCTTCTAGAAGATGGTACATTTGAAGGGAAAAAATCATCACTCCTACTGTTCATGGTTATAGAGGGGCCAACGGATTTCCAAACAAACTCATCCTCCTCAGTATTCTGCCATGACATTGAAGTTGCTTTGTGATCTAGACCATTTACACTGAATCGCCCAACATGCAAAGGCTTATCCTTTAAACTTCTTTCCCCACTGTCTTTTCCATATGCATCAATCAAAGCTCTGGGTCTTTGATGTTCCAGTCCATTATTTAACCTGTTCTGACTACCATTGAGATAATGTTTTCTCCGCCTTTCAACTGGCTCCTCATCTCTGATTACTCTATAATCATACACAGAATTAGATGGAGAGGCCCGGTCCCCAAATCTTTTAGGAGAATTTTCTACTTCATATTCATTAAGGCCAATATTTGAAGGTGATGAAGATCTTGCAAGTCTGACAGCTGAAGATGGCTGCATCTGATTGGACCCAACGGGAAAATCTGGGCTTAATCTTTGGGGTCCAACCTGCTAGGATTAAAGCAATGAATTATCAGAATCGTACTTATCAAACATAACTGCTTCCTTTTTCTATACTATTGTCAAACACCGCTGCACTTCTAAGGTTCCTATTACACGCGCTAAACATTATGCAGTATTGTCCAAAAAACTACACCTGACTCAAGTGTTCACCGCTTAGTTCATAAATTTGGTAACCGAAAGCCAGTAGGTATAAAACTCGCAGGTTTTCCAATTCAATGGCCAATGCATACTGTCAACACTAATAGGAAAGATTACAAATAATTTACTTACAAGAAAGTTAATAACTGGTTAGGTACACAAATTAGATGACTGAAAGCAATATGTATAGAACTAAGAGGGTTTCAGTAAAGGGCAAGCATATAACAATACTTATAACAAACATATATAAGTGTGCATATTAAGGAAAATAGTCTATGTACACATATTGTAACAGTAGTAACCCTGAAGATTTATCAAATAATCTATTTAAATATCCCAAAGCAAAAAAAAATCAAAAAGGTAAGTCAGGACATGTCCTTGCAGAAGATATAAAGAGAAACGTCACAGGATAGCTTACATTATCCACATTTGAGGTCAATCTTCGTCAGTTGATTTAGGATTGACATGGATGCCATGAGCTGGCCGAGGAGATTCAGACGCTCTCAAAGGAGGTACACCTGATGATTGCTGGTTTACTTGTGGAGAAAACTGCAGCTGCGCTTCAATCCTGCGAAGGACTGAAGGTGGGAACACTGTCGACCACGTGCCAAAGAGGTGGCGCATGGAAGAATGCTGGTTGGGGTGCACTTGCCATATGCCTCACAAAATACCTACGCAAATATCGGTAACCAGAGTTATTTAAACCGCCGATAACAGCTGTTATTAAACATAGTTATACAAATGGGAGAAGCAAAACTACACCACAGTTCAAAGTTAGAAAAGATCACCTCAGGTAGACGGGAAGAGAAGTATCTGACATAGTCTTGGCCAATGTTCTTTACAATACTGTCTAAAAGATATAAATACGGCAGCTTGTGCTCAACCGGGACCTGAGATAGACCAGAATTCAACAATTAAGCCAATCTTCAACATCCACCACTGCAAACAAACAGCATTCGGAACTACTACTACTTATAAGCTGCCTCACAGATTCGCTCCGATTTACTTCTATCACACAATTAGCACTGATCCTAGTCAATTTTCTTAAATTTACTTATATTTCCGAGCTGCCGGAAATATGTTTCCGGTGAGTGATTGTAACGTGTAATGAACAGAAAAGTGGTAGATGCAAGGTTTCAGTCATCTTTTTTCAGCTAATCATTACATATACAGGTCCGTTCAGTACTTTTCCTTTTCCTTATCCAGTGGTTAAGAACTTTGAGCATTTTGGTATTCTACCTGTATTTGTTTTCTTATGTTTTGATTTCTAATGAGGTTTAAGGGGATGCTACAAGAAATTGATGGGTCAGTCTATGTGTTGCAATAGCCTTAATGACCCATTGACTTACATAAGGCTACTTTGCTATTCACAAGCATGGGGTGCAGCTTAATTGGTTGACCCATTGACTTACACAAGGCTAGTTTGCTATTCATAAACATGGGGGTGTAGCTTAGTTTGAAAAGGAAGAAACAAAGCTATAAACATAGGGAGGAGGTGCAGTAATTTTTGAAGATGGAGGAGACATGCATTAATAAACATGCAAACATTGAGCATGAAAAATCCTTCTCGGTTTTGTACCAAAAAAACAATCCTTCTCGGTTGAAACGCTGAGCCTTCTCCTTCTCGGTTTTGTACCAAAAAACAATCCTTCTCGGTTGAAACGCTGAGCCTTCTCGGTTGAAACGCTGAGTCTGTTTAGAGTTGGGGGGGGGGGGGTGGGTAGGGGAGAGACTTCAATATTTCTATATACAAGTTTACAGCTTGTATAATATCGTGGACATTTATTTCAAATTCCACAGTGGAATACAGATCAGTTTCCCTTTAAAATTGTATCCCCACCATTTATTTCATCCTATTCGGCTATTGTGATTCATTTCTTCTACCTATTTCTGTCTGTGTCTCTACCAAAGGAATCACTGCTGGATACTTAGCCCTCGGTAAATGTTATTTCCTAACCTCTGCAGTGTTAAATTATCTGAGCTTGGTCTGAGTTCGTATTGTATTACATGTTTATCAGAGCCCTAGCTGGTTTATGTTACTGACAGACCAAGACACCCATGTTTTTCTTGGCAGATTGACGTCACACACACACACACATATACTGCTAGCTTCAGCTCTGTGAATTGGTTTTTAGGGATTTGGTAGAAATGTTTCAGCCAAGCATGTTCGACAGCCACCATATGAGTATGCTGGACATGTCGACCCACAAAAGCTCTGAGAATGATATGGGAAGGAACCGGGATGATGATTTCGAGACAAAATCCGGCACGGAAACAACAGATGCTCCCTCTGGAGATGAATTAGATCCCTTCCAACCTCGTCCCAAAAGGAAACGCTACCACCGCCACACACAGCGCCAAATCCAGGAAATGGAAGCGTAAGTGACTGATTTTATATCTGTCCTCCCTTTAGGTTTTTACGTCTCAACTTGGGTGAAAATGATTTTTGATCTTCATTTGTTTCTGGTGATTAGATTCTTCAAGGAGTGTCCGCACCCAGATGACAAGCAGAGAAAGGAGCTGAGTCGTGAGCTAGGGTTAGAGCCTTTGCAAGTCAAATTCTGGTTTCAAAATAAGCGAACACAAATGAAGGTAACTCCCTTAAATTAATTTATATTTTCTCCAAAAGTCATTTACTCCCAAATTAATGGTCTTATAACCCCATTTCTAGTCCATGTTCAGACATTATCGCTTTGTAGTAATTGAGTAATTGATGGCATCCCAACGCGCGCGCACTAACCTCCAACAATATAGCTATTGATTAATTTGCGATATATCAATTTGGACATGAATTACTAGCTAATTGATAATACTCTTAATTCCACTTATGTGTTCGATCATTATAGGCTCAACATGAACGGCATGAGAATTCGATTTTGAAAAAAGAAAAAGACAAGCTTCGCGCTGAGAACAATCGATACAAGGAAGCCCTCAGCAATGCTACATGCCCCAACTGTGGAGGTCCGCCAGCTCTTGGTGAGATGTCCTTTGATGAGCAACATTTGAGGATTGAAAATGCCCGTTTACGTGAAGAGGTGAGCATCATTTCTACAGATTAAACAAAGTCAAACAATTTTTAGCCTACAATACTATGCGCTTTTTAAAGTAGCAGTTATTAAACTCGCATGTTATCTGTTCATGACTTGTGATTGCTTGATGCAGATTGATAGAATATCTTCGATTGCTGCCAAATATGTTGGCAGCAAGCCTATGTCAAGCTCTTTCGCACACATTTCATATTCTCAAGGCCCCACCCGCTCCCTTGATCTTCCGGTTGGCAGTTTTGGGGCTCCTCAGTCGGGTTATGTAGGAGAAATGTATGGATCCAGTGACCTTCTTCGGTCAGTTTCAGTGCCTACTGATGCTGACAAGCCTTTGATAGTTGAGCTTGCGGTGTCAGCTATGGAAGAACTTATCAGGATGGCTCAGGCCGGGGATCCTTTATGGGTTCCTACTCATGACAACAGCTCATCAATTCATCACGACATTCTAAATGAAGAAGAATACATGAGGGCATTTCCTAGGGGTATTGGTCCTAAACCACTGGGCTTGAAATCTGAAGCTTCAAGGGAATCAGCATTGGTCATCATGAATCACGTTAACCTTGTTGAGATTCTTATGGATGTGGTAATTATACTAGTGTTTTAATTTTTTTTTTCTAAAACTTATTTATATACTTCACTTCAGAGGTTCAGATCAATTAAACTAGTTTCTGAATTTGTGATGTGCTTCAGAACCAATGGTCTACTGTGTTCTGCGGTATTGTTTCAAGAGCAATGACCCTTGATATCCTATCAACTGGAGTAGCTGGAAACTACAATGGAGCCTTGCAAGTGGTATGATATATCTGTATCCTCCGAATTTGTTTTTGGAATGAGTCATTTCTGTAATATGCAAAGCCTGCTCAATGTCATACTCTAATACTATTCTTTCTTCAATTTGGTATAGATGTCAGCTGAGTTCCAAGTTCCTTCACCATTTGTTCCAACTCGTGAGAACTACTTTGTAAGGTACTGTAAGCAACATATTGATGGAACCTGGGCCGTGGTTGATGTTTCCCTGGATAATTTACGCCCAAGTTCAATCTCAAGAAGTCGTAGAAGGCCATCCGGTTGCTTAATCCAAGAATTGCCTAATGGTTATTCCAAGGTAAATTTAAAAGTCACACATTCTGGACAAAGTAGTTGTAGTCCATGTTTTACAAATATTTATTTTCTAAACTAATAGAAGTGTACTCAAGTTTGGCAATGAAGTACCTTGAACACTACTTATTACTCTTTAGTTTATTTTCTAAACAAATATTTATTTTCTAAACTGATGTGGTTTCGATTTAGGTAATATGGGTGGAACACGTCGAAGTGGATGATAGAGCTGTTCACAACATTTACAGACCACTAGTAAACTCTGCTCTTGCATTTGGAGCGAAGCGTTGGGTTGCTACACTTGATAGACAATGTGAGCGTCTTGCAAGTTCAATGGCCAACAATATTCCGGCTGGAGATCTCTGTGGTACTTGCCTTTTACTAATGGATTTAAATATTGTAAAACATAATGTTGTCAGTGGTTAATTCAACCAGCATGATCATACTACCCCCTAACTCGTTATTTATGTGAACTTATAGTCATCACTAGCGCAGAAGGGAGGAAAAGTATGTTAAAGCTGGCGCAGAGGATGGTCTTGAGCTTTTGCACTGGCGTTGGTGCTTCTACGGCACACGCATGGACGACATTGTCAGCCTCAGGTTCTGACGATGTGAGGGTCATGACCAGGAAAAGCATGGATGATCCTGGCAGGCCTCCTGGCATTGTTCTGAGTGCTGCAACTTCCTTCTGGCTTCCGGTTCCTCCCAAGAGAGTCTTTGATTTTCTTCGAGATGAGAATTCTCGGAGTGAGGTACATAAATAGATACCTTGGTCTAATGTGTGTTTCTTAATTATGAATAATGGAATTCTCATATAGGTAATGTGCCGGTTGTCATTTTAATTTTTCAGTGGGATATTCTTTCAAATGGTGGCCTAGTGCAAGAGATGGCACACATAGCTAATGGACGTGATCCAGGAAACTGTGTCTCTTTGCTGCGTGTAAATGTAAGTTTTAAGCTATTTCTATTAAAGAGTAATAAGTAGTGTTCAAGGTAGCTGTAGATTTGACCACATCAGTGAATCGTGCACATGGCAGTATTGTACACTCACTGATATGGATCTGAATATATATACTGCCAATTGTATATGGCTGTGTCGAACATGATTACTTATTAATGCAAAAACCAAATTTGGTGATGTAGACTGCAAATTCTAGCCAAAGCAACATGCTGATACTCCAGGAGAGCTGCACAGATTCAACCGGGTCATATGTGATATATGCTCCAGTCGATATTGTGGCCATGAATGTCGTGCTAAGTGGCGGTGATCCTGATTATGTTGCACTTCTGCCATCAGGTTTTGCTATCCTACCAGATGGGCCTCCTGCTGGAGGAGCCGGAGGAATTCTTGATGTTGGTTCTGGTGGATCACTACTGACAGTAGCATTTCAGATCCTAGTTGATTCAGTTCCTACGGCAAAGCTCTCTCCTGGGTCCGTGGCCACTGTTAACAATCTGATTAAGTGCACAGTTGAGCGAATTAGAGTTGCGGTCACATGTGATCAGAATCCATGATCCTGGCATGGAATTGCCTTGCATAAGGTACATGTGCTCCCTGGCAATTGCATCTTTAATATATTGCACTTGCTGGAAATATTCTTGATTATATCTAACATTATCATTTTTTTTTTTGGATTGCAGTGGGAAATTGAGGATGGAAACAAGAATGAGGCGGTTTAATTGGTAATTGGGGACTAATTAGGGAAGAGTCAAGAACGCACCTTAAAATATCCTCGTTGGTTGGTGTTTTGCTGAGGCAAAGTATGGGTTCGGGTAGTGGGTTCGGGTATTGACTTCCCCTTGATAAGAAGATCAAAGTAAATTCAGCCCTTGATGCATGTGGTTAATTGTTAGTTATAAATTTAGAATAACTTGGTTCCTTCACCGCTACTGTTTTTGGCGTAGTTCCTAATCAGGGTTAGTGTTAGGATTTAGAGTTTACTTTTGCTTCTAGGGTGGTTATTTTCGTAACTGTATGTAACATCAAAACCTCTTGCATTCCATATCAATCTAGTGTTTGTAGTTGGAATTTGAAGTCATTTGGATTACATGGTTCCATGCAATTTCAGATTAATGCTAGCTGCAATACTAGATGGTTTTTCCTAATGCTGGGTCTACGAAACAAACCAATCATCCATTGGATATATCAATCATTTCGCTCAAACTGATAGTAGCCCATAATGTTTGTGAGAGTGTATTCAGTGCTTCAGCGGTGTGCAGACACCAGCAACACGTGTCTAGCACATAACTCTTTAAAAAACCTCATTGTTAGTCTATGTTAGCATCCGTAAAAAAAAAAAGATAAAAACAACAATAAAATCTTGAACAAGCTTGAATAATTTCAATTTCAAATCTGGTCTTTGGCTACCACTGCATGCCACCGGCAACGATTTTTAACAAGTTTTTGCTCATCCCGCCATGCCACCGGAGAGCCATCACAGAATCCGCTGAGCATATCTAAAATCAGAATAGCTCGTCACTATCATCTCTGCCACCACAACACCTTTCAAACGAACAACCCGTTGAGTACCCATTCGACCGTCTTTGGATGCCGCTACAACCATTGAGGATCTGACCCGATCCAAATTGATTCCATGGTCTCACAAAACTTGATGCAGAGTTGCCTCATCTTGATAGCAGTTCAACACAGCCATCTCCTATTCTTTCCTCTGAGCCCTCACCAATCTGGCCACACGCTGCAAGCGCCGCACGACCAAAGACCAATATTATGGAGAAAAGACCCGTGAGGATGAAAAATTGGGTTTTAGGTTTTATTAGTCAACAATTTGTTGACTGTTAATTAAGGATACTGATGGCACAAAAAAAATCTAATGGCTAAGAATTGATGTTATTTGTCCCCATAAATGAAGGGTTGAGATTACCTTGATATGAGTAAAATATTTGACAGTGGCTGCACACCGTGGTGCATACAATCTGTTTCCAATGTTTGTTTGTATTGGCATCATTTACGTTTTGGTATCATTAACGTACGTTGTTTGTTCAACTCGATTCACAACACCTTGATCGAAGCTCGTCAGAGCTTTAATCATGCCAATTTATTGGCCGTCCTTTGAAATCCAATAACCCATATCTGGCTACAAACTGTGCATATAAAGGGGTACTATCTATCTAACATAGAGGTTTCCTCTTACCGGTAGAACTAGCTAGCTGAGAAGGGTAAGATGAATGATTCCTTTCCAGTTGATGTATAATTTGAATGTCAAATCGAAGAGTCTTACTGCATTTTCACTGCGTACGGATGCCAACACACATATATCTACCTGCATTCTGCAGCTCGCAATGACTGTGATGATATGAAATGGCAAGTAGTTTGGCGAGGTCTTCAATTTCAACTCACCGGTTACAAATTTCTAGCTACTTCTCCATCCGTGTGAAGGTCATTTCAATTCATCTCATAGAAGTGCAGGGGCCTGTCGCGCGACGTACCATATATTTATCCTCAAATTTACGACACTGAGTGTTGAAGAACACCACTGAAATGAGGTACCACCTCGATTTAAACATTGTGTGAAATTTATATTTGAACCAAACGGTTGTTGAGACATTTAATTTACTGCACATAGAGCAGAAATTTAATTTGCAGGAAGGGACCTCTAAAAAAGATATTGGTACCATTTATAAGCTTTATATTTACGCTGAGATACTACTATAATGTAAAGGCATCATTTATATCCAACACCAGTACTTATATATATCTCTGATGGAACAAATAATTCTTGCTCTACGCCACCAATTCCAGAAGCTTTTGCAAACCTCCAGGCTAGGTTACATATTAATTATCTGCGATTTCTCTTGTCTCTCTGTCTCTTTGAGCATTCAATTCATTATATACACGACACGATACTTATATATATATATAATGAGAATCCAACGTCACCAGTTTCTTCAAACTAGTAAAAATCAAGTGTCTAATGTCAGTTTTAGAGCGATAAAGTACGTACTTCATCATTTGAGGCTTTAACTCAACGTCAATCACCATGATAATGTCGTCATATAGAAGAAGTTAATATAAACTCAAAAAATGTGTATATATGTAATGCGTCTGCAGCGAATGGTGCAAACCTAACAGATCTTCATAACAACCCGGCCATCGGCCTCTGAAGTCTTAATATTATAAGCTAGAAACGAATTTGTAATTAAACCCTAAATCTTAAATCATAATGTGCTCCGGATTCTTTTCCATTTATTAGGTATTGTCCAACATAGAGTATAATGTTGTATTTAATATTTTGATTAATTTCGATGTTCGAATATACGGAGCAGAGAAGCCAATGCTTCATATATAGTAGTGAGCGTACTGGAGAAAAAGAAACATAAACTAGCAACTTCCCTACAAAAACTGAAAACTAGCATTGATTCTGTGCCAGTTCCACCCAACAAACTTAAATAAATCTGACGCACAAAATTTTGAGAAAGTAAAATATTAATACACGTATATAATAATCAAAGCACATATTTATCGTTGCGTATTGATTGTTCAAGAACAGCAAAGCGAATACCACATGCAGCTGTATATTTTCAATTATTGAATTATATATACATAGTAGTGTTCGTTATAATGTAGATTGTTGTGAATAGCAGTAGCTATTTATTTTGCCAATGAAAATATTGGTACGTACCAGCCACCAGAATTCCTGAAACTTATAACAATTGTCGAAAAAGAACGATCTGGCATGGCCGGTCCTGGCTCAGGCTCAATTATACGCGACAGAGGAAGTGCCACAGAAAATTTAAATGCATGGAATTGAACTATCTTTGAGCAATGGCAGAGAATTGATATATAGTAGCTGTGGTTTCAGGCTCTTAGCAGACATGCAGTAAATAGTAAATATTATTCCTCCTTATCTTTCTCCTCTTCTTCTTCTTCTTCTTCTTCTTCTCTTTATTCTTGCATCGTTTCTTGCACAATATGATATTAGAGGGAAAGGAACAGAAATAAGCGTGTACCGGTATACGTACTCCAGACTGTAAGTTACTTAGCGACAGTAGAATTGGCTCATAAATGCATGCTTGCTGCATTGGTTGTAATAACCCGAATTTTTTTCGGAACGATTATTGATTTGATTTAATTTTATAAAATTTTTGAAATTCATTTAAAGCGGAAATTGGTTGTTTACGACTTTACGAAACAAGAACGGAAACGTTCTCAGAACGTTTATTTAGAAAAACGTTACGTTTCCGCAACGTGAATATCGACTTTTATTCCGTCACTCGTTTGTGAAAACTTCCTTCACGAAAGTTGTAGAGCTCGTCGATACGAGTTCGTGGACGCGTCACACGTTGGAATCAGACGTCGGACGTGAAAGTTATTAACGGCGGAAGTTAGTTTCCGATTTTAGAAACGAGTATATAAAGGAAGTGTTTCAGTTTAGGGTTTCCAATTTTGGAAACCCCTCACTCTCTCTCTCTCTCTCTCTCTCTCTCTCTCTCTCTCTCTCTCTCTCTCTCTCTCTCTCTCTCTCTCTCTCTCTCTCTCTCTCTCTCTCTTCACCCCGCGCCCCCTCTCTCCCGAACTCTCTCTCTCCCTCTCGGCTTCACCTCTGATCTCCCTCCTCCGGGAGACGTGGCCTTCACCGCCGCCCTAGGAAGCGTCGCACCACCCCCCGCAGTTGACCCCGAGGTCGACGCACCCTCTCACGCCGCGCCGGAGCTCCACCAACGATGCCAAGATTCAGCAGAAATCGCCTCCATCCTAGGCGCGTCTCCGGCGACGATCCGACGGTCCAAAAGCTCGATTGAGGTAAGGGTTAGCTTAATTAGGTGGTTGTGATGCTTGGTTATTGATTTGTGGTTGTTTGGTTTGGATTTGGAGGAGATTGGAGATCGGAGGAGGAGGGTGGATACCGCCGCCTAGAGGCGGCGCGTGTGAGTGTGTGTGATAGCTTAGGGGTGGTCTAAGACCGTAGGAGGGTGGAGGAGCAAGAGAGGAAGGGTTTTGGGGCGGCGGTGACGTGCTACGCGCCGGCCTTAGTCTCGGCGCGTGGGCCCCACGCGCTGCCACAGTGAGTGGCGCTTGAGCACCACGCGCGGGCTGCCGGAGGTGGCGCGTGTAACCCACGCGCCGCCACGTACGGCGGCGCGTGAACAGTGTTCCGAAATAGTAAATTTATACATTTATTTTTACGTGCGGTAAATGTAAAAGTGATTTACATAGGGTAAATGTAAATTTATTTTACTTATAGTAAATATAAATGTAAATTATTTTCAGTAAATATAAAAGTAATTTCAGAATGGTAAATCGGTAATTATTATTTACTGAAACAGTATTTACTTTTAAATAGTATTCATATGTACAGAAATACGTAATTAATATATATTTGTACAGAAATACGTAATTAATATATATTTGTACATAAATATGTAATTAATTTATATTTGTACAGTAATACATGAATAGTAAATTCATGAATAGTAAATACGTGAACAGTAAATTCGTAAACCCAGAAAATTGCTTAACAGTAACATATTATTACTGTTTCGGCATTTAAGGTTTACGTAACGATTCTAAATTCTTTTCTTATCTTTTCAAGGTGATCGATAATTCAAGAAAATGAATTACATTCGGAATTGTGGAATTACTCTCGAGATTATAAGGTGAGTAAAATCTCACATTACGAATCTATCCTTACGGTAATTCGGGATTTATGCAGAATTTTAAAGAATGAAATATGACATGTATATGATATAATGGAATATATATTTGTATAAATGGTAAATAGGTACATATATATAGTTTGCTATATTATATACTGTTAGGATTTCATTGTGAATAAGATCATTTTGATGATGAGATATATATATTGAGCATTTTTGATTTTATT
This sequence comes from Argentina anserina, assembly GCF_933775445.1. Taxonomy (NCBI): domain Eukaryota; kingdom Viridiplantae; phylum Streptophyta; class Magnoliopsida; order Rosales; family Rosaceae; genus Argentina; species Argentina anserina. The sequence goes on along the minus strand of NC_065874.1, from coordinate 1,125,865 downwards.
GTACCATATAACGTGATGCTTATTGTACGAGGTTTTAACATTGAGTTTGTTAAAACGTGTTTATGTCTTCGGACGAGTTTTATGTCTTCGGACGTGTTTTTGTCTTCGGACGAGTTTATGTCTTCGGACTTGTTTGGCATGTCGGAACCTAGCCTTTGGCCGGGCGAAAGTTACGATACAGTTAGAGCTCTAGTCTGTCTGCCGGGATACTGCATATGAGGTAATAGATGGGTTATCGGCTTATGAGTACCCATATATTTATGATATTGGATGACAGATGGTCAATGCCGGCGGTGTACTAAATGAGGGGTAACAGAGGTGTACCAGCACTCATGAGTACCCGTATTATAAATGCATTTGGGTAAATAGAGGGGTTGCCCAATTCTCATGAGTTCATATATTTTCACATTATTAGACAACCAGATGAGCCGTCTAATTTGTCATGAGTGCATTTATATTTATTGATTTGTGGATTTTCGTATATATTGATATGCGAGTGGTATTTGTTATTTTACTCATACGAGCTGTAAAGCTTACCGGGTTTGTGTTTACAATCCCCGTGCACATATTCGATGGTATATGGGATAATTCCGCAGGTGTCGATTAGTGGAAATCGAAGGACAACTCTGAAGATCCGAAGTCGTTCAATTTCCATCTTATGGTGAGAATTTGTGTGGATTTGTGTGAGAATTTGTGAGGATTATTACATTTCCATTCGATGTAATGTTAAATTATAAATTTGGTTTGTCTGAGTTCTATTGTGAACTCACTAATTATCCACTGTGACATTAGAACGATTTCGATTATTGAGATTGTTTTAGAATTTTTCACGACTTCGTGACATTGGTCGAAATTTTGGATTCGTGACATTGGTCGATCCTAAAACTGGTGGTTTGAGGAAGTAATTCTTGAATAGGATTCGCACACCACTGTTGTAGTCACAAATCAAGTCCATGCCATAACCACCATCAGGACAGTTAGCCTCATTCACTACCATGGGCATGTCTGTACGTGTGTGTGTACATAGGCATTGATGTTAGCCTTGCTTGCATTAAGAACAGCAATTTTAAGATACACCAATTGCCGACGAGGTTAAGCAAAAACTAAGTTTTAACACCAGCATATCCCACGAGTGCCCCAGACCACGACTCCTAAATTATTTCCCATGCCTAGGACTCAGCATAGGTTGCAAACCAAATCAGTGCTACAACAGATCAAAATTGAGAACTTAAAATTCAATTCTAGTTCTGTTGATTTAGATTCCAAAATCTACCTGAAGATGTTCCCTAATTAGGGAAAACCAAGCCCTACGTATTCGTGTTCTACATTCTCAGTGAAACTGAAAAGGCACAGTACCCTCTTGCCGAGAGGCTTTTGGGTTATGAGGGAGCTGCGAAATAATGTACCTCCATACACAGCTATAAAGGTAAGTATAGTTTTTAAGCAGTGGAGTCTCAAGTCGTAACTCATAGCGTGGTACTCTGGTAGAGAGCCCCCGACCCTGAGGTCTATTACTCTATTAGATATGGGTTCATCATTACAATCTTCAGCAAAAGCTGAAGTTACACAAGTGAGTCGGAATAAGCACCAATAGTATGAGAGAAGGCACAAGAAAGTGAGAAACATATATTCCATGAGCTATGTAATAAACAACAGAAATTTAAACACACTGATGTAAACATATAAAACTTCATTAATCGAACTGGAGCAGAATCCATAGTACATATTATTGAATGGCAAAATGAAACAGTAGGAACTTCACCACAATATATAATTCACATTGTCATCACCCTAAAACCACAAAGGAAAGCAAAAACAACGAATTCAAAAAAATCTGACAGAGGACATCAGTAGCTTCATACTTGAGCATTTGAGCCTTAAAATTCTTTGTTCACAGGTAGTCCCACAAAGCATTCCCTGCAGAATGTACAAGCAAGACTGGCGAAAGCCATCCGATAGAATGGAACAGATATTTCTCTCACTACCTTGAACATGCTACAAATTTAAACAGCACCACTACTTTTCATTTTAAGAAGATAGAAACCAAGAAACCTATGATAAAGACAACAACTAAGGATTTTTATTTTCAGTCTGGATCTTTAGACAGTAAAGAGACAGCCAGTTAATAAAAAGGCCAGAGAAATGTGACCTCTGCCGCAAGATACTGTCCATGGTACAAGTTCTACTATACATGTACAAGCTAGCTTGAAGCCAATATGCTGCTACTCCAACAATACTGTAAAAATAGTTGAAGAGAGTACCATAAGAATGAAGGAACTTGTATTAAGTTACAGTAGACATGGGAGTCCTCCTAACTATGCTAACTCCGCAAACGTTTTCTTTGACTACCCTCTTCAATAGTTCCCTGCAAGTTAAAAAAAAAGAAGCTATAATAAATATAGTTCTCCCAGCACAGCATGATCCAACCGTGTATCATAAATAATACATATGAATAGTAGTAAGTCACATTCCCCTCCACTTCAATATCAAGACATCACTTGAAAAGCTTAGGTTGTCAATCACTGATATCATATATGAAAAAAAAATGTGGGGACTGATAAATTTAGGCAACATACATTATGAACTATGGTGCAGTTTGTTTATTAATAATGCTGCCCCCATAAAAATAAAGCTTAATAGCCAACTTGCTACACTAGAATTCACCTTGGTGTCAATTTTCTACTCTAGTTTTTATTTCTGCCAATTTGCTACCCTAGCTTTACAAAACTTGCCAATTTGCTACCCAAAGTATTAATTTTGCCGATTTGCTACCCCATATTTCTAAAATGAGCTATTTTGCTATCATTTTGTCATATCAAATTTTCACTTCTCCCTAACAAGTGAATTAATTTGAAAATCCAAATAAACAAATTAGTCAATCTTGAAAACCCTAGGGTTGTAAATTTTGCTCAAGGTTAGTAAATTGGCAAAATTAATACTTTGGGTAGTGGCAAGTTTTGTAAAGCTAGGGTAGCAAATTGGCAGAAATAAAACCTAAGGAAGCAAATTGACACTAAGGTATATCCTAGAGTAGCAAATTGGCAATTATGCCTAAAAATAAGCACACACACATACACACACACAGCATCCTAATGTAGCATACGTAATACAGACTAATAGTACCATATTTTAACTCAATATGAAGACATCAATTAAAAATCTTAACATTGCCAATCGCTATTTCATATGTAACTAGGGTGTAGTTTGTTTAAAGAGAAGGTTAGACACACACACACACAAGTTATCAATTACTATATGATATGTAACCGGGGTGTATTTTGTTTTCAGATAAGGTTACACACACACACACGCAATAAACAAGTAAACTATAATAAAAAAGAAATAGAGAAAGATACCCCTTCATATTGTCCAAAACTTCCAGGGGATACATCAGTGGACTCCGGCCTGCATTTGGCATGCACTATTGGACCTAATTGTGACCTATCCATGTCTGGTGTTGACCCGTGAGGTGCATTCAAGTACACAGCACCTTTATACATCCACTCCTCTGTCTCATCACTATAAAAATCTTCAAAAGCCTCTCCACATAATGCACACGAATTCTGATCCTCATCAGCAGGAACAGCCATTTCTTCATCACTCTTCTTTTCCGCAATGGTGTCAGCAGGCAAAAAGCCAGGAACTGCATCTGTTCCCAAAGCCTCTGCACCACTGAGCCACATGCTTGTAGTTACAAACCATTTACGAGAGAGCTTCTGTTTACGGTTTTTGGACATCCTGTTTTTCGTCACATGCCAATCCATATGACTACTATGCTCTTCTTGGCACTTGAATCGGAGACCACACGTTGTGCATTGTCTTGGGAGATCAGAATACAGAGAAGTTATTGCAGATTCATGACGCACCTTGAGAAGATCGGCATTAAACTCAACTCCTACAGAATCCTAAACATTTCATAATGTGGTTGAGATACGACCCCGATATAAATGTAGAAAAATCAACAATCCAAAACTAAAAGTAACAGAGGATAAATTCAAATACCTGCAGTGCACTTTGATTTGTCAATGAGATCACACCTTGGGCCATGAGAGAACTAATCAAACCAGTATATGAACTCCCCTGCTGGTTGCTGGAGACTACTGGACCAGCCTTTTGACCAGGAAATACACCTTGCATGGGTGGAGGGGGGCCAGGTGGTAGAGGTGGCAAGGAGTCCCCTCGCAAATGTTGCAAAGCATTTGGGGTATAGTGAGTTGGTAAGCCCAACTGTGGACGAGGTAAAGGATTTGCCAGACCAGTCCCACCGTGCCCTTGCAAAGTGAATCCGCGTGGTATAACTGAATAAGGAGGCTCCTGATGTGGATGATATTGTGGTTGAAAAGGACTGGCCTGATCCTGGTTTCGCTGGTTAGGTATGAGTCTGGCACTCTGACTAGTCAATTGACTTAGTTTTGCCAGCCCTAACTCCTTGTTTTCATAAGCATCCAACTGCTTCTCAGGCATATACATAGCCTTATATGGACCTTGATTTTTAGCAGTATTGACAGAATTAATAAAACCATATTGACCCCTCTGGTTCGGCAACGGGAAAACTGGATGCACAGGCGGGGGTTGAGAATTGTGCATGTTTACTGGAGGCCTTAAACACACTGACACTGGTATAGCTAACCGAGAGTCGGCATTAACAAAGTCAGCACCAGACCCCATTCTTGATGCTGGCTCGAGATGTCGCACATCAACATCAATAGACGCTTTCTCACCACCTAAAGATATACCAGGCATCTGGAAATTCCTACCTATTTCTTTCAGAAGATTCTGTGAAGGCTGAGAGGTATGGAAAGGCATATTCCAAGGTTCTTGAGGGTGCCGAGAACCCTGATTATGGGTTATCTCAGACTGGAACCTACCAGTGAATCCACGACTGAACTGCAGGAACAATATTGAAGTTTAGGAGTTGAGCTCAAATTAATTTTACATACTACTTCATAAGAAATTTAGGCCCTTCATGAGAGGGCTCGGGGAAGAAATAACATATGATCATAGGAAAACCTAAAATGGCATGGATTTTTTTTAATTTATTTTTTGGGTCTTCAGGGAATAGAAAATACTGTTTGCTTCCAAACTGAGTAAAGGACTCAGATTTTCAAAAAAGGATTTCAAAGTGAGGGTAAGTGATGTGGTTGCGCTTTAAACAACATCAAACCAGTCCCCATATACAAAATAAAAAACAATGAAGACATTTGAAAAGTGCCACATATAAGGACACCCGGAACCTAGCACACAAACTACCAACTTGTTGGACCCAGACTACAGATGACACAGAAAGGCCCAAACCACAAGGCATATCATGTAAGCAGTTATGAAAAACTGAAATGAAAATAACGAAATGAGATACTTCTGCAAACATCAATTTCATGTGATTTCCATGTAAACTAAACAAAAGTGGTTCTCAAACAAGTAAAGAGAACATACAGAAAGCTGGGGAACCGGATCTTCAGCAACTACAGAGGATTGGTCGGAAGGTAGGTATGCCTGCGTAGACCAGTTAGTCCCCATATCTGAATCTAACGAGCTTGTATTCAGTGTTCCGAGGCTAGGCCTGGCTCTGTAGCTTCTAGAAGGCGGTACATTTGAAGGAAAAAAATCATCACTCCTACTGTTCTTGGTTATAGAGGGGCCAACGGATTTCCAATCAAACTCATCCTCCTCAGTATTCTGCCATGACATTGAAGTTGCTTTGTGATCTAGACCATTTACACCGAATCGCCCAAGATGCAAAGGATTATCATTTAAACTTCTATCCCCACTGTCTTTTCCATATGCATCAATCAAAGCTCTTGGTCTTTGATGTTCCGGTCCATTATTTAACCTGTTCTGACTACCATTGAGATAATGTTTTCTCCGCCTTTCAACTGGCCCCTCATCCCTGATTGCTCTATAATCATACACAGAATTAGATGGAGAGGCCCGGTCCCCAAATCTTTTAGGAGAATTTTCTACTTCATATTCATCAACGCCAATATTTGAAGGTGATGAAGATCTTGCAAGTTTGACAGCTGAAGATGGCTGCATCTGATTGGACCCAACAGGAAAATCTGGGCTTAATCTTTGGGGTCCAACCTGCTAGGATTAAAGCAATGAATTATAAGAATCGTACTTATCAAACATAACTGCTTCCTTTTTCTATACTATTGTCAAACACCGCTGCACTTCTAAGGTTCCTATTGCACGCGCTAAACATTATACAGTATTGTCCAAAAAACTACACATGACTCAAGTGTTCACCGCTTAGTTCATAGATTTGGTAACCGAAAGCCAGTAGGTATAAAACTCGCAGGTTTTCCAATTCAATGGCCAATGCATACTGTCAACACTAATAGGAAAGATTACAAATAATTTTTTTATAAGAAAGTTAATAACTGGTTAGGTACACAAATTAGATGACTGAAAGCAATATGTATAGAACTAAGAGGGTTTCAGTAAAGGGCAAGCATATAAAAATACTTATAACAAACATATATAAGTGTGCATATTAAGGAAAATAGTCTATGTACACATATTGTAACAGTGGTAACCCTGAAGATTTATCAAATAATCTATTTAAATATCCCAAAGCAAAAAAACTTCAAAAAGGTAAGTCAGGACATGTCCTTGCAGAAGATATAAAGAGAAACCTCACAGGATAGCTTACATTATCCACCTTTGAGGTCTCCAACTGACGAAGATATTTAGGATTGACATGGATGCCATGAGCTGGCCGAGGAGATTCAGACGCTCTCAAAGGAGGTACACCTGATGATTGCTGGTTTACTTGTGGAGAAAACTGCAGCTGCGCTTCAATCCTGTGAAGGACTGAAGGTGGGAACACTGTCGACCACGTGCCAAAGAGGTGGCGCATGGAAGAATGCTGGTTGGGGTGCACTTGCCTATACGCCTCACAAAATACCTACGCAAATATCGGTAACCAGAGTTATTTAAACCGCCAACAACAGCTGTTATTAAACATAGTTAAACAAACAGGAGAAACAAAACTACACCACAGTTCAAAGTTAGAAAAGATCACCTCAGGTAGACGGGAAGAGAAGTATCTGACATAGTCTCGGCCAATGTTCTTTACAATACTGTCTAAAAGATATAATGACGGCAGCTTGTGCTCAACCGGGACCTGCAATAGACCGGAATTCAACAATTAAGCCAATCTTCAACATCCACCACTGCAAACAAACAGCATTCGGAACTACTACTACTACTCTTTATAAGCTGCCTCACACATTCGCTCCGATTTACTTCTATCACACAATTAGCACTGATCCTAGTCAATTTTCTTAAATTTCTGCCATAGTGTGCTGCTAAGCTTTCGGCTAATGCTTGAGATTGTTGATTCCAGTACCGATTTCAACTGCGAAAGCTTTCAATGATTGTTTGTGTTATCAGTAACTATATAAACTAAGCGCAATTAATATCGAAAAATTGAGAGAGAAAATCAACTATGAACAAGAAATTGAGCATTATAGAACTCATAAAGATCGATAACTGTTACAATCCGTAGTAGAAGCCCCAAAAATTACACACAAAAAGATTCTGGAAACCCTAATTTCGAAGCAAGCAGACCTCGAGAATCCGGGCGCATATGGCGTCGGCGATGCCCTTGCCGTGGTCCCGCTGCTCGCCGGCGATGATAGTCAGATCAGTAATAATCGGCTTCGAATTGAAAATCAACTCCGACAACAACATCTCGTAGAGCTGCACAATCTCCTCCGTGCTCGGCGGCGACACGTCGTCGTCGGGGGTGACTCGGAGGTCGTCGTCGCGCTGCTTGAGCAGCGCCTTGTACCGGTCGATGATCGCAGTCGTCGTCGGAGGAGGAAGCGGCGGCTTGGGGGCGAGGTCCGGCATGGGCTTGGTGGCCGGGAAGGCGAGGGGTCTAGGGTTTTCTCGGGAAAGCTCCATGGGGATTAGAGAAGAAGAAGAAGGTGAGAGATTAGGTTAGGGTTAGGGTTAGGATAGGCTCCCACCGTAGTAGGGTGAGGATTGCATTAGGGTTTGTTCCCACCGCCATAGAAAGGAGGAGGAGGAGGAGAAGTGCCACTATCCTCGTGAAGAAGAGAAACTCATGCTCTCGTCGTGTGGGTCGTTCTTTTGGCTTTTTTTGGTGGTTTAAAGTTAAAACGCCTGACCACCAACGACAAGCCGTTTATAACCGCCTTATGGGGGGGCTATATATGGAAAGTTGGAAACCTATATAGTAATTAAATACCCAATTTAAGTGTGACAAGTTTTAAAACCCTAGATCCCAAGGGTTCTGTTTGCATTCTCTTAGGAAGAGGTGTTCATAACCCGAAAAAAAAAAACACTTGAAAAATTGGTGCGGAGATAACTCGTGTGTAACAGTTTTGAGTCTCGAGATAGTACAGCACTACAACTAGTGCGTGGAGACGAGTCACAATGTTTGGTGACCGATTTGTGGTTTATCGGCTAAGGAATGCTAGGCTGCGGGTCGTGATGTTGTATTTTATCTTCTTTGCAGTGTTTTCTGGTTGTGTATTACTAAACTCTACTCCTAATGCTATGATGATAATTTGTGTTTTTTTAAGCCGTAATGTTACATTTCGGATATAGAAAATGACATTGCACTAGAGATCAAAACACACAAAAAAAACCCAGGATTTTTTGGTTATCTCGACAATCCTCCTAGGATGATTGAGCCAAAAGCCTCCACATGACTATAATGAGTTTAATGTCGACTTCATAAGCTACTAATCTCGTATCTGTGCAATGCACGGGTTGCAGAATTTTATTTGAAGTTTATTATTAAAAGATAATTATTTTATGTAATTTTATTTCATACCAATAATAATTTTGTTAAAACACATCAATGAAATATTTCTATTTTTACATGATTATTTTTCTTTCTATGTACGTGGAAAAAATTACTCAAGGATATATTTCGCCGTTCACCAAATACTCCTGGGTGTACAGATATATGGTACAAGGCTAGATTTGATCCAGTGTTGACCAGTGAGACTTGTATGGGTATTGACTATTTGATTTGTATGGGGTTGAGTGGGTCATCATCAACGAGTATTGGGCTTAAGCTTCAATCACGTCCGAGGTTAAAAACCCTTGTACTGTACTCTTCTTCTTTGCTATAAGATGAAACTCATGAACTGAAGTGAGTTCAGTTCTACCTTCAAGTTGAAACTCAAGGAGGCAAGCAGAATAGAACAAATTAGTTCTGAAGCTTTAGCTTGAAGGTAAACGTCCTTCTTTCTAGGTTTGCGTTTTCCCTTTCCTTTGTTCGTTTTCTGATGTCTGATTCTGGATTTTTCCAGTTGCTTATTGTTTTTCTAAATCGAGAATATTTTGGGTGCTCTTTGTACTTATGACTATTGGGTTTGTCAACTACTTACCTTAATGTTTGTTTCAAGAGCTTTTATCTTCTATTGTTGTTGGTGAGGAAAATTTTACCATTGTTTAGGTAATCTGTGAAGCTGGTATTACTTTTGTGAAGAAAGTTTGTTTCTTCTTTTTGTTCTTTGATTGTTTGAGCTTTCAAGATGCGAGCTTTTTATTGATTAGAAATTCATATGGATGATTTTGTTGGTATTGGCACAATTCCTTTAATTAGGGCAGTGTAATTGGTTTGAATGAAAATGTGATGATAGTGAATTCCATAATGCAGGAATAAAAAAATAAATTGTGTCAAAATGATGGCAGTGAATTCAGTTTACATCAGTGATTCCCTGATTTCCCTCCAATATAGAAACTCTAGTGTTCATGAAGTTTGTGGAAAACACTCTTGCAGTACAGAATACTGCAGTGCAAAATATGCAGGAGTTTTCTTGGTTTCTTGAACCCTGTAATGATGATCATTGCTAGAGTATGATGATAAGACTATGAATAAGGGAACAAGAAGTAGATAGTACTGCAGACCTTGGGGTTGAGATGGCTATTGTTGTGCAACTCTTGTTAAATTTGTACAAAATTTTCTGCAAAGTTGTGTGTCCACAGAGTGATTCCTGTTTCAGTTGAATGTTTACATCATTATCTGGTATATTTTCAACCATCCTGTTATAGGTATTCGAGTTATATTTGTCTGTTTTGAAAGATTGTTTGGTTGTGCAGGACAACGATCTGAACTATGGATTCAAGTCCTCAAAAACTAAATCCCAAAAGGCAGAAGTTGGATTGAGACAGCAAGAGTTTAAGTGATTTACCTGATATCCTTATTCTACATATTCTCTCCCTGTTCCCAACAAAAGAGGCTATTAGAACAAGCATACTTTCCAAAAGATGGGAATACCTGTGGACATCACTTCCTCATTTTGAGTTCGATGCCTTTGATGAACCACTACCTAAGACTCTAAGAGAGATCTTTTGGTAAATTTTGTGGATAGAGCACTTCTTCTTCGTGGCCCTGCTAATATAGAAGCTTTTGATCTTAGTGTTTATGTGCTAGGTGATTCACATTGTGTTAATGCATGGATCTCTGGCTGTAGTAAGACGGAATGTTGAAGATTGAAGAGCTTTCCATAAGACTGCAAATCATCGATGAACCAGTTTTATTGCCGGATTTCTTATTTACTTCTTCAACACTTGAGGTTTTAGATCTAGAAATGCCTTGTGTTTTCAAGGTTCCTCGTACCGTCGTACGATTTACTTCTCAAGTCTAAAGAGCTTAAATCTCCGGTCTGTGGTGTTTTCTGATGACTACTTAACCCAGCAATTGTTTTCTGGTTTCCCAGTCCTGAAGGTTCTATCTCTAACAGATTGCTATTGGATGAATATCAAGTTTGTTAGTATTGTTGCTCCCAAGCTTAGGATCTTGATCATGACTGAAGGAAATGTGAGTGTTGCGAGAGCTTCCAAGTGTTCTGATGGATGCCAGATAATGGTTTTTGCAGATAATCTCCAAAAGTTTCTTTACACGGGTGAGTTCCTGAATGAATGTTGCTTCTGCAATTCATCCTCATTGAATGAGGCTATAATTCGTGTTGTTTTATTGTGAACCCAAGAGACGTGCTGCTTACCGTTTTTATAAGCTTCTAAGTGGGTTATCTACTGTGGAGCATCTAACTATCTCTTAATGTCTTGGAGGTCAATTGGATATATTTATCAATTAATCGATGTATCAGTTGGTTTAAGTGTTTCAATTGTTTCATTAACCGTGAATAACTTGTTTAATATCTTGATGATTGTGCTCATTGTGCTTAGGTGGTCCTAGCTGATGCACCAGAACTACTGGCCCAGCTGCCTTTGTTCAATGATATGATCACTTTGGAGCTTGACATGACCACTAGCATTGGTAGCGAACCATTCTTGCCGATGCTCCACAACTGTCCTTCTCTTCAAACTTTGATATTCCCTGAGGTAACTTCAGAAGTACTGCAATGTGTTCTCTTGTATTTATTTTCCAGCAATGTTGTTGAAGGGCACCTCAATTATGCCATAGGGGATTGACGCATCCTCAGATGTTGCTAAAGATGGAGTTTTGAAGCCCTTGCCTCCATGCTTCTCGCACATGAAAGAGATTGAAGTCTATGATTTTAATGGAGATGAGGATAACATAGATGCAGTGAAAATTCTGCTAAAGAATGCAACCGTTTTGGAGAAGATGACTGTAACTTGGGGTACAGACAATGAAATGGGGCTAGAGAAGAAACACGATGTTCACAAACAGATATTTGATCTTTCAAGAGTATCAGAAAGCTGTGAAGTTGTTCTTACTTCTTGAACTTATTGTTTGAGTCATTTAGTTTTAAAATGTGTGATCTAGACTTTGACTTGAATCTTTGACATTTCTGCGTTTGAAAGTTGAAACTGCTGGTGAATGCAACTGTTGATGATAAAAAAAAAAGATACTCGAAGTATATGTCAACTTTCAAGAAGGTTCTATTGCCCCTATGTTTTAAACGAATTGCTCAATCCTTATTGTTCGGATTGCTCATTTCAAACTTTGATATGTTGATCCTTCTGTACTATATGCTTGAATCGATTTTAGTCGTGTTTTACAAATCCAAGCGATACAGACTATGCATGATGACCAATAATCCTCACTCAACGAATCAAAAGGTTGTTATTAATGTTATAGACTTGTTGATCGATGCAAATCCAAATATACCAGATCATAAGTTCATGTATAACCAATTCTCAAGGTTATTTCGAAGAACAGATGATGTCAAAGACATCAGAATATTCATACATATATACCATATTAGCTTCTGCATTAGCATCACGAGCATTAGGGTCCACGATTATAAGGGTCACCTACCATAAACTGATAAAAAACGATCTTTCATTCTTGACGACCCCAACCAGAGCTTGCCTGGAGCCGTTGGTTAATACCCTTTACTTCAAAATTTTCTGCATCGTTCAAAAATGTGAAAGCAACAGTGGAAATGAGCATCATTGTTGGCATGTTGTTACATGCAGATGAGCAAAGACAGACTCGGCATGCAAGTTTCGGCTTCATGCCCTGACGTGACTACCAGCAAGGCCCCAGGTGTCCATCGCCTTCTCATCAAGATATGTTTTTCTTTGGTTCCATTCAATCATTCAGCTCGGAACGGTGTCGTTTACCTGTTAGATTAAGTGAGACTTGGAATGCATTAGCGGTCTAGAATAGAGCGCTGTACATATGTTGTGTGTGGTTGCTTCAATCTTAGAGGGCTAAAATGGAGGTTGGTGGATTAAAGAATACAAGGGGTTGTTGTGTTGTTACATCAAATAATGATGGCTGATATTTTTGGTTGGAAAGAAAAGGGGGTCAAAGAAGCAGAGGAGGGAGGGAAAGATCAACCCTGAATGAATCTCTAAGTTGAAGTTGTTATGAGGATTGAGCCGACTAGAGTAATAATTTTCTAAAAGTTGTCGTTAACATTCATTTATCAAGGTTAAATGGTAAATACCGGAATTTGAAAGTTGAATATGCATTGCAACTCTTGCTTACACTTTTGCCATGTTCATACTCTCATACGATTGGATTGTGTTTGGTTTCGAAGAAGTAAAACAAATGAAATATCGAGCCAACTTAGTTCTTGCCTAACACACTTTTGCGTCCGCTTATTTTCTTTTTCTCGACCGCTTGATCGAGAAATTTTTATATGTTACCGTAGTACACGTGACAGTGTTTAGTGATACTCCTTATATATTATATTTTGACACGTGAATTTATTACACCAAAATTATAATTTAACATATTTTTATTATTTGTAAAATGATTTTTATATGTATTGATGATTTTGAACTAGAATTTTCGGTTTAGATTTTAGAGTTTAGAGTATAGAGTATAGGGCATAAGGTATAGTGTATATGATTTAGGGTATAGGGTATATGATTTAGTGTTTAGGGTGTAAGGTATAGGGTATATGGTATAGGGTTTAGGGTGTAGAGTTTAGAGTATTAGAGTTTATGGTGTATGGTTTTAAAACGAAACCTAAATTTTTTTTAACAAAATAACTAAAATATAATTTTTTAATTAAATTTTACATGTCAAATATAATTAGAACTTAAAAGTAAATCACTAAACATTGTCACGTAATGTTACGACAACAATAAAAAATTTCTCGCCTGATTTACAGATTCGCGACCACCTAGCTCTGCCTAGCTTCCATTTAGGGTCCCCTAAATGGCTAACTTCATATCGTTTATGGTGCTGACTCGCTTTCTATACTTCTAGTAATGAGTATAGAACTCAAGGGCCAAATAATCTTACGAGAATTCTCATTACCATTAAAATCGAAATGTAAAAAAATAAAATAATAATAATAATAATAATAATAATTCTATTTACATAATATGGTAAACAATGATTACAATATGAAGACAAGTGTTTCACAACCCACAAACTCGCACACTGAACGGTCGAAACTTGCTTCACCTCTTCTCCCTCGTTATATATAAAGAGACTCCCCTCTGCTCTTCTTCTTCATCTTCTTCACAGCAAAGACCTTTTCAAAGCTCCCCTTACAATCACTCACACTTTCCCTCTCTTTCTCTCTGTTTTTCTCACCCTACATTCTCTGGTTTCTCTCCAAGCTCTCCTCTCTCTCCATCTTATAAAACACATCATCATTTAGCAAGAAACGATCCCAGAACCACCATTAACACAAGCCAACATGATCTCTTCCGTCAGGCTCAGAACCCCGACGTTCACGTCGGCACAGCTCTCCACCCAGAAATGTTCATTGCCGATAATAGAACATTGTTCCTTCCCTAATAATATTCACAATGGGAAACAGAGCATGCTCTGTTTTCACAAGCCGCTCCACATTTCTTCAGCGGAGAGCTTCGCATTGGTGGCCATAAGCCATAAGAGGGATTCGACGAGGTGTGAGGCGTATGAGGCAGACAGTTCACGCCCGATCGAGATCAACATCGACCTGCCGGACCATCAGGCTCGGAAGGAGACAGCCCAGACGTTGAGGATTAGTATCTACTTTGCGACCTGGTGGGCTTTGAATGTTGTGTTCAATATTTACAACAAGAAGGTTTTGAATGTCTTCCCATTTCCATGGCTTACGTCGACGTTGTCACTCGCAACTGGGTCTCTGATGATGCTCATTTCTTGGGCTGTTGGGATTGCTGAAGCCCCCAAGACAGATGTGGACTTCTGGAAGACACTGTCTCCGGTATGCAAAACATGTTTGATCCGTAATGATATGAAGTTTGTGGTGTTTTGATTGGATTGGTTTGTTGATTTTTGTGTTGTTTGTATAGGTTGCAGTGGCACATTCAATTGGTCATGTAGCGGCGACTGTGAGTATGGCAAATGTTGCAGTTTCGTTCACTCATATCATCAAGAGTGGTGAACCTGCTTTCAGTGTCTTGGTTTCTAGGTTCTTGTTAGGCGAAACCTTTCCCACTTCTGTTTACCTCTCATTGTTGCCCATTATTGGAGGATGTGGGCTTGCTGCTATAACCGAGCTCAATTTCAACATGATTGGTGAGCAAAATTTGTTGAATTGTGATAGTTTTGATTGATGGAACTCTGCATTTATCACATTTTGATGTTGCATCTGTATAGTTTGGTGATTGTTGATTTTACTGATGAGTACCAAATTGTGCTGCTTTGTGTACATCAGGGTTTATGGGAGCTATGATATCAAATCTGGCATTCGTGTTTCGAAACATATTTTCGAAGAAAGGGATGAAGGGGAAGTCTGTCAGTGGCATGAACTACTATGCTTGTCTGTCTATGTTGTCTCTATTGATCCTGATTCCGTTTGCCATTGCCGTCGAGGGTCCCCAGGTATGGGCTGCTGGATGGAAGACAGCCCTTGAACAGATTGGTCCCAATTTCGTATGGTAAAATACAATCACCTAAATCTGTGTGTAATTATAATTGTTGGGTTGCTTGTGTTGGTATGCCTGATCCAATTCAACTATGAAGTAGAAAATAATATATTGCATGCTTGTAGACATAGCAGAATGGTTGAGTACTTGGTATCTAGTATATATCTAGACAATGAACTCGAAGTTAGAACATTAGAGAAGCATACAATTGCATGAGTAGGATATATGACTTGCAGAACTTGGCTTCTGAATTTTCTTGCTGTAGGTTTGAATTGGTTAGGTGAAACTGATTGGCTCTGTCCATTTAGTTGTTAGTTGCTTGTACACAAAGGCCTCTAAGCTGAGCTTTCATTATGTGCTAGTTTGGATCTTGAAGGGACTACCTAGCTTATGAAATTTGTAAATGTATTCAAAACAGGTGGGTGGCAGCTCAAAGTATCTTCTATCACTTGTATAATCAGGTTTCGTACATGTCGCTCGATCAAATTTCTCCCTTGACATTCAGCATTGGGAACACAATGAAGCGTATTTCCGTCATAGTTTCTTCCATCATCATTTTCCGGACTCCTGTTCAACCGATCAATTGCCTCGGAGCAGCCATTGCAATCTTTGGCACCTTCCTTTACTCACAGGTAAATATAAATTTACTTTCTCATCGATTAATTAGATGACTGCTCTGTATGCAATCTTACAATATTGGATCAGAATCTCAAAATTTGTCTGGGGTCAAAATGCCTAATGTTATGCATGGCTAAGATTTATGTTTAGTTTCCAATATGCATCCTTCAATAGTTCAATCCCACTTGTTCATATGGTGACAAAGAACTCACAGAAGGTGGCCTTATAACATTTCAAGGGCCACAAAATATTATATGGGGGCAATCAAAATGCGAAGGAACTGCTCGCCGCCACCCACGATCACCGATCCACGGCGCCGTCATGCTTGGGATGAAACCCTAGTTTTCCCCTTTCGGGTCGCTCCGCAAAACACGGAGACGCCCGCATGTTAAATTTTCAACTTCCAAAGTTAAAATCTTCATGTAATAGGCAGATTGGAGTACTTGGCTGACAATTTTGCCGTTAAACTTTGTGTGCAGAGCAACAAGGGCAACAAGGGCAGCAAGAAGTGAGGAAGTTTGAAGATATCAAAGCTAGCATGTAACACAGCCGATTACGAGATACGATGAGACTGGTCTGCTTATAGATATCTGGATATTTGGACGATCAATCAAACGGGTATCTGAGTGTATGGTCAACTGAACTTCCTTGTTTTGTGTGATCGAGATCATAGTCTTGAAACCACGGATTTGGCTCATATGGTTAGCGTATGCGTACAAGTCTTTTTGTTCAGTGGTTGAGAGCTGAGAATTTGTATTGTAGATTTTGTAGTAAATAAGAAGCATGCTTATTGAGGCCAGTTACCTTTTGAGGCACAATAAGAGCTGGATTTCAGATTTTGTCAAATCATTGCGTGCATAGAAATGATGCAGCAACTTGAAACTGTCAAATACAAGCCTGGGATGTTACTCTCAGACCTGATCATGGATTTGGTAGCTAGAGTGTTTGGCTCCTACAAGTCTTTTTATTCACTGGTACCTCGAGAGCTAAGAAAATGTATGGTAGATTACTTCTGCAGTACCGTTACCTTGTGAGGCACATTAGGAGTTGGACTTCAAATTTTATCAGATCAAGGTGTCATACAAATGATACAAAAACCTGAACTGTCAAGAAAAATCCTGGTATAGTACTTTCAGACATGATCATATTTATGAAATGCACACAACACAAACAAGAACCATCTTACACGATAAGGCCTCAAGCAGAAAACTTTTTGAGTAGCAGTTGTTCAGCATTGCTTCTAGAACTGTCGAAATCGCTTGAAGGGCTTGTTTGTATTTGCTTGCCTTGTGGTATTGGTTTATATCATGAAATAAGTCGGTTTACAAGCTATTAACCATGCTACACTGCATAAGCGCCAATGTTTTGTGAGTTACCAGTTGGTTTGAGCTTCTGTAACATTAGTGATACTTTTCTTTGACAATGATAGATGTCCTAGTCTACTTTTCTAGACATATTAACAACTCATTTTGATGCAAAAGAATACATAGATATTTAACAATTCTGAATCCTGACTGGTTATTCTCTTAATCACGTGAATTATGCTTATATGTCAATTCTAATTAGTCGACTGTTTGAGGGGAAAATTTCGTTGATATGTCTAGCCTATCAATTATCGCTGTAATGATTATCGAATTTGTAGCTGCAATGATTATCATATTAACTGCTACGATGATTGTTAGTAATAATAAATAATCACCGCAGTTACAAACACTAATTAGTATCACTTTATATCATGGCTACATAATTTATAACCCCATCGACTTTGTGCATTGTGCTACGTTATGTGTAGGCCCCCACCCCCAGGACTTCTGCTTATTATTGGTTTTGAGGTCTTCCAGTTTTGCAATTATGAAACTTTTGTCAAAAATCATTAGTAACATAATATAATCATTTAGTTCAGTACTGTACGTAGGCCTCACTTCCGAATAGTGGCATCAAAGGCATTGTTGCTTCACTCTTATAGAGGCTTCTCTGTTTGTGAACCTCATAACTGATTAGTTTTTTGACTATTCTGCTCTCACAGTTATGGAGATCTTATCAGTATTTCATGCTTTCCTCATTATTGAGATCATGTTCATTTCGGTTCTCGTTGTGTCATGTAATCACATATCCATGAAAGGAAACTCCCGCAGCAACTTTCTCTTCGGAACTGCATCCTCTTCTTATCAGGTATATATGTAGACTTTATATATCCTGTAAACTCAGTTTCTTTGAGTTATAGATATAATTACCATTCTTATTTCATGTACTTTTCAGTTTGAAGGAGCTTTTCTAAATGATGGTAAAGGTCTCAGCAACTGGGATGTCTTCACTCACGAACCTGGTTAGAGTGTTTGATAATTTTTTATTTACTCATCGCTTCTATGCATTTTCATCCAAATTCGATGCTAAAGATCGTTTGGTTGGCTTGTCATAGGGAGGATCCTGGATGGTTCTACTGGAGATGTTGCTGTTGATCAGTACCATCTTTATCAGGTTGCCCTTGATTTAATGATGATGACAGATATTACATTTATGTTATTCTCTGAATACATAATTTCCTCTCAGCTGAATCCATTTTGACATGTTTGTTGTGCTATTTTTTCCTTTTTTATTTGTTAGTAGTGCCAACGATTTTGCGTTTATGTTTCCTATCCAATCCCTATATGCAAACTGCATTAGTTTGAATTTTGAAACAAATCAGCATAATTTATTTAGGAACCTTATACTATTCTGTATATTGTTGCACTTGTGTATCTGGATTTCTGTTAATGAATCAATCTTGCAAAGTGCTCAGGGCATTCAGGCATAAGACCATTGTATGCTGAATGTATCATGTTGAATTATTTGCCATCCATATTATTGACCCTAATTATTAGGTGGGTTAATAGGTGTTCCCATAAGGAGACATGCAAATCTTATTAGTTGTCTGTGAGTGTAGGAATGAAGATAATAGATGCTGCTTAGTGAAGATTGTTGAATTCGAATCTGACCTACCCTATTTATGATGCATGATCAATTGCAAACCCTACTTGCATGTCATGCTTGTAGTAATGTCTTCAAACTTAATTGCACTAAAATATTCACCAGGGGATAATTTGGTGAGCTAATGAAGAGAAAACAACATTCATATCGCCGGTTTATATGACTGCTGTGTATAGATTAATCACTGATAATCGGTTTTGCATCTATATATATGAGATAACAGGAAGACTTTGATATCATGAATTACACTGGAGTTAACAGCTACCGTTTTTCTATATCATGGGCAAGAATTTTACCTAGTAAGCTTTTGTTCATTACTTGATCAAGTTTTCAATATGATTATCGTGGCGTTCAGTCTTCACATATCTTAACAATGTCTCCTATAACTACAAACCAGAAGGAAGATTTGGAAAAGTGAACAGAGCTGGCATTGATCACTATATGAAGTTCATCGACGCTCTTCTGCTTAGAGGTCTTCTTTGTTACCATCAATGTTTCATGTACTCAATGTTCATGCACAAGTATCGAGTTTCAAACATATTTCGTATCCTTGTTTAGGAATCCAGCCATTTGTGACATTAACTCACTTCGACATACCTCAGGAACTTGAAGAAAGATATGGATCTTGGCTAAGTCCCCATTTGCAGTAAGCAGAATCTGTTTCCTTACCTCCACTGTTATCCAAAAACTATATGATATAGGGATTGTAAGTCGATCATCACTTATATTGAGACAATATTTCACTTTTTTGCAGGGAAGATTTTAGCTACTATGCAAATATATGTTTCAAATTCTTTGGAGATAAAGTCAAGTACTGGTCAACTTTCAATGAGCCCAATGTTATGGTCCTTCGTGGATATATGTATGGGACTAACCCACCATCTCGCTGCTCTCCCCCTTATGGAAATTGCTCCAGTGGAGACTCAGAAAGAGAGCCTTTCATTGCTGCTCATAACATAATTTTATCCCATGCAGCTGCTGTGAATATATACCGAACCAAATATCAGGTCTTCATATAACATCTTGCCGTAGATACAATACTAGCTAACTCATTAAGTTCGGTTAAATGATGTCTGTAACATACAGAAGAAACAAGGAGGGAGCACTGGAATTGTGATGAATTCTATATGGTTTGAACCCATCAGCAGCTCTTTAGAAGACAAATTAGCTGCTGAGAGGGCTCAGTCTTTCTTCTTCAACTGGTATGAAGTTGTGTGTAGTGTTCTTCCAGCTATGCATAACATACTTACTAACACGTGGTCTGACTAATATATAACTAAAATGTTCAATGCAGGTTTTTAGACCCAATTTTACATGGTAGATACCCTGCAGAAATGCATGAGCTTCTAGGAGATGATTTGCCTGTGTTTTCCAAGTTTGATCGGGAGATACTGAAGACTGGATTAGACTTCATTGGTATCAATCACTACACCAGCTTTTACGCAAAAGACTGTATGTTTTCGCCATGCGAACCAGGAAAAGGAGCTTCAAGGATAGAGGGTTATGCTTTGCGAACTGCACTGAAAGATGGAGTCTACATTGGAGAACCGGTTTGTAATCTCTTGTCAATTATCAGAATCACCACAACACTAGTTTTCTAATAACTATATATATCTGACCTATTTGTTGATCTAGACTTCACTTTCTTTGCTGTTGATTTAGACTTCAATCGAGGGGTTATATGTGTACCCTGAAGGAATGCAGAAGGCGGTTACTTACATAAAAGAGAGGTACAATAATACCCCAATGTTTATTACAGAAAATGGTAAGCTCAAAAATTTATGAATAAATTAAAAGAGAACAATCTCCATTATTATAGCAATAAAACTTCTTGATGAGATTGAATTGGATATTTTAGGGTATGGTGTTGAGGAGATGCCGAATTCCACAGATGATGAACTGTTGCATGATGTCAAGAGAGTGGAGTACCTGAGAAGTTACTTTGAGGCACTAGCAGATACAATGAGGTATATACTCGATCAACTATGCATGAAGTGCTTCAAAATGTGGTAAAGGGCTAACTGAATTTATGTAAATATGGACAGAAGTGATGGAGCAGATGTAAGAGGGTATTTCGTGTGGTCATTGCTTGACAATTTCGAGTGGACGTATGGATATACGATACGTTTTGGACTTTACCGTGTTGATTATGGCACTCTTAAGAGAACTCCCAGACTATCTGCGGCTTGGTACAGACAATTTATAGCTGATAACCCCCTGCAGATTCTGAGTGCCCATGAATGATCAAGAAAGCAAATGACAAGGCGTCCCAAGCTATACCAGTTACTTGTATCGTATTTTTGAGGATCATGAAAAAGCTTGCAGTTAACAAAGAAATTTATCAACTACTTGTTCTGCTAGAAAATAGGAGGAAAAGCAGCTCGTGAAGGGATTAATAATGAGCTACTCGGACAAGTTTAATTTCCTACTGTACACTTGGACGACTTCATAATCTAGCTCTTTGTTATTGAGGCTAAGGTACATTGTGTTGTTTACCTATAGTAGAGAGCTACGTACATTAACATTGGGTCATTGGCTAATCAGTAGTCCAGTACAAGCCATGGTAACCACGTCTTCTATGGCATTGTCCTCTCCTATCATCCCTGTTGAAAAACGAGGTTGTGCCATGGTCCAGTACACATGATACATTAAAGGGCACACTGACTCCAGCCAAACGAAAATGCCATACCATACAACTAAATGCTATCTCCACCACGGAGCTCTAGCCTCAAAGCTGTACTCACCATCATCCCATGAGATCTGACAAGCTTGAAGACCAATAGCAACATTAGGTTCTTTTCCGTGCCGTGCCATCCACTCAGTAGCAGCTCTTTCTTTATCATTTTCACCAGTATATTGTTTCTTGTGTTTGCCAAATGGGTTCAGCTCAGGATTTGCCATCTCTGCAATTGCAGCTGGCATGTACATGGAATCACCCACTAGAGGTGCACCACGAGCAGCCAATTGTGCTCGAATCTGCACCATAATATACTTATCTCAGTCATTGCAGATAACCAAGCAGCGACAATGATCACAGTCCAGAGTGTATGACCAAAAGGATAGTAATTCAATAAACCATTGGTGCAAACCTGATGAGTTTTCCCAGTCAAAAGGTTGATTTTACATTCATATGCATAATCTTTTGAAGGCCACCCACAATCTACCACACCATATTGCTCTTCAATTATAGAATTAGGCCAAGGAATCTCCTTGCATTCAATGACCTCAAGTTGACACAAGCTCCACCTTTCAATTGATTCTGTATATAATAATTTTCTGAGTTTGCCAAGAGGACACATAATTTCCGATGAAATATAAAAGTTTAATCAACAGAGCTTGGAAAAAATAATTTTTGTAATTGTTGCTGTCGTCTTCAAGTAAATAAGAAAATGCTTTCGTATTCTTATTGGATTTTAAACAAATTAACGAGCACCTCAATTAGTTTGTAATATTATATAGATAAAAATATGTTTGCTAAAATGATTTGAACAACATAAGTCATGCCTATTTGTATCACCTGTGATGAGAAAACACTTTCTAGTGTTACAAGTCACAACTACTGAACTACATCCTCAACAAGTATTTAAGATCTAGAAGAGGAAAGCAGATAAGGAAATGCAAAACAATGTGATGAGAATGTTTGGCCCATTAGAACTTGACACACTGAAATAATGAAAAATTCCTCACATTAAACTAATCCAGACAGTGCTTGAATAGACTTACCTTCTGAAATGAGTCTTGGAGCCACATTGATAGGACGCATGTAGTGAGTAATTGTTCCTAGTGGCACAGGAGCAGCAGCAAGAGCAAGATAAAGCTTCTTCACTTTTTTCTCCTAGGTAAAAGACATGAAAATAAGCTCAAGAGCATAAGAAGACAAGTTTTTTGGGTTGCCACAGTAATAAGGAACCCCACAGTTTATCAGTTATTGGAGTCTATCCTCCCAGTAAAATAAAGCTAGTTAAATCTAATATAAACCAATGCATTAAAGAGCAAAACTTACTCGGATTTTTCCATGAAAAACTGAGCAATACTCCTTGGTTCTAGCTAAGATAACACTGCAAGTGGGTAATTACTAGAATCAACCTCTAAGATTAACATAAAAACTGGTTCTAGCTAAGACAAATCTGCAAGTGGGTAATTACTAGAAACAACCTCTATGTCACATCAACATAAAAACAGTAATTTATGTGACAGACATTACCATCCCTCTGTACAATTGTCAATCTGATGTGTAGTCATCAGAGGGGTTGTTAGTCCCAAGGCACGGGAGGTAAAGGTCGCACAACTTTCTTCGATGTTGTCAGTGGTTCCTCCAACCTGACCAAATTTTCTAGAGTCAAAGCTAAATCATAGGAAAAACTTTCCAATGCTAGATAAGAGGCACTGGATGAACAAAAAACTACAATGAAGGTTGTATTATGATACATACTGTTGTACCAGCAGGTTTGTCCAACACCACAAAGTCTTCGGTTACAGCTATAACTCTTGATTTCCAGTCAATTTCATAGCACCTGAACAAAATATGATGTGAACAGCAATAACACCAGTAAACTTGACGATAAAGACCTGCTAAATGTTTAGTTATACCTAGGAAAACGTTTCGGGTGTACATGCACACGTAAGTAAGTTCCATCTTCAACAAATTGGTCTGCATGTGTGATCCTGAAAGTCTTCTGTGCTTCTCTTACAGTTTTTCCTTTGATAGATTCTCTCTTTTTCAGTATTGAGGGTGCTGTAACTTCTTTATATACCCTCATTTGTTCGGGGGTCGCACTTGGAGGTGGCTTTGGACATACAAGAGCGTAATACACAGCTCCAAAATGGATGAGATCTGCAACAAACCTTCGAGCAATGAAATTATTTTTGCAGATATTACACTAACTTGTTTACAGCAGAAAAAATAATCCATTTAGTAAAGAGAATAATAAATAGAACAAAAGGAGCAGCACTCACTGAGCAGGAAGATCCAGATTTTTGCATATATATTCTAGAACAGGGCCTCCTTCTGAAACAACCAAGTGTTCTACTCTTGGCAGTCCATTTTGCGAGGGACAGGGAAGCAAACGAGTATATGGATAGCTAAAAGAAGGTAAGGTATCAAAGTCAGAAACACAAAGGAGTAAGCATTCAAATGTTAGCATATACTATACTACTATAGTTTCAATTCCTGATCACCACAATGGATAGAAACAAGTGCCAAATGCCAAATATACAATTCTAAAAATAGTTTTGTGATTAAAACTCAGCAGCTATATAAATGTTGGTAACAAAATGGGACATCAATCTGAACCTGCATCCAAATAACTATCTTTCAAACAATGTCAAAATAGCTATGTGATGTAAAAGATGCCTATGTCAATCTGAAATTCCATTCAAATAACTATCTTTCAATCAATGTAAATGTAATATGACAGTTTCACAATTCCCATCAGTAAAAACAAAAACTTTGCAATCTAAAACGACAAAAATTAAAACTTCCATCCCCATATCTGCATTACACAACAAATTAACTCCAAAACTCACACACCCAAAAACACAAACAACCAATAAACATTGGAAACTCTTCTACCTTACCCATAAACAGAAGAAGCAGCAGTTGGGTAAGTAACCTCTTCCTTCAAAGACTCACAAGCAACCCTTCTCTTCTTCCTCTTTGACCTCTTAGAGAACCAAGCCACCTTCACCTGCTGGTAGCTCCTTAACTGTTCACTCACAGCAACATGGGTCAGCGCCAACGCGCGCACAACGGTCACCGGCGCAGTGAAACTCCGGCAATGACTTCCCAGAAGTGAAGCTAGACTCATTGAACCCATCTGAACCAAAAAGAACACTGCTTTGGTTTTAGAGGTGAGAGAGAGAGGTTTATCTGAGATTTTTGATGTCACAAAACCGAGTCGGGTTATGGGCAATGTGGGCTCGGCCCAAAATATGTCCAATTATTACTTAAAAATTTTGACTCAATTTGCCCTTCTTTCTTGTCAGTTGAAGCAAAGATAAGGACAAGAAGAGAGAGATTTGGAGTGTTTGGGAAGTGAGTCATGGAAAAGTGGGTGTCAATGCCAAAGGTAGAGCTTCATGCTCATCTCAATGGATCTATCAGAGACTCTACATTGCTGTAAGTATTATTTCTCACTTTAACTTGTAGTGGGTTAAGGTTTGTCTTTTGCTTTTAAGCTTTGCTTTTGTGTTGAGGAAGTTCAGTTTTGTTTTTTGTTGTTTTGTTTTGGTGCAGAGAACTTGCTAGAGGTTTGGGTGAGAAGGGTGTCATAATTTTCGCTGATATTGAGCATGTTATACAGAAAGGTATCGTCTTTTGTTTTCTATATATTGCTTATGCTTCTATTTGGTTGCAACTTGCAACTTGCAACAAGCAATTTTGGTTATAGAACTTGAGAAATCTGTCTTTCTAGCGTTGAAGTTTCATTCTTTCATACTTGTGATGTTTAGGGGGTTAGAAAATAGACGTATTAATGCAAAATTGGAAATGATCAGCTAATTAGATATGTGAGATATGGTTGTTGACAATGTAATTGAAATAGTTTTATGAATGTTGACTTTGGAATATTGTGTATTGTTGAAATTAGATGACCGGTCTTTAACCGAAGTGTTCAGGTTGTTTGACCTTATCCACATTGTTACTACTGACCACAAAATTATCACAAGAATCACCAAAGAAGTATGAGAACTTTCCAATCTATCCAATCTTGGGTTTCAATTCTTTAATGTAGGTATCTGATATTTAGTTTTCTGTCGATTCAGGTTATTGAAGATTTCGCTGCTGAGAGTGTTGTGTATTTGGAGCTACGAACAACTCCGAAGGTGATTTTTTGAAAACTGAGCCAGGTGTAGGATGAATTATCCTTCTGAGATTAGGCTTATATAATTAGTTGAGAAGAAAATGACGGATCTCATTTTATACAGAAAAATGAGTCCATAGGGATGACCAAACACTCGTACTTGGAAGCAGTTCTGGAGGGTATAAAAGCTGTGAGTACAGTTGATGTTGATTTCAGGCCTCATGATTCAGAGAATTTTCCACATAGAAATGATACATGTAATGGAAGTACAAGGAAAAAGATTTATGTGAGACTTCTTTTGAGCATTGATCGTCGGGGAACCACAGAAGCTGCAATGGAAACTGTAATGCCATAACATTATAAGCTGCATGTTTTTTTTTATTCCAGCGAACAGTGAATTTAAATCAACTCATTTACTGTAGGTCAATCTTGCACTGGAAATGAGAGATTTAGGGGTAGTTGGTATTGATCTTTCTGGCAATCCAATTATGGGAGAATGGTACTTCATCATACTAACCAAAGTTTGTTGCATAAAACCCTTTATGACATCTGTAATATAAGCTTATAAATATGTTACCTGTGGCAGGACTACATATTTGCCAGCATTAAAATTTGCTAGAGAGCAGGGTCTTTATGTAACCCTTCATTGCGGAGAGGTGAGGTTGTTCTTCATATGCTTGCTGCTCATAGCATAATAGTTACGCTGACTGCTTTCTTTCTTCAAGAACTTGTAGGTGCCTAATCCAAAGGAGATACGATCAATGCTAGATTTTCTACCACAGAGGATTGGTCATGCCTGTTGCTTTGAGGAAGCAGAATGGGAAAAGTTAAAATCTTCAAATATTCCGGTAATGAACTTGTGACACCGGTCATTATGTTGATTATAACCTTCACTGCAACAGATATTTAGTTATGATTCCCCTGACCCCATAGGATAGATTCCAGGGAAAAGTTTTTCTAGATCGATCTTAAAACATCATTTTTTATGTTTAATTAACAAAATGGAGATCATCACTTTTGTCTAAACCTACTTTTAGTTCCATCTCCTGCTAAAATAGTTCAGAATAAACTGTGGACAAGCACCTTTTAGTTAATTGTTCATGTAATGTTTGCTGATGTAGTTATATAGTCTTAATAGGTTTATTTGCTTAGCAGATTGTATATTATACCTTATTAGCACTTTTGTTTTCTTTCTTTAGGTTGAGATATGTTTGACATCCAACATCAGGACCAATACAATTCCATCAATCGATGTTCATCATTTTGGTTAGATGTTCTGCTTCTGTTATTACCTCTCTCTAAATAACCATCTAAAGTATCTCTCCAATCCACTTCCGTCTTTTTTGACGTCAACGGTAAAAAATTTAAATGATGATGCAGCTGATCTGTACAGTAAAAAGCATCCTCTAGTCCTGTGCACCGATGATTCTGGGGTCTTTTCTACCAGCCTTTCCAATGAGTACAACCTTGCTGCTTCTGCATTTGGTATGTCTGATGTTACTACTGCATAAAATGTAAAAACAGAAGCTCACAACTGCTGCCCATTTCTTTTCTTGAATTCTTAGGTCTTGGAAGGAGAGATATATTTAAGCTAACAAAAAATGCGGTTGAATATATTTTTGCTGATGACGGAGTGAAGAGGGAACTAAAGGAGATTTTCAGCTCTGCTGAACAGAAGCTCGACCTATAATTTACCTTTCGAGTTTAGGGGCAAATGCAGGAATGCTGATAATATACTCGTAGATGATTCTTAGAGCACCAGATAGAGCAAGACATTTCATTTCGTAAGTCTTATTATCAACTGTCATCGACATCTATAGAACGATACTCTTTTCTTCAAGTAATATTGCACCAACTTGATTGAATTTGACAATATTTTTCTTTTTAATTTCACACTCTTAATAATAACTCTGGATATCTTACTCCGGGTTGAATAGAGTATAATAAGTTGATTTTAATGCGGCTCACTTGCATTCTAATTTCGGTTTATTAATCACAATATGACAAGAGTACCTGGGAATAATAATGCTTCGCCCTTCTGATTCCTTTTTTGTTTAGTACCAAGTTGACAAAAAATGAAGTCATTAATCGTAACCATGGGGACTTTAGTCAACGAGATCAACCCGCCTGCGAAGATAGGTGATCCCCACCGGAAGAGCGTCATGATGATAGTGGTGTGCTTTCTATTCACGTTTAAGGGCTTGTCTCTATGTCCTTCCCCAGGAAGTTCTTTCTTTTATATTTTTATTTTTGGTGCAAGAATAAAACTACTTTACTGCGTTTGTCAATAAGTGGTATCTAAAACTTGGATCTTTTTGGTAATGCTCTGTGAACTAGAATCAAAATCCATGTGTAAGTAGGAAAGCGACAATTCTAATTCTAATTCAACCTACCTAAAATCAAACCTTCTTCGATCAGTATCTCACAAACCTTGCTTCACAAGGAAAAGGACTTCCTAAAGAAGGGAGGACCAGACTGTCTCACTTTAAAACTATATAAAAGGCATAGTCGGATCAAACTATGACACAATCAACCTCAAAGACTCCTTTTTGCCTTCTTGAATTTGATCTTCTTCCGAGTTAGCCTCATCAGCCTCTTCCATGATGATGATGCACCAGCCAGTCGGTAACAAACGTGGTGCAAACTCATATGCACCTCCTTTTCTTCCTATGCTCCATCACCAACCTCAGGTTCTTCCTCTTTCTGGTTACAACTACCAGCCATGTCTTAATGGATACATTGGTTCAATGCCTCAACCTCCATACTATGGTACCCCTGTTTATAACCCCTTTGGAACTTGGCCTTCTCTTCAACCTCAAATTCCTTTTCATGCTCCGAATGTTATGCCAAATTTGGGATCTTATTCAGGGAATGCAGCAGCGTCGTTGAAAGGTAGCATTGTGAGGCAAATAGAGTACTATTTTAGTGATGAAAATCTGAATAAGCCTGATCGATACCTGATATCGTTGATGGATGACAAAGGGTGGGTTTCAATATCTTCCATCGCCGAGTTTCATAGGGTTAAGGCGATATGTAAGTCTGTAACTTTCATTCTTGAGTCGCTATTGGACTCGAGTATGGTAGAAGTGCGAGGCAACAAGATAAGAAGACGTGAGGTGTGGTCAAGGTGGGTTACATCAGCTAAGCTATAGTTTCATGAGAAGAAAGAAAACAAAAAACTAGAAGGTTGGTGATTAGCTTCAAGGTTTTGGTGGATTAACTATGAAGCAAAGTTCAAGAGGAAGAGTACTACTCATTCGTAGAAAGAATATTTTTCAACATTGTTGTCAACTTCGGAAGGCTTCCAGAGATCATGAACCCCTTATTTGATGATAAATATATATGAATATGTTGTAGTTAATTCGGGCTTGAATTACTTACTCAAAGCCATTGGAATAATTGAGAGAAACTATATTATCTCAAGTTTAGGTATGTGTTTCATGGAACACTTATGAGATGTGTTTTATTCAAATAAAGATCTTTTGTTTTCCTTTTGTCTTTGTTTTAGTCATAGTTGCCTTATGAATCATGAGAACGATGATCCAAATGAATTGATGGCTATTCACATTAGCAATATTTCTCCATGCATTTGTGTTGCTTTTTCCATCAAATGCCATCAAATACAGTGACTTTGATATTACTGTACCATGCATGATTGGGATCTCCATTACTAGGGTATAGCCTTGTCTCCCTCAAGAAAGCAAGTTTTGGATGCATGAAAAAGCCTAGGCCAAAAGGTCTCATTTGGATTTGTCAATGTCCAACATTGAAGGGAAGCAGAAACACAATTACTTTGAAATTTTGAATTGATCCATTCGACTTTGAAAACTGTATCCTGTTCTCTTGAATGAAAATATCATCTTAATCTTAAATGAAACTTTACAAACTTAATCCTCACTCACAACTCAAAAGATTTATTTGGTTTGAAGTCCACATTACAAAATTTTACTCCGGTACAAATATATATCAACGGTTAAAAATTCAAATACGCTATGTGAAAATGAAATTAACATCGTATAATTAGAAAGATTAAATCAAAGAAAACCATAATCAATCTTTCCGATTTTTACTTTAACTCTAAGTCACATAGCAAAGCAAAACACATCCCACATTCCCAACGATCCCATCAGAAAAAGAAATTAGTTGAATCTAAATAATAAGAAAAAGAAAAAGAAAAAGGAACCGCTAAACGGCGTCGTGTCATTCAAAGAGGCCCAGATATAATTATGTTTCAGTTGGTCTGTGTATGTAACAATCTCTCTCTATCTTTCTTGTTTTCTCTCCCGCCATTAATCCCAATTCTCTTTCTTCTCCAAAACCCTAATTTCTCACCCAAATCCAAACCAGCTCCATCTTCAACACTCGCAATTCCTCTTTCAATCTTCAAGATCGAAACTCGAGAGCATTTTCTCAGAGCCAAATGATAGTCGGCCTGAGCTTCCACCCCTCCGATCAGACCGAACTCGGAGTCTGATCGCCGGCCCGATCGCAATGTCCTGGGGCTTGGGATGGAAGCGCCCCTCCGAGATCTTCCATCTCACCCTCACCTACGGCACCGAGGATCCTCCGCCGCCGGAGAACAACAACAACTCCGACGGCGGCGGCACGCCGTCCTCGGCGTCCGCGTCTTCGTCGTCGTCGAGCTCGTCGATAGTGTCGCAGCAGGATCAGGAGCCGGGGTTCCGGATCGATCTGGACTGGTCCGCCGCCGACGACGAGGACCAGGTGGCGCTGCGGCTCCAGTCGCAGCTCATGGTGGCGCTGCCGATGCCGCAGGACACGGTGGTCGTGGAGCTGAGGCCGGAGGAGGCGAATGTGAGTGTGGATATCAGAGTTGTGAGGCGGAGAGAGCCTTTGAGGGCGGTTAGTATGGCCAAGACGGGCGGGTCGGGTCAGCAGAATGACGGTACCGGAGTTTTGACCAGGCTGTTGAGGTCAAACTTCTCCTCCTCAATGCCAGCTGTCGCCGAAGGCGCGGCGGCTTGCGGTGTGCACTGGCAGTGCGTGACGGTGGTCCGTCTCTGTGGTTGTGGCTTGTCGGTGAGTCTTTCTTTACTTTGTTTGTTGATAAATTATGAACCTTTCTGTATGCAATGTAAATAAATTATGAACCTTTCGATCGTTTCTTGAGTACTCGATTTGGTTTAGTTTTCGAAACTGATCAGTATATACATTGTAGTCTTGTCCAGTTTTGTATTGCATACTATGTTGAGTTAGAAGAGATTAGAGGAAGAGCTATTTGTGAGTGAATTTTGAGATGAGATGCGAGGTTTTATATATCGATTGCTTGTAAACTTTTTTTGCAGGTATTCCCAGTAGAGCTGACCAGGCTGCCTCTGCTGGAGAAGCTATACCTTGACAACAATAAACTGGCACTTTTGCCTGCTGAAGTTGGTGAATTGAGAAACTTAAAGGTGCTCAGGGTTGACTACAACATGCTGGTTTCAGTACCTGGTATTTTCGAATGACTTCATGTGTTTTTTTTGTGATTCATTAGATGAAAACCTGTATTTTGTTTTGGGGGTTGAGTCATTGAGTTTTATTTTGTTGGACTTGGAAGCAGTGGAACTGAGACAATGTGTTGGATTAGTTGAACTTTCTTTGGAACACAACAAGCTTGTTCGGCCTCTGCTTGATTTCAGGTCATTTCGTCATCACTTCAACATTTTTGGTTAGCTTATGTATTCCATTCCCCATTGCCTAGTTCTTGAATGTGTTTTTCTTTTTTCTAGCTCTAATGGTTCACACCAGTTCTGTGACAGGGCTATGGCTGAGCTTCGGGTACTTAGGCTATTTGGAAACCCTCTTGAATTTCTTCCTGAAATCTTGCCTCTGCACAAACTCCATCATTTATCTCTCGCAAATATCAGGATTGTTGCAGATGACAGCTTGAGATCAGTGAATGTGCAGATAGAGGTAATGATTAATGCAAAATCTATAGAAATCTTTTAGATCTAAATCTTCCCATCTCAGATTATGCATTGTTGATAATAATTTTTTTTTTGGTAATTGCAGATGGAAAACAGTTCGTACTTTGGTGCATCTAGGCATAAGCTAAGCGCTTTTTTTGCTCTTATATTTCGTTTCTCTTCTTGTCATCATCCATTACTAGCATCTGCATTAGCAAAGATAATGCAAGACGAAGGAAACCGTGCCGTTGTTGGCAAAGATGAAAATGCAGTGCGACAGCTTATTAGTATGATTAGTAGTGACAACCGTCATGTGGTATGTGAGTTCCTTTTTGCAGAAGTGGAGTTACTTGCTTACATACTCTTTTCCTGCATATGCCTTAAGAGTTCCAACTTCTGGCAGGTTCAACAAGCATGTTCTGCTCTTTCATCCCTTGCCGCAGATGTTTCAGTTGCAATGCAGTTGATTAAAGCTGACGTTATGCAACCCATTGAGACGGTATTGAGATCTGTTCTCCAAGAGGAAGTGATTTCTGTATTACAAGTTGTGGTGAAACTGGCTTTTGCATCTGATGCCGTAGCTCAGAAAATGCTGACTAAGGATGTGTTAAAGTCATTAAAACACCTATGTGCTCACAGAATCCCAGAGGCAAGTTCTCTACTTTTTTTAGGCTGTGGATCTTGTACATTGTTTTCATTGTTTTTTGTTGATTATAGAGATTTATCATTCATTAGGTGCAACGGTTAGCTCTGTTAGCAGTTGGAAATCTGGCGTTCTGTTTGGAGAATCGTCGTCTTCTGGTTACTTCTGAAAGTTTGTGTGAACTACTCATGCGATTGACGGTTGCACCTGAACCGCGTGTTAACAAAGCTGCAGCTCGTGCATTGGCAATTCTTGGTTCGTCTCCTTGGATTGCTTTGTTTTAGATTTGTTTGTTTTTTTTTTTCAGATTATGATAAGTATTGATTACATTATGTCTTTTGTAGGGGAAAATGGAAATCTACGACGTGCCATCAGGGGGAGACAGGTGCCGAAGCAAGGATTGCGCATACTCTCTATGGATGGTGGTGGTATGAAGGGTCTGGCAACTGTGCAAATTCTTAAAGCAATTGAGAAGGGAACTGGAAAACCCATACATGAGTTGTTTGATCTCATATGTGGCACATCAACGGGTGGCATGCTTGCTGTTGCTCTTGGCATTCAGCTAATGTCATTAGATCAGTGTGAAGAAATATACAAAAACCTTGGTGAGAACACTGTACTAACACATAGCTTTTCTCATGGATCAATTGAATTTATCAGCTCTGACGTATATATATTTTGCAGGAAAACTTGTCTTTTCTGAACCTGCTCCAAAGGAAAATGAAGCTGCAAGTTGGAGAGAGAAGTTGGATCAGCTTTATAAAAGTTCATCGCAGAGCTTTAGAGTTGTTGTACATGGATCTAAAGTAAGTTTATGTGTTTGATTGGCTTGTAGCTACATGCATGTGCCTTACTCTATTTATTATTTTTTATTATTGCTACTCTTGTTCTGTGGAAGTTGTGGATGTCTTGGACAATCATATTTTCCAACATATACTTGATTTTGCTTTCACCATAGTTTTGTTTGCTATCTTGATTGTCACACTCTTCTGTGTGTCGTATGTTCTTCAAGTAGTGGAAGTAGTAGTTTAAAGATGTCTAATCAATAAAGTAGTCATTAGTTTTCTAATTTGTGTGGCCATATATATGCTTTAATTTTGAAAGGGTAGCCCTCACACATTATCTTTGCAGCATAGTGCAGATCAGTTTGAGAGATTGTTGAAGGAAATGTGTGCTGATGAGGACGGAGATTTGATGATAGAGTCAGCAGTGAAAAACATTCCCAAAGTTTTTGTAGTGTCAACTTTGGTGAACATGACGCCAGCTCAGCCGTTCTTATTCCGGAATTATCAGGTTTGAGATAGATAGTTACTGTATATGCAAATAACATGGCTTCATTGTTGACATACTAACATGGCTTCCTGAACTCTCTTTTCAGTACCCTGTGGGAACGCCAGAAGTAGCGCTCATAGTTTCAGAGAGTTCAGGAATCACTGTGCAAGAACCAACTAGTTTGGGCACTGAACTTGGCTATAAACGTAGTGCTTTTATGGGAAGTTGTAAGCATCAAATATGGCAAGCTATAAGAGCATCATCTGCTGCGCCATACTATCTTGATGATTTCTCAGATGGTATTCTCTTTTTTAGCTTGTGGAACTCATTATTATTTCGAGGACTCTAAGGAATTTCTTGATCTTGTTTTTTAATGCATATAATCTGCAATGTAGATATTCATCGTTGGCAAGATGGTGCAATAGTGGCAAACAATCCCACTATCTTTTCCATCAGAGAAGCACAGCTTTTATGGCCTGATACAAAAATTGATTGCTTAGTTTCAATTGGCTGTGGTTCTGTTCCGACAAAGGTAAATTATGATATTTCCTT
This sequence comes from Argentina anserina, assembly GCF_933775445.1. Lineage (NCBI taxonomy): Eukaryota > Viridiplantae > Streptophyta > Magnoliopsida > Rosales > Rosaceae > Argentina > Argentina anserina. The sequence continues at coordinate 1,091,849 of NC_065874.1, read as the reverse complement.
TGTGTGAATCTGGTTCTGTCAGACTGGTTAAATTTCAATTTTATATTCTATAAGAATATTCAAGCAGGGCTTCTTGGTTCTATGTATATGTTTTAGTTTCCAATACATTCCTTAAATAATAAATTTGTAAATTGCTTGGCTATTGTCTCTTGAGTTTTAAAAGAAAAAAACATATAATTAAGCCATATGGGTATCTTGTTCAAGCTTTTTAATTGAGCAAGATTGCAATATAATTGTGGGATAAAAACTTTAAAAGGCCCTGTACCCGATAGCTCTTTATGTTGTCCTCTCCTAGTCATAACAATATAGGTAATGGGAGTTTCATTTCTCGCCAACTTTTCTGCAAGAAGCACTGGTAAGACAATTGATATGGTTGAATATGATGCACAAATTGGAAATTGAGTGATAAGCATTGTAGTCATTAGTTTGATTCATCCATCCATACCGAATCTTTTACTGCAGGTGCGTAAAGGTGGTTGGCGTTATCTTGATACTGGGCAAGTATTGATAGAGAGTTCTTGCTCTGTGGAACGTGTGGAGGAAGCCTTAAGTACATTGCTGCCCATGCTCCCTGAGATGCAATACTTTCGGTTCAATCCAGGTATGTTTCTCGCATCTGAAAGGATTTCATAATCTTATCGACCTTGACTATTTCATGTTTTAACCCATACACTCTTTTCTTTAAGATTCAGATTTATTGAAAATTTACTTCTGAAATAGCATTTTCGTGCTTTACTGTTTCAGTTGATGAACGCTGTGATATGGAGCTGGATGAGACTGATCCAGCGGTCTGGCTGAAATTGGAAGCCTCGGTAGAAGAATATATTCAGAAAAATTCTCTTGCACTTAAGGATGCATGTGAGAGACTACTGCTGCCATTCCAAAATGATGAGAAGTGGTCCGAGAATCTGGGATCCCAACATTTCCCCAAAGCAAATGAGGGTATTGATGCAAACATTCTTGTCTTTAACCTGCTGTATGCATTTGTAGCTTTTTAGAAACTTGACTTATGTTGGTACTTTGCGGTAGCAGATGTGAAAAGCCCATCTCTTGGTTGGAGGCGTAATGTGCTACTTGTTGAGGCTTCGCATAGCCCCAATTCTGGTCGAGCTTTGAATCATGCTCATGAACTTGAATCATTTTGTGCTCGTAATGGAATACGAGTATCTTTAATGCAAGGAATATCAGGGTTTGTGAAAACAACCCCAGCAACAACATTCCCAACACCATTTCAGTCACCTTTGTTTCCTGCTAGCATCCCATCAAGCCCACTTTTCTACAGTCCTGACTTTGGCCCACAGAGGGTTGGCCGAATCGATATGGTCCCACCTCTGAACTTAGATGGCCAACCAAACGGGGCTGCCTCTCCACCAAAGTCTCCTTCAGGACCTAGACAGCTTTCTGTACCTGTTCAGTCATTGCTTGAGAAGTTACAAAAGTCCCCACAAGTGGGCATTGTGCATTTGGCCCTTCAAAATGACTCAATAGGCTCGATTTTAAGGTCAGTATGCTACTGGTTAATTTGTTATCACCTTTAAGTGCATCAGTATAGTTTCAGTTGTCACTAAAACTTCTGGGTGTTTATTTTCACAGCTGGCAAAATGATGTATTTGTGGTTGCTGAACCTGGAGAGCTTGCAGATAATTTTCTGCAGAGTGTTAAGTTGAGCTTGTTATCAATTATGCAAAACCATCGGAAGAAGGGTGGTTCACCTCTTTCCAATATTTCAACTGTTTCTGATTTGGTTGCATATAAACCATGCTTCCAACTTGGATGTATTGTTCACCGTTATATGGGACGCCAAACTCAAGTATGTTTCTTTGAGCATTAAATACTATTTGTTTTACGAGATAGAAGTTGCCAAATTATTAATTTGAAATTGGTTTTTCTTAAGGTAATGGAAGATGACCAAGAAATTGGGGCGTATTTGTTTCGTAGAACCGTCCCCTCTATTCACTTAACACCTGATGATGTTCGATGGATGGTACGCCTGCAGTCACTAGTTATGCTATGGATATTACTGTTTGTTATGGTAAACATCCAACATATATGTGTGAACTAAGTGATAGAATTGATTGATGCCTTTATGTCATTCATGATTTAGGTTGGAGCTTGGAGAGACAGGATAATTATTTGTACAGGGACAAATGGGCCTACACCAACTTTGATCAAAGCATTTTTAGACTCTGGAGCCAAAGCAGTTATATCTTCATCAATACAGCCCCAAGAAACACATTTAACATTCGGGTCTACTGATTTCAGTGTTCTTGAAAAGTTTGAGATTGGTGAGGAGGAGGAGGCTGAAGATGAACTTGAAGATGGGGTGGCTGAACCTGAAAGTCCAGTGAGTGATTGGGAAGATAGTGAAAATGAAAACCGCTCTATCAGCTTTGGGGATGATGATGAGGAAGATGTGTCCCAATTCGTCTGCCATTTGTATGACTCACTGTTTCAAGAGGGTGCGAGTGTGGATGGTGCATTACGACATGCTCTTGCCTCACATCGGAAGTTGAGGTATACTTGCCATCTTCCCAATATACAGTAGATTGTAAACTACATTTCATACGTTAAAGCAATGTTCAAAAAAAAAAAAGGTAGGATATACAGGAAAGGGAATAATAAGAACATAGATGAGGTCTGGGATATTAAGAAAATAAGAGGTAACTTCCAATTTTGAGGCTTACATAAGAGAATATAAATGTTGTTGTTTACTTGTTAGATAAGCAAGTAGGGTGTATGAATTTATTTTGTATATCGGCATGAATTTTCTCATTTTCCCTTCTTTCTGATCAGCTATTTTGCCAAAGTTTTCATTTCTTCAGCACTCTTTTAAGACTAGTTGCAGGTTTTATAGATGTTTTGGTGGAGTCACGGTAAACGTACCTAATCCAAGCACAATCTCAGTGCTTTGTATGGTTCATTTTCTATCAGAATTGTCTCAGTCAGAATGATGAATATGGATCATGGCCTTCAACTTTAAGCAGTGCGTTAGAACGCAAATGGTGGCCTCGTAGATGACACTTCAATAAAACCAACTTAGCTTTCAGATAAACTAAATCGGACCGACCACCGTTACTGGGAAAAGTGAACTACTAAATCACAGCCTTCACAGGAAATCTTCAATTCCATTACCAAATGAAAGAAATGATTTTAGTCGCTGCACTTTGTGAGTTCAATCAATTACATTTCCTTCACTTTCCAGCTCCACTCATATCTTATTGAACTGAGGCTCATGGAAAATGAAAAAGCCTAATTTATATAGAAAAGTGATCCCTATTTTGGAATTTGCATCATGCCACATCTTACACAGAAAAACAATTAGTGAAAGGTAGAGAAAGGCAATGAAGAATACAAAGCACTCAATCAAGAGGGTGAAAATCATCACCTCTGTTTTTTCTTTTACCCTAAGAAAGATTGCTGAATAGTGTAAAAAAATCCGAAAATTCGTGTCTGTCGGTGAATATAGAGAAGTGAACCTTGTTCAGACCCTACCGTGATGATGAACTCGGGTGTAGAAGCTTAAGATCTGTAGAAAGATCCTCATCAATCAAAAAGGTTAAAAATTCGATCCGCAGATTATGCATGGTTTTATTGCAAACACCAGGATAATATGATGGTGATCCATCTCCTACCAGAAGCCCGAATGATGCATAATCTGATGGTGTCCACTTCACCCAAAAAAAAACAATACATCAAGAGATTTATAAATAACAAAGCACTGATGCTTCAAATCCAAAGCAATCCTTCTTCCTTCCCTGAAGAAAAGACCTTTAGGGCCACCACTTTCTTCATCCACAAGTTTTTTGTGTACATCACTCATTGACTTTGCACCTAAACTTGGAGTATAAAGCCAGCAACACAGAAGCAAAATTTTCCGAGACTCAAACAATGGCTGCAGCAGCTCCGGTTGCAATAGGCACGCGAGGCACCATGGGATCTCTTGTGAGGAGGGAGATTGAGTACTTTGGCAAGGTTGAGCTTGACCGGCGTGGAAGCTCAGTGAAGCCTCGGGGAAAAATGGTGGAGATGAGTCCCAGGAATTGTAATTCTAGCAAGCCTAGTTTCTGGTTCTTAAGGATGACATGGAAATGGAAGAGGCAAAGAGCTGGAAGCAGCAGAGGGTTCTTATCAAGCGTATGTTCTGCAGCTGAAGTTGTCGAAAGCAATCGGCTGAATGGCACTCCTGGGTTCAATTACATGAACCTCAAGGATGATATTAACACCTTGAACATTTAGTGTTTTTCTACTTTTTCTTAGCTTTCTCTTCCATTTTTGGTCTATACCAATGGACCATATAGCTTTTCAGGGTTCCATCATGTAATTATGTTACTGTATTGTTGAGGTTGCTATAGATGTGTCGTATCAAAGAGAAGTACAAGCCATTTAAGCAGCAAAAAAGGTAAATTTCTAAATGAGGTAGATCAATAGGTTTGTAGATTGATCTAAAAGAGAAACAAAAAAAGTGAGCTGCTATAAATGTAATACCAAGTTTATAACCTCAATCCAATGTACTGACAGCAAACTATATTACAAACTAGATATTCATTTCTGTCAATCGACAAGATATGTGTAGAATAGTAACAGAAAATACAAACAATACGATTCGCTCTATGCAATGAAAACCGGATTGTGCTAGAATCTGCAGTGCAACTTCTTCCGCTTGCACCCTACTGAATGCCAATGCTATAGATCTAGCTCTGCTTTAAAACTCCTTCGTTTTAGAGATTGGACATTGGTCACCTGACCATGGCTGCTGTGTTTTGATTCATCATCAAAGACAACTTCATCTCTTGGCTTGGATAAATGCTCGAGAGCAAGTACAACATCAGACATGGTAGGTCGGCAATCAGCTTCCTCATTAAGACACATTGCTGCAATTGCAAGAGCTTGATGCAAACCCTTAAGCGGATAGTTCGCCTTAAGCAACGGATCAGCTATTAATGCAAATTTGCTTCTATCCCTCAACAGCGGTTGTGCCTAAATCAGAAAGTTCAAAGTGAGTCAATAATTCAATACAAAAGGGCTATATTTGACACTGAACATATAAATAAAACAGGCTTTGGTAATGCTTGACTGGCCGGTAACATACCCAACTGACTAGGATCTGCTCTTCCTCTGGTTTTTCATCATCGAAAGCTCTTCGTCCTGTGATTAACTCAAGAAAGACAACCCCAAAACTGTAGACATCAGACATTTTTGTGAGCTTTCCTGTGCAAGCATACTCTGGTGCACAATAGCCATAAGTTCCCATCACCCTTGTAGACACATGGGACTTGTCTCCGGTTGGACCTAACTTAGCAAGTCCAAAATCAGACAGTCTCGGAGTGAATTGGTTATCCAACAATATGTTTGATGCTTTAAAATCGCGATAAATCACTGCCGGTTTGGCAACATCATGCAGGTACTCAAGTCCTTTAGCTGCTCCTTCAGCTATTCTCATCCTAGTGTACCAATCAAGAGGCTGCTGATTTGGACTTGGGTCTAAAACAGAAAGAACAAGTGATAACTCAGATACATTCCCAATATATGATGTCATTAACTCATTATAGCGATTATCAAAAACATAACTTGTGTGCATACCTAGAAGGTGATTCTCCAAAGATCCATTGGACATATATTCATACACCAAAAGTCTGTGTTCTCCTTCGGTGCAGTACCCTACTAGATTGACAAGGTTTGGGTGTCGAACCAGACTCAACATGACAACTTCAGCACAGAACTCTCTATTTCCTTGCAATCCTTTCCTGTCGAGTTTCTTAACCGCCACAACCTGAAACAGAATGAATCAACAAAACGATTTGATAATGTGCAATCCCTACACATTGTTTACGAGCGAGCTAGAGAGAAACCTGTTTGGTGCTATCTATGTACCCTTTGTACACTTTCCCAAATCCTCCTTCCCCAAGCAAACAAGCAGGGTTGAAGCCATTAGTTGCAGCATCAAGCTCATTCAACGTAAAAAGCCGAGCGATTTGTTTTGCACTTCCGACCTTGAGTATCTCATTGCGTAAATATCTGCACCTGCTACTACCTGCACATATATATTGAAGCATGCTTTACAAACTTTAAAAATGAAACATTTAACTACGTAAACTCCATGAATATGTATAGATGCTTCATACGTATTGACGCTGTACTGCATTGTCGAATTTTCACGACGTATGTACCTGACTTAAAGGAGAGTGTTGCAAACACGGAGTCCAATGCCCTAACACTATTAGAATATGGCCTTCGGCCGGTCTTTCTGACTTGAAATTTCGGAGTATCATCCTTCACCAGCTTGCAACAAGAGAAGCAGTTCATATCTTAATCTCCCTAGCTTGTTTTCTCTTCACCCCTGCCTTCTGCAAATTCTCTACGAATCCTTCGTGCATGTGTACGTACAAATATGACATAGAAAAACGGGTTGAAACCAAATATTGTTGAACCGGTCACGTAATGTAGTCGTTAAAGCTGTACGTTACAACAGATTATAGCTCCAGCCTAACAGTAATTCCGATCCTATCTACTTGACTAAATTAGCTAATTAACTATACTGCACACATATTTGGCTCGTTGTTATTGCCTCGAATTCGACTCATATTTGCTAAATTTATTTTGTTTTGTTTCAAGTGGCCGGTCGGCCATTTTGTCTGACTTAATGGCTTTAAGCTCCAGACTGATGACACTAAGTAACAAAATAAGGCATGCAAATTCGACAAGAGTAGAAATAAGTAGATTATTGTCTCATCCTTCAAAGCAAATATAAAAGAAAGCTAACAGTGTTTTTTTAATAGGGCAAACAACCTTTAATTTATTGAAATTAAACTAACAAATGAGGTGGTCAAAATAATTTGACCTCCTATATCTGATAAACTCCAATAAAGAATATAAACAAAAACTCAATCCGACATATGTACACCCACACATGCAAAACCATATATATAAAAAACTCCTACCAAATAGCAAAGCATCAGCCAAGAAACTCTTAATTAAACGACAGGATGAAGCTGGTTGCATTGGCCGACAGTTGTGAGATACCAAGAATAGAGAAAATAGACATATCGTGATACTTCTTGTAAGGATGAAAAGAATGCATAACAGACTCTCTGAACAATTCCAAAAGATGACGTTGGGATTCCAACACATTAAAAATCTTACATTCGAAACGCATCAGATTCCTAGTTACCCAAATAAACCAAATTAGATTACAGGAGACCAGAAACCAAAGTTGACATTTAGCTTTTTGGAATGTTGAAACTCCAACAGGTTAGCTTCCCTGCATACTTGACATAACACGTTCAAATCTAGCTTAAAATTGGCATTTTCGTTGGAATGGATCAGAAATGAAGATCTCATGTCTGAAGTTGCATCATTTCACCTGCATTCTTCCTTTTCTTTATTGTGTTCTAAAATCGTTAAACTTCTAGTTTTAGCCGGTTCAGTAGGCCAGTCCTTTTCTTCTGGTTCATTATCCTCATAGTCAGGTGTAAAGCTGAGCTTGACAGAAAACAAACCGCAGCCCTTGAATTGAAAAACTGATGAACTTAAGGTCCTGACATCAATAGCCTCTCCATGGCGAACGACATCTAAAGTGGTGGCACACACATACTGATCCATAGAATAATCATTCTCGCCCGTCTGTCTTAGGCACAACTGCTGCCTCCCCAATTGAATCTGTTGGAGATGAGAGATCCCACATTTAAGAAGTGACAAAGAAAATAAAGCTTATAAGTGGGTGGATAATAACCAATTGTACCGAGACCTTTTGTGATTAAAACCCAACACCTGTGAGGTGGCTAAGTTGTGACAGTATCGGTACAGTTGGTCCATGGGCCACGCTTGTCGTTGTTTAACATGGTATCATAGCGGGTCCCTCTCTAGTCGCGCCTCCAATCTGTCGTGGGCCCGAGTTGGGTGCCACTTTGTCATTGGCCCAAGATGGGTGCAATTATCATGTCATCGGAGAGTTTCCGATTGGATGGTCACCAAGTGTCGTTGGTTACTGGACCTTGGTTTATTTCGTCCGAGTATGTGGGATGTTAATCTGTCACGTGCAGACCTAAAAATTAGGTTGCACGTGAGGGGGCGTGTTGGAGATGAGAGATCTCACATCTAAGAAATGACAAAGAATATAAAGCTTATAAGTGAGTGGATAATAACCAATTGTACCGAGGCCTTTTGTGATTAAAACCCAACATCTGTGAGATGGCTAAATTGGGACAGTATCGGTACAGTTGGTCCACGGGCCACGCTTGTTGCTGTTTAACATGGTATCATAGCGGGTCCCTCTCCAGTCACGCCTCCAATCTGTCGTGGGCCCGAGTTGGGTGCCACTTTGTCATGGGCCCAAGATGGGTGCCATTATCATGCCATCGGAGAGTTTTCGATTGGATGGTCACCAAGTGTCGTTGGTTACTGGATCTTGGTTTATTTCATCTCAGTATGTGGTATGTTAATCTATCACGTGCAGACCTAAAAATTAGGTTGCACGTGAGGGGGCGTGTTAGAGAGGAGAGATCTCACATCTAAGAAGTGACAAAGAAAAATAAAACTTATAAGTGTGTGGATAATAACCAATTGTACCGAGGTCTTTTGTGATTAAAACTCAACACCTGTGAGGTGGCTAAGTTGGGACATTATCGATATAGTTGGCCACGTTTGTCGCTGTTTAACAGAATCAAGTTCTGATCACTCTTCCTCGGCACTAACGGGCAACGGGGATGATGCCTAGAAAACAATTACCATCTAAATCTCGGGAGAAAGAGAAGGCTATATATAACACGGTAGGTGGTCTGAGAAGCAAGAAAAAGCATAAATAAGACCGTCGTCCAAAACCACGGCCCTCCCTCGGAAAGGATACAACCATCGTGCCTCTGTAAACTCGCAGACTTGAACTGGATGTGTGGATGCCACTCTTCCGTTTCGATATGGAAGGCAACCGCTGCGCGCACATTTCTTCCTGTCGTACAATGACATCAATATGAGGGTGGCCATAACAAACAATGAAACCGGATATCAACAATGAATGCCTCAAGATCAGTCTTAAATGGACATGGTGGCAAGTGTCGCCAACACTTAGTGGCCGGATCATAACACTCGAATGATTTCTCTGCCAAAAAAAGTACAATCTCTTGTATATGCGCAGATATAAGAGTACTGACCAGCGGAGCTGATGCAGGTGGAGATATGGGCGAGAATATTGAGTTTGAGTTTGAGTTTGTGACATGTACGAGGGCCTTGGCGATGGAGTTGCACTCGTCAAAAATTCCCAGCGGAATTAGATTTAACTTAAAGCCATCAAGCCTGGTAAAAGGCAACTATACTTGGGGAGGGCTAAACTCGATCTTATAAAAAAAAAACTCCACTACCATATAAATAAACTTGCTTGTGGAATTCGTCGACTTCGCATCTCCCTCCACAATATATATAGTGCAGCTTCTTCTTCAGATTCCTTGGCAGCAAGTCTCATTTCATATATTGCATGCATGCAGTGATGCACCATCTTTATATGCCTAGCTTACCACAACAAAACACTTGCATACAGGTATTCCTTTTACTTCCATCGAGCTTTTCTATAATAATAATCCACCGAAACAAAACCTACCGATCAATAACTGGGATGGGACGAATAGATAAATCCACCCTAGTTTTGATTCAATGTTTCAAACCCTAGTTTGCACAAACTCTAGAAAAAAAAAAACTAAAACCAAGAACTAGATCCAATACCCTAAAATGTTCTTTCCAAGCGTAAAGGAAGAGAGACGCCACGCAAATAAGCGACGTGTCGTACGCACCTCACTTAAACCCCTACAAAAACCTATCATTTGACTATTTGACCCCTCTCTCTTGCTTTTGGCGCTCGTCCCCGGCAAAAATGGCGGTATTCCGATCCCTCCTCAGAGCCCTAATTCAAAACCCTAAAAAATCATCATCCAGAACCTTCCTCACCTCCACCATCGCCGCCACTCTTCTCCTCCAGTCTCGCCCTCACATCTCCAGAACCTTCCTCTCCAATTGGATCCATGGGCCTCACTCCGGCCCCCTCTTCCTCTCCTCCCCTCCCTGGAACCTCTCCCAGTCCGCCACGCCGCTCCACCTCCGCCCGAACGCCGCCGTTTTGGAAAAGATCGAATCTTTGAACTTCCATCTCCTCCGGAAGAAGACCACCCCGCCCGAATTGGCCCCCGGGTCGGGTCCGCAAGTGTCGGATCGTCAACGGTTGAGCGGCGCCGGCGGCGATTTCGTCAATTTGCCGAATTCGATCTCCATGGCTCGGATGGTTTCTGGTTCTGTTCTCGGATGGTAAAAAAACAAAATTTGATCTCCATGACTCCAATTTGTCCAAAAATTACTTTGTTTTTTTACTTGTATGGTAAATGTTTTTTACTTGTGAGATAAAAGCCAAAATAATCTCATGATATGCAGGATGATTGTGAATGAGTGGTATTGTGGTGCAATGGTGGGGTTGGCTGTGTCTGGGGCAAGTGATTGGGTGGGAAATGTGGAACCTTTTTCGGCTCGAATTGATTTATACTAGAATTGGTTATAGTGTAAATGATGAATGTGTGTGTTTTGTGTTTGGTTGTTGGTGCATTGTTGTAGCTGGATGGATATGTGGCTAGGAGGATGAAGATGAATTCTGTTGTTGGCTCATACCTTGATCCACTTGCCGATAAGGTATATATGGCATAGTAAGGCTTTGTGTGGACCTATTTGCACTTGTTTGTAGATTGTTGATTCTGAGTTATGTACTTAGTGTGGATGTTTGATGGTTATGGAGATTGGTTGTGGTGCAGGTTCTTATTGGGTGCGTTGCATTGGCGATGCTGCATAAGGATCTTCTTCACCGTAAGTACTACTGGACCCTTGTTCTTTTTTTGTTACTTGGAAGGAGATGCATTAATGTATGTGTGGTTAGTTTGTTAGGATGATGAGGCTGCTGTTGGTTGTTGATTATTCCATTATTCAGTTACCTATGAGATGCGTGCAAACACCAATGCCACACTTGCATATATCAATATAAACTACTCCAGTTTTTAACTAGCTATCTGTAGGCTACAGGGGGTGGGAATTTCCAAAGAAGGGTGATGTGCACTCTAGAGTTTGATTATGGGGTAATCTCTCCTTGGGTGTGCTCACCTTGTCATAAGAATTTCTTATGCCACAAGGTTTTTTGTTTTGTAGTTGCATTTAGGGGTATTTTGCATACAGGTCTAATCATACTGATTTGTATGTTTTAATGTTTGGTTTCTTGTATAGTTGTGTAGCTCTAGGCTTAAATAGTTAAATTGGTATCTTATGTCAATTATCAATATGATAAGTTGGTAAGTGATCATGGTGCGGTTCGGTACTGAAATCTAACTTTGTTTATTTTGGATTGCAGCTGGTCTTGTTGGAATCATTGTGCTGCGAGATGTTGGCCTCATCAGTGGTGCAGTGTATCAAAGAGCTAGTAGCTTGGGGTGGAAGGTGAGGAACTTTTGTTTGTTGTATCAGTATTTGGCAAGGAATTCATAGTTTCTCATTTGACAATGTTGAATTTTGGTCAGTGGAAAAGTTGGTCAGACTTCTTCAACCTGGATGGAACCCATCCTCAGAAGGTCGAACCTCTCTTTATTAGCAAGGTAAGTTTGTTTCTTTTCACGGGTCCTCATGGCTAGACGTTGATGACTGTGGTTTCATAATTTGTTGGTTGGTTGAGTAAAGGTTTCCTCGATTTTGTTAATGTGTATTGTGGATAATGACAGGTTAACACAGTGTTCCAGTTGATTTTAGTAGTGGCGGCTCTCCTCCAACCAGAGTTTGGAACACTAGAAACTCAGTCATATGTTACATCCTTGAGGTGACTTGACAGAGCCTGGCTAGCTAAATTATCAATTTACCTTCTTTGTTTTGTATCGTATATGTAGAGAACCCATTTTCTGTCTCACATTTATGCAGTTGGTTGGTGGCATCAACAACATTGGCTTCCACTGCAGCGTATGGAGCACAACACTTGAGGAAATCGGCATCCATTGCTTGGAAATGCTGATTGAGTATCGCTAGATTGTTCAGACTGCAACAACTTCCACCTGAGTTCGAACCAACATAATGACTTATCGTTTTCCATCTAGATGTTTGAAGAGCTACATGGTTTATACCTTTGGGATTCTTATCACTACTTTCGACACCTTGAAGCAACAGACAGGATTCACATAGCGCGGAAGACAGTGACATCCAGAGACGACTTAGCAATCAAACAAAGGATAATACATAGATATAAAGGGTTCTTATGGGCCAGATGAGATGCTTGCAGGAAAACGTGTAAATCTCTAGCTGAAACAGATTGAAACGCAATACGAGTCAAAGTCCATTGCAACCATTTGTGCTGCACGCATGAAACATCAACTAGAAACATGAACGAGAACATCCATTCACCGATCCACGCACTAGAAATAGGATATCAGAGGAAACCGGAAGCAGCTCAGATTCTTCAAACAAACAAGTGAAACTTTCTCTCTAAATGATCTCACATACCTGGTTTTGTTTAACTTGTAGTATGAACTGTAAAGTTCAAACTTTTATTGAAGTCGACCTATAATATGGTGAGTTCCTAGTCCAGCTCGGAAAACCTAAATACTTAAGTTATGGCTTCTGCTTTTTGGTGTTTATCCAATTTGTGAAATAATATTGACATTTAGTTGTTATGCGATTTCAGGTATATCATTTTGAGTTTAAACTGAGAATTCAGACTGCAATTATTTTATGCCGAGGGTAAATACCAACATAAGACTGTTGCTTTTCCATTATGAAGTTTGAAGGACAAGCTATCTGGTTTCTACTATTTGGGATTCATGTCACTCTCTTTGGAGTACTTGGAAGCAACATGTAAGATTCACATAGTGAAGAAGACAGTAACATCGATGGAGATACGACTTATTGTTAAATGGGAACAAAAGAGAAAATAGTATAACTAACCGTGGATATAACTATGATGTCCAAGTTTGTATAGTCGAGAAATCTTGCGTGTTGAATACAGTTTTCATTTCCATGCGATAATCTTGCGCCAGTCTGAAAAAAAATCGAGCGAAATTGCCACAAGCGTGCAGCCAAGGGACTTCCATTTGTAATAATCTAACTCCTATGAGTCCTTTCACATTCATAGATAAAACCTTATAATGAATACCAATTTATCACTCAGTGAAAAATACACAAATGTTAACGTGATTAGCCCGTGAAAATGAGTACGAAAATAAAAAATCATGAGAAAATTGAAGAATGTACGAGGATTCATACTAAAAAAAAGGAACCTCCTTGATAATATGATTAGTCATTATATCAATTCAGTGATAGAATAATTGAATCAAGGATTTTAACTAGGGTCTGAATCAAGGGACACTTTATTTTACACAAATTTGAACACTTATTTTAAGTCATTAGATTTAACTAGTATCCACATTAATCGTAAGATTCATTGACGTAGAATAATACTACAAAAGTATTTTTGATGTTCTATAACAGTCATTGTTTTGAAAGACGACAATTATTAGATTATTATGATTATGAAGATAAATAAGAGAAATTTTTATTCCTAAAATAATTATTACTTTTCTTTACTGCGGTTGCCTTAACCCGTCGTTATTTAGAAATACCAAGCATATATGCTTTTTGCATATATGTTTCGATATTTTATTTTCTTGTGAAGTCTCAACTCTCACTTCATACATGAGCGACTGAGAAGTGGGGTAACCCCAAAACTGTGACCAGGGCTCGTTCGGCGACCAAATTGGGAGGTTGGTATTCTTCATAGCTTTACATGCTCTGAGAATGCTTTGATTCGGGTTCACCATTTGTTTCTGTCGGACCTGGTTTTGTGTTGTTTGGTTTCCTTTGCTTTAACAACCGACCCTAATCATTTTGTGAACTTATTCAAGTATTTAAAGTTTAGTACACAGAATGTAAATGAATTTTGTATGTATGTATATGCATTGATATTATTTTCATTATCTGATAGGGTGGATGGTGACATATTAGTTGCCCATCGAGCAGACGAGCGCATGTCGTATAATTTCAAATTTTTCTTTCACCGGCTCGTGTTTACTAGTAGTGAAGAGGTTGGAAAAGTGCTACGAAGCCCTAAAATGAAAAAACATCTTCCTTCGGATTCTGATGCACCTATTTTGAAGAAGTTTTCATACAAGCTAGATTTCAATGTTAGTGGAGAGATTGGGATAGTGACATTGATGATCGAGGAGGCATCGAAAGACTTGGTAAAGTATTTGACTCAGTATTGTCCAGCCCAAAATGCTTGGAAGCCTAAAGTACCTTGAAAGATTGAGGTCCAGTTTGGGATTGATGTGCTGTGGACATAATTATTTTTAAAGTTGTTGTGGGCAGAATTATTTTTAAAGCTGCTGCGACATGAATCAGTTGAGGTGTTTGGTAAACTGCTTTTAAAAAGTGTTTTGAGAATTAAGATTAAATTATTTTGAAGGGGCTTGCTAAAAATGGTATTGTGGTTGTGTATGATTATCATATTGGACATGAATCAAATTATAGCTTGGATAATTCCAACTTTACACACTATCCAACTTTTTTTTCTTTGAATAAACACTATCCAACTTTTTATGCACCAACAAAATGATCTTTAACTAAAATTTTATAAGAAATTATGTCGATGTCATAGATTTTCAAGAACTATTTGATATTAATGAAATATCTATATATATATATCGTAAATTTTTATTAATATTTAGATTTACTATAATTAAGTTAAAATTTATTTTTATTTGTACATAAATACTATAATTAAGTTGAAATATATATATATATATATAATCGTATTAGAGTGAGGACATAGTTGGTAGTTGGGTTCAAATTCATTTAAATGAGTTATTGTTGCTCTTTGTTTTCCAAAAGCAACCAAATGGCAGCTTCTCAAAACCAGCTGTTAGGAGAAGCAATTCTGACCAAAAGTTGCTTTAAGAGATTTTACCAAACATCATACTTTAAGTCTGAAAGCAGAAGCAGTCTCAGAAGCAGGTCAGGAATCAATCCCAAACTGGGCCTGAGTCAAAGAATAATGCGTACTGCCGTACTGTTTTCATATGCACAAGTATGTTGATGAATATTAAAGGAACAATTTTTTGTTCTGTGCTTCTGGTTAAGTGTTACTAATTAGTTTACAGAAGATGTTTCGATGGATAAGTGGTCTGTTGTCCAAAATTTAGCATATGATAGTTCATCTTTAATCAGTTGTACAGAGCTAGGCAGCCAAATCCACAAGGCATTCCTCAAGTAATAGATTGTGTCATGTGTTTCAAGGAGTATTTTACTCCACAGCTGAGAATAACTCCAAAAAAAAAGTTGTCATTATCCGAAAACAGATTAAAACATAAAACAAACTGATGTCCACTGAAGGAAGATATATTTTACACATGAAACATTGAATAGAGCATCCAACGACAAACTGGAAATAGGAAAAGATGAGGAAGAAAAGGAGGGTCTTAAGTTAACACAACTGTCGGATAAAAACTACAAATCCGACTAAATTTTGATATGTTTCTCGATCATTAGAAATCTCCACATTAAATTTCGATATGTTTCAAATTAGGAATCTCCATGTTTGCTAAAGCTCTTGAATCATATGAGACCTAATGAAAGCAGATCAAACAAACATGCGATTTCTGAAAGATCTCCCATGTTAATCGGATTCACTGTCAGAAAAGGGGCAGTCCTGGGTCCAGTGCCGAGCCTGTGAGCCACATTTATAACAGAATTTGATATATTCCATCTGATCTCCTTTGTGTTCATCGGTACTAAGTTTACAGGGGCCATCACAAATGAAACAAAATATTCCAACTCCCCTTGACTTCTTGGGGCAGTCTTGAGGTCTGTGATAGGTGGTCATCTTACGACAGATGATACAATAGCGAAAGTTTTTATTGAAAAATTTATAGTCATTATCATCCGAGTCGCTATCACTATCGCTCTGCAGTTCCATTGCTACAGCTGCACCCCAAAAGAAAAAGGTTTGTTAGTCATAAGAAAACCAGAGCAAACATGTTACTTGATCGATGTCCCAGAGCATAAATTCTGATCCGTTCGTTGATAAAAGAGCAAATAGAAGAGCTTGCTAGCTGGCTGAAGATGCAATCTAAAAACCCATCAGCTAGCAAAACTAAACGTTTTTATTTCCTCTAACAAAGTATTGTTTAATTTCTGCTGTGAATTCTTCACAAAACCCAACTGATCGACTCAGCTATCAGCATCTAACATTTCCTCTAATAAAGTAGCTAGCCATGCACTAGTAATCTACTGTTTCTAGCTTCATACACAAACCAGGTCAGGCATTAGGCAAGCCATATGCACAACAGTGATTCAACTTTAAGGCCCCTTCCTATAGGTTCTCTTGTTTTCAATTTCAACAATTTTTCGATAAATATAACAAAATATGCAATTCAGTTATAAAGTTAAATCTGCTCCAGGCTAGGTCTTCAGATCAAACCCTAATCATAAATACCTAACTTTGAATTTCTGAACTAAATCAAACATCGGCAGCCTACAGCAAAGCGTGAATCAGAAACCCTAATTTTGGATAGCAATTTTGATTGTTCTAAATCAAACAAAGCACGAATCAAAAGCCTTAAAAGCAGAGCACGTACATGCACTACAAAATTAATTAAGATGGGACGTTGATTTGATGTACGACCCCTTATCCCTTAGATCTTACTGCAATATTGATTCTTTGTTCTTTTCTATTCAATTTCTGCAAAAAAAGGGAGGAAGGCAATCAAGGCATTATCACCCATTTTTCTACAGAACCAAATTAATTCGATTTTAGCTTCACTATTATATCGAAAATGTTCGTGCCAATTCAGATAGAATACTAGTTTCTGGATATCAGTTTTAAATCGTAAACTAAATGCAGCACAATAAGGCAATAATAGACGGAGGAGTCAGAACAATTCAAATCTTCAGATCGATGATATTTAATTGTGTCGAAACCCTAAAACGTGTGTATATATACTTATAAAACAAAAGCATATATTACATACCAGCATCAGCAACGAGCTCTCCCGGTTCAGGGTCATCAAGCTTCTGACGCTTCATCTCCGGCTGCTCTGTGTTTAGGACCTGATCGGATTCCGGTCTCTTCGTTGCCGGTTTTTCTGGCATGTCCATAACGGCGTCTTCGTTCATCTTGAGATAGAACTCATAGAAGGATAATTAATTTAAGCAGTTGCTGTCCTGACAGGCTGACGCTGTTTCACCTAGTTGGATTCGATATGGGCCAGTTTTAGAGATTGGGCTTTGGGCTTTGATCTCAAAATTGATATGTTCCGCCCACAAGATTAAGGATGTGATCATGGTGATGGCATTCGACAATTTTTGCTAATTCAATCTTCAGTGATTTTCATCTGATATGCTTGTTAAGCTCAACTCAGATGACTAATTTTATGTCCTCCATTCTTTTGAGCTCCCACAACGTGCATTTGTGCTCAAAGTGTTTGAGGCCAAATTCACATGGCAAAACACATAACAAGAAAAACAAAGTGATTGTTTTTGTTCAAGATACTAAATTCACTTTGGCCTAAATAGAACTATACATGTAAAAGAAACGGAACAATCAAAGGATGAGAGTCCCATTAGTAATTTGAGTGGTAATGTATGAGTATGGTTGCATGGCGGTGAGAATCACACGACAAGGCCACCCCTAAATTCTTAGTTAAAATGGGATTGCTTCGACTCACTCTAAAGACCTCCGACTTGTAGATGTGCATGCTAGCTAGTAATGTAAGTTGTCAATAAGAAATTGTCAATCTGCCTATTATTATATATCGATTTACTTGAAATTTATACAAAGTGGAAATGAGGATTGAATCCACAAACTCATTAACTTTAAAATATTGGTTCGACTTCTTTACTAAATATTTTATTGTAATTGTGTAACGTCTGAACTGTGTCAGTAAATATTTTAATGTACACATCTCTTGAATCCAACCAAAAAATCTGATAAAGTGGAAATGAGTGGTGAACCCCCTACTATTTACCAAAGCGAAGCAATATCTTAGACTTCTCAAACAAAGACCTTTGAATTGTGGGTGTGCAACGTCCGAAGAGTGTCAGTAACCACACCCGGATTCTCATCATATGCGTTCAACAATACGAAAAACATTCAATGCATTCGACTCGTGAATCCGTCCGAGAATCTGATAAAGTGGGAAACGAGTGATGAACCCGAAAAACTTACCATAATACAAGGTCCAAAAAATGAAAACCTATTTTCCACAATCCCACTCCACACGTCATAAAATACATGGTAAATTCGGGTCACCACCACCAAAGAAGAGAGGGGTTTAAAGTTTAGACCCGAATAACAATCGTAACACAGAACCGGTTCAAGTCGCCGGGTTAGGTCGGTTTGGCAGTTAAAAACCTCAGTCTCTTTCTCGTTCCCCGATTTACCCCAAACTGTACGGAACAGGTCGTTAGGGCTTTATGGGATCCCTATCTCTCTTTTCCGATTAGGGTTTTAGATTCTAATTCCCCAGTCTTCAAAAATTTGGGGCTTTTTTTGGGTTCCTTCAAATTCTGTGCTGTCTTCTCGAATTCCATTTTCCGGCGACGAATTCGATTGCTTCACCGGAGAAAGGTACGAACTTTGATTCTCCGAAGTTGGTTTGGTTCTGCGTTTGGGTAATTGTGTTGTGGGCTTTGGAATTGAGAACGATTGTAGTAGTTGAAGCTTTCAACTTTGGTCATTTTTGATTAGATTGAGGATAGAGTCAAGTATGTGTTTTTGTGTTGTTGAATTTGTTGCATGAGATTTTGGCTGTTGTGGTTGTGTTTTTTATGTGGTGATCATGAAGGTGCAGGTATGACAGAGGTTGAAGCAGAGCTATGCATGGAGGAGTTTGTGGCGAAAGTCGAAGTGGAGGATCAGGAGAAGTTGGAGCTGGAGTATGGTGTTGAAATCGAAGCTGCGGCCGTGGTGGACGCTTGTCGAATCATCAAGCAGTATCCTGATGGTTAGTTGTTGTTATTAGTGCTTGCTGTGCTGCTGTTATTAGTGATGATGTTTTGTTCATTTTGGTGGGATAGTGTTGTGTTAGTGAGAGGGGTTTGTTGATGTGATCATTGTTTTTGTGTTTTTTTTTTTTTTTTTAGTTTTTCAGTTCAATTGTCGGGGTGCATTGGATGATACCGAGAGGGCGATTTTGCAAATGAAGGTAGTGGAGCTTCTAGAGGAGGCTTGTGTGAGATTGAGGCAGAAGTTTGACTACTCAAGGGAAGGAGATGATGAACTAGAGGTGGGGGAGTACAGGCTGCATCGTGCACTTGTTGAGTTGAATGAAATCGAGAAAGAAAGAGAGCCATCCACCCAAAAGTGGAGGGATAGAGTAAGTTTTCCTTGCTAGTTAGCAACATCAGTCCTTCTCGGTTTTGAGGTACAGATATGTAATATTGGGTGGTTTATAATTCAGGTGGCTAAGGAGCGCGAAGAACTAACTGATGTGTGGAATAAGTTGGAGATTAAGTGGTTGGAATTACAAGCTTCACGGCAGAGATATGACATCAGAGCTCGCGAGGCACTTTTGTTGGAAAGGATGCGTGAAGGGCTGGTATACTATCTTAATGAGGAAAGATCAAAGGAAAATTTTTCCGGGATGTTGCAATTGCTTGATGAACATGTGACTGAGCTTATCTATACAACTCGCAAAGATTTTAAGCACGAGCTGACCGTTAGCTCGAATGTTGTTGCAATGGTAATACTTCTTTTACTCCTCCCATCTTCCTTTCTAGAATTTATCTTCCTGTACTGGCCAGAACGCATAATAATCTACATTGATAGTGTTCTTTACGTAATTGAAATTTCGGAATTGGTCGACTTTTGTTTTTGTTGTTATTAATTTTTATAATTAATGGTGATGTAGGCGGCGAGCACGTTGATTGATGCTCCACCATCACAGTTGCTTCCTGAATCACCTGTACTTCAGAACCATGAATCAATTAGGAGGGTAATTGGACAAGAACATGTTCTACTTGCTGTCAGTGCTGCTTTATCAAGGCAGAGGCCTCCACAACGCCCTATTGGATCCTTCATCTTTATGTGTGGATCCGGTTGTGGAAGGACAGAAGTTGCCAAACTTTTGGCCACTCTAGTCTTTGGTAAAAAAGACATGCTAACCGAGTTTGATCTAGAAAAGTACACAGGACCAAATTCTTTCGTACGCCTTCATAATATTCTCTGTAGGTAAGTTGTGAAGTGAATGGTGTGTTCTTATGTAATTCTTTTCTAAGCTGAAATTTTATGTACTCTAATGTGCTCCGTTTTTCTGTCCTGTTCCAGTAGCCAGATTGAGCCAGGCAAGAAGGGTGAGCTAGGTGTTAAGAAGAGGCATCTTGGTGTCATTTTGTTTGATAATGTTGACAAGGCTCCTGTGACTATTATCGAGCTTTTGACTCGGATTATAGGATTTGGTCATCTTGTAGATGGTAATGGGAATACCGTTGACTTCACTAATACGATGATCATCATGACGACAAATATCGGCTGTGATCAATTGTGGCCGTGGAATTGCAAATGTGATGATGAAGTTCAAAAGTTTCCTCTCAAAGAAGGATTATTTGATGATGCGTGGGAAAGAAATCATAATTCCTGTTACCTATCACTTCTGAGAGAGGTAAGCATGAGAAGATTGATCGATACTATTTGTTTTTATGAGCTGCCATCATCATATTACCCAACTCACCTTTGCATCTTATATTTTGCAGACGAAAAGTCATTTTGGACCTCAATTTCTTGAGTACGTAGATGATGTGATTGGATTTAGGTCTCTTTCCTCTCAGCAGCTGAAAGCTGTTGCTAGGCTACAGCTAAGGGACCTAGCCGTGTATATGACCCAAAAGGGCCTCATCATTTACTCATCTGAAGCTGCATTGGATATTATTGTACGGAGATCAGCTTGGCTTGGAGATCGAATTGTAAGGCTTGCATAAATCATGATCTTTTATGTTGAAACTATAAAAAAAATATATGTTGAAACATCACATGCATTAAGGGCATCCACAGCACATTTAGCACTTCTATAGTTAGATCCCTACCTTGGGTATAATATACGTTGGTATTCTTACTCTTTCCACTTGGGTATAATTTTTCACCATCATTTATCATTATCACCTTGAGACAGTGATGGAGTAGATTTTTCACCCTAATTTATCCAACTCGCTTTGATGCATAGTATCAAGAATAATACGTCTTACCGCTCACACTTTTCTTGATCTTTCTTTAGAAATGTTTACTGATGTATACTGTACAATATGTATAGACATTATCAAGAGTGCATCTACATTTTAAACATTATTTACTACAGAATTGGTTAATGAATATATGAATGTGTGTGAATTCCCCTTTGTGTGTTAGTATAATCACTTTATAACATAATGAGAATTGATGATGATGATGATAAGAGTTACTGATGATACTGGGCTTTGGTGGACAAATTTTTGATTGCTTGTAATACTTTTCCAGAAAGGTGGAGAGAAAATAAGGATGTGGCTGGAACAGAACTTGGTCCCTGTGCTCTTTGAGATGATTTCAAAGAATGAGATATCTGATTTATCGATCATGTATATTGAAGCTTCAGTGGATACGGATCAATTGTCTTTCAGAATGGAAAAGACTGGACGTCTATTGGAAGAACGTGACATTAATCAGTTAGCATCTTTAAAGGAATTGAGATTAATGTACCAGAAAGAGAAAGAAAGAGCAAAAAGAATCTACATGCTGAGAAGATTTCAGAACAAATTGATGGCTAGTGCAAATGCTGGATTTGATCATGTGACGAATGTTGTTCAAGATCTGGTCAATATAATTCAGGATCTCATTACAATTCCTGCTAGCATCATCAGGTCCTTCCTAGATAATCCTAAAAAGGTATACAATTTTGGTTTTACAGGCATTTAGTTTGTCTGGATGATGAGGATTGGTGTGTGTTTGTGTGGGCGGTTACTTAAGTAAGCTTTATACATAATACTAATACATGGTTCATAAATATTTTCAGGTGGCAATGGCGGCCTTGAACGAGGATGAGGTTAGGCAGAACAAGAGGGCTAAAAAAGGGACCAAGGGATGATCAGGGTGAAATAATAGAGTAAGCTTTTTCTCTCAGATGCAGCAGATAGGCCTATGATCTTTTTAAGCTTAATGGGGTACAAGCAGCCAAACTGCTTGTTTTTGGACCATTATTTGTAAAGGCAACATAGGTTTTACTAGATCCCATTGCTCAAAGGGACTTGGCAGAGCAGCAACTGCCGGACTGAGGTGCCGAGTCGATGTAAATTTAGGCATCAGACTGACAGGAAATGAAGCAGTCGGCCCTTTTTCTTTTTCTAACTGTAAAACAGCGAAGGATTTATATTATGGATATTCACAGCTATATAACGAGAATGATAGAATTTCTCTCGTGTAAGGTGTAAACCCCATGGCATATATGCTCCAGAGCCTTGACATGTTGTCAAGCATAAAAACGGTATATGTAAGTAATGTAACGAGATGGACTATAAACGAATTCCACCATCAGTGCTACGAATGCTTATGAACGATCGAAAGTCCAAAATCATACGTGCAATCATGAAATCATATTCCGTTACTTATACTCTTATATTTAGCGGAATACGTACAGCAATATTCCTTTATTGCTTGATTGAAGTTCATATGTCTTAACTTGTTTCTGCAAAATAAGAGCTAGAATCTTATGGAAGCTTGCTAACCATCAGTAACATGAAATTGATCATTACTGGCTTTGTCATAAAACGGCGTTTACTCGTGAAGTGCCTGAAGATGGAGATGAAGCCGTTATTACTGGTTTTTCACCTCAAAAGCCCATTTTTGTGAGATAAAAATGAAATTTAAAAAAAAAACCTAGGGTTTGAAGGGAATTGAACCCGACGTGAATCGAACACGCAACCTTCTGATCTGGAGTCAGACGCGCTACCATTGCGCCACGGATCCCGGTTATGAGCTTGCTCTTTCCGTCCATACATTACCGTAAAACATCTTTCTCACAACAATTTAAATATCGCCAATTTATATAGCATATGATGTATGGGTATGTAGAATATAAAAACAATACAAAATTTGTGCATTAACAAAACTCGGCACAAGTATCAAATCGAGTCCGAGTCCGAGTCCATATACCTTCTCAACCAAAATGCTGTTTGTACCTCAATATTATGACAATGACAATATACAATGACAAGACACTTGAGATTACACTTTGCCAAAAGAAAAAAAAAGACACTAGATATTACAAGATGTCAAGCTAGCCGACTGACATGGACATGATTGGTGTCAAGTTTTATTTATACAAACTCTCGAGTGTGACAAGCATTAACAAATAACAACAAATTTGCAAGCTTTGATGGGCAGGTAGACCATTACGTTTGGCACAATGGATAGAGCAGTTGTATACTTGTATTACATACTATTCTGGTCTACATCTAATTATCATCAGTTCCTTATTACAATTGCAACTAATTGCAGTTAGACATATAACTCCATCCTTCTACACGTGGGGAACTCCAACTAATTAACATTAATCAACATAGTGTTTAGTTAAATATTAAGCCATCCAAATCACACGACAATATTGTACTACTTGTCAATTAGGGCATTGATGAGTAAATAACCAAATGTCATTACAATGAATCACTAGCATTGACTCATACGTATCATTGTATACTAGGTGTATTTTATGTAAATGTAAATAGTTAAGATGGCTTGACAATTAGATCCTTGAGGTAAGATTTGTTTTTCAAAAGTATGGTTGACGTTCTAGCCAATGGAGGTTGTAATTCTTGCTCTCTTTTAAATTTAAGATCTTAGAAATGTGACTTGGCTCGCTTCATAACACAAGATGCGCATGTTATGCATGAAGAAGCTTGTTTTGTAGAGTTATGATTCGAAAGACATAGATGTACGCTCAATTGATCCTAAAATGGTATTATTATAACTTCTTTTTATTATAAGTATTATGCTAATATAATAATGTCAATAGCTTTAATCTTTGCACAGTACGATTTAATTTAGCATGTTGTGTCATTGGTCGTGACAATTCGAATTCACGTATCTACCGACACCAAAATGACATGTAATGTGTGATAATAAGATTAGGTAATTGGTAGTTGTGAAGAACAATTAGGCGACTCTATATAACATGAAGTGCGGGAATGACTTGATAGTACAGGCAACTCAATATACTTTGTTTGTTTAACTAAATTTCAAAGAGAACAATTATCATACTGATGTCAAGGTCGTGAAATGTAGTATCTGATATTGATTCGTGATAGGAACTTTATGTCTGGATACGTGTATAGGCATGTAGCCAAATAACTGAGTCCAAAGGAAGGGAGACATTCTTCTTCTTTCAATTAAGCACTTTGTCATGTCTTTTCCACATTTCCACATCGTACGTTCATTCTTGTTATCGTTTCGTTTTAATCAAAAGAAAACTAATTCATATGCTCAAACTATAATTCAATTCCTCAAAATTGATCTAACTCCTTCATCTTCAACGTTTTTATCATGCATCCGATCTAAAAATGTCAATGTCATTGCAATATTTTGTAAAACAATTACACGAATATCTGATAACTTCTACAACTAAAACCAACTTATCCAAATATCCAACTACAAGGTTAGAATTTATTTGTGACTTTGTCATAAATCTTGAACACTAAAATTGTACAGCTCATTTCCTCATTCACTATTTTTTTTCCTTTTTGATATTACATCTG
This sequence comes from Argentina anserina, assembly GCF_933775445.1. NCBI lineage: Eukaryota > Viridiplantae > Streptophyta > Magnoliopsida > Rosales > Rosaceae > Argentina > Argentina anserina. Next base: position 1,067,087 of record NC_065874.1, on the reverse strand, counting down.
ATTTAGTAATCACCAAGATGCAACCTAAACTAATTTCTCAAACACAATATGATTCTAATGATTGAATCCGAAACTAAATTGAGATTAAGATCGAATAAATATTACACGCGATAAATAGTTGCTTAGTAAGAATAATTTACCGTGAGAGAAAAACAAGAGAAAATTAGAGAAGTCGATGAGCATGGCAAAGTGCGACGCCACTAGCTTTTGAGAAAGTAATATTATTCATAATTGGGTTATTGAATATAAGAAGTTTGCAAACCAAATGAATAACACTAAAAATATAGAAGGCGTAAATTAATACTAGAACAATACACACCCAATGGGTGTGGTAAATATATTTTTTTCCAGAATAAATAGGCATTTACTACATAATAGTGGGGAGATGGTGGGTAGTTACAGTACGTGGAAGTTATATCTACAAAAGAAAACAAATTTTTATTTTTTTGTTTTTTTATCTCTTGAATATTAAATATAATTTTAAATTAATATATGATGTAGGAAACCATATGTATTTTCACATGTGTTTTGGTTGAATCTCTTCCGGTTACTTCTCCTAAAGATTTACAAATATATTTCTTTGATACTTTCCTACACTCCCCCTTAAGTTAGAGAATGAATGTCTCCAGCTCTCAACTTGCTAATCAAAGGAATGAAATCTTCATTTCCCAAAGACTTTGTGAAAACATCAGCCAATTGAGAAGACAAACTCGCAAACTGTGTAGCCACTAACTAAACCAACCTGAATTTTGTCCTTGATGCAGTGACAATCCATTTCAATATGTCTAGTCCTCTCATGAAAGATTGGATTTGCTGCAATATGTAAATCTGTACTAAATCACAATACAACAAGGCTGGTTTCAAGTGAAGAATGTTTAAATCTTTAAGTAGGCTTCACAACCAGGTCAGCTCACAACAAGTTTCTACCATAGCCCTATATTATGCCTCAGCTAAAGACAAACGAAACAACCTTTTGACTTTTTGACTTCCAAGAAATTAATGAGGAACCAAAAAAAAAACAATATCAAGTAGTAGATATTCATGTCATAGGGCATCCACCCCAATCTGAATCACAATAAGCACGAAGTTTGAGATCATTTTGTGAACAAAAAAATAATCCTTGACATAGAGTTTTCTTGAGATAGCGAACAACTCGCAAAGCTGCTTCCATATGGGACTTGGGTGACTGATGCATAAATCTACTCAATACATGAACATGATAGGTTATATCATGCCTTGAAATGGTGAGATAAATTAACCAGCCAACCAATCTTCTATAACGTGCAACATCTTTGAGTAAATCTCCTTTAAATCACACTCCATGGGAGTATCAACATGGGCTGCTCAATAAACTTGCGTCACTATTAATTTCCAATGCGTACTTTCGCTGAGAAATATAAATGTCATTTTTGGATTGAGAAACTTCAATGCCAAGAAAATATTTTAAATCACCAAGACCCTTAATACGAAAACAACTATTCAAAAATTGTTGTAAAGCAGAAATAACAATTGGATCATTACCAATGATCAATATGTCATCAACATATATCAATAAGGCGGTAACTGACTTCCCCTGCTTGCGAGTAAACAAAGAATAATCTGCCTTAGATTGCATATAACCATATGACTTCATAACATCAGAAAATTTGGCAAACCATTGTCTTGAAACTTGTTTTAAACCATATAGTGATTTGTTAAGGCGACAAACTAAATTCTCCCCCTATCGCCGAAGACCAGGAGGAGGAGACATGAATATTTCTTCATCAAGATCACCATGTAAAAATGCATTATTAACATCCAATTGAAAAGAGAGGCCAATTTTTGAGCACAAGCCAAAGGTAACAAGTAACAGACATAGACAATCTTGGTTGTAGGTGAAGAGGTATCATGATAGTCTATACCTTCCATTTTAGTAAAACCCTTTTGCAACCAATCGGGCCTTGTGTCTTTCAATGGAACCGTCAGAACAACGCTTGACTTTGTAAACCCAACGACAACCAATAGGTGTTTTCCCGGCCGGTAAAGGGGTAAGTGCATATGAGTTTTCCCGGTCGGTAACCAATGAGATGAGAGATGTGTAAATGCATATGAAAAAATTGCTTAACCAAGGATTGAGTTTCAAACTTATGTTGCATTAAAAAAACCCAAGTAAAACGAGAATAATCAATCTACAATGATAAGGAAATAGTGTTCACCACTAAGAGAAGAACACTTATAAAGACCCCAAATATCACATTGAATTAGATTAAAAGGTTTGACAGTTGAAATAGAACTCATACCAAAAGAAAGACGACTATGATTTGACAATGAACAAACATCGCAAGCATTATTGAATTTAAAAGAAAGATTTAAAAGGTTTATAGCTATATAATCTAGACGAGGAGATGAAACACGCCCCAATCGTCGATGCCAAAGGTTGGTGGAAGTCTGGGCGATGTGACATGTAGGTTGAGGGGATGATGAATAATGAGGTTTGTACAATGTTTTCTTAGTCGCTAGTGCCATCAAATAATAAAAACCATTCGGCTGTTTACCCAAACCAATCGTGCTCCTCGAAGCCAGATTCTACAAAATACAACAAATAAGGGAAAAATGTCACCAAACAAGTCAAATGGTCAGACTTCTGGTAAGTCGACTAATAGATAACAAGTCAAACTTTAAAATTTGGCACACATAGTACATCAGAAAGATTGAAACATGAATTCAACGGGACTGATCCGGTGGAAGTAATTGGTGCCTTCTCTCCACTTGGCAATAATACCGGATTCTCATCACCACAGCTTCCGACAATCCGACCTTCCCTTTCTTATTTTCATTTCCAACTTTGTTTTCTTCAATTCAAAAACCAGCTGATAATTCCCTCATTTAGGCGCCTCAGGTCAAATTTCTTTGCCGCCTAATGTCACTTCTGCTCATTTCGTTCTTACTCTTGGGGCAAACCTCTCCTCTCTGGACACACCCCAGCACGCGAATCTACACTACAGAACACACTCACATCAAGCTTTTATATTTACTCTAATATGACGAGATCAACATTTTTAAAAAAGGGTTGGACATAACATTTTAAGCTATACATGAAATATATGTACCAATATTATATAAGCTGATTTAGCTGAAATATATATATACCCCCAGTTTATTTGGGGCTAAATCCATAGTTCCATAGTTCTCTCTCATTGACCAAAAAAATAGTTATCTTTCAGGATTGGCCCTAATTAAGAAAAAATAAAATAAAAACCATATCCCAAATTCTATAACAACCACCGCCCGAGCCAGCGTAGAAGCTTAGGTGAGCTCTCTCCCACGCTCGCTCTCTCTCTCTCTCTCTCTCTCTCTCTCAAATCTTGGACCGTCTGGTAGTGACTCGCGCAGCCTCTACCCTCTCTCTCTCTCTCTCTCTCTTTCTTTGAATTGAATTACTGAGCTGTGTGAAGAGACGGTTAGTTTTCCAGGCTGGTCTCCGCTTCTCAAAAACCGTCTCGACCTTTTTTTCTCCGGCGGGGGACTACTAGCTTCTCGGAAAATGACGAGAATGCCACCGCTGGCGACGCTGAGCTCGGCGCCGGTGGAGGTCGCGGCGTTGGTGCTGGGATGGTGGGACGACATTAACGAGTCCACTCAGTGGCAGGACGGCATCTTCTACTTCCTCTGCGCCGCCTACGCCCTCGTCTCCTCCGTCGCTCTGGTACCCTCTCTCTCTCTTGCTCTCTCTGTGCTAGGTTTTAGCGTGTGATTCGATCTTTTGCTGCTTTGATTTGGTTTTCTGTGGCTTTGGATTTTGCATCAGTCGAATCTGGATCAGTGTTGTAGTAGATTTTTCTAGATGACTTGAGACTTCAGAATGATTCGATGTGGCGGTAGCTGTCATTGTGATTAATGATGTATAGAATCTCGTTACACTAATTAGCGTTGGGAGATTAGGAAGTGAGGAGGAGTGAGTTGGAATTGAGCTTTATTGTGGTTTGTGATGTGCAGTTTCAACTGATAAGGATTGAATTGAGAGTGCCGGAGTACGGTTGGACGACGCAGAAGGTTTTCCATCTTATGAATTTCATTGTCAATGGGGGTAAGATACTGGTTGCATTACTGCCTTTCTGAGTCTGTTATTATGTGGCTCCTTTTTTTTTTCTTGTGCCGTTTCGGTTTGTATTGGTGTAATGATGAGCTCTGATCGCGTTCTTTTGTTGTTGCAGTGCGGGCAATTGTCTTTGGATTTCACAATCAAGTATTTCTATTGCAACCGAGGGTTAGTCATTCTTAGTTCTGTTAGTCTGCACCTTGTACCTACCATCATTTCATTCTTGACTTGCATATTATTTTAGGATTAATGAACTGATTATTTTTGCATACGTGTATTGGATACAAAAGTTCTCCCCACCTTTTGTCGATTGCTGATTTTGGGGTTCAAGGGACATTAGGGCTCCATTTGGTATTTGAAAGAAAAAGAAGATAAAATAAAATTAATGGATGTTGGAGTTTATATGCTAAACTTATGATGTCTGCATTTTGATACAGGTATTGATATTGGTGTTATTGGATCTTCCTGGACTGCTATTCTTCTCAACCTACACGCTTCTTGTCCTCTTTTGGGCAGAGATATATCACCAGGCAAGTGCTCCTTTTTTCTTGCATGGTATTAGAGTATCAGTGATACAGTATTGATTTTTGTGTTATTTGATGGCCGAGACTACTAATTTACTCAGATAAAAAACTTAGGCATGTGGTCATTTTCCTAACCGATAAGGGTCTCTAACTTTTCCTTAATTACTGTTACGAGCAGGCAAGAAGTTTACCGACAGATAAGCTCAGGATTGTTTATATTTCCGTTAATGCTGGAATGTACTTTGTACAGGTATGCTCCAGCTTACCAATTTTCTTGTACTGCATATGTTGCATTCACATATCATCTATTGGCCCCTTTTTTTTTGCTACAGTATAGTGTAATTAGTGTTGGTTTGCTATGTGTATTCTCCACTTTCTTTATATGTTTCATCATGTGGTTGCTCTAGAGCCCGAGCTGTAACCACTACATGTTGTATCCCTCTAATGTTGTCTATATAAACATTACTAGTAGCTAATTAATTTCTTCTGAAAATCCTTAAAGAAAACAATTTGAACAGGTGCTTAAACAGATTCTGTGTCACTACTCATTTGCTATCTGGTTTGGTTTGCTAATTCCTTGATCTCATTGTACTTTGATCCTAGTAATTGTTTGCTTCATCCCAAATATTCATTCAAAAGAAGGTTGAGAGGGCAAGTTCAATAACTATTGAGATATTTGGGACTTCTAGGTCGAATGTTTTACCAATTACCTAGGAAGGCAATGAGGATAATCCTGCTTTGCCTAATAAAAACAATTCTAGTGGTCTGCTTGCAGTCTGGCCTTGCACCTGCATGTTTAAGAATCTACTATTGGAAGTAGTTCTTGCTTGCCTCATTAATGGATGGAGGTGGTTGTACTTAACTCCTTGTAGACAGATGTCAATTTAGTGGCATATAGTCTTGTTTAGGCACGGAGTACAATTTAGTTCTTAGAAACTTCAAGATTTGATGCACCTTTTTATGAAATGTGAATTTCTCTTCAGATTTGCCTCTGGATATACCTCTGGTTTGATGACAACAGCGTTGTGGAGTTCATCGGAAAGATATTTATTGCAGGTAAGTCATGTATTGAGTCCTGATAGTTCTCACAGTGTCCAATTGTTGTGTCTAATTTATTCATGCGCTGAATTATATTATACCCTTTTGTACCAGCTGTGTCATTTGTGGCTGCACTAGGTTTCTTAGTCTATGGGGGAAGGTGAGCTTTCTGCATTATACAGTACTTTAAGCATCTTAAATGCGGGCATTCCTTTATTTTTTTAATTTTTTTGCTCTTTCATGACCATGGCATTTTATTGGGTGGATAATTATAAACTATTCCTTCAGGTTATTTTTCATGCTGAGACGTTTCCCAATTGAATCTAAAGGGAGAAGAAAGAAACTTCATGAGGTTTGTGCCTTGCGCTTTCATTATGTCTGTCAGGATGGTCCACCTGATTGCTAGACCTAGCTTCACGAGAACTTTGTGGACATATATGTTTTCAGTTTGTAGGTTTCATGTTCATCTCTACTTTCAGGGTTATGAAGTATAAACAGAAAAAATATAGCCAAACAGTTCTGTTTAGACTATTCTATTGGCTAACAAATGGGTTCTAATTGCAGGTTGGATCTGTTACAGCCATATGTTTCACCTGCTTTCTCATAAGATGCTTTGTGGTAAGGCTTACTCTTAGTCCCAAAAATTTAGTCTTTTTCAAAAAGTTTATTGCACTGAGATTAAATATCAAAGTAACTAGAATCTACATTGTTTCCACACTAAATACAGCTTCTGTTTTTTATAAGTTTGGGAATCATTCATGTTACATCACAGTTAATCATAACTCAGAGAGCTATAAACATTTTGTTATAACAATATAAGACTTATCCGAGTCCTGGATACAGAGGTCGGATTTCAGGAAACAAGTTACAAATACATAGTAGTTCTGACACAAGCACATTGTATCGTCTTTTATCTTTGGCCTGTACAGTTTTTTGATTGTAAACGGAATCAGTATGACCTTACTGAATTTTGCTTTTCTTCATCAGTTTGTTAATTCTTTCATTTCAATGCAGGATGTGTTGTCCGCTTTTGATGATGATGCAACACTTGATGTTTTGGATCATCCTGTTTTGAACGTGATCTACTACATGGTAGCCTACTAAACTATTTTATTTTCAATCAGATTTTTTTTGTCCTTTATTTAACTTATTTGCTTTACCCTTCAAAATTCTTACAATGTCCTCTGCAGCTGGTTGAGATCCTGCCCTCAGCCTTAGTTCTCTACATCTTGCGCAAATTGCCTCCTAAGAGAGTATCAGCTCAGTATCATCCAATTTGTTAGCTCAGCTCAGTATCATCCAATTTGTTAGCTCAGCTCAGTATCATCATTCTTTGTGGTATTTTTGCCCCGTTATTTATTCTTTACGGACTGGAGGTTTGATGCTAAGGAAAATGAGCAACATGAGGATAGCCAGATAAAACAATCCAGATGTAGTATTCTGGTGCTGCCGGCATATTTTTTGCTTAGATGTATGTATATTGCACAGCTCTCTGCAACTTCGCCAAGGAAGATTGTTCAATTTAATTCCATGGTGATTTTGACAGTAACAGGTCTATGCGATCATGTTTCAAAAGAAAAATGTTAATGTAATTTAAATGTTGTAGGTGTTGTTTCGGTTTGTTTTAGAGAATTAGAGTTACCATCATGGTGTGTTGATGATCTCCATTTTACATCTTTTAGATCAAGGTTATATTTGATAAGCAGAGGGAACAAGCATCTCCCAACTTTGTTTTTGAAATGTCTTGTCACCAATGTTTCTACAGTTTCACATCACAATGTGTTCTCCACATGTTTAGTGCACACTTAACCAGTTCAGCTCTCTGCTTAGCACTGAGCTTCAGATTCTTTTCTCTTATCAAATTGGAATGATAACCAATTAGATGACTGATACAGCATGTTACTATTCATCGCTGAAATTGGTTCAATAAATACGCACCCAATGTGGAGAAGAGAAGACACGCGACAAGGGGTAAAGCGAATTTGGCAGTGGAAACTGTAATTTTGAAGAAATGGAACTACGAACATTAGATCACAAAGCCAGCAACAGCACTTTGATCACGCATTCATGAGCTTTGAATTGTAACAGTTGCACAAAAAGTAATTTGCATATCAGTGTATATCTCTATATATTACAGAGCACAAATCCATCCTAGAAGCCAGAGCCATGACTATTTCCAGCTAAGCCCCATCAACCTATTTTTTCTGAAGGTTTCATCAATCTCGGTGAAGTTCCTCAACAGGTTTTCCTGAAGGTTTCATCAATCTTGGTGAAGTTCCTCAACAGGTGGAGGAGCAAATCTCACATTCGCTGGCCGTGCCACCACAACAGCGTCATCTGCAAATATTGCCTTGATAAATGAAGGGGTTCTCAAGGGCCGGCGGCCTGTCATCCTGGGGTAAACATCTTCCAGAAAATAATACGCATGACCAGCAATCATTCCCTGAATAAAAACCAATCAACATTAGTATTAAGGATTTATGCATAAAAACTTTCAATAGATTCAAACGAGTAGGGTCTAAATAGCTACAGAATAACAAAAGCTAGTCTCAGAGATATATTATCAGAATAACTTGTGACACGCTGCTGTATTGCCAACTTTTCCACAACGCACCATACACAAACAATATGAAACCCAACTTCTAAACAGTGGATCAAACTATTTTCTTTTACTGTCATCACGACTTAATGGAGATCATCCACTATATTATCATAACTCTCAGTAATTTAAAGTCACAATGATATGGAAATAAAACCTGTTCGAGAGTTGTACGGAAGGTTATCTTCATTTAGTGATATATTGTGCGTAATCATTGCGCTAACATCATAAGCTCAGGAAATATACAAAATTTGATTGCTTTAGGGACAACAAGCTGTATCTAAGGTTTACTCTTTTGAAAATGCTATATTGAAATGTCAATACTAACGGAAATTCTTCATAGGAATAAATACCAGGAGATCCACCCAAGCGCTTGCTCCAACAAGGACAGAGAAGCCTAGGAGAAACTGGAACAAAGATGAAAAACATTAGACTCGTGAATTAGGAGGGAAAGATCATGATATATCAAAGCTACATTACTAAAAAATCCAATAGAAAACAAAGATTAACAGCTAATATATGCAACACAAGCACACTCACCCATGGTAGGTATGCTGCTGTGAAGTTAAAGAGTCCCAGGAAACTCATATGGATGAAAGGGTTCTGCTTGCTCCAAACATAGACCTGTAGAACAGTGAGGAAAAATGCCTTAAGAAACACTGGAAAGAAACCACAGTTTGGGAATCCATCACAAACAGAAAAAAGAAAAAGCAACTCACCATCATGAATGTCAGCGAGTTGCTCAGGAATATGATCTTTGCAAAAGACTCCGACAGATAAGGTATCATTCCCCCAACCAGAACTATCCCCGTCAACACAGACGCACCGAACAAGAGCATGTAAAAGAAATCCGCCGTCCTCCCCCTGAACGAGTTCTCCTCAAGAAGCTTGCAGTACCGAGCCAGGAAGAACATGTGGAACAGAAAATCCAAGTCTGCCATTGCCAAAAACAACACCGCCGTGTTACAAAAAAAAAAACAAAAATCACACTAACAACTAAACACACAGACACTCCAAACACAAACACTAACAATTACCTATCTTTCGAAAGTAAAGGAAATTGGTGATGAGGCGCCATAGCTGATACTGCTTCACTACCAGTATAGGGTTCAAGTACAAATTGTGAGGCGAGATTATCTGTAAACATTTCCACCATTAAAGAACCATAAGTCTCCAAACTTCAATAAAACTAACATCACTAAACAAAAAATTAAAGTTGACCCAATGCAATTCATCCCTTAATTAATCAAACCCAGCTTCCAGATTCCAATAAGCAGAATAATCATACAATCATCTTAAATCAAATTCATGAAATTCCTAAAGCTGAAGCAAAGACCCAATCGAAATTAAACACGACCCAATTGAATAGAGCCAAAGATTCATAGAAAGATTGATGCTTTTGGGTACATACGTCGAGGGAGCAACCGATACTGGTGACGACAGCGGCGGTGAGGTAGCATCTGGTGATCACCGGCATCTGCTTGTACCATTCTTCAACTGCTTGGGCCATGATTGCGATTCAATTGAGGAAGAGATTTAGAGAGGTGTTGGTGAAATCGAAAACCTAAAAGGGTTTGGAGAATTTGGGTTTGTTTTTGATTTATGAGAAAGATGAAAGATGACGGATAAATTGAAGAGATGCCAAAACAAAAGTGAACGCGTCAGTGTTGTTTCTGGGTTCGAAAGGAGACGAGAGTATGACAGATGATGAGCGAATGGGAAGGCGAGTGGGGAGCACGTACGAATGAGATTGTTGTGTTGTTGTTGGACCGGTGGATAGTGGTTATTCCCACTGTTCTTTGTTTTTTCGGGTTTCAAGACCGACTCTAAATCCGAAATTAGACTCCAAATATTAAACTTTAAATTTGTAACATTTATTTTTACTTCAAGAAAAATCACTAAAAGAAAATGCCGTAAGCTTTAAACACTAAATTTTAAATTTCTAACATTAATTTTTAACTTAAGAGAAATCACCAAAAGAAAAAGCCGAAAGTAAACTTTTAATTCTAAACACTAAATTTATAATATCCATTTTTATTCTTGTGAGATCACCAAAAATGAAAACTTCAAACTCTAAACTCTAAACACTAAACATTAAATTCTAAATTGGTAACATCCACTTTTACCCTAGCAAAAATCACCAAAATAAAAGCTGTATTAAACTCAAACACTAAACTCTAAATTTATAACATATTTTTTTACCATATGAGAAATCACCAAAAGGCAAAGCCGACAATAAACTCTAAATTTATAACATCAATTTTTATCAGGGATGGGCATAAAAAACCGAAATCCCGATCCCGTTCTGAAATTTTTAAGGATGAGACGAGACGGAAGTCTAAAAACGTCATTCTCGTCCTGATCTCGTCCCGTTTCATAAAGTGTGATGAATAATTTATATCTTGCTTTTTCCTATCCCGTCCCGCTTTAAATTTCATTTGAATTTAACCATCAAATATTTCATCATCATCATACATTTATAATTTATGAGAACATCTTAGATGCATTTGATAAGGAAATGACTAACTTCAAAGAATAAATTTTGGACCTTGGTTCATTTCCTAAAAATAAACAAGTTCCGGTTAATTTTCTCATTAATATATGATTCGAGTTATATGATATAAATAAAAATAATTTGTATATTGCAAATTTCTATTAACTTAGCAATCGAAACATATATAATCTTATATACAATATATAATTATATATGTTTCTCTTGTATGATAACACTATAATTTTTATGTACAATATCTATAACGCTATAATTTAAACGATAAATTTAATTGTATAATAATTAAACTCTAAATTTGCAACATTCATTTTTACTCTACGAGAAATCACTAAAAAGAAAAACCGTAAACTCTAAATTTGTAACATCCATCTTTACCCTAGGAGAAATTACTAAGAGGCAAAGCCAAAAATAAATTCTCAACTCTAAACACTAAATTTGTAACATCAATTTTTTCTTTAAGAGAAAAGAAATCACTATAAACTCTAAATTTGTAATATCTATTTTTACCCTAGGAGAAATTATCACAAGGGAAAGCCGTTAGGGTTATTTTCGTAATTGCTGATCGGGACAGTGTAGAGTACGATTGTTGGAAGCCTATCACCATTGCCCGCTTCTCTCCCTCGTTTTCAAATTCAAAAACTCTCTCTCGCCTTCATCCAATGGACGCCGCCGAACTGCCGTCACCGTCGCCGTCACAGTTCAAACCGGCCTCCACTCTCTTCAAAGACATCTCCAATTTCAAAACCCCAAACCGCCGCCCCTCCCGAATCTCCGACTTCAACTCCTCCCCCTGCCCCCAATTCTTCACGGCCACCAAACAAACCCCTCGCACACACTCCTCCTCCCTCCGCCGCCGACCCCCGCCGTCCTCCGCTGCCCGATCAAACGCCGTCCGCAGGCTCAAGGCCGTCGAGCTCGAGCAGTCACAGTCCTCCCGCAAGGTCCAAATCCGCAAGGAGCAGTCCCTCAAGTCGCTGGCGAAATCCCTCACCGTCTGGCTCAATTTCCTCTTCGAAAACCCTAGATCCTGCGGCTGTAATTTTCCGGTGGATGAGGATCACGGCCAGACGGTCCGGAAGGGGAAGAGGGACAGCGGATCCGGGGTTGAGGTTCGGGTCGACGCGGCGTGGAGGGATCCGAAGCGGTGTAGACACTCGTCGTGGAGAGGTGGAGATTCCGAAAGCGCGGCGGGGTTTTCGAGCTCCAAATACTCGAAATTGCAGAGCTCTTTGAAGCTTGTGTGTAGTTTTGATGACTTGATTCAGCGAATGCGGTTCTATTTGAGCCTTGGGAGTTGCCGAGAGGTTTTCGACTCGATGATTCAAGTGTCCAAGGTTCGAATTTCGTGCCGATTTTGTTATGCTTGGTTTCGATTTTGTTCATTTAGTTAGTTTAATTCGATTTCTTGGCTTTTGCAAACAAGTGTTAATGTGGATATCATAGCAGAAATTTATTGTTTTTGTTTGCTTTTTCGGAAAGTTATAATGCTGTTAATGATGTCGATTTTATATCTGTTGTATTTGGCAGAATATTGATGAAGGGAGGTTGAAGATGAAGGTGCATTGCCCTCTAGTGACTGATGTTGGACTGACAAAGAAGGCTATTAGAGTCCTTTTGAGTTATAACCCAATCTGGCTTCGAATTGGACTGTACATTATATTTGGGGGTGATTCTTTGTTGTCTGATCGAGATGTTAACTCCGATGAGGAAGTCGCGTTTTTGAAAATGATCATTGAGAAGCAACTTTTTGCACATGCTGGTCTGGCAAAAGAATACGCTTACAACAAGAAAGTTGAGGGTCTTTACCGGCCAGGTTATTATGAAGCTTTGGGAAATGTCATATTGAAGAGGTTTCTGTTGCTTGTAATTATCTTGGATAGAGCTAAATCTCAGAGCTGTCTTTCTCTTAAGTATGGTCTTGATGGAGTGGATGGGGGTTCTCCTTTATTGTTTGCGGTACAGTCTAGCATCAAATCAAGTCATCAGGTGATCCATGGTAATTTTCAATCCACTTGTCTTTTAAGTTTTTGAGTAATTGGTTTATAATCGTGATTTAAGGTTGACCTTTCTCTTTCTGTTGTTCAAAACTAGATTTTCTCTCATCTGATGTCATGCTCGGAGAAGGTAATGTAGCAGCACATCTTGTGATTCTAGGATATAAAGTATCTCATCAACAGGTAGGTGGCTAATTCTATGAATGCAACTCCATTTGTATTTTTGTGGTCTGAGGGAACATAGTGCAAGTCAACTCAGCATTTAGTGTAAAAGAATATTTTACTTAGTAATTCATTTATGGAATATGTCATTGTGCAGTCTCCGATCGTGGATTTTGACTTTCGCGTTACAGATTTATTTGCTGATCTTCAAGATGGGATGCGTCTCTGTAGAGCCATTCAACTTTTGCAGGATGATTCCTCAATCCTATTGGTTGGTAACCTAACTCTTCATTGTTTGGATGAATATGCGAGTTCAGTCAAGTAATTTTGTTATCACTGATTTCATTGTTTCATTGCATATACAGAAAATGGCTATTCCATCAGATACACGTAAAAAACACCTGGCAAATTGTGGCACTGCCCTGCAGTATCTTAAGGAGGCTGGTGTTGTTTTAGACGATGATGGAATGATGATTGTGGAAGATGATATTGCTGATGGGGACAAGGAACTTACCATTGTGTTGCTTTGGAATATGTTTGTTCAGTTGCAGGTACCTTTGCGCTCTCTCTCTCTCTCTCTCTTTCACATTTGCTTGGAACTGTTGCATTTGAAGGCTAATTAGGAGTTTTGGTTCTATAATTGTTAGTAACAGTTTTCAAAATTTGGCAGCTACCTCTTTTGGTCAAGAAAACAACATTAGCTGATGAAATATGCAAAATTCGGGGAAATATGGTACGTCTGTATGCATCTGTCTTGTCTTATTCATTTGTGGCTGTATTTCTATCTTCTTTCCTTTGTGTTTTTTTTCTTTTAGTTTTGCTTTGATTTGTCATTTATATGTTTTAGAGCTCGAAACTTGAGGTCACTCTTGACATTGTTCATTCCTTTTTAATTTCACAGGATAGCTGCATAAATGTTGATGCTCCTTCACTGGATATGCTTTTAAGTTGGATTCAGGTATTGCTGATTTTGGGATAGCTATTTAGCATATTATATTATCGTTGGTATATAATAAATGCACTTTTACAATCTGATAATTATGAATTTGCTAAGACGCATGCATGCTGCATCAGAATCCTATACATGGCTTATGAATGGTGATTTTGGGATAGAGGGTCATTTGGGAAATCATAGCTAGTCACAGCAGAAAAACATGAAATTTTATTGCTGTAAACTTGACAGCTGTCATTGTTGGCGGTTTCAGGCAATTTGTGAAATTTATGATTGCAAGATCGACAACTTTTCTTCATTGGTAGATGGAAAAGCCATATGGTGTTTGCTGGATTATCACTTCCGCAAGCAACTTTGTTGTTCTTGGTCATCGAAGGTGCTCTACATTTTTCCTTGCAGTTTTTATGAACTTACAAGTCGTGTTTAATTTTTTTTTTAACTGTGAATATATGTGACAGGATCATAATAAATCAAGTAACGAAGAATCAATCATGTTAGCCAGTGAATATTCAGATGCCGTGCACAACTTTCTATTGTCACAGAAGTTGATGTCGCTATTGGGTAACTTTCCAGAGGTTTGTGTTAATTTCTTTGCTTCATTCTCGTTCAACATTTTAACTTCATGTCTAGTTTATGACTTGCCACATATAATTCTTGGCATACTAGTAGAGCTCAAGTTATTGTTGAACTGAAGTTGTTGCTTCATTCTCGTTCAACATTTTAACTTCATGTCTAGTTTATGGCTTGCCACATAATTATTGGCATACTAGTAGAGCTCAAGTTATTGTTGAACTGAAGTTGAAAATTTTAACATATATCATGTGTTTATAAGTTGTAACACAATTTTCTTTTCACTTTATCAATAGGTTCTGCAAATAAGTGACATTCTTGAGTATAATGGCGTACCTAATGATCGTAGTGTGGTGATCCTATTGGTGTTTCTGTCATCTCAACTGGTTGGGAAAAAGAACATGGTAATGATCGATGATGCCTTATTGCTGCTCCTAACTCCTGCCCCCTCTTCTGCCCTAAAAATGATAATTGATGCGGTCATTGCTCATGCTAACATTGATAATCTCTTTTGCAGGATCAGTTAAACTTTCATAAACTATTAGGCTGTGATTGTCAAAGTTCAGAGAGAATATGCTCTGCAAAATCTGAACTAGCACATATCCCAGAAACATCTGTTCAGTGTACTGAAGGTATCTTCATTTTCTTTTCTTTCCTCGTTTTTTCTTGTAATATATGTTCTAATAGGATATACAAAAAACATGAAGTCTGTAAACTTGTAAAGTTAGTGGTACAACAATCGTAGACATGCCCAGACTTGTGATAAGACATGAATAATAGAAATTAGCGGCGGCTTTATGTTTTCAATTTGTTTAAATAGGAATGTGTTTAGAGCCATCTAAAGATTTATTTTTCCATGAAGTAGTAGAGCTAACTAGAACTTTTATTCCTTTGTTGAAATCTAACTTAATGGTTGCATACAGATACAGGTTCAGTGAGAAACTTTAAGGCTATCCAGGCTTGGTGGAAAGATATGGCTGAAAAGAACCATAAACTTCCAAAACTATCAGCTCAGACTTTGCAGAACCTCACCACAAACAAAGATGAAAATAACATTTCAAGAGGTAATTACTAATTAGTAAGACCTCGTACAACCTGATATAGTGGTTTCCTCTCATTAGCTCCTGTTTAGGAGAAAATAGTACTGGAAATATGTAATTGTCTATTATTATTTTACATATGACCTATATCCATAGGTTTTGTTTTGGTATGTCATATTGTCAAGCTGACCAGGAATCTATATCTTATACTTCCAGTAAATGCTGCAAAAAGGACACAGTCAGTATTAGTTATCTAACAAGCTGCAAGAAATTGGATCATTCGAAGACATCAGGATAGGAGTATGATAACTCATGATGCACGCAGGCTTGATCAAGTAAATGCTGCTATTGTTGTCCAAAGATATACTCGTGGGTGGCTTGCAAGATCAAGATGTATTCATGCAAGATCAAGATGTATTCATGGTGGCCCTCTCATTCATAAATCGTTAAGTATGGTTGAGGAGAATGATGCACTAGATGTTCGAACACGGGCAGCAGCTAAAATCCAAGATGCCTGGAATTATTATGTCTGTCACTCTTATCACAATAAGCACTTTGCTGCTGTGAAAATTCAAAGTCACTTTCGTACTTGTCTATTGAGAAGGAGGCTTCACAGTCAAAGGCGAGCAACAATAAAAATCCAAAGTTTTTTTCGTATGTCAAGATGTTGGAAGACTTATCAGCAATACAAAATTGCAACTGTGTCAGCCACTATCATTCAATCTTATGTGCGTGGATGGGTTGCCCGAAGAGAAGCTAATCAATGTAGGCATCTCATTGTTACTATCCAAGTAAGTTGTTCTCTGTCATCTAAGTATATAGGATTTAGGGTGACGATTCCTGTCCCTGAGTAAATACCCCCGTCAAACAAATGAGAGAGAAACTAAAACTTTTTTTATGTTAACTAGGATCTTCTGGCTGCAACTAATATGAGTCCCTGAAATAAAATTCAGTGGGATGTGGCTCCTTTTCTTTTCTTTTCTTTTAATTATTTATGGTGTAAAAATTAAATCTGAGTTGGGTTCTTAATTGAATTTAGAGATACTGCCGTGGTTGGTTGAGAAGGAGGCATTTCTTATGCCAAAGAAAAGCTGTAGTGAAGATCCAAAGTACTATACAATGCCTGCTATACCGTCAGGCATTTCAACGTCATAGACAAGCTGCAGTGGAAATTCAACGGATAGTCAGGGGGAAGATCAGTCGAAGTAATCTCTTAGGTATAGTAGTGCAATTCTTTTCACTTGCTCTTAATCTATAGTTGTATCAGATTCTACATTTGATAGTTGAGGGGTTTGGTATTAATTCCATATTGATAATGGTGGTTCATGGCTTTTGTTTCAGGCGCTTCATGTCTACACCCCGTCATCCCCCATGATTATCTTTTAAATACCACAAGTGCCATCTATAGTAGTGTCGAACTAAATATAGTGTTTTGCTCTGTGTTGAAATTGCAAAGGTGGTGGAGGAGTGCCCTGTTGCTAAAACTTAGAACAAAGTCTGCAGTACTTATTCAGTCTCATATTCGAGATTGGTTAGCTAGGCAAAAGGCTTCCAGAGAGAGGCATTCTAGTATTGTAATACAAGTAAGATACTTTATATATGTGGCAGATTATAATGTTGAAACCTTAATAAATTCATTCATGTTTGTAAATTTTCATTCCAATTTGTTACAGTCACACTGGAGAGGCTACCAGGCACGGAGAAAAGAGTCAAGGGAACAGCTCAAGGATTTACGCTTGAGAGTGCAGAAGTCTTCTATTAGTGTGGATGATAGCATGCGTATTATCAACAGACTTGTTGCTGCACTTTCAGAACTACTAAAAATGAAAAGTATCAGCAACATCCTTCATACTTGTGCCACATTGGGTAAGTGTTAATGATTATACATAGATCTCCATTTCATAATTGTAATCATGTACTTATGAATGTGATGCACCAACCTCATATGTGGTTCTACAGCTTTCTGCTCTGTACTAGGAATTGCACTCTTTAGTTTTTTACTTTCATGCAAATGAAGGGAGCATTCTTTATGCAGGTAGTTTAGTGTCTTTCCTGAAAAGTCAAAACATGCCTCAGAAGTAGTTTTAAACCATACATGCTTTTTTGGAGCTCCCAAATCTTCATATGCTATATTGTCATTTTAATGCTCTCATAGATATTCAGTTACTCTTAACTAATATGGAATCAGGACTGTTAACCGATGTTCTCATTTTATGTACTTACATTATGATTGTTATTATAGATATGGCTACAAGGTATTCTCAGAAATGTTGCGAAAGACTCGTGGATGCTGGAGCTATCAAAATCTTGCTGAAGCTTATTCACTCAGGCAGCCGAAGCATACCTGATCAGGAGGTTCTAAAGCACGCACTATCAACTCTTAGAAACCTTGCTCGCTATCCAAACCTGGTTGAAGTACTAATTGATTGTGAGGGGTCTGTAGAAACTGTTCTCTGGGAGTTTCTAAGGTTTGTATGCCACTGATCCCAAAACTAATGTGAGGCCGTTGGTCAAATATCTTAACTAATGGCTAGTGTGTTTTATACTTATATACAGAAACAAGGAAGAAGGTTACTTCATTGCTTCTGAACTTCTGAAAAAGATATGTTATAGTTCCAATGGTGCTGAAGCTGTACGCAAGTTACCTGCCCATTTGAAAAGACTGCGCAGTCTTGTGGAGGAGCTTAGTAGGATAGCATGCAATGAGAAGAGGTCAGATTTTAGCAAAGAATCTCTCTTATAACAGTTTTACTTGTTCTCAATAATAGAGATGTTGTTTTATCTGCGAAGATTAGCTATATCACCTATATCTTAATGCAGGAATGCCCGATTCGCAAATGCTAGAGAGAACGCAGAGAGAAGATTAAAGGAGGCTGTTGTGATTCTGAAAATGGCAACAGAAAACTAAGCTTTTGAACTTGCAGCTTTAGTAACAACCTCGTTTCGCTAGTTAGGTGTGGATTTGTATGTGTTTCTACCATTGAATTTACAAGTTCAATGTGAAGGAGAAGGATTCTGAATGACATGTACTGATGGTAAACACTGCAGTATTGACTAATGACTAGGCAGTAGTTAATGGTGACGCAGGAATTAGTGAAATGAACTGGTGCAGATTGCGGACTTTGATTTTCAGTCTATATCATTATCTACCTCTTAATGCAAATCACCTTGTTTATTTGGTAAATTGAAAACGACACTGATATGTTTCCATTTCCCATGTGACTGCCGCCCACAATTTATCTTCTTGATTTCAGCAGAAAAATATCTAGCACAATTATTGAAGAACCAAGTCTCATGAGTGGTCATTTCTCACTTCGTGGAATTTTGCACAAGTTACTAAAATCTGGGATCAGATAAGATATTTTTGCTATGATGAAGGTTACCTAACTATGTTATTGGTAATTCATGTTTATTGAAATAGAAGATAAGAGAAAAGTAGTCTTGGAACGTTTGTACATAAGAGTGTGGAATCCAAGTAAGCCAACAACTAAATCTTAGCATTCATCGGAAAAAGAAAAACTAAATCTTAGAATCTATTAATTATGATGAAAAATAGCCATGTTTGAACTCTTTGAGCTTGAGAAATCAAGCAGCTCTGGCAAGAACTTCAAGCCTTTCCGGCATATCAGCTGGTTCAATGAAGAAACTTCTCCTCAGTAACCTTGGCACTGTGATTGTCAAGATTCCATCTTCATATCCAGCTGAGATTCTCTCGATGTCAACCTGACCCGGAAGTCGAAACTTCCTCATGAAGGTCCTCCTAGTCTCTATGGGAGACTCATCACCAACATCATCATCCTCAAGTCTCTGTGTTCTGATGATCAGGTATATTGAGTCCTCCACTTCAACCTTTATCTCCTCCTTCCTCACACCTATACACAAAAGGTTCATCCCAATAGAAACATAAGAACTAACACACACAAAAAGAAAAGAAAGACAGATTGATCACATAGAATATAAAGTGTGAAATCTTACCAGGGAGGTCAGCTGAGAAAATATGAGTCTCTGGGGTTTCAGTCCAGTGCACATAGTTTTCTGGAGTCAAGTGATACGGATAAACAAGATGAGAGGGGAAGACATACTGGTACAGCCGATAATTTTGGTTTGGAAGCTCCATTGCTTATAATACAAGAAGAAGTAAATTTGCAGGGCAAAAGCTAATTCTGCAATCCAATAGTGGGATAAGGAGGTGGCTTAATATAGAAAGAAAGGAAGGGTATAGTTGGTCCCTGAAGGTTGGTTTGGCTTTTATAGCTCAACTGGGACAAGTATGGTTTTAAGATACTTAATTTGGGTATTCAGACTTTGACAGCAATACCCTTCTATCTTTGGGGGTTGAATCACACTTTCTAAATTTTGTGGTTCTACAATGGCACATCTGTCATTGTTTAGTAATTATAATGGGTTGTGGCACACGTAGTAGGTACATGGTAGGCCTCAAATTTCTGAGTAAGACTGATGTGAAGTTTTAAGGTTGAATTGCCAGACCAACCATGTCTGTTTATGGTGTATCTAATCAAGGTTTTATGTAAATAATAAGATTTGGCTTTAAAAGTTGACCCCTTATATAGATTGAAGCTAAACGCCTAAACAATGCTCTTGGAGATCACATATCATGCATCACTAGTACATCACTATCTCTACAGCAAGTTTTGATAAAAGTAGGCTGAGAACAACTAATCAAAAACCAAATGCTGTAGGACATTCATAACAATCACTAGTCTAGCAGAATCTTAGTTTACAATTCAATTGACAAAACAAGGCTTCATGATGGAGGTAGGCATTAGTTACCCATTTCTCAGTAGCAGTCCTCTATTTGCCGCCACCAGAAGGTCATAGGAGAACTAAAGTGTACAGATCAGAAACAAGCTGAGGTCAAATCGTCAAATTTATGGCACCAACCAACTCATGTGTTTACCCCAAGCACGAAACCATTGCTGTAACAAGGAAGATTGCTAGAAGGACCTTGATGTTTCACTGGCGAGCGGAAAGGATTTGGTGTCACAGGATGTGTGATCTGGAGTCCAGCACTTCGTAGAACCTGTTTAGCGTCATTACAAGAGATTTCAGATTGGTCTGTGAAGAAGGCTGGAACGCCCATGGACTTGATTAAATTAAGAGCTCCACCCCAACTTGAATAGTCCTCCAATCCACAGTTGAGTGCGACGATGGCATGTGGTGAAGGGAGGTAGGTAGCTTCCTCCTGATAAACACCCCTAATGAGATTCACTCTCACTCTGCTGCCTATTCCTGAAGTTGTGCCTGACAAGTTTGATGGAACTTCAGGACCAACCATCACAATTTGTATATTGCCTAATCCATTGAGCAAATGACCAACTTCAGCAAATGATGGCAACCAATCCAACTCTCCCTCTGGCCCAATGTAGTGAACAATAACCTCTTTTCCTTTCAGTAGTAGGTTCTTTGAACTGATATTGAGTGTTGTCAATATGTAATATAATGTCAATGGGTGGGAGAGGATGTCAGCCACCGGGCTTGACAGTGGCAGTGAACGAAGATTATAGTACTCTGACCAACCAGAGAGGAGGATCGGACTTGACACATGATGGTGGAAAGATGAGTCACGTGGAAACTCTTCATCATCAAGACCTCCCCAAGAATCCCAGAGTCCACCTTTAACAGGAAGAAGACCATAAGGGCAATGAGAATAACAACTGCATTTTCTCCTCCACATGCCCTTTTGATGGATACCCAATGATTCAAGCCATTTACAAGGATGGTCGGCAGCAGATGGAAACATGAAGATATTCATTGCCAGCTCTTCTTCTCTTTCCATCATTGCCTTGTAAAGACCACACATGGTCTTATGTGTTTCCTTCAAATGCTGCTTTTGGCAGACAGAACTGCAATAGATCACAGCACGACACCGTCCACAGCAAAGAGTATGATCAGTATGTATTTCTTTCTCACATGCTGCGCACTGTCTTAAGCTACCATTTGAATACACTCTTAAATCAAGAAAAGTCTCCTCCTTTGATGGTTCTGCATACTTTGTTGGAGTTGAGGACCTTGAGGTAGCTGTCGAACTAGCCTTTTCCTCATAAGCCTGGCCAGGTGGGTATGAGATTGTAGCTGCAACAAGATCATGACCATTGGACATTTCTTGCGGCCACTGAACATCAACAGTCTCGATAAATGGTTCATAATACATCAACCTCGACCACTTTGGACCACCTTCTTTGTCCGCCTGCAGCAATGGGTGCACAAGAGCTATGGCCTTCATGAACGCATACACGAACCTAAGCTCTTCAAGAGTTGCATTCCTGAACCTAAGAGTTCCTGATGAAGTGCAGCGAGCAACATCAACAACAGGGAAGCGATCATTCCCCGAAACTTCCAGTGATAGAGACTTGATCATTTTCCGATTTGAAGGAAACATCACCGAGTCACGTTCATAAGTGACCCTCAAGAGCTCCACATTTGGAACTTGAATTGTTTCTCTTGAACCTGTCATCCTCTTAGCATCATTCTGCGACCGGAACATGTGAATTCCAATATCCCCTCCATCCCCTCCAATGAACTGAACACAGGGGAAAGGCTGTTTCTTTCCAGACCAATCCGTATCCTTCCCAACCCGGACACCAAAAAGATGCGCTGGATAGAATCTTTTCCATGGATCAGTCCTATATAGAGCTGCTGCAGCTTTATACATTGACTTGATAAAATTTGGAGCAATGCCTTCCACATTCATAAGGCATGTCCCGGATCCGGGACCAAGCCCCGGACCGGTCCCAAATTGCTCCTGGAATCTATCAAACAAGTTCTTCAAATGCAAATCCATCTTCACTCCCAATACAAGATCTAACTCAGTTCCTTGATAAGACCAACAACCCAGTACATAATCCAATTCCAATAACTCTAAGTCTCTAATTCACCATGAGTTAGTCAAAAAGCTAAACTCTACACCCAGAAATTATATTCATCCACTCTCAGTTGCTTCTAATACAATAAACCCAGAAGCTCTAAGCTTTACTTCACAGTTTCAAGGCTTCAAGCATAACAAAGCAACAGTCTTTCTTCCACATTCTATATTTCTAAAAATTCCAAACCCAATAAAAAGAAGCATTAGATCAAATATTTGGGAGTTGCAGATCACTTCAAGAGCTACTAGATCGACAACACATTGGAATCATTGTAAATTTTAAACACTTCATGAATGAACAGGTTAAAAGGTCAGTACTTCATACAAGTTTTGGAAGCTGACGTGAGGCTCAAGAGGTAGAGTCAGATCCGGAGCACTGAACTGGTTTGGGTGGTCGGGAACACTAGTACAAATGAAGCTGAAGTTGAAACTGAACACGTTTGGCCTAAAAAGTGAATGAAGTTATTTGCAGTGATGCCACACTACGCATTTGTCCGCTTCACGTCGCGCCGTCATGACTTCTTATGATTTTACTTCTACTAGTTTAATAGTTCTACCGTTCTACGGTTTTACCCAATGTTATAAAAGATTGGCAGCCTAGACCCGCTTAGGCGCTTGGCTTCTTGGTGTTTTAGGGTCTCGGCAGCCACCCCGGCGGGCATCAACTTTTTGTTTTGATATTAAAATATATTCAACATCGTATCACGATTCACAACCAAGCTCAAATAAGTTGCGACTTGTACCATCTCCGATCACCTAATCAAGCTCACTCATTTATTTGTCTTTAAGTCAAACGTGAGATGAAAAACCATTTATCTCATACCAACCGAGACTTAGGCGCAACACCATTCCCAAATGTCCCATACTCGATCACATTAGAGCAAATGCACCCCAAAAGTTAATATGCAGGGGAAAAAGGAAGAGTTTGGCCTCCCAATTCTGCTCGGCACTTTTACATGCACCGCGCAAGTAATTCCTCTCATATTTAAATAAAAAACTAATTAATTCTATTAAATAAAAAGTGGATGCACGTGTAAGTCAATAAGGGGTTGTAGAAAGTACAACTGTTGATTTCAACATGGTCTTCAGCAGCAAGTCAGGTAAGAAGGGGACAAGTCTTGCTTTTCAGCTTGGTCGATCACATAATTAATCAGGTAAAAACATTGCGGTGCATGTCAGCTTTTTACTTTCTTACCATGCGGCATGGTCTTGAACGTCTTATATGTCTCCGGTGCACTTGGTCGAGTCGTGCTCTGCTGCTCACGTTCGAGCTCTTTTCACTGGTCCTCGGAATATATATTTTTTACCTTGGGCCCAGAATTGGGTCCAGAAAAGAAACCAATCCAAACCCGACCTAATTTCACTAATTTGCCTATTCCCAAAAACCCCTTAATAATCTTTAAAGAAGGAGAGAGAGAGAGAACTCAGTCGCCCCACACATTTCTCTCCATCTCTTTTTTCTCTTCTCTCCCGACCTCCACGGTTAGGGTTTCCTTTTCACCTCACGCCTTCGTCATCATGATGCAACCCGGCTCCGGTGTTCCTCCGCCGTCCATGGGCCAGCAGCCGCCGCCCCAGCAGTACGGCCAGCAGCCCCCCGCCCAGCCCTACATGATGATGCCGCCTCCACCGTCCGCCGTCCAGCCTCCGCCAATGTGGGCCCCCCAGCCGCACATGGCCCCGCCGCCTCAGGCTCAGCCCGCCAGCGCCGACGAGGTCCGCACGCTCTGGATCGGCGACTTGCAGTACTGGATGGAAGAGAACTATCTCTACAGTATCTTTGCTAATACCGGCGAGGTTTGAATTTGTTGGCTCTCAATTTTTGTTTAATTTGGTTTAAAGATTTAATCTTTGTGTGTGTGTTTAGATCTGTTGTGGTTTTGGGGTTGTGATTTGAACATAAAGTTGTCATTTTTATTGGTTTTTTGTGTGTGTTGGAGTTGCTCGAATTGGTGTTTGTATTTGGCTTAATGAGCTGGGTTTGTTGATTTATTCATGTTTTGAAGTGTGTGGAATTACACTTGAGTTGGTGTTGAGTTATGTCGAAATGTGTTTGTAAAATGTATTTGAACTTATTGAGCTTGTGGTTCGAGAGTCGGATTTGTTTTCCTTTTTTTTTTGTTACTCCTGATTGCAAGTTATATGCTGTATATATTTCAATTGGAAAATTTACTTTTTACTAATATGTGAAGTAATTGATATCCAGCGTTCAAAATTTTCTTCTATAGTGTTGTATTATTATTGTTCATGTTCAGTATTTATGTCCAGTATTAATGTTACGTATTTGGCTTGTATGCGTTCAGGTTGTTAATGTGAAAGTTATTCGCAATAAGCAGACTAGTCAATCTGAAGGATATGGGTTTATTGAGTTTGTAAGTCGAGCTGCTGCAGAAAGAGTGCTTGAGACATACAATGGTATCACTATGCCAAATGCTGGCCAGGCTTTCAGATTGAACTGGGCATCTGCAGGGGAGAAGCGATCTGATGATACTCCTGATTATACCATATTTGTTGGGGACTTGGCTGCGGATGTCACAGATTATACCCTACAAGAGATCTTTAAGGCCCGTTATCCATCGTGCAAGGGAGCTAAGGTTGTCATTGACAGAAATACCCAGCGTACCAAGGGATATGGGTTTGTTAAGTTTGGAGATGAGAGTGAACAATTGCGTGCGATGACTGAGATGAATGGAGTTGTTTGTTCTTCAAGACCTATGCGAATTGGGCCAGCTGCAAACAAAAATGCTGGGGGCAATCAGCAATATTCAAGAGGTATGTGTGTTATTGTTGTTTTATTTTTTCTGTCCTTGTCTGTGAAGCGCCAACTTCTTGTTTGTTGCATCTTCCCCTGTTTTGCTTCTTTCTTTCTCATCCATTCTGCAGTTCTAACCAGGTCATCTCATATAGTGTTGCGTGTTCCCTATCTTGTGTGTTATAGTGTTCCAAATATTTCCTACTTTTGGTTCCCTAAGGCTTCTTTCTTTCAGCTAAAGATGAGGATTAAGGTTCAAGAAATTTATTTCCTTTAATTACCGTATTAAATCTGGGCAGCGTAAATGAGATTAAAAACTTGAGAACTCATAGAACTCCTGTTGTCTCAGAGCAGGGGGTCAAGAGGCTCTGCCATCTAAGGGTGTGCCACTGATTACAGCTGAAAGTGTGACCCCTTTAGTGCCTGGCCTCGCTTAGGTCAGTTTCACATTTAATTCATGGGCCTTTTTTCTCATGTGGCATTTGCTATGCTACATTTTGGAATTTAGTTGGTTGAACTTTCTTATGAAGTTACACCGTCTTCTTATTGTTCCCTCCTTAGATTGACTGATTTATTAAAAGAGAAATTCCTCATGTTGTCAAGGTGATTGATTTTTCATATTTCTTTTTGCACGGCTCCCTGCTTTTCCTCAATTTCTTTTATGCCCCTTATGGTTTGCTTATTTTTGCATTGTATCATATTCATGGGGATAGTTCATTCTTCAAGCTGTTGCCTTGAACTCGTGTAGGCTGGTTTTTTCATGTCTCACTATCTTTTCTACTGGAATTGCACATGTTTTACCCTCTAATTTAACTGGATTAAACTGGACCTCTAGACCCAATATTTGTTCATTAAGCCCACCAGAATCTTGTGAAGTAATTCTAGCAGGCAACAAAGCCTTGTCATTCATGTTACCTTTTGAAATAAATCTGCATACATGCATGATACATCACCGGTTGCCAAAACACTTCTGGTCCTCAAGTACCGCTAAGCAGCGGAGTGATGATTATGTTGAAGCATCATCAAGTTGTACAAATGCATGTCCTAAAAATGTTCAAGTGCATCATGGACTATAGCATGAGATATGTTTATAGCATTGCTCGTGCCCCATAGGAAATTGAACTTTTTGTTTGTGATAAGATAGTGTCACAGCTATTAGTTTGTCACTTGAAATTTACTTTTTCAACATGCAGCTTCATTTCAGAGTTCTCCAGGTGCAAAGAATGAGACCGATCCCAATAACACAACTGTGGGTACTTAATTTCTTTTTTTAGGAACTGTTCTTTTAGCAACATTTTGTGACCGCAATGATTTTGCTCTGCAGATATTTGTTGGAAATCTTGATGCCAACGTCACCGATGACCATTTGAGGCAAGTTTTTAGCCAGTATGGTGAGCTGGTACATGTGAAGATACCTGCAGGCAAGCGATGTGGGTTTGTTCAGTTTGCAGACAGGTAGGTTGATCTTCTTGTCAACACTTTTTTCTGAACACAGTTGTCTCTTTTATATGTTTTGGAATATCAGAGAATCTGACTTATTTATTGTGTTTGTTTTTTTTTTCAATACGTTAGGAGTCGTGCTGAAGAGGCTTTGCAAGGATTAAACAATTCAACAATTGGTGGACAAAATATCCGACTTTCTTGGGGTCGAAGTCCTTCAAACAAGCAGCAGGTGATTTGCTTTAACATACTAACTAAATGGATTTTACTGACAGCATTGAATACAACTGATATGCTATGATGGTTTTTTCAAGGCTCAGGCAGATCCAAACCAATGGAATGCTGGCTACTATGGATATGCACCAACCCCTGAGGGATATGGATATGCCCAAGTGTCCCAAGACCCTAGCATGTACTACGGAGGCTATCCTGCTGGATACGGGAATTACCAGCAGTCGCAGCAGCAACAGCAACAGCAAGTTGGTTTTAGTTGAGTGTTGTGTTGAGTTTTATCTTGCCTTCCAGCTCTAGAGACTTGAAATAAGTTTAAGATACTGGTTGAGATATTTTTCTCTGTTTTCTGAGAAGTACTTTGTCGGATGTAATCTGTATCACTAAGTTTTTAACAATTCAAGGAAGCCTTCTCTATTATTTCTGCTCGGTAATGTGGTTTTTATTGAAATTGTCATATGCTTAGCAGTATGCAATGTGGGAATTCAAATGTTTCAAAAATATTAATGTGTTTGAGCTTTTTATTTGTGCGAGAATTCTTTCTGTATCTTTCACCAAGATGTCATCAGATCGTATATTCATCCGAGTACCTGTTTCTACAACTTTGATCTTGTTTCTCATATAGAGCTTTGCATACCTAGTAAGGATCAAATGAAATTGCAGTACAACAAACTTATCAATTGTCATCACGCAACTGAACTAGTTGACATCATGAGTTTAACTCAGATTGAGACAGATGTACAGATTTTCTTGCTGTTAAGTGAGTTGATCCAACACAATGGTCCTCCGTATACTCTCCATCTATATCCTTGTTGCGATCATCTACATCACGAGAAGTGGCTGGAGGAAACCTGAAGTTAGATGTGTAAAGCATCAACTCAGCACGAAGATTGGTAATCATTGAAAGCGACACTAAGAAATCCCACCAAGTTTGTTATAAAAGTCTTAGACGCTGACAAAAGTCTAATTAAAATTAAGTTTATGGGTTAAAAAAATCCAAAACAAATAAAATCTAAAATAAATTAAGAAAATATTAAAAATTATTTTTAAGGATCTAAACGACGTTAGATGATCGAAAAAACACACATTGTAGTAAAACGACGAGTTTGGTGTTTAGCGCTATTTCTTTTTCAGAAAATGTATCATTCACAATATTCAGAACTTGCCCCCAAACATGAATAGTAACAGTCTTTCTTTCTTCCTTCGGTCCATCTGCTCTTCAATTCTTGTTGTCATCTATTCTACATCATTTTGTTATACAAACAGAAGTACGTTTTAGTCAGGTAATAAAATTTTATCAATGAGATTTGTAGTATGAATGGTTTTGAGAAGTGATTCAAAGGGGTGCGATCAACACTATTTAATTTTGTAGTTGAATGCAATCAATGCATACATTCTTCTTCTATGTAGAAAAGGTTATTGTACTACCCAAATGTTATGTATTATAATTTGTAATGAAATAACAGTTTATTGTACGTATTTAATAATATGATAGTAGTTACATTCCACTAAGATTTATATAAATAGTGGTTATTGTTGCTAATACTTACGTACCATTTGAAAGGAAGAAGGAAACAAATTTCATTACCTTGTGTTGCAGCTAGCCATGGACTCAAGGGTACTTGCTTTCTTTTTAGCGCTATTCTTGGTCTTTTCGACACCAACATTTATTCATTTTGGTGATGCATTAGTTTGTCAGTTTTATGTTGTTACTGGCAAGGAATGCGACACCGGATGGGAATTCTGGAACGATAAAAAAGAGAAAGCTGATCGCTATTGTACAACAGTGTGCAACAATAGAGGTTACAAGAAGGGAATCTGCGATAACCAAATATATTTTTTTCCTCAATCATGTTACTGCACAAATGACGAGTATTGTCATTCAGTATAGTATTGTAATCGATAATAAAACTGAAGTAATACACATGCAACCACGTTTGCATGATATATTAAGCTATCTAAAAGTACTTTGATGAGAAATGAGTACATTAGAGAGTCAATGTAGCAAAATCTCTAGTCAATTCTTCACAAACTTGAAAGATGAGAAATTGATCGGATTGATTTGATAGCTATATATATTATAAATATTTTTAATCAGTGTAATTGAATGCAAAGTTAAGAAATCATTTATTTCTAAATATGATCCATGAGAAATAAATAGAATGGTTCACATACATTTGACAAGTTACATCAAAGCTAGGATAGACGATAAAAACCCCATGCACCAACCTATGCGGGGGCATAAGCGCACCTCCGTGGTTGCGTGGATCACAGCAACATGCTACAAAGTGCAAAGAAACATCCTCCAGCTCTTTTCATTAGCCTCCTCTAGTCTCGCCAATCTCTTTGGCGACTTGATTCAATAAATCACGATCTCTAAATATGCCTCCAAGATTCTCAAACGTAACCTGGCAGATCGACTCCAAATTTGGAGCGCGCAATATCTGAATATAGCTTCCGTTGTCGCATCATCGCTTAATTATTCAGGTCTCCGTTGCCATGAGCACCACCGTCAGCTTGACAGCGAAGCGACTTGATCATGGCCAGGGTCTTATCCCGCAGCATCTTCCAGAGAAGCGTCAGAAGCTTGATAATCCACAACCGGGTATGGTCGAAAATATTCACAATACTGGTATATATGCCTTCTCATCAATCCCATTATTGAATTAATTTTTTTGTAGAATAAGCAAGTATACTCCACAGCAATGTTTTATGTCAATTTTTGCTTCATCAATTTCTTCTGTCTTGCCAACCTCAGTTTTGTTTTTGTTCTTGATGCATATATATAAATAACCAACATAGAACAGTACAGTACGTCGGTCATAAATGCTGGGTTGGGATTGCCCTCAGATCATTCGGAATGGCATGGGGCTGCCTAGCTTGACTCTTACGGGCAATGTGAAAAGAATGCCGAGGATGATGATGATGGCCGTGAGCACCGCTCTATTGAGATGGTCAGACAATGTGTTAGGATTTGATATGGGTGATCACTGGGGTGATGAGTGCCCCTGTTGGTCTGAACCTAAAGTGGATGATTCTTTGATACGCTGATGACGATGTTCCATTTTAGAGGTTCACTGGACTCCTGCTTGCTAGAGATGTTATATACATTGTTGTAGACGCTGATCTCGGCCAAGCTCAGTTGCCGGAGCAAACATTATCGGTAGAGTAACTAGGCACGTACTAGCAATTATGATTGTAATTTGTAAAAATTGGCCCGGGCCCGAGACCATTATTGTAATGGGTCGGACTGAGTTGAGATATATTAGCCCATGTGCTAGGCCTGGCTCAAACTAATTTTAATCCCGACGTAATAAATTAATGGGTCATTTCATTAAACACATAATTTTATATTATTTTTATAAATATTTAAATAATTATCATTATTATAATTGAATATTATACATTTTAAATTAAAATTTCTTGATTATTTTATTATTTTAACTAAAATATTTCACAAATATTATTAAAATAAAAAGTCATTATTTTAATATATAAAAAGAAATAAAATTATTAAATATGTTATAATATTTTAATAATATAAAATAATTATATAAAATAAATATACTAATAGCCGGCCGGTTTTTATTTTATTTTATAGAATGGTAACTGAGTTGGTGTGACACATAAAAACTTGATCCTCCACCTGTTTTCTTATATATATAATAGAAACCATACATATTCATTCTTGGATTCCACATGTTAGGATGATACCATTGTGGTTCTATATACGAATATATTATAGGATAATAATTATGATAGTATTTTGATATCTATCTACCACGGGAGTGAAAGGTTTTAACAAGAAACCACATGAGCAACGACGTTCCCAACCGGCCCACACTATTTTTAGAATTCTCAGAGGTCTCGCCTTTAAACCTAAGAAGAAAAGCGCCATGAGCACCGTCGTCAGCTTGCCGAAGAAGCGAAGTGATCTCGGTCAGGATTCTGTGCCGGAGCAACCGCCGGAGAAGCGTCCGAAGCTTGACGATCCTGGTAAAGCTTCTTGATTATATGTTCTAGAATTTGGGATAGTTTTCTGATCGAAATTGTTGTACGTTAAGTTATGAGTATGATCAGTGCTAAAATCGAGTTTCATAATTGGATTGTTCGTAGAATCAACAGATTCTAGTTGAATTGTTTTGTTCTGTAAAAATTACAATTTGTTGGTAAAAAGGATGGCCTACGTGTAAAGATCTCTGTAGCATACCCCGAGGGTTTTTGCGTAGCAAACATGAAAATGAGTATCCGAAGAACATCAGTTTTTGTTGCTTCAGTTTCTTGACTTTCTTCTCTAGCCAACTCAGTTTTGTTCATGCATTAATTTGTAGATAGCGAAGTTAGAATGGTACGGAATTCTCTGAAGAGTTCATAGGTGATCATTTAGTGGTCTATTTCTCATCTCTTGCATTTTGTTCATTCTGCCTACTTATGAATATCTATTGAGTAGGGCAAGGTAGAATAGTATCTGAAGAACAAGTCAATTTTACTCAGTTTTGTTATGTATAGCCAAAATGAAATAGTATGGTATTCTCTGAAGAGTTCATAGGTTAGCCGTTAGCTCTTTTATTTGTTGTGACAAAATCTGGTGTGATCAGTTAAGGGTCCATTACTCATCTCTTGCATTTTGTAATCGATCATCATACTGCCGCTTGTTCATGTTTTGGTGTAGCAATGGAATTGCAAGGTAATAGCAATTCAGAAGAATCAAAGTCCGCAGAAGGAGCGAAGTCTGGGGAAGGCTCTTCTTCAACTGATTCCCATCGATGATTTACTTTGTCTGTGAGATCTGTCTTGTCAATGGTCACAATTGCTGGACTTGCCCTAAAAATCAACAGGAATGGGATTTGGTTGTATTTCTTGTTACGGCCCTTGAAAAAGATGGATGGCGATTCTGGTGAGCATTGGTCTGTTGAAATGGTCAAACAATGTGTGGAATGTGGTGAGATGGGTAGTCACTGGGCTGATGACTGCCCCTTAGTAGTGGATGATGCGGATGACTCCGGGAGCAGTGACGGTGAATTTTGGTTTTAGAGGATCACAGGACAGGAGCTTGCTAGAAATGTAACATGTCTTGTACATCTTGATCTCAAGCTCAGTTAATAAGTAGGATTAACATGAAAATGAACACTGTTGCTGTATGTTGAATACTGAAGACCAATGTTGTATTAAGCAGCATCATGCTTCCAAGTTATGTTCACTTGATTTTTACTTTTCGAAGATCACATGACTTCTGTTGGTAGGAGGAGAATTATGTGTTGTGTATCTTAATTGCAAGCTCCAATTTCTGATAAAGAATCAGAATGGAACTTTTGATCATCCACTTGAACATTATTGATTCTTCACATACGACTGATATGAGGCCCTTAGCTGTGTCTAGGATGATCTCCTCTATTGTATCAGTTCATCAGTGAAATCTACGTTAAAACCCTAATGTTAACGAAGCAAATAATCGAAAATAGTGCAGAAAGACAATTCTTGTATGCACCCTCTTGGTTATCTTATTGTTAGTTGTGCCTCTATGATCTCCAAAATGCATGCAGGGGACATCAAGTTTACTCATATCTTTAGGGAATGCAACATGGTTGCAGATGCTTGCCTAAAACAACATTTCTCATGACTTGGGTTTGATTGTCTTTGAAGACCCTCATGTTCATGCTACTTAGGCCTATCTTGATTACTTAGCTAATGTTAAATTAGAGTCAGAAATAATGGTTTTTGCACCAGCTTTTAGAGGGAGTGTATGTTGTGCAGTAAGGTATGGAATACACATAGTTGTGTGTGGTGATGGAGAGGTGTCATAACATGCACAAGAGTGTGTGGGGATTAGTGTGTGGTGCAAAATGCTGCTACACACCGTGCAGCAGCGCGTAGAGAGAATTTTTCACTTTTAGATCTCAGTCATAATAAAAATAATAATAATAAATAGTGAAGAGTGTCCGAATTTGGAGAATATAAAGAATTTAACAATGCAGTTAAATAGGGATCAGGAAACGACGTCGTTTACATGAGGTTTTCTATAGTAAAAATAATAAAAAGAAAAGAACACAAGCGCATTCCCGCGTCTCCCATAAGTTTCGGTGGATTCTCAGTTCCCGGATAAACAGAATCTCACTCCCAATTCTTCCCCAGACAAACGAATCACAAGCTTGGCTGATCAGGATTGTTCTCATTACCCATTGTAAGGAATTTCGGTTTCAGTTTCAGTTTCAGTTTCAATTTCGCTTATCACTGTGTTTGATCATAGTAGTCTTTAGGGTTTCATCCGAGGAAACCAACACCTTTTGTTTTGATTTATTTATATATGGGAGCTGGAATTAGATTGTGGGTTTAGGGTTAGGAGTTGAGTGATGTAAAGATTGAATTTTCATTTCCTTTGTTGATTCCTTGTGTCATAATCTGCTCTTTCTTCATATATGATTTTGGGCTAATTAAGAGCCTCAATGAAGAGAGATCTGTGTAATACTAGACTCTTTTGAAAGGTTATGAATGTGAAATTCCAGACATATGATGATGCATGCAATGAAAATACACAAAACAAAACAAGTATGCAGAGTAAAGGGGGCACGAGACTGATCTCATCTGTTATTATGGTTTCATGTGGTTATTGTTTTTTGGACTTGTTTTTGTGAGGTGGGTAATTTGCTTTTAACATGACACAGTAGCTCTGTGGGAAAATGTGATCAGGTTGTATGAAGGTGGCTCTCTTATGAGCTACGCGTGCTTTTAGTTTCAAGAGTTATACATAAGCTTTCTATGATTTAGGAAGATTAATTGATGAAACTATAATGGTTAGTTGTTCAGATAGCTTTTACATGAAATATTTGAAACTACGAAATTCCAGGAGTGGGAGCTGGGAAATAACGACTCAGAAATTCCTAATATTTGGGGAACAAGAGGGGTTGGGATTTAAGGGTAGTTCAATTTCACATTGTAATCTATAGGGACATTCCTGCTTCTATCGTTTGTAAGGATTGGGCTATGACGAGTTCAGAATATGTTAAGTTTGTACTACTTTACAGGCTTGGTTATTTTCTTACCTCTTTTTAAGCTCCTATACATGGCTAGACAAGTGATTATTTAAATCTGAATCTTCTCCAGTTCTTATTATAGTGACATAAGTGTGAAGGGATCCGAGTCTACTGTTCAATCCTTCATGGCAGAGAAGGACTGAGCAGTATTGAGATCTTTACCCATCAGTGTTTTTTGTTTATCACTACCATATATATAAACATGTATTTGTACAGAAATCGGTGGAGATCTGTTGCTCCATACAGATTTTGAGTTGTCCTTATGCAAGTTGGTCTGTTGTTGAACTTGTGGCTTTATTTATACATAAATCCTCGTAGTTTAGACTGCTTCAATAAGTATGCCTGCCTTAAGAAGAGAGGAACTGATTCATCAATTTATGTTCACTGCTATATTCCTAATTAAGAGTGAAATAGTTAAATGTAGGTACCCAGGGGGAGCTCTTGTTTACTTGTAAACCTGTGGTCTCTTTACAAGATAAACATTGCCTGATCGGCATATATTTCTACTCTTAAAAGTCTATTTGCAACATATACATGACCGCCTATTCAGACTCAGATATCATAGCGTGCAACTCTTTTAAGAAATGCATTGACCAATATGTTTATTGTAGCCATATAACATTTTTTGCAGTCACCATTTATTCATGCAGACAAGCAAACTATAACATGAATTACATGATTAAAACCAGTTTCTTCCTTGCAGTGGAATTTTGTGAAAAGCAGGGCATTATTCTTTGCAGTATGAATCAGATTCAAGGTACCAGCTCTGTATCTACGCCAGATCTCCCTATGAAGCGGAAACGCGGACGTCCACGTAAGGATGAGAATTTAGTTCATGAGAGCATGCCTGCAATACCAGGACCTGATAGTCTGAAGAAAAACAAGCAGAGTGCAGGTACTAATGATGATGCTGAAGATGAAATGGTTGGTCGGATGGTTTCTGGAGTTATTGAAGGTTCATTTGATGCCGGCTATCTTCTGAATGTTAAGGTAGAAGACACTGACACTCAGCTGAGGGGTGTTGTGTTTTTACCTGGAAAATTCACTCCAGTTACTGCAGAAAATGACATTGCTCCAAATGTTAAGATGTGCAAAAGAAAAGAAGTTCCAATACCAGCTGTGAACGTGCAATCTCATATATATGGTTCTGCCCACCCATCAGAGCAAAGTAACAAGCAACCTGTTGAAGTCAAGA
Organism: Argentina anserina; assembly: GCF_933775445.1. Classification (NCBI taxonomy): domain Eukaryota; kingdom Viridiplantae; phylum Streptophyta; class Magnoliopsida; order Rosales; family Rosaceae; genus Argentina; species Argentina anserina. Next base: position 1,032,086 of record NC_065874.1, on the reverse strand, counting down.
AGCAGATACCTGCAGTTCCGGATCATGTTCCACCCCATATTCCTCAGTGTGGCATCGTGGAGTCTTTTAAAAGTCAATCTTTCTCTGGCATCCCGGAAACTCTTAGAAGCCAATGCATCCAGAAGTCTTTTAGAAATCAATCTTTCTCTGGCATCCCGGAGTCATCATCTTTCGTGATTCCTCCTGTGGATAATTTACTGAAGAATGATGCCCCTGCCATCGGAGGTAAAGCCATGCCACAGCAACCTTTGGAGTCAGTACTTGATAACCAATCTACCTATGTAATGACAAAGTCCGAGAATAAGGATGTTGTTGGACAGGAAAAAGTGTTGGAGGAAGTTGAACCGGCCACAACAATCACAGAGTCAACTGGTGTAGAGGGCATTAAAGAATCAAAGATAGAAAAATCATCTGAATCAATTGGTGAGTTACCGAGCATAGAAACAGTATGTAAGGATCCTCTACTTCAGCCTCAGGCTGTGGATACTGAAAGCAGTGCATTGGTTCGAGAAGATATCAAGAGCCTGAATTTTGAACTCAATCATAATCCTGTATTTGCTGAAGCTGTTCCCGCAGTGGCTGTCATACCGAGTGTTGATATTGTATGCAAGGCTCTTCAAGTTCAATCTCAGACTGTGGATACTGAGAAGAGTCACTTGGTTGATGATGAGGTAAAGAGTGTGAACGTTGAAACTAATCAAACTCCTGAATTTGCTGAACCTGCAGCAAGTTCTGTTATACTGGGAGCTGTGACTGTATGTAAGGATCCTCAAATTCAATCTGAGAGAGCTTTGGATCATGATGTGGTAAAGAGCCTAGATCTTGAAATGAACCACACTCCTCCTCTTGTTCCGGAACCTGCATTTGCTGTCTGTAAACCAGTTGAGAATCTGATGGAAGAAGACGCTGCGCCAAAACCAAGTCAGTTGTTAGGGGGAGAGACTGCTGCATCTATTGGATCCATTCCTTCAACCATCGGTGAACCTCCTACTGGTGCTATTGACAGTATGGACTGTGATATTGCAGATACTATTCCACCCGCACAATCTTAGATCACTTCCATAGCACCAAGCTAGTTGGGCCGTTTTTTGCATTTCAGTCACAATTTATGCTTTTCGGATGATGATGTTAATGTTTTTCAGCTGTCTGATGGTCAGGGCTCGAGCTTCTTTCGGAGAGCCATCTTGCAGACAGTTGTGAAGTTTTGAGTCCAGTTTAGCTCTCCAAATCATGCAGACAATTAGAAGTTTGATGTCTTTCCTTTTCCCGCATTTTGTTGGAACCCTCTAGATTTACTCATTTGAACTCTCTCCTGTTATTCACACCTCCTAATTTCTTTTTTATTTGTTAACTAACTTGAGTAAAATTTCTGTTTGCTCTAAATTTGTTAAGAATGTTCACCGTTTGACCTCTACTATCCAAATGAGGAAGGTAGGCCGTAGGCGCAAAATCAAGCTTTTATAGACAGAGTATCTTGAATACACAACGTATATCTTGACATATAGTGTGAATGACTAAGATTCTAATTTAGCATCATGTAGAGGAACTAAATGTTCATCCGCCTAAATACATTCGAAACCAAAACAAGAAAAAGCAAACAGGCGCACATGCTGTGTCAAGAGGCTAAATTACTACTAACTACAACAAAAAAAACTATGATTACGCGAGAATGCGTGAACAAACATTTCATAATCAAAAACATATAATTGCAAATTACACTGACCGACAAATGAGACAAAAATCAATCGAAAACTCACCAAATCGAACCGGCTTGCCGGTTCATCAACCGTCTCAGTTCACTACTTTTAGTTAGTAGCGAAAAACCAAACCGATGGAACCGAGTCTAACCTCACCTACTATGACGGAAAAATATTTTGCCCCGACGACACAACCGGGGCGGACCGCAACAAACCCGCAAAGCCCAAAAGCATAACACAATGGTTCGTGTCAAACACGAGCCAGCTATATGAATTGTGTGGCCACAAAATAAAACAAACCAAAAACCTCACACATTTCCAATTTCCCACATCGGTCTCCGATTCTCATATCACCACAGAGAGCAGCAGCAGCCAATCCAGCCATGGCTTCTCTCTTATCCAACGCCATCTCCCTCTTCTCTCCCCAACCCACCACCACCTCCTCCTCCTCCGACTCCCCCAAGTTCCCCAAACCCTTCCTCCCCACCGCCTCCAACTTCCTCAAACCCCTCACCCCCAAACCCTCCTCTTCTTCCCGCGTCCTCCGCGTCCGCGCCGACGTCGAACCCGACCCATCCGCCACCTCCCCCCAAGGCAAGCTCAACATCGAGGAGTTCCTCAAAAACCGCGACTACAACGAGAAATTCGGCTTCAACATCGAAATCGACTCCCACTCCATCCCCAAGGGACTCACCAAAGACACCATCGTCCTCATCTCCAAGATCAAACAAGAGCCCGTCTGGATGCTCGAGTTCCGCCTCCAGGCCTTCGAGAAGTTTCTCACCATGAAAGAGCCGGCCTGGTCCGACAACACATACCCGCCCGTTGATTTACAGGACCTCTGCTACTACTCGGCGCCCAAGAAGAAGACAAGCTTGGAAAGTCTAGATGAGGCCGATCCGGAGCTGCTCAAGTACTTTGATCGGCTCGGCGTGCCGCTGAACGAGCAGAACCGGCTGGCGAATGTGGCTGTGGATGCTGTGCTGGACAGTGTCTCGATCGCCACCACGCATAGGAAGACTCTGGAGGAGGCTGGGGTGATCTTCTGCTCGATTTCGGAGGCCATTAGGGAGCATCCGGAGCTGGTGAGGGAGTATCTGGGGAAGGTGGTGCCGGCCGGGGACAATTACTACGCTGCGCTGAATGCTGCGGTGTTTAGCGATGGCTCGTTTTGTTACATTCCCAAGGACACGAAATGTCCTATGCAGATTTCGACTTATTTTCGGATTAATGCCCTGGAGACCGGGCAGTTCGAGAGGACGTTGATCGTGGCGGAGGATAGGAGCTTTGTGGAGTATCTGGAGGGGTGCACGGCTCCTTCTTATGACAGGAACCAGCTCCACGCCGCGGTGGTGGAGCTGTATTGTGCTGAAGGGGCCGAGATTAAGTACTCGACGGTGCAGAATTGGTATGCTGGGGATGAGCGAGGGAAGGGAGGGATATATAATTTTGTGACCAAGAGGGGGAGGTGTGCAGGGGCGGGGTCGAAGATATCTTGGACTCAGGTGGAGACGGGGTCTGCGATTACTTGGAAGTATCCCAGTGTGGTTCTGGAGGGGGATGATTCTGTGGGGGAGTTTTACTCGGTGGCATTGACTAATAACTATCAGCAGGCTGATACCGGGACGAAGATGATACACAAGGGGAAGAATACGAGGAGTAGGATTATTTCGAAAGGGATATCGGCTGGGAATTCGAGGAACTGTTATCGCGGGCTTGTGCAGGTGTTTTCGCAGGCAGAGAATGCTCGAAATTCCTCCCAGTGTGATTCTATGCTTATTGGAGATAAGGCTGCTGCCAACACCTATCCTTATATTGAGGTAGTTGCCTTTGATCTTGTCTCATTTATCTATTTTGTATCATGTGTGTTCTGTAATGTTTACAAGTTTGCCTATTGTGTGATGATTATTGTTTGTTTATGCTATTTTGCCATTATGGTGAAGAGTTCCTCAAACACACCCAAAAACATTTGTTTTGTCCAAAATCATGATTTTCACCCAAATTGTGGGTTATAGCACACACGGTATTCGGCTGAAATTTCATGTCCCCAGTTTCTTACCAAAATATTATCATTGGTAAATCCTGATTTTGAAGCAACTCTGTAATTGACAAACCTCAAAAATCTCAACCCGATTTTGTTTTACGGTTTATATGGTGTTAGGATCATGTGGGTTCTGTAATGTTATACAACTTTTCCTGTTGTGTGATGACTCTTAATTGGATGGGATTATTGCATTACGTTATGCTACTCTGCCATTATGCGGAAGCATTTCATCCAACATTCTGTCAAAAACATTTTTTGGTCCAAATTCATGATTTTCACCCAAAATTGTGGGTTTATATAGAACACGGTTTTTCGGCCAAAATTTCACGTTTACAGTTTCTCACTAAAATCTTCCCATTGGTAAGTCCTGATTTTTGGGCAATTCTTGAATCGACTGACCTCAAAATTCTCAACCTGATTGTGTTTTATGATTTTTCAAAGTTGGAAAACCGGGAAAATTATGAAAAAGAATCAAGTCTAGATTTTTGAGGTCTGTAACTTGGAGAAACTTCTAAAAATCATCATAATTGGCTTCAGGATGCCGTACATTTGCCAATGTAATTTTCTTGGATAGTTTTTTAAGTTGCAGAGAATAGGTGATGGATTAACTGTAACAGGAAATGCTACTAGCATTGTTATTTTCAGCCAAGAATGACAATTTTGAAGATTTTCAACCAGATTAGTTGCTTTTCAATTGGCTGTTTTGGTATTAATTGTCACTTTGATTCTTTTATTTCCAGACACTTGTTATATTCTTCGCTCGCATTATTTTGTTGCTTTTCGTCCAGTAATGCTTGTGTAATGTCAAACTTTCATGGAATATACTATTAGTCTTTGTTCCTCAGTGAATTCGCTTCATAATTGTTAACAGGTCAAGAATCCCTCCGCTCGCATTGAACACGAAGCCAGTACGTCCAAAATTGGTGAAGATCAGCTATTTTACTTTCAGCAAAGGGGAATAGACTATGAGAAAGCTATGGCTGCCATGATATCTGGTTTCTGCCAGGCAGTATTCAATGAGCTTCCTGACGAGTTTGGGTCTGAGGTGAATCAGCTGATTGGCTTGAAGCTTGAAGGAACTGTGGGTTAGATACCTGTAAGATGAGTTATGGAAATTCAATCTTTTTGTCCATGGTTGTAACCGAATAGTTTGCAAGAGACCTTGTATGTTTTAAAATGGCTAGAATACGTGAAGTATGTACATAAAGATTTGATGTAAATGCTTATACTCTGTTGCCATTTGCCCACAGTAACTTGTTGAAATCGAAGCGGGCATAATGACGGGCACAAAACATATGACAGAATTAGGTTCAATGCCAAACGAAACGTGCTTGTTATGAATTTGGTTTAAGCTAAAGAATGTGTTGAAGTTCCCAGTTTACGCTATTGTGTTAAATTTAACTCTTAGACTGGCATAGAAAACCAAGGTACTTCCGGTTCATCGGACAAGACTAACATCTGTGAAACCTAAGCGGTTGAGGCCAAAACTCAGATACCATTATCTAGTAAGTTTCGATAGATAAAAGAAAGGCGCCTCAAAGATTTTCATAAGAATGGCGGGTTTTAACGTAATTCAGACATATAGGAAATGAAACGCTACATAGAAACAGCATATCTGCTCAAACTAAATGTCACACATGAAGAGTGTAGCTACTTGCATTCAGGTATCAACAAGCAAAGCAGATACAGGGGGCAGAAAAATGCTCTGTTGAGAATCTAAGTTATCTCTCCTTGAATAATACGAGTTTTCAGTACACTGCTAAGTGCTAACAATACTAACATCTGTCTTCTGAGAAGAACATACATTAACAACGCAGAGACCATCCCTTTTAGCATTCTACTACTGCATCCCTATTCTAGCTTTTGGTTTTAGGTGCAGATTTCTTATGAGACAAAGTGTAAGCTGATCCACAAACAGCATCGATTTCATCTGCTCTAGTTGTTGCATTTCTTTTTCCAACTGCAAATTTAATTCCATAAAACGAACAATCCTATCTTGAATCGCTTTCAACTGCACATCTGTAATCCCAGTTATTGCTCTCTCCACACCCAGCCCTTCTTTCTCCAGCTCTGAATTCGCATCCACAAAAGCGCCTCCCATTGCATTCAGTTTGGCTTCATTGTCTCCATTCAACGCAGCATCACCTCCACCTCTTTCTCCATTCCCGCCCAATTTCCCCGCAGTAACTAGTTGAAATAGAAGCAGTATGATAACAGGCAAAAAACTTACTGTGACAGAATTCTGGTTCTGGCATGAACGTGCTTGTTATGAATTATAGTTTAAGCTCAAGAATGTGTTGAAGTTGCCCAGTTTACACTATCGTGTTAAATTCAACTTGTAGACTGGCATAGTAAAGCAGAGTACTTCAGGCTCTGGACAGGAGTAACATAAAATTTCATGCATTATGTGAAACCTAAGCAGTTAAGGCCAAAACTCATATACCAGTAACTTGTAAATTTCCATTGATGAAAGTACGGCTGCTCAAAGATGTGCACAAGAACGTAATTCACACATAACAGGAAATGAAACACTACATAGAAACAGCATATCTGCTCAAAATAAATTTCAGGCATGAATAGTGTAGCCTACTTGCAGTCAGGTATCCACAAGCAACGCAGACATATGGAGCAGAAAATCAGTGATGAGAATCCAAGTTATCTCTCCTTGAATACGACGAGTTCTTAGTACACTGCTAATAATACTAACACGTGTCTTCTGAGAAGAACATACACTTAACAACGAAAAGTCCATCCGTTTTTGCATTCTACTACTGCATCCCTATTCTAGCTTTTGGTTTTAGGTGCAGATCTTTTATGAGACAAAAGTGTTAGCTGATCCACAAACAGCATCGACTTCATCTGCTCCAGTTGTTGTTTTTCTTTCTCTAACTGCAAATCTAACTCCTCAAAGCGAACAATCCTATCTTGAATCTCTTTCATCTGCACCTCTGTAATCCCAGTAATCGCTCTCTCCACACCCAGCCCTTCCTTCTCCAGCTCTGAATTCGCATCCACAAAAGCACCTCCCATTGCATTCAGTTTGGCTTCAGTGTCTCCATTCGACGCAGCATCACCTCCACCTCCACCTCCATTCCCACCCAAAGGTCCAACACTCATCCTACTTGTTTCATAATCCGCCTCAGAAAGGGTCGTCACAGCAGCATGAGCAGCGGCTTCAGCAGCCTTGACACCCGCCAAAGCAGACAAAAACGCAGTCTGAGCCATAATCGGATTGCTGGCATCCGCAAGAGGGGTGAGACGCATCCTCTTACTCTCCAAACCAACCTCATCATCCCCATTCCCCTCCTTCACCGGACTCACACCACCACCATCCAACCTCTCTGAATCCAAATCATCTACCGGCTTATCAGCATACGGAAGCTTCAAAAAGTGCGCCACACATTCCTTCTCGCTTCTACCAACGTGCTGTGCAACCTTCTTCCAATCATCACTGTAATGCATAAGCCCTTCTAGCAAATGCAATGTGTCCTTATCTGTCCAACCATCCCCACTCTCTTCACTAATCTCGACCCTTCTGAAATCCGATGAATTCACACCAATCCTGTAGTTCCCTCGAACATAACATCTCGCACATAGAGTCATATCATACTGACACACAAACCACATTACACCAATGCATCAAATTTCAAGTCTTTTTCGCTACGAAAATCGAAAAAAAAATCAAATTTATATCCTAAAGAACTAGACATACAAACCACATTACACCAATGCATTAAATTCCAACTCTTATTCGCTACGAAAATCGAATCAATCAAATTTCTATCCTAAAGAGTTAGATATTTATATACCTTCCCAGAAACAAAGCACGAAATGCTGCAGAGAGAATTGCAGCCATTGCATATCCGCTTGTTATCCTTGGTAGGGGCAGAAGCGTCTTTTACACCGGGCTTCGGCGACTGAGCGCCACCGTGGACGGCGGACTTGGCGTCCTTCTCCTCCCATTTCAGCGACTTGATCGACGGAGCGTAGTTGATCAAACCCCAAGTCTCGAGGAAATTGAAGACCCTGTGAATGGAGCCGACGTCGCCGACTAGGGTTTTGCGGACGTCGGTGAAAGTGAGGCGGCGGCCGGGGTTGGAGCGGTAGTGGTTGATGATGTGGTTGCGGTAGTACTTGTAGAGGTTAGGGTTCTTGGCCGGCGTGCGGGAGTTGAAGAACTCCGGTAGGGATCGGAGCTCGGATTGGTAGATGTCGTCGAAGGAGAACCAGCTGGAGTAGCTGGGGATGAAGATGGTGGCGTCGGAGTTTGGGGGCGGCGTAGGGGGAGGAAGAGGGCGTGAGACGGCTGCGGTGGTCGTTGTAGTGGCCGGAGTGTCGGGCTTGACGGAGGAGGAGGGAGGAGGGTTGAGAAGATTGAGCAGCTGTTGGATCGATTTGGTAGCCATATTTTTGGAGTTATGAGAGGAGTGTGATGAAAAGTTACTTATGTAATTGAAAAGTTACACTGAAAGTTACCAATTATCTATATGTAAAAAAATAGTTGTGGTGGTGAGTTTTGGGAGGGATGATTGTGATAAGGGTGCGGCTATTTCCACCCTGCTGTCTTTTTAGATCACTCTCTATTCATATTTTTGATTCAAATTTTCCGTTTTTACTCTTAAAATAAAGCATTAATAAGAAACATGATAAAAAAGAAAAACAAAAACAAAAATAAAAAACGTATGAAAATTAAAGCTTGGCATCACGACAACATCACCAATATTTGGTTTTACTACTACACTCATGATGATCACCAATTCACCAATTGCCATAGCCTTTTCTATCTTCAGTCCAGCCCTCTTCACATAGGATCATAATTGTCTGAAAAATAGTTTCAAATCGAAAAAAAATAAAGAGGAGATGTGGGTTACGGGAGGACGGGATAAATAGAGATTGTATGTTTTTTTAGTTAGTTTTTTATTTCATTTTTACAATATTTTTTTTAATTATATAAAGGGTAAAATTGAAATATGATGATTTGTAGGGTAAACAAATAGTACAGTGAATGTATACTAAATGGATCACTTTTGGAATTCCAATCAAGATGGCTCCTTTCTAGTATGGATTCGTCTATGTTGCAGCGCTGCATACCATACATACCGAATTTAACGGTGAATAGAATGTGTCTTAAAATGCACGTGGGGCCCGTGAAATGTATGAATGATTGATTAGAGACGCTGTAATGCTGCACCATATAATTTTTTTTTCTAATATAATACTAATAAAACCATCTAGTAGTTGAGCCCACTTTCAAACAACTATTATGATGAAAACTAAATGATTAATTCAGAGATTGAGAGAATGTATGAGTAGTGATGGCGAGCAAGTGAGCAACATCCATTGGGGCCGTCGGCGATCGAAGTCGGAGGATGAACGAAACACATCGTTCTCTGTTTTGAGAGAAGGGTAAAGTTAGAAAATACGTAATAAAATATCAATTGTTGGGTATAAATAAAATTTTACTATGTACATTTAGCCACACACTTAACGTGTTTAGGGTAGAATGTACTCCAAACTTACAACATAACATTGATGTAAGAACAACACGTCATCATCCTCTTTTTGTTTTTGGTCAGAAACAAGTCATATCACTCATACTATCAATGGCGGAGCAACGTACGAGCCTGAGGGTGCCATGACACCCCTCAGGATTTTGGCAGCATATATGCATCTGTATGTTATTTGATTGAAGTGAAGCCATAATTAAGTATCATGAGGGCAATGGCACCCCACGTTCGACTTACCATCACTTCCATGGATGGAAACATGTATATATTGGTTGGACTAGCTTTATAGAATTTATTAAATTTAACAGATTCAAAACTCTTCATTAATAAAATTATGGACAATTACTATTCCTAGCTAGATAGTATAGTAAAATTAAACTTCTAACGTAGGTAGACCTAATTTTACTTTTATTTATATAGAAATCTAATCAACATTATTTGATTATGTGCATTGAAAAGGAAATTGTATTAGAATTTAGCATAGACTCGATTATTGATGAATTTCACCGTATGTAGGAAGTTAATGTATAATTCAATTTCAAGGGGATCAAAGAAACATGAGTATAATCGTTCTGAAAATACAAGATAGAACAACAACGAGTAATAGCAGCGGAATATGTAGAATAATTTTTTTTCTATTGAATAAACGATATTACAATGATTACCTTAATCAATAATAATATTATTCTCAAAAATAAAATATTTTTTACTTGATCGTCACAATCAAGTATGAAACAACTTCACTAAAATTGTTGTTTCAAGTGTAGATACAACTTCACTAAGATCGTTGTAATAACACGTACGTCGACTTCACTAAGTTTGTCGATGTTACCACTAAGCTCTTAAATGGAGTCACAAATATCTCATAGCACTAAACTTTTTTTTGTTGTAAATATCTTCTCTCTAGATTCACCTTTTTTTCTTCTCCTATATGTGTCTCTGTGCGGCAAGATCACATACTGCCTCTCTTCACAATCTCCCCTATATACCTCACGGCAACTAACTAGAAACCATAGCACCAATAAGAATTAAGCCCATACAACTCTACATCAAAAAACCCATAATAATAAATAATATATATTTTAACCAATTTCTCATCAACTAAATATATGTATATATATACCCACATAATTACATACTAGATTACCCATAATTAAATCGGTGAAACTACCCTTGCCGTGAGATATACAAACTTGCCTTGACAGTTTCCTAGTCCCACTAGGAAAAACCTTTAATGCTCACCTTTAACTTGTTCTTCACTCCTTTGGAATATATCAACATCATAGAGGCCAATAAGTTCCGATGTGACTGAGGCCCAAAGTCTCAGATTCTCCTCCAAGCTATTCTCCATCTAAGAGGAGGAGATCTTCAGCCACCAAGCCGATGCCGCTTGGGTGGTGGAGAAGTACTTCCACTCTTATATGTTTTCCTCTCTCCCTCCCCTTTAAACCCTAGAGGATGCCGCTTTTCCTCACCGACGAGGAGTTCTCCGGCCACCGAGACGATGCCGCTTAGGTGGCAGAAAAGGCTGATGCACACATCCAAGACCTTTTCACCGAGCTAGAGACGGTCAAGGCACAAATCAATGGTGCTTCGATCACCGCAGAGCAAATTTGCTCACTTCTCGAGTGGAAGTACATCGACCTCTCCGATGAGTACTCAAAGCTTCAGTCTAAGGTCGCATAGCATTCCTCCTTGAGATGTTGAAGGATAATCTGAATCAGATTATGCTGGAAATTAATATGAGAGGAGTGTTGTGAAAAGTTACTTATGTAATTGAAAAGTTAACTTGAGAGTTACAAATCAGATATATGTAAAGAATAGTTGTTGTGGTGATTTTTTTTTGTTTTACGGATGATTGTGAAAGCTTGAGTTTAACCTCACCAATCACCATATTACTGACCTCTATATATGATAAAATTAAACTAATAGACAATATGATTTTAATTTCCTCCGACATCTCAAATATTATCTGAGTTTGATTGTACACTATATATACTTTATAGTTCTACAATAAGTCTGCAAGTATCCACTCATGATGACGCTCGTACACTAAATTGGGCAGGGGTTTGTTTACGTGCCGACTCTTTTTTTTTCTATAAAAATTATTATAAGTACCGGTACATAGTTTATGTGATGTACTTATTTAATGTTATTTGTTTATTTTTTATTGTATTTGTTTCTAATTGGTTATTCATATTTAAATAATATTTTCTTTTTTCACCATGTACATGTTTACCACACCATGTAGTAATATAATTAGTTGGTACATCACATGACAGTGTCACGTGGTATTCCGGCTACATATAATAATTACTTTAGATGAAACATATCGGATTTTCTCCCATGCATTTTTAGGTAAGCTTATGACATTCAAATTCAAACCATTTTTAGCTTATATTATAGTTCACATTTCTCTTTTTTTATATATATGAAATCATTGAAAGCTTAGCTCACCACCAAATAAATAATTGCTAATTGTCATCACTACAAAAATCATAGAATGAAAGACGAATGAAATTGAACCAAAACAAGATATATCAAAATATTAAACAGCAATAATGCAGGCATGGTGTCCTAATATACTCACCAGTAATGGATGAAACGTCATCTTTCTCTAAATCCTCTAATATTATATCACAGATGCATAATTATCAGGTTTTAATTAAAATAATCATAACTTTGTCATTGTTGTTGTTTTTGTCAGGCAAATCGATCGAGGCCGGTGGAGGTCAGTTCTAAAGGTTGACTTGATAATTGAAATAGAAAGGCCTGCGAAACAACTTGCATGTTTCAGAGCCATCACTCTCTTTTGACTCCCTATTCAATTTGTTATTTCAAAGATTTCTGTGGAGGTCTCTCTGTTCTATACATGGCAAGCCTCATGTTTTCTCTCTGTCCTATTTGAATTCAAAGGCCACCTACTAATGGCCGCGCGCATGGCCAGCCAGCCTGCAACTTCTCCAAGCTCGAGTCTACTAATTTGACGGTGTGCTTGTTTATAATTTCCAAAGTAGGTCGATTCACAAATTATGTCTCAAGTTGATCATTCCAACAGTAGAATGCGAATGACATGTCCAATTCGATGTTACACTGATATGATTCGAACATTTGGCGGTGAAAAATCGACTGTAGATTGATGTGTTTCGATCGATTCCGTTTTGATGACAAACTAACTTGTTAGACAGATAACATGTTATGCACGGATCATAGAGAAAACAAATGCTCTAACTTGTTAGTTGGCCTTACGGTTATCTAGCTACATTATCTTGACATCATGACGAGTGATTTCTGGATCATCTTCTACTCAACTTAATTACATCATCACAGAGCTACGTCTATACTCCTAAGTCCTAACAAGATTTCACATCCACATTCATGTACCTAAATAAACGCTGATGACGATTAAGCTACACAATTTTCAATGTTGTGCTAATACATGTACCAAAGAAAATGCATGAACTATATATACTTAATTCCTGAACTTCAATTTCCCAAAACCCAGCCACAATCGTTGCTCTGTATATTCATCACCTTAATTACCACATGGTTTGCGTATACATAGTCACGTACTACATTTTCCTTTCTTTAATCACTACTAATTCTGTTCCTCATTGGCATCTCTGATCCAAACCCTAAGGTCCCGATCTGTTAATTAATTAACCCTTCATATACTTAATTTAATTAAATACAGAAACCTAATATCTGGTTATTTGCTAGCAAAAAACCTAATTATCTGGTGACTATCTGTTGCTACTGCAAATTATAATTAATAATTAAGAGATCAAGTTTTTCTAATGGCATCCTCTCTTACTTGAGAGCATGGTTTTGTCTTACTTAAATAGTTCATAACATGTTGATGATTTATAAGGCCAGCTCAATGCCTGGTTCCTCCTCCATTATTTTTAAATGGTATTCAATTTTCTGCTAAAATTAGTAGTGCACATGCTTTGCTTCATCACCTAATTATATGACCTCCTATCTTCTTATACCCCACCTCCAATAGCAACTCTAGCTTCAATCCCTTCTATAAAATCCACTTAACACCATTTGAGCTTACACAATACAAAACACCTCTCTCCCTCTCTCAACTACTCTCAAGCACCGTTCTGCTGGATTTTCTTGGCAGAAGATTCAATGGCTGGTGTAAGGAAGCGAAGTGGGTACTCTAAGATCGATAAGGAAGACCCGGAAGAGGTCATTCATCGACGAGCACAGTTCTTGGTCTACAAAGTGATGCAGCAAGCCGAGAATCGGAGAAGGCCTTCAAATCTGAGGATTAGAATACGGAAACTGAAGGTTAAGTTCGGGATGAGACTGAAGAAGTTGAGGAAGAGCATGCTGCTTAGCATGTCTGCAGCAAGAGTTGTCGTTTACAAACAAGTTTTTAGGCAGTTGAAAACTTGCAGGAGCTTGTTTGGCCGAGGAGAGGAGCCATTGCCAGCCTTCAACCTTTGTAAACTTGCACTTTGAATTTGTGCTGTACGTGTTAAACTTTATTCTCCATCATATTCAGAAATATATACGAGCTTCATCTTGGTTTAAGCAGTTCTGGATTTCTAATCAAATTATTTCATAGTATATTAGTATATATATATAGCATAGCCGCATAGGATCTTAATAATAATATATGATTTCGCATAGTTTACTCTTTCAATTTATGACCTCTATACTAATGGCTCTATAGGACTCATTTGCAGTGTATATGGATCTATCTAACATGGTTCTGTAAACTCATAACATGGCTGCATTATGTAATTGGCACTTCAACCAGTATTCATTATCTGTGTGAGGGTTTGCCTGGTTGGAAAGTAATGGGATACCAGCTATGACTTAATTATTTCGTAACTTTTAGCCAAACAAGCTAAGTCAACTTCCTGAAGAGTGAAGACAATCATTTTCTTCTTCATTTATTTAAAGCTTCCATACCATGCCGGCCGTACTGTCTCATAATTGACTGTTCTCTTAACCTTCATGTGTGATAGCATCTTCACGTACGTAGTGTTTGGGCATATATTGGAATCGAATGGTTTGGTTCTGCTAGCTTGCCGGGCTGCTCAGAAGTTACTATCTAGACTACCTAACTTATATGTATGAACTTATTTATATCTCCATTATAATGTCGTTGGTACATAATATATTTGCGAGTGCTATACAAACGATCGATAGCAATTTTTCTTTGAGTTGTTATATATGCCAGTTTCGATGGCTTAAAATGTCCAGGCGAGAATTAGCACTGTGTCTAGTAAGTTATTTCTTACGGTCGAAAAAATTAATTACATTCTAGGTCCAACAAATATGCAAATGTTTGACACTCTCTTTGTGTGCTATTTTGTTTTCCTCCTTTCACGCTTGACATACATGCATACACGCTCTTTGGTTATCTCACTGGTTCCCACCTTATTCTCATGAGACAATAATATGAAAGCGCCTAATCAAAGCAAGCTAAATTTGTAATCAAATCGTGACAAATTAGAGTTGAGATCGGGACGATTAGCCAACTGATGTTGTTGGAAACTTGAGCCTTCGTCCTTCAACATCAGCTCGATTGATCAGCTCTTAAGTAGAGTTTGTTGTTGCTGTCTATTGGAGTCGTCCCATTTTTCCAAACGCTCTTTACTTGTATCCACCTGAAACAACCGATCCATAGTAGTTTGTTAAAGATTAGAATCCAAGTAAAGCTAATTCGTGATCGATATTGATCTAAGTCACAATGTAAGTGATTACCTCTTTGATCCAGTCCGTACGAAATGTTACCCACAATAAGATGATGGTTTGCATCAATGTTCCTCCTATCATCCCAGACCATATTCCCTGCATCGACATATTAATTTTAAGGTTCTTTTTTCTTCTATCTCTGACTAAAACATGTGCATGCAGTGCATATAAGAAGTACTTACGTACCTGAGCTCCAAGATCGAACTTAAATCCCAGAACACAGCCTAATGGGATTCCAACAACATAGTAGCATCCCACATTCACATATGCGACAAAGGCTTGCCATCCACAACCAACAGCCACCCCTACGTACAATAAACACGTGTGGATTCAGTGATTCCAACGACCGGTGACGCACAATGACGACGCGGATGGTGCCAGCTGTGCTCCCCTCCCGGTGCTCATGTCAGTGCAGGTCGGAGCTGCAGCACTTGCCCACGATGGTTGGAATCTCAAAATTTCTGCACGGTGCCCATAAACTTGAAATTTCGAGATTCCGGCCGATGTTGCAGCTCCGACCGGTACAGACATGAGTGTCAGGAGGGGGGAATGCGACCGGCACCTTCCACGCCGTCGTCGCGCGCCACCAAATTCGCACCGTGCGGACAGTGCGAACGTTCACAATTGAGAAGCTATATATAAGGGATCATTCAAATAAGGGATCCATTTTTTTTTAGTATTTTAAAGGGATAGCTTAGTAACGAACTTTTCGATTACATTTTCACTTCTCCACCATTTAACTTTTAGGGTCTAATGTGTAAAATCTCAGCTAAAATGGTGATCGTTAAGGTATCAAACTTTGTAAAAGCAATGAACGCACAAAATATGTCAAACATGAACTGTTCATGCTTATAAGTTTAAATCCTAGTTTTGAATGCCTTAACACCTCCACTTTGGCTGAAATTTTATAGAGGTGATACACATTAAATTCTAAAGGTTGACTAGTGAAGATGTTAAAATGTGATCGAGAAGTTAATAAAGTGACATATCCCTTTAAAGGACCCAAAAAATAGATCTCGTAGTGAAGGGGCATATATATATATATATATATGGAAATCAATCAAAACTTCGGATTCAATACCCCCTACGTGTCTTTAAATTTACAAAGTAATGTTCGCCTCTAAATTTTCACATTTCTAGTTGACATATATGACGCTAGCTTAAGCAACGCTCTGGTTACTAGTCGTATGCAACTTTCTTTCCTAATTTGATACTCCCCTGCACTTGAAAGGAACATTTTTTGTTTGGTTTAAAGATTCTAAATTGACCAAAGAATATGTGCTATGTATGCAAGCTAGTCCCTGCAAATTATCGTAAGTGATAATTCAACCATGTATGATTCTAAATACAAATACAAAAGAAGAAAGCATAACTCAAATAATTTGAAAGCGAAATATGTATATATATATATATATATATATAGTCCCTATCAAGAGTGAAGTTCCAATTTGACACATTTTTCGGTCATTTGTTTTCACCATAAGTGATTCAATATTTAGGTGTGCTATTCAAGATAATCTGTACAAAATTTCATCTAATTCGGACATCGTTAAGGTATTGAAATTAGATTAAATCAATGAATGAATTAAAACTGTTCAACGTGAACCGTTCGTGTAAATCTCAATTTTAAAAGCTCAAACTATTGTCAAATTGGATGAAACTTTGTAGAGATGATCTTGAATAACATACCTAAATATTGAATCATTTATGGTGAAAAAAATTGACCGAAAGTGTGTCAAAATTGGAACTTTACTCTGTAATTTCATAGTGAAGCTTCCCTATTCTGGACTATATATATATATATATATATATATATATATATATCACCTGCTAAAAGATGCATAATCATCATAATAACATGACATTGAAGAAATGAGTAAACGAGTAGTGAATTCATAAAACTCTCACAAGAAAACTACTCCTTGCGAACTTACCCGAGAGTACAGGTTGAATCCCATTAAGGATTAGAGTGACAGCCAAATAGGGAGTGAGTTTAGAGACGGCTTTGGCAACAGTTTCGCCGCTGGTAAAGGCGTAACTGATTACATCGCGGAGTGACAGCACAATGGCAGCTTCAACTATTGCAATAGCCAACGATACCAGTGTTACTATCACAACCGAGAATGCAGCCGACCTTGGATTCCCAGCACCTAGCTCATTGCTTACTCGCACACTGTGCATAATTTGATTTCTTCGTTAACAGATAAACAGTGATCTATAGTTATAACCTTGAAATTTGTCATTTACCTTATAGCTGCATTAAATCCAACTGAAACCATGAACAATACTCCATTAATTGCCATGCTGCATGAGGTTAAGTAAACCAGAAATGTAAGTACTATAAGTCTAGAACTACGGAGTATATATGGTATATACCTCGATCTACTCCTTTTCAAGAAGCAAAAGTAAAAATATGGTCGATCGCTTTACTTTTAAATTATTAGGTGATTAGGTACTGAACCTTAAGTTTTGATCAAAATCTATGAATGATCGCTACAGATCCTTACTCAACTCCATGGTATTCCTATAATTATAGGATTATGTGAATACTGTGACTAGTTAGCTTGTGTTTCTCTTTTCGTGAACATGTAGATATATTCTTAGTCATCCAAAATTAAGAAAAGTTTAAGCATGTAAGTTGAAAATGTAATGTCCCATCAAATTCATCGATCTATCATCTACGTTTAGAAAAGTTTACTTGCATGTAATAATCAGTAAGTAGAAAGATACACCGCCCACGTTATTGTATATTACTCGAGTTACTCTAATGCATGTTACAATTTTTTTTTTTGGAGAAGAAACTTACAATATATTTCAGAAAATTCTAATATACATCAATGTATGTTATACATCTAACATCCGACGATTGATATTGTTTTATGAGTGAGATCAAAAAAATAATATTCGTTATCAACCGTGGGATGTGAGATGTATAACATACATTAATTTATACTAGATTAAACATGTTTCATTTGAATTTCAATTGCAAATAGATAATTAACTTTGAAGTCCTTTTTTGTTGCCAGTAACTGTGCTATATTGCATGAAGTTAAGCTAGAGTTTAGTTTCTTACCATACGGCCAAAGAGTTCAACGCAAGCTCAGGGTCCTCTAGCAAGCCAGCAATCAGCACTAGCACCTGAAAATACCACACCTCTAAGCACAACATCACAGCTGATGCAGTCGATAACTTCACGAACTCCCACAACCCGGTAAACGCCTGCAAACTAAACCCACTCCATGTCTGCTTACACTTGCTGCTCTTCAGAATGTAGACGAACTGAGCAACTACGATGATCCACCAAGACAAGCTCAAAACCAATGAGGCACCAATCAACCCCCACCCTAACACATACACAGCTACCCAACTCAGCAATAAGTGTACCCCAAGAGTAGCCCCAGATATGTATGCACTTGGAAGCACAATTCTCTGAGCCTGGAGAAACTTTTGGATGGGGAAGTTGACAGCATAAGCAAAGATTTGTGGGATCAGACCATAGACAAAGACCGCGGCAGAAGAGGCCAGGGTAGATGATTCTCCAAATAGGAGCAATATGGGCTTGGCTAGGAGGAAGACCGCGAGAAGTGGAATTCCGGTGATGGTTAAGACTACGGTTGCTCTTTGGAGATATACGCCTAACATGTCGTACTTGTGGGCACCATATGCTTGCCCACATAAAGTCTCCACCGCGCTTCCCATACCTAACTACAAGAAAAATTAAAAGACTGGTATCAGTGCTTTCAGATAATCAAATCAACGATTAATGTGTACCATTTAGAGTGTTTTCAAAGGATCATATTTCGACGGAAACACTTCAAAATATACCTTAAAGAAGTGAGAGCCGCAATTTGAAGTCATGTTCGATCTCTTATTAGATATTCTGTACGTACCATGAGGCCGTAGGCAAAGAGTTGGATGCCGCTATTGCCGAGGGAGGCAGCCGCAAGCTCAAGGTTACCCAGGTGGCCGGCGAAGACACGTGTAGAAAGTGACATGGTGTTGTTGACGACGTAAACGAAGACTGCAGGGGCAGCAAGGCGGAAGAGGAGCTTGAGTTCAATCCATGTGGCCAACCGGAGCCTCTCAAAGCACGGCAACCGAGTGTCTGATAGTACCTTCTCAAGGGGAGATGACTCCTCGCCATGACTAGCTGAGGCTAATGGTTCAGAGTCAGGTTGAGAGCTCAAGATGGGTTGGTGGAGCTCTTCATGAGAACTCATAGTATGTGTTTGTTGCGGATATGAATGTTCCGCAGTGGGATTATATGAAGTAGGCAGCATTAACTGAATCAGATATGGTACAAGTGAGTTTATTTTTTAGTTTTTTACACTCTTTCGTCCATCGGCCAAATGTTAAACTAAGATCGTACGGCGCTGAATATTGGTGTTACTTAACTTCGTCAACCTAGATCTGAAGTTTTTCGCAGTTTTAAACTTTTAACCTCAAAAGTTTAGCAAGGGCGATCCATCAGGGTATATATATGTTTTGTTGTTTTCACGATTAAGATAGAAAATACGAGACAAAATAAAGTGATTCGACGTCGATGAGACTTGGTTGAAAATTTATTTCGTGCAATGCTAGTTTCTGTATAAAATGATCCTAAAGTTAAAGGTATATATGTGATCGATTTGCTGATCGATCGATCGAATAAGGGATGGCTGAAAGGGAAGGCATGCATATTTTAGCAGTAAATTATTGATACTTTTGGTGGTGCCTCGTCATACCAGGAACATAATCCTAAATCCTATCAGAAATTCAGAATAGCACTATCAATCGAAGATTTTTCATAAAAGAAAAAGAAAAAACATGAATCTCACATTCTCAGGTTAATTAGTGTACACTGTTCAGTACGTAACTCAAAGTTTCAAACCCAGCAATAAGAGCAGGAGTACAAGAACTCTGTGATGTTGGAGAGGAGAGATCCCACATTTAAGAAGTGACAAAGAAAATAAAGCTTATAAGTGGGTGAATAATAACCAATTGTACCCAACACATGTGAGATGGCTAAGTTGGGACAATATCGGTACAGTTGGTCCACGGGCCACGCTTGTCGTTGTTTAACATGGTATCAGAGCGGGTCCCTCTCCAGTCGTGCCTCCGATCTTTCGTGGGCCCGAGTTGGGTGCCACTTTGTCATGTCATGGACCTTAGTTTCTTTCATCCCAGTATGTGGGATGTTAATCTGTCACGTGCAGACCTAAAAATTAGGTTGCACGTGAGGGGGCGTGTTGGAGAGGAGAGATCTCACATCTAAGAAGTGACAAAGAAAATAAAGCTTATAAGTGGGTGGATAATAACCAATTGTACCGAGACCTTTTGTGATTAAAACCCAACACATGTGAGGTGACTAAGTTGGGACAATATCGGTACAGTTGATCCACGGGCCACGCTTGTCGCTGTTTAACATGTGAAGCATGCGTTCTCTGGACCGCACGCACCAGTGACAGTAATGAGGAGTACTTCTTTGGTGTATTCTTCCGCCCTTTAAACAAACAGTACGATACGTAAGTCAACAATCATGATCGAATACATTTCTTTGAACTCAAATCAATGCAAACGATTCTCCATTCACGTAAAAAAACACTATAGTGTCTCATATTATCCCATCTGTTCTGTGAGAAGAGGCTCTTTCTTGTCATCCCATTTATCCAAACGATTCTTTACATTTTCGACCTGCATATATGGTAACAATTAGTTGATTAATCACAAGCAATTACCTAATCAATTACTTATTCTATCAGTTATCCCACTTATGACATCCAATCAGTTATTAGTACTTAATTAATTAAGTACCTCTTTATTCTAGTCAGTCCGAAATGTGATCCACAATAAGATCAGTGTTTGTATAAATGTCCCTCCTATCATTCCAGACCATATTCCCTGAAAAGAACAAAGGGAAAAGGTGTAAAGCACTGATGTGTTTTTATAATATGTTCTTAATTGATTACTTCTATAATTAAAGAAGTTATACCTGAGCTCCAAAGTCGAACTTGAAGCCAAGAACAAAGCCCAAAGGAATATCAACAATGTAGTAACATCCGATGTTAACATACGCCACAAATGCTTGCCATCCACACCCAACAGTCACCCCTGTTATTATAACAACACAGCAAATGAAATTATATTAGTTATGAATAATAACATGCAGCTCAAGTTCACAAGAACGTTAAACAAACCCTAGCAAAACAAATTGAGCAGGACCACGAATGACCTTGATGTTCAACTACAAGCCCATATATACTCAAGACCACATATTTGAGTTTCTTGACTGTTAGATTTTCCCATCTTTTCAAGGGAAGTGAAGTTAGATGAGAAGTAAATTTACCGACCACTTTTCATTTGTACATCTTGTACTCGTCTTTTTAAACTTATGTTATGTGTATTTTTTCACTCATATTTAGATAATAATTGAGCAATTTGACACATGACATAAGTTTAGAAAGGTTGGTATAAGGTGGTCGACAAATTTGTTTTCAGTTAACTGCATGTGAAGATAATTTGCAAAGAAGTGACATGCATGCAATATGTTTTTCGATTTCATTGATACCACTGTCTTGGCATTACCAAATTGTCGAAATCGCATATATTTTTGGTCAAGTCTTCTATCATTTTAGTGTAATTTCGTACACCATAATTAATGTTAGCTAAATCAAATGGTTATGAGAGTGAAATTTGAACTATATATATATATGAGTAATTATTATGTGTACCCATCACTGTCATGTGTTGTACCCAATCAATCATATTATGCCATGGTATAATTAACATGCATGCGGTGAAAATGACAAAAATTTATTTACATATAATAACCAATCAGAAACAATCACAGTAAAAATGAACCAATAATATTAAAGAGGTACCTCACGTGAAATATGTGGCGGGTATATATAATAATTTCTCATATATATATATATATATATTATTGCAAGTTCACAAAATAGAACGTACATCAGAAGGAGAAAACTTGGCAGACCCGGGTTGGTCAGCTATAGCTGACCTAGGCCAATAAAAAAATGACAGGTGTCTTCTTTAAATATTATTTTTCATTGTTGCAACTATGTTAACGGAGTGACTAATGCAAGATCCTCTCAAATAACTCTCTTAAAAGTCGCTACTCTTGAGGCCCCCCTAAGGCCCTAAGGAGTAGGGGTGGGCACGAGACGGGATGGGACGGGACGGGGCTCATCCCACGTCCCGTCCCACTCTTTTTAATCGGGACGGGATCAGAACGGGACCAGGGTTTTTAAGAATGCATCCCACTCGGGATTAATCCCGGTTGGGACGGGACGGGATCGGGACGGGACGGGACAAATCTCACCTTCCTATGAAGTTAAATAAAAACATATATTTTTACTTTTTCATTGATAAAATAACATTCAATAATAAAATTTTAACAAAAAAAATGCATATTACGTTCAAAATATTATAATTTACCATTATTATTTGAGTTGATATAATTTTGGAGTTATTAAAAACATAAATTAGTTTTATTTTGATAAAAATATATAAGAATTTTTAAGTTTTTATCAAAGGTGGGACGGGACGGGACAAAGCGGGATATAAATTATTCGTCCCACGTTCCATCCAACTATTATGAAACGGGACGGGATCGGGACGGGACGAACATTTTTAGACCTCCGTCCCGTCCCGTCCCTATGAATTTCGGGACGGGATTGAGATTTCCGTTTTTTATGCCCACCCCTATTAAGGAGTTTCAGTGTGTTTTGTAAGATATCTCACACAAAATTCATTGTGTTACCACTACGGGTGTGAATCAATGGGACTTCTTGAGATGTGTTAGGCAGTTAGTGAGATAACGGTTTTGTGGTTTGTGTTGCCTGGTGAAGAGGAAACAAGAGTTGTATATTTGGGTATGCTTCAATTTTGGCATATTTATGCAAAATTGGTTATGGGTGATTGGGTGTTGATATTGGAGGCGAGTCTATTGAATTTGTGATTGAGTTTGTGATTTGAAAGCAAAGGAAAGCTGATTTTGGCCGGGTTTCATTGAAATGGGAAAATTGGTGAATTTGACCAAGTTTGAGAAGGATAAAGATGTTGCTCAGATTGGTTGATTATTAAAAAATCTGAGTTGGTGAGGAAGATCAATGGTCGTGTCTTTGAAGGCAGTTGAAGATGCATTGTTTAATGGGTATGTGAATAAGAGCAACGATATATAGCTTCCATTGGGGATGAAGTGAGGATTTAATCTCAATCGATTAAAGTTTAGAGTCGGGTTTGCGACATCTCTGCAAAAGACTAGGAAGGAAGAGAACTGGAACTTAGGAGGTTTTTGCGTTAGTCTCCGTTAACATATTTCCAGCTATAAACATGATACATTAAAAAAAGATACCTTTTAATTTTTTATTGGCTTGGGTCAACTATAGCTATAGCTGACCAGCCATAGTCTGCTAAGTTTTTTCCAAAAATTATTATATGAACATTCGCAAAAGAGAATTAACAGTATTGTTTAAATGAAAGATGTCGTGTAAACTTTTGCCTTTGCCGGTTAACATGACAGGGATTGACAACTTTTTTTTAAAGGATTTGACATATTGGGATAGTACCCTTTACAAGTAATCCATTCTAAGTGTTTGACGGTCTCCGTAGAGAAGTTGACTCTCTCAACACATGGTGCTGTATTCACAAGGTTTCAAACTCGAGACATTGTTTAAGTTACAACAGCCGGTTACCACTACTGCATGCATACTCTAGTAGGGATTGACAGCTTTGGTCATGGACAAATTAATATTTCATCATCAAAGATAGAATGAATATATGGGGTGCTAGCTAGTTATAATTAAAGATCCTCCGTCAAATAATAATCACCTGGCCCAATATATGTCCTGCATATATGGCAGAATATATGTCCTGCATATAAATGATTAATCACCTGGCCCAAAAAAGGATCAGATGCAAATGATGCTGGACCCCTAGAGAGTAGCCAACTGATCACTATATATAAAGATACAAAGTTGGATGACCACTGCAGCTCCAGTCGAACAACATCACTAGATAATTCATGAATTGTTCACTTTGGTACATCAATTATTGGAATTTATTCTACAAAAAAAATTGAAAGGTTTTCTTCTTTAAGGTAATCAACAAAGATCGAGTTTAAAGGGTGTTTAGCTAATCGGCCATCTTAATCAGAATGATCAAGAAGTAGAACAAAGCAAGGACCAATCATAATCTACTATGTACTACAGAATTCTAACGGAGCTACTCACACGAGTAGCGAAAACAAACTCAAACTCTCCACTTTGAATATTAGCAAGCTAAGCTAGGTCAGGAATGAAAAGGCTAGGAACTTTCAGATTCTTTCTTTTCTAGCTTCAAAGGCAAAATTTACAAGATGGACCACGAACGTAATAGAGCAGCCATTTAATTTATTCACTCGGCATAAGGCTAGGGTTTATGTTATCCTGATCAAAATTGGCGAAAAGAATCGCACCAAGAACAACATGAGGAATACGATTTGTATAGCGCGCTAGAAGTAGTATGAGATTGACTTACCAGACAAAACAGGTTGGATGCCGTTGAGAATAATAGAGACAGCAAGGTAAGGAGATAGGGCTGAGACTGCGTTGGACACAGTCTCACCATCAGTGAACGCGTAGCTTATGACGTTTCGTAATGCAAGAACAACTATGGCACACACTACGGAGATGATGAACGAGCTTGACGTCACTATTACTACTGCAAATGCGACCGACTTTGGGTGTCCTGCCCCGAGCTCGTTCCCAATCCTCACACTGTAAGTTCATTTGTGATGTTACTCTATTTGAGGATCCATATTATCACTATATCTACTAAACCTTAGTGTTGACTTTGATGTAAATTTCATTTTGATGGGAATTCTATTTTTAGTAATATAAAATTATAAGAATTGAGAATATTTTTGTTTGGATATTATATTATTCCCTATAACTTAAAAAATGGTTAGAATTGTATAAAAAAAATGGGATTTGAAGAATGTAACCTCTTTTTCATGGAAAATAAATAGGGAGAATATGGTTCAAATTCCCCTTAGATTTTAGAATTGAATTTGCATTTCTAAGAATTTCATCCCAAACAAGATAATTAATATCAAATTTCTAAAATTTAATTAAATTTCTCCTTGTTTTCCTCTATCCAAACACAACATAAAAGAATTAGCTACCATGCAGGTCGATGACCTAGCCAGCTTGTTTCAATATATAAAGAAAGAAACAAAGCAGATATGGTCAGATCGGAAAGTTTTAGTTGGTAACTGACCTTGCAGCAGCATTGAAACCCACGGAAACCATGAACAACACCTATCCAGATATGGTCATGCTGCACAAGTTAAGCGAAAAAATTGTCATTGTAACGTTATCGTTATCGATCAGCATTACATGCATGTAACTTTTACTAAAAACAAATAGATCATGATTGTAGTAGAAATTAAACAGAAATGTCTTTCTGTTTTTGTTCAAAATACAGATTATCGACTAGTACGTTGTTGTAGACTTGTAGCTACCTTCAGCTTCGCTAGTAACCACCACATTACAAAGCATAATGGCAGACGCAACTGAAAGCTTCAGAAAACTCCAAAGTCCAAAAAAAACATGCATGCTAAAACCTCTCCAAGTACATTTACATCTTGGACTCACCAATATGTACACAAACTGCGCCACCACTATAATCCACCACGAGAAGCTCAACATCAGCGATGCACCCAACAAGCCCCATCCAAACTCATAGATCACTACCCAACTCAGCACCACATGCACCACAAGCGCGGCCGCAGATATATACGCGCTCGGGAACATGATGCTCTGAGCCTGAAGGAATTTTTGTATGGGGAAATTGCAATCATAGGCAAAAATTTGGGGAATGAGTCCATAAACGAAGATTGCTGCTGCAGAAGCAATCAAAAGGGGCTCGGAGAAGATGTAGATGAGCATAACAGGGATCCCAGTTGCCATTAGAAGGATTGTTGAACGCTGCAGATATATGCCTAGCATGTCATATTTGCGTGCTCCATAGGCCTGACCACATATATAGTGTCTCCACTGCACTTCCCATTCCCAGCTATGTTCATCAAAACATGTAGACATAAGATAATAGAAATGTTATGTTACTAGATTCTCCATCTCTATTTAAACTATTCATTTCACAAATGTCTTTTCTAAGTTACTGGTATGAAGATTGCTAAACCAAGTCTGAGTAACAAGTAGTACATACTACATACAGAAGATTACTGGTATGTCGTTTCTACATCTCTTAGTACTTCGACTGTAAGAATCGGGTTACCTCCTTTTATACTATATGTATCGATCTGGTGTGTGCTGAGATATGTTCTTAGCACAATAATAAACCTCAAGTAAAAACAAATTATTAAGTTATACATTCAAACCCAGACAAATAAAAACATGACTGGAACTACGAAAGAATATAGTGAGGGGCCTGTGTGGTCCCGGGCTTTGTATCTCTATCTCAATTTTAATTTTCAAAAAGCATAATGATTAATAAAGAATAATGAGAAACCCAATCCACAAAAGCAAGCAACCAGTAATTTTCAGAGAATAAAAAATTATAATCAAGCAAATGGTTCTCTTATCCAGATAATTGCTACCTTTTACCGGTAAAACGTACTTATCGCCGTCGTACATGTGGCTCTCTTCTTTCGTTACTCCCATCCACATAATTATAATCAAACAAATGTTTGTTTGCTATATTGTTCTGTTGACGAATCAAACTAAAGGACTAAACTTTCAATGGAAAAACCTAGGGAATACATAGAATATATATGTAAATTGAGAATTGCATGAGATATATCCATCACGAATCCAATTCCACTTTGTTTTCCATTGTTATTCCTGACTGGCAATCATGCAGTGACAGATATATCGTCATTTTCAGTTTACAAATTCCTGGAAACTAAAAGAAAGATCGGTCGATGTACGTAGCGTAATTTTCTCTGCTATCTCTGGACGTTAATTTTGGAAGCACCCTTCGTCAAAAACAGTTTAACGAACGTTGACACATTCACTAACAGATGATTCTGGTCAAATCAATACAAAGGTATGTAAGTGGTGCCTTGATCGATTATTGTACGTACGTATTACTTGGGACGTACGATTACTTGTACGTGCGAATTCTCCAAGCTTGTTGATTATCCATGCTAAATTAAATGAACTATTTGTCTCAAAGAGAAAATGATGAAGCAAGCTCATGGAGAAAAAATTGGGTTTGAAATATAACACGGCAGTAACTCCAACTTGAACCTTATCGAGTCACTCGATCTATAATGTATTTAAACAAAGAAATATAGGGATCGTGATTTGGAGAGAATAATTTGAAAGCTAGATAAAAAGATTTTGAGGACCAGTATCTATCGATGAATTAGCAAGGACACCCAAATGGTCCAGCAAGTCTTGTTAAGTTTCTATCATAATAGTAGAACAAGACATGCAACTTAGAAGTCAATGATATAAATACTTAATGATCTGTTATGCAGAATTGCAGATCGACTACTTGGTGGAATAGAAGTTATGTTATGCGATTATTACCGGCGGACAAGCTCGAGATATAAATGTGAAGCAGGTCGATGATCTCTAGCTAATTTCTACTACAAAACAAAGACGTATAGACGGTATAATGATGTATCAATATGGCCAACATTATCAATCAAGCTTCAACAAACTGTACGTATGATCGACATGGACCTATAATCCTATATGTATGCGACCATGAGTTCATCAGTTAGGAAGCTATTAATTAATAAGCTACTGAAGCATATCGGTCTTCAACTCTTGTGTTGCCAACCTAACACGAGGCTGTAGACACCGGTTGAGGTGTCACAAGAACGGAGCTAGGAAGTTCAGGGTTGCCAAGTCAGCCACAGAAAATGACGGGTGGCTAATGCAGACATGCAGTGATCGATTTGCTGAGGAGGTTGTTTGGTACGTACTGCACCAGTGCAACAAGAGCTAGCTTAAAAGATGGTGCTGATTTCGCGATGTGATGGAGGATTGGAGGTTTATATTGGATCAGTTAGTATGCCATCTAGCTAGTCCTCAACTTATTGCCCTAATCGGTACATGCTTCTGCGTACCTGGTACAGGGTTCACTGTCATTGGTCTCCATGCAATAGCATCTAACTCCATATGAGAGTACTCGGGAATATGAGTACTTGACTCGAATCTTGTACCTGCTCTAGATAAACATCATACAGCTATTCAGCTGATTATAGATACATGTATATATGACCTTCTAACTATTTTTGAGAGTCTCCTATGTGATTTCATTACGAAACAGGAACGAAATTATGTACAAAACAGTCGAGAGGGAAATAAACAGACTTTTAGCAGGTTTGACTCTCCCCAGAAGCACTCTAATCTCCCAGACTCCCACCCTGCAGTATCAAATAGATAAAAATGATAGAGCCACATATTGTCAAACGATTTGAACCTAAAGACCTACTCTCAAAATCGGTGGACTTGACAAATCCTGGTTTCTTCTATTAACCAGCCAGATTAGTCATTTCTCTATTAACTAGTTGTTTCTTTTTGGTCAACTTCTAGCCATATTATTTTCTTGATTCCAAAATCTAGCTTGATGGGTCGATCTACCTTACTAAAAGATCAAATGTTTGCTTCCAGCTTCTTTTTCTTCATCACAAGTTCACAATAGCTATTAATCTGCCCCATTTACTAGCATTTACAGCACCAGTTGAAACCCAGATCTGCTTATTATAACAAAGTGATTTCTATCGTTGGTAGTTCGGCAATCTCAACTTTTCTCGTTTTAGATGCAATGCATTGAGTAGTATAGTTTCAATTAGTTTGATCACGGGGACTGAAAACTCTACCAGCTAGGATTTGATTCAACTGTAACAGTGAATCAATGGCTTTGGTGTCTATTCTCAATGCTCAAAAGTGTACAAACCAGAGGCTATGATGCAGAGAGAAAAACAGGAAACATATATATTTTGGTTGCAATCCGATTTACATGCAATCTCGATTGATATCAGTTACAATATAAGCTTATCCCTCAACTTCCTAAATGTTTTTTTTTTTTTTACAAAAATATTATAACAGAAACAGGCAAGAATCATGAATGAATATCATCAGGACAAACTAACAAACTAAACTGACCTCACATCTCCCCCCCCCCCCCCCCCCCCCCAGTTCACGACAATCTTCTATCGACTAGATTGGGGTTGACTAGCATCATCCTAGGAAGCCATTGATGAATCATCCTTCAAGGAATGACTAGTTTTCCACAAGGATAACTCATTTACAAGAACATCAAAAAGACCATGGCAAAAGCAGTGAGCAGAGGAAGTATCCAGACATTGTTGTAATAGCCTGGAAAACATGAAAACATATCCATAAGTTAAATAATAGAGCTTTGCTGTTTTGAATTTTGAACTGCAGTAGGGGACTGGTAAATTGCTTATAATAACAAAAAATAGCATTAAGGTGATGAATGATGCCATCAAGGTAAATGCATAGCTGTGCTCACCCCTTTCTGCAGATGCTGCTGCAGGAAGTGCAGGAATCTTGACACCTGAAGTTCCAACAAGCCGGGCAGAAATCTTTAGAACCAGACAGAGGAAAGGATATACAAGGTTTGTGTATAACGAAGTAATACAAATGCAGGGTATATAGTGATTAAATGCTAATAGCCTACGCATACCTTTACTACATGTTGAAGCTGCTCCTTGAGAAGAGGTGGGCCAGGGAGCTGGAATGTTATCATTCAAATCACAAAGGAAGCTGACGCCAGAACTTTCAAATATTGCATCCGAAGGCAAGCTTGGCAAAAGACATCCGGATGCTATCATATGGAAATGGTAAAAAAAAAATTACAAAAAGAAGAAGAAAAATGTCAGTTTAGGACCTAAACTCAGGTACAATGGAGAACAAAAACAGTTTCAGCACGCCACTGGAAAGTATTTGCTAATCAAGTTTTACTCGTGGTTCATTGATGTAAGGAAGGATAAAACATTTACAGAGATGCCTTAGACAATATCTTTGGAAGGTTGACATATCCTGACATTAGCAGTCCTGTATCTAGGGCCTTAACACACATCAATTCACATAAGGTGATAGCTAAAAAGTATAGATAGCTGGCATATAATTTCATAAATTGTAGCTGATTGTTCAGAGAGAAATGGCTGGGCCCTCTGCAATATTATCAAAAAGGACAGTATCCTAAATTCCTAATCTACAATGAGCCCACCGATTTGGTAATGCTATGCAATTATTTGAGCAAATTACAATATTTTAATAGTGAAAATGAAAGAAATTATTTACCTTGACTTCCAACTGAGGTGTACACAATGTTGATTGCCATCACAACGACATCCAGAGGATATTTCAAGATTGGGTTAGAAATCATGATAATTGATAAGAAATGCTATAGTTTGTTAAAGGAAAAATGGACGGGAAGAAAGCAGTAACCTTGAAGGGAGAAATCCTTGAGGCTTATATGACAAAGGCTATACACATCTTTGGTGATGTTTGATTTTCTTAACTTCATTCCGAGAGATGCAGCACAGTCCAAAGCTTGCAAGTTGGTTATGAAACTCTGCTTTTGCAAGTGGGAGACATAGCTGTCCATGGCCGTACAGCAAGCTGTCTGGTTCCTTATATCATCCCCACAGCCAAGTGCAACATGCTTCATATTGGGGAAGACGAGGGGACAAACTGATTTGCACAACAAACACAAATACAGGATCATTATTCCGACTTAAGATTAGTCTCTCTAAGATAAAGAACATTCTCTTATGTCTTAAGCCATGATTTCTGATAATATGGAGCTTTAGTGAATCAAAGTAGTTGAACACACACCCCAAATTAAAATATATTAATTTCAAACCAATAGAAGAAAGCCGACCACAAACTCACCCTTGTTAATTTTGCAATTTGAGAGCCCCCTTAGAACGTCCTTGGCATGAGAAGGGCTGAATTTACTTGCCAACCAGCGATGGACAATGTTTTTGCAGTCATTGACTCTACTTATGTGATCAGGTAATACACCATGACCACCGTCTGTGCTCAAAACATCAGAACTTTTAGAAGCAATTCTTGTAGAAGCTTCTAATATGGCATTCTGACATGTTTGAGCACAGCATTCTTTCACAGGGTCTATCTTCTGACAAGCGGCAACCAACTTAGAAGTATCCACTGTCTCCTCAAATTCAGTAACATCAACAATCGGGCAAGATGCATCCGTGAGATCTGTTGAACGAACAGAGCATATCTGCGCAAGGGTGTCATTTGCACCCTGGCTAACCAAAATCTGCTTAATATCTGATAGACAAAATTTGGCAGCTGTCCCGTTTAAAGCAAGCACATTGGTGTACTTACTGGACTGACCGATGAGGATTGTGATAGTAGCCTCCAACTGCGGGCAACAAATTACATTTGCCAGCAATGGTGCAAAAACCGACCAACAATCAATCGCGGTCGTACTCATCAAACTCTCAGAAGCACTGAAATTCAGCATACATTGTCCTGAAAGCACACATCAACAGTATAAATGCACGATCACAGCAACAAGACAACACCTTTGCAATGCCTAATAAAATCTAATCCAACTAGACCAGTTCAGATAGGAAGAGAAATACCTGATATTTTCGGAACAGTAATGTTTGTGAAGGGTGCCAATGGCGAAGGAGCAAGAAGGGGAAGAAATGGCTTGGGAGCCTCGGTAGGGGAGATCATAGGTAACATGCCATCTCTTTGCCTAATACTCAAGACAGGATCTTTACGAGAATCCAAAGCACAACAACAACATATATGGAGACCTATAGAACAACACACCAGAGAGTAAGTAAAGACATACCATTAACCAAACTTACAGAAATTACCATCACAAATTGCTAAGATACATAGGTTCCCATTATAAATTTCAAGTCTGTTACACAATTCAGTCCTAAAACAGAAGCATTGCAAATCCAGGAACTATTCAAAAATTAATACTTCACTCAATGAAAACTCCAACCCTCTATGATGAGCAATAGATTCAAAGATGCAAGATCAGAGCCAAATGCACTACAACACAGTAAAAATCTAGAACATCCTAGTCAAATTAGTCCAAATATCACGAATTTATCTCCAAAAAAACCCAGTTACATTGCCTCAAACTCCACAAATTAGTAAGAATTCAAGATCAAGGGTTAAGAAATCCAGAGAATAACAAAATTGAAAGCAGAGGTGAAAAGTACTCACATAAGACCAAGAAGAGGAGACCAGACATAGGAGTGAGCTTGTCCAGAGACATCCCTTGTTTCATGGCTTTTGATTATACACAACTCACAACAACAAGAGCAGGAGTTTGAGTTTGAGCTGGAGTTGGGAGAAGGGCATTTTGGGAAGAGAAGAAACAGAGAGAGAGAGACAGAGGTGGTGCTAGGGTTTAAGACTTATGACTTATGAGGAAGAGTAGAAGAGAAGTTGGAGGCAGAGGAGGAAGAGAGCAGCTGCCATTGAATGAGATGAGCTGCTTTGATGAGGAGAGAGAGAGAGAGAGAGATAGAGAGAGAGAGAGAGAGAGAACCCACCACCACTTGTGGGGGGCCCACCAAAGAAGGGGAGGGGAAATAAATAGCTGTACCGGTTTCGGGGGAGAGGTGGGTCCCGGCACCGGGGTCCGGAAACTCAGATAGATGAGCACTGGCGCATTAAACGCCATCTGGCCTTGCTTGGCACGCGGGTTTTAGTGCGACGTCGTTTTTGGTTTGAGGATGTATGTGACGATTAGTTAAAAAAACGCGCCGTTGCCGGGGATCGAACCCGGGTCACCCGCGTGACAGGCGGGAATACTTACCACTATACTACAACGACTTGGTTGTTATTGGTCCGCAGAATCACCCTATGAGCGGTTGAACTCAGAATGGAAGTGTGAAGCAAAGGTGACAGCAAAGCGTCAACATGTTCTTAAGCAACAAGACTATTTTTTAATGGGTTAACATGGTAATCGTAAGTTATAATTACAAGTTGAAGGGGATGAGTTTAAATGTCGATATACCAACTCTGAGATGTGTCATGGAACATCATGACTTGATGCTATTATGATGATGGATTGATGGGTAATGATTGGTAGCAAGGTTAGGCATTTGTTTCAATTAGACCTTCATTGCTCTATGTCCCGGGGCTAGTTTATACTGTTCCATCTTCTCAAACAGCTCAATGATATTGCTCTCCAATATTTGGCATTCAAAATCGAAACTTATTCCAGGCAGTTGCTCAGGAGAACGATTTTGAAAGCCAATATTGGAGAGCAGTATCATTAAGTTGTTTGAGAAGATGGAACAGTATAAACTAGCCCTGGGACATAGAGCAATGAAGGTCTAATAACTCTAATTGAAGCAAACGCCAAAAAGGAGAGGAGGCAGATTTCCAGAATTTTAGGATTTTTAAATGAACCAAATTATTGAATTTTATCATATAGAATAATGAGGAAGGTGAAAAAAGTTGATAACTACACAAACGTTTTCCGTTAGTACAGAAGGATGGTGCAAATAGACCTTGGTGTCTTGAGTAAGCTCCCTGGCTTTGGTTGGAAAAACAAGCGAGAATGATGGTTAGCATAATTGAAGTGGAGGGAGAATCTTAATGATGTATGAGTGGGGGATCTATAGCTAGCTTGTCTTCACAATAAGCATTATTTATCATAAGAAGTTGATATAAGCATAATAACAAAACAAAAACGCGTGGCATCAACTTTCACTGCTTAAGAGACTACAAGTGATTGTTCGTTAACAGTGTCCGATCCGTCTCCATCCAAGTGACAAAAAAAAAACGACATCTGGAATAAAGTTTAATGCAAATGATCATTTCTTTGATTGACAATTACGGTTATATTTGATGTGTGAGTAATAGTTCACTTACTATATGCACCTTCCAAAACGTATTTGTTCAATGAGTAAGTTCTTTTTGTACGCTCGACACGGTAATAATTTTCATATTGCAGGGTAGTCCTTATTCAATTGCTGCATACTTGGATGTGAAATTGTGAATTAATAAGAAGAGAGTCGGATTCTTATCTTGATAATTGACACTGTTACATAATGTTTTCTATTTTTGAATAAACAAGAACTAAAAAAAAACATATACTATTTGGACGGCGCAAATAGTAACCAACCAGCGTAGCGAGTTCCATAGTCAAAGTTCGACCAAGAAGAAGCTAGACACAAAGTAAGTAGGGTCAGCAGCTCATTTCATTCATAATGATACTTGACTTCTCTAGATTGCAAGAATGCAAGGGTTACAAAACTAGGGATTAACAGTATTCATGAGGGAAAGAATTTCTCTACATAAACAAATCTCTACATGCATATACGTATTGATCGAGCAGCATAAACTAATTTAGAAGAAAGAAAGAATCATTCAACAAAATGAACCAACCGAAAGAATCGACCCAAGTAATAAACTAATCAACCTCTGGGATACTTTGGAGGGCAGGCCTCCACGGCCCTTGATGCTCCTCCGCCTCTTCATCTTCACCGTCGTTGATTGCCATAGCCAGAAATTGCTCCACCGACGACACGTTCATAGCGCCGCCTCTTGATCCCACCAAATCCTCCAGCTCACGCTTTGTCATCTTTATCTTCATCTGATTGTCTCCAGCGCCACTATTCGCTCTTCGTCTACACGACGATGATGATGCCAAAGATCTAAATTGAACGTCGCCGAGAAGCTTCTGATTTTCCAGCTGCTGCGTCTGGTGGAGCTGACAAACGTTCACCCAGTCGTCGTCGTCGTTTGCCCAAACCGCCACGGAATCACGCTTTAAGCAGCAGTTTCCCATTAGGCAGCTAGTTAACAGAGCCTGATGGATGACTTTACTTCGTTGATTCGTATAACTACAGCAAGAAAAATATAGAGCTAGCTGAGAGAGAGAGAGAGAGAGAGAGAGAGAGAGAGAGAGCTAGAGAGGTTGAAGATGGGGAAGGGTTTGTTTCTTATATAGAACCAGTTGGGTGAGACCGGGACAAAACATCGTCAGCTTCCAAGAAACGACTGCATATGATCTTGAACAATATAATAACCTTGACGGGGGCGTACGGCCAAGTACGTGCAAGCACTGATTAAGCCGCAGCTTAATGAAAATGATTAATCTAATCAAGGTGGACGGTTATACCTGGTGATTTAAGTTTAATTAATAGTATACAAGATCCAGGTAGCTCAGCTAGGTTGGATTTGGTACGTTGTGATTTGTCTGCATGGCTTTGTTAGAGCCAGAAAGGTCAAAAGTCAAGGCCATATTTCTTAGAAGCAGGAAAGTAGTAATGTAGTCTATTATTCTCGTTTGATTTTGCTGTGTGAAGAAGAATATGAGAGGGCCAGAAGGAAGGAGGGGATGTTTGAATATTAAAATGATTGTCGACGAGGAAGATGGTGTGAACATAGATGTAAGATTGGATCTTTGATATGGGGTGCTCTTTAGATTTTTACTAATTTGAGTAAAAACCAAGTGGTAAAAACGTGAAAAATAAATATTATGACAAACGCCTAATCTGATTAGTTTATATTTGATACACCTACACGAAACCATAGATTAGGCGAAACCTAACCTCATTTCAATTTCTGTATGTCAATCTAGCTCTCAGCATCAGACACACCCCATGCGTTCCATCAGAAACAATACCCGAGCGTCCTCCGTAAGGTTTCGAATTTTGTTTCAGGGTTTGTGAGGAAGATTAGCCACAAATTTATGGGGCTGATCTGCATATTTCGGAGCTGGGAGAACAGGTTTGCATAGATATTATGATTGTATTCGATGCGATTATCTGTACTTTTTTGTTTGTTTCACACAGATGCGACGGTGTGCTCTTATTCAATTGACCATGTTCAACCTAGGGCTCCTTAGTGAGGCTGACCACAAGAAAGAACAGAACAAATCATCTAGCACTTCTATTCCTTATCTGCTTCGCCCATATTCCTGCATATGAATCTAATCTTCTGTTCATGTGATATGTCATATGCTCCAACCACAATCTCGATCGAACAACAGGAAAAAACATTCTATAAGTATTCATATTTCTGTCATAAACAATAAGAACACTTAGAGACCACATATATAACTAAAAGAGCAAACATAGAACCTGTGAAAACATTTGAGAGATTCTATCGGAAGTCAATTACATTGTTGACTTCCTAGTTTGACAAATCAAAGTTGCCAAATCTGCATGCAAGCAGCAAAAAGTTAATTGACGAGTGACGACCTCCTGCGAAATTACCTAAATTAAAATGAGATATCAGATTTTTGGACAAGCCTTTAAGTGTAAGACTTAAAAATTGAAAGTGTAACGTTACATTTTCAATTTTTAACTGTGATAACAAGTACATTAGCACATGGCCTTTTTCATGTTAAATCCTAAGAGGGGCATTTCCTGTTAAGGAAAATGTTTTGGCGCCACAATATGGCGCCAGATCCGGCGCCACAATCATACGTGGTATATCACGTCACATTGCCATATTAATAATTATAATAATCACAAAATGCCATTTTTGAATGAAAAGACAATTTTATCCTTGTTAATCTAACGGTTCTAAATTATTATAAATATATTTTTTTATTCTTTTTTATATCATTTATTTTTTCAAAATGTAATTAAATTTTTTGATATTTACAAAATATGCTTGAAATATATATATATATATATATATATATATATATATATATGTATGTATATATTAGCCCTATATTATATATATATATATATATATAGATGTGTGTGAGTGAAATATATATATATATATACACACATATATATATATATATAGATATATGTGTGTGGATGCCTATATGGTAATTGTATTAATTAATAATAGCTATTAATTAATCATAAACATAAATAAATTAAATATTAGAAAGTCATAAATCGTAAATATGATATTAATTCAAATATGTATACTCTAGGAAAAATAATATTTTTTACCTTACATATCCCCTTAAATCGATTATACCTTAATAAAATAATATTTCTTTTAAGAAAAAAACCAACAAAATATTACCAAAAGTTTTCATCTAAATAAATGTTGTAAGGTAACTAAATCATTTTAAATTTAAAAAAAATGTATCCGAATTATATATATCTCCATGAAAATATTTCCTTAAGAAAAACGAAAATATTTCCTAATTTAATAATCATAATGAATAAATTAAATGTCGTATATATCTCATGTCGTAATTAATATAATAAAATTCATATTAATCAACTGAATTGAATCACAGTGGGAGAGTTGAAAATATTGAGTAATGATATTTAAAATCCATAATTTTCATCTGGTATGATTGAAGAGGTAATTACGATCTCTATAATAATTGAATTGATGGAGTATTAGAGTTTATCATTTCATAAATAGTTATTTGAACACAGCTTTGAAAGCGTTCTTCAAATGTCAAGTGAGACTTCATTGATAGTTTCAAACTATTGCTCATTTGTTTTCACATGGAAAAATAATCATAACACTACTTAGAGTTTGAATGAACCATAGGTTTATAACACATACACCAACAATCAAAGAAAGAGTAATTAATAAATGTATAAAAAAGTCATCATCCACATTAACATAATTAAGCTAATAAACGTTCTGCCAGTAACGAGTTCAATATGAGTAATTTCATCCATTTCATATATATGAGCACTAAAATAGATGTTAGTCATCACCAACATTGTGATTTCAAGTCATGTACATGTATTCTAATTATAAATAAGTACTAAACTTAGGGTTGAAATGGAAATTGAAATAACTTACAATCTTAACTTACAATTTTTCCTAGTGTACATCTTATATATTGACATGCATTGAAATGGAAATCAATTTTCACACTGAATTTAAAGTCAGGTTACATTAGAGTGACAAATAAGTGCTCAACCAGCCAATAATGCGGTAGTAAAATCAATGTGAGAGTTCGATTATTTTTCTATAGTAATAAAACAAAGCCATTGGAATTTGCAGTCATCTAAGTATCTAGCTAAGACCCTAAACCTAAACAAAAATAAAAACTTTGTTATCCACATTACCTAAACCCTTAGCTGATAAGGAGTTAGCCAGTAATGTTCACTTAGAACTTTTCCCTAGTTAATGGTATATTTACTTTGAAACCAAGGTCATTATTCACGGTGACCAGGTACGTACTAAGGTACGTAAACACAATTTAGATTAATTTTATAAACTAATAGATTTAGAGTTTAGGGTTTAGGGTTTAGAGTTTAGAGTTTAGGATAGGAAAGTTCATTGGAAATCAATTTAAGTAGTATTTCACACTAAAATATATATATATATATATATATATAAGCATTAAGTATGTAATAATGGATACTACATATATTACCAAGGAAATATATAAATAAACATTAAGTATGTAATAATAGATACTACGTATATCACCAAAAATTTGTTAGTTCCTTTTAAGTCATACATATCATTTTCCATCATAAAGACTTTCTGTCAATAAATATTTGAAGATGTGTTACCAAATTAACTTCATGACTTTTTTCAGTTTTTAAATTTTATCTACATTTACAAATTATATTAATGACTATAATTAATAAATATAATTACCATATATTCTCTACCAAATTATTAATTAAATTTCAAAAATATCTAAAAAATTATTTAGTACAAAAATAATTTTATTTTGAAAATATATTTTGTGCATATATATATATATATATTTCGTGCGTGCACACACATATTTCAATCATACTTTTATAAGTTTTAATTTTTTAATTATATTTTAGAAGCATTATTGTGATGAAAAATAGAAATGATAAAAAGAACAAAAAAATATTTTTATAATAATTTAGAACCGTTGAATTAATAAAGATATGATTGTATTTTCATTCAAAAATGACATTGTGTGATTATTGTAATTGTTGACGTGACAGTGTGACGTGCATGCCACGTAAGATTGTAGCGGCGAATTTGGCGCCATATTATAGCGCCCTAGCATTTCTCTTCATGTTAAATGCTTAATTCCAGGACTATACACAAACACAGAGAATCACATCCCTTGGCCATGCCTTTTGCATCAACAAGTAGCACTAGGTTCTTCCCTTGGCCATACCTTTTGTACCAACAACTAGCACAAGGTTGAGGTTCAAATGAATGTCGTCTCCTGCATATAGATGATAACCCGATGAAGATGGTGTTTACATGGGCAGTGCCTTACTGATCAAAGAAGAGCTCAATTCATCGTCGACTAAACACCATTTACATGCAGATATGTGATAGCTTGATGAAGATTGTCTTATGAGATAGAACTCAGTGATGATAGACAAAACTGCCCCAGGGAGGGGCTGAGGTGTGATGCAACCCCTCTCAAATTCTATGGGGAAATTTCATCTATATATACGTTCATTTTATTGTTACAGCCCCACTTAAATGAGTGTTGTTAGTCTGTTGTATGCATTGAAAACAAACGACAAAAATAATGAATGAATGATGAACGACATGCAATGCAACAATAGCAAAATAACTCATTTAATTAAGCCTTTGTCTCTTGCGATAACAAAAGTCTACATACTTTTCCAGTTTCCAACAATCCAACTCAACCTTTTCTTCTCTCATCCCCTATTCTTTGTGAGGCTATAACTATTGCCGATCTACCATTCTCTTATCTCTGGAGTCATGTCCTCACTCCTCAACATTTTTAGATATTCTCCTAGTTCTCCCAACTAGCTTATTCAAGGTATTAAACTTAATTTTTCTTCTAAGATTAAATTTTCTTTGATGAAATTAGATCAAATTTGGGGATTAGGGGATTTTTTTTTTTAATTTGGGTTATCAATTTCATTGATCCTAGAGAATGCTATTGATTTTTCTTATTAATTTGTAGTGTCCAATTGCCTAGGACAGTGACAATTTCTTTATTGTGTTTTTGTTTAAGAGATTAATTCTTTATAATTTGGATTAGATCGCTTAGTTTACTGCATATTAGTAGTGGGTTAGTTATGAGATTGATAAGCTTTATGCATTTTTGTTTTTTTAGGTGTTGTTTTTAATGACATATCAAATTCAAAATCATAAGACACGAAAAACATAAAGGAAAGTAAATTCATACTTTCAAAAGAATGATGTTGTTATTGATGATGTTCCATGTTCAATTGAGTTTGAAGTCCCTGAACTTTCTAGTTTTGTGAGAGTGCAATCTCATTAATTTGACGCTAATTGTATTGAGCGTGATCCGGAAAAGCGCCATTCAATCTTGTCATATCCAATTAAGGACCAAGATGAGGTTCAAAGAAAATATATACTTTCTGGTTCGTATCAACCAAAATTAGAAGAGTAACCAAAACAACAAGAACACAACTTAAGTAAAAGAGTTTTATGCATTAGGTAACCGAAGAGCACAACTTAAGTAGTTTGAGGATATATAGTTTTCTTGTCATACTTATGGTAAATTTAGCCTTTCTCACTTTTGAATCCTGGTTTTGTTCCTAATGACATAGCCTATAGTAACAGCA
The DNA here is from genome assembly GCF_933775445.1 of Argentina anserina. Taxonomy (NCBI): domain Eukaryota; kingdom Viridiplantae; phylum Streptophyta; class Magnoliopsida; order Rosales; family Rosaceae; genus Argentina; species Argentina anserina. The sequence continues at coordinate 991,664 of NC_065874.1, read as the reverse complement.
TTGATACTTCCCTTTATAAACATGATGTCAAGACCTAATACTAATGAAAAGATTGAACCCGAATTCTCAACCAACCACCATAACCTAAGACAAAATATTAGCCATAAAATGCATACATCTTGCTCCAGGTCGAGTCCTTCTTCTTGTGCCAAGAAGTTTAGTACACTCTCATATATCTTCTGAAAGTGGCTTAATTTTTTTTTTGAATAAGAATCGAGCTCTTCAAAACGACATTCGAAATATGATGAGATGAGAAAAAAGTTTGCAATCAAGATCCTGAAAGAATCAATGCGAGAGTACGTAGTTAACAACATTTATTGTGGATCCTAGATTCAACACAAATTGTAGTGATGGATGAAACACCGTTTATTCCACAAGATAGTTACGACCCCGCAAAACACAAGACTTATTTTGAGGATTCAAAAAATTATCTAATGATTTATTCGGACGTAGTGATGAACTATTAAATGACAATGTAGTGCTTTTAACAATTTTTGTTTTTGTTTATCCTATTGTTTTACAATAACCTTCAAGTATGCATCTTTATTTACTCATGTTTATACTTTTTATTTTACAGGGTCCAAACAATAATGTTGTTTTATCACCCTTATTCTCAATCAGATGACGAAACTCTGCAATTCATTACATTTGCATTTCAACTACTATAAAACGGGTAAGTACAATATGATGAAAAGTATTCTCTTCCAAGACCTGGGACTAGTCAAGCACCTTCTTATCTAAAAAGGATCATGTCAGACAAACATAAAGGAGATTGAGAAGATGTATACAAGATTTTACACGAAAGATATTGATATTATACAGTGAATTCAACAAAGTTCAATCCGAAGAATTCGAAAGTGGACTAATTTTACTAATTTTACTCTATCAAACAGGAAAATATGCGAAGATAAATATATTATACGAGCTGAGGTTTTATATAAATGTGTTTTATCATCTACACCTCTATGTGACGGTAAAACATTTATTTCAATTAAGCTATTTCGATCAACAACGCTTTACATATTGTTGGTTATAAGTTATCACAAACGAATTTGTGAATATCAAACTCCAATGTTTCTCTCAAATTGACTACTCATCCTTTTGTCTACGGAATTAACTGGAATTATACTTGTTTGAAAAAAAATGATGATCTTGCATCTAAGAACATAGTTTTCTTTCTTGATAACAACACTTCCAGCTCGTAATTAAAACTCTTCATCAATAAATAAAAAAGGAATGAATTGGCCTTTAGATTTAAAAAATAATACACAATTCATCAGAGAGAACAAAACATAACATATATATATATATATATATATATCCAGTTAAATTTATAGCACATAGGCAACTTGCAACCGAGAATAATCGGTTAGAGATTCCATGATTGTTTGTAGATTCTTCTTCATGATTCTTGTGAGAGTATTCAAGGCAACGAAAACTAAACAACTTGTAACAACTTTGAAATTCTCACGAAGATAAAAGTTATTATTGTAAGAGCCACTGTTATTAACAATAAAGTGATTGAAGGAATCTCTTTAGAATTCAAAAGTCCAATCTCTTTCAAATTTGGTAAAAACAACTTACACATCATCCACGGCGGAAACTTATAGTAATGGTACTCACATGGTATTCAAACATGCATAAGTCAAGAAATCATCATATTTCATTTTGTCTCGAAAGCTCATCCACGGCGGAAGCTTATAGTAATGGTACTCGATGGTTTTGGTGCATATTTCTATGTTTTTACCATTTTTTGATCGAATTTCCTCATCTATACTATCTAGTATCTAGATAATATTGTGTAGATCATCTCTGTAAAATTTCAGCCAATTTGGTGATTGTTAAAACTCTCAAAATTAAAAAACACATGGACTGACTGAATTATGTCAAACATGAACCGTTCATATTTTAAACAGAAAAACACAATTTGGAGGGCCTTAACGATTACCAAATTGGGTGAAATTTTGCAGAGATTATATACACAATATTATTTAGATACTAAAAAGTGGAGATGAGGAGATTGGATTGAAAAGTGGTGAAAAATAGAAATCCGCACCAAAACATTGGTGCGAACCTCCGCAGCCAAGAAAGGCCATTCCATTAAGGGATTTTTTTTGTCTTTTTAAGGGATAACTCATTAACCAACTTTTCGACTACATTCAACATTTCCACCGTTCAACTTTTAGGGTCTAATGTGTAGATCCGTCCTGTAAAATTTTAGGCAAAATAGTGATCGTTAAGGTATCAAACTTGGCGAAAGCAATGAACGCACCAAATCTGTCAAACATGAACCGTTCATGTTTATAAGTTTAAATCACAGTTTGAATGCCTTAAACACCTCGATTTTGGCTGAAATTTTACAGATGTGATCTACACATTATTCTTTAAATGTTGAACGGTGGAGATGCTGAAATGTGATTGAAATGTTGGTCAAATGACCTGTGTTTTTTTTGGACCCCAAAAAGAGATCTCTTAGTGGAACGTCATGTATATATATCAGAACTGTCTTTACTTAAGAACTTCCCAAATACAGCTTTTCATAAAGCTTCAGATAATCATTTGAGGAAAAAGAAGAACAAGAACCGGTTCATATCTTCATGGCTTCATCGACATCTTCAGGACATATACAATCCACAGTTCCAGAGAAGACAAGGGATTTATTACACTCTAGTACTTCACAATAAAACCAAACCCATTATCATTTTCGAATAAAGTATTAAAACCCATTATTTATAGTGTTGAATGCAATTGAAATTTGACAATATGCAATGAGATTCCATATAAAAAATGGCAGGAGATGTATGAACTAAGAAACTTAAATTTAACCAAATCAAGAATCATTAATTTGCAAAACATACCTTCATTACAAAAACCTTCAATTCAGAGATTAATCACCAACAGCCTTAAGCGCTACAATACCAATAGTGAAATCTAGGTTCTTCCACAAGGAAAAGAATGCTGCCAAGTTGAATAGTTATTGAACCAATGCAAGCTCGATCATTTTGCTTTTAGAAAACCTTAATGTCACATTGTATATAATTTGTTGTCACTTCACACATTTTAAGCCGATGTACAGATGAAGAGCTAGACTCGACTCGATGTGCAAAGCGAATCCATTCGATCATCTAGGCAGGTCGGCAGCATATTAGATATCCATTCAAATAGAAATTTTACTCTCAAACTGTCTACGTATATACTTTCTCACCTCTCATGCACACGTCTTATAGTGTCTCGTTTTTTAATCCGATCCAGCAGCCAGGGGCGGAACTGGGACTCAAGTCCCACCCAAATGTTGGAGGAAAAAAAATACCTATAGTATGATTGTTGTTATAACATCATAAGCCTACTATTATTGATTTAATAGAGACCAGGTTGATTAGTAGTACTTTAAAGTCTAAACAAAGGACCTGCCAACCTCCTCTCTTCTTCCAACTAAAACAAATCTCTTTTATATGTAAGTCTGCTCTCCCAAAACCGGGAAAAACCAAGTATACTCTTGGCAAGTCACTGGTACCCCACGGTCTCCACCCAAGATTAACCATTCTCAATCTCTCACATTATTGTTATCGAATTTGTCTTTATATCAAATTTAGGGGGAAAAATATGGTTTATAGTTGGCTCACTTTGATGTCGAATTTATGTGAAATAATATGTTTTTGACTTTCGACATTATTGGTAGACTATTGTTTATGCATACAACAAAACTCTTTGGTTTACATTTATATATTTTCAATTACATTAAGATGATTTGTATCCTTTTGTGAAATATTAGAATAATTATTTAACTTATTTTTAATGTATATTGCTCGCACTGTCAAAGAATTATAGTGTAAATTCTAAGTCCCACCCAGTTTCAATTTCTGGATCGGCCACTGCCAGTGGCAACAAATTACTTCCGAGATTAATAGTAAGCTAGGTAAGGATATTTACCGGCTCCGTTCTCCTTGCCAGAATTAGTTAGATGCTTACATAGGCGCTTCCACCGGTGAGACACCGTGCTAGTTTCCACAGTATCCTTCCATGGTAACAACATAATGAAAGTATGAAACTATGTTCAGTTGTCATGCACTCCACCAGAAAACATAACATCGACACTGTAAATACTTAGCTTTAGGGTTGGATGACGGAAAAAAAAAACACAGAACAAACCAACGAAAGAAAACGCTCCGAGACGACGTACGTATAATAAAGACATATAGGGTTACTTTGATTTCCGACGAGCACTTCTTGTGAGGGAAGCTGCACTCCGTTACCACATAATCCTCAATGCTAGCTAGCTTGGAGTGAATCACTCTTCTCCATCACATGCGATAACCCATTCAGTTTCTCCAGCGCCTTCCCGAGACCCTGCTGACCTACCGCAAACGCCCAAAACCGAAGTCCTTTTCCTGCAACCCTGCTCCGCCGCCACCCAGCACAGTCAGCACTGTCTCTGCCTCTGATCCGCTGCCTCCCAGCATCGATATGCACCACAGTGGTCCAGTCGCAATGACGCAATCCATCCCGTCATCACCCCTGCCTTCATATATCTCTCGACCGCCGGCAAACCCAGCGCCGGTTGATCCGCCGTCAATCCAAGCATTGAGGATTCTGTACGTGCTATGACACATTCAGACTCGTCCATGAAAGCTTTTCTTTGGTCGGAGGCGGCAGAAGATAATATTAAAAGAAAAACAGTGGAAGCAAATTCAAGTTGCGTCGATATAAGAAAAAGAGAGTTCCCAAGTTGTTTTTGTGATATGCACTACACTAGGGTTTGCTATTGACTTCCCGAAAGACTGATTTCTCTTTACATTTATTTTGGCTATGACACAAGTATGACGAGAGAATTTGAAATGGTGATCGTAAAATTTTAGGTCTAAGCAAAATATAAAAGAATCCTAAATAAACTATAAAAACTTACTAAAAACCTTATTAGAAGTAAAGAATCCAAGAGACAAGGATTAGTCTTAAGCCACCCCTTGCACTCTCTATATATACATGACATATATGAGCTGAATTTCCAGATAAAAAAAACATAATCAGTTTGAAAGGAAGCACTTGTGGAAAAGCCAATACAGGGTTCATCAATGGTTCCTTACCTTCCACCCGAGGTGATGATTGAAATCCTTGCAAAATGTCCTGTAAAAGCATTGTTAAGATTTAGGGTTGTGTGCAAGTTATGGAGCACCATAATCTCAAGTCATGAATTCGTCAGAAGACATGTATCATTATGTGCCAGTAATACCCAAAGAATATTTTTGTTTCGGAACAAGATGCTTTACGACTTGAGGTATTACTCAGTTAATGGTGCCATGGTTCTTGAAGAAACTTAAATTGATATGCCAATAGGAGATCAGAATTGTTTCTTTATCATGGCTTGTGATGGCTTGATATGGGTAAAAGAAGAGTTTAGTGGTAAGTCTTTGATATGGAATCCAAGTACAAGCTAGAGACTCCAAGATGTTACCAAGTATTTCTGAAGTAGGAGTTCTCCATGTACAAGGGATAGGTAAAGAATGGAAGTACGGATTTGGTTATGACTGCAATATTGATGACTATAAGGTGCTAGCGCTTGTGCCTGATAAATCTGTGCGTCATAAGAATAAGTATTGTTACAAGTCAATTATGTACATGCTAAGAACGAATTCTTGGAGATGGATTCAAAACTCCCCTCGTGCTACTTGGTTTAGGGATACTACTTCTACCTTTGTGAGTGGATCTGTACATTGGAGGGCATATGTTATAACAGTCGTTGCTAACGAACTTAGGATAGATGAAGTAATTGTATCTTTCGATTTAACAACGGAAACATATATGGAAGTGCCACTACCACTGGATGTTGGAGTTTCTTCTACAATTGATAGCGTTGGGGCTTCAAGAGGGTGCTTATGCTTACTTGCGCGTGACGGAAACGAATCAAGCTACGATATTTGGGTGATGAAGGAATATGGGGTGCCAGATTCTTGGACCAAAACAGTGAAATTCCCTATGTTCCAAGGTATTTATACCGTAACACCGATGACATGGTTTGTGGAAAATGGGAAACTTTTATTGATTCTACGTACTAATCTAGCTTCCTACAATCCAGACAATGATTCAGTAAGGTATTTTGCAACTGATGATCGATGTCGTTTTCGTAGTTGTGTCGGTTATGAAGAAAGCCTAGTCTCACCCAATTCATACTGTAACCTTGCTGCCAACAAAACTAGTTGTCTCAAAATCAAAATCGGAAACACAATTAGAAAAGAGGAGAAGGATATCTACGATAAAGAAAGGTTGAATGGGGAAAAAAAATGAAGAGGGCTCAAGGTTTTGCCAAACAGAAGAACAAGGATCAGAAGGAAGCTGCCTAAGAGTTCTAAGTTTTCTGTGTAACTTCTGTCGTCGACTGCCAGGGTAGAGTAATTGAAGGATGGGTGTTTACTTGTTTTTCAGTTATATGTATATATATGTATGTATGAATGATAATTTGCTACTTTGGTGTACGTTCTTATGTATCATGAAGTAATGCATGTCTTGTGTTCTATATATCATTCAGCTCCTTCACCATAAAAATATTATCCAGCTCATATGTAGCAAAGAAATGCCTGCCGATGGTCCAATTTTGAACCGCACCATGTACCATTTTTATTGCCTGCGACTATTTCAGCTAGGTGAACAATTTTAAAGTTGTATAATGAATATTGGATTGTTGGTAGGAATTATAATATTTCATATATAAGTGAGATAACAGATGATGAACATAGCAGTAGTGCGTTATGATTAATCATATCTAACCCTGCAGTGAAAGTATCAGAAGTAATATTGGCGAGGCTCAATGTGAATGAAGTGACTAAAGGTAGAGTGCACGTAGGATCGCTACAAGCAATTGACGCAACGAAGCTAGCTAGGCCTATCGTAACGCTTATACAATGTCTCCATTCTTTCTTGTTCATTTATACATCGTCAGTTATACAGAAATACAGTTGTAATATTTGAATAATTGAATGGAAGCGTTACACTAGGGTCTCTGATTAATGTACACGATGAGCTTCCATATATATATATATATATATGTGCATGCCCATTTCCAAAAAAATATATATATGCATGCCATTTTAAAGTAAAACTGAGTTTGATCTTCTGTTTTCGTTCTTTTGATCTCATCTACTTTGAGTATCTTTCCATGTCTTTCGGTTCGAGAACACAGACGCAAAATGGTTTCAAATTCTTACAATTTATGGTAGTTCAAGGGGTAGAGGATGATTGTGATAGAATGATCAATGGGGTATCAAAGTCAATTAAGGGCACCTGTTACAGATCGATTCTACGAGCATACACGATAAGTTCTGGAAAATCATATGGTTTAATTGATGGTATGCATGAAGTATGATATCAATGACATGCGCGGAAGCCTTTTTTCGTTGTTTGTTGTTGTCCGATTCTTTTTAATGATGTGCTCGTATGTTCTTATACACGAGAGAGCCATCAAATGTCATAGGTTCAACTCAGAAGCACCATTAATAACACACAACCACCGCACTAGCCTAGAATCTCCCTTTCAAATGTTATTCTTCTTGTTGTTTCAACTCAGCTCCCATTAACCTCCTTCAGCCGTCGTAGCTCCCACACTTCATTATCTGGTTCAGTCACCCCGAATCAAACATGTTCAAGAAAACTACACTTTCCCACCCTACCAATCACTTTCCCACCCTACCAATCCTAAGAGTAAGTACTTAGGATTAGAGTGCTCGGGCACAATTTCTGCTCATGGTGATGGGCTGTCTAAGAAGGATAAGCAAGCTTGGGAAATTGGAAAGAAGGTGAAGTACAAACAAGTTCTAGGTTTGTTTGATCCTCATTTCCCTTCCTAGCTAGAGTTAATTACTTAACTAATTGAAAAGTTGATTATCTTTGTGCGTACGTAGGTGTGTTGCATTGTGTTTGGCGGTGCTTATGCCGAGTATGTCGCTGTTCCGATAGGGCACCTGCTGAGGTTCTCGTCATCAAAGATTTCCCTCCAGCAAGCAGCTGCTATTCCTCAAGCTGCTTGCACCGTCTGGGCCGAGTTGTTCATGAAAACAAGAGTGGATGAGACGAACGTAAGGGAGAAAGAGGGGAGTCGGCTTTCTCCTGGCGAAACAATTTTGGTAACTTAATTATTTCTCTAGTCTAATTTTCACCACGAAAGTCTTACTCAATTTCAGCACATAAACTAAGTTTTTAACATGCATCTTATCTTCGTTAATCAGCCCTGTGACTAGAGAAGTAAGTAGGAGAACTGACACCTAGGAATAATTCTCTATAGGATTCAAATTGGATTCTGAAGTAGTACATAGAGAGCTTCAAATTCATATCTACGAAAATCATGATTTTTGTTAATTTTCTACTGATGTAGACATGTGAATGTATGCAGTTCATATGATTTGGTGTTCATGCATGGGCTCCTACACAATAAGGCTGAGAATTCAAACCCTTAAAAATATTTGAAGTTTTGAAAATCCTACAGATTTGTGCACAGTACATTTTTGCTTGAATTAATATGTTCACAGCATTATTTTTCACCAATTTGTAGGAATCTGTGATGATAGTCAAGATTAAACTATGTCCTCTTCACTGAGACCGTGTATTCTAAAAGAACAGATCCACAATTTGGTGCATGACTCTTGAGCACAAATGAGGCCTTTAAATAAGAATTATTTCAGTACTTGAATACTCCAAGTAGGTGTGTTGCATTGTGTTTGGCGGTGCTTATGCCGAATATGTCGAATGAGGCCTTTAAATAGGAATTACTTCAGTACTTGAATACTCCAAGAGTTTAACAGCTCTAATGTATTGGTCCCAAGTTTACTGACAAGGCTAATTGGTACCATGAGTAAAAATTTGTAAAGCTATCAGAAAGCTATTGGAAGTAATGCGTTAGCCTTTCCCTTTCTCTATGATGTTGGTCATGTAGCAGTGGATCGTGCCGAACTTCATTTTGACTGATGCTATATATGATCAGATCTTTTATTAAAATTTTGCTGATAGAACAGTCTCTAGCTAGGAACTAAATATGTTGTTTCAAGTCGATCACTTTTTTTTTCTTTTGCCTCTGGGACTCTGGGAAAAGATTTCATGCATCTCCTGATTCTTTGATTCCAGATTCATGGAGGCTGTAGTGGAATTGGTATTTTTTCTATTCAGATGGCTAAGTACTATGAAGCAACTGTATTTGCAACAGCAGGTACTGAGGAAAAGGTAGAGGAATGTAAACGTCTTGGAGCTGACATTTGCATGAACTATACGAAAATTGACTTTGCTGAAGAGATAATGAAAATGACTAAGAGACAAGGTTTGTATCTTGTATCATCATCCACTGATTAATAACTTAACAAAGATCATATTACCTTGTACTATCAATTTTCTCATTCTTGTAGATGGAATTTATATGATTTTTGTGCAATTGCAGGAGTTGATGTCATCTTGGATTGTGTTGGGTTCGATTACCGTGAGAGAAACCTTGAATGCCTGAAGAAAGGTGGAAGACTTGTTCAAATTGGTGGCTGTTGGATGACATGCTTTGATTCTTATCAACCAATACAACCGCACTTTTCAAATCTCAAATGTATTGTTGGTACGTACTAGTTAAACTGGATTTCTATAGTAACATGTTTATGGTTTAATTTTGCTGGACTTTGGTTTCACATTCAAGTCTCCCATTCTGTTATTTTTCTTCTGTTTCTCTGATACTAGTTTGTGAATCTCAGTTTGTTACTTCATCATGCAATTAGATAGGCACAAATCCAGATCTGAAAGTGACAGACCCCATAATTTATGGAATTTCACCAGTACACAAACTGTTCCTATCATGCAATTTCATTGGTAATCTCAAAAAAGAAAAGAAAAAGTGGTGTATATATGTATAGAGAGAGAGAGATACAGAACTGTATTGTGTTGCTAATCTATAGGGTCCTGTCTTCTGTTAAAAACTTAAAAAGTATCAGTGTGTCTCTAATTTTATGCTACCAGTACTGTCTATTACAAAGAGTTGTTGATATGGTGGCTGTGTATGCAGCGGCTTCCTTGGTATACAGAACTGCAGACATGAAAGCTGCAATTGTTAAGGAGGTTCAGGAGAATGTGATGCCTTTGATTGAGGATGGCCATGTTAAAATTGTCACTTACAATAGAAAGGTTTTTACATTCAAAGAAGCAGCCCAGGCACATGAACTCAAAGAAGGTAACCACATAGGAAAGGTACTACTCAAGCCAGGGAATTTACCTTGATGGAAGAAAATTAAACTTCGGAAGATTAGTTGTAATTGACCAGACCTCATTAGATGCAGTCCTGTTGTTTCATATGGGAAGATATAATCTAATATTATGGGAATTGCATAAAAAAAATGATTATGGGAATTGAGAATTTGACATGGTTTTACAGGGGATGATGATCTGTTAAGGTCTAATTAATAGCACTTTGATCTAAATCAGGAGTTGACTGATTGTGCCTAAAAGTGCATCTATTTTTCCGTAGAAATTCATGTTTATAAGGGGAGTTTCCATTAATTTAAGTACTGTTTGTTTTTTCATTTTTTTTTCTGAATAACGTTAATAGAATAGGACATAGATTGTTATCTACTTGTTGATCTCACTGTGCACATTACACACTTACAAGTTTCACCTATGGGATGCTTAATTACTTTGCACATCCATCAAGCTCCCCACATATACCAGACCCTTCTTTTGAGCCATATAATCTCACTACTAATTCATGGGAATCCTTGCCTTCTTAATCCATATAAGGCTCAATCTGCCTAAGCCAATGTTATAGCATTCTCTTTCTGGCGAGATTTATATCGTAAGTCGATCATAACTACTACCTAGGCGCACCCCCGTACCTTTGATGGTAAAGGATTCACCATAACTCAAAATATGGTTCATCTGGGCAGCCGGAACCAATATTCTATTGAGCATCACTGTTTTTGTATTACTACAATTCGAATCCTCCATGGAGGAGGATAAATGAATGTCAGGACTCTACGTTCATCTGTATATCAAATCGGCATGATGTTGTGTAAACAGTAAACATGAAACTTCAGCTTCACACCGTATGTTATATCCTATACACTTCACACTTGTGCTTGTTAAAAGTTCTGTAACATTCTTACATCGCTTGACTCTGTTTCGCTCTTAAATCATTTGTATGATTGTTGGTTAGGGACTGTACGTGAGGATATTGAATCAGAAGAGCAATACACATCTTCAGCTAGATTTGAAGGGAATCCGTTGCTTCAATTAACAACAAATTCGCCCGTTAGTTTCTAAAAATATGTAAAGTTGGGACGCGGGACATATCAGTTTTTATCCAACTTTGGTTAATTTGAGCAAAAGCTTGTGCACGCCATTAATGCCTAGCTTCAATTCTTTTTCTGTTTTAACTTGTTTGATAAAATGCAAGATTCAAAAAAAAAAAAACCTAGGATGGGTGACACTGACAAATTGTTTACATTAACGGAAAATGCTGGAACTTGGAAGTACTTGGAACATTGTTTTTTGTCATTTCTCTCTACAATTTGCTTTCTCTAATTCCCTGATCTCCACAGTACTGGAGGTTTGATTTATAAATGCAGGCTGCATATAAATATTCAACTCTAGGCCGCATATGTCTGATACTTGGATGTCAATTTCTATTTGGTTTATAGGATGGAGAAACGTTCTTAAGAAAATTCCCTCATAGAGTCGTCTATGATACGGAGATGTATATCACTATACCATATAGTCATTTACGATTAATTAAACAAAATTATCACATTAACAACAATTTAAATAAATTAAATTACGGTTTTTACAATAAAATTATCAAATTAATTTTACACATTATCAAATTACCATGTTTAAAAACGTGTAAAATATTGTAAATGAAGTAATTACCTATAATTAACTACAATTACCTAAATAATAATTCGTTTTACCACAATAACGATAAATTTATTATCATATTTGTAAATGTGGATACCATATACAGCTGAGTACTTAAGAAAATTGTCACGACTCCGAATTTCGAATGATAAAAATTCGAATTAGAAGCCATAAAAACTCTAAAACAATCTCAATAAATCGAAATCATCTTATCGTCACAACGTATCGTTACTGAGTTCATAAAACGTCTCAGTCGAATTGATTATTACAAAGCCAATTTATAATTCAAGCATTATATCAAATGGAGATGTAAAAATCCTCTCAACTCACCACAAAATAAAATAAAGAAACTTCGAAGTCTTCAGAGTAATCCGTCAATTATGCTAATCCACACCTGCGAAACTATCTCATACACCATCGAATAAGTACACCGGGATTACAAACACAAACCCGGTAAGCTTTGCAGCTCGTATGAGTAAAACAACAATATAACATGCATAGTAATACAAGAGTAAATACTGAAAACATTCAATTATAAATGTACTCATGAGTCTCAGGACGACCCATTTGGTTGCCCAATAATATCTGAAAATATCATGCTCATAATAAATTGGGCAACCCCTCGATTTACCCAAATACATTTATAATACAGGTACTCATCTGTTACCCCTCATGCAATATGTCACCCAATATCCAAAAATATAGGTACTCATGAGCCGGTAACCCATCTGTTACCCCTCATACAATACACCGGCAGACAGATTAGAGCTCTAACTAAAGCGTAACTGTCGCCCGACCAAGGCTAGGTTCCGACATGCCAACACGTCCGAAGACAGAAAAACGTTTTAACTTAACTCAAGTTAAATCCACATACAATACATTCCTCACATGTTATTTAATAAAAAAATCAAGTGATTCATGCTTAAAGAAAATAAATATCATTGCTTTAAATAAACTCATTTGAAATAGAAATATAACAATATATAATATAGCAACCCGTATATATGTATCGATTTTACCATTTCTACACACACAACCCACTATATCTTATACATATCATAGTTTGATCCATTAAAATAAAGTGTAATGATGAATCACCGCCAATGGTAGATTCGTCATAATGAGATTTACTCACCTTATTTTCCAAAGCGTAAATTCCTTAATTCCGAAAGCAAATACTTTACTTGTTTCGTCAATCACCTAGATTAGATAAGATGTGATTAGAAACGTTACGTAAAACCTCAAATGCCGGAACAGTACTAATGTTTTATAGTTCAGCAATTTGCGGTTTTTACGAAATTACTATTTACGTGTTACTGTACAAGTACATACTATTTACGTGTTACTGTACAAGTACATACTATTTACGTGTTACTGTACAAGTACATACCATTTACGTATTCTTGTACAAGTACATACTATTTACGTATTCTTGTACAAGTGATACTATTTACGTATTCTTGTACACTCATATACTATTCCATCGTAAATATTGTTCCAGTCAATAGTAATCGCCGATTTACCTTTTAAAAATTTACTTTTATAATTATTGTACGTAAATTACTTTCACAATTACTGTATGTAAATTAATTTTACAATTAATGTACAGAATTACTTTTTACATTTACCGTACAGAATATCACTTTTTACAAAATTTACTGTTCACGTGCCCCCCCCATTTGCAGCGCGTGGAACTCACGCGCCGCTCAAACAGGCGCGCGTGGCTTGCCCACCACCACCCAAAACCCTAACTTTCCTTATACTCTACCCTTCTACGGCCTAAGGCCACCTCCTGCACCCCTCACCCTCCCTCACGCGCCGCCTAAGGCGGCCGTACTCACTATTCCTCTCCTCCTTCGATTCTCCACAATTTCTCCACAAATCTTCCCAAACTTCACACAATCACTCATATCATTCAATTTAATGCATTTTCATACCTATGTGGAGCCCTAGAACGGTCGGAAGTTGCCGGATAGCTCGAGATGCCGCGGGGTCGAAATCGAGCAGCGGCGAGGCGGCGAGGTGATTCGAGCTCCAATCACCTAGCAGGTGGCACCAGGGGTGCGAATCGGAGTGACAAGCTATCCTTCTTGCTCTGGTCTCGCCGGCGACGAGTTTGGACAGCGGAGGAAGTTGCAGGAGGGCTCGAGATGTCGCGCGGGCTTCACAGCCGCGAGGGAGGACGCGTCTTGCTCGGGGTTTGCTGCGGTCGAGCTTGCGGAGGTCGTGGATGCGGCAGTGAGAGCCACGGCGGCCGGTGAGGCGAGATCGTCGGCGACGATTTAGAGAGAGATAGAGAAAGGGGAGAGAGGGGGAGAGAGCTGCGGGGGAGAGGAGAAAGAATGAGGGTTTCCGAAATTGGAAACCCTAGCTCCTAATAATTCCTTTTTATACCCTTTTTCCAAAATCGGAAATTAACTTCCGTCGCTAATAACTTTCACGTACGACGTCCGATTTGAATGCGTGATGTGTCCACGAAATCGTATCGACAAGGTCTACAACTTTCGTGAAGGAAGTTTTCGGAAATGAGCGACACATTAAAAGTCGACTCCCGCGTCGCGGAAACGTAACGTTTTTCCAATTTAGATTTATGAAGACGTTCCGTTTTCGATTTGACATTGTCGTGAAGCGAAAAATGCGACTTATTAAATTTACTAAGTTTATTAATTTCTAAGAATTCATACAATTTGATCTCGAAAAAATCCAGTTATTACAAAAATTCCCTCATAGTCATTCTTTAAAAAAAAAATCTCCAAATATTAAATTCGTACTTAAGAGTTCATATAATGAAAATGCTACTTTTGTTGATTGGGATAAGAATGTCCAACATAACAAAAAATCTCAATACCTCCAAGTCTCCAACTATCACAGGCCAAATCTCATAAAAAAGAAGAAGAAGATTTCCATCTCAAGACCAATTCAAGTGCTCCGGTCTTTTATGTCAGGTATCCATTAAATTGCTTGCTTATGAACTTGAGCAAATCCTTTGAGCTCCTATTCAAGTAGAGTTCGACTCCTGGATACACAGTTCTCAACAACAACTGTTTTGGAAACTTTGATACAAGCTCAGAATCAGTTCGGTGATGAGCAGCTGTGATTTTATAAGCTTTTGAAGCGTCGACGCTACTTTTGAATATAAGGCGGTGGAAGGACAAACGCTGCGCATGCTTCTTCAATACACGGTGGGCTACGCAGTGGGCTGCTAATACCGTAATATCTTCCTGACTACAATAATTAAAACAGGATAAAGATCAAAATCAGGAACATTTTTAGATATGCTCGATCGATATATGTTCAGAATGAAACAGGAGAAAAGTTGTAATACCTGTAGTGTTGTACAAGCTCGCGGGCAGGAATAGGGGAGATATACTGAGGAGAAATAACAATTAAGAAAAGCGTTCTCTCTTCAAGGCTGACGCTGTAATCCTTTGAGTAGGCTTCAAAAGGATCCTGGATAGGTTCAGTTCTATTTCCAAATTGACCCACAAAATAAACTGGATGAAAAAATTATAAGATAAAAGTTAGCAAAACATGCAAACGTATAATTTGTAGGAACCCTAATTTTGGAAAAATTCTAGTATACATTAATGTATGCTATACATCCCACATCCACATCCGACGGTCGATATTGTTTTATGAGTGGGGTCAAAAAAATAATATCCGTTATCAACCGTTAGATGTGAGATGTATAATATACATTGATGTATACTAGATTAATCCTTAATTTTGTACATGTTTCAATTATACATAAAGATGACCTCGTGAGGGTCCACCACTAGACTTGTCCTCCAAGGTTGCATAAAATAAAGCTTTTCGGGCCAAATCAGCAGCTTTGTCACCGGACTTGTTGTAACTAGCAAAAGCACGTCCGATTATTAGTAGACTGATTTGAAAGCCAATAATATTCAAGTAAACAAGAAATCGCATGCACGTACCAACGGCCACCCTCTTCCCCAAGAATAGCAGAAGCAATCGATTGCCCAGTTCCCAGAGCTCCAAACGCTGCGGAAAAATTTTGTTTCACGACATCGTTTCTGCTATAAACACACGATAAATTTGATTGTGACCCTGCAAAAGGTTGAAGCTATATGAATATGAGAAAATATATCGACTACTTGAGAGAGATTGACGAAACTTGACATTACCTCTGCATCCCAGCCCGCGATGAGGAGTCCAAACTTTTTATTCCGGCCACGGATTCCCACTAAGTACTTATAAACTGTTTCTACTACATCTGAAACTCTAGGTCCATCGCCAGCATCATCCTAGCATAACAAGATTATTTAAAATATAGTATACTTTTGTATTCAAATCAAACTTGAGAGCATATATGGTTATATAGCTAGGACCCTTACGTAGTAATTGAACTCATCGCAGGACTGAAACCTCGTCCCTAGATGAAGTATCAATTGACGGCAGTCGTAACGTGTCCCCACTTGAATGGCAATTATTTTAGGAGATACTATATACGCTTTGATTGTGTCGTCTTGAACTGAAAATACCAATCATCAGAAATATAAGTTTAAGTAAAAACTCAATTTTTTTTTGTTTTAAAACAAATATTAAGTACAAAAATATGGAAGTATTTAAAACAACATAAGAGTTTTTACTTTTAAGCTCTTTTCCAAGCTCATCAATATCATTCGTTTCGTTCGAAGACCTAGAATCAACTCCAACTACGATGCCTTCTTTGTTAAAAAATGCAAGAGCAGTTGTCCCACTTAACTTTTCTCCGAGCTCATCCTCAGTTGTGCTCTTGGGTGACAAGTTCGAAGAGTGTTTTGAACCCTTGCAACCCATCTTTCTGTTATTCTGTCAACAGATAAAGTTTAATTTGCGTCAAAGTCTGAGAGATAGATCATCATGTGCGTTTCAGATCGAGTGTTTTGAAACCTATGTTCCAAAGTTTTTTTTTTGTTTCTAATAACAGCATCAATCTGATCTATCTTCTACATGAACAATATGTTTCTTACGATTAAAACATACATATTTACTTTAAAATTATGCAGATAAACAAAAGTAAGATTATTGTTGAAGAAACTATTGATTAGTTATAACAAAACAGTTGATATATATTTAGGAAAGGTTAGAATTCACAAGGAACTCACGATGCAAGAACATTCTTAGCTACGTATACATGCTTCGCGCATAGAAATAAGAATATTTACCTGAGGGAATGACCTCCGTACGTACCACCAAACACAGTACGAGATACGTCCTCCCCGAAGTATAGATAGATGATGCTAATACGAGGGTAATTTATCAAACTGATTAAAGATTTAATTGAATGTTCAGTCAATGGTGGTGCTCAATGGTGGAGCTCGGTTATATAGAGCACTAAATTCTCTACATGTAATAGGAGTGGGAGTAAGAAAATGAGAAAGAATAAAACTATCCTTGTAATACTTTTACTTTGAATTGGAAATCCAAGATCATTCAAATATTTTTATTTTGAATAGGAATTCTCTTTGTAAATTTTATTTGGAATAGGAAATCCTTGCAATTTTGAAAGAGGATTAAGAATTTTATTGTCATAATTCTAAGAATCTTGTAGTCTTGTACTCCTGGTCTCCTTCACACAAGAATAAACTATTCGATATATTGTCAATAATATGAATTTTATGTTCTTCATTCCCTTGTCAATATTTGTGACCTCCATATTTGAAATTAACCCACTAAATAAAGTATGACGACTAACTTATTAAGTCAAAATATGAAAACGACACACTGATTTGGGGCTTGTCTGCTGTGCAGCAATGTATGATATACACACAAGTGTGTGTGGTGAAAGAGGCTTATCATATAATGCACGTGTGGGTGTATGTGTTTGTATGTGGAGGAAAATGCTGCTGCATGATATGCAGCAGCGTAGAACAGAATTTTCCACTGATTTGTAGTCTAATATTGATTAAATACTATGTAGATCTTCCAGGAAAATTTTTATTCAGTTTCCTACTCCTAATCTGATTTATTTTTCCTGAATAAACTCCTAATCTGATTAGTTAATAATTATGACAAACACCTATATAAAACCTTAGCTTAGACGCTCAAAACCTAACACCAAATCAATATATGCAGGTCAATCAAGCTCTCAGCAAACAGACAAACCACCATGAGTTCTATCTGGAAAATTACCCGCGCCATGCACCAGAAGGTTTCAAATTTTGTTTCAGGGTTTGTGAGGAAGATTATCAGCAAATTTCTGGGTCTGATCCGCATATACCGAGGGAGAACAGGTTTTTTTAGAGATTATGATTGTATACGATGCGACTATCCGACTTCAGCCTAATTCTAACCTAAAGCCCTTTCTTTATTTCACACAGATGCGAAGGTGCGTTCTAGTCCAACTGACCACGATCTAAACCTACGGCCCCTTAGTGAGGCAGACCACAAGAAAGAATATAACGACTCATCTAGCACTTCTATTCGTATGTTTCATCCAATCCGAAATCATTTTCGGTCATGTTTCTTATACTATATTAATGCTCGATCTTATTTTCGCCCATTTTGTTTTTTTGTTTTTCCTGAATTTAGCGGAACTGCAAAGAGCTACCAAGGCAGATAAACCTGAAGATGTTGTGGAATGTTTGATTCAACCCGTAGTCAGACGAGAGTACATCTTTTGCAGATACTGTCATACAGGAGGAGATCATAAAACCGAAGTTTGCCCGAAGAAACATTATGTATGTAAAGATTGTGGTACACTATTTCCCTGCGAGAAGAAGGATATTCACGGTGAAGAACATAAAGTACTAAATTATTGTAGAGGTTGTCAACATTGGGGCCATTTGCGTGAAATGTGCCCTGAAAATGATGAGTTAGATGTAAACTTTGACAACGATTGGTGATATCATTTATAGTTTTCTTTCAGATGACATTAATTGGTGAATTCACAATCTTGTTTTTGTCAACTCAAGGCCTTTTTATGTTTATTTTCGCCTTATGTATCTGTAGCTGGATTATGAGCTTCCTTTGTGCTCGATCAACTAATGCTGGAAACTTCGTTTGCATATTCAAAGCAAACCCACAATTCATCTTGATCTCTTGTTTCGATTAGAAACGGGAAGAGCACTGCGACAAAGTTGAGGAGTTTAAGTATTGTGAGAATTGTGGTATGATTGGTGACCATAAAACTCCAGTGTGCCGCAATAGACCGAAGATGATGGTTTCGTTTGCAGCGTTAGAGGTCCCTACAAAAATCAGGAAGAGCATGGCAACAACGGATTCGAAGTAAACAATTTATGTTCTAATTGTCGTGGGTGGGGGCACAGGTCTCGAGAGTGCACGGAGGAGTGGGATCCAACTTGGAACATGGAATGATGCACAAGAACTCCTTGGCCTGATTCCATCCGCGCAATACTAAACCTCAATTTTTTTAATTTTCATAGTTGTCCAAAGTATCACATTTATGGTTTGGTGACTGGGTTTCTTATGCAAGTTTTCCCGCCCATTGTGTTATTTTTCTTCTCTTTTCTGTCTTATAGAAGTTCTGGGTTATATTTTTTACTTTATCATGCACCTGAATAGCCATAAACCCATATCTGAAAGTGATAATATTTTTGAAATTATACCAGTACACTCCTGCCGGGCATTTTTCAGAAAGTTGTTCAGCTTGTTTTCAGATGACCATAAGTATATAAGAGTATACAGTCCATTTCAGTTGCGGACTGTAACGACCCTGAAATTTCAAGTGTTAAACTTAAAATCAAAGCCATGAAAAACTCTAAAACAATCTCAAATAAATCAAAATCATCTTATAGTCACAGCGTATCGTAACTGAGTTCATAGTACATATCAAACCAGTTTATAATTCAAGAATTATAAAAAATGGAAATGTAAAATTCTCTCAATCTTCACCACAAATAGAAAAAATGAAACTTCGAAATCTTCATAGTAGCCATCCAATTCTGCTAATCCACACTTGCAGAACTATCTCATACACCATCGAATAGGTGCACCGAGATTGTAAACACAAACCCGGTAAGCTTTGCATTTCGTATGAGTAAAACAACAGTATAACACACATAATAATACAAGAGAAAAATACTAAAAACATTTAATTATAAATGCACTCATGAGTCACAGGACGGCCCATCTGGATATCCAATAATATCTGAAAATATAAGTGTTCATGAGAAATTTGGCAACCCATCTGTTTACCCGAATACATTTATAATACGGATACTCATGAGGCTCAGGTACTCATCTGTTATCCCTCATGCAGTACGTCGTCAGACATTGTACAACCCATATGTTACCCAATATCACAAAAATATGGGTACTCATAAGCATGTAACTCATATGTTACCCCTCATGCATTACACCGGCAGACAGACTAGGACTCTAACTGAATCGTAACTGTCACCCGGCCAAGACTAGGTTCTGATATGCCAACACGTCCGAAGATAGGTCCGAAGACAGAAAAACGTTTTAAGATGACTGAAGTTAACATCACGTACAATACAATCCTCACATCACCGCCAATGGTAGACTCGTCATAGTGAGATTTACTCACCTTATTTTCCTGAGTGTAATTCCACAATACTGACAGCAAATCATTCACTTGTTTTGTCGATCACCTAGTTGTATAATAAAGTGGTTAGAAACGTTACATAGACCTCAAATGCCGGATCAATACTACTGTTTATTGTTCAGCAATTTACGGTTTTAACGTAATTACTATTCACTTATTACTGTTCAAGTACATACTGTTTGCGTATTCATGTACACCAATGTATTGTTTCATTGTAATTACTGTTCCAGTAAATACTAAATACTGATTTACTATTCAGAATTTACTTTTACAATTACTGTACGTAAATTATTTAGACTGCTTAGAAATCACTTTTATAATTTACCGTACATAAATTACTGTTACATTTTTACTGTATAGAAATTACTTTTTACATTTACAGTAAAGAAAGTACTTTTTACAAAAAAAAATACTGTTCGGAAATCACTGTTCACGCGCCGTCGCACGTGGCGGCGCATGGGATTCACGCGCCACCCACAGTTGTAGCGCGTGGAGGTCTCGCACCGCCCAAAATGGCGCGCATGGCTTGCCCACCGCCACCCAAAACTCTTTCTTTTATTCTCCTCCTTCCTTCCACGGCTTAATGTCGTCTCTCTGCACCTCCACAACCATTCACGTGCCGCCTCAGACGGTGACACGCGCGCCACTGTCTTGTCCTCCGAATGCACAGTTTTGAACTACTTAGTTGTTTTTTTTTTTTAACGACTCCAAAATCTATTGTTTTTTAGTTTTTACATGAGAATCAAAACAATTCCTGAATAAGTTCTGAATCACTCTACGAGAAAAGTGATTCGTATATATACATACGAGTGCATAGAGCTTCCCATTCGATACTCCTCAGATTGCATTAATAGTAGCCTGACTTGAACATGAGGCCAGACAAGACTATTTACTTGAAACGTTGGATTGATTTGGTTTTCCGTTCTCTTTATATAATTAATTACGGTGGAGTATAGATCGACGTTACTTTATAGTGAAAACTAGATATGCAGAAGCCTTTTACTTGGAAGCGATTATGTACTCTTTTGACTCTTTGGAATACAACTTCGTCAGATCTCCAGAGTCAATGATGTGTACTTATATATGAATCGTCTTAGCATATACTCACATACGCATGTAGAGAAGGGCAACTCTATCAGGAAGAAAAGGACATGACGCTTGTTGGTTTCTACAGCTAACAGATCGAGTCCAAAAACTTTATCCATGTAGTGATTGAATGATTAAAATCTATTACTAAAATCTATGCATGACATTCAAGAAAAACCACACAATTTTCATTATAAGTCACTCTCACTTCTTGAAATGTAGGAAACAATATTCGTGTCACAGCACCGAAATTCCAAATGATAAAAATTTGAACCAAATGATAAAAATTTGAATTCGAAGTTATGAAAAACTCTAAAATAATCTCAAAAATATTGAAACCATCTTACAACAACAATGTATCGAAACTGAGTTGAAGTACGACTTAGTCGACTTGAATAATACATTACCAATTTATATACACAAGTATCAAAACAATTGGAAAATGTAATATTCACTCAATCCTCACCAAAAAAATGAATGAGGGGATCCCTTAGAAAATCATTTGTGTAAACTCTCCGAGCCTATTAATCCTCACCTGCAGAACTATCTCATGCACCATCGATTTAGTGCACCGGGATTGTAAACACAAACCCAGTAAGCTTTATAGCCTATATGAGTAAATCAACATTTAAACATACATAACAAAACAAGGAAAATGTACCAATTAACATTTTAAAATATGTGTACTCATGAGACCCTGATAGCCCATTTGGTTACCCTTTATGTCGTACAACGACAGACATACTAGAGCTCTAACTGATCAAAACCAACACACAGCCAAAGGCTTGGTACTCAATTTAAATGTCATCACCAAGTCCGAAGACCAGAAAATGTTTTAACAAGACTCAATGTTAAAATCACGTACAATATAACAATCCACACATATTTATGTACTAAAACCAAGCAAATCTTACACAACAACATATAACAAGTCACACCGATAATCTATTATACTGGAAGGTACATTTTCTTCCCTTCCGGTCACATCCGCCACAATTAATCGAAAACAATAAAATTACATAATTTAAATAAAAATGATAACGTATAAAATATAGCAAACCATATATATGTATTGTATTTACCATTTTAGTACACAGACACAACCCACTATATTATATCGACGTCACAATTCACTCAATTTAGAGAAATCATAACATTAACTTAAATGCGTCTTAACATAAATGCAAGTCACCGCCAAGGGTAGACTTGTCATTGTGAGATTTACTCACCTTATTTCCTGCGTACAACTTCTACGACACTAAGTGAGATTCTCTCACTCGTTTTGTCGGTTACCTAGTGACATAGCAACGTGCTTAAAAACGACCCGCATAACAACAAGTAATATTAATTACATTTAAATCACTGTTCACGCAAACATTGTTCACGCAAACACTGTTCACGCACCACCATGACGGCCACGCGTGGGGCTCACGCGCCGCTCTCTGAAAACCGCGCGTGGAGCTCACGCGCCTAAGGTAGCTGCGCGTGGGACCCACCTACTGCCCATGACCACCAAAATCAACGTTGTTGCTCAAAACCTCACAAGTCCAACACGAAACTTATAGATCACAATGACATAGAGATTTTCCATACCTACACCAAAACCTAGAACCACCGGGAAGTCGTCGGAAACGCTCAAGATGTCGACGGTGGGTGAAATCGTGGAACATGAAATGGTAGGTCGATTCAAGCTTCAGATCACCTGGAATCGAGACCAGAGGTGGGAAAACAACGGAAAAAAGTGGTCTCGAGCTCCTGAGTCGCCGGAGACAAAGGCGTCGATCGATGGCAGTGACCTCCAAGCTTGTTGCTCCGCGCTCGGTGGTTTGCTCGTTGTGGGCCGTGGCTCGATCGAGTGGGAATGGAGAGGCGAAGAGAATGGGACCGGTGGCACTCCGATCGGCGGCCGAACGGCTGAGTTCCGGGCCGGAGATGATTTCTGGCGAAAACGGGGGTCGGGGGTCATGCGGCTTCGTCTAGTTTCCTTTTTTTTATTTATGATTTTAGGGTTTCCAAAAAAGTCATTTTATACCCTTCCAGAATCAGAAACCAAACTTCTGTTACTAACAACGACATCGATTAAGGCGTACCGCGTGTCTACGGACTCGTATCGACGAGCTCTACGACTTTTGTGATAGAAATTTTCAAAGATGAGCGACGTATTAAAAGTCAACTCTTTAGCCGCTGGAAATATAACATTTTCAACCTTTAATTTCTGAAATATCTTTCATTTCGTAATGACAACAACAAGAATGTGTAGAATGTGAATTTACTCGAATTACCAAGCATAATTATTTACGAGACATTACAAGAAATGAAACTCGAAAAATTCGGGATATTACAGATATCACCATGTGCACGATGCCATAATACATTAATATGAACCAAGTGATCGGAAGAATAAGCGGAAATAAGTCTCACAGCAGCACGTACAATCACGGAGAGTTAGCTTCCTAGTATTCAAGAATAATGGGTTTAGTTTGATTGTCAGACAAAAGTGTTAAACCCTTGTTTTCTCTGCAATCTAATCAAGAAGACGTTTTCTTGCTGCATCTTACACATTCTTTTGCCTAAGACGTCTCTGGAACTGTGGTTGTATAGGTAAAGATATCTGCATTGACATGGACCAGGTTCTAAACCCCTCCCTTATTATTGTATTGTAAATAACCTTTTAGATTTGAGGATTGTAATTTTAAGTTCCCGATATGCTTTCGAACTTACTTTTCCTAGATACACTAGATTAAAGATTAAACTCACCTAAAGCCCTTAGAAGTAAGGAGTCCAAAACAGACCAGGAATCAGTTCTGAGTCCCAATCCTAACACTTATATAAAATCATGACATCATTGATTGTTTGAAGGGAAGAACTGATGGAAAAGCCAATACAGGGTTCATCAATGATTCCTTACCTTCCACCCGAGGTGATAATTGAATTTCTCGCAAAATGTCCTGTTAAAACCTTGTTGAGATTTAAGGTTGCGTGCAATTTATGGTCATCCTTAATCTCAAGTCATCAGTTCGTCAGAAGACATTTATCATTAAGTGCCAGTAATACCCAACGAATAATTTTGTTTCGGAACAACATGCTTTACGACTTGAGGTATTACTCAGTTAATAATGCCATGGTGCTTGAAGAAACTTCAATTGATATGCCAATAGGAGACAAGAATTGTTTGTCTATGATGGCTTGTGATGGCTTGATATGGATAAAAGAAGAGTTCAGTGGTAAGTCGTTGGTATGGAACCCAAGTACAAGACTCCAAGATGCTGCCAAGTATTTCTGAAGTAGGAGTAGTTCATGTAGAAGGAAAACGTCAAGAATGGAAGTATGGATTTGGTTATGACTGCAATAGTGAAGACTACAGGGTGCTAGCTCTGGTGCCCGATAAATCTGCTCTCGGTATCGATGGCTTTCCTTACAAGTCAATAATGTCTTCACCAAAAACGAATTCTTGGAGATGTATTCAGAACTCCCCTCTGGTTACTTGGTTCATAGGTGATACATCTACTTTCGTTAGTGGAGCTCTACACTGGAAGGCATCTGTTGTAACAATTAGTATCGATTATGAAATAGCCATAGATGATGTTATTGTCTCTTTTGATTTAACAAATGAGACATATATGGAAGTGCCACTGCCACTAGAAAGAGCTTCTTTTACGATTGATGTTGGGGCTTCAACATGGTGCTTATTGTCACGGACCTAGCCATTCGGCTGCTACACTTAGTCCATGCGGCGCTCCATCCCCATGGAACCAGCCTTATCCAACGGGGCAATACACTGGTTTCGCTCTGCCTTGGGCTCATCAGGGGATCGGCTCCAGACCCCTACATGTGTGTAGGGTGACCAACTCGCCTCTTTGATGTTAAGTCCTCGACTAGCAACAAGCTCTCCGAATTTAACCGGGTTGGCATACCTGAACCCCTCGGAAGGAGCAGCCATATATCTCCCACACATTGAATCTTGGAGCAAATCCCATATATCCTTGAAGTTCTTTCAACCAGTAGCCCACGATCGACACTCCCAAAATAGGGACGTGACATCCTCCCCCACCAAACTTGGTGTACGTCCTCATACACAGCATCCTCACTTGCGGCCCGCGCATCCCTTGTGCGCCCGCGATGCCTAGAGCGACGAAAAGGAGTTCCCAAAGATCTTTCACTCAACAATGACTTCGCGCCGGATCTCTCTTGTCCTGGCCCTTGCCACGGATCTTCTCGTCCGGTCCTCCCCCTGGAGGCGACCCTGCCTACTCGACTCCCCCGCGGAGCCCCCCGTATCTTGGGGACATGGCGACACGTGTGAGCGCTTGGCGAACACAACGACAGCGATGTTGAGGTGGCTCTGATACCACTTGTCACGGACCTAGCCATTCGGCTGCCACACTTGGTCCATGCGGCGCTCCATCCCCATGGAGCCAGCCTTATCCAACAGGGCAATACACTGGTTTCGCCCTGCTTTGGGCTCATCAGGGGATTGGCTCCAGACCCCTACATGTGTGTAGGGCGGCCAACTCGCCTCTTTGACGTTAAGTCCTCGACTAGCAACAAGCTCTCCGAATTTAACCGGATCGGCATGCCTGAACCCCTCGGAAGGAGCAGCCATATATCTCCCACACATTGAATCTTGGAGCAAATCACATATATCCTTGAAGTCCTTTCAACCAGCAGCCCACGATAGACACGCCCAAAATAGGGACGTGACATTATGCTTACTTGCCCATGATGAATCAAGCTACGTTATTTGGGTGATGAAGGAATATGGGGTGCAAGAATCTTGGACGAAAACAGTGAAAATCCCTATGTTGGAGGATACCATGTATCTTAAAACCAATGACATGGTCTGTGGAAAATGGGAAGATTCTATTGATTCTACATCGTAATCTAGCTTCCTACAATCCAGACAATGATTCAGTAAGCCATTTTGCAACTGATGATCAATCTCCTATTCCTAGTTGTGTCGTCTATGAAGAAAGCCTAGTCTCACCCAATGCATACAATAACCTTGTTGCCAACAAAACTAGCCATCTCAAAATCAAAATTGGAAACACAATTATAAAACAGGAGAAGGATATCCTCAATAAAGAAAGGATGAATGAAAAAAAAAAAAAAAAAAAGAGCGAAGAAGGCTCAAGGCTTTGCCAAACAGAAGAACAAGGATCGGAAGGAGAGCTTCCTATGAGTCCTAATAATTTTTCTGTACATGGTAGACTCATGTGTAACTTATATTGTCGACCGGCAGGGTAGGGTAATTGAATGGGTGTTTACTTGTTGTGTTTCAGTCATATATAATTATATATATATATGTACTACTTTGGTGTTCTAATGTATCGTGAAGTAATATAAGTCTTGTGTTGTATATATCATTCAACTCCTTGACCACTGGAGGAACCAAGATCTAGAATTGGGTAGGGCTACTTTTAAGGTAAAAAAATAATCGTAGTAAATGAAAAAAAATTAAAGAATAATGTAACTAAAGAAAAAGAAGAGAAAAAAATGAAGAAACAAAGGAGTACGTACGTAGACCAATAAGGGACAAAGCCCAGATATGTCACCCACACCCCGTAGTTTGAGGAGTTTATAGTGCTTTTCGGGCAGCACTTGCATCTTCTACAAAAACCTGCTTGTATGTGCTTCTATCAGCAGCAGCACTTACAGCAATAGTGTGACTGACGTCCAAAAGTACTTCCTACAAATCCACCGCATAAAACCATGGAGCCGGCAGACGTATCATGGTTTTCTAGATTTGTTGGTGTCGATCTGTGATGCGGCAATTTGCTTGAATAAACTGGAACCCTTTCGGGTCAAGAGGGTTAAGATTCTTCCGATCCAAATAATTTGCAATTATTCATATAAGTACGTATCTAGAGTGATTATAGAGAGTAAGTGGAGACTATTATATATGGAACGAGTTAAGTATTCTCCTCACTGGGAGACCTCATCACGAACTGGAATCTTGAATGGAGAAGAGACTACCTAATTCAAGGTGGCTTCGATAAGGAACTAAAACAATTCATTAGTGTGATTTGGTTTAGGGAAAAGGATGTTTAGAGTGGGAACTTCTACTTTTGCGAACAAACTCTTCCTCGATCCCAACTAATTGTCTAATTATATTACTTATCAGTTGCAATTATCGAACTACAAGCCGTAGACAGGGAAATAATTAACCAACAACGTACAATACCTTACGTGTGTTCTTGTATATCGTACTAATATCATCATCTATGAAGGAATTGACATGCAACATGTCGCAAACCACATCTCATGGTAAGTGATAATATTATAATAATCATTGCATGCATGAAAGATTGAACAAAGTATCAAAGTACATTTTATCAAATCAAAACCTGAAGAGTACGTTCACTTATATATAGATTAGGCAATTGGTTTAGTTTCAAGTCTTAATCTAGATGACTACATGCATATACAAATGAAGTTTCATATTTTGAAAAACTAAATCGACCAATCTCGAAGTCGATTAGATTACATCGCCAATGGTTAATGACAGAGAAGCGCGCCAATAGGTAACCCAATAAATCGATCTGACTGTAACAACTTGATAGAACAGAAAACGATCTATATATCGACCCACTCCGATCGTTAATGGTATACATGATCAGTGAGTGATACATAATTTTGCCTTCAAAATCTTGAGGTAGCTAGAGTCCCACTCTTTGAAAAACGTATGAAGTGACATCCTTATACCCTTCCATCTGGTTCTTAAGTGAATATATTGTGACAGATATTACTGATGTAGATTATATATTTACAGAAATTTGGCCTCTATTATTTTGCAATATAAATTGCCACTCCCTATTGGTTTTGTTAATTACTAAGAAGTTAAAAAACATCTCAAGCAGAACTTCCCACAGGGAAAACTGTATATTTACAAATAGACCAAAGTGGAGCTAATTAAGGTCGATACGATATCCATCTAAAAACCAAACGAGCTAATATTCAGTCTTAGATCAATGAAATTGGCCTATATGCTATCTAGTCTAGCTAATTAAGCTAACATTACTCACTTTAGTCACTTATTCTCATCTACTTGTTATCTTATCTCTATTATTATAAAGCGAACATCCAAAATTTTTACCAAATTGTGAACTTCCGTATATACTCACTTATTAATTTCATTGACAAACAAACTACAAGGTATTACGGTAACAAATTATATAGTTTAATTAAAAATATTATTATTATTTTCAGATTTTAACCACCTATTTTTTCACGAAGATAACGACCAACTTTCTCACACCCATATGAGGCGTTTCTAGTTAAATTAATCATGGCCTAAATTTTACAAGCCATGTTGAAAAGGACACGAGATGATATTGACATATTGTAAACCAAATGTTATAGGATGATCGATGTTGCTACGTACAATTATTGCAGACCTATAAGAACAAGACAAGGCATGGTTTGGTTTGGGAAATTCATTTTCCTTAGGACCTACACTACTACACATAAATACATCAACGACGTTTGAAAAACGCCATTAAATGTATTCTACGGCGTTTTTCAACGCCATCGTCAGACGTCGTAGAAACCGACGCCGTCCTTTAAAAAAAAATTCATGACGTTTGAAAAACGCTGTTAAATATCTTTTCATGGCGTTTGTCAAACGCCATTGAATATAATTTCATGACGTTTACCAAACGTCATTAAGTTCACTGCGGTTGACAAAACGCCATTGAATTTAATTTCATGGCATTTATCAAACGCCATGCATGGTTTTTCAAAAAAATTTAAAAATATTTATTGATTTTCTATTTAAATATAGAAAATCAATCTATTATTGGCAAAACAAAACAAAAAATCCCAATTCACAATACTTCATTAGTGCAACTCTTATTCTTGTTCTAGAAATTTACAGTTTCACACATGCTACAAAGAAATTACAAGTAGTTCTAAGGTAGCTAAACCACAGTATATAAGAAAAGACAGAAACATATTACATCTTGGAGATCTATGACGATTTTGAACCACACATTAAGACCTATTTCTACCCAAACTGTGCATGTGTACATTGTTGCTCCTACAATGTCCTTCCCAGCAGTTTCCCATCCGGATGGAAGGCACATGGTTGTAGCGCTTTCATGCAGAAAAAGAAGATAATCAGCAGCTCTTCCACCATGTTCTATCCAACCGATTATTCTACGCCAGCTGAATAGAACATTCTGCACTCCTTGGTATAGTAGAGGGAACTGCCATGGAGAACTGTCCAATTACTTACTTTTCATGTTTTCGTCCATTAAAACCTTTTGGTACTCGGTGAATTTCTCATCTTTTGCCGACCTGCAATTAATTTTAAAATAGCCAGTTGTTCAGCATATCAGCATACATTATATTCGACTTAAATACCATCAGAATTTTAAAACTCAGAAATTGCATGCCTAAGGAAAGCCTGATTCGTACATTTTGGACATATAATACCACTTGATTTTCATCGCATCAAAGGAACTCTACTTGATTATACAATACAAACTTACAAAGATCTTAACTCTTTGGCCAAAGATCTTAAACCTCTCAGCTCACCTCCATTCACAAAAGCATATATGTTTTTGCTTCACACGTCTCTAACAAATCAATAAATATAAAATCAAATAATGTATGCTCAAGTACGCATATCATGAAACAATAAAAATTTCTCAAGTCATTCAACTAAAGATGTTGATGATGTAAAAATGTTAGAATTGAATAGCTTTTTGCTGCTATATTCCATCTCTACTAGCATCATAATTGCACCACTGCAAGTACATGAAAAGAACTTAACAGAGACCACATATTTGCTTCTTTTCTTCTTTTAATACACAATAAATATTAAAGAACAACTACTCCATGTTGGAAAGGATTTGAAAAGTTGCAATTCATTGTAAGCTACCATCTGTTCATTGTGTAGATTGTAAACAGAAATGCTCAAGCTGGAATACCACCCCAACCAGCAGCTGCAACACAAGCCTGCAAGAATTGAGAACAAATTGGGAATTATAAGATAAATCTAGAAAATAAAAGCTAGAAATTACACAACAAAGACAATTAAAACATGGATTTGCATTAAGAGTCAAACCTAGCACCCAGTTCTTATGAAGCTAAGGATAGAGTTTACAGGACCCAGTTTTCAAATTTCAATACCAAAATTACACAACAAAGACAATTAAAACATGGGTTTGCATTAAGAGTCAAACCTAGCACCCAGTTCTTATGAAGCTAAGGATAGAGTTTACAGGACCCAGTTTTCAAATTTCAATACCAATCTATAACCCAATAAGCAGAACTCTAAATCCTAAAGGTCATATAGCAGCTAGCATCGAGTTAAAAATACCCCAACTCCATAACCCAAAAACCCCAAATAGTAAACTCTAAAACCCCAAACAAACAATGGTCGAAAATCTTACAGCTAGTATCGTTCTACATAGAGTAATATTTTCAATCTGAATCGTGAACTTGAAAAACCCCAAAACGTGAATCCTAGAACTCAAAACAAACCAAATTCATAGATCGAGAGGCTTACAAGCACAAAATCAGATTTGAGAGGAGGCAGAGGGGAGCGAATTCATCGATCGTTGTAGGATTTGAGAGGAGCAAGATGAATCTAGGGTTACGGGTCGGACGAATCAAGTTCTCAGTCATGGTGAAGAGCAGGAAGGAAGATCGATGAAGACGAAGCATATATATATTTTTTAGGGTTTTGACGATTTGGGGTTTGGGATTACGAACGATTTTCAGTGTTTGAGGTCTGGGTTAGAGAGAGAGCAGTTTGAGAAGATTTCAATTTTTGAGAAGGTGATGATTTTTCAGTGTTCAGGTGTTTTAAGTAAGTGAAAATAAAAGACCCGCGTCATATCTGATATTTACGGCGTTCGCAATTGTTATGGGCTTCAAGCTATATGCATGTCGTTTGGCAACGCCATCAAATTATGTTACTATAGCGTTTCTGAAAATGTCATATATTTAACGGCGTTTAATAACGCCATAAACATAGTTCTAAAATAAGTGCTTGAAAATTTAATGGCATTGTTTCAAAAAAAAAACGCCATTGAATCTACTTTCAATGACGTTTTTCGAAAAACACCATGCCTAAAACGTCATTAAAGGCTATGTATGTAGTAGTGCTATATGCATATTTTTTATATATAATTTGGTTAATTGACCAAATAAATAGACAGGGATAGTGTAGAAACGAATATTAGAGGTACTCTAACTTGTGAACTTCATGCATTCATAATCTAACCGTATGCGTCAGCGAGCATGTTGTTTATAATCTAACAACAACCACAGAGACATACAGGTTAATTCCTTTGTGAAAATTGGCTATATGTACGCGGTATCAGCTATCAGAGTATCTGCAGCTGCTGCAAGAATATATTTGTCTATTTTCACATCAAATAATACATAATACGTGTTATATATAGTTCATATTGGCGTAGCCAACCCAACAAAAGCTCTTTGATACTTCCCTTGATTATAGTTTAACTATATCGATAGTACAACAATCCCATGTTAAATTAGTCACGATCCAAGGAAATAATTAGTGTTAAAGTCACACTTATTCTAACATAATTACAATGAAATAATATCCCATGATGCACCCTAGTACAATCATATATTCCTCTCCCTCAACCCTGCGATTCTCTAGATCCAACAACCAATTAAAATATGTAATTATACATCTCGAAAACCCTAGCTAATATTATAAATCTATACCCATTTGCACACCATGAACAAATAGTAGGTGGGATTCTGATTCTGCATATTATATACATAGACAGATATAATTCGAAATGCATGACGCACTTCATGAGCTTAGGGTTTCAGATAATGACGATTCTTTTTTAGGGTTTCTGATATAGAAAGCAAAAACAGTGGTGGGTCATTCTAGCGAGTTTAAGAGCTTAAAAAAAAGAGAGGAAATAAACCTTAAACTTACAGCCAATAAAATATCGCCGCTGGTGATGTGACAGACGCAGACAGCTTTAGTTATTGGACTCGACGGCGATGTAAACAGCATAGGATGCTTGATGGCAGCGAAAGGTCTGTCACAAGATGAAGCAGAGTCGGGTCCGGTATTTGAGTTGGTGGGTCGAGCAAAACCGAACCATTTTGGGAGGTACGAAGTGAGCCCCAGAAAAGGTCTGGGTACTGATCGCCGAGGACCTACCACAAAGCAGAATCCCAAAGAAAGACGCCAGTGTATAGGGGAGGGGGTCCTTGACTGTACAGCCACAAAATACCACTCTCTGGACACCATTATTATCGTTCGCGCTACCTTTTTTTCCTTGCAGAGCTTTCACAAATTTCATGGCGACTTAACCTGGATTACAAAAGCAAATTGTAGGCATCATAGGACATGTGAGATTAATAACGGGATTATTATTAACACGCATATAATCTTTATTCACACACTTTTTCAAAAGTTTTATATTTTAAATTGAGTTATTAATAGTAAAAAATGGTGTGTCAGTAACAATATCCTACATGAGAAAATATATAGGATGTGTTAATAGCACCAGCCTTAATTATTAGTCCCTATTTAGGGCACACTTCCTCTTAAGGTTGAAGCAAAAAGAGTATGGAATAATTTACATATAAGAAGTAAAATGAGTGTGGTACGTATGTAAATGAAATGATGTAATACCAAATTAAATTCAGGGACTCCTATCTTCCACATTGATTAATTAGCTAGCATGTTATAATGATTGATCATATACCTCGATTTTACATGGTCATGATCAGGCATAATCTAGTATATAGTTAACTAAAGGAGTTTACTTCTTCAAACTATCCTTCACGTAAGTCGGAGTGAGATTTATGAGTGATTTGCAAACTCTTGGCCGCCGCACGCCTTCGTTGATCTAGCATCGCCGAGCCGCATCTCTGGCCGTGGGGATTCTTCTTAATTGGCTTCCTAAACATGAATGTTCTCGTGATTGCAATTGAAGCGGCGCCGCTGCTAAGGCGGATCGTTTCAGCCGGGTTGATGGGAGATATGTCGACTTTGGTCGAAGATGACTTGAAGCTGGTGGAGACGAAACTGACGATGCTTATGGCTAGGTTGTCAAAGTGCAGTATGTCTCACCACAGGGGATGGGCTCCAGCCGCAAGGATGGTGCACATCACTGGCAATAAAAAGCGGTGGAATAGACTGCGCACCATGTTCTCGGTTTGGGCTCTTGTGTCTGGGCCTGTGCCTAGCCTCAAGAAGGCTCAGGTGTGGGGCTGGATTGTTGAACCTGGTTCCAAATTTTATCTAATCAACCTTATTGACGATGTTGACGGCCTCCAAGCGAAGGCGGAATGCGAGTGATTTCCTAGCGAAACCAAGAAATATCTTTTTTTTTACGTTAGATCTTTATTTCATTGAGAGTACGCAATTAATGCTTTTTGTAATATCCCGAATTTTTCGAGTTTCATTTCTTGTAATGTCTCGCAAATTATTATGCTTGGTAATTCGAGTAAATTCACATTCTATACCTTCTCGTTGTTGTCATTACAAAATAAAAGTGATTTTGGAAATTAAAGGTTGAAAAACGTTATATTTATTATTTCCAGAGGCTCAAGAGTTAACTTTTAATCTTTCGCTCTTCTCTGAAAACTTCATTCACAAAAGTCGTAGAGCTCGTCGATACAAGTCCGTAGACACGTGGCACGCCTTAATCGAATGTTGTATTTGAAATTTGTTAGCAATGGAAGTTTGATTTCCGATTTTGGAAGGTTATAAATGACATTTTTGGAAACATACAATCAGAAACCCAAAAACGAAACCAGAGCCGGCCCGACCCCCATTTTCGCCAAAATCACCGTCGTCCTTCTCCGGCCGGATTAGAGCTAACTGTATGGACGGTTATGATCTACTCCTTGTGATCTATATTTTTTATGTTGAAAATTTTGTGATTCGATGAAGTTTTGGATGGAGTTTGTGGGCGTGTGCCGCCCTAGGCGGCGCGTGGGAGGAGGTGAGGTCAGCAGGGAATAGGTATTAGGCCTAGGACGGTGTAGGAAGAAAATTGGTGGGTTTTGATAGCTACAAGTGAGGGCACGCGCGGCTGCTTTGGGCGGCGTGTGAGCACCACGCGCTACTGTCGGAGGGTTGTTATGCGGATCGTTTTCTAAGCATGTTGTTATGCCATTAGGATACCGACGAAACAATTGGGGGAATCTCACTAAGTGTTGTAGAAATTGAACGCATGATTTAAGGTGATTAAATTTCACCATATCAAGTATACAATTGGCGGTGACTTGTATTTATGTTAAGATGCATTTAAGTTAATCAAATGATTTCTTTAAATGAGTGAACTGTGACATCGATATAATATAGTGAGTTTTGTATGTGAATTAAAATAATAAATATAATACATATATATGGTTTGTTATATTATATACGTTACGGTTTTTATTTAAATTATACAATTTTTATTGTTTTCGATTAATTGTGGCGGATGGGACCGGAATGGATGAAAATGTACATTCCGGTAAATTAGAGGATTATTGTGGCGGATGGGGCCGGAAGGGAAGAAAATGTACCTTCCGATAAAATGGATTATTGGTGTGACTGATATATAATTTGTTGTGTAAGAGTCGCTTGGTTTTAATACGATACAAACATGTGTGGATTGTTATATTGTACGTGGTTTAAATATTGAGTCTTGTTAAAACGTGTTCTGGTCTTCGGACTTGGTGATGACATTAAATTGGGAACCAAGCCTTTGGTCGAGTGTTAGTTACGATCAGTTAGAACTCTAGTCAGTCTGTCGTTGTACGACATGAGGGGTAACCAGATGGGCTACCTGGGTCTCATGAGTACACATGTTTTAAAAATGTGAATTGTTACATTTCCTTTATTTTGTGATGTATGTTTAAATGTTGGTTTACTCATACGGACTGAAAAGCTTACCGGTTTCTATTTACAATCCCGGTGCACCATAACGATGGTGTATGTGATAGTTCTGCAGGTGGGGATTAGTAAGATCAGAGAGTTTACACGGAGGATTTTCTATGGGATCCCTTCATTCGTTTTTTGTGAGGACCGAGTGGATATTATATATTTTTAATTATTTTGATATTTGTGTATATAAATTGGTAATGTGTTATTCAAGTCGACTGAGTCGTACTTCAATTCAGTTTCGATACACTGTTTTTGTAAGATAGTTTCAACATATTTGGATTATTTTAGAGTTTTTCATGGATTTGAATTCGAATTTTTATCATTCGGAATTTCGGGACTGTGACACTCTTGGCTCGATGTGTTAGTTTGATCTTGCGTTTAGATTCGAGAGAGTTATCATGCTTTAATTATTTTTTACTTTAGTGTTTTCCATTTCGTGTCGGACTATTTCAAAATTTGGTTTGTATAATAAGCGTTTTTTGCGTAATTCATTAGTTTTGCTTACATTTAGCTTTTATGAAAGGTTGCGTGTCACCTCTTATGTTTGGTCCTTATGGTTGTGCATGGCGTTGTCACCAAATGAAGTCAATTCATTCCCTTAAGAAAATATAGTACATATATAGTTAAAAGAATGGATAGGCTTATTACTAATAAGAACAATTATCACGATCCCGAAATTTCAAGCATGAAACTCAAAAATCGAAGCCATGAAAATCTCTAAAACAATCTCAATAAATCGAAATCATCTTATCGTCACAGCGGATCGTTACTGAGTTCATAGTACAACTCAGTTAAATTGATTATTACAAACCAAATTTATAATTCAAGCATTATATCAAAAGGAAATGTAAAAATCATCTCGATCCTCACCACAAAATAAATAAAGAAACTTCGAAGTCTTCTGAGTTGTCCGTCAATTCTGCTAATCCACACCTGCGGAACAATCCCCTACACCATCGAATAGGTGCACCGGGATTGCAAAACACAAACCCGGTAAGCTTTGCAGCTCGTATGAGTAAAACAACAAAATAACATGCATAGTAAAATGAGAGTAAATATTGAAACATCCAATTATAAATGTACTTTGAGTCAAGGACAACCTATCTGGTTGTCCAATAATATCTGAAAATATAAGTGCTCATGAGAAATCAGGCAACCCACATGTTACCCAATTACATTTATAATATGGGTACTCATGAGACCCATGTACTCATCTGTTACCCCTCATGCAGTACACCGCCGGGCATTGGGCAACTCATCTGCCACCCAATAATCACAAAAATATGGGTACTTATAAGCCGGTAACACATCTGTTACTCCTCATGCCAGTACACCGGTAGACAGACTAGAGCTCTAACTGTATCGTAACTGTCGTTCGGCTAAAGCTAGGTTCCGACATGCCAACACGTCCGAACTCCGAAGACATGTCTGAATACAACAAAAATATTTTTAACATAACTCAAATTAAAACCACGTACAAAACAATCCTCACATGTTATCGTACAAAACCAAGTGACATGCTCAAATAAATAAATATCAATGCCATAAATGAACTTATTTGAAAACGAAAATATGACAGTATATAATATAGCAACCCAGATACTTATATCGATTTTACCAATTATACACATACACAACCCATTATATCATATACATATCATAGTTTGATCTTTTTAAAATAAGTGTAATTATGAATCTCCGCTAAGGGTAGATTCGTCACTGTGAGATTTTACTCACCTTGTATTCCTGAGCGTAATTTCTACAATTCCGCAAGTGAATCATTTACTTGTTGTGTCGATCACCTATGATGGATAAGAAGTGATTTAGAAACGCTAAGTAAAACCTCAAATGCTGAAACAGTACCAATGTTTTACTGTTAAGCAATGTTCGGTTTTCACGAAATTATTGTTCACATAATTACTATTCGTGTATCACTGCTCATGTACGACTGTCTACGTATTTACTTTTCATATACGTACTATTTACGTATTACTTTTCATAGTAAATACTCTCAGTAAAAACTAATCACCGATTTACTTTTCAAAAATTATTTTTACAATTATTATACGTAAAATAATTTTACATTCACCGTACGTAAATTAATTTTACATTTACTGTACATAAATTACTTTTTACATTCACCGTACAGAAATCATTTTTTACAAAAATTATTCTTTGAAAATTTACTGTTCACGCGCCGCCGCACAACAGCGCGTGGCTTCCCACCGCCGCCCAAAACCTCTCCTTTTCTTCCCTCCACCTTCCCATGGCCTAAGGCCGCCTCCTGCACTCCTCACCCTCCCTCACGCGCCGCCGAAGACGGCGGTACAACCCTCTCCTCCTTCTCCTCCGAAACTCCTCCAAAACTCCTCCAAATCGTCACAACTTTGACCCACAAAATCTCAACCATTCAATTTAACAACCCTTACCTAGATTAAGCCGTAGAACCTCTGCAATATCGCCGGAGGAGCTTGAAGTCTAGGCAGTGGTCGAATCGAGCAGGGGCGAGGCGGGGTGCGAATCGAGCTTCGATCACACGCATATGTGGTGAGAGAGTGGAGAGGGATGAGCGCCGAGAGCTTGCGTCGCCGGGAGCGGAGTTTAAACGGCGGCGGAACTCGCAGTGGGCTTGGGTTGTAGCGTGGCTTCACGGCGGCGAATGGAGGCATGTCGAGCTCGGGGGTCGCTGCGGGGACCGTGCGAAGCTTTTGAGCGAGGCGGTCAGAGTCACGAGGTCCAGCTGGTGAGATCGCCGGAGG
This sequence comes from Argentina anserina, assembly GCF_933775445.1. Classification (NCBI taxonomy): domain Eukaryota; kingdom Viridiplantae; phylum Streptophyta; class Magnoliopsida; order Rosales; family Rosaceae; genus Argentina; species Argentina anserina. The sequence goes on along the minus strand of NC_065874.1, from coordinate 953,542 downwards.
CGATTTGAGGGAGAGATAGAGTAGAGGCTGCGGGGTGAGAGAGAGAAATAGGGTTTCCGAAATTGGAAACCCTAGCTCCAATAATTTCCTTTTATACCCTTTTCCAAATCGGAAACTAACTTATGTCGCTAATAACTTTCATGTACGACGTCCGATTGGGACACGTGATATGTCTCCAAACTCGTATCGACGAGCTCTACAACTTTCATGAAAGAAGTTTTCAGAAACGAGCGACGGAGTAAAAGTCGACTCCAGCGTTGCGGAAACGTAACGTTTTTCCGATTTAAATTTTCCGAAAACGGTTTCGTTTTTGATTTGACGACGTTGCGAAACGACACAATGCGGTTTATTAATTTTATAAATTTTATTAAATTCTAAAATTTCAAATAATTTAATTCTGAAAAATCAGGTCATTACAACAATAGCAATGCCGGAAAAGGTAATTTAACCGTATGTTTTGTAGTATTCCATCGAAGAACACATGTACTCATGCATGACAGTAATGGTACAAAGTCCACTTGATGCATACAATATGCCCCACTCTATAGATTGTAACCATTATGTAACTACATACTTATCAATGTGACCATTGTAAGAGAAAGTAAGAATCTAATTAGTGTTAGTTCCTTTAAAATCTTATCATAAAATTCACACTAATGAACTGATCGACCACCGTCTTAATATTGATATGACCACCGTCCGTGAACGTACATATAGCATTCGATTAGCTTTCTGAATCTGACATTGCAATTTCCACCATACACTTGCTAAACAATGGGGTTAATCAGGTCATTTGATTCCAGAACACCATATTAAACAATATTAGGGACCTAAGCACTACTGTATTCAGTCAAAATTACAACAACTTAGTGACATAAGCATAATTTGCATTACAAATAGTATACCTTTTTGTTCTATTGAATTTGGGTGGCATTTTAGGTCGTGAAATCATATCGGATATGAACAGTTCTACTTGTTTCTACTCCCACAAACGACAAGTAGTCCTGTGATGAGGACCCCCTCCTTATCGTGGACCGTTCAATATGCCGTTCACAATATGACTTTGCATTTCCAATCCCTAGTGGGGGATTAGGGATTATATTAACCACTAAAGCCCGAGCTGATTACATTCTTAACCATCAATTACATGCTTAGTCACATCATTATGCCTATCCCCACAACATCCTAAACTTTTAGTTTGATTGAGGAGCTTATTCACCGGTCACTGTTCATCCACGTGTCCATGATGTAGAATTTGCCAGTGGGTCCCGCAGGTGTTTTGGAAACATCCACGTGGTGGGGGAGGAGGAGGTCTATGTGGCCACGTGGAATGATGGAAACTTGGATCCATTTGTCAATTGACGTAGTCAAACAAGAAGAGTGAATAATGATGCGGGAGATTGTATTCCAAACAAAGGCGCGTGTATGGCAAATTCAGCATTAGTGGGAATTAGGGTTGAGTCTATTCGACAAATTAGATATAAATATCCAATTTTGATCTTATTTATCTGTTGACCTCATCAATCAATATTGTTACATTCATCGAATCAAATGGATTAATTTAAGCATGTGTTAGCGACATTATTTGTATTAAATTCTCAACGTGTGTATGTATCTGTAACCCGGTTATATTCTCACATACATAATAATGTCTTACTAGTCATACACTAACAATAATTAACCACATCCATACATATCATCCTAGTCAATTTCTGTATTAAATTCCATCAACCTAAATTTGTATCACGTCGAACTTAGATTAGAGATTCATACGTCAACTAAAGAGTACACTAATAAGTATTACTATTGCATGAGATAGGCAAGTGGGATGCTCACAGACGTGAGCGCGTGAAATTGGTTGATCACCACCTTGAGTTGCCCTATTTTTTACAGTTTTGTTGAGCTCGTTGGCCTCTTCTGCCATCACCAATCACCGTACGACTGTTGGAGTTCTTTTCATTACGTTAAATGCATACAAAATGCTGCTCAAATTCAAATGAAATGAAGTGGTGGGTAAATAGAAAACCCTATATATACATGATCATCCCTACAACCCCAACTTATGCGCAAGCCAATACATAGTAAATATACATAATGGAGTTATAACACTATACTGTGTTTCATTTTCTTCCTTCAGAGTCGCCGGGAAATTCAGTTTCCGTGGTCGGAATCTGATTATGCCCAATGGCGAAGGGCCGTAAACTGACGCACAGCCGCAGCGAGCGCTATCTCGGGAGCTACAGTAGCTACAGCCACGCCCAAGAGTCGCCGGAGCTCGATGAAGATGATGTCTGGTCGATGGTGGAGAGCGTGGAGGAGAGGGACGACAACGATGTTGACAACTCTCAGATCGAGTGGAGTCCACGCGTGGCCGCCGAGACTAACGGAGGCTTTGCAGCGAGAGGGAGGAACCGGCGGATCTCCCGGGACGATGACAACGGTAGCGGAGGGCTGACGTTGGCTTTTGTCGAAGACTCGGGAAAGGCGGCGGCGTCGCCTCGGATCGTGCATCAGTTCCGCGGACATGACAGCTTGGCGAGTCCACGTGGCCGCCACATGGCCACGTCTCTCCCCATGAACGTGCCGGACTGGAGCAAGATTCTCCGAGTCGACTCGGTGGACTCTCTGTACGAGTTCGACGACGGCATGGACCGCAGCAGCAACGACCCGGAGATGATCCCCCCACACGAGTACCTGGCGCGTGAGTACACGCGCGGCGCGACGTCAGTCTTCGAGGGGGTTGGCCGGACGTTGAAGGGCCGGGACATGAGGCGGGTTAGGGATGCGGTTTGGAGCCGGACTGGTTTCGATGGTTAAGATCACCTGGTAGTGTAGCAGAAGTAGATGTTAAGAAGGAGGTTTTTTTTATTTGTTTTGGGGTTAATTCGTATTTTTGATTTGAGCAATGAATGATTCAACTGATCGAGTAGATTCGGTTGCGAGTGAGCTCAAACATGAATTCTAAATCAGAGATGGATTTTACTGTGGTGGCATGGGCTGCATTCTGGAGACAATTTCTTATTTAGTGGTAACTTTTTCCATTGTTTTGGCTTGAAGCAGATATATTTGTTTATCATTATTTTAGCTTACATAACATACACTTGTCTTCTAAGCCAAATGTTTAAACAAAGTCGAAGATACTTAAGCAAAGGTCTTTATCAGTAAGATCCTAAGGAAATAGTCATTCAAGATCATTGAGATTATCTGTTTCTTTGAGTATTTGGGACTAATGACAACACAACAGGAACTAGTAAGTTAATTACCATATATGATTTAACAACTCCAACTTCATTTACTTCTGGAAGTTAGTTTAAGAGTTTAGATCCCAGATTAATTTGAGTACTGTTGCCACAATTTTGCAACTTCGTCCGAACATAATTAGCAAAGAAATTCGATTAAGAACTAGTTATTATGATAAAGAAATATCGGTGTTTAGTACAATTTGGCATCCCATTTGGTCAGCACCAGTTGATTGAATTAGCTTTGCCCTGTGTATTATAATGTAAGCAATTTAAAATGTTTGGCAATTTCTTATAATCATATTTTAAGACAGATCAAATATTATTTGATGGTCTAAGAAGGAATCAATTATGTTTTGGTAAGATTGATTGATTATTATTGACAAGTAAAGAAATAGCACGGCTTCAATTATCATACTAATGATGAAACATGACTATTGATAGGTACGTTAGGCGTGATAATTGAATTCATGCCGACTTATTCAATCAAACAATTATATCTTGAATTTGTGTTTATTTACATGTATTTGACAGCGGTCCAAATCATACATAGAATTTCAATACCTGAAAATATTACAGTGAACAATCTTTCAAGACTTGTTTTTCCACACAGAATAAAATTAAAAGATCATCTCAAAGAAAAAAATTTATGTGGTTTGTATCATTTCATCTTTCATCTGCACTCTCGCTCGCAATCGATCCATTATCACCAATGTGAGATTCATATCATGTCAATTGTTTGAAAAGTGGGGGAAGGGAATCTAGGAACACAAGAGCACAAGACCCCAATAATATCCAAAGCATTAGTGTTGAATCCAATTTTTATAGTCTGGTCACCAAAACGTTGATTAATACCCACCAACACAAAGCAAGAGAAAACCAATGGCGCTCGCTCTTTCTCCCTCGCTTCTTCTTCTCCTGCGTTCTTTTATGAACCAACAAAAACAAAAGGGAACAGTCGAGTCCCTTTCTAGAAAAAGTTGAGCCATTAGTTTGCATATGCTCTCCATCAACCACTACCTTAATAAACTAGCTGATAATGCTGCACTTATTTATTATCTTACACTAATACAGTAACGTAACACTGACTCGATCAGTTTTGGACCCCCTCAGTATTTGTCCATGATTTCCGGTTTTGGACATGAGTTTTCGTTCGACCAAAAAAAAAAGACATGAGTTTTCATCCATTTATGGCATGTAATGCTTTGTCCGGTGCTTATTAGGTCAAGTTTGAAAAAGGTCCATAATCCCATGTTCTTCAAAGGGGTTTTCATTAGTAAACTGTCCTTAATATATCTTATTATTTTTATCTTCTATTAATAAAACCATAAGGAAAGTGAGATAATTAAATTTTTGAAGTGCCCATAGTGCCCTTGGTTTATTAATCTTTAGATTTAGCTAAGTAAGATTTTTAGTAGGGCTGTAAGTAGTCTCGAGTCGCTCGTGTTCGGCTCGCTTTTAACTCATTCGGTTCGAGCTCGTAAAGTTTAATGAGTCGATTTTGAGCTCAATATTTAACTCGACCTTGAAAAATGAACCGAGATTGAGCAATAAGTATTCGGCTCGTTCGACTCGTTTAATTCGCGAGCTAACTCGAGCTTGCTAAAAGTTCAGGCTCATTTATTAATTAAGTTTGACTTATTAAGTTTTATATTATATATAAAGTATAATTTTTATATGATAAATAATATCAAAAATATAATATTAGTTCGAATTAGCTTAAATGTTTCTTTCTAGAATAAATTGTTAAAAACTTTAAGTTATATATCAAGTTTGATTTGTTATTTTTAGTTTATTACAAATAAAATGGATTTTGTGTGATGTTATGACATTAGGTTTTGAATTTTCTTTTTAATTTCTAAATTTTTATTTCGTATGATTCAAACCGTCTCGATTTGAATTCGATCTCATTTAAAAAAATGAGTCGGTCTGAGCCTAGTTCAAGCTTTTTCAAACCGAGCTAAGTTTGAACATGAAGCACAAAAATCAAATTTTGACCCGGCTCGATCGAAAGAAAACAAGCCAAATATGAACAATGTAGTATTCGACTCAGCTCGGCTCGACTCATCTACACCCCTAATTTTGAGGGATATAATTATAACTTTTTAAATAAAAGACAAAATAAAGAAAAAATTGCGCGGAGGAGATGAGAAATAAAAGAGATGGTTGGCGCCCACAATCTCTCTAAACTTCCTCGGCACGAGACATTTGATGGATACATTCAATTGACAGTTATGTGAAAACACAATAGAAACTAGAGCATAGCACAATTCTTGGAAAGGAGGAGAAAATCGTCAGATGAGGTAATTGCAGTAATTTTTTTTCGTGTTTCAAGTTTCTGGATCAAAGCTCACGTGGCTTCTGAATGCTCAAAGCGCGGGCATGAAGACTAGAGTATGCGAATAAGAATATTGGAGTAATATATAGTTTTTGGGACTGTGGGAAGATGGGATTGTTGTTTCACGATTGGAATCGCTTGTTTAATTTGTTCATGTTATAGTTTGTGGTTCAAACTCAAAATTAAGACTAATCAAATTGCACGACATGATGCTAAACTTATTATATACTCAATTATGTGAAATTGGAGCATCATTTTAATCCTGGAAGTTGTAGTCTTTAAGTGACTGCATCTCAAATAACTACAAGTTTTAAATCTACCGGGTGATCCTATTTTTCTAGAGATCATTACATTTAAAAAGAAAATTATGATTGAGTCCTGAAGAGAATCGAAAGATAAAATCTTGTTTCACTTATCTACCAAATAGAAGAACTTTCCACTAAATTCAGCATAACAGATAAGAGAAACTTGATCTGTTTGCGAAACAAAGTGACACGGTGTTGAAACCTATATATACCTCTTAGTAACAATAGAGAAATTTTTTTTGATCTTCTATTGTGAAATTATTACGTATAACAAGTAAGTCACTTCAATTCAATAACATTGTCGTACTTTTTTTCTTGATCAAAGAATGAAATTCATTACTTGAATACAATGGATTGGATCTGATAATCTAGTGCCCTCGCTAAAACCTTTCTAGATCGAAAGGGAAACAAACAGAGGCTGATCAATCTTGAGAACTTTTTTTTCCAATACGATTTGCCACCATATATTGCAGTCGATCTATTTTCACATACCCCGGCCAGCTGCACTGGTTATCTACTTATCCCTCATTGCCTCTTTAATTTCATCATGCACATTCCCCTCCTCACTTAAGTCCTCCCCACCATCATGAAGTGTATTTATAACACGGAGGGCATCTCCTTCAATTTCCAGATTAAGAAAGAGACCCTACATGAACTGCGGACCTTATGATAGACGCAAAAACACCTACAAAGATACCATATTATCAAATCAATTATATCAATGTAGTAAATGACAAATGTAAGTCATTACCTGCAGAAGATTGGTGAAATTAAGACTTAAAAAAAAAAAAAACACAAACAGACGCGTAAATCATAAATCTGACAGACTCGACCTAAGAGCAGAAACCTAATTAAGTGAAATGTTGGAATCGACTTAACTATATTCTCAATTAATTGATTTATGAAATGTTGGTATCTATATCAAAATAACTGAAATCATGAAATTCTAAGAACGTTTGAGTAACAACAAATAATCTAATGTCAATGTCCATAACCTTAGATTATCAAGGAATTACTTCCACAACGGCTCCTCTTCTTTCTTCTCTTCAATATATAGGTTAATTAACCTACATGAGCTCACGTCCAACTAGCAGTCCAAATCTAAAAGTCCATTTATATTCAATTAAATTTTTTGTTGGAAGTCAAATAAGTCTAAAAAACAAATAAAATTAATTAAAAATAAGAAAACATAACAAAATAACTACGTACGTAATAGAAATAATTAACAATATAAAAATCGCACAAATATGCGACTATCAACTTACTTCATGCTATCTATTTATATAAATGACCACTGCATTTCCCTAGCTAGCTGCAGAAGGATGCCTAGCTTGGAGGCGTACCAGAGTAGGAGCATAGTGAATGAATGCCTTCCTATCATCTAAGAGGCTTACATTATTGATCTATCTTAGGCGCTTCACCATTTCGGAATTCAAAGTTATATACGACAAGTCTCCCAATTAGTTGCGACAGTGACAGAAATGTTCAGGCAAAACCTGCACAGGTCTCCCAAGCACCTCGTATTGCCATTCAAGCTTTTCAGCAAGATACGTATACCAATATATTATTAATTTCTTTGGTTAGGGAAATAATAAAGGAGGATATTTGGGGACTGTTAAGTATAGTTTTGATACAGCACAGGTTATATATCTGAATCACAAGTTTAGGTCAACGTCTTTGCTGATTAGGACACACGAGAAAAGAGCGTAATGAACTTGTATGAAAATCTTCTATTCACGGATTTCGACTCTAAAATCATGCTGAAACTGCTGGCTCTGATTCGGCCTACTGGGGAAGTAGCTACAAGAGTGCTCGCAGGAATGAGCTGATCGAGGAAGGAGGAAGGGTGAATTAACTATTTGGCTACAATTATATATTTTATATGATAATAACTTCTAGTCATTATCTATATTTATATGCCCCATTGTTTTCATTCAAAACAAAACACACATTTTACATTAACAATGGACATTAGATAGTGAAATAATCATTACCATAAAGTGTTTGTCCAATTAAAAACTAAAATAAGAAATCATTACAAGTGGTAGTGGTGGTAGTTTTGCTTCATGTTTCTTGGCAATAAATTTTCCAGATAACAAAACTAAAATACCTAATCAAAAGCTTAGGAGAACTCAGATTGTTTAGAAATCTGGAGAGTATCCTCTTTCTTATACGAGAACTATACTTAAAAGTACGTCACTACTTGTGCTAAAACACCTCACACTCACTCTCTATCTCAACGTAACACTATCACCGCATCCAACAATATATCTCTATAATTCACATATCCGGTGCCACAATTACTCGTTAGTCTCGTACACTTCTCAATCACATTTCCAAGAAATTACTAACTAATTCTCAATTCCACATCACAGTAGACATGGTTTGCCTTATCAAAAGTGTTTTTTTTTTATATACAAAATGGTGGACGGGTAGATCAACTACTCCAAATCGGATAATAAATACGATACATGTCATTTTTATAGAGTGTTTCACACATGCGTATGCTTGAATTAACGAGATCTTATTATTAAAAATATCGCATCAATATTCGCTCAACATACCAGTGCAACTTACTATTGCTACACCGATCCCACGGGTCTCGTCAAAAGTGTTACAATGCAAGCAATGAAGCAAACGCGTTATTTCTGATCTGTATTTACTGTGACCAAACATAAAACTACCGCGTTAAAAACTCTTTGCTGGGGTCCGCCTTATAATAGAGTGACAACAACAATTCAATCCCCGGTCTCTGCTCTCTCTGGTATCCGCATCTTCAAGTTCATCTTCCAACTTCAGCTCCCGAGTCAACCCAGATAATTCTTGATTCATCCAAATCCTCATCTCCTACACTACATTGGATTCTCTTCTCATATCCCAAACTGGGTTTCTTACATTGATCTCAAACATGGGTTGCTGTGTCAGCAAACCTGAACCCACTTCAGCTTCCAATGGCCATGTCTCCTCATCCACACCCATCTCTCATCACCCCCCACAACACCAACAACAACAACACCAATACCAACAACAACAGCAACAACAACACCAATATCAACAACAACAACAACAACAACAACAACAAGAGCCCTGGTCTGTTCCAACCCAACAACCTCAGAAAGTGTCAGCTCCACCAACCCGATCCGAACCCCAGCGCCAACCGCCCCCAGCGCCAAAGCCGCAGCCAGTGAAGCCACCAGCCCCACCAAACAGCATTCTTGAGAAGCCCTTTGACGACATTAAGGATTACTACACTTTGGGGAAGGAACTAGGAAGAGGCCAGTTTGGAATCACCTACTTGTGCACGGAGAAGTCCACAGGGGACACGTACGCCTGCAAGTCAATCTTGAAGCGCAAACTGGCGAGAAAGAGTGACAGGGATGACATCAAGAGGGAGATACAGATAATGCAGCACATGTCTGGTCAGCCTAACGTTGTGGAGATCAAGGGGGCTTATGAGGACAGGTACTCTGTGCATTTGGTCATGGAGCTCTGTGCCGGCGGTGAGCTTTTCGATAGGATCATAGCTCAGGGAGTGTACTCGGAGAGAGCCGCCGCGGCTATTGTGAGGGACATTGTGAATGTTGTGCATAGTTGTCATGTTATGGCTGTGATGCACCGTGATCTCAAGCCTGAGAATTTCCTGTTGTCTAGTAAGGGGGAGGGGGCAGTGCTCAAGGTTACAGATTTCGGCTTGTCTGTTTTTATTGAGGAGGGTGAGTTTCCTAGTGTTTTAATGAGCTTTTGTGAACATCTATCTTGTTACAAGTTATGGAATTGGATTTTATCTTTAGTGTGGTTGTTTAAGTTTTTGTTTGTTTGGTTGATCAGTGTTGTGAAAATGTGGCCCGTAGCCAATAGTGGTTCTGATTATTTGTGCCAAGAACTGATTGAAATTGGGATCATGATATAGTGGTTTTAAAGTTGGAAGTAAATTGTTAGTGTTGTCTGTAAGCTGCAACTTACTTGTAGGTATTATGAAGTCAAGAAGCTATCTTTGTGAAGAAAGATGTGTACTTCAGTGAGAATTAAGCTGTAATAATGTTTAGCATGTGCCAGCTTCCTATCTGATAGAGTGATAGAGTGTAGCTAATCAATCTATGATGTATCAAAGTGAATTGACTGAATTCTAATGATTTTAAAGCTTTCTAAGTATTTTGATATGATTCTTTTGCTTGGATTAATTCTTATTTGAACTGACATGTTCTTTCCACATCTCAGGGAGGGTGTACCGGGATATAGTGGGCAGTGCTTACTACGTTGCTCCTGAAGTGTTGCGGCGTAGTTATGGAAAGGAGATAGATATCTGGAGTGCTGGAGTAATTCTGTATATTCTACTTAGTGGAGTGCCTCCATTTTGGGCTGGTAAACACAGTTCATTGTTTTGATTCTAAACACTGAATGTGATCTTATGCCTAATTGTTAAGCATAAGTTCTCTAACTTTATAACTTATGTAGAGACTGAGAGGGGCATCTTTGATGCCATATTGGAAGGTGTAGTTGACTTTGAGAGTCAACCATGGCCATCAATATCAGATGGTGCCAAAGACCTAGTTAGAAAGATGCTGACTCAGGACCCCAAAAAGAGGATTACTTCACTGAAAGTTCTTGGTAAGATTTCTCCTTATGTTTCAACAAAGTTGAACATGTTTAGTATGCAATTTTCTAGAATAATTATTTGGTTCTCACTGGTCCACTATCCTCAAACGTTTCTTTGTTTGAATCTTTGAAATGATTTTTATTCTCATATGAATTGTAATGGTTACCTATGAAATAATAGCATTATTCCTTTTCATGGCATTCAAGGGGAAACAAATGGCTAGCAAGCATTAGTACCCTGGGTGACCAACGTGCTTTTTGGTTGTTACACTCTTTTTACTTGCATGGTCTTCTTACGGTTAGCACTTGTTTCATGATTCTGTAATTAACTAATATCTAATGTTCTGTATGGTTAGAGCATCCCTGGCTCAGAGTAGGTGGAGAAGCATCAGACAAGCCAATAGATAGTGCAGTGCTTTCCAGAATGAAGCAATTGAGAGCAATGAATAAGCTTAAGAAGCTTGCCTTGAAGGTAAATTATTGAGTGGAGTTTTGAAGCTCCTAGCTACACCTCTTTAAAATTGAAAAGTTGCTTTTTAACTCAGCTATCAGTTGCATTCTTAATAATGAAAACCATTGTCTAAACTCGAACGGAAGGAAAAATAATGTAGAACTCTCTCATCTTGTTACCTGAGTCCATTTGTTTCCCGCTGTTCTTTAACCCTTATTTTTGCTTATAATGTTGATTTATTTTGATAATTCCATGAACTAGGTAATAGCGGAAAATCTATCTGAAGAAGAAATTAAAGGTCTTAAAGCAATGTTCACCAATATGGACACCGACAAAAGTGGTACAATAACCTATGAAGAACTGAAGACAGGATTGGCTCGTATTGGGTCACGACTGTCAGAAACCGAAATCAGGCAACTAATGGATGCTGTATGTTATGACTTGCTAGAACTCAATGAGTTTATCTTCAGCTATTATGCATTGCTTTTTCTTAAATGACTAGCACTGTTGTAAATCCTGTCTATACATTTCAGGCTGATGTTGATGGAAATGGATCGATTGACTACATTGAATTTATATCTGCTACTATGCATAGACAGAGACTAGAGAGGGATGAACACCTGTACAAAGCATTTCAGTATTTTGACAAGGATAGCAGTGGGTGAGTTGAAGAATCTTAATATAAAATTCTATCTATCTGAATGGGTTTCTGCTTCTTATCAAGTTTCAATTACATGATTGATTTACAAGACCAGAAGTATTGCAGGGTTTGTATTCTACATCATTTTTTCATAGAGGCAAGTTAATCAGTTCATCACTGTCAATTTCAACTGACAGGTACATAACAAGAGATGAATTAGAGGCTGCTATGAAGGAGCATGGTATGGGTGATGACAACACCATCAAAGAAATAATTTCCGAGGTTGATGCAGATAATGTAAGTTCCCTACAAGTTTCAAATCTTCTGAGCTTTTTCTTTGTATCTTTTATGCTGACCTCAGTACCAATAGGATGGGAAGATCAATTACACCGAATTCTGCACAATGATGAGAAGTGGAAATCAACCTGCAATACACTCCTGACTACACTCATGTGAGTATTTCAGAATTTGAAGCAGAAGTGAACTATGATAGGACCTTCTTTAGTACTGTGTTGTGGTGGGGGGGGGGGGGGGGGTATAAGAGCATGATTACTTTGTAGTATGACTAGACTACTATATACTTGATCACTGTGAATCTTAGATCTACAAATTTGTGTAGTCTAAGAATATGAAGCAGAATCTGGAAATTTTGATTATCTTTTGTTATTCTGTGCATCGATTGTTTATCCTTTTCATTATTCTATTGTTTATCTTTTTCTCTTTTCCTTTAACTTTCAGCTCAACCTCCTTTGGAACGTTTGCCTGAATATGTAGAATGGCATTTTCTGCATGAGTCTAGTTAACTAGGTCATTTTTTCCGTTCCTGCTTTCCTATTGTTGTTGGAGTGCTTTCTAAAATGAAATACAGATCAAGATAGTAATATGCACAGACCGTTACACTGCTACAAGAGTAGGCCTAGCATAAAATGTCTAAAAATTAAGAAATTAGGGAACCGATATCCAGAAGCACATAAAGGAAAATTACTGATAGAAACTGATTAGCCTCAAATCAGTGATTCAAATAGGAATGATACATCCCATGCAATAATTCCCAGAAAAAAGATTACACAACTTTCCCTATTTCTACATAGATCTGTAACATTTTTTTTGGACCTGAAAGACAAAATATTGAGATCAAAATCGACACTTGAGTTCTTGGACAGTCATTTAGCTGTAAGCCTGTAACTGAAGACCTTCCAAAAGAGTTAATTTGGACAGTCATTCACTACCTTTCTCAGTACAATTTTGATAAGCATTGGGTGAGACTAGGCTCTCTAGATATCCCACACTATTAGGATAGAATGTCTTAAATTTATTATCATCCCTTGCAAAAAATAGACGAGTGAATTTTTATTTGCATTGTAGGAAACCGGATCCCCATCGGCATACGGTAGAATTTCCCCATTTTCCACAAACCATGTCATCGGTCTTTTGATGCAATGCCACACAGTGCCACAGTGCCTTGGAATTTCCATAGTTTTGATCCAAGACTCCTGCACCCCATACTCCATCACCCAAATATAACTTCCACCATCGACGTCTTCGCCACTAAGTAGGCATATGCATAAGCACCCTCTTGAAGCCCCCAGTTCTAGTTGATAACTCTGAATATCAGGATGTGGTAGTGGAACCTCCTCGCATGTCTCACTTGTTAAATCAAAGGAAACAATCACTCCAATCCGGCCAGATTTTTTTTCAGCTTTCCAATGTAGAGCTCCACGAGCAAAACCAGAATGTGCATGCGCTCCATTGGTTCAACTAAACAAGATACCAAGATGAGAATCTTGAATCCTCCAAGAATTCGATCGTAGTGTGTACATTATGGACTTATAACTCTTCCGGTCGGCAAACAACACCTTGTAGTCGTCACTATTGTGGTCGTAACGAAATCATATCTCCATAATTTATCTATTTGTTTCACATCTACTCCTACTTCAGAAGTACTCGGTAGCATTTTCAAGTCTGAAGTCTCTTGTACTTGGATTCCAGAGCAACATCGTACCAGTTACACCTTCGTTTAAACAAACCAAGCCATTACAGGAACCCATGACACAAAAGCGATTATGGCTCCCAATTCGGATATCTATCGAAGTTTCATCGAGCACTAGGGAATCATTAACCGAGTAAAACCCTAAGTCGTAAAGCAAGCCGGAAGGATTCATAATTATTCTTTGGGTTTTATTAGCATAGTGATAAATGTCTTCTGACGAATTGGTCGCTTGAGATTAAGGAGCACCATAACTTGCATACAACCCTAAATCTCAACAAAGTTCTTACAGGAAGTCTTTCAAGTATTCGAGTCATTACCTCGAATGGAAGGTAATAAGGCACCATTGATGATCCTGGTATTGGCTTTTCCGTAAGTGCTTCTCTTCAAACCAAAATTAGCAAAAAATCTTGTTTTGTTCTGTAATAGGGTGCTTTATATATATATATATATATATATATATATATATATAGATCAGGACTCTTAATCCTAATCAGTATTGTCTAGATAAGCAAATCTTAAATGACTTTTTTAACCTCTCGATCTGTTGATATCCTGGTTTTCAAGCACGTCAAACTTTGCAGGGTACTTTCTGATCTTCGTTGCAGCTTATCATTTTGTAGACGAATCTACGAGGATGGAGATATGTATTCTGTTATGCAATTTGATGTATATATGCAGTTACGTACACAATATCTTCATTCAACCTTTGAACTTCATACTTTGTTTGTAGCTTAAAGTTTTAACCAACCCTAACAAGATTGAATCATGTATCACCTCTATGTGAAGAAAGATAATTGCTCCGTTGGACAGATGGAGTTGAAGCATGCTAAGGTAAATTTCACCAAGTCTTTCACTCTTTTTAAATTAATCTCATTTTACACACTCCACATTCCACAAGAGAAAAAAATTACATATACTACACCCACTTGACATTTCATTTCAGTCCCTACAGGGTTTCTTAGAATACTATTTATCTTGAAAAATTAGAAAGCCAGTGAATCAAAGGGAGTGTGTGTACTCATTATAGGACTTGTTATAACCTCTCCAGCTCTGCAGCACAGTTTCCACAGAACCTGAATAAGGTTTAGTTTAAGTGTACGAGTTTGGGCACCCCTACACCCTTAGTCATCATTTGAAAGATTACATGTATTGCCATACGATTGCATTTAGGATTTAGCTTCAAATCAAATTGACGAAATTGTGGAAGTATACTAAGCAACTGTGGGTGCCCCAAATGGTGGATTAGATTTAAAAAAAAAAATTAGAAGTAGAATGGTATCCAAGGTTTAATCACCTTCATATTCCCTGACACAAATTGTGATTAAAGAGAAGCATTCAAGTTCCCGTTGCACGTGAGGTTGTAATTCTATATTGTATTGCACGTGTGAGTCACATCTTTTTTATACATACCTTGGGAAAGGGGTAAATGGGACTCTCTAGCCAAGACAGACCTCAAATTTTCTATCTGTTCCTTTCTGAATTTACATACCCTGATTGTTCAGTTTTCATAAGTTGAAACTTCTCATAAGTACTGGATATGTAGCAGGTTCCTTAAGTGCATAGTTTAGGTTTACAAGTTGAAGATAATGTGTTAGATGGATCTCTTGAAATAAATTCTTGAGGTTTATAAAAGTACCGCGTTTGAAATAACCTAACACGAGCATGAACGCCGACATGACACCCTTCCATTGCTAATCCTGCACTTGAGAACATTGTGCCTAATATAATAGGTAAAAGACTGTAAAACTGAGCATAATCCACACGAGCACTGAGCTATAGAAAGACTGGTTGGATCAGGTAAGGCAAAGGGGTAAGTTTTTTTACTTGGTGAGCAAACTGTTAGCATATTATATAATTGTGTTTTATATGTGAAAAGTGCCTCGGATGCTCTATTCTCGCGTTGCTGAAAAATGGGGTACCAGCTGCTTCACCACTTACATAAGAAGACAGTGCAGCTGATATTTAAACACAACTGTGAGTTGTTGTCATCAAATTGTGAGACTCAAAGCACTTAAAGAACAAGTGTAAAAGGTGAGCTCTTGTTGGATTTTAGTTCAATTTCAGTTACAAGGAGATAAACACAGTGCCAAAAATTTGTGCTTCTGCAAGCAGTACTACATATAGTGCTAAACAGAAGTCTCAAATCACACCTTGTTTTTAGTTTTTCTTTAGTGTTTGATTATTGATTGAAGACCATATTTTCCAGAAATGTCTTTGGAAGGTGCACGTGGTCTTGCATGTCTTTGCCACTTACATAACTGAAGCAAGAATAATCGATCAAGCTTAAAAGCCTCCTCATATATGGATTAGTCTCACATTTTTTTTCCTTCTGTTTCAGTGACAACTCTTTCTTCTTGATCAGTAACCTGCAGATGCTTTATCTGAAAAGCCAATTTCTTTGATATAGATTTTGTGTCATTCTGAAAAACTGCTTTCTTTTTCTCTCAAGATTCTTCATCTTGCAAGAATTTGTTTTAGGATCGGTTTAGTGTGTATGTCATGTGCTAATGGTGGAGCTTCAGTCTTGTGCTAGATTAGTCAACAGTTCTGCATTACGTGCGATAGAGGGAGGAATGAAAAGAGAGAGTGTCGATGTTGTTGCCGAGATTTCAGCTGAATTGGAAAGGGAAAGGCAGAAGAATGCAGAACTTATGCAGAGAATACTAATTCTTGAAGCTCGGATACAGGAAAAAGAGAATGAACCTCCTCGGACCAATGGACAGGTAGAACCACCATAGTTTTCTTTGACAGTATTTTGGTGCTTTCTTTTCTACTTAGTACAGATTGAAAGCATGCAACTTAATACAGAATTAGCACCTTAAAGCATTATTGTTTGGTTAAGAGTTTGGATCATTTATAATATCAGTATGTTATAACATGCATGGTAGAAATAGATCAGTTTCAATACAACTAGGCATGTCTAGCTTGTACATTCCGTTAATCTGATTATATTTTCAAGTACATAAGAGAATATTTTGATTGTCTTGATCGTGTTACTATTACTGATACTTTTGTCATCATCATTGTGGATGGTTAGTGAAACCGAATTTTATGTTGGCCACAACCTCACTTTTTTTTTTCAGGGCAGTTGCTCATATGCAATGGAAAGAAGCTCGAAGAAGTTCAAGAGACAGAAGATTGAACTCAGTACTAACACGATTGAGGATGGTAGTATTACTATTTTCCAAGATAATATTGCTGCACAGAAGAAGCATTGTATTGAATCCTTTGCCCTTGAAGATCCAATTGTTGATGACCGTCTAGTCAACTGGATGAGCATGGAGGAAACACAAGTTTTGCTTTCTGAAAAAGCAAATGATGATGATTCAACTCCAGACTGTGATGAAACTGATGATAGTGATGAAGAAGGTGAAGGTTATCGAGAAGAAGATGATATTAATAATGACCATAAAGAAGCTGATGGAACTTCAAAACTTGTTGATGAATTGATTTATGAAGTTGCTGATAAAGGTTCAGATGCACAATGTGCAGAAGTTTTCTCAGGTGCAGGTGATCCACTGTTTCCAAATGTGATTAGAGAAACCAATGAAGAACTACCAATAGGGGCAGCGTGTCATGAGATAGAAATTAGAAACCAAAGCAAGACAGAACATAAGGATTTCGGAAGTTTCAAGGCACCAACTAGCATACCAACTTCGGCTAAGGATTTTCTTCATACAGGATCTGGGAGCCTATCAAAACACAAAAATCATCCAAAGTTGTCATTTTGCCCAAAAGAAGTGAAGAGAATAATTGACTCAGAATCACTTTTACAGAAAAATGCACATTCACACACAATAAGGAAGATAATAGTTTTTGCATCTCTTGGTATAAGGCATGGTTGTGAGGATATATATGAACTAGACTTCAACCATTTTAGCATTTTAAGGAAGGGCGAGCAGTACATGTCTCCAAAAGATCCTGGGGTAAGGAAATTAGAAATTTGAACTTGTTACTCTTTTAAGTTTTATCCTTGATGTGCTTTCTTGTTACTAGAAGATGCTTGCAGTATGCTGGTCTTTTCTTTGTTGTGATTTCTGTTGATTACCCTAAGAAAGGATATTTCAAGACAAATTTTTTTAAGTCATGATCAACTGATATATGAGATGCTATTTTTTGTGATCAGGCATATAGCAAATGTAATTGATCTATTTATTTGTTTTCATCAGCAAACAAGATGTTTAAATCATGTTTTACATGTAGGAGCATGTTCTATATGAGAATCCTGGTGTTCGGAGGAAGATATTTTATCCAAACAGAAAGAATCCTATCCTATGTCCTGTTCAAATACTTGAGGAAGAGAAGGCTATGCGTCCATTGGATCCTAGCTGCCCATCATTCTTATTTCTATGCATCAAGTATGGTGGAAAGACTAGAAACCTTCCTCAAAATGAGTAAGCTTATTTGAGTAACTGAAATTTAAGCTTGCAAGATGAACTCCATGGTCACTTGATGTCCTCTTGAGGATTATTTCCATTTGCAAACTATTTCACAAGTGTCTGTTCTAATATGTCCCAGATATGTCAGACAGCGTATGGGAAGAAACAAGCTAAAGTCTTTTGGGCCATTGATGTGTCGAATGGCAATGCTAGCTCATGTTCGCAGCGGGAGCTTCTTCTTCAAAGCCTTAGGAATCACACTTCTTTTCATGGCCGGTTTTCCTGATGACCTGGTTCAAAGGGAAACCAAATACCGGAACTTAGACTTGCTTCAAAAATATTATAGGTATGCAGAACCAATAACCAAATGGACATATGAACAAGTTATATGGTCAGTTTTTTTTTTCAGGATGAAGAAGTTATTTGGCTAGTTTAGGATTCAAAAGTTGCATTACCAATAGCTTGAACTAAATAAAGTACCAGTTACAGAACTAGAAGCAACAATGGAGTTTAGCAGCTTCAATATTACCTTTTATTTGAATTAAAATATTACCTTATTTTTTTAATTAAAAAATATAGCTTTTTATCTTGCAGGCCAGATGAGGATGCTGAAGGAGAGGAATTATTTCTTGCACATCCTATGACAGATGATGATACTGTAAGATAGCTTCTCAATCCATATCTAAACACTACCTTTTTCTATCAAACAGTTGACAAATTCGATCAATTTCTAGAAGGATAATAGTCTAGTTGATCCCTAATCCCTAAAGTTCAGGAAGAGATACAAATTGTAGTTTGGCTTGAGCAAATATATTTTTAAGTATGTCTATTCTGACCATGTCAATTTCTCAGTTTGTAACTATCTTTCTGTTTCAGAAGGCTAGTCCAGGTCCTCAGCAGTTTTATGGCGAGACCTCTTCCACAAAAACCAAGGGGAAGAAAGAGTCTAGTAGTAAGCCTCATAATATGCAGAAGGTCTCATTCCCAAATAGTACATTTTCTAGCCCAGCACCTCAATTTGGAGTAATGAATAAAACCTCTATTCTCCCATTAGCTGCTCCAACAATCTCAAACACTCTGATCACCAATGCTGGTACTAATATCTCCTATCATAATCCAAACCCCTATCACATTTTTCCTCCACAACCATCAAACACTTTCATACCTATGGTATATTGGCCTCCCCCAAATGCATTTTCTCCTGGACTACCTTATCAATCTACATATGGTTACCAGTCTTATCCTTCTGCTGGAAATTATTTCCTCCATCCACAGCCATATTACAATCATCCATCCTGCGGTCCATTGGTCCCAAAAACAGTAGAAGTAGAAGGAAAAAATGACATGGCCTTAGCTGCTGATAGTGATTATGACTGTAGTTCAAGCAGTATAGAGCCAAAGAAGAACTAGCAAGGTGGCAACAATGATCTGCTTATCATATTTTTCTTCCTTGTAAATTATCTTCCCCAGAGTCACCTCAATAAATAACATCATTGTGATGCATTTTTGATCCTCAACTTCTCAGTTGCTTATGCAACTTTCTGCACAAAGATACAACCTAGCTTGCTGCAATACTCAATTTTTTTATCTAAGCAAACATTTAGAACTTCTGAATAGTCAAACTGGACCACTTCTCTACAATGCACATTGCATCAGCTCCTTTCTCTCCCTAGTTTGGCATGTTGTAAATGTCCAGTCTTCTTAATAGTATGCTTTTGGAAACATCTAATAATTAAACCTTGTGCCTATGCCAATAACGCAACCCTTTATATATTAACACAGCATTCATAGACACTCCACACCTACCGGTTGATATGTGAGTCAAATGCAACATTTAAAAGAAATCTTATCCTATCCATCTTTGTCTTTAGGCCAAGGTCCCCTCATCCTTAGAGACAAGGAACCTAAATAATTTATTTTGCATTGAATTTTATGCATCACATTTGTTGAAACCACCCATACATACAAACATTTGAAATCTTCATTCTCTTCCCAATTTCATGTAGTGTTCATAGGGCACAGTTTCAGTAAAATTTTAAGTTGTTACTCACAATATAATTGATAAAGTTTCTCTTATATATAGAAGCATAAATTATCCATAACATTATCATTGAAATCCATGCATCACACATGTTGAAACCATTCATACATACATACATCCATCCATCTCAACATCATTGCAAGAACAACAACAGAAACATAAAGAGAGAAAAAAACCTACATAAGACTGCACTGATGATTTAGCTGCCATTGAACAGAACACAACTTCTAGTAAAGGAAAAACCAACTTATTATGCAAGCAGCTGTCTCACACTAAGCTAGCTAGCTACTCTTTCTCCTTTGTATAACCAAAGAAGAGAAGCACTTTTAGACAAAGCTAGCTCACTCTTGATCGATCGACCTAGTGGAGCTTGTTGGCCACATTGCACTGTTGCCTGATCTCTCCCTTGTCTCCGGTGAGAGGGTTGTTCTCGGAGAGAATGGTGAAGGCTCTTGTGAACTCCTTGAAGAAGTAGTCTTGGCTCTTGGCCATTTTCTTGACATATGGCTTGGTCCTCTTGTCGGTGGCAAGCTGGTGATCCACCATCATCAAACCCTTGTTGTCCAAGATGTTCCTGTAGTAGTTGTTGTCGAAGATCATAGGAGTACCACGGTCATTTCTCACGTACTGGACTGCCTTTGGGTCGGGGACAGCATCAGGGCACTTCTTGAGCATGTGGGGGACATGGTCTGGGTTCAGAGATGGATCAACTTCTGGGTACAAACGGTGCACCAACTTCACACAGTGTGTTCTTCCAACACTGTGAGCTCCTATATTTAGTTACACAAGAATAACAATTAGACCAAATACAGTGAAAACTAGTACAATGCAAAATAAAAATCACAAATTTAGATCCTTTTAAGGTATTTTGCCACTTGTTCTTATGAAACATAACAATTTGAAGGGCTTAGACACTTGAGCACTACTTAGGGAGTGTTTTGAGTGTTGCAACTCTAAAGATTGAGAAACTTTGAGATGATTTAGTAAGCAAATTTGGTTGAAATCATACCGAGAAGGGCAACAACTCCAGGGGTGTCAATGCCCATGTCAGAGAATTTCTCAAGAACAGTTGACATGCTCTCATTGTGGTCAGGAAGGTACTGCTCAAGGATCTCAGCCCTGCTCCTTCTACCATCTCTCCTTCCAGTTTTAAGAGGGATGAAGGGGCCTCCTAGCTGAAAATACAACAAGATCAACATGCTTCAGTCACTTGTACTCAAATTTAGTCATACCAACTTCAGATCTGTGTGTTAACAAAAGAGATGAACAAAATCAAGTCACATACCCTAACAACTCCTTCTCTGGCTGACAAGACAAGAATATCTGAGCAGGAAACAACTCCAGGGCACTCCCTCTCTACTGCTTCCTTGATCTCCTCAATGTACCTGAAGTTTCTCATCCCAAAGCTTCTGTCCATGTCTTTCTCAGACAAAGACCTCCTTGTTGGGTCCAAAAGTAGTGAAGCATCACATGACTGTCACAAAAAATAAAATCCAAAGAAATGTTACTCACAAGTAAACCACTACATAACCAAAGAAAAATAAGATGGGAGGTTTAGACAGGAGTCATGGTTATCTACCTGGACAGCACAGTCATGGAAGATGTTCCTGAGCCAAGAGAAAGCAGTGTTCTTGTGGCGCTTGTAGAGAAGCTTGACCTGCTCTCTGACGATCTCCTCAGCCTGAGGACATGAGTCACTATAGAAGTTCATAACAAGACCTGGATCTTCTTCATTGCTCTCAGCAAAGCAAAGCACTGCTGAGAGAGATAGCAAGGCAAAGAAGAAGAGAGCTTTGGAACCCATTTCAGTAAAGTTGGCAGCTTCAGTAGTGATGAGGCCCTGCTTTGGTTTTGGAGTCTTGGATACTTGCTTAAATAAACCAGAAGAGGGACATAGATGGTATTAAAATAGGGACACTTGTTAAGTTTTGGGTTATGATGACTGTTGAGGCTTTCCTCTCTTTTTTTCACTGCCCCTGCATTCACTCTAAATCTGACTTCTTTTATGGCTTTTTGTGCTGATATTAAGTAAGCTTTGTAACACTTGTTGCATGTAACAGAAAATGCTCTGGGGGGGGGGGGGGGGGAGTTCTAGTTCTGCATCTTGGATCTTGATTTCAACTCTCACCTCAAATGGCACTGTACTGGAATGTGGTGATAGATCTTATCTTTCAGTAGTTTCCAGAGAAATTACCTCAGATGGCATTTACTAGAATCTGGTGAAAGGTTTTATCTGTCAGTAATTTCCTTCCAAATTTAGATGCCCACCATCAACCAACTGCAGTTCTTAATTAGTTTGAGCTTCATTATTGAGTTGAATCCATTTGGCAAATTTAAACTCAACAGTGGCAGGCTAAAAACATGACCTCACCACTTGTTCACAAAAGAAAAATAATGGCCCCAGCAAGTCATTATCATGATTTTATAAAGACTAAAAATAAGCAAACATAATGAATATGAAGCATAAAAGAAAAGGAAGTTTGGAAGTGTTCATCTGCATCATGTCTTCTGTAGGGCAAATATGTTTTTTCACAGTCAAACTGGGAACTAGATCAAATGATTTTCTAACCATTTAGTTTACCAGACCATTTTGTAAGTTTTGTTTGGGAAATCAACTTGTCAAACTGTTGGTTTCAATTTGTTGCTTGATGCAAGCCTAAACACCATAGTTAAATTGATTACTTAAGCTAAAGCGATAGCATAATGATATGCATTAACAAAGAGAAGAAAGGAAAAAAGGAAGTGGGATAATATTTATGTAAAGAAAAGGATTATCCAATCCAATTCTCCCCAAGGAAAAATAAAACTAAAGATCTTTCTAAAGAGAACTAAAGGATCTGGGTTTGAAGGATCAGAGATTAAAGAATGAGAAAGTTACAGTAACCATGTTGGAAGGAATAATTTAAATACAAAAAATAGGTTAAGATGCTAATAGTCTAATGCCATTAGGCCATTAGGGAAAAAGTTAAAAGATCACAGCTCATTAAGGAATAGGTTAGGGTACTAAATACCACTAGTCTTTTAGTAAATTTGGTAAATGAACTAATTTGCAAGGACACTAATGAAAGCTCCTGAACTGTTGCTTCACTACTCTACTGTGACCACCGACACTTTGCATTGAGTTGAGAAATTGTACAAGTCACCTCTATGGCTCTATGTCTCCCATGCATGAATGCCGTGAGCTCAGAGATGATGAATATAATGGAGCTCGCCCACCACCATTGACAAGTCTAGCACGAATTCATCATATACTAATCCCTTATTGTTAAGAAGCAAATTAGTGAACTGAGATTTGATCAATCTAATACTGGGATGTATTACTGAAATTTTTCGTGCTTAAGTTCTTCCGCTAAGTTAAGCTTTCCAGTATGAAGCCAAATGTGAGAGATTTATAGTTTCATCACCTTCATGTTATTTCGTAAGAAGCCAAATGAGGAAGTTTCCATCTTACTATGAAGGTTTATGCTATCTGGCTGCCTCTGATGATAATGAAGATATGGATGTAGATCTGATTCATTTACTATTAACCAATTTGGAACTGGGAAGCCTATTACTAGTTCGCCAGCATTAACCCTTAGATTGGACTATGATCTATAAGCAGCAACTGGTTTGTTCATAAAAATTCTTCCAATTAGATGACTTTGAAGACCAATCCCTAGAGATCCACAATATGTAGGGCAAGTCATAATAATGAGCATTGAATCCTATTGATTATCATGCACCCCAGAACGAGATAAACTATTAGTCTATACCAGTAAGGGAATCACCAATTAGTTTAGTACACATACCCTATGTATCGGTAATAGTCCTGACAGATGTATACATGTATAGACTTGGTATATTTTTATTTTTTTTTGGTCTGAAGATGCTAAGTCATGGTATTGAGTATAAACAACTCAATATCTGAAACCAAGCAAACCCAATTCAACACTAATCTATTATTTTATTACTTTACATTGCTTTGTGAACTTAGTTCATGTAAATAATAGTAATTCCTAATCATAGAGTACGGCAATCAAACATTGAATTTACAGTACTTTGAGTATGACAGGACAACAAACAAGTAGGAGCGAAAAATTTCCAGCATAAGATACAAATAGAGGAGCAATTTTGTCACGGTGTACTGTCTTATAGCTCATTCTTTGGTGCATAAATAAATTGTTGAAGGCTACTGCTCAATGTTACTATCACACTTCTTACTTCCTACCATGTGGCATGTGCATAGACTCTGGGCGAAATCTGATAAATCTGATTAACAATATAATAGGCTCTACAGTGTTCTATAAAGTTCATATTTTCGCATTATTGATCGCTTCGACTTTTAGCAAGTCCAATCTATATTGAGAAAGAAACAGCTGATAGAAACAAACTCCCAGTTGAGCAAATCAGCTGTCTACCACACTGGTCATACAAAAGAACCCCCAAAGAACGCTCTGGACAGGGGTACACATACATGTATGCATCATGTATACGTGCACATACCAGTCTCTATGAATCAGCAATGACCAAAGAAAATGCTGGGGTTTATGACATCAATAAAAGAACCTGAGTTTAAGATTACAGGAAATACGGTCCATTTGCTCATTTGATACAAATCTTAAAATGCTTTGCTATGTTGATTTTCATGAAGGGATTCTATTTGGTACCTAGAAACCAAACAATCATCTCATGATATTTTTTCTCAAGCAGACCAATAGTCCAAGCCAACTTACCGACTGCATTGTGGGATCCCTGGAAAAAAAAAATTGATGGGTCCTGAATAATTTGTTTCCTTCAGCTGATCAACGTCAGTGCCTAATTATTATTTCTGTGCACGTCTACATCTTACATCTGCAACAACATGACGGATGTGCGGGGCATACCATTTTACTCTCTCCAAATGTTCTATTGAAATCTCCCAGCAATGACCTGCAAACGAACGTATATTACTTAAGACCCATAAACTGGAATACATATAGATATCCCATTGAGCCCAGAATCAGTACCTTGAGATCTGGCAATTTCAGCTATTGATTCTGATACATGTTTTGTCCATGAATTCTCTTCTGAGTCCACGACATTTCCATGCACATGTAGCATTCCACCATCACCCCTGCATGACCAGAATAGCAATCAATATGTGTATTTACATTCTCTAAGGAGAGAGAGGGTGTCGTGGAAGACATTTAAAATCATGAAATCCATTATCACCTTAATGCCCTAACAGCAGTAGCCCAGCTAGATTCACTTGATGGAATGAGACCAAGGCAGATCCGATCAGCTAGTCCCTGTAAAGAAACAATCATGTTATAGCAAAACGATCATGTTTAGGGTACAGCAGTTTATCCATCAAGGTGAATACCAACATCACAAAACGTTGGCTTCGGAAAGTTGATAAGGAGCCTCCTCTTTCAAATTAATAAACACGTGATAATTAGTATTAAAATTTTGACATACTTGAGGTGCAGTTATCCGGTTATCTCCTTCAAGAATGATGCACTTATCGGCAACGGAATTTGCTTGTACATTTCTCTGGAGTGCCTCAACAGCATGAGGATTCCATTCACAAGCATAAACTAGTTTTGCCTTGGCCCTGATCAACCAACAATAAACAACTTCAGGGAGTGCAACCTTTGAAGGATGAAGGAAACTTGAGAGTACCCCCAAGGTTCAAAGATGATCAAGTAGTATGGCGTCTACAGTATTAGTACCACCAACCATATTTGATGAATCAAACTTGGAAAACAAAAGGTCCATGCAGTGAGTTCAACAAAAACTTTCCTAACATACTAATCCTTGAAAAATCCAAAAAAATTCTGCCAGTAAAGACGGGATTGATATGTAATTTTCTGACATCTATGATACACAACCATGACTATCAACATTAGAAATTCCTAATAGTAGGCGCCTCGCAAGTCCCGACTTGCATATATAAAGAAGGCAAATTAGAGAACAGCTGTACTTATCATTTAAGGTTTACACGTTTTAAATTCCCATAACTGAAGAGATCATTAATTGGAAAGTACAGTGACAGAAAAACAACTCAACAAACTTCTATTCATATAATTGATGGGAAATAATACTGTACTGAATATTTAGTAAAACGAACCTGACAAGAAATGGCAGCGTAAAATATCCAATTCCAGCAAATAAATCCACAATGATCTCATCTCTACAATCCAGAGAGCCCATACGGAGCTTCTCAGAAAGGTTACCCCAGGAGAACATGCACTTAGTAGCATCAAAAGAATAGAGTATTCCATTTTCACGATGATCAACCCACCCATTATCTCCTATAAGAATCTCCAAAGTACTGTCTCTTGTACCAGTTGATGCAACACAACCCTGTGATATTCACACATTTAAGTCATGAATATCAGTACATAAATGACTAGCTGACAATCTTATACGTTTAAGGAGCGGACCCATATTATATACTACTTGTGTACATTGCTTACTTGACGAGCAAGGCGAGTAGCATTTACTGATTTGGCAACAATAGGCCAGAGCTCCTCAGCAATTGAGTCCCATAATGGATTCTTGAATGATGTTACTGGAAGCACAACAATATCTCCAAGTCGCTCCCATCTAAAAAGGGAAAAAAAGTTCTACATCAGTAATACTAGCACACAGTCATTGTATCTAGTGAAACCCAGTGAACCCTTATCTAAATCGGCTTTCCCCAAATGTGGAACTTTTGGGAGAATTGCATCCAATGATGTTACTCTTATTAACGACCAATAGTTCATTAAGAGTTAAGACAATTTCTTCTTTGATATGACCTTAGAAACTAAAGAAGAGTCTTCCCTAGCCCAGTTAATTAACTCAAACAATTCTGCTACCTTATCTTATTATCAACTTAGAGAAAATATTGCATCGCTACTCCTATTTCTGACAAAAATAGTCAAAGTACAAACCTGGTTGGCAGCTCCTCCAACAATCCTGCAGGTAGGCCTTTATCCTTTAGCAGAGGCGCCACTGCTTCACTCATTATTTTTGATGGAGATTTGGTGGTTTTTCTGACTTCAACGACTTCATCTACCAGTGTTGTGGCACCACATTCCTTTAGAATATCTAAGGCTTTCGAAGAGGTGAGCTCATCGATCAAACATTTTGCTCCTTTAGCTGGTTCACAAATGTCATCACTCTGTCCTTCAAATAAATTTGTCATACGATCCTGCTGATTCTCTTTCAGTACATCAGAAAACTTTGCGATTACAGGGAAACAAATATGTAAACCACCTTCGATGGAGTAAACCTTCCTTGCAAGATCTAACCACCCAAACTTCTTCAGTATGTCCTTCCCTATTTTCGCATACTTTTTTTCAAGTTTCAGAACCCAATATGCATCCACCTGTATGCCATCAGCCGTGGATTCACTCTTAGAATTTAGATCAGGAGTCTCGGCTAATGTTTTTACATTTTGAACCTGCTGATGTCTTCTCTTTTCGCTCTTTACAGTATCATTTCGTTCAGTATGCAGTTCTCTAACAAGTGGTTTAAGATTATCATCTCTAAGCTTCAGGGGAGACAATTTGATTTTCATTGGCTTACTGAACTTTGTACCAAATGCATAACAAGATGCCCCGCCACCAATCATAACAAGATCATCACCAACAATATTGGCAGTGCTACGTACAAACAAATCTTCGTCGGTGGATTCCAGTTTTACATGCCTCCATGTGCACAGTCGTAAATCAAGTATTGACAACTCTTGGCAATGTCGTCTAACTGGACAACCGCCAATAACTCCCAGATGATTTTTGTAGACAAACGTGGAGTGCGAGAACCTTGAGTGGGGACATCTCCCAGACGACTTCACTTTTTTCCATCTACATTTAGATGTTTGGGTATCAAACCTGTACAAGTCTCCAAGTGCTTGCTCACCATCATATCCTCCAAACATATATAGCTGAGATCCCGATGCCACCATTGAGTGAGAATGTCGGGCACACGGGCCATCCCCATTGACAAGTATCAACCTCCACTGCATATCATCTGTATCCAGTACATGTAAAGAAGAAGTCACTGCATCATTGTTGAGCCCACCAAACACATATATCTTTGCTCCTACAACCGCTGCAGCATGTCGATGCCTGCATATGTATAACTTCCATATATAAAACGACTTGGACGCATTTAAGACATATATCACCAAACAACAACGAATATATAACATCACTTATATCAGCAGTAAAATTTACCTGGGAGGAAACACATCACCAGAACACTCCACCAGTTTCCATTCATTCTTCCGTATATCAAGTACCCATACGTCACTCAAAACTTTCTCCGGATCAGCCCTTCCTCCAATAACAAACACACAATCTCCAACCAAACAAGCCGTGTGGCCTAATCTCGGAGAAGGACCACTCTCCACACGAATCCTTCTCAAACTACCAGACAATGTATCAACCAGCATACACTGATTTCTTCTCGCGTGTCTTCCAACGCCTCCAAATCCACCAAACACAAGAATCTCACTCCCAACCTTCTCACCCAATGCACAAGCCGAATGTCCCCACAAGTAAAGATTCTCCTCAGACTCCCCGGAAACCTCTACCTCCACAACAGACAGACTAAAGCTGCCGTTAACTCCATCGGACCCTGCCAATGTTTCACATTAACATCAGAGGTGTCCTGCAACACACATTATACTCAAAATTCAAAAATAAAGCTCACAACTTTCCGAAAATGCACACAAACACAACAACAGCTCAGAATCATCAAAATCCATACCGGGATGGGCATTTTCGTAACTTCCACCGTCCTGAGCCGCCGCCACGAAGCCTCCACTCTCACTCAGCAGAGAGTCCAGAAAAGCGTCGGTTCTCTTCCTATTGGCCTCGAATTTCTCGTTTGCCACGCCCACAAGGAACCTCAAATACTCGCGAGAAACCATAATCTCGCGGCTACTCCCAAGCGGAACCTCCAATCTTATCGAGCACCGAATCGCGATAATCACGCGCTTATTCGAATTCGTAATGCCGGACTCTCTGAACCCGGCGGCGATGGCCTTCGACACCAGAAGCTGCGCCGCCGCCACGTCCCGGCACTCCACGGCGACAATCAGCGGCTCGAATCTGAAAACGACCTCGTCGTCCTGGTGGAGCTCCGGCTCGTCCTGATCGGAGCGGCGGCGGAAGACGAGGTCGAGGACCGCGTCGGGATCGGCAGGGTCGTGGGTGATGTAGAGCCACGCGCCGCCGGATGCCTTCTTCTTGGTGGTGCGGCGGGTCGGCTGGGAGAGGATGGAGATTCGGCCGGAGCAGGAGCTGGTGGTGAAGTAGTCGCGGTGGCAGTTGATGACGTCGAGGAGAGGAATGATCGGAGTGTCCACCGTGCCTTTCGGCGACTTGTCCGTCACCTCCGACCTCAGTGACGTCAGTGTCGCCGCTTTTCGTCTCTCGAACTCCATTTTGGGGTTTTCTGCAAAAACCCTCCAAAACTCTCAGGAGGCTGGGTGGGAAGACTGGTAAGAGGTTGTAGTTGAGGGTAGTTTCGACATATCAAATATTTTTTAAAAAAAATTACATTATATTCCAACAGAAAATCATACCAATTTATGCTAAGTCAAGCAAACCCAAGTTTTCACTATAAAACTAGAGAGTTCCAAACGAAAAACAACGAAAGAAAACATACTAAGCCTATGAGAAGTGTAACAACTAGAAAAAATATATATATATATAGTATATAAAAACCTATTTTGTTGTGTTATATATATAAGTATGTATTTTGTTGAAAATCTTTTTTTAAGTCTTAGGTTGTTTCTATGCTTTGGGTATTAATAGAAGGAGGAAAATTCACCAACAGTCCCTGAACTCATGTGGTAAGGACAGTTTGATCCATGACCTTTAAAAAGAATCAAAGAGATCCTTGAACTCTTATTCTGATATCAATAAGGTACTTCTGTTAAAACTTTTGAAATATTATGTTAAAATATTCTTTTTTATGTTAATTTTGTCATTTTGTTATTTGTTAGTTAGAAATTTATTTCTTTGAGTTAAATCTAATCGAAGATTAAACCTTTCGAGTTGTTCTGCAACTTTGTTATTGCATTTTTCTCTATATAGATGATCTAGAAATTCAATCAGGCTAGGTCTTAACGGATCAATATTTGCTACTCCAATCTCCTTTTGGAGATGAATATGTTCGTCGTATAAGATATTTAATATTCTACAAACGTATTATATGGAGTATTGGCTTTCTTGAATATGTTTCGAATGAAATCACACTTGCCACTTATCAGTAGCTTTTTCAGTACAAAAAGACTGGTAATTTTTAGGTCTGACTTTTTTTTTATTGGATAAAAGGAGCCAATTTTGTGGTATAAGCCTGATCTTCACTTGTTTCTGAGCGAAACAAGCTCTGATACCAGCTAGGGCGAATCTAACCGATGCTCAAAATGTGAAGAGGTTTCTGATCTTCTTCAAAAATTTCTTGAAGAACTTCGATATTTTCTTGGGATGCGTAGATTTCACGCTGTATTCTGTAGATAATATCCCAATAATTTTTGGTATTTCTTGGAAGGTTCTTTCTATTTCTTATTAGTTTTTTATATTTTTCTTTTTCTTGTTGCAGTTCTTTTAAAGACAGTTTAGCAAACGCTAAAAGCCTAAGTATAGAAGCTATGATAATTGCTATGATGATAAAATAACTGTTTACCTTTGAGTATAGAGGGTAGATTTAAAGATTAGTAAACTACTTAGAAAAATAAATTTTAAGAATTAGGTCCACCATGCTCCGTCAAAATTTTAACAAAATGACAAAATTAACAGAAAAAATAATATTTTAACGGAATATTCCAAAAGTTTTAACAGAAGTACCTTATTGATATCAGAATAAGAGTTCATGGATCTCTTTGATCCTTTTTAAAGGTCAGGGATCAAACTGTCCTTACCACATGAGTTCAGGGACTGTTGGTGAATTTTCCTCTAATAGAAGAGAAACCCAAATTTTGGTACAAAACCCATGACCTGACCCAAACTCAGTTCAACCAAAAACAAGTAGGAAAGAAGATGATTACAATGACAACGATCAAAACACCCGACCTTCTCTTCACAAACTCAAAACTTTGTCTCATTTGTTCATCATGTTCTTCCCCTTTTCTTCCTTTTCAGATTCTCCTTCTTCCAAAACCTAACCACCGACCTTGATTAAGCCACCAATTTCAATCAAAAAACTTGGGGAAGCATGAGGTGTTAACTGGGTGGAGAGCAAGCTTTGCAGCAGATGACTCCTCAAAGCTATTATGCAAATCTGGAACCCTAGAAGTATGAAGGTGGCAGGTCTAGAACCTAAATGACTAAGGTTTCATGTGAACAATTCAGATAAGTTTTATTGATTCATTTCTTAAGCTCCAAGTTTTATCCCTTTCCAAGTACTATAAATAGGGGTGTGTTTCTACGTTTTTAAGATAAGATTCTCAGAGGTTCAATCCGAATAGAGAGCATTGGAAGAGAATATGTACTGCATTTTGTTATATAATTGTTGGGCTAAGTTGAGATTTTGATGTTCTTAGTTTTATACAATTAGAATTTGATATCTTTGTTTAGATGTTAGATTAGAATTGATTTTGTAAAGTTAGAATTGGTTTTGGTTTTATGAATTATGTGTTGGTTAAATTTTTGTTAGATCTCCATAAATTGATTCCTTTAGAACATGTGAAGACTGATTCTGTATCTGGAATTCGAAATTCCATAACTAATTATATAAAATTCAATTGCAGGTGTTTTCAACTCTAAAATTTTCTTTAGGATGTCTAGTTTAATTGTTATGAAGACACCCACATGATTTTCCCAGTCTAAATGATTTGTTTTTAGCCAAACAGTTTTCATGAAACTATAGTTAAACTTTGAAAATTCATAATTTATTCTAGAAACATTGTTTTAAAGTGATTCCAAGTCTCAGAGTTTTGCTAGAGTGTTAGCTATAAGTGATTAGAATAATTTGAGGTCAAAACCCTATTAGTTTGGTACATGTCCGGTGTGTTTGTATTAAGATCATAAAACTAAAATATTGGTTCTGTGTTGCTTAAAACCAACTTTTGGGGAAATAAAGGTTGTGCTTGTTTGTTAAACTTTGTATCAGTGTAATCCTTTAATCATACGACATCGATTCTATGGTTTTACCATTTTATTAGGAGCTTGAGACCTGAGGTGGAAATCAGCAAAGGTAGGAGGATAATGGGGATCCTCTATGATTGTATATATATGTTGTTGGTTTTCTTGTCTAAGTTGGGTTGCTTTTGCTTCTGGTTTCTGATCCTCTTGTTGATTTGATTATGTATGCTACTGATATTACTACGTATGAAGGGAATTTTTCTATGGTTAAGGTACTTGGGTAGAGAAGTTAGGATCAAACTTTTATGTAGTTGAGTCCATAACCTCAGCAGGTGCCATATCCCATATATGCCCAGGATAATGCGCAAAGTAGTATAAGATATGTGAATGATAATTCGGGATTGGTGAAAGGGGAATGGGCAAGATGACTAGCAAAATGGTTTTATGGGAATGATGAGGGAATAGTTCATGTAAAAGAAAACTCTAAGTTACCCTAGTGGTAAAGTACATGGTATGAGACATGTAGACCTAGTTTTTTGTGATACATGAACTATGTGAAGTAGGAAAAGTTGTATTAATATGTTTGTCATGACTGAAAATTAATTTGAAGAAGTTTGCCTCTTACTGAGCTTTATATGCTCACCCCTTTTTAATATTTTACAGGTGAGAAACAAGTTGTTTGAAGTTATTGTTCAAGAGTGTTTTGTTGTGTGAAACTTTACTTGCTCTTTAATTTCCTAGAATAAAAATGAAGATATGCTTGCTCTTTAGTTTCTTAGAATAAAAATAGGATTTGATGAGTCTATTCTTGTAATATGTTTAAACTTTGAATAATAAAGTGTTTACTTTCGGTTGGTGTCATTTGAGTTTCTTTTTTCTAATTTTTTTTTTCATATTTTGTTGTGGAAATTCATTCCATATAGTGTGAGTTACTCCTATAAAATTTTTTTTTACCAAAAATTGAGGTGTGACAAGATAACAAGCAAAAATCCGCACAATTGGAAAATCCAAAGAAAACGTACTAATCTATTTATCTAATGTAACATAAAGTGATGGAAATTAGATGTTTGTTACACTAAAGTAATGCATATCAGCTCTTTATTTATTATTATGGATTGTGATGAATTTATGATGTTTATTCTTGGTGTGTGATGTTGCTATGTTTATGTTATGAAGTCCTTAATGTTTAGTGCCATTCCCTTTTTGAGTTAAAATTATTTGTTGTTATTTTTGATGTGGGAAATGCTGAATGTCTTTTTATTTGTTGGATTCAGTTTTGAGCATTGTTTTACCTATGTACTGTTATAATCCCAAATTGCCCTACCCCCTTGTGTGGGTTCATCTATGTACTCTTTATTTGTATGAATATACTGACCACCTCAAATAGGGGAAACAGTTTCCTGTAATCTTTGTTCATATTACATGAGTTATCTAGCTTCACACCCATTACTTAATAGTTCAGCTGAGCTTGAGTGTTAGATGTTGGTTTCATTCTTTTTTCTTCTTTGCTGAACTTGGTCTCTTAGTTCAACAATTCTATATACTCAAAAGGAGGCAGGAGAAGCAGGTTTATACTTTATACAGCTTGCAATATTACAATAGAGTTACATAACCATTAGTACCGTACCATTGATAATGCAGATGCCATCCAACTCAAGAAGTCATTCAAGTCGGAGATATCGTTTGCCTTCGTCGGATTATGCAACATGGTGAGCACAAGCACCTTACGCCCAGGCAAAGGTGACGAGTATGTCGCTCTGAATCTTACTGGAAAAGTGATAGCGTTACAATCCGAGATGTAGAGATCCATATTGTCGACAGCACCATCAAATGCCTCAAGAAAATCTCTCAGTGCTTGAATATTGTTATGTGATTCTCCATTGTAATTGTCTTTCAAAGTGATGATGGGTTTCTGTAGATCTGGATCTTTTAGATAGAGTTTGGATTTCAGAGAACCATCGAATCTAAAACTAAAAAGACCCGGAGTATGGATGGTGGCCTCTAGGCTATCATGGCATTTATGCAAAACAAGTCTTCTCAAGTACTGACCATGGATGCTGATATGTTTCAAATTGTAGCATGCTAAAAAGAGCGCCCTCGAGAGTGGGAGTTCTGATAAGAATGTAACATATTCAAGGTTCAAGCAGTTAAATACCACAATATTGCGAGCATCGCAGTGCTTCACTTCCAAAGATTTGAGACTAGAACTTGAAACGCTAATTTCCGAATATTCGAAACAACATGAATCTAATGACAGGCATTCGATGGAAGGGCACACCAGAATTAAGTCCTCAAGAGAGTGCTCGTCTAGGTAGACGCTTTTCAGGGACATGTTTTTCAAACAAGGAAGAACTCTTGCATGTTCAAGCTCTGCACTAGTACTGTACCTCCTTCGTATTCTCACAAACTCCAAATTCAATGTAGTTATGGATTTTGCATGAAAAAAACTCACTGGGGATAGGCAATATACATATTCGACCTGTTTTTCCCAACTTATTTCAGGGTTAGGGCGACGAAGTTTATGCCAACCTAATTCGAGGCTAAGATCAACCTCCTTGACGCTCCTCTTATATGCAAAATCCAACCAATTGTCTACGATGCTATAATCTTCATACAAGTATCTTGTCATGCGAAGTCTGAATCTATCCAAAACTTGCGTCGTCTTGTCGCTCTCTCGATATTCCAAGTACCTCTTCAACATGTTGGTGAAGTTCCTGTGTTCAACTTGTTTTTCGGGAATTACGTCATCGTCATGAACCTCTGTGGACTCATCAAAATCTAATACGGGGCTCAGCGACCAAACACCTTCCCATTGCTTGGAAAGAAAGCTCATGCGATGCGCATCTTTAGTCGGAAGCAGCTGTGTGAGTAATCGATGAATAACAAGATCAGGCAAAGAAGGTCTCATTGTGTTGGCCTCTACTATGACCCCTGTCTTCATTCGTTTTCGAGATGTTCCTTCCATGATATCCCAAGTGTCAGGCTTTGATTCCATACTACCATATGGCCAGGGTCGTATTTATATAGGTAAACTTTACGTACTCACAATGACCTACTAGGTTTTGAAAACCATATTTAACTCGAACAGGGTTTGAAGTATTATTCGTTAAAAGGATTTTTTGGTGAGTACTTAGTCTGAATTGAAGTTTTCTTGTAAATCAAAAGGTTTAAAATGATCGAGATGGAGGTGACGGGGGGTTTCTTCTATAAAAAAGTTTACCATTGCCTTAATTTTCAACTTTCAACACATATTAATTAAGGCAATGGTAAAAGTAGTTAAAGGCCTAAAAGTCACCACTGGACAGAAAAGACTTCGAGCTTATGCACAAGATTAAACCCAAGTTATTGCACACTAATGACCTATCGACATAGTAACATATTGAATAGATAAGAAGTTGTGATAATTCAAAATCGAGTAATTTCCTTATGACACAACTATCAATTTAGGTGCGAATAACAAATTTTTCGAGGGTCATATTCTGGAAACAAGATTCTCTTAGGACCTAAAGTTTTGGCTCAATACTTGGTTGATAGATGATAATTTGATGAATCAAAATGTACATTTAACTTTTTGAGGTAATTTGATGTACCAAAATGTATGTTTTAGAAGTTGCGGGCATAGTGAACTAAATTTCATGTACACTTACCAAAAATTGTCCTTTAAAGGATAAATAAGAATTCAATCTCTACTTATAACAGTAAACTTATTACTATAAGGCAGAGGGAGTGAATTTCCTAAAACTACTATTGCATACGAACTAACTCAAAAGGGGATGAGACAACGTTATATCCTTAAGTGTGTCTTAATAATTTTAGATAATCTTTTTTTACGTTTATAATAGATCATGATTTTATTTTGTTACAATTATAATAGATCATGATTACCAGATCGTTTGGAATGTTGTGTTTGTAATGTCTATGAAAAAAATCAGAAAAATTCAATAAAAACGCATTGTTGAACAGAAAAACGAAATAAATAAATAATTTAGACGGCGTGTCCAAGTATAAAACGGAAAAAAGGCAAAAAGAAAAGCCTATAAAGAACCGCATTCCAGAAAAATCCCAATTCTGTTGATCAAAAAAAAGAAAAAAGAAATCTCAATTCTCGCCATCATGATATCGGTCGTCAATGTTACAATAATTGCAGGAGTCGCGTGTTGTGGATCCGTTGCGAAATTCGCAGTTTTGAGTCGAGACGAGATATAGATAGCTATCGAGAAGGAGATGCAGAGGCTCGAGCTACTAGGACAGCAAGCTACCGAAGATATGAGGAACCGACAATGTTGTTAGGATTCATGGATTATTGAAAGCTAAAATGCTGAAACTGTAGATGAAACGCAGAAACGGATTACAAGACTACATTGTGATTCAATTCTCATTGATTGTAAAATGAAGAGGTTACACGAGTTTATATACCTTGGTTGAGATACGCAAATGACGAAACTACCCTAGTGTAATTGTAACGACCCTAAAATTTCGAGCTTCAAAACTCAAAATCTTAAAATCGTTAAACACAAAAAATAATCTCAATGAAATCGAAATCATTTTAATGTCGCAGCGGATCACATCTGAGTTTAAAATATAACTCAGTCAAGCCGATTATTACAAACCCAAATGATAATTCAACATATAACAAATGGAATTGTATAATCCTCACAACAACCTCACAAATAAAATCACACCAAATCTCACACACAATCCACGCTGGAACCTCACCACGACTGGATGCGATCGACTTCGAGTCTTCGGAGTCGTCACTCAATCACCACTACTCAGCACCTGCGGAAGTATCCCCTACACCATTGAAATTGGTGCACCGGGATTGCAACACAAACCCGGTAAGCTTTACAGCTCGTATGAGTAAAATATTAAAATAACTCTCGTCTCATAAAAGACACAACTCCACATCAACACAGTATAATGAAAATCATGAGAAAACGAGCAACCCATCTGGTTACTCTAATACTTTCACAAAATGGTAACTAATGAGCGCTGGTACACATCTGTTACCCCTCACTTAGTATACCGCTGATGTTGGGTAACCACCCGCCACCCAACATCCAAAACAAGCTGAGTACCCATGAGCAGATAACCACCCGTTACCTCCCATGCAGTACTATGGCAGACAGACTAGAGCTCTAACTGTATCGTAACCTTCGCCCGGCCAAAGGCTAGGTTCCGACTTGCCTCACATGTACAATAATCTCACATCATATTGTACCACACATCACGTCCGAAGACAAATCACAATATTCCACATTCTTCGTGATAAAATCATGTACAATAATCACACATCATATTGTACGTTTTAAAACTTTCACGATATATCCACAATAAAATCATAACAGTATATTATATAGCAAACTATATATATTCGTATTTATTTACCATTTATACAATATATACATAGTCCACTATATCCTATACATGTCATATTTCATAAACACCTGAAAAATTACGTACGATAATCTCACATCATATCGTACCATTAAAATCACACATGCACAATTTTTCTGTCACCGAAATGACTATTTTTAATGAATTAATAACAGTATGTAATTTAATGAACTATATATATATATATGTACTTATTACCATTATACTGTATATATGTAGTCCACTAAATTATATACATGTTGTAATTCATTTAATAAACACACTTGCAAAAATGTTGAATCACCACGAGGGTAGATTCGTAATTCAGTGAGATTTTACTCACCTTATCGACTCGAGCGTAAATCCTCAATTCCCGATGATAATTCCTTTCCTCGATTAATGATCACCTTAAAAGAATAAGAAAAGAATTTAGAATCGTTTCGTAAACCTTTAAATGACGTAACAGTATTAATTGGTTACTATTCAGCAATTTTCGGTTTTACGAAATTACTGTTCACGGTTCATTATTCACGGTTACTGTGCAATACTCAATTAATACGTATTTCTGTGAGTATAAGTACTATATACGTATTTCTGTACGTATAAATACTATATACGTATTTCTGTACGTATAAATAATAATACGTATTTCTGTACGTATAAATATTAATACGTATAAATAATAATACGTATTTCTGTACGTATAAATATTAATACGTATTTCTGTACGTATAAATAATAATACGTATTTCTGTACGTATAAATATTAATACGTATTTCTGTACGTATAAATACGATTTAAATGTAAATACAAACTCAGTAAATAAAATTTACTAAATTACCCTTTTACAAATTACTTTTTACATTTACTGAAAGTAATTTATAATTACATTTACCGAAAGTAAAAATTAATTACATTTACCGTAGTAAATAAAATTTACATTTACATTTCAGTAAATTACCAAAATACCCCTATCGGAAACCACTGTCGCACCACCGCACGTGGCGGCGCGTGGGGTACACGCGCCACCCGCCGGCAGGCCGCGCGTGGGGCACACGCGCCGAGCCCTGGGACGGCGCGTAACACGTCACCGCCGCCCCATTTCTCTCCCTTTTTCTCCTCTCTTCTCCGCCACGGCCTCACGCCGCCCCTAGACTATCCACACCCTCACACGCGCCGCTTAAGGCGGCGGTGTCCCCCTCCTCCTTCCTCCGTCCCCGATCTGCAACCAAACCTTCCCAATCCAACAAAACCACACCAAACAATCAAACAATCGACTAAATCAACTCACCCTTACCTAAACCACGCCTTGGAGTCACCGGTGATCGTCGGAGGGATGTATGCCAGCGGCGATGAAATCTGCAGGCCTCGGGTTGATGCGGAGGGACTCACGCCGGCGCGGGGAGGTGTGGCGAGCTCGAGGGTGGCTGAGGGAGTCCTTGCGGCGATGCTAGGCTGGGCGGTGTACTTCACGGTGCCTCGGAAGGAGGCAGATCGGTGAGAGGATTTTCGGAGAGAGGGAGGGCTCGGGGTGAGTGAGAGAGAGCGAGAGAGGGAGAGAGAGAGAGAAGGGAGGCGGGCCGAATGAGGGGTTTCCAATTATGGAAACCCTAATCTCATAAATGTTCTATTTATACTAGTTTCCAAATCGGAAACTAACTTCCGACGTTAATAACTTTTACGTACGATGTCCGTTTCGAACGTGTCACATACTCACGAACTCGTATCGACGAGCTCTACAACTTCCGTGAAGAAAGTTTTCGAAACCGAGCAACGGATTAAAAGTCGATATAAACGTTCGGAAACGTAACGTTTTTTCGAATTAAACGTTCCGATAACGTATCCGTTACTCGTTTCATAACGTCGTAACCAATCACATCCATTCTAATTAAATTTCACAACTTAATAAAATTAAATTCAATTTCAAATATTGTTTGAAAACGAGGGTTATTACAATCTACCCCCCTTAAAGGAATTTCGTCCCGAAATTCAAGCTCACTCAACAAACAACTGTGGATATCTGGTCATCATGTCTGACTCTAGCTCCCAAGATGCATCACCCTCATCATGGTGACTCCACAACACCTTGACTAGCCCAACTTCTCTCCTCCGTAGCTTCTTAGTGGATCTATCCAGGATACGAACCGGCTCGACAACAAAAGTGGCATTTTCCTTCACTTCAATGGTGCTATGATCGATCACATGTGACTCATCTGGTACGTACTTCCTCAGCATGGAAATGTGGAAGACGTTGTGAACGCCCGACATACTAGTAGGCAAGGCTAGTCGATATGCTAGTTCGCCCACTTTCTCAAGTATCTCAAAAGGCCCAACATACCTCGGTGCCAACTTTCCCTTCTTGCCGAATCTCACTACACCCCTCATAGGTGAAACTTTCAAGAACACATGGTCACCAATCTCAAACTCCACATGTCTCCTCTTCAGGTCTGCATAGCTCTTCTGTCTACTCTGAGCGGTCCGGATTCTATCCCGAATGATCGAGATCTTCTCAGTGGTTTCCTGAACCACCTCTGGGCCCATCAGTGCCTCATCACCAACTTCGGCCCAACAGATCGGAGATCGACATGGCCTACCATAAAGTGCCTCATACGGTGCCATGCCAATGCTAGAATGGTAGCTGTTGTTGTAGGCAAACTCAATCAATCTCAAATGATCTTCCCAGCTACCCTTGAAATCCAACACACATGCTCTCAACATGTCTTCCATCACCTGATTCACCCTCTCTGTCTGTCCATCCGTCTGAGGGTGAAAAGCTGTACTCATATCCAAGGTAGTGCCCATCGCCTTCTGCAAACCACCCCAGAACTTCGAAGTGAAACGTGCATCTCTATCGGAAACAATAGAAACTGGAGCACCATGAAGTCTCACTACCTCATCCACATATAGTTTCCCAAGCACGTCCACTGAGTACTTCATCGACACTGGGAGAAAATGAGCCGACTTCGTCAATCGATCGACAATCACCCATATGACATCGTGACCCTTCTTCGACCTAGGCAATCCGGTCACAAAATCCATATATATCTGCTCCCACTTCCAAAGAGGAATAGTCAGTGGTTTCAACATGCCAGCTGGTCGTTGATGTTCTGCTTTCACTTGCTGACATGTAAGGCACTTCGATACAAACTCTGCTACATCTTTCTTCATACCGTTCTACCAGAATTGTCTGCATAGGTCCTTGTACATCTTGGTGTTCCCTGGATGGACGGTATAGCGTGAACGATGTGCCGTACGAAGAACCTCCTCCCGAAGATCATCACAATCTGGGACACACAATCTTGCCCCAAACCTCAACCCTCCATCGGGTCCAACTCTCCACTCAGAAGGACACTCATCAAGCGTATCAACTACTAGATCCGCCAACTTAGCTCGTGAGTGTCTATCCTGCGCCTGACCCTGTATGATCCTCGTGATCAATGTGGGTTGTACTGTGACACTACCAAGAAAGACCCTTGGTTCTCCTCCCGATGGCACCAAATCAAACTCTGATGCAGCTTCTAGCATGAACCATTCCTGGACCATAAGTGAAGCTACCACGCCTCTCGGTTTTCTGCTCAAGGCATCAGCCACCACATTTGCCTTCCCCGGGTGGTACTCTAAT
This sequence comes from Argentina anserina, assembly GCF_933775445.1. NCBI lineage: Eukaryota > Viridiplantae > Streptophyta > Magnoliopsida > Rosales > Rosaceae > Argentina > Argentina anserina. The sequence continues at coordinate 912,523 of NC_065874.1, read as the reverse complement.
GTGAAGTCATAGTCCTTGAGGAGTTCCATCCATCTTCTCTGCCTCATATTCAGCTCCTTCTGTGAGAACAAGTACTTCAAACTCTTATGATCTGAAAAGAGTTGAAATTTCTCACCATACAAGTAATGTCTCCAAATCTTCAGGGCAAATACCACTGCCGCAAGCTCTAAGTCGTGTGTCGGATAATTCCTCTCATGAATCTTCAGTTGTCTCGAGCCATAAGCAACAACTCCTCCATGCTGCATCAACACACAACCCAAACCTTGGAGCGAAGCATCACTGTAAATGACATAACCACCACCACTAGAAGGAATCGTCAACACTGGAGCTGTGGTCAGTCTAGTCTTTAGTTTGCTGAATGCTTCCTCACATGCATCCGTCCACACGAACGGAGTATCTTTCTTGGTCAACTTGGTCAATGAATATGCAATACTAGAAAACCCCTCAATAAACCTCCTGTAGTATCCTGCCAAACCGAGGAAACTACGTATCTCTGTAGGGTTCTTTGGACGACTCCAATTCTTTACTGCCTCTACCTTTGACGGGTCCACTAGTACTCCATCTTTTGAAACAACATGACCAAGGAATTTGACCTCTTCTTTCCAGAACTCACACTTCTCTAGCTTGGCATACAGTCTCGCCTCCTTCAAAGTCTGCAACACTGTTCTCAGGTGCACCACATGTTCTTCTCGTGTCTTGGAGTATATCAGAATATCATCCACAAACACCACTACGAACTCATCCAAGTACGGACTAAATACTTGGTTCATCAAACTCATGAAGACAGCTGGTGCATTCGTTAGACCAAATGGCATGACGACAAACTCATAATGTCCATACCGGGTCCTGAAGGCTATCTTCGATATATCTTCTTCCTTCACTCTGAGTTGATGATAACCGGATCTCAAATCAATCTTAGAGAACACTGTAGCACCTTTGAGCTGATCGAACAAGTCATCAATCCTAGGTAAGGGATACCTATTCTTGATAGTCACCTTGTTCAGCTCTCTGTAGTCCACACACAACCGTAGTGAACCATCTTTCTTCTTCACGAATAACACCGGTGCTCCCCAAGGTGGAACACTAGGTCTAATGAACCCTTGGTCTAATAGCTCATTGATCTGTACCTTCAGCTCCTTAAGTTCATTCTGTCCCATTCTATAGGGCGCCTTTGACACAGGTGCCGTACCAGGTACTACATCAATGCAGAAATCTACCACTCTTCGAGGAGGTAGTCCCGGTATCTCTTGGAACACTTCACCGAACTCAGATACCACCACAATGTCTGCGATAGTCACTTTCTGATCCACCGACTCCACGTGTGCTAAAACTCCTGATCTCATGGCGTTATCTGACCTGAGGCAACGATAACGAAACACTGGCTCCCCAGGTCTATGAAATGACACCACCATGTCAAAACAATCAATCACAGCATGCTGTGGTCTCAACCAATCAATACCCAAGATCACATCATAAGTGTGATCCGGAATCACAATCAACGAAGCAGAGAACTCTCTACTTCCAATCAAGATCAGACAAGCTTTGCAGATTGTCTCTAACTCAAGTGACACTCCGAGGGGCGAAGTGACACACAAAGTGTTCCCAAGAGGTGTAGGAATCAATCCTAGCATCTCCACTACCGAACTAGCAATAAATGAATGCGATGCTCCCGTATCGAACAGTACTCTAGCAAGGTAGTCAAAGAGTGATAATGTACCTTCCACTCCTGTGTCTCGCTGACCCACTGCGAACACTCTAGCTTGGCCTGCTGGTAGCTGTCTCTGCGGCCGTTCCTGTCTACCCGGAAGTGGTCGGGTACAATCTCGAGCTATGTGCCCCACCTGCCCGCACCGGTGGCACCCTCCTCTCTTCGGTTTCGGACATGCTGAGGCGTAATGTCCCATCTCATTGCAGCCATAACACCTCACTGCTGCTAATGGTCTGACTGGTGCTGCCCTGATAGCTAGGGGTGGTGCCCTTATCGGGGCCTGATAGTGGGGTCTTGGCCTCTTCCATGACCTATCCTTCGGCCCTGAGTGTTCCCTGCCTGTATAGATTGCCTTGCCTTTCCCCTTTGCATCTTTGTTCCCCACATCACCTGCTTGAGTCTTCTCTGCTTGCTCCAAACTCATAGCACTCTCAAATATCTGCTCCCGTGAAGTCAGGCAAAGGACTGATATCATGGTCTTGTACTCTTGTTTCAGCCCACGTAGATACTTCTGAGCTAAAGCAGTCGTACCCATAGGCCTGACATACCGATACAGCTGCGAGAATCGTGCATCATACTCTCTAATGGTCATGTCTCCCTGTACCAATGCCAGGAACTCCAACTCTAAGTCCTCCTGTACTGAGGCCGGAAAATACTTCTCTCGGAATATGGTGGTGAAACCTCCCCACGTGAATGTAGACACATCCACAGTCTGTCTCATGCTATTCCACCAATCTAGAGCATCACCCTTGAGAAAGAATGTAGCTATCTTTCTCTTCTCAATCTCTGTGCACTCTATCATCTCAAAATATGTCTCCATACCCTCGATCCAATGGTCAGCTACCATATGATCTAGTCCCCCATGAAAGGTCGGAGCTGACAGTGCACTAATATCCTTGATCAGCTTCAACACTCGACCGTCATCTCTAACCGCAGGAGCTGGCTCATCCTGCTCCTCCTGCGGAGCAGCCTCCTCATAGAGGTTCTCCACGTTGCGGACTCGACCTGTGGCCCTACCTCGACCTCGGCCTACCTGCTCTACCTGTGGAGCAGCCTCCTCATAAAGGTTCTCCACGTTGCGGACTCGGCCTGTGGTCCTACCTCGACCTCGGCCTCTCGCCCGTCCTCGGCCCTGTCCTCGGCCCTTGTCACCGTTCATCACCTTCAAAAACAATATACTTAGTCAATACTCAAGAAATCTCGAACTCAGCCAAAACAGATCCAAAGATTATAACATGACATTCCAAATCAGATGAATCATCGAAGTATCATCACAATACTCCCTAGAGGACCAAACCGTGAGGTATGGCTCCAAACACTCTCGCGTACCCGACGACATATCAATACCGAGGAGCATGTGATGGGTGCCCGCCTGCAGTCGGATCATCGCTCCCGGATGATATTGATAATCGCCAAATACACACTTAGGCTCTGATACCAACTGTAACGACCCTAAAATTTCGAGCTTCAAAACTCAAAATCTTAAAATCGTTAAACACAAAAAAATAATCTCAATGAAATCGAAATCATTTTAATGTCGCAGCGGATCACATCTGAGTTTAAAATATAACTCAGTCAAGCCGATTATTACAAACCCAAATGATAATTCAACATATAACAAATGGAATTGTATAATCCTCACAACAACCTCACAAATAAAATCACACCAAATCTCACACACAATCCACGCTGGAACCTCACCACGACTGGATGCGATCGACTTCGAGTCTTCGGAGTCGTCACTCAATCACCACTACTCAGCACCTGCGGAAGTATCCCCTACACCATTGAAATTGGTGCACCAGGATTGCAACACAAACACGGTAAGCTTTACAGCTCGTATGAGTAAAATATTAAAATAACTCTCGTCCCATAAAAGACACAACTCCACATCAACACAGTATAATGAAAATCATGAGAAAACGAGCAACCCATCTGGTTACTCTAATACTTTCACAAAATGGTAACTAATGAGCGCTGGTACACATCTGTTACCCCTCACTTAGTATACCGCTGATGTTGGGTAACCACCCGCCACCCAACATCCAAAACAAGCTGAGTACCCATGAGCAGATAACCACCCGTTACCTCCCATGCAGTACTATGGCAGACAGACTAGAGCTCTAACTGTATCGTAACCTTCGCCCGGCCAAAGGCTAGGTTCCGACTTGCCTCACATGTACAATAATCTCACATCATATTGTACCACACATCACGTCCGAAGACAAATCACAATATTCCACATTCTTCGTGATAAAATCATGTACAATAATCACACATCATATTGTACGTTTTAAAACTTTCACGATATATCCACAATAAAATCATAACAGTATATTATATAGCAAACTATATATATTCGTATTTATTTACCATTTATACAATATATACATAGTCCACTATATCCTATACATGTCATATTTCATAAACACCTGAAAAATTACGTACGATAATCTCACATCATATCGTACCATTAAAATCACACATGCACAATTTTTCTGTCACCGAAATGACTATTTTTAATGAATTAATAACAGTATGTAATTTAATGAACTATATATATATATATATGTACTTATTACCATTATACTGTATATATGTAGTCCACTAAATTATATACATGTTGTAATTCATTTAATAAACACACTTGCAAAAATGTTGAATCACCACGAGGGTAGATTCGTAATTCAGTGAGATTTTACTCACCTTATCGACTCGAGCGTAAATCCTCAATTCCCGATGATAATTCCTTTCCTCGATTAATGATCACCTTAAAAGAATAAGAAAAGAATTTAGAATCGTTTCGTAAACCTTTAAATGCCGTAACAGTATTAATTGGTTACTGTTCAGCAATTTTCGGTTTTACGAAATTACTGTTCACGGTTCACTATTCACGGTTACTGTGCAATACTCAATTAATACGTATTTCTGTGAGTATAAGTACTATATACGTATTTCTGTACGTATAAATACTATATACGTATTTCTGTACGTATAAATAATAATACGTATTTCTGTACGTATAAATAATAATACGTATTTCTGTACGTATAAATAATAATACGTATTTCTGTACGTATAAATAATAATACGTATTTCTGTACGTATAAATATTAATACGTATTTCTGTACGTATAAATACGATTTAAATGTAAATACAAACTCAGTAAATAAAATTTACTAAATTACCCTTTTACAAATTACTTTTTACATTTACTGAAAGTAATTTATAATTACATTTACCGAAGGTAAAAATTAATTACATTTACCGTGGTAAATAAAATTTACATTTACATTTCAGTAAATTACCAAAATACCCCTATCGGAAACCACTGTCGCACCACCGCACGTGGCGGCGCGTGGGGTACACGCGCCACCCGCCGGCAGGCCGCGCGTGGGGCACACGCGCCGAGCCCTGGGACGGCGCGTAACACGCCACCGCCGCCCCATTTCTCTCCCTTTTTCTCCTCTCTTCTCCGCCACGGCCTCACGCCGCCCCTAGACTATCCACACCCTCACACGCGCCGCTTAAGGCGGCGGTGTCCCCCTCCTCCTTCCTCCGTCCCCGATCTGCAACCAAACCTTCCCAATCCAACAAAACCACACCAAACAATCAAACAATCGACTAAATCAACTCACCCTTACCTAAACCACGCCTTGGAGTCACCGGTGATCGTCGGAGGGATGTATGCCAGCGGCGATGAAATCTGCAGGCCTCGGGTTGATGCGGAGGGACTCACGCCGGCGCGGGGAGGTGTGGCGAGCTCGAGGGTGGCTGAGGGAGTCCTTGCGGCGATGCTAGGCTGGGCGGTGTACTTCACGGTGCCTCGGAAGGAGGCAGATCGGTGAGAGGATTTTCGGAGAGAGGGAGGGCTCGGGGTGAGTGAGAGAGAGCGAGAGAGGGAGAGAGAGAGAGAAGGGAGGCGGGCCGAATGAGGGGTTTCCAATTATGGAAACCCTAATCTCATAAATGTTCTATTTATACTAGTTTCCAAATCGGAAACTAACTTCCGACGTTAATAACTTTTACGTACGATGTCCGTTTCGAACGTGTCACATACTCACGAACTCGTATCGACGAGCTCTACAACTTCCGTGAAGAAAGTTTTCGAAACCGAGCAACGGATTAAAAGTCGATATAAACGTTCGGAAACGTAACGTTTTTTCGAATTAAACGTTCCGATAACGTATCCGTTACTCGTTTCATAACGTCGTAACCAATCACATCCATTCTAATTAAATTTCACAACTTAATAAAATTAAATTCAATTTCAAATATTGTTTGAAAACGAGGGTTATTACAGTAATACACTCATATGATTTTAACAAATGTAAGGGCTTCTGATTTCTTTGATTCATAATAGCCTGTTACAGAAAGATGTTATGTTTCCTATCTTGTTTAGCCTAGCAGGGGCATCACCTTTTGAAAGTTTTATGAACAAAAAACTTTGTTCTGTTTCTGAAAAACTTGTAAGCTTGATTTCAATAGTTGGTGTTAATTCTGAATTCATGCTTGTTTAGTTTAGTACTGTCTATGTTGGAATGGTACAGCATACATGGTTGCTGAACTATCTTCATATTTAACCAACGTACCCAGAGGCGGAACTACGTTGAATGCAGGTAGGGCTATAGCCCAGACGAAATCTAGCTTTGTAATTAACTACCTATATGCCATCCTTTTTATCAAATGTCAATTAGCTCAGTTGATTAAGTGTCTGGCTAAAATGTAAGCAGGCAGTCCTGGTCCCGAGTTCAAATCCCACCTCCTCCTTTTTTTTCCTTTTTTTTTTGCCTCCTCATTTCCAGTTTCTTTTTATTCTACCCCCTTTGTTTACCTACTCATTTCCAGTTCTTTGTATTATATCCCCATTTTCTCTTTAGTTACAACTTTTCTTTATAATTTCTCTAATTATTTCATTTTCTACAAAAAAAAAATTCATGCCTTAAAAAACCAGCCCTACCCACTTCGAGTTCTTGGTTCCGCCCCTGAACGTACCGTTGTTGTTTCCATCTCAATTTTCTTGCACCATTAACTTGTTCGCAGTCGTGACGACTGGCCAGGGAATGTGGCAACACCTGCAGCTGCTCCAGCGAACCATCTTTAAGGTGGGGGGCATATATGGTCCTTCCAGAACCCGAATACCTATTTTAAGGGCTTGTAAATAATGGTGCCTTGATGCTATCTAAATTTGTTATCCTTTTGTTCTGCATAATGCGACTTAATCTTATGTATATCAGATGTTTATCAGTGGAGTGTTCGTCGATCTTGTATTTTGATGTTTGTTATTAGTGTATTCTATTGCTCGTTGCCATCTTTTGCATACTCTAAGTTTAACAGTGTGGGAGTTGCCTTAATCTCTTCTGTTTCATAATTCTGATTACCCTTTCCAACAGAACTATTAGTATAAAGGCCAGGTTCTAACTTCCCATCACTCCTTTCTCCGGGCAGCAAAATGCTAGCATAATATTTCCCACTTTTGCTACGACTGTTTTGTTGAGCTTCGTCTTTTAGCTAGTCAATAACAGGTCAATGTTTTTCTCTATACCCAAAAGGAGGCCGGAGAAGAAAGTTTCTATTTAATTTATATAGCTTGCGATATTACAATAGATCGAGTATACGTACGTACTCATACTTGACTAGTGCAGATGGCACCATCCAAGTCAGGGAGTCCTTCAAGTCGGAGATCTCTTTTGCCTTCGTTGGAGTATGCAAGATGTTGAGCCTAAACTCCTTGAGCGTAGGCAATGGTGACGAGTATGTCTCTCTGAATCTTACTGGAAAAGTGATGAGCTTCCACTCACTGATGTAGAGATCCATATTGTCGACAGCGCCATCAAATGACTCTAGAAAATCTCTCAGTACTTGAAAATTATGTGATATTCCGTTGTAATTGTCTTTCAAATTGATGACGCATGTCTGTAGATTTGGATCTTTTAGATAGAGTTTTGAGCTTGGAAAACCAGCGAACTGAAACTCAGCAAGACCCAGAGTATCGATGGTGGCGTCCAAACTATCATGGCATCCTTCCAAAACAAGTCTTCTCAAGTACTGAGCACGGATGCTAACATATTTCAAATTCAAGGGTTTTTCAAAGATGGCACTCGAGAGTCCAAGTTCTGACACGAATGTAACATATTCAAGGTTCACAGCTTCAGTTACCTCAATACTACGAGCATCGCAGAGCGTCACTTTCAGAGATTTGAGACTAGAACTTGAAATGATAATCTCCGAATATTCAAAACGACATGAATCTAATGACAGGCATTCGATCGAAGGGCACTCCAGAATTAAGTAGTCAAGAGCCTGCTCGTCTAGGTAGACGCTTTTCAGGGACATGTTTTTCAAACAAGGAAGAACTCTTGCATATCTAAGTTCTGCACTGTAAATGTTTTCTATTCTGACAAACTCCAAATTCAAAGTAGTTACCGATTTTGCATGAAAAAAACTCACTGGAGATAGACAATATACATATTCGACCTGTTTTTCCCAACTTATTTCAGGGTTAGGGCGACGAAGTTTATGCCAACCTAATTGGAGGCTAAGATCAACCTCCTTGACGCTCCTCTTATATGCAAAATTCAACCAATTGTCTACGATACTATAATCTTCATACAAGTATCTTGTCATGCGAAGTCTGAATCTATCTAAACCTTGCGTTGTCTTGTCTCTCTCTCTAAAATCCAAGTACATCTGCAAAATGTCGGTGAATTTCCTGTGTTCAGCTTTTTTTTCGGGAATAATGTCATCGTCATGAACCTCTGTGGACTCATCAAAATCTAATACGGGGCTCAGCGACCACACACCCTCCCATTGCTTGGAAAGAAAGCTCATGCGATGCGCATCTTTAGTCGGAAGCAGCTGTGTGAGTAATCGATGAATAACAAGATCAGGCAAAGAAGGTTTCATTGTGTTCGCAGTAGATATGACATCTGCTTCCTCTTGATTTGATCTCTTCGTTCGTTTTCGGGATGGTCGTTCTTGGGATATCATGTTGTTAAGCTTTGATTCCATACTACCATGGCATGGGTTTTATATAGGTAAACTCGACGTACTCACAATCATCTATTGGGTGTAGGAAACCGTATATAACTGGGAATTCTTGTTCAACAAAATTTATCTCAAAAACTTCCCGCCACTACTACTAATGAGTTCTGTATTGAAGTAAAAATCAAGTAATCATGTAAATTAAAAAGTTCATCCCAATTCTAGAGCCACGGAGGTGGTGCGACGGTAGTACTCCTCTTAATTTCTTGTTAACTAGTTAATGGCTGGAACAATAGTGCAATGCCTAAAGCTAGTTATAATTGATCTGAGAGAAATAGTTTCCTTTAAAGGAAAGAAAAAGAAAACACTTTGTACAAGCAGTTATCCGTCGAGAGGTATAACCATATAACGGTATAAGCCATTACAAGTGCATATACATGTAGTATACCAATATAGCTGCAACAATTCTAAGCAGTAAGCTAGCAGCAGTGCCATTTCTCACTACTGAATCAAAATTTTAAATTGAGGAGGGAAAGTGCCTACTTCAGTACTTCTAGTTAAGCTTATGTGTAGGGGTAGTTTGGTCTTTTACTTGACTTGGCCCAGTTTCCTTCATTTATTCCTTTTTCTGTTTTTTTGGACGAATTTTTTTATTTTACTTTATTTAGTTATAGAAGCAAAATTGGGGGTTCAAGGGGATTAGTAAATAGCCGGAAGCATGGCATTCCACCGAGGAGAATTGATTTCCCCTATAGTTTACTTATTTCCGTTACTATTTAGAAAAAAATCAATCTATTTATAATTTTCCATTAATTGCGTTAATATAAACATATAAAGATCAACATACTCGATCATATGAGAATGAACATATCTATCCTAAGAGAATGAAGTGAGAGGTTCACCCATGAGTAAATATTTTTTGTAGTAGTTTCATTAGACTGTACATCACGCTTTGATTCGGTAGTTTGTTTACATCATACCTATCACAAAAGCATTAGTTGAATTCAAATATGTGACCATTTTGAACGAATTAATTGGAATGCACCTGGATCAGGAACTGCCTATTATCACAATAAACTGAAAACAAATGAAATATTAATCGATATTCCAATGGAACTCATCATACTAACTCTTATAGAATGATGCCATAATGTCAATACAGTTTTTTAGCTCACACATAGTTTTTTTTTTGTCAGTGTCAAAAGTGAAGCACCTCTTCCATTAACTAAACACTAATTTTATCTAACACCGGTAAATATGCAGCATTATTACCCGTGTTAGATAAATTAGTTTTTAGTTAATGATATCATGTGTGATAGTCTTTGTTGTAAACATGAAATAGAGTTGGTGAAACCCTAATTTTGTGTAATCGTGCACTAGTCGCCTTCCCTTGGTGTATTAGTTAATGATATCATACGTTTGGTCCGTCATGCATTAGCGACGATAATCCGTCGCTAAAGATTTCCTTGCATTTTATTCTGGTTTAAAAACTTCGCTGTTGCTTTGAAAGGCCTCGAATCGATATCTCACTCCTTCCGAGCGCGACGAGCTTAATAGACATCGGGTCGGGTCTCGGGTCGTCCTCGAATTCAAACCCTAACCCATTCCTCTCAACATTTTAGGACTCGAATTCCCAATTGGAACTCCCCAAACCCGAGCCCTCACTCTAATTCAACACAAGGCGTCGTAATCTGAACCAGGTGAGGCCTTTTCTGTCATCACTATGATCCTTTATTTGCTTTTTTCTGCATAAAGTTTTGATCTTTGCTCAGTTATCAAATAGTCTTGGTCGTTTTAGGAATGTGGTTGGTCTAGGTTGAAGAATTAGCTGAGTTATTGAGAATATGAGATACCCATTTGGGGAATTGTTACCTTCTGTTATTAAATTTTTGATCTTTGCTCTATTATATGTGAAAGTATTAGTGTTGTTTTGGGAATGTGGTTAATCTAAGTTGATGAGTTTTGGTGAATAATTAATGCATTGAGCTTGGTTATTGAGAATTTGAGATGCCCATTTGGCCGATTGTTCGTATCAATTGACTGTGGATCACTTATGCTGTGTACCAATATTGTTAGCTTCTGTTATGGTGCAGGTGGAAATTAGGGCTTTTTGATTGTCAATGTTGGTGAATTTTGGTCATTCTGTGAGTTTTGGATTCAGTTGAGTATCTCGAGGATCCTGTTTTAGGGATCCGGTGTATGATATATGTCGAAAATGTCTTTGTGTTCGAATGAAGAATCAACTGAAGTTGGGAGTGTTAGTCCTCAAAAGGATGTTTCTGCTAGTGAGAAGCTGAATGAAGATGATGAGAGTGTTTTGAGGTGTGAGGAGGAAGAGGATGAGGATGAGGAGGAAGATGTGGATTTCAATCCTTTTCTTAAAGGAGCTGTTTCTCCGGAGGCTTCTTCGAGTCTGAGCTCTGAGGTGGAAGGTATAGATGGTGAAGTTGATGATGTCAGTGGAAACCATGGTGTTGATTCGTTGAATGTAGCTTTTGAGGGCGAGATGCGTGTTGGGGAAGATTCTGAGCATGGGGAGGAAGAAATGGTTATGCAAGCTGGTGCCTCATCTGAAGATGTGTCGGATAATGAATTGGGAAACTTTGATTCTGGAATTGAACATGGGGAAGAAAAGGATAACCGCTCTAGTATGGGACCTGATGTTAATGATGTTACTGAAGGTCAGTTGAGTAACAGAACGGACACCAGGACATCCACAATAGATCTAGATGATGAGGGTGAAGATGCTATCTGTAAACGCACAAGAGCTCGCTATTCCTTAGCCAGTTTTACACTTGATGAACTTGAAACTTTTCTTCAAGAAACAGATGATGATGACGACCTCCAAAATGTTGATGATGAAGAAGAGTACAGAAAATTTCTCACTGCAGTCTTACAGGGCGGAGAAGGTGATGATCAGTCGACGAAAGAAACTGAAATTGCTGCCGATGATGAAGACGAGGAGAATGATGCAGACTTTGAGTTAGAACTAGAAGAGCTTCTTGATAGTGATATCGATGAAAATACAAGGGATAGAAATACAGTGTATGAGGGAGCTGGAAGGCGACCTAAGACCAGGCAGAATAGAAGGTCCTCTGCTCGATCTAAGAAGAATTTAGGACAGACAAAGAGGTCATTGCGTCCGCTCTTACCAGTTTTGCCAAATGGACCAATTCCCACTTTTTATACTCAGGGCATGAGAACTTCAATACCTGGGACGGTTTCAAGCTGTTTGTCTTCTACAGTAGATGATCATTTCAAAAGTGGATTCACTGCTCACCAGATTGGCCAGTTGCACCATTTGATCTATGAACATGTGCAGCTGCTTATTCAAGTATTTTCTCTGTGTGTACTTGATAACTCCCGTCAACATATTGCCTCCCAGGTTCAGAGATTGATCTGTGAGATGCTCCAGAAGCGCAATGAAGTATTGGCATGGAAAACTGTACCATATCCTAATATTTGCTTTTGCTCATCAACTGAATCACCTCAATCCCATCTGGTGGGAACTTCACCGTCGTCCCTTACATCTGATGCACATGCAGTGTCGTCTCCTTCCAGTAATCAGATTTTAGTTTCCTCAAATGTTTCTCCTGTCTGGGTGCCTTCTATAAGCGGTCCTGTGTTATCTGTACTGGATGTAGCTCCACTTAGTTTGATTGGGAGATACTTGAATGATATTGATACCGGTATGTTACTGAATGTCTGTACTTTTTCTTTCCTCTGTTCTTTTGCTATCTAACTTTTGTTCAGAGTTTCGTGCTTATAGTTTTTGCCATCATTTGTTTGGACAGCTGTCCAGGGGAATCGACGACGTTACAGAGAAGCTATTTCTGATATTTGCCTTGAAAAAGAGCCTTTGTTTCCCCTTCCTAACTTCCCATTATATGCTCAAGCCAACTGTGAAGGTGTAAGTGGGATGGGTTCCTCTGCTGTCAATGCGGTTCCACGTTCACCTAGTCAACAACCAAAGAAGTCACTGGCAGCAGCAATTGTTGAACGTACCAAGAAGCAATCAGTTGCTTTAGTCCCAAAGGAAATTGCAAACTTGGCCCAGAGATTCTATCCTTTGTTCAACCCAGAATTATATCCCCATAAGCCACCCCCAGCAGCTGTCACAAATCGGGTGCTTTTCACTGATGCAGAAGATGAGTAAGTTGCACGCTTTCTTCCTTGTGAGTTGAGGTCTTATGCTGAGTTGTTTCATGTGTGCAATCTTTTGGGGTTTCGTTACATTATAAAGTCGTATTAGAAGACAACTTGAATTTGAAACTTGAATTCAAAGTTAAACAGTTCAGTCTAGATACTAGTAATTCATAAAGCCTTGAGTCAGATCCATTTGCTACTTGAATGAGCAAAAGAATCAGTTAAGTATATGTTTACAGAGGGTTGTTTGTTTGTTTATGTTATCCAGACGGTTTCCATGCATATCTGATACTTCACATGTACTTGTTATGAAATCATGGTTTACAAAAGCGATTAATACTCACTGACATTCTAGTCCTCATTTAGTTTTACCTATGGGACACATTTATGATGTTTCATCTTATTTATATGGAATGCAGGTTATTGGCTTTGGGGGTAATGGAATATAATACTGATTGGAAGGCAATCCAGCAACGGTTTCTTCCTTGCAAATCTAAGCACCAGGTAATTTCTTTAGACTATTAGTGGACAAAATATTTTCTAGTAACTCAGCTGCTCATGAACTATTAAACCACATGTTTTGGTAAAGTGAACACTATAGTCAAAGCCTTTACGTTTTCCTTTGCATTCTTATAGCCACAAGCTAAGTTCCCAACTGTTCAAGAATATTCTACATTGTAGCCTACGAGTTGCCTAGTTTCTTGGCTATGTAATGCAAGTCAGAACTGCAGCATGTTCACACTAGCATCTGTATTACTCACTCCTGTTTTTGCTAAGATAAAGAGAAGCCACGTGATTTTGCCAAAATGAAGTTAAAATGCTGGATTTGTTTTTTCATTTTTAACCTTAACATGCTGGAGTACTTAATATTACTTCCTCATCATGGACTCGATCAATTATCTGCTTGATTTATAACCATATTTATGAACATATATGTAGGACATGACTCAATTTTTGGAATCCTTTTCATTAATTACATAACTCTAGCTGATGGAGTTTGCCTGTGGCCAATGTGATGACTAATGATTATCTACCATAAATTTTATCACGTGATTGCTCTTTTTTCGGTTCTTATCTTATTTCTGGTTCCTGTCTTTTTTCTATTTGCATATTTGTTTTGAAGAAACTATCTGCAAATTTATGGTGACTGAAACGCGCTACGGTTTAATATCAGTGTGGCAGTTTATCAAGAGTGACCTGTTTTTATCTGACATGAAAGCTGCTTCTGTTGCAGATATTTGTCAGGCAGAAAAACCGTTGCTCATCTAAGGCACCAGAAAATTCCATAAAGGTAAATGAAGGATTTAGTATTTTTCTTTCTGTTGATTGTGATTCTTGTTTGGTAGATTGTTATCATATCAGGAATGGATGAGTTATGTTTCACCTTCCACGTGTTTCTTTCTTTCATTTAGAATTAACGCCATGATGAATAGATCTTAACTGTGGTCATTTATTAAAATATAGTTAGTTAATTAGTTGGTCTGATTCCATGACCTTGACTCAAAAACTCAATCAATATGTACATTTCGGGTTACCAACAATTTACACTTCTGTACCCAGGCTTATGTAGTTTATCAGTAGCTGGACGATGCCTATTTATTTTTTCAGTAATTATCTATTGCTTCTTGCAGGCAGTTCGGAGGATGAAAACCTCACCTTTGACTGCAGAAGAGATATCCTGTATTCAAGAGGTAATACTATTCTGAGGTCTATAAATGTTTATCAATTCGAAATATGTTTTTGCTGAAGCACTATATGCATGTGTGGCATTGCTCTAAGTGTTTAGTGACAATTATACCAGATATAAATTGCTAATATGCATCCCAGTTTCCATATTTATTTTAATTAGAGGGAGTTAAGTTATCATGTAGATTCTTTTTTCTTTTTCTTTTGAATAAATGTAGGATCTTATTAGAGAATAACTAAATACTTATGTATATCTGAACTTCTCATCTCGCCAAACACTATATCATTATTTAGATTAGGATAGCTGATCATGTATTATAAAATCATGTTTGAATGTGTAAAATTTGTACATTTTCTCTCAAGAGCTCCTTTTTTGAGGGACTACTTCTCATGTATTCGATTAGAATGGACATAGTCATAAATAGACACTCAAATTGCATAGTTACATAGTTACATATATGTGTAAAGTTTGTTTGCTTGCCTCCATGTATGCAAGTTTTATGTATGAAGTCTTGAATGACTTAGCTGTATTTAATTCCAAATAATTAGGGACTCAAGGCTTACAAGTACGATTTAATGGCCGTATGGAAATTTGTTGTCCCACATAGAGATCCATCCTTACTGCCCCGGCAATGGCGCACCGCTCTTGGAACTCAAAAATCATATAAGCTGGATGAAGCTAAAAAGGAGAAGCGGCGATTATATGATTCAAAAAGAAGAGCAGATAAAAAAGCAGATAGGCCAAGTTGGCAAAGTTCATCTGAGAAAGAGGTATGATGCCAATTAGTTATGGGTGTGAATATACTACTTATATTGCATTCATTTTGTTTAAGGAATCTATGATGTGTAAGATCAATGATGTTACTGTGTAGTTTTATGGCTCACCTCATTATGTTAGTATGTTTTTTGAATATATTGATGCCTAGAACTACTGTATGATGTAGATCATTAATTCTATTAATATCACGAAGACTAGGTGAAAAATGGTGAAATGATAAGGTCTTAAGGAAGGTGTTGGGTGGGGTCACAGCTTTCTGTAATCTTTTTTTGTACTCATGAATTTGTTGGGCTCCCATTCCCATTTTGTCTTTTTCAAATAAAATTTAGCTTTACCCATTACTTAAGAGTTCAGCTTGCCTCGAGTGTTAGATGTTGAATTAATTGAATTTGTTGCAGGACTGTCAGGCTGAAAAATCTTGTGGAGAGAACAATAGTGGAGATGGTCCTATGGATAATGCAGGTGAAACTTATGTTCATGAGGCCTTTTTAGCAGATTGGAGACCGAGTACTTCCAGTGGAGAGAGAAACCCTCTCACTGGTAATGGGCTTAAAGAACCTTGTCAACCCCAGACTGGTAATATGCACCAACTTGTATCTGCCTCGAAGTATCCCCAGAATCCTTTATCTCATATGACTGGCACAGGACAATTTGCATCGAGTGCTACAAAACCTTGTCATCCTATCTTGACATCAAGCACCTCTGAATCCCAGTTACGTTATCCAACATATCAAGCTCATAGAACTACTGGTGCCCACTTGGTTAAACTAGCACCAGACTTGCCCCCTGTGAATCTTCCCCCATCCGTTCGTGTTGTCTCACAATCTGCTTTTAAAGGATATATTCGCGGGGCATCTTCCCATGTTGCTGGTGCTGGTGGTAGTTTTGGTGCTGCAAAAGAGAATGCAGTTTCTCAACTTTCTCAAGTTGGAAGGTCTGGAACCTTCATCTCTGTAGCAGCTAGACAGAATAACAGTCAGTATTCGAAAGAAAGTGTTACAAACTTGCGCCCAGAAGGATCTAAATTATTCAAGGAGAAGTGTGTACAGAAAGGAGGAGATACTGGTTCTGATCTTCAGATGCACCCATTGCTGTTCCAGCCCCCTGAGGATGGACGTTTGCCATATTACCCATTGAACTGCAGCACTAGTAATTCTGGTGGTTCTTACAGTTTTCTATCAGGACAGCCTCAGCTTCATTTAACTCTTTCATACGATCCCCACCAAGAAAATCAGGTTGAAGGCCTTGTCAAATCATTGAAAGAAAAATCCAATATAGTATCACGCAGGATTGATTTCCATCCACTTATGCAAAGAACTGAGAATGTAAACAGCATCGCAGTAACAACATGCTCAACTGCACCCCATTCTGTTGGTTCAGGGGCCAAGTACGATCAACTTCAACATCCTCTTCATTCCTTTCGGACTGAGGTTCCAGAGGCGGCTACAGGCACTAAACCCAGTCCTGATGAAGGAGGTACTGAACTTGACTTGGAGATCCACCTAAGTTCTATATCCAGAAAGGAAAAAGATTTAAAAAGTAGAGAAGTGAATCAGCATAATTTGGTCAAATCAAGAACTGATCGTTGTACTGGAACTACTACGGTAGCTCCAAGTGCTAACGCTCCATTTATTAACCATGCTGAAAATTCTTCTGCAAATCGTAGCATTTCTGGCGGTAACACATCGATTATTCCAAGTAAGAACATGAGTAGATATGACCAATCTGTAATGGGTGACGAGTCTCAACCTGATATTGAGATGGAACAGGAAGAGTTAAGCGACTCTGCTGAAGAAAGTGAAGAAAATGTTGAGTTTGAGTGTGAGGAGATGGCAGATTCTGAAGGAGAGGAAGATGGATCATCATGTGAACAAATCTCTGAGATGCTAAACAAGGTGACTAGTTCCTTTCTTTTTGCTAGTTATAAAATTCTATTGATCACAGGAAGTACTTATTGCATACAAATCTGGCTTGAGTTAATAATGTTACAAATTCGACTTGCAACCTCGATTTCTCTCTGTCTCCCCTTGATCCAATCAATCTCTTTCTGGCAGGGGAGGAAGAGGTTTAATAAGTCTGACCTTATTGTTTTTATTCCCTTTCATCTTTTGACTTTCTATTATCTTGTTCATAGGATGTTACAAGTTTCACAAAGAAAAAACCTGCAACAGTCGAGCGTGATGACAACATATACATTCGTAGGATTCCTTCCTTAGAGTTGGGTTTATCAAATCAAGGAATGGATGAGGCTAGTAACTCCTCATGGTTGAGTTTGGATACTTATTCAGCAGATCGTGAGGGGAGCATGACTACAGAAGGTCTTGTTGTTAGAGAGTTGGCGTCACCCCCTCCGAGCAAATTCTGTAAGAAAGTGAGACTGAGAACAAGAGCTAATTCACAGAAACAAGTGGTGGACATAGCGCAACAACTGAGCTTAGGTCCTCTAGCACTCCCCCCTGTGAAAAAACCACGGAAGCGGGTATGCAGACCCAACTTGAACATAGGCTTGACTGTAGAAAACTCCAGCAGTGATAACTGATAACTAACTTTACAGTTTTCATTTGTTTTTCGCTTAGTCGATTTGTATAGGATATAGATCAACCATTAGTTCTTGGATTCTCTAACTCACTTTAGCCACTGGTGTCGTAGCCAAGAAACCAAAGACCTGAGGGTCGGTTTTTGTAGATGTAGTAATCATGTACATACTATACCCAACTGCACCATGGTTTCTTCCTAGTCTACAGAAGGCTTGCCTTGTTATATCTGCAAACTTGAAACCACCTATTTGATAACAATACATTGAATGGAGAGTTCTATAAACCTGCATAGTCCAGAGCAGTTGGATTAGCTCATGATGTAGGGTGTATAGCTCAAGTTTGGGAGTTTCGATACTCTGGAATATTCGAAATTGAGCCTCTTTTTACTGGAGTAGAACTGAGTTTTACAGACGGAGGAATCCTGACTCGGGTAGCCGCGTAGGCGCATGTAGTCATATACCATTGAAGAATCAAAGATTTGAGTGCTGCAAATCATGCCACATCGGATAGAGAGAACCCAACTCCAGTAATGAATGATTAAGAGAGAAGCAAATAGCTGCCCCAAGTGATCCACCAACGGTCAAAATCCTTATCCCAAAACCTCATCCATTTCCCTCTACCTCCACTCATTCCCACTCTTTGCTGTAACACATGAAGATAAGGCTTTCCTTCTTCACAAACCAAAACCCCATCCAAAAAAAAAAAACCAGACCACCCTCTTTCTCTGTTCACTTGCAGAGAAAGCTAGCTTGTTAGTTCAGAAACATACACTAGATCAAAACCATGTCTTGTTCCAATGTGACAATGTGGGTGTCCTCTAAGCCCTCCCTCACTGACACCTCCACCCTCTCCTTTCGGTCTTCCCTCAGCCCTTTCCAGCTTCCTTCTCAGAACTCACTCACCGGCAACCCTACAAGATCGTCCACCGTTACCTGTGGCCTCCGTGAGCTTCGTGATCGTATTGCCTCTGTGTCCAACACCAAGAAGATCACCGAAGCCATGAAGCTTGTGGCTGCTGCCAAAGTCCGCAGGGCTCAAGAAGCTGTCGTTAATGGAAGACCCTTTTCGCAAACTCTAGTGGAAGTTCTTTACAACATCAATGAGCAGCTCCAAGTAGAAGACATAGATGCACCCCTCACCAATGTTAGACCTGTCAAGAAGGTCGCTCTTGTTGTTGTGACTGGTGATCGTGGTCTTTGTGGAGGTTTCAACAATATGATCATCAAAAAAGCCGAGAGGAGGATTGCGGAGTTGAAGTCTCTTGGCCTTGAGTATACTATCGTGAGTGTTGGCAAGAAGGGTAACTCCTATTTTGCACGTCGGCCTTATATTCCGGTTGATAGGTTCATTGAAGGAACCAATCAACCTACCGCTAAGGAAGCACAGGCCATAGCTGATGATGTTTTCTCTCTTTTCGTGAGTGAGGAAGTTGACAAGGTGGAGCTTCTCTACACAAAATTTGTGTCATTGGTGAAGTCTGAACCTGTGATTCACACCTTGTTGCCACTATCACCGAAAGGAGAGATTTGCGACATTAATGGCACTTGTGTAGATGCTGCTGAAGATGAATTCTTCAGATTGACAACAAAAGAAGGGAAATTGACTGTAGAGAGAGATACAGCCACTACAGCCACCGTGGATTTCTCTCCAATTCTACAGTTTGAGCAGGATCCGGTTCAGATTCTCGATGCTTTGCTGCCTTTGTACCTTAACAGTCAAGTTTTGAGGGCATTGCAGGAGTCATTGGCCAGTGAGCTAGCTGCCAGGATGACTGCTATGAGCAATGCGTCGGATAATGCAGTCGAGTTGAAGAAGAACTTGTCGAGGGTTTACAACAGGCAGCGCCAGGCGAAAATCACTGGGGAGATCTTGGAGATTGTTTCTGGTGCCAATGCTTTAACCTAAGTAGGTATGATATGATATGGCCACTGCTCACGTTATATATGCAGATTTCTTCACACTTCATTGTTACGTTTCTCAGCGCTGCGTATAAACTTTGTGTGCACAATGAGAAGCGCAATCCAAATGTTATTTTGGTTTTGGAACCAAATTAAGAGCATTTCATTCCACCACATATGTATGCCATTTTTTCTATATCCTAGTTAATAATACTATGCTAATGTAATTAAGGTTTATACATTCCGCAACTTTGATTCATCAATCAGATATTGGTTTGCAATCGGTTGTTAGTCGTTGGACTCCTAGTTCATTGTTATGTATACTTGAAACTGATACGCCTCACTGGTAGAAGTTACTGGTTACAAAGAAAAAATACGTGGAATGCATGAGCAGAATGAAACATTGTTCATTGCTATACCACCCAAATCATCACAAAGTCTAAACTGTATATAATTGAAGACTAAATCACATAACAAACTAAAATTTATATTCTACAATTACTTGAGAAATGAAATTAGGGTAAGAACAGAAACATTTTTGCAGAATAATTACAGGATTTACAGCATGTGTGTGTGTGTGTGTGTGTGTGTGTGTGCATCAGATAGTTAACAAACAAGCAGTATAGTGCTGGATCTTGTTAAGTATCCGAAAGAACAGGTGCAAGCGCTACGAATTTCTTTCGTTGAAGACACCGAGGGCGGTTGAGTACAGTTGCATGAGGAAAATAAGGGATCTCTTCATGAGTTTGGTGTCGAACATCGTCTCCAGATGAGGCCACTGAACTCAGAAGTTCTTGGTACAGAGAGATCTGAGTTTTGAGGTCGCCATATCGTAGAGTCTGAGACCCTCTTGCGGTGATTTTGGAATCCCTAAGTTGGGCAAGTGCCCCAGGCTTTAGGTATTTGTGAAACCCTTCATGTGATCTCTTTGTTGGTGACGATGAAGAGCCTCCATTTCCAAACCTATGCTTCATGGCTTTGGTGATCACTTCCATGTTGTCGACGAGAAAGAGAGTAATAGGCATGGAACTGGAGCTGTATGGTGACTGTAGTCTGTACCCGCTGGCGGTTTTATAGGGAAGTTGCCGGCGGGAAGCGACGGTCTACGAAGAGGTGCATTGAACCAACGGGTATCATTTTTTGGATTAGGAAAGGAGCGGGGGTTGGTTCTCAAATTCAAGAAAACAAAAATTGATCACTGAGTTACTCATAAAACTAGTGTTACCAACATGAAAATTTAGTTAGAAAATACCAACATGGTATTTTCTTGGTAAAAAAAAATCAAAATTTTGGTTGAAAATTTACTCATCTTGTCATTGGTAAATCATAAACTTTGTAAAGTTTTAGAACCCAAAGAAAAGTTGTCCTAATGATTTCGAATGATCTAGTTCATATAAACATTTGTAGCCTTTTCCACTGAATGATTTGGACCGTGGAGCAAACACCTTTTGAAGAATTAGAGCCATTTTGCAATCTTCAAATCTCAACCAAACAAAGGCACCTCAACCTTCCACAATGTACGGTTTTTTCACTACTCATTGGCCTCCCAATTTCTGATTTGACCATTTTCTTCTCTCTTTCTCTCATTGGCTCTCTTTCTTCTCAAACCTTCTCTTAAACCAGCTACTTCCTTTCTTTGAATTTCATTTCGACTCTAATCTAATTGGGGTAAGTGTTATGAAACCTCATCTCCACACTATTTTCTCTCCTGCTTCTGTTCTTCATAATTCTGATGTTGTTTTCCCCTCCTATTTCACATTTCTTGACGAACATAGAACTATTATTTGATTGAATTGTCGAGTAGACGTGACATATACACTAGCATATTCTCAAGAGATCACCATCAACATAGGAGGACGTGAAAGTGATGCTGCTGGTGTGTTTGAGATTCTTGTGCTCGTCGATTTTTGATGTCTAGTTTAATTATGCAAACTGGTTTTGTGGTCTGGACTTTTCTTTTCCTTTGTTTTGGCCGTTGGTATGATATTGAAGTTTCATTGCATGGCCAAATGTTTTCGACAACTTCAAATCGTTATTTTTTAATATTATGGTATAACTAGTTAAATCTCTAATCTTTTTATATAACTAATGAAAACTTGCACATTTATAAGTTTGGTTTTGATAATGTTTTGTTCACATTGCCATCTTACATTTTAAGCAAAGAGATCAATCAAGCACTTTATCCCTTTCACAATCCTCCCAAAATCTTCCAAGTAGGCTTTGTCCTGACGTGGCATGTTGATATCTGATGTGGCAACTTCTTATTAGTCCTCATCATTTCTGCTGGTCTCGTATCCTATCACACCAAAATCCCATAGCCATGAAAATTGAAAAATCCCTCGAGAAATTTCCAAAAACCCTCCCACGTCAAAACCCCAAAATCCCAGAGAAGAAAACCAACGCTCCCCAACTGACACAGACGCACGGCAGAGATTGTAGGACTCCCTTTTACTCGTGCCAGTGATTACCTTTACAGCTCTAATCACATTGTTTCTATATGTTAATCAAGATTTTTCTTTTGCTTTGATAATGTAATATTACTAATATATTGATTAGCACGCACTTCGAGAACTGATTGGTGATCTCATCTGTTTATATTGTTCTGGGATTGAAACAGAAACAGACATTCCTTTTCAGTTTCACAGTCATGGAGGTGTCTTTGCAAGCTCATAGGCCACTCAGTTGCAGAACTGTGTTCCAAGACAGAAGAACCAATCTCAATCTCAAGCTCAAACCAGTTACTGGGTTTTGTCCTCATGGAAGAGTAAGCCGTTTCTCACCACAAATTATTCATCTTTTTGCGTGTTCATTGGAAATTTGGAATATGTAAAATTTTCAAGCATGCATTTTGTTGATGTTTCTATATCAGGTTGAGTTATTTGGTATTGAATTTGATCAAACCCAATTAGTGTGTGTTTGCTTGGATCATAATTGTGGGTTTGTTGATCTGTGTAACTTGGTCCTGAGCAACTTGGTTTGTGTTAATTGATTGGAGATTTTATGAATAGTGTGAAACTGTATTGATGAAACCCCCTTTTTCTTGGTGGGGTACTCTACTGGTTCATTTTTCTGTAGGACTGAGTATGATAACTTTTGCTATCTCTTATTTTAGTGATGGAGAATTGCCTTTTTACTTTTCGAGATAGTGATAATGAATCAATCACTGAACTGTAGTGGTTATAATGGTTTCAGTATTCTTCATGGTTCAAAGGGGACCTGACAAGTGGGGTTTCATGTAAAATTACTGCCAGTTCAGCTGGTAAGTAGCTTATTTGGTTTCATGTTGGAGTGGAGTTGATTAGTTGGACTCCAGGTTTCATGTTATTGACGTGGTTTGTCTCTTAAACTTGGTAGATTTTTCTAGGAGGAGACAGAGAAAAGTGTCGAGTTCAAGGCCTAATGGCCCTGGTCCAAAGGCAATAGTTCCCAAAACTCCAGTAGAGACTAACATCCCGAAAACAAATCAAAGAAATACTGGAGACAAAAAGGGTATGGTGTCTTCTACAGCCAGTGTAACTGGGCCGAAAGTTGATGTAAAGAGAATTGATGAAACTAGTCGTAAAGTTGAGGATTCTTCATCACTTAGCAAAACATCAGCTATAGGTAGAAGCATTCAAGAGGTAGAGAATGGGAGTACATATAAAGGCATTACTATTGATAAGAAATTATCTGATGAAGCTTCTTTGAAGTTGAAGTTGGAGATGGAAGAAAAACAACGTATGCAGGAGATTGAGATGTTAGCTGAGGAAAACTTCTCAAAAGGGAACAAGCTATTTGTCTATCCTCAAGTGGTGAAACCTGATCAACATATAGAAGTGTTTCTAAATAGAAGTCTTTCCACCCTAAACAGTGAAGATGAGGTAGTCATGATGGGGGCCTTTAATGAATGGCGCTGGAAATCTTTTACCTTTCGGTTGATCAGAACAAATCTCAAAGGGGATTGGTGGTCTTGTCAATTTCACGTACCTGTCGAAGCATATAAGATAGATTTTGTATTCTTCAATGGAAAAGACGTCTATGACAATAATGATGAGAAGGATTTCTGCATAGATATAGAAAGTGGAATGGACGCCTTTGCATTTGAAGATTTCTTACTTGAGGAGAAGTGTAAAGAACTCAAGAAACTTGCAGAGGAGCAAGCTGAGAGGGAAAGGCAAGCGGAAGAGCAGAGGCGAATCGAAGCAGAGAGGGCAGCAAGAGAAGCTGACAGAGCAGAGGCAAAGGCAGAGATTGATAGGAGACGGAAATTGGTGCAAGAATTGACAAAAAAGGCAGTAAGGTCTGTTCCGGATGTTTGGTACATAGAACCTAGTAAGTTTAAAGGTGAGGACTTGGTTAGGTTGTATTATAACCGAAGCTCAGGTCCTCTTGCTAATGCTAAGGAACTATGGGTTCATGGGGGACATAATGGTTGGAGTGCTGGCTTATCAATTATTGAAAGTCTTGTTAGGTCTGAGGAAAAGGAAGGTGACTGGTGGTATGCCAAAGGTATACGCATGGTAACAGAATGCACTCTATTCTGTATTATTTTGGATTCTTAGAATGCAGTAAAATCTGGGAACTGGTTTTTACTTATTCATTTTATTTAATTTAGCTGAGAGTTCCAAGGTAATTTTTTGTTGTGAAAATCGTGACAGTGACAATATTTTTTCTTGTAGTTATTGTACCTGAGCAAGCTGTTGTATTGGATTGGGTGTTTGCTGATGGACCACCTCAGAATGCCACTGTATATGATAACAACCATCGCCATGATTTCCATGCTATTGTTCCGAAGTCCATTCCTGAGGAACAATATTGGGTTGAAGAAGAACACCAGATCTGTAGGAAACTCCAGGAGGAGAGGAGATTAAGGGAGGAAGCCTTATGTGCCAAGGTGAGTGCAGTAAATTTTCAGTATGATCCAACGAATGCCTGCATGATATAAACCAGGGAAATTCCTGCTAGTGTAGTGACTGGTTGGTCCATTTCATTGCTCATTTTTTTACTGGAAGTGAATTATGTAGCTCTTAAAATATTTATGTTGGATATATGAGATCTCCTCTCTCTATATTTTTTTTTTCAGGTTTTGTTTATTTTTATCATACCAAAATTTTGACTTATTAAATTTACCTTATACCAGTAATAATTCTCAACTCCATTCTTCTTCGTTTTTGGTAGGCCAAGAAAACTGCAGTTATGAAAGCAGAAATGAAGGAACGAACTATGAGAAGGTACCTGCTGTCTCAAAAGCATATAGTCTACACTGAGCCTCTTGATGTCCAAGCCGGAAGCATGGCGACTATTTTCAACAATCCTGCCAATACTGTTCTGAATGGAAAGCCTGAGGTTTGGTTCAGATGCTCCTTTAACCATTGGGCCCACCACAGTGGTCCCCTGCCACCACAGAAAATGGTTCCTGCAGAGAATGGTACCCATGTCAAAGCCACTGGTGAGTTAGAGTTTTACATGGTCGAGCTCAGTAACATGCCAAACTTTCTTATTATTAGTATATAACGCCCAAATTTCTGGCAAGGCTTCTTTAACATAAGGGAAGTTTGTGAAATTCCCTTACTAAAATCAACAGTTTGCAGTAAAAATGAAGATACTCAGAGGTGAATAGCAGAACCTCTATGAATATCGATATATATAGATATTGGATGATACTTATTTAGACTGTTTTGCAACCACGTCATTATCAGTTGTATTTCTGCAGTTATGGTTCCACAAGATGCATACGTGATGGACTTTGTCTTTTCTGAGAGTGAAGAAGGTGGACTTTTTGACAACAAGAATGGAATGGATTATCACATTCCAGTGTTTGGAGGAGTTTCAAAGGAGTCACCAATGCACATTGTGCATATTACTGTTGAAATGGCACCAATTGCAAAGGCAAGTCCACAAATTAACTATTGTTGGATGATTGTTTTTGTATGTTGAGTAATTGAGTATGTCAATATTGCTTCAGTCATTATTCAGTCTTTGTACTACCAAATCTTCAAGCTGTCTTTGAGGCGTCTTGCCATTCATTTTAAGGTATCACATTAGTTAGCAGGATACTGGCCTTTAGCTGAATTCCATTGCCTAATATATATTCTTCTAAAATACCTAGGTTCCCTGATAATATGTCAAGTCACAACTCACCAGATGACGCCTATACTTGAGCACCTTACTTTATTGTATTTCTAAGAACAGATGCACTCAACATTTGCTTCATTGAAGAATCCCACTGATTATGTTTATTTCTGTTTGTTTCTCCACTTTGTCATATATAATAGGTCGGAGGCCTTGGTGACGTGGTTACCAGTCTATCTCGAGCTGTGCAGGACTTAAATCACCATGTCGATGTCATTCTTCCCAAGTATGATTGCCTGAACCTTAGCAATGTAAGCTTCATTGCTATTTCTCTCTTAGCTACATGTCATCTTCTTTGTTACACTTTTCTCTTCCTGCATGGAGTGTTATCTTTACTTCTTCTTATCTTTACTGTGTTTAGTGTAAATCCTCACTCTATGTCTTATATGTGGCCATTTGGCTGCCTGGTTTAGTGTCCAGTGTATTGCATTGTCAAAATGTTGGTTCATTTTTGGCTGTCCATTTGAGGTCAAGTTTTTCATGGAAACCATTTTCATTTTTCCTTCATTTTCCCTTCGTTTTTCCTTATGGTACAGTCACAATAAGCATACAATCATTTGTGGATGTTCTTCTGAAATTTGCTGTTCTTGAGGTTTATATATTGTGCTTCTTTGTGCATTCATAATTTCTTTTCCTCCTACCCTCCTAATATACATTAAATTGTGATTTGATACAGGTTAATGAATTCCAGTATAACAGAAGCTTCTCTTGGGGTGGTACTGAAATCAAAGTTTGGTTTGGGAAAGTGGAAGGAGTTTCAGTCTACTTCCTGGAACCTCAAAATGGGTACTACCTGCTCTCTGGCTGCTTTCAATACAACAAAGTAGTATCTCATTCTTTTAAATTTATTATGTATTAATTTCATTTTTGAAGGTGGATATATATACCTATGTATAACCAGTGTCTAGTTTGATTATATATTTATATTGTATGTCGTACTGGCATGGTACTATAACTGAGCAATGGAAAAATATGACAAATATTCACTCTTTTCACATTTCTCTTTGCAGACTGTTTTATACAGGTTGTATATATGGTTGTAAGAATGATGCAGAGAGATTTGGTTTCTTTTGCCATGCCGCTCTAGAATATCTACTCCAAAGTGGATCCCATCCTGTGAGTTACTCATGAACAAACTGATTGTTGAGAAGTAATTTTGTCTTGGCACCAAAAATATATATTAATAATTTGTACAGAACTACCAAATTTAATTTGTACTAGTGGTGGTGGGTAGTTTCACTACTCTTATGCACGTTATATAGACTTTTGCAAATGTGTGAGCACTTGTTTAGGCAAAGCTCTTTGAAATTGGGTGGCTTTGAGGATATCAAATTGTAATTGGCGCTTTATAATGGTAGGATATCATTCATTGCCATGATTGGTCTAGTGCACCTGTTGCCTGGTTATATAAAGATCACTACGTTCATTATGGTCTTAGTAAAGCTCGCATCGTCTTCACAATTCATAATCTTGAATTTGGAGCGCACTATATTGGAAAAGCTGTGGCATACTCAGACAAGTCCACTACTGTAAGTAGTTAAATTTCCTGAAACCATCCAAAAGTTTCTCATGATGATCATGGTATCTTACACTGCAGTCACTGTCATCAACTGAGTTAGTCATGTTCTTATACACAGGTATCACAAACATATTCTAAGGAGATTGCTAGAAATCCTGCAGTAGCTCCACACCTTTATAAGTTCCATGGCATACTAAATGGAATTGACCAAGATATATGGGACCCGTACAATGATGCATTCCTACCTGTAAGTAAATTAGAATTGTCTTCAATTCCTCTTTTGATCACTCTAAATTTGTATTAGGAATTTAGGGTTTGTTTGATATGTTTCTTGGAACAAGGTAAGCTCTCTGCTAACATATAGGATCCTTGTCATTCCAGATATCATATACTTCTGAAAATGTCGTTGAAGGCAAACAAGCTGCAAAGGAAGCCTTGCAACAAAGGCTTGGTCTGAAAACAGCAGATCTCCCGGTAGTAGGTATTATTACTCGTTTAACTCAGCAGAAAGGAATCCATCTTATCAAGCATGCAATATGGCGTACCTTGGAACGCAATGGACAGGTTATCATTCATCTGTCTCCTACTTGATGTCTGTAACTTAGTTATGTTCTTGATAAAGGACCTCTACGACTAGTAGCCTACATCTTGCATTTGACTTGTGTGTTTTAGTAACACAATCATCTGTTTTCTTTTGTAGTCTATCAAGGCAAATACTGAACTTAAATGAAATTGATTACAGGTTGTATTACTTGGTTCAGCTCCAGATCCTCGTATTCAAAATGAGTTTGTGAATTTAGCCAATCAATTACATTCTTCTCATGGTGATCGTGCTCGTCTTTGTTTGACTTATGATGAGCCACTCTCACATTTGGTCAGTTGCTTCGAGCTTTGATTCACTCGGTTTTCTACATCTCTTTTACATTCTGTGCTAATAACACTTGTTGGATTTTATTATAGATATACGCTGGTTCTGATTTCATCCTAGTTCCTTCAATATTCGAGCCGTGTGGACTGACCCAACTTGTAGCAATGAGATACGGGTCCATACCTGTTGTTCGAAAAACTGGAGGTATGCATATACCTTATCAGTATCTGATGAGTGGTCACGGTTTTGTTGTGTAATGAGCAAATTATGTGTACAGTCTCTGTTTCTTTAGTGGTTAATTCTGATAGCTCACTTTCTTTTTGGTGATTTGTTTTTATCAGTGATATAACACTCATAAAAAGTATGTCAGCAGTCATAACATACTATGATTTTAACTGTCTAATTTTGTGTAATTTTGTTGGTAGGGCTCTATGACACTGTATTTGATGTTGACCATGATAAAGAGAGAGCCGAGGCACAGGGCCTTGAACCAAATGGGTTCAGTTTTGACGGAGCTGATGCTGCAGGTGTTGATTATGCTCTAAATAGGTGAGTACATTTATAATTTACTGACAGGCAAGTTTTGTTCTCTTTCAAACAGAATCTTTTGGAGTGTCCTTTTGCACTCATTAATGGTCTTTTCAGAGCTATAACTGCCTGGTATGGTGGTCGGGATTGGTTCAACTCGTTGTGCAAGATAGTGATGGAGCAAGATTGGTCTTGGAATCGGCCAGCTCTCGATTATATGGAGCTATATCACGCAGCTCGGAAGTGAAGAATAGAAACTTGAAACTGCAGGATAGTATTGTACAGGTTATACTGTAGATTATTTTTCTGTTTCAACAGCTTACCTAGCTGCATATAGTTCCACCACAGTGAAATAATGCTAAAAGATGTCTTGTAGAGCTGACAAATGGTTCATTCAAAGTTCCAAACCATGTTTTCTGTTGAATATGTTAATATGACATCAGTTGTACAGCATTCTCTAGCCTAAATTGTACTAGGCAATAATATGTTCACCATCCTAGTCCAGTGTGCCTTAAGAGCTGATAATGAAGAGTAAGGAGCCTTACAATTTTGGAGATTTTACAAATTTGAGCATTTCATTTTGTGAATTGCAGACAGCCGAAAAACTTTCTGCAATCCCCACTTTTAAGTCAGTACCAAAATGGTCTGGATCTCTAATGATGTAGTGCAGTACTTGTTAGATTACGGATCCAGAAAATGGCTAGAGAATCACTCAATGCATTTGGATAACTTGGTCTGACATCAGACTGGTGATTTGGGCGTCCGACCAGATAACTAGAAAGAGCCGAAGAAGATGGCTTCTAAACTCATATATCAGCTCTCAGTGATAATGTCTGCTGGCAGATAAAAGCTATATATACATAATGGTTTTTTCAATGTGTTTAGAACATGTCAGGATTTAAAACACTATTGGATATTACATGAACTTAACATGAACGTGATTTCCTTTCTTCTGTGTCTCCTATCTTACTGTTGCCGCTGCTCGTATATCTGCATGTAAGCCTCAGAAAGGGCAACCATCTGATGAATTGTTTCAGAGACATGGAGATCCTGCATCTCATACCTGAAAACATTGCAGTACGTCAGACTAGATGATGATGCAAATAGAGATGATAAATTTACCAAAGTTCTTCAGACTTCTTACCATCATGAACAATGTTGCCAATCAAATTGTACTCTGAATGCGATCTCTCATTCTCGTGTCTTGTTGCCAATTAAATTTACTAGCTTTTATAACTGCTTACTGGAACTCATGAGGGCTCTCACCTGTGACCTTTAGCTTTTATTTTGTTGACAGTATTAAACATTTCCATGTTTAACAGTAATAACCAGACACGAAGGAATTCAACAAATGTCTGACATGTCCTTCACAGTTTCGTGCATGCCAGATCTTTCGTGTAAGCTCCACCGGCGGATCCAGCCCAACATTTTTCATCCCAAATTTTTTACTACATATATATTAGAACTGTCAACAAAATATATTGATATACAAGATTTTTCCCGTAAAGAGGTCCTTATTTATTTTTATGGTACGGATTTTCATTTTTAACCAATTTTTCGATTGAATTTTCACATCTCCACCGTCTAATATTTAGGTAATAATATATATATCATCTTCACAAAATTTCAGCCATTTTGATAACCGTTAAGCTACTCATAACTTTGATTTTCAACACAAAATATAAATGATTCAGGTTCGAGAGAATTCAAGTCAATTGTTTTTGATTATTTCGATACCTTAACGATTATCAAAATGACTGAAATTTTGTAAAGATAATCTATACGTTATTACTTATATATTAGACAGTGAAGATATGAAAACTCAATCAAAAAGTTGGTTAAAAATGAAAATCTGAACCATAAGAATAATAGGGACCTCCTTACAGGAAAAACCTTAATATACATATATGTGTGTATATAATTAAATTTTGAATACGTATTTCTCCTACATGGCAGTATTGTTCTTCTTAAATCATCAAAAATATGAAAATGAGTGCTATATTGTTGAATGCTCTGACAAGGGAAGAGGAGGATATGCCTGAGGTTAGTGCCATTGTGAATGATTGTAAATCTTATTTGCAAGCTTTCAATTTTGTCACTTAGTCATATCTTTCATGAAGCAAATGGTGTCACACATAGACTCGCGCACTTTGCTAGTGTATCTGGTTTGGATGAAATTTGGGTCAATATCATGCCTAACTTTATTTAGGATGTGCTTATAGAGGATGAGTGTACTTTTAAACGAGGTTTAGGCTTTATGTCTCACTCAGTGTATTCTCAAATTCATATGATTATTAATAATATATGCAAATGCCTAACTGGAGGCCCAACCCGTTAATATAGGTAAATTATCAAAAATCATCAAGTATAATTCTTCTAATATTCTTGATACTCTATTAATTAACTCTGAAATTGCAAGTATGAGTATTAAATTTCAATCTAATCGATTTGAGAAAAAAAATTGTTAGAGTATTTAAATTTGTCATTGATTTTAAGAATATTCTTTCACTTCTAAAGACACAATATCGTCTACAATTTCATTAGTTATATATTTACACTGCCAAAAATTTCAAACCCACCCTATGTTCGGATCCTAGATCCGCCACTACTAAGCTCCCCAAAGTGATGAACAAGCGGAGACTTGCAATCTCGATAGTTATTGGGGAAAGAAAAGAGAATATGAGAGGCGTAACTCTCATCAATGCTTGGATAGTGACACTCACAACATGGGTCTCCACTATGTTATTTAGCTCTAGTTGTAAGTAAAATGAAAAAAAACGTAGAGGATAATGAACGAAATGTTCTGCAATGAACTGAAGAACATCCATTATACATCCATTGTTTCTTGTTGTACAACGATCAACTTGGTCTCCTCACATTTGGGGAGGTGAAGATCCTCTGGATGCTTTTGCAGGCCCTGCTAAATGTTCCTCAAAGCTGAGTTGTTGAAATTGAGGGGCGACTGGGCCTGAAAATGCAACTTGCTCCTGCCCCCCTTCCTTCTAGGATGAAGAGACTTCAGCCCTTCACAATGGGTGAACAAATAGCGCATACCCTCTGCTTATATTGAACTTTTCTCAAGTCATACGTTAGTTTATTACACCAAACAATCTCTAACGACTGAAGAGAAGCACAAGATTCAAATGCATATGTAACCAGATATAATTATTTATGCCTTTTTCAAAGTGTTCCTTCCAATGGTTTTTGTTTTTGTTAATTAGAACATCATCCAGACTACTCTTAAAAAAATATTGTACTCCTTCATTCTTTACCTTTATGCTAATCATAATAGGTTGAACTATTTTTTTTTCATCTTCATTCCTCTTTTAAACTTTGCCATTGCAAAACTAATTTTAATTCTTGCAATAACTTTATAAATGACATCATCAATGAGGAAGAAGAAGGATCAATTTGCATCATCATCATCATTGAGTTTAATGTTTCATCCGGATATGTGTTTTTCTTCAAAATCGCCCAATAATGCTTTGTCTAATAACATGCCTACATTAAACTCAATAAAAAGCATCATTATAAATTGTTTTTTTTTCCTTTAAAATCTCTCATTATTCATTATCCGATAGCATATCCATATGAAGTTGAGCCAATGAAAATCTCGAGCCAATGACCACTTATATAACTTTGCAATGATTGCAGAGATTGGAGGACGAAGATGCAAAGTCCAGCCAGAAGAGTTAACATAGTTTGTCTCTAGGGTTGGTGAATGCCATCATGACCAGATAAAATTGAAGGTCACGCCGAGATAATACTTGTCATCTTATTGAAGATTCTCATGCAGCTCATTTGATTTTGATATAGAGTGCTAGTCTCCATATCTTTTGCCCTTCATCAAATAACGTTTTGCAACACTTGACGAAATCAAGATGTTAATTTAATCATCATGCTTTTGCGGAGGGATACCAAAACCTAAATCTAGGTTTTGCACAACAGGGGGCGTCGTCTCTAACTTTGGCTGCATCAGGAATATCCGGTGTGCAAGGCCTAGGTTAGGGAGGCTTTTCTCCTATGCGGGGTTGACATGTGTGGTGTGGCTTGTCGATTGGTTATTTCGCTGCTCAAGGGCTGCATTTTTTTTCTTGAGATTAACAAGTCAGCGTCCAAGCGTGGTGGATTGGAGGGTTGATCAGATCTGCACATTATGTTGATATATTGTGGACGGATCTGGTGGGGACCAGATTCAACCCAAAACTAATCTTGACGTCTTAGGTACCTAGCGGCGGTGGTGTTCTAGGCTCTAGCTCCCTTAGTGGTGGCAGCGAAGTCGAGTCCCGCCACCAACTTCTTCATGGCTCCAAAGCCAGACATGGCGCCGGATTGAGGAAACTCTTGTTGTTAGGTTTGGCCGGAATAGTCATGGATGAGGGAGGGGGTAGTAGGGCTATGGGCATTTGCCTTATGGGTTGGGCTTCATTTTTTTTATGTCCTCTCTCTCCTTCAAGTTGGTTTTGGTCTAATTTTAACCTCATGGGGAAAGATCGTCTTCAATTGCTAGTTTCGACAAATTTTCCATTTAGAGTACGCGATTGATGTCTTAAGCTCGAATCGATTGATTTCTATATTAAAATTTAGTGCTTGAGGATTTACATTGTTATTTTACAGTTTTTCTATAGTGTCCGTTTGTTTGGACGCTCTCTTTTATTTTTGTATTTGAATAAGCACGATTGTGGGCTGTTAATAACTCACAATCTTTACTCAGCTAAGTCTTTACTCAAATTGAAAATTATATAATGTACGCTCCAAAGTATGTACGCATTTTACTGTATGTTCATCAAAGTGAATTAATACAACAACTCGAAACTATGAGGTTTCAGTACTCAAAAACATTTCATCACACTTTGACGAGTAATAAGTCACTGAACAGTCAACCAAAGTGCTTTTACTCCATAGCTACCTCTTCCTATGCATCCTTAAAAGAAGTTGCTTACTTTCTCTTCTCATTTAGTGTATCACATAGAGATAGCTGAGTTGCACTCCTGTATCGAGTTTTGGGGGATACGGTTCGCAGAAATCATTGATGCTTCAGTGAGAGTTCAGTTTTTTTTGGTACACAGACCAATCCTTCTTCCCTACCTTTCCCAATCCCAGTCTTTTCAGAGCCCCAAAGATAATTTTTTACTCTTTCCCTTAAAAATTGAATCTTTACAGGCATACGAAAAACCCAGTAGTCTCCATCTCAGCAGCAGAAGAATCTAACTCATTGCCACATATGGTAAAAATGCTCTGATCACATCAATACCTGGTTTATGGGTTTTGTCCAATGCATTCACTCAAATCACTTAAATATAATATATACTGTGTATTTCATCTATCTAGCTCTGCTTTCTCAGTGGCTCTCCTCCCTCCTGTGGACTTTACTTTTGGTTATTTGTTAGAAACCAACCTCACACTGACCTATTTCCAAGTAAGTTTTAGAAATTAGTGTGTGTGTAGATAACTGAGATTCTCATTAAAACCCATCATTTTCTCTAGCTTTCCCTCCCTTCCCTTGTCGTTTTCTGATCCTCTTTGAGCTTGTGCAGCAGTGTACCACGGACCTTGAAGTCTGTAATCTTTGTTTGGAGATATCACTAATAAGAGAGGGCCAACCAGAGCTTCTGCTTTGTCCTGGTTGGTTTTCAAAAAACACCCTGCTTTGTTTGTGAACCAGGGTTTCTCTCATTGAATATTGAAGCCAAAGCAAGGTAGATTCTTGATATTATTCTCATCCACCTTTCTGGTTTTGATTCCCAAGAAGAAGAGAGAGAAATCCAAGTTTATCTCTTCACCCACCAGATTAAAATCATTGAATTTATTTTCTTTCCCTCTAGTTATATTCAGAACCCTTCATATCTGGTTTTTGCTAGCTCCCTGTTTTCCTCTGCTTTGGCTTTTGCTCAAAGCTCTTATTTTTTTTCAACTCTTTGAAGTTTACCCTTCATCTCTTGTGAAAGAAATTTAATAGGGTAACTAAAGTTTAAATCTTGGGGCACCCATCTGAGATTATTTAGAAGTTGAGCTGTTAGTATTTTAATTAGAGGCCCTTTGTTTCCCTTTGTTATCTCTGTTTGTCTATTTAAAGCACTTAACTTTGATTAATTCTATGTTTTAGAGCAAAGGAACTGAAGTGCAATGGCAGCTTGGAATGGTATGATGAGCAAAAGCAGTGGCTTTGGTGTTGGGGGTTCAAGTGAAGTGTTTGAAGAAGAAAAAGAAGTGTGGGGTGTTGTGCAGGAAAGGAGCTACTCCAACTCTGCACAGAAGTCCTACTCCTCTGGTTCTTCTTCTGCATGGCGCCCCTCTACAGCTCCAAGAAGCATCCCAAGGGCAAATAACAACACTCCAAGTACTCATGAAGCCAAAGTGGTTCAGAAATCAGCTCCTCTCAACATTCATGATTGGTCTAAGATTTATGGGAAAAGTTCTAGTGATGTCAAGATTAATGGTTCATGGGTCACTAATGAAGATGACCATGATGGCATTGATGGGAATGTTCATTTCAATGGTGAAGAAGAAGATGATGATGATATGGTGCCTCCACATGAATGGATGGCCAGAAAGCTAGCAAGAAGCCAGATTTCATCTTTCTCAGTCTGTGAAGGTATTGGAAGGACACTCAAAGGAAGAGACCTCAATAATGTAAGGAATACTATTTTGACAAAAACTGGTTTCTTAGAGTAATGTTATGCAACTCTTTCAGCTAAATCACTGTTAGGTATATGGTTATTATTGGGTTCCATGTAATCTTTCTTAATCTGTCTTGGGTTAATTTGCTTAATTTAGTTGTTGTTAACATATATAGTATGTAGCCAA
The DNA here is from genome assembly GCF_933775445.1 of Argentina anserina. NCBI lineage: Eukaryota > Viridiplantae > Streptophyta > Magnoliopsida > Rosales > Rosaceae > Argentina > Argentina anserina. The sequence continues at coordinate 876,952 of NC_065874.1, read as the reverse complement.
TGTAGGGGTGGCTGGATAGAGAGATTCCCCAAAACAAGTCAGAGGTGCCTTTCTGTGGTGTGCTTTTCTAGAGGAGAGGTCTAAAAACAATAGGCAGCCTCTGAGATTTTGTATGCTAGTCAAGTAACATCAGTGTTGTGTTTAATTTAGACATATTATGGAATTAGCAAATCTTTTAAGTGACTCATCTACTTTAGGTTGCTGCTTTATTGAATATTCTAATACACAGTACTAAAATCTTTATATTGTCCTCTCCTTCATGCATTACTTAAAAAGCTTTGTCCTTCTCATTTCCTATCTGTTTACTAAAATAAATTGGCTTTATTTGGGTTTTTTGTCTGCACATGCCAGTAAATGTTATACATCAACATAATGAGAGGGACATGTTCTCATGACATAATGCAAGCCCCGTGACCCTCTTTGCATAACCTATCAATATTACATCAGAGTGTTCCAATTAATCACTTGAAGGAAAAATTATAATGACACTAAGCTAATATTATACTTTTTTTTTCAACGAATTCAAATGTTACTATATTTTCTCAATATGAACCCAAAAGTAAGAGAGATAGAGAGGATCTAAGGATCTGAATCCCAGTTTAAAGTCTCTTTTTTTCATCAGAATAAAGGGCCAAAATAATGTATAAAATTCCTCTACCTTACAATTGTGTATAAAGATCAAGAAGGAAAGCACCTTCCTACATTTCTTTGTTGAACAGATTCTGAGAGGATGGTACCAATGAATCTGAATACACAATAATATGATGATTCAGATTGAAATCCCTCTCCACTCAGGCAAATGGTTGGTTATTCACTTATTCTCCTTTTGCTGACAGTTCTAATATTATCAACAGCTCTTTTTCTTTTCACTTTTGGTGGAGAAAAGCTCCTCATTCGCTTTCAGAGCTCAGTGCCTACTCTACCCACTCTTCTTGTTTCCATTTATTTTTGATCATACAAACAAGTGAAACAACTTATTGCTCATGCTTAGGCTCAGCTCACTTCGATACATAATCATACATTGTTCCTAATTTTAAGAGCAAGCAGGTTTTTTGTTTTGTTTTTTTTTTTTCAATTTTGCCTAAGGATCAGAGTAAGTGACATTAGCAATCAAAGTATGCTTTGTAATTATTTTAAGGTTTGATCGAGCCATTGTTTAATTTGTCATTTTCTCAGTCTGGTACAACTTACAAGTTTATCTTGTCTCTTGTGACCGGCAAAATGAAAGTACAAATTGTCTTTTTAATGACGTTTAGAGATTCTCAAATCGTTGACCTCTTATACTTTTCAACGTATTTTGTTGATGTCAATTGAATCACACGAAGGAGATTCTCAAGAACAACCTGCACCTCATGCATTTGTAAATCATTTATCAACTAAAGACTATCAAAAAGAAACTGCCACAATTTTAATTTCACAAGCTGATTATTGAATTATTAAGAGAGTTAGAGGAAAATGAAAAACGAAGTTTAGCTTCTACTGACCTAGCCAGATGAGTTTACTTCCATTATTTTCCGGTCAAAAGTTAATAAAATGTAATTAATTTCATTTAGTTATGTAAATTAAAGGTCACTTGCATGTTGAATGTTGAATGCATTGTATTGAAACAAAATCATGTACATAATTTACTTGAAAGTGTGTAAATATTACTGTTGACTTGAGGTTTTTGACTAAGAACTTCACCTGGGTTTACTGTTATTATCAGTGTTATGGGTCCATGCACCTAAAGTTGCATAACATAACATTCACCTTCATTAAATTTACATGGTGGAGAAGCGTTTTTGCCAGAGGGGACGGTTTAGTAATTTGGTATATTAAAGAGGGAAAGTTAGGGGGTAGTTCTCTAATGCACCTCTCGTCTCTTGTAAGGGAGGAAGAGGGTGTCTCAAACTGGACTCAGCTTAACTGAGGTGTCCTTCCTCTTCCGAAGTTGCGTACATTTTCTGGGTTTCTCAAATTGTTTTTCTTTTCCATACAGTTTGTTTCTTCGTTTGTGTTGTTTGTGCAGGTTTAATGAGAGATTGCAGGAGTAGAATGTCTATAAAGAGCAGAGGATGGGGAGGAGAGATAACAATAAAGAATGTGTTTTCAAGGAACTTGGCTTTTCTGCTATGTTTGTGCAGTTTCTTTGCGGGGACTTTATTCACCAACAGGTAATTTTCTTTGATGGGTTTCTATTGCTTGTTTTAAATTTCCAATCTTTAGCACTATGGTGATTGGTTCTGGTACATTATGCATTTTGGCCAAATGGGGTATCATTCCCATCATCCAAACCCAGGGATTGCTTGGGTTTAGTGGTAGAATCTTGAGGAAATATATTATATGACATGCAGTTAAGTTGCTAATGATAGGTATTTCGCTGAGTTGGATTCTCTGTCTTTGAAATGGGGATATCTGATTATAATTTAAGAAACTTGAGTTGAATTATGTCGGTAGTTTTGGAAAAATGATATATTTGCTTTAGTCAATTGCAACTATGTGTCTTTAAGCTATTCATAATCTTAAAAGTAGGCTATATGTTATACAATAGGGCAATGCAGTCCTTCACATTTTTCGTTTGAGTTCAGACTGTTCAGTATGCCAAATTTCACATCTTTTGGGCAAAATGTGCTGCTTGTGTGCACTTGATTTATGTCATCAATGCAGATGATGCATAGATTCCCATAATGTAGCAAACTATGATGCTTTTTTCTTCTTTTAGATTACATCTATCTCAAGATAGCTCGACGTTAGTGATTTAGTAAATGGTATTCACAATAATGAAGACATTTTTATCAGGTTGTGCATGATTCCTGAATCATGGCCATCTGGAATTGCAGTTGACAGGATAAGTTCCAAACCTGGGGATTATAATCAGAAAATTGTGAGTCTATATATTTCATTACCTAATAAACCGTTCGGGCAAAACTGAGATCAAATTAAGAAAGAAACATAGTCTCATAAAAAATATTTGGCAAAAATTCTTTACAGATAGCAGCTGCTAGGGCAATCCAAGAATCATCTGTACATCCAGGTTCTCCTATGATAGGAGACTTGAAGGCTGTTCAATCAGCTTCGAAGAAGAAGTATTTTATGGTTATAGGAATCAATACTGCTTTTAATAGTCGGAAAAGAAGAGATTCAGTACGTGCAACTTGGATGCCACAAGGTGCATTAATGACATATATTGTTGTTGATGTGCTTCGTAGTTGAGTTATGACTACTGGTTTCTCACTGAAAATACTTTACCAGGTGAGGAACGAAAGAAGCTAGAAGAGAAGGGCATACTCATACGCTTTGTTATAGGCCACAGGTGAAATTTACCACACCCTTAATTGACTCATTTAAACACACATTCTCTTAACTATGGATTTGCAGAATATGAACATTTCTCTATCTTTCTAATGTTAATAGTGCCACAGCTGGTAGTATTCTTGATAAAGCTATTGAAGCTGAGGAGCTTGTCCATGGAGATTTTTTGAGGCTGGTAAGATTTTGTTTAGCTAGCTAAGTCTGATTCTATATGATGCTGTTTTATGCTGTTGGGTTGTGTAGAGTAAAATTAGTACTCTTGAATTCTTGATGGGTATCTAGCTAGCTCTCATAACTTTAATCTATACTATATGCAGAACCATGTTGAGGGCTACTTGGAATTATCAGCCAAGACAAAGACCTACTTTTCCACAGCTGTTGCTTTGTGGGATGCTGAATTCTATATCAAAGTTGATGATGATGTACATGTAAATCTAGGTAGCAATTCAGTTTTCTCACACAGTTGTTCATTGTTGAGCATTACATTTTACACCCTTATTTTCATTTTTCTCGAGTTACTATGTTTCCTTTCGATACAACAGCTACACTTGGAACAATTCTGTCTAGACACCGTGTGAAACCGCGGGTATACATTGGTTGCATGAAGTCAGGTCCAGTCCTCTCTAAAAAGTAAGTAGATCTTATATTCTAGCTCGATGCAAATCAAGATACTGGTAAAGCACAATTTCATATTCATTATGGCAGAGGCGTGAAATACCATGAACCGGAATTCTGGAAATTTGGGGAGGTGGGAAACAAGTATTTTCGTCATGCTACAGGACAATTATATGCTATCTCAAAGGACTTAGCAACTTACATATCAGTAAATCAGTAAGTTACTGTTTTGACTTTGTTCATTAAGCTATAATAAACACCAAGTCTATCTCATGATCGAATGAGTTGCACTGTTATGTAGATGCTATAGAGTTTGACATGTTCAATGTATTATCATGATCCATAGGCTGTGGGTCTGGCTATGGCAGCCATCAATATTTGTGCTGATAAGTTACTTCTCCATTTTCCCATGATTGTTTAAGGGATGTTCTGCACAAATATGCCAATGAAGATGTTTCATTGGGATCTTGGTTTATTGGCTTAGACGTGGACCAAGTGGATGATAGGAGACTTTGTTGTGGTACTCCACCTGGTAATTTGAAACGTCCTGATATATTTCCACCATAGTTTTATATTGTACATGAATTCTATAGACTTGATGGTTTTATATGTACTACCGCAGATTGTGTGTGGCAAGGTATGTCTGGCCACACTTGTGCTGCTTCATTTGACTGGCGTTGCAGCGGAATTTGCAGGTCCGCTGAGAGAATGATGGATGTTCACCAGCGTTGTGGTGAAGACAAGAATGCTGTTTGGAATGCAAGGTTTTTGGAATGACTTAACTGCTATTCTTTTCAGTCTCATGAAGAATGTGCAGATCACATGACAAAAACATACATATTGATTTCACTTTTTTGTACCGGCGGCCTAAATCTATATTGCAATAGAATGTATGTAACAACAAAATATAGAATCTTAGCACAGGAGTCTTCAAGGAAACCAAGAAAAGAAACAAAAAGAAAAACTCAGGAGTTCAGTCCCGGTAACTATAACAAAGGGACTATAAGAATGACTGATTTTATACACCCCATTCTTTTGATGGTGGCGAGCTATTGTAAGCTCTCTACCATGGCCAGTGCCACTGGCCTTCAGAATTAGCAGAAATACACACTGCTGCTTTTGGCTCTTATATTTTTTATTTGTGCTGCAATTTCCTTTAAAATTGCTGCTTGTAAAAATCTTTTGAGTTCTATCGTAAAATTACTAGTATATGAGGACACTAAATCGGGCAACACTTCAAACCAAAGTAAGAAACTATTTAATTCCCATCGCCTCTTATATTTTGATCATTTAAGTTCTTCAACCATGAACTCAGGAAATGTGGAACACCATGTATAGGGTGACCATCACCTCTTAATATAGTGTCTCCATACCTATACCTGAGGAGACATCCATCTTCAAACGTTGCTTGTCTTGTACTACCACGGCGTTCAAGACCGTCCCAACCCGAGGAATGACGTCACGATTCGTCAGAGGCGCATGAGCATTGGTGGCTCCTGGAGTTGGTGGTGCAGCGTTGCTCCTTGAACTTGGACGGCCGCGCCTGCGCTTCGCCGGAGGGTTTGAATAGGAGGCTTCATGAGGTCCGTTGTTTCCTCGGTCAGCTTGCATTTTGGATGACTACTTGGTCAGATATTTGCTTCTGTTACCTACAAGGCTACAACGAAGACTCGAAGAGTGATTGAATTTAAGTTAGAAAACTGATAGAGACCATGTCATTACTGTAGAGATGTATATGCACTATGCTTAACATGTTAATTTCTTTGGTCGATCTGTTCTTTTTACCTCATCAAGCAATATAATCGATTAAACAAAAAGTTTCACAACAAATGTGAAGATTGTTGATTTCACTTTAAAACTTGGCAATATACGTACCCATGGGACTACATCATATGCTTAATTTGTACAAGTACGTAACTGTATTAGTCTTACATCATACCATTAATGGATCTTACACATATGTGATTGTTGCATCACTTGCATGGATCATATGTGATAATATCCGAAATGTAATAGCAAGTAAGAGCCATTCATGCATCCTGATAACTAATCAACTAAGACGCAGCGATAGAAGAATCACATTAACTCCCAAGTCCCAACAGAAAATATCAAAACCTTTGAAAGATGAAAAACAAAATCAATTTCGAATTGTGACTTAACACTAAGAAAAGTTTCATCAGTTTTGAATTTGAAAAATTTTAGGAGGATTGGTTAAGGTATAAATATAATTTACAAAAAGCAAATATACCTAGGGTATTCACCGTATCTGTAAAGACTCAAGAGATAGAGTTCCAGTGGCTTAATTTATAGGCGTTGCAACACACTTGGATGATGCCATAAACTCTATCGTTTTCTAGCAGTGAATAAAGACCAACTCTGTAATAACGGTTTGATTATCTGAACTTGATGTGAAAATGCTACGCCGATCTTGTGGGTTTTGTAGGCTCTCAAGCCGCCGGACTGGTCGAGGTGTCTGAGTAGATGACGACTGAAGCGTTGAAACATAAAGTTGAGAAGAAATGTGATCAGTCTCATCCAAGCTTGAGGAAGTAAACATACGTTTCTTGACAAATGGGAACCATGCATCAAGCTGCTTGGATCATGTCATTGTTAACAAATGGGAGGCATTAAGCTACATGAAGCAGAGCGATGTTGACAAATGAGATGCATTAAGAGGTTACTGTCATCAGTTTTTCACTTATCCTGAGAAGTTTGAACAGAAAGAAAGAAGAGCATGGAGTAGTTTTATGCCTGGTTGTAGACCACTGGTGAGTGTTTGACTGTGTTTCTACATTTTGGTCAATCTGGTTTTATTTAAAACATACTTACTTCAACTATGAATTCGTAAAATATAAGATATTGATCCATTTTTCTTTAGCCTTGCAATGGTGCTATTGTTGATCAAAACATTTGAAGCAGAGGAGCTCATCCACTTAGTCTTCTTCTGGGGGCTGGAACTTGTTTTTGTCCATTTAAATCAGATAAGTTAGTTTTGATGGTTATACTGTCCTGTTTTGTGTTGGTCCAGCTGTGTAGACCCTAGAGTATAGAAATAGTCTTAGCAGATGATACTGTATATTGGAGAATAATGTGAACGTCTCGTAATCCTCTATATCACAGTTATCACTACAATGAATCGTTTCGCCTTATCTGACTCTCAACATGGTTCTGGACTTGTCGGAACAATTAAAATAGCACTTGAAGAAAACATACTCCTCCTCACAACAAACAGTATTTCAAAATCCATGCATAAAGCAATGATAGGGGTTGTCATTCACCAAAACAACGAATACCTTATGAAATTGGAGAGATCAGACACACGACATGATCCTATTTCAATACATCATGGCTTTTCTAATGCAAATGCTGCCTCAAACTTGTATGTAATTCCTGTCAGTTTCCCCTCCTTAACCTTGTGCATTTTTTCTTTCTTTTGGTCTGGAAATCTACCTCATGTATAGCTTATGTGATTTCTGTCAGCGACTATATCTCACTCTCAGAATTTTTATGGAATTTAAGCTTGTAAAATTTTCAGAAAAGAAAACACCAAATGTATACATAGTGGTTCAGCTATTAGATAATAAATAAACATAGTAACAAATACCAGATGAAGCAGCATGAGGCTGCATGACACAAAAATGTGTTCAGTTTTCACCAACAGAGACAATATAAGATGAGATTTCCATATAAGTGACCATTGTTTTCCATTCCATTCTGCAGACTAAAATGCACTTTAACCTTGTAACTTAAATGGCTTATCATTTATTTTTCGTTAGACTATACAAATATTGGTCCTCTATGAGTCCAACTCTAAAAACTCCTACTTGCAGAAGAGACAGTTGAGTTTGTGAAGTACAGAAAAAGAGTTTGAGTAGTCAGTATTTATCACCTAATGATCATGGGGATATGAGACTCATGAGTAACCAAGCAATCTACCATAATCGATCATTGACATATCAAATTTATGATACAAGGCAATATAGTACATGCTATATCAATAATTTCATTTGAACATTCGTAACTTCCACATATTTAACTCCAATCTCTCAGCCCCATTGATTTAGAACCATGCTATACACATGAAAGACTGCTGACAGGAACTACTTTAGCTGAATATGACCCTCTACATATACTACAATTCACCACACTGCAGATTCTGGCAAGCAGATAAGCAATGGGAATCTAACAGATCATTTGGTATTCCATCAAAAACAGGTAGATAATGCATCTTATGAACTGCAATAATGTGAATGAAGATCGAATCTTATCACCTACTCCATGTCACATTGTCTACAAAAGTGTTGGACCTTTACGTAGAAGTAAATCTAACACAATTACATAACAGTAAAAATTTTCCCTTACCTACCAAATAGTGAGCCCCTCACATCACCATGTAGTTTTTACGAATGAGTAGCTCCAAATCGGAGATAAGTCTAACCCAGATGAGATATATGCTCAAACTGTATACATAAGAACAAAGTTCATATCAATTTCTAAGTTATCCATGAAGGTAGCAAGATCACATTACCAAACATAATGGTTCAAATCAAGCTCATTGAAGAAGAAACCAAGAAGGTGCAGACTTGGATAATCAGAAGCTGTGTTTGATATGTGATATTGGCACGGCTCAATCAAATAACAGAACTTTAAGAGCAAAGAGCTGATTTCTGATTGAACCGCACCAATATCTCATGTTAAAGCAGAAAGCTTTCTCCATTTTCGTACCTGAGAATACATTTCTAGTTACAACAAAACAAGAATATACACATACAGAAATACTAGTCCTGACACACAGATATATATGATCAAAGCATGTATATAAGTGTTTGCTGTGATTAGCCTCAAACATAAGAGAGGGAGATGGAGGCAAAAGAAATGAAGAAGGGTTGGCTATGTATTCTTTCATTGAGTGAAAATAGGATGTATGTTCTTCTGAGTTGTGTGAGAGAATCTCATATGTTAAATATGAGAGAGGGATGACAGAAGGTTGTGGTCTTGAAGATGATGGCATTGAATTTGACACCAACCCTACAACAAAAAGCAGGTGGGTACATTAAATTGGAAGCTAATTTAGAAGAAAGGAAAGGGAGAAGAGGGTGTATCGTGAGGCAAAGCCTTGAGCCTTCATTTTGCTTATTTATGACCTTGATGGAGATACGAGACTGCATGTGATGTGGGATTGTGGGTATATATTGTTTGTTTCTAAATTTTGTGGTTATTTCTCTTCCTCCTCATTCCCATTTTAATTTTGCAGAAACAGAAACATTGGAAGAAATCGAAACCTCCCTCTATTAGCATTAATTGGTTGTGACCAGAATATGTTATATATGGAAATCCTCATTGATTATATACCTATTTGCACCTCTGGTTTCTGTTTCGAGTCAATACTTGTTCCCCAGGCCATGTAGTGTCCTAAAAATGGAAGATGCAAAAACCACTATTTAGAATTGGGTGGCTGCCTAATTGATCATTTGATCCCAAAAATGCCTAATAGCGCACTCCATTTGTTTTATAAACAAGAATTGGGTGGCTGCCTAACATTACCATATGCAGATCTTATGCAAATGACCAGAAATGAAATGCTATTTCTTCCTAATTATCTAGAGTTTCAAGCATTATTTGTATGGTTTTGCATAGCCTTCTGAGATTGTTAGACAAATCAAACTCTGGAACTCAGTGCTCAAGTTAGATATTTCCATAACCATTACCAGTATGCCCAGAAGAATCTCTGATTGACTGCAGTGGGAGACTGTCTACCTTGATAAGCATATTAATTACATCCAACAAAAGAATCTGTTTGGTCCTAGATAAAGTGTAAACATTTATACTTGTTCCTCTCCAAACCCAACCTCTCATTCATTATGAGGACCCCCTTCAAAAAATAGGTGGGAAAGAAGTTGGGCTCTTTACTGGTTTATAATAAGAACTAATTTCAGACGCACAATCTTAAACCTGTTTAAACTTTAAACTATGATTTTGATACCAAAAGTGCATTCCATTGCATGAACAATGATCAAAATTTGAAAAGCAAAGTCTAAATATTGCCTCCAAAACTTGCTTCTTATTAAGACTAAAGAGTCATAATTTGCTACTAGCTAGTTGAAATTCTTAGCATTTGAACGATGAAGTGACCCGAAGAATGGACTCGATCATTGATGGAGGCATGGATTCGACATAGTGACAACTTGAGTTGTAATAGCTAGCTTACCTACCTACATTTGCCATATTGCACTTATTATGCATTGTCAGAATCCACGTTTTACAAACGTTAATGCCTGAAACATCAAACATGTTACATGTACTCCTTTGCTTGCTCTTAATCTACAAATATAACTCACACTAACATAAAGCTAACTGTGTACTCTGGTGCATGTAGTCATGTAGAATCCGAGTAATAATAAAAGCACCCGTGTCCATCTCTGTGTGTTTCTTCTCGTGGGTCACAGAAAGAAAGTGAGAAAGAGCTGGAGAGTAATACCAAAATAAATCGAATCGATGAAGAAGGGCAGCAATGTTGGCTATAATGCCAACACCTATTATATGTATGCAACTCTTTTTTGTGACCCTCAATGAAAACCCTAGAGAACACTAAAACCAAACCTAAGAAGTAACAAGTGATACATCTGTGCACACATGCATTCTGGTTTTACATACGTATATGCATACATACCATCATTCGCCCTCGCAGGAGTGACCTCATCCTATACTTTATGATAATACAGTCGAGAGTAAATTTTGGAGAGAATCTTGGGATGCAAGTGATCAGACTTGCTGGCCAAGATTCTTAAAACCCTATAAGTAGATGACCTTATACCCTAATTTCATCATCTGCTCTTGATGATCTTCTTCTCTGAAGAAACTTGAAAGCATAGAGGTATACACTCGGAATTGTCAATCTGTTCCCTCTTTGGTTCTATCTTCATGGTATTGATGATGATTATCATAATAGTAAGCCCTGCTAATTCCTTAATTTTAATCTTCCAAGCCCAACTGTGACCAAAACCGACGTCCTTTCATCAACTACTTGGTGACGCGGACACAGGGAGAGTTGGCTTGCAACACGCATAAAACTCAAACTAACTCAAACAAAGAGATTTTAGAGTCTTTGAGTTCGTGTAGGAATCTGAAAACGAACCAACTCAAATTAACACATTTCTCATACCATATATAAACACCCAACTCTCCCCTTGTTTGATTGTGACTTTATCCTAAACCCCAATCGTTTCTTCTCTCACTTAGCGTCAATTTGGGTACGTTCTTTCTTGCAAGAAGCTCAAAGCTTCGACCTTTATGCTTCGGAATTTTCTTCGGTAAAGCTTGAATTTTTGTGATGATTTATTGTTTGAAATTTTCAGAGGAAGAGCGTAGTGAAGGTTTAGCTAACCATGTTCAAGGACAGAAGCTTGTTTAAGAAACAACGTACTTTTGGTATGTTAATTATCTTTTCTGGGTTAATTATATTAATATGCAATGGATAAACAGCAAATTTTTGTTTGATTATAGCCTTATAGGTTAAAGTTTGGTTCTCTATGAACTGCTTGTGTTAATCTTCATGATCTTGTTTCCCATTATGGAATTTTGGTATTATGGGAGTTTGGGATTCTTGTTGGCTAAAGACTCGATTTTTATGTAATTATGATCGGAATGTGTGTATTTGGGTTTTCCTTCATAATAAACACGGTCCCTGTGATTGTTTGGATATCATTAGAACAATTTTTTTGCGATACAAGATCAGTAGAACAATTTATATAGTGAGTATAGTTCATTGTTTGTTCTGTTATAGTGTTATGTCATTGGACTTGGTTTTTTCAGATGCGAGAAAGGCAGAGGCTTCGAAAATCATGCAGAAGTATCCGGACAGACTACCAGTGATTGTGGAGAAGGCCATAAAGAGTGACATTCCTAACATTGACAAGAATAAGTGAGTTGCTTCCCCCCTCTTATCTTTATCTTAACGTGTGTTGCTACATTGTAACTGGAATGTGATTTTGATATACCTTTCGAATTGTTTGGCTTACATATGTTCAGAGATCCCAATGGCTTTGTAAGTCGTTTGGATTATGATTTGTGCATTTAGTTTTTGTGCACTGCGATGTTGTATTAGGAACGAAAATCTTGGTACATCTTTATACCAAGGTAGTGTAAGTATATGATTGCATTCCGATGGGTGACATAGATGTTCTACTGCAAAGGCAACTTCAGCAACTAATAGCATTTACAACATCATGGGGTTCTCAGTTCTCACATTGTTGTTCTGACTGCAGATACCTTGTCCCTGCTGATACTACTGTTGGACACTTAACATCTGTTGTTCGCAAGAGGATGAACATCAGTGCAGAAAAGGCTATATTTATCTTTGTCAAGAACGTATTACCTCCCACAGGTGAGCTGCAGCTTTTGGCTTATTGTTTCTGTTATTTCGTCCCAAGGTTGCCATAGTAAATTATATATTTATGTTCCCGTTTGTTGCAATGTTGTTACAGCTGCCTTGATGTCTGCAATCTATGAAGAAAACAAGGATGATGATGGATTCCTTTACATGACTTACAGTGGAGAGAATGTTTTTGGATCTCTTTGAGAAGAAAGAGCAAATGTGAGAACTTTAACATGTAGATTCTGGACAGCCGGAGGCAACAATCTGCCTATCTACTATAGTTCAAAATTTTTATGACATCCCTTAGAATTGGTTTACCAAATGTTATTTATTAGTCTCTTAATTTAGCATGAGTTTAGTCGGTTATGCATATGGTCGTCCAGAATTGCTTTCGACGTTATCAGGGCAGTTGATACTTAGTGTTAAGGTTGTATTAAATGATAAAAGCTTTGTCAAATGTAGAGAAGGCATAGCCAACAATAAACCAATCTCTTATAACAGAAGCATTTTGAATGACAAACAAACCCATTAGTAATGCTTAAACTTCAGTTGGGGTTTTGGTAGATTTCTTCTTCTGACACTGATTTTTGATCCATTTGATGCCATTAGTTGTACCACTTTTGATCTTTTCAGCACCAGCGATTGCTGCAACCTTAGCTTTGTTAAGTCCAGACTTGGTCTCTCCCTTCTTCTTGTTGTTGTCTTCCAGGCTTTTGTTCTTGTCTTCATCTTCCAATGCGCCGATACCTCCGGCTCCCCACTGATCCGCCCACCCCGGTGCTTCCGTCGCCATTTTTCACCACCCTGTTCCCACAAATCAAATTCAAAAATGAATATGAATACTTTCCCCTATTGGAACAGCATAGAACATAGAAACATCATCGCTGCCTTTCCAATACAAGATTGCCATACATATTGAAACAAAGAAACCTCTAGCTATTGATTTTTCGCTTCAAAAAAAAAACCTCTAACTGTTTAAGTGCCATTTATCTAATGATAATTTGGGAAGAAACTCTACAACCAAGAAATCACATCATAATAATGCATAGATGTAGAAGCTATAGCTTAGTTTTCCATATCTTATGTGATAATTAGAGGAAATGGATCAGATTCCATCTCGGATCCACTGTTTTCCTTCGAAGATTATGTAACATGACACCCAACAATATGCAGGCAAAGCTTAGACAACATTATACAATATGAATCTAAAGACATAGGGATCTGAAGTTACCAAGAGAAAAACTAAACCCTTGAAGAAGAACATTCAAGTGATTCAACATAGCTTTTTTCATAGAGAAGGGGAGACTTACCTGGAGATTGTTAGCGTGCAGATTCAGAAAGATGAAGGAGTTGTTTAAGCATAGGAGGGAGGATTTTTAAGCAATAAGAATTGGGTGCTGAGAGACAGAGACCTAGAAGAGAAGCTTCAATAATACAGAGGTCCACATGTGAATGATAGGCTGGCTCTCTCAGTCTCTCATCATATTTATATTGTTCCATCTTTTTTAAAAGGGACTAGCCAACTCACTAGTTTTGTGTTTCCCTTCCACTAAATCAAAGCCTACAAGTTTGGCATTTTCCATATATTAGTGCATTTCTTCTGTTCATCCAGAGAGCAACTTATTAAGAGCATCTCTTCTCCTTACTCAACAAGGCAACCCATATCCTTAAGCTTTATAGCTAGTTGATATGCTAATTACCTTCATTGTGCCTTCACTATAGCTCCATCACTCCAACTAATTATTCCCCCATCCTTCCAACCCTTTAGTGATTTCGTATTTGTTCTGATATTTTGTTTTTCGAATGTTGCTTGTATATTCAAATGCTCAATATCTTTGATATAACCTTGAAGTTCACAATGTCATCAAGATTCCTATCAAGAGATTGAAGTTCACAATGATTGATATTCTTTGCAGTTGGCGCAGTAACGGGAATTTCAAGGTTAGGGTTCATAAGGCCAAGGACAAGAGGTTAAGAGGGAATAAAAAAAGGCACAAGAAAACCTCAGTGTCACAAGAATTCATAGCTAAGCAAACTAGTGCAAGTCATGCTGAAATAGTTGTGAAAGGAAGCAGGACATCATTGGAGGTAAGAAGTTGCCGCAACTCTATCGACTGACCATATAACTTTAACTCCCAAGGTAAAAGGAACATCACTGAAATTGCATTGATGGCATATCTACAATCATCTATATATGCAACTTCAGCCATAACACACCCAACTCATTAATCTATCTACCAATTCTCCTTGGATCAACACTACTGTCACTTAGATCTCCTAATCGATTTCGATTTCCTCATCTTCCTTGATTTATCGTCAATACTAGTCCACGCATAACCGGTAGGAATGGCAAAAGGCTCCGGCTCCTGCCACCCCGTGGCACTAAAATGCTGGTGTTGCTGCTTGCTCGTGGCCGACGCGGACTGACTACTATTCCGCCTCAGCCACGATGTCGCAGAAGTCTTCTGCGAGGACTTGGCCTTGTGCTCCTCCTCTTGCTGTTGCTCCCGTACCAACTGCCTAGGGCTCGACATTGGAGTGAAGAACTGCTCCGTCGGTTGTAGCTCCACAAACTTGGTGAATGTTATCACCACTCTCACTGTGGGCACCACCGGTATCGCCAGCTGTCAATTAAAAAAAATACGCCACGTCAGCAGTAAACTACTCACAAAAGTAAACTCTTTTCTAAGCAGCAAAAATAGTTTTCAAAAGAGGGCCCCACCGGCCATGCCTGACTGTAAAAGATATTTAGGGTTTTAGGTCCCCAGGCTCGGACCACCGTTGAATCAGAACGGCCCGTTTCAACGACGTAGATGGCCCACAAAAAGCTTCTAGACATATAATTAGAAGCCAATAGTTGGGTTTAGGGGACACAGTTGGTATTTTACACTGTTCATAATAATACGTGGCTTCTCTTCATTGGCTATGATTATAGTCTAGCTAAAGCATGAAAAGCAACAAAAAGCAGAACAGACAAATAAAGAAGAGGACTAAGACCCAAACCCAAACCCCAAATCTTAAATGGGCCCGAGTGCGCGTTTTTGAATAAGAAAACGTCTAAAATGCCCTTACCTTCACCGGAAATGTCCCTGGCGGGAACTTGGTGGTGAGCAGCTCCCTCATTCTCCTAACCGCCTTGACTTTACTCGCCAGAATATCCAGTAACGGCAGAAGCTCCTCCGTCTTTAACGGAAAATGGTCCGTTAGCCAAACAGAAGGTCTCAAGCTCTTTACAAACTCTTTCTCTTTAGTCTGCACCGGCGCCGCCGTAACGGTAACGGCCATGGACCTCCGCGGCGGCTGAAACGTCAGGTCGACGCTTTTTCTCCCCAACGAGACGAATTCTCGGTCTTCGCGGACAAAGCTACTGTGTCTCCGGCCGTCGGGGACTCCGAAAAGGCTCGGATTCTCCGCCACTAAGAAACCGTCGTCGTCTTCGTCCAGCTCGAGAGGGAGGACCTGCTCGCTCCCCGCCGCCGCCACGTCAGCATTATCGGCGTTGACGACTTTCCGGGACCGGAAGCTGAAGACTACATTGTGCATTTCGAAGACTCTGGCCTTCCACTCTCCGACGTTTTCGGATTTTTCCTGCCGCCGCCAATTGGTCCTGCCGACGAGCTCGGCTCTGGTGACGTCCATGCCGGGGCGGTAGACGCTCGTCTGGGAGCAGAATCCGGCGATGTCGGACTCCGTCATCGGCGACCCGGCGTTCTCGAACGCGTCGAAGATTTTCCGGTCGTCGCGGTTGAGGACGAGTAAAGATCCCTCCGGAACGTCGTGAGCCTGGTCGCCGTCGCCGAGGAAGAGGAAGCTCTGGTCGGCGCGCTGGATTTTCAAGCCGTCGAAGCCGGCTAAGGAAGTGTCGGCGCGTAGGTTACCGTCGCGCTTCCAGATCTTATACGTGTCGGAGGGAGCGATTTTCCCGACGAAGGGAATCACGGAGCTCTCGAAGTGGAACGAGATCTCCATGTAGAAATCCCGCATTCTCCGCAGCACGGCTATGACACGTGGCAGGCGGCGGCGCCACTTGGCCCAGGCGGAGCGGTGGTGGAGCTTTAGGAGCACGAGCGCGATCTCGGAGCTCCTCCGGCAGAGGGCCTCCTGGAGGGGGTTCCAGCCGGCGGCGTTCTGGAGGGAGGCGTCGGCGCCGGCTGAGGCGAGGATCTTGGCGGCGGCGGCGTCGTTGAGGCGGACGGCGAGGTGGAGAGGGGTCTCGCGGTGGGGGACGTCGCGGCGGTCGAGGACGGCGGAGATCTTGTCGGCGAGTCTTTCCTGGGAGAGCGAGTCGGACTCGGTGTGGATCTGAGTGGGGTCGGCGAGGCGGGGGAGGGTGGAGACGAGTCGGGACAGGGTGGTGTGGTCTGATAAGACGACGGCGTAGTGGACGCGGCTGTGGGAGTAGTCGTCGGGCTTTAAGGAAGGAAGCGACGCCGTCGAGGAGGAGGACGACGACGACTTTGCCATTTTTTTCGGTTTGGGTTTAATCAATTTGGATCTTTTTTTTTTAGTGACAGTTGAATTTTAGAGGATGTGAAGAGGAGGGGAATGTTGTGGGAGAAAGACAAGGAGGTGAAGGGGTAGTTTGGTCATTTGAAGAGATGGGGGGCGAGTTAATGTTGGAAACCGTACACGGTCGGCGCGACTTTTGGTGAGTCTAGGCTTCGGGCCAGCGTTTGGGATATTTAAGCCACTTTTATTGCTGCCCTCCGTTTCTTCTTCTTCTTCTTCCTTTTATTGATTTTTTTAATTTATTTTCTGTCTTTTTCTTTTTGCCGTTGATCTTATTGTTTTCTTTTGAAATACAAACCGTAAGAAAGATGTGAAAACTGTCGATGGTTTCTGTTTCAAATGGGAGCTTGTGCTTAATGTGATTTCATTGATTGTATTCGGTATAGATTTGAGAGGATCACATTGTTTTAGAGCAACTTATAACGTCTAAATTTAAAACCTACGTTGTTTAATTACGCTCTCATTATTTTTGATGTCATGTGTAAGATGATTACATATACTTACTCAATGCATATTTTGAGTTTTCCGTATACAATCATCTCACCGAATAGAAGAACTCTTATACTCGTACTCGAATTCTTCTGACGCTGATTTGAATTAAATATCAATTTAGTTTTTGTAGTCCTAGAGCAAGAAGCGTTTGATTAGATCCCATGTACATATTGATTTCTTTGTCGAAACTGTGTAATCTTAATTTAAAAACTCTTTGTTAGTGTGAATTCTTAGAGAAATGAAAAAGAACAGAATGTGGTAAAGCTCTTGTTTGTGTGTGATGGGGTGTATTCAAAATGTGGTGGCAATGTTAGAGAATGATTCGTGGGACCTGGAGTAAACAGTTTGTCACACTGAGAAGAGAAAAGGGGGAGCCTGTGTGCCTCAACCTGGACCAACCCAGAACTGGGTTTCCACTCTATTCTATGCTTCTGTTAAAAGTAAAAGCCACACACTCAAAGACTGGTATCATCAGAAACACACCGAGTGTTAGTGTGTGATATGAGTTCAGACTCCTCCAGGGAATCTCATGTGTGCTCTTGATGATTTCGACCTTCTTCTACACAAAGTCCAACGGGGCACTTTCTCCTTGTGTTTAGGAGATAAGTTTCAACGGCCGGGGAGATTTGAGAGGAAACCACTTGTGTCAAAAATCCCAATGGCCGGTGTCCGCGACGAAAATAGTTGGCACATCGCCACATATGGATGTTCTAGCTAGATAGGAAGTATTTATTAGTGATTCGTAAATGAAAAGGCATACAAGGTGGACTGAATGTCCATCGATCCATAACAATGGCTTCCAAACACATTTCTTTGTAGATTGTGAGACGAAAAGTTTGCCTCGTATACTAGATTGCATTCACGCCTAATCGTGTCGTTTTCTTTAAGGGAACTTGTCGAACATGTACTTAGCGTCTTCATATGCCTCCACGCTCACTGAATGCATCTTCATCCAGCTAAAATTTATTCACAATAGTTGCAGTACGTACTTGTATTGTCTCAACATCCAATGACGTAACTACACACCAGTTACGGTGGGCTGTAGCCCACCTCAAATTACTAAAAAACTTGTATTTCTAGCTAAATTTAGTGTTAAAATTTAAATATTAACACATCCTAAATTTCTATATATAATTCATAAATAATCGTAAATTTTTTTCAAATCCAACTCATTATAAAATCTAGGCTCCGTACTTGTCAACATCTTAAGTTAAAAAAAAAAAAGACATTACAAAGTTACAAACTTGCGCTTTTCTCTTATCACTTGTGTCTAGCCAACTGAAAAGCTCGCTCAAAGGGCCAGCCCACTTCATTTGGTTTAATTCCCATAAAACCCACTCAAACCCCGCTTGTACGCAAGTGTTATGGGGTTGGTAAGAAAAAGACAGTCTTGGTTACCATACCAAACCTTAATTTTTGCTTAAAACACAATCATATACATCTTGAGTTTCTCTTCTCTCTATGACCATATTCACCAGCTACAAGCCTACAATGTGTAACCCAAGGTTGATTTTGGTCTTGATTTTGAAGCTAGCTGCATTTGTTTATGGACAGTTGAGAACAACCCAGCACATTAGCATGTCATAATGAGAATAAGTCTTATAAGTGTTAATGCATGTACAAACCACCTGTACAACAAAAGCAACATTATAATACCTTATCCGGAGGTATATTTAACGTACCAGGTGTCCTCACCTTTAAGTTTGATGAGGTCAATAATTTGATATGGCACATAAATGACATGATAATGTAAAAGCCAAATTGTGCATCCCATATATACCTAAGCCTTCTATACTTAACAAAAAAAATCACATTATAACAAGGATTTGGTAAATTTCTTCTATGATACTTGAGGCATGGTCAATCGAACATTTTGGTATCTAATGTTTCAAAGAAGATAGTTTGGTACCTAAAGTTAGGTTTTATATGACATTTTGATACTTATGTCAACTAATTAAAGGGTATAGACATTTAAACATATTATTTATAAAAATACAATAAAAACATGAGGTTTATGAGTTTTATGTGTTCATTATGCTCAAATTTTAATCGTTTTATGCGTTTAAGTTAATATTTTTAGGTTAGGTTAATAGCATAAGTCAATTTTTATGTTTATGAAATTTAACCTCTCATAAGACTACTCTGCGAGTCTATATCTAATTAATTAAAAGCGAATCATGGGTATTTAAAATCATAAATTTTAGATTTCTTAAACAAATATCTAATTTTTCACCTTCAATTGAAAGTTAAAATTAATTTATGTATATTTTCTCGCAAACGATACAAAAATGATGAATACTAACGTGATAGAAAATAGTATTGAACCCATCAAATTCTATTTGTATTTTTATTTTGATAAATAATATGTAAATGTCAACTTTACCCTCTATATTTAACAAAGAAGTCAACATAAGTATCAAAGTGTCACATAAAATCTAACTTCAGGTACCAGACTGTCATCTTTGAAACATTAGGTATCAAAGTGTTTGATTGGTCATACATCAGATACCATAAAAGAAATTTATCCTTATAACAATGTAATTCAAATTTTGTTAGATTCACAACGTTATGTTCAGTAATACGGTCGCGTGGGGGTGCAAGACTCTAGAAAATTATACACTAGTACAACATTAGGGTATTAACTATATTACACGGGATAAAGTAACTTTCAAGATCATGTGTTGTCTTGGGAGTTAAAATTATTCTAATAGGATTGATATACAACATGTTCGTATGTATTTAATGATTTATAAGTTATTACTAAAAACCCGATGGTGACGATTGTCAATTTAGGCGTTATGTTAGATCATCTTGTGTCAGGTTTTGGAAACAATGTTGCTTAGATTCTCCAATAATTTAGATGGAGTTATAGATGAACGCATACGATGAAAAATGAGTGAGATCAACATTGAAATTTGTAATAACGTCATTGAAATTAAAAAAGATTGCACGCATCTAGAAAAAAAATGGTGTCGACTTTCAATTCAAGCGTTAATTCATTGATCATCCTATGTCAGATTTTGAAACAACGCTCCATAGATCCCTTTCCAATAATTTAGACCTAGTTATTGATAAATGCATATGATGAATTATAAGTGAGATCAACATTTAAGTTTGTAATAACGTCACATAAATCAAAAGATTGCACGTGTGTAGAAAATGGAAAGTGTCGTCTTTCAATTCAGACGTTATATTATTGATCATCATGTGTCAGGTTTTGGAAACAATGCTACGTAGATCTCTCCAATAATTTTGATTGAGTGATTGACGAATGCCTACAAATGAATAAAGAGTGAGATCAACATTGAATTTTGTAATAACGTCATTCATTGCACGTGTTTAGAAGAAATAAAATAACCATTCTCAAATTCAAATAGTTTCTTTTTTTATTTTGCTCGTTATCTCATTCCGTTATCTCACTCAGTAATTTCGCGCCTTAATTCAGAGAGTTAGAATTATGATAAACCACCCAGAAAAGCTCAATTACCATAGTATTTGAAGAGCGAAAACAGAAAAAAGAAAATCTTAATTACTAAGAGGAAATCCATTTTCCATGTAGTATGGATCTCCAAATTTACTAACCTACAATGTTAGGTTCTCCTTCTCCATCAACTATTGGATAAACAACTCATGAGAACTAAGAAACAATGACCGGATATTTGGACCATTGATCCACAACAAATCACACTACTCTCACTGTCTCACAGCTCTGCAGCTCTCTCACCTCTCCCAAGTCCCAACTCATCTCAACACACAAAAATGTACAGATTCTACAGATACAGTGAATCAGAGTAAAGAGCCTTCCATAAATAGCTTGCATGTAATCAATCAAAACTGTCTATGTACTTCTGAACCAAACTCTTCCAGCCTCAGCTTCCCTTCTCTCATTTTGTTGTTTTTAATTTCCCTACAAAACTAAATCCTCAGGTTGAGTGTGCAGCCAACAACATTCTGCTCACCTACCTCTTAAAACCCCCCTTTTCCTCTTCTCAGTGTGACTTGTCGGTCTCTCTTTCTCTCTATTTCTCTGCCTGAACGTTTCAAACTTTGCTAGTACCCAGATACGTTTTCTTCCCAATATTTAATACACCCACACACAGAAAACTCTCTGATACACTAATTCCTGGTGGGGGCCCATCATCATTGTTGTTTCACCTTGACAATGTGCTACTGGGTTTCATTCAACAAACCTCACACCAACCACACCTTCTTATATAAGCTTGGGTTTACCTCAAAGGTTTGAGCGTTGTTGTGTTTAGCTTGGGTTTGCCTCAAAGTTTTGACCTTTGGTGAGTTTTGGGGTGGGGATATTGGTGATGGCTGTGAAGAGTGTCCCTATCTGGGGTTGTTCTCAAATCTCATTTTCCAATCAGGGTGTGTCAAATTTGAGGTATAATTGTTCTGGGGTGTGTTTGAGTTTGAGAAAATGGGAATGTAGCTGCTTGGGGGTATCTTTGGCTCAGAAAGCTCTCACCCCTGTTGAGGATGAGAAGCCTAACATTCCAGGGATGGAATCTGCAGCTGTAATTCAAAGGGTGGAGGATATAGAGGCCAGGGGCTTCCACAAGGATATGAACCTTCTGCCTAGTGAGCTTTTTTTTACTCGAAAGATCTTAATTTTGTGGTTTGTTTGATTCATTTGATGTTTAATTGTCCATGCAATGGTGTTGTGACAGTCAATTGGAATATTGAAAGGGGTAGAGGGGAGTTAGATATGACTAATTGTTGGAGTTGTTTGCAATGCTTGTCCACCAACATCAGTCCCATTGTGTCATTTCAATTTGTTTGCATGATTTATATTGGTATATCATAAAGAAGATTCGATTTGAGTTTAGAACGGTTTACATAACTCCTGTCCAAATGAACTGAGAAATTAGAACCTTTATAAAATGAATTAAAGAGCAAAATTCTCTAAATTCCTTATAATCATGTATGTTACAGTGGCCTAGTTCTTTTGTTCATGCTGTGATGATTTGTGTCATTTCTTACAGTTGTTTTATTCTCTGACCTCAACAGCTGAATGTGATTAATTGCAGAACCATTGACAGCAGCTGATATTTCTCATTCGGAAAATGATGGTACGAAAGTTAGAGTCGCTTATCAGGTAGCCCTTCTTGTTAGTGAATTCTATTTGGTGTTTTTTCTTGTTCTTTTTGATGAAATGCTGAATTTATTGCCTGTTGTAGGGATTACCTGGGGCATATAGTGAGGCTGCTGCTCTAAAAGCTTATCCGAAGTGTGAAACTGTTCCATGTGACCAGTTTGAAGCTGCATTTAAGGTTAATCAATCTTTGAATGAATTTTCAACCTTTGATTTGATTATTTTCAATAATGATAACAGGGTGTGATTAGTTTTTTCTTTTATGTAACAGGCCGTTGAACTGTGGTTAGTGGATAAAGCAGTTCTTCCAATTGAGAATTCTGTTGGCGGAAGTATCCACCGTAATTATGATCTGCTTCTTCGACATAGATTGCACATAGTTGGAGAGGTACAACTTCTAGTGAACCATTGCCTCTTGGGATTGCCCGGTGTAGAAAAAGAGGAACTAAAACGAGTATTAAGCCATCCTCAGGTTGGTCTTTCAATTATTAGCTTTTTTTTAGTTAATCGCACATCCAGTACATACGGTGTGAATGCTCATCAATGTCCCATCATAGTGCCCATTTGCTACATTAAAAGTCCGGAATTTTAAAAAGAAGTCTCTATCCAAGAGCAAATGTTCACAATGGATACTAGAGCTCAACATTTGGATTGGCACAAAGTAGTTTTCACATGCATGCATATGTACAATCTAATCTTTGAAAGGAAAGACCCAGGTATTTATAGTTTTGTTGCGGATATTTGCGCTTGCAGGCTCTTGCTCAATGTGAGATGACACTAAGCAGCTTAGGTATCATCAGGGTCAATGCCGACGACTCTGCTCTCGCTGCACAGGTCATGGCTGTTATTTATATTCCATCTAAGTACACTTTGAAAGGCACAAAACCTGTTCAAAATCTAATGACAGACAATTTGTTACAGATGGTGGCCTCAAATGGTGTAAGAGATACTGGTGCTATTGCAAGTGCTCGAGCTGCAGAAATCTATGGGCTTCAGATTCTATCAAATAAAATACAAGTAAGACTATTCTATCAAATTTCTTATATATGGTAAAAATCACATTTTTGTTTGTATTCACCATTGTGCCAAGAATATTTTTTAACATGATGTCTGTAAAGAAAACCCATCACAAGTTTTCCTCTCAGTTGTCATGTTTTCAAAAATTGATTGCTAAGACCAAAGCTGCATTACCCTATGTTCACTGTTTTTATCCTGTTTGACATTCTTAAATATATAATTTAAGATGCCAGTTGCGAAATATAAATGGTCATCTTGATTTAGTTTCTCCCACTTTGCTCTGGACAGGATGATGATGATAATATTACTCGCTTTCTGATACTTGCAAGAGAACCAATTATCCCCGGAACTGAGCGGCAATACAAGGTTAGTTCGTTGTATTGGCATCTATCCGTGTTTTCATTCTTGTGCTGACATATGTATAGTTTTGCTCCTAGACAAGTGTTGTTTTCACTCTAGAAGAAGGTCCTGGTGTACTATTTAAAGCCTTGGCAGTGTTTGCACTTAGGGGCATTAATTTGACAAAGGTAACCTCAACTAAAATCTCTCTTTTCTTCTGTTTTGGCCAGTTTTCTATTACTTATATCTTCTTGTTCTGGAGCAATTTCAGATTGAAAGTCGCCCCCAGAAACAACGTCCACTGAGGGTTGTTGATGATTCTAATGAAGGAAGTGCTAAGTGAGTGTATACAACTATTGCATTATAAATCCAATCACGCAAACTAAGTTACCAATTAATAACCAAGATACTGATTGAGTCGTTACTCTATTATACATAGTACAAGAACAAAGCTAAGATGAAAAACCTTAAAATTGGAGTCACAAAATGATTTTAAATAAACTAAGAAAAGCCCTGTTTTAAGAAGTTGACCGATTTGTCTTGCCAGGTACTTTGATTACCTCTTTTACATCGACTTTGAAGCTTCTATGGCAGATCCGCGTGCACAATATGCTTTGGGACATTTGCAGGTGAGTCTGTTATAATGTTTTTCACGATGCTTGGCTTATATAGCCGTGATTTGCACCATGTTGTTAGAAATAATCTCTCTCCATGAAAGTGATTAAAGTGAACAAAGAACGCAGGAGAAGTGATTTAAAGGTTTGTATTTTCTTTTTCTTTCTTTTTTGCTGTAGGAGTTTGCAAGGTTTCTTCGTGTTCTTGGCTGCTATCCGATGGACAAAATTCCATAGAAATGCCAGATATCAACTAAATCTTCAATGTACATATCTGTTGCTGTTCTTCATGAGGCCGAGTGAGGGAGATTCCAATGATGATAAAATCCTGAATTAGAAACTTCCTTTCAAAGCTTCATTTCTTCTCCCCATCATTCTTTCTATCCTCCGAGTGGGGGTGTACTGTTTGTGGAACTACAGAGGAAACAGGCTTTGGGTGTACTTCTTTAGAAGATGTACATACTGAAGCTTGCAAGTTTTAGTTTAAAGAAACTACAGAAGGCAGATGTTTTAATGGTTTTCTATATAAGTTGAACTTCTAAAAATATTGCCTTGGATGCACATTAGGTTTCACTAGACTTAGTTCTGTTGGGTGCTGCATAGTATATATTTGTGCTGCAGAAGAGTATCTATTCTCATTTGCATTTAGATCGACCATGGATTGATTATTTAATTAGGAATCTCATGACTTCATACTCTCTTTTCATTATAGGAACCAGCTTAGCCCAGATGCTTAAACTACGAGCCTTTCTCTTTAGATCAACTACAGTCTACAGCCATAGAGAGCCTAAGCGGTAGGTACAAAATCTACCTGCGCAATCATCATTTTTACTACAAAATCTACCTGCAACTATGAACTTAATTTCGTACGATGAGCCCCCTTTTGGCTAATGAATGATCTCTGTTGTTTCAGTTTTTCCTCCTGTTACTCTGTAAGTCATGTTGCCGTTGTGTTAGTACTTTCTCCCGTTGCTTCAACCGCTCCAACAACAAAGGCAAAGCCTTTCGAATATCTTTCTTCAGTTCATCCATAGCCTTAAGCCCTTGCTTATCATAACATTTCTGAATGCACATCAAATTTACCTGGTTGAGATGATCTTCAATATAGATCTTTGATTGACTACCCTTTTCAATCTTTTCCATCAGCGCGCTTATACTCTCTGAGGTTGACTTCACAGTGTTGACCTCCCTGTCAGCTTCGAACCTTTCATCTTCCCACTTGAACGAATTCAATCCTCCTCTTTCTCTTGAAGTAGCACTAGGAATGCTTACCCATTGATCATTCAGTACTTGAGAAGCAAGATTCGTTTTTATGGCGGAAGCAGGATTGAGGAAACTTTCTGGTGTGCGACGGTAGCTTGGAGTGCAAGCCTCGCCGTTAGCGGAAACAATGGCCGGGGAAAGTGTAGGCACAAATTGGGCGAACTCATCAACCAAGTCCCGGTGGCCATCGAAGAGTGCTTCAACCTTCCGGTAAATTTGAAGCTCCTCTTCATAAGCAGTGGTGGACTTATTGGGTGATGACTTGTTTCTTTTGCAGTGATTATCCATGAAAATATCTATAAAGGACTGAAAGACTCCATCACCTTCCTCATCATCTTGGCGAAATCTACCTCTAACCTTGTTCACAAAATCGATCACTTTTTGTAGCTTAGAGTCATTAGATTCAGCACCATGAACATCACTAGTATCATCGTAGCGATTTCTCTTTCGAGAAAGTACTACTACTGGGTTTCTGCTGGTCTGGACTTTCACTGGGATTGGGACTTCAAATTTATGTCTCTTGGGCAAGAAGGCGTTGAACCCTAGTATCAAATCCGGACACCCTTCAAACAAGTCCTTTACCTTCTGCTTCAAAGCTCCAATTCTTTCATCACTTTCTGGCTTGAAGTCTTTCAAGAGATGGACAAACTCTTGGTAGACATAGGAGTTGAAATTTCTCAAGGTACCTAGATATTCGATGCAGTCCTTCCTCGATATTTCTCCTTCTAGCCTCAACTTATCATCATTTACCATCTGGGGTTCACTGGAGTGCTCTTCTTTCTGTGGAAACGGAACCATATCTGATTGAAGCCTGATGAACAACTTGAACACAGAAAACAGAGACTGTGAACAACTGACTTTTCTTTTTTATAATATCACCTAACGTTCGATCGTCTGTATGAATCTTTCTGGAAGTGAGATAGAAACAAGAAGAAATAGAGTGAATCGTTTATATGCATTAATAAGCTGAGGGACAATCCGTAGACGAAGAGAATTCCTAAAGTAAGAAAGTGAAGGAATCCTACAAGAAAAAGGATTATGGTCAGTACGTACGTGGTCACTGTAATAATATGTACGTTGTCTCGGCGCGGTGTTTGATGACTTTGATTAGGAGAGCTAACACGTTCCTTTAATATATAAATTTCCGTCATTATTTACAGAATTAAACTCATTATTATTAACAATCGGTACTACATTGTTCGTAACTTGGTATCAAAAGCTTCACCATTATATCAATTGTCATGGGAAACAAATGCATTTGCAATTTTGATTTAACAGGTGCGTAGGCATTTGCTGCTGTTCTGGAGACTGGAGTCCGGTAAAATAACTGTTAGCACCTCCCGAAGCAGATGTTGCAGTTGCATGTTAGTGCTACAGCTCTTCTAGAGTCTTTGCTTACCCTACACAGGCAGCCGTACACCACAAGTTTAATTTCCAAGTTCTTGTACCTTTCACCAGTAGTGAGAAGCTCAGCGAAAGTGGTGCTCCAAGTTGAAGATGACCCACACCATCTAGGATTCATACCCTATTATTTGCAGTGTATGTATATGATATTTTGTTGGCTGCATGCAGTACATGATTGAGTTCTGAGCGAGCATGCTGATAATAGAGCTGCACCAGCAACTCTGGCGCCGAGGAAAATGATGACATAGGTACTCTTCTCCCCTCCATTTTCTATGACAAGTGAAGTTTTGAACTGGTTTGTCAGGGGGTATACGATGCAGTCCTTCCTCGATATTTCTCCCACCCTGAGTTCACTAAGTCTCTCTTTCTGTCGAAACGGAACCATGCATGTCTGATGGAAGCCTGATGAACAACTTGAACACAGAAAATTAGAATTTGTGTTCTCTGTGTTTTTTTTTTTGCGAAACTTTTTTTTATTTATTTAACAAAGGAGAGGCAAAAACCTGACCTCCTATATCTGATAAACTCTAACAAAAAGAATAAACAAAAACTTAATCCGACATGTGTACACCCACACATGCAAAACCATAGAGTACGAGTGTTGGACTCAACTTGATCAAAACTTAATAAGAGCTCGTCGATCTGGTGTTCACCTCATTCATACCCTAAGTTGCAATTATAAAATCGAATTATTAGAATAAAAATTTGAAGTACGTTAATTAAGAAAGTGTTTATACAAACATGATATCGAATTAGAGGGCTACTATAGTCGTTTCAATGATGTAAAGTAAAAGATATTTGGATTAGAAGGGGCAACACCAGACGTGTATCTGGTAAAAGGCATATGTAGTGAAGTGAAACCTAGCTAGAATCAGAAAGATTGACAATATATGCGAGATGTATCATGGCAAACATAGCAAAATGACGAGCTCATAGCAGGAGTTTGAGCCGGACAGTCTTATCAATTGAATTAGAAAGACGGAGTCAATGTAAATATATAGAAAATAGTCAAAATACAATAACCTACTTGTTCATCATTATCATTATACATGCCATTTTTTAAAAACAAGAGCTTAATTGTACGTGTTGCTCCGTCAATTATGAGCCTCTCTATTCTTAGCAACCTTGAGTGTCTGAAAAATTAACTTGGATTGGGATTGACCAGATTTGATGATTAAGCTACGGTATTTACTGAGCGAGTGTTACAGCCGATGGTACATGTATTCAAAGAATTGCTCGGTAACTAGATCTTCTTGTACAATTACAAATTTACAATGACAACTACTAAACTTTACGTCGAGGATGTTGCTGATTGGTAAACAAATGAGCCCGCTTGTTTTTTTTTAAGACACGGCGCTCTTGTTTTAGTTCGTATTGCTTGTGCTTCAGCCGTTTTAATATAATAGGCAGACCCCGTCGGGGAGAGTTCATCAACGCATCAATCATTTCACCCCCGTGATCACCATACAATCTCTCAATGCACCTCAACTTCCTCTGCGGCAGATGTTCTTCAATACAAATTGTCTTCGTCGGACTCTCCTTTTCGATCTTTTTTTATAAGTGCTTCGATATTACATGAGGTCGAATTCACTTGCTTTTCCGACATACGAAGTTCATACATTCATCTTCCCAGTGTAATAGGTCTACCTCATGCTGCGATTTCCGGTTTACGCGTCGCCCTCCTCCTCCTGAAGTAGATGAAGAAGTACTAGAGCTGGTGTCTATGCATATATAACGATCATTCAGTACTTCAGAAGCGAGTTTCGATCTTCCGGTAGCAGCTGGAATGGGGAAAGTCTTTGGCAAAAGACGGTAGCTTGGAGTACAAAGCTCGAGCATAGGGAAGTCGACGATCTCGTCCATTCTAGGCACTCTGGTTAAAAATTGGGTGAACTCATCAATCAAGTCCTGCTCACCTTCCAGAAGTGTTGCAATCTTCTTGTAAAGCTCAAGCTCTTGCTCATAACCATCGCTAGGTTCCTTCCTACTGCCGACCATGTCCAAGAATAACTTTACAACATCACTGTTGTTGTGAAACCTGTCCGATACCTTGTTCACAAAAGCAATAACCTTTTCAAGTTTATACTCTGTAGATTCAGCTTCATCACTATCATCATCAGACTCCGCCTTGTCCGAAGGATCTGTAGTTGGTGACAGAGTTGGAGCTTTTTGGTGACCATCATCACTTTTCTTATCTTCGTCGCGAAACTTGGCCCGAGTCTGTTTCCCACACCTTAGAACTATTCGAAATTCAGAATCCTTAGCTCTAGCATCAACACCGCCATCACTATCAGTAGCAATATCATCCCTGCGCTTCCACTTTTGACGAACATCACTATCACTAGCACTATCGTCCCTGCGCTTCCTCTGTCGACAAACTACCCTAGGTTGTAGCGTAGGTGTAACTCGATACTTCTCTGGTAAGAAGTGATTGAACTCTGCTAATAACTCCGGGTGCCCTTCGAACAATTGCTCAATCTTCCCCGCCAAACTTGGAATGTTGATTTCTCTTTTGAACTCTCTCATGATATTCTCATACTCCAGTAACCGTGGGAAGTCCTTCAACGAGTCAATAAACGCGTTGCAGCGCTTCTCCAACAACGCTTGTTTGGTGCTGCTCGCTTCTTCTCCTACGCTCATCTCCTTCATCATTTGCGGCTCTGAAGAATACCCTGTTGGGTGTTCATGTGCAACCATGCTTGATCGGTGATGAACAAGGTACTCTAGCTAACCCCAAACCCCAACAAATACAATTGGCCTTGGTATGATTATATACAAATCAGGTTACAGTTCTCGACAAGGAATAGAAGTCCTAAGCTGAGTAAGCTGATGCAAATCCTACAAGTAAAAGGAATGGCACCGAAAATGTAGTTTTAACTTTAAACTGAGAGGTGAAGGAATCCTCCAAGTAAAAGGAATGACACCGGAAAATGTGGTATAGCGGTGATTATTGATTATGACGTACAGCTAACAAAAAAAAGTGGTTTTAATTTGTAAACTAACCACTGATCCAGGCCTCCGTACAGTGGAAATAACACCAAGACTTGATATTCAGCCAGATAGCGTTCTTATTTTCTCACCATTTTCCCACTCTCAAATGATGGTTTGTAAACACTTCTCCAACTAAAAATCACGATACAAGTTTTGAACAACTGGAGTCAAGTTTATACAGGCTTTTATTTGTTGGCAAAGTACGATCAGTATGGGTATTTCAATTGCCAGAAGTCGAAACTTCCAGTCAATTGAAATCATGAACTCGTCCATGGTTTTAATGGGTAGTTGCTAGACTTGCCATATGATCCCCACATCCCATACGGCCATATTCACCTCCACTTATAAAGTAAGAAGCTACTCAAGGTTACATTTCCTAGTTTCTAACCTGATAAGGGGATGAGTTCTATAGGAAACTGCACATAGGATATAGTGATATACTACTAGCATAAACTAGGACAACCACTGTGCCAAGCATACAAAGAAGGCCGAGAGCAACATTAACAGCCATTTTATAATAGATATAAGTCACATGACCATGCCTATCACAACTGAAAACCACTCGAACAGATAATGACATTCAGACCGCCAATACTGGCTACTCTAACATAGAAGCAGGATTACATCTTATTCAAATAAGAAAAAACTTCCCGGATACTTCCGTTTCATGCAATCACTCTTGCTTACTGCAGTTCCTTAAGGAAGTCTTCATTATCAACCAAGACCTAAAATAAGGGATGAATATTGTGCGAGCGTTAACAATTACTTCAAACAGATGAACACACAATTTTTCAGGTTAAATATAAATACAGCCCAAGTGCCTAACAACACACAGATGACATGATTTTGCTAAGATCTTCAATCTTGTAGGTTGCATTTACTATTCCTCTACCCCCAAAAACATTAAAATGAATATAAATTTTATAATCAAATTTATCATTAAATCAGTCCAAGAATGACAAATATCATAGTAAGAAACATATCAATTTAACGCTACCACGCATCATCTCTGAACTCCACTACCCATATATACAATTTAGATAACATCACTACCAGAAACAAGCAAATGGGATGATAAGTAAAGTACCATAAGCGATCAATAAAACATATTGACCGATCGAGACAGCACTACTTCCAAAATCAACTACTAAACAGATATTTATGCACCATATACAGATGTAATACAACAATGTCTCATTCCAATAGCATTGCTCCGAAATCAATCAACTAAAGAAAAAAGTTAAGCAGCAGGTACACAAGTGAAGACTTACAGTTTTCCAACCATCTGGGTCCAGGAAAGAGGTAATCTTCGTGTTGAGTCCTGGAATTGGTCCAGGCTGTCTTGTTATCTTTCCTCCAAGCTCTTTTGTAACCAAGTCAACAACCTCAGCACTTTTGTATACATCATCAGTGCCAACAGCAATCTGGAATTGATAGAGAAGTATCAGAAAGGCAGAAACTTCTTGTAAAACAGAACTTCCTCAACAGTAATCCGAGAGCATATAACAGAAATGCTGAGTTACCTGTGCATACGCGTTCCCCTTGGTATATTCGGTCACCCCATAGTTATAAGTCAGCTCCAAAATAGTTGTCTTGTCTTCTTCAGCATATCCTAGGATAGCTATGGTGTACTGTAACATGCATCCAACAAGCAACAATAAGGAAAATTCATTAAGGCATCTCATACTTACAAATGTTGAATCACTGGAATAAAAAAAAAAAAAAATCAATTCATATACTTTCTACTAAAAACAGTGTAGTGGGGAAATGAGTTACCTTGTACTCAGGCCTCTCAATCCTCCTTAAAAGCTTCAACCCTAGTGCCTGCACCGAAATAAACCCATCACAATTGAATGCCAAAACTTCATCTTAACAAGATCACATAAACATCAGGCGCAAAAAAGCATTACCCTCTCATAGAAGCTGATGGATCGATCGAGATCACCAACACGAAGCATGATCTGACAAAGCGGCTCAGGAGTTTCAGGCCTCTGAATAAGCTCAAATGTATAACCGTCAGGATCCTTCACAAACGCAATCACACTGTTGCCGCCTTTCACCGGACCAGGCTCCCTCGTCACATTCCCTCCTTTCGCCCTGATATCCCCCACCAATTTATACACCTAAAAATCCATCACAAAATCCACACCGAAAAAAGAAATTCAAATTCAAATTCAAATTCACATTCACATTCTCAAGTTAACCACCACCACACCACACAGCCACACTTACATCGGGAGTCGCGATTGCGAAGTGCCCGAAGCCGGTTCCGATATCGTAGGAGGTGACTCCATAATTGTAAGTGAGCTCTACTACGAAGTTGGTCTCCTCCGGACCGAAGCCGAGGAAAGCGTTGGAGTATTTCTCCTCCGGTATATCCCTCTGCCTCAGAAGCTTCATCCCCAGAGCCTCCGTGTAAAACCTGAAAGCCACCGACAAAAACCGATCAGAAGTTTTGAAATCACACAAAGAATAACATGATCGTCTGATTTCTTGTGATCGAAAAGATTACTTGATGGTGCGCTCGAGATCACCGACGCGGTAGACGGCGTGGAGGAGGCGGCGCTTGTCCTTCTTCGGCCATTCGAGAAGCTCCGGCGCGACGGATTTGGGTTCAGTCTCGGCCATTTTTAACTTTCAGTGAGAGTGAGAAGAGTCTGTGATCTCTACACTAGAAGATTCGAGGTGTATTTATAGGTGGATGGGGAAACTGACCAATCAGAGGTGTCTGTGAGATTGGGGCATTGAATTGGTGGGTGGTTTTAGCAGTGCGGATATAAACGGAGTGAACCGCGCCATTATTTGACCGTCGGTTGTCTCCGTATGTCTTCAACGGACATTCCAGGTGCAACGTGGCGGGAGAAGAAATGAGCCACATCATAGGGAGATAGTGGATTTTTGATAATTTAGTACCACGTGTTTTGTTCTTGACCTTATTTGCGGCACTATACATTATGCTGCAATATTCACGCTCTATTTTTTTTTGTTACAATATTCACGCTCTATTTGGCCCCATAAGTAAGGTGTGGTCAAAATTTGATTCTCTTACTAAAAAATAAAAATGAAGAAGTTAATGTTTGCTCGGTGATGATGAATGGTAAAACCGTAAAACTTAAGGCTAAGATTAGTTTCCGATGTAAATTTGATTACAAACTCAGTAGTTTCCTATATTTGCCTGTTTAATTCATATCTTAAAACGAAATAAAATGTAATGCGTTTTGATTTAAGATGGCATCATGATTTGATGTAGCCATGTAGGTATCAACGTGAACAAGAGTGCTACTCATTTTCAATATGATAAAGCAAAGGAAGTCATCACAACTATTGGAAGTGATGATCATTTGGTAAACTTGTGTTCTAAGTTCTAACATCAGAAGGACCGCATATGAATGGCTTTTAAGACGATGAAGATTGAAGGGGTCTTTGCGCAGGAAAAAATTGTGGTGAGCAATGAACCACCTTGTTTGAGCTTCTGGCATGTATCGGAAGAACTTCGAATCCTTTGTTTACATCGAATGCTTTCGCTTTTTGGTAGTGGAATCATCGTAGGAGTGTTAAATCTTCTATTATGATGAAACCAGATAAATTAAAGAGCAATGTTCATAGTCTCTTACCTTATAAATATAACTAGAATTTACATTTACCACAGGAATGGGATTCAAGAAATCTCAATCCTGCAGATTATGTACTCTGGAAGTCTGTGAAGGGTGGAGAGCCAAAATGTGAAAGTCTCCAAGGACCTGCGGTGGCTCATTGGAGTGCGATGCCATGAGTGATCATGTTGCTTGTCAGGTATGAGACTATCAAAGTCTAAATGGTTTTTCATTTGGAACTTTGTGTTTTCCACAAACAATTATCGATTCAAGACATTTTCCAATTGTCCTTAAAGAAGAATTTCACCTTTGATGTGAACTGCTTTATACTTCTGATGCGTTTAGCTTCTTGGAAAGATAATCTCATAATCTGGAGGGGGAGAGAGAGCTTGAGGTTTGTTACCAGGAAAAAGATTATTAATTCCTGATGTGTATAATTTTTTGTCGCTGTGTTTCTCCTAGTGGATCTGCATGCTCCATACACTCAACTATGCCTTAGTTTTGCTAAAGAGGAGCAAAGACAACCTGAGACATGCTTTACAGATTCAGGGGCTACTCAAACAAATGAATTTGATATACTATGGCATACTGTTATGTGATTATTAGTATTTGCAAGAGCGCGAAGAAACTTCAGTACTTTACCCTCCACTTCCATAAGAGGTTCAGAACCAAATGGTAGGAATGTAGGATAGTTAAAGTTCCCAAAGCTGCTCAAGTATGCATTTTATGCTACGAAATGAGTTCGAGACCGAAGGTCTGATGAATTGAACACAGCAAACACGTTAGACTGGTGCTTTGCGAGATGCTTTGGGATCCATAATTAAACAGTTCTGAGCTTAAGGTTAAGATTTGGAACCTGTTCCAGCATCCTCCCCCACTCACAATGTGAATTTCCTGCACCTGCCAGAAGAAGCGACTTTTGCATTCACAATCATCTATAATCCAAGCCTAGTTGAAGCAAAGAAGTTGAGAAGTACATTTGTAAAGCCTAATGCCCTAAACCCATTAGCATGAGTGATGATGACTAGTTGAATTCCCACACCAAGCATTGCATGAACCCAATTACTGAACTAAAACCTATTCCAGATGAGTCATTGACAACATTTGACATAGCCTGCTCACCAAGCCAATAAACCAGCATACAGCCAGAAAGTTGATCAATCTCAGTAGCAACTATGTAGTTCAACTAAAGCATAGACATAACACATCTTATTCAACAGGGAGAAGGGATAATATTGCATAAAAGAATCTACAAAATTTAATTGAACCAAAGCAAACCATGAAGTTATAAACGCAGAGTATAAGCTACAAAATTCACACAACCATAAGCATCCATCAAATGAAAAAGATAAACTTTGCTCAACAGTGTCTTAACATCACTATCACATTATAGAAAAATGTGAGCATATCAAACTACAAACTGAAAACATTATGACATCCATTCTACCTAAAAGATCAAACTCGCCTTGATGCAAGCATACTGACTGAAAAATCTCTTAGTCGAAGAGGCTGAAGCCCATGTCCTGCA
Source organism: Argentina anserina (assembly GCF_933775445.1). Lineage (NCBI taxonomy): Eukaryota > Viridiplantae > Streptophyta > Magnoliopsida > Rosales > Rosaceae > Argentina > Argentina anserina. Next base: position 841,821 of record NC_065874.1, on the reverse strand, counting down.
TAAATAAACAACAATGTAGTTAGCCTCCTTTAAGCGTATGACTACGATACAATCTGCAAACAATATATAGCTTCCCAAAATGAGAAATAACTCGAGCACTTACATCATCAGACTCTTCCTTCTCTTCAACCTTCTCCTCCTTCTGCTCAGCAGCAGCAGGCGCCGCAGCACCACCAGCAGCTGCCGGGGCAGCCGCAGCCACTCCGCCGCCACCAGAGGGCACGGAAGCCAACTTCTCCCTCCCAGACGCAATGATCTCGGTAATATCCTTCCCCTTGAGCTCCTTCAATAGCAACTCAATCCTGTCGCTATCGGCCTCAGCTCCAACTGCACAAAACAATCCACATAAACACAATCAACAACGCCAATCCCTAACCGCATAATTATAATCTAACCGTTTGCATCAATCTCATTCAACTCTTCACAGCCTTAAATTCTAATTCTAATTACCATTCAGATATCTAATCAGCTCAAAATTTCCGTTCCTGAATCAACCAATCCAAATAGAATCAAACAAACAGTACTAGATAAACTATTAGACCTAACAGAAGCGATCAAACTCTAAAGAGAGAACAGTAATATACAGATTTTGAATGAAAATGAAGAAAACTGTGATCGGAAAGTTACCGGAGGAGAGAATGGACTTGATGTCCTTGGCGGAGGGGCTGGCGTTGCCGCCCAAAACAGCGAGCAAGTAAGCGGCGACAACCTTCATCTCTGCTCTCACAAAAGCTAAGGCTCTCAGACGCGGCGGTGATTTGAGCTTTTAGACTGTCCCTAGGGTTTTCGAGCGAAATGTTGAGCTTATATATATAGCACGGTTTGCGTAGGGTTTCGCTCTTTTCCAATTTGGGCCTTCATTTGGGCCGAAAGAGAGAAAAGTTGAGTATATAGCCAGGTGTAGCAATAACAGATATTTTTGCGCATCTATTTTCGGCTGAGATTTAGTATACTGATTACATATAATAATTTTTTTAGTATTTTAATGATTCATAAATGATTTCAATCTTTACGGATATAAATTTAATTTAATTAATCCAGAGAAAATAGTTTCTTAACGCTTATGTAACAGGTGCAAAATCAACGATTAGAGCAAAAGAATACAAGTACTAAGAGATTAGATAAAGATTTTCAAGATATAACAGTGAACTGGAACTATAACTCAAAAGTTCAATACTCTGAAAACTAAATATTACCAAAGTCTTACAACACTTTCACATCTGAATGAACAATCTTAAAATTAAATAGATATCTTAAAATGCAATAACAAGATAGGAACCTCATCAATGGCAATACATCCATTGACGAGTTTTGGTCTGGTACTCAAGAGTCAGCAACACCATATGTGATTCTAGTCGTCTTTGCCGAAGAGATTATCAATAAACTGCACAAAAAGGGAAAAAAACGATTAGGTTTATGCAGAACAATTCAGTACGCAAGTCTAACAACCGAGAAGCAAATTAAAACTTACATCATCTTCCTCCTCCTCTTCTTCAACCTTCTCTTCCTTCTTCTCCTCAGCAGGGCTAGGGGCTGCAGCGGTAGTACCTGCGGCGGGTGCTGCAACGGCAGCTGAACCGCCTGTAGGCACAGATGCCAATTTCTCTCTTCCGGAAGCAACTAGCTCGGTGATATCCTTTCCTTTGAGTTGGGACAAGAGCAACTCAATCTTAATATCATCGGCTTCAGCTCCAACTGCAAACAAATTCCATCAGGTTCTTGATACTCAAGCCTATGGAGGCTATAGTTACTAATTCAACTAGCAAATGAACAACGTACGACAAGACTTGTATAGCTATGGAATACATACGGAGATAACATGTCAATGAAGAATCATGCAAAAGCTCAAACCTAGTTTATCGAACACAACCCTAATTACAGTTTATGAAACACAAACCTAGTTTGAATGATTTGACAAAAAACAAATTGAGGGTGAATGGCTGCTGATACTGATCCGCAGAAACTTACACAAATTGAGGAAAATAAAAATGTACACAATCGTATCAAAACAAAGCAAAGGTATAAGACTATTAAACAAAGTACCTGATCCGAGAATTTTCTTAACATCATCGGCAGAGGGACTGGCGTTGCCGCCCATAACGGCGAGCATATAAGCAGCAACCACCTTCATCTCTTTCAATGACGACGAGCTCAAACAGCGGTATTAGGGTTTTAGGGCAAGATGACTGCGCAATTCGCAAGGGGATGGCTGCTTATATAGACATTGAGAAAGATATATACTAGCACTAGGTTAGGTTTGTCATGCGATTGGCGATTGATTACGACTGATGCAATCTTGGCCGTTGATTACGTTTGATGATCGCATCACCGCTGATAATGACTTGGGAATCAAGAAACAGATTGCATGCATAACTTCAAATAGATTTAGTAGTTATTATTGTGCGGTGGATACTTACCATAACTTCTATATTGCGTGGGTTTCAAGGAATGTACTAAGGAGCTAAATATGGTAATTCGAACTCTCCACGAATCAGAGAGTGATTTTGGTTAGACTTTAGGCTTAATTTACCAATCAAAGAGTTTGATCCCACTAATACGAATCTTGTTATTCAAGATACTCAATTGTATATATTCCCAATCTATAATGATTATCTGCCCAAATTATTTACATAAATACTAGCACAACCCACACCCAACTTTAATTTTCTCTCAATTCACAGTACTCTGATATAAGTTATTCCCAAAGACTAGCTATAGCTGCTGTAGTAAGGAAGATGCCGATTATCTCGAGCCAGGGTAGCAATCTAACACAGTTAATGGACCTGCCTGTTGAAGTCCTCATCCACATCTTCTCGAGACTGCCCGCTACATTACAATTACAGTTCCGATGTGTCTCCAGGACCTTACGGGACCTAATCAACTCCCTAGAGCTCGTTACCCAGCATACACGTAGACAAATACACAATCAAGAGACGCCTCAAGTTAGGGCTCTTGGTAGTCCTAAGTACAGCGACGAGCTACAATTTGTTTATTCCGGTTTGCTTGGTATTTTGATTTCACACTACCACAGGCGGCCATCGAAATTGTTTTTATATGATCCTATGAGGTCAGAACTTCTAAGTATACCCATAGAATATCTGCCGGGGGAGTATCTAGGTTTCTGTGGTATGGGATTTGATGCTATCACTGGCAGCCACAAGCTTCTTCGTGTTCATTCTCTTGATTGGGTAGTTGATTCAGACAGCAGCTCTCAAGTGGTGGCACGCGTGCAAATACTTGGCACAAACTCGTGGCGAAGAATACCCTCTGCTCCTCCTTGCCGTGATACAAAAGGCTTGTGTTTATATTACCATGGAAGCATGCATTGGTTGGTCGATCACAAGCACTGTTCTTGTGGAATGAAACAAAACTGGATTCTTTGTTTTGATGTTGAGAAGGAGGAGTTTGGATGGACTCCTCATCCGGAATTTCCCTCCAATGTTAGTCCGAGTTGCCTTGTTAATCGGAGAGGATCTATCAACCTCATCAATTATATTTCTAACGAAACGAAAGTAGAAATATGGATATTGAGAAACTACAGAGAAAAAATGTGGACAAAAGATTACACCATAGACCTCCCCCGTTACTGCATACGTTCATTTGGGTGTGGCGCTTGGGAGCATGGCATAGTTTTAGCTCATGAAGAACTGTCTCCTTATTATCAACGTACTTGTTATGGTCTGACGTTTTATGATTTAAAAAGTGGCACAAGAAAGCGTCGAGAAGTACTCGAAAAATCGAATTATATTTTTAATTGTACAGCAAGCTTGATTTCTTTAAGAAATTACGGTGAGTTGCTTAAGCCTACAGAGTGGCCGAAAACTTTCCGCAGCCTGTGTATGATAGAGTTGTTGACAGGCTGAAGTAACTATATAGATAGCTTCCCGTAAAATCCTAATTAATTTCTTGTTATTTCCTTTAGTATCGAGAACTGATAATTATTCCGGTGGTGGTATGGCATATGGTAAAAGGAAACTAATCTTGATCGTTTTTTTGTTGTTTTCAAATTTCAAAGCATAGTGCCTATAGTCTCGCAGTCTCGTACTCTCGCTAGCTGCCTGGCATATTATTATAAGCATTACCAATAGAATTTTGCATGGCCAATATCGGCAAATCAGTAATAGCTCGAGCTACATCAGAAGTAGAACATAAATCCTCATGTAACACATCCCGTTCAACTTCATACTTTTACTAAAAGATCTATACGTTCTCACCGTCCAACTTCATATCGTCATTATTTTTTTATCTAAGAAGTAGTAAGCCGATAGACATATATTGGATGGACTTCTCATCCCTACTTCCCATCTAGTTCGGACCCAATTTGCCTGATTTATATGAAAGGACTCATTGCAAGAAAAGAGGCTGGGAGTTGAAATTTTGCTGATTTTACTTAGAGATTTGCATGGTACATTTAATACCATCCTTTTATATTCATACTACCTTTAAAGGTTTTAGAGATTTGCTTGGTACATTTAACACCACCATTTTGATTTTATAATACCCTCGAAGGTTTTTAGAGGCTCATAGCATGTCTGGGAGATTGGAAGAAGGTGAGGAACACAGTTTATGGGAATAAGTTGGCTGGGCATCACCTTTCTTCTCATCCGTGTTTGTAAGCCCCAATAAGCTGAATGACAATTTTAGTCAGGGTTACTTCTGTATCTATTGTTATTTCAAGTTTGTTGATTTTCACAGACATGGCTAAACCCGCACAAGGGGGACATGGCAATTTAAGATTATAACAGTACATAGGTAAAACAATGCTTACAAATCAAACAAATGAAGAGGACATTGAGCATTTCCCACAACAAAAATAAGAACTAATAATCCACACATATAAACATAGCAAAATCACCACAGGGCACTCCCGAGTTAAGGCTAGAAGACCCTGGCTGTTGAATTAGACACTTTCAGGGACATGATTTTCAGAGAAGGAAGAACTCTTACATTAATTTAATGACAAACATTCAATAGAAGGGCACTCCCGAGTTAAGGGGCAGTTCAATTAGACACTTTTCAGGGACATCATTTTCAGAGAAGGAAGAACTCTTATATCTGTAAGCTTAGGACCATATATGTTTTGTATTCTCACAAACTCCAAACTGAAAGCAGTTTTGGATTTAGCAGTTTTGGATCCGACGCCGGTGACACCGTTTCTTCTTGCCGGAGTGACATCACACATTTCTAGACACTACTACGATGAAGAAAAAGACGAAAGAGATCGAGATCGGAGGTCTTGCAGCAACCTCACTCATAACTTCACCACCGATCATGGTGGACCTCCGATTTTGATCTTTTTTTCCTTTCTTTTTCTTCATCAGAGCAGCGTCTAGAAAGGCGTGGTGTCACTCCGGTGAAAAGAAACGGTGTCGCCAGCGTCGGATCGAGAGAAAACGGCATAAATCCAAATGGAAAAACCGTCCGGATGTTCGCTGCTGAGATTTCTTATATATATATATATAATTTTTTTTTTCTAGATGCCTCTCTAATTACTAGCAAATTGCGGATATAGATAGCTAGGCAATACAAACAGAAAGCCAGCCTCTATTCGCATCTGCATCTCAGGATATGATGTTATTATATATAGAAAGTGGACAATGGACTCTCAACTAAGGCAAATAGGAAGATGGCAATCTTGGCACATTGTTAATTAGGTCATCATTAGAGACACAAATCCATCGTGTGGCAAGCAGATGCATCCTCCCAGAACCCCAAGAGTCGACTTCACAGGAGTGTGGCTGCCGACCGCCGCTTATAATCTGATTCCCACCGCATAAAATGCAAAAAGTAATTTCAAGTTTGAAGGTTCTGAAAACCTTCTTCCCATTTTACATGTCAAATATAATTTTAGATATAGTTTTGTTTCCTGTTAATGATTACTTGATTTAAAGTTGTCTTCTTTGATTGTTTTTATCAACTATTTATGTATCGCACTCCGGCTGCTTTCATTTGCTTTGAGTACGTGTTATATATATATATATATACAACATACCCACTTGGTATAAAAGAAATGCCACCATCTGTTTATATCAATATTGCAACCGTCCTTATGTGTCAGTTAGTGTAATATTAGATGGAATCATTGCACCATATATAACTATTGTCAAGGATACATAAATTTATTTCTGAATGCTAATGCATGATCAATACGTACGATGTGGCCTTTCAAAGTTACCAATAAGATGATTGATCTTCGTTTCTCAGAAAACGTAGTGCAATATCATGCATGCTCATAAGTCATAATTAGGATCATATATACGTACTTAGGTTATAGCTCAATAATAATTCAACTAGAATTAGTCAATTCAAAACTGTAGAAAAAGAAGAGCAAATTTTCCGATCCAATTGGGTGAGTATCAATCACAATGTAATAGTGACATGGCAATATATTTCCACAACGGAACTCGAATTTCCTAGAGAGATTATTCCACCCACTAGTATAGAAGAATATACCTGCACCACGCATATTATATGCTCTTATTATTTCCAATATCAAAAATCCAATAAAACAAAAATGTTTTACCCCACATAAGCCTTATATGTTATTTCTATCTACACAAATAATTCATTTTCATTATCTTTCATCATGTACGATTTTATTTCACACATCCATAAGATACAAAAAAACTTGCTACGTACTCGGCAACAAAAAGGAAACGAAAAATCAAGAGGCATTGCCCGACGACCAATCATTAGGTTAAATGCCGATCACTATTAACATGAAAGATCAACTATAATGTCTGATCAGAAATTCTTATTTTCTTGCTCTGAAAAAGACTAGTTATAGTATGAATTCGTCTATGGTGCAGCGCTGAATACCATACATACCGAATCAGACGTTGAATAAAGAGTGTCTTAAAATGCATGTGAGGTATGTGAGGTATATGAACGGTGGATTATAAACACTGCACGCATGCAGCGCTGCAATATAAAATTTTCCGTAAGGTATTAACCGAGAAAGAGCTCGGCGTAATCGAGTACGTATCAACCTCCCGGAAATCCACGTCGCACGGGGCCCAGGCCATCACGTGACGAAAGCGATGACAAAGCTGATATAGTCCACCAGTAACCGCAGGCCACGTAAAATGAAACTACTATTTCGGTTTTTGGCGGGTACGAAATAACGTCCAGGTTCAATGTACCTAGAAGGCCGCCTCTTTAATCTCACCCTTTATATAAACAATTACACACCTCCTTCTCAAAAACCAATTCATTCGTTTAGATTCTGCAAATTCAGTCACCTCAATTCACCTGAGGCAACACAAACCCTTCAATTTGCTTCGGATTTCTCCATAAAAATGGCTCTAGCTGTTACGTCTTCTTCGTCTTCCACCGCAATCTCCGCCCGGTCCTTCTCCTCCGACCTCAAAGGTACAGCTGTTCATTACTAATTTCAATTATTCGATACAATTTGAGAAATTTGAGTCGGAAATTGACCGATTTAGGGCTTTGCAGCTCCGCAATTAGGCTCGTTCCGCGTGCCGAGCCAGGCGGCGACGTATGCATCGCAGAGGTTGAGCTCCGTGAAGGCTCTGAACGCTCAGCCGAAGCGGAGCGATTCGATTGTGCCGCTCGCGGCGACGATTGTTGCGCCTGGTAAATATTCCGTCGGTGAATTTTTGTTACTGTTGTGGATTTTGGGGGTTAGTTGTGTGGGGTTTTTGACTGATGAGGTTGAAATTTCTGCAGAGGAGGTTGAGAAAGTGGAGGTGGAGAACTATGAGCAATTGGCCAAGGAGCTCGAGAGTGCTTCGCCTCTTCAGATCATGGACAAGGCGCTTGAGAAATTCGGCAACGACATTGCTATTGCCTTCAGGTAGTTCATTGATCGAAATCGTTTCGGCCTTTTTTAATTGTACTGTCTTGTTTTTGCAATGAGAATTAGTGAAATTGGTGGTGAAATGTGAGATAAGCTGTGTTGATGTGTGTTTGAAATTTGGGATTGATTTTTGAGCTCAGGACATGCTTGTAGGGCTTAATGTAGGGGAGTGTGATTGCAGTAGTCCCACTAGCATGACTAATATTTAGATTGATTAATTACTAAAGTAATCGTTATTGAATGGGGCAATTGTTTTGAAATAATAATATGGTCACTGAGACTTGCCTAATAATTTCTTGTGAAAGTTCAATATGTTTGTGCATACATTGTCTACAATGATGTTGGATTGTTGATAAAAGCTGGCGCTTTAGCTGATTGTATAATGATATATGTGACCCTTGATACTTAAAAAATTTGAGCTAGATTCTAGTTGTGCCTGGGATTTGTTTGCCATTTCCTAGTATATCATTTAAGAAATGTTGTATGTAGGTTTTTATGTTGACCTGAGCTAAATGAGTCAATACTTGGGAATGTGAGTAGTAATTTGTATATAGTAGCCATTTCATTTCTGTTAATAACAAAGATATCTGTTTATGCAGTGGCGCTGAGGATGTTGCCTTGATTGAGTATGCCCATTTAACTGGGAGACCCTACAGGGTGTTCAGTTTGGATACTGGGAGGCTGAACCCGGAAACATATCAGTTCTTTGACACGGTGGAGAAGCACTATGGTATTCACATTGAATACATGTTTCCAGATTCCGTTGAAGTTCAGGCACTGGTAAGGAGCAAGGGCCTGTTCTCTTTCTATGAGGATGGACACCAGGAATGCTGCCGTGTGAGGAAGGTGAGACCACTTCGGAGAGCCCTTAAGGGCCTGCGTGCCTGGATCACTGGCCAAAGGAAAGATCAATCTCCAGGTACCAGGTCTGAAGTTCCTGTTGTCCAGGTTGACCCTGTTTTTGAGGGTTTGGATGGTGGGGCTGGCAGCCTGGTGAAGTGGAATCCAGTCGCTAATGTGGAGGGTGGTGATGTGTGGAACTTCCTTCGTGCCATGAATGTGCCTGTGAATTCACTGCACTCCCAGGGATACATTTCAATTGGTTGTGAGCCATGCACAAGGTCAGTCCTACCAGGACAACATGAGAGAGAAGGAAGGTGGTGGTGGGAGGATGCGAAGGCAAAGGAGTGTGGTCTTCACAAAGGTAATCTCAAACAGGGAGAGGGTGAAGCAAATGGAAACGGAAATGGAGCTGCCAATCCCAACGGAACTGCCACAGCTGACATTTTCATTTCCCAGAATTTGGTCACCTTGAGCCGGCATGGAATAGAGAATTTGGCAAATCTTGAGAACCGGCAAGAACCATGGATTGTAGTACTCTATGCACCGTGGTGCCAATTTTGTCAGGCAATGGAAGCATCATACGATGAGTTGGCCAACAAGTTGGCAGGGAGTGGTGTGAAGGTAGGAAAGTTCAGAGCAGATGGTGACCAAAAGGAGTATGCCCAGAAAGAACTTCAACTCGGAAGCTTCCCTACAATACTTTTCTTCCCAAAACACTCTTCTCGGCCAATTAAGTACCCATCAGAGAAGAGGGATGTTGAGTCACTGATGGCATTCATCAATGCCCTTAGGTAATAAAATCTTTTGAAATGCTTATAGAATCTAGCCTAGTAATTCCAAACCACAGATGTTCAAGCTCCAAATCATCTCTTCATGCCTCAAAGGTGTAGTCAACATTGAGTTGGCAAACCAGACGGAGCCGAAAGATAAAGCTTCATTGATTCTACTTGGAATCGATGATTAGAAACTGTATCATGCTTATGTTTCGTATCGTGGGGATGCTCTGTATCTACCGTGTATTCTCACCTTAAGTCGCTGTCCCTTTGGGATTGTGTTGTTTTGGATTTCTTTTGAGGTAGATATCGTCTTTTGTAAGAGTCAGTTTTGAATGTCGAATTGGATAGTATGTTTCTTGTTGAATGTATCATATTTCAGAGTACTGGCTTTTCTTGCCTTGCAATTTTTTAGTTTCGATTAAGGCGAGCGCTTAAAATTTAATTTTCGGCGAGTTCCTTTCACTTAGGTCATTGGAAGTACTTGTATGATCGGCCAGATTATCCAATATTGAGAGGAAGCCTATTAGTCTTTGCATGTAAGAACATTCATTTCAATCAAGTAAAAATCATGCACGCCCTTTAGTTCTTGGTTTGCATATGTAATCCGTTATGCAACTTGAGTTTGTGCTATTCGTTTGGGCCACCATATGGACACTTGGACAGTACTTGCAATGAAACTTGAATTTAATTTAAACCAAGTGCTAATTTGTAGACTTTGATGAGTTTGATCACTGAAAAGGGTAAAACTAGTGGTAGTAGTTCGGTGTGGAAATATAAGGAGGTCTAAATAGTAAATGGATTTGGCTTTTTTGCTTGAATTTTTCGTGCTTAGATTTACTTGGATCTTTATAGCCATTGGATTGAGTATGCATGACAATAGATATAAGTTGCTTGCATAATATTTTTTTTTATAAGAAATAGAATTACATTAATTTAAACAAAAAACTTCTCGGACATCCGACACTTATAATGTTAAATAAGAACGAATTACGTGCCTCATTTGGAACAAAGTTCTTCCAAATCGCATCACTCTTAGAGAAGCCAAATTACTCAATACAGTTGTAACCAATTCAAGCACACAAAAAAAAAAACAAATAGAGAAGCCAAATTCGTAGCGGTTATGGACTTATCCCTAGTTGGATTTGGATTTTATTAAAAGACATCCTCAGAGAAATTGGATTTAGCCAAATGTTTTTATATAAGTTGATCCTGAAACCTTCCATTCTTGACCTAAAAGAAAAAAGAAACCTCCCCCGGATGTCTGGTTTCTTGACAAAACTAACAAGCTTGGACCTGGAAGATCCCCAACGGTGGAAGAGGCCACCAGATGGTAATTTTTGTCAGCGTTTTTGGAAGATGGTTATCTCACGGTCACAGGCTTCGAATATGCTGAGTTCATAAGAAGAGAGAATAGCCCCGAGAAGGCAGAAGAAATATTTCGCAATATCCGCGAATCTATGCGTAACGAGATGGGCGATCATGGCCCGACTTATAGAATAGCAAATCGACGCCATGGGTTTTTTTTTTTCACAGAAAATCGATGTAATGAGCGTCTTCCTTCAAAGTTTTATTTACATGGAACAGCAATTCAGCAAATGATCCATGTGATGAGCAACTTGGTGTTGATACTAATGACTCTCATGCACAGCCTTCTGACCATTGCAACTGCTGTGGTATCACCCATCGCCGTCCCGATTGTCCACTTGGTCGTTGATCATGCCAGACAACAAGAAAGCTAGCCGTGTTTAGTGATAGACGATTAGGACTCTGTTTAGGTATTATATATGCTTCTATGTCTAGGGTGTTTGTCTAAATTCCAACCTTGTTTTATTTATGTCAATGCTGCTTAGCCTCCTTATAATGTATGCTCTCAGTAACCTTCTGTTGTTACTAATGGCTCACTGCTGATGTTCGATACTTTGATGTCTTGAATTTGTGTCCAATTTTTCACAAGTCATATTCAGTTTTTTGGCTGTAGGGTTCTTCTATTGTAAGAGTCAGTTTTGAATTTTGAATTTCTTGTTGAATGCATCATATTTTTGGAGCATTTACTTTTCTTGTGTTGCAAGTTTCTAGTTTCAACAAGTAGAGCACGTAAAGTTTCAATCTTATGCAAGTTCCTTTCACTTTGATTGTTAGTGTAAAAGTGACAAAAGTGTCAAGTGTGTATATGGAATGACTTGAGCGACTAAACAAAAGGTATAAACTCAAATATTGCTCTGCTAGGGTTTCTAGCGGTGGCAAGCAAATTTCCAAAATCTATGGCTCCGACCACATAACTCTCCGTCCCCGAAGCTCTTCTTCATTTGGTGCTGGGATTTGTTATCTTTCTCTTCTCTTTGATTTTGTTGAAGGCCTCCGTGATTCATACGCGAGCACAGGGTTGAGGCGGCGGCCAGGTTTTTGCCGTGAAATCTTAGCAACGATAAGGGTTGTCCCTCTTTATTGGTTGTATCGGGATGTTGGTGGCTCATCTCATAATAGTCCGTATCACTTTGGTTTCGGTCTTCTTTTGGTGGCTAGGTGTGCGAATTGGGGCCACACCTATGGTGAGGTTTTTGACATGGATCTGGGTGGTGCCGCTTTGGATCTTGAAGGTGGTGTGATTTGGCTTGGCTTGTCAATTTGGCGTTCGGGGTTCGTTTTCCATGTTGGTTCTGGTCTTGTTTCCGAATCAATGTATGATGGATTCGATCCAGGGTGGGGTTTTGATCTTGGTGAGTTGGTCGACTGTGTTGGCGTCGTTGAGTGCCGTCTTGTGGTGGTGCCGGCTTCTGATTTGGTTATCGGAGGATCTCAAGTAGCGGTGGTGAAGACGGTGACGGCTGGTCCTCGGCTGATTTTGATCCTTCTAGGGTTGGATGTGATTGGGCTTTGGGCATGTTTTATGGCTATATGGGTCAGCTTTGTGGCTTCTGTTAGATGGACGGTGTGGATGTGGCTCATTTGGTTATTTATAACCCAAATTATGGCTTAATTTTGAGTATGTCACAGTGCTTAGGAGATTTGGTTGCAACTATTTATTTAATCTTCTAAGTCTTGTTAAGCACTGAATAACAGTGCTATAAACGTTATTCATTATAGGTGTATGTTTTTGGCTTTATAAGCTTAGTAATTTTCTAGGTTTAGATCACTTAATGAGATGACTATTCTTGTCTGTCCTTATTAATAGATTATCTTTGTATTCTTATTAAATTAAATCTTATTAATTTTCGTACTTAAAAAAAAAATCTTTGGGGATATGGTAAGAACTAAGAAGTATTACTTTCAGCTTTTCTTAATATTATTGCCGGTTACTTACACACAATGGTGGGCTCTTGTTACAAATTTCTGGGTTTCCCACATGTCAATTATTTATTGTGTCATAGTTGATAGCATCTTTCATGTTTCTATAATCCACTAATGCATATATTCATAGCTGTTTCAACATTATAAGCTTTCTATATATGCTACAGATGAGAATACCCAGAATGTTGGTTGAACTAAATTCTGCATTCCCTTTTTTCAACATTAAGAAAGGAAACTAGTACTAATCCTGCCTTTTCTGGCTAAAGAGGTATGAATATCAGAATAAAGGGTCAGTATTATATGGTCAGCTAGAATTTACTCTAACGAGGAAATGCACTCTGTTTGAAGAAGAATGAAAACGAAATTTACAGAAACTTATCTGACATTTAGTCTTTGTTTTATCAAATCTATCAGGCATTTTGTTGGTGACCCAGTTCTCTATAACTTGTGCTCGTGACTCACCAACTTCTGGTGATTCCAGTATCGGAGATGCTCTGTGCTTTTGTTTTCAAACACTACTTCTGCAATTTTGGCTGGCATTGTCTCTCCCACTTCACTTATGTGACACCATTATTTAACACCCAACTGGTATACTATTATCAGTATTATGTTCCAAATAGTGCTCTATTTCCTCTAATTCACATTTGCATCGTAATTTATAGTGTTTCGAAATATTGAAACTTTAGTAACAATAACAAATTGAATAGCTCTTGAATCTCCAACCTCTTTGTCCATTGAGACTCAAAAATCTAATTACTTTATGGTCCTTAAAGTCCCTAAACCTGTTTCTAGGTGTTTAATGGCATTCTAAAAGTTCTTCCACAAGTTTTCAACTATATCAAGCACCTGTTTGGGGCACCAAACCAGACCAGAAGGGAAAGTGGCAACCAACCTCTTTAAGAACCTTTCCCAAATTCTACAAGGGCCATTCCAGACATTTCCCTCTCCACAACTCACTCACTGATTCACTGCGTTCCTTTCTTCTCCACACTGATTCAATCTTCTTTAGGGCCAACAACCCAAATCCCAGAAACAGAAACAAATATCTATAAGAAGAAAGACAAGACACCCAACTCAAAACTTAGACAGGAAAAGCTTCAGAAGATAATGCAAGGTTCTTTAGCAGCTGAACCAGAGGAAAGAGGAAGCCAATCTCATCAAGCTCCTCCTCTCCCATGGCATTCACTAAGCTCCATCTCCCAACCCTCTTCTTCTTCTTCCTACTCCCCCTAGTCATCCTCCCCACTAAAGGTACCTTCTTTACTTCTTCATATCTCAAACTCCAACTATCACATCACCAAAGACTTAACATTTCTCCTTGTTTTTCGCAGCTGAACTATTCGCGAATGTTAAGCAGCAGATTCAGGACAACGAGTTCAGAGAGCCGTTCGTTGGAGTAAACATAGGCACCGACGTCTCGAATCTACTCACGCCAACCGAGCTGGTGTCGTTTCTTCAAGTCCAGAAAATCACTCACATACGTCTCTACGATGCCGACCCTGACATTCTCAAAGCCTTGGCTAAAACCAAGATCCGGGTCATCATCAGCGTACCCAACAACCAGCTCATCGCAATCGGCTCCTCCAACACCACTGCAGCTTCTTGGGTCGGCCGAAACGTCGTCGCTTTCTACCCACAAACGCTCATCACCGGCATTGCTGTAGGGGATGAAGTGCTCACCACTGTGCCGTCTTCGGCCCCAATGCTAGTTCCGGCAATTGAGTCTCTTTACAGCGCTCTAGTAGCTGCGAATTTACACACACAGGTCAAGATTTCGACGCCGAATGCGGCGTCGATTATTCTCGACCCTTTCCCGCCTTCTCAGGCGTTTTTTAATCAGAGCGTGACAGAGGTTGTGGTTCCTCTGCTTCGGTTCTTGTCGAAAACAGGGGCGCCTTTGATGATGAATATGTATCCTTACTACGTGTTTATGCAGAACAAGGGTGTTGTGCCTTTGGACAATGCGCTTTTCAAGCCTCTGACGCCTTCGAAAGAGATGGTGGATCCGAATACTCTGCTGCATTATACTAATGTGCTGGATGCCATGATTGATGCTGCTTATTTTTCGATGAAGAATTTGAATGTGACTGATGTTATGGTGCTTGTTAGTGAGAGTGGCTGGCCGTCCAAGGCGGATGCTAAGGAGCCTTATGCTACTGTTGACAATGCGGATACATACAATTCGAATTTGATCAAGCATGTGTTTGATCGGAGTGGGACTCCTTTGCATCCTGAGACTACTTCTAGTGTGTACATTTATGAGCTGTTCAATGAAGATTTGAGGTCTCCGCCGGTGTCTGAGGCCAATTGGGGCTTGTTTTATGGCAATTCGAGTGCTGTGTATTTGCTTCATGTTTCGGGGAGTGGAACATTTTTGGCTAATGATACTACAAACCAGACATTTTGCATTTCCATGGATGGGGTTGATGGGAAGACTCTGCAAGCAGCTTTGGATTGGGCTTGTGGTCCGGGGAGGGCTAACTGCACAGAGATTCAGCCTGGGGAGAATTGTTACTCTCCTAACAATGTGAAAAACCATGCTTCTTATGCTTTTGATAGCTATTACCAGAAGCAAGGAAAGGCTGCAGGGTCTTGTGATTTCAAAGGTGTAGCTTCCATTACCACCACTGACCCAAGTAAGTCCTCCACTTCAACATTATAGTTCAAGCTTGCATTTTTCATTTTCTCATTCCATTGATAATATGATGTTGAGGGCTTGGTTCTTTATACACTTGTAGATTAGCTTAGTGGATGTTTGGGTGGTATTAATGAAGTAATGAGCAAACACCTAACTTGGATCAATGGCATTAAAATACCAAACACCCAACTAAGAACTTAAGGCTTGAATTTGAATTTCAAGAAGCTTGAAGTCCAATCATTTTATTACCTGGTAAAGCTATAAGAATAGTATAGTAGTCACAGAGTAGCACACAAACAAGCAACAAGTCATGAATTCTGATGAGTTATGAGACTGAAGAGAGTGGTGTGTGGTTCCCATCTGACAGGGCAAAGTTGGCTCTTGTGAATGATTTGGATTTCTCCTATGCATGGAAAGTGTAAACTGTGAAGTGTGATTTTCCCTTAGATTCTAGAGCTTGTACTATTGCAGACATATAGGCATCATATGTGACCTTGGATCCACTAAAGATTGTCTAGGGGCCAAAATGGGCTCCACGTATTTTGTACACTTGATAATAATGCAGTTCTTTTTTCTCTCTGTGGGGATTTACTTGCAGGTAAAGGGAGCTGTATATTTCCTGGAAGGTGAGCCTTGAAACACCTGTTTTTGGTGGATATGTAAGGTTTTACACAGCAAGGTTAACTTGTTTAACAAGCTATTGTTCTTGTTTGTAATTGTGCAGTAAACACTCGAGCAATGTAACAAGGCAGGTGGTGAACTCGACTCATGTAAGTGGTGCAGCAGAGAGGTTAAAATTCATTGGCTTCAGCAGTAAAAGAGCAAGTGCAACCAGCTGGGTGTTATATGTAATTTTTGTTGTAATTTCCCCTAGTTTGTTATTCTTTATTCAGCTGAGGTAGAAATTTTGATTGTATTATTATGACCTTATTGTATTTGTCGATAATCGGTAATAATTTGCGTAGGGTGCTTGAGCAAAAGGGTTGGTCTTCTATTGCATTCCTAATTCTTATTTCAGATCACCCATCTGGTTAAAATTGACTCTTAACATTATCATAAAAGCTCCCCCCTTTTTGTCAATTTCAGTAGACTCCAAAAGTTCCAAGTATTCTAATAATTCTCAGAATCTCAGATACTAAACTACAATCTATTTCAAAGATATGGAATATGTTTCTAACTTTCTATCATGTTGAAATTGCTGTCACTATCCACATATAATCCTCCAGATTAACAACTCATCTTATGAAATTGGATTGGCATGCTGGATATACAAAACAAAAGGCAAAATTTGTAGAAACAGAGTTGAAGATGAAGGTTGAACTCATCACATGAAGAGCATGCCATGATTTTTAGACATCATGATACTAATCAAGATAGAGGTTGATTCTCTCAACTTGAGAGTTGTATCAAAAATTGAAAGAAACAAAAATGAATGCGGTGAAGGTGGATCGAACACCTGACCTTCAGATCTTCAGTCTGACGCTCTCCCAACTGAGCTATCCCCGCAATTGTTAGCGTTTATTGGCTTAATTTTATTTATCAGACATGCTATGAAAACAGAGGAAGATCAGAGTTGAGAACCCTCCATCTACAAAAACAAAGCGCTCAATTTTCAAAACTGTGCCTCTCTCCCTAGATATATATATTTCTCCACAATGCAGTTCATCTCTACAAAGCTCTTGCGCATTATTACAACCCCACTACCTTTCCCAATTCTTCACCACAACCCCATAAACCCTAAACCCAAAACCTTCTCCTACATTCCCAAAATGTCCTGGCAATGCAAAAAGTGCACCTTCCTCAACCCCAAAACCCTTTCATCTCCAAAACCCACCTGCCAAATCTGCCTCTCTTCACCACCCCAATCCCCATCTTCATCTTCCTCCTCTGCTCCCAAATGGGCCTGCAAGGCCTGCACTTTCTTGAACCCTTCTAAACTCTCCACCTGTGAGGTCTGTGAGACAAGGGCACCCATCTCCAGCTTTGAGGATCTGAGTAATGAACGTGGAGATGAGGTTGATGATCAGGTGGGTTCTGTCTTATTTCCCTTGCAGAGGTGTAAGAGGCAGAGGGTTGAAGACCCAGTTGAGTTTGCTAAGAAAGGTTGGTTTTTTAATCTGGGTTTGGTTTTGTTTTTGTGATGGTTTGGTAAAGATGTTGGCTTTTTGATTGATTTGTGTATTTCTTTGAAAGACCCAGTTCAGGTTGCTAAGGATTCTGCTACCTTGAATGTGCTTAGAGGAGTTAAGGTATCTGATGAGAAGAAGAAGAAGACTACTGTATCAGGTTCGTTTTGTTTTGTTTAAATTGTATTTTCTAGGTTTGATTTGTTTTCTATTATAATTTGGTGAAGCTGTGAATGGTAAAGATGTGAATTCTATTATTGGGCTGGTATTATTTTATTAAAGATGTGAGCTTTGCCAATGCACATGGAGGTTTCTGCAGTTTATTGGGGTAGGTTTATGAATAGGTGGATTGGCAGTTATTTATAATGGCTCATCCAAATTTCAAGTATTTTCATGTTGACCATTTGTTCTATGAGTAAGTGTGATATCTAAGTTAGTCATTGTTATTTTAATATGTATAATTATTATGAAAGCGAATATTAACATGTTTGCATTCAGTAATTTGCATGTTTTGTTTGATAATCTGAAGACTGTGTTTAGTCACAACATTGTAGACAATATTAGGTGAATATCCGGTTGGTATCAGTTTGACTGCTATTCATTAAGTTGTAGTACTTGTGCCTCTGTTGGAACAAAAGATGCTGTGGTTGAATTACTTTGGAGTTTTGCCGAATGTACTCTGTGAAATCACGTTTGGGAGCTCACTATGAAAATGATCAATGTTCGCAGAGAGCACTAGTTCAGTTGAATCTGCAAAGGGTGATGCCAAATTCAGTTTGTTTCAAGGAGTCAAGGTGTCTGATAAGAAGGCTACTGTATCAGGTTGGTTTATAATTTTAAATATGGGTTTCATAAGCTTTGATGTGTTTCCTGCTCTGATTGGTAGAAGTGTGAAAATTTTCTATTGGGTTAATGGTAACGTCTGAACTTTTTTCCTCTATGGAAGTATAGATAACAAACAAATTCTTCTAATGACTGTTAAACATAAAAGAAAGAACTTGGGCTTGTTTATGTAATAAATGCAACTTTAAGTAAGGCCTTTTGATTGTGCTATGTCATAATGCTCAATGTTTTATGACATGTGAGTTATCAATTTATCTCTTAGAATTTGCAGGTGAATAAGTTTTAAGGATTTCAGCGATTCATGTATCAGTGTCTCTATATATGGAGAGATTTTTGGACTTGAATACAAGTTAATTAGTTTATTAATTCTACTGCCCATGTTCACCATTTGTTCTTGGAATAAAGGTCTCCAGAAGTTCAGAACTTGCAAATATAAGTTAAATATCACTCTTTCCAGAAAAACTAAAACATTGCATTACGGTCACTGCTAGGAGCTAGGAGTGAAAGTAAAGTTGCATGTTTGATTGATCATAAAAACTCTGAGTCCAGGTGTGTTAACATGATACTGAGACCACTGGTAACAATGTTGGGTAAATTCAGAATTCATCATTAGCTGGACTTAATTTTTAACTGTTTTGCTTCTTTACTAGAGCTGTACTTGTTCTGCATGTCTTGGTTTTAGACGCAACTGTGGTTGAGTTTTTTTCTGGCATGTACTCTGTTATGCTCATTGGGTACTCACTCTAAAATTGTTTAATAGTTGCAGAGAGCACTGATTCTGGAGTGGTTTTGAATACTCTGAAGGTTTTGACTTACAATGTTTGGTTTCGGGAAGACTTAGAAATGCACAAGAGAATGAAAGCTATTGGTGACCTTATCCTGCAGCATTGCCCAGATGTCATTTGCTTTCAGGTTTTCCTCCCCCTCTCTAATGGAAAAACAATTACAGATAGCCTCCTTAAAAACCCGTCTGATGCCTGATCTTTGTTGTGCAGGAGGTTACCCCTGATATATATGACATCTTTCGACAATCGAACTGGTGGAAAATGTACCAATGCTCAATTCCAAATCAGATGGAGATTTTGCAGCCTTACTTTTGCATGCAGGTGAAACTTTGATATCTCTTATGTTTTCACATGCCGAGCATGTATCTTGGTGATCTTGTTGTTTATTTGTTTATATATCGCCTTCTTCAAGTTCTTTGCATGTTTTTGCAAACATCATATCATCTAACAAATGAATCATTATGCACTTATGCAGTTAAGCAAACTGCAAGTGAAAGCCTTTAGCTGTAGACCCTTTTCATACTCTGCAATGGGGAGAGAACTCTGTGTTGCTGAGGTTGAGGTACAGGGGGGAAAACATCTTGTTGTTGGCACTAGCCATCTTGAGAGCCCTTGCCCAGGCCCTCCAAAATGGGATCAGATGTACAGCAAGGAACGTGTAGATCAGGCAAAGGAGGCCCTCAACTTTTTGAAGAAGAACCCAAATGTGATCTTTTGCGGGGACATGAATTGGGACGACAAGTTGGATGGCCAAGTTCCGTTGCCTGACAACTGGCTTGATGCTTGGGCTGTGTTACGGCCAGGGGAAGATGGATTTACTTATGATACCAAGTCCAACCAAATGTTGATGGGTAACAGATCACTGCGAAAGCGACTAGATCGGTTCTGTTGCTCTCTGAATGATTTCAGGGTGAGCAAAATTGAAATGATTGGGACAAAAGCAATCCCGGGTCTCTCATATATCAAGGAAAAGAAAGTGAAAGGGGAGATTAAGAAGCTGGAGCTTGCTGTGTTGTCCAGCGATCATTATGGCTTGCTTTTGACAATCTGTGGCCAGTAATATAAGTTTGGTGAAGTGTGAATCATAGAGATTAATCAGTTTATCCTCGGGGTCATAGTTTCTTTTTCTCTTGCGGCAGATTGGCGGTCTTTCCATGCATGCTTCGCATGGTATTTTGAACATAGAAGGTGGCTGTTGCCTTCACATTTTGTACGTATGAAGTTTTGTAGATGAAACAGTGCAATTATGCAACTGCCAAACTGAGTGGCTAGTATTTTGTCTAGTCTCTATGATTCTTGTTATGGGAATGCCTTGCATATTTTAATGATATCTGCCCCTATATAACCTGTATATGAAACTGGAATAGCATAGAAAGTTAGAAACTAAAAATCGAGTACAGGATCATGTGCCTCTTTTATTATAATAATTTGATTTAACTTGATGATGCTACGAAAAATCAATCTTTATTATGCACATGTATTAAAAAAAAACTTGTTTACCATGAAATGATTTGAATATTATCTGGTTTCTACTCAATAGGGGGGTATAAGCTTTTGGGGTTCTCTGGAGTTGCTGGAGCTTCTAGTCTTAGATAATCATAGAGAACTCCACAAAGTGAATCTCCACCCCTCGCCTGTGTGAGAAAAATGGAGTTATCTCCCTTAACAAGTAATGTTGAGGGAAAATTGGCGCTGAAAAGACAATAGAATCCATGAATTCCATGTCGACAAACTGTGTTATCTGTTCCTAGATTCAACTCTTGAAATACCAGGTGTCCTGTATCCATATGGTTAACATGGACCTGCATGACATTATTAACATGTAGGGATGAGTAAACGTTGTAGTTCTATTGTTTTATTGTATCAGGTGAGAAGGCTTGTGCTAGTACCTCAAGGTCTGAGCGGGTTGCTGAAGCAATGGACAGTCTCAGCTGGTAAGTGCCAGTAGTTACTGAATTGAGATTGAACTTGATTGTCCATGTTGTCGGAACATACTTATTCCCTGGCCTTCTCCTGTAAAAGCCAATGGTTCGTAAGTTTGGAAGTGGAAGAAAATCATTTTGGGTTATAGAGGGGAGTGATTAAAGACCTGTCCACATGAGCAAAGAACCAGTCTGTTTTGGGATTACTGATTCCTATTGTGTAGATCTGGTCATGTTCAGGGTGTATATCAGTGTATCTGTCCCATAAGCCATATTGTCTGTACCTGTAACATGAACATCCCAACATGGATTGTGAGATTGATGGATTTAGTCTGATTTACGGGAAGGGGATATATTTGCTTACTTTTCTGGGCTGTTGATGAATAACTTGTTGACATACATTGGGTTCACATCGGGTACAAAGTCACCTATGGCTGTCCGATCAGGGAAGCCAATCTCCCATACTGTCGGTCCATCTCTGGGAGGAGCATAGGTCAGATTTCCAAGTTCTGTGTGTTTTCCTGAAGCATTTGGAAAAGAAATAGATTAATTATTAGCTGATGACTAGTTCAGGAACATTTCCTGATTTCCTTTTGTAGTAGTGTTTTGTATAGTCATTTCAAAGTTCAAGCTTGTGGTAACTACCTTCAGAGATAGCGATCCGCTCATTGTTAAGGTAATCACCCATGAAACCAGGAACCCAGCCATGAAGTCCATATATTCCAGGGATCACATTCTTGATAGTAAAATTCCCATTAGAATCTGTTTGTACCCAAAACTGATAGCCCTGTGCAGAAGTTGAACATGAACTGTATAAATCAAGTGTAAAAGTGAAAGATGAACCTATACATATCTAGCAGCATCTGGTAAGTAACTACCTTGCTTTCTAGTTGCCAAGATCCTGCAGTAGTTGCAACCGAGAGACCAATATATGCACTTTTAGCAGGAATGAGAGAACTCGAAACATACCTAGATTCATGCAGACAATATGCATATAAACAATTTGAGTAGTGTACATAAAATTAGTGGCGGTTTGATTAGCTTCGATAGATTACTGACCGATCCTGCGCTAACAGTCTCCCAGAAACTGAACCGCGGTCTTTAGCAGCAACGTAGTTGGGTGACGAGACAAAATCATACGGCCACAGTGTCTCCTCAAACAGCCTCTAGGATGAGCCAAGTACAGCATCAACAAGTAAGAAATTGCTGAACTTAAGCAGCACAGTTCTGCTAGCATGAGATGAGTGATCAGTACCTGTTTTTTCGCATCTGTCCATAAATTGTGGGCATTTGATGCATCTAATGTTGAGTTTAGGTATATAAAGACAGGTCCAAACACCTTCTTCCATGTCTCTCCCTCATCGAATTGAGCTACCATATCTAATCCAAGATAATGTGTTCCTTGAAACATCTGTTGCACCATATGAAAGTAAATTTAACTGATTCTAGTACAATCTGAGGTGTGTAAGACAGTTTAAGAGTGATTGCTTTTACTGCAAGGCAGGTTGGACCAGTGTGAACTGTGAGGTTTTGCTTTGTAGGTCCTCCATTTCTGAACTCCTGGCTCGGAAAGATGGTCCAAAATCCGACAATGGGGCCGGAACCTATCCATCCATGGACTCCACTATCTTTGTTGTCCATTGAATACATATACTTATCATCAACCTGCATTCAGCCTCACGCAAATAGCGGAATTTAGAGATCAATGTACTTCATTTGATTTTCGGTATCGAATGGTTTTAGGTATGTACACACCTCCCCTTTGAGATCTGGATTTATGGGATTCACTAGCAGAACTGACTCTGGTACAATGAGTTGCTTGCCTCTATCTGGAAGCAGATCTTCAGGCATTGGCATTACCCTTTGTTTCTCATCTGTTATTGCCATGTAGTGAAACCTATTACAAGTTTACACAAAGACTATCAATATAAACAGAACCAAGAAACCAATCAAGCTAGGAAATAGATTGAGATTTTACTTCTCTTTTCTCAGCTTAAACACCAGTCTTGTCTGAGCAATATCAACAGCGGGACAGCCAGATGGGCGCTCATAGATTCCATAGCAGTAGAACCCTGAAACACCAGTCCTTACTATGTACCTAAAAAGTGATTCGTTTATCAATAAGACCTTAACAAAAGAACTGAGAAGATTAAGTTTTATGTTGAAGTATAACCTTATGTCTACGCTGAGAGGCAAATTTGTGCCCCGAACTGACGTTGAATCATAAGTGTTCTTGAATGAAACTTCTAAGCATTCTTTGTTCATTTGCACAACACTATATTCAGCTCCTTTTAGTCTGTAATGCACAATGGTTCAACTAGTCTGTTTAGACTATATATGACCTATTCATAATTTAGTCGGCAATTACTACTCATAATTGTTCAAACAAACAGACAATAACTTATGTAGATTTTAAATCTTATAGAGCAAAACCATACAAATCGTATATGTCCTGGCCTCCTGGCAAATTCCAGTTGATGTCCCAATATCTGCACATTAGCATAGATGATTGTGTCAAGTAGAAAAGTCTTTCTATATTAGACAACCATTGTGCCTACAGGTTTTTTTTTCTTCTTCTTTCAGTTCTTTGAGATCTCAAGTTGTTAGTGCTTGAA
The DNA here is from genome assembly GCF_933775445.1 of Argentina anserina. Taxonomy (NCBI): domain Eukaryota; kingdom Viridiplantae; phylum Streptophyta; class Magnoliopsida; order Rosales; family Rosaceae; genus Argentina; species Argentina anserina. Next base: position 818,166 of record NC_065874.1, on the reverse strand, counting down.
TGCACAATGCTTATAAGAAAACACTTCTGAATGAGCTAGGAGTTATAATTGTTGCAATATCGTGTCCATAATATGGAGATAGAATTTCTACTTCTATAATTTTCAAAATTCATATGTTCAGCACCGTCATTTTATTGCATTAACGATTCTGTCACATATGTTAGATGGTTACCCACTTACCCTCTGCTTGTTTCTTTGGACTTGGGATCTAGAAGGTTGTCCATTCCTCCATAAGCAATGCCAGTTATATACCCTTGAGGCTTCACAACTGTAAGCTTCACCAACCCATTGTCCAATGTAACCTATGCAAATCAACACCAGAATTCTAATAAAAAAATAGGAGAGATTGATAGAGTCGTACACTAATAGTCTGGAAAACATGATCAACTTACATAAGGTCCTTGGCTGCTTAGTTTCATTTTCTTCTTCACCATTGCAGAAACCGATCAATGTCTTCTTCCCCTCTCCTCTTACTCCTTATAGCAAGATTAATAGAGAGGTTATTGAACCTCATTATGTTCAAGAACAGCTAATCGTTGATTACTATGATACAATTAATGTTAAACATCAGAATCAAAGTCCATGAACTCTTTCTAAATCCATTTAAATAAAAACAAGAAGCAGCCCTTTCTAGTTCTAGATTATATCACCAATATCAACATAGTAGAGGCATAAATCATAGTGCTTCAATAGACGTGGCGAAATTCATTCAAAATAGTATAATGAAAAAAATGCTTCTACCAAATGCATTGATCATTAAAAATTTTGATTTGTCAGACTCTTTTAATTTTACTATTGTCTGCAAGTTGGGTCTTTATCTATCTTAAACACTGACAGAGACTCACTTAATTAATCAGAGTAAAACTGTAAAAAGATCTGAGTGAAATAGTATAATCATTTTCTCTGCTAAGCATGATACAAGTTCGATCCTTTTTGTCATTATTGGCAAGTACTATGTTCAAATCCAATGTCACGTGAAGTCGGTAATATGGTAAAATTTCAGACTTCACTTTTGGAACCACCCAGAATTCAACGGTCTATGATTGGGCAGTGAAAATTCACATGCACCGCTTGATCTCACTCATTGTACTGAAAGAATCCACTGACAGCTAACATGAGACATCTTCCACTGTTCTCTTGCTTGCTTACATATATGAGAGCTGAAGTCTTTGCTCCCCAGAAGTACTCACAGTTTCTATCTCAGAAACACTTTTGAGCAAGAATCTTAGTTAGATTTGGTGAGAGAGGACCAAACTCTCCCTAACTTTTCTTCCTACAGATCTAAGCTACTACATTGGATTCATTGTTATAGACCTTTTTTTGACATTTTTTTAGCTAAGTAGATAGCTAGAAGAAAATGAGAGAGATTTACTATTTTTGCATTGCTTTGGTTCTGGTTTTAGTTCATGGTGCTAATGCTGAAGACCCATATAAGTTTCTCACCTGGAAAATCACCTATGGCGACATTTATCCTCTTGGTGTTAAGCAACAGGTATATACTACTTGTGCTTCTTCATAAAGCTACTTTCTTTACTGGCTTTTGGGATGGAAATGAAAGTGCTGTTTGCTTTTTTTGCCTGACAAGAATGTGATTAACTGATGCAGGGGATCTTGATTAATAACCAATTTCCAGGGCCACAGATTGATGCAGTGACAAATATGAACTTGGTTATCAGTGTGTTCAATTACCTGAGTGAACCATTTCTTCTTTCTTGGTATGTTGCTGTAATTCTGCTCTTCTTGCTTTATGTTTTTTTTTTTTGAGGAGGCTTTATGTTCTGTTTGTTTGCTGGGAAAATAGCTAAATCTGGGTTGCTATAGTTATTATCATATTTCTTGTTAGAAAAAGGAAGTTCTGATCTCTATCCAATTCTTCACCTTAGCCAGACCTATTGCTTCAAAGCTTTTGTTATGGCTCAAGTGTCTATTAAACTTGTTAGTTTGATAAGTTGGCATCTGAGCATGTTCATGATGTTGATGTAGAGCAGAAAAGCTGAAAAAGAATGCAACTTTTTCCTATTCTTTCTGGTGACTTTTGTCTTATGGGTTTTGTAAAGTCATGTAGTGTTCAAAGTCACAGACATTCAATAAGATCTGGTTTTTGCTAAGGATGTTGTTTAATGCTGATATTTTAGTTATCAAACTTAATCATCTAGAAAGATAACTAATGCCTCTTCCCCAAAATCCATTAAACTATATTTTTGCAACTGAGTTTTATGATAGTATGATATACTTTATGCCCTTCATTGTGTCTGTACCATGTGATATCTCATCCTTCTTCACATGCTAGATCTCTTCCTGTCCACATCTACATTTTGTTAAATAATAAAGATACAACATTTAAGTTTAGGCACATTAATTTTGTATACCATATGAGCTACAAACCTATATTCACATTCATAGAAATGCATTTACTGTTTTAGCCCCACAAGCCACCACCAAAGCCCACCCTACTGCAAATAAATGAATCTAGATTCAGTTTTAACAGGAAGTCACCTTCTAAATCTATGATTAATGAACCAGCATTCAAGTATGAGAAAGGCGTGGAGAGGTGATGGTGACTTCTGATTTAATGTGTTAAATAAATAAAAAATTTGAAGGTTAAAATGAGACTGATGGTTGTACGCTTGTACTTGCTATAGGTTACTTGAAATAATGTTGATGTTCTGTGTGTATTGTTGTATAGGGATGGTATACAGCAGAGAAGGAACTCATGGCAGGATGGAATGTATGGCACAAACTGTCCAATTTTACCAGGAAGGAACTTCACTTACAATATCCAAGTGAAGGATCAGATTGGGAGCTTCTTCTACTTTCCTTCATTTTTGTTTCACAAAGCTGCTGGTGGCTTTGGTGGCATCAGAATCTGGAGCCGTCCTAAGATTCCAGTTCCTTTCCCCAATCCTGCTGGAGACCACACTGTACTAGCCGGCGACTGGTTCAAAACTAATCATTATGTAAGTAACTGCTTGATTAGCATTTCACTGTCACATACAATGGTCCGAGCACTAATTTTGTCTCCCTTCTCTTATATTCCTAATTCCTAATGGTCTCATTTTCAAATTGTAGATACTGAGACGATACTTCTTGGAGCGTGGTCGAAATCTTCCCTTGCCTGATGGTCTACTCATCAACGGTCGTGGATGGAATGGATACACATTCAATGTTGAACCAGGTAGGTGTCCAAAAAACAACTCTATATCCCACCCTCAAATATAGCTCTTAATCTTTGAACTTGTAAACTACATTTTGGTAATTATGTTTGCTCATAATTCAATCTGTGTGCATCTTGTGCAGGCAGGACTTATAGGTTTAGGATATCAAATGTAGGGCTTACAACATCCCTTAACTTCCGAATTCAAGGGCATAAGATGAAATTGGTGGAGGTAGAAGGATCACATACACTTCAGAACACATATGATGCACTTGACATCCATCTGGGCCAGTCGTATTCTGTCTTGGTTACAGCTGATCAGCCTGCTCAAGACTACTATGTGGTCGTTTCTTCACGCTTCACCACCAAGATACTCACCACCACAGCCATTCTTCACTACACCAATTCACGCAAGGGAGTTTCAGGTCCTATCCCTTGGGGGCCTACCAACGAGGTTGCTTGGTCCCTCAACCAAGCAAGATCTATACGGTACTTACATAAACTTGATTCTGAAGCTAAATCTTGATGCATCTCTTACAGGCTTACATGAAATAATTCACAAAAAGAAATGAATAAATTGATGAGATTATATTCCACAATGTTGATACAGGTCAAGTCTTATATGGTATTTCTGATGTAATTTTCTTACATTAATCCTATTGATGGTTGTTTTGAACCAGATGGAATTTGACAGCTAGTGGACCTAGGCCTAATCCTCAAGGCTCATACCACTATGGAATGATAAAGCCAGCCAGGACAATTATGCTTGGAAACTCTGCACCCTGGATCAATGGCAAGCAGAGGTATGCTGTCAACGGTGTCTCCTATGTTCCAGCAGACACTCCTTTGAAACTCGCTGATTACTTCAACATTCCGGGAGTATACAATCTTGGAAGCATTCCTACCAATCCTCCAGGAGGAAATGGTGGCTACCTGCAAACCTCAGTCATGCACGCCAATTTCCGAGAATTTGTAGAGATTGTATTCCAAAATTGGGAAGACTCAGTGCAATCATGGCACATTGATGGCTATTCATTCTTTGTACTGGGGTAAGAGTAAAGATCATACAGTCTGTTTTGTGTTCCGAAAAGTATGTTACTTGTCTTTGAACACATTGAATTTGACAATGGTTGGGACAATCTGCAGGATGGATGGAGGACAATGGACTCAGGCAAGTAGAGCACGTTACAATCTGAGAGACACGGTTGCGCGCTCCACTGTTCAGGTAAGAAAATACAAGTACAATGCTAAAAGAGTCACATTAGCCAGACATATTGTGAGGCAAGTTATGTATCCACCGAACCTGCCTTCCAGCTACTGTGATCCGCTACTGTGACTTAAAAATGTGATCATTCTTAGCATTACTCGATGCAACGTGACATATTATTGACTCGACTTGATTGGGGTTTCGGGTGCAGGTGTATCCAAAGTCATGGACTGCAATCTCACTGACATTGGACAACGTGGGAATGTGGAATGTGAGGTCTCAAAACTGGGCAAGGCAGTACTTGGGACAACAGTTCTATCTGAGAGTATACTCTCCTGCTCATTCATGGAGAGATGAATTACCAATTCCAAGAAATGCTATTCTTTGTGGCAGGGCAAGAGGTCGCCACACTAGGCCTCTCTAAAGTCTCAAGAAGGAATTAGATGCACAATTAGAAGGCAAAAATATGTCACGAAAGGGTGACATAGTAGTTTGTTTTAAATTAAGTGATGAGTAATTAGCATCCTACAAGATATTGGGTGCTCCTCTTGAGCTTCTTGAAATTTTCTTTATCGTTCTGTTATGATGCATTATTTGCCAAATGGGTTATCCATTTCAATAATAGGAAAATCTACGGTTGCAATGAGTTTTTCTTTTGTTCACCTTCCTCTTTTGTCTGTATCTTTCATCGGAATGATCGTTAATTTGAGCATTCTAAATGATGCAGTAATATAGAGACTTGTACCTGTAACATTTTTCTCTAGTCAAAAGTGGGTGGCAACGAAAGAACGTGTGTGAAGAGGTGATGAGTAATACAGTAAAAGACATAAATGAAATTTCGAGTGATAAATTTCAATCAATCATGTATTTTTTTTCCTTTGGTAATGAAGTTCATTCAATCATGTTAGTACTCGTTGGGATCATACGTTTATTTCACCTCTTTTTCATGTTCCTCCACTGAGGAATCGTGCATACTTAATATAGTCATTTAAAGAACTAACTTGACATTTCTCATCCTTGTTTGATAAGCCAATCTTGGTTCTGCCTCTTATGTTGAAGATCTTATTGTTAATGAATATGATTGTGTTGTCGCACTTTTTATACTCTAATTTTACCACGTGTGTCATTTTTCTTTTATTTCAATCATGTGTGCACTTGTGTTTTTAAAATTCAAACAGACTTGGACAAATTTTAAATTTCTTTCAAACTGATGCTATCAAAATAGTGAGACATATTTACAAAATGTTTTTATGCTCATAAATTGAACGATGGGTTATCATTCCATCATCCACATCCGGATCTTTACGTCATTGTAGTCTAAAACTTTCCACCCCGACTAAGGAATTACTTTCATATCTAATCGATGTTGAATAACTCAATCTGATTTTGTTTCGTATGTCAGAAATTTAAGTCATGCTGAAATTTAGTTTTAATATCGATAATCTTTACCAAAATTGTTAGATTACGACTACTTTAGAAACAAATTTAATTTTGTGATTTGCTTAGAAATGAATTCTATAGCGTAAGTACTAACAAGCTCCTCACATTTTTCATACTTTTATTTAATTTTTTTATTTAATCAAACTCTATTTTTCAAAGCAAAACGAACTAAAAAAAAAAGCCTAAACTCTAAAGAGAAGGCCCTTTGACTTGTTAAAGGTTTGGAAGCCGCAAACAATTGGGAGTTTCTTCTTCACTCCTTTTTTTTCTCATTTTGTGATGCGTGAGCCATAATCGCCAGTAGATGATCGTCTGTCATATGATTTATTTATCCTTTTTTTGTGAGTAATAAATAAAACTTGAATTGTGGTTTGAGTAATTATTATGTGTACTTGAAATACCACGTGACATTACCATGTAGTGTACCAAACCAATCATATTATTTCATAATGTGGTAAATATACAAGCAGTGAAATTGAAAAATATTATTTAAATATAAGTAACTAATCAGAAACAAACACGGTAAAAATATACCGATAACATGAAAGAAGTACGCCACGTATACTATGTACTAGGTATGTATAATCATTTTTCTTAGTTGACTATTAAATAGTACAATTATGAATGTTTGAGATGACAATGCCTCATTTATAGGCCCCATAGAAGTTTAAGAAAAAAAAAAGCTTCATCCGTATTGACCGTTCACACGGTTGCTAGTTCGCTAGGTGTTTGATGAATGATGATATGTAAGTGTATGCTTTTGATGTGTTGATGTTCCTCAGTTGTCAGTAAAGACTGTTTTTGGAAGGTGTTTACGTGTTTTTAAGGGGTTTGGGAATATGGTATGTAAACCCCGTTGAGATGCCACTCAAAGGAAGTAGTATAACATTTTCATTTGGAGTTATCTGTTGTGTTCTTGTTTTACATGTGGTTTATCACTAATCAGGTTTGGCTTTGTTATTCATGCAGTTTTATCTTCTAGGATTGTTTTGTGAGAGGTCCAGATTTATATTGAAATTGAAATTTTCAGTAGAATTATTATATAATTGGATAGAATTATTGGAGTGATTCATTGAATCATATAGGAAGACAGCTATTTGTGTAAATCTAGTTTTATGTCGGATTTACTTTCCTTGATATCCATGTCCCATTAATGGCTGCTTTAAGTTTACAGGATTCTGAGCACGAGGAGACCGTTAATGCAGCAGATTAATGCACTCGGAGCCTTATTTATTCTTGCATTGATGAAAACATGATTAACTAACTGAGAAGTTGTGTGCTATTATTGAAAGCTTGATTGTCACCACTACACTCCTGTCTTAGACTTTGCATTACAAGTTGCCTTGGTTATGTTTAGTATTAATCTCTTCTTTATGCAACGATGTCCCCTCCTTTCAATTAATAGGTTTTGATTACTCCTTTTCATTGAGCTTAAGAAGCGTAACACTTACACCTGCTGTGTACATATATATTTACATTAGTCATTTTATAAGGTAATGTCAGCATGCATACGTAACCTCGTTTCTGTACTATAGTTGGAGAATCACGTTGTTGGCAAGCACTTCGGTTTCAAGCATATTTGGAAAACGTACTTGATACATGATAAAAGACAAAAAAAAAATGGCACATCAAGGTCTGAACTCGGCATGTCTCAAATAAGGGAATAACCCCCAACCACTGGGGCATCAAGGTTAATTACGATCTGTCTCAACACAACAATATATGTACACAGACAAAGAAGATAGAAAGGCCTAGCTCATGAAGAGTATAAAATCGGGTCTCTTCCCAACTCCAAGCTCTTCATCGCCAGTTCGCACTTGGCAGCCGCCGACGACTTCAAGGTCCGCCTCCTCATGTACTCTCTGCTATTTTTCTTCCAACAATTCGGAGAGAAATGATTTATTTATGCTAGGGCATGATCTTTCTCTCCATTCCGATATAATGTGTGTGTTTTTTTTCTTTGTTCATGATATATAAGCTGTCTCTCACTTGTATTCTTGTTTTGTTGGGAGGGGTTGGAGAAAAGGAGACGTCATCGTTTAGGGGGGTCGGGTAGTTGAAGTGGTGGGATTGGGAGTGGGAGAGGCGGAGATGGGAAGGAGAACATGGAGGATCATGTGCCTCAACACCATGGGGAGGTGGTTGAAGTTCATGTTCCGAGCTCTAATAGCAGGAGTATAGGTAGCACTACTGCTAGTACTGCGCCGGCCGCAATGTCAAGGTCGGCCAGTACGAAGAAAGCTGGGAATTCCAAGAAGGGTTCACATAGCGGGAAGATTAATAATGGAGGGAATAGCAATGAGTTGTTGATGGTGAATGACCAGAGAGGCACGTTTGGATTGCTGGATTTGATGAAAGCTGCCGCAGAGGTTTTGGGGAATGGAGGATTGGGCTCAGCTTACAAAGCATGAATAGGATATGAATAGATTAGGGAGAGAGGGGTTTGAAGCTGAGATGAGAAGGTTCGGAAGATTAAGGCATAAGAATATCTTGACTCCCTTGGCTTACCATTATAGGAGAGAAGAGAAGCTGTTGATTTCAGATTACATTACTAAAGGCAGCTTATTGTATGTTTTGCATGGTAAGGGGCTTAGCTTTCAAACTTCATTTTGCTTCCTGCCAATGATTAATTCCTACTCCTAGCGCCATTAGGAAAATGCCACTATCTTACTTTTCATCAAACACCTGCAACGCTCTTGGGACATAACGCTCTTACAACGGATTAATGACTAACTAGACTAATGATTCTGTGACAATTATTTCAGGCGATCGAGGAGTATCTCATTCAGAGCTGACCTGGGCTACTCGTTTGAGGATTATCCAAGGTGTTGCGAGTGGGATAGAGTTTCTGCATACTGAATTTGCAGCCTATGATTTGCCCCATGGAAATCTCAAGTCAAGCAATATTCTTTTAAATGATGATTATGAGCCAGTTCTCAATGACTATGCTTTATTTCCACTAATGAATCCAAGCAATGCCGCGCAAGCAATGTTTGCTTTTAAGACACCAGAGTACATAGAGTCCCAGCAAATATCTCCAAAATCTGATGTTTATTGTCTAGGAATAGTCATTCTCGAAATCCTTACCGGAAAATTCCCATCTCAGTATCGAAGCAATGGCAAAGGTGGGATTGATGTTGTTCAATGGGTGCAGTCAGCAACGGCCGAGCAGAGAGAGCAAGAGCTTCTAGACCCAGAGATTGAAAGCAATGCAGAATCAGTGAAGCAGATGCTGCAGCCTCTTAAAATCGGAGCTGATTGCACTGAGATAAACTTGATCAAAGACCTGACATGACGGAGGCCATTAGGAGGATACTCGAGGTACAAGCCTGATGAGACGCATTTCTACCAAGATGCTGGTATGTGCAGAAAAATACTGTTGGTTTTTCAGGAAAGAAATCTGTAAGGCAGAGAAGCAAAATGGAGTCAAGTGAAAATACTAAATAAAATGAGAGCTTGCTTGCCAGTTTTACAGTTTAGGTGAGAAAAAGAAAAGAGTAGGAGAGTGTTTGGCGGAACAAGGGAAAGCAAATGGAATTTTTTGAAAGTACACTGAATAAATTGACTTTTCTATTCAGGAAAGAGGTTTTGGTTCTTAGTCCTTGATCTAATTCCTAAAGAGAGTGAAATCACTTTCTTCATCTAGATGAACATAGGGATCTTAAGTTCATAATAATTTTCTTCGCTAGGTTTTACTAACAGACATTCATGTACATACATGGACCCTGACATACATTTATACATGTATAACATGACTTCTTTTCATGATAATTTTTCATTTACTTTGCAATGTCTTCCACCTTGAATGGCCTTGAAATGGCTTTAGTACTTAGAATTCAGATCAAGTAATGTGATTGGTGAAAATTTTGACTACAAAGACTGATTTAAGACAAAAACTGAACTTGCAAAGTAATTAAGAGTGGAGAAATGGAGATGCATAGGTCTTTACCAAATCAAACAGCTGATAGGAATTCTAATGCTACTAGGAAAACAATACAACCTCTTCAGTATCACCACCATACTGAATACATAATGTTCAACCTCCAAGGGGCCTTACTTGATAACTGATTCTCTAGTCTCTAGCAATCTCGTATCAACCAAGGCCTCAAACTACTTCTACAAAATTGACAGTTTAAATAACTGTAGAGATAGTACCAAGCAACATCCAGAACACAAACATGTTGAGTGATCGAACTGAGAACAAAACAAACCTACTAGTAAAATCTTCTATTGAGCCATACTGGCATAGTCCCCAAATTACGGTGAAGCGTGACAAACTAACCGGCACTTCTCTTCAATGACCAATTACCAATACCTTCCGCTCCATTTGAGTTTCGAGACGACGGTGAATCAGATTATGGTTTCCATGGGGAGCCTAGATGGGATGTCATCTTCTGATACCTTTGTTTCCGCCATCATAAAGAAAGTCTTTGGCCGACGGAAGATCCTCCACTTAATAAAGAACAATACCACTAAAATAATCTTTTTGCCTGTTTTAGATACCGATCAACACCTTTTTCCTCCGTTAAGATATCGTTCAATGGGCTATGACGTAATTTCCCACCATTAAGTCCACTTAAAAAGGAAAACGACGCCTTTCATATATAAATAAATAGAAAACGACACCAGCTAATGGCCACCTGAACCCTCAAACCCTTTGCCAAGTGCCGTGCCTTCCCTCCTCCACGTCTCAATCAGTCCAACCATCCCTATACGCCGCCGTTTCATCCTCCCCTTTCCCGCCCCTCCAACGCGTACAGCGTGAAGCCGTGAGCCGAGAAGCACCAGATCCGATTTATCCTCCACATGGCGCCACGCCATTGCTCGAGAAGCCAGCCAGCTCCAGAACCCAAAATAAATAAATAAAAAGCAACTCTCTCACTTCTAGTTCTCGTTTTCCGTATATTACTCACACCCTCTCTCTCTCCTCTCTCGCTTCCGCCACCGATCCCACCTTTTCCCGACGACGCTCCAGATCGTCCGAAATGGCCGAGGAGTTCTCCAAAGCCGTCGACGACGGTCTCCGCCTCTCCAAACGCCTATACTTCGGGAAGGATCGAGCCGCCGTGTCGCCGCCGAAGCCGCAGCCGCTCATGGACAAGTCCGTCGTCGTCGTCGTCGCCACCGGCTCCGCCTACCTCCCGACGTCGCCGATGGTCTACGCCGTCATGTCCGACCCGACGATCGTCGACAACCCGGACATCCCGAGCTACCAGCCCCACGTCCACGGCCGCTGCGACCCGCCGGCGCTCATTCCTCTTCCGATGAACAAGGTTGACCTGTGGAGGTCGACTGCCACTGGACACCGCCTTTATTCGGGTCACCGGGTCGTGGCGGGTCCACTGCGTCAAAAGCTCCAGGAGCTGCGGCTGCCGCATTGCGATTCCTATGGGTGAACAGGTCCTTCAATTTTTCAACACCTCCCTGATTAATTTAATTATTTTGATTAATCTCGGTTTAATGTGTTGTTAAGCAAATGTACATTTATCCTAACAGGGTTCAATTCTAGGTGTTGAGGTCGAAGTTTCTGGTAAATCGTTTTTTACTCAGTTAACTGAATTGAAAGATGACGTGGATATGAGCAAGGTTCCTCATGGAGAAGGAGGCTTCCTCAATGTCAAGCCTCATATCTTCACCTTGACAACGCCGCCGGTGACGATTATTTATTCGAAATTTGAGCCTAGTTCTTGTTTGTATAATTGAAATGTGTGTGTTTTTGATTCTTGGTGTTACTGTTTTTGTTTTGTCAAGATTGATGGGGGAGTCAATCTCACAGTGAAAATGAGCTGGTCCCAGAAGTTGATGTATCGAGATGAGGAGCTCTCTTTGGATATACCGTTCACATTTCCTGATTTTGTGATTCCACCGGGGAAGAAGTACCTCAAGAAGGAGAGGATCGTGGTGAATGTGAACTCTGGTCTTGGGACTGAGATTTTATTCAAGGGAGCTAGTCATCCTTTGAAGGTGCTTTATTGATCACGGCTCACTGTTTTTTTTTATGTATATTTAGTAGTCGAGGTGGTAATTTTCGAAATTTATTGGACTTCACAGGAATTGCTGAGCCAAGAAGGAAAATTGGGGTTTAAATATGAAGGAGATGTTGGTCATTTGGTCAAAAACTGACTTCCATTTCTCATATACTGTAAGCCTCTTATGCGTTCCTCTTTCTGAATATATGATTGACTGCAAAAGCGTTGGGGGCATATAAGAAACATTAGCTTAATTTGTCTAACTTGTTCATGCATTTCTAGGTCTCTTCAAGCCACATACATGGTGCTGTTATCTCGCAGTCACCCTCCAAGGATGATGTCGATCAAAGAGAGATTTTCTCCGTCTATCTTCTTCCAGGGAACCAGCGAAGAAAGGTTGGTGTTATGTTAAATGGAACTTAGGCTTTTTCATATTATATGTTATTCAGTTTGGTTGTTCAAAGTTCTGTCTCTGATAACTTTAACACGGTCTTGCAGGTATTCAGAAGGGATGTAGTGTTTGTTGTTGATATAAGTGGAAGTATGGAGGGAAAGCCACTTGATCATACTAAGAATGTACTATCTGAAGCTCTCTCTAAACTTGGTCCAGAAGATTCATTCTGCATGATAGCTTTTAATGGACAGACTCATGTTTCATCTACATCATTGAAATCGGCTACAAAGGAGGCTGTCGAACTGGCCATTGAGTGGATTGGCATAAATTTTATTGCTGGTGGTGATACAAATATATTGCCTCCCCTCAACCAGGTATTGTCCCCTGCTTCTTTGGCCCTTAAAGTTATTCAATTCGAGTTTACCAATCATTGTTTCATTTTAATAAGTATTATGCATTTCTAACATAGTCATGTATTGTGCCACATTACATCAAATGAACATGGTGATCGTTGAATGCCCCTTTGAAGGGCTATCTAGTTTTCTCACTTTTACTTTTCATATCCTATAAGATATTTTCTGCATTGGTAGTAAGTGATCTATCAACAATATGGATGTCTCTTTGTTGTTTCAGGCCATAGAGATTCTATCCAACTCTAAGGGCTCACTTCCTATCATATTCCTGGTAACTGATGGAGCAGTTGAAGATAAGAGACAGATATGCGAAGTGATGAAAAAGCATCTTGCAAGTGAGGATGTGATATCCCCACGTCTATACACTTTTGGAATAGGTAATTGTAACTGTGCCATTAGAGCTCATTTTAGTTGCAGGCTATGTATATCATAGGAATGTTTTGAAATGTGCAACTTAATCTTATCAATCAATCAAGATTATTGCCTTATTATGTTTCCCCTCTTATCCAGCCACATTTCACATATTTTTATAAACTGCACTTCCTGATAAGATCATAATGTTTATGCTCCATCTCCTGGTTAACATCTATTTTTACTTTTTTCAGGTTCGTTCTGCAACCATTATTTCCTGCGGATGCTAGCTAGTATCGGAAGGGGCCAATATGATGCTGCCTATGATATAGGTCAGTTAAGTATATTTTTTCAGAAACAAATATCTACCCCTACAACTACATTTTATAATATAGTCATTATAGTGAGCTTACTTACCCTGCTTTATTAAATCAAAGGCTATTGCAGCCCGACTCTTAGCTTGAGCTTCAAATCTTATGAGTCCTTACTTACCACTTCATAATGTTGTGATATGTAACTCACGATTAAATATATTTAATTTGAAAAGAAAAACATATATTACTCAATAAACATTAGCAAATTGATTTATTCGGTGCATCGATCCTTTTATATGAAGGTAGATGAGATAAATATGGTTTTTTTAATGCACTTAAACCTTTTCTCTTTGTGCAGATTTGGTTGAACCTCGAATGCAGAACCTATTTACAAGAGCTTCCTCTGTGATTCTTACAAATATAACCCTTGAGACATTGGATGATCTTGACGATGTTGAGGTATGCTCATCCTATGTGTTGTTTAGATATTAAGTTGAGCTATCTTAAACACTATTAATTAAGCCATCCGAGACTTCTTGGCCCACTCTCCATGTCTATTAATGACTTTTAGTACCCATATCAACACAAGGACAGTGTTCAATATATAGTGTATCCTGTCTCATGTGGAGGAGATATAGCATGAGCCTGCAGTAGTTTGAACACCTGTCTATGATGTCATATGTTGCTCTTTGTAGGTTTTTCTTGTGCCTCTATGTCTTAGTATATATTCACAACTAAATTTGAATAATTTCTGATAAATTTACAAATTTAATGGGAATCTCTGTCAAACCTCACATGTAGAATGACTGCTTCATTTTAATTTTACATCCAACTTATAGACTATCCTTCACATCGTGACAAATCTTGAATTTATCCAATAGGTGATCCCTTGCAATATCCCAGATCTCTCATATGAGAGTCCATTAACTGTATCTGGCAGATACCGAGGCAAATTACCCGAAACCTTCAAAGTTAAAGGAGTCTCAGCTGATATGTCTAATATTGTGATCGACTTGAAAGTCCAAGATGCAAAGGACATATCTCTTCACAGGGTAAGATTTTGGGTTTTGAGCTGAAACTTCATATTGCTCCTCACTAATTTCTTTGTGAGCATTAACCTCTTTTAGAGTAATGTGGTTGAGTAGATAATCAGATATCCATATTTGTCCACTAATTTGGTTATTGAGTTGGCTATGCTTATGTTCAATTTTGTATCAGATAACCCCATCCTCTGATTTTTTTTTTCGTTTACTTTTAGACCACACTTGTTTAGTAATTCTAGCTGCAAATTATAAACTTTTTTTCTATTTATCCTTCAGGGTTTTGTGTTATCAGGATTCCTTGTTGCGTTGTCTGTACTATGTTGGTCAATTGTCCCTTGCGCTTGGAAACAAATTTGTGTTGTTATTGCCTGATCTTCCTCTTAATTTCATTGTGTTTACTTTTTCCTGTGTTAGGAAGTGTTATTCTAAGTAATCAATGCTTTTCTGTTTCAGATATTGTGTCATGGGAAGCACATGGGGTCCATCCACACTGCTGTGTGGAGTCCAGAGGTGAGATTTCTTGACTCAATGTAAATGTTTTCTGTTTGTTTCGCTCTACATTTGTATGTATGATTTTAACATCTAAGCATAATGAACATGTTGATTGCTTTTATCAGTTTATTTGTTGTCCGCGTTGGTGATGACTTAGGAACAGATTAAAACTTGGTTTAAATATTATCTTTTGGCAGTGAACCTGATGTGCTCCTTCACACCCTCACACACTAGTCCAAATGTAGAAAATTAGGATGAACCATGAAATTTGATCCTGTATGTCATAGTCAATTTACTTGTAACTGCATTGGTTTTGGTAAAATGTAAATAACTACATAGTACTGGTCATATATGATTATCTTTAATCGTGAAATTATTAAGATATTATTACTAGAGAATGAGTTCTGTAAGTAGGCGAGTCTATCTCATCTATTCTTCTTCTTCCTTGTATTGAAAAAGCGCGTACCAAAATGTCATTCTCATGTATATCATTTCATCCCATTCTATAGTTATTATTTCTTGTTTGTTTTGAGATTGAGTTTTAAAAGGGAATTATGATACGATGCCATCTTGCAATTTTTCTTCTTCATTTCATTTTGAAGCTGGGTAATCAGGCCAAACCCTATGACTTATTACATTGTTTCTCTGTTACTTTTTCTCTTTTTTGTCGACTCGAGATTGGGTATACAAGAGAAATGATTTAAAAATGTTGTTACATGATCTTTCTCTCCCATTCTGATATCGACTGTTTGGATCTTTTTCATATTTTTATGATTTCTCTTTATTCACTTGTTTTGTCTGTTCATTATATATATATTTTTAAGAATGACATCACATCTTTTGTTTGTTTTAAGAGTTTTCAAGAGAATTTTTCTTTTCCGATTTCGTTTTGAAGTGGGTAATCAAAGGAAACCCATGACTTATTACATTGTTTCTCTGCTACTTTTCTCTTTTTTTGTCAACTCGAGATTGGGTATACAAGAGAAATGATTTAAAAATGTTGTTACATGATCTTTCTCTCCCATTCTGATATCGACTGTTTGGATCTTTTTCATATTTTTATGATTTCTCTTTATTCACTTGTTTTGTCTGTTCATTATATTTTTTTGTTAAGAATGACATCACATCTTTTGTTTGTTTTGAGAGTTTTCAAGGGAATTTTTCTTTTCCGATTTCGTTTTGAAGTGGGTAATCAAAGGAAACCCATGACTTATTACATTGTTTCTCTGCTACTTTTCTCTTTTTTGTCAACTCGAGATTGGGTATACAAGAGAAATGATTTAAAAATGTTGTTACATGATCTTTCTCTCCCATTTTGATATCGACTGTTTGGATCTTTTTCATATTTTATGATTTCTCTTTATTCACTTGTTTTGTCTGTTCATTATATTTTTTTGGTTAAGAATGACATCACATCTTTTGTTTGTTTTGAGAGTTTTCAAGGGAATTTTTCTTTTCCGATTTCGTTTTGAAGTGGGTTATCAAAGGAAACGCATGACTTAGTACATTGTTTCTCTGTTACTTTTCTATTTTTTGTCAACTCGAGATTGGGTATACAAGAGAAATGATTTAAAAATGTTGTTACATGATCTTTCTCTCCCATTCTCATATCGGCTGCTTGTATCTTTTTGATATTTTTATGATTTCTCTTTATTCACTTGTTTTGTCTGTTCATTATATTTTTTGTTAAGGATGACATCACATCTTTTGTTTGTTTTGAGAGTTTTCAAGAGAATTTTCCTTTTCCGATTTCGTTTTGAAGTGGGTAATCAAAGGAAACGCATGACTTATTACATTGTTTCTCTATTATTTTTCTATTTTTTGTCAACTCGAGATTGGGTATACAAGAGAAATGATTTAAAAATGTTGTTACATGATCTTTCTCTCCCATTTTGATATCGACTGTTTGGATCTTTTTCATATTTTATGATTTCTCTTTATTCACTTGTTTTGTCTGTTCATTATATTTTTTTGGTTAAGAATGACATCACATCTTTTGTTTGTTTTGAGAGTTTTCAAGGGAATTTTTCTTTTCCGATTTCGTTTTGAAGTGGGTTATCAAAGGAAACGCATGACTTAGTACATTGTTTCTCTGTTACTTTTCTATTTTTTGTCAACTCGAGATTGGGTATACAAGAGAAATGATTTAAAAATGTTGTTACATGATCTTTCTCTCCCATTCTGATATCGACTGCTTGGATCTGTTTCATATTTTTATGATTTCTCTTTATTCACTTGTTCTGTCTGTTCATTATATTTTTTTTGTTAAGGATGACATCACATCTTTTATTTGTTTTCAGAGTTTTCAAGAGAATTTATCTTTTCTGATTTTGTTTTGAAATAGGGTAATCAAAGGAAACCTCATGACTTATTACATGTTTTATTTGTTTTTCTATTTTTTGTCGACTCGAGATTGGGTATACAAGAGAAATGATTCAAAAATGTTGTTACATGATCTTTCTCTCCCATTCTGATATTGACTGCTTGGATCTGTTTCATATTTTTATGATTTCTCTTTATTCACTTGTTCTGTCTGTTCATTATATTTTTTTTTGTTAAGGATGACATCACATCTTTTGTTTGTTTTCAGAGTTTTCAAGAGAATTTATCTTTTCCGATTTTGTTTTGAAATAGGGCAATCAAAGGAAACCTCATGACTTATTACATGTTTTATTTGTTTTTCTATTTTTTGTCGACTCGAGATTGGGTATACAAGAGAAATGATTCAAAAATGTTGTTACATGATCTTTCTCTCCCATTCTGATATCAACTGCTTGGATCTGTTTCATATTTTTATGATTTCTTTTTATTCACTTGTTCTGTCTGTTCATTATATTTTTTTTTGTTAAGGATGACATCACATCTTTTGTTTGTTTTCAGAGTTTTTAAGAGAATTTATCTTTTCCGATTTTGTTTTGAAATAGGGTAATCAAAGGAAACCTCATGACTTATTAAATGTTTTATTTGTTTTTCTATTTTTTGTCGACTCGAAATTGGGTATACAAGAGAAATGATTTAAAAATGTTGTTACATGATCTTTCTCTCCCATTCTGATATCGACTGTTTGGATCTTTTTCATATTTTTATGATTTCTCTTTATTCACTTGTTTTGTCTGTTCATTATATTTTTTTTGTTAAGAATGACATCACATCTTTTGTTTGTTTTGAGAGTTTTCAAGGGAATTTTTCTTTTCCGATTTCGTTTTGAAGTGGGTAATCAAAGGAAACCCATGACTTATTACATTGTTTCTTTGCTACTTTTCTCTTTTTTGTCAACTCGAGATTGGGTATACAAGAGAAATGATTTAAAAATGTTGTTACATGGTCTTTCTCTCCCATTCTGATATCGACTGTTTGGATCTTTTTCATATTTTTATGATTTCTCTTTATTCACTTGTTTTGTCTGTTCATTATATTTTTTTGTTAAGAATGACATCACATCTTTTGTTTGTTTTGAGAGTTTTCAAGGGAATTTTTCTTTTCCGATTTCGTTTTGAAGTGGGTTATCAAAGGAAACGCATGACTTAGTACATTGTTTCTCTGTTACTTTTCTATTTTTTGTCAACTCGAGATTGGGTATACAAGAGAAATGATTTAAAAATGTTGTTACATGATCTTTCTCTCCCATTCTCATATCGGCTGCTTGGATCTTTTTCATATTTTTATGATTTCTCTTTATTCACTTGTTTTGTCTGTTCATTATATTTTTTTGTTAAGAATGACATCACATCTTTTGTTTGTTTTGAGAGTTTTCAAGGGAATTTTTCTTTTCCGATTTCGTTTTGAAGTGGGTAATCAAAGGAAACCCATGACTTATTACATTGTTTCTCTGCTACTTTTCTCTTTTTTGTCAACTCGAGATTGGGTATACAAGAGAAATGATTTAAAAATGTTGTTACATGATCTTTCTCTCCCATTCTCATATCGGCTGCTTGTATCTTTTTGATATTTTTATGATTTCTTTTTATTCACTTGTTTTGTCTGTTCATTATTTTTTTGTTAAGAATGACATCATATCTTTTGTTTGTTTTGAGAGTTTTCAAGAGAATTTATCTTTTCCGATTTCGTTTTGAACTAGGGTAATCAAAGGAAACCCATGACTTATTACATTGTTTCTCTGTTACTTTTCTATTTTTTGTCGACTCGAGATTGGGTATACAAGAGAAATGATTTAAAAATGTTGTTACATGATCTTTCTCACATTCTCATATCGGCTGCTTGTATCTTTTTGATATTTTTATGATTTTTTTATTCACATATTTTGTCTGTTCATTATATTTTTTTGTTATGAATAACATCATATCTTTTGTTTGTTTTGAGAGTTTTCAAGAGAATTTATCTTTTCTGATTTCGTTTTGAAATAGGGTAATCAAAGGAAACCTCATGACTTATTACATGTTTTATTTGTTTTTCTATTTTTTGTCGACTCGAGATTGGGTATACAAGAGAAATGATTTAAAAATGTTGTTACATGATCTTTCTCTCCCATTCTGATATCGACTGCTTGGATCTTTTTCATATTTTTATGATTTCTCTTGATTCACTTGTATATCAAATCATCGCATTTTGTTATTATTGATTGGTTGTTTTTGATATTGGGTTTTAAAGAGAATTATATGTTCACACAAGAAATTTAATAAAGTAAATTATTTTCATTAAATGATTAAATCAACTAAGAACCCGTCAAAAATTGCAAACGTGGCCCAAAAGTCAAAAAAGTCAGTACGGATCTGAATAAAATTCGTATCAGCACAGAAACGTGTAATCGTAATTAAAGCTACGTGATTCCGGTTTTAATTAGAAATTGAATGTCATTAACGATCGAAAAGGTAATCGGATATTTGATTAAAGTAATAAATTTCTTTACGGTTATAATTAAATCAATTATTTCAATATGTTTAATTTAGTTATTCTCATGACTAATTAATCAGAAAATATATATTGATAGTTTCAGGATGAAATAATTGTGTATTATTGAATGATATGGGGGCCTATATATAGGCATTACAAAACCCGAATCCCGTAGGATTCGGAGTCCTAATCTATTACGGAGATGCTAATCTATCTCCTAACATGAAACCTATTAAGCTAAGACACACACAAGGGTAGAATAGTAATTCTCCCGGAACACTCCCCCTTGTGTCGCATGCCTAGGTTGCATGGTGCACACATCGTTGCCTCGGTAAAAACCTTGTCAAGCAAAATAAAAACCTCTTGGGTAAAAACAAAAGCTTGATCGAAGGGAAAAAGAGCACATCGCACCGTCTACATTTGATAGCATCATGTGAGCTAGACTCCTCCTGCAGTTTACGAAACAACTCCTCCTGATTAGTGCCATAATCATGGAGTACAAAGAACAACGTATACAACGTTCATTACATGCTTCTCAAACGTAGTCTTGGGCTAATGATTAATCATTAATCTAGCCAAACATCCTTAGATCATACATGCTATACTTAGCCAAACTTAGATCTTAGGAAACAATATTGCATAACAACTCAAAACAAGAGTGCAATGAAAATCAGATTCTCGGGTAGAAGGACCTTAACTAACTTAAACGGCCATAACTTATTCGTCAAAATAGGTATCAGCGAACCGTAAAATGTTCTGAAAAGTAGACACCCGTGGCTTTCCAGTGACATAAGGTTCACAACCTCATCCGATTGGAGCAGTTCACAATGCTCTGTCGAAGTTGACTGACTTGCAAATTTCCGGACAGGAC
This sequence comes from Argentina anserina, assembly GCF_933775445.1. NCBI lineage: Eukaryota > Viridiplantae > Streptophyta > Magnoliopsida > Rosales > Rosaceae > Argentina > Argentina anserina. Next base: position 797,667 of record NC_065874.1, on the reverse strand, counting down.
TGTCCTACTTTGCTAAAACGGCCATAACTCACTCAATATGATAGCTATGAACGAAATGTTGATGTCCATTCAAAGTAAACACATAGACCTTTCGAACGATACTAATTTCACCATATTTCATTGAGCGAGCTGTACTGTAGGTCTCGTTGAATTTGACCTACGAAACTGGACAGATTCTGATTTGTCACATTTAATGTGTCTTTCGCGAAAAGAATGGGGGAATTGACCAATGAAGGACTGATTTTGGTCCAAGACGGAACCGTACGCATCCTCTACGCTACCAGTATCGACTGCTACACCAAGGCGTACGTTGATGTTGTTGGAGCTGCTGGCAGCGTTGGTGTGGATAGGATTTGTGTTGGTTCATTAAGTGTAGAACTAAACCCATGTCAAAGAAGCAATGCAAGTCGAATGACAATGCATAGGCGCATAGTTAATCACGTCATAATGAAAGCAATAGTGTCTCAACAACACTAACATGTATGAATGTATAGCTCATTGAATCTCTTCATCATCTATACTTAAACGGAATAGAGAATCAAGAATTAGCTTCATATGAACACATATGGGTATGAGTTCTTGCAACCGATTGTACTACGTTCTCTTGAATGTCGCAATCTGATTACATAATCTCTCCGTGGTCTGGAGGCATTTAAAGTCCCTCGGGTACTCTCATATCTGCGTCAAGATCCCTTTACAGATATTCTATGACCACTATCATATGGTGCAAATCAGTTTTCATGGACACTACTACTGATCAAGTAGCGGAAAGAAATTATGTCCATAACGAGAGAATATAACTCATCGTACTCAATACTAGGATAATGAGACAATCTTTGCGCCATAAGTCCTGCATATATTGCATGACTTCATCTTTCTCATTATACTTACGAACAACGACCAACATAACAAGTCTAGTTCAGCCTGTATTGATTCTTTCCACTTCGGTCAAGTTACTCATCGTTGATGATTTACAACAGAATAAGGGCATAAGCGAATACATCATCAATCATGGGAGATCAATACATTAAACACGCGCACGCGCTGTATACGATCAATTCGTGAGATTTCTATTCTTCTCTAACATCAACAAAAGGAGTCTGTAGCGTCCCACAGAACTTAGTTGATACACATGTTTAGAGAATATCTCTTGATGATGGGCGAAATACTTGTGCCTACGCACTTCGCTTCTTTCTAGTTTTGATACCAGAGAATAATGGTCTCCCTCTCATCTAGGCAGGAGCCAAGACAGAAGCTATGACCCTTAATAGTCCATCTTTGCGTTTACTGCCCTTGTTTTGTGGTGCAATGCCACGGGCGCCGACAACACCACAGCGTACGATGGTGCCATCGCCGGCTTCCTTCCCACTGTCAGGGATGGTGCCAACGGTGCTAGGACCAGGTCATATGAAATTCTCCCATATTCTGAGAGTCCCAACCTTACCGGCACATCACAGCATTTATGTGCGATCTCGTCACTTTCGCAATATCGGTAAAGTCATTGACCATCGAATTTTTGACTTTCTGGAGGTCGATAATGCGTTGCACATTTACTCACTTTGAGTAGTGCGGGATCTTAATGAGACATAGTGCCACACCACGTCAGTTCCTGGCGTTAAAACCAGAATGGGAGAATTCCATATCTCCCCCTAACGACGGGAAGTATGTCTCATTAAAGTGACCGTCTGCTAATATCGCAGGATAGAGATCAACGGTTGTAGATTGGAAATAGCGGACAAGTGTTGGTGATTCATAAATCATAACCAACCAGAATACTTAATCGTTTCAAGTAGACCCATTGAGATAACTACAATAGAGGCACATAAACAACTTTAACCAAATAGGCGTTTAAGGAAAAGAACGTTGGGATCGTATCCAGTAACCATCTGGTACGCACTAAACGCTTGGTAAGTTGTGAGTTTAAAACGAATAAGTGTCGCTGCATGCAACATCATTACATATCTCCATGCAAAAATCGGTAGGTTAGTACCCATAACCAAGTCCGAGCTCTACTAGATCGTGCAGTGAATGAACATGAGGAATACTATGTTCAACGACGATGCCAGTAGATATGCAAAACGAAATCATCAAAGTCGTGGAGGTGAACTCTCCAACGGTATCCAATCAAATAGATTTGAGAGGATGGGAAGGGTGGTGAGCCCTTAGTATGATGATCATAGCTAAAAACTTTAGCGAATGCAGCGTTTCTTGTGGAAAGCAAAGCGACGTGTGACCAACGCGTCGATGCTCTTAACCTATACCATAAAAATACCGAAAAATGTCCGTATTCGGTTGGATAGGGTCTACTAATGTCACTTTAAATACTTTGTAAGAATGGAATGTTCTCGGTTGGAGCCTTAGCAAATAAGGACTTCCTTGAAATCTAGCTAAAGAACAAGCTTTGTAAAATGAGCGATTGGCATCAGAGATTGTCATGGAGGCATTAGAAGACACGGGAGGCATCACAAGCTCCTGTGAAGGAGGGGATGCCGCCACCGACGGCCTTAATGCCATGGAGCCGCCGAAATAGGTAGGCTCGGCCTCACCGTGCATGGCACAGATAGGCTCGGCCTCACCGTGTGGAGCATGGGTGAGGTGGTCCTCCAATCGCTTCGTGAACATGAAAAATAGATGATAATGTGAATTTCAAAGAACTCGAATCATCATATCTTGTTCAAAATGACTAAAAAACGATCATGTCAAAACCGAGAACACAGTAAAACCGAACCCATGATTCAAAGAATCTTGAGTTACATAAAGCTACTGCTGCAGGCAAGCAAAACGATGTCTGCAGGCTAACAAAGCTACTGTCGAAGCTTGAAAAAGATACTGTCAATGAAATCTGACAGATTTATTCCTCTCCATTCTTAACACAAATATCAAGATGAAAATCCATCATTGGCATGAATGGCCTTTAAAACTTAGCAAGGCACGAAGATATACAACACAATCTCCGCACGAGATCCGTAAAACAACTACTTGCGCCGTAGGATAGTGTGGGTGGTTACGCAATTAGCAAGACACTCGATTTCACGGCGGGACATTATCAAAATGAAGATTAAGAGAGTCAACGACGCGGTGAATTTCTCTACACAATACGCCGTAGGATATTGTAAGAGGGGATTGAAACAAATGACAATCCCATCGAATGTATCACATGGCAATAGAACTACATTCTTCAACTCAAGAGTTGGAAAAACATGGTATTGGAGCAGTTGAATACCAAACAATTTGGGTGGTAAAAACCATCCAATTGGTGCGGGTGGTCACCAATAATAATAAAATCATTTGAGCTATGAAACGACTTGGAGAAAATCGGAAAATTAACCGGAAAACCATGTCAAATTAACTCAAAACCGGGTGAATTTTGGATTAGGAAAACATGGCATCAAGAATTGCTGAGATATGCCGGGAAAATGACGAGAAACGACGAAAAAAAAACGTCGGAAAAACTCGTCGGAAGCTGGCGGCACCGATTTCCGGAAATCCGGCCGGCGGTGACCGGACCTGGCCGGTATGGAGGCTTTAACTTCAGGTCCAACAGGGAACGCCGTCCGGAACCGGATGGCGGTGCCGGAAACGCCGGCAAATGGCCGGAAGGCGGCGAATACGCCGGTAAAACGCCAAAAACGTTCCGGAAACGCTGGAACAGTAACCGGTAAAAACGACGTCAATTTTGACATTCCGAGGTCCGTTTTCCAAATTTCAAAGTCCAAAATCACAATGTAGTGCTATTGAGGTCCCATGTAACCCAAAAGCGGCCAATTTAAAAACCACGTGAGTTGCAAACGTTGACCATGCATGCTAAGTCAAGGCAAATAAAATTATCACGAGTCCAAGAAAGACGAGAAATTTTATAGAATATGCCCATATTTAATACAACACAAACAAGCTTCCAATTCCAATAGACGACTTAAGCTAAAGTCGAGCAATAATCATGGCAATGCCAACGTCATACTTGAAAAATAGTAAGCAGAAGACATAGTCAAAATAGATTGACTAATCAAAAATCTGTAGCAACAAAATCTTGCATATCTGATTGGGCGGAGCCTTAGCCTAAGGCTAAAAAATGTGCTTACTTGAGAATGGAAGAATGTTACGTTTTCATCTCCAAAATTCCCTCGAGAAATAGATACAGGTGCCAATAAATGACATGTGTTTCTCGGATGTGGAGCATGTTTCAAGGTCAACTCTGGTAATACGTCGTCATAGACGTTCATTAAATCACTTTTAAGTGTCCCATAGAATTCGTTATTTTTGGGATCTTTTTGTCAGCAAATAGTGCTGCATTAGAGTAATGAATCAACTCAAATAAATGAGTACGTAGACCTTGAGATTATCGTTTATAGACATGAGTTTAAGAAACTCAAACATTCAAATAACAGTCGCGATGGCGACGCATCCATAGATGGCGTCACTTAGCCTTGATTGCAAAGACCGACCGTCAGAGGTGTCAGCCGTTGAAATGTGCATCCAAGGCATGCACTTTGATTTGCTATACATCTTACAAGGAAACAAGCCTCGTTCTTTCGAAGAGTTGGCTACTCGAGCCCACGACATGGAGCTAAGCTTGGCAAGTCATAAAGGAAAGAATGAGTCCCTGGTTGACCAACGAACAAATAAAGTTTTCGGAAGCAGATTTGACGAGGTTGTGAAGAAACCTTCCAAAGAATCAATGGTCATCAATACTGCACCATTTAAGATCTCTACGCGGGATAAGGAGTTCAATAAAGTGTAAACGCACGTTGAAGGAGATGGAGCGAAAGATGTACCCGTTCCCAGACTCTGATGTAGCATGCATGTTAGAGGATCTGCTCGAAAACAAGATAATAGATCTTCTGTCTCGTTAGTCACCCTATATAGAAATGCTTTGTTCTCAAGGATTTGATCATAAATCTCGCCAAGCAAGGAAGGATTGAGCTGGACGTTGACGACGTTGCTAAAGTCAGTTGCATTACCGTAACATTCGGGTCGTTCGAGCCAGTTTCACTATATTTTCACCCAATAAAAGCACTGTCGCATTTCACAAAGGAGGCGCGCGAACATAAGGAACGACAAATAAGCAAGAAGAAATCGACTTGTAGTCAAGAGGAGAGCAAAGAAATCCCGTCGCGCATGAGGAGGCAGTGTGTGTTGGAAGTGAATTCCACGGATCAACTCAAAGTGAAGCGACATACCATCATATTCACTGACAAAAAAGGAGATACCAACCTCGGTAATGGCGATAAGGATAACATTATCCAAACCTCTTATCATATCACGGTGGCATAAGCATATGCCGTAGATGAAGAAAATCATGAAGATTTTGAAATTGAAGTAGACGAAGCTCTTCCATAACTTGAAGATGGGGGGGGGGGGGGGGGGGGTGGGGGAAGCCACAAATGCTACACCTTATTCTCTTGTTTATGGTGTCGAAGCCGTGTTACCATTAGAGAAAGAAATTCTGTCGTTGAGAATCGCTTTGCAAGGTCTCACAAATTAAGAAAATGTCAAGTTGCGCCTTTAAGAGTTAGAAGCTTTGGACGATAAGAGGCTTGATGCACAACAACACCTGGAATGCTACCAAGTTCGGATGTCACACGCCTTCAACAAAGGCGTTTTCAAGTTAATGATTTAGTTGTTGTTCGAAGACCCATCATTATGACGCACAAGTCTGGCTCTAAATTCAAGTCAAAGTGGGATGGTCTTTACGTCGTCAGAAAAGTATACAGCAATGGAGCTTACAAAATTGTGCCGGAAGACGGTTTGAGGATCGGTCCCATTAACGGTAAGTTCTTGAAGAAGTATTATGCTTGAAAACATCAAAGCATGCTCCAAGTCTGCACGAGCTTAAACTGCGCAAGACACACAAAAAATCAAAAAAAGGCTCCAAGTCTGCACGAGCCTAAACTGCGTAAGACAATAAAAAACAACAAACAAAAATGCTCCAAATCTGCACGAGCCTAAACTGCGCAAGACACAAAAAAACAAAAAATGCTCCAAGTCTGCATGAGCCTAAACTGCATAAGACAAGAAAAACAAAAACAAAACAAAAAAACGCTCCACGCCTGCATGAGCTTAAACTGCACAACGCAACAAAAAAGCCTAAAACGCTTTTATTGAGTGCTGTCAAGTCTATAAATTGAGAGCAATCAAGCGATTAGATCGTGTGCGTTCTTCAAACTCTTGAAAGCGCCCATGCTGAATGTGATGCGTAAAGTCTAAAACGCTTTTATTGAATGTTGTCAAATCTATGAATTGAGAGCAGTCAAGCGATTAGGTCGTTTACGTTTTCAAATCCGTCAGAAATCAACGCGTTTCGAAAGAAGTCGAACGGTTAGATTGACCGCAGCGGTCGAATTGTTGTCAAAATCCTACAAAAAAAATATCCAAAGGTAAAGAAAAATGAAAATTATTTGTGCCTACACCATAAAAGCCACATGTGAAAGAGTTGCCCGAGGAGATGAATGACATGAAAATTAGGGATGACAAGAAAAATCGATGGTAATGGAACAAAGACGGGCCATAAAACTGTGACAACCATTAGTAGTAGAAATGGTCTGCCAGAAAGCAAAAGCATATCTATTATCTCTTCCCACAAAGAAAAGACTAGAAGTGTGCGTCCCAGACAAAAAAAAGCCAGAACAAAAAGCAAAAGCAAAAGCATCAACTCTTTGCTTGATTGCTTCTACCGATTAAAACCAAAATCATCTCTCTTTGCTCTCATAAAACTTGAAGAGAGGAATACTGACCAAGGTGACCAAGCTTGCTGCTGAAGAATTCTCTCTCGTAATGGGTTTCAAAGGAGGCCTATCATAGCTTCGGAACTCATTCCTCAAGATTCAAGCCATGCTCCGAGATGTCGAAAGGTCACAAAAAACACGGGGAGGTTGTGGAATTGTGGGTGAAGAATCTGGAAGACATAGCTCAAGAAGCGGATGAGGTCCTGGATGAAATCGGGTATGAAGTTCTCCGACGCAAAATAGAATTTCGCAACCAAAAAGATGCTTTCGGTGGATGGGAAACTCGTGCACCAAGGACGGCGAGCCCAACACAATAGATCTGTCGGGTGGGTATTATGATGCCGAAGATGCCAAAAAGTTCAACTTCCCTCAGTCGTTTGCTATGACTTCGCTGAGCTGGAGCGTTATCGAGTACATCGCTAAGTTGGATCGGGGGATACATATGGAGGAAGTACTATTCCGAACGATCACTACTGCTGGACTCGGCCCGAAGACATAAACTATGAGCGCTCTGTGACTAAGTGCAATAGTTGAGGAGAAGAAGGCAGAACTGGAGCCGGGGGCGATGGATGTGCAAGACGAGGAGATGGAGGCCATGATGATGTTGATGATGATGTGGATGAAGATTGAAGCACCAGTTGAAACTAAGACTGATGAGAATGCAAAGCATGCTCAAGCAGACAAACATGTACCTCTATTAATGAAGGAAAAAAAAAAGGTCAATATTGATGACCAATCAATACAGCTCATTAATGCAGGCAGAGAAAAAAATGCCAACACTGCTGAGCAATCAATGCAGCTCATTAATGCAGGAGAGAAAAAAAGCCAACAATGAGCAATAAATGCTAGAGATGAATTATCAATGATCATCAATAAATGCTCAAACCATGCCAAATCAACATCAAATCAAATAAATCGACAGGAAAATCAGTAATTTCCCTTTGTGACGAACTAAATCTCGGAAGTCATAAGGAAATATTACTACAAAATTTGCGAAGTCCCGGAATCTAGCTCCACAAATTCTCCAAATTAAAGTACATACTTCAAGCTGCGCTTTCGGCACGTGACGACGACATGTCTGCGGCACGACTTGAAGTGGGGGCATTTGCTGACACAAGAAATTTAATAAAGTAAATTTCATTAAACGATTAAATCAACCACGAACCCGACAAAATTGCACACGTGGCTCGAAAGTAAAAAAAAATCAGTACGGATCTGAATAAAATTCGTATCAGCACAGAAACGGATGATCGTAATCAGAACTACGTGATTCTGGCTTTAATTGGAAATTGAATGTCATTAACGATCGAAATGGTAATCGGACATTTGATTAAAGTAATAAATTTCTTTACGGTTATAATTAAATCAATTATTTAAATCTGTTTAATTTAGTTATTTTCATAATTAATTAATTAGAAAATATATATTGATTTAATTATGCAACTAAAGAAATATTATTATTTTAGTGTCAGTAAAGTATTCTATAAAATAAAGTATTCATGACACTATAAATACCCCTTTCAACATAAAGAAATTGGGGATTTTTACATTGGAAAAGAAGAAGAGAGCAATATCACTCTCGAGAAATCCCGAAGTCTCCCAAATCCACGAAGAATCATCAAGTGGCCAAATCGCTCGTTCTTCATCAAATCAAATCCTTGAGCCAAATCACATTTGGAGATAGAATCAGAGGAGTTCACAAAGATTGGAACCCCGCGCTTGATTATCAATAAATTTCATTTTATTTGTACACGTGTTTGCATTCTTGCTTGTTTTCAGATTCACGTTCTACATTATAATCTATCGATTCTATTTTGCAATTTTTCTTTTCTGATCCTTTTGAAGCTGGGTAATCAAGGCAAATCCCATTTATATATATATATATATATAAACACATAAATATAACAGTGTATATATATATATATATATAACGTTTACGCTAACACGTAACGAAAGTCAAACCGAGACTATAACAAGTCTCTTAAAGGTTAGGGCAAATCAAGTAAAATCATGCAGATGTAAAAGATGCGACTCGGCTCGAAATATCAAATTCGCCGATGGGGTATATCCAACCCGACCGGCTCTAAGGTTTGCCTTCGGGCGAATTGAGAGCCAATAATGTACCACGGTGCCAGACATCAGGACACGGTTATCACCGTAGTAATAAGTCACACAGTGTCAGACATTAGGACAACAAATTCACCGTGATGGTGCCCAGACATCAGAACGCATGATTCACCATATAATAAATAAACTTGCGGTGTCAGACATCAGTACACGGAATCACCGACTTATAAACATGTATAAAAAAAGTGTCAGTCTCGAGACAATATGACCAAAGTAAAGTAATTATGAATGCAACATGCGATAAGGTCGTATATCATATACATTTTATATATAGAAAACCACTAACCCGGAAGGTACTGGCTCACCCTACATGATATAGCGATGCCGAAGTCCGCGCCCCAAGTCACGCTCCTCGGGCTCCGTGTAGAATCGCGTCTCGCAAGCAAGTCTCATTGTTAAAGAAATAACGAAAAGAGATAAAGGTCACGACATTTTTAGTCGATTTAGTAATTGATCGTCGATTTGACTAGTTTGACTACTCAAGTCGAGGTCTCGGGATGATCGGTTGATTTTTCTAAACAAGAGTGAATTTATTTTATAGATATTTGTATCTTAGATTTAATACATGAATAATCGATAAATGGAAATCATAAATTTATCCTTCTGGCATTTAAATCTCTCACGCTTAACAGTTCCTCGATTTCAGATCCGGGCGAATATTGTGTTTAAGGTTTAACCGTAAAGTTAAAACTACATTTTTGCGAAAGGTTACTAATTTTCCTTAATCTGATTTAAATCGAGAAACTTAAAGGTAAAAAGGTTGAATCGAGGTTAACGTAAAAACTAAATTAATTATTGTTTGGGTAAAACAATAACTTTTTAACTTATTTACTATTAGGGGCAAGATCGTAATTATTGAAAGTCAATAGGGGTATGAAGGTAATTTCACAGACAGTAATCCAACTCAACCTATTCTAATCCACTCCGATCACAAAATTCAGCCACACAACCTATTCTAATCCACTCCAAATCGACATGCAAGTATACATAATCAAACACAACAATACCAATAATGCAACGCGGTCAAAATCAGAAAGAGAAGAGGTCGGTTTGTACCTCTGCAACTCAAATGCAGAAGCTGGTGAGTTGTGCTCCTCCTATCTTCGTAAACTCGTAGGAAATTAACTGAGTGTAGGAAAAATATTCTACGAATACTACCGCGCTCGTGACGACGCGTAGTTTAATACAAAAATATTAAACTACATTTTTGATATCTCAAAAAAATGTTGGTTAGCGTGACAATTACGCTAGAAAGATAAATAAATTTTCTAGGGGCTCACATATGCCCCCATGCCCATTTGGTCAATTGTTTGTAGAATTCACTGCGGAATTGTTATGTTCTATCACGATTCAAGTAGATTTTTTATTGTCAATGTTGGTGAATTATCGACATTGTCATTTTTAGATTCAAATGAGTATGGAAGCAATGACATTGATTTGTTGAATGTGGATCGTAAGGGGCAACTAGGTGTGCTGCTGAAGATCCTGAGCGTGAGGAAGAAATGGTGATGCAAACTAGTATGTTGTCGAAAGATGTGTCGGATAATGAATTAATAAACTTTAATCACGGAATTGAACATGGGGAAGAAAAGATGATGGTTCTCGTATGGGACCTGAATCACCTTATATTAATCATGTAACTGAAGGTCAGTTGAGTAGCAAACTAGCAAAGTGGAAGGTGTTACTGCTGCTATACCAATATTAGTATGTCATTCAAATACAATGGAAATGCAAAATATTGTATGTAAATGTTAAAGAAAAGAATATTTAAAATCAACACTGGGATACTTGTGAGTATGGCTATAAGTAGGTTCGAGTCGCTCGTGTTTGATTTGTTTTTAGCCCGTTTGGCTCGAGTTCGTAAAATGAGCTAAGTTTGAGCTCAATATTAAGCCCAACCTTGAAAATGAGCCGAGTTTCAACAATAAGTATTCGGCTCATTCGAGGCATTTAGCTAATGAGCAAGTTCATGCTCATTAAAAGCTCGTTTATTAATTAAGTTTGACAACCTTGACTTATTGATTTTTATAGTATATATAAAGTATATTTTTTGTATGAAAAATAAAATTAAAATATAATATTAGTTTGAAAAAAACTGTAAAAACTTGTTTCTAGAATAATTAGTTAAAGACTTTAAGTTCAATAACGGGTTTGATTTGTTATATTTATTAGATTTTTTGTGATGCTATGACATTATTTAAAAAAAAATCTTAATTTTAAAATTTTAATTTCATATGATTCAAATTGGGTCAATTCGAGTTTGATCTCGTCTAATAAAATGAGCTGAGCCAAACCCAGGTCGAGTTTGAAAATGAAGCACAAAAATTAAATTTTAGCTCGGCTCGAGCTCGATCGAATGAATGAAAACGAGTCAAACATAAACAACTTAGTATTTAGCTACACCCTTACTTGTGAGGACATTTCTAAGCCTTGTTTGTTTGGCAGGAACTAAGGAATTTGGAAATGAAACTTGTTCTTTTCCCTTGTTTGAGAACCAGAACCACGAGAGTAGAAATTACTTTCCTAATAAAGGGGAAAATAGAAGAGAAGTTGGTTCCACCCATATCTCATGGGAAAAAACTTCTCATTTCACTTCTCAACATTAATTGTAAATATAATGACCACAATGTTCTCGTAAAAACCAATTAGTATTAAACATAATGATATTGTTGAACTTTGATAAAACTTTTAATTTTTTTCCTATACGAACTAAATAATGGAAATTAAACTTGACAGTAATTCTAACTTACATTACAGAGAGAAATTACAACAGAAATGAGTTTCATTCCGACAACCAAAAGAGGCCCTAGTTCAATCGAAAAAAAAGTCAATTTCTAGTTCTTGTAAGTACGTCGGTTCTGAATAGACCCGTTGACAAACCGACTTGTTGGATTTAAATATTTAAGGGATCAAATAAAAATTGGTTGGAGTCTTCGGCACCCGCCATACGGAGACAAACTTCCGCTTCCACTTCCACTTCCACTTCCGAGGGGCAAATACAAGAAAAAGACAAACTTCCATTTCCACTTCCACACGACCACACTTTTTCATCCAAATAGAAGAAAATGACAAACTTCCACACTTAATATGTAACTCTCACCTCTCAAAATGCCCATTCTTGACCAAACCCTTCAAGTCTCTCTTGCATCCTCTCTCGGTCTCTCCATTTCCACTCGATCCAGCCGCTTCATACCTGCTCTCGATTTCGATTGCGCTTTCCCTTCACACCTTGGTAATTCACTCTCTACATGATTTAGGGGTTTCCAGACTTCCATTGAAATTTAGCTAATTTCTCAGTTAGAATTTAGAACTTTTGAGTTGTTAGCGATTTTTACTTCTGAAATTTTCTGGTCACAAATTTTGTTCTCTCTATTTTAATTGTTGATCAGTCAAAGGGGAGAGAGCTTCCCCTGGAGAAGGTGCTTCAGATGTAGAAGATCTTTAACGATTCCTTCCTGGTGAGTATTACTGTGTTCAACAATTCGAAATTGTTTATGAACTTGCTGTGATTTTAACTGCGTTGCTTATAGGTCAGGTTATTCGAAAGTTGCATTCCTTGTTAATTTGTTCTAGTTTCTGTACAGTTTTCCCTAAGACTACTTCCTGTCCAAACCCTTGTGTAGCTTCAGTGGTGGTCATTTTCATTACCTTTATGATCTACTTGGAGATTTGTTATGCACGTCTGGTACATTTTTATAGCAAAAGCAGTATATTATAAGAGGTATCATCTACGTTTAGGAGATTCTACTCGTCTATCCCGAGTTCGAAAATGTAGAGGTCAAAAGCATGAGTTCGCCGTCCCGAGTAATTTTTTTATGACTGCACTTTAAAGTGAAATATATTGAGTAGAAAAGTAACATTAGGTGCTCTTTTCATGGGAAATCTCTCTGTAACTGTCATATCTGCAATTACGCCATCACATCTTTGGGTAATTTTACTTAAATTATTTGTGGGGCGACCAATTTGTAGACCTATTTACAGCCTCTGATTGATTATAACTGTTGGAATACTCGTGCATGTACATTTCTATGCTGCCTCAAGGAAATACTACTAACATTCTATGTGATTCTAGCTATACTTGTAAGGACTAGTGCAGTTGTATGTCTAGTTAAAACGAATATATTGATATAGCTTTATGACACCATTTTGGGCATGTTTAGAAGTTATTTGTCTCCAAGAAGCCATTTTTTAAGTACCTGATCTCAAGATCATATGCTTTTTATAGGTTGAGTTGCTCGAGTTGAAAAAGTTGGTTGTAGCGCCTTAACTGTGCCTCAACTTATATTCCAATTGAGGTAAATTTTCTCTCATAGATTGTAATAGATATGCAGGTATATACTGTATGGTGTAGGCATTGGCATCTTTGCAATGGTAATGTTAGTTCTCTTGAAAAACATGAATTTTGGGGAACATTGTTCAAATATTGAATTGTATCACCGGGATTTGTTCTAAAAGCAGTATCTGTCTTAAGATAATCGAAAGAAGTTACTTGGATCTCCTTGACACTAACTAAAAAAATTCAGAAAAGATATGTTCTGGTGTTGTCCACTCTAACTTTGAGAAGTTAAAGCTTCATTTCCATATTAATGATTCATCAGTGCCCTTGTATGATCTTTCATTGATTCTGGGTTTTAAATGCTAACTTATAGCAATTTGGATCTCATGTGATTCTTGTTTTTATGTTTAATTTATGGCAGTTGGGTTCTCATGTTCAGTTTACAGTACTTGTTCTCTTTTGATTTTACAGTTAGCACTTGGGATATTTGTGAATACTTTCTGGTATTGTGATGCTGTGATACTTTGCTGCCAAAAGTAGTGAGTGGAGAAAAACGGAAGAGAGAGATGGAATCTGAGATGGAGTATGAGATGCAAGACTGGGAGACTGATGATTTCATAGCTGAAGCTTTGAATATTAAGACCAAATTGATGGAAAAAGATAAGAAGATAGAAGAGCTAAATAGCAAGCTGGAAGGATTTAATGCTGTGAGAGAGAGAAATAGGATTGAAAACGAGAAAGACACGGTATCTTTATTTGCATACAAGGTGAAGTTGAGAAAAGCATTGGAGTTTCTGGAGTTGGCTAAGCAAATACAACGACAATTTGATGAGTTTGATCTCCTTCTCGATCCCGTTTTAGACTCCTAGTCTTATTGTATAGGTCTTTATTCGCATCAGGGACGGATACCCCAACTCTTGATGGTTTATTATTTTTCTGTGTTGTTTACTTTAGAATGAAATTGATGTTCCTTAGTCATGTTCTAGGAGGTTTTGGAATGTGGTACACCCTTTTGAGATGCCACTTTGAAGGAAGCATATCTGAATTTTCATTAGGAATTCTGTGTTGTGTACTTGTTGTCTTGTTATTTAGTTACTTATTCACTTAGTAGTAATATACCGGTTGGTATATACAATCGATCTAATGTTGGATAACATTCTTACTGCACGAGTAGAGACTAGGATAAGGTTAAAACTTAAAACCAACATATCCACTTAGCTTGCTTCCTTAAGTGAAAACAGAAATGCTCCAGTTGTGAAGCCACCTTAATTTCAAGCACCTTTTCCGTTGTCCCTTCTCCCAACTCCCTTTTCTCTTTTGGAAATTTTTGTAAATGGTACGTGAACTTAAGTAATTACTAGTCATTAACACACTCATAAGAGTGTGAATAACCCCCCATCTTTTACATAATGACTTAGAAGTTACCTAAATAATAAGATTTATCTCTATCAATTAAGGAAATTTGACATATGGAACTGTCACTTCATGTAATTACTCAATTACCATTTTTTGAAAAAGTTATTTTTATAAAAATTACATGGATAATCTAATAAAAGACAAACAAAAAAAGATTTCTTATAAAAAATCACTTTTGACACTTGAAAATAGAAAATAGTCGAGCAATCTTTAAAAATTACACTAAAGTCATCCAATTAAATGTCTTAAAGCGTTGTCCTTATTTTTTATAAAAATTACAACACATGTCAGGGGGTTTGGTTGACCTTCCCCTCGATTCTTCTTCGGCATCACAACATTCTTTGGCGCATGCTTGGTTACTGTAGTCGTCGGAATCTTCCTCCCAGGAGATCACCTGGTTATCGTCCATTGGCGTAGTTCCTATTTCTGGCATCATCAATTCAAACCCGACTTGCGTCATACCTGTCTTTTCCGATCAGTCCGGCTTTTGATCGTGACACACTTCCAAGTCGACGGGTAGACCAACCCAAGTCGTCGGCGCGAGATCCGTTCAACCGATCCTAGATCCGATTAGAACCATAAGCTGGAATATGACTCCTGGATTCAGAGTAAGGCTGTTGAGAAAATCCCAACTAAAGCTTCTTCCTATCTCTTGTCTCAGGTTAGTTTGATTAGGTGAAAATGAGGCTGAAATTTGAGTAATTTCGATATGTAGAAAGCAAAGCTTGTTTCGAAGGAGAAGAGAAAAACATATGCATTTAGGGTTGATTTCATTATAGTAATTGTTGTAGAAAAGCAAGATTTTGGATGTGGAGTTAGAATTGGGGGTTAGCCATGGTTTTTAATTAAGATTAGTTGCAAGAAGTTAGCTGTCACACTACCCATCACGTAACAACGTTATTCTGACTGACAGTGTGACAGTTAGTGTGGTTGATAATATGACTATCGATTTACCCATCACACTACTCGTCACATCACCAATCACATTACTAGTCATAGCTACACGTGTAATTTACATGTCATAGGAACAATGTTTGTGTGACTGGTAGTGTAGCTAATGAAAATATTTGTGTGACTGGTAGTGTAGTTGACAAAATTTTTATGTGACTGGTAATGTGGCCGGTAGTGTGATTGGTAGTGTAACTGACGAATATTTTATGTGACTAATAGTGTAGCTGATGTTTTTTGTGTAATTGGTGGTGTTATGTATAACAACATCAGTGTGGATATTTGAATCGTATTAGTTGATTTAAAAAGTTTAGTATCACATAATCGTAGACAAAGGTTCGTTATTTCTAGTCATTTTTTTTTCACATTTCTTCTTGTCACAACATAGTCACAGAAAACAGTGTGACTACTAGTGTGACATGTCGAGTAAAATGTTTAAATATGCAAAATTTAAAGGAGATTGGTATTAATTTTCTCATAATGAAGAGAATAATTAGAATTATAGAATCTTGAGCTCCGGCTTTGCCGTAATAGCTTGGAGCATCAAGATGGATAGAGACAGCCCCTTGTGAGGGTTTTTGTGCCTTATACGGTGGTCGGTTCAGAGTGAGTATGATATCAAATGAAAAATGAGAGAGAGAGAGATATATATCTTTCTAATGATACCAAGAACGTAGAACTAGAAAAAGAAAAAAGAAGAGAAAAAGTGTGAGAAATGACCAAACAGTCAAGAAAAAATTTAAATTTTGATTGTTTTCTAATTTTGTTTAAAACTTGTTGATCATTCTCTAATTTATATTTAAATGAGATAATAATTTTATAATTGAAAAAAAATTGATCGACATTTTTATAATTTAAGTTGACACTTATAAAATTTCCGTAGAATTTAACAGTTGAAAGCTGAATATTTTTTTTTAAACAAACTTATACTGAACTAAGCCTAAATCTAATATTTTTCCAGATTTCCAAGGGCCAAACTTCCATTCATTTTTCTTTCCAATGAATATTCCCCTCCAATCAAAATGTAATTCCCATTTCGGCAAATATGACATATTTTTCACTGGCAGACCCAAATGTATTGGTGAGTGGACTCAAGTCCACCTAGTTCTCACGACCAATAAAAAAAATCCTAATGCTATATATACATATTAAAAAAAATCCTATAAAACTATTAGACTTAGCCCAATAGAAGTTTTAGGAGCCCTGTGGGCTAATCCTAAACTCTAAAGAGTAAGCACTCTCTCTTCTCTAGCATTAATCACTGAGCCACACATGACCTTCAAAAACAAGGTAGCTACGAAGTCAAAGACATGTAGAGGTTTCACAATATCATTTATTTTGGGGCTTCGGCGGTGCTCTCCCGCCTCCCTCCACAATCGAGTGCTTCAGTCCCTCACTCCCTCCAAAGTTTTTGTTTCTATTGGCAAACTCGTCCACCTAAGGCCATGTTTGGTTGACCGAATGTAAGTTAATTCCATTCTCTTTTACATGGGGAAGGGAAGTTAGAATTCCCATCCAAATTCCTTTCATATGTTTGGTAAGGCAAGGAAGTCATGCATGAAATCCATTTGAATTCCTTTCTGATGTTTGGTTGGGTGTAGGAATGGAAAACAAACATATACTAAAGTTCCAATTATATCCTTGTATATAAAATTGAAAACAACATCAACCTACTTGAAATAATTTGCCACCAATTCAATTTGTTACATGCTTTCTTTCATGATGAATTTGATCACAAGTGAAAGTAATTATATAGACTAAGAAAAATCAAAACCAACTGAAAATATGAATGCCTACTTGATTCAAAACATCATCCATATCTCGTCAATACCATAGTTACAATCCTGGGTCCGGTCACTAGTATTTTTTGATGACAAGATAAAAGATAGATAAGGAAAACCTGAGGTCGTGTTTGGCCTTGTCAGCTGACTCGTTTGTTTACTTTCTCAATAGAGAAACAATGTCCGACAAGGGAAGGATTAAAGTTTCTTGTCGTCCCAACCAAAAAAAGACAACAAAGAAACATCGACTTGGGCATAAGTTTCCTCTCACTCTGTCAACTGTTGGGCTCGCCAGTTCTTTCTTGGCATTTCCGATTCGAAGCTATGATATGATTGACTGATTGTGCCGCATTGATTTTCAAGCGCTTTTTGGGATTGATCAGACTGGACCAGGTTAGTCTCTCCTCCCTCTTTTTCTTTTTGATGTCAACATTTCAATCCAAGTATTTTTATTTTCAGTTGAGGATTCTTTGATTCAAAGTGCGAGAAAATTGAGACGATTGGGGACCTGAATTATGAATCTTTATAATTCGTTCGTCTTCTTGCATTGGAGACTAGAGAGTGAGAGAGCTGCTGGGAAAGCAACAGTTCTGATCTTATAGTTTGCTTTGCAGGTATAATTTCTTGAATTTACCCGGTTTAGTTTTGTTAGCTTGGAACTTCCATTTCAGTTTATAGTTACTAAGTTTGGTCAATGATGAAGTATTCAGGACAATACCTTATGGATGATCTACATATATTTAGTGAGAGACTGAAGAAACTGTACTCACATTGGGATTCACAACGATTGAATCTTTGGGGTTCATCAAACGTTCTGACCTTTGCAACTTCTGAACAGAAAGAGCAGAAAACCAAACGATCAATAGACGAGAAGGCCCAAAGACGGAATACCCTACGTCTTAAAGGGTCCGTTATATGCAAGTGGTTGTTTGGCAGGGTGATCTTTAAGAGCATATTTGTTTTGATGAAAGATCAGATTTATTGTCTCAGTAGCAACCACGAGTTTTCTTTTCTCCAGCTTGTCGGACCAATTGCCAAGCAAGCCGTTGGTGCAGATTTTCAGCTTTACGTGAAGTCCGATGATGATGGTGATGGCAGTGGTCTCATGGATGTCATTATCAGAAACTTGAATGCAGGTGCTCTTGTGGGACACATAAAACTCGAGATTCTCAAGGGAGATGTAGCCAAATTGTGGTTCAGAAAGATAAAACAGGACAGAAGGGTTCAGCTTGTTGATGCAAGTAGAGGGTTGTCTGAGCTGTTTAGCGTAAAGGACAGGTATGAGCTTTTTAAAGTCAGGAAATCTGCTTCATTTGCCGCCCATGTAATGAAGAATGTTATGATTCCAGAGGTTGACAAAATTATCAAAGGGAAGCAGAAGATTTCTCATTCTTCTATGAGTGTAAATACATTGAACGCCATACGACAACTCTCAGATGTATCTGTTGTGGCTTCTCCTCCAGTTTTTCAGAGTGGGGAGTGTTTTGATTTAAAGCCTCTTATACCATGCAATAACAAGCAGCTGAAGTATAGTCCGCAAAGTATTATCATATCCTCTGTTGGAACCAAATTTGAGTATTACAACTCTTTTATTGCTAGGACATTTTTGATTGATCCCACTGACTCCCAGAGAAAGGCATATACAGTTCTTCACGATGCTCATATAGCAGCCATCTTTAAGCTGAAGCCAGGCAACAAAGTGAGTGATGCTTATGAAGCAGCGGTTTCTTGCGTGAAGGAAAAGGTACCTGCATTATCTGCTAAGCTGTTGAAACATGCTGGTTCCGGCATCGGTCTTGAAATCCACGAACCTGAGTTGAATGTTCATGGAAAAAATGAATTATTGGTTAAAGAAGGTATGGTGTTTAATTTGTTCGTAGGATTTCTGAATATCCGGAGTGATGTGAGAGGAAAAAAATTCTCTCTATGGCTGGCAGACACTGTTATTGTTAACAGTGCTGGTCCTGAAGTAATTACAGCTGAGTGCTCGAAAAGGATTGAGGATATCATATTGCCTTTTGTTGAAGGAGGAGAAAGACAGCCGGGATTTATGGTGTTAGATGATGATGATGATGATCATTTGATAGTAGAAGATATGAGGATTGACTGTGACTCTGATGACTTTATATTTGAAGCTCTACGTATATGGACCCAATTGGAAGCAAAAGATAAGAAGATTAAGGAGCTTAATAGCAAGTTGGAAGAATTAAATGCTGCCAATGAAAGAAATATGATTGCAAATCAAGAAGACTTGGCGTCTATAACAGCAGATAAGGAGAAGTTGGCAAAAGCTTTGAAGGAGGCAGAGTTGGCTGAGCAAATACAATCCCAATTCGATGAGTTTGATCTCCTTTTTGATGTGGTTTTAGATTCCTAGTCATTGTGTTTTAGGTCTTTTTGTTGTTAGAGTTCAGACTGTTATTAACTGATATTATGTTTCAAATTAATGGTTTATCATTGTTATATGGTTTATCTACTGGGATGTTTCCTTCGTGTTGTTGGACCTCTAATTCGATTAGGGGAGTGACGCAGATATTTGACATTGGTACACAGGCTTTATTCTGGGTTTTGGGGCGTTCCTCATATTACATACAATCCTACTCGGGAAAATCGATAATCAAGCAGGTAAGCCATATGGCCTCTATCAGTTATCGGCTTCAATGAAATTGCTTCAACCAACACCTTGGCGCACTTTCCCACAACCCCTGATGAGGTAACCTCACTCGCCCTTTTCTTCATTTCAATTTCAATCTAAATTGATTTCGATTGGTTTACGAGTCTGGCGTTTGTTCTTGCTATCCTTTCGTAGAGAAGCTTTTGATTGATATTGAATACGAGAGTTTTAATCAATGACATTGTAAGGTTTGTAGAATGCATTTTGCTGAATTGAACAATTTACATGGTATCTGAATAATCTAGAGTTAGAGCTATAGAAGGTAAGGGTCTATCATGTGGGTTATTAGTTCAGGATTCTTTTGTCACTGTTTTTGTTTATACGTTTTCTGGTCAATGTTATTTGATTAGAATCACTAGACCAATTAGAGAGGAAATGAAGAGAAAGATCAATTTAAAAAGTATCAAACCTTCAAGGGAATTGAAGTTGCAATAGGAAATTATCAGTTACTATATACTGATAAGTGATTTTATCATTGGTATATGGTTTTATTAAGAGTTGGTTAAAGGTTGTATTAAGATTTGATAGCAATTGATAGTGGTGTCTTGCCTTTTTTGCAGCAATCTGAATGGTTCTCAGGGTTACATTGTTTCTTAGGAGGCTTTACGCCGATTACTTTGCCACTTGGTTTGCATGTTTGAACTTCAATGCTCAAACAGATTGTTACAAGAATGATTAAGATGAACAGAAAAGCACCAGAAGAACAAAAGTGATACTTCATGTTTCTTTGAATTCCTGCTCCTTTAGGTTGGTTTGAAGGAATTGGATCCTAAGTAAGGCTATATATAGACTACAGAGTTCATATATGAATGCTTAGAACAGCTAGGTTGCTGGCTTAAATTTTTAATATCATATAATCCTAAAAATGAATAAACTGTCTGTTCAAGATAAGACTCCATAATGTAGCTAATAAGCATAAAGTCAAATTATACTGTAAGATTTCATATTGGTAAAGTCTCATTGTGTGCATACAGCTCATATCACCATATACTAAGAACCATTTTTGTATTCAATGATGGTCCTGTCTGCAGCTGTGTAAGAATTGCTTGGTTGATTAATACTAAGAGAATCCTTGTACAAGAGAAACTAACTAAAGATTTATTGATGATAGATTACTCCAAGGATCTTTTAGAATCTTAAGAACATATATTTGTGATGCAAAGTCAGGAGCCTATTGAAGTTTAACATGTATGGCATTTTTGCTGGGAATTCTATTAGCTTATAAAAATTCTGGAATATTGATATACATTTCCTTCCCCATATGATGAAAACGTACTTCAGTAGTCACTAGTCAGTAAACTATAAGGAGCCCGTTATAGGATGACAATTTTACGATCAGATTCTACAAGTTGGTAAAAATTAAACAGCCAATCGATCCCTTATGACAATTCTGTTATCGCTGCATCTGTGTTAATAAAAAATTGTTGAACCAAAATGTAACATGCAGTAAAAATTCTGACTTTGGTCTATTCAGCTTCAACTTGTAGAATGGCCAATCGATGAAGGTTAAAAGATGAGTACAAGCACTGAGAATTTTAACTAATATTGGGGAAATAGCAAGTCTGGGACTGACTACTTTTGTTTCTGCGCAAATTTGCTTGCTAGACCTTGTCACTGTCAACACAGGAAAAGCATTAGATATTAACCCCAGCTCCTTGTCCTTTTAATTTACATTATATGACAGCCTAGCCCCATGGATGTCTGCAAGGTCTTCGGTGTCTCTAATGATCGACAATTGGGGTGACTTAGATATCAGTCGTATTACATGGTCTGACGCTTGGTTCAATTCTCGTATATCTAGCTTCCCATGATGTTTGATTACACTATTATGTCCCAATCTAGCTTGTTCCTTCTTGATTTTTTGGGTTTTATGTTTACCTTGTTGTTTTAATTATATGTGGGAGTCATAATTACAAATTTCAAGTATATTACAAAAGTCGGTTCTACACACTGCTGATATTTCATGTTCTTATTTGTACGTCAGTTATTTTGGTTTTGGTTGGCTTTGAGGAAGTTGGATCCTAATTAAGCTCTATAAAGAGATTATGAATGCTTGTTAGTAAAGATTGTTTTTGGAAGGTGTTCTCATGTTTTAGGGGGTTCGGGAATGTGGTAACCCTGTTGAGATGCCGCTCAAAGGAAGTAGTATAACATTTTCATTTGGAGTTATCTGGTGTGTTCTTGTTTTACATGTGGTTTATCACTAATCAGGTTTGGCTTTGTTATTCATGCAGTTTTATCTTCTGGTATTGCTTTGTGAGAGGTCCAGATTTAGATTGAAATTGAAATTTCAGTAGAATGATTATATAATTGGATGACTAATCAGCTTTCTTGTGATACTTATACCGCACGAAATATGATAGAATTATTGGAGTGATTCATTGAATCATATAGGAAGACAGCTATTTTGTGTTAATCTAGTTTTATGTTGGATTTACTTTCCTTAATATCCGTGTCCCTATGGTAGCTTTGAGTTTACAGGGTTCTGAGCATGGGGAGACCGTTCATGCAGCAGATTAATGAACTCGGAGCCTTATTTATATTTGCATTGATGAAAACATGATTAACTAACTGAGAAGGTGTGTGCTATTATTGAAAGCTTGATTGTCACCACTACATCCTGTCTTAGACTTTGCATTACAAGTTGCTTTGGTTATGTTTGATAAGTATTAATCTCTTCTTTATGCAACGATGTCCCCTCCTTTCAATTAATAGGTTTTGATTACTCCTTTTCATTGAGCTTAAGAAGCGTAACACTTACACTTGCTGTGTACATATATATTTACATTAGTCATTTTATAAGGTAATGTCAGCATGCATACGTAACCCCGTTTCTCTACTTTAGTTGGAGAATCACGTTGGAAGTGCTTTTTTTTAGGGGGTTGTTGGCAAGCACTTCGGTTTCAGGCATATTTTGAAAACGTACTTGATACTTGAGTTCCTTGAAAAACAGGAGATTGGAAATACAGAGGAAAAGGTTTGTAGGACACTGGCGTACCTTATGATGTGCTACCAGGTCTAATAAGAGCAAGGCTTCATCAGCTCAACTTGTTAACATGCTAGAAGCCTTATGAGACTGAGTACGATGGTCTTCTACTATATATATTGAGATTGAATTTGAGTCTTAGATTATATTAAATCCGGGAGAGAGTCGAGGCGGTGCCTTGGGAGTTGTATTAGATAAGATTATTGAAGGAGGGCCTTGGGCGTCTAACTGGATCGGACCCAAAACAAAAACAAATGATAATAGAAGAAGAAGATCCAGACCCAAAAGCAATTATAACGCTGTACCCTAGAAGGCTAGAATCCCTCTTTTATTCGTTGCTCCCGAAGTATCTCTCCGCCTCTTTCGTCCCTCAGTGGCGCAGTTCGTCCCCCTTCGACCCGTCTGGTAAGGTAAGCCAACAGCATTGCAATTAACTTAGGGTCCGATTCTCTCTGAAAATTACTGGTTTGGTTGTTTATGTGGATGAGGGAGGTTGCTCATTAGTTCTTTAAACGTTATTTTTTTTAATTAAACTTGAGAAAGAGACGCAAAGCTATATGTATGGGGTTGCACACAAGCCCCTCACTATATTTATTTTATTAGGTAGTAGTTCCAGTCATGTTTTTATCTGTCTGAGTTTGAATTAGATTTATAGTTGATTTGTTTTTACTTGAGGTTTATTACTGCGCTAAGCACATATATCAGCACACACACCCCATATATATGCAGATTGTGGTCTATTCAACTAATATTTGGGTTTTGTTGAAGGTCACTGAGGTTTAGGAGAACTCTGTAAGTGATGCCGAAGAGGAAGGATGTTGCATCATCATCATCAGGGAAGAGGAAGGATCAGTTTAGGTGAGAAATAGAATTATGTATTATGATAATTGTTGTTGTTGGATCAGTTTATGATAATAATTATTGTTGGCTGTAAATATTATTTTGGATTTTCCTGTTTGCTAGAATTGAACATCAAGAAGCTTTACTGAGGTTGGTCGATCAAGAAGAGTTGAAGGTTTGTGTTGAGGAGGCTGGACAGAGAACACCGGCACCACCGGAAGCAGCTAGAGGTGTTGCTTCCCCGATGGAAGGCTCTCCAGCCTTGCTGCTAGCCCAGCTCAAGGCTAATTTGGGCAAACAACTTGTAAGCCCTTACCTAATATGACTAGTAACTGATTGAGTACTTGAGTTCATCTGCATGGTGTAAAGAGTAAAGACATGCGCAGCAGGATTAGTTTGAAACAGTTTTGATGTAATGTAATTGAGTATCATGAAAAGAATGAGTTCATGTTTTGAAGTTTAATGATGATTAATAAAGCCTTGATGGAGTTAAGGAACTTCTGTTCTTACTTCACTGGAATTTCTTCGAATCCCAGGAATGGGTGGTTTTTTCTTTTTCCTACATCCACTTAATTTAGATGTCCGTATGTGATGACTCTTTTATCACTAATATACCTGGTGTGTATCTATCTTATTTAGGATGGACACCGTGTTGACAGTTCCCCCCCTCTACCACAGCTTGGTGATCGTCAGGGCTGCGTCGAGTTTTTAACGGGCACGAGAAAGGGATATAAAAAGAGGGTCGTTTCAAAAGAGACCGTGGATCGGGCGAAAGAATCGGCACGTAACCTTAAAAGGAAAGGTTATGTGAATTTAAATGAAGATGAAGCGGAACTTCTGAAGAGCAACATCTATTTCCTGGCAAAGCTTAATGACTCCCCGCATCCATTCAGAGAGGAGGCGCTAAAGGTCTATGAAGACATGGTCCATCATATCCGTTGCCTCCGTCAACAGCGGCAAACTAGAGATCTAGTGGAAGAAGAGAGGCGGATTATTTCTGATTTGGAAATCAGAATTGAAGCCCGGAACACAGAGAACAAACAATTCGATAGAGAAGTAGAGCTGATCACTTCTGAGCTTGCAAAGGAACTTGAGGAGAAGTTGGATCTGGATAAGAAGTTGTTTGACATGTGCCTTAAGATGATTGAACCTTCCACTGCTTTGTTTTACATGTATGGTATAGGTGACCAACCTAAAGTCTGAAGTCTAACTTCATTGATGTTGTACATCCTTTTGAGGACTAACACTCCCAACTTCTGTTGATTTATCATTTGAACACAAAGACATTTTCGACATATATCAAACACCGGATCCCTAAAACAGGATTCTCAAGATACTCAACTGAATCCAAAACTAACAGAACGCCGAAAATTCACCAACATTGACAATCGCACACATGTAGCCTGAAAAGTAAATTGACCTTTTTCTGCACTATTCTCCGGATCCAGTATTTTACATCATTGGCTCATTGCAACAAGCTCGATCAATGCATGCAAAATTAAGCATCGATCACTTGAGTAATCACATATTCCATATGGACTTGTCAGGTAGAATATTAGAGGGGGATTAGGGTTTTGGTCTATTAAGAAATCTCCACGTGTAGACGTCGCGATGGTGATTATGCTTCATCACTAAAGAAAAAAATCATGAGACCATCAATCTAAAAATTTAGCACAAGAAAAAACATATTCCAAACGTAGCCCCACTATGAACTAAGCATCACAAATTTACAACTCTTCTCATTTCATGAGCTTTTGCATACAGATCAAGTAGCTCTCTTAATGTGTATGAGATATTTAAATATAACAACACCAATAGTATTAACTGACCGCATAGCGCAGTGGATTAGCGCGTCTGACTTCGGATCAGAAGGTCGTGGGTTCGACTCCCACTGTGGTCGAAATTCTTTTTGCCAACTCTCATAAAACTTAAAAGCCTATAATCACATGAGCTCAGTCCCACGCTCCAACACTCGGATTTTGCACCTCGGACAAAATCAGCGGCAAAGATTCTATGTGTTCAGAATCTACCACTCCAACAACCGTCTGATGATTCAAGTCCACAGCTTCTCTGGTGTGGCTCAGTGGTACTGAATCACCCGTATATAAATGAAACAGTGCAACACTGAAACTGAAACTGAGAGTTAGAATTGAGAAGAGTGATAGAATCATAATCATTGGATGGTGTGTTTTGTTAGGTAGTGCTATCACCACTCACTAGCGATGGGGTGTTGTTTCGATTAGGAAGTGAAACCCTCCTCCACCCACTACACACCACCAACCCTTTTTTCTTTTTCTTAAAAAAGATTTAATCTTTGTTTGTGTCTCGTACTTGCACTCAGATATATAAAACGCCCACCTTTGGTGTTGAGGGATGCTCTTTTGGGCTCTCAGATTTGCTTGCATTTGAAGAAGAGAGGATAACACAACACAGAACCAGAACAAGACCCTTTTTTACTATGTGAGTTTCTTGTTTCTCTCATTTGGGTAATGTTAGATCTGTGTGGTTGTTGTTGGGATCAATATTATTCATTACAGTCATCTTGTTTCATTGGAATGCGTGTTTGTATGAAATATGAGTTGGATAGTGTGATTAAATCTGGTTAAATTTAGTAGCGAGGAGTGTTTTGGGATTGCATTGGTAGATTTCTGGCTGTAAAGTTTGAAACTTTATTGAGCAATGGGTTGTAAAGACTTCAGCTTGGTGATTTCGACTGTGTTTTATTACTTTAATACTATTGCATCGAGTCTGTTGATCCCAGTTTATTGATTATGGTAATGACTCATGCAACTTTACAATGAGATGCAGTACTATGCAGCATTGTTCGATGACCTTGTAGCATATATTGATTGTTGTGCTTGAAATATGAGGATCTTGCTTGAATTAGAGTTTGGAATAACTGTCTTGTTGAACTTGGATGCATTTTGATCATTTGAGAGGTATCTGGATGTTGCAATGTGTATGTAAGACTTTCATGCCTTTTTTTTTTCTCGTTCAGATATATTTGCTAAGATGAGAGGAGCTGGTTTGTGGCAGCTTGGTCAGTCAATCACCCGGCGCCTTGCTCAGGGTGATAAGAAGGGTGTAGCTCGTCGCTACTTTGCCTCAGAAGCTGAGCTAAAAAAGACAGTTCTTTATGATTTCCACGTTGCTCATGGAGGGAAGATGGTGCCATTTGCTGGATGGGGCATGCCTATTCAGTATAAGGACTCAATTATGGATTCCACCGTGAACTGCAGGGAGAACGGTGGGCTCTTTGATGTCTCCCATATGTGCGGGCTGAGTCTCAAGGGGAAGGACTCAATTCCATTCCTTGAGAAGCTTGTCATTGCTGATGTTGCTTCTCTGACCCCTGGAACGGGGACACTAACTGTCTTTACAAATGAGAAGGGAGGTGCAATTGATGACTCTGTGGTCACCAAGGTTACTGATGACCACATATACCTTGTAGTTAATGCTGGATGTAGGGATAAGGATTTGGCGCACATTGAGGAGCACATGAAGGCATTCAAGGCCAAAGGGGGAGACGTCTCATGGCACATCCATGATGAGAGATCTCTTCTGGCTCTTCAGGTGAATACTTTACTCTCGTGTACTGTTGTAATGCAATACAATATTTTGTTTCCTAACAATAATGCCATTATTTTTTTTAGGTATACTATGATGTATTATAGTGATTGTTTGATTCACCTGCTTTCTACTTTGTGAATTTGCAACTGTAGTAATGCATGACAACTTTATGAATAAATTATGTGAGTAAAGAAAAGTGAGCTCAAACTGGACAGAGCTTGAATTTACAATCGCTGATTAATATTCTGTACAGTGACATATGCTAATAGTTGATTGAATTTCCATGCAGGGTCCTCTTGCTGCCCCAACACTTCAACACTTAACAAAAGAAGATTTGAGCAAGTTTTATTTCGGAGAGTTCCGAATTTTGGATATCAATGGGGCACATTGCTTTCTCACAAGGACTGGGTATGTTTCCTATTATTCTCTTCTTTTTCAAGTACCTTGCATAAGGGAATTTTCCATACATAGTTGTTTATGATTCTATTTCGGGATTACTAAGAAAATGAATTAAGCAATTAATTGATTTTTCTTGTTGATATCAGAACAAAGCCCAAAAAGTCAGGATGCTATAGTACTTAATTGTATCTGTTTAGTTCACATTTCTTGGTTCCACTTTCCAATTGGCATTTCTACTCTATTATGGAGTAATCCGTGAAGGTTGTTTGATACTTTTTTTGACTGAAAATTTTAGGTACACTGGTGAAGATGGATTTGAAATCTCAGTTCCTGATGAGAATGCTTTGGATCTTGCCAAAGCAATCTTGGAGAAGTCTGAGGGCAAGGTGAGGTTGACTGGACTGGGAGCTCGTGATAGTCTCCGACTGGAAGCTGGTTTGTGTTTATATGGTAACGATATGGAGCAACATATAACACCAGTGGAGGCTGGCCTCACATGGGCTATAGGCAAGAGGAGAAGGGCAGAAGGTGGTTTCCTTGGAGCTGAGGTAATTCTCAAGCAACTAGCTGACGGTCCTTCAATCAGGCGTGTTGGTTTCATCTCTTCCGGCCCACCTGCTAGAGGCCACAGCGAGATTCAGAATGAGAAAGGTGAAACCATTGGGGAAGTGACAAGTGGAGGATTCAGCCCATGCCTGAAGAAAAATATTGCTATGGGGTACGTGAAATCTGGAAACCACAAGGCTGGAACCAAAGTTAAGATTGTTGTCCGAGGAAAGGCCTACGATGGAACTGTCACTAAAATGCCTTTTGTACCAACAAAATACTACAAGCCAACCTGATTCAAGTGCACTATTTCATCTGCTGGAGGTTCTTAACGATATTCCTTTTGACTTTGTTATAAACCTCGACTGCTGCAATCAATGTTGATATCCATTTGTTACTTTTCCGAATCCTGATTGAAATGGAATGTGAATGTATTGCTTTGGTTGCTTTCACTTTTATGCATTACAATCTTTGGAAATCTACAGTTATATACGTACATGGTAACCAATAGATGCCACAGCCATCTGGATGATACACTTCTAAAATTTTAAAATGATGAATTTGCTTTTGAATTGAAGAATGAAATAAAAAAAAAATTTGGGGCTTCAGAGTTGAGTGTTTTCACTTTTCAGCACTCAATTCCCTACACGATAAGTTGCTATATATTAAGTAGGGGTGGGCATAAAAAACGGAAATCCCGATCCCGTCCCGAAATTCATAGGGACGGAGGTCTAAAAACCTTTGTCCCGTCCCGCTTCATAATAGTGGGATGAGACGTGGGACGAATAATTTATATCCCGCTTCGTCCAGTCCCACCTTTAATGAAAACTTAAAAATTCTTATATATTTATATCAAAATGAAACTAATTTATGTTCTTAATAACTCTAAAATTATATCAACTCAAATAATAATGGTAAATTATAATATTTTGAACATAATATGTATTTTTTTGTTAAAATTTCATTATTAAATGTTACTTTGTTATGAAAAAAATGAAAAATATAGATTTTTATTTAACTTCATAAGAAGGTGGGATTTGTCCCGTCCGTCCCAATCCCGTCCCGTCCCAACCGGGATTAATCCCGAGTGGGATGCATTCTTAAAAACCTTCGTCCCGTTCCGATCCCGTCCCGATTCAAAAGAGTGGGACGGGACGTGGAATGAGACCCGTCCCGTCCCATCCGGTCCCGTGCCCACCCCTAATATTAAGGTAGAATGTTAAATCTGTTGTTCGATGTCAAAGGTAGAATGTGTCTCCCAGAGTGTTTACTCGTTATTTGTTGCAAATTTCAACAAAATAGATTGACCAAAAGAAAGTCAGACCCTTATAAAAATGGAATCAAATCGACTGTTCTAATAGTATTATTTGACTGGAGAAATGAGCAAGTTTACAAGTTGGCGAACTACATTTTGTTATTGTTGTCAATTGTTTGATCAGACAAATCCATGTTCTGTGAACAAAAACTTATAAGATGACACTAACAAGATGTAGAGGGGTGTATCTGTATTCTGAAACTCACAGATGTATCTGTTTAGTATATTCTGCATTATGAGGTTAAGCTGGAGTAGTTGACACCTATTATATCCTTATCAAACAATACTGAACGAGAAATTCGGAGTTCAACCACGAACGTAAATGAGATAATGCTCTTAATCACTAGAACTACAAACCTTGTCGTGATCTCGTGTTTCTCTTTAGCTTATTGAAACTAACGAAGGTTAATATTCCCTTTTACTTGATCGAGCTAGATGTCATCAACTTATTTGATCAAGTTACAATAAGAAAATTACATTGGTCTAGGAGGAATTTTTGGATGCGACTCACTCAACTCTCCATAAAGGCCAAGTCCAAGCCTTCAAATTAAGACTGGGCATCAAATGTCAACATTACCAGTGAACAGCCAACAAACGTAGACCATTTTCTTAACACCATGATAATAATATTATTCATCAACTTCGTTAATTTGGTTTAAGTACTAAATTCCAAAACCTCACGAGCTCAAAACTCCCTCCTCTTAGGTGTTAACTACTGACCTAATATTTTAATTAACTCAAGTCGATGACTGTATCTAAACGCAAAACCGGTTGTTAAACAAATAGAGGACAAAGCTTAATCAGACAAACAAGGAAGTGAAGAAACCAATTAAAAATCCTTCTCACTCATGCATGACAGCAGTGATGCATTGGACAATTAACACATTCTTCTGCAAATGTTGTAGTAAAAAATTGAGGATTATCATTAATTTTTCTTCTCTATGTTACATGATTTTGTACAAAGAACCAAAGAATCAAAGGAATTTCCCTTTTGTTTGTACACAATGTGAAGCTAGCTAAACTAACTAAGGAATCAGAACAGTTTCGAACCCATTTCATTGACAACTGTTCCATTTCTTCTGCATGAAGCTGATTTTGATGCAAGTTCTCTTAGCTGAGGCAAGCTTCTTCCCAATTGCAAAGCAATCTTCATTTCAAACAATTCACCATTCTCTCTTTTCTCCAGATCTTGTTCCCCAAGTGTGGCTTCAATTGTATCCTCCAATTTGTTGAAGAAACCAGCACAGTTCCTATACATCTCGTGCACCATACCAACTTGAGCACCATGTTGGAAAGCATTGACTGCAGTGCTTAATGATCCAGCAGCCACTGCTGCTATCGCTGCAACATCGTTGTGACCAACAAAAGCAGACCCAATGGCTGCAACTCCAGTAAGCAAAGGACCTGAAATAGCCAAAACTTTGTTGATCTTCAATGCTATGTTACCTAATCTCTCGTAGTCTTCGAAGTCTTTGCTTTTCACCACTGAAATAATTTCTCTCATTTCATCTTCAAGATCCTCACTCCACCCATTAGTCTTTCCCATCCTCATTTTCTTTTCGCTTGAAATTTGAGCTCCATGACTTTTAGGCCACCAAGCAGCTGCCTCAAACTTTTTAGGGTACTTCTCAAGCATAGCTCCCAACAATGGAAGAGGGTAGGCTTTGTCTAAAGCCAAGACCTTCTCCATTGTATCCTTCACATCTTGTTCTGTCGGCTCACCAAGTGCTAGTAAGGTTTGGATTTGAGTTTGAATTTGCTTGAACAATCTTGTGGCATTACGTTGTTCTTCGGCTAGTTGTGAAGGTTGGATCTTGTTCATGATAAGCAGCATTCCTGAGGCTGCAGTGAATAGAACAGCGGAAGACAACTTCAAGGCCACAATGGGAGTTCCAGCACCAACAGTGCCTGCAATTCCAGCCATAATTGAGGCTGTGAGAGTGATCATGTTGATGGAGTTAAGCAGAAGAATGTTCCAGTTGTTACGTTGCTCGCCGACATTGATGTGCATCTCAATCCTATCAGCTACTTCCTCTAGGATTGCATAGAGCTGAATGGTAGCTGTAGAAGTAGCAGTAGTAGACTGAAAGTGGTTTGATGATTCTTGGTGCTTTGGTTGAGCTACTTGGTATGTGTTTGAGATCCCATCAGTCAATTGTAGGCCTTCAAGAACCAATTTTGGGTTGGTGAAGCGGAGTCTTGGAACTTTGGGGACATGGATCGCAGCATTGATCACTCTCCTTGAGGAACAAGAAAGAGTTGAAGATGTATGGAATAAGAGACTTGAAGTTTGCAAAGAAGACATTTTGGTTTGGTTATATCTTTAGGATTTTCTTTGTGTGAGTTTATAAGAAGATATAAAGGCGAAAGATTTGAGCTTTTTGGTTTGTTGTAGGAGATGAGAGGAGAGAGTTGAGATTGGAAGAAGAGGGAACTATGTTGTGGTATTTATAGTGATGGAAGGAAGAGGAAGAAGAGGTCAGCTTGGAAAATATTGACTGGCTGAATTGAATGGGTAGACTTAATCATCTTCTGACCAATCTGACCCATTCACCATTTTTTAATTTCTGTTCAAAAATTTCATCCACCATTGTGTTTCCTCATCAGTCTCTCTCATACTGTCTCATGCAATACAGTAACCATTTTCGATCCCATTGCTTTCGTATTACTCCCGTGTTTTGAATAAATCTAATGGCAACTTGTAATTTGAAATGGTCCTTCACTACCTTCACTACTTGGTGTTTTTGGTAGACCGAGTGAACAACTACTTGTTGTTGTTGTACCTTCAAAAAAAAAACTACCTTCTTGTTATTTGTCAAACCTTGGGAGTACAATAAACGGGTAGTCTTTCTTCCATTCTTTTGTTTTTTGTTTAATCAAAAATCCTTCCATTGCCTTATTGCTTAGATCAATAGTGGAGTGTCTTCTATAGTTCTTTAATGCTTTAGCTTATTGTGGATTGAGTTGTGTATTTTTTCTCATTTCAAATATTCATTTTTATAGAATTGGTTTGTGATATGTCATGAAATTGTCACAATTTGTACATAATATACGTATGAGAGAATCAATCATTTGTAAAATTGTTTTGCTAAAGTACATTATTCCCATGATCTCTTCATTCAATTTTTTTTTCAAGTTATAAATATTTCTTATTTTCACATGAAGTAAGAAATTATTTTCAAAAGTTTCTATTTTTTGAACTACGAAAAATTATTATTTTCACATGACCTAATCTTAGAAAACTTGGTGAAATAATTTTACTTTGTATGGATCCTTATCTTATATGTATAACTATTATTTCAAAGTTTTAAACATTATGCAAACAACATTAGTGAATCGATTGGATTGTTGTTTCTTTGGCCTTAACAAATTTACAAATCTAATATAACTAGCCCCACAAAATAGTATAAGAATGAACCTACAAAAGCAAATGGGAAATGCTTAGGGGAACTTGGGATCTCACTTGGGATAACTCGTAGCAGGATTGATTTGAGCAATTCCAATTTGGATTCGATTGACATTTCACTTTTCCAACTAAAAGCTTCAAGGAAAGCTTCAAACCTTTTTGTGTCTACTTTTAACATTCTTACACTCCATAGATGATAGATCCTTGAAAACAAAGAATGAAAGAAACATATTCACATCCCACAAAACAGAGAAGGAAGAATCGGACAGATATAAAACACAAGGATTTTCTCCCTTATTTGCTAAAATCTAAAAGGTGAAGAATATGCGAACTTGCGAAGGCATTTCCTATTTAAATAAAAGTAACGCTTTAACAGTATATTGACAATTGAGCAATCCGCTCCGGCAAATCCCAAAGATTCAAAGAACAAACTATTTTAGGAGTAGGACCACTGTCAGAAAAGTCCCCCAAGTTCAAGAGTTGAGATATTTCTGCAACAGTTCAGAGCTCATTCAAGAGAGGAATTTGGAGACTTTGGAACAAGGAAAGCATGGGTTCCATGCCAAAGAGGGCGTTCCAGCAGTACATGATTCAGCTTCAGAGACACCCTTTAAGAACTAAGGTATATACCCATCTCTTTTTCATTGATTTCCTCCCAAACCCATGATTAGTTTGCTTTGTTTCTTTATCAAAAGTTCAGAAAGATTGGAACTTTTTGTGGTTTTAGACTGTTTTTCTTATCTGGGTTTTCAAAGATATTGACTTGTTTACAGAATTATGATTTGTAGCATTTGTTGGAATCTTGGATAATTCAGTGTTTTTGATGTCTTGGCTATTATGTGCACTTGTGCACCATTTGGTTGATTTGAGATTTTGGTGACATTGGTTTTATTGTTTGGACAGGCACTTACAGCTGGGGTGATATCAGCAATCAGTGATATAGCGTCTCAGAAGCTCACGGGGATTCAGAAGCTTCAATTAAGAAGGCTTGTTCTCAAAGTGGTATGGTCCTTTCCTTCACCTTTGATTGTGGTTCACTTGTCCCCATTTCACTGAAGAAGTTTGTATGCACTTGTTCTTGTGTTTACTCGAATTCTGCATAATTGGATCATAAGCAGTTCATTTAGATGAATCTAGAATGCTAACCTTTGTTTGCTTGTGCTTTTTCTGCTTACTCATTATGATAGGCAATTAGACGCATTTTATTTCATGAAGCTCAATGTTCAAACTTATTACGAGTATGTTCCATTAGTCCTGAGCTAAATTTGAACAGACAGGTAAACAAATGCGTATGAAACACCATCCTGTTTGCTATTGTTCGTGGACCACTGGACTTAAAGGGTTCATGAAATGCCCCTTATTTGAGAATCAAATTTAATTCATCAGCATTACCATACAGCCATACCTATCACTCTATCAGTACCAAAGTCTCAAGTTGAAATAACATCTTTTTTCCCCATTCCTGGTTGTTTTAGTTGTTTTTCTGCTGTAAGATGTAATGATACCAGTGTCTGTCCAAATTAAGAACTGCGGGCTGCAATTAGTTATGTTCGTGTACATTAGGACATAGGAGTGATAGGACTATATCATTGATATCGTCCTACAAACATAGCCTCACTAGGTAACCTCACTCTGGGTTTAGGGAAGCATACAGTCAAGAGAAAACAATATCACTAATCCTTTTTTTAGAACTGTTGAAGCAGAAGTGTATTCCTTTTGCAATGAGAGAATGCTAAAACGCAGCCTGGTTGTAGGTTCAATCTCATTATGCAGTCTTAACTGCAGTTTGCCATAGTTTTTGATGAATAAATATCCACAGCTTTTGGAATGGTTTTACTTGGCGTTAGATGTTTAATGTACTACAGGAAACAAGGCTTCAGTTTCTAGTTTATGCACACATGCCAATTTATAATGTGTTCTTTATACAGCATTGTTACATATTCTCTTATTTCAACCTTGCAACTTTTTTAATTTTCTCGAGATAACCTTGCATTTCTGAATGCAGCTATTTGGAGTTGCTTATCTTGGACCATTTGGGCATTTCCTGCATCTAATACTGGATAAAATTTTCAAGGGGAAGAAAGATAATAAAACAGTAGCCAAGAAGGTATGCTCCTTAGCTTCATGCTCTGTTTGTTGTTGAAAAACACAATGAAAAGAAAAGAATGTCAGAGTCAGATAAATCCTAGCTCCTTCCCTTCATATTTGCAATCATCAGTATTTAAGTTCCTTAATTTCCGATCTCTCCCTTCTTAGATTATGAGGTTGTGCTAATAGTCCTCTTAAAATTATTTGCAGGTACTACTGGAGCAATTGACATCTTCTCCGTGGAATAACTTATTTTTCATGCTTTACTATGGTTTGGTTGTGGAGGGTAAGAAAATGTCAAAGCCCTTGCTCTTCAAGTTTTTGTGTCTGAAATATTGACATGTGAAAATTGCAGTTTAAGTTCAGTTGTTTCAAGCGAGAGACATCTAAGTTTTGTAACTTTTAAAGATATTTTAATATTTTTGTAGAGTCGAACAGTTCTTAAGTTTTCAAAGAAAGTCAGCTTGACATAGGCATGATAGCCACAGTACTTTTAAAGTGATAATTAGTGTGAACTTTGTTGCTCATTGTGTAATGAAGATGTAAAAATGCAGGAAGACCATGGATGCATGTGAAAAGTAAAGTTAAGAAGGACTTTCCCACAGTGCAGTACACAGCATGGACGGTATGATTTTGTCATGTCAGTTATCATTATAAGATAACAGAACTCATTTCTGAAATAACTTGAATGGAACTGCAGTTCTGGCCTGTTCTGGGGTGGATAAATCACCAGTATGTGCCACTCCAATTTCGTGTTATTTTCCAGAGCTTGGTTGGGTTTTGCTGGTATGAACAATAAATTTACTCCCATCTAAACCGATGCATATACATGCAGTTCGTTTTTGACATGCTCTCCTTAATTCTTCTTCAATCTCTTCTTAGCTTTGTTTTTACTCTCCCTAACTTTTTTTCAGGGGAATATTCCTAAACTTACAAGCAAGATCTGTGAAGTTACCTAAGGCCAAGTGAAGAGAACAAACTCCCCCATATGAAATTAGTTCATGATCTCCATTATTTACAGGTAGTCTTAGCTCACAGATGGTCTCTCTTTTCAGCAGTCATAAAGTCAAACCCTATGAATAAGTCGTGGATCCCATTATCATGTATGCAGCAGTTTGCTAAAAATGTGTGAACCTGTCTCTTCTTGAATTTTCCTCATTGTATCCATTCATAATTTCAGTGTGATTTGATAACTGCAATTCTGCAAATGCATGTGAAATCGCAGATCACAACTTAGAAGATTATAGTTATTTTGCTTCTGCTGCAAAAATAAGTCAATGGAAGCCATCGGTGACTGGTGGAATGATCTCTGAATTATGTATCAGATTCATGGGGATCTCACCTTAGATTGAGGGAGGGAAATTATATTGTAACAGAAAACGAGTATGAAAATCATACATTATATGGAACCTAGATGTCTTTGTCACACTAAATCTAGGTCTTCCAAACGGAGTATTATTTTTATTTATGTCTTTATTATTCATATAAAATAAACGTGTAATCTAGAGTGAAGCTTGAGATGGCTGACAGCCGCTGCCTTGTATTGAGTATTGACAAACCATGAAAACAATAAACATTGCTTGCATTCAACAAAAGTTCCCAAGGCAGTATTTTCGAAAGATTTCAGTAGCAAATACTACTTTAGATGTTAAAACATATAGAGAGAGTGGGTTTTAACTCATTTAAAGAGAATGTGGAACCTGCAAAAGATACTATCATCAAGCACCCACATCACTTACATGAGCTACTACGAGAGTTGAATGGACCAGTAGACCTTGACATCATAAAATGACATGCCATGTTTAGCATGGAACAATAGAAAACAGTTTCCCTGAATGTTACGATATATGTAAACATGCAATATATCTAACATCAAGCTTGGGATCGATGGCTGTCTCTTATTGACAACCCCCAAGCATACGCAGTGTGTTTGTGTTCATATCCCAAGTCAATGTTTGTGGTTCCAACCCTGTGTAAGCATGATTCTGAGAGATCGAAAGTGCAAGAAGAATTGAAGGATTTGACTCATATGATAGGTGCTGAAACAATTTCATCACTAAGCACCCATATCACTACCCTACCTGAGTAGTTGAATGAACCATATATACCAAGACCTTGACAT
Source organism: Argentina anserina (assembly GCF_933775445.1). Taxonomy (NCBI): domain Eukaryota; kingdom Viridiplantae; phylum Streptophyta; class Magnoliopsida; order Rosales; family Rosaceae; genus Argentina; species Argentina anserina. The sequence goes on along the minus strand of NC_065874.1, from coordinate 760,451 downwards.
CATATGATGAGGAGCAATGCCACTAAGGGCTAGTGGCTGCAATACAATTAGCAGAATTGAGATATAGATTAAGAAAAATGCATGTAACCCCAACAGTTTACGACAAATATTGAGTTAGAGTGCAGATTTGTTAAGATTTTTCTGGATTTTAAAAGAACCAGATATATATATCAAAGAAATAATTAACTTCTTTCTAGAACAAATTTGATAAAAGCCGCGTGCAAAGTTGTGCAGAAGTATTAGGAAGAAGATTAAAGTATACGATGGCAAGTGCTTCATTGGTTTCGTTGAACATGTTTCTCTATGAATAAAATTTGATGCATTGTTTGAAGGTACATTATAATTAATGATTATATAACAAACGTCTACTTGGTACGTAGTCACGCTATTAGTGTCTGCCATTCTAGCTAGCTGCACAATAGTTTTCTAGCTTGTTCAATTAACGAGAAATAGAACAGTTTCTTAGAGGCACATAATGTGTGTTCTTTTACTTCTAGCTTGATTTCACGTGAATGTTGGTGATATCAGAACATGAAGGCACCAACAATTTACAGTTCATGTATATATATATATATATATATATATGTATGTATATGCTTTTACATATGTATTGTAACTTTAGGTGTTATCAAATACGTTAAGATGTTGGGGTGAATTAAGAGTACAAACTAACAAACTTTGGGTTATATATATGATATATAATTCAAGAAAATCATAACTGGGCAACCATGGAAGTACGTCATACAACAATTTTTAAACATGCCTATATCATTTCTTCATTCCTATCAAAGTAATCTGTTTGGTAAAATGTGGAATGAGCAAATGAACAATGAACCATGATTCCATTCCTTCACAGCAATTTCAAACTTATATTGTTTTTATGAGTAGTTACATGTATTGAGAAGCAATCGTCCATTAGATGAACTTAGATAATTATGTCTGCATCTGGCTATGAAGTATTGATTAAGATTACCGCCAATAAGATTCTGATCCTTCCATAATCTTTACACATAGGTTCTGCTCCACTATCGTATACTGCTCTATTGCATAATCCTGACTTTCATTATATTGGTATTTTGAAATTTTGGGAGAAAAAAGAAATTTAGCATATGTAATTATAATTTGGAGTAGCTTTGGGTTATAAAGTTAGTACGTACCACTATCAAATACAAGCCCCTTTAAAAAAAAAAATACAAGCCCCTACTGCTGATTTTGGATGTTATACATGCACATGTATCTTTTGTATTTGAGTGACCTTTTTATATTACTAACAATAGCACGCATCATCAGCAGCTTCTACTCTCCAATTTTTAAGAATTAAAAAGAACAGCAATGTTATAATCCATTCTTGTTATCATCAGAAAATTCAATGTAACTTTGGAGGTCGTGGGCTTGGATTCTGTATTGAAGTCCAGCAATGGTTTTTTTCATAGTCTTCTGATGCGCAATTATGTAGACTATCTCATGCTGATTTCTAATCCTATTTTTTTCTCTAGCAGCATTCAATCCATCCAGCTTGCTGTTAAGGGCCTCAATCTTCTCAACTATTGCATACAATTGGTCCTTTATACTATTAGCTTCAGATCTGAACTCCATTTCTCCTTTTTACCGTTTCTGCTCCTTTCTCCTCCTTCAACCTCAACTCCTCAGCTACAATAACCTGATATATAATCCAAATGCCAATTATAAATTATATACGCAAAGAACTGAAATCAAAAGGGATAATCAAAATAAGCTGCTAACAGGTATCAGCAGAAACATAAAACACTGAAGAAAACTCACAACCCAACTAATCACTTAAGAAATGGGTTAACATAAAGTATAAACTGAACTAACTAAGTTAAACTAGACAGAGAAAGCACAAGATCTAACCAAATGGAAATTTGTAGGATATCTAGACATTAACATCTGAATTTAAATTGGTTCTATATACCTAAATGTGATGGAAAGGCTTGAATGTGAACAAAGAAAAACTCATCGTCACTGTGGCCGGGGGCTCTATCAAATTGGTGCTCTCTTAAACCTACAGAAGGCCGAGGAATTGAGGCATTCTCTCATATTTTCTCAAAGGAGTCATATGGTACAATTATCGCAAAAAAGCTGACCAGTCATCCAATTAAATTAATATTCTACTGAAACTTCATTTTCAGTCTAAATTTGGACCCTCATAAATCAATTTTAGAAGATAATCTACATGAATAATAAAGCCAACATATATGATTAGTGATAAACTAAATGAGTAACAAGAACAGCACAACAGAGAATTCCTAGGAACAACACAGAAATACTTCCTTCGAGCCGCATCCCAAGTTCTCAACACGGTTCACCCACATTCCAAAACCCCCTAACACAGGTATACACAAAACTGACTCCTAAGAAACATCAATACCATTCGAAAGTAAACAACTTGATCGAAAACAACCTAAACAATAGGACTAGGACTCTAATACTTAAACAAGAAGAACATCGAAATCATCCTATTGTAACTGTATCTTAACCAACTCTCTCTCCTCCAAGGCTTTTCTCCGCTTCTCCTTGTGTGCAATTAAAGATGCATGTGTTTCTCATATTCAATCCTAATGCTCTCTTTTGCAGCTTTCAATTCTTCTAGCTCGCGATCATGCACCTCTATCTCCTTGTCATTTGCTGCCAATGCTTTTTCCAAATTCTCCTTTTCTGCAATGAAAGATGCCATGTATTCCTGAAGTGCAATCCTAGTTCTTTCTCTGGCGACATCCAATTCTTCCATCTTGCTATCAAGCACCTTTATCTCCTTGTCATTTGCTGCCAATGCTTTTTCCAAATTCTCCTTTTCTGCAATGAAAGATGCCATGTATTCCTAAAGTGCAATCCTAGTTCTTACTCTGGCGGCATCCAATTCTTCCATCTTGCTATCAAGCACCTCTATATCCTTGTCATTTGTTGCCAATGCTTTTTCCGAAAACTCTTTTTCTGCAGATGCCATGTATTTCTGATGTGCAATCCTAGTTCTTTCTCTGGCAGCACCAAAAGCTTCTATCTTGCTATCAAGCCCCTCTATTTTCTTGTCTCTTGCCGCCAAATCGGTAAAATCTTTCAATGAAAACTCCTCAGACAGCGCCTCAAACGCTCTCTTCAGTTTTTTGGAGTCTTCTCCCATCACTACTCTTGGCTGCCGAGTATCACAGTGTCACAATATAACAAAGTAAAAATGAAATTGAAAACCCAAAACTAGAGCTACCAAATTGACCCAAAATCGCAGCAAGTTACTCTTTCAAGTACTATTATAAACTCAATCAAATTGAGAACCCAAACTAACTAAGTTACCAAACTTAAAAACCCAGAATACGGTTTTGCTGTTCAGTCTTTTCCAGGCAGGTGCAACAACCATAAATCATGGAATCAACCAAAAGAACCTTAATGATTTGGGCCATCCAAATGATTCACAAAAATATATGTTCAAATTAAGAACCAAACGGGAAACAAGGAATACATAAACTTCTACTTGAAGCACTGCGGATGTGGATTTCTTGTTTGACATTAAACAAACAGAAACATAAGCATGAGAAATGGAGACGGCGTAGAAAAATTGAGAGAACAAAGGAGAAGAGAAGCTCCATACCTGAGAAACGGAGACGAGCGTGATGATCTGCCGGAGACTGAGCTTGCTACGCGTGCAGAGGGAGAGAAAAAAGAAACTTGTTTTTGCGGCTTCCAAATCGAAGGGCCTTAAACTATTTTTGGTTTCCCAGGAAATCTCTCGCTCTGGGAGATAACTGTACATTCGAGCCGCGTCAGGGATTAGAGCGGGAAAGTTCTTCCACCACTAATTGCTCTATTCACTTCGGTTTTACTATTTTACTATGCTATGATAAGATAAAAAATTAAATAAAAGTATGAAAATTTGCGAGATAATTCCTCCAAAATATATTTATAGGCAAATTACGAAAGTAAATACAATTCTAAACTCTAAAACAATGAGGCAAAGATTATCAATATTAAAACTGAATTTCATTAAATCTCCGACATACGAAACAAAATCAGATCGGTTCATACAAATAAAAACAAATTGAGTCATTTAACATTGTTAGATGATTGATTGTTAACACTCTCGCATCATACGGTTATGTCCCGGTATTAGGACATTCCATTTCCTTTTACTCCGTAACCTCGAACCCCAAAAATAATTTTAATAAATAAATAAAAGAACGAAAAAAATATTAAGAGTATTATATGGATTAGTTAAGTCAGTCAAAGAGACATTAAAAATGCGACATGAAAATTGGAAATGGATGCTTCAAACCTCTATGATTCCAAATAGGTAAATTGTTGTAAACGTGAATAAATTAAAATTTAACCTTTCGAAATTTCATTATGTGTCTTTTACTCATTGCTCTTCAAACTCGTTATAATTTACCGATACCACACCCTCTCTCTCTTATTTATGATTCGAGAGAAAAATTTATATACAAGCCTCTCTATATATAGTATTGTATGAAAAAAGTGACGATTATTTTGATGAAATATACGCCCAAAGATTGAAGGTGAACAAGTAAACAATTCACTGTCACTATGAATGGGAGCTCTCCCATTTTGATACCTTTTTTTTTCCTGAAACTTCTATGTGGCCTAGAAATGAGGCATTTTCATCTCAAACATCCATACTTGTACCGTTTAATAATCAACCACAATTGAAGCTTTGTTCATCAAATTCAATAGAACCATTTTATTTAGATCTTGTGTGGTATATGTTTTTATTTGAAAATGATAGGGAGCTTGATCGTGTCCAAATTGAAATTATATTCCCTGTTACTGATATTTCCTAAAGTTTGCTATATAAACTGCTCCCGGTCAAGTTGGTCAAATTGGTCAAAATACAACCGCGCCATTGATATCGATTGGGCCATGTCCATTTCATTACCTTCCTCAAATACAACCCAAATTGAAGATCGAATATATATGTGGTGTATGTTTTTATTTGAAAAGGATAGGGAGCTTGAACGTGTCCAAATTGAAATTTTATTTCTTAATATTCGAAAAAGTGTTAAGCGGTATGTAAGTGGACAACCACCAAGATGGCTAGGCGTCATAGTCGAATTTTAATTATTAAATATTTATTTATTTTTATACATATATTTAAATTATTTATATGCTTAAAAATATATAATAATGTCCAATAATTTTCAAAATATTATAAACACAAAATTCATACAAAATATTAAAATAAAAAGTAAATTGTAAAACAGATGCAAGACTAAATATTAAGTTCATATTCTCAAAATCCTTCACTAACTTCTTTAGTATCAGACTCAAATTCAATATATGTTTTTTTTCTCCTGCGTCATGGGTAAGTGATGTTTTCCTAAAGTTTGCTAAATAAACTGCTCCCTGGTCAAATTTGTCAGAATACAGCCGCGCCATTGAGATCTATTGGGCCATGCCCATTTCATTACCTTCCTCAAATACAACCCAAATTGAAGATCGTATATATATGTGGTGTCGTGGTGACCTTCGTGTCTCGTACTCTTACCTCCCAATTTCTGTGATCAGCTAATACCTAACTTTGAGAGGAAAAGAATGGCGAATCTGTTCATCAAACAATCAAAGCAGTACGTTGTGGCTCGACCAGGTTACCCGGAAAAGCTGTTTCAGTTCATTGCTTCCAAGGCTGCTGGTCACGACCTTGCATGGGACGTCGGCACCGGCAGTGGCCAGGCTGCCCAATCCGTATGTTTCTCTTTTAACTTCCCAATTAATCTCCCAATTGCCTTAAATCTATTTGTTCTGGAAACTAATACTGATCCGTGGATGGACAATTTGCATGCTCTCTACCTAATGATCGATCAGGAACTAATATCGCATATTCCTCGTTTTCGGTATCATTCTATGCTTAGTGTTTGTCCTCTAGTTTCTTTGTTATTGTTGCAACAATTTGGTTATTTTGAACTTATAATTCAATAATTGATCAAGTCGTCATTTCCATACGTACATTAACAAAGACCAATGCGTGATGATATAGGCTTTAATTAATTTTGTGATTCATTTCTAGCTGGCTGAGGTGTTCAAGAATGTGGTGGCGACAGACACAAGCCGAAAGCAACTTGAATGTGCTCCAAAGCTTCCCAATGTTCGCTACGAGCACACTCCTGCGGTCCTAACTATACCAGAAATTGAACGAAAATTGGCCCCAGAATCAAGTGTTGATTTAGTTACAGTTGCACAAGCCCTCCATTGGTTGGATCTACCAAGTTTCTATGAACAAGTGAAATGGGTGCTCAAGAAACCAAATGGGGTCATTGCTGCATGGTGCTACACTGTGCCTAGAGTTAACAACAATGTAGACACGGTTTTCGATCGGTTCTATTCCATTGATGTCGAACCCTACTGGGATCCGGCACGTAAACTAGTGGACAAGAAGTACAGCACCATTGATTTTCCGTTTGAGCCTGTTACCGGAGAAGGAAGTACTGGACCGTTCGAGTTTGCAACAGAGAGATCGATGAATTTGGATGATTTTTTCACGTACATAAGTTCGTGGTCAGCTTATCAGACGGCTAAGGACAAGGGTGTTGAGCTTCTGAATGAGGATGTGATGGAGGCATTTAAGCAAGCTTGGATTGCTGATGGCGGAGATGGACAGAAGGTTGTGAACTATCCTATCAGTTTAAGGATCGGAAAAGTGGGGAATCAACACTGTTAATGGATGTTTTGTGTTCTAAACTTCTAATGTTGGGTGGTGGGAATTGTTAGCAACTCTTAAGTTTCGTAATAAGGATACTGATGTTATCTAGAGTGTTTATCACCTGGTCAGCTGAGCCTCAGGTGGCGCTCAATAATCGTCCGATCTGATTGTTTGATCACTGGTTGACCAGATCAACGGCATGTTCAGCGTCATCTGGTGCTCAACAGCTGACCAGGTGATCAGCAACGATGTTATCTACCGTGCTCTAGTATAAGTAATTAGTAGTATCTTATTATCCCTTTTCTATAAGTTTCCAATTGTTAATGAACCAGAATCTTCCACAACTAATAGCACTAATATCATGGCTTAAATCTTGGATCTGTGATTGTAATTCTAACATCAGTTTTGATATTTGTCATAATTGTGTTTAGCTGTATTATAGGATCAGTTTTGATATGGTAGTGATTGTTGATTGGAAGATTGAGGTTGTAATCTCCTATATATTATAAATTCTGATATGATCAATTCAAGAGGAAATAAACCAGATTGTATGTAACTTGCATGTATAATTCAAAGCATATTTACTTATTAAGAAAATGGCTACCCTATCACCAACACTGGCATAATTTACTACCAGTGACACATGCGTCTTGTCACCAACTTTCTTTCCAAATACACATCACTTTGTTTACTTGCCGACTTGTGGTTATATGATTATTATGGGGTTGCCACGCCGAAGTAACTGATCTGTCAAAACTCAAAAGTGATCCAGCAAATAATGAAAGAAGAAGAAAGATCAGCGAGAGGACCTGTATTTTTTTACGGCCTAATAACGTGGTCTACATGATGACTCCAAATGGCAACTGGGGAGTGCTTTAATATAAAAGATAAGATTGTTCAGTAAATACCAGTAATTAGCCTTGTTTATCATCTGAATTAAAAACCCACATAACTTGTTCACCTACATCGACATGGAGGATTGATTGTTTTCTCTTTACTTTTATCACACTCCATCTCTTCTCTCTTTGATTAATTCCGTTGGCCCATCCCTGAATCTCAAAAACCCACAAACACTCTTCTCGTTCTGATACCAAAGCTGAAAGCTTTCAGCTGTGAGACACACTCATTGATACATATACTCTGTTTTTTGTTCAAGATGATTCAGCTGCTGTTCATAGTGATCATCTCAGAGATGGCTCTGATTCTGGCGTGCTTGTTCAAGACCCCATCGAGGAAGCTTGTGATAATGGGCCTCGATCAGATCAAGCGGGGACGTGGACCTGTGGTGGTCAAGACGGTGGCGGGAACAGTGTGTATGGTGTTGATGACCAGCCTCTACGGTGTTGTGAAGATCAAGAAGAGTGGAATTGATGCAGTTGGGATTCTTAGTCCTACGGATCAGATCCTCATGTTCAAGCATCTCCTTGAAGCCACTCTAATGGGTATGTTGGGAACTCTAGTTTTTGGAATTGATGACATTTTGGTTCATTTGATACTGAAATTTAATTGCTTTGATGAATTTGGGAGTGATATGAATGATCAAGATTGTAACTTTGATATCAATGATATTAACTGGCAAGCGAGCGTTGTTGAGTTTTCTCACTTTCCGGTGGCATATTAGCTCGTTTTCCTGCCTCGAGAATTCGGTTGAATCTGAATTGCTTTGTTGGTGGTTTCATATTTATTATAGTTACTGGCTGTTTGTAATATATGCACTCTGACAACTTCAAATTCCACAATGCTCGCCAGATGATCAGATACAAACACTTCAATCATCTAAACTCTCTTATGTAGTTTGTTTATACTTTATACAGAGTTAGACCATTTTGGTAGCCAACAATGCATTCTAAGTCTTCAATGTGCCATTAGTAAATTGGTTAGTATCATGTCCAACCAGTTGTGGAAACTAAAATATGCATGTGATTTTCATTTACCTGAAACTACTGCTTATCGATTCGGTACGTTTTGCTCTATATATCTCTTTCTCTCCTGTCTGACAGATTGCTTTGTTGTCTTCATTGATTCTTATTATGCACCAGCTTCTTCATTTTAGTAGAAACTAAAAGTGTTTCATGTTGATGTTTATTGAGGTAACAGATGGTATCTGATAACTCTCACTGGTATTCTTGTTGGACATTGATTCACCGATTTGTGTTACCATTTGCAGGGTTCTTTCTGTTCCTTGTTCTCATGATGGACAGAATACATCACTACATTAGAGAGCTCCGTGTACGAAGAAAGACCATGGAGGCCATAAAGAAGCAGACCCGAATATCTGAGGATGGAAAAGCTGGTGGTTTGGACGAGATCAAGGCCTTGGAGAATGAGATGTCTGCATCACGCTTAAGACTCAAACAACTAGAATCTGACATTGAGACAAAGACGAAAGAAGCTCATGCTGCAGAAGCCAATGTTGATGCTCTAAGAAAACAATCTGAAGGCTTCCTTCTCGAGTACGACCGTTTACTTGAAGAAAACCAAAATTTAAAGAACCAATTTCAGTCAGACCGGAGAGTGTCACATTCAGGTAGCAAGAAAGATTCATGAGGAATGGGGCATCTTCGCGACTTTTTATTTAATTTCTTTAGATATCTTATGCTTCATATACTAGATGTGTGGGAGTTACTGGATGGATATATTTGCTACACTTAAGTTTGGGGAAAGTGGGACAGAAAAAAGAGAAGTGAAAAAGAAAAAAGAAAGAACGAAAATAGGCTTGTTACTTCTTGTTAGATGAGTGAACTTGAAAAGAAGTTGATTGTTGAAGTCGAATGGAGCAAGTTCTTCTTGGAAAATTGTGGTACAGTTTGAATGTAGTAGATTAATATCAGTGTTTTGACTAGATTTTATGTATTTTTGTCTTCATTTTTTCGATATGGTTGAATTTTATTGTAACTATGGGGCAGATATAGCAAGATGATTTTTAGTAGGATTGTAGGGAATACATAGCTGTGAGTTGTCTCCCACAACACTAGAAAAGATGAATTTTTTTAACTGCGGAACATTTTAAATCTGTTTTAACTTCAAAGGCGTAGTCTTATTCGATCATGACGTTTTATGAAGCTTACTATAAATTGGAGCGGGACTCAGAGGCAGAATGCCTGGAGCTATCCATCACTTGATCCATCTTTTTATCCTTTCCGAATCTCTTGAGCATCCGTACATGAAGGGCAAATGTTATTACTTATGAGCAATGCAGTCTTCCACAAGCTTTTTGATTACCCCAATCGGACCTATATATAGATTATGAAACGACTACATTGTTGAGTAAGCTCAGACAAGTAGAAACTCAACTTCAGAGGCAGTTGCAGGAGAAGGCTATAGTGGCCAGAAGACTCAGGAACCTATACTCTACACATGAAAAAGACACCAAAAAGAGGACTATATTAGATACGAGGCTCAAACAACTTGAATCTGTAGAAGCCAATAGTATAGTGATGTGAAGGGTTTACATGAAAATAATTGTTCTTGTAGAATAAGGAATGTTGTAACGACCCCAAAGTTTCGAGCTTAAAAACTCAAAATTCTAAAGTCGTTAAACACAAAATAATCTCAAATAAATCGAAATCATTAAAGTGTAACAGCGGATCAATTCTGAGTTCTCAATACAACTCAGACAACCAATTATTACAACCCAAATTTATAATCCATACATAAAATGGAAATGTAATAATCCTCACAAATCACTCACAAATCTCACAAATAAATTCACTCAAATTCTCACACAAATCCACGCCAGAAATCTCACCACAACAGGGTATGAACGACTTCGAATCTCCGGAGTCGTCACTCAATCTCCGCTAATCAGTACCTGTGGAATTATCCCCTACACCATTGAATTGGTGCACCGGGATTGTAAACACAAACCCGGTAAGCTTATAGCTCGTATGGGTAAAATCACAATACAGTTCGCATATCAATATATACGAAAGATCACAAAACAACAAATATAAATGCCCTCATGAGTCAATAGTCAGCCCATCTGGTTGACCCAAGAAATATGAAATAAAACGCTAATGAGGAAATTAAGTAACCCTTCTGGTTACCCAATGCATTTATAATACGGGTACCAAGAACGCTGGTACACATCTGTTACCCCTCTCGTAATACACCGCTGATATTGGATAGCCACCCGCTACCCAACATCCAAAACAATCTGAGTACCCATGAGCAGATAACCACCCGTTACCTCACATGCAGTACTACTCTGATATTGGATAACCACCCGCTACCCAACATCCAAAACAATCTGAGTACTCATGAGTAGATAACCACTTGTTACCTCACATGAAGTACTATGGTGATATTGGGTAACCACCCGCTACCCAACATCCAAAACAATCTGAGTACTCATGAGTAGATAACCACCCGTTACCTCACATGAAGTACTATGGCTGACAGACTAGAGCTCTAACTGTATCGTAACTTTCGCCCGGCCAAAGGCTAGGTTCCGACTTGCCAAACACGTACAATAATCTCACATCATATTGTACCAATCACGTCCGAAGACAAATCAACATTTTAACAATCTCAATGTTAAAAATCACGTACAATAATCTCACATCATATTGTACGTTTTAAAACTTTCACGATATAACCACAATAAAATCATAACAGTATATTATATAGCAAACTATATATATTCGTATTTATTTACCATTTATACAATATATACATAGTCCACTATATCCTATACATGTCATATTTCATAAACACCTGAAAATTACGTACGATAATCTCACATCATATCGTACCATTTGAATCACATACACATGCCAAATTTTTCTGTCACTGAAATGACTATTTTTAATGAATTAATAACAGTACGTAATTTAATGAACTATATATATATGTACTTATTACCATTATACTGTATATATGTAGTCCACTAAATTATATACATGTTGTAATTCATTTAATAAACACACTTGCAAAATGTTGAATCACCACGAGGGTAGATTCGTAATTCAGTGAGATTTTACTCACCTTATTGACTTGAGCGTAATTCCACAATTCCCGAAGATAATTCATTTCCTCGATTTAACGATCACCTTGAAAAGATAAGAAAAGAATTTAGAATCGTTTCGTAAACCTTTAAATGCCGAAACAGTAATAATCGGTTACTGTTCAACAATTTTCGGTTTTACGAAGTTACTGTTCATTGGCACTATTCACTGTTACTATTCCCGGATACTGTACAACTATGAAATTAATACGTATTTCTGTACGTATAAATACTATATACATATTTCTGTATGTATACATACTATATACGTATTTCTGTACGTATAAATACTATATACGTATTTCTGTACGTATAAATATTATATACGTATTTCTGTACGTATAAATATTAATACGTATTTCTGTATGTATAAATATTAATACGTATTTCTGTACGTATAAATATTAATACGTATTTCTGTACGTATAAATATTAATACGTATTTCTGTACGTATACGTACGATTTAAATGTAAATACAAATTCAGTAAATAAAATTTACTAAATTACCCTTTTACAAAATTACTTTTTACATTTACTGAAAGTAATTTATATTTACATTTACCGAAGGTAAAATTTAATTACATTTACCGTAATAAATAAAATTTACATTTACATTTAAGTAAATTACCAAAATACCCCTATCGGAAAACACTGTCACACCACCGCACGTGGCGGCGCGTGTGGCACACGCGCCACCTCCGGCAGGCAGCGCGTGGGGCCCACGCGCCGAGCCCAAAACCGGCGCGTGTGATGTCACCACCACCCCAAAACCCTCCTCCTTTCTCCCCTTTTCCTCTCTGCGGTCCTAGGCCGCCTCCTACTCCTCCCACGCTCCTCCACGCGCCGCCTCTAGGCGGCGGTATCCCTTCCTCCTCACACACCTCCGATCTCCTCAATTCGATCCCAAAATTCATCACAATCACAATCCAACCATCAATAACAACAAATCATACCTTAATCGCAGTTAAAACTTCCGATTTGATGTCGGAAACGCTCGGATCGTCGGTGGAGCTTCGATTCCTCGGGGAGGGCTTGGGTGCCCCTGGGTCGATAGCGAAGGGCTCTAAGGGAGAGGATCGGCGTCGTGGAGCTCTCCCCCGTGCCCTTGCGTCGCCGAAGTGGTGCTCGATGGTGGCGCGATGCTTGCGGTCTCGGGTTGGAGCGCGGAGGTTAACGACATCGCGAGGAGATGCGTCGACCTCGGGGTCTGCAGAGAAGGACCGTGCGGTGCTCCTGCGCTAGGCGGTGGAGACCACGGTCGAACGGTGATGGAGATCGCCGGCGAGGACAGTGAGGGAGAGAGAGCTCGGGGAGGGAGAAAATCGCGAGGAGAGAGAGAAAAGGGAAAAGGGAGGCGGGGTGAAGGGTTTCCGAAAATGGAAACCCTAACCCTTCAGTTTTTTCCTTTTATACCCTTTTCCAAATCGGAAACTAACTTCCGTCGTTAATAACTTTTACGTACAACGTCCGATTCGAACGTGTCACATATTCACGAACTCGTATCGACGAGCTCCACAACTTTCGTGAAGGGAGATTTCGCAAACGATCGACGGAATAAAAGTCGATATAATCGTTCGGAAACGTAACGTTTTATTATTAAACGTTTTCGGAACGTTTCCGTTTCCGTTTCGTAAAGTTTGCAAACAAACAATTCCATTTTAATTGAATTTCATAACTTATAGAATTAAATTCAATTCAAATATCGTTTTAAAAATTAGGGTTATTACAAATGTATCTTTAATTTAACAAGAATAAGAAATTTTTTTACTTTGAGATAAGTACTTTTAAGGCTTTCGATTTGATTTCCCTATATATGCTTCCCCATGCACTCCAATTTACCTAGTTTTCTTGAGAGTTGAGACCCAATCAAAATACTACTACAAGTATTATATTGAAGAGACCTACATCTTTCCAAGTTTCCATTGATGTCTGGCTCGATTATAACTTCTGCAGGCCATATATCATCATTCTAGCTACAATTTGCTTTCATATTCTTGCGATCGGCGATCACTTTGATCTTGGTGATACTGTTGTTCCATACCCCATTAATGGAGCTGGTGATGAAGTTACGGGATGTGTTCATGAGGACCTTGGCGAGGGCAGTATTCTTACTTGATGGACAAGAATTCTTGCTGATGCTGATTATGCCCCGTCTTTACAACATTATGTTGACCCCGAATTTGGACCAGAACCACCTCTCTGAAGCAACACTCGCAGGTTATATTTTTCTATTTGAAGTTTTGAACTCTATTGGTCCTGTACCACTGAAAGATACCGATAAATATTTATACCATAATGGCCTAAACTCATTTGATTTGCCAACTTGACTTGCAGGGGTCTTCTTATTCCTTGCAGTTATGATCGATAGGCTACAACGCTGTGTTGGAGAGCTCTATGTACGAAGAAAAGAGTTGAGTATGGCGGATAAAAGGATCAAATTGCTCGAATTAGAAAGAAAAAAAGTTAACGATGCAGATGCTGATACTATTGCTCAAAGTAAACAATTACTTGACGAAAATCAAGTTTTGAAAAACCAATTGGGCTTGTTGCGTGCTAGACTCGATGACCTAGATATTGAACTTGGGACAAGGGCAAAGGAGATGTTTACATTGTGTAAGAGAATTAAAGAGCAAGAATCTGAACTCGGGACAAAGATGAATGAGAAGACTACATTGTGCAGAAAATTAAAACAGCTAGAGTCGCAACTTGAGTCAAAGACCGAAGATATAATTATACTGGGAACAAGAGTGAAACAGCTAGAATCCGAACTTGAGACAAAGGCTCACGAGACTGATGTTCTTGACGCAAGACTTGTTATTGTTCGACAACAACTGGAATTTGAACGTGAGAGACGGACAACTGTACATCAGGAGAACCAATTAAAAGGGCATCTTGCTGAGTTTGATCATCTACTCGATGGAAACGAAACTCTGAAAAATCAATTGAGGTCATTGCCCTGGAGATTGTGACATTGAGGTAGTAATAAGTTTAAGTTTTCGATCATAGGAATTTGTTTTGACTGTACAGATTTCAGTGTGAAATTAAAATGCGTATCTTTTTTACATGTTTGGATAGATGTAGAGCTACAAGATATTTGAGCGAAACTTTGTACTTCCATTAATTCATAAAGTACCATAATGTACGTATATGAAAGAAAATTTGAACAATTTGAATGTTTGCCGTTTTTCGTGACTACCACAGTCATGTTATCGGCGCTTTTTCTTCTAACATTGACATTCCAAGTTCTATTGCAACAGAGGTGATGGTGATTATAACAACTATTGAGCTTGCCTATTGAGGTTTGGGATTGGAAGCACATCTGGTTAGAGGTTGACTCGTCACTTGTGCTAGACTATTTGCAATCCCCTATGCTTGTTACCCTGGCAACTGAGTTAGTTGGCCTAATTTTTTGCGATACATATCAAAAATGACTTTTCAGTTTTTCATATTTTTCGCCTAGTGGAATAACATGACAGATGCTTTAGCTAATCACAGTACGACATTATCTCAACTAATTTGGTGGAATGTGCCTTCTCTATTTATTTTATCTCACTGTAATAGTGACTTTATGGGTCGATCTCCCACATTTTCGGTTTTCATAGTTTTGTTATTTCACTAGTTTTGTATGAGGTTTTGGTTTGGTCACCCTCTCTTGTTTTCTCTCCTCTTTTTATTTTATTTAATCTATTAGAGTGTTAGGGGGGTTTTGCTCGTTTTCACTCATCTTTCAGCCAAGAAAATATATATTTAAGTCGAGATTAATATTGTTGGTCTTACATGCAAATCTCTACAGGAAAAACCGTACCTAGTACCTACCATGTTGAAAACCCAAAACCCTAACCAAAGGATGAGCAGCCCCAAGCGGCCAAACCCAAAGCTCGCTAGCTAGCATGCATTCCGTGATTTTCGCGGGGAAGAGATCTGTAAGGATACAATTGTTCCTATTCACGACTGATCACGTCTAATCCTTTCCTATTCGGATTCAAATTCTATTTTATACTTATCCGTCAAGGAATAGTGAACCCCAAAATATATATTCCCTCTATCGTCATTCAAGCTCTGTTGCAATATTAACTCTCATCGATACCATCGATCGACCTCTAACGAGAAACCCTAGCTAATACACGTTTAGTTATTTGTTATATATGGAGCCTTCAGTTTTCGTATTGATATTGAGCGAACTGCGGTTGGTTTCTCTCACATTTTCGTTTTTGATGCGGGCAAGGTTGTGCGTAAGAGCCTGGTCGAAGAAGGTGGTGGTTGATGACGCCGCCAGATTTATCTTCTCGTCGGACTTAGTATTTTTATCTACAACAGCCTTCAAGCTCATATTTGACAATAGGCGTCTTCTTGATATACTTCTCGCGGGTAAATTTTTTTTTCTATTACTTCGCTCCAACTGTTTGTGATTTTGGAGTTAATATATATATACTTTTCACTTTTCTGTTAATTTGAACATTTGAAATTTAGATTACACGAGCATACTCCAACGGATACATAACCCACAAATTATCGATACTTTCTGTTTCTTGTGTGAACAGAGACTTCAATTTTAGGGTTTCAAGATAGCAAAACTTCGATGTTAGGGTTTGGTTGTTGTTGAAAGGTTTTTGAACTAACTAAATAGGTAGGCCATGTATATTGATCAATTCTTCCAATCTGAAAACTTTGTATGGCTTAAGTATGTTAAAATTGTACTTTTGTTTTACTTCATGTTTGAATATTCAAGATTGATGTATTAAACTATTAAATATGGTAACCTCTTCAGTTTACATCCACAAGAATAATAGCAACCACCTCTTTATGTAGTATTGTAATTCCAAACAATATTTTAATTTACTACAATAATTTTGATGGATTGTGCTCGAAGTAGGTTAAAAGTAAATTGTGAGTCATAAATCTCAATCATGTATCTTATCTAGGATAAAAAAAGATTCGATCCTTAAACCATACATTGTTCATTGTTGGTTCAAATAAAGATTTTGAAAGCCTTTAACGAAATTTGCTAATGTGCGCGGTGCTCACTTGCAGGGCTGTTCTGTATCGTTGTCACGAAAATGGCAGAACTGTTTATCTATGTTGAACAACATCATAATCAGTTGCATTCAATGGAAAGAACTGCCGAACATCTGAAGGAACTATCTGAAAAACTGGCTCTCGATATTAATCGTCTACTTGAGGAAAACAAGGATTTGGGATTTGAAGTTGGGACAAAGACCGTACAAGTTAATGCTGCAGAAGCCAGCGCTACTATCGTGAAGAAACAATATATGGATCTCATTCTTGACTACGATCGTTTACTGGAGGAGAACAAAAATTTGAAGAACCAATTAGATTGGGAGATGGTGATAACAACAGATACAGATTAGGAATATTCGAAGACGAATTGAAGATTAATTGATATTTTGGTGATCGACAATCCTCCACCTTCAGAGATTTAGTGTTTCAGTTCTTTTATTTAATTACTTATCATAGTTTCTAAACTGTGCTTGCTACACTTAAACTTTGTTCTTCAAGAACATGAAATCTCAATATTTTTTTAACCAGTCAATAATTTAGTTTACAAATAACTCACTACTTAATTTGATAAAACAAATAAGGACCAAAATTTACAAATAAGGACCAAATGATGACAAGTTTCCACATGTCATAAAATAATTTACTTTTTTCCCTTTGTTGACCCATAGTATTTGCTATTATCAATGAAAATGTTATCTGCTACTGTCGGTTATATAAACTAACTGTTATTGTAAAACTAAAAACTAGTTGTTATTGTCAACTTGGAAAACACATGCTATTATCGACTTCGAATGTACCTGCTATTGTCACTTGGAATGTACCTGCTACTGTCGACTATAAATATATATGCTACTGTCAACTAAGAAACTAACTGCTACTGTGGTTTTTTGTGAGAAAAATTCAAAAATTCAAAATTTCTCAAAACATATGCAATATGGTACTTAAATGAAAGCTCATGACATACGGAACAACTTTATATAATGGCTCACCTCCAAATTGCAGGTGGTTTACTTAAATTTGCAGGAAAAAAAAACTAAAAAATGAGGATAGAGAAATTTGTTAGATCTATGTGTGACATTTGGTAATTTAACTAATTTTCACGAAAATAAAAGTATTTTGGATATTTTTGCATTAATCAATTTTGTTTAACTAATTAATCAGTTTTGTTTTACTTATTTTGTGTGCTTGAGCTTATGTCTTAATTTGTATAAGAAATATGAAAAATAAGTTTTTAGTTAATTCAAATGTAGTCTAGTATCACTAAGTAATTTTCTAATTTTTTTTTTGAAAAACTTATACATGTTTTGTTCGTAAAATCAAAATTAAAACGCTTTATGAATTTGTACTAGTGACGTTATTATAGTTATAATGGATTCTATGGACATAATTATCACTAGTATGAGTAGCGCTCCTAGCTACATTCAGAACTCAACTTACCGAAACACCTATATGATGTACAAATTTATGCTCATATTATAGCAGTTAACAGAAGCGTGTTACTTGTTACTTGTTAGACTTCCTTCGAATTTAGGTCAGAATTTGAGGATTCGAACAAGGACCTCTGATATCATGAGAATTAATGCAAAACTCTCTGACAATATGGCAAGCCAGCCCAAATCAGTAAGCAGTTAAGTACTCCGATCCGTTCCTATCGCAATGACAGGGAAAGAGTAGTACGTACCTGTGTTTCTTTTTCCACAATACATAAAGGAAAATTCCTTTCCCTATCATAGCACCGATCTGCTTTCTGAGGCATTCAACTTTCGTACCCAAAGAATAATAATGGGTGATCTGCTGCTTTGTTCTCTTATATTCTTAACTCTCATCGTTACGGTGAGAATATTGTTCAAGAGCCCCTCCAAGTTAGTAAAGAACCAGGCCAGAATGGTCTTGGTGCAATTTGTTAGGATCATGAACAAGGCTGCGGCTAGGAACTACGTATTTGATTTACTTCTCATAGGTAATATCTAGTTTCGTTAACTTTGAATTCTGTTTTTTCGTTAATTTTCTTACAGGGATTTGATTTCTGATCATTGTCCTGAAGTAGCTGTTGTTAGATCTCTTGCTTCTTTTTCTTGTGATGACAGTTATACTCTCACCGTCTTCTTTTTCTCTAACTATCTTGGATCGTACATTCTACATTATTTTGGAGGAAATTTGCAGCTGAAATCACCAAAATCTTAACATATACTACAAACCCTAGGAATATATAGGAATATTTGGGGGAGTTATTAGGTTCATCATGGTTCCTAAGCCTTAAAGTATATAAATTAGTTTGTATGTATCTCTCTGGTTTATTCTTTAATATAGCAAATACTGATTGTTAGCAATCTGATCGATGTTCTCCAACTTGCAGGGTTATTCCTTATCTTTTTTCATATGACACAGAGACTATGCCGGTATATTAAGATCCTCAAACAAGAGTATTTTCTTTTTCTTGAAAAGAAAGACATACAATTGCAGTTATGGTTCTCAAGACTCAAACAGCTTGAATATGAACTCAAGAGTGAAACCAAAGACCTTAATGCTGCAGAAGAGAACATTCTTTCTCTAAAGAAACAATTCGAAGAGTTTGGTCTCGAGTATGATCGAGTACTTGCAGAAAACTACACTTTAAAGAAGAGGTTGCTGTCATTGGATAAGAAATTCATACAGCTCGAGAATGAATGTGAGAAAAAGACCAAAGACGCTGTTGTTGCTGCAGAAGCAAAACGGATTGCTCAATGTGAAGGGTATCTTGTCGAATGTGATTGTTTGATTAAGGAAAACAAATTGTTGAGAAATCAGTTGATGTCCTTGAACTGGAGGTTGTCACATGTAGCTAGCAAGACGAAATCTAGAGGACTTTAATTTGTCCAAGTCTTAACCAATGATCGAGTTTTCCTTCCCCTCGACTTTTTCCAAATTTTCACATTTAACATATATGGTTTCGGTGAAAAATGACTGAAAATCGTGGTTTTGGACTGTTTTTTTTTTTGGTTAATTCAAAGTTTGATTTGGGAAATTTTAGGATGAAACCACGTCTTTTTGTATTCTAACTGTTCTTAGCCACACTTGCATCGACATATACTGTAATAACCCGAATTTTTAGAAACTAAATGTCGAGTATTTTCAAAGTGTTAAACTTGTGAAATTAATTCAAGACGACAATTGGAGGTTTGTGACATTTCGAAACGAAAACGGAAACGTTCTCGGATCGTTTAATTAGAAACGTAACGTTACCGCAACGTATAGATCGACTTTTATTCCGTCGCTCGGTTGCGAAAACTTCCTTCACGAAAGTCGTAGAGCTCATCGATATGAATTCGTGGACACGTCATGCGTTCGAATCGGACGTCGGACGCGAAAGTTATTAACATCGGAAGTTCGTTTCCGATTTTGAAAATAGTATAAAAGGAAGGAGAGGAGATTAAAAATCAGAAAATCAGATTTTTTCTAAAAATCATCTCGGGGTACTGTTCACCCGAGCTCGGGTACTGTTCACCCGACCCAAAAACCTTCTCCGGCCGATTTCTCCACCATCCGACGTCGCCTCGTGTCGTGCCACCTATCAAACTGACGGGCTCGACGAGCTCCATCTTTTGGGCTACGCCTTGCACTCCGGCGACAACCACACACGGTGTAGCAACCGCCGGAAGTTACTGCTGTGGCGGCACCGCCTGCTCCGGCCACCATGGCTCGAGATTCTTGGGGGGTTTTGCTTGTCTCAGTCCCAGCAACATTCCCACAAAAGGAATCGAGCCAAATCGAAGTGTAAGTCCGAATCAAAATTTCAATTTCTAGGGTTTGTGAATAGTGCCGATTTCATGTTCTTCGTTGTTTGGACTGTTTAGACTCGGATTTAGACTTTGGTGTCAACTAGGAAGTTGTTGGAAATGTTGTTTAGGTTGTGGTGGTGAAATTTGGTGATGATTGGTGGCGGCCGGTGAACAGTAACGCCGAATGAATAGTAACTGTGAATAGTAACTCTGTATGAATAGTAACTGTGAATAGTAACTCTGTATGAATAGTGATCTGTAACAGTAACTGTGAATAGTGATCTGTAACAGTAAATTTGAACAGTGTCATGGTAAAACAGTAACTTGCACAGTGTTTTGGTAAAACAGTAACTGTGAACAGTGGTTTAGTAAAAACAGTGATTAGTAAACATGAACAGTGTTCCGTGGACAATGTTTTATGAATAACATTTAGCTGTGCTGAACTCGTCACCTGATATTTTAAGTATCATTTTCTAAGCATTTATCGTGCTATTAGGTGACTGACGAAACGAGTGAGGAAATTACTTTCAGGGTCGTGGAAGTTGCACGCAGGAAAGAAGGTGAGTAAAATCTCACTTATTTACGAATCTACCCTTGCGGTGATTCAAGATTTTGCAAGAGTTTTTAAGATTGAATTACGACACGTATACAATATAGTGGATTACATATATATCGTATAAATGGTAATAAGTACATATATATATAGTTTGCTATATTATATATTGTTATGAATTCATTTGAATTGGTCATTTCGAATGACGAGAATTAAATATTGAGCATGTGATTTGATTTTTGTACGATATGAGGTGTGATTATTGTACGTGGTTTTAACATGAGTTTGTTAAAATGTTTTGTCTTCGGACGTGTTTATGAAATATGACATGTATATGATATAATAGATTATATATATATTGTATAAATGGTAAATATGTACATATATATATAGTTTGCTATATAATATACTGTTATGACTTTATCGTGATTTATGTCATTTCGATGACGAGATTTAAATATCGAGCATGTGATTTTGGTTTGTACAATATGATGTGAGATTATTGTACGTGATTTTAACATTGAGATTGTTAAAATGTTGATTTGTCTTCGGACATGAATTTTGGTACAATATGATGTGAGATTATTGTACGTGATTTTAACATTGAGATTGTTAAAATGTTGATTTGTCTTCGGACATGATTTTTAGTACAATATGATGTGAGATTATTGTACGTGATTTTAACATTGAGATTGTTAAAATGTTGATTTGTCTTCGGACGTGATTTGGTACAATATGATGTGAGATTATTGTACGTGTTTGGCAAGTCGGAACCTAGCCTTTGGCCGGGCGAAAGTTACGATACAGTTAGAGCTCGAGTCTGTCCGCCATAGTACTACATGGGAGGTAACGGGTGGTTATCTGCTCATGAGTACTCAGATTGTTTTGGATGTTGGGTAGCGGGTGGTTACCCAATATCACCTTAGTACTGCATGTAAGGTAACGGGTGGTTATCTGCTCATGGGTACTCAGATTGTTTTGGATGTTGGGTAGCGGGTGGCTATCCAATATCGGCGGTGTATTACGAGAGGGGTAACAGATGTGTACCAGCGTTCTTGGTACCCGTATTATAAATGCATTTGGGTAACCAGAATGGTTACTTAATTTCTCATGAGAGCTTCTTTTCATATTTTTTTGGTACAACCAGATGGGCCGTCCATTGATTCATGAGTGCATTTATATTTGTTTGATTTGTAGATTTTCGTATATACATTAATATGCGAGTTTTATTTTCATTTTACTCATACGAGCTGTAAAGCTCACCGGGTTTGTGTTTACAATCCCGGTGCACCAATTCGATGGTGTAGTGGATAACTCCGCAGGTGTGGATTAGCGGGAATTGACGGACCGCTCAAAGGACTTGAAGTTATTTATCTCCAGCTTGCATGAGGATTTGGTGTGACTATCTTGTGAGGATTATATATTTACAATTGTTATAATGTTGAATTATAAGTTTGGGTTGTAATAATTGGTTTTTCTGAGTTGTATTGAGAACTCAATGATGATCCGCTGTGCACGTTAAATGATTTCGATTTCATTGAGATTGTTTTGGTATTCTAGCGACTTTGAAATTTTTTAGTTTTTAGACTCGAAATTTTGGGGTCGTTACATATACAGTATGTTCATTGGCCTCACTCCCTAGCCTTATTAACATGTGCTCCTTAATATATAATTTTTGGTTTTGAGCTATTTGGATTGCTTTGCCTTACCGTCATAAACAGATCGTCATCATCAGATAGGGATGTATGTCATGCACAAAGAACCAGAATTCCTCATTATGAAAGTTTGAGTTTACACAATACATATTTTCTCTACATTTGGAATTTGAGGCCTTTAAAGACCCACACTTCATATCCCTTCTAAAACTACCATTATCAGTGCCCAATCCCAACCCAATACTACTAGCACTAGAATCCGTATTTGTTGCCTCATCTTCATAATCTTGATCGACATTTTGTGGCAATGTATCGACCTCCTTGTTGCTTCTCACTGTCACCCAATCTCCATCACAAGCCCAACTGAGCATTCCACCGGATAACGACGCTGTATCGGCCTTCTCTTCACTCAACCGTCGAATTCTTTCCCTAGCTGAGTTTGAACAGGTACTTTGTTCCCATTCCATATCATCAAACTTCTCCAAGTCCCACAAATCATAATCCAACACAGTTGTGGGACTGTTCCAACAACAGGGTTCCTCTTCCCCGAGAAGAAAAGGATGCTTGAGTAGCTCACTAGCTGACCACCTCTCCAACGGGTCTCTCCTCAAACACTTGCTGACAAATTCCATACCTTGCTTTGACAAAGAGCTTGGAATCTCGGGCACATCAACCGAAAACCCGATACGGTACAAACCCGATACCGGGTCTGAAAGTGTAGGCCACGGCGCCTGCCCTGTAGCCATTTCGATGATTGTACATCCTAGAGCCCACACATCCGCCGGAAACCCTTGTTGCTCTCCACGCGCCGCCTCTGGTGCCAAGTAGAGAGGGGTGCCGCTAATTGTATAAGAGCCATGATCCCCATTTACCCGTCGAGCACAACCAAAATCAGCTAACTTGGCGCCCTCATCGGTCATCAAAATATTTCGACCCTTAATGTCACAATGTACAATTCCATTAGCATGCAGGTACTCCATCCCCAATAGTATCTGCCTCGTGTAGGATCTCATCGTGGACTCGCTAAATGACCCACCTTGCCTTCGAACTTCATCGGAAAGTGTGCCGGCCGGTGCATACTCGAGGCAGAGATTGTAAAGAACGTTACCGTTTTCCGTGGAGATGTTGCAGCCCTTGTAAGACACGAGTTGAGCGCAGCTCAAAGTAGACAGAAGCTCCTGCTCCACCTGAAGGGAGTGAGAATGTGCGAGACTTGCTGACTTCACCGCGAAAATCTCCCCGGAATCACAAAACCTGGCTAAGGAGACGGTGGCCGAGGAGCCAACGCCGATTGTACGGCCTCTAGTCCAGTTCATGTTTCTTGTCTGAAGAATAATTAGCTGATGATTTTGAAATTTGAAGGATAAGAAATGAAGAATGGACTGTTTTGTTTGGTGGGAGGTGAATATATATATAGTTAGATACTTATATTACTTATATACAAAGGTAATAGGGCATGCATGGTTGCCCTTTTGAAAAACCTTTCGGCCTTTTGGGACCAATGGACGGCCGCCGTCGTTCTTCTATCTCTCGTATGAGGATTCCACGTGGTGAAAGGAAACGGCAACTGATATATATAAGGTCACTTTGGCCGGCGGTTACTTAACTTAGTTGGGAAAATATGATTAAGTAAATAAGATGTATTATGCTGTCCACGTGGTGGCATGTGGTGGAGTGTGGAGTGGCGTTAATGAGCATGGGATTAATTATACAAACTTACAAAGTCTACTTATCTTAATGCATGCTCGATCAACAATGAGGCAAAGAGCATGAATTGTATATGGTTTGCTACAACTGTACAATTAGGTACAATGGATTGGATTATCTTGATGGGATATTCTCTGATCATTCCGACCTATTTATCTTAGTTTAATAGTGGATCGATTGACTTCAATTAGCGACACTTTGGTGTTTCAATAGTCTAAGTTCATCCACTAGCATTATTGAAGTTCATTTGTGCTAATATTCTTCGTTTCTTTCTTCTCTTCTGTCCAACAACAAAGTCCAATATGCTATTAGGGTTGGAAGTAATTGCAGTTCTGATCTGGTTAGAAACTACACATTCGGGGCAATATGACACTTCTCTATCTAGCTGCTTATACAGTTACTTAACACCTTACTCAACTGTGCTCCATTGACGAAGGTGGGGATCGAGGCATAAATAGTTGGAATAAGTTTAGGTGTTCATTGTTCTTCGTTGTTCGATCTAAGTTCATTATTAACTATCAGAACATGCACTACTTACAAATAGTTAACAAGATATAGAACAGAAGAGAGCTACAATTTTGCCAAAGTAGTTTCTCTCTTTTTCTACATGCATGAACATTAGCTTGCCAAAAGACGACTTCTTTGTGGAGCTTTGTACACCTAATTAAGCAAACCAACGAGAGAAAAGGCAATGAGTTAAAGGAAAGGGTTGGATAGCATCCAACTCTAAAAGGCCGAATAGTTTGTCTCTATAGGGATTAGTGAGTTGGGATTCTATTGTAGTATTGTAAAAGCCGCCAAAAAGCCACCAAACCAACCCAACTCACAGTATCAAGCTTATCTCCCACCAACCAATCCTTCTTGGCCGTTCCAGTAAGTGAGTTGGAGTTGCAGTTACCCCAGTTTGTTATGGATGATTGGCTTTCTCTGCTGGCTGTGAGCTTTGGCCTTACCTCTGCGCTTTGTATAATATATTGCTTTATCATTTTCCTTGTGCTATGTCCATTGTAATAAGCAAAGTAGCCAATGATTCTAGTTCATCCTCACATGCCACCCACCTTATTCCTTGCCTTTCTCACATCATCATCCAAGCTATGATGTACGTGACAGCTTTCGGTAAAGCTTTTCAGACCCGCATGTATCACGTTCTTCTTCTTTGTCATGCTAACAACGATCTACTGTTGCTCCTAATTAACTTGTTGACAAAGCTACGCCAGATATATGGGACTATGCGAACGAAAATGACTAGATAAATACCAGATATTGTTGTATTTATTGCGAATATAAGATTATTGAGTTTGGCATGTACACAATATTATAACTATTCTTATAAGAGTTTTTTTCAGTTTACCCCTGAAATTTTGGGTGAAAATCAGACTACTCCTTAAATTTTGATTTAATGAGATTACCACTGTATTTCTAAACGACATCAGATAAAGACAAAATTTGAATTTTCCTCTTAATTTGACGTCACCTGTAGCAATTAAAACCAAAGTTTGCTTAAATGACTTAAGTACCCTCACGAAAAAAATTGAGGATAAAACGAAACTATCTCTTAGTCTCTTACAGATCTACCCAAAATCCACTCTCACTCTCACTCTCCCACTCTGATTTGTAACAATGAAAGTTCTCTCTCTCTCTCTCTCTCTCTCTCTCCCTTCCCTTCTCTCTCTCTCTCTCTCTCTGACGCGAAATCTTATTCTCTCATGCAGAATTCTCTATCGACCTGAAACCCAGATTTCTGGGCAATTTAGGGTTTAGAGATCAACACGAAATGGCGTGGGATGACAATTGGGTATTCCAGTTGCCAAATGGAAGTAAAAAATCAGAGGAAGTCCAAAATTATGGTGAGTTAGGGTTTCGATTTAGTTGTTGTTGGTTAATGATATGGGGAAAATTTCAGGTTTTTAGTTTTTAGTTTTTTTTTGTCTATTATTAGATTAGATGTTGGGAACTTTGAATTTGGAGTTGTGAGAATTAAGGTTTCGTATTATACAGTTTACTCTTTGGTTTCTGTATTTTATTGTTTTTGTTTGGTTTCTTCTACTGGGTTCATTTACACCATTTTGCAATGAATTAGATAAATTTAAAGTTTTCTTGAGTAGTTCAGTTTGCTCAGTTAGACTGAAAAAGATGAAAGCAACATCAGTTTATGTATGAGAGGTCTATGTCTTCTATAAATTTTATACTCAATTAAATGCCAAGATGGTTTATTTGGCTTTTATATATGAGATGTCTTCTAATGAAAGATCTTAGCCTTACAAGTCTTCTTAGAATTTTCAAGTCCATTTTGTCAATAAATGTTTTGAAAGTAATAACTAGTTTGACTTGTTTATCGAAGTAGTAAATGTTGTTGATGATCAAATTGATTTATGATTAAATAAATTACCCAACTGAGAGAACTCCTCCAAAGAAGATAATTAGAAAATAGAAATATTTTCAAAGTCGCCGATGCATAACCAAGTTTGAATTCGTACACCTTCCCACCTCAAATTTCAAGTCCATATGGCGTTACTTAATCTGCACAAAGATGTACTAATTGAGCGCCAAAAAAACAAAATAGTTTTACTAATTAAACAATTTCAACCACTAGTAATATGGACTATATTTTGTCTCTCTCGAAAACCCCATGAAGAATCCCTATGCAAAGATAATATTGATTATTGAATACCACGATCTGCTACTAAACCATACATATAGTAGTTGGTTATTTAACATTTAATTACAAGTCATCTTATTATCTTAACTAGAAGTGTGCATGATTGCAGTTTATCCAGGGCAATTCACTTTGAAAGTATATCATGGTGGATATTATGATCACGTAGGGAAGAAAGATGTGGGTGGAAGCATTGGATACTTTGATAGTGTGAACAAGGAGAAGCTGAACTTAATGGAATTGGATGTGATGGTGATGACTTTGAATCCTTCTTATTATGGGACAAAGATTGATTACTACTATATAGGATTGAGGATAATCATGTTACCTTGCTGAATAAGGACAACAATTGGTTGAAAATGTGTTGTTGTGTGCCAAGAGTAAAGTTGATCAATTTATACCTAGACCATAGAGAAGATGACGATTTCAGCATTTTGGATGAAGCCAATGGTTTTGGTAGTAGTGGAGTTGTCATAGAGGAGCTCTCTGACTCCCCAAGGCAGCCAAAAACAACTGTGAGGACTGGAGAGCTCCCTGGTTTGCTAAGGCAAGATATTTCGAGTAAACAGAGTAAGGCCCTCATAGTTCATCAATTTGATAAGGGTAAGAAGAAAATTAACATGGTTACATAAAGTAATTTGGATGGTAACTTTGAAAAGGATGACTCAATATATGATGATGATAATTCAGAATTGGATGATGCTGACTACAACCCTGCTAAAGATGATGATGAGTATATAAGGTATGGAGTAGATGATGGTTTTCTATTTGATTGGCTAACAGAAAAAGACGGGTATGTAGATTATGATGTGTTGCATGTCAATGAAGGGGTTACAAGCAATGAGAGTAACCATGATGTAGGGCCGAAGTTTGAAGATGAGGAACCAATGTTTCAGGCTATTGACTCGGATGGGGAGGAGATAAGCTATGAGATACACTCTAATTCTGATGTTGATGGTGATAATGATCCAAAGTTTAATCCAAAGACCGATATGAAAAACCCCTGTTTTGCAAATGGATGAAGTTTGCAACAGAAATAATACTAAGAGCTGCTTAAGAGAGAGAGAGAGAGAGAGAGAGAGAGAGAGCAATTCAAGATGGTTAGGAGGTCCTATTTTACAAGAGTGATGGTGATAGAATTAAGGCTATTTGTGGTGCTAATGATTGTGATTTCGAATTAACTGTTAGTCAGATGCAACATGAGTGCACGATGCAGATTAGAAAGTACGTTGGAGATCGTAGTTGTTATAGGGTTGGGGAGAACAAGATGATGAGAACACCATATCTAATTGAAAGATTCTCGCACCATATTAGACTTAACCCTGGAATGACAACAAGTATTAATTCTCCATAAATTCTCCTTCATATTCTCCTTCACTTCATTTTCAAATACTTATCAGGTTTTCTATTTTCTGTTTCCTTGTGTCAGATGCTTTTGAAACTCTTATGTCTTATGAATTAAGAACACCAGTTTCATGCTAGGAAGCCTATAGGACTAAGAGGGATGCTCTTGATATGATTGAGAGAAGTATACAGGAACAATATGCAAGGTTGCAAGATTATGCTATGGAGTTGTAAAGGGTTGATCCACATACGACTGTGGATATCAAGTGTGACTTCAACAATACACAACAATTACCCGTCTTCAAGAGGATGTACATATGCTTAGGAGCACTTAAGCAAGGATTCAAGGACGGTTGCAAACCTATTTTGGGATTAGATGGGTGTCATCTCAAGAGTCCATACGGTGGTCAGTTCCTATCAACAATTGGTCTTGATGCTAATAACTAGACTTGGGTTGTTGCTTATGCTCAAGTAGAGCTGGAGAATAAGGATTCATGGGTTTGGTTCATAAGACTTTTGGCCAATGATTTAGATATCCGAGGAGATGGAAATGACTTCACCTTCATCTTAGATAAACAAAAGGGGTTGTAGTGTGCGGTTGAAGATGTGTTACCACTAGCAGATCATAGGTTTTGTGTTAGGCAACCAATTTCAACAATCATTGCCATGGGAAAGATAAGAAAGACCAACTATGGGCAATTGCTAAGTCGACAACCATGGCTTATTACAACAAAGAGATTGTCATGATGAACCAACAAGACCCGAAAGCGTATGAGTGGCTACAACGTATGCATTTTTTCATCCTAAAAATTTAGTATCCATCTCATGCTTGTTTTATAAGTTTGTGCTATCAAATTGATTTCATGTTTTGTTAGTTCTATATAGCTACTATAATCTCGTTACACATTGCAGATCCAGATAGAAATCCAACTGGTGTTGAGCACACTTTAAAACTATTTTGAAGTGTGATATGTTGCTTAATAATCTGTGTGAGACTTTTAACGCTGATATCCTACCTGCTAGATCTAAACCAGTAATTTCATGCTTCGAAGAAATTAGGGTAACGATGATGAAAAAGTTAATGTAAGGAATAAGAAGATGAGCAAGGTGAAAGATCTAATCTGCTCCAATCCGAGAATGATCCTAGAGAAAAATAAAGTAAAAGATGGATCAAATTACACCCCTCAAGCTATTGGGGGTATGCACATTGAGATAATAAGCCTCAATGGTGGCAAATATGTGGTGAATTTGCCTGCAAGGGAGTGTACATGCAGGAGATGAGATCTAACTAGGATCCCTTGTAAACATGCCATATATACCATCATTTTTATGAGACAAAAGTCAGAAGATTACGTGGATGCTTGTTACATGACTCAGACCTACATGGTCATCTACTCTAACACAATCCAGTCTGTCAACAGGATGGACTTGTGGAATCCAAGTGATCAACCTCCAATCCTACCACCACAGTACAACATGCAACCTAGTAGGCCAAAGACCAAGAGGATATAAGATGCTTCCAAGAAAGATAATGATGGTCCTAAGCTTGGAAAACGACAGAGATCTTTGAAGTGTAGTAGGTGCCATCAATTGGGGCACAACATCAAAACATATCATATGCATCTACTACCTAAGGCGTCAGCTGCTAAGGCTCTGAAGAAGCGAAAGCTGAATAATGGGGAGGGATCATCTGCTCAGGTACATAAATTCATGCTTTTTTACTCTCTCTTTTTTTCAATTCAGCTTGCTATGTTTGAGAGATTGATTACTTTTCCCAAGAAAAGGGTGTAGAAAATCCCCTAAAAACAAATAATGAACTCAGAGCCAAGTTAGAAATGAAAGCCGAGGCAGCAAAAGGTAATGCAGTTATGTGATGTTATGTTTTTTTTTTGGATTGAGAATACAGTTGTTATGTTACATTTGATTTTGAAGAAATGATTGTGAGAGTTGCCTCTGTTTGTTATATTTGGTGATGTTTAATTGCATTGGATGTAAATTGTGAGTGGGAGAAATCATTGTGAGAGTTGCTAAATTATGATTTTATTGCATTCAATGTGTATGAAATCATGCTTGCAGAAAAAGAGGGATGAAAAAAGGCTGCATCAAGGGCTGGAAGTGCACCTGCTCCAAGAGGAAGACCCTCAAAAATTGGTGTAAGAACTATTCATGCTACTTCAAGCAAGGGTAAAGCACCACAAGCATCACAATCTCCTTCAAGGTCTTCTGTTAGGATTCAGAATAATGCAAGAAATGGTGGAAAATAGAGCATTGTGGGTCTTCAGTGAGGTCAGCAGCCAAGGTTATGAATTAGAGCTTCATAGGTGCTTCTTTTGTGCAACCATGAGATGTGTGCCATGGTTGCTAGGTCTAATCTTTTGCATAAATGATAAGATGATTAGGCCTAATCTTTTAAAGCTGATACTACTTTTTTGTTTATGTGGATGTAAAAACTTTAATATACATCTATTTGGCTGCTAATTTTAATAGGTATAAACAAGCTATTATGGATATTTTCCACAATTTGTGGAAATTTTCGTATTTTGGTTGATTTTTAAGTGTCATTAACGTATTAATGCTAGAATTAGTTCTTAGTTTTTCAGCTTAATCAAAGATAATTTTTTATGTGATGAGGTGAATGCCAAAACAAATGAGAGAAGGGGGGTGTGAATGTAATGAGGTAAAAATATTCTCTTAGAGTTAAAATATTAAAAATGTCTTTTATGCCCTTTTTTTAAAGGATAAGAGTTGGTGTGTGGGCCCCATTTTCGGTTTTGATTGCTGTGGTGACGTCAGATTATCAGAAAAATTCAAACTGTGCGTAATCTGATGTCATTTTCAAGTATAAGAGGGTAATTTGATTAAATCTAAAATTTAAGGGTGATTTTCAGGAAAGTAAATTGAAATTAACTCTTATTATAAACTAGAGGTGGCCGGAGTGCGCTCTCGTTTCAAATAATCATATATTCCTTTATGTTAACAGTGAAGCGTTACGTAGCTAGCGACAGACATAAGGAAAGCTGTGAGAATAATCTGACTGGAAAAGATTAATGTTTGATGATCGATCATATAGGACCTTAGAGGAGCACTCCAAAACGAAATGAAACCGAATTTACAGCTCAAGCGATTACATTTTCAATTCCAGGAGGTATTTTTTTTGTGATGATAGTGGGAGTATCTTTTTTTCATCTTAATATAGCACAACTGATAGTTCGCTTACATCTGTGGTAATAGTTCATTCATATCTCCCAAATGTAATTTCGATTTTCTGTTTACCGGGGACACAACTTGATTAGGAATCCTGTTGTATCGCTTCTACAAAACTGGAGTAATGTTTTAATTAAAAGAATCGAAGTTGGGCAGAATCGAAGACAACATAGATTAACAAAAAAAGCACAAGAAAAGCACTAAACTCTGAAGTCTGAAGCATAACATTGGATAAAAGGTTTCCAACAGTTTGTTTACAGCATACACCACCTCAACTTCCAAGTTTTAACCACTTGCTCCATTACGCAGGTATATTTGCAAGGACATAGCAAGTAATTAACCATGAACATAAACATCACAGCTATTACAAGGGTCCCAAGGTATCTCTTTATGCAGCTTCTGCAAATCCAACTCTCATTTTGCCATAATCAAAGACAGTGTGGTAGCGGCCCATGAAGATGTCTCCTAGGATCCTGGATCACATTGATCAGTATATTAGAACTTGTTTCACTGCCAATATTACATGATAAACAATACCTAGCTCTGAGACAGAATCAAGAATCAAATAATGTGGTCATACCAGAGAGGTCCCCTGGGAGGAGGAATATCCATGCCGGTGAAACCACTTATGCACTGAGCTTGAGCACCCTCCCCCACTTTGAGTACATACTGCGACATAGAAAGAGATCATAGCAATATCATGAATATGTTCAGAAAATTGTTGTACACAACATAGTGAAATCTTGATACATTCTTTTCTAGACTTATTTGTAGAGATAGCTCATCCATTGTATTATGTTACGAATGATGGAAGCAGCAACGATACCTAATAGAAGATTGAAGGAAATTCAAACACAACTAAAAAGAGTTGGGATGCTGACGTACCTCCTCTGGGCGGAGAGGAAAAACTTTACCACCAATGGTGAAGGAAATGGTAGGCATGGAAGATAGACGTTGGCAGTCTACAGCAGATTGTCCATTTGGACTTGGCATTCTATCACAAAGCTGCAGAAGTATAATATTCTTCAATCAGAAAATCAAGAGACAGAATGCCATAGAAATTGTCATATCAAAGAAAGCCACCACTACTTTTACCTCATTCACATAGTTCAAAATATTATTCTGGGTCTGATTCTGTTGAAGTTGGTTTTGCATCCAGACAACTGCCATCTCACAAGCGGAGCATGAAGCATCATGAAAAATTCCAGAAGATTTTCCTTGGTTCTTATCCACTACACTCTCAATTCCCATACTACACATGCACAACTTCTAACCAATAAGTAATTGCATAAGCCAGTACCATATTGCATATACAACAAGAGTGGCAGGCAAACAGATTGCTCACCCCAAGAGATGAAACTTAAAATTTTAACGAGCTCATGCTGTTTAATTCCTCACCTAACACTACGAGTCCCATCAAAGGTGCACACTCCAATCTGGGAGCAGATCTTCTTAGGTTGAGCCTGTTGGAGAAATTAACCAAACCGGAGTGAATATGTTTCTCTTCTTTCCATTAGTTAACAGACATCTAATGAGGAAAGTAGTTTACCTCGGCCAATAGCATTTCCATTATGGTTTGACCATACTGTTGAACAACTGCCTTGCATTCCTGGCTAGCAATCCCATTGGCTCCAATGGCTTTATTGATCATGGTAATCACCGTCTGCAATTCCATATTGAGTAAGAAAAAGAGTAACGACAGCATATCATTAATAATGTAATCACAAACAATGCCAAATTTGTGCTTCTTATCTGCAGTGACTGGAAAAAGAAATGGTATGATTCTTTTACTCAAGTTTTTTTTTTTTAAACAGCTGAAGTTATCATTTTGTGCTGCTACAGGCGTTATCAGCTTCACAAATGGAAACTTGAACTGGAACCACCTTAAGAGCAAAGCAAACAAACTGGAAGTGCATACCGTTGGACCAGCCAAAAGAGAAGTTCCGGAATCTGCAATTGCATTACAGCCACCAGAACAATATCCTGCATGGAAATATGCTCAAGTCAGATCCAAAACAGTAAGTCATGAATGAAATTCTACCTCCTCGTTTTTTCCAGGAAGGATAACACAAGTGTGGCTTTTTTTACTTATAAATTTTTTTTTACTATGCATCAAGGGGGTACATACCTGTTGGTTTATCACCAATAAGAACATCACCCATGTCGAACTATCATAAAGAGACTTCAGTAAGAAAAGTAGACATAACAAAGAGTAGCATATGCTGAGGAAAAATAAACATCACCATACACACATCGCATCATATTCAATTGTTTCTAATACCAACCTGCCAATAACCCTTCCTCGTTACGGGAACATATGTGTGCTTTCCTTTAAAGTGATTGGGATCAACACCTCCAAATACAAGTTCACCACCTTCTTGTGCTGCAGCATTTCGATTCATCCAGAAAGAAAACATAGGTTCTTTGATAAGCCCTTGTTTAATCATGTTGTACCTAAAAGATATTCAACATTCAATGTTCCATCTCTAATAGTTTATATTAAAAGTATTATGTAAAATATAATCAACACATTCAATTTTACAGGAGCATACCACACTGGGACAGCATTTCCAACCGAAATCTCTTGAAATCCAAGGCCTAATAATCCATCAAACTTAGCAGCCAAGAATGTTAGACCAGGCTCACTAGTCGCTTCAATAAATTCCTGATAATCATCAAGAGTATCAATTCCGGTTAAACGAAAACACTGGACTCCTACCAGCCAGTTAGTGTGTTCAAAAATATGATTACCTGATCCTTCACTACGAGGTCCCCAACTTTAACATTGTCATTACTAAAAAAACCTGAAATAGATCCAGTACCATACTGGATGGAAGCAGATTTTCCTGCACAGTGCCAGGCAACGAACCAGTCATCAACACAAAAAGTGCTAGGATTCATCCACAACAAAAAAAAATCAGGCAACATGATAAGTAAACTACCACAGCCACTGAGTTGAACCACTCAACTTAGAAACCAAAAGGTATCTCAATACTTTCAACTGAAAAATTGTGACTTTATACTCAACTAGTCAAGATCATAAATTAGGAATCGTAGTTAAAGACTAAAGTTGAGACTAATTGACAATGCCATTGTATTTGTCCTATGAAATGAATCAACAAACATCTAGAAACAATTATGGATGAGAACCAAAACAAACCATTCTTCTTATAGGAACTCGACGCGCTCGATTTGTACTTGGCATGGAAGTAGCACGCAACCTGCATTGCAAAACCAATAAGCCATCACCATTTTGTCTAAGATCTTCTAATCTCCGACCAAGTGTTCCACACATCGAAAAGGGGCTTCATTTCATTACAATGTAGTACAAAGCAACATAAACACAGCTCACCGATAAATAACACTTGATGGATGGAACCCACATATTGGAGCTGCCGGTGTCGAAAATCACCGTAAAAGGCTGAGGGGGAGTCCCAATAGCAATCTCCCCATAGTACTGAGCATCCAAGTAATTCTTCAACTTAACAATATCAATATCCTCCCCCTCATCAGCACCACCCAAACCATACTTCCTACTCGAACCTCTCAATTCCTCCCCATTCTTGTACTCCACCGCTGAAGCCAGCCGCTCATTCGCATCCAGTTTCACCTTCTTCAGTCCAATCCTTACCAACCCATCATTCGGTGCAGCCAACACCGCAGACAACAACAACCCCGAAACCAATACAGATAACAGCAACACGACCCTTTGCAAACCAGCTTCCATATTTATACCTGTATATAATATCTTACCATGAACATCATGACTAGCTAGAAAGAATGAAAGATTGAGTCTTGTATCAATGAAAATATTAATAGTTTAATACCAAGAATTTGAGAGAGAGAGAGAGAGAGAGAGAGAGAGAGAGAGAGAGAGAGAGCATTACCAGTGTTGTACTGTTGTATGAGTGGAGAGGAAAGTTGGCGAGGTGATGAAGAAACACGAAGGAAAGGAAGAGACTTTTAAAACGAAGAAAGGGGAAGGAGGAGGATCCAGTGGGGCCCAATCGGGCCATGCATGAAAGACTCGTGACAACTGACAAGTTTTGCGTGTATTTTTCGTTTGAGGTGTTCACCAAATCAACGGCAGGTAACGGCTGGAGGCTGGAGGCTGGAATCGGACGGTGGGTGGTGGGATCAGAGGTAGGCTTTTTGTTGCGTGACGCGAGATAAAACGACGCGGGAATTTAGTGTTTTGGTGGGAGGGTTATGACAAAGAGGCTTGCGTGTCAGGGGCGTCATGCTTTTTTGGGATGTTTGTTGCGTGAACACGCGACAAGTAAACTTAAACCTTTGCTTACTTAAACCTTTCGGCCCCACCTTCTGCTGCTTCGCTATTTTTAGAAGGCCTAAAAGGTTAGGACCGGGCATCCGAATTTCGGTTCAGATTTGCAGAAAATTTATATTCAATCTAAATTAATCGGTTATTTATTTTGTATTTGAATATTAAAAAGACTTTGGCTTAGATGTTTAATTAATTCGATTTTTTTGAATCGGTTTCGGTTAAAACTCAAATATTAAAAGTCTTTTATTTATAAACTCATATTTTAAAATGTATCAAGTAATTCAATTATCTAAGCACTATAAGCTTACATATTCATACATAAAACTAATGAATAAGTTTGTCACCATATTATGAAATCTATTATCATAACCTTAAGTTCAAACTTTCATTCATCAATTAATAATGAAGTGTCATGTATATTAAAAACAATATATGTGTAATTAAGTTTAATTATTCGGGTTGGATCGATTTGTTCCATATAATTTTAAAGACATATCCATATCCAATCCGATTTTAACCGGATTGGATCGTTTTTTTTTTCAACCCAAATATTTCATATCGGTTATCCGATTAACAAAATTTGGATGGATCAAATCGGTTTTCAAGCAAATTCGGTTTTTTGCCCAATCCTACGAAATGTTATGTTATGGGCTTCATAATCATTAGCCCAAACTGGAAAAATGAAGCGCGAAATGGAAGGTTGCTTAATTACATGAAGCAGGTGAACTTTTCTCCTTGTAAGTTGCAACAAAGGAACTATGAAATATGGATGGTACATTTACAAGTTACAACGCAATCTCTAGCGAGGCATGGGAGGCAGATGTATAAGGTTCTAATCTTTGAAGTTCAAAAGGATTTCAGTTTTGCGTTAAGCTTAGATGAGTTTTAATGCTAAATCGAAATAGGGAAGCTAAACAGTGGGGCAGGCTAGCTATTTTGTAACATGATTTTCAAACGAGTAATTACTTGGTTTCATCGAAAACTACTATCTGTCTTATTCAGGGACGGATCTAGAATTAGAGTTTGGTTTAGGCTAACAACACTACTAATGCAATATTTTTTTAGTCGATTTTGCTTTAAAATCAAATGATACTTTGATCATATATTGATTAACTTACAATTCTTATCCTCATTAAAGCTATTTTTCTTAAATGGAGAAAAACAATGGAAATAAAATAAGAAGGTAAGTTAAAAATATCTATTGAAAATATTATGAGAATTCAAAACCAGGAAGAAATTTTAAAAAGAAGAATAAATGTGGCTTTGCTGGATTCGAACCGAGGACTCCACACCTACATAACCCAATACTTAACCAACTCAGCCAAAATAGTTTATGCGAAATAAACCTTATATGTAGATTAAATAAGTAAAAAATCTCGTCTGGACTTAAGCCCAGAGAGCCTACTGACTAAATACGCTCATGGTCTTATTGCCATAGGCTTCAAACTATCATGTCCAGCCTAATGAGAATTATCTGGTTTCATAATGACGACTGAATGAGAATTTGGTGATGAGATATTGGGAAATTGGGCTGATTCTTCCGCAATTTGTCTTCTGAAGCTTACATGCATTGTCAATATCTAAATTAACCTTCCACTATTAATATGGAGGAGCTAGCACGTTGGCATGTCATTTCCATATATGTATACTATTTGTCAAAATGTATCATTTTCATGTCATATCCAAGTCTACGATGCTGAATTATAAGATTCTAGAATGCAAACGTACAAGACTGCAAGTTATTGAAAATGCATCAAACTAGCTAATACGAGTTGACTCATCTTCTTGCTCACAAACGTACTCCATCTAACACAAGAAACTCACACCAGCCAGGACAATCTGAAGGTTGACATTAGACTTGAACCTTATCTTATTCAATCTGTAGTATATTTATGAGCTAAGATCGGTTTAAGCGAAACTATACTTTTTTTATTCTCAACTTAGTATAACTTATACTCCAAGAATACGAAATGCAAGGAACTTTGAAGGGTTGAAGATAAAGGCGTCGAAAGAGTCATCAAGGAGTAAAAGATGCTTTGTACGGTGGATGAGGTACGGTGCACAGCCCACAATGCTCCACGTTTGATTAGCACGAAATTTTTATATAAATTTCTAACCATTAATAAAACTCACATGATTGAATCTAATTG
This sequence comes from Argentina anserina, assembly GCF_933775445.1. NCBI lineage: Eukaryota > Viridiplantae > Streptophyta > Magnoliopsida > Rosales > Rosaceae > Argentina > Argentina anserina. The sequence continues at coordinate 722,453 of NC_065874.1, read as the reverse complement.
ATTGATTAGGATTGGGATTGGGATTCAATGTTAATAACGTGATGTCAAACTAAGTGCACACAAGTCAACAACGTATGCAATTGAATAATATCCAACGAAACTTACTACCCAACAAATCTGGCAGCCATTTTTCTTTATTTGGATGAATTTGACTTCTTCCTCAGATTCATGTTCTTCATTAATACACACGTAGTTGCCTGGAAGTCTCTGGTTTCCGTTAGGTCCACGCCTGAAGCTGATCGTGTAGTACACACCCCTTTTTACTTGTCAAATACAAACAGGCCGAATTAGTTGACCGCCACCGGTGATTCATCAGAATACCCAACGAATCATTACAATATTAATTCTCTTCTGCGGTTTCTTGGAAACCAGTTTGCCGTGAACAAGGTTCCTGGCGGTTTCAGCGCAACAAGATTGGCGTGAATTACAAAGGTCCATTACAGTTTGAACAAATTAGTGTACGTAGAGAGTAAAGAAGAAGGTTGATACGAACACAATGAAACTACTGCTTATCATTCATGTAGAATAGTAAATAGGTGAAATACATAGTTATATAAGCTAATTCTTCTCTTTCTGTGTGTATTTACTGAAAAATTTGAATCAAATTATTCAAACAAAACGAAGGAAGAAAAAATGGAGTTGTGGTGGTCGAGCTAAACCTCCCTCCCACAAGAAAGAACAAACGGTATCAACATGTTAACTCCTTCTCCCCCTGAAGCACCTGACTGACACTTTGAACAAAAAGAAAAAACGAACAAACCCCACTAATTCTAGTTTAGCTTCCTGGGAAGCTGTTGATTTTGTTCTTGTTGTTGATGTTGTTGTTGTTTCCGCCATTGCTGTTATTTGAGGTTGTGGAGTTGTTATTATTGGGATGAGAGGATCCACCGATGATGGAGGTGATAGCAGCGGCTAAGGCAGCAGTGAAGGTTGGATCAGCAGTGATGGCAGCTGTGGCAGCACTCACTGTGTCTGCAAATGAGGATGGTTGACTTTGTTGTTGTTGTTGCTGCTGCTGCTGCTGCTGTTGTGCTTGGTGGGCTAATAGTTCCTGAGAGAGTTGAAGGCCGGAAAATTTAGACTGGTTGTACAGGGCTTGTCCAAAAACTTGGGGCAGTTGAGGGTTTGAGGCTGATGAACCGAAGTTCTGGGGCTGTCCTGGGAAAGGCATCTGGAACTGGCCTTGTTGTGATCTTTGGAACTGTAATGGTTGTGGACTGGTGGTGAGGTCTAATGTGACAGTAGGAAATGGAGCTGAGGCTGAGATTGTTGCCACACTTGATGAGCATGGAAGTATGGCACGAGCTAGCAGATTGTTCGGGTTCATGATACCGTCTGCACTTGACATGGACCCGGAAAGTAACATACTAGCCGCAGCTGTGGTGGTGGACGCCATGGCCATCGCCGCTGGGGGAAGAGGGTGGTTGTGGTTGCCTTCGTAAGTTGTGATCAATATAGTCCTATCTTCAGCACAACGTTGTACCTATACAATAATACAAACATCTGATTTAGCTATGTACTTCAAACTCGATATATTTGTCACTTCAAAACATTGATCTAACATGGACAACCAACGGCCATGGGAGTAACATACCTGTTTGCGAACTGGACAACCAACGGCCATGGTACATCGATAATAAGCTCGAGGACATGGGTTTCCCTTCGCCATCTTTTGTCCGTATTTTCGCCATTGACAGCCATCAGTGATCTGAAATAATTGAGTTTAAATCATATTAGCTATAAATTTAATGAAATTTGACAAAGTATATACCATTCTAATTTATTTGACACCATAATTTTAAAAACGTATGTACATCATTTCCCTTTTACCTAGCTAGCTTAAGGTATGTATCATCTTTCACCGATTGTTAAGTTACAAAGTTCAATATATAGATTAACTTTGCTTACCATGGGTGCTTCTGATCTTGCACGAACTGAGACGCGAGCTTTCCTCATGGTAGCCTCGGTGGACTGATCCATCGGCTTAGGTGGGGAATTTGGCTTAGCGACCTTGTTAGGCACCCAACCTTGTGTTTCAGACTCGGGACTCTCTTCCCTACCAACCCTCTTGCCATTAGTACTAACATTGTTTTGAGGTGAAGTTGATCGTGTTCTGGCTTCCGATGAAGAATTTGAAACCTCATTATCAGTCTTTGTTTCTTCCCTTGGAACCAAGTTCAGAAACTGTCTTGCCACTACTGCTGTTGATGATCCAACCTCATGTCTCTTCTCTTCAGATTTTCCATCAGTCTGTTCAAACCAAAATAAAAGTCAAGCTATTGATATTGTCTAATCAAACTCATCGACAGCTAGCTTGGTTAGTACGTATCATCAAGGTGTGAAAATGAAGTAGAATCAATTACCTGATCATGATCATGTGAGGTTTGATCTGCTGCGGCTTGGTTTTGCTGCTGTTGCTGCAGTACTGCCACAAGATGCATCTGTAAAGCTGTGTAGTTGTTGGTCACTTGACCAAGCATTTCCTTTAGTCTCTGATTCTCAGTATTCATACGCTCTAGCTCAAATTGCAACTGTGCCAGCTGATTATCAATAATTCAAGGGTCAACTTCGGTTACTCTAAAAACGTAGAAAAAAGCAAACAATAATTCTGAGTATTTTCATGATTGATTTTTAAGTTCTTAATTTAATTACCTCATGATTCTTTGCTCTTCTGTTATCTACCGGATCAGATGACACCCCATCATCCACCGTCGACTGATCGCTCCCGGCGTTTGCAGTAACAAGGTGCAGGCCAGTCTATAATAAGATACGAAATCAATTCATTCCATAAGAATACTGTATTTCACCAAAACTGTAGAAAAGTAAAATGAAATACAACAGAACTGAAACTCATGGCTGCTTACGTTAACATTGTCCAAACCAGACCAGTTTTCCTTCTTGACATTGACACCCCTATCGCTGGTGTTCGATTTCAACTCTTGATCATCACTCTTGTTCTTCTTGTCAGAGAAGAAGAAGTCGACCTCGGCCGCCCGGTTCTCATCGGCCGGTCTCGTCTTAACCGGGAATTCAACACCGGAAAACATCCTGTCACTACCGCCGAACAGGGTAGTTCTCTTGTTAAGAGAAGGAGGAGGAGGAGCAGCAGCAGGAGGAGGCTTGTTGAGGAAGAAACCGAGGGAGTCGGAATCAAGGGCTAGACCCCATCCTTTGTCCATAAAATCAAATCAAACAGAAATCTAAGGAGTACAGACACGGAGGAGAGAGAGAGAGAGAGAGAGAGAGAGAGAGAGAGAGAGGAGCAAGATCGAAGGAGAGGGCGAGAGAGAGAATTATAAAGGGCGTGGGAGCGAGTCTATTATGATCTGTGAACTCTTTTACCGGTGCAATGTGATCGGCTATAAAAAGGGTATGGAGGACTGGACTATTGATTGGGACATAGAAGACCCTAAAGAGAGAGACGACTAGTAGTAGGTAGTACTAATAGTAAGGCGGATTTGGATGTGTTGCGTCAGATGGTGCGTCAGGGTTTCCCTGCCATCTGTCACAGCCAAAACGGCGGGGCGACCCGGACCGGAATCAACTGTAGGGTTTCCGATGTTTCGACATATCGTCGAGAAAGAGTTTGACTCATTCTTTCTAAGAAATATCCAATCCTACCGCCCCGAACTGTGCGCGAGTTCCACGTGAGGAAATAAGAAAAGCGGGAGGAAACAATCGATTAAAAAATAAAAAATAGAGACAAATAGCTCGGGGAACGCACACATGGTATGTGATTTTTAAGCCAAACACATGAATAACTTCTTTTATGTCACTAAAAAGATAATGCGAGTGTTGCACATTTATATGTTTATATTCTGCTCATACAATGACAAAATACACATGAGGAACATTTACAATGGATTAACCGTAAATAAAGTGGATCATACCTTATAAACTCATCAGCAAGATTTCATTTCTTATAAAGTGTATATTTTATTATTCATCACAACATTTTTTCATTGGAGATTTGGAGACGACTGATGACCGGGTGGGGGCAGTTGCCTAGTCTTCTTTGGGCCCGTCTGCCGTGAAACTATGTTTGACTGTTTACCGGTGGGACCATGTCAATTGGTTAGAGTTTATTTATTCTTCATCTTATTCTTTCCCTAATTACTACATCGATAACATTAAATGGGTTAGCTAGATAGGTTCGTTTTTTATCACTTCTTCGTCGAGTATGTAAATAATACCCGGAAACGTAGAAAATCACGTAATCGATACGACGAAGCTGCCTGCCAATCAAAACAAAGTCCACGTTTTTGTTTATATTGTGAAACTTTGATCAACTACATTAATTTGAACCTATGGAGAGTTGAAATATCGTGAAGTGCTAAACTTGTAACTCAATTTGCTTTTCGTCACTAGGCCGAAGAATGGTAAAATTGGAACATGAAAAAAAAATGATACCGTTTTTATTTCATTACAATCTCGTTCTAAGTAAAAAAAAATATCGCAACAACATATATTTACAATTATATATACAAATAATGGTCTCCCGTTGTTTGAGTAAATTGAATAGAATACTATTATATAACAAAATCGCGGGACTTATAGACTTTGACATATTTGTTGATATATCCATGTGCTTTATAAGATCTCATAAGTCATAACTAGTGTATAAATATTAAAATGACTTCAGAGAAGCTTAGAGTAGGACAATCTATTCAATATTGCATGGTACGTAGACTTGGAAAATTTCTTGGTGATAGGTGAAATTTAAGTAAATCCACCCCTACAAGTACGGCTATAGTGATCCAAGATCATTATAATTCACCAAATTAATAGTTTCGTATACCTAATCCATTTACTTTTTCTTGGTGTACCCAATTTCAAATTCCTGTGACGTTCTCTTGCTTCAGTCTCCATAACTCTTGTTCTATCTAGCTAATATTTAACTCAACCTAGCTATCCCTTAAGAAAAATTATAGTTGCCGAGGTTTTCGCATTGTATACCCAACAAAGAAAAACACGGACATGATGCCCAATGGGATCAGCTTCCTTCTTTTACCTTGACCGTGGAAATTAAGCACACAGTAGGGTTTCTTTCGGGAAAGATTTATAGAAACTTCAACATCAATTCCAGCTTTTGAAACCCTAACTTACCTTTACCTTTGCGCTTTTGATGAGCGCGGAAAAGCGGCTTTCCTCTTTCTTCGTCGTCGTCCGCGGAAAGATTGATTGATTACTCGGCTTGATCACTATCCATGCATGCACGCACTTAATTTTCACTGTTCATTCAACATGCCATTTCTTGATTTCTATCCGGCGGAAAGATTGATTGATTATTCGGCTTGATCACCATCCATGCATGCACGCACTTAATTGTCACTGTTCATTCAACATGTCATTTCTCGATTTCTATCTGTTTGGCCTAACTCGTCAATTTCATCCAGGAAGTCGTGGAAAACTTCTCTTCTACAGAATGGTACGTATTAAGTAGGAAAGGAATAGGTTTAGGGTGTTCAAGTTCAAGCAGACAGCGCCCAAAGGAAGAAGTACGTAAAGCTAGACGTATATATTCAAGGATGGTAGTTGATAACTTGTTGTTATCTCCCAATTATATAAGTAGTACGTACTCGGCTAAAAAGTTTTAAACATGGTACTAATCTACTAATACGTTTGGTTCTATCTCTAGGTACGTATTCACTTGCCCTACCTAGTTTCTCTTTTCCGTGGTAGAATTTGCAGCCATCGAGTCTCAACATTAATACACAGACAAGATTTGTGAAACTTTCGTGTAACACAACGAAAAACAAGGTAATCGACACAAAGATATACTTGGATTATTGAGCCAAGATCGGATCGAGAGAAATAGGTATACACATTCTGGATTTACGTGCAATTTATATCAATTTGAATTTTCTGGTCCAAATGTTCTCGTAATTAAACTTTACATTTGATGATTAGTTTATCCATTATTCCATAGAACTGCATTATATATATAGTTATCGATCTATACTCAACACTCTTGAAGACGGGCGTGAATTTGATGACATTATATACATCCAAAACTAGATGTATAATTATTGGAGCTGGCGTTTACCCTAGTCCCCTTTCTTGTTATTAGCCACATATAGAAGATATGGTTAGATTATATATTATCTCTGACTGAGAATATAAACAAAAGATTGCATCGTATGACAGAAAAGGATAAAATAGCTGGCATTTTCCAGATGTTATACCCATTTCCTTTCTAACATTAAACTAAGCATTACTTAAAAACTCAGCACACCGATCGGAAAACAAAATCAACATTGAAGAAAAAGACACAGTTGACTAAGATTTGCGTTGACGATCTGATACTCCAAACGTGGCTTACTATCATGACGTAAAATTCTGGTGAATGCAGGTTAGGTCTGGCCAACTAGGGTTTGGAGAAATTTATAAAAGAAGCAGACTTGCTATTGAGAACCATGCTGGAGACGGCACTGAAACTTCACGATTTGCACAATTCGTATTATAATTCAATTATGCTTTTCACACAAGTGATTTCAATTAGAACCTGATATTTTGTTTGTTGTATGATATGACAAGCAAGTAATATATACAAGTCTATTGCATGATTCAACAACTAGCCTGGATTTTGATTTTAGTTCTGTTTGTTTATCAGAGCTGTTCAAACAAATTTCTCTTAAATTTAAAACCCATTTATGGCCGACAAATCCATGACATTACAGCTATATACTTTGCGATAAAACAAACCAAAATAATTGGCTTGGTTAATTATTTAATCAGGGTACAGGTAAAATATAAAGAAGAGAAAACCCATCCTTCATTGTCAACTAATCAGAAGCACACAGTTCCTGATTTTAGTCGTCAATTGTCAGCATCATCTGCATAATTAATTAAAATTTCACGAGAAAGAAAAATAAAAATTTGGGAAGTTAAATGAAGCCTGCATTGATGATGCAAGTGATGTTTTGCAAGTTGCAATTTGATGAAGAACCTATTCTTGGCATTTTCCATGCTCGAGTCATAGTTATAGTATTATCAGCTGTTGAAATGTATATACAGGAGCCGTCGATCTTCACTATGGAAAATACGAAATGAGTTTTTCTAGAATACGTGACACAACCGTCGCACTAATTCGTTAGAGATGTAAATGTCTTGAATGATTTTCGTGATATATGTTAGAAGCTCCCAACTTCTACAGTCGATCGATCTCCTTCTAAAGGTCTTGAATGATTTTCGTGAACTGAAATTTATCATCAAAGACCATCCCTACTTAAATTATATGTATAACCGGATCACGTCAAAAAAATGGCTCCCTCGATCTTAACTTAGCTAGTTATGTGGTGGCTTTATTAAAATTGCAGTTTATAATAAGGTTGAGGTCCAATTGATCAAGAAATTTTAGCTTGAAGTTGAAAGAGATATTTACTTGAAAGAGATGTGGCTGATCGATCAACGACCCACTTCCCTCGTCCCCTTGGCCATGCTTAAAGTGATAACAAGCTATGGGGTACGATTGGTGGAGGATTTATTAGGTCTCGATATCTTATCAAAATGAAGAAAAGGACCTCGATGTCTATATATAGATTAATCTCACCCGAAAAAGAGATACGTTTCTTTTTAGTATCTAATTTGACCCTAAGATTATAAATATAGGCATGGTTGCATCACTTGCATGTGTTTATGTTACAAGCACAGTGGTACCAATTTCTGAACTATAAGCCAAGTTGAATTTAACTTTATTCAGTCAACCATGGTATATATACAAGCCACACACATATACTTCGGTTCGGGCAAAAACAGACCAGATCGACGTGGTCACCAGCTACTCGACTAGGTTGATCTTCTGTTTCGCAAGTTTATAATTAGAGTAAACTTATACTCAACCCCAATATTAAGCTTTCCGGGGACATCAATTAAATTAATATGAGGGACGACGTACATCATGAGGGGGAACCAAGCTGCTCAAACGTTTTTGAGATCCAGTCACGGAGCTAGCCAGGCCAGGCAAACAAAATATGAACAGCGCAATTAAAAGTTCCCAGGACGTACAGATCGATTGATCGAGCTTCAAGAACGAATCTTATCAATACAAAAGATGCACAACGTACTCCTTAGGGGTTCTATAAGTCTATAGCCCAGCTAGCTAGGATAAACCTCTCAGATACTATCTACAAACTTGACCAACAAGAGATCGAATTATGCCTAGTTCTTCATTAGCCATTACGGTACAACGTATTAAATTAAGAACGTACCTATTTGATTCGCCGACTGTATCATCTATTAACTGGCATGGAAAATCGATCTGGATCATACGTTTAATTTACACATTACAAATTATCCACATATTTAGCTCAATTCGCAAACGCAAGAAGTGTGCTCAAACTACAGCATATATCTGTATGACATTTTGGAATAGACGTCGCTGGTTCTTCAATTAACTAACCCTAGCTAGATAACCCAAGGCGGTAATCCGATGGAATTGCCATTTATTTTCCAACTAAAGTTTGAAACACAAGCACTTATCACTGAGTGATCGATAACGTACGGTATCAACAAGATTGGTGCAAAGTGAGAATTATTAGTCAGATGCCCCCCCACCCCCGCCGGGGTGGGCATAGGGCGGACCTTTCAAACGAAAAAGGTCGGCCGTCGTAGACTTTAATTTGTGGAGACAAATAGGCAAATGCCGGTGGACTTCTATGAACTGCAACTACATAGGTAGTCATTTGATGATATTAGTCATGATACTCCCATATGCCTTTCACACGTTCATTATTATTCTGGTCGATGATCTCAACATCGAGGACCAACGTTTTGACCCCCTTTAATTTCTTCATCAATTCATCGATAAATCACTACTAGAAGACTACGACTTTGTGTTGGAATATTTGGCTTTAGAATTCCTACTCGATCTTCTTTTCCCAGAATTAGGCAGAATTTTCTACGACGTACGGAGGAGCATATGTGCAGACCAAGTAAAGTAAAATCAATCGTAATGCTACTAGATGAATCTAGCAGTCTCAAGTCTCTAGATGCATGCATGGGGTTACGTCGATTATATGAGTCGCATTTAGACTAATTGCCCGCGGTTGCCTAACTGTAACAGCTAGCTGGTTGCTTGACCAAAAATTAAAACAACTTGTATACCCCGCGTGCATATGCAATTAGCCGATGAAAACGAGGCTGTTCAGTTTATTCTTCTCATCATTAATTCATTATAGAAGGAAGAGACATCTGTATCTCACACTTGTATAAACATCTAGAAAATTGTTCTATAAGTGTACAAATCTAAGATTGATTAGAAGGTGCATGCTTCAAGTTTATAAACGTACGTTGTCATTTATCGTAGTTGGAAACATACAACCCTGAAGAGATGAAAATTCACGACGGATATGCATGCCAGAACTAGTTCTATCTCCTCGAGCTATTACTCATGAATCAGTAGCAACAATATTTAATCGCTTATATTAGGGTTAATTAAGTTTTAGGAGTACCATTAAACAACAAGACAGTTTGGCCGAGTGGTCTAAGGCGCCAGATTTAGGCTCTGGTCCGAAAGGGCGTGGGTTCAAATCCCACAGCTGTCAATATTTTTGTTTTTGTTTTGCCTAAACTAGCAAGGCACAACGCTATATCTCATCCCTCCGGCCTCAACAGATCTGACCCGGCCCATTATCAGTTGTATATGTGTACTCTCCAAAGCAAAAGCACCAAAGCAATTTACAACTGAAAAAGAATTCTTAACAGAGGAGCAAAAGCTAATTAAAGGGCAAAAGAGAAAGTTACTAACACCTATCAGTCTATCACTTTACTCATCTGACTACTTTGCTTATACTCCCAAAATCATTACTTGGGAGATCATCACTGAGCCTATCTATCTTGTTCTTCATGTCTCCAATGGCTTCTCTCTTCACCTACAAATCCATTTTACTCATTGCCCTTCAACTTCTTAACCTCACAGCAGCTCAAGCCAGCCCATGCAGACCTTTTTGCGGTAACATTCAGATTAACTATCCTTTCGGCATTGATGAAGGCTGTGGCAGCCCTTATTACAGTCACCTTCTTGTCTGTTCCGAGCAAAATAAACTTGAGCTTCGAACGCCTTCCGGCAGATACCCTGTCAAGAGCATAAGCTACTCCGATCCTCATATTCTTGTCACCGATCCTTTCATGTGGAATTGCCTAGACGGTGACAGTTTTCGACCAACTAGGTCTTTCAGCCTTGACACTAGTACACATTTGTCACTCTCTTCTCAAAATGACTACCTTTTCTTCAATTGTAGTGAAGAAAATGTGATCGTTCAGCCAAAGCCTATGTTCTGTGAAAGGTACCCTGAAAAGTGTGACTCATCATGTGATAGTTCTAGTTATCTTTGCAGGCACTTACCTGAGTGTGCCTCAGCATTGACTAGAAGTACTTGCTGTTCTTACTATCCCAAAGCCACTGAATCCCTAAGGCTCATGTTGAAGTACTGCGCTAGCTATACTAGCGTGCATTGGAGAAACACCGGTGAGACACAGCCTGATGATCAAGTCCCCGAATATGGAATTCGGGTGGATTTTGAAATTCCTGTTACTACACGTTGCCTTCAGTGCCAGGACACATCCAAAGGTGGTGGAACATGTGGATTCGACTCCAAAACACAGAGTTTCTTGTGCCTTTGTGAGAGAGGAAATGTTACTACTTATTGTAATGGTAAGTATGAGGCATTTGTCAATTCTAATGTTTTATGATTCACAATAGATTAGTCCATAATTTCATCTCCCGTTGTGCAGATGATAGCATTTCTAAGCATACAAGGAAAGGTGTAATTGCAGGTAATTGTTTTGATCATTAGTTTCAAATTTAGCCAAGTAGCTGTGAAATTTTGTGTTTAACTGGATGTATGTTGCATACTGTTGCAGGGGCAGCTACTGGTGTTTCAGTAGCAGGAGCCTTTGGAATTGGGGCAGGAATTTGGTACTTCAGGAAAGTTAGAGCTAAAGCACCAGTTACATGTGGGGTTCAAAGCAATGAGAACAGGCTTTTCTGAAAGAGATTAAACCATAGTGAATCTTACACCTTCTTGCAATCTTCTTTATCTTCTGTGATATATATAATTGCTTTTTCCATATCAACTTGATTCCCTGCTTTCTTTTGTTCAGTTTCTTACTTTAGTCTTATTACTAGTAAGAGTTAGGATGTGGATAAAAGCAACTGTTCCACATCAGAGAAAGGTTGTCTATCATGAGATGTATTAAGCGGAAGCCTTCATTAATCTGGACAGACATCATTTAAGATAAAACCTAGAGTATGTTTAAGGGAAGACAATATCGGTTGACAGATTAGTCCCTATGCTAGTACTTAGTACCATTATTCATCAAGTCAGTATTGATAGGAGATCAGTAGATACAATTTGTTGTTCTCACTGTCAAGTGTTACATGTACAAAACATGCTTCTTACATCCAAGAAGCCAAGGCACAGAGAGCTTCAGTTACAAAAAAAAACATAAAAGGCACGCCGAGTTGGTGAAAAGCAAGATCAACATGCTTTACCAACAATGCAGAGCAGAGGACCTGCATTTGAAGTCAAAGCAGGAACCATGGATCCTGGAGAGACCTTGAACTTCTGTGTTCGTGTGTACGCTGGATAACAACTTCCCCATCCAGATTGAATAAAATAAGCACCATTTTGTAAAACATCATTTGAAGATCTCCATTTCCAGTTCTTCCATCCCCCATAGGCTTCTCTCTTTGTGACCTGTGACGCCAAAACACATGATTTGACATCCAAAAAAAAGTTCATGTACAAATTGAAGCGAATTTCCTCATCAATTGGAAATCTAATAACATAAATACTCAATTCTTGTGATTAATAACATACCTCTTTGGCATCATGATTTGTAGGAGCTATGAAGTAGTTGCCTTCACTGAAAATGGTTGGATTAGCACTGCCACCAATGGCGTACATCTTCCACTCATCGTATCTGTTGTTGGCGACATGCGCATACCCGAATCTGACCCTGTTATACAAAGCAATCACATCGTTAAGAACACTAAGTACTCTATGGAACATCACACGAACTAGATAATCACAGTCAGTAACTACAATCAGTCATCAAATAGTCTGTCTCACCTTGGCATCCTTTCAATAAGGCCGGCCCCAAATCGGTTAAAGGCTATTGTGACCTTCATAATCTTATCTGCAGTAAATTTATCATTGTGTCCAAGCAGCATCACCTAAAAATAGGCACGACTTGGTTACAGAAATGAAGGTAAATAAAAACCGAAGTGAAATACTACTCGACCAAACGCGACTTCAATACTTTCTTACCTTGTCGTGCTGGGAGAAATAGTTGTTACTGACGGTGACTGCCGTGGAAGCATGGGTGATATCAATGAGGCCGTCTGCCCCACGAGCTAAATAGCAATGGTCAACCCAAACATGCGAAGAAGCAAAGATATTAATGGAATCACCATCGCACCCTCGACGACGTCCGACATGTGTAGGAGTGCTCCTAACCATGCCGGACTTCCCCGGCTTACAATCATGAATACCTATTCCATGGATGATAACATGGCTAACACCCTGAACAGTTATGCATGGTCCATATGCAATCTCTACTTTAGCCCCTCTACCGTCTATAGTCTTGAAACTATTCATAATGAGCTCATTTTTTAGGGTGATAACCATGTCTTTGGCAAAGACGATCCACAACGGTTGTGTTTGGATCACACCGTATCGGAGGGTGCCCGGTTTAGGGTTTATGGGGTCATCAAACGAAGTGGTGACTACGTAAATACGCCCATATTTGCCTCCAATAGCATCTTTGCCGAACCCTACTGCGCAGTTAGCCAAGGCTTGGCGATTTCTTGCCCAATTGGGATTGCTGCGCCAGCATGAGTCGACTACATTCTTTGTTACGGGTTTGGGTTTGTAGGAGTAGCTTGGGGAATATGCTGCTTCTAGTGTTGGAGCATTGTAGGCTAGTAAACAAAGAAGCAGTAGGAGAAGGGTTATGTTGTCGGCCATGGCCTTGAGGTGAAGCTAGACAATTATGATACAAGCATGATCTAATTCTATATTATATAGAGAACACAGTAGGTAATGACTGATTAATTAGAGAAAATGGTGCGCACGATTTAGGATTGATTTTGCTTCTGTTAATTTAGTTGATCGAATGGCCTAAGATATTTGGGGGCACAAAACGTGGTTGCCACCAGCAAATTGGCCGGTTTGGTTGACTTACCGCTTACGTCCTGAATATTTTGTAGACATGCCGTTATATCTTACCCAGATTTATAATCAAAAGCGAAGAATGTTTCTTAAGAGGCTTACAGAGTTACAGGGAATATAATATATAGATCTCTCTGTGCTCCGAATCAAATGATTCAATTTTAAGATGATACACAACGGATACGATTAATTAGGGGAGAACTAAATTATGTGCCATGAATCCCAACAGGTATCACATTATTCGTTGCTAAATACTTATCATAGATACGTACAGTATATGAGATGGAAGTCATGGAAGTGATGGATGTAATAACCCGATTTTTTTCGAAACGATTTATTGGATTGTTTTTAAATTTATAAAGTTGTGAAATTCATTAACGACATTTGGTTGCTTGCGACGTTGCGAAACGAAAGCGGAAATGTTATCGGAACGTTTATTTAGAAAAACGTTACGTTTCCGCGACGTGAGAATCGACTTTTACTCCGTCGCTCGTTTGTGAAAACTTCCTTCACGGAAGTTGTAGAGATCATCTATACGAGTTCGTGGACGCGTCACGCATTCGAATCGGACGTTGGACGTGAAAGTTATTAACGTTGGAAGTTAGTTTCCGATTTTAGAAACGACTATAAAAATGAAATTTTTCAGATTAGGGTTTCCATTTTTAGAAACCCCTCTCTCTCCTCTCACCCCGCGCCTCCCTCCTCTCTCTCTCCCTCTCTCTCCCCGAGCCCTCTTTTTGTCGCACCGAGACCTCCCTCCTCTAGGCGACGTGGCCATCACCGCCGGCCCCTAGGCCCTTGCCGGTCCGACCCCATCCTCCTCTGAGCACGACACGGCCCATCACGCCGCCGAGGAGCCGCATTGACGAACGAAGTTCCTGCAAAGAGCTCGCCGGCAATTCAACCATTTCCGGCGTCATTCGAACTCCAATCTAGGTAATGATGCATTCAATTTCATGGTTGTGATGTTTGTGGATGAATTTTGGGTTGGTTTGATGGAGATTTGAGGAGATCGGAGGAGGAGGAATAGGAGGAACCGCCGCCTTAGGCGGCGCGTGAGGAAGCATGCCAGGGGCATGGAGGTGGCCGGAGGCAGGAGGAGGAAGAGGGGGAAGAAATGAAGAGTTTGGGGGCATCGGTGGTGTGCTACCCGCCGGTCTTAGGGTCGGCGCGTGGGCCCCACGTGCTGCCACGGCGGTTAGGCTTAGAATTAGACTTTGTGGTGAACTAGGAAGTTGTTAGGAATGTCATTTAGATTGTGGTGGTGAAATTTGGTGGTCATCAGTGGCGCCGCACGAATAGTACTGTGAACAGTGTTCATGAATAGTACTGTGAACAGTAATATACAAAAACAGTAAAACGTGAATAATGTTCAGCAAAACAGTAATTTTGAACAGTGTTTAGTAAAACAGTAAATTGAACAATGTTTAGCAAAACAGTACCGCATGGACAATGTTTTATGAACAACATTTAGTTGTCACTACCAGAAAAAGTAACTTAGATGACAACAACTAAAAACGTTTGTCACCTAAGAACTAGTAAGACGACGATTCTGGTTTCGTTAGCTAAGAAAAACAACTCGTCATCTAAGTGACACTTAGACAACGAAAGGTGTACTAAGACGACAACTTTGGTTTTCGTTGTCTAAGTAGGTGAACAAGTCAACGATTTTGTTTTTTTTTATAATTTAAGTAATACTTAGGTGACGAGTTAATGTACTTAGCTGACGAATTGTTTTGTCGTCTAAGTAAAAATGATTTAAATTCATATTATAGTTTCCATATCAATTTAAAATGGAGAAGAAGAGGAAAAAAGTTTTCCCCTCGAATTCTTGCGCCAGATCACACAAATGAATTTAAAAAATGGAAGTTATTGTTTTCAAGTTTGAAATTGAAGACTAATTAAGGATTAATTTATTTCATTCTATTAAAGTTCTTAAATATATTTTTAAAAAACGTTTCATAGATAAGTAACCCTAATTTTGGAAATAAAAAATTAAGTCAATTTAAATTAGTTTTAAAGCTATTTTTGCCGGCACTATGATATTAAACTTTGGAGTATAAGAATAATAAAAAGGAGTGATATTGAGAAAAAAATTTCATTCCATTAAGGTTCACCAAAAATTAAGACTTTTTTAGGAAAAAAATATGATACCACAATTCAACCTATTATATTCCATTAGGGTTTCAAATTAAAGATTAAAGTAAGAGAAGGTTGAAAGTTTCGTCATCATTAGATATCTATATATAGTATATTGTTTATTTATTGTACTATTATTCCACTAAAATATTTTAATCATATAAATGAAATCATGCATTAAACAAATAGAATATAAAAACTTATTAAAAGTGATGGCTGATGGCCTGGATCCAATTAAAGGGTGAGTGAAACACTGCATCCAATAAATAAAGTGGTGCGGATCGGTTGTTTAAGCCGTCAGATATCCTCGATCCAACAATTGATATTCATTCAATAAAATTTCCCCTCATGCCTAATTACTTGCTCTCATTTTTTTATTCTTATCGATCCATTCTTTCCTTCGTCCTTCATGTAAAATGGAGATCAACTTCCCTTTTTCTTTCTTTCCCACTCTCTTCTCCCATCACTCCCTCATATCTCATTTAACATATCTCTTCCATTATTTCTTTCCTCTCTTCCCTGGAAAGCATCTTTCATCCACTTTCTTTCTCCACTCTTCTCCCCAAAGATCCTCAAAGCCCAACCATTCCATACACCCATAAGCAAGAATTTGTTTTATCCCTTCACATCCTCATCTTAGTCATTTTTGCCAAAAGCTGATACCCAAGCTAAAGAGGCCAATTACTTGAAGGTTTTTCTAGATCTTGGTTGTCTTCATATTGAAGGTTTTTCTAGATATAGGTTGTCTTCATAATAAAGGTTTTTCTAGATTTGGGTTGTTGGTGAGCTTGGTGGTTGTTGTGGGTTTGAGTTTGAGCTCGGTGGTTTTAGTGGTGGTGAGTGAGTGGTTTTGTTTTGCAGATTGAAAAAACGAAAATGGTGGTGATGGGTTGTAATGATCCCGAAATTCTGAGCATAAAAACTCAAAATTTCAAAGTCGTTAAACACCAAACAATCTCGATGAAATCGAAATCATTTAATGCCACAACGGATCATCTCTGAGTTCAAAATACAACTCAGTTAAACCGATTATTACAAACCAAATTATAATTCAACATTATAACAAATGGAAATGTATGATCCTCACAACAACCTCACAAGATAGTCACACAAAATCCTCACACAAGCTGGAGATAAATAACTTCAAGTCCTCTGAGCGGTCCGTTAATTCCCGCTAATCCACACCTGCGGAGTTATCCACTACACCATCGAATTGGTGCACCGGAATTGTAAACACAAACCCGGTAAGCTTTACAGCTCGTATGAGTAAAATGAAAATATAACTCGCATATTAATATATATACGAAATTCCACAAATCAAACAAATATAAATGCACTCATGAGTCAATGGACGGCCCATCTGTTTGTCCCAAAGAAATATGAAAAGAAGTGCTCATGAGAAATTAAGTAACCCTTCTGGTTACCCAAATGCATTTATAATACGGGTACCAAGAACGCTGGTACACATCTGTTACCCCTCTCGTAATACACCGCCGATATTGGATAGCCACCCGCTACCCAACATCCAAAACAATATGAGTACCCATGAGCAGATAACCACCCGTTACCTCCATGCAGTACTATGGCAGACAGACTAGAGCTCTAACTGTATCGTAACTTTCGCCCGGCCAAAGGCTAGGTTCCGACTTGTCAAACACGTACAATAATCTCACATCATATTGTACCAAATCACGTCCGAAGACAAATCAACATTTTAACAATCTCAATGTTAAAATCACGTACAATAATCTCACATCATATTGTACCAAATCACGTCCGAAGACAAATCAACATTTTAACAATCTCAATGTTAAAATCACGTACAATAATCTCACATCATATTGTACCAAAAATCAAGTCCGAAGACAAATCAACATTTTAACAATCTCCATGTTAAAATCACGTACAATAATCTCACATCATATTGTACCAAAAATCAAGTCCGAAGACAAATCAACATTTTAACAATCTCCATGTTAAAATCACGTACAATAATCTCACATCATATTGTACAAATCAAAATCACATGCTCGATATATAAATCTCGTCATCAAAATGACATAAAACACGATAAAATCATAATAGTATATTATATAGCAAACTATATATATATACATATTTACCATTTATACAATATATATATAATCCATTATATCATATACATGTCATATTTCATAAACACGTCCGAAGACAAAAACTCGTCCGAAGACAAAACTCGTCCGAAGACAAAACATTTTAACAAACTCATGTTAAAACCACGTACGATAATCACACATCTTATTGTACAAAAATCAAATCACATGCTCAATATTTAATTCTCGTCATCGAAATGACCAATTCCAATGAATTCATAACAGTATATAATATAGCAAACTATATATATATGTACTCATTACCATTTATACAATATATATGTAATCCACTATATCGTATACATGTCGTAATTCAATATTAAAAACTCTTGTAAAATCCTGAATCTCCACAAGGGTAGATTCGTAAATATGTGAGATTTTACTCACCTTCTTTCCTGCGTGCAACTTCCACGACCCTGAAAGTAATTTTCTCACTCGTTTCGTCAGTCACCTAATAGCACGATAAATGCTTAGAAAATGATACTTAAAATATCAGGTGACGAGTTCAGCACAGCTAAATGTTGTTCATAAAACATTGTTCACGGAACACTGTTCATGTTACTAATCCCTGTTTTTACTAAACCACTGTGCACAGTTACTGTTTTACCAAAACACTGTTCATAGTACTGTTTTTACCATGCCACTGTTCACATTTACTGTTACAGATCACTATTCACATTTTTACGGTTACATATCACTATTCACAGTTACTGTTACAGAGCTTTATTCACCGTTACTGTTACAGATCACTATTCATGTGGAGTTACTATTCACAGTCACTATTCACTCGGCGTTACTGTTTACCGACCGCCACCAATCATCACCAAATTTCACCACCACAACCTAAACAACATTTACAACAACTTCCTAGTTGACACCAAGGTCTAAATCCAAGTCTAAACATTCCAAACAACGAAGAACATAAAATCGGCACTATTCACAAACCCTAGAAATTGAAATTTTGATTCGGGTACTTACACTTCGATTTGGCTCGATTCCTTTTGTGGAAATGTTGCTGGGACTGAGACAAGCAAAACCCCCCAAGAATCTCGAGCTATGGTTGCCGGAGGAGGCGGCGCCGCCACAAAAGTAACTTCCGGCGGTTGCTACACCGTGTGTGGTTGTCGCCGGAGTGGAAGGCGTAGCCCAAAAGATGGAGCTCGTCGAGCCCGTCAGTTTGATAGGTGGCACGACACGAGGCGACGTCGGATGGTGGAGAAATCGGCCGGAGAAGGTTTTTTTTGGTCGGGTGAACAGTACCCGAGCTGATTTTTAGAAAAAATCTGATTTTCAGAAAAAATCTGATTTTCTGATTTTTAATCTCCTCTCATTCCTTTTATACTATTTCCAAAATCGGAAACGATCTTCCGACTTTAATAACTTTCACGTCCGACGTCCGATTCGAACGCATGACGTGTCCACGAATTCGTATCGATGAGCTCTACGACTTTCGTGAAGGAAGTTTTCGCAACCGAGCGACAGAATAAAAGTCGATCTATATGTTGCGGTAACGTTACGTTTTCTAATTAAACGATCCGAGAACGTTTCCGTTTTCGTTTCGAAATGTCGCAAACCTCCAATTGTCGTCTTGAATTAATTTCACAAGTTTAACACTTTGAAAATACTCGACATTTAGTTTCTAAAAATTCGGGTTATTACATGGGTTGTGATATTTGATTATTGTTGTGGTGGTGGTGGTTGATGGGTGATGCAGCTAGGAAGAGTGGTATTTGACCATGGTATTTGATTGTTGTGGCCGGTGGTGGTGGTGGTAGTTTGGAAGATGTGATATGTGGAAATCGAATAAAAATAATTATTAATTAAATAAAAATATAAATAAAATAATGACCAGGTAAAAAAATGGGAATCATGTATTAATAAATAAAATTTATTAATTGATTAATATCACATTGATTTTAATTAATGATTTATCTACATATAAACGATAAAATATATTGTCGTCTAAATGGGAAATTTTCGTCTAGTAAGTTTCCAAGTGACGAACACATTTTCGTTGCCTAAGTCATACTAATGTGATGAAAAATGTAAATTTTGTCATCTAAGTACTTGGGTCACATCACTTAGTTGACGGAACTTAGACGACGATAATTTCGTTATCTTATGCTTTAAGACGATGAAATATGGCTTTTAGGTGACGAAATATCATTGTCGTCTAAGTTACTTTTTCTGGTAGTGTGTATTGAAATCGTCTCCTGATATTTTACGTATCATTTTCTAAGCATTTTATCATGCTATTAGGTGACCGACGAAACGAGTGAGGAAATTACTTTCAGTGTCGTGGAAGTTACACGCATGAAATAAGGTGAGTAAACCTCACAATGATCATCATGATCGAAGTAGTATTATAATTATTGAATTTAGTTTGAGTTGTCACCATAGTCGTTGCATCACTAGTTTATAAAAATTATTTTAAAAATATGTTTTAGTTTAAATTACATGAACTTGATCGTCTACGGTTCATGGGTAAGTGAAACGCTATTTTAATAAATTATTTTGAAAAGGTTTTTGTGATTATGGACTATGGTGAATGTGAGTAAATCTCACTATGATGAGCCTACCCTTGGTGGTGACTCATATTTACGTTTTCTTAAAAAGATCGAACTATGACATGTATATAATATAATAGGTTGTGTATGTGTATAAAATGGTAAATACAATACATATATATGAGTTGCTATATTATATACTGTTACGTTCTTATTTCCAAATGAATTATATTGTGACAACTATATTTATTTTATTTGAGCAAGAGTCGCTTGTTGTAGTACAATAACAAGGGTGAATTGTTATTATACGTAGTTTTAACATTGAGTTTTGTTAAAACGTTTTTTGTCTTCGGACGTGTTTTTTTCTGTCTTCTGACGTGTTTTTCTATCTTCGGACCAGTCTTTGGAAGTGTTGGCATGTCGGAACCTAGCCTTGGCTGGACGAATTACGATGCAGTTAGAGCTCTAGTCTATATGCCGGTGTACTGGCATGAAGGGTAACATATGAGTTACCGGCTTATGAGTACCCATATTTTGGATATTGGGTAACATATGGGTTGTCCAATGTTTGGCGGCGTACTAGCATGAGGAGTAACAGATGAGTACCAGTATTATAAATGTATTTGGGTAAATAGATAGGTTGCCCGATTCTCATGAGCACTTATATTTTCAGATATTATTGGACAACCAGATGGGCCGTCTTGTGACTCATGAGTACATTTATAATTAAATGTTTTCAGTGTTTTTCTCTTGTATCATATTTGTGTTATACTGTTGGTTTACTCATACGAGCTGCAAAGCTTACCGGATTTGTGTTTACAATCCTGGTGCACCTATTTGATAGTGTATGAGATAGTTCTGCAGGTGTGGTTTAGCAGAATTAGAGAGCATTCGCTGAAGATTGTCGAAGATTTCTTTCTGCTGTTAGTGGTGAGGATTGAGAGAATTTTACATTTCCATTGGTTGTGTATTATTCAAGTCGACTGAGTCATGATATTGACTCAGTTTCGATACACTGTTATGATAAGATGATTTCAATATATTTGAGATTGTTTTAGAGTTTTTATGGCTTCGAATTCGAATTTTTATCATTCGAAATTCGGGGTCGTGACAATATTGGTAATCGATAATCGATCAGCTCAAGCTAGCCCCGTTCACACTTCAAGAGTCCAAGAAATCAACAAATTATTGGTCTAAGTAGTCCAACTTCCATAAATTATGTGTCATCTATGTTCTCTAATTTACTTGAAAGCTTAACAGTTTGAGAGAAAAAAAGATTTAATATATTGATTATGTTGAAAATTGTTACAGAGAAGAACAGAAATGCAGCTTATACATATAACAGATTAAAACTATACTGATAAAAACTATAATTAATTTAATGAAACAATATTCACAGTCAAGTTATATCATGACAAATTTAATCTGTTATATATACTGTGCTTATTATTCTATCAAGTTTCTCCATATACGCACGCTTATTGAGTTACCGTATATTCGATTTGAATTAATAAATAACAAGGAGAATGTTGTTAGGATCCCACATTCTAAGTACATGTACGTACTGTACCTGATTTCGACTGATCACCTCATTACTACAAAAGTAGTGGTAAATTTTCATCAGCCACATCATATACGGCGTACGTTGTTTTAGTGCTAACTAAATCCAGTAAATCGTTGTTTTATCTTTCCAAGTATGTTGGTTGTGTTTGGGCTTAAAATAATACTCCGGTATTATTTAGATTTTTTAGGCTCGTGGACCGGTTATTTGGGAAAAATCTATCGAAGAGCAAGATTACATTCCTTATTGGAATAGATTTCGGGACTGATGCTGTATAGAATCTGAGTTGAATAAGGAAGGTGAATCTAAATCAACTAAGAGGTTCTCAAGACTTGATCCGCAAGAAAGAACAATCTGTGTTTTCTATATAAATGGGTTGAATGTGCAAAATAATACACACACAACGTCAAACAAACTATCGCGCAACCACATAGTCAAGTCTCCCCACGGAGCAAAAGCCCGATTCACTTCAGCAAACCAAGTCTCCTCGCGGAGCAAAAGTCTGATTAGCTTCGGCAACTAAGTCTCATATCGGATCAGAGCTACCCAGATGTACGCCTCGCACTGCATGTAGCAACAAGTCCGATTAACTTCGACAACTAGAGTCAAGTCCATCGAGTCGCTAGCCTAGTTTCTAGCAAACACAAAAGTCTGCACTAGTCAGCAATTCCCTACAGTAAGAGAGTCCCGCTATCAACGACACATTATAAGCTCTGCTTTTCCCCAATCGGTCTAAAGTAAGATCGGCCATCTACTTGAGGTGGAGTGAAAGGTACCTAGCAACTCCGGTTGTGTATAGGTCATTCGAACTTCAGCGGTTTATCAGCAACTGTGGAACAATCGTTCGAGAAGAAGACAGTACGTGAGCGCAATCATCATCAACAAGCAAGAGTTGTACCTAACTCAAAGGTACTAGCACGCCAAGCAACAATAGAGAACCATTTAGGGTTCAAAACCTGGGCTTGCTGATTGTTCTCTAAGGAAATCTTTTTCCCAGCTCGAGCATGCTGCAATTCATGTCTTATTCTTATTATTTACATAAATGTGTACGAGTCCTTTTGTAAGCTGAAAAAATATATATATATGCTCAACTGTCCATATACTGTACAAGCCGGAAAAACACCATATGCATATACAGTATATATATATATATATGGGATTTCTATAATACAGGAGGAGCATGAGTACATAAGAACTTGATCAATGAATGAAGAAAAGAATTTATACATCGTTATATATTTTTACAGCAAATAATAGACAAAATAGATAATTGCCTCGTTGATAATTGACATAGGCACAAAGCCAGTGAGTGCTGACTAGTTAATTAGCTACCTCTTATTCGTTGCACACATAAGAACACAATTGTACTTGATGCCACAATTTAAACTTATGCCACAATATGTCAATATATACAAGCACTTTAATTTGTACTTGATTTGAATTAGACAAATAAATAATGAATTAAATAACGTGTAGTATAGCTGCACAAATATAATTAGTCTTATCCTTATCATGCATGGGTTCGTACGTAGAAGTTGGTCTGCTGATTCTATGCATAGCTGCACATTCCATACACACACGAACTGCCTTTCTTGCACTTATTGTTGCAGATCCCACAATTTTTCTTGTCAGACAGCGGATTCAGACACTTCCCTTTGCAGCATATCTCCGAGTACTTGCATTTCTTCCCACACTTGCCGCAATTGACTCTGTCTGTCTTCAAATCGACACACTTCTTCTTGCAGCAGTCTCGCCCTGCGCTGCCTGCAGCCTTGCAAACCTTAGGGTTTTTGTCACAGGTGGTAGCAACAGCCCGAGTAGCAAGGAAGCGGCTTGCTCCCCTTAGTGAAGTTGTTGGTTGGCTTAAGGTTTCGGGGAGATCATCAGATGATTCATTTGTAATACCATTTTCCTCATCAGAAAACCATTCCTCTCTAACTTCGTCTGGGGTTGATGCAGAAAGAGTAATGGCGGCTAAAGCCATTAGAATGGCGAGCAGAAAGAAGACATGGATGGATCCTTTCATGTTTAGTTTTCGACTGTTGTCGTGTCTAAATATAATTGAGAGATTTCTAAAGGTGGCCAGGAGGATAGAAGTACTAGGAAAATTGTGAGAAAATAGGATTGTGTTATTGATGAGGAGACATAATAGCTTGCAGAAGTATATATAGAGGGGACAAGGGGGATATAAACTGTGCGTGTGACTACTCGGGTACTTAATGGGATGTTCTAATACGAAGGGCTGACAAAACATGCAAGTAAACGAAAGTTAGGCTTTGCAAGAAACATTATACTTAAATTAGGTGAATTTGCAAAAGATACAGAGATTACTATACGTACGTAAATATAAGTAGGGCAGGTTTGGCTAAGCTTAAATTTGGGTCTCATTCATGTGTATGCTTAGGTAATTGCGTGAGCACATACTGGTCTTCGATCTTGTTTTAAGAGATTCTAAGAAACCAAATGCACGTTCTCTATTCCAAACCTGGGTAAGAAGCCGTTATAGAAGCACTAGCTGCTTGTAGCCTATATTGACCTTTTCAAGCTAAATACTGAATAGAATTCTACAATTTGACTATTGACTAATATCTATGTGCGTCTAGAATATTCTACAATTTGCGTGAATAGTGATTTTAACTGTAATTAATATTCACATGTTGTTATGCGGGTCGTTTTCTAAACACGTTGTTATGCCACCAGGTGACTGACGAAACGAGTGAGAAAATCTCACTTAATGTTGTAGAAGTTGCATGCAAGATTTAAAATGAGTAAATCTCACTACGATAAGTCTACATTTGACAATGACTTACATTTACGTTAAAACACATTTAAGTTAATGATACGATTTCTCTAAATTGAGTGAACTGTGACGTCGATATAATATAGTGAGTTGTGTATGTGTACTAAAATGGTAAAAACAGTACACATATGGTTTGTTATATTATATACGTTACAGTATTTATTTAAATTATGCAATTTTATTGTTTTCGATTAATTGTGACGGGTGAGACCGGAATGGAATAAAATGTACCTTCCGGTAAAATGAATTATTGGTGTGACTGTTATATAATTTGTTGTGTAAGAGTAGCTTGGTTCTATTACTATATAAACATGTGTGGATTGTTATATTGTACGTGGTTTTAACATTGAGTCTTGTTAAAATGTTTTCTGGTCTTCGGACTTGGTGATATCATTTAAATCAGGAACCAAGCCTTTGGCCGGGTGTTGGTTACGATCAGTTAGAGCTCTAGTTTGTCTGTCGTTGTACAACATGAGGGGTAACCAGATGGGCTACCTGGGTCTTATGAGTACACATGTTTTAAAAACGTTAAATCGTTACATTTCATTTGTTCTGTGATGTATGTTTAAATGTTGGTTTACTCATATGAGCTGTAAAACTTACCGGGTTTGTATTTACAATCCCGGTGCACCAAATCGATGGTGTAGGGGATAGTTATGCAGGTGGGGGTTATCAGGCTCGAGAGCTTACACTAAGGTTTTTCTTAGGGATCCCCTCATTCGTTTTTGGTGAAGATCGAGTGAATATTACATTTTCCAATTGTTTTGATACTTGTATATATAAATTGGTAATGTATTTTTCAAGTCGACTGAGTCATATTTCAACTCAGTTTCGATACACTATTGTTGTAAGATGGTTTCAATATATTTGAGATTATTTTAGAGTTTTTATGGCTTCGAATTCGAATTTTTATCATTTGAATTTCGGGACTGTGACATGATTGTTAAGTAAAGAAGCAATAATTTAGAATTAATGGTTCATTATGATAGATATATGTACTCAATCTTACGAACTTAATTAAGGTTCTACTTCTAGTCCGGTTCGCAAATTAATCTTGGCTAGTGTACGTAACAGTTGATATTTTTGACACGTTCAGGGCGGATCAAGGCACTGACCAGTGGGGTTCAAGCCCAACCAAGTTTTTTGGGGTTTAAAAAAAATTAGGTATATATCATTATTTTTGTGGTATTTTGGATTTGTTTTCATCCAAATTCCTCTATATTTTACCCATCTTACGCATCTAACCTTTGTTATTTAGTTATTTCTTCCACACTTTCTTCTTTCAGTTCCTTGTTCTGGTTCCATTATGACGTTTTCTAGTTTCTGATTGATATATATATTGTAAGATAGTTTTATTCTTAAATAATCAAAATTCCTCAAGTAAAAACTCTTTTAATTATCTTCTCTCTATCTATTGATTTTGAAATTCCAAGTATGAGTTATTGAAGTTCAATCTAATCAATTTGAAAAGAAAAAATTGTTGCGCTTTCTAATGTTTTTGATTTTCATAATATTCTTTTATTTGCATTCACGCCCATTTTTTATTTTTAAAGACTTATTAATATTTACAGTTTACATGATTGTTGCGGTAAAAATTGGCCTTCGGCCAAACTTGAAGTCCACCCCATATCCAAATTCTGGATCTGCCACTGGACACGTTTACAGTAATGATCGGTAACACATTAACCGCAAAATAAATATAGTTCAGATCCTTAGCAATTGAAAAATCACATACATAGATCGGATCAGTACTAATAATTGAACATTGCATGATTGGAAAGTACATTAATTTGGTTTGAAACAATAGATTTCCAATAAAATAATGCTTTAAATTATGTATAATCAGATCATTAAAAGTATATGTAGTTCTGATCTTTTTCCTTTGTAGGTGTAAGATCACAATTATGTACCATCATACATAACCGTCAAATTAACTTCATTGTCGAGACAAATCATGCATAATTGCACATCCCATAAACACAGAGCTCCCCTCTCTTGCACTTTTGGTTGCATCCACCGCAATGCCTTTTGTCAAAAGATGCATTGACGCATTTTCCCCTGCAACAGATCTCAGTGTACTTGCACTTGTAGCCGCACATCCCACAGTTAAGTTTATCAGTCTTCACATTGACACACTTCTTCTTGCAGCAGTCGGGTCCCGAGCTCTTCTTCAGACGACAAACCCTAGGAAACTTGTCACAAGTGTAGTTTCCCAACAGGTTCTGCTGGGACGCCAGAAAGCGGCTGACTCCTCTCAAAGAAGTGGTTGCTTCCTGCATTTCAGTTTCGGGGACCGTTGATTCCTCGATCTGCACTTCCGCTTCTCCGTTGTTATCTTCTAGAACAAATGCAGCTGAAACAACAACCATTGTTGCTAGGAGTGCAAAGATGTGGAGCAACTTCATGTCTGTAGATGCAATTACGTTGGGAATAATACGATAAAGTACGTTGTGATTTGTGAAGAGAAGGAGAGAGGGAGAGAGAATGGAGAGCCTGTAGCTAGGATTCGTACTGAAGATGAAGGAGAGCTGGGGTTTTATAGAAACAGTTCGGGGGAGTTGACAATAGAAAACTTGAAATATAAGTTTTGCTTTATCTGTATGGTGGTCTAAATTCATTCGACTGCTTACAAATTACTGAAAATCTTTGATCTTCTAAAGAAGCGAAATCACTTGATTGGACATAAAGAAAAGTTGACCTAACTAGCCTAATTTTTTATTCTCTGTACCCTTCATATCATATGCATTAAGTCTGCGAAGATTTACAATAGCTAGCGTACAGTCTGCATATTTATGATCAATCATTGAAGGGTATTATCCAAGATGGGAATAAAATCGACTAAGATCCCGTATTTCTCCATATCATTCGGGTATCTTATTAACTTTTCAGTTCAGGAACTAATTGATCACTCTTAATTAATCAAGTATATATTTATGGATACAAGTCGCTTTTGATCAGTAGCTGACCGAATGCAGGGCAACCTTACCTCATGATGAACTGAACTTTGCATCATAATAGAGTGTAGAGGCCAGTCATATCTAAGCTCGACTCCAGACAAAAAAAATTTCGTCACAATTTAACCAGTTTCCTTGTTGTGTTAACTATTATTAGAATGTTAGCATACATAAACTGTGCGTGTGACTACTCGGGTACTTAATGGGATGGTCTAATACGAAGGGCTGACAAAACATGCAAGTAAACGAAAGTTAGGCTTTGCAAGAAACATTATACTTAAATTAGGTGAATTTGCAAAAGATACAGAGATTACTATACGTACGTAAATATAAGTTGGGCAGGTTTGGCTAAGCTTAAATTTGGTTCTGATTCATGTGTATGCTTAGGTAATTGCGTGAGCACATACTGGCCTTCGATCTTGTTTTAAGAGACTAAGAAACCAAATGCATGTTCTCTATACCAAACCTGGGTAAGAAGCCGTTATAGAAGCACTAGCTGCTTGTAGCCTATATTGACCTTTTCAAGCTAAATACTTAATAGAATTCTACAATTTGACTATTGACTAATATATATGTGCGTCTAGAATATTCCAGGAGGACGACTTAGAAACTATCCGATTAATTTTGCTATGAGCTACAACTCCGTTCGAGTTCTTATTAGAGAAATACGCACCCTTCTGTTTACCCTACAAACACAGGTACGTACAACTTATAGATATATATATGTATACATAAGACATATCAAATCAAATAAGATCATTTCATAAAGAAGAAACACAGATCGAGCTACACCATATATATAGTTGAGGGTAGTTTAAAATTTTTGATCCAATCTTCAGTTCTCCACAAACCTTGCATTTTGGAAAGCTAAAGTACGTGTAATTAAATGAGTCATATTAAGTTATATTAAAATGTTACATTGAGCTATGAAAACCGGTTTCATGACTCACGTACAATATACATACTGTATATATGAGTAATTATTGTGTATTTGTCACACCACGTGACACTGTTATATGATGTACCTAGCTAATCATATTATATCATGATATAGTTAAAATGCACGCGGTGAAAATGACAAAAAATTATTTACATATAAGTAACCAATCAGAAACAAATATAGTAAAAATTAGACTAATAACATTAAAGGGTACGACACGTGAGATATTTTATAATTTTATTGAGTTTTAGATCAAGTTACATTATGTGTAAAAACGCATCATTTGATATAATTATATGTTAGGTCTTAGGACATATATGTTATAGTTCTAAGATATCGGTTAGAGTATATAAACATGATATTAATCTCGCATTTAGAAGCATATATATGCATAAATAATTTATCTTGGTATGTCATATATAAGATAACCCGAGGCCCAGTGGTCCAATTGATCGATGGGAGCTTATAATTAGCTGAGCTCCACTACGTGCGCGGGCAGTTGTTTATATGTCTCTCTAAGCACAAAAACAATGTTTATTTTACGGATCGGATGCAAATCAATGTTCTATGATCTAATCCAGTTCATTGATCATAGATCTATTTTTGGTATTTTGAGTTCAAAAGTCAACCCAAGTTTTCGTATATACGAAAATAACTACGTATAGTCCGAAGTAATATGGGCCTATGGGGAGTTGTAGACTGCAAAACGCTGCCGTTTTGGGCTCAGTAAATGGCAAACGGGAAGTGTTTTAAGCACCACGATACCACAGGTAGAGTGTTCATAACCCAACGGCTGATCGACCAATCCAGCCACTATATTCAGCTCCGCCGCAGGCGACGGCGTCGCAGCCACCGCTCTCCGGTCAGTCCTCCACCACGTCCAGCTGGCAGCCGAGAAATCCGGCCACCGAGCCGAGGAGATCCGAGTGGTGGCGGTGAGCAAGACGAAGCCGGCTGCCGTCCTCCGGCAAGTTTACGACGCCGGCCACCGCTGCTTCGGCGAGAATTACGTCTAGGAAATCGTCAAGAAAGCTCCTCAGGTATTTTGTGCTCTGAGCTCAGTTTTTGTATTTCAAAGAATTGAAATTTTGTTTTTGAAGTTTTGATCTGTAAAAATTTGTGATTATTGGGTTTGGTGTTTTGCAGCTTCCAGAAGATATAGAGTGACATTTCATTGGGAATTTGCAAAGCAATAAAGTAAAGCCACTTTTAAGTATGATTCATTTTTTTATATATATATCAAACTCTGTATTATTAGTTGTTATTGATTATTTAGAATCATAAAAATTTAAGCTTTGTTGATTAAGCATTGTTGTTTTGAGTAAATGAATGCAACACAATCTTCTTGTGTGAAATTTTACAGCTGCTGTGCCCAATCTTGCAATGGTGGAGAGTGTGGATGATGAGAAGGTAAACATTAAACACTTGGCTTTCTTACTGAAAGGGCTAGTGTATTTAGAGATGTCAAGAATGCGTTTTGTGATTAGTAGTCGAGATTATACATGTGAGTTTAACGTTTTGTGAATAAATTATTGAGGTTTCTTATTGCCTGGTGCCCTTTTTGTGTATTAATGAAGTTCGGGTTAAATGTGTGATTGTTGGGCAGTTAAAGTGGTGGTCTTTGTAAAGTGTCATGAATGTGGTGGTTTTTGTGATTTGTGGGCAGTTAAAGTGGTGATTTTCTTGCAAATCCTTGTTCTTTTTATTTAAGTTGTTTGATTGGTGTTTAAGTTCATGCTAAATATTTTGCAGATTGCAAACCGTCTTAATACGGTTGTTTCTAGCATTGGGAGAAAGCCTTTGAAGGTCTTGCTCCAAGTGATTACTAGTGGAGAAGAATGTAAGTTAACTAGGTTTGAGCTACAACTTTCACAGATATGACCTCCCACAATTTTTATGTGTTGAAGGGTTTTTATTTATATGTCTTACAGATAAATATAGGTCATTTAAGTTCCTGGTGTGTAAGTTTGGACGTATGTTAGTTATTGGTTCTTTATGTCTTCTCCCGCAATTTTTATGTGTTGAAGGGTTTTCATTTATATGCCTTACAGATGAATGTAGGTCATTTGTGTTCATGGTGTGTAAGTTTGGATGTATGTTAGTTATTGGTTCTTTATGTGTTTGGTGTTTGAGTTTGGATTGCACATCTAAACTCATCTTTAGATTGAAGGATTAGTGATGGAAGAAATAAAGATTAACTCCAACTGTATCTAATATAAGTGAAGTAGATGGATTATTGGATTAGTTATAAGGAGTGAATATCCCGCAATTTTATGGGGATCGGAAAGAGTTGTTCCACGGAACAATCCAATTTCTTTCTTTTAACTTGGAGGAACAGAGATATTAGCCTTCATTTCTTTCTTCCGTCTAGTTATAGTTATAATAACTAGTCTTATTATAGACATCAAATGCGGACATATATCTGCTACATGGAAAATTGTTGCAGCAAAATCTGGTGTTGAGCCCTCTGAATGTGTTGAGCTTGTGAAGCATGTGAGTTTGGATTGTCCAAATCTTGAACTTTGTGGTCTGATGACCATTGGTATGTTGGATTATTCATCTACACTAGAAAAATTTAAGGTAATAGTTTGATAACGTATATATATAATTCTCCATGATTTTAGTCCCCTGAGTGGTGGTGATACTTCAATCATACTGTTTGTTTTTAGACATTAGCGAACTGCAGAGCGGAGGTCTGCAAGGCACTTGGAATTCCAGAAGATAAATGTGAGCTATCAATGGGCATGTATGCGGACTTTGAGCAAGCTGTAAGAGCTAATCCATGGCTGATCTTAGTGTGTATATGGTTATAATGTGTATCTTTGTAGTTGAAGACTTATGTGTAAAATTTACCGGAAACCTTACGTTTGGGCCAAGAGAATATCCAAAGAAATAATCGGCTTAGCTTGATATACTTAGATTATTTACTCTTGTAAACCCATGCAAGTATGCAATGTATTTGACATTTTGACAAAAATGTAGACAGTTTTGTGTGCCTTTTGAATGCCGAGATACATAATTTTTGTATTCACTTGCTTATTTCTTGGCTCTGACATAACTCTAGATTTCCCAAAATATATGCCTAAATCTGTGAAATGTTGTATTTAGCTAAAATCATTGATTTTTTTTTGTTCAAATCTTGGGGGCCTGAATACATAATTTTTGTATTCACTTGCTCATATAACTTTATATATCCCAAATTTATGCCTAAATCAGTGTAAATTTCCTAAAATGTGTATTCTATCGAAATAAGAATTCTAATTTCTCATCAATTCCTTAAATTTTGCTCAATACGACCAATAATCTGTAAAACGTACGCATGAGGTACTACCATGGAAAGATAAATTATTATAATTTTCGCTTAATTGAGGCAATAATTTCATCAAAGGAAGAGTAACATTTTCCATATATATAATAACATAAGAAAACACTCACCCCATGAACAAATAGAACCCAAAAACACAGATATGATTCGTTTGCTATCTTCCCTAGTGTTTAGAACTTTCTTGTTTTTGTTGATGTTGATATGGATAGTGAAAGGGCGTGATCTTGATCTCTTTGGCCATACACAACGTGTTGGTCCACCCATGGTTTTCGATGTGATACGTTATGGAGCAATTCAAGGAGGAATTATAGATAACAGCCAGGTAATTCTATGCGTTGTAAAATATTTTTGAGTTTTGCTTTACTATGTAAAACTATTATATCGAGTTAAATCCAAGAGTGACTGGCCTTGAGAAAGATTTAGATTTTAGAGCATCTCTAATATTCTCATTATTAATTCATACAGGCATTTTTGAAAGCATGGAGTGAAGCATGTAAATGGGAAGGAAGAGCAAGGCTTGTGATTCCTGCCGGAACATTCAAGTTATTCCCAGTTGAATTCTCAGGTCCATGCAAGGGTCACATTGCCTTTATAATTAGGGGAACTTTGCTTGCTTATACTAGTCCCTCAGCATTGAATTCTGAAAATTGGATAACCTTTAGGAACGTCGAAGGGCTGACCGTAGCTGGAGGTGGTATGCTGGATGGCCAAGGAGCCTCGGTTTGGCATCGTAACGATTGCAATACTAATACCGGATGCAAAGCCCTCCCAACGGTAAGTTCTTGCTATACGTAAAACGTATTACAATTTACGTTCATGACGATTTTGATATGTATATATTACTTTACTCACTTGCATCTTTGTCATATGTATTCGTTACTCACTTGCATCCTTACAATACTGAGAAGTTTCCTGTTGTTTCTCATTTATTACTACGATAGTATATTATGAACATTGAATGCTATGCATCAGAATAGTGTAATTTTTTAGATTTTTTTTTTCAATCAACTAGAAACGCCATGCCCCTGATGAGACAGGGAGTGGTGGGCAGATTGAAAGAAGTGGGTGTTAATTTGGAGTTAATTTACTATACATCAATATGTTACATCTCACATTCAACAGTTGACAATGGATATTATTTTTCTGACCCCACTCACAAAACAATATCGACCGTTGGATGTAGGATGTATATCATACATTGATGTATACTAGAATTTTCCGTTAATTTGTCGTGAGTTTGTTGTTTTAAAAAAAAATTAATGCAAATATATTCATTTTTGTGAGTATGATGACTCATTGCATAACTGTTTTCATATATAGTTTTCATAAATAGTTAGCGGTACTTTTTATATGATCAAATGAGATCACATTGTAACATTGATTTTCTTGTGATAATCAGTCGATGACTTTCAACTTCGTCACAAATGCAAGCGTTCATCACTTGAGATCTGTCAACAGTCAAAATAGTCATTTCAAGGTTTTTGGATGCCAAAAGATAGACTTCAGAAACATAAGAATCACTGCCCCTGCAGAAAGTCCCAACACTGACGGCATAAAAATAGGAAATTCATACCGCATTAGAATTAGACATAGTATTATTCAGACCGGCGATGACTGTATAGCAATTCTGTCGGGAAATCGAAAAATCCACATATCTAATGTCTTTTGTGGTCCTGGACATGGCATAAGTATCGGAAGTCTTGGAGGGCATGCTTATACTGAATATGATGTTGAAGGAATTTTTGTGAAAAATAGTGTTTTCAAAAACACTGATAATGGTTTGAGAATCAAAACTTGGGCTCGAGATTCTCCAAGACCCTTGAAGGCTTCAAATATCGTGTATGAAAACATTAACATGATTGATGTTATGTATCCCATCATCATCGATCAACAATACTGTCCGCACAATCAATGCGATCAACAGGTAATATATAAATTTAAGCCATTTTCTTTTGGAATGAAAACGTACTGGGTTTAACATTTCTTGTTCATTATAGGCTTCTTCTTCGTCAGATGTGCAAATCAGTGATGTTACATTCAGAAACATATGGGGAACATCGTCCTCCCAAGAAGCAGTGACTCTTAAATGTAGCAAAAGCAAGCCATGCAAGAATATAGTGATGGAGAATATCAAGCTACCTCATAATGGTTCAAAGGGAGATGCCACTTCTGTATGCGATAATGTCATTGGCAACTCTTATGGCTCGCACAATGTCCCTCCTTCTTGCATATAAATAATTAGTGCCATCTATTCCTTATTATTTATAAGTTTCATGAATTAATTAGATAGTGATAGTGTTATCATTATTTAGTCTCAATTGTTGGTTGCTTCGCCGGGTAAAAATGCATGAAAACACTGTAATTTGATGCTTTCTTTTATGCATAAATAAGTTTGTATCATTACGTCCGTGTTCCTACTAGGCATTATAGTAGCTAGTGTTTATACTGGTTTTTATCCGAAAGTACACCGTAATTAATTATCGATATAGTAAAAGAACGATAGATGATCGGTCATAAATGGGAATAACCCTGCAGATCAAAATTAGTTACTTGCCAAAAAAGAAAACCAAGAATCTATGGTTAAGGTCAAATTTACTTCTGTGGAAGGCTATAATCTCAGGCAGTCAGCCTAGGAACCTCTATTCATCGTTATGTGTTTGTCATGGATTGAGACTTGACATTCCTACACAAAACTCTCTTGTTACCATGTACGCAAAGTGTGCCCATATGGATAAAAATCGTGCTGTTTAATAAAATGATTGACGTCAAGAATCCCATTATCATCGATCAACAATATTGAACGAAGAGACCATGCAAACAACAGGTAAATATATTGGTTTAATCCATTTTCTTTTACTATGGAAAGTAAGTTTTAATTGATAAAACAAGCTAGGTTTTAACAACTCTTTTTGTTCATTGTAGACTTCTTCATCAAATGTGCAAATCAGCAATGTTACATTCAGAAACATATCTGGAACCTCGTCTTCCCAAGAGGCAGTGACTCTGAGATGCAGCAAAAAAAAGCCATGCAAGAATATAGTGATGGAAAATATCAAGCTACCTTATAATGGTCCTAAAGGACGAGCTGCCATTTCCGTATGTGATAATGTCATTGGCAACTCTTATGGCTCGCACATCCCTCCGTCTTGCATAAATTAGTGCATTCTAATCTTTACATATTCATAAGTTTCTTGACCTAGTTTTAGTGTCTTAAGTTCTTCGATTGGCTCAATTTCTATTGTGCCAGTTGAAAAATGCATGGAAGAATGTAATTTGATGCTTCATTCAATTTTACGTATTACGTAATAAGTTGGAATAATCAGTTCTTTGATAGACTAGCTATATCTTGTACCGTAAATTAGACGATCTAGAGAAACATCATAACGCCATTAACAAACCGATCGATGGAGTGAATGAGAATAAACCATGCAAAACCAAAATCTACATCTTCATCATTTCTGTGCTAGATAAGATAACTAGTCACAATTGGGGTTCTATACTGACACGAGTTATGAACAAGCTAACAACCTCTTTCTTAAACCCTCTAAAACCCCAGACTCAACCCACAGCAACTGCCACCTCTACTACCAGAGCTTTCAACGCTATCATCAACCGTCTCTCATCTCAACACTCACACCATGAAGTCCTCGCTACATATTCCTCTATGCTCAAAGCCCACATTGCTCCAGATACCCACACCTTCCCTAATCTACTCAAAGCTTGCACCTCACTTAACCTCTCTGGTTACGGCGTCTCGTTTCATCAGTGCATTCTGGTTAATGGGTTTTCTTCAGATGCTTATATTGCCTCTTCATTGATTAACTTCTACGCGAAATTCGGTTACGTCGAGAGTGCGCGGAAGGTGTTCGACGCAATGCTGGAGAGAAATGTTGTTCCTTGGACTTCGATTATCGGATGTTATTCGCGTGGTGGAAGTGTTGGAGTTGCGTTTGGTATGTTTGGTGAGATGAGGCGTGAGGGAGTTCAACCCAGTTCAGTTACTCTGCTCAGCTTGCTGTCTGGAGCATCGGGACTTGCCCATGTTCAGTGTTTGCATGGTTGTGCTGTGGTGTATGGTTTTGAGTCTGATATGTCTTTGATGAACTCAATGTTGAATGTGTATTGTAAATGTGGGAGAGTTGAAGATGGTAGAGACTTGTTTGAGTGTATGAATCGAAGAGACGCTGTTTCATGGAACTCACTGATTTCAGGTTATGCACAATGTGGAGATACAAGAGAAGTGTTCCAGCTATTATGTAAGATGAGGGTTGAAGGATTGGAACCTGATAAACAGACTTATGCGTCTGCCGTGTCTGTGGCTGCGACACAGAGTGATCTTAGATTGGGGAAGTCTGTGCATGGGCAGATTTTAAGAGCAGGATTTGAAATGGAT
The DNA here is from genome assembly GCF_933775445.1 of Argentina anserina. Classification (NCBI taxonomy): domain Eukaryota; kingdom Viridiplantae; phylum Streptophyta; class Magnoliopsida; order Rosales; family Rosaceae; genus Argentina; species Argentina anserina. The sequence continues at coordinate 686,527 of NC_065874.1, read as the reverse complement.
TCCCATGTTGAAACGGCGCTTATTGTTATGTACTTGAAGTGCAGGAATATTGATCTTGCGTTTCGGATATTTGAGAGAACAATGCATAAGGATGTGGTTTTGTGGACAGCTATGATTTCAGGGCTTGCGCAAAATGATTTTGCAGACAGGGCTATACTGATTTTTGGTCAGATGTTGGAATCGAGAACAGAACCGTCTAGTGCCACCATAGCTAGTGCACTGGCAGCTTGTGCACATCTGGGATCTTTTGAGCTAGGAACCTCTATTCACTGTTATGTGTTAAGGCATAGAATGAGACTTGACATTCCTGCCCAAAACTCCCTCATTACCATGTATGCAAAGTGTGCATGTTTGGATCAAAGTCGCAGTGTTTTCCAAAGTATGAGCAATAGAGATTTGGTTTCTTGGAATGCTATAGTTGCTGGATATGCTCAAAATGGTCATCTATGCGAAGCTCTGGCTCTTTTCTCTGAGATGAGGGCAACTCTTCAGAAGCCTGATTCATTAACTGTGGTCTCCCTTCTCCAAGCTTGTGCTTCTAATGGGGCTCTCAATCAAGGAAAGTGGATCCATAGCGTTACTATTAGAAGTTGGCTCAGACCGTGTATCTTGGTAGACACAGCTCTAGTTGACATGTACTCAAAATGCGGTGACTTGGATAGAGCTCACAAGTGCTTTTTTCAGATGTCTAACCCGGATTTGGTGTCGTGGAGCACTATTATCTCTGGTTATGGTTGTCATGGAAAAGCAGATACTGCATTAGAGTTGTATGCAGAGCTTCTGCAGACCGGAATCAAACCAAATCATGTCATTTTCCTCTCGATTCTTTCAGCTTGTAGTCATAATGGTCTTGTCGACAAGGGTTTGAGCATATACCAGTCAATGACTGGTGATTTTGGTATTGCACCAAGCCTTGAACATCGAGCTTGCATTGTCGATCTTCTCAGTCGAGCTGGAAGGGTGGAAGAGGCATATGATTTCTACAGGAGGGTGTTTGCCGAGCCTGCAGTTGATGTATTGGGCATACTTCTTGATGCATGTCGAACCAAGGGCAATGTGGTTCTCGGGGACGTTATTGCAGGAGAAATTTTGAGGCTGAGACCTGTGGAAGCTGGAAATTACGTGCAATTGGCACATACCTTTGCTTCAATGAACAGATGGGATGGCGTTGGTGAAGCATGGAACCAAATGAAGTCTCTTGGCTTGAAAAAGCTCCCTGGTTGGAGTTTTATCGAATTACATGGGACTATAACTACATTCTATACAGATCACAATTCAAATCCTCAAATTGATGATATACTGTCACTATTGAATTTTTTGAGCAATGAAATGAGGAAATCAAGCGTCCGCAGTTGGGATGGCGTTGGATAAGTAGTTAAGTACTTGGGACTCAACAGTTAATACTTAGTTATGACCATTTTCTGTAGGTAACCTAATAATGATTGAATTCACATCCTCGTCTGGCCTAGAAATTACGCAAACTGTGAAAATTCAGGAACAAGTTGCTAGTTATTCAGTTGGGCAGCATTCTACAACGAAAGTTTGAATATCAGCTAAAAGATTTGAACCAATACACCATCTTCGATCCTGCCAAAAGTGATGCAACTAAATGTACATAAAAGTTGTACAACAAATGGCCAAGAGGAGAAGATGACCATGACTTCACTAATTCATCGTGTATAGAATGCAGCAAGCATAAAGTTAAGTATCCCATTAAATCTTACTTGAAGGCCTGGCTACTGTCCTAATTCAACATGTCTAAATGCCACAAGAAGAGTGCCATTGACATCACAGGTTGAAGACCCTACATTATGTCTCTGACAAGTGACGACTCATCATCTTTGCAGAAGTTGAACAGCAGCACGACCTCCTTAGCGTATTCAGTATCAAAATCTGTTGTATGAGTATGTGTGATTTATGTAAATCTCTCGTGGGCATTATTATCTACCCAGATTGTAATCCCGATGAGCTACCAGTTAGCGACCACTAAGAAGCTGAGACTTAGATCATGGTGATGGTTTTAACAATGCTGCTGTGTCAAATTGACCAACAACTCCCTCACTCAGAAGGCGCATGGCAGCACCTTTGGAGAATTTCCTTGCGAATAAAAAACAGGGAACAGCGGTTGAATTTATACGACACCATTCAGTTCGGAATTCTGTCTCATAGTATACATGGTTGATCTCCTGTTGAAATAGGCAGTATGTCAAAACAATAGCAGGAAGGGAAATAGTTAAGAGAAAAAGAGTTGTGATCTGTTAAGCTCTATAAAGAAACCACTTCTGATGCTAATGAGAATCCAAACTAATAACTGGAGTACAGAGTCAATTTATTTACCTTTATTTCCCTTATCTTTTGAGGGGCAGCATTGGCATGGTTGAAAGTCATAGGATGCCAGCCTTTACTCTCCGTTTTATTTGGAGAGATGTTCCACAATGTATAGGTTAGTGTTCTTCGCTCAAGTTCACCATCAAGCTCATTCATCTACAAAAACATACATAGAACACATGAGAACAAGGAGTTTATAAATTAGTAACTAGTGAGCTTGGGGGCAGATAATTCACAAAAAGCAACAATGAAAAAGTGTTTGATTGGCCATAGGGAAATAAGAAATGGGAGGAATACAAGGATGCCTTAAAGCAAAACTCTAATATTTTAAGACATTCAGCTATGACAGCTTACCGCCAGCAGTGTCTGCACATAGTGTTCGTCTGGGATACAGTTGTGCTGTTTCTGAAGTTTCTGCAGTAGGTATTTAAGCCAAAATCAATTGCTTAAAAAGAGATAAATGAACTCATAGCTATTAAGGAGGAAGGAGATGTCATCCTTTTCCAGTTTCTAACCAATACACACAGTTAAATATAATACAAGGTCAGAATCTGAAGCAATTAACACTTACAAGATTCAGCTTCCCCTTTCGAGTGTCAACAGGTGGGCGACGCTGCAAAGAGGCAGTAAAGTTATTAATACGCTGATAGAAACAAATTAAAGGACTATATGGTCCCATTATCAATGACTCTTAAAAGAACTGAGCGTTTTAAAACAGTCGATGCATGATCCAAACCCAATATATAAAGTAAAAGGTAAAGGAAATATATAACTTGAACAAAGCATATGCTTGACAAATTGACCATAATATCACACACTCACCATAACCAAAAAAAAAAACAAATAAACATAGAAAGTCAAGCATTCAATGCATATTACATACCCTGCAGAACTTCTTGAATACTGGAAGTATAACTTCATCATCCACAAGGACTTCTGCGTGTCTCCGAATCAACGCAATCCACTGAGATTAAACAATCAAATTTCAGTCAGGTACAAATGATGATGACATTTCACATAGTACTAATACAGTATTACTATATAAAAATCCTTATCAACCAGATAAATAATCATAAGAAGATAACAACAAGGATAATATCTGAGCAAGTGAAGCATTATTGAAGAATTTTGCACCGACATAAACAACAAAAATTTTGGCTCTGTAAACTAGATGTAAGAGATTCTGGCCTTTGACCAATGATAACAAATGATAATATGATCATTACATTACTATCCTTTCACACAAAAATTTAAATAGATGTAAAACTAAAGAAACAAGTAAATCAAGGATAAAGATAAGGAAATGCTACCTGTGATCCTTTCCGCCATTTCTTTTTTGGTAATATGGGTGACATTTTTGGATTGTAGCGGCCCTCCTTTACATCCAAGAAGCTACAACAGAAACATGCTTCAGAAACAGTCAAAAGTCTAACGTATGAGATACAAGAGTAAAAGTTTCTGATTTCGTATTAACAGTGCTGGTCATCTCAGAAATGAAAGCTCTATCTACCTGTCCACAATACTCTTCGGAGAAGCCATCAGGTAATTGTATATGAAGCTGAAGTTATACAAAGGAACACAGCTGCAGCAATGAAAGTAAGATGCTTATACCATCATACAATCATCTTTTGCATAAGAAAAACGCTCTAGTCCTATAACCTACTTCAGATTTTCTAGCCAAGTCCACACATAACCTAATAATAATTCTAAAACATTTATTAACCTATCAGAGAGGAGAACAAATCGTTGATTTGCTGGATCCTCGAGAGCTGTCGCAAACAGCAACCTCTCCGCTTCAACCATGCTCGATTCTCCCCATCCCACCTGCAATACATGAACACCAAGATTACATTCAATGTAAGCGCATCAACTATGGCAAACAGATTCATGCCGAACTCCGCCAGCTTTAAAATGTATTTCAAAATTTCTATATTTAGCCTATAATTTTCATATTACTCCTTATCCCAACAGAAATGGAAACTTCATACTAAAAGTGATAAAACGTTTCAGTAACTACCTGTATGCTATCCGGTAGTTGACGGCCGTGAAAGAAACGAGACCTGGTGGTTGATTCGTCGAACACAAAACCAGGCGCCGAGTGAATATAGATTGAAAAATTCAAAGCGCCACCAGCATTCTGCAAAAACCAAACGGAATATTCCATCACTCCCTCCGTCTCACTAAACCTAACCGCCAATTGAAATTGCAGAAATTCAAAGCTAAAAAAAAAAGAGCTGAACCTCGAACCTCGAAGAAGCTCTCCCACAGAAAATCGAGCGGGAGGTCACGGCGCGCGAGGAACAGGAAGGCGATCTTGGCCGGGCCGGCGAAGCCGACGCTGTGGCGAGCGATACGAGATCTCGCGCGAGATAATGAGGAGGAAGAAGGAGAGTAAATGTCCGGCTGGGAGTGAAGCCTGTACAGCGCCAAGACGCAGAGCGCGACGGCTAACACGATCAGAAGCTTCCAGCTGCGGCGGATGACGTAGCGCGGTGTGATCGGCGGTGGCTTCCTCGTCCCCGTCACCATCGTCCGTCGCGGCGGTCTGATTAAAAACCGGAAATCGGACGGAGTCTAGTGATTTAGGACCTCAAATTGAAGAGCGAGAAAATGAGAAGAGAGAGAGAGAGTGAGGGTTTGAAATTCAGAGAAAGCATTTGGAAAATTGAAATGGAAGGACTCGGAGTCTTGGTGTAGAGAGAAAGAAAGAATGAAAGAGGGGGGAGGAGTGAGGTGGACTGTTTTAGGGAGAGACAAAACCGGCGTCGTTTGGACTTGGGTTAATAAAGGCCGTACAGGTGGCAGGTTATGGTGAGAATTTAGGTTAAGCACTGGTGGGGTCCCACTGGATTCTTCCTCTTTAATAAAACGGCACCGTGTCCGCAAACCATGGCGTCACTACTTCGTTTTCTTCCCCTTTAATAAAGGAGGGAAGGAGTGGGACCCACGATGGTACGAGATGGGCTGGGGGGAGCTAAAGCAAATTGGGCTAATGCGGTCGAGGCCTGGTGGGCCTCAATGGATTTAGCTGCCCACCTTCAAAAAAAAAACAGCGCAAAAAGGGGAAGGGGTTGCAGGAGGCACGTGGCATGATTTACTGGTTATAGTCGTAGCGGAGACCACCAGATCCGGCTACGTATTTCGTGTGTAAGAAAATACGAGTATATAATCACAAGTGGAATCATACAATGGCTGCGTATACGTATTATCAATCCCTTACATGAAAGAGCTGAGCACAGTTTTGAAGTACTGTGGATCAGCTGTATATAAAGGCAGGTTACTTCAGAGCTGCTGCTACATGAAGTAATCCAGACTCGGAAGCTCACAACAGACGACAACAATGGCGTTTGGCTATCGGATAGCTGCCTTGACGTTTTGACGGTCCAAGATGACATTAAGGATTTTTCCAGGGACGAAAATCCTCTTTTTGATTGACACCCCATCAAGATATTTGGAGAGCTTTTCATCTTTGGATGCCAGTAGGAATGCGTCCTCCTCCGAACAGGTCTTTTCAACCTCGACTGTGCCCCTCGTCTTGCCGTTGATTTGAACTGGTAGCAATATAGTAGATTCCTCCAAGTAAGCAGGATTCACCTGCATTAAGAACATACAAGGATTATCAACATGGGTTGCCAAGAACATGCATGTCCCTACATTTGGCTTGACAGACAGTGAGTGAGAGATTTCACCTTCGGAAAAGGCTCATATGCCAATGATGTCGAGTGTCCCAACCTACACCAAAGCTCCTCAGCCATATGAGGTGCATACGGCGCAAGCAATAGCACAAATGCTTCGATAATCACTCTGGGATGTTTCTTCCACTGGAAAACAAACAAGTACAGTCAGTAAACGTGTCATGATTTACTATTTCTAAAAAATAGAAATGAACATTGTTTTTTGAGACAGCCAAGGCCAAAATACTTGGATAACTTAGAGACTCTTAGATGAGTTAGATCATTGGATACTGGAAAAGCTATGGACCTTATACGCCACATTGATGAACTCCATCATTGCAGAAATTCCAGTATTAAATCTTGTAGCTTCTATTTCTTCTGTAACCTGCATTGGAATATAAACAGAATACAATATAAAACATTAAACACAATAAACTCATTACACCAAAATGTTAAGGTGCACACTCCTGATTTAAATAATCTGGTAAGCAAGATAGGACCTTGGCAATGCACTTATGTAGAGAACGAAGTTGCTCCATAGTAGGATCCTCATCAGTCACTACTGTTCCCTCTTTGACTGTACCATCAGATAATGGTGAACCAACAACTAGCCTCCAGGCTCTTCCCAAAAACCGATGAACACCTTCAATACCACTTGTATTCCATTGTTTTGAGTCTCTAGAAAAAAAAATTATCGATGAAAAATATATGTAAGCATCATAACTTCGAAGATACTCTTTAATAATAGAAATATATACATACATTTATCTAAAAAACGTACAAACGAAATTACCTTAATGGCCCCATGAACATTTCATATAAGCGGAGTGAATCTGCCCCATACTCAGAAACAACATCATCAGGATTGACAACATTTCCCCTACTCTTACTCATTTTATGAGAACGTGCAATAAGAGAGATCTCAGGATTGTTTTTCAGTACAAAAGAATCTCCAGATTTAATCACCTAGAAAATGAAAACTGATCTTGTCAGGAGAAAGGTTAAAGAGGAAATGTAATGTGAATCTCAAACTAATATTAATTTTTTCTCTGACCATTTCTAAAGAATCAAAACAGGGTCAATATAGGAGAATAAACTAGCTGAAAGCTGCAGAAGATACCTTCTCCTCTGGTATTACTTCTTGCTGAAGCTCGGTCGATGTATCAGAGTCTGCAGAGACATAATTCCCATCAGAGTCCTTGTAAGCGATATATTGAACCTGCCAATCAGAGTGTTAGAAACATGTATTGGAAATGCTGACTTCTATAACCAGAAACAACTATACTTACTTCTCCAAGAATAATGCCCTGATTTATGACACAATTGAAGGGTTCTTTGGTGGAGACAACACCGATGTCATAGAGAACCTGACATAGAAAATGTTCAAAAACTACTTGAGCAAAGATGGCAATCAGCAGACAAAGTAACCGGCCTTCTTGTTTTAGACTTTGAGTGCATTATCAACTATATGTTACAAATTATCTCTCATGTGTAATCATCCCTCAATCACTCACAAACCTTCTCATGGTTCATGAGGTTGGGCTGAAGAGACTACTACTTGGAATGCAATGTTTAAACTAACTTGTGAGTTATAGACTCATTCGATATGCATATATCTGAATTACTGATGCAGAGCAGATCCATAATACAAATCCAAATTTCAGGGCACTCCTAAGTAGCTCATCATATACTACATGTGCGGACGCACAATACAAGACTCCAACAAGAATGACCACTGAATAGATTTTCACATATGAGCTTTATAAGATGCAATTATTACGGAAAAGGTACACTTTCGCATCTTAAACCTTGTCTAAATCCCAAAATCAAAAATTATAAGTCACACACCTTGTGCCAGAATCTTGCATAAAGTAAGTGGAGAACAGCATGTTCAGCACCACCTACATATACATCAACTGGGCTCCAATACCTGCGGATCAAAAGAAGTTTTAAAAGACATATATGAAATGGAGAGCTTCAGTTAATACTACAACTCTAATCATCTCTTACAAGTTTTCTTTTTCTATAGAGAATTTAAATTAAAGCATTTTCCAGAAATTTTTTCTTACATTTCTTTTGTCTTGTCCACCAATAGCTTTGAATTATTTGGGTCCATGAATCTCAAATAGTACCTGAGCATGATTGAGAACAATCAAAACCAAAATAAATTTTCCGAAACTTCAATCTGCATTAACTAACATGATTGAAGTATAGAAGGTTATGTATAACGGAATACCAGCACGAACCAGCCCACTGCGGCATGGTGCTTGTCTCGCGTTTAGCAGGTTTTCCAGACAAAGGGTCTTTAGTTTTGACCTGAAAATAAGTTCCAACAGTGTGTGTGTATATAAATAGAGGCAACAAAATCATTCACACACTCGCAAGAATAAATTTTGCATTCACCAGAGACCAAAGAATTAGAAATTTTAAGTTGCATGTATGACGAAGAGTAGGAAGAGAGCAATTGACAAAGGGAAAACATACCCAAGAAACTGCTTTTGCTAGCGGTGGTTCTCCTGATCCAGTGGGAGAAAAATCATCCAATTCTGGAAGGGTTAGGGGCAGTTCGGTTTCACTAATGGGAACAGCCTCATCACTATCATCCGAAAAAACTACTGGAATAGGTTCTCCCCAATACCTTTGCCTAGCAAAAAGCCAATCCCTCAACTTATAATTTACCTGATAAAACACAATTTCAAGCCAGGAACTTGGTCATTAACATATTCATAAAGAAATTAGGCATAACCCAAGTGTCTGATTACAGGTTTCAAAGGTTCTGAAAGAAAATACCTTTTTCTTCCCATTTCCAGTTTTCTCAGCCCATTCAATGACTTTGAAAGCAGCTTTTTTGCTAGATAGGTTATTAATATCCAGCCCCATTGTTGTGTTTGATGAATTTATAACATTGCCTTCACCTGAATAGGCCTTTGCAGAACCACTGAGCTCTTGATCTTGCGGCATCACAACCCAACGGATTGGAATATCATATTTTGAAGCAAAGTCATAGTCGCGAGTATCATGAGCAGGTACAGCCATTATTGCTCCCGTTCCATAACTGTGTCGTAATAAAGATATGTGTTATTTCTCAAGAAAAAAAAAAGTCATTTGTTAAAGACGAAATGATGAACACATAATATCCCATTTCAAATACCATACAAGGTCGATGTGAGTCCAGTAAGCATGATTCCTCCCTAAAGAAAGAAAGAAATAAGCACCAAACCAGACAAACCTGCCCAAGACATAGTCCGCAACCCAAATAGGGATGGCTTTTCCATTAACCGGATTTCTAGCAAAGCAACCACTGAACACCCCAGTCTTTTCCTTCTGAAGCTCAGTCCTCTCAAGGTCGCTCTTTCTTGAGGCAACATCTATGTACTCCTCCACCTGTGCTCAATATTGTTGGCTGTCTTATTACCATCATAAGAAACCTTTGAGAAAAGCGAGCAAGAAACAATTGAACGTACACTTTCTCTCTGGGCCGTTGCTACTAAGGATGACAACAAGGGATGCTCCGGTGCGATGACCAAATATCTAGACACAAATAAAAAGCCAAAAATTTAATTAAACCTTCCAGGACATCTAAAGTTAAAACTTCTACAAATACTTCTTTTTCTAAAGTATGAACTTTGTTCGATAAGAATATAGTCAGAATGTGATATAGTGTTTGATTATTACGTTGCTCCAAAGATGGTGTCCGGTCTGGTAGTATAGATTGTAATCTTTATGTCTCTCTCTTGGCCATCACTGCTAAGGACAGAAAATTCCATCTCAGCACCTTCTGACTTCCCTATCCAGTTTCTTTGCATCTCCTTTATACTCTCAGGCCAATCAAGATCATCTAAATCTTCAAGCAGGCGATCAGCATATACCGTAATCTTGAGCATCCATTGCTTCATTGGCTGCTCGGTAATAAACAATGACACTGTAAAATTATAAAACCATTCAAAAATGGAATTAAGATAAGGAGATTATAACTTCCTAAAGAAATAAAAAGCACTTTGTCTTGTTTGTACCTTTCTTATAACTGGATGACCTCCACGCTCGCTCAGACCATCTATCACTTCTTCATTTGCCAAGACCGTACCAAGAGCAGGGCACCAATTAACTGGCACTTCAGCCTGATTGCCTTATATGTAAATTATCAGATCTGTTTTATGGTGGAAATTAAGATAAACTATTGCATATAATATCTGTTTTCTACCTGATATGCCAAGCCTCTCTTTAATAGCTGAAGAAAAATCCATTGGGTCCATTTATAATATTCTGGTTCTGTTGTTGAAATTTCACGGTCCCAGTCATATGAGAACCCTAATGATTTAAGCTGCAAAGAAATTACAAAATGTTAATATAAGGACAAAATTAATACAATCCACCAAAATCAAGAGAGTAGCAAGCAATCCAACGTGGATACATGTTCATATTTTAATCCTTTCAAAAGTTCAAAACATGCCTAAACTTGGAGCTTGATGACATATAGGGCCAGAACAACCTTTAAATCATCAAACATTATGCTAATGACTACCTACTTAATCGGCCTATGAGCCACTACAACTGTCAAAATTATATTACATGGAACCTTGACTATAACTTTCAGTATATATACAGTGGTGTGTAGATTATCCTAAATCACAATTTAAGTTTTTCATTACTAATTACTAAATCCGTCATGCATGCAGCTATAGAATGGACATTACATGACCTGGGAACGAAAGCGGTCAATATTCTTCAAAGTTGTGATCTTTGGGTGGGTTCCTGTCTGATCCAATACACACAAGACAACCAATCAATTAGCACAAGCTCAAACCAGCAGAAGACATCCAAACAGTAGTGAGCCATATAAAAGCACTGAAAAACAAACCTCAATCGCATACTGCTCCGCTGGCAATCCAAATGCATCCCACCCCATCGGGTGTAACACATTGTACCCCTGCATCCGTTTAAGTCTAGCAAGAATGTCTGTTGCAGTATATCCAAGCGGATGACCGACATGTAACCCCGCTCCACTGCAGTAATCCATCAAACAAACCAAAAATGTCTCAGTCCACAGTCCAACTGGATCCTCAACCTTTTCACTATCTTTATCAAGTTACTTGCACAAAGTAAATCCCTATTCGTTTTCAAAAAGTGAATTCCACTATTAAAGATTGCAATGTACCTCATGTTTTCGTTATGCTTAACTAATACAACCTTGTTATCAAATCCATATCCTTCCATCCAAAACACCTTAAATTCCTAGGCCTTGTACCAACCACAAACACATGACAAACATCTCACTTATCCCTAATTCATCAACAACAACTTTTAACAGCAATCATTGTCACTTCAACAAATTCAAATGCAACAAAAATCAAACTTGACCAACTGGGTCTACACATTATCCGAATTTCAGAACTACCCAACTTCTCAAACTATCATCTTCACATCAAAGATTCAAACTTTCACACATTCAACTCTTCAAACACAAATTCCAAATTCTGGGTCATCAAATTAAGCTAAAATTAAACAGAAACCTGGGATAAGGGAACATATCGAGCACATAGAACTTGGGCTTTGACATGTCAACTTCATCCGGAGTTCGAAAAGTCTTGTCTTCGTCCCAATACCGCTGCCATTTGGGCTCTATCTCATGAAACGGATAAGCCCTCTGCTTCGGCTTGTGCTCAACGACGTCGTTTGGCTCATTGGCAGCTGAGGCTGTGATCGAAACGCGGCGTTTGAAGCTGTGGTAGTGAAGTCTGGGGCAGATAGTGAGGAGTGGGCGTGAAGTGAAGGTTAGGCGAGGTTGGAGTTGGAGACCCAGTTGGGTATGAGTAGAGCTCATTGTTCTCGCATGAGCTCAAGAAGAAGAAGCAGAAGACTGGATGAGATAAACTGTTGTTGGCGGGTTAACGTTTTCTTATTCTATCGATAAATCTTGAGGGCCAACATGGGTTGGGTCAGTTTCGGGTTGGATATGATCAGAAAATCGGCGTGCATTTTTACGTCTAGTTTAAACTGTTTAAATTAAAATAAATTAAATAAATATACGGTGAGTCTGAAATATTAATTATCTATAACCAGAATTCACTTTATCAAATAAGATGAGTGTGAAATTATATAAATAATCTTAAATTATAGGTTAGTTTTAGTTAATTTTTTAAGATTATTATAGTAGATGAAAAAATATATATATATTCATAAAAAAAATAGGAACCAGTTAGAGTTTTTTATCTCATACTCTCTCAATCCCACTATAGATATAACTACCTACTATTATGTAAAAACAATTTCACTCTTAAAATGAAAATAGTAGTAAAAACAGTTTTACACATGTAGAGCACGTGTCATAGACTAGTTTTCAACTACATAGCACGGAAGCTTGGTTGGACGACCGATTCCCGCTTTGGAAGCGGAAGCGGGAGCGGAAGCGCTCGGAAGCGCGGGGAAGCGCGACGGAAGCGCGATTCCGAAAAAGGTGGGTTTGGAAGCGCGGCGGAAGCGTTGGCTTCCAAATTGGAAGCGCGACGGAAGCGTTGGCTTCTAAATTGGAAGCTCGATGGAAGCGTTAGCTTCCACATTGGAAGCGCGGCGGAAGCATTGACTTCCAAATTGGAAGTGTGATTCCTTCTCTACCTCTATTTCATCAATCAATGTCTTGAGACTATTCTTGTCGTCTCATCTTCTTATTTATTCCGTTAAGCGGCTAAAGATGATCATCATCAATCAATCTAATATGTGTCAGAAATAAGGGGGAGAGATATCAGGAAAATCTAGATGAGAGAGATATAGAGAGAAGACAGAGAGTTGTGGACAGATATGAAAAAAAATCCATATGAGAAAGAGAGACAGAGGGAAGACGAACCTTTTTTTATTATCAATTTCATCTAAGTGATGTCTCTTTGACTTGCACGTGTCCAACACCTTCACATTATGTTGTACATTCTTTTGTTTGAATTTTGAAATGAAGCTTTAATAATGCTATAATTAAAGATAATTATGGGTTAGAAAATAAGTCATTAATAGTTATCCAGTTATTTTAATACTAGATAAAATAATTAAAAAATAAAATATAAAAATATTATATAATATATATATATATATATATTATTCTGACGCTTCCAAAACGCACCCGCTTCCTTAATTTTTAGAAAAAAAACGCTTCCGCGTTTCCAAACGCTTCACTTCCACGTACCCGCACCCGATTCCATGCAGCCTAGGTTTTCAACGACTCAAATACATATTGTGCATATAAGAATTTGTACAAGTGTCATAATGCAATCTTTTTCTTAGGCAAGCCATCACTTATTCTCAAATCTTAAATTTATGATGACGGGTAAATATATTGGAAAGATGTAACTGTCAGTCCGAATAAGGAGCCATAATTCACGCATCCTTCCTATATTGGGATTTGGGAATCCTTAGAGGGGTAAATTTGCTATTTAACACCATGAAACCCTAGCTAATGTCTCCAAACTCTTTAACTACATAAAGGCATAGATCTATGCCTCTTTGCCTTATATCAAAGGTGGAATTCCAATGCCTCACCAATTGATTGAACAACATACAAGCAACTTTGTTGGTACCATCATATATTGGTTGAAACAAGGAGAGTTTCAAGTTTGTTGGAAGGGCTTTCATCGATGATCTCTTGTTGGAGATGAATTGAATCCATGGATCCAAGGATAAGCTAGCAAACTACACATCCACAAGGAGAGAAGCTTTTGTGTAAGAATAGTTTCCATTAACCTTTTCTTTTCCACGATCAATTGTTTAGCATCATCTATGAACCTTTTAAAGTCCTTTTGATGAGATATTCAATGTGTTTGATTGCCCTTCCATTTTCTTTAACATGATCCTCTATAATTTTCTTTTTGAGAGAACATGGATGAGTATAAGTACACACAAATCCAGAATTTAAGAAGTAATCCATGAACAATGGCAACAACAAACTTATAAATCAATTAGAATTAGAAGTGAAACAAATATATCTTCCGTCATTCTCATTATATATTCAAAAACTAAGAGTAGTTTTCACACGATCACTAACTAACTCATATTCTTATATGTCTAAGGGTTGAGAACAAAAGAACTCTCTTTTAAAGATGATTGTCTTCTTTAAAATAGTTCACTCCACTATTTAATATACGTCAAAAGGTTGTTGAACATAAATCTTTTAATCAATTAGTGGTCATGTGAATGTCTCTGCATATTATAACGGTAGCCTCATAAAACCTTGTTCAAATAAAATACATTGTGACAAAACTCTAGATCGAGGAAATAGTACCACCATATTAACTTGAAAGATTTTTTTTCAACGAACCACTAAAACTCCAAGACATGAGAAAATTAAAAAAATTAATGAAATTATCTTTATTATTCGATTTTGATTTTTCTAATCACTATTAAAATCCCTTAACTCTAAACCCCTTTTCACATATATCAATGATTTGAACTTATGTTAGTTAGGCTAGCTCACCAGCCATACCACAACTCATCATCAGTTATTCTTTTGATCAACTATATATCCCTGTGACATCTACTTGCCATGTCACTCTTGTGCGTAACATCTCTGTAACGGAAATGTATGTGTCGTTGATAGCAAATTAAAATGTGTTGTGGCATCACATTGATGACATTGAGACTGGAATGTGTGCTTAGCAGCTTAGGTATAACATCACTCTCAATGTGATACCTTCGCACATATTTGAGTATCCTGACATCTCAACCAGAGAGTTGTCGGTACAATTTTCGTCTAAATAACCAACACTGTACATCACAACTTTACAGACAAAACTTTAAAGTTTACTTTTATATTCAGGTAACTTTTTTGAGAAGACAGGTTATGGTAAGTTGGTAACAGTATTAGATTATTGAGATAAATTTAGTTTAAAGTTCCAACGCTAAAGTTAGGACCAATAGACAGTATTAATTCATCGAGTATTAAATTTTCAAAGTTCTATCGTATATCACGTGTGAGATATGCATGTCACATCACTCAATAGCGTAGGATCTCTCTAACGGAAATATGTGTGTGTCTGATGTTAAATTAAAAGAGTTAATTTCGTTATCGGTACCCAAACTATTGTGGCAAAGTCAATGTAGTACCCTAATTCTGAGTTGTACCAATGTAGTACCTAAACTTGTAATTCGCTATCAACGAAGGGTCTGAGCCCAATTTCCATTACGACTTCATTATCTCGGTCACGTGTCCCACACGTGACCACACAAAAAATTCTAACATCGGTACCCAAATTCTTGTGGCAAGATCAATGTAGTACCCCAACTTTGAGTTGTACCAATGTAGTACCCAAACTCGTCTTTCTCTATCAACAAGGGGTTTGAAGCCAATTTCTATCACAACTCAATTTTCTAGGTCACGTGTCATAACTTCTTGTCTTTTGTCATTTTCTTCTCATTCTCCTTCACTCTCACTCCTTCCACACTGTATTTATGAGCTCAGATTTTGAGGCAAAGCAACACTACATGTTCTGTTACTTCCAAACTCTTCAATCAGGATGACGACTTCTCCCAGCTCTGCCTTGAGCCACAACATCGTCTCCTTCACATCCTCCACCTACAACCTTCTCTCCCTCCACCTACGAAATTCGAGGCATGTAAAGCGGTGTGGTCGGCGGTCGAGAATCTTAAAGTGAAGGCATGTGATCGTGATGTGTTGATGGATCGGGGATTCCAAGGAGAGGTGGAGGAGCTCGAAGATGGTGTTGGTGGTGAAAGAGGAGGCGGTGGGGATGAGAGGAGGTGGAGCTCCTCGATGCCACACTGTGATGGTGAGGTGTCCGGAGCATAATGAGAATGGGTTGGTGTTTTGCCCAATTTGTAAGTTGTTTCTTAATTCTATATATTTATTGTAAGAGTTTCTTATTTAGGGCCTTAGAATCCATATAGAGCTATTTAGGTAAATATCCTTTTTATTTTGATCCATAAGACGAAACCGTGACGTAAATTGGCCTCAGACCCCTCATTGATAGCGAAAAACGAGTTTGGGTACTATATTAACTCAGAGTTTGGGTACTACATTGACCTTGCCACAAGAGTTTGGGTACCGCTGTTGAATTTTTTTTTTGTGGTCACGTGTAGGACACATGACCAAGATAACGGAGCCGTGACGGAAATTGGGCTCAGACCCTTTATTGATAGCGAATTACAAGTTTGGGTACTACATTGGTACAACTTAGAGTTGAGGTACTACATTGACATTGCCACAATAGTTTGGGTACCGATAGTGAACTTTTTTCAAATTAAAATATATGTTGAGGTATCACATTGATGAGAGTTTTTCAATGATAACCATCTTGTTGAGGACTAGTTGAGAACCAAAGAGATCTACTCACTTTTCGATCTTATATTCAGATCTTGACCGTTTAGTTTGTAGATATATATGAGTAGTTTGTTTAAATTGAAAATCGCTAAGACATTTATAAATGTAATTTACTCATTATGAACTTGAACGGTTCATGTTTGACAATTTTGGTTCATTCACTAATTTGATCTACTTTGATACCTTAACCATTACCAAATTGACTTAAAATTTGTACAAGTAATCTATTTATATAGACCTAAAATCTAAACCGTTGAGATGAAAAAATATAATAAAAAAATATGTCTACTTAACAATTAAGTCTTTAGTCCTTAACTAGTCATTAATAAGACGATCATCGTTAGAAAAGCTCCCTCACATTGATAACATTAAGAGACTGGAATCACAAGAAACCTCAGCACATATTAGAGTCCATCAGTATGTAAAAGCTGAACTAAATTAGTAGTAGAGAGGTATAAAGTGCTGGTTAAGTCAAGTTCAACTAGAATCCTGACTTTATTATTATTTTTTATTTTTGCAAATGCCAATTTTGTATTCATCGTGCAGGCCTGCAGGGGCAATTGAAAGCAGGTCGTTTCGACTTCAATAGATCTGGAGTTGAGAAAGAGGTCTTCTTAGGACTAACCAAGTAGTATTTTCTGTTCATACGCACTACTTGGAAGGTCATACAACAAACCTTCACTGTCAAAGCTCAAGGCACAAATTCTAAAAACTACAAAGACAATGTGATCAACAATGGATCACAATGGGCGAGAGCACGACTGGAGCAAAAAATTGTTCCAACTTTACAAGGAATATGGAAATGTCAAAAATGAATGTCAGCTTTCAAACTTAGGCCAAAGTTAGGCCGCCACCAAGGCTTCCAAATCTTTAACAGCTTGGTCGACTGCATACAGTATCATTTTCTTTATCTGCATCACCAAAAGAATACGCCTAATCAAACTTCAGAAGAATCAAAGTGAAGTAAATAGAAGGAAAGAGCGTAGAAATGGTTGCAAGGTTAAGCACGCTGGTCACCTCAAGTTTGTCCTCACTGGCTCTATGATTCTTGGGAAGTTGTCTGAAGGCCTCAGTTAAACGGAGGCACTCATGGACATTTTCTGGGGATACAAAGTCTACGGCTACTTTTGTACAGGACTGCAGGAGAGTAGATAACTCATTATTTTAGGCATACCACAAAATATAGTGGAAATATGAGAAAAGTACAGGATGATAGACCTTGAGATTCCTAACTTGGTGTGGGCATCCGGCAGGTATAAATACAGCCTCTCCAAGGCTTTGTACAAAAGTCCATGGTTCAACTCCTAATAGCGTGCAAGAAGCATGTTAATGTTGATAAAGTTAATTAGCAAAAGTGCAACAACCAAATTTTTGTGACTTGTGAGCACATAAAATCACATGCTCTTTGGGTTTTCATACCAAATTCTTCCTTAAGCTTCCTTTTGTGATCCACTGTTAAATAAAAGGATTGATCATGAATTGGATGAATAACCTAATTTCAAAGAACAAACCCAAATCAGCACCCTTTAACACAACATATGGCGAAGGAAAGGAAAGGAAAGGAAAGCTGGGGATAGCATACATACCTGTTCAACTAATGAACAATACGTGTGCCTGAATTCTTTATAGTACTTCATCAGATAAGCCTCCAATTTGGGCACATCTTCCCTACGGAAAATGTCCCACAAAGCACCACCTGTTTGCTCTACTGCTTCTGCACAGGGAGAACCAGACAGAGTGGGGCTATCCGCATGATCTTCAGGAGCCTTGAATTCCCTATCGCCATTGTTTTCTATGATTTCTTCATCCCCTATTTGTGCCCCAGACTCTCCAGAATTCACCAAAGTACGAAGCTCTCTCTCGTCTTGGGCCCTATGTAATTCTTTTAGCATGGAAATTGCAGATTTTTGCTCATCACTTAGTTTTATTTCTGCTGTATGTGTTAAAATATTAACCTGCATGGACGAGAACATGATACAGAAGATAAGGCAATCCAATCGGTGAAGCTGTACGTTTTACAGACATTAAATGAGATAAAAATAAATAAAGAATATTGCTGTGTTTAACTGGCATAAATGATTTTTCATACCGCATCAGACATGTCACAATGCAGCTTGGTTACAGAATCCCCTCTTCCAAGCTCTTCTACAAGCCCATAAGCAATATATGTTTTTGGGCCCATGTCTGGTTTCAAGACCCCAGGTGGCAATTTAACAGCAAGGTTAAGAATACCGGCTCTAGGATCTGTGTACTCTTGAAATGGCAAGGCACTAATAAATTCATCACAATGTCGGGGCAAAAAATTCTCAAACATATCCGAAGGGGGCCAATCCTTCAGCTTAAGCATCTCTGGCCATAGATTTTTATACATTCTTCCTTCAGTATATCCTTCAAAAAATTCCCGAGTATCAATTTCCACCTGCAAAAAACGGATGACAAAAGTGACATTAGAAGTGCGATATATCCAGGACAAACAATGTGAATAAAAAAGGAAATTATACAAGAAGTAGCAAGGGAAATAAAGGGGTCGGTGCTTGAGTGGCAGAAATTTTAACAATAGGCACTTTCATACCCATATCTGGCAGTATAATACAAAAAGTAAGAGAATAGCTTAGTTTCAGGCTGCCAAGACAGGAAAAGATTGCTTAAGAAGAATTATTTGAAGAACACGCCTGGAACCCTAGCATAATATAATGCAAGGATGATATAACCAACGTGGACTTTAAAATTAAGTGACAAAATCTGGATAAGTTAGTGTAGAAAAAAACCTCACAGCCAGCCAGGCAATCAATGGTCTTGACCTCTTTTGAAGAACTATTTGGATCCATATTTTCACTTAAAGCACGCCACATGACCATTGGCTCCCAGCTCAGGCCATTTGCCTGCTCAAGTACATTTTTAACTATGACTGGTTCGCCATTCGTCCAATGTTTTTTGAAGTTCAAAAGACCTCCTTCTTTAAGTGTGTCCCTTGAAACTGGACAGTATAAATAGTTGTCACAAGAATCCTCCCTAGAAGCTGCTTTTTGCAACATATCAGTGCTTGTTTCACCACATTCATGCTTGAAAGTACAGTCTTTGGTTTCGCAAATGTCTAGTAGAGTTTTTGCCTTTGCTTCTAACTTTGTGATCCAATCACAAGGAAGGATTCTCTTCAGAGCTAAGTTGCTCTCACCACAGCCACCCATTTCCTTCAGAGCACAAGTGATACTGTTGTCATTATTTGCTTTCCAGCTGGTCACAGGCTCAATATGATTGTTTGGAGCTTCTACAGAACAACATTCAGGTGATGGATCTCCACCATGAATGTACTCGCAACCCCTATTCCTATACTGAAACTTCACCTCTGCACGGTCTAAAAGGCATTCCTGCCTAATTTCTCTACAACAACTTAGACAGAGTTCATATGAACACTTTGGGCAGCTTCGATGCAGATCAACAATTGAAGTTGCACAATGGTTGCTAAACCAAGCATGAAAACAGGCATATAGTTAGTTAACAATCATATAGCATTTCCTTCAGTAATAATTAGACACTTACCAATAGACACGTTCATCATTGAAACAGAGGGTTTGTTCTATTATAATGTTGGAAGGTGACTCTCCTGTCAGAAAAGTTGGTGTTAGCTATGTCCTAACCTGAAATTACAGAAGTGAAACCGAAGCCAATGAAAATTCCTACCTTGAATATTAGCTTCGATCTCTATCTCGTCCTTTTGTTCATCAGAAAATTTCTTCAGAAATGGAAGCATAGAGCGAATTAAATGCGCCACAAGATGAGTCCTTTCATAGTCACTTATGTCCCGTTTTGAAGTCTGAAGTTTTGCAATTAGAAAGAATAATTATTCATCACTGGAAGGTGCAATGCTGAAAAAGTTCTCTGCTGATTACTAGAGAGCAAACCTTAATCATGCCAGTTGAGTGGAGGCATGCATTACAGTTGCAATTTCTGCGGCAAAATGGGCAAAGTTCCTTGACTTCCTGTACTTTCATGTGAGGATACCTATATATACAAGAAAAAGAATCCGCATGATACATTTTAAGTGACTAATGCAAACTCAGAAGAAGGATAGGGACCATGTGAAATACATACCATTCCTTGATACATTGGATACAATAAGAGTTGTTTTTACACTTGGAGCAAGAAACAATCATTTTTGATTCTTGCATACACTGATGACACTTAAAATAAACATCTCCATTATCCTGCTTTAAGTAATAAACAATAGAATCTCAGTGCAACTACATAAATTTTTATCACATGAAGATTAAAAATAAAGAACACACACTGTAGAGAGAAACATAGCTTCAATAAGTGATACCTTTTTGTGTCTTGAAGTGCATCTACCACGATCCCATTTTAAAACTGAAACTGATGAATTAGGAGAAGATGGTGGCGATGAAGATGAAGTACAAGTAGTATTCTTCGACTCATCTTTAACTCCTGAATCCACTAAAGAACTTATGTCAATTCTTCCACGCCGAGGACTTCCCCTTCTCCGTGCTCTAGACTTAATCATAAATGCAATTTCTGTATCATGCTCCATTTCATCCATCAACTCCTCGGCATCCTCGTAATACTGTAAGGCAGCTTGCTTTTTACTGATTCTTTTCCCATTTGAAGACCCAATTACTGCACTACACCGTCTCTTCTTAGGTAAGCGATCATTGACCTTTTCATCTTCTTCTGACAGGTCCTGCAGTAACTCCTCTTTTTCATGCTCCAATAACTCCGAAAACTCTCTCTCAGCAGAACCAATATCTTTATCAGTATATTGGCCCGGCCTTCCTTCTCCCACTTGCAACACTTCCATTCTCACCTCACTGTACATGTAGAAACACAATACAGTCTGAGCTAGCTAGCACTACAATGACAATATATATAGATTACTAAAAATGTAAACATTCAGAACTTCAGACATCAACCATTACGATCTGTTCAATAAATAAAAAACCCAAAACAATATTTGATACATACGCCAAACAATAGCACAAACAATACACCAGTGATTGAAGAATACACAATACAACTGTGATATAGATTCCCGAACAAAATCTCATGACTTTCAAGATTAAAACTTCAATACAAAACAGTTCAGCATTGGTTCAATTTCCGAGAAGGCAAGAACAAAGCCCTGGCTGACTCAAGTCAACCCAAAATTGAGGTTCCTGGCATAAACCCCATCATAAAACCCCATTATTCAATCCGATCACACAAACCCACATTCAATCCAATCTGAAAAACCCATATTTGACCCTCATGCATTGATCAAAATACCATCTCTTTTCTCCAAACAACTGATCCTTATCCAATTTCAACAAGAAATAATAGAACGAAACAAAACAAATAAGAAAACATGAAACATGATGAGATAGAGGAGTTTCGACACTGACCTATGAAATATAACTGAAACCTTAAAAGCTGGTTCGGTCAAAACCCGAAAAGCTCAGCTGGAGTTACATTTCATGATGATATAGAGTTTCTATGACATAAGTTGATTTTGGGAGTAATAAGAAAATGTGTCGGGACGATGTGGTCGGAGATTGCAATGCATGCAAAATCAGAGAATGAAACCGAAGAGCCGAAAGAGATTCCGCAGAACCCGAAATTCTGTGTAACGATATAAATAGAGAGAGAGAGAGAGAGAGAGAGAGAGAGAGAGAGAGAGACGAAGACTAAACAGATTGACGATGACTAAACAGATTCACTCTTCGATCTTATATTAAAATATTGATTTTATAGTTTATAAATATATAAATATGAATAAATCATTATTATAAATTTTTGTTTAAAGTAAAAATCGTTAAAATGTTCATAAATGTGATTTACTCGTTATGAACTTATATGGTTCATATTTGACAATTTTGATCTGTTTATTAATT
Source organism: Argentina anserina (assembly GCF_933775445.1). Taxonomy (NCBI): domain Eukaryota; kingdom Viridiplantae; phylum Streptophyta; class Magnoliopsida; order Rosales; family Rosaceae; genus Argentina; species Argentina anserina. The sequence continues at coordinate 664,325 of NC_065874.1, read as the reverse complement.
TAATGTATTTTGATAATTTAATCTACTTATATAGACTTATAATGTGACGATGAAAAAATTATAATAAAAAAATATTTCTAATTAATAATTAAATCTTATGTCCTAGTTTTCAACAAAATAATCCTTATTGAAAAAACTCAATAAACCATTGGATTTTGGGGGATGATGCAAAAGCTCGCGTCAATGGGTTGGTAGGTAGAGTTTGAGCCTCATAATGTTTCAGAAATCACAGGCCCACTTTTTGGTAGTATTTGTTGATTTTGATTCTTTGCTTTTCAATGAGCCAATTTTGGTAGTATCCCATATTGTGTCTTCTATACATTGAATATTCGGCTGTGAATTTGGATTCTCTCCTAATTAGTAATGGATTCATTGATTTTGAGCCGATTTTGATTTTGTGCTTTATTATCCGTTTTATTTTATTTCAAGAAAAATAATAAATGAGAGCTTGTATCTTATGATGTAATAACCCTAAATTTCAAACAATATTAGCACGCCACCGTTACCTCAAATCTCTCCTACTTTCTCCTCTACCTCCCCACGGCATCTCGCCGTGCTTAGCCCCCCCTCAAGCCTCCACACGCGCCGCCTAAGGCGGCGGTATCCCCAAAACTCCTCCTCCTCCGATTCTCCCCCAAACTTCATCAAATCGATCCCAAAATCATCCACACACAACACAACATCAATTAAACGTATTCCTTACCCGTACGTTGCACTAAAATGGCCGGAGAACTCGAAATATTCGACGGGGTCGAGACCGTCCGATTTGCGAATTGGGCGATGCGAATCGAGCTCGGTTGCACCGTTGATGACTCTGGAAGTGAGGAGTGGCGAAGGGATGAGCGCCGAGGTCTGAGTTGTCAGGAGCCGAGCATGCGGCGGAGAGAAACGCAGGAGGTTCGGTAGTGGCTCACTGCTTCACGACGACGAGGCATGGCTTCATTGGCTCGGGGTCCGACGCGGAGGTCCTTGCGAGGTCGTGTGGAGCGGCGGTGAGGACCACGGAGGGCTGGGGGTGGTAGATTGGCGAGAGGAATTCGAAGGGGGAGAAGGAGAGTCGGGCCGAGAGAGAGAGAGAGAGAGAGAGAGAGAGAGAGAGAGAGAGAGAGGGAGGGAGGCGGAAGTGAAGAGAGAGATAGGGTTTTCCAATTATGGAAACCCTAATCTCCCAAAATGCCCTTATATACTTGTTTCCAAAATCGGAAACAACTTCTATCGTTAATAACTTTTACGTACGTCATCCGATTAGAACGTGCGGCGGTGGGAACAGTTTTGACATAAGGGCATTTTGGTAATTTACTGTGTACGGTAAATGTAAATGTAATTTTTATTTACTACGGTAAATGTAATTAAATTTTACTTTCGGTAAATGTAAATATAAATTACTTTCAGTAAATGTAAAAAGTAATTTTGTAAAAGGGTAATTTAGTAAATTTTATTTACTGAATTTGTATTTACATTTAAATTGTACGTATACGTACAGAAATACGTATTAATATTTATACGTACAGAAATACGTATATAATATTTATACATACAGAAATACGTATTAATATTTATACGTACAGAATTACGTATATAATATTTATACGTACAGAAAATACGTATATAATATTTATACGTACAGAAATACGCATTAATTGCATATTTGTACAATATTCGGGAATAGTAACAGTGAACAGTAACAGTGAACAGTAATTTCGTAAAACCGAAAAAATTGCTGAACAGTAACTGATTATTACTGTTTCGGCATTTAAAGGTTTACGAAACGATTCTAAATTCTTTTCTTATCTTTGCAAGGTGATCGTTAAATCAAGGAAATGAATTATCGTCGGGAATTGTGGAATTACGCTCAAGTCTATAGGTGAGTAAAATCTCACTTATTTACGAATCTACCCTTGCGGTGATTCAAGATTTTGCAAGAGTTTTTAATATTGAATTACGACACGTATACAATATAGTGGATTACATATATATCGTATAAATGGTAATAAATACATATATATATATAATTTGCTATATTATATACTGTTATGAATTCATTAGAATTGGTCATTTCGAATGACGAGAATTAAATGTTGAGCATGTGATGTGATTTTTGTACAATATGAGGTGTGATTATTGTACGTGGTTTTAACATGAGTTTGTTAAAATGTTTTGTCTTCGGACGAGTTTTGTCTTCGGACGAGTTTTTGTCTTCGGACATGATTTTTGGTACAATATGATGTGAGATTATTGTACGTGATTTTAACATTGAGATTGTTAAAATGTTGATTTGTCTTCGGACGTGATTGGTACAATATGATGTGAGATTATTGTACGTGTGTGGCAAGTCGGAACCTAGCCTTTGGCCGGGCGAAAGTTACGATACAGTTAGAGCTCTAGTCTGTCTGCCTTAGTACTGCATGTGAGGTAACGGGTGGTTATCTGCTCATGGGTACTCAGTTTATTTTGGATGTTGGGTAGCGGGTGGCTATCCAATATCAGCGGTGTATTACGAGAGGGGTAACAGATGTGTACCAGCGTTCTTGGTACCCGTATTATAAATGCATTTGGGTAACCAGAAGGGTTACTTAATTTCTCATGAGCGCTTCTTTTCTTTGGGACAACCAGATGGGCCGTCCACTGACTCATGAGTGCATTTATATTTGTTTGTGTTGTGGATTTTCGTATATATTGATATGCGAGTTATATGTTTTCATTTTACTCATACGAGCTGTAAAGCTTACCGGGTTTGTGTTTACAATCCCGGTGCACCAATTCGATGGTGTAGTGGATGACTCCGCAGGTGTAGATTAGCAGGAATTGACGGACCGCTCAGAGGACTTGAAGTGATTTACCTCCAGCTTGTGTGAGGATTTTGTGTGACTATTTTGTGAGAGATTGTGAGGATTATTACATTCCAACTTACGTAATGTAAATTATAAATATGGGTTGTAATAATTGGTTTTCTGAGTTGTATTGATAACTCAGTGATGATCCGCTGTGCACTTAAATGATTTCGATTTTATTGAGATTATTTTGTGTTTAACGACTTTAGAATTTTGAGTTTTTAAGCTCGAAATTTTGGGGTCGTTACATATGAAATTAGCAAAAGTATTTTATTGGACTCGTTATGAGAGTTAAACTACTGACGACTAAATACAAGCTTCAACGATCGCTTGTTTTAGGTTAATGAACAGTTTTGTATATGTCAAATCTATAGATACAAAGCTACATGAGATTCAGACGTTCGAGTAATGTTTATTTTCCGACTATTATTGTATACACCTGGACGACTTCCAAGTGGTTGGTCAGATGGAATGACTGTTACAACTCATAAATGTGTGACACAATCTTCAGCGAATTGGTTAACTTTCTATTTCGGGCAATCGGGCATAACGTCCATATCAGTGATATCACACAACCACCAGTTCCGTCACTGTAGACTGCCGTAGAGACAGATCTTACCCCCATATGTTTCAAGATTCACACTTCAAACAAATAGAATGTCCCCAAAAACACAGATTTCAATTATGATATCAATCAATTTATAAACCTGTGCAAAATTCACGATTACATAGTCCCACAATTTGTGTAACAAGAAAAAGAAACGAAACTAAATATCTTGACTCTGCAATTGCAGATCATAAATGTTTACAACCAGCCTAGCCTCCATGGCAAAAAAGAACCGAGGTAATCTTTCAGCTGGCTGCAAACAGAATGCACAACTTGCTATGTATACCGGAACTAATGGCAGGGTGCCCCCTCTCTGTCCTCCCCTCAGCTCGTTGTACAGTTCCATAGTCTTGAACATACACACTCTTAATTATGGCCAGTTACACTCTCATTTTCATACTTAATCTTCATACGATCGAGTAATGGTCTTCACCATTAGCATCTTCATCGCACGCTTTTATAACTGGATGGACATATGCGCTTTGGAGGTAGTCTCTCACGTTCAAGTCTGGATCTCTTGCATATTCCAGATTATCTTTCATCTTCGCTTCCTTAACCCCAGAAAAGAAAGATAAAGAGTATAAACCCCAGACATAAAGGGATGTCTTGCACAAAGTATAGGAAACACTGAACTGAAAGAGGTAATAAGTTATTGCTCGAAGAGGAAACAGCTAACTGGAAAGCTGACATACATACCTGTAATGGATATCTAACAAATGCAGGTTTAAAACGATCTGAGCAATACTTATAGAAGACTATGGTGAATACTGGAAGTACAAGAAGAACTGGTGTAGCCCGAGCAGCTTTTTTGGTACTCAACAATCCCATAAGAATCAGTTGAGAGATAATCAGTGATGATACAATGCGACCATGGACATCAGGCCAGAATGCTGCACCACTTTCATAATCCTGGCTGTAAACATTTATGATCTGCAATTGGAGTATTCAAATGTCTACATGCTAAGGAAAGTGATATATCTCACAAAATAAATAAGTTGAACTGTAGGTGCAAATGTTGGTCACATCAAGTATGAACTGATGAACATGTGGATAGATATACTGATTATACTTGATTTTTGTAATATGAAATTTAGAAGTACTGAAAGATACCAAATCTTTACCTGATGACGGAACACAGCATAAGCCAGGCCAAAGAATACAATTATGAATAGGAGTAAAACTGGTGTTACTGTAGAATATACAAAGCCGAGTAAGATATAAAGCTGTATACGAGGCTCCCCAACATTGAAACCAAAACTTCCTGGAGCCATTGCCTCCTCCCTGTCCTTGTCAGTCTTCACAAGGAAGGTATTCTTCACGTGATATATTATCAACGACAGCAACATTAAGATCTCTGCAGCGATACCAGCCCACCCATCAACCATTATATATGTCATGAAGAAAGTAGCTTTCATTGGTATTGCAAAGCCAATTGTCTCTGGAATGCTGCCAGTGAAGAATGAAAAACAGAAAACTTCAATTCAAAACTTGAAATGATACTAAAAGAAAGATTATATACTTTAATTTTGAAAGACATACGCAGTTGCTGACTGGTGAATAAAAGTATAAAGCTGATCAAATGCTGATCCAACAAAAATGCTACCAAGGAATACATTCACCAATGAGAAGAGGTAGTATCTAGACGCTGCTCTCCTCTCAAGAGAAGACCGAGAAGGATAACCCTCGAATTTGGCCATGATCATCAATATTGTTGGCAGGAATAAGAGAAATATCTTCAAAGCAATGCCTGGTAGAAAGCCTGTAATTACCGATTTAATGAACTTCCTGCTTATATATCAAGGTAACATTAGTAATTAATTAACTAGCGCTGATGGAAGCTAGATTCCAAGTCAAACGGTTCAAGTATGAGATAACTCACAGTTTGACAATAGGCTTTAGGAACGGAGCTTCTTTCTGAAGACCCTCCAAGCTTGCGAGAGATTGTACAAATGCAATGGGGATCAAGGAAAACAAGGTGAGCAAAACGAATGCAACAGCCATGATTAGCCTCTTCACGGTGAGTTTTACATATGGTATTGCCAAATTTGGCCAGTATACGTCACGCGGCTCTGGAGCCCATTCAGTCAACCAAGTAGTAGGATTTCTAGATTGCTGAGTTTGTGCACAAACAGCAGCACCCCATCTGCTTTTAAAAGACACAAAGGCAGCTGCCACGACAGACTTGGGATCGGTTTTAATCCTCTCCCTTTCTTCAGGTATCTGAGGAAAAAATAATTGTGCAACTGAAACAACCAAGAAGATGGCAGTATATATTAGACAAAGAAATGATGGACTGGTACATACTTCCTTCTTCATTTTCTCAATCTCAGAATGATAATGTTCAATTGCATCAACTTTCTTTCCCAAAAGCCCAAGGAAACCAGTCTGATAGCCGTATATGCACAACAGGTTAAGGAAAAATTAAATATCAACTTTAGAACCTGAAACACATACATTAGCACTTAAAAGAGAAATTTATTTACCTTAATAAAGGGCCTCACTAAAGTTTTGCTTCTTTCAAGTTTGTTCTCGTAGTAGACAAGCCAGTTATCCATTTTTTTCTTCTGCTTAACCAATTTCGCAAGCTTGTTAGCATTGTACACAACCTGCATATAATTCATAAGTAGATCAAGTTTAAGAAAACAAAAGCCTTCATTTTAGAGAAACAATTGTATAGCTTCAGCAGTTTAAGAATTAAGTGACAAAAATATTTCAAAAACTCTATCCTGACAAAGAGAAATTACTGAAAATCTATACGAGCATTGTGGATACCTAAACAATAGGAAGTGTGTGACCCTTGCCAGAAAGTACGAGGATAAAGATAATGCAGAGATTGCATCTTTTAATTTGTAAACTAAAACTTTCTTCACGTAATGTCTCACACAAATGCAGTAGTACGTAAAATATTCTTACTAAGTTTCTATACAATATAACTATTTTAAGCATTTAATTGATGGTTCCTTATTTCCAATCGACATTTTGTACTGTATAGGAACATCACTTCTATATCTTCGAGAACAAACCTGATGAGTAAGATAATGATCTGGATGGTTGACCAGAAAAAAGTGCTCCACAACCTCATTTACAGATTCCCCTGGATCTTGTGGAACATTTCTGACAAGGGCCTGTAAACAATAAGGTAATTGGGTATGTAATAGTATAAAGTTTTATCATTCTTTTTTGGATGGATAATTGCAAATTAATGAGGTCAGCTTGTATCTGTATAGCTTAACTTCAAGTATATATAATATCAAAAGAAGCAAAAGGTGATAAAGTAAATTGTTGATATGTACAAGCAATTGAAATCAGTGCTGAAAAGTGTCGTATTTGAATAATTTTAAATATGAACTTCTACATGGAGGCATAAACAAAAATGAGATGCTTATTCTAAGTATATTCATGATTAGTTTATCAACCCTTTGATTTCGCTGCTCAAAATTGTCTTATTCGAATAAAGACTTATCTGAATTTATATATCAAAGCACTGAGTCAATCTCACCGTAAATTTATCTGGTCGTCGCTTTTCTGTGGCAAGAAAATGCAATCGCATTTTAGCAACTTTCTGATACTCCTTCAGTAGCACATAACATGTCCAAAAGGTAAATGCATACGCCATCGTTACATGAGTCCACAATCTGTGAAATACAATCACATGAATATTGCACTGATTTGTGATCAAGACGAGAATCAAGCAGGATTGGAAATTATCAAGTATTTTTTTATGTCTATGAATTATAAGCCAAAAGCGTAGGTGGACCAAGTGCAGAGACAAAAAGTGGAAACAACTACAGATGAATAGAAATCTATATATTTAGAATTATCCAACAATCATGCGTTCCACACTTCTACATAAAGTTTGGAGGATGCTCCAAAATGCAGAAAGTTTATGTAGGAGAGTGTCTCACCTTTGAGATCTATCTGGGATATTAGAAATAGAGAGCTTATCGATATTAGTAGAAGTGATATTGGCTTCCTTTCCAGCAATATCCAATGTGTTAGTTGTCCAGTTGACCGGTATCAAAATAACCCATGCAACAAATGCTATTGGAACAAAGATTTTAAGCCTGCATGAATTTAACTACATGAGAAGAATATAATCATGAAATAAGCTAATATCATATATCTGAAGAACTAAAATGACATGCTTTTTGTAAATGTGAATTCGAAATTTAGCAATAGTAACCACGACATATATATGGGAGACCTCACTAGAACAATTACATGCAGATCATATGAATTACACATACATGAACTATCTAACAATGATGTGCACTCCTAACATCATGTCAGATCATTTCACTGACATTACTGATGAAAACTAGCAAAATGAGTGCTCGAACTGCATTTCAACTAAATGAGGCAGTCGACAATATTCAATACGTTGGCTTTCAGACAGTAAAGGGCTAAATGGGGGAAGCCTTAAAGGTTTGCCTCATTCACATGAGGGTTCTCCAAAGATGGTTTTTTTAACACAAAATATGACTGGGGGAAAAACATTAATATATATGAACTATGAAGTAAAACGTAAAGCTAGTAAGCAGTAATTGGCATACCAACATCAACAGACAGCAATTTAGAAAAGGAATTGAAGATTGCAGCCTAAGTACCCTATCAAGTATATCCTCAAGTAAACAGCAGAATCCAATCCTGCATGATCAATAAGCTCCGGTTCCGGCATCTTCAATGCTTCTGGCATCCAATTCAGAAACCTCACATAAGACCTGTAGTCTAGATTAACAAACTTACTCACGAATGTGCCGGAGCGAGCGGGACTGCCCCTTACTCCCTCCAAATACCATTTCGGAAAGTACACCCTGTCGTTGCAGGGCTGAATCCTAAGAATTGCAAATACTAGAAAGAAAATGAAGGCACTGAGGATATTGATGGCTGCTCCAACCCCTATATCCCAAAGTGAAGCCATTTAAGATTGTCACAAGGAAAACTGCATAACCCTGAAAAACTGTTGTGAATTAGAAGCAGAATAACAACAATACAGCATCGGAAAAAAAGTGTAGAACTGAAGAAAACGGAAAACAGAGGGCGGAAAAGGAAAGCTTACCTGAGAGTAAAGATGGAGGAGTTGGATGGCTTAGAATGGAACACATGCAACTGCTGCTGTTTCCGATCAGGGCTTTCACTCTGAGCTGCTAAGATGTTAGAGATTGGACCTTCAACAACAACAATAATAGTAGCGATGATCGGAGACATTAGAGATTGGTGGGGCGATGAGTGCGACCCTTTGGGTTTGGACTTCGAGATATTTTTTGCGCGAAAAGGCGGTTCGGTTCTTCACGCGCCTGCGGGGCCATAGCAATCAAATCATTTTTGCCGACATACTTGGTAACGAACTTACTTGGTTCCGGTTAGTAACAGTTGATACGGTTTCGTTTGGCTCATTTTTGCCAATCCTAATGCGGTAATAAACCGTTGGAATTACTTTTTACCTTTTGTAATCTGTTCTTGATAGTTTGAGATAACTTAAGAAGAAATGTTCATGATAAATTCGAATTCGAAGAAACCTCTCATATCACCAGACGAACCCCTACGATGTTAGCTTACTTACCGCCTAGCATATTTACATTTAACTAAATACGCTGGACAAACCCCTATGATGTTAATCTTATTTACCGCTTAGCATGTTTACACTTGTGTGAATTATATTAACCAACTGATACTCTCGTTCTTTTTTTATTTTGGGTCAATTTTCGTAAAAAAGTACTCCACTAAACCAACTACGCTGAGTCATTCTCTCTCGCTCTTTTTTTTAGCTGGGTTCACACTAAACTCCAAACTGTTTGAATATAGAAATCTCTGTTTTTTCCCGATGTGACTACATTTTAATTAGGCAAAAATAGTGTGTTACCAACATTCTTACGTAGGAGTGGATTCCAATGATGCAGGATAAAGATACAGACCTCAGGAGAAATCTGGAAGGGAAACTATAGTCTATAGACTGTCCTCAAAGTAGGATTATCAAAAGGAAATCTGACACAATATTATAAAAACGCTTCTTCTATTATGATATATATAAGTATATCAAACCAGTGCAAAAACCAGTCACATAATTACACAATTTATCGACAGAAAAAGATACGAAACTGACTTCTTTGTACCAGCCGCTATGTTAAAATATGAATTAAGGTAAACTTCAGCTGGCTGCAAACAAAACTCACAACATTCTATGTATAGAGGAACTTAATACTCGGCTGGGTTCCCTCTCTGTCCTCCCCACGCATCATCATCAGCTCATTTGATTTTACAAGTTCCATGATCTTGAACTTATGCACAATTTCAGAAAGGTCAAATGTACAGCTACAGATTTACATCACCTACTCGCACTTTGGAGGTAGCCTTTCAAGTTCAAAGCTGTAGATCTTCATAATTTTCTGGCAACGACGGCGTGGGTGATCCACCAGTCATTCTGCTAGGCACTGGGGTATTGCGACGGGATTGGCGTTTAGTGGCCACAGTAGTCACACTCTCATTTTCGTACTTCTCAAATGCGAAATGGTCTTCATCATCGTCATCTTCATCGCATTCTTTGAAAACTGGATGGACATACGCACTTTGGAGGTAGCCTTTCAAGTTCAAGTTTGGTTCTCTTGCATGTTCAAGAGTATCTTTCATCTTTGCTTCCTGATTCCAGAAAAGAAAGAAAAATAAAGTATAATCGAGAGAGAGATCTTGCAAAAAGTTCCAAAGAAAAAAAGTGACCTAAAGGAAGTAATAAATTGCTTCCATTGCTCGAAAAAGCAACGAGTGGAAAGCTGACATACCTGTAATGGATATCTAACAAATGCAGGTTCAAAACGACCTTGGCAATACTTATAGAATGCTATGGTTAATACTGGAAGTGCAAGAAGAAAAGGTGTAGACTGAGCAGCTTTTTTAGTAGTCAACAATCCCAATAGAACCACCTGAGAGATAAGCAATGCAGACACAATGCGACCATGGACATCAGGCCAGAATGCAGCAGCACTTTCATATTCCTGGTTGTATACATTTATGATCTGTATTTGGGGAAAATAATGAATACATATCAATAGGAAGTAATATATCCCACAAAAAGATGTAATTGATATGTAAGTTTTGGGGAAAGGGCATTGGTGAAACTTAGTATATTCATATGAATCGAAACATATACATTAATCCTAATGATGTGAAAGTTAGGAATCAAGTTACCGAATATATACCTGATGACGGAACACAACATAAGCCAGCCCAAAGAAAATAATTATGAATGGAAGTAAAACTGGTGTCAGTGTAGCATACACAAGCCCCAGTAAGATATAAAGCTGTATCTGAGGCTCCCCAGTGTTGAAACCAATACTTCCTGGATCCATTGCCTCCTCCCTGTCCTTGTCAGTCTTCACAAGGAAGGTATTCTTCAAGTGATATATGATGAGTGGCTTCAACATCAAGATTTCTGCAGCGATACCAGCCCATCCATCAACCATTATATATGTTATGAAGAAAGTTGCTTTTAATGGGACTGCAGTGCCAATTGTCACTGGAATGCTGCCAAAAGAAAGGAAAAAAAAACTCAATTCATAATTTAAAATGTAGTAAAAGAAAGATTATAAACTTCTACAAACAGAAAAGAACTGATATGCCAATTAATCTTAAAATACATACTCAGACGGTGATTGGTGCATGAAAGATTTTAGCTGTTCAAGTGCTGATCCAGCTATAATGCTAACAAGGAATACATTCACCAAACAGAAGAGATAGTATCTAGATGCTGCTCTCCTCTCAAGAGAAGACCGAGCTGTATAACCCTCAAATTTGGCCATGATCATCAATATGGTTGGCAAAAATATCAGAAACAACTTCAGTGCAATCCCAGGTAGAAACCCTGTAATGACCGCCTTAATGAATTCCCTGCATATATCAAGGTAACCTTAGTAACTAGTGCTCATGAAAGCTAGATGCCAAGTCAAAAAGATTCAAGGACAAGATAACTCACACTTCAACAATGGGCGTTAGGAATGGAGCTACTTTCTCAAGTCCCTCCAGGCTTGCAAGAGATTGTACAAATGCAATGGGGATCATGAAAAAGAAGGTGAGGAAGAAGAACGCAACAGCCATTATGAGCCTCTTAACGGTGAGTTGTACGTATGGAATAGCCAGATTTGGCCAATATACATCACGTGGCTCTGGAGCCCATTCTGTTAACCAAATAGTCGGATTTCTAGATTGCTGAGTTTGTGCACAAACAGCGGCACCCCATCTGCTTTTAAAGGAAACAAAGGCAGCTGACACGATGGACTTGGGGTCGTTTGCAACCCTCTCCCTTTCTTCAGGTATCTGAGAGAGAAAAAAAAGAGAAATTTTGATACTGAAACAACCAAGACTAAGGTGGTGGATATTTGACAAAGAACTGAAGGGACTGGTACTTACTTCCTTCTTCAACTTATCAATCTCAGATTGATAATGTTCAATTGCATCAACTTTCTTTCCCCAAAGCCCCAGAAAACCAAGCTGATAGTAGAAATACACATCCACGTTGAAATAAGAAATATATATATATATATATATATATATATATATATAAACACTTTAGCCCTTATATATCCTTACAGACAGTAGAGCAAAACTTTACCTTATATATATATATACAGGCTGGTTATGAAGCGGACGTCCGCACTGGTGCGGTGTATATATATATATAGGCCTCTATATTTAGAAACACTTTAGCCCTTACAGACAGTAGAGCAATACTTTACCTTAGTCAAGGGCCTTACGGAAGTTTTGCTTCTTTCAAGTTTGTTTTGGTAGTAGACGAACCAGTTATCCATTTTTTTCTTCTTCTCTACCAATTTCGCAAGTGCATTGGCATTGTTCACCACCTGCATATAATTCGTCACTGGATTAAGTTTCAGAAAACAAAAGACTTCATTTTATAGAAACAATTGGCAAATCAAAAATAATATAGTATTTGCATGATTAGTACATCAACCAATTGGTAATTTAACAATAATTATTAGGAAGCATTATGGCTACCTTTTCAATAGAAAGTACAACAGAGATTTTGCAGAAACTCATTATGGCTACCTTTTCAATAGAAAGTACAGCAATAGAAATTTTGCAGAAACTGCATAGTTGATTTCATTAATCAAAAAATTTCTTCATGTAAACCTCAAAAGAGTGCATAAATAAGTAAAGCTTTATGTACAATAATGAATATTATGCCTGTATGGGATGATGGGTACTTAAAATTCTAATTGACATTCTGTACTGAAGAAGAGCATCACTTCTGTTTTTTTTTCTTTGGGAACAAACCTGATGGGTGAGATAATGCTCCGGATGGTTGACCAGAAAAAAGTGCTCCACAAGCTCACTTACAGATTCATCTGCATCTGGCGGAACATTTCTGACAAGGGCCTGTAAACAATAAGATAGTTTGCGGTATAAGCATAATAATAGAGTTTATCATTTCTTGTCTGGGTAGATGATGCTAAGGAGCTCTGTTTGTATCCGTCTAGCTTATATTAAAGATTACTTGTTAATTTGTTATGTTATAAGCTCAAATAGTTCTTATTCATGTATTAAATTCAGTACTTATCCTTATTACAAGAGGCAAATAGCCATAAAAGCTGCTTATACTGTACCATAAATATGATTAGTAAATCAAGCAATTGACATCACTACTCAAAGTAATAAGCTCAAATATCAATTTCAGTACTTATCCTTATTACAAGAGGCAAAGGGCTAACAGAAAGCTTATAACTGTACCATATATATGATTAGTATATCAAGAAATTGACATCATTACTTTTGAGTAAAACATTAATCTGAACTCATGAATTCAGGCAAAAAGCTATGAAAGTGAAATGTTCATTACTTAAACAAATGCATGTGATTAGTACATCAACCAATTGACACCGCAGCTCAAACGTATCTTATTTTAATAAACATTAATCCGAACTCATATGTCGAGGCATGGAGTCAATCTCACCGTAAATTGGTCTGGTCGTCGTTTTTCTGTTGCAAGAAAATGCAACCGCATTGTGGCAACTTTTTCATACTCCTTCAGTAGCACATAACAAGTCCAAAAAGTAAAGGCATACGCCACCACTATGTGAGCCCACAATCTGTGAGATACAATTGCATGAGTATCGCAATTACCAGTAAGCAAGATGAAAATTAACCACTCATGAGTCCACTATATTAGTACACCACTTAGGAAGACTACCATCTCTGTGATGGGAATCGCAATAACTATGCATGAATGTTTATATGATGGAATTTCTTATATTTATAATAATGCTCCCAGATATATAAATTTGATACAGAAAGTTACTAGAGGGTGTCTCACCTTTGAGATTTTTCTGGGATATTTGATATAGAGAGCCTATCAATGTCACTAGAAGTGACGTTCTTTAAATGAGCAGCAATATCCAAAGTGTTATTTGTCCAGTTGACTGGTACCAAAACAGCCCATGCAACGCATGCTATTGGAACAAAGATTTTAAGCCTGCATTAATATAAGGAGAATAAAATAATCAGCATATGCTAACAGCTTAGATATGAAGAACTAGTATGAAGTTTGAAAATATGAATTTTAGTGTTAGCATTAGTAATCAGGAATACATAATGGAGACCTCACTAGAACAGGTATCACAGAGGTCATGCAAATACACATGCCTCATCTAACAATGTTATATGGTCATGTCACACAAAAAGGAAGTGTTTGTGAACAAGAAAGGACAAGAAAAACTGCAGCCTACCCTATCAAGTATATCCTCAAGTAAACAGCAGAATCCAATCCTGCATGATCAATAAGCTCCGGCTCCGGCATCTTCAATGCTTCCGGCATCCAATGCAGAAACTTCAGATAAGACCTATAGTCTAGATTGACAAATTTACTCACGAATGCGCCAGCGCGTGTGGGACTCTCTCTCACTCCCTTCAAATACCATTTCGGAAAGTAGACTCTGTCGTTGAACGGCTGAAGCCTAAGAAACGCAAATACCAAAAAGAAAACAAAGGCACTAAGGATGTTGATGCCTGCTCCAACCCCTATATCCCCGAGCGTAGCCATTTATACTGTCACAAGGAAAACTGCATCACCCTGTAAAACGCAAACACAATAATAAAAAATATCAGAAGCAAAGATACAAAACAACACACATTCAATCACAGACTTACAAAAGCCTCCTAACAAAATCAAAGATCGCAAACTAAGACCTCTGCGATTACTTTCGTCACGAACTCCACAACCCTATACATCAAATCAGCCTCTTTTCCTTTGTCTACATACTAAAACCAACATCATCCCAGCTCAGAAACAGTAACCAATAACCATCAATACAGCACAGCTTTCCGAAAAGTCCGAAAAGGTACTAGATCTAACAAAATTCCACTTCCTTTTCCTTTTCCAGCTGCTCTACCATAGACTAGCAGCTCATAATTTCTCAAAATATATCCTAAATTTTCAATAATCAAGAAAATTAACACAAAACAATAAAGAAACAAAGGCGTTCAATTCAACCATACTTAACCTCCTCCTCAGAGCTAAACACATCATCAGCACAAAAACCCCACGTAATCCCGGAGATTTACTTAATCAAACCAAGCAAAAACAAACTTGACAATTCAGCTAATAAAAAAAAAGCCGTCGAGTTAAAGAATTGGAAGAGAAGAAAAGCACACCAGCGATTTAAGGATCAAGGGAATTTGAACGGGTTAGATTGCTTACTACTAATCCCCGAGAAACCCGCAGTCACTAACGCAGTGTGATGCTGTGAATTAGGGATTTGGATCCACACACACAAAAGGCGTGATAATGCGCGCGCACCAATGAGATCTCAGTGATCTTTGAGTGGTGGTTACGGTGGGAGGGAAGGAGGTGGAGAGTTGGTTAGGGTGGTTTTGATGGTTACGTTTTTTACTTGAGAAGATTTTGGATTTTTCTGTTTTTTTTTTTTTGGGATTTAGTCCAATCTGTAGTCCCTCTCTGTCAATAATACAGCTTCGTCATGAAATGTCGGCAACGGCTACTTTTTGAGGGAAATGGGAGGTTCCCTACGCGCGTTAGCGGCGTGTGGGTGGCACGTGTTAATTGAGGGGTGGAGAGTGGGTCGGGTCGGCTAGGACCCGGGAATATAGGAGGGGGGTTTTGGGGGGCGGTGATGATGAGACTCGGAGGTCCGACAGGTGACCGCGTGGGATGCGCGGCGCGGGTGGAGGGACAGGTGGGACAGGTTGGATTGGGACTGCGGCAATGGGGTGTGATTGGGTTACTTGGGTTGTGAGAGTTGGGGTGTGACGGACGTGTAAAAGGGTGACACGTGGGATTTGTTGGGAAGTGGGGTCAGGGAGGTCATGATCAGAGTGAGCACACAAGATAGGGTATGGGAGGTCAGAACAGTGTGGAGGTGGTTGCCAAATAGTAAGTGTAGCAATCAGAATGATGACTTGTTTTGGATCTTGGTCTAAGTACAAAATGCAATGTTGTAAAACTAACTGTGGGGTTTGATTGTTTTTTGGTTTAATTTGGCGTTACATGTAAAAATTATCGCACTAATTATGATGGCAAATACATGAATGTTTTTCCTGCGATGATGATATGGTGTATAAAATTGTCTGAATGTGTTTCATCAACTAAGTTATAAAGTGAAGCCTAGTGAAAAGCTAATTAGGGTAGGTGGTTCAACTCAATAGTTGACATTTATAGTCAAACTCAATTGCTTCATAGAGGCCTCCATGTTTAAGTGAAAATCTCCATACAAACCGGGCATGGTTCCTTAGGTGTTGTAATATGTGTATAATATGTGTTCAATGTTCAAACTTTACCATATATCCACATTTGGACTTTCATTATTGATTCTAAAATTCCACATAAGAGTAATCACATAGGGATGGCCTATCATAGATATTATGGAATAGAATATGGTGCCTGCTTGCTTTTACTTATCTCCACCACTATATCATAATCTATCTACACTTTGAAACCTTGTCTTGGATTGGCCATCCAAATTGACATTAAGATCGGGTAGAATGGAGCTTTGGAGCATTAGCAAAACACTAACCAGAGAAAGCTGGGGGTAGCAGACCCCTTTCAATCTGGGGAGAAAAGGACATCATTTTCTTTTGAGATATGATGGCCCAAGAAATAATACTCCTACCTTGGAATAAGACTAATTATTTCATACATATGGTGCAGGTTGTTCCAGATCATCTAGATTCTGTAGTTCCTCTATAATTTCTTGCATAAGCTTCATCATGCTGTTATGTATATGCATCCTATTAGCTTTGATTCTTTTGTTCCCTTCAGATTAAAGGTGTAATAATGGTCTGCTATAATATTAAGAGTCGCATTAGCAAGAGGTTTTGAGTTTTCTATGCATAGCAAGTTGGGACTAAACGCCAATAGAGGGTGTGAATACTTCATATTATCATATACATAGTTGAGACATTTGCCGACGGCTTAAGCTTTTGTTTGCCGACTCTAGCACCAATTTTATAGGTGGAACAGGTAACTGATATAAAGTCAAAGATGATAAACATGATGATAAGTTAGGATCAACTTGTTTTCATGAGTGATGGTTTGTTTGCTGACTTGCTCTGCTGCCTCAGTGACATTAGATTGGCCATCAGTGTGATTTTCATAAAACAAACTAAAATTCGACTCCTCAGTTGATGATGAAAGTGTCATTAGCACGACGACAATTGATCTCATGCTTGGCCTCAAGGTCTCTCTTGTGTGCAGGCTTTGGCAAGTTGAGCCATCTGCACCCATCTCAGCTTATAAGACATTAAGGCATGAACAGGTAGCACATATATACATATGCATTTTGAGAAATTAATGGAAGTTCACCTTGTAGACCGAGACAGGTGAGTAAATCATTCAATAAGACATTCTTTTAAGAAGGATGATTGAAATTAAAATAAGCAAATGAACTCCCACAAGAAGGGAAATACAGAAATTAGTGATGAGTGATGACATGTCTTAAAACCTTCAGTTCAGCAAGGAATTCTTTTGTTGCTTGCATATCCATCCTTATGATGATAGTACCCAAAAAAAAAACAATTGATGATTGCAAATATGTCAAGTCAGGTAAATACACTAGAGATTTGTAAAAGAAAACCCGTAAATAGTATAGAGAATAGACTATCCTTGTATACGATCTGTAAAAGAAAAGCAGCACAGTAGTATAAAACTCTTCTTTCATTATGATATACAAGCTGTTAATCAATGTACAAATCTGTGCAATATCACAAATTATCAACATTCAACAGACATAGAAAAGAAACTGAGTCCCTCTATGGCTCTATGTGAAAATATGAATTGAGGTACTTTTTCAGCTAATAAACAAAATTCACAACTTGCAATGTATGCAGACCTATGTTTGGCTGTCTGTCCTCCCCGGTGCATCAGTACCAGCTCATTCAATTTTATGTTTCCGTGTTCTTCCAATGTTGTGAACCTATGCACAACATCAGAAAGGTCAAATTTACAACTCCTGCTCTCAATTCAACATTATAGATCTTCGACAGCATCTGGCAATGGCGGCGTGGATTTACCAGTCATTTTGCTTTGCACTGGGGTGTTCAGCTTGGATTGGCGTTTTGTGGCCACAATCACACTCTCATACTGAAAGTTTTCAGAAATTGAGTTTTGGTCTTCATCATCAACTTCATCACACTCTTTAAAAACTGGATGATCATATGCACTTTCGAGGTATCCTTTCAAGTTTAAGTTTGGTTGTATGGCAAGTTCAAGAGTATCTTTCATCTTTGCTTCCTGATATCACAGATGGAGAAACAGAATAATTAATCTTAGAGAGATAGAAAGAGATGTTACAAGAGCATGTATCAAAAAAATTAAAAACTCAACTAAAAGAGGTAGAAAAGATATTGAAACTGAACTAAAAGAGGTAATAAGGTGCTGTAATTGCTGAAATAGGAAACAGCTGAAGACATGACATACCTGTAATGGATATCTTACAAATGCAGGTTCATAACGACCTGCGCAATACTTATAGAATGCTATGGTCAATACTGGAAGTGGAAGAAGAAATGGTGTAGAGAGTTTAGCGCCTTTGGTACTCAACAAACCCAACAGAAGCAATTGAGAGATGATCAATGCAGACACAATGCGACCATGGACATCAGGCCAGAATGCTGCAGCGCTTTCATACTCCTGGTTGTAAACATTTATGATCTGCACGCATTAGGAGAAAATAAGTAAACAAGTAACAGAAGGTGATGTATCCAGTATCCAGCAAAGAAGGTAATAACATAAGTGATGTAACACCTAATGTGTACATATGCATGCACGGATAAGTATGCTGATACAGAATCCTTCTAATGTGAAATTCAGGAATCAAGATACTAACTCCTTACCTGATGGCGGAACACTAAATAGGCCAGGCAAAAGAAAACAAGTATGAATGGGAGCAAAATTGGTGTCATTGTAGAATATACAAGGCCCAGTAAGATGTAAAGCAGTATACGAGGCTCCCTAGTGTGGAACTCAATACTTCCTGGATCCATTGCCTCTTCCCTGTCCTTATCAGTCTTCACCAGGAAGGTATTCTTCAAGTGAAACATTATCAGTGGCTTCAACATCAAGATCTCTGCAGATATACCAGCCCACCCATCAACCATTATATATGTTATGAAGAAAGTTGCTTTTATTGGGATCGCAACGCCAATTGTCTCTGGAAAGCTGCAAAATACAGGAGAAAGAAACTTCATTCAAAATTTAAATAGTACTAAAAGAAAAAATATATGTTTGTACAAACAACAAAGAACCGACGATACAGTTTGATAACTATGTAATGGATAGCCACATCATGAAATTGAAAGGTCTGACAGTTAATTTCAAGTTACGTACTCAGATGGTGATTGGTGCATGAAAGTTTTTAGCTGTTCAAGTGCTGATCCAGCAATAATGCTACAAAGGAATACATTCACCAAAGCGTAGAGAAAGTATCTAGATGCTGCTCTCCTCTCAAGAGAAGACCGAGATGTATACCCCTCAAATTTAGCCATTATCATCAATAAGGTTGGCAAAAATATCAGAAACAACTTCAGTGCAATCCCAGGTAGAAAGCCTGTAATGACTGACTTGATGAACTTCCTGCATTTATATCAACGGAACATAAGTAACTAGTGCTAATTAAAGATATCAAGGTGATTTTAGTAACTAATGTTAATCAAAGCCAAATGCCAAGTCAAAGGTTTGAGGATGAGAAGACTCACAGTTCGACTATAGGCTTTAGGAAAGGAAGTGCTTTCTCAAGTCCCTCAATGCTGGCAATAGATTGTACAATTGCAATAGGGATCATGAAAAAGAAGGTGAGGAAAAAGTATGCAACACCCATGATGAGCTTTCTAACTGTGAGTGAAACATATGGAATAGCTAGATTTGGCCAATATACATCACGCGGCTCTGGAGCCCATTCGGTCACCCAAATAGTCGGATTTCTAAATTGCTGAGTTTGTGCACAAACAGCAGCACCCCATCTGCTTTTAAAAGAAACAAAGGCAGCTGCCATGATAGATTTAGGATCGTTTGTAACCCTCTCCCTTTCTTTAGGTATCTGAAAAAGAATATAATTGCATTTGAAAAAGTGGAATAAACTGATTGTTGCTACTGAATTAATCTTTCATACACACATGATGTACATATATATACTAGTCTACCTACAAAAGGAATCCGTGAAACCCGGAACCGTGTTTCACTCCGTGAATTCTGGAACCGTGTTTCACGCCAACACTCCCCCTCAAGTTGGTGCATACATATCAACCATGCCCAACTTGCTAAGTGAATCATAAAATACCCTTTTAGACACTCCTTTTGTGAGCATATCGGCAAGTTCCTCTTCTGTAGAAACAAAAGGAAAACTAATGATCTTCGCGTCTAGCTTTTCTTTTATAAAATGACGGTCAACCTCCACATGTTTTGTACGATCATGTTGCACAGGATTATGTGAAATATCGATAGCTGCCTTGTTGTCACAGTACAGCTGCATGGCACATTGAGGCTTAATACCTAAATCTTGTAGCAAACTTCTAAGCCATAACAATTCGCACACTCCCTGAGCCATACCTCTGTATTCTGCTTCAGCACTAGATCGAGCTACCACATTTTGTTTCTTACTTCTCCACGTAACAAGATTGCCTCCAACAAAGGTAAAGTATCCTGATGTGGACCTTCGATCGGTAATATTTCCAGCCCAGTCTGCATCTGTGAAGCCACAAATCTCAAGGATATTGTTGTGATTAGAAAACATTACTCCTCTCCCTGGAGCTGACTTCAAGTACCTCAAAATCCTCACAACAGCATCCATGTGATCCACACTCGGATTATGCATGAACTGACTCACTACACTTACTGCATACGCAACATCTGGCCTGGTATGTGACAAATAAATCAGACGTCCAACTAGCCTCTGATAACGAGTTTTATCGGTGGGCACTTGATCTGGGTACTCTGCTAACCGATGGTTCTGCTCAATAGGAGTATCAATTGGAGTGCAATCTAACATACCTGTCTCTGTTAATAGATCAAGGATGTACTTCCTCTGACACAGATAGATACCATCACTTCCCCGGGCTACCTCAATACCTAAGAAGTACTTGAGTGTACCTAGGTCCTTCATCTCAAACTCTGTGGCTAGCTGCTTTTGTAATCTGTCCACCTCAATAGTATCATTACCAGTAACTACCATATCGTCAACATATATGATTAGGGCTGTTACCTTCCCTTGTTGATGTTTGAGAAATAATGTGTGGTCTGAATTACTCTGTCTGTAGCCAATTTTCCTCATAAATTGTGAGAATCTGCCAAACCAAGCACGAGGAGACTGTTTAAGACCATATAAAGACTTCCTCAATCTGCATACAAAGTTATCGGGAGAAGCTGCCACATATCCAGGCGGAAGATCCATGTACACTTCCTCTGTTAGTTCTCCATGAAGGAATGCATTCTTAACATCAAACTGCCTAAGTGGCCAGTTCAAGTTAGCAGCGATAGAGAGCAATACCCGGATAGTGTTTATTTTTGCAACAGGTGCAAATGTCTCATCATAGTCTATGCCATATGTCTGGGTGAACCCCTTTGCTACTAGGCGTGCTTTATACCGGCTTACTGACCCATCTGGATTGTGCTTCACTGTAAACACCCATCGACATCCTACAGTCTTCTTGCCATATGGTGGAGGTACAAGCTCCCAAGTATTGTTCTTTTGTAATGCTTTCATCTCTTCCTCCATTGCTTTCCTCCATTTTGGATCTCCAAATGCATCCTGCACTTTGTTAGGTACTGATACAGTAGATATTTGATTCACGAATGACTCATATGACTTAGATAATCTTTTGGTAGATACAAAATTGGCCACAGGATACTTGGATTTAGTCTGAAGGGTATGTTCATATTTCTTTGTGGGTTGACCTCGAGTAGACCTATTTGGCAAAACATATTGTCTACTATTAGCCTCAATAGAATGACTAACCTCAGATGAGTGATCTTCTGTACCAGGAGAGCTTTGGTCAGGGGTATAAACAGTAGTACGGGATACATGAGGGACAGTTGTGTTGTCAGCTTCTGGTGCCTGAATCTCTTGAGTGACGACCTCCGGTGGTGCCTGTGTGGCTGACACCTTGGTAATCTCAACGGAACTTGTTACCATATCGACTGGCTCATTTGTCTCCCCCTCTCCATGATACAACTCTTCAAAATAGGAATTCTCCCCCTGAAGAGCAGTATCAGAAGAGGAAAAGTAACTCATGTCCTCAAAAAAAGTAACATCCATAGTGACATAGTACTTCTGAGTAGGAGGATGATAGCACCGGTACCCTTTCTGATGGCCTCCGTACCCAACAAACACACATTTAACTGCCCGGGCATCCAATTTAGACCGCTGATGTGGTGGAAGATGGACAAAAGCAACACAACCGAAAACACGGGCGGGAAGATTATGAAAAGAGGGTAATGAGACATGAGACGCAAGTACCTCATATGGAACTTTGCCTTGAAGGACACGAGAAGGAAGACGATTAATGAGGTGGGCAGAAGTGATGACAGCATCACCCCAAAGATACTTAGGCATATGGGCACTAAAAAGAATACACCGAGCCATTTCAAGTAAGTGACGATTTTTCCTTTCAGAAACGCCATTCTGCTCAGGTGTGTAAGGACACGTTGTTTGATGAACAATTCCGTGTGAGTTAAAGAACTCCTGAAAGATATGATTCACATATTCCCCTCCATTATCAGAACGAAGAACTCTAATTGTGGCATTATATTGTGTTTGCACAGTGGTATAGAAGGCTTGAAAAGCCGGAAAAACCTCATTTTTAGTTTTAAGAAGAACAATCCACGAAAGACGGGTGCAATCATCAATAAATGACACATAGTACCGCATACCTGACACAGTAGACTCTTTAGAAGGTCCCCAAACATCAGAATGAATTAATTCAAAAGGAAGAGTACTTTTATTAGAGTTACTAAGGGAATAGGTAGACCGATGACTCTTGCCCAAAACACATGTTTCACAATGTAAAGAGGACTCATCCACACTAAAAAACAAAGTAGGCATAGAGTTCTTCATAATACTAAAAGATGGATGTCCTAAGCGACGGTGCCATAACCAAATTTCACTTAGCTTATCAGAAGTAGAGATTAGAGCGGTCCGAGATTGTACCCCTGGTTTCGCCCCCGCATATGTCTGATCCAGATGAAACAACCGGCCCCTCAGATACCCCCGACCAATTAACTCTCCGGTGAGAAGATCCTGAAATATCACATACATAGGGAAAAAAGTCACAGAACACTGAGCGTCAGTGTTTAATTGGGGAACAGATATCAAATGATGAGATAAAGCAGGGACATAGAGCACATTGTGAAGCTCTATAGTGGGAGTAATACGAACAGACCCTTTTCCTAAGACGGGGAATGCCTCACCATTAGCATTAGTAACATATGGTACTGATGCAGGAGACAAAGTGGTAAAATAAAATTTGTCATAAGTCATATGATCAGACGCACCAGAATCAATAATCCAGGTATCAAAACCAACAAAGTGAGAGATATTTAAAGTCATACCAATTTTACCACGACCAGCGATGGATGCGGTAGGGATGAACATTTTTTGACAAATCAGAAATTATAGAGCGAAAGCAATGGAGAAGAATCTGTTGTCGGTGCACTTGTACTGACGGTGCGTGTGCACTGACAGTAACAAAAAAAGGGCTGCTAATTATTGCTGGGCCGGGTCGGAGCAAACGGGTCGGGTCGGAGCAAACGGGCCGGGTCGGATAAGGCGGGCCGGGTCGGGCTGACCGGATCGGATCGTGTGGACCGGGTCGGATTGATTTTCCGGGTCGGGCTGACCGGATCGGATCGTGTGGATCAGGAGCAGCGAGCCACGTCGGGGAGGGCCAGCAGCAGCGGCGGAAAGGCTTTGAAGAAGGAGGAGCTGCGACGGAGGAGCTGCGACGGAGGAGCTGCGAGCCACGTCGGGGAGGGCCAGCAGCAGCGGCGGAAAGGCAGCAGTGGCCGGTGTTGCAGGAGGAGCACGAGTCGTCGGAGATGAGCTCGGCGGGGCTGAATGCAGCGACCAGGAGCTTTGAAGGCTTTGCAGCGGTGGAAAGGTAGCGGTGGCCGGCGTTGCAGGAGGAGCACGCGTCGTCGGAGATGAGCTCGGCGGGGCGAGCCGAGTTCCACAAGTTCCGCGAGTCGGCTCTTGGTCTTGTCCAGGTAAATGTCAATCCTGGAGCTAGAAAAAAAACTGAGAGCAGCAAGGCTCCAGGAGATAAGTGAGAGACGGAGAGCTGACGTCGCCGAAGGGAGGGGGATGAGAGTAGCCGGGAGTGTGCAGCTGAGCTTGCACAAAAACGTAACGAAAAAGAAACCCAGAAAGAAACAGAGCACAGCTCTGATACCAAGTGGAATAAACTGATTGTTGCTACTGAATTAATCTTTCATACACACATGATGTACATATATATACTAGTCTACCTACAAAAGGAATCCGTGAAACCCGGAACCGTGTTTCACTCCGTGAATTCTGGAACCGTGTTTCACGCCAACAGAAAAGACCAAGAACATGGTAGTGTTGAACTTCCTACTTCAACTAGGAAGTACTGTTTCATGTCCACTAATTAAGATAAAGCCATCTATATAAATTTTTTTTTGTGTCATTAATCTTTAAGCTAGTTTACTAGTTCTCAAGCTTAGACCATAAGTTAATAAGATGGCTCTTGTACTACATAAGGGTCAAGGTTATCAGTGAAAAGAGGGAACTAGATCTACGAAATTCATGCACTTAAGTTGTTGAGTTTTTCATTCGGTTCTTGCTTCAGTTTACACATGAGGATCTTAAATTCTAGTATGCAGTACTTGACAAAGAACAGAAGGCGCTGTTACTTACTTCCTTTTTCAATTTTTCAATCTCAGATTGATAATGTTCGATTGCATCAACTTTCTTCCCCCAGAGCCCAAGAAAACCAGTCTGATATCCACATCCAGGTCAAAGCAAAAATCAAATATCAACTTTATCACTCGGACACACTCCAGCAATTAGTAGAGCAATTTATTTACCTTAGTCAGGGGCCTCACGGAAGTTTTGCTTCTTTCAAGTTTGTTTTGGTAGTAGACAAGCCAGTTATCCATTGTTTTCTTCTTCTTTACCAGTTTCGCTAGTTTGTTGGCATTGTACACCACCTGCATATAATTCTTCACTGGATCAAGTTTAAGAAAACAAAATACGTACTCTTTTTTAGAAACAATTGTATAGCCTCGGCAGTTTAGGGATTAAGTAAAGGAATGGATGTTTCAAAAGATCTACACTGGCTAACAGAATAATGGAGTATAACACACAGACACACTCGTTATCACATATTCAATAATGTGCATGCCTTGCCTGAAAGTACATGGATAAAGATACAGCGGATACTGGATTGCTTAATTTTCAAACCAGACAATTTCTCATGTAAATCTCACAAAAGTGCATTAGTAAAACAAAGTTCAATAGATACTAAATAGTAACTATTTTAAGCATGAAGGGATTGATGGCTACTGAAACTTGTAATTGAGATATGGTACTGTATAAGAACATCAGTGCTTCTGTTTCTTCAGGGTCAAACCTGATGAGTAAGATAATGATCTGCATGGTTGACCAGGAAAAAGTGCTCCACAAGCTCACTCATAGATTCATCTGGATCTGGTGGAACATTTCTGACAAGTGCCTGTAAACAATAAGATATTTTGTATGCGCATAGCCTAACATCAGGATTATGCATCATGTAAGCTCAATTATAATTTCAGTCCATACCACAACAGGCAAAAGGCTGTAAAAGCAAATGTGTATTACTTCAACATATGTAAATGATTGGTTTCAAGCAATTGAAATCACTACTCAAAAATCTCTTAGTTGAGCATACATTCATCTGATGCTGAAGTCAATCTCACCGTGAATTGGTCTGGTCTCCGTTTTTCAGTTGCAAGAAAATGCAATCGCATTGAGGCAACTTTTTCATACTCCTTCTTTAGCACATAACAGGTCCAGAAGGTAAAGGCATACGCCAACAATACATGAGTCCACAATCTGTGAAGTACAATCACACGTGTATTAACCAGGACTGATGTTTCAAGATCTTCTATTGTCTTCACAGATATAGCTAGGAAGGGCACAAAAGGCTTCGAAACATGTAGAAATGACATAGAAAGTTAATGAAGGAGGGTGTCTTACCTTTGGGAGTTATCTGGGATATTTGAAATAGAGAGCCTATCAATCTCACTAGATGTAATGTTTTTTATCTTTGCCTCGATATCCAAGGTGTTGTTTGTCCAGTTAACTGGTACCAAAATGGCTGATGCAACGAATGCTATTGGAACAAAGATTTTAAGCCTGCATGAATATAAGGAGAATAAAATCATCAATAGAAGCTATCATCTTAGGTCTGAAGAACTAAAAGTTCTGAAATTATGAATTTTGATGTTAGCATATCACAGATGCATGAACTTTTACAATGTCATGCACTTCAAGGGTCATGGCAGACACATTTCACTGACATTACTGATGAAGACTAGCAGAATTGAAGTGCTTGAGCTGCAGTGTTAAGGTATAGTTGAAAATAGGTAGGCTTTCGAATAGTAAATACTATGATCAGGAGACAGCAGATCAAGTAAGTTGCAAGGGATATTAGAAATGAAAAGAAAACTTTGCAGCCTACCCTATCAAGTATATCCTCAAGTAAACAGCAGAATCCAGTCCTGCATGATCAATAAGCTCCGGTTCTGGCATGTTCAATGCTGCCGGCATCCAATTCAGAAACCTCACATATGACCTATAGTCTAGATTGACAAACTTACTCACGAAAGTGCCAGAGCGTCTGGGACTGTCTCTTACTCCCTTCAAATACCATTTTGGAAAGTATACCCTATCATTGAAGGGCTGAAGCCTAAGAAATGCAAATGCTATAAAGAAAACGAAGACACTGAGGATATTGATGGCTGCTCCTACCCCTATATCCCGGAATGTAGCCATCTATATTGTCACAAGAAACACTGCATCACCCTGTAAAGTGATCGATCATGAATTATGGTTATGATGGATACAGGTACTTGGTCTCTCTGGCTAGGGGTTTAGTCCAACTTAGTCGTTCCTGTTATATAACTTCGTCCCAGCCTCTTTGGCCGTCGACGTTGTCATTGTGATTGCCCAACAGCACAAAAAGACAGGATTTGAGATCTTTGAATTTAGTGAAATGAGTGTTTTCCTAGTTTCCTTCTCCTTTTTCTTGTATGTTTTTCTTGGTTTGCCCACTGACATTTCACAACAAAATGCCTTTCCTAATAAACCGTTTGTCATATGTTTCAAACTTTACCATAATCTACTACATTAAGATAGGGAGACTGTCAACTTCATATATATGTTGTTACTGCATTTTCTAACAGCTTTAGCTATTGGCCGGCAGTTCAAGATTAAGAGCCGGAACAAGTTACTGATATGGGGTCAAAGACGATAGCTAAATGATTGTTAATTAATTATTTACATATGGTTATTTCAAAGGCAGGAAAGTTAGAGTCACTCTGTTTACTTGAGCAGTAGTTCCTCTGCTACCTTCCAGACATTAGATTGACCAGATCAGTATGATTTTCATAAAATGAACCGACATCCCATTCCTCAGTTGATGATGAAAGTGTCATTAGCGCAACGACAATTGATCTCATGCTTGGCCTCAGTTGAGGATTCTCTTGTGTGCAAGCTTTGGCAAGTTGAGCCATCTGCACCCACCACAGCTTATAAGCAATCAACAAGTAGCACATACATCTGTATTTTGAGAAACTAATAAAAGCTCACTTTGTAGACCGAGTCAAGTGAGTAATCATCGATGGCGAGTCTGGGGTCAACAAGTTTACCAAGATCTTCTCTCCGATCAGGATTGCTAAGAACAGTTTCAAACTGTGTCACATTGAGTATTCATTTCATCAGTACTGAGTTCTTATGGAAACATATATGTCGTTTGGCAGTACTTATTGGTAATTAAAGGAAGGGAAGGACAACCTACCAGAGCAACAAGTCCTCTCGATTCAGGCACGTATTCATTAGTTTTCACAACAGCTTCTTTGGCAGATATTAGTTCAAAAAGTACAACACCAAAAGCATAAACGTCGATTTTGGGGGAAACATCACCATATTGAGCATACCTGTTCACAGATACTTCATTCAATGAGATTTCCTTTTGAACAACAATGAATAGAAAGAATCAAATGAATACATACTCTGGAGGCATGTATCCGAATGTACCCACAAGACGTGTCTGCAGTGAGTTGCTTCCATATTCAGACAATTTTGTTAGCCCAAAGTCTGCAACCTGCACAGAAATTTAGTTCTATGTGCTTATATTCTGAAAGAATTTTGAGTCAAAATTCAAAGAAATGAATTTTTTACAACCTTGGCTCGGAAGTTTTTGTCTATTAAGATGTTTGCTGACTTGATATCACGATGAATGTAGACAGGAACAGTGTGTTCGTGGATATATTCTAGTCCTCTTGCTGAATCTAAGGCTATTTGCAACCTGGTTTGCCATGGCAATGGGTCTAAACCAGAAGAGCCACGCAAATGTTGACTTAAGTTACCATTTTCAATGTACTCGTAGACTAGAAATAAGGAGTCCTCAACACAATACCCTATCAAGCGTACCTGCGAAAATGCTTACTGTAAGATCGATACTGAAGCAATCTAATTCAACAAATTCTGAACTGAACAAAATGCTTGCTCAAAGAAGCTTCCAGATGTTTTAGTAATTCAAGTCTGAGGCTGCATTTTGTACTGACAACTAGAAAATATCACCTAGGCATTACTTGCTCTAATCAAGTTCATAGGAAAAATTATCCTATAAAGGAAAATACAGAAACTTACCAGGTTTAAGTGATGAACATGTGTTAGAACCTTCAGTTCAGCAAGAAATTCTTTTGTTGCTTGCATATCCATCCTTTTTATTGCTGCTTTCTGTATGATAAGAGTAAAAAAGAATCAGCCAGTACGTGAGTTCTCCGCAAGGTGTCAAGTCAGGTAAAGAACATTGGAAATGTCTGTTAACAATTGGTATATACAATCTTCTACATATCTGAACTCAGGGATTTGGTGATTTTGAATGTACCATGTAGCTATTTAGATGTGAACCTAGCTATTACAGGAACATTTAATGTGGAACAAAGTAGCACAAACCTCACCACGGAGATCTGCATAATAAACAGATCCAAATCCACCCTGTCCAATTTTAATGCTGAAGCCATTAGTAGCTTTGGAAAGCTCTTCATATGAGAACTCTACTGATTTGTCCACAGTTATACCAATAAGACCTGGTGAAGAACCGCCAACTAGAGCAACTGATTCCGAAGTTGTCTCAGAAGTAATTCCGGAAGCTAAAACTGCAAGATATAAAGACTGAAAAGTCAGACAAGGATAACTTTACTGTGGTTTTCTATTTTACATGATTTTTCATTACTAAAAACCTTTCACATAGCAAAAAAGGTTCTATCTGCTAATCATTTAGTTGAGAAAAATCTAAAGAATTACCATGTGTGTGCTGGATTTGAAGATAACGCTCTTCAGAAGGTGTGGAAAGAAATGGTCCCTCAACCACCTTCCTCTTATAAAACCGAGCAAATAGGAAACTTGCCAAAGCTAGAGCGGCAGAAGCTCCTCCAAGACAGATACCAATAATCGCTCCCCTTGAGATACCTAACAATTTGAATGCCAATAATAGCTCCTCAATTTTGACCTTAAGCACGAAAGCAATAGATATTGAGGATCATTGAAGCAGTAATTAGACAATACCCCTACCAGCTGTTCTGTTAAAAAGGAGAGAAAGGGATGAGGTTCCATTCTAGAACAAAGATAATCAATGTAGCATTCCACTAATTTTAAGAGAGGTGATATCATGTACCTTGACTTATACGGTGGAAAAGTCCCATTTTGATCTGCAGTAATAAAATCCGAAACTTAGTGAGTAATTCGGCAGATTTAGCTCAATTCTGCCCATAAGAGAGAACCAGAACTTATCTGATGTTTTGGTAGAAATAATGCATGTTTGGCTTATTCATATCTATGCATCAATTAGGATAATGAAATTAGAAACCAAATGCCCTAGTCGATTCCTTGGGTTGGAAGGCAAGGCTGAGCTGGGCTGGACTGGACTTTCCCCTATAGACTGATTAGCCCAAAACACAGCATATCTTTATGAAAGATGAAGAATAATGTAGCTGTTTATCTTTGGCCCCATCTGATTAGTATAATTAATAATTAAGCCACCACAAGAAAGCTACATGATTATTGATTAGCAATTGTGCTAATTCAAACAGTAATCAGTCATGCATATTATGCAGAAACCCTTGTCGTTTATCCTTATTCCTTCAGAAACAGACACACGTTCACAAATAACAGTTTCTTTCATCACCGCCAATTATGACATAAACTCTGTATCATTCTCTGAATTATTGTATAGTCTCTATCTGTCACTGCTCAGGTCCAAATGGAATATGCATAGCAGCAATTACTTTTCTATTCCCATTTCATTTTCTCAGTTTATGAAAAAAGCCAACTTGAATATGTAATCCAATAAGACTAAATCTAGAGACGTATGAGTGTTGACTTTGGCCAGCTAGCTTAAATCTCTCCAGAAGCCTCATTTCAGTTCATGTGATTTGGTTTCCAATTCATGTATTATAATTATTTTTTCCATCAATCTCACTTTTAGGTCGAAAACAATATTGGTCCCTCAGAAGCTAGTTTGTTATTTTGGCATTTTGATAAATGATCAAATTTGTGGACTCTAAAACACATGATTCAGGTTTGCAGTACAGGTACAATTTATGTGTAAATACTCGTGTATGTTGAAAGAGACCATATTCAGAGCCTAACTCTCAAGCACTTAGAAAAGATAGCAGAAGTTGTTGAAATCAGTATGGCCCTAGACTGCATCTATATATATATTAGTCATGATGTATTATATCGAATAATATCTGATGCGAACGAATATAAGTATAAAACTATTAGTTAATTTACTACTAACCTCTTGCCGGCACAAATACTAAGCCATTGCTTGAACCAAAGTTGGACCCTTGGTTGTACATCTCCAGCAGCCTTGCCGGAACACCTCTCTCCACGGCCAGAGAAGTCAAACTCTCACCGGGACGGAGAGGATATGTCACGAAAAAACCATAATCCTTTGATACTTTCCCATCACCGCAAGAGCAGTTCACAGTCACATTGATTGTAACTTGTTCAGGTATCTGAGTTGGTGGATAAGTGTTCACTCTATGCACCCATTCTTCTGTAGTGAGATTAGCAAATGCGGTCCGAGCAACTTTGTTATAGGTATCACTATGTTGGGTGAGGTAGGAGAACGTGTGCCCCAAAAAGTCACTATTCAAGCAGTCACACGAAAATGGTATGTTGATTCGAGTACCAATTAGGAGGGCATCGGGGTTGGGGACTTGAGGATTGTACTTGAGAATTTCAGGGGTTTGTTGACCAAAGATGTAGCTAATGTAAGTGAGGTTTGAACCATCCCAGACATAGTATGAGGCTAAGGCAAGGCAGCCATGTTTGCACCTAGCTTTAGCTGTGAATGATAGAAGAAGAAGAAATACATGGAAGGCTAGCAATTTGATTTGTGTGTTTCCTTCTGCAAGCATCATTGTATATTGTGAAGAAGAGGAAGTGTTTGAGAGAAAGTGCTGGATGGTTTTTATGTTATAGTAGTCGAGACTCGGTTGATGAATCTAGTTAGGTGCATTTTGTTGTTATTAAAAATATAAGGTGACAGCATCTGTTTCATCTTTGTCGTCATCTTTTGCCTTTGATTCGTTCTGGTATGAACCACTCTAGCAATATGGTTCTAAAGGAGAGGAATTTCTTGGGCTTCAAGTAGGGGACAAGAAGAAAAATCATTTCAAAACTAATTATAAGAAAAAATGATGCAGGCGTGTCCAAAAGCATGTACACGTCAAACTGTTACCAGTTGCTGAAATGTGTTCTTCTCCATAGTAAAAGTATCCAACCTGAAAATACTTACTTTCCGCCGGTCGGACAAGAGAAGTGATCGGTTTCCCTAAGGCGCCGGAGCAACGTCTAATGACCGATTTCCGGATAGCATGCCCCATCTATAGAAGTGGAAGCATGTTATTGGTCGATTAGACGAGACATGTGGTCCGGCCTTAACTGAAAGACTTTGTAGCTGAACTAGTGAACTACAACTTGCCAGTCCAAAACACAGATATTTTTTTGGACATTTCAGTGGTTGTACTTGTGGAACCTGAAGATATTTTAGAATGGAAGAAATATTTGGTCTTGAAACAGAAGCTGCTCATATTCACAAATGCAAGTATTCTTTATCTCTTATCCATGGAATCCTCTGCAGCACTTGTCCCATGCTCTCAGCTCACATCTTTCTTCTCTCAAAAACCCAGCAACAGAGTTTGCAAAGCTCATCCTTCTTGGCATTCCAAACGAAGAACCCCTCTGCCAACTCGCATACACTGCCAAAAGATGTATGTCCCTGGTGGGTGCTTCAGTAATCAACACTCTCCTACATTCTACAGTGATCTGCTTCTGTTTTAAGTGGGTTGTTATAGAGTTTGGCTGATGTTTATATGCAGGATTTGGAGAAGCGTCGCCAGAAGCAAAGGCGGCCAACAATCTCCATAGTTTCTTCACTTATGTTGCTGTTAGGATTGTCACTGCACAGCTTGAGGTTCCTGCTCCTCTTTGTTCTTTTAAAACTAGATTTAAAATTTCAAAAATTATCTGTTTTTGGATAATATATAAATCTGTTAACAGTAAATTGCCAGAGCAGAGTTACAACACAGAGGCATATCAAGATCTAATGGAGTTTTTGAGTAGAAACTCATTGAATGATGGAGACAAGTTCTGCGGCGATTTGATGAGAGAATCATCCAGGCATCAGACTCTAGGTATGTCGATGTCTAAAACCTTCCAACCCTACGCAAAGTCCTTACATACTGATCATACATGCTCGTTTTTTACAATGAACTGGTGCTTCTTTTCTATTGTTTTCTACCGTAAACTAAATATGTATGACGCAATGATCAGTATGGATTGTACTCTAGGCAGACTAAACAAGCCCTAAGCTCAATTCTAAAGGTTTCTAAATTCTAAGCTGACTTTGACGATATGATTTGTGATCAATACATGGGGGCATTGAAACTATCGTTGTGTGGCATCCATATGGCAGCTCTGCGGATTTTAGAGGTCAGTCCTATGAAGATCAACTAGAATTTTCAGTTTATAGTTATTTGTTTGACTACAATCTTGTTAAGAGTTGTCAAATTGAGTAGGGTAGGATTTTTCTGCAGGTTCGATCTGCGTATTGTAAAAATGATTTTGAATGGGACAACTTAAGACGATTGGCTTGTAAGGTCAGGAAATTACTTATTTCTGGAAGTCTGGTTAGTCTTTCCCACAGTGAAAGTTATATCTTTTAGGTTTCTTACTGGTTTTGTGGCTTCTGTATAGATGGTGGATGAATCCAACACGAGACTCATGAGAGATTATGTCTTAGAAACAAGCCTTGTGGACAATGAAGGAGAGTGAGATGTGACGAATCCAAATCATACTATGTGGATGAAACTAATGTAACATGTATATCAACGGATTGAGCTCCAAATGGTACAAAAGAAAGAAGCATGCGACTTATGTTGAAAGGTTATCTTATCATATAAGGCATTTGCTACAATACTTAACTAGTATTGATCTTACATTACGACTCTTGCAAGATCCATAACAAAAGTTGAAGAAGCAAGACATTATTATTACATTATAATGACATACTATATACATTGATTGAAGATACATCACTTTTCACTATAGAAAACAACAAAATAAAAAGTGTGGAACATACTTTGAATCACTTTGCTACCCGGCTATCCTGTTGTATTTTGAGGTTCTTGCAATGGCTGCAAGCAAAGAGACATTCAGGAACAAGTTGAGTTTAAATGACAATGCCAAGCATCTTTCATGGTACATGTAAGGTAGCACTTCACTACACAACTAATTACCTCAACATAATGGCAAAGTTCACTAGAAGTGTGGATATGCCCTGTACTGAAATATGACTGAGAATAATCTTCAATTCTGCCCAATCTGCAATAATGGTTCAATATTAGTGTTCCACAAGTGATATTTGATACAGCAGTGAACTGAAAATCACAATTCAATGAACTAAGAGCTTCACAATTGTTGATCAGATATCGCCTCAGATGGATGCTCGCAATGCAATATGTAAAGCTATTTACAACAAATGGTTGATAAGTGTATGATTCACAGTTGCATCGTATTCATAATTGAACAGGTTTCCATGGAGGAATCAATCATATATGATATGAGAGAGAAGGTCCTGGTTACCTGTAAATATAGTTCACCATGATACCTCCACTTTGAAGAAGACCTTTCTCTGATCGATCAGCCATCCAATTAATTCTTTCAACCATCTGCTCCACAGAATGAAAAATGAAATTAGCATATACTATCAATACGTACTTGTCAGATTTCTTGTTCAGAGAATAGCATAGTTCTACGTATATCATTAATGCATCTAATACAAAGTTTAAATGCACCATCCGACTATAAACTGTAACTTATGCTCTAAGAACATATTGTTGCATAAATTAGAGTGAAATGGCATACTGCTCCATTTTGTAAGTGAAAATTAGCAACAGAATCCAGAGCTTTGCCTCTCTTTTTCTCTTGCAGAAGGTACCTTTGGTAAGAGAAACAAAGATATGTCAATAGTGTCACACAGAAGAACACAAAAGCTTGCGAGCTGTTAAAAGTCATTTCTGTGATGTAATGTTAACCATTTCATTTTAGTAGACCCATCATCTTTAGTGGCTTAGCAACAAGAAAGAGAAGGAAAATCGAGTTCGGACCTGGCACACAATCGCATTAAGGGGGGTTTTAGAGCTGAAAGCAATGTATCAGACTTTGTCCACTCATGGTTTGCTGAAGCCAGTAAATTGAACATCACTTCCATGCTGTTTTTCCCAGTGGTGAATTCCCTGCACAATTAAATGTTATTAAGTATTCCAGATGCTGATGGAATGTGCCAAAGCGAATGAGAGACTTACACAGAAGCATCCATAAGCTCTCTTTCCTCTTCTGGTTCAAGTATGTTTTCCCAAAATGTGGAACCAGATCTATCAGCTGATGAGTTCGGCATGTCTTCACCTTCAGCAAGTTTTGACTGGGATGCCAATTTTGATAGGAGCCATTGCATGTAGCCCGGAATGGGGCTGAGAGTCGCAAATATCTGATTTTTTTAAAGACAGATAAATTTTTTAAAGAGTCCCAACTTTGATAACGCACTATCTTTTTATTGCTTTGACATCTATAATAAGAACAGTTAAATGATGAATCTAGTAAAACAACAACAGAAATATTTGAAAGTCGGCAAAAAGAAAAAGCAATGCAAAAGCTCTCAAGTTACTTTCATTTTATGGGCAGTTGGAAAGTTAAATTTAAAAACACCACATACAAGCATTACCAGTGACCACAACCTATAAATGTTGAGGTAATTAACAGTCACTAAAGTAATTATCAGCACTAACAGAAGTAAATCAACAAGCTAGTATCACAGGCAAAAAGTCCAAAACTAAAACTACGTGAAGTATTGCAAGTCAGGCTCTTCAAATTTGAAAAAATAAAAAAGGAACAGACAGAACTTACAGAAATATGGGGCATGTCTTTCCTCACTAGTGTTATCACACGTTTGATTAAAAACTTTCCCAGGTTGATCCCTGATAAGCCAGGCTGTCAAAAATCAGAAACAGTTCAAATTAAGTTGAGCTAGCAGCAAGTTTAAAGCAGAGAGAGCCACTCTACAAGACCATGAGATAAGTATTTATGATTTACTTGATGTGTTTCTATTCATTTAAGAACTAGTAAGTATGGTAACAAACTACACACCTGAGTTGATGATATGGAGTAAAACAATGCACAGGTAGCCTCACATTCAGGAATAGGAGGGTCATCCCATAGGACTTCCTGTTATACAATTATTAGTTGCCTCACCAGAAAATAGAGATGAATAATCTATGAAGAGTTTAACTACTGAAAGATTACTGACTTGTACAGATTGAGCCATATTTTTCATGAGTGCAACTTCTATGAATATAAGGGGTTCACCTGAAAAGAAGAAGATAAATGAAGCGTACGTATTACTTAAGAAAATATTGACTGTGTTAACATGTTACAACAAATTGTCATGAGATCAATGACAGTTAAATGATGGGACCAATGGGATAAGAGGCTGACCAGGTATTGCCGGATGAAAGTATCCAAAACACTGGCGACCAACTCCCAACCTTCTCTTAAGATCTATAAGATTGCTGATTGGATGAACGGCCTATGCAATATAATAGTAAATTATAAAGCCACCTGTAACAAACATCATTAAATGCAGTACAAGACAAGCAAAAGAGAGTACCTCATAAGCCACAATTTTTTCCAGCAAAGAGGCAGAATCATCCCATGTGATCTGGTGGAGCTCTAAGGCAGCAGGACTAAGCCACGTACTAAGTTTCTCCTTTAAGTAGGAATCCAGTGCTCGCAAAGATGCAAGATTATCTTCTCTGAGTTATGCAAGATTATATCAAAATCTTAAACCTATTGGCAGTGATTGCATTTCTTAACATATTAGTAGTTTTAGCTACACTGAAAACATAGTTCATTCATCAGTTAGAGTCAGTGAGACATAACAAAAAAAGAAAGTAGGGATTATGTATAACCTTACACGAGAATAGATAAAATATCAGCTCGAAGAATAGACAAGAACTTCAACCCTCCAGGATGCGTATTAAGCCGCTCAAATAGCACTTCATACATCGGCTTGAGAGCATGTCTCAAGTTCCTCTCGATGCGGTAGAATGCAGAAAGAGACGCCTCCTCTTCAACCGAGTGAGCAGCATTGTCACCTGAAGATACATGTATCCCATCAAACAACCTCACTCTTATAAATCATCAACTGCAAAATGCAACACAGCAACTGAAAAGACATCAACCCAAAACTCACTTCCAGTTGCAGGAAGCTCAAGTCCCAAATACTGCTTTATCAGATCTCGAACCTGTGTCCTGTTAAGATCATACTCTTTGGAAAGTTGCTCAAGCAATTTTCGACGATTCTCATAGCAAAGGCTAAAATATCCCTACTCAACCATAAAAAAAAACACATTCAAAATCCAAATATCACCGAGCATCACTAAAACACTAAACTTCATATTAACCTCCAAAAAAAACTACCTCTGAGAAATCAGTCAGCACAGAATCTAAGACTTCAGTTTTACTCATTGAAATTGCAGAGTGCATGGACTCACTTACAAGCTCAAACTCCCTAAACAACAGTAAAAATAAATAAAAAACCATTAACTGCGTTCAAACAATGTAAAAATTCAAGCCTTTTGTATTGTGTTTAGAACAAAGAACACCTCTTGGTGTTGCTTGAAGGATTGAGCTTTTGGGTCCCGCTACTAGTTTGGCCTCCTCCATTCAGCGTTTGATTAACCATGTTCTGTTTCCAGAGAACACTCCTATCAGAAACCGTGAAAATTCCAAAAAGGGTAATCGGAAAAGTGGAAGACTTACGGCGAGAGGAGAGCGCGCGAGGTGAGCTGAGTCGTTGTTGGTGGTGGGTCTCATTCTGGTTCGCATTAGAATTGCCAAACCCTTCTTGTTCATATCTCTTACTCAAATTAAAGTTTGGTGACTTTTATAGTGTCAGAGAGTTTGAACAAGACAAATGAAAGGCTAGCTCAGCTCTCCTCTGACTCACGGCTCTGTTTGAGGAGGGTTCTGTACTTCTGTTGTCTTGGGCAATGATGGGTCGTTTGAAATGGGCCTGTTTGGGCTTGAAAACAAAGAATGAATAAAGTGAATCCCAAAGGTAAAGGGCACTTCGTCCCTAACCGATGGGCTAGTGTTCCCTTTTGGGATATTTCTGGCACACTAGTACATGTAGATCCTATTTTAAAAATTATTTTTTATTGTTATTTTGGTGAATGATTTCATTTTTTAAGGTGTTTATTAATAAAAACTCAAGATGGTCGTTACATACACGTCCGCTATCACCTATTTTACGATATACAAACACTCAGAATGCCCCAAAAAAAAACCGATGTACATAAGAAAAGCCACCTATTCTAAATTTCCTCATTAACAAACAAAACAAGAGCACCATTTAGATGCGAAATTCCTAACACATGAAACATGAGAAATACCCATAACAGGTCAAAAGAAAAACGAAACAAAACAGAAAAACTAGAGTTCAAAACAACAAAATAAAAATAAAACGAAAAATCCCCCAAACAAAATCTTAAAACTTTCTCATTGCCCTTAGAACTAGGGCTTGGAGTCTTCACTAACACCTGATAACTCAATTCTGAAGGCACTGACTTGTTTTTGTCCACTTTAGCCTTCTTATTCTGACTACCAATGGGACACCCAAGCTTAAGTGTAGCTGGAGGCTTAACACATTCCACATCAGATGGTGATGTTGGCCGCACACGCTTCATACTCGAGGGCGTAGCTATTCCTCCAAAGGACTCCAAAAGGCCAGTAATCCACTGAATTTCAAAAGGCGTAGTCGTCAACCCAAAAAGAACAAGTGGCTCACTTAAAACTGGCCCATAAGCTTATGTTGGCTTTCCAGGGCCAAAAGGTGGCCTAGTTAAACCAGCAGCCTCGGTCAAAACCAGCCAACCCTAGTTTTTCCCGCCAAAAAATTCTGACGGAGCTCAGCAACCCACACACCGCTTCACGGTGCCATCTCTGCCATCTATGACTACAAAATCCCAGTCTGACACACATCCGGATCTCCCAGCAGTTGCACCGCCTCCTCCGATCCATTCTCCGACGTTGAGTCCTTCTTCCTTTTCTCGACCCAGCCTTTTCCAGCCCCACTGTTGTCGACGACGAGTCTGGCTGCCCTTCACCCACAATAAGTCCATAGTCATAGTCACGACCCCATGCTGAAATTCCATGGCCCTCCATCCAGGACATCATTCCTCACCTTCTCAGTCTTGAACTAAAAGATGAATATTCTTTCTTCCTCCTCTCGTATTAGAAGCTTCTCCATGAGGCCCCAAAGCCTAGACACCGCAACAACGAGCACCAAAATTACCACTGGTTTCTTCAAGGAAAGAAAATGACTGCACGAGTACGAGAAAGAGTCATAACCCATATCGCAACCCCTGATCTGAGTTATCAGCTCTAAGGCGTTGTTGTCATCACACACAATCAAATATGTCGCTAGAGAAACCCTAGCAGAGGATAGCCGCAGTTTCACCGGTTTAAAGTGAATATAACTTTTTGGTGAATAATATCATAACTACAAAACAACATTGTTTAGTGAATAAACTGAATATATATAATTTCATTATTTGAAAAAGAAAACTGTATTTTTCTTTATTGAAATAATATACTACAACATTAAACTTGTTAAATTTGTATTTTCTATAGTGCAATAACTCCTTAAATATACAACAACACTACCAATATAATACTAATCATTTTTAATGAACAAACAAACAATAATCATTTATTAAAACTAATAATTTTTAACTAAATTACAAATAAAAGTGAAAAATATAGCTATCATTTAAAATAGAAAAAAATAGTTTCCGACTTTGCTTCTGGAAATAAGTATAATTAAAAATACATGCAAATGACTATTATTCGGATATATAGACTTAGAAGTGGGAAATGGGCCAAAAATCCCAGGCCCAGTACGGGCCCAACCCATTAGCGGCCCGGCACAGCCCGACCCCGTTATTGTAATGAGTCGGGTTGTGCCGAGATATTTTAACCCGTGGACCGGGCCGGGCACGATAAATTCATGAGCCGGCTTGTTAACACATAATTTTATATTATTTATATAAATATTTAAATAATAATCATTATTTAACTTGAATATTATAACTTTTAAATTAAAATCTCTTGTTTATTTCATTATTTTAACTATAATATTTCACAAATATTATCAAAGTAGTGAAAAAATGTCATTGTTTTGACATATGTAACGTTTTAGAAATAAGATTATAAAATATGTTGTAGTATTTTTTTATTTTACTATTATGAATAGTTATATAAAATAAATATTATAATTACTTAATATTTTTTATTCGAATTATGTCTTATAATTCTAATGGGCCGGGTTGGCCCGCTTTTTGGCCCGGCCCGACATAAATCTGGTTCATGAGCCGGGTTTAATGTTTAAGCAAATGAGCCGGTCCGAGCACAGTAAAAACACAGTTTTGGCCCGCTTAAAATATTGGGTCAGGCCAGGCCTGTTTGCCACCTCTAATAGACTTATACATCGAATAATCATGAGTACTAGTATTTTTTTAATCATTAAATATAATTTATGAAACTTAAATTAGTTAATTTTTTATGTAATTTTAATTTTAATTTTTGTAAAAAATAAGATAAAAAGTAGTTGTTCATTATAAGATAATTTTAATTTTAATTAATTTTATTTTTCATAGACAACGTGAGTTATTCACATCATCTGGTGATGCATATTATTCAAAAATGCCGACCGATACACCAAATGATCATGATTACTAGTATTTTGTAATTATTATTTATGTAATTTTAATTTTTATGAAATAAAAGTTTAAGTTTTAATATTTTTCATGACATATTTATTAAATTTATCATTTATAAAAGTAAAATTTTAATTAAATGATAATATATAAATTAAAAAAGATACTAATACATTAAACAATATATTAAATTGTTACATTGTAATACACTTGAGTTTGAGACAATTGATGTCACATCGATGAATAATATCACAATATGGCCTAAGAGCTACGAATAGCGAGTTGGAAATAGCCTTAGATGCGAGAGATCATATTACTGACATAACCCTACTGACATTAACCAATGTTCAATAACTAAACTACTTTCGCAACAGAAATCGTAACACTTGTAATACATTTTGAAGTTTAATAAATGACCTTAGCACAGGTCTGGTATAGATGCATTCATCAACTAGAATACTAGATACAACTTTTCACATGTTTTTGTGCCCTTTGCCATGTGGCAGTCTCGTTACCACCATTTCTAGATCGTTTTGTGTGGAAAGAGGTCATCTCTGGCCTGAAGAGAATGAGGTATACATTGGTAATTTGGTAAGCTTCATCACTTGTTATAAAACTAGGGTTGGGCAAAAAGTCCGAAGAAGAAAAAAAATCCGGACCGGACCGACGGATCCGTCCGGGCGGACCGGGTTTTATTCCGGGTTCGTGTGTTGTTATGTGATAAACGTGCCGGGTTTTGTTATGTTCGGGCCGGTCCCGGGCCTTCAAATCCTTAAACAAAAAAAAACCCGGAAACCCGGGACATTAGGTGTCATTATGTAATTGGTTTTCGTAAGTGATCCTAAACTTATAGAATAGATACAATGACACTAGAACATAACCAAAAACAGAATTAGGCCCGGAAAACTGGACGAACTCGGCCCGGATGATACTGATCCGGGTTTTACCCGGGCCCTGATTTTTTAAGAACAAAGCCCGGCCCGTCATACTACAACCGGGCCGGGCTCGGGCCCTGAAAAAAATAACCCGGGCTGAACCCGTGCCCGGCCCTACATAAAACACAAATTGAAATCTCGCTTCCATGCTACTCGATGAAAGAAGCAATAGATTTAGGTCTAGTGGTTGAAGCACTACTAGATTATAGGGAAGTTGGGGCTGAACTAGTTTGGTTAAGCATTCGTTTTAGGTTGAGTTTGGTCCAGATTATTAGCTTAAATTATCAAATAATATAACCAAATTGTTTGATGAATCAGCTTATTTTATAAGTTCACAAACTCCAATGCAATTTTTAAATAGATTATGAAAACTGTAAAATGAACCTTTTAGAAGTTTCTATTGATTAAATCTTCAAACACATATTTTTTCAATCGCAACTCAGGATCAACTAGGCCTTAGTGATATTTCTGTTCACAATTTCAGTATGCATGGTCTGATTCGACCAGTGTCAGTGTATATCTTGTACGTATGTAGTACGTTGTTTAGAGTTGAACGTACAAGCATGCATTTATATTGGATGAGACTTAATTATGTGCAGTCGACTTAAGATTCAGATTTGAAAGCCTAAATTGGCATAATCTAAACTTTTCAGCTATTATTGGTGTCATATCTTGGGTATTTCTTATTCTTGATCGATCTATTTAAGCATTTTATTCATTATGCATGGTTCATTTGCGGCGTAGATCTCAACTAACGGTTAACTTCATGAAAATGAAGTGGAAATCACACGGGAAGTGATCGATCACTTGCAGTAACTAATTCAAGATAATATTGGAAGTTTAAACCGGACACATTGTTGATGATCGCATGTAATAATATGGAAGATGAGACCTGAAACCCTACGCGGTAGGCGCGGAACAGCCTTCCAGATTGCCATCCGGCCGGTTGAGGGTGCCGACTGATCGACCTCGGCCCCGTAGATCTTAATACAATTAAACCCAACGTACACTTTCTAGGTAGCTCATGCATAATTGTACAAAAATAAATTTTAACATGATTGACTCGTACCTTTGTCCTTAATAAGTGCAGTAGAGAATAGACTATATATATTAGCCAGCTCTTCTGTGTATTGTATATTAATATGTGCATATAAAAACTGATGACTAGGAATATGCTGGTCATGTGAAGTAGACTAGTGTCGATGCATATCTTACTTATAATTTGAGGAAATGACAAAGAAAGTTGATACATGACAACTGGCCGGTGTGATTATTCTTTTATTTTCTTCGACTAGTTTGTTGTTAAAATTGAATGAATATCAGGATATATCATTGCTGATCTCTCTTCCTCCTTTTATATGGACAATTGCTACTAATTAACCATATACTGTAGCTGCAAGCTGGTGTAGATTGAGTGTTCCGTACTTCCGCTCTTGGTTCACGAAGTATTGAATTTGACTCAGATGAATGAATTCAAAGTGATTCAAAGCATAAGGTATTGTAAACAAGTTGAGATCAAATCATCCATCATTCTATTAATCTGGTTTTCAAAGAAGTAGGGGAAACTTTTCCTTTATTCTAGACCAGCGAGAAAGAAGGAATTCTGCTCCCTCTTTCTTTTGTTAGTGACATGGTAGCATCCTCACGATCCACATTGAAATGCTTACATCTTCAATACAGCATCGAAGTATCACACATGTCTATTCATATATCATGCATGGAGGAGTTGGAGACCAGTCGAATATAATGTAGAGGGATTCACAAGTCACCTAACTGGTGGGTGATTCTTAAGGGCTTAGATTATACACAATCCAATGTGTATGAATAATTCCTGACTCAGGAGTCCGGGCTATACCTTTCTCACATTCTCGATCGACAAAGGTAGTGAAAAGAGAGAAGCATTATAGCAGTGTGAGTGTGACTAATCCAGTACTCATTCACAACCAGACATTTTTGTCATTTTAAGATATTCCCTGAAAATAAATGGGTCCTAATCTGCCATTCTCCACGAGACTGGAAAAAATGGAAGATCATGGGATCTACCTAATAACGATAAAAACACCAGTCTAGCTAGGGCAAAACAACACTAACCATGTAGTGGACTAGTGGGAGATAATGAGATATATAAAAACGTCACACAGGGAGTTTGTTTTGCTCATCAAGCTACATTTTCTCAAGAGATGAAAAAGCTGTCGAGATGTTTAACTTGTATAGGATCTTATACGCGAATACTTATTTTGTATTTAGTATGGAGTGAAAGAGTGAAAGAGTGATAATACGATATTTCTTGGTAATCGTTTTGAAAAAATAATAAGCTATCGGCACTATTGTTATTTTCGGATATAATTAATGATTTCAAAAATATAGCTTGCTAAAATAAATGAACGGCTGCAAATTTAGAAATTGAAGATGACCCTCTAAAATTGCACTTTGATAATTCAATATTGAATAAATGCAGATTTGATCCACTCAATTAGAACAAATTGCCCGAACTTGCATAGATTTCATATCCTTAATTAGTGATGAGATTAGGTAAACAATGATCCTTAAGTGAATGAAGTCAATGAATACATGAGTTTGCAACTCTCAAGCTCCAACCGACTCTCAGAAACTGATGGAGTCTTGTTTAAAGGTTGTCATTTTGATGGTTATTCAAGGTTTTTAAACACACAGACAAATACTGTCACAAACAATCAATCATTTTCTGCAAAGTTTAAACTCACTTCCAGTAATTGGACCACCCAACTACCACAGTTAACAACCTGACATCAACATCTGAGTTGTACACTCATGTATTTGATGTATATATACATATTTCACGTGGCAGAAACCCATTCAAGGTTGGCTGCAAGTGAAAGATGGGGCGAAAAGCAGAGGATCCAAAATCAGTGAGGCACAGAAGGAAAGGGAGAGACTGAAACTCTAATTTCAATAGTAGTAGAAAGAGACCTTGTAGAAAATAGAGTCATACATTGCTTGCCCACTCCAAACCAACCCTGC
The DNA here is from genome assembly GCF_933775445.1 of Argentina anserina. Taxonomy (NCBI): domain Eukaryota; kingdom Viridiplantae; phylum Streptophyta; class Magnoliopsida; order Rosales; family Rosaceae; genus Argentina; species Argentina anserina. The sequence goes on along the minus strand of NC_065874.1, from coordinate 619,871 downwards.
TCTGTTTCCACACTCCGTTTTCTTCCATTCCCTTTTTCTTTTTTCTCCTTTCTAAATTCCAATTCCTTTACTCGCCGACACAAACAGTGACTCAACACATAGTTCTCTTCTTCCTCTTCTTCTTTCTCTCTTAATAACTTATAAGCTTCGAATCTCCATCTCACTCTCTGAAGTCTCTGCCCCACTTTTTGTTTAATGGCAATGCAGCCCTGCCTGCTACTTCTTCTTCTTGTTCTGCCTTATTGCTTTTCTTCACTCACATTGGTCTGCGGGTCCGTGGTACTATTGCATGTGCCTCATTGCTAATCGCCGCCGCGTTGAGACTAGTGCAATGGCTGGTCGCCACTCTGCTCAGCTGTGCTCTGTTACTCGTCTTCTCATTGAGTTTGTGTTGTTGAGTTTGGTCTTTGTTGCTCTGCCTAGGATTATTGGCACCACTGATGATTCTGATGGTACTTCATTTGCTTTTAATTCGTTTTTGTTGGTTTGTTCATGTATAAAGATTTGATCTTTGATTTTGGGTAGGGTGTGATCGATGGATTCCGTGAAGGGATTGTGTTGTTTGAGTTTTGACTTGTTGGGTGTTTAGTTTTGGGGTTTGTTAATTTGCTGAAAGATGGAAACTTTTGACCTGGTTTGGTTTCTGGGAAAATATAATGAAAGCTTAGAGTTGATTTGGTTGTGGGAAAGATGAAGAATTTACCATTACTTGGTTAAAACTATTAGGTTTATTTCTCACATAAGGATCAAAGTTGGATTCTTATAGGAAATGGGATTGGTTTTTGAGAGTTGGTTCTTGTTGTTTGCATCGTAGTTCAAGCTCTTCAGGTTATGTACACCTCAGTAAACAGTCCCCCTCAGCTAACTAATTGGAAAAGTAGTGGCGGCGATCCATGTGGAGAGTCATGGAAAGGTGTAACCTGTGAGGGCACAGCTGTTGTTGCAATGTATGATTTGTAATTTGGTAAATGTGGCTTTGATTTTTATTCAAAAGCGTGATTGGTTTGGGAAGTGATAATGTTGCTTATTGTTGTTTTAACAGAGAGGTTGCTGGATTAGGACTCAGCGGAACTATGGGATACTTGCTTTCCGACCTGTTATCATTGAGAAAATTGTGAGTATACTATTTACCCGGTTGTCTTATGATTCTTTTTGGATTTTTATGGCACTTACATCAAATTCCCTCATTGTAATCGGTTTGTTCTTTTTGTTCACCAGTGATCTGAGCGACAATAATTTGCATGATACAATACCATATCAACTACCTCCTAATCTGACGAGCCTGTAATGTTCAACCACTGTCTTCACTCTCTTGGTTGTAGAAGTTATTATGAAAATTAACTACGATACTCAAAATGTTTATATAACCTTTTTCCTTTTATGTATGTGCAGAAATCTTGCAAGAAACAACTTCAGTGGGAATTTTCCATATTCCATTTCCACCATGGCTTCCCTGAATTATTTGTGAGTTACTTTGATTGAACTCTATGAAGTTGTGGTTGCACATTAGGCATTTTAAATTCCTGACTTATTTTTAACATTCAATGGTTTTAGGAATGTCAGCCGTAATTCACTATCCCAGTCAATCGGAGATGTTTTTGCTAATCTTAGCCTTGCGACCTTGTAAGATAACTTACTTTTCCACTTCTTTGTCATAAGTTTTCTGCTAGTCTAATGTCGTGGACGTTTTAACTGCATCATTTTTTCAAGGGGCCTGTTGTTAGTGTCCATCACATAAAGTCATGTTTTTGTTGTGTCACTTGAAGTGTTGGAGCTTCTACTTGCACCCGATTATTGTTGATGCACACATATATTTCTATTAATATCACCTATACATAAGTTAATGGCCAGCATATTTTACCATCTAGGGATCTATGTATGAACAACTTCTCTGGTGATATACCTGCTTCCTTCAGTTCATTGTCCAATCTTTCTGCACTGTGAGTTTTCTCAACTGCTTAAATTTTAGTTGTCGATCTTTATGCCATTTTCATTCATTCGTATTGACACCTCAATTTGTGACAGCTATATGCAGAACAATCAATTGACAGGTTCTCTCAATGCCCTTACGGGGTTGCCTTTGACCACTTTGTAAGGATGCTTCTCCTTTATTCGTACTTAAAATTCTACTGCTAATTGTGAAATAATGTCCTTGTGTTGTATTTTGAACAGAAATGTTGCCAACAACCATTTCAGCGGATGGATTCCCCGAGAGATTAGTTCAGTTCATACTTTTATGTAAGGTCCTTATCTGTTTAATGCAAATACTGTGTATTCAACTTTCTCAGCATATGTAATTAAGCTCATAAAGTTGATATAGATATGATGGAAACTCCTTTGACAATGGTCCTGCTCCTCCTCCGCCCCCATATAAGCCGCCTCCCCCAGGAAGACCCAGCAGCAATCGCAATCATTCTGGACCTGGTACACGTCCACTGAGAACTGATGGAGAATCATCTAAATCCAAGAAAGGATTGACCGTTGGGGCTTTGGTGGGAATCATTGCGGGTTCTGTTTTTGTTGCTCTCATTCTCCTACTAGCTCTTTTCTTTTGCATGCGCAAAAATAAAAGAGAAGGCAGTGTTGCAAGACCTTCAAGAGGAAGTCTCTCTGTTGGCACAAATAATGGTAGAACCTTTTTCCTCTCTTTTATTTTCCAAATTGCTTTTAATTTGAAAGTTTGATTGGAAATTACGCCCAAGTGGGCATGTGAATTCTTTCCTTTGCTCTTCTTTCTTATTTATATTTTCAGCCTATGTGGTTTCTTTCAAATCAGTTTTTTGAGTTCAAGTATGCAAGGGTAAAACTTTCAAGATACTTTAAATTTTCTCATTAACACTTTGGAGCTGAATAGTTTTCCCTGAGCATCCTAGTTGTATGCATGCTGAGCATCCTGTTCTATCTTGCAGTAAATACTGGGATGCAAGAGCATAGGGTGAAAAGTACTTCTGCTGTAACTGATCTGAAGCCCCCACCGGCTGAAATATTGGTGGTTGATAGGTTGCATGGAAAAAACGGATCCATAAAAAGAATAAAATCACCTATCACTGCTACTCCTTATACTGTTGCCACTCTCCAAACAGCAACAAATAGCTTCAGTCAAGAATTTCTTGTTGGTGAAGGTTCTCTCGGTCGTGTTTACCGAGCAGAGTTCCTCAATGGAAAGGTAACTTTTTCTTCTTCAAAATCAAAACTGTATGCTTAATGTAAGTCTTATAGTGTTCCACTATAAGAGAATGGTGGCTGTCATTCCTTTAGTTACGCCACTGGGAACTGTGGTGGAGAAATTTTTTGCATCAGTACTGTCTCACTACACTCAGACTCCCAGAGACATTAAAATTGATGTATGCTTTGTCATGTACTTAATTTACGCGTTTCATGCTGTGTGGAAAAATCTAACAATGTATTGCATGATGAGTTTGCTGAGTTCAAAGGACATGTCTAAGTCTATATCACCAGCATAAGCAAACAGTTAAGCTTAATCTGTTAATATATTACCTACCATCATTAGACTCAGATCTTTCAGACCGATAGATCTCCAAAAACTCTTGTTAGTTCCTGGTGTCAGTTGCTGATTGTGGTCAACAATATTCTGGCCCTAGCGGCTCTTACTTATAATGGGATTTCACTTCTCCTGCAATACCAACTGCCAGTGGTACTTGAACTAATTGTTTTTGTTGCCTTTTTTTAATGCAGATAATGGCCATTAAGAAAATAGACAATGCAGCACTATCTCTACAAGAGGAAGATAACTTTCTTGAAGCTGTTTCAAACATGTCGCGCTTAAGGCATCCAAACATCGTTACTCTGGTCGGATATTGTGCAGAACATGGACAGCGTCTTCTAGTCTATGAGTATATAGGAAATGGAAGCTTGCATGACATACTTCATTTTGCTGAAGATGGCAGTAACACACTGACGTGGAATGCCCGTGTTAGGGTAGCACTTGGCACTGCTCGAGCTTTAGAGTATGTCGATCGACTCTCTCTCTCTCTCTCTCTCTCTCTGTTAATTGGCCACAAATATTTCCTGAGTTAGAGATTCTTCTGCCAGGTACTTGCATGAGGTGTGCTTACCTTCGGTTGTACATAGAAACTTCAAGTCAGCTAATATTTTACTTGATGAAGAGCTGAATGCCCACCTATCTGACTGTGGTTTAGCTGCTCTAACGCCAAACACAGAGCGACAGGTACATTAATGAAATTGCATTGGTCTAGTGGATTTCTGAGCAATTTTAAGATCCTTCATGATTTTTCCATATGCTGGAATGAATAACTTAACTCACTTTATGCCTCCCAGGTTTCAACTCAGATGGTGGGCTCATTTGGTTATAGTGCTCCTGAATTTTCCTTGTCTGGGGTATACACTGTAAAAAGTGACGTCTACAGCTTTGGAGTGGTGATGCTTGAACTATTGACTGGTCGCAAGCCTCTAGACAGGTATATCTATGCCAGATTACTGAATTGTCAGCTTCATGTTTTTCTTTTCCTGCGACTTCAGTAATGTCTTAATCATTTTCTTTTTATATTCTCTTGCTATATAGTTCAAGGGCAAGGTCAGAACAATCACTTGTAAGATGGGCTACTCCCCAACTCCATGATATAGATGCTCTAGCAAAAATGGTTGATCCTTCCCTAAATGGCATGTACCCTGCGAAATCTCTTTCCCGCTTTGCTGACATCATTGCCCTCTGTGTTCAGGTATGTTTGATGTTAGTGCTAACTGCTACTGCCAATATCTGTTAAAGGTGTAGTGTAGCTGAAGGGTCAAATCAACTAGCTAGTATGTTGCTTATCTATGCCTTCCACAGCGGCTTGATATAGGTTACTATTGATAAAGACGAAGTTACTGCTCATCAGAAATACTTCAAATGATTATTATCCTGAATATATGACTGGAACCTGGTATGGAAAAACATCTGTGCCCGACAGGGCCAAGAGTCACTTCTTTGTTTCTTGACTTTCTTCTCTTATTCACAATGGGGAAGAGGTTTTTACGGAGGGATGGTGAACATTTAGTATGCCATGAGGGCGATGAGATTTGATCTTCTTCTCATAATGTAACTTGGAATTTGGTGGATCTCACTGAACTTTACTCTAGTTTCTCTTCTATTTTCTAGTTTATGATTGAACTAATTAAATAAATGTATGTTCTGAAGTTTTCTTTCTGAGTCGTAGCACCTTTTTATATCAGATTTCTCATACTTAATATTTTCTGTTTTATGTAGCCGGAACCTGAATTTCGGCCTCCCATGTCTGAAGTTGTGCAAGCACTGGTCCGCTTGGTGCAGAGAGCTAGCGTGGTCAAAAGACGTTCAAGTGATGAATCTGGTTTTGCATACAGGACCCCTGATCATGAAGCAATTGATATGTCATTTTGAGTGTCCATGCCATTCTTTTTCTCTTATAACTATTTCTTTAGTATGTGGGTTGCCATTTCACACTCAAGCTAGCATGGCGAAGGAGACATGTGCATTTGCAGCCGCACCAGTCGGTAATGTTGTCTCAGTCATCTTAGACTTTTTGACAGTAATGCAGTTTGGAGTGGCCAGGGGACGAAACAAAGGGATGACGAGGAGCATAAAAGATGTACTCAACCTAGATGGAAAAAAGATTTGTAATTATGAGTCACATTCTGCACATAATATTTATGCCTATATAAACACATTGTCAAACACTGCATTGCAAATATTAGAATTTAACTTATCGATACTTTTACTCTTTCAGCATTCCACATCTCATCTAAATTATGTGTTGATAAAATCATATTATGCGACATTGGTTGAATCATACAGAAATAAACATAAACATTGAATCGGCCATCATCTAGCTATATGAAAACAATTATCATCTTGTTTAAGAATTTGTGTCATCTATTATCAATAACATCAAGTTCCACCCACGCATCCATATGCAGTACCTTGCCACTGGCAAAGAGTTGTATTCATGTTCCATCTTCTCGGCTTCCAACAATATTGTATCCGCCAAGGGAATGCGAGTCTCGACCGGAATTCGCAGCAGCTCTCAAAGTTTGTTGGACAGGAGAATACGTTGCAGGTCTCTAAGCGTGCGGTCGTTGGGATAAAACTGGAGCTCGATGGAGGAGTGAATATAGTTTTCAGTCATTTCTTCTTGGTCCACAACTTCAGTAGCGCAAAGGCGTCCCAATATGGCCACGAAATTGATAAGAAACTTGGGACATAGCAACGCTTCATCAGATTCGACAAGAGCTCGAAAAGATGTACGACAGGAAATGTCGCCCACCACTTCAAAGTAGTCCGTGGACATGGCCACATGTATGTTTAGTAACAAGAAATAACAAAAGATGAAGGATATGATCTGAACGTACTCCTGATATATGATAAAGCTGTCTCTCGTCACTTATACTGAAAAGGAACGGCTCGAGCTACTAAATATATTGGTAGCATTACCCACCGTCCTTAGGTTCCCTAGTTGCTTGAGGAATGAGGATTCCAATCTTCGCAAGCGTGTTTGGTTTCCTTCTTGATTTGCTTGATTAATTTGTTTCCTTGTCCTAATTGGATTAACAAAAAAAAGGGGGCCCAAACAAACGGTCTGGTCATAGAGCTCCAGGCTAAGAAGCACGGACACGCTCCTCAACTGTCGTATCGCGAACGTTGGAATACGCCTAAATACGCTCGGACACTCGTATTGTACTCTGAAACGGACACGCAATAAGGCAAGATACGCATGTTATCTTCATCATTTACGTTTAAAGAGAAGAAAAAAAACACATCAGATCGATGAATCCCACCTCTTCTCGGATCTAAGCCGATCTTGACCTCGTCTGGGATCGAAAAAGATTATCACCAAATCTAGAAAAGCTAAGGCAAAATACAAGCAATAATAAAGAAATAGGGAACTCTCCACTAACTGCTAGAGCTAGAATACAGAGGGTTTCACCCAGTAAACAACAAGCCGAGAATAGAGGCAAATTTAAGACTTCGGCAAGGGAGGACCGGTCAGACTATCACTGCGCAAAACTGAGACAAGGGACATAGGAGGTTGTGAATTCCAAGATAGAGGACCCTCACTCCGACTAGGTAGCATGGTAGCTAAGTGAGCTGCTCTGCTTGCTTTTCTTAGAGACCAATTCCAATTGCAATGGTTGAAGTTGGCTTGTTTGTGGAGAATATGATTCATGATTTGGTAAGATCTTCAATGGCTACATCTAGATCTCTATGGAAGCATGCTTGCGAAAGCGAGAGGGAAATGGTGAGGGAGAGGAACTAAATCATGATGTTGATCAGTTGAGGATCCAGATAAAATGAGAAGGGGGGGGGGGGGGGGGGGGGGGGGGGGGGGATGGAAGAGAAGAATCAATATTTAAGGGATGGAAGAGATAATTAGCTGTGTTTCCTTTTCTTTTTCCATGCACTTTCGCACCATATTTTTTTGATACATAATTATTATTTTGTATATGTGTGAAGAAAAAATTACAAAAGAATATGTTTGACAGTTCAAAATTTTTGAAACTTTTAGGTGCTCCTTTTGTAGTAGCAGACCTCTCTCTCTCTGATAGACGCAAAGGCCATGACCGACGACGATCGCCAGAACCCTAATATGGAACGTCCGGAAGATCCCCGAGTGGAAGAAACCGCCGAGGACGACGAGGGCAAAAACCCTAAGCAGGTGATGAAGCGCCGAAGGGAAGAATCCGACAGATCACGGTATGCTTTTTGTTTACCCATTTAGGGTTTTGAGCCCGATTTGCTTGCTTTTCGATCAAGTAAAATTACTGTATCCGAATGTTAATGGATTCCAGATCCTGTTCCTGGTCATAAAATTCAGCACATTCTCCAATGCTGATGAAATTTTTGACGTATCTGGTTCACATCTTACTGTGCTTGAAGTACAGCGTTTTCAATGTGAAAACATAAAATCAAAATGGACGTTAATTTAACTGACTAACTTTACCTCAGATATTCTTTCTTTTTGCTGGGAATTTGTTGCCTTGATTAGTTTTCGTGTAGTTGGCTCAATTTGTTACAATCCTCGCAGGCCAGCTCTATGTCAAAAATACCTCAAGGTGAAAAAAAAAATTAGAGGGCTCTAAGCTGCAGTCTTCTTATTTATCTTTTTTGTAGCCCCAGATTTGAAATTATGGAATTGTGAGGTGTCCGTGGTGAATGTGCAGTGGAGACGACATAGCCGTAATGAGGCTACTTATGCGGGAGGCCTATCCACACTTCTCCTGATACTCAGTTAATTTCGATAACGAAATTTCTTTAAGGGGGTAGAGTGTGAGCGTTTGCAAATTCTTTTTTTTTTTCGGCATTGTTGTCACATTAACCGACATTTTTTCGAGATGTCAAATTTTTTGTTTATCATTTTTGTGTTAAACTACGTGTCGTCGCGAGCGTGGGAGTATTCGCGGAATATTTGTTCGACGTTCGGTTATTTTTCTACGTATTTACAAAATTTACGATTGTTTAAGTCGCATTTTTAGATATGACACTTTTTACATTTTTAAATATCAACTATTGATTTCCATCATTTGATCTCCTCTCCACCGTTAAATTAAAATTAAAATGAGAGCCTAGAGTGGGCTCTCCCACACACAAACCTCTCTCATTTTCTTTTTCTTTTCATTCTCTCTTTTCTTTCTTCTCTCTCTCCCTCATGCGTCCCTCTCTCTATTCTCTTTGTTTGAAATAGAGAAAGTCAGAGACTGCGACCTTTAACCGATCGCGTTGCCGCAATCCGACCACATCAGGAATTGCCACCACCGCCATTCTCTCCCCAACGATCTCTACACAACTCGGTCATAGCATGTGAGATTTGAACCGATCTATGTCTCTTCGAAATTAGAGGCCCCAGGCGCAGCCCTGCTTCGCCTTGCCCCAAGGCCAGCCCTGAATCCTCGTATACATGCAAGCAATATTCGATGATATAGTTATGTTATACAATCCTCGTATACATACAAACTTTGATTCTTCAAGCTTTTTGCATCTCTCTTTTTATTGTTTCTTTGCAATGTAGCATGTTGCATTTTTTTAAATCCTTTTTGCTCTTTGGTGATGATACTATTCAATATTGATGTACATCTCTCTCTCAGTGAACTTAATCCTGACCATATTTGGAAATAGATTTTCATTCAAAATATTTTGATAGCATGGATATTGGATTATTTTATTTGGTTATTCTCTTGGTGTTTTGTTAAAAGCGTCAAGATATGGAAGGCTGGATTGCGTGACCAATCTGTTTCTCATTCTATCTTTCTGTTGGTTGTGCTTGGTTTAAAATCGATCATGGTCTCGTAAGACGGTTTCGTATTTAGTGTTATCTTACACTCTTACATGCATGGTCACTAAATAGTAGATAGTCGGTAATTATTATTTTTTCCTTCGGAAAAGGGAGAGTCAGTTATTTTAATATGAGAAGCATTTAATTTTTCAGCTTTCATCTCAGATTCAATCACTACTAAAAACTTTCTTTGCCTACCATGTTGGATGGCTTCTTGATACAATGAGTAGCTTACGTTCTGGCTGTTTTGCTTCTGTTGAACAAACGTTTAGATTGCGGTTCCAAAGGAGAAGTTAATGCCAAAGAAGTTAGCGCTGCAGACACAGATGATTCTTCAGAGTGCTTATCAGGTTGGCGTGATGCCAATGAAGATGATGGTGACCATTGTGGACATTGACACATTGTTATGATTGTGTTCCCAACGAAGTCTGCAAAAGTTGCGGTTACATAAATGGCCACCCTCCGGGTGAGGAGGAACATTATAATCCATTGAAATGTTTATTTTGTGGTAAAGATGGTGATTATGCAAATTGTGTGACTGGTCCGATCCTTGAGTTTTTGTTTAAGGATAAGCAGAATCAGCAGATGATGCTTTCAAAGGGTATGGATACTGGTGGATCGGTTGACTGGTAGTGTTCAGCTCCCCGTGCCAACTGATTTGCAGAATGCTCAGAACAAACTTTGGGGATGGTTTGATAAATTTGTGCTTCAGTGAAGGACAATGTATGTTTCCCTTATGAAATTAGTTGACTAAAGCAGTTCTATTGTACTGCTGAAGTTTTGATTGAACTCTCCAAACGTGCAAGGGCATTTATCTATCATCCAATCTCTGTCACATGCTTTGCAAACGTAGTACACATGGCAAACGCAGTACTCAATGAAGTTAAATGATTTGTATTGATGATTGGAAGGTTGGTTCAATTTACACAGTACAATTGAATCGGTAATAATAGCATGTTGGCTACAAGAACTATGTCACTAATGTCATGTTGCACATACAATCGTTGCACCGTGGATATCGATAAACACTCCTTGCCCTGGGCCTTGGTTGCACATGTTTGGTCTGTCTAACTGCCTTTCTTACTCTCTGCTCAAACACACGCCATTCAATACTGGAGTTCTTCGAAAAAATGCTGGCAAGCCTCCGTTTGTTTGGTCGTATTGTTGGAGTCAGGCCTCCACCATAGTATATGCGAAAACCAGATACCAAGGATGATAACTGACTTCCAGAATCAGTCATTGCAAATGCATCAGCAGCGGTGCAGCCTATGAAGTCCAGTGCTGCTAACTACAAAAGAGATATAATTCATGACCATAACATTCAACCTTGTTTTCCCAGACAAGTGTCCCGAAACAATCCACATTCATAACTAATAGCACTCTAGTACGGGTAAGTTTTTAAGCATTTAGTTACCTGAGATTTAAAATTCTTGAAAGGTTCAAGTTCAGCGGGTGTAAGCAAGTTTTCTTTAGTCACCAATTTAGGGTACAAGCTTGTTAAAGCAATCATCCTTGATCTCCCTCCATATATCTGTGACCCTGCCACAAATATATGTGTCTTACGCTTGAAACCAAGAGCAGCAAGCATAAGCACTGCTTCTTCAGGTGACAAGGGACACAAGCCTTCTGACCTCAGTACTGCAGGAGTAGGTAGCCTGAAATAATAGAAAAGTTCGATCAAACCATAAATCAAGCTCATACAAACGGGGGAGGGGGGAAACCAACCAAATGACATAATGCATACGTTTTAGTCTTCTGGAGATGTACCAATGCAGGGAAATGTATTGCTCGAAAAGCTTCCAACTCCTTTTGCTCTGCATCTCCTCCGCCAAATTCACACAAAGAATGAGCTACCATGTCAATTTCAAACCTCAGGTGTAGCGCCAGATACTTGGAAACTTTCTTAGCAGGACCTTCATTTTCTTTCTCGATTGATGCTGCATATGGACCAACTAAATAATGATCCAGTGGTCCAGGATGACTTTCACTGTGACGTAACCTTTGAAGAAGTAAAGCCCCCGTTTGTTGTATCTTGGGAACAAATTGCAGGGAATGAAAATTACATCTGCATCGAAGTCTCTAGATGAAATTCTCCAATTAGGAAGAGTGGAAATAAAACGTGGTAGGCAAAGAATTAGCTGGGACTTGGTGATAAAAAGAATGAAAGTTCGATATGATTAATGCAGTTAAAAGCTTATTATGTACCTGCAACTGAAATGGTATAGGATCAAATGCCAACCGATTCCCAAATCCAAGAAAATGTACAACTCCATTTTTAAGTAGAATAGGAGTGATATGTTTCAAGTAAAAGCTTGGCTTTGCCTCTTTAGGGATGTCTGCATCTGTCACCTGGAAGAAAATGTAGCAATAAGTACAGACCCAACTCATTACTAAAACATTGATTTATTGGTCTGGAACTATAAATTTGTGGAGGGACTTACAAGACTGCCAATAGCTTCCAGATCTAATGACTGCAGTTCCTTAGGGAGTTCCTTCACTATCCGAATATCAGGACTCAAGTAGTTAATAAAATGATCCTCCTGATAGATATCGCTGAATTGACTATGAAATTGTAGATAATACAATATGTTACAAGAGACCCAAAGGTGTCTGCCTTCACGTGAGCAGTAAGTGATTAAAGGAAAGCAATTAAACATCACAGAAGGCATGTAAGAGCCGCTAAAAAAGTGATTGGGAAAAAAAAATCTAAAGCAACTGGAGATGCCATGAATAAGAGAAGCAGAAGGATTTGGGCCTACGAACTTGTATACCTACAGGCTACAGGCCAAAATATGTACTTAATGTGCAGATGAACAGTACCATTTCAGCCATCAAAGACAAAAGTGACTGCATAATAAGCTATTAGAGTAGGCCAAACAACTAGCTGAACCCAATCAACCCATTTTAAGTTTTGATGCTGAGTTAAATTCAGTTTTAGTCAATTTGTTCACAAAAACAGAGAATATTATCTGAGCAGAAGAAGGAAAAAATAGTTTACCTTACATCTCTCCATATACTACTATACAAAAATTTGGGAACAACCAGGGTTGCATTGAGTAATCTTGCAATAACAACAACATTGCAGACCTGTAGCCAAAAATTAATAACTCTCGAGTCATGAGTAATAGAAATGGAACTCAAAGTACAGTGATGAGTTGATGACTAGGTACAAAATTATGTAATTTGGAGAAACTCAATCTTCAAACAGGAACAAATGCCTTAAACATAACTTACCCCAACCCGCTGCTGGTTCATTCCACCATTTGCAGTGACCATGATATATCCATTTTTTCCCTCTATAAGAAATCACAAAAAAATTGTCACTAGAGCCAGTTCCTGATCTTTAGCACAGTAGCACACAGTCAAATTCAAGAAAGAAGAATTTGCCTGACCACATGTCCACATGCATACTGAAAGCAATGAACTAGAATGTTTGTAAGAGAGAGAGAGAGAGAGACCGTTGGGTTCCCAGCTACGTTGGTCGGCACAAGGTTTCCAAGAAGAAGCAGGAACAAATGGCTCCTGCCACAAATCTTTTGGCTCGGGCTTACTATATCCCTGAACCATATCAAAAAATCACTGAATCAGGCAAAAGAGCCACACCAAGGGGTCAGAACCATATGTCATGAATAAGTACCTCAACTTTATAAACTCATATACCAAACAAGAGAGTACCTCTGCCAAGGCATGAGCAGCTAACCCCAACAATCTTCCATACTTACCTTTCGCTGGCCTTTTCCCTTTACCATTTTTTTTCCACTTCGCCTGCAAGCATAACAAAATGAAATCAAAGTAACTTCGGGCTAGTCTAGTAACCTTCTCATTTTCAGCTCCCATTTTTACATTTAGCCAAATGTAAAGAACGAAACTTTTTCATCCTTCCTTTAATCACTCATAACCCAACTCCCTCATAGTTACCCTCTCTATCTCACCATCTACAGTATTCAAAATCTCTTTCTTACAACTCAAACTATCTCAAATCCTTTTATTACCATATAATTCATATATAAAGGAAGCACCTTTACCAAAACACTAAACCAATAATCTCTTTCTTACAACTCAAACTATCTCAAATCCAACACACTACCATATTTCTTCTTATAAAAGTAACAACTTTAAATCATAACTAAAAAATGTAGCTCAAATCCAATACAAGGGAGCCAACTTTACCTGAATGGTCACCGATACCGGCGCCGGAGACGATGAAGACTTGCCGGAAAACCAAGACTTACTATGAAGGCGGTGATCTTGTAGCCTCAGAAGCATGACCCAATTCATAACAAAGTAGAAAACAACCAATCCAATCACACCCACAAACCCTTTCACTCTCTTCTCACTATACCAAGCCCTCTCCGCTCTCCTCTTCCCTGATCTCCTTTGCACACTAAACCCTTCACCCCAACACGACGTCGTTTCGGAATCCGCATCGCCGAACCTAGTGCCGGGTCGGGGCGAGTGACCCGGAGATGACTGGCGGCTCCTCGGAGTGCCCGACCGGAAAAGGAAGGAGCTGCTAAGTCGGGCGGCGTTGGGGTCGGCCTGATCTGAATTGGGCCCGTGGTCAGATTCGGATTCGGAGGTGTCTTGGACGGCGGTGAGGGACATGGTTTGTGCTCCGGGTTGACCCGGAAAGGTGATCGGAGAAGAAGAGAGGAACTGAGAAAGCTAGGAATGTGGGTTGGTTTGGTTTGGTTTGAGCTGGGGGTTGCTAAAATGGGAGTGGCCACTTTGCCGAAAATGGAAGGCCCGGAGTTTGTGGGGACTTGTCCGACTTCAATGTGCGATATATAGTCCCTATCCAGAGTGAAAGTTCACTCTGAAGTTTCAGAGTCAAGTTTCAATTTTGGCACACTTTTCGGTCAAATTTTTTCAGTATAAGCGATTCAATATTTAGGTATGCTATTCAAGATCATCTCTACAAAATTTCATCCAATTTGACAATGATTTGAGCTTTCAAAATTGAGATTTACACGAACGGTTCACGTTGAACAGTTTTAATTCATTCATTGATTTAATCTAATTTCAATACCTTAACGATGTCTGAATTAGATGAAATTTTGTAGAGATGATCTTGAATAGCATACCTAAATATTGAATCGCTTATACTGAAAAAATTTGACCGAAAAGTGTGCCAAAATTGGAACTTCACTCTGAAACTTCAGAGTGAACCTTCACTCTGGATAGGGACTATATATATATATATATATATATATATCTTTTTGAAAAATTCTAGTATCCGTATGTCATACATCTCTCATCCGACGGTTAATATTATTTTACGAATGAGATCAAAAAATAATATTTATTTTCAACCATCAGATGTGAGATATATAACATACATTTATATATACTAAATTAACTCCAACTTTTTGTCTCTTTAGATTTTAGTTTAGGAGTCCGAGTACAATAGAGCCCCAATAGCCAATCATAATTTTTCTGAGTTTTGGAATTTCTTGATAAGTTTCTTTTAACATTGTTAGATTTCATTAATATATTGATGTTGTACTATATTTCTATAAATCACATATTCTGCATTTTGGTTTCAAAAACTTCCGACATTAGTCCTAGTTCGTATGGGAACCAGGGCTAGAACTACTTGAACAATTCAAAGATGTAGTATTTCAATATCGTTTTAGCGTGGATCGTTCGCGTATGTTGCTTTCAAAAGATTAAGAACTTTTACTCATTGTACAAAAATAGATTGCACTGATCGAGATGTTACATATTGATATGATATCAGTAGAGATATTAGTCGGTTATATTATATGCATAAGTTATATATATATATATATATATCATCAGATGATCTTATGTGTTAATTTGAAATGAATGATCTTATGTAAAACCTGATGTCAAAGTAGTTTTTTTTTTAGAATGATGTCAAAGTAGTTTGTCAGATTTTAATACTGATCGATTGATCATAATAGTGACATTTCAACAAAAATATTGAGACATTATTCATTTCAAAACTCAAAAAGTAATTAAGCCTTTTGCTTGAAAATTGAAAATCCATTATCCCATTGAAGAACAGATGTTTAAAGCATTGATTTCATGTAACAACCCGAATTAGTACATGCAGGGACAGAGCTACTTAAAAGACAAACAAATGGGTGCCACGGCACCCTCCATGTTTGAGTTGTATATGTATTTAATCCTTCTAACATGGTTTAATTGAATCAAACTTGAGTTGATTGTATGTAGTGGCACCCCTTAGTTCTTGTCTTTGGCTCCGCCACTGAGTACATGATCATTGAATCTAAGAAGTGCATGAAACAAAAAGCATTCGAAAAGAAAATAATAATAATTAAGAGTATTTATCGATAATTAAATAATTACTGCAGCTTCACTATTTTTCACATAAATTGTGGCTGAGGGGCAATACATGGCAGTAGGGCAAACTAATAAATTCTCCTCCTATGTTTATAGTTGCGTCCTTCATCCCAATCACTTTCGCTTTCATCATCTACTTGAAGATTCCGATTTTGAATCAGAAACTGCTTCTTGCTGTTGCTTAATTAGCTGTGCCCGTTGATCCGAATACACACGACGCAGGTTCTCAGTGAGGGGACCGAGCCCTATTTGAGTGAAGAAATTTATGGCGAACTTCGTGTTCCTTAGATTATCCCTAGGCAAAATAGACTCACTACTTTCTTGCATAGCCGGATCATGGAGCCGTTCATTAAGCTTAAGAACGCCAAGCGCCTCCGACAGCTCCTGGAAAAGGATCTTGATAAAAATCCGAGAAGATGAAGTGGTGTCCTCTTCGGTTAGTCGCATATAGGCTATGCAATACCATGTAATAGCATCTGTTGAGAGTAAATGAGCGTAAAATGAAGCAACATTGCGGATCTCGTTTGTTTCGAGGCGGTGGATCATCGAGTACTGCTGTACAAAACATCTCTCAAAGTTTTCCTGGTAGACTCTTTTGATCATGCAGAGCCGCTGTCCCAAGAGACCGTAAAATCGGATGTACTTCTTCTCCTGACGGCAACATTCTAAGAGCATAGTGCATAGCTCCATCTCTTGGCCTGGTTCGAGCTTAATCTTAAGGAGCTTATTACCTGCTTCCTCAAAACCTAGACTATTCATGATGGTCAGATATATAGTTCTTCGAAGATTGACAAGATCTGTGTCTGTCTTATCTTTTATTTGCATGCGCTGCTCTTCGTCCTCTTCTTCTTCTTCAGATTCATTGTCGTCATCGCCATATTCAGACTCCTCTTCACCTAGTATTGTTTTCTTCACTTCTTCGTAGCGCTTCTCATTCTCAAGGAAATTAGGGTCCAATGTAAAAATATTGAGGCTATCTTCTGGATCCATCTCATCTTGGAGAGACACCTCATGGGTGAACTGATCTTCTTGCTCTACAAGGTCCAACTCTGGACGAACAGCAGGGTGCCCATTGAACTTGGCTTTCCTTAAAGCTAATAAGCCTTCAATCAAAAACTGTACTCGTTTGTCAATATCACCTTCATGAAGAATCCCCAGAAACCTATCAAAGATGCCGCGCAGCCCTTTTGGTGAAAGGTCTTGAAGCATTGAGCCACAATCTGTCACACACGAAACAGCAACTTCAACACTATCATCAGTAGGGTTCTCAAGTAGCACAGTGAGCAATTCCAGTGCTACAATCTCATGAGCCACTTGCTGGTTTACAAGATGAGCAACGAATTTAACTGCAGCTAGTAGCTGTGTCTTGTCGTTCCGCTTGAATGCTATCTTAAGATTGAGGACAATTCTTCTCAACAATAGCCGTCCGACTTCAGGAAACTTGGTGTTGACAGCAGCAACCAAGGCCGCAATAACGTCTGTGAATGCCGGAGATGCCATCTGTGACTTCATAATGGATCGACAGAAGAGACCCCTACCGCGAATGAGATTCTCCGAAAAGATTTCAGGGATGATATTCTTTAGGTTGGCAGCATTGACCTTGTTTACTACCCCATTGATGCTCTTTTTTAGGGCATCCCATGACAGCCTCTGATACTCGATGCTACTTTTATCTTCGACCTCTTTCATCATTCGGGCCAACTTATAAGGCGGAACGTAAACTGGATCTCTCTTTCCCGAACCTAACGCATCAGTGTTCAGGTTTCGGTTTCCCTCTTGCAATATAGAGCGTCCATGACGTGGTTTTGAATTGCCATCTCGCTCATTGTTTCGAGATTCCTTCCTATGATGCTCATGTCGCTTTGTTCTATAACCTTCATCAATATCCAAGTCCTTTCTTTTTCGACAATATTCTCTATCATCAAAACCTGAAGAATTGATTTCCTTGCCACGATTGTTCGACTTGGGATTCTTTTTACTTCTGTACCTCTTATCTTTATCGCTCAATTCACTACTGTGCCTTCTAGCCATCAGACCAAAACCAACGACTTCCAAACTATTCAGCAAGGACCAAGAAAAGATATATATCAACTTGTAGTGTTTACGAACATATTATCGAGTCAAATTTGAGGTATATATAGTGGTTATAATTACGAAAAATAATCCTACTAGGACAAGGAAACAGAATTAATCGAACTAATCCTATCAGAAAACGGGATTGGAAAATAATCCTATCAGAAAACGGGATTGGAAAAATTTGGATCCTCATTCCCCAAGCAACTACACTACAAAAAATATGAGAAATAGGCACAAATCATTTGTGGCTCAAATGTGGCCTTTAATGGTGTGGCCTTTTCCCAAAATCCCACAAATCCACCACAAATGTGGCTTTTAAATTTAATAATAATTAAAAAGCCACATTTATAGTGGTTTTGTGAGATTTTGGAGAAATGCCACACCATTAAAGGCCACATTTTAGCCACAAATCAATGTGCCCTTTCCTCATATTTTTTGTAGTGCTAGGGCTCCGGCCCTGACTCTGAAGGACGGTGGGATATGGCCGGTATATGAAGTAGCCGATAGTCAGGATCCGGAAACCTTAATGCTACACGCCTACACTAAACATATCAACAGAGGACAATGTCGCCGGTCTCACACTAAATATACTGTTCCCACTTCCCAGTTCCATCAGCTGTTGGCAAATATATCAACATGATGCGATAAGAAGAGGTTGTAAATCAAGGGAAACGAAACTACTAGCAATACAAACACACGTACATTGTGTAGGCAGAACAGATCGAACACAAACTACTAATTAAATCATCAAATGCATGTATGAATAAGAGTACTGTGTAACCATTGAGCCAATTACCAACTAGCTAGTTCTCAACAACTAGAAATGATATATCTTAGGTATAGTTTTAGTTTTATGTTATCACAATAATCACCTTGAAAACACAAGTACAGCTTCCAGCAAAATAAAAGTAAAAGTTATTGACAAATTACATCTGAAATCCTCGTTTCAATGGAAGCATATGCATATGTGCTGAACTGCTGATAACTGAATTTGATGACCAGGATCAGGATTAAGATCTATAAGTACTGCATGCATTCTCCAAGACTTTTAGGTCCTATAAGACTAAGAGTATCACCAATAATCTGATTTATCAAAACTTCACTGCTGCAATGATTCATGGATGCTTTCCTCTAAATTACTAATAAGCTGCCATACATATATGTTCCAGATAAACCAAACAAAAAATTATGCAAATTAAGATGATATTTGATACAGCTTCTTCATCTTCCCTAAACCCAAAAGACCTAATTTATTTGTTCAACAGTTCAGAAACTCACTACTAAACGACATCAATCAACCTGAGTTACCACACACTTCATCACAAAGATACTTGTGTGTTTTCTGATGGAAATAAGCAAATAACTTACCCAGTGGTGGGCACAGAACTCCATACTAAATATAGAACCTTGGCAACATCAGGGGGTGATGATTGAACTGTATTGATCTAGAATTTCTTCACAAACCTCTTAAGCCGAACAAGCTGAACACAAAGTCCTCCAATGTATTTGCTGCCTCGGTTGACATTTCCTCGTAATGTGGATGGAACCTACATATTCAGATGTGAAATAACCATATAAGCATTCAACGAGTGGACTACAAACTTGGACTCAATGGTGTTGGCACTCTGAACATCATATTGGTCAGACAAGAAGAGCTCTTTGTTTCCATTGAACTGCCTGCGCCATCCAAATTCTCCAATAGACTCCTCAGGCGTATATTTTTCGCCTCACTCTCACTTTCACATTGTTCTGGTTGTTGGCCTCAATCTTTTCAATTCTTCCAACGTACTTGGAACTACCAACATTAGTTAGTCGCATCAACACAGAATCCGCAGCTGCGGCCAGTAAAAGGCATCATCAATTCATCATCGATCAGTTCATCACATCCCCATAACCATAACCGAAAACAAGATTTCTTTCCGGAAACAGGATAAAAATAACTTCTTCCCATTGTTCTTACCTTTGATAACCTCGTTGGTGCCTCTGATTGTATAAGAGTCTTCTCCTTTTTTTTTTATCATCATCAGCATAAGCCATCTGAAAATAGATTAATTGCAGTAAATGACGAAAGTATGAGAGAGGTAGTTTTTATTATATAGGAAGTCTAATAATCCCTAACCTTATTAAAATTAAATGATAATAAATAAAAAGAGTTGGCTGGGCTTAGGCTTGAGCTTTTAGGCTTCTTGTAGCCCTGGTGGATGCATTGTAGACCGCCTAGGCGGGCAAAATGGTCGCAAAAAAAGCACTTAAGCATACGTTCACAAGGCAAAACGCCTAGGCGGATGTTAGGCGGCTTGTATTATGCAAAGCAAAAGAAGACATTATAGCTACTTGACATGTGTCAATCAGACACATTCACATCTTTTTTCAAATCGAAACTGGAAACATTGACAATGGTACCCTGACAATATGATTTAGAGTTCCTGTAATTACTATTTCACCAAAGGTGAATTGGTCCATTGCTTGGGTGACATTGAACTGTATAACTAACTCTTGAGTGCCTTGCGGAGCTAGTAAATGAAGGTGGACATATTTCTACTGTAGTCCCATTTGGTGGCAGCACTGAGCTAGAGTAAGTCTCCGGCTTGCTCCCTACGTTCATGAAAACCCTTCGTACTATTTGAGACCCATTCAATTCTGCTATTGTTACTGAAGGAAGGTTCAGATTGGCTGGATGGTCTAGTGGCTTGTTGCACATTTCTCCAGCGACAATTCTTATTGTACTAAGATTGGTATCATGCAATGAGCACAAGAAGCTGATGTAGTCGTCATATCCTGTTTTCAATTTAAAGGCCAGTAACATTAGCACGTATAGACCAAATCAAACAAGCTAGAAAGCTAGTGTATACTTCACCTGAAGATAAGACTAGGCCTGGATTCATGGCATTACTTGGACTGACAAGGCCATCTCCAAACTCAAAAGGGGTGGAGGGATATCGACTGCCTATATCAGATCCTTCAGCCATTATCAATTCTCCATTTTTATCATACTTGGTCGCAGTGGTGGAAATCGCAGATGCAATCATGGATGGAGTCCATGAAGGATTGTACTGCTTAATAAGTGCTGCAATTCCAGCGATATGAGGTGTTGCCATGCTTGTACCAGATAGTAGTGCAAAATTGTGTCCTAAAACAACAGAATAGACAAGTTCGTGAGTTTTGCTTGCATGTCAAGGCACTACTGTAATAGCACAAAAATGGTTAAGCTGCTTCTACTCACCCAGTAAAGAGGGTTCTAAGGCACTAATTGGGCTCCAAGCTCCCCAAATTTGGTGTCCGGGGGAAAGAATATCCGGCTTCAGTACATCAGCCAGCTTCCTTGCCCTGTCAATGAAATTTGGTCTTCTTGAAGAGAATCGGCTAACAGTAGGTGCTGGGCCCATGAAAGAAGCAGCTCTTCCTTCTCCAAGTGATGCTTTCGCAGTCTCGCTGCAAGTCTAGTAGGGAATCCTCTCTGATCCTTAAATGTTTGTTGTTCATAGTATTGCAATATAACCTATCATTCATTATTATCTCTTGTAAGATTGTGCTTGTTCTAGTTTCTTATGAATATGACACTGATATGTACCTGGGAATTGGTTACATTAGGGACCAAAATGCCAGAAACAGCAAAAGGAACAGGCTCCGCAATGAAGTCACCATAAGCTGGATTTGCAACAAGAACAAAACCCATAAATCCAAGAGCTCTTGCCGTGTTGACGATGGCGTTGAGGGTGGATGTCCCATTATAGAATCCCTCTGAGAATGTGCAGATGACAATACTACCTATACCTAACCTAGGATCCAATGCTTGTCGAAATTGGCACTCTTCAACATAGGGTGGGGTTCTTGGGAATGACCCAATTGGATTTACCGCATCCTTGGCCAGAACCAACCTATGTTGAAGTAATCTATATCCAAATGTTGGTGCTGAATAAGAAAAATAGCACAATCAGCACATGACTACATGGTAACAATATCTAGTGAACATGATCTTGAAGCTGAGATATTAGAATGCACCTGATAATCCAACACCTTCAATTCTTTCTCCATTTCCAAGAACAATAGATGAATGATAAATTCTATCTGTGCCATAAGAAGCTACACCTACAGCCCAAGGGCTGTAAGACACTACACTTGAAGGGTCTGGTCCTCGATTCCCTGCTGCTTGCACCACAAATACACCAGCTCGTCGAGCATATAACATGAACACATCAAACACGCCTAAGAAGGTCACTCTATCCTCTGGTGGTTCATCTGGTCCGACAGAGAGTACCAAGACATCCACTCCATCTCGAACCGCCTGTACATATAACACAAAGGAAATTAAAGAACACATAAAACAAATTCTCAAATGCTAGTTGTTATATATTTACTGGCTACAATATAATTTTCAACATATCTGCATT
Organism: Argentina anserina; assembly: GCF_933775445.1. NCBI lineage: Eukaryota > Viridiplantae > Streptophyta > Magnoliopsida > Rosales > Rosaceae > Argentina > Argentina anserina. The sequence goes on along the minus strand of NC_065874.1, from coordinate 597,808 downwards.
GCTTACTTGATCAATTGCAGAGACTACATCTGCTAAAGTTGCTACTGTGGGATACACAGCTTTATACACAGCAATCCTGTTACTCAAAAGAAGTACATGTTTTGATTAGATCAATCCCTAAATTAATGCTGATAGATCTCTCTGTAGTGCTCAGCTATAGAAAAGAAATATAATACCGCGCACGTGGTGCCATTCCACTAGCTTGTCCATAACAGAAGCCATTCACATCCACAGGAACTCCAGCATTTCCAGCTGCAACTGATGCCACATGACTGAAAAACAGTATGATGATTCTCAATTTATATGGGCTAGTGTAGAGAAAAAGTAGTACGAAACTACGAATAAACAATAATGTAGGGAGTTTCCCTGATCCACCTAGGTTCGACATCATTATACTATATCTTATTAACTAAACTACCACAACAAAATTAACTTGGATGATATTAATAAGAGCTAGTGTTTAAATTCACTAACCTGCCATGTCCATCTGTATCAAATGGTGAAAGAATATCAACTGAAGCATTAAGAGTAGCAATGGCTCGAGCCCCAGCAGAGAAAAACTTGGCTGAAACTACTTTGCCATTGCATGAAATTGCAAGGAATAAAGGACCAGTCTCACAAGCACCCGAAAAATGAGAAATATTGGAGGTGTAAGGCCTCAGAGGATTATAAGCAAAACTTAGATGTGCAGGGTTGATGCCAGTATCCACGAAACCAATCACAATTTCTTCACCAACATTACGTTGGCCTCCTTGTGTCCAAACTCCTTCAGATAATTCAAGGAAGCGAGGAGTGTACGTTGTCATCAACTTTGCTCCTCTATCTCTCTCAACTAGCTTTACTCCTGGAGAATATTTCAGCTTTACAGCCTGAAATGTTATTCAAAATTAGTAAGAAAAAGAAAATTAAAGCTTTTGCACGGCCTTTACATTAAAATTGAAACTGGGAAGGTGATTGTTTGGACTGATTTCCTTCTTCTATTCACCGTCGGTAAGAAGATTCTGTTTGAAGTACCTGAGAAGGTGTTGTATGGACAGCAAAGCCATTTGCAATGTGTTTAAAGCCGTAAAGCTTGTTGTAGCTTCCAGCCTCAAGATTGCTCTGTAGAATTCGATCATGAGAGTCCCCCAATTGCATTGCATGAGCCTTCAAAACCTCACTAGACATATTTCATGCATGAAAATCACATAATAAGAAAAGCAAAAGCTTTCTGTAACCAACAAACATGATCTTTCTCCTACCTATTTAGATTGAGGCGCGAAGATGAAGAGCCCCCATGGAAAGCAAAAGAGTCTCCATCTATTAAAACCAAGTATATAGCTCGATCTTCAGCTGCAAAACCAGTAACCAACACAGAAGCGAGAAGCGCTATGAAACAGTAGGAATGCAATAAGACATTGGCTCTTGCAATAGCCATGGTAGATTGCATCACACAGCAGACTTGGGGCTTATGATGTTTAATTCAATTTCAATTTTCGCAAATGAATTAATGATGGTGTAGAACTACTTTCCACCTGTCTGCAGTTTTCAGTTATGTTTCAATATGTAGAAGTAAAGAGGTTTCCATAACAGACATGCAGGCAGCCACACCAAAAATGTGAGTGGACATTTCTTAAGAGAAACACTAGCCTGCTTTGGGAGGCCGTTATCATTTCTGTGGTTATCCTTATATATTCAGATTGTATATGTGCATGTTGTTCATGTCATCACACACTAAACAACCTTGACTTCATTATAGATGGCGTTAGGAGTGACCAAGAAGAAAACTACAACTCAATCTACAACTTCTGGTGTGGGACTGTAGCTTATGAAGCCTAAATTTGCAGTTTTAACAGCAACAGTCATGAAAATCAAAGACAAGTTGCCATGAGAACAGATGTCTGATCTGAGGAAAAGGAGGCTGCAGAACTTTGTCATCCTCCAGACCTGTAAACCCGCATTTTCAAGTCTCCAAACAGAGAGACGTATAAATTTCGTTACGTTTTGACAGAAACTAAAGGCTACAAGCCTACAAGGACACTCATAAACAAAATTCCACAACTAGTTGGTTCCAGACTCCAACTGCTTCTGATGACTTCAGAACCATTCAAATGATTCAATGTATCCCAACTTTGAGATCCTAAACCTTTGGGCCCTTTAAAATGGACTTTTAGCCTATCATCTGCAAAATGGGAGACATACTATATTCCTTTTACAGTTTTACTGATATTATATCCGAGTTTGGCAGAAATTTTGTCATTACTTATAATTAGGTAATATATATGTATTCCAGTAAAGCAAACAAACAAAAAAAGTTAAGGTGGACCAGACAAACAGATTGACAAGTTAATAACTTAATAGCAAAAGTCGCAACCAGCAATTTGTTATAGCAAAGACTCTACGATTTAATTGTTGAGATACAAAGAAAACTTCCAATGGAAACCTAATCTCCTGAATGCAAGTCTTGAAAACCTCTGAAAACCCTACTCTATATCCACATGATAGAACCAACAAGGACACAAACAGCAGCACTGCATTTTGGATCGCCTCTTGCAATTTAAGTCATTTCTTTCGGCGCTTAGGGTCCACCTACAGAAAATTTTGATTACTCAGTCTCAGTAAAATGAGTGTACACAAAACAACACTGCCTAGTCTTAATAGAAAAATAGTACTGTTCAGATGACATACTTTTAGAGATAAAATCAGATTCACATGTTCATCCAACCACTACTAATTGACATCAGAATATCAACTTGAACAGGCACATAGTATACCCAGAGGTAGGCACAGGGAATGCTGAACAAATACATCTACAAGTACTTCAAAAGTTCATCATGTAACTTACCTTGACATCATCTGAAATTGAGTTCTGAGTTTTTTTCACATCTTCGTCAGCCGAACATTCTGAACATATATAGTGCTCAAGTTTTTTGGCTACTTCATTTGAGATGTTCACACAAGCTGGATGAAACCTATAAGTCCAGTTATGAAACACCTTCATGAGTATTCATACACATTTAAGAAAGAGAAATTGGCCAAATCATATGTGTGTGTGTGTGTGTCTGATACATATTACATAAAGGTTACTTCTTTGAATTAATTTATTAATAGAGCATGGTCAACGAGAGTATCCACTACTAATTGACAAGATTCCATTTTACAATATGAGCAGAGGCCCATCATGGAGGTAACTACTTCTTACTTAAATCTGAATAACAACATCAAAGTACTAAATAGGTAATAAACACAGAAACTAAGCTTTCCATGGTGGCACTCTTAAAGTCGCTCAAGGCACAAACCACCAGGAGGCAGGGATAGTCTGTAACTCTATACTCGCAAGTAGCACATTGCACATATACTAAAATGATTTTCCAAATACGTATGCATGAATGCACGTATCTAGCAAGTATTCAAGACAATCTCTAATCAATAACTACATGCATAAACTGGTCGAGTAAGATAAACATATTTCTAGTCCATTAGAAACCAACACATACAGAACCTCCAATCCACAAACTCCAACATTGCCACTAAAGCCAACAACATAAGGAAATTACCAATCTTTGCACTCCTCACACTGCACCATGAGGTCATCCGGGTTATACGGCATCTCACACTTGCAATACCTTCAAAAACACACACTTCCAACAATCAGTCACAAACACAAACACAAACACCCACATTTCCAATAACAAACACAAAACACAAACCGCAAAGCCCCACGAAACTCACACAGCGACTCTATCCGGAGTGAACGCCCCGGTAGCAGCCTTGTACTCAAATCTACAGTAGAAATCCTCAGCCCCTACATTTTCGAGCTTGGTGTAGTTCTTGAAAGAGTGAACCACGCACTTGCCCTCAATAGTGTTGGCACTCTGAACATCAAAGTGGTCCGACAAGAAGAGCTCTTTGGAGCCGTGGAACTGCCTGCGCCCTCCAATCGACTCCTCAGGTCTGTAGTACCACCTCACTCTCACCTTAGCGTTGTTCTTGCTGTCACTCTCAATCTTCTCGATTCTCGCCACGTATTGCGGCTTCCCCACATCCGACGGCCGCATCAGCACTGTGTCCCCAGCTGTCAAACCAAACAAAATTATAACAATCAGTTGAACCGAAATTTCAGTTCAGTTCAGTTTTTTTTTTTTCAATTTTCTAAAAACCAAAATAGAAAAATCGGGTTGTTGAGAAGAGATGGGGTACCTCGGACGACCTTGGTGGTGCCTCTGATGGTGTAAGAGTCGATGTCCTTTTTCCCGGGTCGGGTTTTGGCCATTGAGGAGTGATGTTTTTTTTTTTTTTGCAAATTTCAATTTTCGATTTTCCAAGAGGTTTGAGAAATGTGGGAAGAGTTTAAAGGATTGGAGGGGTTTTGCGTTCCAAATTTGAAAGCCCTAAATTTCGGAGATTTGGGAGGGAGAGAGAGCCAAAACCCTAGAGCTTCATGCGGGAGACATGAGAGAGAAAGAGACGGAGGAGAGAGAGCAGAGATGAGTGTGACGCTTGACTGCTAAAGAATACAATTATATTTGTCTTTGAATGTTTCGAGTGCCTCTTTTTTCAGTGCTTCGGGATGCGGGAAAAGGTTTTGGTTTAAGCAAAATTAATATTTGACCAGGCCCAAACTGGTTTCCAGGCCCAAATCGGGGGGACGTACATTCTGATGAGTTCTGAAGACTAAGCGAGAAGTCGTGAACTGCATTTCAGTTATGATTTTTCACCCAAAAGGGGAGCTATACATAGAAGTGATAGAACACAGTTTTTACGCTAAAATTTCATGATTAGGGAAATCATTCTAGCTACAATCCACATATTTTCGCGCATTAAGTCTTGCCTGCATGATTATAAGCCTCATTTAGGTGTAGCTCTAACAGTTACTAATATCTACTCCTATATTTAGGTTTGAATCTCAATCCCTTGCATTGAGATTCTCCCCTTCTTCACTTATTACTTAAAAAGAGTGGTGAATGTTGCAATGACAATCAACAACAAAATACTTGATACAAGATATTCCACATATCCATACATGCATGTTGCGTACTGCAAAAGAAACAACATACATTATTCTTCTTAGTATAATCATCCACAATAACAAAAGGAGCTTCTAGCCTAAGTTTAAATTAATGCCAACGAATAGATAATGCAGGAGTTCAGCGGTTAATCGGAGTGTTCATCAGTTCAACAATTTTGTCTATAGCATCACGAGACATCACCAGTGTGTCATGCTGCAAAATGCTGTAGACGTTCAAACCCTGCAAAATATGTTTTCCAAATAAGCATCAAGCTCAAACTCCAGTTATTCTCAGGTTAACCATACAATATTACAGACAATTTGCAAGGAAACACTGGATATTATGCAACTTACAATTGAGGGCAGCACGTTCACGTAACGTAGGTTTTGAGTTGCCAGCTTGAGTTTATCACTTATGGGGCCACCATCCACCACGAGAACTTTCTTGGTGTTCTCCATTTGCTTCACATAGTTCACAACATTCTTGGTTTTATGTGTTGGGACTTCTAAATCCTCGAAAACAAGAAGCTGTAATTTTGTACCACTTTGTCTAGTTAGGTTGCATAAAGAAACCATCAAAGTCAAAATGTATAATTACTTCGCCTTATTTTATACTAATCCAAACATAAATAGACAAATTGTAGAATATGAAATTTTGAGAGAGACAAAGAGAACTTGCCTTTCCCTCTGCTGCTCGAGCTGTCAGAGCAACTTTTAGCCCAAGTCGCCGAACCTTCTTATTCAGCTTGATAGCATGACTTCGTGGCTTAGGACCATGCATTCTCGCACCTCCTCGGAACTGTTCAACACCGATTAGGTTCATTAAGAGCTATCCAATTAAAAGACAAAGACATGCTAATTTAAAAGCATAATAGCTCAATACCTGAGGACCACGCAAAGTTCCATGCCTCGCACGACCAGTACCCTTCTGATTCCATGGCTTTCTACCAGTCCCGCTAACCTCACTGATAGTCTTTGTCGAATGTGTTCCCTGTGGACCACTCAATTGGCATAAGCTTTTATCTTTTAGTCAATTTGTGGAGTCTCAGAACTAATGTTCACTGATTAGAACATCCCTTTGACCAGACATTCAAATCACGAACAAGTTATTTGGAAAACAGTACAATATAAAAAAAGTTATGGATGACTTAAGTTCCTCCTTTGCAGAAAACCAGATTTATCTTATTCAGTATCAGTGTCTTTTCTGTTCCTGTGAACCTTTGCACCAAAATGCTCCAACAATCTCCCAAAAGATGTATGATAGAAAGAGTAGAAAGAAAGACTGATGCTTCTTAAAACGTAAACTTAACAAATTTCTCAATTCTAGTTCAAATGAAGGACATGTGCCATCAGTGTGGTTCAACCATCATTACTCATTAGTGCTATGATTACGTCTTCAAGGTCAATCATTGCATATATTAAAAGATCGTACCTGTTGCCTCTTTGCTAGTTGCCATAGTACAACTCGATGAACAATATCCTTTCGGATAGGAACATCAAAAACATCACCAGGCAGAACCATCAAGCCTTTGTCTTCATTGTGAAAATTTGTCACGGGAATTACGAGGTCTTGATAGCTCCCTGCAGTATAGGACACTCAATAGCAGTGAAAACATTGCACAAATTTTTCTCTTTAATATGATTTAAAATAGTTAACCTTTTTTTTTAATATCCTTACAGGGTAGAGAAAAATGTAAATTTTACAAAGTACTGACTCTCACTAACTATATTTGGACACCCTTTAACACCTCGTGGCTGGGAAAGAATCTAATGGAACAAATAAAGTTATACCGGATTTGTACAGAATATATGTGTTGAACTGTTCATGAGTACATATTGAAAGACACAACAGGTAATCCAGCTCTTGTTACAACAAATGCAGAGGAAAAAGGAAGAGTTACACTAGATTAAGATATAATTTTTTTTAAAGTAGGAATAAGATAACTAATTACAAATGTCAATACAAATTTCACGACCAAATCAGAAAAAAAAAGTACGTGTATACAGTTACTAAAAATATCATAAGTACAAAGCTAGTCTTGTTTATATTAATTTTCAAGATCAATTGGCTAAACTTCCAAACTAAAACCACTCTAAACATATAAATGCACATATATTCAACAGTCAAAATCAGTGATACAATTATGAAAATCCTAGCTATTATAAAGATGAGACTTTAGAAACATTTTGTTTTACCTGTTTTATGCTCAGATGCTATCACAGGCTTTTTGGACAACAGATCAGAGGGAAATGCACCTCCATTTGATTCAGGAGTCAGAGTGGAAAGCCTTCGACATGCAAAATATAACGATCCACCCTAATTGGAAGTTTCCGGGTATACAGATGAGAAATAATTCAAGTAAATTAGTCAAATGTATAAACACTAAAAAATGGTACATATTGCATATCTTTAACATACTATTTTCTATTTAATTAAGGAAATTTAGATATGGTATAATCACAATGTCTATGATGAAATAATACCTTGACAACAGACGAAGATTCCTCACAGGAAGATATAACCCCTGGAACATGCGCACAGAAATCAGTTGGACTAAAAAAGAAAGACGAAAAATAACATTACAAATGTCACAAAAAAATGTCCAAATCATGCTACAACAAACAGATGAATATATAAGTACACTCGCTCTTACCGTGAGAAGCACGAAATGATGGATACAATACACTCGAAGAGTCGCAGCTGCCCGATGCCAATAGGGAACCAAATGAACGTAGCAGCCTTCTGGAGACTGACAAGGCCATACTTCAAAACAACCACCAACACTTCAACAGATGACTATCCGACTGCCTATCCACATCCACAATTCACCTTCTTCTAATCTTCCCTGTACGAAAAAACAAACAAACAAACAAATTAACCTACGCAAAATATAAACTACTAAACACCTAACATTAATGCGTACATCAACATAAACTCAAGAAAAACACCTGTGCAGTTACGCACGGCGCCTTTCGGCTTCGGCTTGAACTCAAAAACGTGTTAAAAACCCCTAATTAAAGCCTCACACTCACATCCTCCAATCGAATATTTACATCAATCACACTATTCAGCATCAATCATCTTTATTCTCGATGCACATCAAGTGTTCGATGAAATGCCACACAAGGAAGAACAAGCAAAACAAGAACAGACAACTATAAGCAAACCAATGGCAGCTTTTTTTGGAGCTGAGGAATCAAAACCTGAGCTCTTCGAACAATTTTTGAAGCTTAAACAACATGATGATTACAACGCAATAGCAACCAAGACGATGAAATCGAAGGTGCGAGACAGTGGAAGAGCTAATATGACGAACGAAAGGTGTACCTTCGTAGCCGTAGACGCCGGAAATCTGGCCGTCGAAATGCGTCGGAGATTGACAGCCGTCGATCCGTCACAGAGTGCGGTCTGTTGATGGCGGCAATGAGAGAGAGAGAGAAGTGAGGTAGCCGGAGCCAGGGTACCGAAGCGATTTGAGAGACCCGAAAGCCAATACTTATGAATGCTATTGGAGTTGGGCTTACGGTTCGTTACGGGCTTGCATGATGAAGCCCAATATCTAGTCTTGCTGGACCAAAGCTGTCATAAGAAGGCCTGTTGAGAAACACTTACCGCGTCGTTGTTTCTCTACGCACTCGGAAGGTTATGGGATTTTGATTTTACAATTTTTGAATGTCTAATTTTCGTCGCTGCTATTAAGTTTTCTTCTTTTTCTATCAGCTCATCTGTGATTTTTCACACTGTTGGATATTCTAGATAGACAATAAATATAGCCCACGAAGAATGAATTACGTATTATGTTTCTTTTTTTTTTCGGTTGAAACGTATTATGCTAGTTTTGCAGTGTTCGTGACAATATATATATATATATATATAAGGGTTTTCAGGTAAGGAGATCCGTACCTTAAGCTAAGGTACGGATTTCTATTTCTTATCAACTTTTCGATCGAGTTTTTACATCTCCACCGTCTAATATCTAGGTTATAATGTATATATCATCTCCACAACATTTCAGCCGCTTTCATGACCGTTAAAATATTAATATATCGCTAAATTAATAAATTTTATTAATCTAAAGACTATTAATTTATTGAGGTTTTACTGTAAGTAATAGAAAAAACAATAATTTTAAAATTAATTTTGTTATTATTCCTAAATAAATATATATACTAAAACTTGTGTTATGTTTTTGTGATATAAGAGTTGATTTTCCTCTTAAAATTACAAATTTCATAAAAAATATTGTAAATAAATCAAGTCCAACAAATTTTCAGGCAGTTTTGTGAATTTGTGAGAATTTTGAAGGAAAAGATATAAGAAATAAAACAATTTGTGTATAGACCATTTTGTCTTTCTAAATACATGTCACATTATCAATTTAACAGAGAAATTAACGGATGTACCGGATTGTGTAACGCTGCAATAGTTCAGGTACCATTTTAAATAACAAAAATTCGTATGTACCAAAAAAAAATACCTTTCACGATACTTCAGGTATCATTTTAAGTATTTTCCTTTCATTGAACATTGTGGGGGATAGTCAGTTAACCGAAAAACCTTGATAGAAATAGGGCTCAAGGCAAATTATCCGCAGGGACAAGATTATAACCAGTGTTGCTTGTAAACAATATAACTTAGAATATTATAAAAAAGGATATGGTTGAAACAGACATGTATATAACCCAGGACCTGCTCTGGATTTCCTTATTTGAAACAGACATACCAGTACAAAACATTGCATGCAAAATAATCCGTCACATGAATAAATATGCATAATCCAAATGAATTCACATTCTGCAATTAATCAAACGGACGATACTTAATTAGCATACATAGCTATATATTTATATATAACAAGTCGTCAAGTTCTCTGAGAGTTGCATGCTCAGAGGCTCAGAGCAATGAGGGAGAAATGTCCATATGATAAGGGTTCCCCATGACACTATCCATGTAATAGTGGGTGGGATGAGAAGCATCCATCACCACAAACTGCATATCCTCCGATGGCTTCCAATGGCGCTTCCTTTGGTTGATAAACCAGTTATTTATTTGCTTCTGGTCCAGACCTGTCGACTCCGCAAGAGCCAACTTCTGGGACTCCTACAGGGATAAGAGTTATCTATCATTCTTGAGGAACTTAAACTACGGGCATGCAGTGAGTGAAAGATAATGAAACTGTTGATAAGTAACACTTACTGATGGATAAGGCCATTTGTAATGTCGGCTCCACCAATCGAGCAACTGCTGCCTGGCCTCTTTAGGCAGCTTGCCTTTCTTCCTCTTCTTCATGAACTCTTGCTTCAAGCTGCCCAAGTATCCACTGTACTTGCGCAGAAGCTGACCTTTCAGCTCCCTATCTTCTGCTTGTGGGTCTACCAAGTTGTTATTCACATCAACTTCTTCTTCAGATGATCCATTATTGTTCCTATCCATACCTCCCTCTGCACAACCTGTTCATCGTACATGAAACCATATACATCAGCACAGACAATTTGAACATACTGCTGATGAACCAAAACGTAAAAATATCATGTAATGAACTTGCCCTCAGCCATATATTTAAGTACTCAACCTTAACACTGTACTTGTGCTTGAAATAAAACAAACAAATACGTATACTAAATTTAACTCTTGAACATTGTAATCATAATCTTTTCTAGGAATGATGAGCTGAATAAGACCATGTAGATTAATGTATCCAAACTTTCATACAGCACATGATGCTTTCACTGTTTTTAGGTAATTTAGGTCAATATTTTTGTTTCATCAACTCCTACGTGTAGTCAAATACTTGAGGACCTTTGTACTCGTACTGCTATCACTTTAAAGAATTCACACTGACTTCTTAGATTTCCAAGGAAAATAAACACTTTGATCAAAAGTTCAAAAGCACCAGCTGGGTTCAAATAGTGCGCATAATTTGTTCTTCAAAGCTTATGAATATATACAGGGTAATGTTCTGCCATGCAAAAAATCTTTCATGCACAACCTGACACCACATATTATAGGGCACAAATTGGATACATAAGACAGACTAGTGAATTTTACTGTGTTTCTTTTTGTTGATGAAATTTAAAGTAAAGGTAATCATGAGGAATATAATTGGGCATGCCAGAATGGAACTACTTTTGAGTTCTTGTACAAATTAAAAGTGTCTGATGCAAATAGTGTTTGTTTCTTTGCTTTCTATGCCAAACTTTGTAGACCCATAGATACATACAACCCCATGCAAAAGCTACTTAACAAATACTTGTGGTGTGTGAGACTCAAGCCCCTCAGAATTGGTTATCTTTAAATCAAAAAGAAGAAGAATGCCATAACCTTACTAAGAAATGATAAGTGAACAAACTCCCCTGAATCAAACGTAAAACAATATTGCCTGACTATTATTCCAAAGAGTTTAAAGTTTTGTGAACTGATGTCTAAGGGATAAATTCATCCATGCTGTACAGATGTCTAAAGGACAACCTGTAGAGATGTTTCTAATCGCAATGTAACAGAAGGAAGCTCTCGAGATCTTTTGCTATATGTCAAACCACCACATTAGTCCTGTCTGAGTCAACCTTGTTTACGTTCATTGTACAACCAGTATACTCTAATTGATTAATCCACGTAATTCATCATAAACATCACTTATCACAGGTAGTCAAATAACATGGCTACTGGATTAAAAAAAAAACTAAATAAATTATAAGAAATAGATCATGTATATACATATCATATTGATTTTCTACCTGTGCCATTGATGGTATGTAACCAACTAGCTACAGTAGATGCATTTTTAACCCATCCATGGACTAGCTAGCCAAGTCTTATTTTATGAACTATCGATACTGAGTTACTCACAAAGCGCAAACTTTAATTAGATTAAGTTACAGCATCATCTGCTGGAGTCCAAATTTCTTCATCCTCTTTGCAAGAATCACAATTGGTGGGAATTAATCAAGTACTGCTACTGTTGGTTACCCCAAATCCGACATACAATATGAGATGTTAACTCAAAGTGATTTTCAATGTAATTTAGTTCCCTGAGTCAAACTTCGGTATTAAATTATCAGTATGATCAACTAGCCAGAAATTAATTCCTTACATTACACCCAGTTGAACCGTTTAATAAAATTACAGAGATTAAGGCCGACTGACTATCGTAGAGAATCAGTTTTCAAATTGGGTTCAAAATATAATTTGTTCCACTTTCATTGGATACTAAAAGTTTAAACCCTAACTAGCAAATAAGTTTCAATGGCCATGTAAATCAAAGGAAGTTCTATCCAAGCTTCTCCCTTCAAGATGCAGTTGTAATTAAAGCTAAATGCAGATTATCTCGCTGCTTGACATAGTAACTAGGCTTCAAAGTGATTAACCCTAATATCTAAGAGACTAGCAAGCGCTATATACGAACTGAAACGGTGAAAAGCATAACCAGTAAGTCATTTGTCCTATTTGTTTAATAGATGCGAAAATTTGTCCAAATCAAACAGGAGAGGATTCAAAAGAAACAGATACCAACTCCAATAAAGAATACAACGACCAAACAAAATTACAATCAACGACTATACATCTCCATCTGTGTACCACAATCAGTAACAATATTTGCCCAGGAACCTAGCAAGTATTAGTATTAGTAGTTGAAACATAGCTCGTATTGATGCATGCTGAGAATAGTTGGAACCCAGAAATAAAACTAAGTAAGAAACCACACAAAATTGAATATTCACACAAGGAAGTGAGCAATCAAATCAAAAGGTAATTGAGCTCGTTCTTTAGGAGACGAGCTATCTATTGGCTATAAAATATTATATAAACCTATATAAGGATTATGGAAACCTACATCCATGCATAGCTTGTTATTATAATCTTTCAATTTTATAATTATAATATCGACAGATCAAGCAAAACGATAAAGATCTTGCTACCTAGCTAAAGCTTAGTCAGACACACAAAATATTATTTGACAGAATAATAATAGAGAATCAGTTTGTGAGAGATAGGGAGAGATGTCATGATGATGATGATCTCACCAGAATCAGAAGCAGAAGAAACTGTGAGGGCTTTGAATTGGGATTCGATCTTATGCAGAAATAGCATGGCTTCCTTGAAGGGTTTAGAGACCTCTTGCTCATACTTGATCAGCATCTCACAGTAGGCCTCCATGAACTGATCCAGAGCTGGATCTTCACCAAGGGCACCGTGTCCATGCGCACTTCCACTACTACTACTCACCATCTGACCTATTGTCGCCGCCGACTCGCATGCTTCTTCCAGCCTCCCCACCACCTCCGGTGGCGCCCCAACCTGTTTTTTTTTCATTTCAAAACATATCAGGGCTCTCAGATCCAGAAGCAATATCGTTTGAAGCAGGGGTTTTTTTATCCGGAAAGAAATAAATAAATTACATATATAGTTGTAGTACTATAGCCCTTTGGGGTCCCGACTCCCGAGTACAAATTATATTTACTAGTAGGCGTTTGGATTTGACCTTTTGACAGTTGATGTAGGCGGCAAGTAGACGGTGGTAGTGAGGATGAGCCATGATCTTTGACTTGATAGAAGAAGACGAAGAGGAAGTAGAGCTTCCTTGACCACCGTTGTTGTGATCCATGAAATAACAGCCTACCGCAACGGCAGGGTTATTGCAATGATTGTTATCGAGGGCGAAAGAGGAGCTGCCGCCGCTGCTGTTGCGGGTTTGGTCTTGCTGATGATTGTTGTGGTTTGAAGGCAGCAGAAGAAATGGACTGTTATTCGAGTGATGAGCATGATGGTGATGGGAGTTGGTTGTCATCAGAGGCATCATTACCGTCATCGGAAACTGCCCTCCTCCGCCATTAGTGTTACTGTTATCTCCAAACGCCATCGAATTAGCGCCATTAGAGCCACCCTGCATAATCTCTGGAACTCTTTCTTGGCAATTTTCACAGTTCTAGGTTTTGCTAGCTACAAAAATAATAATGACGAAAAAACGCGGAAAGTTGGTTTGTATATATCTGCAGAGGTTCTCCCGGGTTTTAAGCTACACGAGTTTCAGGCTTTATACAGAAAAATCCTAAGTTAGTGATAGTGGTAGTAGTAGTGGGGTTAGCTTTTCTCAAATTGTTGGGTCTGCCAAAGCCTGCTTCAGCTGGTTTTCACTTGAAGAGTGCTTGTTTTATATAAACAAGCTAGCTAGTAGCGTAAACTCGCACAGTACTTTCCCTCGGTGATAATCTTTGTAGGAAATTCAAGTGATCAGAGTTCGCACGCGGTGGTTGTTCAGATTGAGTAACCAGGACAGTAAATCTGAGTTCAATGGTTGGTTGGAGTTGGGATGATATCATGTGAATGAATATGAGAGGGGAATATGTGTGAAAAAACAGAGAGAGAGCTGAGACGTGTGAAGAAGCAAAGCTTTACCTTCCCGATGAAAACACTCTCACCCTCTTTACTTGCACTGCCACTGATGCACTGCCATTACTGGCAAAGAGTTGGGAGAGAGAGGAGGACGATCGATCAAATCGAGGAAGAAGAACCAAACAAATGCCTAATAGTATAAAAGTATGCAGAGAGAGAGAGAGAGATGTGACTGAATTTTTTTTTTTGGAGAATGCGAGTGATTTTTGGGGGCATGGAAATTGGAAAGAATCACAGTCTAAGCTGTTCACTCAATTTCTTTTCATCTCTCTTCCACTGTACCCCTTTGCTTTTTCTTGTTTACTACTGGAGCTTGATGGCAATCTGTCCACTCATTTAATATTCGCACTTGTCTTGTCCTCTTCTTCAATCTCTATAATGCCAATTTATCAGTAATCTACGGTCCCACATTTTTTGTTAATGTGCTCATTAATAAAGTCTTAAGACGTGTTAGACGTCCGCTATCATTTACTTCATGTCAATTGTCAAACAACTTGAACAAGGCATTTAATCTAATTTGTATAGAAGAAGTCATGGTACATAAGATGTTTACCACTTATTTGAAATTTTCCCTCATTAACAAATAAATACCACTAGATGCTAATTCTTATTACATGAAGCATAAGAAATATAAAAAAACTAACAAATAGGGTCTGATTACTCTGATATGCATTCAGTACAAACCTGACATGTCCTCAGGACAAGTCCGATATATTTAAAATAAAAAACTAAAAAAAAGAAAATAAAATACTCAAGCCCAATGAGCCCAGGCCCACTAAAGAGGATTGCAAGAGACCAGCCGCCGACTTCCGCCTACATATATTAGTGATTAGTCAGTCCCTCCGTCGCGGACCCCAGTCGCCGCTAGAAACACCGCCCGAGCCTAAGTCGTCGGTGCACTTTACCTCGAAACGGAATACAAACTAGCAAAGGGACGATATCCAATCCGGATAAACACAGAGCAATCTAGACAGCCAAAACCAGCCTCCGCTTTCCCATTCCATACCACCGCGTATCGACAGACGCTTCATCTGCCAACGAGAGCTCGACCAGTAACTAATGACGACACCATGGAATATCACCACAAAGAATGACTACTACAAACTCAAGAGCCAAATATTTAAATTTATTCTAATGTGTATATCCATCCGGATATCATGGGGCCGTATTAGCATTGTAACATGCGTGCAATCTGCAAGCCTGCATGCATCAATTTTTTTCGTATAATGTACCAATGAACACTTCTTCAAAGTTCACCATGGTATAATCCTCGTATATTTTTACGTTTACGCATCCAACACTTAGAGCCAGTGATCAGTAACCCAGTTTTAGACGAGACGAACAGTAGAGAGAAAAGCAATACGAGAGGGAACCTTATCTGTTTTCAAGGGTTTGGTCAAGTGAAAATGAACTGACAAAAATCCTTTATTTTTCTTCTAATCTCTAAAGCAAGCTAGTGTATATATAAAATGTCACCATCCCATCAAAACTATCTCCTGATTTCATTATTACAATATCAATATCCGGTCACGGTCATAGCATCGATCTACTATGTAATTATTTAGCATAGGAAAATTTGGGGTTTTTCTGCAGCTAGAAAATAAAGCTGGTAAAGCTAGTGGGACAGTCCGAATGTCTCTTCCTGAAATCTCACTCTCTCTCTCTCTAGGTTCTAGACTTCTAGGGCTAGCTAGCTGGCTAGCAAGGTTCCAATTCTTCTCTCTCTTTCTTCCCCCCCCCCCCCCCCCCCCCCAAAATATTAAAGCGATAAGCTCTATCATGAAGCTCCAGCTGCTCCAGAATCCACTCGATCCAGACCTGGTGTGAAATATCGCAGAAGAAGATGAGCTCCAATCAAATTGTCTTTATTTCAATGTCTTCACTGCTAATTCCTTTCTATATTTTTACTGACACAGGATTCTTAATTTTATAACCTTCTTGAGTTAATTGTTCTGTATGTTTGAGCCTTTGAGGTAGCCCTTGAGTTAATACGTCCCGAGTTAATAGACAATGGGAGTACTGTACTGTATTACTGTATATAATTATATGGTATAGAAACTTAGAAAGTGAGATGCAGCCTTTTCTTAACTAAACTACCCGCAGGCAAAGTTCATAGTTAAATCGTTGACAGTTGAGTCCCTATGCTCTATCACGAGAAAGGTTGGTGCTCGATCTTTCAATTACTTATACAATTTGTAGTTACCCTGTGTGGAAGATATTGTTATGTGTTCTAGTTAATTGGCTCGTACTTGCATGGAAACTTGTCCCAGTTTACTGCCTCAAGTAGTCAAGTTATTCAAGTATATTGCATTATACTGTACCTAGTTTCTTTAATGTCGCAGAACTTGTTTGAACAAAATCTTTTCCTCTTTCTTTCACAATATGCCTCCCCAAATTTAGTCTAATGATATCTGTGCATTTTAGGACGTTAGTATTGTTTGGCCTCAAACAATTACTGTATGTATTTCAAACAGAATTTAGTCCTTCCTTTGAATAAAAGTAATGTTCTTGACAAAAAAGAAATATCAAAAAGGAAAAGTGTGAGTGAGAAATAAAAATATAAATAAAACAAAAAACCAGAGAAGGTAGAGATCATCACTTCTCAATCATTGTAGAACAAGAATTTGGAAAATTGATCAATTTTACCAACAAATAAGGTTTTGTAACATCTTAGCAACATAATTATATGGTCTGTAGGCGAGGTTATAGCTCAACTGTTCTGAAATTTGTACCATCCACTTGGCTAAGGTCTTTTGTTAATTTTAGCTTTCAGACTTGATTTTGATGTCAATCTTGAGTTGCATGTATCAGCTCTAGAATTATCACACCGGATGCACCTTATGTACAAGTGTGCTTAGTCGTTTCTCTATATTATTGACAGATTTAAGCTTCCGTTGATTATAGAACTGGTGAAACACAAGATAGTGTAGGGGGTAAATTATAACTTCATGAATGGACAAAAGTACGAATGGGTCCTAAATCTGCTGCTAGCTAGATACTCCCGTTCGCAATAAATCAACTCAGTTTCCATATAGAGAATACTCAGTTTCCATTAGCAAGAATGCAAGATGGCTTCGTCTGTCGAGCACCGGATCTCCAACAGCCGAGCAGTGTTTTTTAAACGGCCCCTTCTTCCGTCATTGGCCAATAGTGTTTGCCGTAATTAAATTAACTTGTTACTGGTCTTCAAAAATGGCATCATCTTCTTCTTCCGCCTCTTCTTTGCGTCTTGTTTTCGACGGCCTCGAAAATCCTCAATCGCATCAACCAAAATCAATGGGTCAACCTCAAGACAACGACGTTTCGCACGAAATTAAGGTGCTCAGCTTAGTTAGATTTAAAACCCTCTTCTTCTTCTTTGTGCTCTCCACTTTCACAGAATTAGTCAGATCCAAATTCCCGGCGAGATAACAAAAATGTCGCACTCACACTCCCTCTCCACCCCTCCTCCCAATCCGACATCGACGATATCGAAAACCTAACCAACGCCTCCGTCCAATCCGGCCCCACCACCGTCCTCCCAGCCAAACCCCCTAACCCCACCTCATGCGCCTCCATCCTCGTCTCCTCCTCCCCCTCTGCCCTGAAGTAAACTAATTCGAAATTTGCGCCTCCCTCTAACCTAGTCAAATCTTGACTACGACAACTTCCCACATGTGGTCAATGAAAAATGGTCAGAGTCAGACTTATCCTACGTACCCTTCCAAAATTCACTTGGCAATTCGATTTCACTGCATTTCGCGTGCTCACATTTTTGTTTTCTAATATCCGAAGACATCTGTGGGACCCAACTGCAGTTGCCACTCACATGTCGAAGCGTCAATAAAATCACTTTTGGGCTTTGGAGGTCCGGTGCATTCTAGAATGCCTCCTAGAAAGATAAAGACAATAATATGTAAACCTGAAAGTAAATAAATTTTTGGGCATTTTCTTTTTTATGATTTAGCGAAGCAGCAGAGAGCCAATGAACAATATGGGTTAGTTTGAAAAGAAATGAAGCTAGAAAACAGAACAGAACAGAACACAACTGTGGATCATGGTTAGGACTTAGGATTTAGCTAGAGTTACTGTTGTTGGTAGATCTAGGGTTAGGGTTTCAAGGGAAGGAGAGAGCACGCGAATCCGTCACAGAAGCGTAAGAATAAGAAAGCAAGCAAGGAGAAAAGGTTAGAGGGACGTCACTGGCCGGTGAGATGAGGTTTCAAGTTTCAAGTTTGTATAGGAGGGAGGGAAGACAGGAAAGGCTGGCCCCTTGCAAGCAAAGCTTTTATGAAATGAACTTTACGTCAAGTCCATCAACAGCTCATAGCTGCATAATGCCATAATAGCAAGATAAAATTTTAGATTTTATAAAGCAAGTAAACTGATTTTTTTTGGGGGGTGTGGGTGTAGATTAGGGCATCCCAGCCGATCTCATAATAGCAAACACCACATGCCAAATACCGCCAGCAGGCCACTCGAGCTCGCGAAAGGATTCGAACCTCAGATCTTGTGGTTAGCAAAAACATGATTTTCCAACTCACTATCTCTTCGATAGTATTGATCAACTGATCAGTTGTTGAGTACTAGTTGGCGCTTAACAACCGTTTGATTTGACTGTTTAACCAGATTGGACGGCTGTTGAGCGCCACCTGATGCTCAACCGCTAACAAGTTGATCAGCATCAACCTCTCCAGTGGTTGATTTTCATTTCTTCTTTACATAGTACAAATTTTCAAGATGTTGGATAAACGCTTCATTAAGCAAGACCAATAGAGAATCATGCACCATGATATCATTGTTTGTCGAAAATATAGACATAATTGATGAACTATTTCATGTCAAATTTCCCAAACCCAACTAATTGAAAGGCATAACAATTTATCAACAACAAAAATACAAAATCAAGAACAGAAATACAAATTTAGGGAATAGAAATGACATTGGTGAAACAATGGGAGTGAACTGATGAAAAAAATAGAAAATTAACTTGGATGAAACTAAATTGAGGTGGAGGAAATGACATACCTGCTTGTGCTGCTATTTTTCTCCGTTGATAATTAGTTTCTCACTCTTTGTAAAGCCTAAATTGGAATTGTCCCAGAGCTTGAGAGACATTGAGTCTAGTGAAATATCAACGATAACGCGTTCGACAAAATTTTGTCAGTTGTTGTAATTTTGGCGAATGACTTGTTTACTCTTATTTTTCTCTATTTTAAGAAATTGACATGGGGAAGTTGTTATTGTTAGCGTTGGAGAAATGTCCAATATTCTCTAAAATAATTTTTTCTCTAAAAAATATATATTATTGGATATGCTCATAGTTCATTATATGTAAATGTACGTTGGTTGCCTTCTATGCAACTATGAAATTACATTCATTATCATGGATACGCTCATATGATTTGAGATTTATTATTATCACAGCTAACATATATAGGAGAGTTTGAGATTCTCACATTCCAAAGACTCTTCACCCTCGTCAAGTCGTCATACCAAAATCTGAAATTTTGATTATGATATTCTATATTGCATACTAATTAATTTCCCTCTCCAATCGAATGTTATGTTGATAAGTAAACATATTGTAAATGTCTGTTATTTTGGTCTCAGTTAAAACTCTCTTTTCTGCTAACAGTATGCATTCTACTAGAAATTCCCAAACAAATGAACAAGTATGTATCAAGGTGTCAATATCGATCGATCTAGTCAGTCAAGGTCTCAAGAGGATACTTTCATCAAATGATCGAGGTTGATGTGCTCATTCAAAAGGTACAAGAGTAAGAGCTGCAGCTACTGTCTCACCAGCATGTATTTGCACATCATGCATGTTGCCCTAGAGACTGTAGTAATCATTCTTTTTGGCTCTATGCTTCTGTGTTATTCCCCCAAGTATACAGCCTTCCAGTTTCTTTTTCTTGTCATGTTATCAGATATTATTTTTATTTTTCCTTATTTTCCCAATCAAGTTCTTGGTTTTGAAGACTCTGCTTTTGCCAAAGCTGTTATCTATGGCCTCGAGGAATCTAAATATTTTGAGATGCAATCACTCAATGGTGCTGTGTGTAGCTTCATCTTGATATCCGGTGTGGAAAATTTGTTAAAAAGCGGTACTTCTCAAACAAAAGTAGGGGTTATCACCAAAAGTCTAAAAGTTTCCAACATTTTTCAAATTTCTCAAATGCACGCGATGTTTATGATTTTGAAAACTTGGAGCAGTGGGGAAGATTCTATGTTGAAGCGTAATCCATCATGCATACAATTCATGTACTCCACGTGCATTTTAAGACACTATTTATCTACCGTCAAATTCGGTATGTATGGTATGCAATTCTGCACAATAACCAAACCCGAAGCACAAGCACCGCATATCCAAATTATAGAAGTTTTCATGTTTATAAGTGGATTATTGGCGGATGCTAGATACAATTTGAGTTTAACCAACATACACAATGCGTACGTCAGTACGTAGTTGTGTACTAAACATAAATAGAAAAGGGTCTGTAAGGTAATCTGGCCTTTTTAGTTTTTAGACAAGATGATTAGGAAAGTTCAGTAATCGATCTATTCTGTTGGCCAAATCTTAGTCAGCTTATTATATATTTCCATTAGTATTTAGCAACAAACTTGCAACCTGCTAGAATGGAGGTAAATGTATTTGCAGATGTATAGTAGATGCCTCATTTCAGACCGAAAAAAAAGAAAAGAAAAGTAGATGCCTCATTAGTGGTGTCCCTTTATTGTTATATATGTTTCAAACTTTCAATACTCGTACTATGACTACTATCCTTTCCTCCATGCAGGTGCTACTGTGCTACTCCGTGTTAAAACACTAGCATTAACATTAAACTTTAGCTTAGTACTAACATGATGATTATTTTGTGGGATAAAGTGGGGATCAAGCCTTTTGGTTTATGATTAGAGTCTGAGATTCTTAAACTCAAACGGGATTGAAAACGTCTAATCTTTACGACTCCATTTTGAAAGACCACTGCACCACTTTAACTATGTTACAGGATTATGATCGAGTGGTATCATCTCGTAATAGTTTTTCATGTTCTGTGGTTGGCTGGCACGTTAGTGATTAGTATCAGAGAGGCCATTAGCCAGACCAAACCTCAAAATGATAGTGAAGAAAGGTGGTGTTTCATCTTCGGACAGAAAATAGCACGGAGCATATAATTACGTAATGCTTGTTTTGGCCGACAACATATATTGGCCTTTTGTTGTCTAATCTCTAGGCCACTATGGACGGAGGGAAACTGTTCGCTCGGATTATGCGAGATGCCTAATCAATTCCTCTCCCGCACTCAAATCCTTAAAGAAAATAAACCAGACCACATAACGTGTGCGTCTTAAGTTTATGAGGCAACATATTGAACCAGGCTTGGCTTCACCTGCTGAGGGTGTGTTTGAACTTCATAGCGCCAATGTAAACAAGATTGTGGAGTTTCTGCTGTGTTCCATGTCCTAATAGTGTCTTCTTAGACCTATGTGTTCAAGAACATATGGAATTAGATTTTTTATTCCGTAACCTTTACATTTATAGCTACTTAAACACCAGGACAAATCCAATCGTTGCTCTGGATTTTAAGATTACTGAATGATCTAAATAACGCTGAGATTCGAAGGAATTTCTAACTATCTATGAATCAATAGGATCCGATGAGGCATTTCTGTACTTTGATGTTCGAAATGGCAAGACTTGTGCTGAAGCAAAAGTTAAATGAGAGGAATGACGATTCTGATTCATCAGGATAGAAAATCTACTGTACCTCCCAGTAGTAGGTTCTTGTGTTAAAGACTCATAATTAAAATTATTGAAAAGAAAAATATTTTTCAAATTTAGTGTATAGATTCAACCTACGTGACAAACATAGTACATGTGCACTGAAGGTATAAGTTCACGCTTTTGATACCTTGCACATATAAAGATCACAGACAGAATAAAATATAGCAGAGCAAATGACTACAGTTTCTGGATCACTACTGAATTGGCAAGACCGGCCTGTTCTATTGTTTGATTCGGATCATTGAGGACTTTAGGAGGAAACCCCATCAGCTGCAACTGATAATTACTTGGACTCCCAGGCCTAGATGTCTCGATGAAGGTGCGAATGTCACTGATTGTCTGATGGTAGTTAAATTGTGCAATCATGCGGGTGCCATCAGCTAACCTAAGCTGAACTGACGTGGTTGGCAAACTTTCATCCACAACTAGGCCAACAGATGGGGTTGGACCAGTACCTAGAGGAGTTGATGAAGCGGTTGGCTCAGATGCAGAGCTGCTACCTAGAGTTCTTCCGACACCCTGAAATGCAACTTGACGCTTCACAGTTTCCTGCAAAGTGAGAGATATTAAGGTCAATTGTAAGTGACAAATTCAGCAATACCCCTTGAGAACAGGCTAGATTCAATGTAATTGTCAATTCTTGAGATGCATTAGCACATTTTATTAGGAAGATTCTATGACAATACTTCTGAATGGGGATTCATGTCATCCACAAAGTAAATGTTTGACAAAGCATACTCACCGGGTATTTCTCTTGCCGCCTTATAACATTGACATGAACTGCAGTACTTCTATCTTCTGGTTCTAGCTCACTTGGACATTCAGATTTTACGATGCTCTGTGTTGAGACAAGAAAACTTTAGCTCTTAAAACTTGAAAATCACCGCTGAGAGTACCAAGAAAAATAGAAAATACCTGTGAGAAAAGAGAAATATAAACATATCTACAATTCATATAATCCACAAGATCACAATCATAGTCATCAAATTAACTAACCATTGCAGAGTTGAGAGGCAATGTTTGATGTACAGCCATACATTTAAAAGATGTTAATCATCAAAATCATGACTAGTTCTAAGGGGATCAAAGTGCCTGCCATCCCAATTATACAAAATAATGAAGGGATGCGAATTTCAAAACTCAAGTCCAGCTTTTCAAATTAAACGTAAAAACTATAGGGAACTGTTATTAATAGTCCCACTATCCTTTGCACTTGTTCTAACAAACAAGGACATGTACTCTACAAGCATAGACGTGTGAACTTTATAATGTTAATAAGAATTACGAAAATCCAACCGAATATTGCCACAGATAGAGGGTCCAATCTAATTGGGGCTTCCTCAAATCCCCGAAATGCCAAGGCACCTCCTGAGTCCTGATCACTAAGAGTCATTCTACATCTTCTGTATCATTTCTATCAAACTTCCATAGCCATTACCTCTAAGAAGGGTGCATTTTCCGGATCGTCCACTCGCCTCAGCGGCCCATCATTTACGCTGAAGCCATCAGACCAAAAAACAATGCTGTGGACAACAGTCTCGGGCTGCTGAGGAGGAGCAGAGTGTACAGTCTCCCCGGAGAGTAATCTACCGGTTCCGGCAAAGCTCCTCGAGCTCGAGGACGCCGAAGAAGGGTCCACCGGCCCCTCCACCACTCCCAACTCCCTAACCTGATCGAAAATCGAATCCACATCGTTGCCTTTCGAAGGATCCTGAACCAGCATTCCACTGCAAACATTGTACAGTCACTAATATCAACTCTCTTCATACATCTCACTTAAAATTATCACATCTTATACAGAGAGAAATGAAAGCCGAGCTTTCATAACTCAAACAAGAACCCTAAATTTCTGATAGAAATTAACAGATTTGTAGATTTAATATTATAAAATGTGCTAGTCATGAGAATCACATGAACAGAAAATTAAATTAAATTAAATTGAAATATAAAAACCGAAAGAGAATATAAGAATTAGAGAGGAGGAGGGGGGGACCTTTTCTCGCCGCCGGTGTAATACTCCTGAGGAGCATCGGAGTCGCTGTCGGAGTCAGCGGAGCGGCGGTCGAGATCGGAAAGTGTATGGATGCCGCCGGTTCGGGATTTGGAGGGTTTCTTGTCCTTGGAGGCCATTAGCTATCTCGATTGAGCGATCTGGATTCGTCACTTTACTCTCTCTCTCTCTCTCTCTCTCTCTCTCTCTCTAATCAGCTATCACTGCGCCATTTGCCTATATAAAGTTTTTATTTCGCACGCTCCTCAGGAGCGCGTGTATAAGTAGTGGCGGGTAAATGTGAGCTGCCCGCGTCATTTTCAACTTTTTACTATTTTAACCTTTATTTGATTATTTCTCTTCAAAAACAATCGTGTCAAATTTTACTCCAAGGACAATTTTCAGTCTTAACTGGTGATAAAACACTAAAACACGATATTAATGGTTTTTGTTAGTGATGATCATCAGTGAAAATTATCTCGTATGATTCTCCTTCTTTCAAACTTGAAGAACGTAACAAGAATCAGGTCCGAAATTTTAAAATTTATCTAGTCATCACACAACAATATTTGCTTGATTCTTGGTGATATAATCCTCGTTTTTTTTAGTTTCTTACATAAACATTGTGATCCTTACAAGTTAGTATAGTGTGTATGTATGAATTACTTTGATCATGATCTAAACTTAAACAAAATGAACAAATGAATTTGTTCTTTTGTTCTCTATCTCTCAACCAAAGATATTAAAAGCAAGCTGAGGTAAATTATGGCAGAGGCGTCTCTGTAAATAAAAAGTTGTTCGTTCTTTTTTAACCAAATACATCACGTAATATATGTCAACGTAACAATAATACAGCATCACTTTTCGCAGTGGGGATAGAATATCACTGAACTCCGATAATGGCACACCGGGCCGGTCGACCCGGACCCAACCGCACCGCGCGCAACCACCGCAACCGTCCACTCGGCCCGGAAGTCGAGAATTCCCACGCGCTGCCGAGTTCCGACTCCGACAGCTCCTCCGGCTCTGACGGCGACTCCGCGCGCCTCTCCGGCCTCGCCGCCAGCTTCCGTATCGTGTCGGAGTCGCTGCTGAGGATGGAGCAGACGGAGCTGGAGATGGCCAAGGCGAGGGAGGCTCTGCGGTTGAAGGCGGAGCAGCGGCGGCTCGAGTCGGAGGCCGAGTTGACTCAGATGCTGCTCCAGACTCAGCTCCAGATCGCGTCGTTGGTTTCGCGGCGGAGGAATGAGCATCTCAGCCGTAAACGGAAGCGAGCTGAGGAAGAAGAAGAAGAAAACGACGAGTCGTCTAAGCCTCTCTCCGAAAAAGGAGGAGCTGCGGCCTTGAGCCTGCTGCAGTGTAGTTTGTTATTATGAATCAAAACCAGTGGCAAAACGGGAATTGTAAAATTGTGATGGAAGCTTTCATGCTTCTACTGTAAAACTAATGCGATTCCTACTCATGAAGGGAATGTACTCATTCATAATTAGACCTTGTAGTTTTGACATATAATGTGATAAACCCCTAATGAAATAGGCATGAATGATATGCACGAGTTTGTACTACAGTAGCTCATCTAGTGACTTCAATCGAGTATAACCCTGGGCTTCTTTATGTCAGACTTGGAATTTTGAGTTTGTTGGGGCGGGGAGCAGAGTAAGCCCTTGCGCCGATTTGTGGCACTAGCAATGTAGTCCTGCAGAGGCGGAAGACGGATTTGGTCTCCGTCTGTCGGTACTTGTCCTCGGATCAGCTGTTAAAACCATGGGGAGAAGTTAGTGAAGAACAAAGACCACTGGGAGGGGAGGTTCTAAAAAACCGACACTCTTTACCTTTGATGCCCACGACCGCTCTGCTTGTTGACACAGGTCCCTGATATCCCTTCCGGACATCCTGAAAATGGTCGTGGACGATTCAACGACAGTCAAATGTTATGTGTTATTTCTAGTTGGTGCTAAGAATAATAATACCAGGCAGGAATAGAGAGAAGTTGCATTTGTATGCAAATGCTGACTGAAACTTACTCTTCTGTTACAGCTGCCAATTCTTCTAATTCAGATTCGGTCAGATGCTTTGCATACTGAGCCGCTATTTCCTTGCGATTTTGATGATCAGGTAGGCCAAATGGGATAATTGAATCAAAACGACTGCACATGTGTGATAAAAGGTGAGTAAATAATCATGGCAAGTTGAGAGTACTTTCATGTTATACATAGCAAAACCAGGACCAGTAAACCTGATCAAGGCTGGGTCCAGGTCTTGCTTCCTATTTGTCGCAGCAATTACAACCACTTTCTTATCCTGTTCAAATCCATCAATCTGCAACAGAAATGGTTAACTCAATAAGGGCATAACAATAGCTTCCAAACAGTTGTCCAACTATATGATTATAGACAAATAGTTTCGACTCTCTTTTATTGAGGTTTTCAACCAAATTTGAAATTGGAGCCAAGGTTTGGATCATGCAAACCCCTTTTGGTGGGTCAAAAGCCATGGTCCAAAATTTTCACAAAACATTTGAAAGATACTGAATGCAATCAATTTTAGAACATTGTTAAAGGTGCATCTTCTGCATATTGTAAATCAATGGAATCCAATTATACCTGTCGCAGCAAAACTGATAAAACTCTGCGTGTGGCTTCATGCAAATCACTATCTCGTGAAATAGCAAATGAATCAACCTGGAATTGCATCAAATAGGAAGCCATAATATTAATAAGCTTTTAAAGAACATAAATAGCAAATAGAATATACAAATAAATAAGCCAACCCTGCAAAGAAAATGGGTTGCAGAGGTATCACCATAACCAATTAATTGCATATTTTAAAGGTTCTCAAAAGCTTCAATTACTTCAATACCTCATCTAGAAAAATGATAGCTCCATCTGGGAGTTCATTAGCAAGTGAAAACACCTTCCCTAACAATCGTTCACTCTCACCATAGTACTTTGATAAGATAACCTCAAGGGGCACGTATAACATCGGGACTCCCTGAAAAAACAAGCCACGTTAATTTGCAGTTTAAAATGCATGCAAAACCTTTCGCAAAGATGACTGTTCACTTAAAAAGATAGATCATCAAATCTGAGCAAGCCATGTTATATATTCCACCGTGAGACAAATCAGAACTTTCCATGTTTTTGAAAATGGGATTTCATCTACATGCAAAAACTTTACCAGAAAGTTTATTCTGCTGACTTAATAAATAGATCATCAAACCAAGCAAGCACTTAGGAGTTTTCTAGTCAAATCAGATGTATACGACAAGCAAATATGCTTATGCTACTGGCATGAAATGCTTATTTCAAAACTTATTAGTGTTTAGGCATTGGAAATTATAGATCTTAGATGAAACTAAAAGCACACACTATACTTGAGCAAGGCCTAAAAAAACACATTGCAACCATGAATCTAAGGACAATATATCATTCATAAAAGATAACAGAGAAGGCCAACTCCTCATAGAAGCACCTCTGTAGAGGTCTGTCATAACATGTAGCATTCAGACTACAATAAGAGATAGAGACATAACATGGAACATATCTGTAAATAGTCATATTTAAGTATGGGAACATTCAGGCTTGGCTAGAAATTACAAAACCTGTTTCAAGAACAATTTATAGTATATAGTCCATGATAGCATAACAGACCAAACTAAGTTTCTTTAACGGGAGATCACAATTTACAACTAAGAGAAGTATTTGCTACAAAAAGATGTACAGCTGAGGACTTATGAGAATAAGTACTAAAAAATGCTTAGCAGCTCACCGCTTGATTGGCAATAACACGGGCAGAAGAAGTTTTTCCGGTACCTGAAATTCAACAAAAGTTCCAAATTTGATTGTTTGAGATATGGCAAAACTAACGCAAGTGTATGTTCTCACATGATTCAAAAGCAAGCACAAAAGTGGGACAAAGCGTATGCGTCCATCGATAAAAATAAAAAATATATAGAACGGATACTTTTGATGAATAAAAGGACTGTTACTACAATGAATACATAGTGAAAAATAATTAAGGGAGCTTTCCCTAAAACCTCAGTACTAATATACTCTTGGGAAATATCTACTCCAGCCTCCGGGTATAGTTTGTTACAGCACCAAAAGAACTAAATGTTTCTTGAGTCGAATGAATCATACATGCTCTTAACACAAGAACAAACAAGAATTCAAAATACATGAATCCTCTGTCAGTTACTCAGTTCAAACAAAGAATTATCCCAAATATATCAAATCAGCGAGGTTTAAATGGGTGGACCTGGTGGGCCTTCAAAGAGTACAGCTCGAGGTCTGTTTGACTCAAATTTGCAACGAGTTCCGCGAGCAATATCATCATATATTTCAGGACTAAGCAAAGCCAGTAATATAGTGTCTTCTATCTGCCTACAACATTGGAAAGTAGATATGTTCATTATTTGCTTATCTCCCAAAGAAGTCGTTGTTTACAAAAAGAATATGGCATATATGTTGCTGTTTGCCAGAGATGATAACACATCACGTCTCACTTGAAAAGAACTATAAAAAAGAATCAAGATTGCAAATCTGAATAAAATTAGAACACCATATAAGATATTTGTATACATCTTCACTTACCGCTTTTGCAGATCATATCCAGCAAGATTGTCCCACGAAATATTTTTGTTTGTAGAACTCGCATTGGGCTCATCAACTCCATAAACTCTTACCCCCATGGACTCAATACTAGTTATCAATTTCTCTATCGATGATGTTTGTCCACTACCTTCCCGCACTCCTCGTTCTGTGGCTGAACTTTTCTGGTGGACAAAGCTCTTTTTTGCCCCAGCTAATTGTAAAGCAGATATCAAAGCATCAAGCTCTTCGGGACTCAAACTGCCTTGCTTCATAAATTCAACTTCCTGCAATAATTTATAGTGACTGATATCAACCCCATAGCCACAGCTTCTATGCTTTTGTAATGTTGAAGAAGCATAAAGTAAAACCAAGGTTTCAAAAGCACTTTCATAAGCTGCAAAAAGCGAAAGACTCACAGTTTTTTCTGTTGAGGTAATGATTGAACGGAAAATGAGGATTTGCAGATCTTGATCATGTTCTCTATCGATGATGTTTGTCCACTACCTTCCCGCACTCCTCGTTCTGTGGCTGAACTTTTCTGGTGGACAAAGCTCTTTTTTGCCCCAGCTAATTGTAAAGCAGATATCAAAGCATCAAGCTCTTCGGGACTCAAACTGCCTTGCTTCATAAATTCAACTTCCTGCAATAATTTATAGTGACTGATATCAACCCCATAGCCACAGCTTCTATGCTTTTGTAATGTTGAAGAAGCATAAAGTAAAACCAAGGTTTCAAAAGCACTTTCATAAGCTGCAAAAAGCGAAAGACTCACAGTTTTTTCTGTTGAGGTAATGATTGAACGGAAAATGAGGATTTGCAGATCTTGATCATGTTCATTCACATCTTTCAATTCCCCTCGATCACCTCCAGTTCTCTTCTGTTTCTGTGGGTGCATAAGCAATAGTTGCCAAGCAACTCCACTGTCATAGTACAAAACATAGAATTACTGCTTAGCACATCTTGCTTAATGCTGAAAAAAAATGCAAGGCATAATTTGTAGATAAAACTGAGTATAAATTAGGACACTGAAAAATTATGGTCTAGCAATACCTGTCCCAAGCGTGTAATGATATATCTGAACCACCACCTTTCTCTTCCACTTTGATGCCAAGATTAGAAGCAATATTTGCAATCACTTGTGAGGCTTCACATGCCGGAGGAATTTGGAACTTGATGGTTACCTGTACCCCATTAAAAGGTTGTTAGTGTTCATACATGGAAAGAGAGCTACACAGTGATTCTTACATGAGAATAAAACATATATAAACAAAACTCATTTACCCCAGAAGACCATTAATACTCAGTATGCAGTATACAAGATGATTAGGAACTCCCCACAGTTTGAGACATTAAAAGGAGAAACTTGGCCAGGGTAATGACTACAAAGATATGTACAGCCAAGCATTTATCTTCTTCTGTTAATGATGTCTCTTTCGAAGTTCAAGAAACAACAAATCACTTCTGTCGGGAGAGGACATTGCTAACTAATGCACGTCTGCATGTGCCGGTCTAAGAACATTCAAACAGAAACCAACAAACATAACATTCCACTGACCTTTTGCCCCTTAACAGATACAGTAAAATTGGGATAAGAACCAAGTCGCATCCCTTTACTCTTGATCAAATCTTCAATTTCCCGTTTCTGTTTCTTGGCGATCTCCTCCACGTTGTTATTCGCAGGGGCATCAGCCGGAATGCCCTGCTTGGAAGCAGCCTGCAGAAACACCACAGTTAACAAGCATATTAGGCTCCAGAATGCAGATGCATTCCACCGAGCAGCACAAGCTCACAAAACTCTCCAACAAAACAATGCAAAATGTACCTCCTCAGCATCAGCATAAGCCACTTCCAGACCTCCTAGTCCAATCAAACCAACCAAAAAAGCCGGATACATGAAAAACCGCCCACCAGGACTGCCCCGGCCTGGCACAAATTTCGGCACCTGAATTTCGGGCGCATTGGAATGATACGACTGTTCAAAACACCCTGCATTTTCATCAATCACAAGCAATAAACATCTAACCTGATCCTCCACAAAGCTCACAGAAACTGATCAAATATCACATTAACAAGCACAAACAGCTACACATTACACTAAAGCACTAGCATTAAATTACAAATACAGAATCATTCTAGCTCACATACATAGTTCAAATCATTCAGAAATTCTAGTAATATTAAGTGAAAAAAACAAGAACTGCCGGAAATGAAAGTGACGAACTTACGGTGGCAGAGAAGGCGGGGACTTGGGAGGTCACGTGAGCAGGCACGTGGAGGAGGGTTTAAGGTTTGTGTGACGGCGGGGACTGTCCGCCGCCGTGTCGGAGCTGTTCGGAGTAAAATTCGTCGGAAAATGGTCATAGTTTCTCTCTGAACTTGGTTAGTGGTGTTGAGAATGACGGTATGGATGCAAACTTATATACGGCAGAAGCACCGCCGTATGAAGGCGGTGGTAATTTTATTAATAATTTCGGCCGGAAAAGGGATTATGAAATGTGTCCATGTATATTAGTTGGGTCTAAGTGACGGCAGCCCACAAGATCTGGGCTCAAGTGTATTATCTTTAGAATTCTAACCCACCGTCCACACGGGTAGATAAGACTTTTAAGTCATTTTTACTAGTCAATTTAGAAATACGTCTCACGTTTTGCGTTTAGAGTTTGTTAATTTTTTTTGTTATGTTAAGTCATTTGAAATGGAGATTAGTTGAATCAAATGAATAATGATATGACAAGAACGGAAGGGAAAGTAGGTGTTTGTACTCTGTGTGTGTGTTTTTTTACTCATCAAAATGAGATCCTTGTTTGTTGTAGTTTAAATCATACTTTTTTCAAAGAACCATGAAATCCAAGTGACACATTTTGTTTTCACTATTTAAAGAATCGATTGTTTTGAATTAACTGTTTCGAAACTCGTTTTTGTACGAGGCTAGAGAGTAAAACCGCATTTTGAGAATGAACAATTTACCGGCAGAGTCTAAACAGAAGAGGCCGTTTAAATTTAAAGCACTGAAACCAGATTTGACATATGAGTTCACAATTTTCTGGAATTCGTAGCCTGGTTTTTGTTTGGCCATATGTATAGAAAGCTGGTTTGAAATTTGGAAACATGTGTCCGCCGTTCCCAAAGTTGAAAGTGAAAACCATGAATTCCCGTGCAGATGTTCAAAAGCACCCGATACAAAAAACCATTCTTTAACCTTCAGAAACTGCTCTCTTGTGTCAATTTCCCAGACACTATCCACAGAATCTGCTCCATTGTCTTCCTCTCCATGGTCCATACGACTGAAAACTTCATCCTAATAGGGTAAAACTAGAGAAACAAGCTCGAAATTTCATGTATAATACGCCGAGTAAATAAATATTCTTAACCGCTAAAGTTATAAATTGTCGCAGCTGTTATTACTATGGCTGCTAGAGTTTCGAATACTCCGAGCAGTGACTTCTTTTTACAGTACGGACTATTCGGCAACTCATGGGAGATTACCGGAGCACGATCAAAAAGCCTAGAATTCGTAGAAAGTAACCAACTTTATACATGGGTAAGAATGACACCACCATGTTACAAAGGGCAGTGAAATCATCACTTTTGAGGCTGGGTAATGCTTGCATATGAAGTCAAGCTAAAACCTACTGGTACCAGAAACAATGATGTATCCACAGCCAATAAAGTCAATGCTAGCTTCAAAGCTACATACCCTAATAGAATAACCACATTCAAACTTGAACTGAATTATTAAACCAGGTGAAGTAGCACTTTCAGATCATCCCAGAAAATCCAAACAAAAGCTAACTCATTTTTTTCTGTCATCAAAAGAAAGCTCTACCTTTTCCATTTAATTTACATGTGAAAAAACAAAAAGAAACCCTTTTTCTCTCCTTATGATTTTCAAAGAGAGAAGAAGAAGATTCATACAAAATCATCCCTTGGATAATTTTATAGAGTTAATATATATGTTGGAACAGAAAATTAAATAATGAGAGGATGATGATGGTGATGATCAAGAACTTAATACACCTTCTTAGAGAAAAGGCTGCGCAGGTTAAAAAGATTACTACCAGCCCCAGCAGCATTACTATCTCCACCACCGTCAGCGGCGGCGCTACGTTTGTTGCTACCACTACTCCCTCGGATTCCTACAGCACTATTCATGACGTCACTCCTACAGCTCAAATGGCTTCTGTATCCAATACACGTCGGCACATTCAAATTCAAGACTCTGGGCTTTACGCTGCCGTGACCGCCGCCGCCTAGGGCGGTTTTACTCCGGCGAGTTTCGGGAGCTTCTTTTTTGGCGCTCTTTTCGGCATTTCTGACATGGGTGTCGGAGGTTTTGCTCAGGCCGGAGGCTCCGCGCCGGACCTGCCAAACCGGGCTGCTCCGTCCCAAGTGGACTCCGGGCCGACCCGGACTCGCCGGCCATTTCCTCATTGCCTTTGACTCGCCGGTGGAGTTGCTCCTCGAACACGGGGCGCTGTTCACCTTCCGGGTTGCCGGAGCCCCGAAAGCTGCCTTGGGTCGGGTACATGCATTTCCGGCGGATCTGCTCCGCGAAAACGGCCACAGATTAATATTCAGCTCCGCCGAGCTCGCTGCTCCCCCGCTCTTCCGCTCCTTCTTCTTATCCTTCTCCTTCTCACCGCCCTCACTCTTCTTCTTGAACATGTCCCTCCACCGCTTCGACGCCGTCAGTACCGGCGCCGGAGCTGCTCCGGCGGCCACGTGGGCTTCGGGGCCGGGTTCAGGTTCTGGGTCGGGAGCAGATATCTCCTCCGAGCCGGGTCGGGAGTTCGGGTCGGGCGGGTTATTGCGGGCGGGGAAGAGGCGGAGAGGGAGAATGACACCGTCGACGAATAGCTCGTCGGCAGAGACGAGATTGGGTTGCGGGCAAGACGGGTTTTGCAGCCTCCAGAAGTCGAATTCGGGTGAGCTGGAGTCGGTGCTGGTTCTTCGTTTTTGGGTGTTGGGTTTGAATCTGGGGCTATCTTCCATTGAAGATGTTAAGAGAAACAATGGAAGACAATGGTGGGTTGGGAAGAGCTGGAAATGAGGAGTCTGGTGAGGTCAGGAAGGGAGTGAGTTTCAGAGGTTAGGATAGGAAACAAAAACAAGAGAATAAAGAAATGCAAGAGGAGAATTTGGGGGGCATTTAATATAAGAACCAGAGAGAGAGAGAGAGACACACACACACACACAGAAAAGTGTTGGGTGATGGTGACAATGGCTTTTAGGGTATGCAGGGGAAGTAGCCACCATGTGGTTTTTAAACTCTGCAAATCACAGTTATGGTGGGTGATATACGATCTGATTTGGTAAATACGCGTGATGGACGAACTCGTATACGTCATTTTGGGTGCATCAACCATTTGTTACATTACCGGTAGAAGTGATTACTCGTATACGACGAGTTCGTATACGACGAGTTCGTATACGCCATCACGCGTCATAGTGAGGTATATTTT
Source organism: Argentina anserina (assembly GCF_933775445.1). Lineage (NCBI taxonomy): Eukaryota > Viridiplantae > Streptophyta > Magnoliopsida > Rosales > Rosaceae > Argentina > Argentina anserina. Next base: position 563,615 of record NC_065874.1, on the reverse strand, counting down.
CACAAGATTATATAATAACTATGGTGGATGATTAACCCTTAGCTTAAATATCATGATTCATAAACTTATGTTTATGAACTAATGCTAATTCAAAATTGCAAATGATGTGGTTTGATGCGGTTACTTTTTACGTTCATAATGCATAATGATAAGTACGTGTATCTGATAATAAATTCCTTTTTTGAAAAAGAATTAACACGGTTTTTATAAAAAAATTCTAAATTCAGTGAATATTAATCCACGTATAGAAGTGTATCTGATTTGATTTGGTTTCATTATAAAACCTTTCGTTCTTAATTTGACAATACTAAATTAAATTACACCAAGCTTTATTGTTGGGGAAAATGGCACCAAATCAATCCATTTTCATCTTCATTCGTGTATGCGGGCGGGATTTACCTAAATTTGAGAAATCATGCATTTCTTATAAATACTGATTATAACCACGGAGTGTGGTGTAGTGGTTTCTGACCTTGACAACTCTTTTACCATGGCTTAAATGTGGCATTGGTCAGGGGTTCGATCGTTGGCAAAATCATTACACACTCTAGCGTATTTGATGGGCCTATTATAACGAAAAGCTCGGCCGTGTTGAGCCACTGGAGGCATTACTGTAGCCAGGGGCGCACCTGTTGTAAGGACCTGGGCTAGAACCATTTCACATGGGCCCCATCAGGGATTAGTCTCATGCCGAAAAACATACCTTCGGTTGTGGGGATACTCTCATGTTCCGGTTGTGGACTGCCTCTGCTGGCGCTCGTAAGAGCCACATGAGACTAATGGCCCCCATGTCAGTGGGGTATGGTTCATTGCCGTGAAATCAAAAAAAAAATTGATTATATACTTCTTGATTTAATTGGAACTCCTTTGATTAATTGCCTCTATGTATAGCGTTATTTTCAGATGACAAATGAACTGTGACAGTGTAATTCACTATCGCCATTATTGGATAGTTAAACACTTGATGAATTGATGTGTATCTTTTATTGATGATGAATTGATGATATCCCAATTATTTAGAATATGCTAATTCCTGTCGAAGACAAAACACAAGAAAATGAAACTGATTAATTAACTATAACAATGTGAAGTGAGGCTGAGGTCATATCATAACAAGTGAGGCTGGGGTTTTTAAGATTTCGACTGTAGACTAATTAATTTGTGCCTACCCAACTTAATCATGTAATGGCAACTTTCCATCGTCAGTGTTCATTCCTAGCGTTGACATTGAAAGCCATTATACTCTACTGTTCGATAAATAGTACATTTGATCCAAAATCATCAAACAGAATCATATTACTCCTATAATTGAATTCATTAATTATCTTTTGTCAATGAAGGAATTGGCCCCTTGCATTATAAATGTCCTTTTTTGGGTGTTTTTAGTCGTCTATATACCTGAGGCCATTGCGATATGTCTCCGGCCCTCTGGTTGTGAATACGATCAGTAATAGGCAAAAAATTAGTGAGAAAGATGATAGTTTCATAATGTACGGGAGGATTTCATGAGTATTTTTGGTACTAAATTTTATTATTATGTTACGACGGACAATCGGACATGATATGAGGCGGACCATGTACGTGACATTTTTCTCAATCTGCATCAATTTTGATTTTGGAGTTCTTATAGAAAATCACATATTATCCATAGCAATCACCCATTATTTATCAAAAGCTGTCATCACAATCACGTTACGGTTACATATGTTCCACACAATCACCCTAAAACTTCATAACATCAACGGATCCACCACCATCAAATGGACAGAAGTTCAAGTCGATCATATGTACAGACGTCTGAACACGCAGTAGCTGTATGATCGATCCATCTGGAAATAAATACAAAAAAGTGATCGATATAGTTTTTGGCCTGTATTATCTAAAGCTTTGCTCTCCAACCAAGCAAGTGACACAAGCAACAGTGAATAAAATAAGATCGCACGGTTTTGGAGTTTTGCAATCTTTGCTAAACAATAATAATCAAAATGGCCACAATTTTACCATAATACTTCTATTTAGGTAAGCATTTGACTAGCTATATTTGACAGCCAGTTATCTTACTGGTTACGAGGATCTGGATCTGATGGCAACGATAGTATTGATATATGGTATTATGAAGAAGAAGAAGAAGAAGATGATGATGATGATGAGGACGGTGAGGGATTGATGGGTAAGTAGGTGGTGGTAAATTTCCGGTGGACGTGGAAATGATCGAGATCGGTAGAACAGAAGATAGCTTAGCAATCGGGGAATGCATGGCTGAAAAGGGTCTCGTTTCGTCTCTGCTGCTAGTGGCGTTTGTTCGTATGGAAAATGATAGAGCCATGTGAATTTGAGAAAAGCAAATAACGACTTATCCCATCAATGCTTTTGGGTCCCCAATATCCAAACACAACCCTAGCTTTTCCAACCACCTTCTGATTAATACTCTAGCTCCGTATTAACTATCATAACTACATAAATACGTACGTGCATTATTTGAATCAATTTGATCTGATGTAGTTGTACGTATTTAGTATGGGTTTCTCTATTATTTGCCTATTGCCTAGAGTCTTCCATGACGAACTCATAGTACAGATGCTGAAAGCCTGAAATGCGAATGGTTTTCGAAAATGGTAAAAATCCTATTAAGGCATTGATGGACATGTTTGGTATTATAAACTTGACATACAAGTGAGAATTTGATTAGGGAGAATTGACAAATCAATCCAAATTAATGCGGGGCACCCAGCCTGTCATGCATGGAGCTAGCTACAATGGAGATATTAGGGTTCATGAGGACAAGAACACATGGTATATAATATAAGATGGACCATAAGAGGTTGCATTTCCCTTAATTGTTTTCTCTTGTTGGGTTTAGGGATTAGGTGAACTCCATTAATATTCCCAAATATTGATACATACCCTGAGACCCTTTTTGGGGTCTTGACAGTAAACATACTTAAAACCATGAGCTATGAGACAAAAGCAACACTATACATCCATCCCTTAAAAGGGTAGTAGAAAACCACTCTCATAGATGGCTACATGACGGAGGAGGTGCAAGAATGCAAAACACATTGTCCCGACTAAAATATCTCCATTCCCCTTGAAGTCTATCTGTAAGACTCGTCATCGTGCAAAATTTGGAAACAATCTATTTTATTTGGAACCGAGATTAAACTTAGTTTTACATAACATCCATCCATCAGGAAAATCGTAGGCAATAAGTTGATTTGTGCATCTTAGTATTTTCCAGCAGCTCGACTTGTTTGATGACGAGTGTTCTTATACATCGTCTTCTAATGTCAAGATCTACTTCAAAAGCAAATGAACACGCGGAATGAAGCATTGAACTGTATTCTCAGGATATATTAAATCGCATAAGCATGGGGCTCGTAACTTTCCACTTACACTTCGAGTCCCATTTCCAAGATTAGTGTGTGACTAAGGGAATTGGAAGTTGGGCCGAAAAATTGAATGGGACCTGCAGTGAAAAACTTCCGGTTAAATTACGGGGGAATAACAAAGAAAGAGTCTGAAGGTCACATATACGTTGGTAAGAGGAGTGCATCACGAACCAGGACTGATGTAACGATTCTTGATAGCCCACTCATTCCTCAAAGATGCGAATTTCTTGAATGGAGCAGCTGCAAATTTAATAAACATTAATTAATTGTTATTTCAAGATGTGAGAAGCCAGTAGTCTAAGAGAATTATCATCATCACACAGCATATAAAATCAAGAATTTACTAAGCAAATCCTTACCTTCAAGTTCCACCATTGCCTTCTTGAGCACAGGCTTGAACTTGCCTGAAAAAAAGAAGAAAAATCAGCTTTCAAAAGAAGAGTAAAACTTTCAAATGCACCGCAGTAAGAAAATTAAAATGTCACAAAGCTTTTGAACAAGTTATGAGCATGTTTCTCATATCTCCATATACCCCAAAACTGAATAATAACAGAAGTGACTGATTACTATACCGTGTCTCCGCTCCACGTCCATCAATGAAGTCAATGCAGTGCCACCAACTGTCCATTCTTCAACAGGGGCAGCCAAATTCCCAACCTGGAGGCATCATGACATGAAGCACACAGATGAGAAAACAGTTAGTGCACTTGCAACTTCAGGCCTGAAAAAGTGAATATAAAAGCTAAAACAAGGCTTTTTTAGTCTGGGGAACTAATATTAGCCTTGTGAAGAAGAAAGACAATTCCACAGGATTAAAAAAGGGAGAGATAGGATAGTGTATCCTCACACACCGATGATATCAACCCAGTTTTTCCACCATGAAGGAGAGCTCCAGCTGCATAGCCCAATGCATAGCAGTAGTTGGCATCAAAGTTAGTTGGTAAACCACATCTTCCTTCATACCTGAAAATATTAAAATCAAGTGAGCAAAATCCAATGTATGCAAAACTTAATATCCCTCATGCAAAACCACTATGATGTAGTCAAAATGGAATAAGTTCATCTATGTTGTGAGAACATCAGTTGCCTCAGCCCAGTCGTTTGGAAATGAATCATAAAGCAAAAGTATTATGTCCTCAGGTTAAGTATATATTACCCGAAAAAGTGGGATTTTCCTTGGAAATGGCCAGGGTATGAACCTTCCTGCTTCCTTTTTGCCAAATCGGCCTCAACCATTTGGATAAGCATCTTCTCTGTTTCTATCTTTGCAACCTAGAGTAAATAAAAATATATGACTTCACGATGATGTCCAGAAAGACGAAGTCAAATAGAAAAATATCACTAAACATACCTGAACATTTCCATGAGGATCTCTTTCGAGCATCAACTGCTCCTGGATTGCTCCAGGTAGTAATTCAAAAAGCTGTACAGACTGACTTGTGAGTTTCTTTTTCCACAACCCATCTTCATCTACAACATCATGGGCCAGAATTTCATTCAATTCAGCAATAAGCTCCTGGACCTGAAAAAATAGCAAAATTACAAAAATTATATGCTAGTACCAAACTTTTTTGTCTTTGGTTGTTAAGTGTACACATAAAACAGGATAAATTTGCTATAGTCAAAGATCAAGAATAATACCTCAGGAATGAAGTCAATAAGACCTTCAGGAATAAGTATAATACCATAGTTATAACCAAAATCCAAACGCTTCAAGATGATGTTTACGATGTAGTCCGTGACATTTTTCAGTGTCTGCTTCTTTGCCGCGACCTGCACCAAATTATTAGTTAGAAGGTACATCCACATCGTAGAACATTTCGTTCTAGTCATAGAAAGTAAATGCAACCTTTCAGAAACCCGTCTCTAGATCTAAATCTAATCATTTAATTCAGACCAATAATTGCGTTAAATTTTCGCAACACCACAACTTTTCCATTCGTTCATGTAAGTAAATATCAAAGATATGCAGCTGATGTACATCTTCTCCAATAATTGTGATATTTGGATGAGTTTGCAAAGCACACTCCAAAGTGATATGTGAAGCTGCACGCCCCATAAGCCGTACAACTGCAAACACACATGAATAACTATAGTAAATACAACCGCTAGTAACTAAACATAGATACATAGCTCTTATATAAGTCAGTCATAGCCATGGAGAATATAGATCTACCACTTTTACAAGAAGCACAGAGGACATGTATAAGTGCAATTAAGTAACGATACAATTACTATTTTCATCAAAGCGTAAGGTGGTAAATTTACTTACAATGATAATACTTTCCGGTTGAGCGGGCATCTATCATGAGATTCCCAATCATTTCTGAATATATCTGCATTTCATAACTGATTATCACGACAATGTTGAAAGCAAATGTATCGTACCAAATGTTTCAAGGAAGTATCTAACTGGTGGGGCATTCCCATTTGCGAGTCTCAAGCGTGATTATTTGATATTATAGTGAAACATAAGAAAACCACGACATACTGAACTGGAATGCAGGTACATTTCACAGAATCCCTTGTACACAACAGATTCTAAGTGCTATCAGTAATATTGTAATATAGAAGTTCAATTGAATCAAAAACAGAATGCAAAATATGAGTTGTGATAAGCTGACATGGATTATTGCAATAAAGAATGTTAATATGGATGTGATATGAGTTAATATGGATTATAGTAATAAAGAATGTCAATAATTATATACTTATATTCACCTTGCAAGCTGTATCGAACCCGAAACTTGTGGGGACCTCTTTACATTTCAGATCACCATCAATAGTTTTTGGGCAACCTATCACCCGAGTTTTCAAGTTCAGTCCCCTGTTATAAAAATTAAAGAAATGATTACAAATCCAAAATATCAATATCAGAACAAACCACTCTTCACATAATGACTTTTAGCGCTACTAAGTAGAAGAAAATTGTATTGGTGTTGGGTTCCGGTGTTCCACTATAAGAAAGTAAAGTCAAGACTGTAAGTTTCCACTCAAAAGTGAAGTCATGACAAAGAAATTGGTATGAAGTCAACATACTTGAAGTTTTCCGCCAGCAAACACGCATTTGTGTTAGAGTCGTCTCCTCCAATAACAACAATACCATCCAAATCAAGCTTCACAGCTGTCTCTTGTGCTTGCTTAAACTACAAGTCACATCCAATTACACTTGCTTAGATTGTTACTCGTTCCATAAAATACTTGACAAATTTTCCTCACAAGAAAACAAGAGTAACCTGCTCTGGAGTTTCAATCTTGTCTCTTCCACTACAGATCATATCAAAACCACCCTGGTAAAATAAAAATTGCGAGCAACATGTCAGCATTTATCACAATGCTGGTGCGTATATAGAACCAAAGTGCTTGATGCATGGCTAAGCCGAAGAACGATGTTCACAAAGCGTACAAGAATGCAGCGACATACACACATATCAGCAAGCCAGATTTATATCTAATATTACAGATTACTCTGCTCCTTACAATATGTTACTGTCATTATAATCTTGGTGCAAGTAAGCAGTCAAGATTCTCACCTGATTTCTGTATGGATAAACATACTCCGGCGTAAGTTCAACATATTTTCCCTTCATGATACCAGCAGGCCCTCCTCTGAAACCATACAATGTGCTCTCCGGGGCGCGATCTTGCAAGTAATCTAACACCAAAACACATATCAACTTCCACTCAAACTCCAAAACAAACAGAACAACCACAAAACTGAATCCAATCTCTTACCGAAAATTCCAGAGATCACATTGTGACCACCTGGTGCTTGGCCTCCAGACAATACAACACCAATCTTCAACTTCTGATTTGGCAGCGCCGAACTGGAGTCACTCTCCACCAACTGAACAGAAGGCTGGCCGAACACTCCCGGAAATAGCTTCGCGATCTCCTCTAATAAAACAAAATCAGATCAACACGATTATACAAGTAATTTAAAACTCAAATCTATCTCATATATATATATATATATATATATATATATATATATATATATTTTCTCAATATATATATACACACACACACTTGTTGCTAACCAAAACTACAAACAGTTCAAGTCAACATCAAGCACAATCCAGAAACAAAACGAGTCCACACTACTACGATTCATTCAATCAGTAAAAGCTATGCCGAAAATTTAAGCAACTGAATCGAAGTAGAATCACTACAAAATTCAGGCATCAGTAAATCTCAAATGATCAAGTAAAACCGGCGGATCGGAAAACAGAGAATGAGAATCCGTAACCGACCTGGATTGCCGGCGGCGGAGCTAGCAGGTCCGTCGACGAGCTTGAACGGCTTCTTGAGCACCGAGGGGAGGGGAAGCGCGTGGTCTATACGGCTGGACTGGACCTCGCTGTAAATATAGGCGGCACGTGGCGCCGGAGATGAAACGCCGCCGTTTTGAACCAGTGAGGAACTCATCGTCAGAGAGAGAGAGTGTATGTGAGATCTTTGCGTAGTTTAGGTGTGGATGACTGCGTGAATCTATCGGACTTGTCTTGGACTCGGACAGTGAAGGGTGTTTAAAGTGTAAAACTGGGGGCCTTTGAAAAAGGGTAGGAACGTCTTTTCGGGCTCGGATTCTCCACCCGGAGAGGTAGCTGCTGGCCTATTGGGTCTTGGGGTATTTTAGGAATTGTGGGATGGAGAAAATGGGATTGGCCAGTGGTGTGGGTGTGTAGGGTGTTACGGTGGAGTAGACGGCAGTAGATAAAGGGATTATACGCAAGGTGGTGGGATTAGATGCTTATCTAATCTTCTAGACGGTTGGTAAGGCGCCAGAAATATAGACACAGCATTTTTTGCTATTCCGTGGAGCGATACCGGTTCTGTGGTGTTTACATCAAATACACTTTACAGGTAGAGTATTCGATGGGCCTGCCTCAGGTTATTACCAAACTAGCAATCGGCCCGTGGGTTGCACGGTTTTGGATTTGTATTGTAACAGTGGATTTGAGCCATTATTCTTCTTTTATTATTATTTTCTCAATAATTTACGGTATTAATCTTGGTTGATTCTATTTATTGATGTAAATTTTAAACATGTTATAGGTGATATAGGAACTTCAAAAAATTAGTGAAGTTGTTGACATCAAAATAGGGCTTTTAGTGATAATAGTGAAGATGAGTATGAAATTCTACGCCCAATAATTCAGTTTATTCCTAAATCTTATAACAGTTTTTTTATTTGAGAAAAAGAAATATATATTTCACCTGAATAAAATTACAATAAAAAGAACCCTCAGTGGGAAATCTTATAACACTTATAAGGTCCAATTATGTGAATATTCATGGCACAATCAGGGCGGTTCGGCTCGGGATTAGCCACAATGAGTGGGAGCTTAAAGCACTCGAACGATGTCATTGGTCCGGGGAATTTAGATAAACGCTAGTACAACATACAAGGGTGTAAAAACATACAATCTAGTGTTTCAATCATTTATTCATTTATAGAACGTAACAGCTCATGTTCCTCAACATATGCATCATCAATTAACATTACACAGAATTCCTAGACCAAGTTCAAGGAGTCAAAAGGGAGCTGCCTTCCTTGATGAGCACAAACACACTGCCATTGTCTCCCCTCGAAATCCGAAGCTCTGAATCAAGGTATGTTGTTAGCAACCATGATTCGGCCTGGCTGCTTGAGATCGAGAACTTAAACGGGGGTTGGCTGGAGATGGACTTTGCAACCGAGGAAGCAGTGTCTTGAACAGAGCTGAGCACGCCCTTGAAGGGTGCAAGGTCTATCTTCTGTCCCAAAAACTCAACCTCTTCCGGTATCACTAGGGAGTCGGTTAGCTGTGGAGTCCCAATCACCCCTTCTTCAAATTTAAGCTGAAACCAAAAGAGAACCATTCATCTCAATCTCTTGCGAGACACATCAAAACCCCATATAACCTATGACAATCAACGATATATACATACTTCAAATCAATCATTTCATTTAAGGACTACAAGAAATAAGAACTATACCTGAACTCGCTTGGGACTTCGGACATCAAATGTGGCATTGGTGCTGAATGAAGTAGTGGCCAGAGGCCCGGCAAACTGAACAGAGTTTTCAACTGTGAAATTCTCAGAGTCTATAGTCTGCGAAATCTCATCAACCTTCACCAAAGGAAGAGTACCTCTAGACAATATTGGAAACAAACCAGCAAACGATGTGTACCTACAAATTTCAAACCCTATAATCATTAAAACACTCTGGAGCTAATTAACTTGGCTTAGAAAAATAAAAATGATCAATATAACTTACGCCAGAATCCATTTCCCGTTGAGTAGAGGCAGGGCCTCTGTCGGAGCCGGAGTCGGGTTTTGGGCCTCCAATTGAGTAATAAGCTCGACAATCTCAGCCCTTGTCTCGCTGGTGGCGCTGAGTCCACGATCAGTGCCGTAAAACGAGTCCACCAGAGCCTTCTTTAGTTTCGAGATCTCCTCCGGCTCATCCGGCTTCTCTGCCACAGCCACACCTCCAGCTGTCACGTCGGACGGCTCCTCCGGTACTAAGTCGTCCTCGTCCAGGGCTCGGATCCGGGTGGCGGGTCGGACGGCTCGTGGGTATTCCGGGCTCGAGAGTTTTACTTTGGGTGCGGCGATTCCAATTGCGTTTGGCGCCAAAACTGAAGGCTTGGTGATGAAGCGGGGCTGGGGTGGAGTTAGTGAGAGAGGCTTGCATGGGAACTGGGTTAGCTGAGAGACGAAGGCCATGTTTATCTTAACTAAAAGCACTGAAAATCTCGAACTGTGGAGAAGACGAAGAAGAAGAAGCTAGTTGTTCTCCTGAGTTGTGGCCTCTGCAACTCCGCGAGTTTAAGGAGGAGAAAATAGTTGGGCAGACAGAGTAGTAGTGTAGTGGAAAGACGTTGTTGTCCCGACGGTTGGTGACTTGTTTGGAGTTTTGTGCTGAGGTTGTGAGGACAGAAATGGAACTTAGTCTCCCAAATCATGTGGGAAGCAGCAAAGGACACTCGCCGACGGCTATGGATGAATTTCGACACGTGTTGGATGGAGGACAGATCACATGGCCAGAAAGATGGGAGTTTTTGGCAAGTGGCCGGTGCCCGATTTTGCTTTCTTACACGAATCGTGTTTGGTCTGTTTTGCATTTTACGGAAGCTGAGTTATTGTTTTTGGTTGAGAAATGAATGAGGAGGAATATATTGATGGATGGAGTTACCTGTAAAACAACTACTAAAATTCTAACCAAAGTTATACAAATTGATCTCCCAACACGAACATCTCACCAGGATTGGATATTTTTTATGAATTCCAGAGTTGGTTGCGACAATGGAAGTTCTATGAGCCATGCACGTCTGTGTGAGTTAGCTTTCTTAATGATTTTTAGTCATGCAATCTTCGCATGTACCAACGTTACTAATCTCGCTATCTTTTTAATTAAGCCTCGGTTAACTACAAACATCTGCATCTCTGCGAAAGTAAGATTGCAAGTTATGTTGTATCACTTGTATGAATGCCTATTGGTCGTACAACTTAAACAGAATTCGAAGGTATTGCTTGGAAAGCCTGGAAACAACTCTACGTACGTAAGTATATGCACCAAGGAAGCCTCAAGGATCATTCAGCTGGTGAGTTGGTACAACTTGCAAATGGCGTCATAACACAAGCCGGGCTATTGCTTATCTGATAGTTATTGATCACGGTTCTCTACCTGTGAGGAAAAACTTGAAAACACATTGTCCTGCTCGGATACAGTATTGTAGGCCTGGACTGGAGGTAGGAAATTGAACAGTACTGATCTATATTTTGGACTAAACACTACTGAACTTTAGTATTCAAAATAAAGGTCCCCTTGAATTAGGGGAGTGAGCATGAATGCATTCGTGTTTAAGGACATCACAGATTGCAAGCTTTGCTACTTAATAAGGATGTTCAAATTTAAGTGCCGGCCTGTTTTAGAATACTTTGATCGACAAATCAAATATATATTTCTTAAGTGCAAACAGCACAGCTCCTGCAAATGCCACTGATATTACATGCATGATTCATTGAGGTATAAAGAAAGGTTTGAAAATGTAATACATGATAAGTATGAATCATCTGCTATCTAACCTATCTTTATTACTAGTTTTGTTCCATATACTAGAAGCATCATCAATACAATGCAAGGTCATATTGTACATCAAATGGTCGATTATGGTTTCCAACAAACAACAGCAAGCCAATGGAGAGCATGTAAGATACCAAAGTTATGTATATGAACTTCATCTTACAAGTTTACGACAAGTTCAGGAAGACCAAAAAATACATTACAAATATGTCATTGATCTACAAGATATGTCTCCCTAAACTTTTCTGTGCTCGAAGAAGTGAAAAGATTACAATTTCTTAGTATCATGATCTGGGGCCTGGGGCTGCATCCACTCTCTTAAACTTCTTCAGCGCAGGACCATAAGGCCATTACTCCCACACTTCACATTCTCCCCAGCCCCGACCATTCCTAACCTTCCCATCCCCCTCCGATCCACCTTGGAATTCGCCAGAGCCTTATCCCCAGCTTTCACATCAGTGCCACGCTTCCTAGACTACCACTCAACCTCGCAGCCCTCACACACCCTCCTCCTCATTTTCGTCTTCTTCGATCATCTTCTTCACTCTTTATTTCGCCTTCTCAGCCTCCATCCTCACCCTCAGCACCGAGGCCTCCTCCTCATTCGGATTGATCACAGTCGTATCACTCTAGATCTTCGTCTTTGACTTGTTCTCGTCATGTAAATGGATATACCATGTATTTGGGTTATGCATGTCCACATCAACCACCTCATTATTATTCTTCAACACCATACATATACATGAAGTATGGCAATGATGCCAAGACTACTCGGTCATTCGGATCATATAAAATAAGTTCTATACGTAATTTAACTAACTTGTTCATAACATTACCCATACTATAGTATCACGTTAAAAGTATTTAGTCAATAGTCTATCCGAAAAATTGTTTATGCTATAATGATACTCTTTGCCAAGTGTCAATGATTGATGACTTGACACCAATAAGTTTAAGTTTTGGACTAAACTTTTGATTTGATATGTGTTATTTAGTTCATGCCAGCATGAGCTTCTCCATTGAAATTAGTAATCAAAAGAATATAAGAATAGAACCAACCAAAACCAACGGAGTGGGAACAATACAAAGTTTCGTGAGCCCCACTTCCTCACTTAAATCACGTTATTATATCACTGTTAATTACTATTAGGTTAGACTTTAGTTTAGGCTTTTCGATGATTCTATTTTAGGGCAAATATTGGTGGGCTGTGATCAGTATATGTGTAATAATCCTTGTAATCACTCATCGCCTATATATGCTTGCCCATGCACTGAATAGCAAATTTCCATCTTTTCAACGCAATCCATGCCATGATTTCCTTTCTTTTCTTATAGGACAAACTTTTCTAATTTATATCATGACGCTTACCAAGTTATGATTAAACTCACCACGCAAAACCGCTTAACCTCAAGTTTACATCGGAGAGTATCTTCTAGAACTTTGATCATGAGATCCGGGAGGTGGGAATATAGCTTACACCCAAAATGCACTTAATATACGAAGACATACCTCTTGTTCGTATATTTAGTATATAATAATAACTCTATACATTTAATTTTTATTTGCGTTTTGCATTAATCTCACAAGAAACTCATTTGCAGTTGTTTACATTATTGTGGTTGTTGACTGAATTATTCTTATTAGCTACTTAGCCAGTGGAATACCAACAAATCGAATGTATGTGATCGGTTAACCAACACATACCGTATAAACTATCCTATAATATTTCACAAATTGCAGCTATAGACAGTACAATCATCCATCCAAGTATTCAGAAAACAAGTGGAGCACATTATAATTAGCTTTCACTTAATCATACAATCCTATGATTAAGTAGATGATTAAGTGATGTTCATGAAACTAACCCAAGCGCGCGTGTTAAGCCAAAAGAAAAATTGATGCCATTGGAGGTTAATACCTACCTGGCACTACGCCGGCTTCCATGGTTTTTGTCTTATTTCTCAGGCCGGCGACCGCCCCAAAACTCTAGCCTGAAAAATACAAAATTACTGATCCATTTTTTCTCCCTAAAAACAACAACTAGAGCTTCTGTTTTCCCAAACCCAATGAGTTAGCAACTGGTCCATTTTTCCACTCCTCCCTTCTTCTTTTCACTTTCTTTTCTTTGTTCTATTTTGTCTCTTTTCCTTTTGCTCCATTCCCTTTCTCAAACTCCCAAATCTTCCCCTCATTTTTTTTTTGTTGGTCTGAAAATCTTCCTCTCTTCTCTTTGCTTGGCCTTGAATGAGCATCTTTGCAAATCCAAACTTACCGTTACCATTATTAATTGCCGCAGCTCATTCTCGTTTGGTCGCTGTCGATTCGGTGTGTTAGTTCCGGTGGTGGGCTTTTGTGAGCTATGGCCATAGCTTAACTGTACTTAGTTTCTCTCTGATTCTTCTTCAAGATACTCACGGGTCTTCCATGGCCTCACTTTAATCCAAACTCGCAGGTCTTTTCCCCCCTACAACTTCACTCACTGTTTGTTTTATCTTTCCATGTTTTGTGTATGTTGGGGTGTTTGGTCGTTTGGGTTTGTTCAGTTCTGTTATTCCGGTTGTGGGTTTTGGTAGGTCTCTCTCTGTTCAGTTCGACACAATGAGTCAACTCAGTCTGGTGTTACAGGAAACTGTCCGGAGGGGAAGAGAGGCGAGGACGATTCTCGAGGTCTTGAGGGGCCAAATGGACGACGGCGATGCGGCCACGGCGGGGAGGAGGAGCTTCAAGCAGCGGATGGGATTGACCGGAATTGGGTGCTGCGGGGCTGCCTGGGGGTTCGGACGGACGGCCACGATTAGCGTTCATGACGATGAAGGACAACAACAACAACACGAACATCTACAGCAACAGCAACCTCAGCAGCGGCAGCTACCCAACTTATCGCAGCTCCTGATTTTAAGCCAGACGGCAGCCGGGTCGGATTTGGATCCGGGTTGTCTGGGCCCGGTCAACTCCGGGTCGGGGATGAACCTCGCGGCGGCGCTGGCGGCGGAGAGGAATTACCGGGAGGCTGACGAGATGGCGTTGTCGGGTCGGGTCACGGCGCCGGCGACGCCGGGGAGGATGTCGCTGATGAGGCTGCTGGAGGAGACGGAAATGGACAGCTGCGAAGGGGCGGCAGCGGTGGGGGTGGGGGAGAAGAATGAGAAAGGGGCGGGGGTGGTGGGGTTTGATTCGGTGTGCTGCGTGTGCATGGGGAGGAAGAAAGGCGCGGCGTTCATACCATGTGGGCACACATTTTGCAGGGTGTGTTCGAGGGAGGTGTGGCTCAATCGAGGCTCCTGTCCCCTCTGCAACCGTACGATCCTCGAGATTCTTGATATCTTCTGACCCTCCCTGCATGGCTTGGAGATTTGCGTCGCCGTGGAATTCAGGGCCGACGGCGGTGAGGTTGACTGTTGTTGAATACTCATTATTGGAAGGTGTGGTAATGCTTCTTCTTCTTGTTGTTCTTCCTCGTTTTATAGAAATTCGATTTGATTGTTCTCATTTGTACCCAACATGATATGTTTATGAATGTAGTGGTGAAATTTTACTCTGTATTCTTCTCCTCCACTTCAGAACCAAAATGAAACTGTCATTGATGCAATAGTCTTTGTCAAACCTCACCAAATGACCAAATGTTCTTACCTAGTGTTATGTGGGATCATCCGATCATGTCCCTAGTTTAGGGTTTGAATAGCCGATCAAATTGTTCAAAGAGTTCGACCCACTTTAGTCATGGTATTTAGGGTTTAGCTAGCCTTGTAAACGTTGTAAGTTGTAACAAGATGCCATGTTCACGGATTGGCATGCGCTCTCAAAACCATTTGATTTAAAGCTTTCGCCAAATTCATGTGGCACAACAAACTCCTCAATTGGATTGAACATGTCGAAATGAAGCCGCTCTAAGCCGAACCCCCCAATAATGCAAATACCTTGAGGCCTCATAGGATGTGCTACCAAGCGTAGTGATAGATAGCAGAATGGATACTATCGGTCTATAAAATTACACTCGTAAACTCAACTTTTGTTCGCCTGGAGACTTCTCGGCTCTTACATTAGTGATCTCTTAACAACTAACTTCACATCTCTTTGCGTCTTCCTGGCCTCTTACCAAATAGTTATGAATCGGCCGCGAATTGAGGTTTTCTGAATTCCACAAAAACTCATTTTTATGTTCTTTCTGGAACCACTTGACACCCACAAAAATAACTGCACGTTACAATTAGGCATTGTTATGAGGCACGACACTTACGTACTATACCCACTAGCTATGATAAGCATTCACAATCTTACAAGGGGAAAAAAATAGTAACATTGTGCTATGTACCTTGAAAATAGTGTAGTCACTATAGTGTTTAGTGGTATATGTTATCTCGAAGCCATGATACTTGTACGGTAGATCAATGTATGTTTCATTTTCCGTATCCACAAGCTTTCCTTTGTTCAGGTTTTCTCCACGACCCATATAGTACCAAAAATGTTGTAATAGAATTTGCTCACCCACCACAATGGTGTCTAGTAGAGGTGGCAAGTGGGTCAAAAAGCATGAGCCCGGCTCGTTAAAAATCAATTCGGCACGGCCTGAGTCTGTTATTGTAATAGGTTAGGCTAAGCCTAGATATTTTAGTCAATGGGCCCGACCCATACCCGTTTTGGGCTCGGACATGGCCCGAGCAGGATAATTTCATAGGCGGCTTATAGACGCATAATTTTATATTATTGAAAACAAATATAATGATGATAATTGAATATTAGACTTTTTAAATATAAACCTCTTGATTATTTCATTATTTGAATTGCATTATGTCACAAATATTACAAAAGTAGTGATAAAAGTCGAGTTTTGACATATATAATGTTTTAGAATTAAGATTATCAAATGTGTTGTAGTATTTTATTTATTTTACTATTATAAATAGTTATATAAAACAAATATTGTAATTACACACAAAAATTATGTTAATTGTCTTATAATGCTAATGGACCGGACTGACCCGCTTCTTGGCCTGACACATACCCGAGGTCGGTCCGACATGGGCTTGGCTTGATATTTAAACTAATAGGCCGGCCCGAACCTAACACGAAAAATAAATAGGCCAGCCAAAACACGACTCATACTCGGTTTTCAGCTCATTTGTCACCTCCGGTGTTCGGGAAGTT
Source organism: Argentina anserina (assembly GCF_933775445.1). Lineage (NCBI taxonomy): Eukaryota > Viridiplantae > Streptophyta > Magnoliopsida > Rosales > Rosaceae > Argentina > Argentina anserina. The sequence continues at coordinate 547,003 of NC_065874.1, read as the reverse complement.
CCTGTTCAAGTGTATATATGTCTTTGGCCTTGGGGTGTGACAACAGTCACAACACTGCTCACATATATTATCTGGCTACACATACGAAATGTAGCCCTACTGTCTTAAGTCTATATACTTCCACGTGTCTTCTGGGTAGCAGCGACTTCTTATAGCCAGGCAACCCACTAAAGCTTAGTCTTTTGGGCTCTGGGCCTGAATGAACTAGTCCAAATTTCGAAAGTCCGGGGCGGAATCCTCTTTCAAAATTGCGCGCGGTTGACTTGAGAGGGAGCTTTCTTACTTCTTAGAGTGACCCTTGATCCCTAGGAGCATCAGTACAAATCCTATTCATGCATATATAAAGCATATCTAAGCGAGCTTATCTACAATCTACTGCCCTATTACTCCACTACATATACATATTTGTCTAAAATAAAACATGTATAAGACCCTTAAAAGTGGGCATCAATATATATGCGCACAAACATAAGCATAAGCTACTCTCTTCGTTCACTAAGAAGTTGATCATCAAAATGCTTAAACTATGATCAACGTGGCCTATACATATACAATAAGAAAGAAAGAAGAAAGCATCTGTATATATGATCGAATATGATTGTTCGAGGTGATTACGTACGTAGTTTCGTAGTGGAAATCGTTTGTGAATATTACGTGCAAGTATATTATATTGACATGTTTCTTATCTTAAATGAAGGGTTCGTTCGATCGATTAGTACCTCTCTGAGCATCAAATCGGAGTCACCTAGTGGCCGGCTGCATTCGATAACTGTATAGATATAGTAAGATTCTACTTTGGAAAGGAATAAGCTTGATGTTCAGTGAATTAAGTTGCTGCGAATTTTTGTCGCCTTTACGTTGATGTTGATTCACTGAGGATTTGTGTGCACTGACATTATAATTTTGGCATCAAGGAGATTGGATTACTTGTACAGCATGCCTATTACAGAGAGATGAGACCAAAAACATATGTTAATCTTGTACGTACAATCATTAACAAAAATGGATCTAATTCTTTTGAAAATTCCGAATATTATTAACAGATAGCATGCAGCTGGCCGGGACATATACTGTATGCATATATTTGTGCTTGCACACATAGTTGTTCGTATCTCATGTGTGTTATGTGTAACGTAAATTAAACTTCAAATAAAAAGATAAGTCATACTTTGATCGGGACGTGCATGCATGCGTAACATTGTACGTATGAAGATAGTCATTTTTTTAACGTATATCTTCAATCGTGTGACATGAGAATTTGTGGGTTAATCTAGTATACATCAATGTATGTTATACATTTCACATCTGACGGTTGACAACGAATATTATTTTTTGACCTCACTAACAAAATAATATCAACCGTCGTATGTGAAATGTATAATATACATTGATGTATACTATAATTTTCTAAAATTTTTAGGTAAAAATCACAAATTTAAGATTGTTGATAGCTTTAGATGTGTCTCTAGGGGCCCATAACAATTGCACGTTGAGTAGATGGACCCATTCGTGAGTTATCCGTTACAATCATATGAACCGAAAGAGCAGCTAAACCTGTTCGAACTGCACGATCAAGGAAGATAACTGAGGGTCCTGTCCTCCTATATAAACAAATACCAACACGCGTCAATCCAGAGATCTAACTGCCCCAACTATACCTTTAACTGATTCAATGAATAGCAATTAATATACAAACACATATAAAATATATTCCAATTAGATGTTCCCATGCTTTGAAAATTAATAAGATTATATATATAACAGGTATACTGTGAGAACCAACAGATTTGAGTCAACTTAAGAAGTTGAAGTAGTATCTTTCTAACACTCACCACTAGAATGAACCCATTTAGTGACAAACTTCTTTTGTCACCTATTCTGAAAATTTCGTGACCTAAGATTTGGGTGACAAAAAAAGTTGGGTAAATTAAACAAACAGTACTCAAATTATTGGTCATTTTAACTTTTAGTATCTCATATTTGAAAACTATCGCATTAATATCTCAAGTTTCTATTTCATGTTAATTTTAGTTCATTATGTCAATTAACAGCGTTAGTAGCTTTATTTCTATCAATTTTTAAAGGCATTTTTGTCACTTTTATTTTTCACTAATTTCACTTAGTTATAGCCAACATTTTATACCATTCAAATTAACCAATTGTTATATAAGCATTTACTTTTACTTTTGAAACATTTAAATGCCTATGAGGCTATGATAGAGTTTTTGAGCATATTATTATAATAATATAATTGTTGGTTGATGGACATATACAATATGATATATATGGTGGTTTATTTTGTAATTGAAAACTTTAGCTTGTTTGTAATAATTATGGTAAATGAAGAATGCTTATTAATTTTATAATGAAATGATGTTAATTAATTAATTTAGTTTAAAAAATAGAAGTTGAAATTGGAAGAAAATGAAAGATGAAATCGAAAAATAATGAAGTCACGAAAATGCCCTTAAAATTTGTGGGAAATGAAGCCACAAACGGTGTTAACTGATGGAATAAACTAAAATTAGGTTGAAATAGAAACTTGAGATACCAATTTGATAGTTTTCAAATGTGAGATACTAAAAGTTAGACTGACTAATAATTGAGATACCGTTTGTTGAACTATTCCAAAAAAATTTGTCACCAATTTCATCACTTAGAGTGCGTGACCCATTTCAATAGGTGACGAATCCTAAGTTCGTCACTAAATTATGTTTGTGCGACAAAAAAAATTTGTGACCTAATCCCTGAGATTTTGTCACCCTTTTAATTTCTCTTATTTCTCAAGGCCAAACAACAATTAACTAGTATAAATAAAAAAATGATTAGATTCATATATTGATAATTATCACCAGGTGGCAAGTACTTCGACATGAGTTCTCATTGCTTAAATCCAAGGATATGAAGATCCTAATACAGACTGACTGTAAGGGTACTGTTATTAATATATTAACCCTTTACATCAGATATGTATATATCAGATCAGATTATAAATTTATAACTCATAAGTCCCCAATAACAAGAGTGTATAAATAGTTAAAAATACATCCGAGAAGACGATACTTACCAGGTCTTGTCATTTGTTTTATAACACACTGATTTGATTAGGTGCTTCCGTTCAATACTAGGTTTTTACAATCAAGCTCTTGTTCAATACTAGGTTTAGAATTAGACAATCTAATGATCTGATTTATCCTTAATAACTTCGTGTTGTTGATTGCATGGATGGGCAATTTGTTGAGTGCCAAAGACCAAAATCATTATCCATTTGAAGGGAATCATATTCGTCTCCTGACGATCCAATTATTCTAGTACTTATGCCTTAAAACACAATGCTCTTGATAACTATACTGTCTGTACGTATCTTATATATATATATATATATATATATATATATATATTCTTACAATTGACCTTGCTGCTAGATTGAGAGATCCAGTTATAGTTTATAAAATCCAATTTTAGGTTAAAGGGGAGGTGCTAGATTTCACTTTCAAATCGAATCTAAGCTTGGGGCAGCACCCCATTGATGATTTATTTAAATCATACAACATCCTGGCATGGGGTCTTATAAAAAAAACATCCTGGCATGGGGTCTCCCTTCCCATTTTCAGATTAAAAGGGAGGTACTACATTTCACTTTCCAATGAATGCATTTTAAGTTACTTAAAAGAAGCAAGCGAGACTGTACTGACTGTAGTAGCTATTATTTAGTTATTAGTTCATTTCGTATATAAAGTTTCAAGTTTAGTTACTCGATGTATATCATAATATCGAAGAAGAAAAAAGAAAATCTGAGCTCAGAGCTCGTTACCAAATTACCAGTCTATATTTCTACGTATGGCATGGTATCGTCATACACTAGCTAGCTCGTACATCTTAAATTAAAGTTGATCCAAAGAGAAAGCTATTTACTTGGTCGTGATATGAATGGAATGTATTAATTGCTCAGTGCTCACGCACGTAAAGATTCAAATCATTCAATAATGGTGCTGCGAAACTGGAACACAGAAACAAACAATCGGGAAGGCTTTGGCAGATAATTCACGTTTGGAATTAATAATGGCAAGCATGCCACAGCAGTTCCACATTGTCCTCTGATTAAGCATGGAATAACATGTCATGCCAACTAAGAGCTTCGCAAAAAGACATTCTAAAGCTTCTCAGTCAGAACACAAATGATTTGATAGCTATAGATCGATCAGTGACTCGGTACTATGAGTCTATGACATTTTGATTTATCTGAATTGCTACTGTTCTTTTACCTGCCCATCTGTAACAAAACTACGTAATCAAACTCAACTTAATAGTGCATGCGTTTCTCGATTACCTATCTTGGGATACAATACAGATTGTTAGAAGGAACTAGGGTGACTACTAAACAAGTCTCCTAGTCGAGACAGGAAAGTAGCTAGTGACCAAGCACGAAGTTAAAGAACGATGGAAGATGGATTCGAATTGCTGATCCAGGTGCGTAACAGTATTGAGTTACCAGGAAACTTCGGACCACTATCTAAATATAAAGGACAAGAGCAGGGCCAGCAATGGAGTAATACACTGAATCTGGAACTTGGTCCAAGAATAACGAAAGGACACACCAGTCTCTTTTCCAGTTTCTTCATGTGCTTTGCCTTTGCTTCTTTATGGAAAATATATACATTATACATATGAATTCATTCATAGCTAGCATTTTTATTGAACTAAAACTCTATTCATTTATATATTCCAATTGGTATAGCCAAAAAAACACAAAATGACCAAGTATATAACTAATAACCAAGCTATCCGTCCTGTCATTGAACATGTTACTGAAAGACCGAAAGTATTTGTTTTCAGATGGGAATTCTTTACTGCATTCTGATCAGAAATACATATTTGAAACTGACGAACGCAACGCCCTGAAGGTTTACATGGAGCTAGCTAGCTAGGATCCAACTTGAAGTTAGCCAACAAATTTCTCCTAGTTGCCCATTGTTTACTGAGTAATCCACGACCTGAATAACTGCCAAAACCACCATTGAGCATGTGCGACAATGCCTACATAAATGGTATCTAATTATCTATAAGATAATAATTCATTTGAGTCTGTATTACATATGAAACTACTAGATTAGGAACTTAATTAGAGTTAGACTTGATTCCCCTCCACTGTAAACAAAGAAAAACTTCTTCCATTTTGTACGTTTGGCTTGTTGATGATCATGATGATCAATTGATGTTACCTTTTGCGGCATGCAAATAAAAAAGTTCGGCATAAATAGCACTCGGTAAAATGCTGACCGATATGCTTTGTTTCTGCTTTCAAAAACATGCACCACGAATACTTCCCTATTTGCAGGCTTTAATGTTTGCTGATAATTGGCATCTACAGAAATACAGAATGATATTATGGATTGTTTCTCCGTACAAACTCATCATAGATAACCAAAAATAAATAAATATGGTGTGTTCTCGCATCCATTTCATAAGGTATTTACTTTTGTTATTTGTAATCTCCTATATTGGAAGGTTTGTTACATGTAAATTACTTCCCAATTAAGATGCATGATATATGAAATTCCGTTCATACATTACAATCCAGTTTGAAATAGCTAGGGTACGTAGTTACTTATAGTTTGTGCGACCTTGATTTTCCACAATAAAGTAGAAGAATATATATTGTATCTGAAAGACTATGAAAAATGACTCTACAAGAGATCATGGCCACATAACTAGGCAGGGTCCATCTGATTTTTCTTATTTTCTAAAATTCCAAATAATTACAGCTTGCCACTCCAAAACGCCTATAAATTAGAGTAATGCTAGAACTCAACACTTGCATTCGAAAGAGAAGTCTGAGAGAGACATCAAAGACAGAAATCAAGATTTATCGAAATGGAGAACTTCCCGGTTGTTAACATGGAGCAACTCAAGGGTGACGAGAGAGCAGCAACTATGGAGAAGATAAACGATGCTTGTGAGAATTGGGGTTTCTTTGAGGTAATAATATATGTAACCTGGATATCAATAGATCCTTTTCATGTTTTGAATTGTTTTGTTATGTATGTAAACCAATTCCTTTACATGTGCATATATGAAGTTGGTGAACCATGGGATATCCCATGAGTTGATGGACAAGGTGGAGAAGCTCACAAAGGAGCACTACCGAAAGTGCATGGAGCAAAGGTTCAAGGAAATGGTGGCAAGCAAAGGCCTCGAAGCTGTCAATTCTGAAATCGAAGATTTGGACTGGGAAAGCACCTTCTTCCTGCGCCACCTTCCCTTCTCCAACATTTCCCAAGTCCCCGATCTCGACGAAGAATTCAGGTAATACTCCATCACAGATCAGACATGATTAGTTTTTAACTTTTAAGTATTATGTAGCATGCATACTGACAAGTTGTTGGATCACTTCAGGGAGGCCATGAAGGAATTTGCAGCGGAGCTAGAGAAACTGGCCGAGCAACTGTTGGATTTGTTGTGTGAGAATCTGGGGCTGGAGAAGGGTTACCTGAAAAAGGCTTTCTATGGATCCAAGGGACCAAATTTTGGGACCAAGGTGAGCAACTACCCTCCATGCCCCAAACCGGACCTGATCAAGGGACTCCGGGCACACACCGACGCCGGAGGCATCATCCTACTGTTCCAAGATGATAAGGTCAGCGGCCTACAGCTCCTCAAAGATGGCCAATGGATTGATGTGCCCCCAATGCACCACTCCATCGTCATCAACTTAGGTGACCAACTTGAGGTATAGATACCCACTACATACTTTGCATTATTATTTTGCCATACAAGCGTCAGAAGATAATTGTTGTTTTACTTATAAATTGTATATTGTATAGATGAATCTCCGAGAAAGAAAATTAATAAAGCAGACGGATATAGCTAGAGAATCCGGGCCTTGCCAAACTTCCTTAGTTTTGAACTTTTGATCACTAGCAGCCTACAACAATCTTATTTTAGAACTCAACATCGTTTTTGCCTATAATGTCTTCAGGTGATCACTAATGGCAAGTATAAGAGTATATTGCACCGTGTGATAGCACAACCTGATGGAAACAGAATGTCGCTAGCCTCGTTCTACAACCCTGGCGATGATGCTTTTATCTGTCCGGCACCAGCAATGCTGGAACAACAAACCGAGGAATGCACAACTTATCCAAAATTTATGTTTGATGACTACATGAAGCTCTATTCAGGCCTCAAATTCCAAGCAAAGGAGCCAAGGTTTGAAGCCATGAAGGCCATGGAAACAATCGCGACGGTTTGAGCCCCGAAAACAGTCCCATTAGGCTCAGTGTCCTAGTCTTTGTGTAGTTACTATTGTAATAACAGCTTTGCTATAAGAGCTTTGTCTGTTAGTATCTGTGTGTGTGTGCTTACTATTGTAATAACAGCTTTGTTTGTTAGTCTGCGTGTAGCTATATTTGTAATAAGCTATTTGTTTGAATATTACAACAGTACTTATGTACCAGTACAAAGAAAAAGAAGAAGATCAAAGCATTAGTAAACCAGACTGAATAGAATAGGAGCAGCAAGCTAATAACGGAAAATTACATTCATCAGTATTGAGAAAATTGTTTCAGAAAATGTCACATCTATCAAGGATAAAGTTTGCAATTTCAAACCGCACTGCACTAAATAAGAGCAGGAAAGAAAAAATCAGACCCTATGACACATAAATTTGACACTTCTAACTCATCACCACAGCAAAACCTGTTTAGAAATAGTCATCTTTACCGCACGAACGTTGCCAAAATCTTTTTGAGTACACACATGACGGAGCTGCACCTCCAATCTTCAGAACCGAGTAAAAGAAATTCCAGTATTCCACCATTTGGTGTAGAACAACCAAGCACCTTCATCTCTCCACCAGTTTATTCTCATGGTTAACAAGCACCTCATGAAGATTTATCCCAGAAGCCACCATTCAATAAACAATATCTCACTTCTCTGCAGCAATCACACTGTCTTTAGTCGCTTCACTAGACACGGTATTTTCTAGAGCCTGAACTGTTTTTTCACCTTCCTCTACTACAGCAACCTTTGAGCAATGATTTTTTAGAACCATTGCAATGTCAGCCTCAGAGGCTCCAGCAAGCTTAAAGCGCTCCACAGCAGCATCCAAGTTCGTCTCCCAACCATCTAGCCCCAACTTGCATTCAACCTGGGATCGCTCAAAAAGCATGTTACCCCAGAAGAGATGGATCTGCGATCTCATAACAGCTGCCTGTTCGGCTGCCTCATCTGCGGTCAACTCTGTTGCTCCTGATGACTCACCTTCATTGCCACTTCCTTGCTTTTTCCTTCTTTTCAGCATTTCTTCCTTTTTGTTTGGAGTTGGATCCTTTAGCTCCTTTGCTCTCTGCTCCTCCAGCTTCTCCCACATCTCAGTGGCTACTTTCATCTTCTCTTCTGCACTGTCAAATAACTTCAGCATTTCTGTAGAATCACACGTCGAGAGATCTATTTTCTTAGCAAGTGCAAATGACCAATGAAGTTTCGCCATTTCAAACTGCTGCTGTCCCAGTGCTAGCAAACCCTCATAAAAGTCAGGTTTGATCGCGAGAGCCTCCTCATACTTCTCTCTGGCCAATGAATACTTATCCTTGACCCAGTCATACGCAGTTTGAAGTTGTGTCGCCACTACATCCTTTCCAGCAGACTCATCCAAGGGAATTCGCTTCCTTGCCGCACACATATGGACATTACCCCAGTTAAAGAAAGCCAATGCAGCCACCTCCTGAAACTTTGAGGCAGCCTTGTCAAAAAGACTCTGAGCTTCTTCACTGGTTACTGCCTCCTCAAGCGCTTCAGAGCACAGCTCCATTCCCAGCTCATGCAAGTCAATATGAGCATCTGGATCAATGCCAACATGGCTGCGGAAGAGCTGAGAAAACTCAAACAACCAATCATCCATCTCTAGTTCCTTGCACTCAGGATCTTCTCCAGCTCCTGGTTTCTCTTTCGGTGCTTCTTTCTCTGTCTTATCAATTTCATCATCAGCAGGTTCCAAAACAGATTCACCAAGTGATGAATGAGAACCAGTCTCATCTTCTTTGATCCCCTCACTTTCAACAGGTTTCTCCTCCTCTTCTTCCAACAAAGGTGGCTCCTGCTCAGGGCTCACCTCCACAATATGCAATCTCAACATCCCAATTGTTTCGGCCTTATCTTTAGGATCCTCTGCAATAACTCTGTCTGCAGATGACTCGGCCAATCTGAGTTCAGGGGTACATGTTATAGTCACCAAATCACCATCATTATCCTTATACTTGATCAAAACTGACTTTGATGACAGAAAGCGTTTTGTCACAGTCTCTCTCAAAACTCTGAAATTGCAGTTCACAGGCATTTGCGCAAGCCTTATGTCATGATCATACACAAGCTTCAATGGTCTCCACCGAATCGCAGCCTCCGCACGAACAGGCAATGCAACCGACGAAGAAGACGATATCTCCTTCTGGTTACCCTTACTCGGGTTAGAAGATCTCGAACTACCATTAGCAGGCTTCAACACAAGCTTCGGGAACTGAGGTTTCCCATCCTGTCCATTCTCAGCTGGCGAAACCGTCTGCTGCTTCTCCGGCTTAATAACCGACGGCAGAACAGAACCCCCAGCAGAACCAGCTCCCTTCTTCGGCACAGGCCGCGCAGGCAAACACGGCCCCAGACCACCAATCGGGGCGCCACGAACAGCAGACGCCCCGAGAGCAGCAGGCGACGGGCGGCTCTGTAGGTCCTGCTGAGCCTCCTGCCGAGGCCCAAGCGCGGTCCTGACCCGCTGCGCAATCTCCAGAGCGTCCCTATGATTCGGGTCAGCCCCCAACAGCACCTGAACATCCTGCATCGCCATTTCGTGCTTTCCTACAGCCTCGTACGCCCTGGCCCTCCTCAGCAGGGCCCTAACAAATCTCGGCTGGACCTGAATCGCCATCGAGCACTCGGCAATCACAGTTTCGTAATCAATCGGCTTCATTTGCATCAAGCAGGCGGCCCTGTTGCTGTGGAAAATGGCCCTGTCGAGGTGGTTCTTGGGAGTGAGCTTGAGAGCATTGTCGTACTGCTCGAGAGCGCCGACATAGTCCTTGCTCTGAAACCTCTTGTTGCCTTCCTCTTTGAGCTCGTGGGCTCGTTTCAGAAAGATTGAAGAGTCCAAATCGACAGTGCCATTAGGAACCGGTTTCGAATTGCTATCATTCGACACCTGATTTAAACCTCCCTTCTTCTTCCTACCCCCGGATTTCCCCATTTATATACACAACTTCCTTATCTCTATCTACCTCAAAATTTGAAGAATCTGAAACTGAAAAGTACTGAAGAACAAAGCTTGGGACAGTTTTTGGGTGATAATTGAGGTGAAATAGAAATGGGTACTTACCAATGAGCAAGGTTGAAGAAGCAGCAGAGGCTCCGATTCTGATGGATGGGGAATTTGGGTACACAGCGACGGAGGGAGGAGGGAGATAAAACCCTTGGATAGTCTTTTGGGCTCAAACCCTAGATAGTTTGGATGGATTCCGTCTTGGGTTTAATAAACTAATCGTGCGGTCCCACATTGGATCAGTTTCCACCGTTTGATATTTGGTACAGTATACTTTTACCGGTAGTATTTTTTTTTACCTTATAATTACTTTTTTGAAATGGTAATTATAAGGTAAAAAAATACTACCTTATAATTACATTAACTTCATTTGATTTTTGATTAATGTAACCCTAAAGTCACATAAAAAGCATGAGATAACTCATGTAGTATGTACATATTGCTTCAATTATATCACCTTGATCACATTTCTTAATGTTATATATGTGGCCTTCTTCTACAAGTTGCATCAATGTCACTTGCTAATCTGATATCACCGCTTCTTTATTTATAAATCATACAACATCTCACTAGGCAAATCAAATATCTTATATATATGAGATGTTGGAGATAATTAAATCAAAATGATATAAACTCGTTATAACTTGTGTTAACGAGTTGTGTTGGAGTCATATTTTTTAAGTTTTTAATGTCTAAGGGCATCAACAGTGAGAGTTCTCTTAGTACCTATAAATAGTTAAGATTTAACCATCAATTAGCTTGTTAATGAGTTATGCTCTAGTAGATACATAAATTTAAATTGAGTTATAAATTTAACGTTAACAAATTTAACAAATCTTTTTCCCAACTCTAGCCTGATTTAACTATACATTTTAGCTATTCTGCTGGATATCAAAATTAACAAAAAACTAGCTAAATTTTAGATTATTTAAAAGTAGTTCTTTATGTAAGAGTTAAAATTCAACCGCCTTGTGTCTGTCATACCTTTAAGTATTAGGTAGACAGACGCGTTATCAAATTACTATTAAAAGATAAACTTGGTGATGAGCATAATTAACCCAAACTAAGACAAGCACCATGCATGTTGCCAATAGTAAGAGAATGACTAGTGTTACATATAACGATAATGTTATTATCAATTAGGATTCCAATCATCCACTTATTAACCTCTAATGTGAACGGGAAAGAGTGTTAACGATACATTTTGATGAATTATCAATGACATACCATACACTAAAAACAAGAGTTTATGTAATGTCTTGTTCCACCTACCCTAGCCTTGTAGTGCAAAATTGCTTACTACATGTCGACTGTTATTATTCGTAACACTTATCTTAATTATATATACTCTAATAACTAGAAGAGGGCTTGCTAACCATTTCTAAAAAAGTACCATTTTAACCTTCAAAGATTATTACTCATAAAATAGGGAGGGATATAATAGTAACTTGTAAAATAAACAGATAATTCAAAATAAAAGATATCTAAATAATTTCCACATATATCTTAAAGTAACAACCCACATCTCTAAATAACCACCTTATTTCAAATTTTGGTCACCAAAACTTATAGTAACAGTTGATTTTCTAATCGGCAGTAGCAGCTAATGTTGTTTTATGACAGTAATATGTATTTTTCAATTGACAGTAGCAGTTATTTTCATAGTCGACATAAATATATCCTCCCATTCAACAATATTACATTTAAAGTCGCAGTAGCATCTAGCTTCATAATTGACAGCATCAAGTTGCTTGTAATTTGTAAGTCATAGTAACAACTAGTGTCATATTCGACAGTAGCAGATAGTTTCTCAATTGACAGTAGCAAGTAATTTCCTAGTGGACAGTAGCAGGTAATCCCCATTCAACATAGATGTGATGGTTTAAAGAGAGTTAAAAAGTAAAATATCATATAACATGTGGCAACTTATTATTATGTTGTACTTATTTGTAATTTTCTATCATAATTTACTCAATTAAATGTGTAAGTGATTTTTTTGTAAAACAAAATTTTGTCATGTACCTATGTGTAGTTTGTTACTTTAGTTAAGATTGGTTTGTTCTCGATGATATAACTAAATTAAGGTATCCTCATTCATCGAAATAATATTAAGATATACTCATTGCTCATATGTGGATATGCCTAGTAATTTCCAATATCAAATACAAGAAGGGTGGCCATCTATGATGATCTTGTAGTGATTTTTGGAAATAAAAGTGCATATACACGTTATATCTCAACTTATTATGAATGGACTAACGTGGGAATTAGGTGAGTAATGCTCTTGTGCTTTATGATAGGTAATAGGTAGATTATCAATGAGAAAATTGCATCAAAATCATTAAACCCAGTGTTGATGACAAGAGAGTAAGATTTTGGCATAGGTAAGAGGGATTTTGTAGATCTATCTCTCTTTGCTACACAAAGGAAGAACATGAAAACATTTTGAAAGTTGCAGTCCGCACCATAATAGATTTTGAAAACTATAATTTGGAACAGTGACCCTAGAGAGAAAAATGTTAGGAATACTGAAGTTTTAATCTTTGGGGTTGGATGATAATGACAAGCCAACCTATTACCAGAGTAATCAAGAATATGGGCAACCGTGGAGTGAGAAGCTACCATTTGCTTTGCTTGCAGCATGGACAAATTAACCAGAGCCAAGAACAGGGTCAAGTTACTCTTTTCATTGAATAAGAGAGCACAGAGGATAGAGTAGAGTGTCGAATCGAGTATCCCGTAAATAATAGCGCTTACCAATAACAACGAATCTGTTTAATGAGGTCCAACACATTCTTTGATTCATAACATATATTGATTTGGTAGGATGTGATTTCTCAGTTATATTGATGTCACTGGCTATCCTAGAGAAAGTTTGAAGTCTGGATAATTTCTTGCGTATAGTCGCGGTGTCTAAGTGTCACTATGTAGTAGTTTTACATTTTTGACAACGATAGAGTAAAATGAGAGAAATTGCAACAGAAGAATAATGCATATATAGTTAGGAGAATTTTTGCAGAATGAAACCAGGTAGAGAAGCATCTATAATTAAGATCCTATAGACACAAAATTTAACTGTAAAACCCAGCAGACGGAAAACAGATTCCACTCTAAAACTGCAGAACCTCTGTGTGGCTCAGCTTCTTTGCTCCTGGGAAGTTTGTCACATGGAACACCTAGGGTGCATCCGTGCATAAATATCCAAATGCATTCATGATGCCATTGGCAGAATCAACATTCCAACTTAAGACTAAGAGCAAATGCATCAGGATAACATTGTGATAAACCAGATTTGATATTCAAATGTGTATCATTTCATCGAGGGAAGAGACAAGAGATTAACACCTATTACCCAAAATGATTGTTGTATTACAACGAAAGAGGCAAGGTAAATCAATGCCTAACAAATTGAATAACAACTACAAATAACAAACCACGACTGCATAACGCGATGAAAACACATGGTGTTAGTTTAGAACTCTAGACGAATGAGTAAATATGAGGTGGTCCGCAAATTTATTATCCATAAGCATGCTAGTAATGCTACTGTTATTATTCGTAACACTTATCTTGATTATAACTATAACCCATGAATATATAGAAACAAAAGAGATTGTAATGAGCAGCCTAGCAAGGATGGCCTTTCTACAGTTTGGGGGCTACTACTCCCGCCAAAGATACGGGGCGGGTAGCAATGGACGCGGGTGCAATAACGGCCAATGTAACTGCACCGTTAAAAGGGTACTTGGGTAATTCAACAATGGAACAAATAGGGTTTCACGACTCTATAAATACCCACCATTCTGTGCTGTTGATCAAAATTGTTCGATGCGCCTCCTTCGTTCCTTTATCTCTCTGTTTGCTCTCTTCCGTGTCTAGAACGCTAATTTTTCTTTTCCGTCAAACTCATCAGAATCTTTGTGCTCTGTTTTTTAATGTGAAATCCCTTCTAAATTCCTCTGTTCTGTAAATCAACGAGGGACGAATTTTGTGTCTCTTAGGTTGGAAGAACATGGAGGCATAGCGAATGGGCGAGTCATCGTTTCAGTCGTCGTTGCTAGTTAGGCGTTCTGATTGTTTCTCGTCTAAATTTGTTCTCTTTAGTTGAGATTGGTTTGTTCTACTTTGATGGTGGGCAATAAAACAGAGTGCAAATGATGTTTGAATTTTTATAATTTTCTTCACTTTGAACCGATTGGAGTGTTTTCTCCTTGTGGATGCTTATATTCACTGATGCACTCTTTGTTTTGTTTTTCTAGCTTTGAGATTTGGTATTGAAATGTCTTCCAAACTTTGTTTTACAGATCAGAATTCCATAAACCCTGAACATTAGCATTTTATAAACAATGCAAGATAGTAAGTATCATAATGGATTTTACTAAAGGTTGATACTTGGATTAGAACAAATGAATTAAAGAGCTTAGCTTCGATAGATGTATGCAAAAGTTTGAATCTTTGAAAGAAAATATTGGCAGTGATGATCAATTTTACAGCTTTATGCCAGTTCTGCTTCAGAAAATTCGTGATAGAGAGAGCTGTCTTATACTCTGAGCCTTGGAATCTCAGTAAAAAATGAATCTTTAGTTTTTGTTTTGAACAAGACCATTGATGATTCAATCCGTTTGTTGGAGGTGTAGTCTAGCCGAGACCCTGAAAAGGGAGAACCCCTTGGTGAAGCTGCATTTCATATGACATAAATGGATTCAACTGAGGTTTAATGAAGCTACATTTCATACGACTTTAATATCGATTCAACCGAGTGATTCAACTGAGGATTGATTCTATAACAAAACTCGGCAAAGCATCTAGTTAATGCTATTGCTTGACCATAATGTTTTGCCCTAATTGCCAATTTGCTATAATCACCACTACTTTTTTTAATTTTTATTTCTGCCGATTTGTTAATTTAATTTTACATAACTTGCCAATTTAATATCTTAATATTAATTTGTCAATTTGCTAACTTTAAGTAAAATTTACTACTTTAGACTTTCAATATTAACCAATTTGTTTATTTGGATTTTCATATCAAGTCAATACTGTATCAGGGAGAATTAAAGAATTGATATGACAAAATGATAGAAAATTAGCTAATTTTAGAAACACATGGTAGCAAATTGGCAAAATTAATCATGTTGACTAATTATGGATTTAGAGTAGTAATTTGGCCTAAATAAAAAATAAAAAATTGTTGTGGCAAATTGACACTAAGATGATTCATAAGGTAGCAAGTTAGCTATTAAGCCTAATGTTTTTGAGTTCTATACAATCTTCGATTTGAGAGTGCTAATAATGCTGCCTGAGTTGAATTCCTGCTCAGGCTGCAAGGACAAGAACTTTAATCGTTCCTTGGCTGTTTGCCGTCAATATCATTGGACTATCCTTCTTCCAACACACAGCACTGATAAAGTATGATCCTGCACCATTGCCTTCGGCGTTGTAATTTAAATCCGATGACCCGAATTTATGCCAAGCCATAGGTTTTGGGATACCCTGCAAACAGTCATCAACGTTAAAATTGACTATACGAGGAACTAGATCACAGATTTGGCAATTGTAGTTGGTTTCCTAACCTTATGATAAACAAAAACTTCATTGGTTTCACTGCCACAAGCAATGTAGTCATTATTCACTGCGAGACCTACGAAGTTCTTCTCATTCATGTGTCCTCTATACGTGCACAACTGTAAAAAATCATGAATTAGTGTAAACTCAATTGGAAGCTTAGTGAAACGATGAGTTTCAGTCCACTGAAAATATAACAGCGCCGTGATAACTCACCGGCAAGTTATCCTTTACATCCCACAATCGTAATGTGCTGTCAGTCGATGCAGAAGAAAGTTCATTGTTAGACAAGAATTTCACATATGAAACAGCTTTCCTATGCCCACTAAACACATGCAGGGGTTGGCTGGCATTTCTCAAGTCATAATAATGAATGTGGTGATCTGCAGAACCAACCTGCAAAATGTTGTTCAGGTGTCATGGTTTTACCAGCTATATGTCTCCTTTGTTGATTAAAACCAGTAATTGGTAAAATAGCATGCAGGTAAAGAAAGCTTCTATATAGAGAAAAGAATGTGCACATAAGTGCAATTTGAGAACAGACTTACTGCAACGAAATAGCTGGATCCAGGATTATAATTGACAGAACAAATGTTTGCCTTCATGTCGATGTTTATAACACTCTGTTCTTGATTTGTGCACCAAATTTTGACCTGTTCGTCAAGGCAAGTACATGCTCAGCGTAGTTATGATCCTCAATCTAATACCTTTCCTAGCTTACTGTGACTATGAACAGTTACTAAGAGATAAAGCTCTGAAAGATTGGTGCTTGAAGTTCCAGTTACCTTGCAGTCATCACTTCCAGACACAAGCATGGAAGGATCAGTGCTTGAAAAATCAACACTCCAAGCTCGCTTTTCATGCTCTTCATATTCCATGACACTCTGAACAGATATTTCTTAGTTAAGTAATTGGATGGAACTGTGCCATATTGTATTAGACTATTAGCAGTATACGCAAAGCAAGGAAGTTTCACTACCTGACGAGTATTTACATCCCAAACTGTTACTATCCCCTCATAGTCGCTACTAGCAATTTGGTTTTTAGTGTACTTATTCCAACTCAAGCAACTAAGTTTGGATCGTGTTGATATTTCTTCAACAGCACAGTGGACATCTTCAGGTTCATTAATCACCTGGAGGTGATTGGAGAGCAACATCAGTAACTCAAAGCATAATGCCTAAAGGTGAGGGACCAAAGCCTAGCAAATGATTTTCATATGAAGAAGCACCATTGGAAACACAAAGGTATATCCATCACAAATAAAACATCCGTATATGAAACAGACACAGAGCTACCATCTTCCCTGAATAAATTAACAGAACTTTCGAGAATTAAATTGACACTTACCGAGGAAAACTCAAAAACCTTGATGCACCTTGAAACCCCAGCAGTAGCAAACAATTCCTCGTCTCGATCAAATTCTATACTGTAGCAAATATGGTGGAAATGTCAATTACTAACAGACTGTAGCATAACCGGCTGATGCAAGGAGAATCTCTCCAGCAATTATTTTCAAGATTGTGTGACATGTGTGCATTTCCAACCTTTAAGAGTCCATGGCGTGTTAAAAGTACAGAAGGAATGACATGAGCACTCACCTCGACACAATATTTGCAGAGTGGAAAATATCACCTTGTCTGAGTTCAGAAATGACCCTCAATCGACTGGTTCAAGCAACCAAATACCAACTAGAAGGTGTAAGTATCTATATCTGGACAGGGTAAACTAAGAGATACTTAAAACTGATTCTTATAAGTTTGTACCTGTATTGTGTAAATCCCTTTAGTACAGAATGGAAGTCTTCAAGGCTTGGATTATAACCTTCTACATCCATAGCATTTAAACCCCTTTGTCTGTTCCAATTTCGCCGCTTTTGCAAGTAACAGTCTTGTAGGTCGTTGTACTGTTGAAACATGAAGAGATGACATAAAGAAAAGAATAGCCCCATATAATGACTCAGGATCCTATAAAAATTTAGCTAGTAGCCTATCTGAAGTGCAGAACTCCTCGGTCTAACCACAACAAGTAACTCTTAACATCACACATTTCTAATGTCACATTAAGTACAAGTCCTGTTCTGGAAACAAACATGATAAGGAAAGATATAGTGGATATTCTAAAGGTTCTTAACATCCACAACAATTGGTCAGGCAGGTAAAAAACTCACTTCGCTGCATTACTAACCTGCGAATGGACTCGCCTTTTCCTTGCCACCGACAGTCCTCCTTGTGGATTTACAGGCTGCATATACCTCGTATGGGTTTGCATATCGTTTACAACCGGCCTGTGCTATGTAAATTGATAGAACTCATCTGCGCTTGCACATCTTGCGCACTATAAACAATGTCATTTCTCTGCTGTTCATCACCAAGCAGCCTCAGTCTCACTGACCTACCCTGTTGTTGGCTGTATAGCTCAATTCTACGTCTCTCCACCGCAATCATGTCCTCCTTAATGTAATCAAGATCAGCTTGTATCTGCCATGGAAACTCTCACATAAGCATCGAATCGTCTATAGGCCAAAAACGTACTAATTACACACAGAAATCACCACAACAAATTTAATCACTCTAGTCTCAATCTACCTCATTGAGCTCTTCTAGCTTTTGCCTCTTAAGGCAATGCAAGAAACCAAGCATGACCTCCATGCTCGACTCGGACTCTTGCATCTCCATCTTCCTCTTCTTCTCTTCAAGAAGAGACAACAACCCCTCCACCTCTCTAACTGACATATCGGAACCCTGTCTAATTAATTACCAAACAACAAGTCACTCAAAATTACACAACAAAACAAAACAAACAATTCCCCAGTCCAAAATGTGTACTAGTCATTGCTGACCTCATGCAATTTCCGCCGCAGATTCTCCAACGGCGATCCTGTCCTCTCCATCTGATACGCCGACGACTTTCTCAACCACTACAACAACAACAACAACAACAAACACTGAATATCAACAATTGAACTTCCAATCAATTACATTCAATCAATTAGGGTTTCTCCACGAACCTTGTCGAGCAAGAAATTAGGGAAGATGAGGCTTGGGGTTAGGTATTGACTGCAGCAAGGACAATCACTCTTGGTTCCGAGATGAGTGACGATACAGCTATGGCAGAAGCTATGGCCACAAGCAGTGAGGAAGGCGTCTCTTATCACTTGTATACATATCGGACACATCAAGTCCTTATCCACCGTACTCTCCTTCTCAAACGCCGCCGCTTCCTCCGCCGTCCTCGGCTCCAGCTTCACCACTGCCGGAACCATTGCTCCTCCTCCCATCCAATTCTCCAACTAACCCTATATGGATTAATGGGACTCGACTCTATAAATTAAAAAGATAACCAGAGTTTTAAAGGAGAGGAAGAAGATGAGGAGGACATGAAGGCAGTGATGGAGTTGAGGAGTCAGTTTCAGTGTCTAGAGAGTAGTCGTCGTCGTTGCTTGGGAGATTTGACAGGGTTGTGAGGGCGATAACGGTCCACGTAAAACCTACGTGCGCTTTGTTTTTTTTTCTTTTCAAAAGATGTAAGAACCAGCGAGCTTTGAACACGATGCTTCAACTGGTTCGGGAAAATAGTAAACCAGAGCTAGGTACGTGGTAAAACATGTACTAACTTAAGAAACTAACACCTACTCTACCCACTCTTCCTCTTACCAATTAAGTACAAATCTCTTTCTCTTAACCGATCAAAATTATGTACCAAACTACCAATCATGTTGGTATGTAACAATGGTAACATCGACCCGAACCACTCGTGTATAACAATACGGACGAAGTGGCTCGGGTACGACGATATAGGCAGATTGCTAAGGAGTTAGAGCTTTGTCATTCACCGTTGTGTTAGGTAATAATGGAGACGGTTTGTTATGATAAAAGAAAATGTTCTTAATTACTAGAGCTACATTATGAAGAAGAAAAATTCTTTGAGTTGAGCGAGTTATGTTAGTCGTCTGTCGAGGATAATGGACTAGTGTTGCTACGTAAACCAAAAGATGCCGGTCGGCTACAGCCAGAGTTCATCAAAACGACAGGTTGTGCTTCTATTCTTCGCATGAATACTGGTGGACCGCGAACTCACTGATCATAGAGGGTCGTTGTCTAATTTGTCATATTAAGAGGGAAGAGTGGAAGAGATTGTGACAACGTAGGAATGCTCTGTTCACCCCCGACTCCGGTCGGGCCAAAAGCACAAGTACAAGAATAGAAAGATGCTGGCCGGGGTATCAGATACGTACTGATATTATTAAAGGCCCTAAAGGTGAGACGTAAAGTCCCAGCAACAAACACAAACTGAAGGTCCTACCATTGGAGATGAAGATGGAAGAGAAAGCAAGCTTCATTGAACAGTGAAGTAAACAGTTGGATCTATATTATTCTTTTGTGTATACAAAACTCTACTATTATGATTTATAACTTCTAGCTAATTTCCTGTTCTTCTGTTGTTGTGTTTCTGTAAGTGTTCATTTTGCTGGTTTCGTTGCAACGGATTTTGTTATACAATCTACAATACCTTCACAATCTGTTTCAGGAACGACACAGATAGCCTCAACTTCCAAGGGATCTTCTACGAGTGTATGCGGAGACAAGAGGTTCCCGTGAGTCTGGCAGGCTTTCATCGTCTTACAGTGCTCAGCTTCATCATCTCTTATGTTCAGAAATACATCATACAAATTCTCTGAAAAGCAATCACAATTGACAAGAAATAATGGAGAATATGTCAATATGTGGTCATGCCTTCATATAAATTGATGTTGCATTGTATAAATCAGACATGATGTCAGAAATGAACCAACAAATTTTAGCATGCTGATTAGTTGATCTATGAATTGCCACAAAAGAATCACAGTGGTCGACTTACCTATTTTTGGCCTCCGAGAATTGGGAGGTCTGGAAGTTTGAAATTCATCTGGAAAAAAAGATATTTAAGCGATATTGATAGGAATGCTTCCAGGATGCTATAACAAAGATCAAAAACTGACAACACTTACCAAACAAGTACAAGTCATCTCCAGTGTAGTATTTTACAGCAACGTCAGGAGCAGGCATTTTTTTCAGATTCTCTGTAATCCAAAAGAAAGAATGAGTAAAAATGAAGTGGCGTTTGAGCTGAGACAGAGTGCATTTCACATGCTTAGATATATTTTGATGTGATCCTAGTGCAGACAAATTTCAAATCAAACCTTCTTCAGCCTTGATAAACTTGTCGTACGTTGAAAACGCATGGCCCTCTACACATTCAGAGAAGTGATCTGCGATAGCCATTACAACAAATATGTTAAGACAGCGTTTAGAGATGATTACTATGAAGAAGCTATTCTCTCTAGCTACGTAAAATTCCATTTGATTCAATATAATACAAAGACCCAAGCAACAACATCATCATCATCCAAGCTACCAGCCTAACTGTCATCTAGGCAATTACTCTGAAAGCTATACCTGGATAAAATTCAAGAGAATACAATCTTCTGGACAACTTTACCATATACTTCAAAAGAAAAGTTCTAATTTGCACATAGATGATACAGAAAGTTCTTGTAACCACCAAGAAAAAATGAAGCAACAGGGTATTAGGATATGCCATAGAGAGGACAAAAACCAAGAAAGTACAATACCGTACAGTATAGTAAGCAATAGATGCTCATACTTACATGCCATTCGTGGGCTTATTAAATACATAAAAGCTGTCATAAAGTAATAGAAGACTGCAATGTGCTGAGCAAGAAAGCGATCGAACCACCAAGCATTTCCTCCCAATTCCTGCAGTGAGATCCATATACTCTTAAATCAAGAAAATTTAATTACATAGATGAAGTCATGAAACGACCATGATTCCACAAAAACTTCTACACATGCATATGTGTGCCAGAGCAGCATAAGTGACATTTTTATCTACTTCATTTCTTCCTAATTTCACTGTACTTGTGCAGCAGCATTATACTTTTTTAGTTCTTTATAGTGTAATCTCCAACTAGTTTATGAATTTTCATAGAAGAAGTAATAACTGAAAACAACACAAGGGAATCCTTGAGCCTGTCATAACAGCAGAAAGTTGTCACAATGATTTGCAATAATTAAAGGAAACATGACAACTTGCGAAAAAATATATACTGAAGATGAGATAGATCCTCACTTCCATGATAAGCAAGTGGTGCATCTCATTCCAGCTCTCAGCAAAATGCACTTTCAAATAATCTCTTCTTCTCCACCAGCCGAAGCTCTCATACATGTGTAGAACAGACATAAAGGCTGCCAAAAATCAAACAAAGCCCACATGTCAACTACCATTCACAATAGTCAATAATAGTACACAAACAAGTGCATTAGATCATAATGATTCACAATGGATCTTAATATGGCAGACATAAATCTCCACAAATTCCTGATCAGGTGAGATTGATGGTTGAACAGAAATAATATATACAGAAACTTTTGCACACATTATTTCATAATCATAGGCTCCACCCAAAAGATGATAGTAATACAAAAGCTATCATATTCATAATTTAATATGAATCATATATCTAATAAAAGATATACCTAACAAAAGATAGCAGGCCAATAGTGTTGTCAAAATGCGATCTGAAATACTACTCTTCACATTTCTTGAAATCCTAGCACAACAATACATACTTGCAAGTGGATTGATAACTTCTGTTTAACTATATGAGGTTTACCTTTTGGTTTGAAAAGGAAGTTCTAGACATACTTGCAAGTAATTATATAACTGAATATATCATAACCTAACAAGACTGGAGCATATACCAAAGTAAGGAACCCTTGCGATAGTTTCCAGCACATAGAACCTTGCATAGTCACGGTCGTGGTAAAGAGTATCAAGTATCTTAATCACTGTATCCTGAAACAATCAGCATAACTAAATTACAATCCAACACCATCAATGTGATCAAACCCACCATAGACACATGATCCTAGCTAGCCAATAGTGTTTGTTAATCAAAGCGCATAACAAACTAAAAAATCACTTGATAAAAACTAAGCTGCTCAAATCAGTTTAGCTCATCTAAACATGATCCCGTTAGGGGAACTATATGAATCAACATAGCAACAAGCAGCTACCAAAAATTCATTAGAATTCCAGTTCATTTGTGAACAAATTGGTATTAACTCTTACTGTAAGGAAAATGTTGATGGATTGTTCACCCTTGATAACCCATTTCTCAAATTCACTTGAAGGCTCACTCTCAAAGCCCTCCACACTGCTGGCTTTCACTTCATGTGAGGTAGTTGCCTTGAACTCAAAGGACTCCTCCACCACCA
The DNA here is from genome assembly GCF_933775445.1 of Argentina anserina. Classification (NCBI taxonomy): domain Eukaryota; kingdom Viridiplantae; phylum Streptophyta; class Magnoliopsida; order Rosales; family Rosaceae; genus Argentina; species Argentina anserina. The sequence goes on along the minus strand of NC_065874.1, from coordinate 523,852 downwards.
CTTTCTCTTCTTCATCTTGGAGAGTAGTTGCTTGTACCCTATACAATTCCCTACACCAATTCCGCAAAAGCCCAATTTTTTGAGTGAGAAATTCACTTCATACATCCACAAAGCACATTTTTACGATAACAATCTAAGCATGCTAGCTTTCTGCAAGTTTTCAACAAATTGGGTGCTTTCAAAGATTCAATCTGTTTCAACATGCAAAGCAATACCTGGAAAATGACGCACGAGCTGAGATGGGTTTGCAATGAAAACGATTGAGAGAGCAAAGCGAGGACGAAGAAGACAAAGCTGAAGCCTTTAACGACGTTCTTGCTTTGAGAGACGAAAAAGAATAAGAAGAGCAGGAAGTTGAGATGGCAAACACCGTCGAAGACAGAGTCGCCGCCGCCGCCATTTCTCTGACGGTTGTTTATTGCAGAGAGACCAAAACTCAAATGCTTCTGAGAGAATGGAACTCAAGTTGGAATTGGGTTTTGGTTAGGGCGGTGGAAAGTTCTTGTTTTTGTTTAGTCGTCTTGTGAGCTTGGAACAGTGGGCGGATGACGTTGGAGCATATTTTCGGGGTGGCCATATGTGCCTCTTTTGCTTGGTGCTTTTTAGTTACACGACACAAACAGAACTACAATTTGATATTTTATTTGATATTTCATACTGACGAATCGGGCTCTCGGGTTTTGGTTGGTATTTGGGGCTTTAGAGAGTACTGGCCTATTCTTTGTGAACTTTTGCTGAAGAGAGCCCCAAAAGAGAGCAGTGCAATCCTAAGGACCAAGGAAAAAGAAAATGAATAATGAAAACGAATGTTGGGTTCAAACTTCAAAGACGCATGAATGAAAATACTGACGTTACGAGGTGGTAAGTTCCGAACTTACCACCTCGTATACTACGTGAAGTAGTAGACGCTTATGGCTTAAAGCTCGTAACTTAACTTGTTCGAGCTCATGTTGTCATTATGTCATAGGTTGAATCACGCCACTTGCCTTCGGCTTGTAACGTAAGTTACATGTTCCTCTTCCATTCCAATCTTCCTAAGGAGGGCGGATTTTCTTTTTGTTGGTTCATGATGTGTCCGTGTTCGATTATAACATAACCACAATCATAGACCCTTTTTGAGGATAGTGATTGTGATTTTGAACTGATAATTGCCAGTTAATGCTTAGATTAGTGGAGGTTGGACAGTCCTACAAGCAATTAGTCTAATTTAAGGTGTGAAGTCTATTAGCTTGACCCCAGCTGATGATATATAACCTTTATCATTGGTCCCTCGTGAATGGTAGATCTCTATCAAACTCCAACCCTTTTACAGGTGTATAAGGATCCAATTCCTCAAACTAAAACCATGCTATCTAAATCGTGTTATCTGGCAGCATCAATTATATCACGATAAAAGACTTGTCAAACATTGTTTTATCAAAATTGTTTAACACTTGTCTTGTGCACCTTGATTCAAGTAGATCCAGACTAAGATGGACTTCCATGTCTCTCTGTTAATTTTGTGTTCATTTATATTCAGACTTCCAAACACAGCTTACAGAAAACCATGGAAGATCAAAGGCAACCTATTCTGCCAAAACAGAATTCTGAAGGACTCGATTTGAAGAGCTTTGGTTCCTGCCTGAAATGGGTCTTTGTGGATCAGTCTAGTATATGGAGGAGTTGTCTTTCATGGTCACTCTTCTTTGTCTTAGCCATTGGTGTACCACTAGTCTCTCACTTTCTTCTCTCCTGCTCTAGCTGTGATGCGAACCACAGCAGACCTTACCATGTTGTTTCTCAGCTTTCGCTGTCCTTGTTTGCGGCTCTCTCTTTCATCAGTCTCTACAGCTGGACTCGTAAAATTGGTGTGAGGAGGTTTCTCTTCCTTGACAAGTTATCTGATGCAAACGAGAAAATCCGTCATGAATATAAGCAACAATTTAAGGTAAGCTTGTTATCAATGAAACTTGTTACCTAGTCTTGTCATATCAAAGAAGATGCTTGTTATCTATGTGGGGTGCGGTGAAGTATGTGTAGAATTGCTTGATCTGATATATAGTCCTCAAACTTGAGCTCTTATTCCATGTTACCCTCTTGCAGAATTCGATGAAGCTCCTATGCTTCATTGTCTTCCCCTGTTTTGCTGCCGAGTGTGTATACAAAATATGGTGGTATGTCTCAGGAGCAACAGAACTACCAACCTATGGTAACATGTATGTGAGTGACACAATATTGTGCATGTTGGAGCTGTGTTCTTGGCTCTATAGGACCACAATTTTCTTCCTGGTGTGTGTTCTGTTCCGGCTCATATGCAGATGGCAGATTATAAGACTAGAAAGTTTCGCAGTAGTTTTTCAAAAGGAAACCGAGGTGGAGACTATAATGATGGAACACAACAAGATAAGAAGGACCCTTCGGATTATAAGCCATCGATTTCGAGTGTTCATCTTGACCTCTCTGATCATGGTTACAGCTAGTCAGCTTGCCTCTCTTGTCATGATAACTAGGTCGAGTGCTCATGTCAATATCTTCAAGGCTGGACAACTCGCTGTAAGTGTCAATACTCAATATCGAGTTGTATCTCCCACATTAGCGTTGTTGCTTACTAATGCTAACGTTTAATGGAAAATGAATAGTGATTCATACGGTGATATCTGATATATACTAATTGATTGGTTTCGTTTTTGTTTTTGGTGATCATGGTGCAGCTATGTTCTATAAGCCTAGTTACTAGTCTATTCATATGTTTGCGGAGTGCAACCAAAGTAACACACAAAGCACAGTCAATAACAGGGCTTGCTGCAAAGTGGAATGTCTGTGCTACAATCCATTCTTTTGATTACGCAGAAACTGAGACTCCGATGGTGCCTCAGGTGTCCTCGGATCATCAAGTGTTTCCTTTCGGTGCTGATTTAGAATCTGATGATGAAGAAGTGGATGAATACGACGATCTGGACAACACCAAGTTGGTGCCAATTTTCACAAACACAATCTCATTCCAGAAGAGACAAGCTCTAGGTTTGAACCTAGACATATTTCCTATAAACCCTCTAAATTATTGTCATATTAATGATGTAAATTACAAGGTTGCTGATTTGCTTCTATTTGCAGTGAAATATTTGGAGCACAATAGAGCAGGAATCACAGTGTTTGGGTTCATGGTGGACAGAACATGGCTTCATTCCATTTTTGGAATTCAATTGGCTCTTCTTCTTTGGATGCTCAACAAGACAATTAGTTAATTCACATTCATTAGATGTGAGATACGAAGTTTTCTTGTTTGTTATATTATTAGCGACACTAGGAAATGAAAAGTTTGAGCTTGGGATCTCGATTGAATTCTAGTGTGATTGTTGCAGCATATGATCATGATATAAATTATATATGGTTATTATTCAAATATATGGTTCTTGATCTTGGATGAATACTAAATAATAATGCATAACAGCATATGACCATATTCAAATAGCGAATCTTCTTCTCCAAGTTCTATTTGGTTCCTTTCAAACGCATTAATCATCAAGTTCTACTTGGTCCCTTTCAAACGCATCAATTCTGCATATCACATCAGAAAATCACATGATCAGTTGAGGTATTGTACATCTTATATAGACGAGTAGATCCACATCAGACCACACTCATGTTGAATGACGACATATATGGACCGCCTGTTAGTCACGAAACTTACATGACTAGATGTCTAAATCACAGAAAATAACTTTAGAGGAACCAGATTCATGCTATGTTACAAAAATGAGAGAAGTAGAGAGATCAATTACTTGCTGCAGTCGACATTGGGATCCAATAGAATAGGAATTTCGACACCACAAACCTCAGTAGCGTGCTTAATTTTTGCAGGGTCGACTTTAACGCTAGCAGCAACAGCATGGTCTTTCAGACATTGGCAAAGACTCCTGCGCTTCTCAGTGGTATCAGCTCCAGCAACCACATGCTGCATTCCTGAGCAGCACATTTCAGGAGGCTGCCGTAAGCCGGGGCCCATCACGAACGTTGCGCAGGGCAACAACTCGACTAAGGCACCGTAGCACTCTCCGATTGTAGGACTTGCATTGAGGACGATGACCATAGTCACCAGCCCGGCGAAAGCCATCATTTTATTCTCCATACTAGCTATCCTTTGGTATTGTAACAGAGGAGGTGATGGAATGTAATGCAAGGTATTACTAATTTGTTTGGTTTAGGGTGCAAAACCAGAGGCATTGTGTGCTTCTTATATAGGCTGGTCATAAATGTGGAGATTTGCAGATGATAATTTGATCCTACCTAAGAGCATTCTTCCTTATTCTCACCATTACTACTTTCTGAGATTTTGCCTTCCCTTTTTCATATTTAGTAATTTGAACGATTCTAAAAATTAAAATTTTCATTATGCACCAAATTAAATGAGTTGATACCATCTTAATTATCTTCAGTGTTGTTTTCTCACCGAAATGGCTTGTTTTAGAACTTGTACGAGTTTATCTTTTTGGTTAAAGAACTTGTACGAGTTTATCTTTTTGGTTAAAGAACTTGTACGAGTTAGCTCCCCTGGAGATCTCATTTAGTTCAAAACTTTTGTAAATTGCAACTAATTAACTTGCCACAATTATGACATCAAAAGAGTCACAAAATGCCATCAATCAAACCCAAATTCAAGCAAACACACTACATCCTTGCACCTAAACCCGGGATAATTAAGATCATGTAATTACCGCCACTTATTTGATTATTTATTCAATCCTCCTTTTAGATTATGCATTACTATCCTTTATATTGGTAATTCCTAAACACACAAGAAAATCTTCATTTTGGCCTTTATCAGAGAATGCAGACAAGAAGTGGTTTGCATTAATGTTGTCACTCATAGAATATTTTTCAAAACTAGAGAACAGACCAACACAGTACACATACATTGTTATTCTCTCAATTCTTGGAGCTCAAATTATCTGAAAGGAAACAGCTGTTTCTTTCTACTCATTGCTTTGTTTAATTTGCCTCATATTCCTGTATCTCAATTAACCTCATCTTTTTCCAGTCGTCATGCATGTTCTTCTTCTCCAACTCGCTAGCATATGTCTACGGCAATAATCCGCCCCATTTATGGCCGTAAGTACCATAGAGAATTCTCATCATTATTATCCCTTGATTATTCTCAGTTATTCTCAGTTATTATATCGTTCAATTCATTAATACTTGCTATTTCACCTATTCTTCCTCCATTGATTGATTTTTTCCATTACTTCCTTATACGGTGTTTAACATATATCAATTTTTTCTATAGTACCCGATTTTCCTCCATTGATTGATCTTTTCCATTACTTTCAATGTTGTAATAGCATATATGAACTACCATGCGTCCTCCTTTTCACTAAACTATATCCTCTCATTTGCTCTGAAAATGAGTACTTCTTCTGATGAGCAGAAACGTCCTCACGTCCCAAAATTCGGTGATTGGAACAATAATAAGGGCGGCAATGTGCCATACACCGCCGTCTTTGACAAGGCCCGCAAAGGTAAATTGAAAGATGGAGTGAAGATATTGAATCCCAACGATCCCGAGGAGAATCCAGAAGCTTTCAACGTCGTCGAGAAAGACAAGGTGGTGAAGATCAAACTCCCTATTGTTGCTGAAGAGAATCGAGATTGCTCCTCGGAATCTGAAACCATTGCGCGACGGCCATCAAATAGTGCTCGTTTGGGTCACCATCGCCGGAAGAGTGATGAATCAGAGCTATCTATGTGTACTGAAAAGCTGAGTTTCGAGTGTAATAATTCGTCACTTATACTACAGCAACGAAGACAACAACGACTGCTGGATAGATCCGAGAAAAAGAAAAGTATGGAGGGTTTGTCAAAGAGATTTGGTTCATCTAGACACCACCGCAAACAATCTAGTATTACTGATATTGACATGATCGTAAGTTATCTATCTTTTTGTTAGTCTCTAACACGTACATGCATGTATATATATATGAGATCAATGAGTTTGAGTAATTTGATTTGCAATACAAACATAACATCTAAATTCAGTAAGAGTCCAATGATTATAAGAACAAGAATTGTATTTGAAATAAGAACAAGAGTAGTAGGGGACTTTTGATTAGGTTCCTTCTACAGACACAATTGTTTATTATATGAAACATTAACATCATTCTTTTACTATGTAATTAAACTTTTCATTATTGTGACAGCCAATACCAAAATTTGGAGACTGGGATGAGAGCGACCCAAAATCAGGCGAAGATTATACGTATAAATTCAACAAAGTGAAAGAAGAAAATAAGAACATATCTGAAATGTTCTCAGCTGCTTTGTCTTCCGAACCAAATGGACACAATGCCAATAATCATGAAACATCTTTTTCCATATCAAAGGTATGGTCTCAAAGAGAAAATTATTGTCTTAACACCCCAAAAGTGTAGCATGATAATTTATTTCTATTATTCAGTTGAATGATTTGATCCAACACAATTTATCTATCTGTGTAGATCTGCTGCTTTCATATATTTCCAAGAGGAAGAGCTTGATTCAGGCCCGTCTTTGCTGCTTCAATTCTTGCTATTCAATATGGTCACTCGAAAATAAAGTCTAGCTAACTGATGTTTTCTTTTCTGCATTTCTGGTTATCTTGCTTGGCAAGAGATCGAAGAAAGGATTTGATAAATAAATTAGACTAGATGGATGTTAATTTGTTGTTGTGAACGTACTATCTTGTCCAGTTTCGATATTTTTGCAATTGACATATGATTTTGTGGCTAAATTCATTATTGTTAACAACTGTTCTTTCTCTTGCATGTTTGCATATTCGACTTTTAATTTCTCTATTATGAGTTCAACCAGGCATATCTCCGGTCTGTTATGAAATTATCAAAAACGAAATCAAATGTTAAATGTGTCAAGCAAATCACAAGAAATCACATTAGTAGTCACCTGCTCTATGATTTGATTTCCAAAACGATTTATGCAGGTGACTCTGATACCATACTGTAGAGTGAAACTAAATGAGCATATCACACAAACATAAACACAAAAGATCAAACCATAACTCAATGAACTAGACAAACTGAACAGATGTGATCGTACCTTGTCAATTAGGACGAATAAGACTGATAACATCAGCATTCATTGACCACCACAGAGACTAAATAGATGTTAGTTAGGAAGTGACTGAAACAACATGTTGTTAGGGAAGCATGAGAGTAGGAATAAGGTACTTGCTGCCAATATATTGTCAATCTCATTTTGCACTCTCCAGTCCATCAACTGGATACAAATATCATTTGAATAAAAATGTAATTAGCGAGCCTAGAATTGAAGGGATTTGAAGCTAAAGTGATGCATGTTACCATTTTATGGGCTTTGACGACATTCCACTCTCTTGCTCTGAGAAAACGCCCGAAGTTTCAACTAGATCTCCTTGGTGCACATTCTATGGATCAAGTAACAACTTTTGTGACTATTCATGCAACTCAAACACAAGGAGGGAAGTAGGTAGTGGAAAAGAACAATGGTGTTTGGCCGTTGAGGTGAGAGAAAATGCGAACATGAAATGTTGTCTTGAGTGGTTCATCAACTGGCCGGTATCAGGGCCGGCCCTGAGAGATTTAAGGCCCAGTACGAGATAAAAAATAGGCCCTTATACAATTTTTTTTATTCAAAAGAAAAAGAAAAATTTGGGGTTTGGAACCTAGAGATTCGAAATAAAACTTGAAACCTTCCTCAATGGCAAAACCAGAAAGAAAAATAGGGAATTATATGAATCTCCGAACTCACAAGCCGTCGAATTTAGAATATCAGAATAATCTTCTTTAGAAATTGAGTGTGTGAAATTGAGAGAGGATGAAGAATTGTGAAGGATCACGAATTTATAGAGATAACAGAGAAAAAAGTTTTAGTTTAGGAGAACATCAATCGGCAGCCGAACTCTTTGATTCATGCAATGTCTATTCTTCATAATAAAGAGAAAAATCTAGAAGATCAAGAATTTAAGATAAAAAGATGGAATTGTATGGTAGATCAATTTAACCAAAGATTCATAAGTATAAACTGGAGCTGCCTCTCCTTCTTGATCCATACGAGTTTAGATCAATTTGGAATGGTAGTTTGCCAAGGCTTGAGAGGTATCTGGAGCCACCTCTTCTTCTTCTTCGTCCTCCTCCTCTTCGTCATTTTCGAACAACTCCTCATGTTGGCCTTCCTCTCCAATTAGCGAAGGTTGCTCTGGCTCCTGTGCAGTATAAGCTCTCACTTTGTCTAAAAGATCGGGTGGATAATCAGCCTTTAGTTTGTTTGCATCATTATTTGAAGCTTTAATCAGGTTCACCCACTTCTCCCTGCACTCCCGGTTTGATTTCCTCATTCCAAAGACATAAACACTTAAAGATACCCACTGGCCGGTACCTTATGCTTCCACGCCACCCATTCGTAGCTCCGTATGATCTTTTCTCCAAGCTATGTGTTGATTCTGCAGCATCCCCTCTAGTTTAGGCGCCATCAAAGTTTCCCAAATCGAGGTTAGAGATTTTGTAGGGTTTGACGATAAAATTAGAATGATTTTTTAGGGTTTGACGGTCTGACATATGTGTATATATATGAGACAATCCCGTTCACGTGGAATTCATGTTCAACCACCATTAGATGTAAATTCAAGAGTGTGGAGAATCTTTTTTAAAATGGAATTATTTTATTTTCAACTCTTTAATTTACATCTAATGATGGTTGAAACATGATATAGGAGAATGATGTTATAGTATAATTTAGAAACAAGAAGGTAAAAGTTAAAATAGAAATAGAAAAACAAATTATTTCAGATAACTCTCCGGAGATTAGGTAGTAATCTCTCCGTAGTTGAATTTTGGAAAAGAAATTCAAATGATTTCCTCCATTATTCGCGCAAAGAACAAATATTCTTGAATATTTATACGCTACAACGGCCTCCACCAGCTTATCCTGCGCTACATTTTTACTCTCTACGTTGTTGGGCCCAGTATCTACATCAGACCGTTCCTTTTCATTGCCCTTTTTAATCACATGGTCCATAACGTAGCATCATTCAAAATCAATCCTTACCCTTTCACATTTAAACAAGCGCCAAAACTGTTCCCAATAAAAAAACAAAAAAAACCACTTCTTCACACTCCAGTGTGACTCTCTCTCTCTCTCTCTCTCTCTCTCTGCGTTTGAAATGGAAATCGGGTCGGGTCCGATCGGGTCATGCTCCAAAGAGCAGCAGAAGATTTACAGGGACTGGTTCAACTTCGTCGATTCAGGTTCTTATCAATCTTCTCCTTTTCTCCGATTTCAATTTTTAATCCGACGCCGTTTTGGTTTGAATTCGAACTCAGTCGTTGTTGTGTGGTTGTGGTTCAGACGGCGATGGCCGGATCACTGGTACGGAAGGCGCGAATTTCTTCGCCATGTCCAAGCTTTCTAGGCCAGAACTCAAGCAGGTTCGTCAAGTCTCTTTGATTTTTACTGTTTATTCATTTTCGTTTTGTTCGATTTTGGAAATGAGATTTATTTGGATAAGGTTTATGGCAGTTGTAATTTGTGGTTCTAATGAAATTGGGGTATGAATTTTTGAATAATCGAAACTCGCTTCGTGTTACTTTGGACTAGAGCAATTTGTTATTATGATATTAATTTGCATATTAGGTTTTGGCAGTTGTTGTTTATCGAAGCGAAGACGTGATTGTTGTGAGAATTGAAACTAACACTGTGTGTTGTTAATTGTCATTAAAGGTTTGGGCAATTGCTGATTCGAAGCGGCAAGGATTTTTAGGGTTTACTGAGTTCATCACAGCAATGCAGGTAGTGTGAGTTTAGGGTTTAGGATATGATATGATGAGATATTGTAATGGAATGTCACTCTCATCTGTGATTGGAATTTGGCAGCTGATTTCATTTGCACAAGATCATGAGTTAAGTCCGGATGTCATCAAAGCTGAAGGCAAGTAGAAGATATTGAAATTTCTTTTGCTGGTTTTCTAAAAAAAAATAGAAGGATTCAGCATAGACAAGTACAAAAATTTATGTCTTGTTCATATTGGCTTCCCAATTAATAAACTGGGAACCCTATCTTTGAGGTTGACTATAATATAATACCTTGTTCTTATTTGATTGCAGTTGACTGGGAGAACATTAAACCTCCAGTGATTGAAGGTGTGGATGCCTTAATAGCTGTAAGTAGTTTTCCTTTCTGCCTTGTGCTTTTGTTTCAAATGCTGTTATCTTTATTATAAGTTTATTGTTTCCATGTCAACAGAAATCTAAGAGTTCTTTAACAAATGGGGTCCCCGTGAATGGTGAGTAACTCCTTTTGACACTACTTGTGAATCAAATTCATTGTTGTTTTACTAAATTATTGGTTATGATGTAGGAAATGGAATCATTCATAATCAACCACCAGCTGAACGGACTCCTTCAAAATCCGTGAAGAGAGTGAGTATATGAGTCTAACATTCCCACAGTTCCTCTCATGATAAAACTGCTGCATTGCTGTCTTTCCAAAATGTTGTCATATACAAAACATGATGCCAAGTTCTCATTCCACAGTTCCTCTCATGATAAAACTGCTGCATAGTCGTCTTTCTGAAATATTGTCGTATATAAAACATGATGCCAAGTTCTCATCATCGGGTTGCACCTTAGAATTTATTGAATAAGAGTATTCAGTTTCCCTTTATCCTCTTCTATGACTCTTGTACCTGGTGGCACCTACCCTTGATGTTGGTGACAAGTATACCTGTAATCTTGCTTCCAGTCTTCAGTGAAACTGCTATTAGTTTTTGTCTTGAACAGAAATAATATTTCTTCTACTCTAGTAGATTCAAGACACCTCAACTGTTCCATATTGCCTGACTGTCTTATGTTTGTTGCCTTTGCAAATTTTCAGCTACCTGTCAATGCAGTTACATCGATAGTTGATGGCTTGAAGAGATTGTACAATGAAAAACTTAAACCGTTGGAATCTGCATTTCGTTTCAATGACTTTGGTAATCCATTACTGGTGAGTATTCTCTCATGTTGTTGTGGATTAAATACGATTTTTTTGTGTTAGTATATTGTTTGGTTGAGGTAGAAGAACAGACTTACAGATTCATTTATTTCTGCAGACTAACAGTGATTTTGATGCTAAACCCATGGTCATGCTTTTGGGTCAGTATTCAACTGGAAAGACAACATTTATAAAGCATTTGTTAAGATGTAACTATCCAGGTTGGTTAATCTGTTAAGTTCTTTTACTTTTGGACAGTAATACTCTTTAGGCTACAACTAACACCCTATTTTGACAGGAGCTCATATTGGGCCAGAGCCCACGACTGATAGATTTGTCGTTGTAATGGTACAGTTGTAAATGCCCATGTGTTCCTTTGTTTCTCACTTACCCCTTTTGGAGGTTAATGTTGCGTGTCACAATTTCTCTATTATCTCTAATAGATTATTGCATTTTGTACACAGTCTGGACCTGATGAAAGGAGCATTCCTGGAAATACCATAGCTGTAAATGCTGAAATGCCTTTTAGTGGTCTAACAAGTTTTGGAGGTTCATTTCTGTCAAAATTTGAGTGTTCCCAAATGCCTCATCCAGTAAGTTTTGAAATTTTAAATAAGTGTCAGTTTTCTAATAATTGATAATGCTGACGATAATCAGCCTCCACCAACACTTACATGTATTTCATAATTGTAGTTGCTAGATGAAATTACACTTGTGGACACTCCTGGAGTTCTATCTGGAGAAAAGCAACGAACACAAAGGAGTTATGATTTCACTGGTGTCATATCGTGGTTTGCTGCAAAATGTGATCTCATTCTTCTTCTTTTTGACCCTCATAAGCTTGATATCAGTGATGAATTTAAGCGTGTAATTGCATCTTTACGTGGGCATGATGACAAGATTCGAGTGGTTTTGAACAAAGCAGATCGAGTTGATACTCAGCAAGTAAGAATGCCTTCTAATTTTGAGAATTGGTCATCACTAAGTTACCGCTGATGATAAAATATATTTAACTTGTTAACCTTTTGGTTACATACTTGCAGCTGATGAGAGTTTATGGGGCATTAATGTGGTCACTTGGAAAGGTTTTGAATACTCCCGAAGTTGTGCGTGTTTATATTGGGTAGGCAATTTGTCTTTTGAGTTTGCTGATTCCTTGGATTTTATTTTATGCTTGGTTGATTTCACTGTTGATACGGGATACTTGGCTTTGCAGCTCATTCAACGATAAACCTGTGAATGAAGAAGCTGTTGGCCCGATGGGTAGGGAGCTTTTTGAAATGGAACAAGGTGACCTCCTTGCTGACCTGGTTGATATACCAAAAAAGGCTTGTGATCGCCGGGTAAGATTATATGGGTGTCATTTAACTGTCTTCTTTTTTCTTGGGTGGATATACCAAAGTAGTGTTTCTTGTCCCTATGTGGATTTGATTCTTGGACAGTCTGTCCATTTTGTAAAAATTTATGTGTTGAATAGTGTCGATTTTGTAAAAAAAAAAATTTATGTTATCGAGTTCCTGTTGAGAAAATTTTGATTGAAGTCTACTCTTGATGTCTTTCAAATGTCGTCTTATATTTGTTTCATTGATCCTGGGTAATGCTTTTGCAGATCAATGAATTTGTGAAACGTGCTAGAGCTGCTAAAATTCATGCCTACATAATTAGCCATCTTAAGAAAGAGATGCCTGCAATGATGGGGAAATCAAAGACCCAGAAGCGACTCTTGGAAAATCTTGAAGAAGAGTTTGCAAAGGTAAGGATTCCAACCTCATTTCCTCATCTGTAACAACTCTTGTTATAAAGAAAAGTTGTACTAACTCTTGTTATGCTTTTTAAAACAGGTTCAGAGGGAGTATCATTTACCAGCAGGGGACTTTCCAAATGTTGAACACTTCCGAGAGGTCTTGAGCAATTACAACATCGATAAATTTGACAAAGTGAAGCCTAAGATGATTCAAGCAGTAGATGACATGCTTGGGTATGAAATCCCTGAGCTCTTGAAGAACCTCAGAAACCCCTATGATTAAAAAAATGTAATTACTGAAACAAGACTAGTGTTCTATATTTCTCGGTATCTGATTGATTATCTCCTAGAGCTTCATCATCAAAATGAAGCAGTATCCTGGATCGAGTAAGATATGGTTCGGCATTTCGTCTTAATGCTGAAAGTTATGAACCTTTTTAGGCTGGATGATTGCAATTTTAATGCCAAATGTTTCTCTTCGGTCTGATGTAAAGTTCTCTTTCTGTATTTCACATGCGATTGACTAAAATGGCTCTAGAAGCCTGTGAAGGTAAAGTTTTCTTGCAAATCAGTTACAAGTCTCGAGACTCCTTCCACACGAACATTAGTGAAACCTGTTTTCTTTTTTTGTTCTGAAGTTTGAACAATGGTTGTTGCAAGAAATAGAGCCGTCAAAATTAAGACTATAAGACTAGGAGGCATTCGATTGTCTTAGCCTCTTAGAATAGGAGGCATTCGATGTCTATAAGACTATAAAGAAGAGCGTTCTGCTTAGCTAAACACAACAACTACTCGTTTGGTCCCGGAGAACCTTAAGCGGAGCCAAAATGGAGAAGATGAAGTTCGGGAAGAGATTCACTGGAAAAGTAGCTGTCCTGACCGCTTCTACTCAGGGGATCGGTTTCGCCATCGCCCCGAGCGGCTTGGTCTCGAGGGGGCCTCCGTCGTGGTCTCCTCGCGTAAGCAGGTTGGCTTGTTTTGTTATCTTCTATTATAAGCTCAGTGCCTCAATTTTCAGTTGTATGTTGCTGTTGCAGGGCCATATGTCGATATGAATCATTTTTTGTGTTTGATCAAATTGATGCAGAACAATGTAGATGAAGCACTGGAGACACTTAAAGCTCAAGGCATTGAAGCTCTGGGATTAGTCTGTCACGTGTCAAATTAACAACAAAGGAAGAATCTCATAGACAAAACTGTCCAGAAATATGGAAAGATAGATGTTGTAGTATCAAATGCTGCGGCCAATCCAACAGTTGAGCCGATTTTGCAGAACCAAGAATCTGTGCTTGACAAGCTATGGGAAGTAAATGCCAAGGCTTCTATACTTCTTCTACAGGTGAGACATAAGATTGACCAGCCGGCGTCTCTCTTTTTTTTCTGCGAAATAGGCAAGGGTTGATGCTACTTGGTTATGTAACAGGAGGCAGCTCCTCACTTGAAGAAAGGTTCTTCTGTTGTTCTCATATCCTCACTTGCTGGTTTTCACCCACAAGCTTCCCACACAAAAAATGTATCGAGTCACTAAAACAGCCGTTCTTGGGTTAACTAAGGTATACTTGCACATAGTTCATAATTGACCTCATCTATACATTCAACAATTCTGCAAGCTTACATGTTTGTCTGCTTATTATTTGATGATCTTACTACAGGCCTTTCCTGGTGAAATGACCCCAGATACTCACGTAAATTGTGTCGCTCCTGGTTTTGTGCCTACAAACTTTGCTTCATACATCACAACAACTGCTGCTGTGGTAAGTATATGTATGGAATAGGCCACACTGGTGTTTTCTCGCCATTTTTTCGTTGACGACTCAATTTGGTTATACTTTGCAGAGGGAAAAAATCGAGGAGAACACTCTACTCAAGAGGTTTGGTACAACTGAAGACATGGCTGCTGCCGCTGCGTTTTTGGCATCTGATGATGCCTCTTACATTACAGGAGAAACTCTGGTGGTGGCTGGAGGGATGCCAACACGGCTCTAGTAGAGACTCGTTCCCCTCTTCATATAAGTTTGTTACTGCCTTCCAAGTCACATGACACGGTATCAGTGTTTAAGCTTAACGGAAACATCAGTAAGGTTCACCATTACAACTTCAATAAGTGAAATTTAAGCTTGATGCTTAAAAATAAGCTGGATTGGGCATCTGATTGCATTTTCAAATCCAAATAATTGTTGTAGATGTGTTATGTATGTATTTGTTTCTAGTTTTCTACCACTTCTTGGTATGTAATCACTCACGTCCACGATTACCAACTTGTGGGTGCGTAGATGAATGTAGAACCTAGCACGAAATTACCTAATCTACCAACACAAACTTGAAAATTACTGAATTAGAAACTAATCAAGCACGAAATTATTGTGCTTGAATAATTTTCTGTGTCATTTTAAGTTCACATTTACTCACAAAATATTGAGTCATATAAAGTTATAAACTCAGGATTCTACCAACTATGCATTGCCAAAATTGAAATTGAAACATAACCTATTTCATATATTTGCAAATGAAAGTCTTATGATGAATTTTAGCTTAAACTTCTCGTTGACGTAACTCTGATATTACAATAATTGGATAGAGGAGGCCCTAAACTCTCGTGTAGTCATATAGCTTAGCTGATAACAACAAGTACCAAATTAATTCCGGAGAAACCAAAACACCACCAAAAATGGACAAAACGAAGATCGGAAAAAGATTCGCCGGCAAAGTTGCTCTCGTCACCGCCTCCACTCAGGGCATCGGCTTCGCCATCGCCGAGCGTCTCGGCCTCGAAGGCGCCTCCGTCGTCATCTCCTCCCGCAAGCAAGTTAGTAGTCTCAATTTCACCTTCTATCAAATTCTTCTACAAATTCAGCCTTGATTTGTGTTTTGCTTCATGATTTGAGCTTGATTCACTGCTGTAAATTTTTATACCCCTTAATTGAAATCTAGAGTAGATCTTGATCAATAGGCACAGTTGGTTCCAGCTAAAAGCTACAAAGCCTTTGAATCATATATGTTGATTTGGATTTTTGATTCTGTGTGTGATCAAATTTGATACAGAACAATGTAGATGAAGCAGCTGAAAAGCTTAGGGCGCAAGGAATTGAAGCTTTGGGAATAGTCTGTCACGTATCGAATGAACAGCAAAGGAAGAACCTGATAGAGAAGACTGTGAAGGTAACATCACTGTTGAAATTGCTCTCATTACTGAAGGTGGATTAGGATAGAGCTATATACATGTGTGAAAAGTATAGATGTTATGCCTGTTAAGTATGAGAGTAACCGATCAAACTTATTTGGCGAAAACACTAATAATCGGTACGACTGTGATTATAAACTCTGATGGGGATATGGTCCTTTTTTCTTATATCAAGTTGCTGGCAGCTTCGGATGAATTTTCAGTGTCATGTAAATGATTGAAGATTACGGATTTATTTGCAGAAATATGGGAAGATAGATGTTGTAGTGTCAAATGCTGCTGCCAATCCATCAGTTGAGAGGATACTGCACACACAAGAATCTGTGCTTGACAAGCTATGGGAAATAAATGTCAAAGCTTCTATACTTCTTCTCAAGGTAAAATACTAAATAGGAAGATCTCAGTATTCCATGTGGCACAAAACTTTTGTGAAAATAGGCAAAATATGATGCGGCTTAATTATTTGACAGGAGGTGGCTCCGTACTTAGAGAAAGGTTCTTCTGTAATTCTCATATCCTCAATTGCTGGATTCCAACCGCCAGCTTCCATGGCAATGTATGGTGTCACTAAGACGGCCCTATTTGGGTTAACTAAGGTATATTTGCATGGTTCATGTTTTACCTCATTCAGTTATTCAACAATGCTGCAGGACACATGTATGTTTACTTATTCTATTTAATGATCTTACTTTAGGCCCTTGCGGATGAAATGGCCCCTGAAACTCGTGTAAATTGTATTGCTCCTGGTTTTGTGCCTACAAACTTTGCTTCTTACATCACAAGAAATGCTGCTGTGGTAAGCATATATATTGAATTGGTGACATTGGGATATGTTTCCAAGGATCATAAAGTGCATTTTCTTGTATGACCAATTTGATTTGGGTTATGTTTTGCAGAGGAAGGAGCTTGAGGATAAGACGCTACTTAAAAAGCTTGGTAAAACTGAAGACATGGCTGCTGCTGCTGCATTTTTGGCATCTGATGATGCATCCTACATTACAGGAGAGACTCTGGTGGTGGCTGGAGGGATTCCGTCGAGGCTCTAGTAGACTAGTCTTCCCTCTTTATCTATGCTTTTGAAAGTTTCATGAATAAACGTTTAGTGTTGAACCTCAATAATATTCACCATTAGCAACAACAAGAAGTAAAATATAGCATTTTTTATTAATTAATAAATTTTCCTCGCTCAGAATGGTTCTGAATTGGCCGCACCGTTGGTCAATTTTAGTCGAACTCTATCAAACCAAAAGGGTTGGAATTGAAACGTTCTCACTCAATTACTGAAATCATGCCGGTTCATTATATCCCTGGTAAGAGCTCATATTTGCCATTGAAAATACACACCCTCGAATTTGTTGCCACATACAATTTATACAACATTAGATGGCAAGCAGTAACATACATGCCATGCTTATTGCTTACAAGAAGATTAACATTAATCACAAAGCTACAGACAGACTTCCGAATAGAATTCCAGATACTTGAAGTGAAAAAGACAACCACAGAAACTTCACTCTACTTTTTGTGCTAATTATGAGCAGCAGAAGAAACAAACTTTCCGAGCCCCTTTGGGGCACTCTTAAGAGTATGATTTATGTACATTACATCATCTAGGGCGTAAGACGTTTCGAGGGTAGTAGCAGATGTAGATCCACTTTGGCATTCTGCATAGCATTACCAGCTTCACAATGTACACCATACTGAACCCCTGAGTGATTGTGCTAACCTTGATTTGTGCGTGATCGTCAGTGTTTCTGCCATGCAACTTGGGGCAAAAATTACATATGTACCTCAGCGTTGTGGTGGTACGTGCTATTCCCAGTCCACCCTTTAAATTTTACTTTGAAATGCAGTTCTAAACAAAACTATGATGGAACTATATCTACACAGGAACCACATCCGCATCTTGAGTATCATCACATGTCAGAATGAGACCTTCAACATAAGTTGGGAGAAGGCACCGTAACCACTGAAAGCCTGTTGAGACAGGCTGCACTGGAGGAACAATCATGACAACATTATCATGGCGTCGAACAACCCCCATCACACTTACAGTACTTCCTTCTTTAATATACCTGAAACAAAACACCGTAGAAATGTATCTTTTAAGCCTAAAATTTAAATTTATTGTAAAATAGTATATTGCAAAGTATACGTTCCAGTCCACTTTACCAGTTGAGACCATTAACAAAACTAATTATACAAAAGGATAATGAGTGGAAAGTGGAAATAGAGTACATACCCCTCTTTGAGGCGCATTATACAGTCATCAGTTGAGAGGTTGCGCTCAGCAAGCCAGCGTAAGAAACTAGGAGACAGGTCCCTGTTTTCTTTAGTCACATCCACAACAGTGGCTGGTTTAACAAATGGTGCAACCTTGGCCCCATAACCCGCCTTCACTAATGCTCTTAACCCAGATTGGAAGTCCGATATGTAAAAATCAGCCACATGTTTCTGTTCAAAAAGAGACATAAATTACTCTCTCAAATCTAAGATAATAGATGATTTTTCTCCGCACATATGAACCTGAATTACAAAAAAAAAGGAAAGATGTAAGAAATGTAAGTGGAAAATGTATTATCCCCTTTAGTTTATGTGAGAATGATTTGCCCACCAAAGAGGTAAATATGTAGGAATGACAGACTTGCCCCTGATTTAATTAGGTTATACCCTGATTGTATATGGTTTAAAATACTGCATGTGTAAGACTAAGTTGACATATATATGTATGTGTATAACTACTATGATCAACTTCACAAGGCACAATAAACATCCATCAGGCTTTCAAACATAAAGCAAAGTCGATTTAGTGGAGTACTTTCTCAAATTTTGACATAAATCATCGTTAGGCATATTTTGAAACTCAGTATATATGGAGCACCTAGTAGTAAGCACAAAGAGTCTGACAACTAACCTCTGAATGTTTCGACTTTTTATTTGTGGACTTGCTACCGCATCCTCGAGTTTCACATAATTCTGTGGAAACATAAACACACCTAGGTACCCTTTGGTAAGACGATTCCAAAGGAATGCTGCCGCAGGTAACAACCTACATAAAGAGATATTCACGACTCATCGGTACAGATGGAAATAACGGTTGTAAAGCTCAACCTAAAAGGAAACTGAACACAGTAGTCATAGAAAAAAGAAGCTCTGATCAAAGGTCAATTGTGATTCTTCTCTCAACAAATGAGAAAATTCAGGTTCAGAAACTGATGTAATAGCATGCTCCGAATGAAACTTAATGTCCAGCTAATCACATATACCCAAGATATATTAATAGTCAAAGCTCAAAGTCTCGAACCCAGATTCCATTGCACAAGTGACAATGATAATCAAACTCCCTCTAAATTAATACAGTATAAACATACCTCAAATTTAAAAACTGACCACTGAGCTCGCAAACAAAATTTTCAATCGTTTTGCTCTAAATATACAAGCAACCTCAGAATCTTGCAAAACAAATAACAATAGCAAACCGAATAGAAAGGGATGGGAGTGAAATTACCCCAGTAACCTTGACGAACTGTCCATCTATGGCTCCTCTGAGCTCAGCATCACGGTAACTCCTCACATAACCTAGCAAAGCTCGCTTTCCCCACACGTAATTCCAAACAATCACCACCCCCACCGGCACCAAAACCAGCGCCACCGCCACCAATATCACCCACTTCTTCACCGCCACCATCAGAAACCCACCCACCAGCAAACCCATCGCCACAGCCACCATGAACACCCACACCACCGCCTTCGAAACCCGGAAATTCACCTTCACGTCATCGCTCAGCGCCGTCACCGCCGACCCGTACACCACCTTGCTGCTCATCGACGTCGTATGCTCCAGCTGCCCCGACGACCTCCTCGCCCCGCTCCCCAGCGGGCCCGAGCCCAGCTGGCCGGAGGTGATGAGCCCGGTCGGCTGGAGCTGCGGTGTCATGGGCCCGGAAGATTTCTTGGAAACCTGGCCGGAGTTGGGCCCTGATCGGACCGATCCACTGTTCTGCTGTGAGGAGGAGGAATGGCGGGAGGGCTTCAACAGAGACGGCACCGGAGGATGATCTCCGATTTGGATGTCGAACATTTTGCCCAGCTCGCCGGATTTCTTGACGTCGCCGCCGGTGTAAGGAACGGCGCGTGAGCCCATTGTCGGCTGCCGCTCCTTGAGATGCTCGGGCGGGCCCGACACCACCAGCCCGTTGCTGAGCTGGTGCGATGGGATTCGGGAACTCATTAGTATAACAGTGTTGTTGAACTGAGAGAGATAAGAAGCCTGGAGTTGATAGAGAGAGAGAGAGAGAAAGTGTGTGTGTTTTTAGGGTGTAGGTGGAGAGAAGGAGAAGACAACTGTTGGGAGTTTGTGTCAAGTGAATGGTGATAGTGGAGAGTTGAGGGAGAGAGAGTGTGTGTGTGTGGGGAAGAGGAAGGTGCCAACTAAAATGACGGAAATGGGGTTGAGGTATTGTGATAATGACGTGGGTGCCCTCCTATGTCGACAAATTGTGGTACAAGCTCATATTAATCACCTGATTAAAAAGTTTTTGATAATTTCATGTGTGATTATGTCCTCCCACACACTCATCGTCCTTATTCTTTTTTACCACTTTACGACTTCACCCTCCAGCTCTATGCCTCTATCTTTCCATTAACCACCTCAACCACATTGCACTTTGGTGGGCGATCTGACCATTAAATTTGTCGTATTTGCATGTAAATTCTAAATGAAAAAAAAAATGTGTCAAATTTTGTGTTCTTCACATAAAGGAGTTAGATCGGTTATTGATGAACAACATGAATGTATTCGTGCGTTGCGGTCTCATCAGACTAACATTATTGATCAATAATGCAAGGCCTAGCCTAATAACAAGATAATCAAATTTTAAACCTAGATAGGGAACAATAGTTATGGAATCTTCCCATCTCATTTGTTAGGGTATAACAGTTTTCCTCATGCCACAAGAGTCAGAGCTAAAGAACAAGCAATACAATGAGGGAATTACTGTCCAATGTGCATATGATCTGTGGGTATGATCTGTCACACTCAATGCTCATAGGGTTAGAGCTTGACCCACTAAATTCAATTTGGGGAAAGAAATGAAAAATGTATTGGGCCCTACAGCCTAGATATGAATTGCCAGAAAATCTTGAAAAGGGTGCTCCATTTCCTGATTCCTTGTACGAAATACAGGGCCTAATTTCTAATTAGGGAGCAAGAAGATCGAAAAAAAAAAACCCTAACCCTTACTCTATAATTCAGTCGGTGGCACAGACTGTCAATACTTCCAAAACCCTCACACTACTCGTGTGTGTCGGCTGTCCGTACCGTTCGGGACGCCGACCGTCGTTGGATCAGATTGTGACGGACGGTGATGGAGGGCGCCAACAGAGGGGTGCTCATTTTCCTTGGCGCAACACAAAGGTGGTGAACAGTGGGTTTCCTCCCGCAGGGGGGGCGTCCCTTTCGCAACTTGTGGTTCGTGGGGAAGAGGCTGAGAGAGGGCAATGTGGGAAGTTCGATCGATGCAACACGGTGTGCTTCACAAAACCTCTCCTGATATTTGTTTTAATATTGTAAATTATGTCACAGGTGTATGGTTTCTCGCTCTAGTTTTATGTAGAGTCATAAATTAACTTACAAAATTACAAAAGTTATAGTTTTGGTGATTAAAGGGATCGAATGTCAAGACTGACGAAAATAATTGAGAGTATTTCATTGGTGAGAAATTCAAATGCAGTAAATGCGGTCGCTCTCCTACTGCTTGTTTTTACACTTTTACTCCAAAAATGATACTTTACCAGGTTGTGAAGGCTAGTTTGGTCGGAATATAATAGTCGGCCAGGCCCAGACGTAGCGTCGGATAGTTTGCTATGGTAGTAAAGCTTGTCCACTTTTCCTTTTGCAAGGCATTCTTCTTTTATTTGGAAATTACGTTTTTTTGCTGCATTTTTTGAAATTACGTTAGCTTCTGCACTAGCTTTCGAATATTGAATCTTTTTTTCAAGACTGAAATTGAGAGCTCGGTATTTAGGGCTTTTAGCTATAGATACTTTCAACTCTAAAATAACTGTTAAATCATCAAAATCATACATAAAATCCGATAAATTCAAAGTCGATTAGATGATTTAAATAGTTTTAGAATGAGTAAACAATGAGATTATGCTTAAAATGATAAAACTGAACTACAGATTTTGGGTCAAGTATCATCAATTCATCATCCATGCATTTGGCTTATGGATCAAGCATGCATGGACTTGACCGTTTAATATAGACCATAACTGAAGTATGAATAAAATCTAATTGACATATCTTTCTTGACCAAATTGAAGTTAGTACTTAACTAATAATCATAGATCATGACTAATTTATAATGTTATACATTAAGCCTGAGGTCATGCTGACTATACAGGGAAGCACCTCATGTTTTGCTTAGTGAATGAGTTGTGAAGTGGGTTTGGTTAATAAACTACCACGAACTAGGTTCTTTTCTGAGGATTATTTATGTTACGTATCGTTAAGCAAGATTTAATACAGCAAATTTGGCAACTCCTTAGCTAATTATGTGATATGGGATTGTCGGTACAACAGAGAGTTCTATAATTAGGCGGGTTTAGCAGGTAAAACGTCATCTTCAGTTCAATTATAAGATCGAGTTCAAATAATATGGAGAATATATATGATACGATTGGCTGTAAGGTTGGACATTATTATATCAAATCAATCACTTATGAAGTTTATTCTCTTTTTGTCCTCAAGATTGGGTCCTAGGTTGGATCTCAATCTGGAAAGAGCCAAATTTCATGTTTTGTTTATCTCAAAATTCAAAGAAAGTGTGCAAGTAGGCAACTCCTAATCTAATTTGATTACTTATATTTAAAGCCCATTTTTATGTGGGCTTGGCCCAAAGTTCCAAGTGTTCAATGCCTGCATATAAAACTTCCAAGCCAAAAAATCCAGAGCTAACCTCATTCTCTCAAGTCTCAACTTCTTAATTCTAAGGATCTTAATACTATGGTCTCCCAATTAATTTCTTTAACATGAATATAAGGGCGGTTGCATGCTAGCTCTAACACAACTCTCTGCGTTTCATGATTGGTTTCTTGTAGACATGTGTATGAGGTCATTGCATGAAGGATTAACTACATTCACGAGGAAGATCAATCCCCTTAAAAGTTAAAACTCTTTGCATGGTGTTGTGAACTGTTTCGAAATTGACAACACAGATATGCAAAGTGGGAGACCATTTTATTGGAGAGCTCTTTTTAGCTACACACTTTACTTGGGTGTCTATATCTAATCATGTCTTAGAAAACCCCCCAGTCATTCACGAACTATAACAGTACACGGAGAGCTTGAACCAATGAGATCCAAATTGGACCATTGAGGGTGTGGTCAATTTGTAATCTTGTCAATCTCAAGATTGTATAGAACTACTTCAATACAATGAACATATAATAGTGGATGTGAGAAATTTGTTTCTTGCGATGGAGGTCATGTTCATTAATTTTGTTTTTTGAATTCTCCAGGTATGATTTAGATAGCAATCATCTTCGCAAGCTTTCGAGAATCAAATAAGGTAGTGCAAGTGTCATTCATGCATGTCAACGTTCACTATGTATCGTGTATTCGTGTACATATTGTATATGTAATGATATGTAATGTTTACACCAAACTTAGTCCAGGAACATTAGTATTCACTTCTTTATATGCCTAAACTCTCTTAGATCAAACAATTTCAAATGAGAAGAGAACATTTTTTTGTCTCCCTTCCTCACATGCACTCTTTCTCCTTCGACTTGGAATATAGTAGGACACTAGGATGGATTAAGCTTGGACATGTGTCTAAATGCTCAACTATTGTAGTGCTTGACTATCTTATACTTTACAATTGATGCTAAGTAACATGATCAACATTTCAACATCAAAACATTATTCGATTTATCTTCTTACTAACACCATGCATAGTGCAAGCTCTTTCTATTCTTAATCAAACATAAGATGTAATGTTATTTGGTTTATCATTATCATCCACTTTTGGTTTGCCAGTCAGCTCAGCACTCGTATATGCCACTTGTCTAATGAGCTTGAAGCCATTTGAGCAGTGGCATTTTCAGTTGATTACAGTTCAAGAATAGGATATATCCCAAGGTTTCCAACAACAGCAACTTCATTCATTCATGGTGATGCTAGAAGGACCTGCAACAGAAACAGAGTAGCTGTATCGAACTCTCTCTCTCTCTCTCTCTCTCTCTCTCTCTCTCTCTCTCTAGAAGAAAATGATAAAGTAAAACCACTTTTGAACCAAGCAATCACGAGCCACCCCTGCAATCTCTGCCTTTGAATTCATCTTTCTACTGGCAAACGACCTAATCCTCCTTATCCTATCACATACTCTGCAACCCTTTTCCCCTCTTCTTCACTGCAGGCTTTGTGTTTTCATGCATTATCTCTATCGTTGCTTCAATTTTTCGAAACCATGAAAGTAAGTTATGTATGTCTTCATGTACTCTGTTCTGATCGGGAGGTTTCAGTTCAATCATTTATGCTTTGACAAGCATCAAACAGATCATCTTTTTAATGGAAAATAGTCTCCTGGTTCTCTTATCTCTCTGCTTCTTCTCTGAAAATTTTGAAGCTTCAACGTCCTTGTTTCAGTTCTTGATGAAAACCCATATCTGTTTTCCACTCTTCCATGTAACCCATGTATCGGAATCAGTTCATGCACTTTCTGAAATTAAGTCACACGTTCAGAAGGAAAATCATTCTTCCTCTTGATTGTTTAGTTTGCCAGAAAGCTTCCTCTTAAGGTTCATACGATCCAGAGTTTTCTGTAAAAGGTTTTCAATGGCGACTTCATGTTTCCATGCACTTCGTCTACGAAAATCGAAGGGCAAGTCGTTGCCAAATCCATCATCATCATCAAAACACCAGTACAATTCAGACATGGAAAACATGGAGAGGAAGAGATTTGATAGCTTGGAGTCATGGTCTATGATTTTGGAGTCGGAAAATATGGAGACCTGGGAAGTGGCTAAGGAGGACCAGGAGGAGTGGACTGCTGATCTTTCTCAGCTGTTCATTGGTAACAAGTTTGCTTCTGGAGCACACAGTCGGATTTACCGTGGGATTTACAAGCAGAGAGCCGTTGCTGTGAAAATGGTGAGGATTCCAAATCAGAGAGAGGAGACCAGAACCTTACTTGAGCAGCAATTCAAATGTGAAGTTGCTCTACTTTCGCGGCTAATGCATCCCAACATAGTCCAGGTATTGTGCTTGTGAAAATCCGATTCTCCATTGAAAATTATTGGGAATATATAATCATCTTGTTGTTTAAATTAGTGAGCATTTTTTTTTTGTTCCAGTTTCTTGCAGCTTGTAAAAAGCCACCTGTGTACTGCATCATCACAGAATATATGTCACAAGGAACACTGAGGATGTATCTCAACAAGAAAGAGCCTTACTCTCTTTCAACAGAGACGATTCTGAGGTTAGCCCTTGACATATCGCGGGGAATGGAGTATCTTCATTCTCAAGGGGTAATCCATAGAGACCTAAAGTCGAATAATTTGCTTCTCAATGATGAAATGAGGGTGAAGGTGGCGGATTTTGGCACATCGTGCCTTGAAACACAGTGCCAGGAGACAAAAGGAAACAAGGGGACTTATCGTTGGATGGCGCCTGAGATGATCAAGGAGAAGCCTTGTTCTAGAAAGGTTGATGTTTATAGCTTTGGGATTGTGCTGTGGGAGCTTACAACAGCTTTGCTTCCTTTTCAAGGAATGACTCCTGTCCAGGCTGCATTTGCTGTGGCTGAGAAGGTGAGATGGATAAAACATATATTACTAGTCAAATTTCTTACTTAAATTATGTATATGTGATACTTCTTAGCCTTGAGTTTACTATTTTGTTACACAACTATAATCATCTCAATCAGAAATCGTATCATAACGTTGGATTCATAGCTTAACCAAGTTCAACATAAGTTCATTCTGTGAATTTGCAAGAATGCATACTTTCTGGCTGAGCCTCCTTATAAAATGAGTTGTAGTTAAGCAGTAAGTTAGGTTCTAATTATGTTCCAATGTACATTGAAATGTGAGTAGAGAATGATTCTCTATTCCTATGACCTTAATTTGTCAAAGTAAGATTCTATTGTGCAACCATTACCCTGTACTCGAAGAATAAATTCAATCTTTTCTTAGTTTAAGGAACTTGTTCCATTATGAGTTTCCTATTCAAGCCAAGGTATCCTTGCCAAGAATAAGCTCCTCAATTTTATTTTCGAGTTCTTTGTTGTGGACAGTTAAGCTCTTGCCTAACTATGAACTATAGTACCCTGGAAATGGATCTCTGGGAGAAGTTTCTGAAAGTTTCATTTTTATGTGGCAGAATGAAAGGCCTCCGATGCCGGCGAGTTGTCAACCTGCACTCGCACATCTCATCAAGCGCTGCTGGGCACCAAACCCCTCGAAGCGACCAGATTTTAGTGATATTGTGTCTGCTTTGGAGAAGTATGATGAGTGTGTGAAGGAAGGTCTTCCTCTCACACACCACTCTAGGCTGGTAAGTAAAAATGCCATCATCGAACGCTTGAAAGGTTGTGTATCTTTGAGCTCTTCCATACCTGTACATGCCTGACAACATTACTTAGAAGGTATTGTGGTTATTGTTATTACTTTCAATGATAAAGGATTAGCCCTCTTATAATCTGTACATGATGTTCTTTTAACTATCTAATGTAACACTACAATGATTATATACTTTGTTGTACTTAGATTCCATCAACTGATCCTAATTGTTTGGTTCTGATCAATTACCCCATTCAATGAACAAGTTTACTATAGAACTCCGGATGAGCAAAGAGATCGGTTTTGTTTATTTATCCAGAAAGATTGTTCTAGCTTGTGGGATCAGAAGATCATATGTACATGTTTTACGTAGCTATCAAACATCTCATGTTGTCTACGAATATCCATCTTTCTCTCTTCTTCAGTTCTTCGTTCTGTGTAACAGGGTGAATTATGCTCTTCTGCTATTCTTGTTTCACTGCATTCAGTCGAAGTTGATAAACGAAAACTAATTGCAAGGGCATGTAGTTCATGTTGAGAATATAAATCTCACATTGGAAATTGAAACCTCACATGTGGGTTTATAAGTGTTTGGGCCACTCAATCCTTAGTTAATTGGTTTTGGATGTGAACCCCATATCACTTTATCATGGTATAAGAGCGGGTTACTCACGTCCACGTGTGAAGCCCAAATGACCACACGGACTCCACGTCACTCAAAATGTTGTCCACGTGTATGGCTTGAAAATTCGTCACACGTGCGGGGGCGTGTTGAGAATATAAATCTCACATTGAGAATTAAAACATAACCTGTGAGTTTATAAGAGTTTGGACCACTCCATCCATAGCCAATTAGTTTTAGATGTGAACCCCAGATCACTTTATCAGATGAGAATTATGAGCTGACCTTGTTATTGGAAGAACAAGATATTCATTCCAACAATGATCACCATGAGACCCCAAATTTTGTTCTGGTTTCTTCTCTGCTCTAACACATCTGATTCCGAAGACGAAATTGTTTCTTACACAGCTCACAAAACAAAGAAAACAGTATAATTTGGTTTTGGATTTAAACTACTCATACCGTATAAAGTATAAACCAAAGCATTTTGGTTAAACCGAAAACTTTCACTAGAGATTACAATAAACAAGAGCCAGAGGCCACAAGCATAGAGGCCGAGTAGTAGAACACGTCATGTTCATATTCAGTGGACAAAAGCTCGAGTTGCTATCACAGGTAGATCACGTACATAATATGAGCGCCAGCCTTTGAAAAAGTACTTGCAAGAAAAGCTCGAGTGATGTTGTGATCCACATACCGCAGTCTTGGTCTGAAGATTTTAGTGATCATCGTAAAGATAAGACTCATAAGAGTATGAGTGTATGATCCTTATTGGCTTTGCTTATTGAGGTCAAATTCAGAAACTAGGCTCTTTCTCATGATTACTTTGCCTTTCCTTTTGAAACTTGGTCAAGAAACAAAGGAAAATACATATTTGGGGAAAAGGATTGGTCGGAAGAAATGCGTGAGAACAATGCACATTATATACGCAAGGATTGGTTGGCTACTTGGCCGATTCCCTGATCAGAAGTATACAAAGCACATTATATACGCAAGTGACAATACAAGCACTAAACATATCTCGGCTACTATTGTCAGTGAGTCATGGCCTGATTCGTTAACTAGTCTACTTGACATCGTACGTTACCGCCGATATTACTATGCGGCTCGCCGGAATCATGTGATGCCTCTGGACGGCGATGATGTGTAGGGGCATGTAAGCGGGACTGTGGTGAGGGGTGGTCGGGGAATATTGTGGTGGAGGCACCGAGAGTTGAGCCAATTGTCCCCCTCTTTGTGTATTTATTGATTTTGGTCCAACCTTCAGTGTTTATTAAGCAGCTGATGCGCATTCCAAAGATGTTGATTTTATAAAATTTGATCACATGGATTCGTTCATAATATACGATAGGTTAGACTATAAAGATACCATGGCACGGTTCCCAAAATTCAATAGAATAAAGTTTGGATATCCATAAAGTTTGGCTCTTCTTATTTTTTACTTAAACACCCTCCAATTTCGGTGAACTAAAAACAACCGAAGGCATAAGTTCTCTCGTACATAACCATCATAGGTGATTGGGTTGGTAAGTGGCTAAAATAAATCCTAATCTATTCTTTGTGGCCGTGAGGAAGCCTTCTGTTATTTAATTTTGGTGAACAAAGTATTTAAGCAAACTATGTAATCTCGACTAAATAAAAAATATTATATCGTATGTTTCTTCTAACTTTATCTCTTAAATATAACTTGCTTGTGACTTGGAACTACTGAAAGTAATTCTTGTTCTGTTCATGAAAACAAAATCAAATTTAAAAAGAAAAGAGCGACCGAGTTTATGTTTCTCTCTAGCTCTTAGGCTTTTTTTTCTTCCTACAATATGTTTTGCAAATTCATAAGAAGAGAGTGAGGACAATTTTAGGTGTTTGATTTGTCAATTATCTATGATGTGACAAATTAATAAGTAATTAGGTGAGGTTCCGAAATAATTTTCATATTGTAGCTTAAAAACACTCTAGGAATGTTTTGCTCAATTTCACATATTGGTCTTTTTGATATAATACCATCTAGAACAACACTCCGGCCAATATATATATTTTTTAAGGGAATGAATTAACTTCATTTGATATTAAGTCATGCACGACTACAAGGATCAAATACAAGTGGTGACAGACCACTTCTCATACAAGCTAACCTAAGAAAATAAATAAATATGCAAAAACACGCTTATTATAAAAACAAAAATTTGAAAAAGTCTGAAACAAAAACCGGAAAAACACTAAAGCAAGAGCTAAAACATAGTAACTCACTCAAGTCTAATCAAATGACATTGGACACTAACACATCGAACCCAGTGCATCAATTTGCGTACTCTCAGTGTTAGTGAAGTCGAAAGAAAAAAAACAAAAGGAGAACAATCTCTAACTTTTGCTAAAATACTAAATGCAGACAATAAAACCTCACAACCCTAAAGTTTCACAAAACGTTTCAATTTAGGACTGCAGGTGGCTTAAGTCGTGCTTGGCCTAAAAGAAGTAGATGAGGCAAAAGAAAGAGCCAACCAAAGGGACAAAAAGGCCCAACTGATTAGCCTACATCCTAAGCCCAACTGTATGGCCTAACAAGGAAATCCTTCGTCGACCATCAACGTCATCGGTCGGTTTTCGATGGTCTGACCCGACCCTCCACCACCGCAAGAGCAAAAGCTAGGTCTGGCCCGACTGCAATGAGAACTCGACAAAAACAAGCTAGATTAAGGTAAAGTCGCCTCAAAATCTTGCGTCGTTAGCCTGGTTCTCAAAGGAAGACAAAGACAATATATAGGGCACAATGGCGGCTATGATGAGATCTCAACGGGATCAAACACAACTATGGCCGACTTGATCACCAAGGCCAAATAGATCTGCATGCCAAGCTTCGCCGCACATTACCAAGCGATGGATCCGACTACCGCCCCCGACGAAGCAAACCCGACAAGAACACGAAACCTAGGTTCTTTAAGATCTGAAAACATATCTCATCTCTCCACCAGCGTATCAAACCTGGATCCGCAACCGTGCTCAGCCCGAGGGGGAGCGACATTGCCTTGGAAAAGAATGAGATTTATTTAATTTCCTGCCTTCATAATTTCTCTTTCGAACAAGAATATTGTGTTCATTTGCCACAAAATCTGTTTAAGAAAGCTTTAATTAAACGTACATTTTTTCTCCTCATACGGGCCACAATACATCTCATATGTTGTAATAAAGAGAAATATACAAAAAAACCGGTGTAATGTAATTTATTTCGAACCTAATGATACACCAACATATACACAACACACACCAAAATATACACAACACAGAACACAAGCCGTATAACATATATGGATCACCTTTTCTTTTCGTTTGGTAAACTACAACTCTCTCCCGAATCTACCAACCTCTTTTAGCTTTCAAAATTCAAAGGGGAATCCAAATGTCTCAATTGAAAGACCACCAAAATTTTGTATCAGTACATAATGAACAAGTTTTTGAGCCATATAGAACACCTACCTGGGGGTAAATAAATATATAATGGAACCAATTATGGAAAGAATAAGTGATCTTGGGGAATAACGAAAAGAGGGTTTGGACTGGAGTCATATTTTCAGTGGGGGAGTGAAGGGAGTCTTTTCTGGCTCAGCTTGCTTTAATCGAAGGAATTGAAACCCTTTCTTTACTCTCTTTCGCTTTGCCGACCCATTCCCATTCCCATCGGAATTTTCAGTACTAAAATACAAATACACTAATCGAATTCCACTAGCGCCAAAATATGGGGAAGAAATGAAATGAATTGATGCTTGGACAGACGACGCGTCATTCTCTACATGTTTTAGGCACAAACACGCCCAGCTTTCTAGCTCAAGAGCTGTACTGGATCAACGAAAGTGGAAAATGCCACACTCTGCATGCTATTATTGAGTTCATAACTAGTTCTCTAGGCCTTTTCTTTTTCTGGATTCCATTGCTTTAATTTGGCATATATTATCAGAAACACTTCAGAAAGATTCCAACTCATTGAACTAGCTAGTTATTCTAGCTATTAAGCAAGAAGAAGCAGACATTAATCACAGATATACAATCCAAAATTGCATATACACTAGGGGCGGCAAAAATGAGCCTAACAAAATCGAACCAAGCCTTATTAATCGAACCAAGTAAGTTGGTTACTAAGTATTTCGGTTATGAAAACTTCGGTACGGTAGTACCGAACTGATTTCTCTAAGTTGGGACGGTAATGGTAATGGTAATAGTTTTGGCAAAAGTTAGTATTAACGTACCAACCGAGTTTTTTTATTTTTTATTTTTTTAATTTATTATTACATATATTGATCTTAGTTGTTGATATATTTCAAATTAGGGCTCGTCAACGGGCCGGCCTTGTGAGCTTGTATTAGGAAAAAAAAATATAATACTCTTATTTAAGAGTTTAAAACAATAAAAAGATTATTAGACAACATTCTTTAAAAAGTCACAAATAAATTCTAATTTTGAAATTGTCAATCGACACCCATAGATGTGATCGATATATATATTTAGGGACCTTGTAAAATTTTTGTCAGTTCTAAACATGGTTTGACCGTCTGTACTTACGGTTAACAAAAAAAGAGGCGTTTTGACATAATAAAACCTCATTGACCGGGGCTTTACCAAATGAGTTTCCTTGTCGCGACCATGCACGATTGGTGATAAAAATTAGAAATTAGGTGATTTCAAATATGTAAACAGTTTTCGACATTCGCATTTTAGTAATCGGTCCTCCCTTTGAGCATATTAGTGGTGTTTTTGGTTTACCGAAAATTCCGACGATCAAACGAGGTCCGAATTGGATGAAATTTTAAAAGGGTCACTAAATATATATATCGATCACATTGGATGGTGTTGATCGATTCCGAGAAGTTTCCTTCATATAGTCGTTTCATAATGCGATGGTTTTATTATAAACCTAATATAAAGGTTATGATACATTAGTGGACACTTCGGCGATCGACAACTCCAGTTCGAAATATGGTCGATCGACACCAGCAGATGTGATCGGTATATATATTTAGAGAACCAATGTCTAAAGCTCCAGCTCAGTCCAAACAAATGTCTAGCACAAGAGGAGATTGAAGTCATCGATGTTGCTATTCTGTATGAGTCATTCAATTTGTTCATGTTATGATGTTGGAGTGTTGGACAATACTATATAATTACATTTGCATTTGAGGGATATTGTTGTATTAAGGAGTTCGGTCCAAAATCCAACTATGAACTATGAAGTTTGTTTAAATTTCTTTTGTCAGCAAAGAAATTGGTCTGGACTTTAAACTTAATTGGGTTGATATCATATCTTGGTAGAAATTAATTACTAACTAAACTAAATATATCGATATACCAAAAATTTAGTACAAAGGCTTAAGTGATCGGTAATGGTACAAATTTTCTAATTTAACCAAATGAATTGATCATGTGCCGAACCCAGCCCTAATATACACAGATTTCAACATGCATATCTCATTATCTCTATATCCATTGTGGTAAGTAAATTTGCAATAACCAAATTACACATCTAGTTGGTGATGACCCAAGAGTCAAAATTCAGCTACCCATTTCCTTTTTACATATACCTGAAAGGGTAATTTACTGAAGAGAAGAAAAAAAGAAGAAGGAAATTTAGAGTATTTTTCTTCCTTGAACATGAAGAAGATGAGTTCTTTTTGTTACTAAATTAACAAAACCCACCTGATCATATTTTACTGGTTCCAGATACCACCCCATATCCTCTCTCCCAGAAAGCTCACAAATTTTCTCACTGATCCCTTACTTTCTTCATCTCCATCAAGATCAACAGAGTCAGTACTACTACTACTGTTACTCTCCTCCACCATGTTAGGCTTCACCAGCTGATGATCCTTCTTCTTCAGATTCAAGTCAGATCCTTGACCCGGCCCTTTACTACTGCCTCCTCTCTTGTTATTGTGCCGCTTCTCTTTCTTACCATTCTTTGACCCTGCCGCTTTAGTATTACTGCCACTCTGAGATGATGGTAACCCGTCTTCAAAAGCATCGATGATCTCATGGATCAGCTCTCGATTCGGCGACTCGTCCCATCTGGCCCAGTAGCTCGTGTAGCACCTGAAGCAGCTGCAGTTGAACCTTGCCGGGTGGTCTCCGCCGCCTCCTTTTGCGGCTGAACTCTTTCGGTTGTTAGCGGCTGTGGTCTTACGTGAGGAGGGTGAAGAAGGTAAGCTGTTGTTGTTGTTGGTGTTAAGGTGGGAGCTGGAGATGAGGTAAGCCAGGACCTCCCTGTCCTCGAGAGACAGGGCCGCCGCGAGGGCTAGGATGGTGACGGGAAGGAAGGACAAGTGGTCGGAGACGATTGGCGGCGACGGATGAACCGTGCCTCTGCGGTACAGCTTCTTCATTTCTTGGCACAGAGAGAGAGATACGGGTTTCTGGTGTTTGAAGGGTTGATGAGGTTTTTATTCAAGACATTGGAGTTGGTGTTCTTGTCTTTGTGATGTATGAGACTATGAGGTTTCTGAAAGTAGTTGGGTTGAGATTGGCTGCGACGCATGTGTAATAAGTGTGATTCTCTGTAGGGCTGTGATTGGTGTAGATTACCAGATCAGTCTCTCTATCCTACCGTGGGTGAGCTTAGAGCTTAGCAGGGGTTGGTAATCTGGTGGGGGCTTAAAACTGACTTCTGAGCTTGGAACTTGTCTCAGTTCTGAACGTCCAAGTATATATTTTTTTCAACCTTTTATTACTCGCATGTGAGTACTGAGATTAACCTAATCCCTGGACAAAGGTGTTGGATGACCTCGAAGTTTCTTGTTATATGTCTTTGTTATGTTTGATAATGCCAATACAAATTTGATAATGCCGTTTTCTGACTGTGTCAAAGTAAGTTTAAGATGCTTTTCAGTTTTCAATAATGACATTTCAATTTGCGAGTATAATTTGTCATTATTTCGGAGTTAATGGAATCTAATGACGTGCATTTTGGGGCTTGAACAAGACTTCGAAGCTGAATATACCCTGTGAAAAGATAAGAGTCTAAATTGGACAATGTGGTGTATAGAGTTCGATACAAAGACAAAATATTGAATCTATGTTCTTTACTTCAGATAGTGAACTTATAAATAAGGAAATGCGTGAGCTTATAAATACTATGCTAACTTCAAACAGTGAACGGTTTGCACAAAAGGAAGTTCAGATAACGACAATGATTGACGGAGCAAAACAGGGTAACCATGAAAGGCTACTTATATAGCCTTCCTCGCATAATCAGATTCAAGAGAGTGCTCATTTCAGATAAGCAAAAGGGTAGAACATCAATATGACATTAGTCACATTACCCGACTAAAATGATAAACTGGACTGTTACATTCTTTCAGTTGTAATGATTACTCCCTACGGATGTTCAAGAACCATTTAGACGAGTTTTGATCCATGACTCCAGGTGCTTTAGCTCATCGTTGCTTATGGAATGGTCAAGACCTGGATAAGCCTGCAGATTTAGAAGCAGTAATGCAATCAAATGTTTAGG
Organism: Argentina anserina; assembly: GCF_933775445.1. Lineage (NCBI taxonomy): Eukaryota > Viridiplantae > Streptophyta > Magnoliopsida > Rosales > Rosaceae > Argentina > Argentina anserina. Next base: position 489,272 of record NC_065874.1, on the reverse strand, counting down.
AATTGTAAGAAAAACCAAGTATACTTCTGAAAAGTGCTACATTAGCTGCAGATAATACCTTGAATTCACAGCTGACACCAGCTTGTTCGAGGAAAGGAGGACCTGCTTGTCCAGCTTCGAACATTACGATTTCGTCAGCAATTCCATGAGACCACAAAATAGGTGTCTGCACATGTATAGGTATCAAAACGTTTGGTTCAAGGTAATTTCACAACAAAGCAACAGTAGCTTTGTAACTCTAATCAAACATACCATCAGCAAAAACACGACTGAAAATTTTGATTTCTAACTAAAAACTTTCATACGACGCAGGACATACAATAGAATATAACAGACTTTGAAAACTCATGTGATCAATCTCCTATGAATGGCAAAAAAACATATTTTCCCTCTTCAAATCAGTCGGACTGCCAGTTGATCAGGATATGTGATCAATGCATGAAGTCATCACCTTCGACATGATGCAACAAATAGACAGCATGTGCTCCTTGAGTTTCAATACTTAGATTACAATGAAAATAGCAGATAGAAAAAGACGAGCAAAATGAGATTTTCTGCATAGCACTGTTGGTTGAATATAAACTTCAGAAATGAAAAGTACCCTTTTTGCCTCTGCGGTGATCTGTTGAACCATAGATGAATTGAAAGGAAGCCATCCACTAAAGACTGCAGCACCTCCTAGTGTTTTAGGGTAGAACAGAACACTTGCCAATGTCAAGGCACCTGAAACAAAGAAGTGTATTTACCAGTTACCACAAGTAAAGAAAATCTAATCCTGCAAATCTGTGAGAGAAGGAGAGAGACCTCCTTGACTGAATCCACACACAAACACATTTTTAGGATTGGTGCCAGCAGCTATCTCATTGTCTATTATCTTATGCACGTTCCTAACTGCTTTGAGAAGACCACTTTCATCATTTGGAGAATTCTGAGACATGTAATAACATAGTAAGCATCGCTTCAAGAACCAGGACAAAGCATGGGGATGAATTTAGGGCTTCAATACCATCCGAAATATGAGCATGTAAGAAGAAAGACTTACGGCTGTTATAGGAATCTCGTGAGTGTCAAACCATGAAGGCATCACAGCACCGCCTGCAATAATAATTCAAATTACTCAACTGAATCACTTCAAAGAGTTAATCTTTCTGCTTCACTAATCAATGCAAGCTCTACTTGTTTCAAAATCCACCCCAAATAATAAGCAAAAACACTTAACCATCTTTAAATCAGGACTTTCATACATCATCATTTCGAAAGGCTTCCGGAACATAATAACTGCCTCAAGTAACACGTCTTCAGTTCATTGTTCTTCATTAACACCACTAACATTTCAAAACTTAACACAACAAATTGTAACTATTTCAATCAAACCCTTCAGTGTTGGTGACTCTGTTTCAATAAAATCCTAAACCCCAACACCAATAATGAAACTAAAATCACAAAACAAATCAATTGAGACCTTAAAATGTATACTCACCGTTGCATGAGACTGGGATTGAGGGAGCAGATGGGAAGGACCAAATGGTGTTCCTGAACTCCGGGGAAGTGAAGAGGGTCTTGATGGGCTCGTTAGCTGGGCCCGACTCGCCCGACCCATGAAGCCACAGAACAAAGCTGCGAGCCATCGACGTGTCTGGTCTCGGAGAATGGTTTGGCCGGGAGAGTAGTATGAACAAAACGGTGCGACTGACGGTGGCGATAAGAACGAGGTTTTGGTAAATCAAATGTTGAAAAGACTATAATATCCTTGAATTGAGCAAATTTGGGCCTTAAAGCAGGCCCAGGTTTTACTACGGTTTACTCTGGAACCTGAAAACTTCGCTGGAAGAAAAATTGTGAGAACTGAGAAGCAACGTACCCTTCCCTCCGGCAACAGTTGCGTTCGTTCAAATCTATAATGAAGCGACTGTACAGTAGATGCGGAAGGGTACGTGCATACGTATCAGTTTTGCATGCATTCCTAACCAGGCAAGCGTCGCAACCCTACGCGAAAAGGTACCATGAACATTATTTATACACCAACGTAAGTCGTCGTCCATGGAGTTCTCTCATTCAACATCTGAAACTTCAACTTCAGTTCAACACACATACATTTCAAGTTTCAAGTTTGGAGGATGGATAACGAAGGTGACTTCAGTATGATCGCTATAATGCTGGCCTTGGTGGTGGCCGGATGCGTCTTCTTTCTGCCGCTGCTTATGGGACCGGTGCACCCACCGTCGTTTGCAGTTCTGGTTATCATCCCCGTGATTCTGCTTGCCGCCTTTATTTTCCTTCACCAGGCGTCTAAATGACCCTGTGTGGTCTTAAGGAAGATCTTATATTTCTATCTACTGATGCTGGAAGTTTTTAATGAATCTTTCTATTGATGTAATAAGTTCAGCAAGTATTTAATAAAGTTTGGGCCAAACTGTTTGGCTCACATTTTAGTTACTTATCTGATTCTGTTTGCTTGATCCCCCTTGATGTTAATTACAATATCGATTCGTGCTCTCTAGTCATGTTAACTATGACGGTGTGAATGATAATGGCTGAGATTGAGTTGCGCCTTATTTTAGTTTGGAGTTGGCATTTTGCGATCGGTAGTGCTTATTTACTTCTATAATCTTCAAAGGACTTTCACCCCCAAAGAAGTTTGTATGAAACTCATCTTAGTTTTGCAATCACCTCGGTTCAAAAAGTAGATTTAATGGTTTTCAGAGACCAACATTTTTACTAGACTTGACGCTGAATCAAATCATTCCTGCTAAACATTCATCGTGATTACTTGTGTTTTTGTGAATTCCAGACTCGACCCTTCCACTCTTCCTTCATATATAATCCATAAATCTGAACATGCAGATCGACTCGGTACACTGATCCATCTATCTCAACAGCTTGAAATTTAGTAGACTATGTACGTATTATAAACAATAATCATAATCATAAATCTTGTTTCAAATATAAAAATCGAATTCCAGTACCAAAGGTTTTATCATTGTAATGCTGAAAAAGAATGGGATTGCAACTTATACTAAATGGGTGCAATATGCAAACAATCAACTCAGCAATGAAAAACTCAAATTAAGAATTCTAATGGTACATTTCACATTCTCTATATGCCAAAAAATTGCATTCGCTTTCGGCACCAAGAAATTAGCTGCTGGCGGTAACATTCTCAGTGTCAAAAAACCAATGACCTCTGCTGTTGGCAACTGCTACCCTTTTCTCGTTTCATCAGTTTTCATAGCAGAACTATCATCACTGTCATGTCCATTCAAGCCCAAACTTAAATCCAAAGTGCTTTCATTTAGATCTTGACATACTACCTGATTATAATCCTGAAAATAAGACAAAAAATTAATGGAAGTGAATATTACTTTTAATAGAAGTAAAGCAAACCCCATTGATGCAGTAACATATACTACAAATCTACTGATCCTTATATGGGGGTAACCTTTATTAATCTGTCTGGAAATCTCTTCCTGTAATCGTCTTAAACAGACTAATAAAGGGCATTCATGTTTACCCCATCAAATCGTAACTACATGCAGAGACAATTGTTCGTAATCATCAGTCATCACTCAACACCAAATTCCACCCGCCCAATGAATATCTAAGCTTGTTGGTAGGAAACACAAAAGGCAAATATATGAGAGGGAAAACAATTAACCTGATTTTCTTCCATAGGGACATCATTAATGTCAGGTTTTTCATCCAAACCCTCATCCTTGGTGGTTACCTCTATTTCAGCTGGCTCAGTTTCTATCAAGTTAGCTTCCTCTTCAACCTGCTCTGAAGCCTCATTTTGTTGTTCCTCTAATAAAGCAATCTGTTTTGTCAAATATAAAACAGCTGAAGTCAATCGTTCAATAACAAACACCAACAAATCATACAGAGTACTCACAAGTGAATAGTTATTTGAGGCATAGTTACCGCACAATATACTAACGGTAGCAATTATTACTATTGTATATTCTACACTCACAATCCACTAAAAGTTTAAAACACATGAACAACCACTGAGATCCCAAATGCAAGGTGCGGATCTGATATAATGAGCCAATTGTACTCTTTCCAAGCACTATCATAAATTTGAGTACAATAAACTATAGGGCAGTTCCATGTGCACTTATTTTCCTGAAATCATGAGGGTAAACCATATCACCCCCCTGATGGGCTGTATTTCAAACAATCTGAATATATCACAATCCAGACATGTACATATCGCAAGGTGAATAGTACTGATGTTGTCAACTTAGCTGGGCCTAAATAATCAGAATGATGCTTAATTCAGTTTATCATACTAGCGCAGGTTCTATAAAAGAGATGACTGGATGATCGTGAAAAAGGCATTCACAAATCAACTAATCACCAAGTGTCTTAGTTATGTGCATCTATAAAAGCAGGCTATATATCTCGAAGTTTTGAATATTAAAAGTTACTTGATCTCAATCTTGCACTTGAAAAGCTAAAAAAGCCGTCAATCTTCACTCCATCACACAAAACTTAAACAGAGCATCAACAAATACACCTAATGGCTTACAAGTGTTTGCAAATTTTCTATTTACTGAACTCCGAAGAACTAACCTACCAAACCAAACCAAAATAGAACTAGTAACTTGACTAACTATAATAAGCAGATCACTCTCGACTGATAACATAAGACCATCACTGCAAAACCCAAATATCTCATATAATTCGAAGCAGACACAAGACTGACAAGAGACCTCACCAACTCATCTTATTCAAGGCAGACAAAGACATCATTCAGTTACAGTTATACATTCAATAAGCTTGATGCACCTCAAGTAAATTGCAACACGAGAAACTAACAACTCGTGAATCCTACATTCCTTCTGCAATTTCCCCTGGACATAATTTAGCTGATTTCAAACCAACAACTCGAATTCACCTCCAACTATGAAATCAAACACAAACAATCATTAAATAACATAAATTTACTGTTCCCTCAATCCCCAAAACCATACTCCACCAATCACTAATTCACTATTAATCCCTCAAATTCAATTACACAGAAAACCCAACTCAATCATAAACAAGCCTAATACTTTTCCCACAAGAACAAACACCCACAAGAACACTAATCACACCCAAATCAAAGCATCCAAGAACCCCAAAATCAAATTACCGGAATGTATTTAAATCTGCGGCGAGGCGGCTCCTCCACATCGTCGGCCTTGTCGCTGCTGCCATTGGCGGCGGCGTCGGCAGCGTTTTGGTTTTGGGTGATTGGGGCCCACTTGAAAAGAAGGAGGTGGGAACCGTTATTACCGTTAGGGGTAGTGCCCCCATTGCTGTTAATCTGGTGAGAGTGAGAGTGAGATGTGTGGGCAGGAGGAGCTACGTGGACCCACTTCTTCTTCCACTTCCTGACGGGGCCATTGAACACCGTGGCTGGTCCGTACCGGGTCGAGGTCCGACCCGTTCGGGCCCCAACTCCCTCCATCGGATCTTCCGGTTTCTTCTCTGCGTTGGCGATTCGCTGGGCGTCAGATCTTCGCGGCAAAATTAAAAGAGACCCTCTCTGAGGTTTAATTGGGTTTGAGATCTTTGTTTTCTTTCTCTCTTTTTTCTCTTTAAAAACGCAAGAGGGAGACGAGGTTGCGTTTTATGGTTTGCGTGTTTTTGAAGGATTGGCCGGTGCCCGGTGCCTTATTTACTCGAGAACTATCCAATGGGGGATGTCCACGTGTGCTCTTGTATTTGAGTGTTGTTTCACTTCTCTCCCTTTGCCTTTCCTAATCCTTGTAGGTGAAAACAATTCTCCTCGTTGAATTAGAGTTAGGGGGTATGTCACACTTTCTAAAAAAATAAATAAATAAATAGGGGGGAAGTCACAACCTCTTCTAGTTTGTGAACTACGTTGATCAATTCTTTACAAAAATGAGCAAGCGCGTCTCTCATTTTAAATTTAGAGTTCAAAATGTACAATATCGAAAGTTTCAATTTCCCTCCCTTTATAATATATGCTTGCGCTTTTACATTATTCTAAATCTCAGGTTCATAAGCTCATTTGCACGCTGTAAATAATAGCCTGCCACTTGGAACAAGATCGGGCGATTTCTTCCGTGATTCTATATATCCACCAGGCCATGAATGAACTCAAATCCAGAGCTAGCCCCACAGTATAACACTGCTAATTGGCGCCGATTTGTTGCACCAACATCTTTTTTCCTCATCCAATGTGCACACATTACCCACTTCAAATATTTTCATTGGCTTCGGGTGATCCTTGTTGTTATCCACGACTTTCAGTATGATAGGCATCAGAGTGGTTCGTACACTTGCGAAATCAGATGAGCGAGGATTTTTGGTTCAATACTTCAATTACAATGCCATATATTTGCTTCAGTTTCTGGTACTAAATTACCAAAGCTCTTTAATGTGCAATTGCCGAGAGACTCCCTCTTTCTAATTTAGTCGTTTTCCCATTAAAACAAAGTCGTTTTTTTTCTTTTTAGAGTAAGACGAATAAGTTGGGCCGTCGCGTAACTTTCATACATTTCCTTTGGCCCAAAAAGTGGCCACAATCTGAGGGTGTGGCTCACAAACAATTACTTCTATTATAAATAGTCTGTTAGGGTTTAGATATCCCACACCAAATAGCTCTTTTCGTTTCTTCAGTCGTTTTAGCTCCTCCAGTCCTGTTCCTCAGTTATATGATCTCGTCTTTGTTTCTCTGTGTTTTTCAGAATGTTTAAGGTGCTAATTTGTGATTTGTAAAGCTATATTGTACCAAGGCAAGGGTTTATTTTCAGTACTCTTGCCTTGATTGCCAAAGTGGCTGTAGCTAAATTGATTTTCAGAGAAGTTTACTAGCCGCCCGTTGTGAGATTCTAAATCTCTGTCGACGGATCTGCTTACCGAGCTTCTTACATTTCTATTTTGTTTAACTTCTTAATTGGTGTGTGTTTATGATAGATGAGTTCACATTGAGAAGGGAGAGAGGAGGGAAATCTGCATAGGATTTAGCCTTTTCATGAGACCCTTCTCAGAAATCGACATTGTTTCCCTTCCATGCAAATCTGCTTTGATTCCCAGATGTTTGCTTAAACTGGTGCTTGCACATTGAACTTGAACATATTCTTTTTGAAGAACAGAAATATTAATCTTTCACTTTACTTCAAAAATATATAGTTGGTATTTTACACTGGGTTTTCTTCAAACAAACAAATGGTTTTGTACAATTTGACAAGGCCACAAGGCCAAGAACCTAAATCAATCCCCAAGCTTCCTTCTAATAAATTTAAACCAACAAATCACTCCAACTTGTAACTAAGAAGACCAAGAAAATGAGCCAAAATAATGGAGGACAAACGAAGTACGTACTAGGCCATTGAAACGAAGCAGCTACAATTGCATGCCCATGCCTTTGGATTGAAAGGCAGCAGTCAAGTTCCCAATTCTCAGGCCATTCTTTGTAGCGAAGCTGTCTCTGCAATTGTAGGATTTTGGGGGCAGAGCTTCAAAGCCGAATGATCTTTTGACACTAGAACTTTCGTCGAATTCAAATGCTTTGGTTGAAGAAGAAACAGCATTTGTTGTGCGCTTGTAGGAACCAAACCACTTGGCTAGCATGTATGCATTTCTCCTCCATGGTGGCAATGGCATTTCTACACTCTTCATGGACTTTTTAATGGCCGAGCACATAATCCTAACAATTTTCTTCAGCACTTCAACTTTTCCGACAAATATTTGTGGCAGGACATCGTGTAACGATGTGTATCGACTAGTGGGACGGGCGATTTCAAATTCTCCGGTGAAGAATGGTTCGACAATGTAACGAGTTCCATTGACATTGACATCAACAAATTCATAATCCCCTGCTGGAAACCGACTGGATTTAGCCCACTTTGACTTGCACAGACCTGGACAATTTAAACAGATTGAAACATTAGTCACAAACCTCAGGAACTGACACAAAACGGACTTCGAATGAGAGAAGAGATATTCCTGATGAGCTATGTTCTGTTAAACTGAAGTGAAAAAGATGAATGCACGCACAAATCGAGTTTGCCTAAACAATATTGGAGCTTTGACACTTCGCTACACAACGGAAGGAAAATAGAAAATGCGGTTTCCCTAGTAAATGTTTACTCGACAGAGAAAAATCATAATGAGCTGCAAATCTCGAAGAAGCTTTTCAATCTCAACTGAAGTAGTTTATATATACAATTTCTATATAATCAAATTCACTATTGACGTAACTTTACGCCTTCAAAATCTATTAGAGGAATAATATCAATCACTAGCCCTACGACTCTAACTTGATCCAAAATATGATTAGATTAATTATATATGCAACAAACGAAAGAATGAAGCTTTTACTCACCGGCATCAAAACCCTTGTGGCGCAAATGAGTCGTCAGCTTCCTCTTGAACTCTCTGTCCGACCTATCCCCGATTACTGCACAGGCATGTTCAACCTCGGCAACAATGTGTTCCTTCACATCATCGCTACCTTCATTCTTATCCAGCAGCTCTCGTAGTGTAGTCTTGGTCTCTGAATCAGACCGATAACCGCCCTCTACTTCTTCAATAATCTCAAACGAATCCCTCTCGACTTCCTCACCATCATCCCTTGAATCGCCTCTATAATTACCTCGTTCGATAAAAGACTTAACAAGGACAGACAAATCGGCAACGCTCTCTGCCGCCGCCGAGTGCTCGCTGCCGCTGCTCTCGCACAGCCTCACCCTCGCCCCCTCGTCAAACACTGCTGCAACTCTCTGGAACCTCCCTGGCATTCTATATGCCCCCATGTTCTTCACACAACTATAAACCTATCTAGCTATCACAGAAGATCTTGCTTAATTTATGCTTCCTCTCTTCTCTGTAAACTTTTTTACCTTCGGTTTTGGAAGACAATGATTCGAGTGAGTGAGAGAGGGTGTGTGGTTTTATAGGGATAGTGAGGAAGGTGCTGTCATATTGTGGTCATGGTGTTTACATAAACGACATAATATGAGAATGGAGATGTTGACATGATGTGATGAAAGTGGAAGCCGCTGCGTGCCTTACAATTTATAGAAGAGTAGGGATGAAAGAAGGGTTTCGGATTCATCGGGGTTCTAGAAGAGAGGGGTAGGAATTTGTTGCATGTATGTGGGCTTGATCACTCTCTCTAATGAATCTGGTCAATTTAACGTCCCCATTCGGTTGTTTCGTTTTTGTTTTTGGTTTTTATGATACTGGGATTTTGTAGGGGGGATATACTATGAATTGTGTACGAAAGTATTTATTGTTCATCTTGGACTCTAACCATGAATTTACTAGCTAGACTTGTGTATGGGTTTTAAAAAATGTATTGAAGGTCATGCATTTGAGTGGAACGTTCTTGTTTTTACACGAAAGATTATGTTATATATAAACGATCGGTAATGAATTATATTGATGTTATATGTGCGATATATGCATGATAAAAAACCTTATGAAACAATGTAACCTCAATCGATCTCCTCCATATATATACAGGTAATACAGTAGTGTAATTTTAGGTCTTCTCCTCACTATTTTGGTTCCTTGGGAATCAAGTTTGATATTCTCTAATTCTCATTTTTAATACATGATAGACGATAGTTTTATCTCATTTGATTTGACCAGCTCCAACATAACAATCTCCCCTGGTCACATTTTAACTCCATATTTGGAAACTTGGCATGAGGCACTTTTCTTCACACGTGGCGTAGTCTACTACGTCAGTCTTCCCCATCATCTTGGATGTGGAAAATAGAAGCTGAAAGCCTGAGACCCCCATGAAATTATTGGCGCTCCATGAATGTCCAGATTCAATGAACCTCCTTTTTATGTCCACATTCATTGAATCGTAATCTTATCCACTTTCGTTCATCGATCGTAATGAACAAACCCAGGAACGTAAGTAGTTAATTAACAGGTGAAGACGTGAAGTGATATACAAAATCACATGATTCAGCGGGCAAAGAAAATTAAACTTCACTAGTACAAATATGAGCAACAAGCTGTGAGAGGTGTTGCAAGCTGTATAGCCACACATAAGTGGGATTTTTGTGTGCTTTCAACACCTCTAACAGCTTGTGAATATTTGTACAAGTGCTTGTGAGCTGTTTTTCCATGATAATTTGGATTTTGGTACGTAGTCTGGTTTGCTGTTCTTATGTAATTGTATGAAGAAGTAAATAATCTTTTGATCGATGCATGCACTTCTAGAAGTAAATAATCACCCGTTCATGGCATGGCCTCATGGGTTTCATTGTACGTTAAGATAAACAACATAAATTAATGTTTATAGCACCTGTTCCAAGTTCCAATAATGGAGCTGGGTGATTATATGATTTGCATGCATTGGACAGAAATACGGTACTGATCGATCGAGTGATCTATGTGTGCAGGTCACTCTATCAGCAGGTCTATATCGCTAGGGAATGAAAGTAAAAGAGGAAGAATAGCATTGACACATCTGGTAATTTTACATAATTCATTTGATATATTCCCGAAAGTAAAGAGTGGAGTGTTAATGAAGTGAAACGTTCTCCTTGTAGTGGTATTAGAAGCTACATACTGTCTCAATCTGCCAATTGAAAATCAGTAGATAGAGCTAGCTAGATAGCAACACAGGCCATGCATATAGAGCAAACCATTAATTGCCTATATTTTTCTAGCCAGCTAGGCAGCAACTTAGGGTTTTGACTTCAAGAGCTCGCAGCTGGCACAGGGTATCGGCACAGGGGACAAACATGGTTGATCTCGAGCCAGTGGACAATGCAGTCTTGATGAGAAGAGTGCACGCAGGGTAAGGCAATAACCGGCCTCAACATTGGTTCATGATCCAATTGATCGAGACAGATAGCAGACGATGGTGTACTTGTAACAACAGCTTCCAATTCCAAACCGTGAAGTATTCTTCTTTCTTCAAATCTTCAATTGAGTGTTTAGATGCAGGATTTAACTTGGACCTGTACGTATCCATAGATTCGGCTATAGCCCTATCAAGGATATGATCTATTTCATCATAATCATGATCGGGCACGGATATAAGGGACATCATATCGACTACAATGGTGTGATTGTTACCGGAGGCGTCCCCGTCAACCGCCTGTAATATATTCTGAACAATAGTAGGGTGCTCGATCATAATCTGGGATCTACGAATCCTCTGTATGTATTTTGTTCTCCAAGCGATCATCCAAACCGGGTCAAGCGGAATACTAAGTGAAGCTTCGATATGACGAGGATCTCTGTAAGAAATATAGGGGGGATCCACCGGTGAACGGCGTCTTTCCAAATCATAAAAAGTGCCTTAATACTATCAGCCTCCTCAAAGCGCTTTGACGAAGAGACCCTTCTGTTGCTTGCCACGCCTCGTCTTGCCGCACCTCAGTACGGAGGTTACGGAAAGATCGAGATATCGGCATGCTTCAAATTAATATTATTCTCCTTGTCCTTACCGATCAGCAGAGACTGAGCGGCAGAAATTATGTAATCACGCACACAAATGCACCAATATATATGTTCACTAGAACCCTAAATCCCAAGTCCACTTAAGGATTAGGAAACAAGATGATTATACAGAAAAGTCTCTGGACCTCAACAAAACATACCGGTCATTATCTTAAACAACCTAAAGCTTTTCAAATATAAAAGCTTGGTTGAGCTACATCATCCATCCAGCCCACATTAAGTAAAAATAATTTAATTTTAGAATTTATTCTATGTGCGGTGTCCCCGGTGTGCAAGTGTACAATGCAAACTTATATTTTGACCGTCGTGGGTTTTCGGTAAGAAGATGAACATCACTAACCTATGACATGTTTATTTTTATCATTTTCAAAACACATACCTTACCGACCCCAACCAAATACATAGTATGCGCAAAAGAAAGATATTTAATTCAGATATTGGTTTTTTTTAATAGATAAAAATTTTTTTGACACTCATACTAGCCTAGGGGTCTTGTGCGGCGGCACCGCCTTCCAGTGATCAGTGCAATTGAGCAGAACCAAGCGTTGTTAAGTACCAACATTCGAAACCTCGGTCTAGACCGATGCCACCCAGCCTGCAGCAAGTGAACCAAACCGGACCGTCTGAACCGGTTTTCAGTCGGTTGATTCATTTATAGAAACCAGAAAGGCCACACCTAGTTAGAACTAAATACAGGGTATGGGTCTGAAGATGGGCCGGTCCACCCATATATCTAAGTCGGCACATACGGTATAGCCAAGGAAGTCAAAAGAATCCAAACCATTAGAAAAAGGAAGAAGGAGAGAGAGCAGCAAATAAAAATAGAAAGAAAAAAAGGAAGAAGCGGAATCTCTCTCTCTCTGTCGAACGCGGAAAAGTTATTCTCAGCCTCATAAACCACCTTCCTCTCTTTCTCTCATTTCGAATTTCGAACCAAACCTTACCGCCGTGGAACAACAACGACGAAGTAATGAGATCGCCTTCGCTCAAAACGGTGCGTTTTACAGGTACGAGATCTCTCTTTTTTCTTCTTACATGTATTTTATCTTCGCTTTGGTTCGATTTCGCGGCGGTTTTTGCTAGGTCTTTGAGCGCGGCTAAGTTCGTCGGTAGTGATCTGTGGTCGGGTTTCTGTTCGGGTTTGGATTTTTGTGGATTGGATCTTGATTATGATAATGATCGGGTTAAGGATCTGATTATTCTATTTCTTTAGTAATTTTTATTTTATGCGAACTTATTGTTGCAATTTTAGTGTTTTATGGATTAATTAGTTGATTATTGGTTATTTTGGTACTAGTGAATATGATTATGCGTAATTTTAGTTGGAGTGTTGGAGAAAAGTTGGACAGATTGGCTTTGGTTTAGTAGGTGTGTGATTCGGTTATGCGGTTACGATGCTTCGTATGGTTAATGGATGATCACATTGGTTGAAGTGTTGAAATTGTTGTTGTTAGTGTTGTGATGCGTAATTCGAGTGTGAAAGCATACATCTGAGTAGTGGTATTCTGCAGGTACATGATTTGCAGGTTTTGCGAACTCGTCAACTTTCTAAGTAGGAAACAGAATTGGTTGAGTAGATTTTGTAGAGAGAGGAATGGCTGAGGGAGTATCGAGCTTCTGGGGTCCTGTCACGTCCACGATTGAGTGTTGCGAGAAGAACTATGCCTACTCTTCTTATATTGCAGAGTTCTTCAACACTATGTCGAACATTTCCAGCATTCTCTTGGCACTCATCGGTCTTATAAATGCTCTAAGGCAGCGGTTTGAGAAGAGATTCAGTGTACTTCACATATCTAATATGATACTCGCCATTGGAAGCATGTTATACCACGCTACATTGCAGCATGTGTAAGTACTGTTCTAGATCTTTCTTTAGGAATGTTTGGTTGGCTGTTCTTGTGCTAGAATCAGTAGAATCATGACTTCCCCAACTAAGAGTTTAATGACAGCATGATTAGGAACATGAAAATAATTTCTGACGCAGTTTTAAAAGAATATATACATGTACAAAATATAAGTAACTAAATGAATCAGTAATTGTTTTCCCTGATTACTCAAAACTGTTTAGATTGTTAATTTGAAGATACATCAAAGGTTGTTACCTTCTGCCTCTCTCTGTTTTTCATGAATAGGCTGTGCTAATAGACCATGATTTAGGTTGGTTAGTTTGCAGTGGAGGCATTTAAAGGAGAATTCCTACTATCCTTAATGCTTGAGGAACATATGAGTTCAGGGAATTGGGATGCCAAAGTAAATTGGTTAGGTTGATGGTATCGACTTCCTTATTAATAGCTTGTTTGATTTATACTGGTGTTTATTAAGCAGTCTCTCAGTTCTCTCAACTTTATCATGATGCTTTTTCTTGTCTGAATAATTGCCACAGAAAAACTGAATTCTGAAGACTACTTTTGCAATATATTTGCAGGCAACAGCAAAGTGATGAGACTCCTATGGTTTGGGAGATGCTCCTTTACATGTATATTCTCTACTCCCCAGATTGGCACTATCGCAGTACAATGCCGACATTCCTCTTCCTATATGGTGCAGTCTTTGCTGCTGTTCATTCAGTGGTCAGATTTGAGATTGGATTTAAGGTGCACTATGTGATCTTGTGCCTTCTTTGCATACCTCGAATGTACAAGTATTACATATACACACAGGACGTCTATGCCAAGAGGCTTGCAAAGCTGTACGTGGCCACTCTTCTGATAGGGAGTTTGTGTTGGCTTGGTGACAACGTTTTCTGCAAAGAGGTATCCAGTTGGCCTGTTAACCCACAAGGTCATGCCTTGTGGCATTTATTCATGGGTTTTAATTCCTATTTCGCAAACACTTTCTTGATGTTTTGCCGGGCTCAACAACGAGGATGGGCTCCAAAGATTGTTCATTTTATGGGGCTCTTGCCCTATGTGAAGATTGAAAAACCAAAAACCCAATGAGACGTGAAGTAAATGGCAGGATATAGTTTCAGTTGAGACCATCTACGTGTGATGAACTTCAGCTAGCAAAATGCTGGATTTTTATTCTTTTTAGTTGGGGTATTATCTTAATTTTGGTGTTTTAGAAGTAGAAGATGTAACATACTATAAGCTTTTGTTTGTGATACTGTGCTATACCTTTTTTGATATCCAAGAACTTCCCATCATGGTTTTGTTATCAGATATCAACGGTCACAGGTTATATTGATTGTGTTATTGAAATTCTTAAAATTCATTTGTGCACTGTATCAAGGTTGCTTGTTATTAAATCTTCAAGAAGAAATATCAGAATGGTTGTGCTTTAAAGAACTTACATGACCCGTGCATATAGAATCTCTCTCAAAGCTTATAAGTTGACTATAACTTGTCGGCAAATAGCCTAAATCGATATTGACTAATTACCTTTTGGCAAGGATTCAATCAACTAAATATGTTTTTGACTCCTGTCGTAGAAGCCCTAGCAAATCACATCACACGCAATCCCATCAACAGATTTTCGTGTCAGCTGACTTCTGGAAAAAGAAAAGGACCTGATGCCAACAACCTATAATCCTTTTCTTAACACTGATAACAACATTTCCAATGTCCAGTACAAGAATACTGAAATAGCACAAACAGAGGGGCATGCAGTAGGGCAAAGCAATCTTATAGAACTCCGACAATCATTCAATGGTAATCATAAAAATTAATCAAATCCCACATATTTGACAAACTGACAAAACTAGTTAACTAGACCCATCTTTACAAGTCCATCAAAAGCACAGATACAGGGGAGGGAGGGAGGGAGGACTTCCATCTAGAGTCATGTAAGTTAATGATCAATAGCCACTATGCAAAGTTTCCGCACAGAAGCATGATGCCTCCGACCTAAATATCCCAATGGGGTTGTTCTACGAAAACAGAACTTCACCATTTACAGAATATTTTCCTTTTCCTCTCCTATGACAACATGTATGAACATGCAGGGGAGAGAAGGAACATAACGCAAGTACAGGTTATTCACACATAATCACCCGAGTATGCCGTCCTGCAAGACTTGCTTAAGCTTCTCATACAGAGCTAGCTGCTGCTCGACAGTAAGGTTTGTCAAGATCTACATAGCAGAAAAAGTCAGCACTACCTTCCTTACTAGCTATAAGTCTATAACATAATAACACCGAAGCAAATGTATAGAGCTCGTGAAAATAGTACCTGGTCCAATAAAATTTCAATGGAGAGCTGTTGAGGCAAAACGAATGACTGATGATAGATGTAAGCAAAAACAGCCATTACCATCTACAGTAAAACACAATGTCAGTCACTTGGACATATGTAACAACCACATTGAATCATGTTTACAGCAATCCCTAGTTCCAGAACCAGATTACCCCCTTCAAACATTATCAATGTGTTCTTAAAAAAGGGAATGAGACCCCCATAATACAGTTCAAGAAAACAATTAAAACTTACTAAGCACAAGATTCTCTATAAGCTACCTTTATTAAAGTACATATGTGGCACGCAAATAACAGTATACCCTTCGAAAAACTCCCACAAATAACACTGAAATCAACTTACCTGACAATCCATTCTGTCTGTTATTCCACCATGCCCAGGGATACTGTCACCAAAATCCTATTGGCAAATGGGATAAACCGTTAATATAATGATAAACAATCAGAGTCCAGTATTCCAGAACTGTATCACCCATAATTGCAACATCAGGAGCTTACCTTGACTTTGAAAGCTCTTTTGAAACCACTTGCAAAGAAGCCTCCAAAAGGTGCAATAATGGATGAAAACAAACCAATTGCTAGAGCATGCCATTGAACTGGCATAATTGAGATCCCTTTCCAAGGAAACTGCAACACAATAATCATGAAGGAATCAACATTGAAATCAACTAACTTGATTGGAAGATAGCTTATAGTGAATTGAAGCAGCACATTACGTGTAAAACATCCTTGATTTTGAAAGAAAGTATGCTGATTCAACATGTGATTTCCAGCACAGAGGATTTGGTTTTTAATTCCACAACTAAATGACAAATTTACATACCCATCCTGGGAGCCATCCTGGTAAGGTATGATATTCCGGTGTAAACATTGGACCGGGATCGCACTGAAGCCAACCAGTAGATAAATCCTGCAAGTGCATTCACACAAAAGCAATTCATTTACAGATATTCAATTTCTTGCACAAAAGAAACTGGTTTATACATCATCATAAATGTACCTTTCTCGGGCATGTTAGCCATTGAAACTGTCCCATGATATGTGCAAGCTGCAATTAACAAATGTACATATGATGTTAACACTGTAGATGTGATAGAAGCATGCAACACACGATAATCACTGTCTACAAATTAACTTGCAAACATTCGAGGAAAGAATTTAAGTCTCTGAGAAAACAAGTCCTTTGGAAAAACATATGAAGAGAGGTGGAACTGTTATAATGGGCAAAAGGGTAGGCAAAATACGTTGCTTTAAACCATAATCTGATAGACACCAAGGTTTTACTTTTAACTAAGAAAACAGAATTGTATTTATCACTACAAAGTATAATGGAATGCTCACCCAAAAGGCTGAAAACATAGTTGTAATAGAAGCTCCAATGAACCCCTCCCAAGTTTTCTTAGGAGAAATCTTAATCAAAGGGGTTCTTCCGAAAAAGAAACCGCAAATATAAGCAGCAATATCATTGATGACTATGAGTGTTGCTGGAAGAAGAAACCTGCAACAATGATCCCTTTTATCAGGGGAAGCAACAAAAATAGGAATTGTGTCTGTGCTGTTCTAAATTGAAAAAACTTAGTACCAGAAAATTCCTTCAAAGATGTTGGCTACAGTGAAAGAAGACTGTGTAAACACAATTATTAGAATCATGTGTGTCCATGCATACTGGCCAAATTGATACTTGTACATCTTCTTCTTCAATGTAAGAATGAACCACATAAAACCTGAACCAATGTAGGAGTGATATACTATCAGCAACTAATCCAGATAAATATGGGGCAGCTATTGTGTGTTGTTATTTACTTCTATCCAAAAATATCACTAAATTTAAATATTCCTAAAGCTGTTTATGGCTACTAACCTGCGATGTACAAGAAGTAACAGGCGACCATATGATACTGGATTAGACTGCTCACAACCTTATGTAAAAATTTATCTGAGGTTACAGTGTTGACAAGCCGTTGGCTGAGAATTCGACCATAAACAAACAACATCGCAGTGAAGAAGAAGTGCCTGCACCAGAGAATTCAACAATGAATACAGTAATACAACACTATTATACAGAAACACTAAATTAAACTCGGACACAGAAATGCCTACTCTATCCTCACCAATTTAAGAGTCTGAAACCTGGAAGACACTTATCTTCATGAGCTTTCCTTAAGAGATTAAACAGCTCCTTTGCCATGAAAATTTGGATGACAACCACCATGGCAGTAATAGCAAGATGGCCCATATATATAATTAATGCAAATCCTCCAATCATCCAAACAGTAGAGTATGCCCGAATCCACATTGTCTTGTATTTATTATTGTCATCAACAAGTAAATGACCTCCATTTGTGTTACTAGCATCTGGGATAAGTTGCTGCCATAAAACAAAACATAAAACAACTAAGAATGATCTCCTGATTATCAAAACCAAAGCTATATTTCAGAGCATAATTTTTTCAGCTCTGAACTTAAAAAAGTACAGGATTAAGTACAGAAGTTGAAAAGTACAATCCGAGGATCAGCAGAAAACTACATATGGTCTCTCTGCTAGTACTACTAGACAAATCATTTTGACTGCACAACTTCAGAGAGAGTATGCATTCATTTAATAGAAAATATGATACCGCAAGATTTTTCTATCAGAATGGAGGTAATAACAAAGTATCAAAGTCTAGCAAACCTCAGCTGAGCGTCTACGGTGCCGCAGTCGTGGGGACCTTGGGGTTGATGGGTTTCCGGCAGTATTATCTCTTTGCATGTCTACTCTCTAACTTACTTTCACTCACTAACATGCATGTATTCAGCGGAAAAGAATTGTCACCTGAAACATAAAATCACATTATGATACTACAAGAGGATAATCAGAGTGTAAAGTGATACTGTGCTCATCATTGCAGACTTCACATCATACGATAAAAAACACTTAAATCTTTACTTCACTTACCGCAGTCTAAAGTAAGCCCTAATTTTAATTAGAAATCATAATTATAACAGCTGACTATGGGGATGTAACTAGTTTAAAAACTGCTCTAACAATCCAATTTTCGGCGAACAAGACTATCCAATAATCAAATATAGTACTTTTGCGTCAACTTTCAGCATATCTATCACCTCCCTACCTTCTAATTCCATTTCCAACACAATATGCCAATTCAATAACAGAAATTGCCTCCTAAACAATTAACTCATAGCTAAATCAAACTACAGACTCCGAAAAATTTCCATTTAAAGCAAAACCTAATAATTCTTCATTCAAGTACTCTCACACATTTCTCCAATTCAAAGCTCCAAAATCCTCAATAACATCCACACAAAACTCACCAACTCTCTGAATTCAAACAATTCACAAACATAAAGATAACAGCGCCAAATTCAATCACGCAATTTAAAAACACTGAAGCAACGAATAATCGAACGCGATTTCCACGAAACAAAAACTAGAGACGAACACTACGAAATTCAAATCTGAAAGCTAAGAAAACGAAACAAATTGAACGTGTAAGATTTAAAACAAGAGAGCAAGAAATAGAGAATCAAACCTGGCTTGAGGTTGAGTGATGAGAGTGAGAGAAAGAGAAGCCTGCAAAAAGCAAAAGGAGGCGAATACGAATATTGAAGAAGAAGAAGAAGAAGAAGAGAGTGAGTCCTTTTTCGTTACCGATTTTCTGGAAGAAACTCAACCAAAAATTAATATAGTTTTTTTTTCGGGTATATAGAATAAATTCCTTAGTATTTATAAAAGTTGCGTAACCAAATGGGTTTTGGAGCGTCGGATTTAATGATTAACACGTGGACGGCTATTGGTGAACCTCTTGGTGTGTCATATCGTAAAAAATGTGCTGGCTATTTTGCTCTTAGACCCCTCGATGTTCTTAGAATTCTGTTATTACCTAAATCTTTTACACGCCACTAATCACTAGTTTTTGTAAGGGCAACAAATGCTAGGTACTTGAAGTTGTACGTACATTGTTCAATGGTTTCATTAGTTTTCAAATAAGAGATATACTTATTTTCAATCTTTTGTATTCAATAACCAAATAAACTTTACCGATATATTTAATGTACCTGTATTCAAATTACTCAAGTATAGGGTTACCAGTTACGAAAACAAAACAATATGCCTTATTTATTAAGATTATGAATTGTTGTTCATGAACCAAATTGACTAATTGAGGGTGTAAACCAATATACCATTATTTTATGAAAGGATGAGGCTACTATAATCATTAGGACGTAATAAAAGTTATCGGCCGCGTAACCACGTTCCTTCCATGTGATTACATCAAAAACACAGAGGGGAATGCATATAATTATACAAGGTCCATGGTATGATATATGGTTGAGTGTTGGGTTTATTGCAAATATCTGATTCCAGAAAACTGGGTTGAATATATTTGTGGGATTGGAGTGGTTGAGTACTGGGTTGGACAAGCAATAAATCGTTTGGTGAAATTAAAATCCAATAATAATTGATCTGGGAATTTGTCAAGGACATTGACAAATGACATATGAAGTGTGAGAGCAGTGAAGCACTGAAGCAAGCAACAATGTCCTTTATTATAATATTCTCAAGTCTTCTATCTCTTTGGTTCTTTGCCCACATGTAGACACTTGGAATCTCTTTCAGTTTTGGGGTGCATTCATTTCTATATACTGCAACTTGCACAAGGATAGCTCTATGGAATTGACTACTGTCTGCCTGCCTAAGATAAGAATCAGATTTTTAGTCTACCACATTTTATGATGGAATCATATCATTATATGCATACACGTTGCGACTCTATGGGCTGCAGACAAGATTTTGATTATTATAGAAACCAGTTACCCAACTTTTCAATAGATGTCATTAGATCAGTTGGCAAACTGTTTTTCTATTTTCTGTCTCCCATGGTCAGAGGTTCGAATGCTATCAAATCACCTATTTTTCCAACATTTTCTCTATTTTATTCTACTTTATGGTTTAAAGCAAAGCCAATAGATCATTAACCAGCACTTTTTTATTTTCTTTGGTTAAATTTAATTTAATTTTGTTTTCATTCCCTTTTTTTTCTAACTTTATCTTTCCTGAAACAATTAATATTCTATTTTTCTATTATAATTCTAGCATAACATCGCATAAAAATCTTAAACATGTTTACTCAAATATTTATCTAATAAGATTGAGCTTCGGCTCCAAACTTTATAAAAAAAACACATTTCAATTAGCCTAGACTGAATTTTAATCCTAAATCCGCCATTGTATTCATGCATTGCCTCTCTCACTTCAATAATGGATCAGAGGAAATAGTGCGGCTTACAGTGGCTAACAAATTGTGCTCATGTCAACTATATTTCATGCATGTATATATTGGTCCATTTTCGGTTTTATATCGGCACCTAATTCCAAGTTAACTTGCCCTATGAATGTGGCGATAAGCCTAGACCTTCACTTGTGCTATTGTCGAGGGTGAGCTGTGTGTTCTCTCGACTCCTGTCTTGTAGATCTCACACGAAAGCAGCTGGCTTGTAATGCATGTGTTTAGCTAAATTAACAAAAGAGGGTGAGTTTGAGTTATGTGGTCAATCGCTTATCTGATATTTGGGGTGTGCTATGTGTTCTGACTATCTGAGTTCTGATGTTTATCTCATATCAAAAGCGGGTGAGCTTTAATCAATATGTTTATTCGAAATATAGGTATCCAACAAAAGTAATTAAGTAGCTAATTAGATGCGTTGATCAACGGTGTGTAATAAGCTAGAGTTGGCAACGTTCCCAACCGTTCAACAATGTAGCTCAAAGTTGATTACAGACCATGCATTACAGCTTTAATCAATAAATTTACATTAACATAGGTTCGAATTCCTTTCTTATAAGAACAAGACTAGAAGAATATATGAACGGTAGTTACCACGATAATTGCTTGCCAACAAGAAAAAAAGAAGACAACATAGGAACGGGAGGCTGAGATAACATATTATTATTCTTTCATTTTGGATGAATATAGTAGAGAGAACAGACTTCTCTCTGTTAATTCGACCTCAAACTAAGTGAATATATCTCTTCTGGTTCTCTACGTGCGTGGATATGTGACGACAAACATGATTCCATTCGAGCACCTGAGCTCCTCCTAACGAGGAATATTGCAGATAAGCCAAGTTGTCTTACGTTTGTGTTGGCATGCATTTCTTTAACAGACACCTTTGGTTCCATCACCAATTTTTGTCACAGTATAAGCTCCAACTTGTAATTGGGGAAGCATGGTTCTTAGTAAGATGAAGGGTAAGCCAAGGTAGACCTACCGTGCTTGTTTGTTTCACAAGAACAGTGCATGCATTATAATATGGCAAGGGATTAATTGAGGAACGTACTTACACATGAAGATGATGATATGGATAAATTGAGCTCCACTCAATTGTCAAAACCTAAGCCTTCATTGTGATCCTGAACAACATCCTTTCTCTAGGCATCTCCGTCTCAAAAACCCGTTTAAAATCCCCCCACAAACAATATATAGTTCAAGCCATTTTCTCGTCATGGATTTTCCATTGATCATTGGTTGAACTTTCAATCTTTCATCTTGTACGAATGTACATTACGTCTTACGCGTCCTGATGGATTCGTTTAGGAAGATTATCAAAATGGGAGCTAACCCAAGCACATTCAAGCGCTCATCTTCCGCGCGATGCTGTACTTGTAATTCTTCAAGTACAGGAGCGTCCCTCATGGAGTTGCTGAAACCGGGGTGCCTAAGATCAGAGAAGAGTGTAAGAAAGAGGCCCTTGACGCCAGACAAGAAGAAAACGAATGCTAATAGTACCAGTAATACCATAAAAGAAAACATTTCAGGGGAGAGCAGCTTCACTAGCCTAGGAGAATGGCTCATATCCTCTCCAGGTTCAAAGCCAGGCAGCATGAATGGAGGTGAATTGTATGTGTTGAGATCTCACTACTCATCTAGAAGGGTGCACCCTTCTTCTTCATCAAAACAGCCTCATACTCGTGATGATGCAGCTCTAGGTTCTAAAGCAAGAGACAGTTTCTCCGTAAACAGAAGTGTGAAAAATGAGGGCGACAACAATCCAGATGCAAACTTGGATAAATTGAGTTCATCACTAAGCAGAAACCAAAGTGGCAATAAGTCGAAGAAAAAGGTGAGCTTTAGGTTACCCGAGGAAGCTGATGTTGTTATATTTTACCCTTCAGAGGAGATGTTCATCGATAGTGAGGAAGACTACACATAAAGTTTAACACGATTTCGAGATGCCATGCATCGTCATCCTTGCTTCATACCTAATATATACAGGTAGTTTGATTTTCGGCCTTGCTGCCCTTTCAGATTTTGTTCTGAATTTCAGTTTCTTGCAATGTACAAGATCTAGAAACTTCCTGTTTGGCTTCATCAGAAAGCTGGCGTGATGTTGATGGCTAAAATAATTGAAGATCATCACAACAGGCATGTAGCTAATGCTGCTACTTGTTTGCAAAGTCGGCAAAGTGAAATTTCTTTTTGGTTTCCCTAATTTTTTTCTCACTATATACGGAGAAAAAAAATCAGTGTAGAAAATCGTACTCCATTGTGTCTCTGTAGTATGATGATCTGATACCCTTATTTTTGTCAATTTAATTTGTGTTTTATATTCTCCTTAAAATATAAATATCCATAACCAAGCAAAACATATAAAATGACTCGCTGAAAACTCAACCAGACTTGGGCACAGTCATAATTTGGCTTTATATTCCTACTCATGCACAAATCCACTCCATTAATCTATGTGCTCCATCAACATCAATTTCAGCTTCGAAGTACATGGTTCGAATCGATTCGATAACCTCCTCTCTTAATGTGAAATTAAGGAAATTAGGATAGATGGTGCTGTGCACATGCTAGAGCAGGTGAGGAGATAAGAGACATAACGTTGTACATAAATGGTGGTAAGAAACTTAAAACGTACCACAAGAGTTACGTGTCCTAGGATTCTAATCGACAGTACGTACATAGATCTTCCTTTTCCTAATATCAAAACGAACAGCTTTGATAGATTATTATGAGAGTCATTACCATAGTTTAATTCACCTGATCGATACTTGCAGTCGAGATTGCTCCTAATTAGGCATGATTGCATGAAAAGTAACACAAGGTTTGTGTATATATACTTAATGAAAACACTCTCACCCCATGAGCTCGTCTTTACTTCTCTTTCATGTTGAGACAGCCAGGTCTCCTGCGGACCACAACTTCAAGATATAATGTGATCCAAACGATTGTAGATCTCCGATCGATGGCTGGCTGTCTATATTTGTATGTCATTATACTCAAAATACTTATTGGCTACCTAATTAAAAGAAGATCTGCAGCTACCGTTCTAATTTGAAAGTCTACATTTTATATTTTGATTCAAGTACGTCGTTTACTGGTTTGGTATTAACAAGTTTTCTTCGACACAATAAGCAAGGAAGAGTTGAGATTCGAACTATCCAATATCCCAAGTGGGACGTTCAAGACAAAAAAGCAGAGTTGGCTAGTATTGAAATTTCGAACAATGAATCATGAGATTAGTTCATTATATAATGTTATACGATCTGCAAACAATATATGATTAATCTTACATATCCTGCTCAAAATAATAGCTTCATCATCATCAGTAATTTAGTGGAAGAAACTCAGAAGATAAAAGCAAGACATGATTTGTTCATCTGATAACATGGCACGATTCGAGCCCTGTTCCCCTGGTCAGCAGTTGAGCACCAGGTGACGCTCAACTGCCGTCCGATCTGGTCAAACAGTGACAGAGAGGTCAGATCGGATGGCAGTTGAGCGTGCTCATCAGGAGTGGGCACGATTCACGCAAGGATTATTTGCTCTTGAGCTGGGAGTCTGGGACGTGTTATGCTGTAAGATGGGTTGCTAACTTGCTATTATTGCCTTATTGGTACCCTAGCCCTAAGGGTGTTTCGGTGAAAGAAGTACGTGAAAATGGAAAGCGGCAACTACCCACCAGTCTTGGAGGTAGCTTTAGGTTAATGAATCGGAAGTTGCTTAGAAACTGGAAACTATATAATAGTGCAAGAGAAGTGAGCTACAAACCGAAAAAGAGGCGCCTTTGCTTCTCTCTTACTTTATCACTCTCTTTCCCAGGCCAGTGCTACATTATCTCTTTGGTTTTCCTTGTTTTGACTATTGTGAGTATCAATGGCTGGATTGAAGGTGGTGTTTGTTGTCTTGGCCATCAGTTTCAGCCTTGGAGGGAACTGGGTCGGAGCTCAAGTCCACCATGTCGTCGGAGGAGATCGTGGCTGGGATCCGGCTAACTCCGATCTTACTTCTTGGTCCTCCGGCAAAAGCTTTATGGTCGGAGACACAATCTGTGAGTGAGCTCACTCTATCTCTCAAAGCTTAAATATATCGTGTGCTTAATCTGCTGCTTTTAGTCAAGTTTATGAAAGAACCCGATCCAAGTAGAGAAGTTCCTAAATTTTGCCTCATTGGTCAGTTATTGAACTTTGAAATGAGTAATGTATGTTAATATCTGAGGTTAGAAGCATAAAAAAATGTGCAACACATATGGAATGTGTGTGATCTTCAATCTTATAATCTTGTTGGGAAATTGTGAATGGCAGGGTTTGCATACTCTGCAGCGCATGGATCCATAGCTGAAGTGAAAAGTAAGGAGGAGTTTGATTCTTGTGATGTAAGCAATCCGATCAGAATGTTCACAGATGGGTTGGATAGCACCCCAATGGACAAGGAAGGAGTACGCTACTTCACAAGCAGTAACCCTGAGAGCTGCAAGAATGGCCTCAAGTTGCACGTTCAGGTGGTTCCTCATCAGGATCCTTCTCAAACTGTAATGCCGATAGTGGCGACATCCGAGATCTCTGCATTGGCTGCAGCTGAAGCGCCAACAACTCCTTCCGGTTCCAGTCATCTTAGAGCAAGTACCATTTTGTTGTCATTTGGGTTTGCCTTGCTATGTTGTGTAATGGGAGTCTAGAGTGAAACAGCTAGTTTTTGCTGTAGAAGAAGGGACTAGTTCTTCTAGATAAGAAAGAGAAAGATGGTCAAGTTGTTATCTTCCCAAGTTGTGTAATATTTTGTTGATCTCAAGGACTACTATGAACTTTGCATTTGCTGAAACACGGATCTTATACAGTACTTAAATCAAGTCCTCTCGCAGCTAAAATGGATCCTTGTATCCCATCCACTACATGGAAAACTTACTACATGCTTAACTATAATGGCCACTGAATTCCTGCTCATACATGTACTCCAAATTGAGAGAGAAAAGAGAAAACACAAATCTACGACAGTAGAGTCTCCTTTGGTGATATAGCAAATTCAGTGTCGAACCAGGACCAGATCATTGTCCAGGGGGAAATTAACCATTACAATACACCTATCAGGATTACAAGTTTATAGAGGTCAATTCTAGTTATCTTTTAAAATATTATGCTACTTTCACTATCAACAGGTTTCAATTACTTCTCCCTCAAAACAACATAGCTGATTCCGTTGTTCTTCTGTATCCTAGACATTTTCCTCAGGATTGCTGCAAAAGCATCCTTCTCCTGCAGAAAGTATGAACAAAAGTAAGGCATCTCTTCAATATATCTTCCATAGTTAATGAGATTGACTATATGGACTGCATCCACCACATCACACCAATAAATACTACTCATATGGTAACTGTTCTAAAATAAATCAAATGAATTAAGATCCCATGGAGTTGTTTTAGTTTAGATATGGCATCCATGTTGTTTCCAGTGTGTTACAGGGAGAAGGCAAGTGCTGGCAACTGAGTTGAACAGCAGTAAAATACAGAGTAAACAAATAGCCGTACCTCTTTTGTTTTGAGTCGTCCAGGAAAGTTATTAACAAGATCGCGTGTGGTGATGGGCGACTTTTGCATCAAAACTGCCCTAATTTCTTCCTCAGTTACGGGACCTGTAGGACCACCAGATGGTGTCGAACTTGTTTTCGAGGATGCAGTAGTACCTTTTGCAGGCACACTACTTTCAGAGGCAGGCTCCTCTTTGACTGATTTTTGCTCCTGTAATTTGAATCAATAATAATGAATACCACTATTCGAGAGAACATATAGTTTAAAGACGAAGATGAAAGTAAAGATATACATACATTTTCAGTCTTCACCTTCTTGGCAGGTGCACTGTTGGATGCTTTAGCATCATCACCATTCGACTTTCTCTTTCCCTTGGCCGACTTGGAAGCAGATGGGTTTGCTTTAGCAGCAGATCCAGAAGTCCCTGGTTTAACAGGACTGTTGTCAACTGGTTCCGGTTTGGGTGCATCCTTCTGCTTTGGAGCCACCACTGGGGGCAAGGCAATATCATCATCCATCTATAAACCGTATAAAATGGCTGATTAGTGGGGATAGGGCTCGGATGTAACTTCACATTGCAGAGAAGATCATCAACAGTAAATGCATACAACATATAGGTGTATATCAACAAAGTACCACAAGCTTTAAATCAGCAATGCACTAGAATAGGCAACTCAAGTATAAAACCTACATCATCGTCGTCATCGTCGTCATCATCAGCATCTGACTCATTCAGGCCAGCACTTCGCCCAAGTAGCTTTTTCAACTCTTTTCCTGATTTGCTCAGCCCACCCTCCTCTTCATTAGCGTCATCATCATCGTCATCCTGCAAAATAAGAAATCATGCACACACTGCCATCACAAAGTTTTACAATGAGCTAGAACTAGGAAAACACTTTGCAATTTGCACCCTGGATAGATATAAAACACAAGTGTAGCACTATGAACATAGCGGAAACTTATCACAGAAATTAGAAAGCATTATAACACATACAAATGAACCTCAGTACTGCCCTATAAACTAGAATAAAATCAATAAATGCCTGTCCCAAAATGATCATCCAATATAATGATAGGTCCCTTCATTATCTTGCTGCTAATATGTTCCACGGCATACTTTTCAAAATTGAAAGAAGTTATAATAAATCTGAAGCTAAACCATCAAGCATTAGGTTTTATATACAGATACAATTGTTACAAACCAAACGCTTCTCAACATATACAAATGAACCTCAGTTTGACAGCCTTTTTAACATGAACTGACGCAAGGATACTAGAATAAAAACAAAAAAAAGCCTGTCCCAAAATGACCGTCCATGATAATGACAGGTCCCTTCATTATCTTGCTACTAATATGTTCCACGGCATACTTTTCAAAGACGAAAGAAAATTTATGATAAATCTGAAGCTAAATCATCAAGCATTAGGTTTTCTTGATCAGGGTTTATATACAGATACAATTGTTATAAACCAAATGCTTCTCCACACCCCTCTCCCCAAATCCCCGTGATTATGGCTTCTCTAACCTCAGAGCCCAACAAGTATAAAAGCGGAGTAACAATTTTTGTGTGGTATATTACATCCTGTCTGTTACTTGTCTGTGAATTTTTTCCAGAGATAATTTCCTTTTGCAAGTCTCTTCACTCACTCTAATAATCTAGAAGATTAACAGAGCCAAGAGAGCTTAGAAAACTAAGATGCTAAAATACTTGTAACAGCTCCACAATCAGTTCAACACCTTAAGAACAAACATATGTGCATATCTCGATAACTTACTATTTGGTCATATAACCAGAGACAAGTGGAGAACACAAGGAATATATCCAAAACGAAAGAAACTGAAACCAGATACCCCAAGAAGACAAAATAGATACCAAAATAAGAACCATAATTAACAGGATACAGAACATGTGTGCAGCGAACCTGCTTAATTTCTGGAGGAGCTGGTACTTCAGGTTCGAATTCTTCTCTCTCCTCAGGATTGATACCAACAGCTTCGTCATCATCAGTGAATATCTCTTCGTGCTCCCAATCATCACCTACAACAGATGGAACAGTATAAGAAAGGAGTTCGAAAATGTTTGAACAGAACGTGCATAAAATACAGTAAACATTTCCAGATGTAATTATAATATATTATACAAGACTGATATTAGTTAGCCCAATCACTATCTGGTCAAGCTGTTTGCGTATTACCACCACCTTTCAAGGCTCCTAGGTGAGCATTTATGCCTTATACATAATATGATAGAGCATTAAAATATGGAAACTGAAAGTATTAAATACATGAAGTAATCTATTGCTCTACTGAAAGAGATATATAATGGCCCTTGGCATTTTTCACAAGGCACATAATAGATTCTGGAGAGGGGTTAAAGGGCAAGCCCTCGCTATGCTTAAATGGATCATATCTGCCCTCTGACCTAATATTAGCAAAAGAAACCTGATCATAGTCCAGATAGCTGATTAATGACCATGAACGTAGGAACATAAACATAACCACAAAACAAGTACATATGCTTACCCTTCTCACTGCTATCATCATCTAGGTCATCATCATCATTTCCACCTTCATCTTCCTCATCATCACCGCCTTTTTTGTTGAGACCAAGCCTATTTTTCCTTGCTGTCTCTTCTTCCTCATCCTCCTCCCCTTTATCAGAGAAATTTCCCTCATCATCATCACCAGTCATTTTATTCCGTCCCTTTACACTAGCCACACCGGGTTCCTTCTCACCAAGTGGACCCGGTCCATTAGTTCCAGATTTCATCATCCATCTTTCATATCCATCTTGAGTCTTTTTCCTATTGTTCATCTTCTCCTCTGCTTCTTCTAGAGTAAGTTGTTTATATTGTGCAACCTTGTTAAAGTTGAACCTGTAAGACATTATGCAAACAACCATTGTTGATGAGTAAATAGAAACCAATCACATCCGTAACAGAGAACTGTGGAAAGCTTTTTCTCCATACAGAATAATAAGAAAAGGAGATTTAAAAATCTTAAACCGCCTCTAAGTGAAGACTGAAGAATACATGTGTGTGCAATAGATTGAAAACAACTCTAACAGACATTAGGCCACCACATACCAAGAACCAGCGGGGATAGCAGAAAACTCCTTCCCTTGCAACATTAATAGGTAGTAGATTGCTGACTGCGCACCTTCAAGTTGACCATTGTACTGAGACTGGCCTGAATCATCCTCCAAGACCCATGGTTTGTTTTTATGCCTCTCCTATTTAACAAAAAACTGAACGTAAAAATGGCATTGAAACTATAAGAAATCACAAGAACTTCAGCAAACCAGGTAGTCTCCCTATTAAGATAAATTAAGTCATACAAAACCAGTAGACAAGCAACAAATCTGAAAGCAACAACAAAGCAACGCAATGCAACAAACACACACAATGTGGCTGCTTCTAATGCTACAAGCATCACCACTGTCACCATCACCGTAAGTTATCAAGCAAGACAATCTTCAAGTGCCACTCATAAAATACCAAATAGGATAAAAGAGCTTAAAAAATCGCAAAACCTTCAGAGAACAAGGCAGTGATCTCAGCGTCCCTGACTTAAGCTATGATTTCTACTAACTGCTAAGAAATAGAATGCAGATATTATCTAAAGGTAAACAAAACTAGAGTAAAATCTACAAGCCAAACTCAGCAAGCAGCCAAGCAATGCAACTCTGCAATGCAGTAAGAAAACCAAAATGCCGCTATCCTTAGTGTTAGAACCATCATCCTTACAAATCACAGCACCACAATATTCAAATGCAACTTACACAATGCCGGAAACCAAGCAAGTAAATTAGATAAAGCTTAAATTGAATACCCGAGAGGCATCAGTAGGCGGCCGAACATCCTTATATTTCTTCTGGTCCTGACCATCCTTATCCTTACTCCTTCTCGGATCCGAAAGATCCTTCCTAAGAGTCCATTTGTTTTCAGCACTCTTCTTCTTCGAAAAATTGGGCAGCCCTGTCACAAACCTACCAATGAAGTAGTTCTTCTCACTGGCAGTGCTTGCCCTAACATTATACTCCTACCAAAATCACAACAAAACAATCACATTACAAGCCTTTCGCCTCCGAAAATCGAAAACAGTAAACTCTAAACCTAAACCTTATGCTCTGATATTCGAAATGGAAAATCAATACATGTATATAGAGAAGGAGAGAGAGAGAGAGAGAGAGAGAGACGAACTCGAATCAAGCGAGTGACGACGGCGCCGCAGTCGTAGCATTTGGCTTTGTTCTCGGCCATGGTTTTGCCGCAAGCGCTGCACAGGGTCATGTGCTTACAGTTGCTCCCATACAAATCGGAGGTGGATCCGCAGCCGCCGCACGACGGCTTCAGCAGCAAGTCCGACGACATATTGGAAATTGAGGATTTAGGCGAGAGGCGAAAGAGCTAGGGTTTTATGAAGCGGGGAGCTATAGGGAATTTGGAGAATTCATGTAGAGATTGAGATGGAATGACGGAATTCGGATGGCGTTAAGAGTTTCGTTAGAGGTTTCTTTTTTTGTTTCGATTGAAGATGGATTTTTCCGGCGAAGGAGGCTGTGATTTGCTCTGCGTGTAGAAATGATTCAGATCACGCGCCGAGGTTTATATATAGAGCCATGTGGAATAGTGGATATTATGCTGAAAATTTCCCCTTGTATTTACCTTTAAAAATAATAATTGGTGTATTAAACAATTTAAATAAATAGTATTATGCCCATGATCTACTTATCATCAGTATTAATTAAATTACTTGTCTTGTTTTTTTTAAAACGCTAGTTAAGAGGCTCATCCTCACGGCCGGTTTCATTTAATGAATTATTTTGTTTAAATCTTCGTACACAAATATGAGAATTACACAAGTGTGAGACTTGATTAAGTCGTCAATGAAGCTGATAAATATCTAAATCCTCAAATTAAGAAACCCCTTATAGTTGGAAACTCTAATTTGTTTTTGGGCTCCCACTGAACTTGCCTATAAAACCAAGTCGTTTTAGGGTTTTGATGAGATATTGTTCATAACTCTCTTTCTTCAATTGTATTTCGAAACCCAAAGGGAAAAGCAACTGAAAGCTCAACATTTATCCCATCATCTCGTCTTTCACAAGATGATGGCAACAAAAGAGATGCTAAAACCCAGTGATTCAGATTAAGAACAGATTCGGTGCTTGTGAACAAAAAATTAAATGTTGATATGGTTTTTTAGGTTTTATTTGCATTAACTGGGATCAACGATTTTATAGAGTTCCATGTCCACTCGGTTCACAAATCAAAACAGACTCTCGACTATTCGGATCTCTACAATCTACATGATAATACTCGGATGATCCAGCCAATGTTAAAGACAATCTTGATAATATTCGGATAAAACTCTTAAAGCAATTCAATGAGCTCTCCAATTATCTCCAATTCACATAGAAACTACTACGCACTCAATTTAAGGATTTGGCAAATTACCTGCTATTCGATTTTAAAATCGGAAGGTTTTCCTTCTTCTCGCCGGAAACCGAAGTGGAGAGTGACGCCATGGAGATGGTGACGAAGATATTCCTTAACCGTTTGTTTGACGATCCGGCGGCAGTCTCCGTCGATAGTGCATCCACTTCCGCGTTCGTGCTCAACCAGAAAACAACCTCGTTTATGTTGGCGTAAAATTGTTGTGTGTTGTTTCTTTTATTACACTTGTTTTTGCTTGGTTCTTAGTTGATTATAATTGAGTGATTTGTATCTGCACTTGTGTGTGTGGGTTTGTGAAATAGCTATTGTGTGTGTGTGTGTCTTCTTTGTGACCAATTTGTACAACAGTGGTTTGGTCGATTTGGTTTTCAATTTCATTTTTTGCAGGTTAACTGTCTGAATTGTGGGGGTTCTCATTTGTGATGTGGACTTGATTGCACACATCAGGCTGGCTTGTGAGGAGTTTGTCTAAGCCGGCCGAGTGGCTTTGGTTCAGAAGACCAGAAATGACAAGAATAAACCTTATGCGTGTGGTGAATGTCTCCTTCATCCGGCGTCGTTTCTCACACATGAGGCTCTTTCACAACACAAGGCAGACAAGCATGGTAAGTGATTAATTTCAGAGTGACTTCAGTTGAATTTCACGATCAATATGGTATCGACATAAATGATTGTAACTTTCCTTCAATTGAATTAAACGC
Source organism: Argentina anserina (assembly GCF_933775445.1). Classification (NCBI taxonomy): domain Eukaryota; kingdom Viridiplantae; phylum Streptophyta; class Magnoliopsida; order Rosales; family Rosaceae; genus Argentina; species Argentina anserina. The sequence goes on along the minus strand of NC_065874.1, from coordinate 456,662 downwards.
TTGTAATGTTTAATCTCTTGTGGTAAATTCAGTTTGATTTTAACCAAATAACATCATCATTTCTGCTACTAGTATTGTAGCGTCGCCACCGCCAGCTGGTGATGGAGCTTTGGTGGATGCATCTATTCTCAAATGGCTGAGAGCCAGGGGAGAGCGATTCACCCAAGCCATGGATTCGTTGATGCACTTCATTGTGTTTTGTGGAGTTGCTTGGACTTTCGGCAAAGCTATGAGTGAGTTTCTCTTTTAATTGAACACATTGTATTGAACTTTGCAGTACATTAATAGTCTAATGTTGCTTCTTTAGGTGCATGCTGCTTTGCATTTCTTCTATACAATATCATGAGACGTTGAGCTTATGCCAGGTGAATTACTCTAGCAAATTAGAATCTATTAGATTTAAGGAGGTTGAAAGATTTTTATGTTATTGTTGTTGCCCGATGTTGTTTTTTTCCTTCATTATGTTAAATCCAACAAGTGTAGGAAGAAACATTTCTTTTACTCTGGCTTTTATGTTACTATTCTCATATCATCCATATTATCTTATTTTAGGAGGTTGAAAGATTTTTATGTTATTGTTGCCCGATGCAGTTTTTTTTCTTCACTCCCACATTCTTTTTTTGGTAAACCGTTTATAATAAGACAAAATATTTATTACGAAAGATTTTTATTAATTGGAATATTATGATGGTTTGTAATCTTTAGAGTATGCAATAGCTGGCAGTGGGAGAACTTTGTGATTACATATTAAAACCATCACAAAACTGCTATTTCATTTATAAAATTATAGTAAATTATTAGAACAATCTCATTCACACGGTCATTAGCTGACCATGGATTCCATGTTTAACTAACATTGGATGTAAATCCAAAAGTCAAAAGTTACACATTGTATTACAATGTAGTGCTGAATCATTTACTTGGCCATTGAACTTTCAACTTAATAACCTTCTAACCAGTATATTGCTATATTATGATATGAATTCTACGAATCATATCATTGCGAACATTCTTCTTACTGGACATGATGTTTCCACTTTCAATTTTCAGGTAAAGTTGTAAAGTTACTGAAATTACAATGCATCTGTCTTAATGTTAACAAATTATGTTGACAATTCATGAAAATGAACTATTTTGTTGACATCATGAAGTCTAGACTCTAGAGCAACCTTGTCTCAAAGAGCATCACTTTGAAAGATTGGTGGCCGTTGCCCGTATCAACCTCATGACTCATAAAACCGGGGACCGATGATCACGTACGTCCAACTACCATACCAAATCACCGGTACCAACTCTGAAAATTACTTTTTCATCCCCAACAAACTCCCAAAATAAAGAAAAAACGATACCAAACCCCTCACGGGTCTTTTGCCCTCCGTAAATTCAACACCTCACTCTCACTCTTCTTCTTCTTCTTCTTCTTCTTCTTCTTCTTCCCTCTCCTCTTCTCTTCTCTCACTGCTTCGTTTATCCCTCGAAGCTTTTTTCAACTTCCAAAACAACGTCGTCTCCGCCATGGCTCTCACTTCCTTCATCGAAGTCGACCCGAGCTCCCACTTTCCAATTCAAAACCTCCCGTTCGGAGTGTTCAAGCCCGAACCTGCGTCACCGGCTCGGCCAGGCGTCGCTATCGGAGATTACGTGGTGGACTTGTCAGCTATCTCCGCCGCCGGTCTCTTCAACGGTCCGATCCTATGCAACTCCGATTGCTTTCATCAGGTGCGTTGGTTCAGTAATCATGATTATTAGCTGATCAGAGATGAATGATCCAGTAATTTGATTGCTCTGTTTTCGATTCTCAGCCTAATCTGAACAAGTTCTTGGCCTTGGGACGACCTGCTTGGAAGGAAGCACGTGCTACACTTCAGAAGCTACTTTCATGTGGGATTTAATCTTTTGGCTTTACTTTGACCTCACTAAGTTGATCATTGAGTTTGATTAAGTTTGATTTGGTTGATTAATGATGCAGCTAATGAGCCAGCAATGCGTGATGACGAAGGTTTGAGGCAGAAATCATTGATTCCAATGGTATGAGGAATTTGTAATCCTGTGAATTACTATGTGTTTATGCAATTTATGCATTTCGGAGTGTTGGATTATAGTTGATTATTTTTTTGGTGTGTTGATGAATGTGTAGAGCAAGGTCGAAATGCTGGTTCCTATGGCGATTGGGGACTATACGGACTTCTTTTCATCGATGCATCACGCGAAGAACTGCGGGACCATGTTTCGTGGTCCTCAGAATGCAATTCCACCAAACTGGTGTGTGTGGGATGTGAGAGTCAGCAAAAATACTTATTACTGTTAGTTTAATTGTTTATTGATTGAAGAGGTTTTATTTGGTGTTAGGTTCCACCTACCAATTGCATATCATGGACGAGCTTCATCGGTTGTTATCTCAGGGACAGACATTACTCGACCCAGGTGAGATGATTCTTTCATCTGTCTCTATTGTTATTTGAGTATGTAGGGTGTTGAAGATTGCTGTCTAGGCGGTAAACTGGTAATAGTTCATTTTTGATGAATTGGTTAAGTTATTTATGAGTTTTGTGCCTATGCTTTTCCTGAAAGATCATGTAGTTGAACCATGATTAGGCTAGACTTCATTCTAGACATGATATATGATTACACTTATGATACTTCTTTTAGTATTTATGTCTTGTATCTTACATTTTGATGTCTTTTATCACAGAGGTCAAGGAGCTCCTAGTGGGAATTCTCCACCATATTTTGGGCCCTCATTGAAACTAGATTTTGAGCTTGAAATGGTTAGCCTTGTGTATTGCATTACTCCTTAATGGTGTAGAACTCATAATTTGAAGTATTCTCATCATTGATTTATCATAATCTCAAAGGCTGCTGTAGTGGGTCCTGGAAATGAATTAGGAAAACCAGTGGATGTGAATAAGGCAGCAGATCACATTTTTGGGCTTGTCTTAATGAATGACTGGAGTGGTATGCTCACTTCACATTTCTTTTGGTTCTTGTCCTTCATGTTTTACAATTTGTTGTATTTGATAAGAATGTGGTTTTCACAGCTAGGGATATCCAGGCATGGGAATATGTACCCCTTGGGCCTTTCCTTGGAAAAAGTTTTGGTAAGCACCCAAAACTATCACGTTCCATTCTTAATTTCCATTGATAAAGATACAGTCTCGCAGCAGAACTATGCTCAGTCCAAAAGATTGCAGGGCTTACTTTTATATGTAAATTTGTGTATATCAGGCACTACAGTATCCCCTTGGATAGTGACGCTTGAAGCTCTGGAACCATTTGCTTGTGATGCTCCCAAACAGGTGTTTCTCATATCTATTTGTTTTGGTTCTTAGCACCCTAACTTTGGTCGTGTGTTGTTACTATGCATTGATGCTGTCTTTCATGGTTCTTATATGATGTTTGGAAGTGCAGGACCCCCATCCATTGCCCTATCTAGCTGAAAAGGTCTCCAAAAATTATGACATAACATTGGAGGTACCCTCCCTGCTTGTTGTAGAGCATGTTAATCGATTATTTTCTATTCCTTCCGGCTTGTGTTTTTTCTTGATCCTCATATTGTAAGTTTTCTATGCTATAATATTGTTGAGATGGTGACCAAACTACCTTTAAACTAGTAGGTTCAAATAAAACCAGCTGGAGAGAAAGACTCATCTGTGGTCACAAAGAGTAACTTCAATCATTTGTAAGGATTTCTTCCCTGTTTATATCCTCAACACTATTTAGTCTTAGACTCTTAGTTGGTTCATCTCGTCTAGAGTAACATTCTTGAGGGTTACCTTTTAAGGGTTCTAATAACACTTAGACTAGAATGCCAAATATTCCGCTGAGGATAAGCTATCCAGACCTTGTTTGTATGTAAATATATGTTAATACCAGCAACTTATCTACAGGTATTGGACATTGACTCAGCAGCTAGCACACCACACTATCAATGGTTGTAACTTAAGGCCTGGAGATCTACTAGGAACTGGGACCATCAGTGGACCTGTATGATTTCAGTTCGATTTCTTACACTATGAATTTCACGAATGAGTTTGATGCTTAAGTAAAGTTCATGTATCTCCCAACAGGAGCCAGAATCGTATGGATGCTTGCTAGAGTTGACATGGAATGGGCAAAAGCAGTTGTCATTAAATGGTGTTACTCGTAAATTCCTTGAAGATGGAGATGAAGTCATCATTACTGGTTTTAGCAAGGTTCTTGACTTTACAATCTAACATATTCTCTTTTAACATATTTTTGTAGCATGATGCAAGCGTCTTTGCATAATATCGTGTTAGTACTAGTTATAAAGATCCAACTATTGTTATCATTGCAGGGTAATGGCTACAATGTCGGGTTCGGAACATGCTCCGGGAAGATTGTTCCACCTCCTTGAGCACCGTCTTCATCTCAATCCATTTTAAACTACATATTCCGCAACAGCAAGATACAAACTTCCTTGGAGCTTCTCCTCATTCAGTGGTTGTTATGTTGCCTAAAAACTGTACTATTTACTTCACTGCATCATGTAATTCCCTTCCCCATTGTTCTGTAGCTCTACTCAAACCTTTGATGACTGCTTATGCTTTCGTAGTGATTTCATAATGGAATCTTAATATCTTCGTAATGATTTCCATTGAGACCATGACCGACACACTCAAATTTGTTGTGAACAGAGCTATAGCTTTTCCAAGTGGGTCCCCTATTTTAACGGACACGCACTATTACCCGCCAAGAACTTTCAAGAATCCTCTTACAGTTTCCCCAGTCTGTTTTTTTTACTTGAAAATCTTTTCAATTCCAAACCCACACACATCACAATCACAATAACACACCACAGCCATTATGAAACCCACTCATCGTCGCAGACTCAGCTTCTCCTCCTCCTCCTCTTCCACAGTCGTCTACGCTCTACGCAATGACCAACCTGCCCCTCCCTCATCCAGCACCCAAGTCCCCGTTCAGTCCTCTGGAACCCCGATTCCGATCACCCTGCATGTCCCGCAGTCCACCGCCGCCGTCAAAATCCAGTCAGCCTACCGGAGCCACCTGATCCGCAACCTCTACAAGACGATCGCGGCGGTCCATTCCGAGGCCGATGAGTTCCGGCGCCTGATACAAAGCCAGGACACCGTCGACGCCGTGAGGAGCAGCGAGCGGGAGAAGCTGAAAGTGAACGAGGCGCTGATGAAGCTGCTACTGAAGCTGGACTCGGTCCCCGGGGTGGACCCCACTGTGAGGGAGGCGAGGAGGAAGGTGAGCCGTAGGATCGTGGGGCTGCAGGAGATTGTGGACGCGATTGTTCAGGTGGACGTGGACGGGTTCTGGGGGAGCAGCAGCGGTGGGTTTGGGAGGGACTACTGGAACGACGTGGTGGCGGAGATGGTGGAGGAGGTGTGTAGGGAGAGAGGAGGTGAGGAAATGGAGAGGTTTTGTGCTGAGCATTTGGGATTTCGTTGCTTGCAGAGGTTTCTAAGTCAGCCGTGATCTTGTGGCTGAGCTGCCACTGCTTCGCCGCCGTGTATACGCTTATAGGGTTATAGCTATATCTATCATGTTTCATTTTTGGTCAATAAAACCTGCTTCATAAGGCTTTTTTCTGATTTTCAACAGCATTATTAACATGCAAATAGATATTAGATTTCACCAGCCAAACATACAAAGATTTTCGACTTCATGATCTAAGAGTGAAACTGTGAAACAAAACTTTGGAGCTCATCTAGAATGACATGCAGCTACACTTGCAGCGAGCCATGCACTTCTTGCAATCAGATGGTTTTGGGGTGCCGCCACCACAGTCACACTTTTTTGTGCAGTTCATTCTTGAGCTGCCTCCCCACAAGCATCGAGCCATGCATCGGAGAATTGGCACGCACGTTGGGCAGCCGAACTTCATCTGATTGACGATACAAGTCCTACATTCACCGCCGTTGGCCGGACAGCTTTGACATCCACAGCCGCTGGCCGGATTAGCCAGGACTTCTCCGAGCGCAGTCTGCCACATAAGAAGCAGCATCAGCGGAAGAACGACAAGAGCACAACGTCTCTTCTTCTCCATGAAGTTCTTCTGTAACAAGTCCTTGAAGAAATGTAGTCTTAGCTTGCTTATATATATTCTTGTCCAATGGAACACACAAAGGTGCGATCCAATTTTCGCTGCTATAGGATTCCTTTCAGCCTCTATGAACCACCTCATTTAGTGCATTGAATGCCATGTCTTGAATTGCACAAAGTTTCAATCTCATCGCGTTCTTCTATGTCTGCTCCTCTAGAATGCACCATTTTATCGGCGACTTCTGCTCAACTAAGGCCAACACGAAGTAATTCAGGGTTGGTCGCTAGAGTTTAGAGAAATCGACACATGACACAGTATTGTACCAAAATGTGTGTATCATTTGACAAAGAAACTGACACTTGAGACAAAATAGAGATGCCTGATTACATACAGAAGAATTTGATTCTTTATTTCATTCATAATGAGTGAGGTACACAGAATGCTCTGTCAACTTGTTCCAAGGATGAAATAAATGCATCAAACAACAGCACTAAGCCACTTAGAATCCAACTATCTTCCAAATTATACATAGACATCCCAAATGGAAAGTCTGAAAGAATGACGAGTGACCTGATCTGCAAGAGCATCGTTGCGTATTCACCTTATTCTCCTTCACTTAGGATTGGAACAATAAGAGGTTTCATTTGCGCGACGTATACAATTGCCCACCTAAAAAGTTTGTAGTGAGAAAGTTAGTAAAACTTACTAGGACTGAAATGCAAGCCAACAAATTTTTCAACCCAAATTTGGAAAAAGAGAGAGGATTAAATTTCTGACAGAAATACATACATCATCCAGCAACACACGACTGCAGTGATAACTAATGTAAGGTGGAGCCTGCAGAAGAACAACATTACATCAGCTGCCAGGCATATGGAAGAAGCCACCAACAGCAGTAAAGTCAAAAACTTTTACACCCTCAATCAGTAAAAGAAAATTTGAATTATAAGCATTAGTTATAGATGTGGAGTTGGCAAGGAAATAGAAGAAACAAGTCCCATTACTCATCCAATCAAAACAACATAATCTACAGATGTTCAGGATCCGAGGTATATAATATACAAAATGTAACAAGTAACAATCATCCACGGATAAACTCAAGCGGATCTCCTCAATGTGTTGTTGAGATGCCCTCATCGAACTTCTAGATGTATAGAAGATGACAATAAAGACTAAACCGAAATCCTGACAACCATCCAGCACCAGAAGTCTCGTAGTACAATGACAATGTCAATTGTATAAAAAGTCATAAACCCTAACTACAGCCATCAGAGCACATTTATCAGAGGATGTAGGATGTTCGACTACCTTGTTTAAGTTTCCTAAGTTACACAATAGAACCACTCAAAATCCATGAGATGCCTAGAGTAAATGCACTCAAGATTACTCTGTGAATTCGCTATAGATTATAGAATTATTGTCCAAGTTTTAAACAACCAGCATCAAAATTTCTTGCGCTTACATAACCAGCATACAGACTATGAATAAACAAAACTCTAATACACTAATTTATCCTAACCAACACTGAAACACACTTATCTTAACAAAATCAATAAACAAAGCTAGAAAGCTAAGATCTTTGGGTTGACATGATAAAGCCCTGTGACAATGAATCAATAAAGAAAGGAAAATAGTTGAACAGAGCAAAAGGTGAGACGTACAAATTAGCAGAAGCGCCTCTGCTGCAGCAGATTCTGACCATGAGCGAAGCAATTATGCCCACCATTGCAAAGATTAGAGTAGTCACCCCGAAACCCATTACGACTTTGACAGATTCTTCAGGCAATTCAATCCAAAACAAGTAGAAGCTGATCTGCAATTTTCATCAATCGTAAAGATCAGAACAACAGGGAATCCAAACAGGGCTGAGTGAGCAAAGATTGTAACTGGGTCATCTTCAATGATTAACAAAATGGAAAGGAGAGGTAGAAATCCAAGAGAGAAAGTAAGGAGGGTACCTCGATCGATTTGGTTGTCTAGATATGAAAGAAGAGCAGCAACTTCTCCTCCCAAGTATTGTTTCGAGTGAAAATAAAATAAAATTAAAAACATTGGGCCGTCACCATGATCATTCGGTGCACACTTTAATTAAAAGCCCAACTAGCCCACTATAATGATTCGAAATATATAAAAAAATTAAATAGTTGAAATTCCACTCCCATGCTTCGCACTTTTAGAGTAAAGGTCAAGTTGGGATTGTTTCACAGTTTCATTATAGAGTACAACATGTTGTGTGCTAGAAAAGTTTGAATTATTGAACTGGATGCACAACATCGTTCATGTAATGATGATTTATGAATTATTTGTGGTGGGTCAAAAAGAGAGGTTGGACTAGCATCAAAATTCCTTGCTTCAAATGTGCTAAATTACGGTAGAAATAATCATGTTAACGCAGGAAGTGATCCTGAAAAACTAGTCGGATTCAGTTTTTCTCCGGATGAGCAATATCATTATAATTGGATTGGCAATGTACGTCGGCGTGCATTATGTCATTAATATGACTCTTTGTCAGATTTAGGATTTCTTTTTATTCACCGTCTTTTAACCTCTTTGGATATTAAAGCGGGCTCAATGCAACTCTTTTACAAAAATTATATTCAAGCTTATAGGTCCGAATTGTATTATAGGATTTCAAATTGTGGTGTTTAACTCTCATATTTTTAGAAAGTGTAACATGATTGTTGATACCTTAGCTATGTAGTCGCACATGAACCTACTTTAATATTTAGTCTCTATGTTTTTTTTTTGCCTGTTAGTTCCCATTTGTAATAAAAAAATCCCTCTAAAAAAAGGACAGCCAAAGGACAAGTATGGTATATAGCTGTCTTTGGTCTTCTATTCAATGATACAAACAACAGTAGCTAGGAAGAACCTGGTCTGAAATATGGTGATGTTGATGCACATATAGTATCTTTAGATCGTGTAGGGCAACCAAAGAGAAGATAAAAAAGTTCTTTTATTGAGACAATTCCTCAGTTAACTAACTATCAACAACACTAATGTAAAATGTAAATTTGATCTATCTACTAACTATGCTTAGGAGGGAGTTAAATTTGAAAAAGTCACCAACATGCTTCATGAACTCAACGAAGGCAATGTACTCCCTATAAGCCATGGCGTCCGCCTGGCACCGCCCCATCAGCGACGGCAAAAACAGCCACAACCCGGTAACCACCACGAACGTCATTGCCAGCGGCCCCGACACGGCTGTCGGCAACCGCCACTTACTCCCCCTAAACGCCTTCTTTACAGTAATCTCAATACACAAACACACACCATGGAGGAGAAAGAAGCACGTGAGCTCCCACGTCGGCTTGGTCCGACCAATGTAATAGAATACAAACTCATGCATCACTGCAGATACCAGAAAGGACGCGAGCACTGCCGGAAGAGGGGCCCACTCTTTCCCGATCAAAGAGCATGAAATGTTCCGGACGGGCTCGTATATGGTGGGGTGAAGGATCCTGTTGACCATGATGTTCCACCTCCTCCCCCAAAAGTCTTGTAGGGAGGTGGCGAGGTAGGGCTCGTCGAACTGTGGCTCGAAGTCGACACCTAAAAAGACTCGAGCGCCGGCGGCCACCAAAGCCAGGACGAGCTCTAAACCGGTGTACAGGTAAATGGCATAGAGAAACATAACGATCTTTGGGTGGATGGACTCCTTGTTGTGGAACACTTGAACCGAAGTGGCGAATATAAGAGCCTTTGTGGCGTAGTTGAGAGTGGACTTCTGCCCCTTCTTTTGTTTCTCGACCTTTTCGGAGTCTGTTCGGAACTTGATGGGGAGACAAGCCAAGGGGATGAAATGAGCGAGGCGCGGGTCAGACGATAAGGGGCCTTTGCCGAAAGCGAAGAGGAGGAGCTTGAAGTTTGCGAGCCAACAGAGAAAGAAGGAGGAGGGGCCGCCGAGGAAGATGGTGGTGAGGTGAAGAGGGAGGTAGAAGAAGAAGAAAACTACCGGAAGTACGAAGAGAAGTCTGGTCTTTCCCGGAGATGTTAGGTTTCCAATGGTACGGCAGTAGGTTAGGGATGCGACGACTAAGGTCCATACCATAAGGAAGTTGGGGATTTCTCCTTCCATTGTTTTTGGTGAGAGATTCTCAGATATAGATTTTGAGGTGAATTAGCGGCTAGGCAGCTGCTGCTCATTTATATGCCTATGATCGATGCTTCTGTTTTTGTTTATTATTTTTCTTCTTTTGTAGTTGTCTCGTATGACCCTTGGAGTCTTGGTCTAAAGAACATGACTAACCAAACTGACGGAGTGTTATTAAATTGCTAGAAATGAATTATTTGTACAAAGTCACGAGCCGTGTAATTATATAAACACTTTAGCACTACAGATATATTCTTGATTAATATATACGGTGGTGTTCGATCTTGATGGCTGGCTTTGGCCGTTATGACTTATATGATTATGTTTTAGACTTCACTAGGTACTCAATTTTGATTCGTAACTTTTACCATTTGTTACTTGCTTTGCTAGCTAGACGTTCACGTTCATGCAAGTGAAAGAAAATTGCGACTGTTCTGTAGAATATGCCAATAGGTATGGAAGCAACAAGAACTCCGGCCAGTAGGACTGAACAAGTGAACATTATTATTCATAATACGAGTTATTTCAATCTAGACTTCTCTCGGTAGTCACTACTCAATTTTGATCGAATACGGAACTTCTATCATTTGTTAATTACTTGCTTTACCAGACGTTCACGCAAGTGAAAGAAACCTGTGACTGTTCTGTCTCTAGATTATGCCAACAGATACGGAAGCAATTAGAACTCCGCCCGGTAGAACTGAACATTGTTACAAAATACAAGTTATTTCATTCAGACATTAAAGCAGAAGAAGACTTCAGATAATCGATCGATCTCTAGGGTGGGAAGTGGGATGCACGAAAGAAATTTAGAAGAAATTAACTTTATTTCATGGAAGCAATGTAAATATAGCACCGGATAGACATCAATATTCTAAGGTAAATTAATGATTCAATGGGGTTTGTTAGAATTCAAGTGGTTGTTTATTTGTTATTCATCTGCCTTTTCACCCAAATTCTCGAAGGTTAGATGCATTGCAGAGATTCAATTCTTCATGACTTAACCTGGTAATAATCGACGAGCCGGTCCAGCCAGCCAAGGCTGCTGGTCAAATTATAATTATTCAATAGGACCACGAACGTATCTCTGGATTGATTAAGTAGTTGAGAAGACTTGTCATTTTGTCAATCAGGTCATATCGATTAATAGTGTCACTACCAATTAAGCAGCATTGTATTTACAATACTGTCATATGAATGATATGATCATGAGCAAAAGGAAAGGGAGTTCTACTAAACTAATACGACGTACGTACATATACTACTACGTAGATGGTTCATAGAAGTATATATTAAGGTCAGTATTCGATTACCAGGCAATTGTTTTGCTAACCAGAAAGTCCAGGATTCCATGTGAGAGCTAGCGCATAGAAGCATGCGCATGTGAGACAAGGGCAGACATGCAAATATGCAGGAATATATATATTCTGTCGCAAAGCTAGGGCCATTTGCTTTCCCCGGAACCTACGGAGAATATGTTCTTCGAAATAAATATACGGGTGATGGAATCCATGTGCGCGTATAAGCGTATTAGTTTTGAGTCTTTTAGTAATGGAACTTTGGAATCTCATGCATCAGACATTTTAAGGCATATAAATTAGCTAAAGCCAGGCAGTTCAAATTCGATCACCATCAAGATTTGTAAACACCTGACAATATTGCTGCGTCTAGGACAATATTAGCGGCAAGCAGTTGAAGGAGAAAACATACTCTGATGTTTTCGAGGACATTTTAACAATGCTATTTATATTTTAATTAAATTTCAACCAAAATAGTTTGAAAATTATTTTGATTAGTTAATTTAGAAATACGTCTACATCAGTTTTACTATATTTTAATTTTATTTGAATTCAAAATATTCATTATGTGCCTAAAAAGTATATAAATTTATCTATAAATTATATATAATTTCATAGGAAGAATATTTTAAATTCAAATATTTTAATTTTGAGTTATCTCCCTAAACAAGTTTGTCGAATGAGATAGTTTAAAGTTAAAGTAAAATTATAATAGAGTCGGATGCTATCACTAATTTTCGTAAAAAACTAAACGTACTTATTAAAATAACTTAAAAATTATAACAGAGAGTATGTTAAAGATACTCTAATAGTCGATTCTAGTTGTATGTGGGGAGAGTATGTATTCCTAATTTCCTATGAGATCACACAAATGAGACAAACCCCAAAATTATTGGATTTGAATAGAAATGTGACTTTACCTGGTGTGACATGTTGGAAGATATCACAGGGGCATTAGATTGGCCATAAAATACATTATCATTTTGTCAAATATCATATGTCTGTCAATCTCGTTCCCTCTCTTAAAAAAAAAGGTATGTCAATCTCGTTAATTAGGGAAGAGTAACACACTTCAATTGAAACGTCATTGTCACAAATCGTATAGAACTACAGACCTATTGACTCAAGAGACGAGAGAACGCGCACACACTCAAATTGAGTCATTTGAAGAATTGGACAGAACATGATCCGTGAAAAAACTGAACACAAAGATATAAAAGTTTTTATGAATTTCTTCTTGGTTAAAAATAAGATTGTAACTTTTTTTTTGGACGAAAATATTGTAACTTTAAGCTATATAAAAGAGAGATGGAGTCATCACCCATACGTCTCATCAAGAGGGAGGCACACAAGAGCCTACCGGTTACTGTGCACCAGTAAGTTTTTGGGTCATACAAAATTACTTATATATAATGTATGTATTATTATAGCAATATCTTGATATATAGTGATAATATTCTACTAATATTTACATTTGGATGAGACAACCCAGCAAAAAATTTGCACTTCACGTGCCTCTACTCACATTTCCTTTATTTTAATAGTTTTGTGATATTAATGGGGACATTTGGTCCTATAATCATAGAAAATTCATTTATTTCCTATTACTAAAAGAATTCCTAATAGTTTTCTATTTTGTGTGATTGTGTCCGATCCAGATGAGACTATGCAAGTTTTATGATCATTATATGTACACATATTTTCTCTAACATTATTGCTTTAAGTGTTCAGTCATTCAAATTATCAGATATGTTGAGGTTTTATAATTACATTGAGAAAACAAACCATGATGTTGAGGGGGAACTGGTTGAACCACCACATAGGCACATACAGATACCGTAGTGGAGTCACAACCCGTCCAGAGAAAACAAAAGAAAAACGTTGTTGAGGGGGAGCCGTCCGGTACAAACAATTCAAATATGCCTTGTTTCGAAGTTGCTAGTGAAAAATATCATTCTGATCCTGGAAAATCGTCCGTTAATTTCAACATATCATCCCTATGTTCAAGATGAAATACGTAGATATTATCTACTAAAGGGTGCTTGTCAACCTGAAGCTCACGCGCTTTCTACCATGTGAATGGGGCAAAAGAATCGAAATTTTGTTAAAAGAGTGGTTTAAACAATTTTCTTGGCTAATACAGTATAAAAGACGATGCAACATATTGTCTACCTTGTTATTTTTTTAAACGAGGTGAAGAAACTTTTGTCACTACTGGATTTAGGAACTAGGGAAAGAAGAACATTATAGCTAATCATGTAGGGGGACTGAATAGCGCCCACAACAAGGCTTAGAGAAATTGTGACGCGTTACAAAATCAAGAGCAACATATTGAAACCATATTGTCAAATCGAACAAGTCAAGACTGACTCGACTATCAAACTCGCTTAAGTGCATCAATTGGTGTTGTTAGAATTCTTTTGAAGCAAGGACTTCCATTTTGTGGGCATGATGAATATGAAAGTTCAAATAATCAAGGAAATTTTCCTGAAATTCTAGAATGATTATGCAATTACAATGAAGATATACAAAAGGTAACATTGAAGAATGCTCCTGAAAATTAGAAGTTAACATCACATGATATTCATAAGGATATTGTAAGTGTTATTTCAATTGAAATTGTTAATAGAATTGCTCATGAACTTGGTGATTTCTTATTTGCTATTCCAATTGATAAATCTCGAGATATGTCCTGCAAGGAACAAATGGCCATTGTATTACGCTATGTGGATGCTGGAAAAGTGATTGAGCGTTTTGTGGGTGTTGAGCATGTTACAAATACCAATGTTGTCACATTGAAGGCATCTATTGATGATTTTTTATGTAGAACTAGATTGAGTACCAAGGATACGAGGTCAAGGATATGATGAAGCAAGTAATATGCGAGGTGAGCGAAATGGTTTAAAAACACTTATTTTGGAAGAAAACAATAATGCTTTTTAGGTGCATTGTTTTGCTCATCAGTTACAATTAACTTTGGTAGTAGTGGCCAAAAATCACACTCTGGTTTCAGATTTCTTCACTTTGGTTTCTAATGTGGTTGGAGCATCAGCTAAAAGATATGATATTCTTCGAGAGAAACATGGTGATAACAAATTATAAGCACTTGAAAACAATGAGATTTCAAGTGGACAAGACTTGAATCAAGAAATTAGTTTGAAGCAAACTATTGACACACGATGGAGCTCACACTATGATACTTTAATCAGCTTGACTAGAATGTTCAAATTTGTGGTAGTTGTACTCAAGGTTGTTAGAGAAGATGTAACGAGCTCTGAACAAAAGTTAGAAGTAAGGGTTTTATTGGATTATATGCGATCATATGAGTTCATCGTTTGTCTACACTTCATGAAAAAAGTGTTGGGAATCACAAATGATTTGTCAAAAGCATTGCAAAAGAAAGATCAATATATTGTGAATGCTATGAACTTGGTTACTACGTGCAAGGAACGTCTGCAAGCAATGAGGGAGAGCCCTTGGGATGCATTACTCATACAAACTTCTATATTTTGTGACAAGCATTCTATTCAAGTTGTTAACATGGATGAATGTTTAGCAGCTTAAGGGAAATCAAAGCGTAATGTTCAGACAATCACAACTGCATCATTATCGTGTTGAATTATTTTATTATATCATAGACAATTAGCTTCGGGAGTTAAATGATCATTTCAATGAGAAGAATACTGAGTTGCTTCTTTGTATGTCATGTTTGAACCTAATCAATCTATTTTCAGCTTTTGACAAAGAAAAATTGATAAAGCTCGCCCAATACTATCCTCAAGATTTTTCAGCACATGATCTAAAGGCATTTCATGATCAACTTGAAAATTACATAGTAGACGTGCGGTCCAACATCGTATTTTCTAAATTGACGGGAATAACTGATCTTGCACAAAAGATGATTCAAACTAAGAAAGACGTGATATATCCACTGGTGTACTTGCTTTTGACATTGACTTTGATTTTACGAGTAGCGACCTCACGTGTGGAAAAAGTATTTTCTGTTATGAATATTGTGAAGACACGTTTGCGCAGTCGAATGGGTGACGAGTTTATGAACGATTGTTTACAAACAAAAAAGAAGAGGGAAGCTGATGTACATGGCCCAGCCCACCAAGCCACAGATGCAACCCAGAACACAAAAGCCCGCAAACCAGCCTCCCTCGTTCTTGACTACAACCATAACCAACTGCCGACCACTGTAGGGATTGCCACCGCTTCATCATTCAAGTGGCTTACTCAGCCAGAAGGCCATGCCATTGCTGTCGCTTACGCAGAAACCAAATCGGCCTACACCTGCCAAAAGACGTCCACCCACCCGCTGGAAAACAAAGCAAGCCGTGGACGGAATTTTTTGCCGTGCGCCGACCAAGGACTAGATGTTGTCTCCGCACACACTATCAGCCATAAAAATCGAGATTCAGCGTCCTCTAAGCCACAAACCCCGAGTGGATCATTCCAAAAAACAAATCAAACTCAGGCACCGATCGCTGACACCACTGTGCCTTCGCTTGTGATTGATTGCCTGCAGTAGCCGACACCGAGACATCCTTGAGCAGTCGGGTATGAAGCCACTGCCATGCCTCACGAAATCTAGAAACCCTAGGTTTCAGAATGGGTGCTTCGAGAAAAGTGGAGCGATTGTGGAGAGATGAACTGTTTAAGTTCATAATGAGTAAATAACATTTATGAATGTCTTAACGATTTTCACTTTAAACAAAAATTTACTAGGATAATCTACTCATATATATCTACAAACTAAACGGTCGAGATCTAAATATAAGATCGAAAAGTGGGTGAATCTCTTTAGTTCTTAACTAGTCCTCAACAAAATGATCTTTATTGGAAAGACTCCATTAGGAAACAAGTTATACAAAGACTAGACTAAACTCTATCAACTGACAAAAGAGATAAACTCTATCAACTACAACAAATTATACAAGTAAAGTAATGCATACATGTAGAATACCACAACTCTTGGTAAGGTATAAACAGCGAATAATAGGGTTGGAATGCACAGAGCAACACTCCTTGATCCGCTGAACATAAGGACAGTAGAATACCGCAACAACCTTGTATCCTTCAGATAAAGCCACACTTCAATAAGCACAGTCATACCACCACCCTACTTCCAACATGATTAGATTAAGAAGAGGATACGTGTAGGCGAGCCAGGTAGTTAAAAACTCTCGCATGCACACAATCTGCAATGCACCTAGCTAGTTTCCACAACAATGTCAATACAATTAATCTGCTATGTAGCGGAGTTCATCATGTTAGACATGAAAGCACGACTTCCATTCTTCACAAATGTGCCGACGGCGGCGTACTCTGCAAACGCCCTCACATCCGCCTTACACCGGAGCAGCGCAGGCAAGAAGAGCCAGAACACGGTGGCCGTCACAAACGCCACAGTCAACGGTCCCGATATAGCCCTAGGCAACTGGAACCTTCGTAAAGCAACTGCCTTCTTGATAGCGATCTCGACCACCAAACACACCCCATGGAGAAGAAAGAACCACGTAACGTCCCATGTGGGACTCATGCGCCCAAGATAGTAGAATATGAGCTCATGCATGATCGCCGACACAACAAAAGTCCCAAAGACAGCCGGCAGTGGGGCCCACTTGCGCCCAACTAGACGTGTTGCCACCGTGAGGACGGGCTGGTACACCGAGGGGCGGAGAATGCTGGTGACCATGATGTTCCACCTCCGGCCCCAAAAGTCTTGGAGTGAAGAGGCGAGGTAAGGCTCGTCGAACTGTGGCTCGAGCTCGAGTCCGGTGGCAGCTCGAGCCATAGCTGCGACTATAACCAGGATGATTTCTAAAAAGAAATATATGTGGAAGCAGTACATGACCCATAGGAGCTTTGGATGGATATGCTCGCTATAGTTATATGCTTGGAGCAACAAACCCAATAGTAGACCCTTGGTTGCGTAATTTATGGGGGATTTTTGTCCCTTCTGTGGCTTTTCTTCTGGTTTTTCTTTGCTGTGGCCATTTTGGTATTTCTGAGAAGGGTTTGGTTGGATGTTGATCGGCAAGCAAGCGACGGCGATGAAACGGGTAAGTGAGATTGAAGGGTCGAAAGACAGAGGGCCTTTACCGAAGGCGAGAAGCAAGAGCTTGAAGTTGGCAAGCCAAGCAATGAAGAAACCAGTCGTTCCCCCAAGATGTACCGAGGACAAGTGAAGAGGAAGGTTTAGAAAGAGGCTCACGATTGGGAGTATGCACAGGAGTCTTGGAGTTCCTTTCGGCACAAACTTAGGTAGTGTATAGCAGTAGCAGAGAGATAAGAGAACTGAGAGCCATACCTTGATGAAGCTTCCCATCTCACTTTGCTCCATCGTCATTTTCTCCCAGGTGAACTACTAGATATCTGTCTTGCTTCGCCTCCAGATTATGGATCCAAATATGGTTACAGATCAAGACTGGTAGATTAGACTCATTAGAGAAAGCAGAAGATAGCTTCAAATGGGAGAAATTTTTTGGAGTTGTGAAGCTGAAGATGAGCCTGGAACAATTGGCTATTAATAAGAGGCCGGCAGGGTAAGGCAGGTCTTCCCGGTGTCAATTAAGAACAAAATTTGAGCTATGAAACAGTACTCTTGACCAAAAACAACGAAAATATCAGCGGAGACCAACCGACAAAATGGAAGCAAATTTACGCCCAAGTAAAGGAAATTCTTGGCCAATCATCTGAACACAAGATGTTCACCCTCTGAATTCTCATACGTGGAAGTCTTCACCCCGGTTTTGCATTTGCTTACTCTTTCAAATCCATCACCATAATGTCAGGGACCTAGCCATTCGGCTGACACACTTAGTCCATGCGGCGCTCCATTCTTATGGAGCCAGTTTTATCCAACGGGCCCAACGGGACAATGCACTGGTTTCGCCCTACCTTGGGATCATAAGGGGATCGGCTCCAAACCCCAACTTGTGTGTAGGATTGCCAACTTATTTCTTCGACGTTAAATCTCCGGCTAACGACAAGCTCCCCAAACTAAACCAGGTCGGCCTGCGTGAACCCCTTAAAAGAAGCAGCCATATATCACCCACACTTTTAATCCTGGAGTAAATTCCACATGTGCTTGATGTTCTTATAACCAGCGACGCCCACGATTGACACTCCCGAAAACGGGTCGTGACAATAAGCTCTTGACCACCACTTATTGACACTTCACTTTCTTTATTTTCCAAACCATCGCCTTCCAACTTTGAATCCGCTAATTCTGCAGCCACTTGTTTGCAGGGGTGGGTCAGAAATGACCAAACACAATTTCTCAGAGCATATTGCTCTAAACTAGCGAGCACAGTATATCACAACACTGTTACAACACCACTAACAATCGCGATAACCAGCACCCAGCTGCCTGATGGACTCGTAACATGCAAGAATTGCGTAATTATCATATCATTTTTAAACCAACAATATTACTACAAAAGTACTTTGTATTGCATTAGAGTAAAGACAGTGCACAAAAGTGTTGCCCTCAAAACTCATCAGCTCTCAGAGACGATGTCTGCTGGCAGATAAAAGCTATATAAGTAATGTTTTTTCCAATGTGTTTAGAACATGTCAGGATTATACGGCTGAATAAAACACTAATGGATATTACTTGAACTTAACATGAACAGGATTCCCTTTCTTCCGTCTCTCCTATTTTACTGTTGCTGTTGCTCGTATATCTGCATGTATGCCTCGGAAAGGGCAACCATCTGAGGAAGTGTTTCAGAGACATGAAGATCTTGCATCTCATACCTGAAAACATTGCAGTATGTCAGACTAGATTCATATAGTTGTATTTCTTAAAATGAATGCAAATAGAGATGATAAATTTACCAAAGTTCTTCAGACTTGCGTTGTACAAACACTCTATATGACCCTTCACCAGGTTTACCATCATGAACAATGTTGCCAATCAAATCATACTTTGAACGCAATCTCTCATTCTCGTTCGGGGTAGGCAAAGGGATGTAATCTCTCAATTCCAGATTCTTCACAGGAAAGTTGACTGCAAAAAAATGACAAATGAAGATCCATGTGACATGAGAATACCAAATAAAATATTCAAGTACAGTGCTTCCCAGAAACGTATGAACTCACCTAGAGTAGGATTCTTCTCCACAAAAAAGTTGTTCTTTGTGAATCTTTGCATGTGCAGAATAAGATACCGCGGCAATCTGGTGACACGGAACCTCTTCCTTGCTAGGCGAGGCCTGACGACTTCAGTGACAGTCTCACCATCAAATTTCTTCAAAATGTTAAACAGTGGAACCTGAATACACAGTAAAATGCATGTCAAAACAATTTGAAAACATAACTCATATGAACCCCTTTGATGGGCAAATTATTGCACCAATTCAAGATTCAGATTGATATCCAGAATAAGTTAATGACCTGATTTTGATGTTTTCTTTTTGTGGCAGTTTTACCTTAAGTGTGTATGTGACTGAAGAGGAGCAGAAAGCAAAATTAAAATCCTCTATATAGCTTTATCCATGTAAAAAGTAAACAAAAAGAATAACCTATTTTACTTCAGATAAATCAAGTTTCAAGCCTTCATAATTATACATAATAGCCAACACACATGATGTATAATAAGGGAATTTGATCAGAAACAATTATTTTTGTACAGGTACCTAGTCCAGGAGTAAAAGAAAGTATATTTGAAGGCAACTTACAATCATGTTAACTTAATTCCTCCTCAGATCCCAAGCGGAAGAAAAGTTAAATCATAAATGGAAATTTTAGAAAGACATGTTGGTCTACAAAGTAGCTTTTTTATTTTATCTTTATCATAGATATGAAAGTCAATTACCATTAGCACATAAAGCATACGATAAGGATACACTTACCTGTGGTATGATGTTTTTCTCCATCACATCTTTAAAAAGAGGTGGCGGGGGTAAATCCAATCCAAGCATTAAGAATGTCATTCTGCAAGTTCTTGTGACAAGGCCGTTGTTTTCAGTTCCACCATCTTTATTCTCCTGACTTTCCTCGACAACCTCTAGTTCCCCCTATCAGTACACGATATAATGAACATAGTTTTATTAAATACTGCAGGTTAAAATTTCAGAGACAACAATGCAATAGATAAAAGGCAAAAAGAAAACCTGAAAGCAGTCATAAATGATGCTGGTATTCTTCTTAGTTTTTAGATCTTTGTGAAGTGTATTGAGCATCCATGACATGAACTCAACAGGGTCAGACTGTGCTCCTATTCGAAACTTTTTCTTACTGGCTTTCATAACTGCTTGCAGGAACTCATGCGGGCTCACCTGTAGACATTTAAGATTATTTTTTTTAAAGTGATTTCCATGATTAACAATAATAACCAGAGACATGAATGAATCTAACAAGGTCAGACCTGTCCCTTAAAATTCCGTGCATGCCATATCTTTCTTGTAAGCTCCCCAAACCGATGAACAAGCGGAGACTTGCAATGTTGATAGTTCTTTGGGATAAGAAAGAAATTTCTTAGAGGTGTGACTCTCATTAAGGACTGAATGGTGACATTCACAAAATCGGTTTCCTTAATGTTATTTAGCCCCACCTGTACGTAAAATAATACAAAAGCAGAGGACAAACTAATTAGAAAAACAATACTGAAACCTTGTACATGTAAGCTGCAATGAATAATTGAAGAACATTCATTGTAGTATCCAGTCACAAAATGAACCCATACTAACCTGGACTCAGAATAACCTCAAAATCATCATCTCTATGACCAGGAGACATTATGTAAGACTACTGCACCTAATAAGCTAGAATATATAGCAAGAGTCTGAAATTATTCTGACTAGTGAGATAAATACTTACTCCCTTACGGCCTTGCATTTCCTACGAGTACTGTAAGGTAACTTTTATCGTAATCCTAATTACTGGCTCATCTTCTCATAGAGTCAGCACATTCAATTGCTCATTTGACAATAAATACAAATGAAACAACTAACATACTATAGTACAAAGTCTCTAGTTAGAAACTGATACTTAATATCAAACATATATAAAATAACCAAAAATAGCAACAGACACCTAAGTTGGTACTTCTGCAAGTAGGGGGGGGGGAAATACCATTCCAGGAAGATAATCAGAACCATCAAGTGCCCTCGACCACTGCTTGTTTCTGTCGATCTGCTCAACCTGTTCCTCAGTAAACCTGTAAATGAGATTTAAAAAGTGAGTGTTTACCATCCACAGTCCACACCAAAAAAGGATAACCAAAGTAAGGACAACAAAACGTGCAGCAGATGATAATAGAACAATAGTAACTGTCTAGCTCTTACTACCAATAACATAAAAGAAAAGGAATATCAATCAGTTGTTTGATATCAATTGCAAGTCAATCTATCAAAAGAGAAATCTACAGCCTATTGAGCATCTTTTCAGTGCACTCACATGAAAATAAGCATCAGTATTCAAGCTTATCGACTTAAGATGCAGGTTTGCACACACTTCCCTGAGATAAAAGATAAAGTGAAAGAAAAGACAAGATGCAAGGGAAAGAGAAGGTGGGAAGTATATAAAATGAACCAAAATAAGCAAACCTTGGGTTCAGAACATGTCGGATATCATCCAATGATGGGTCGCTAATTTCATATCCATCAGGAAGGCAGTAAACCTTCTCTGTTCGAAGATTGATAAACACGTGGTGTCCAGCTTCAAGGCTATGAGTATATGCGTGAGACTTCCTTCCTCTTCCTTGGTAATACTTCCCGCAAACCAAGCATGCATATACATTCAAATTCGATAGGGAAAGCGAGCAGAACTTCTCAAAATCAAAATCCAGAACCTGCACAAAGCAAAACCAAGAAATCACTACCAATATAACATATCAGAACAAGCTCAGATACACCATTGTAAAAGTTAGGCAGCGAGTATATACCTGGCGATTTACCGCATCAAGATACGGGCAATCCCTCCTAACCTCAATGTCGCGGCTCCTGTGTCCTTGAAGTCCTTGATCCCCGTCATCCTCCTCCTCTTCTTCTTCAACCCCATTCAGTCCAGGCTGTACCAACTTGCCATCACCTTCTCCATTAACCATTGCCCTTCTCTCCTCATCATCCTCGTCACCGTAATTAAAACCAGGAAGAAGAGAGGCAGGCGGCGAAGAGTCCGGCGACACTTGCTCACTCACTTTCTGCCTCTTTGACTCCAACAAGTTCGCTTCCCCTTCAATCTCTTCATATTCTCTCTTGGAACTCATTCTCTATACCTCAGTTCAAATCTAACCGCCTAAAGCCACAGAAACTGAGCTCAATGAGCTATTCAAACAGTAACAAGTCCAAATTCAACAGTTTAATCTCCAAAACCCTAGAAAGCACATAACGCAGCAATCAATGGAAACACGCTGAGAAGTTATAACACATTAAGCACGGAAACGACGATGCAAGAGATTGAAAAACCCCAAACCGATGCCATTAAGATTTTAAGAGCAGGAGAGAAGCATAAGGCCGCGTTTGGTTACCAAAGAAAACGCGGGAAAGCGAAACAAATCGAGAACGGAATCAGGGAAGAACAGGCTGATGGCGTAGGACATACAAATCAAGGTTAATTTAGAGATGAGAAATTCGATTAGAGAAAACGGGAGCGAGCGAGTGTACCTGAAGCAGTGTGGATCCTTCTTCTATGGGAACATTGTTTAGCGAAAACATAAGAGATGCGAGAGTGAGATAGATTAGACCTTTCCAGAACTAACCGCCTAAAATTGTCCAGGCCCAATTTAGTTTTCGTCGAGTCACTTCATTCACTCTCCTCCCTTCTCTACGCGAGATGTCTAATTCACTGGAAATGCGTTTAAGCTTGCAGTATAACAAAGTGATATATGATATTATGTATTTTTTTTTACATACTAAAACCATGGATGCAACGCTCATGTTATTACGCTGGGAACAACATATAATTTGTATAAATATATATATATAGATATACGGAGCTTTTCAGGTGCAGAGGATTTTCATTTTTTTATCAACTTTTTGATTGAGTTTTTACATCTACACCGTCCAATATCTAGTTTATAATGTATAGATCATCTCCACAAAATTTCAGCCGATTTCATGATTATTAAGGTATCAAACTAATCAAAACCAATGGACGGATTGAATTTGTCGAACCTGAACCGTTCATATTTTGAGTAGAAAATCTACGTTATGAGTACCTTAACGGTGATGGAATCGGGTGAAATTTTGTGGAGATGATCTATGAGTTATAGCCTAGATATTAGACGGTGGAAATGTGAAAACTCGATCGAAAAGTTGGTCAAAAATGAAAATCCGTACCTTAAGCTAAGACAAGGGCCTCCTTACCTGAAAAGCTATATATATAATTCTTATGATGCGAATCAGTGGATACATTGTCCAAAATCGCATGTTTTTTTCTTACCAAGATTTTTCCACTTTCTAGTTTCAACACTTCTTAAAGTGGTGAGTTATAACTGACTATGTGTTCTGTGATTGGTGAGTTTATGGTAAGAAGTACAACATAAAAATGAAGTTTATACGGTTTTGAACTTATGGCACCTTCAAAACTGAATTGACCACAATGGACCTTCTTGTTGTTATGCTTGGGATTCATACACAATTCAAAACCTTGACGGTCACTCTAATGGGCAACTACTAACCCAGAAAATTTGAACAAAGTGCACAAGTTAAGGAGAACAACAGAAAGGATAAACAACTATAATTGTACTGCTTGTCTGCTTTCGACTTGATATTCTGTATACTAATATTGAAAATACTCACGGCAATTCGTTAAAGCTTCAATCAACAGAGAAAATATGGCAAGCAACTTGGACTGTCCATCACAGAGAAAAAGTTTGTTCTGATCTATCAAACAAGCAGAGCTCAAATTTATTGACCAAATGCCTCTCCCTCATTTTCAAACTACATATCATCCTCTTATCGTTGTTTAAGTCAATCCCCAGCCCCAGATGGGATTGAAATTAAAGAAGAATTTGACATGATTCTTCTACTGAACAATGCACTACCAATGGAGCTGTTTACGCTGCTGCTGCCCAGTCTTTCTTAATATCGAAGCTGTAATTGATCTCCAAGTAGCATGTGTTGTCATCATCAAGAAACTGGAACATAGAGAAAAAGAAAAGAGCAAAATAAATCAATAGCATCAAACCAAAAGCTTGAAGCAGTTATGAAGAAAAACTGCTGATCTGATGTGAATACGCCGGTTGGAGCACAAATTTGAATTCAAAGTATAGAGGTGGGGATGCAAATGGGCCTAGAAACATTCTATTTGATCATGCATGGTGTACAATCATTATGTACCTAAGACGCAGTAGCCCAAGTGATAGTTATAGCATCAAACTGATGAAACAACAAAAATGGTTGGTACATTCCTCAGACGCTAAGCCTTTCCGTTTCGATACCAGGAATTATTGCAGTTTCTCACCTAAAGGTACTAAGGTAGTCAATACTGATGAGAGGTAGGTTCTCCCCAATACAAGATATGTATGTGAGAGAGTGAGTGAGGTACATGTTTAAGCTGATGCCTACAATCTTAAAGGTTTATCCCAAATACAAGATATGATTTATAATCATATTATGCATATAAATTCTGCCAATTTTATTGTTCATGTCCCTAGTTGTCAGTTTGTCAATTGGCATAAGAATGCAAATCACCTGGTAAGAAAGATTACCTTGCTTCTGGCTGAATAACTTCCTCTAGCAAACATGCCAGATGGGGTTGTGTCCTCGGGCAAAACATGTGTATAAGGCTCTGGTTGTGGACTAAACGTTCCCAGCATCTCTTTTGTGCTATCAACTGCAACAGATCCATGAGAAGCAAAAATTTATCTAATTCTAGCATTTGATACAATTCCTATTCACTTTTTAACTACAAAACATGTCAGAGAAAGAAAGAAGCATTACCCTTCATAGCAGTTTTCCAGACGGTGTTGGTGTATTTGAGACCTGAAACAATGTTATTGCTGACTTGAAACGTGAACTCAAGGCTGTATTTGCTACCTTCTTTCAAAGTGAACCACAAGCCCTTGGGTTTTCCATCCTCTGGAATAGGAAGAATTATATCAGATCTATCAGACGACTTAATTGCAAGGCTCAGGATCTTAACCTCTGGTTCTAGAGATTCTGCGGAAACACAAGCACACAAAACTTCTTCCATCAGAAAACATATAACTTGCATCTGTTCTAGCTGAATGCAGCAGCATATAAGCAAAACATTCAGGCAGCTAGATAACATTAAAACATCTATTGCACCAAATGTCGAGAATACCTCCCTAATTCCAAAGATTCGACACTGGGGTGAGTATATGGTGAATTGATATCTCATGTTTATTGGGTTTTAACTCGATAAATTCATGAATAGTATCACACAAAAAAAGATGGAAAACTTTAAAAAATCATTTAGAGCATGTAACAAGTTTGACATCTGATCTCACAAGAATTCATGCCAAAACTCGCAATGTATATCATCTTGATCCAAAGAATCAATGTAAAAGTAACAAATCTGCAACCTAAGTAGTAAACCAAACGGAATAATTCAAGATTCAAACATCTTTCTGCTTCATTTTGCATTAATAAAACGACGAGAACACGATTTTGGGTGATTAAAATGATTACCTCCAACAGCATTGACATCAACAGCCCCAAGAAGCTGTTCCTTCCACCTCCTTAAGCTCTCATCATCCTAAAACCTCGAACAATTACCATACATTTAAGACAAAACTTCAACCTTAACAGTAAAGAGATTAAAAGAGAAGCAAATACAAACCGCATCTTTCTGGATGTGTTCTTTGAGAGTGCACTGAGGGCCCAAAGCGATTTTCTTCGCCACTTCATCATCGTCGTCGTCGTCATCATCATACTCATCCTCTGTCACACACAAGGAGCCGTCACTGGGTGGTCTAACCATCCGTCCTGCACTTGGCTCACCCTTGTTCG
This sequence comes from Argentina anserina, assembly GCF_933775445.1. NCBI lineage: Eukaryota > Viridiplantae > Streptophyta > Magnoliopsida > Rosales > Rosaceae > Argentina > Argentina anserina. Next base: position 430,304 of record NC_065874.1, on the reverse strand, counting down.
TCTCAGAAACTTCATCGCCCTCTGTTTTCTCGTCTTTTCCATCATCACCCATGTTTTCAAAACTCGATGAACCCACCAAGCATACAGCTTCAACTGCCTAAAGTTCAGAGGTTCACAGAGAATCTAAACCCAATGACCAAATAAGTACACAGAATGGGAAGAAAGCAAAAGGAAGACGCCAAAAACCGACTTGGGAGTTGTGAGAATCCAGAACAACCAAAACAGAGAGACCCAAAATCACAGGGGGAAATTAGTGTAAGCAAGAAACGAGGAGACTTTAGGGTCAAACAAAGGAAAGTTTGACACACAAAAAAAGAAAGAAAGAAGGTTTAGGAAGATTTGGAAGCACAGAGAATGGGTCGTGTGGTGATCCGAAATTGAGACAAGAAAGGAAAATTAGAAAGGGGGAGATGAGAAAATGGTGGCGAAATCGTGGGGGTAAGTAGTAGCTTCGACGAAGACCAAGATTCAAGGAGGGAAGGGTTTTTAAGTTTTGAATGAGACGAGAGACAGCTTAATATAAAACCTAAGAGATTGGGTGGACCAAACAACAACTTTGAACCTTTTTTTTTTTTGGGTTTAGGAAACCTGTAATATTTTTCTGATTATGGATATGGATAATGATGCAGAGCGTACGGCGCGGCAGAAGAGATTGAAGAGATGATTGATCGCAACAAAACAAAATCAAGTTTATTGCAAATATAGTGATTAATGACAGAATTGTAAATAAAATTGTAGTTTGGTGAGTTACATATTTAACATTTGGAGTTCAATTGATTATTATTATACATTTCTTAGAACATGAGTCAAACTCGTTGCTTTGCCATGACATTTGGGCTTTTTCGGACTTCCGAGTTCGTTTAGGGTTTCAAAACAACATTTTTATATATTTCTAAAATTTATATTTTGAATTTGTTTTGTTTTATTCCTTGGCTTTTATGCTTGATTGTTAGTTGGCATAGAGTTTGTTTTATCAGTATTTAAACATCTTTAAACAAGTATAAACACATCTATCTTATTATTATTATTCAATCATCAAGAGTATTTTCTTATTTTTTTTGTGGATTACATAATTTATCTTTAGGGTTCTTCGTTGATTTGATAGATCAAGTTTTATTCCTATGATCAAGCTACAATCAAGATGAACTCAAGGTCGAGTTCTTTTCAAGTGGAGGAGTATGATGTAGGACGAGATTTGATGCTAGAATATATCTAGAATATGTCATTATATTTATTTGATTTGAGTTTTGATTTTATTTAGAGTAGTATTATTATTGTTTTAGGATTCTTATATTTAGGTCTGTTTGTTTCTTTTTAATTTGAATTCTTAGGATTTGTATTCAATTAGGTTTTTTATTTTGTTTAGGTTTTGATGTCTATATAAGCATCATCATTCTATGTAGTAGGATCATCTTTCATATCAATAAAAACCTTATTTTAGAGAAGTTTCTCTATTATTTCTTATGGCTTTGCTGTAATGATTAGTGGATTCTAGCCTATGTCACATGACTTTCAACGCTTGTCGGAGCCCCTACTATTGTGTCCACGCTTCCCACATCATTTGGTCCATGGGATTAGTTCACCCCGCCAACCTCAACAACGTTGGTCGTAGAGTATCTATAAAAAATTGACGAGAAACATATCAAGGGATTTCGCCATTGGTCAATCTCATAAATTCAAAATTGACGAGGAACATTTCAAGGGAAATTCACCTTTGGTTAACCTTATCAATCCTATCAAAAAAAATGGAGCATTGGTTTCTCAAGCGAAGAACTCTAAAGATAAACTGTGGAATCCACCCGAAAACAAAAGAGAACTCTTGTTTGATTGAATAATAATAAGATAAATGCGTCTACACCCGTTTAAGGATGCTTAAATACTAATAAAACAAACCTTAGGGCAACTAACAACTAAGTCTAAAAGCCTAAGGAATAAAACAAAACAAAACAAAACAAACTAGAAAACATATATTCTAGAAATATATAAAAATGTTTTTTTGAGGCCCTAAACGAACTCGGAAGCCCGAAAAAGCCCACACATAGTGGTAAAGTGACGAGTTCAACTCCTAGCGTCGTTCCCTCCTCGGAAAGATATAATAATAGTCAATCGAACTCCAAATGCCAAATTTGCAACTCACCAAACTACAACTTTATTTATAATTATGCCACTGATCGCCATATTTGCAACAAACTTGATTTTGCCTTGTTGCGATCAATCAGCTCCTCAATCTCTGCTGCCATATGCTCCACATCAGATAATCTTGATTCTTCCTTCTTTTTCCATAAGACCATAACTGGGTCATTAGGGTTTATGGGATCCAAGGTGCATTTTCCACAAATAATGTGCGTGCATGACTTGTAATTTGCAGTTTTATACTTTTATTTGGCGGGTTAGGCTTAAAGGCTTTAATCATGTATTGCCTGTCTGTGAAATTATTGAAACTACCAGCTAATCAAACAACCCCATAACAAAGGCAATAATGGAGTTGGGTCAATGCCTCAATGGGGTTAGCGCCCTGAACTTATCCCTGTTATGGCTTGAGATGGTCATAACATCGGGGACCTGGGGTTCCGATCAGTTTTCAATTAGTAATGGTTCTTAACTACTCGATAGTCACGAGTCACAACTGTAATGTGTAAACAGCTATGGCTATCTGCTCGAGAATGTTCATGACTTCGTACCTGGAAATTACAGCTCAGATGATTGTGAAAGCCATTGGCGATAATAGTAGCCAATGACAACAACAATTTAAGCATGGTTCCCCATCAGTGTTAAAACCCCAAATCTAAGAAACTATGTCACTGTTACCTTTATATGGAGAAGACTGTGACAATAAGTATTTGAAATCTATCTTTGATTCAAGATAATGTGGTCCTTAATAACCCCCAAATCAGCATCAGCAACAGGCAAAATGCTAGGCACTACAAAGATAGAACATGAAATATCTAAGCTGAGCAATTTCTAGCAGTTCAAAAATGTTTATGGAATTCATTCAGAACACATAGGATACAAAAAGAGAGACCAGTTCTCAGTGTGTTGGATGGGATCTCGAACCTGGAAGAAAAGTGTCACTCGCTTCCCCATTTTCTAATAACACTCTCTTTAGCGGAGACACGACTGTGTGCTTCTTTCTTTGACATGCTATCAAAATCACCATGAACATCTGTCCTCCTTAAGATTTTGTTAGTAATGGAAGTGAAGCTGTTTCTTGTCCCTCGCAAGACATACAATAGTGGATTGAGGACGACAGCAAGCATCAGCTCTCCTTTCACAAGAATGAGATACTAGAAAGATAATGAAAAAACATATTAGGCAGTGCAAGAGTTTATATATTTACAACAAAAATACATTGAAGTAGAATACAAATAAGAAAACTTCTTACCATCAGAAAAATGCCTAAGACAGCAAGACCTGCCTGTTGTGCTTCTTGCCAGAAATCATCATCATTGGACCAGCCAAAGCGTCTCCCCCACCCAAACCAACCCCCTCCGCCACCAGTACTGCCTCCACCCACCTCCTCTCTTCTTTTAATCTCTTTGTCCCATTTCTCAAATTCATCTTTCTTTCCACCCAGGGCACCTTCTAATGCTTTCCGTGCCTGGTCCTGTGAACATAGAAATATCAGAGTTATATCCCTTGAGAGTAAAGAAACCAACATCAAACTATAATATTGCATTCAGAAGATGAAACAGGGACCAATAACTCAATATGAAATGGGAACAAGATTCATTATACATTCTTGTTGATTGCTGGAACTTAGTTCAGTTTGTTTATTAAATCCACTTATAGTTTTGATCTAGGCGTAGGGCCACAAATATTGTCTAAACATGGGACAGTCCTGGGACGATAATCCATTTATACGACAGCCACACCAATCGTACTTGATGAATATGTTCCCTGCATAGCTTTCCTCTGTACTCTTTTGGTAAAAAAAAAACAAACACTCAAAAGATTTAAATTTATACAATTATTGTTTTACAGATTTCCCAGCACAATGAATGCTCAAGCAGCACGAAGAAAATACAAAGTTATGATATATTTAATGCTCCCCAATCTAAACTTAACCGAGTTATGCAAATTCGAAAACACAGAAGATGCAGATGCCACAATGAGATTAGAAAAATCACACAACAGAAGTGAACCTCTTCCTTACAACTTACTGTCATTTCGACACAGCTAACTGAAATGCTCTATCATTTGCTTAACTTCTAACATAACAGTCATTACTAAATCCTAAAACCTAGTTCCTCCGGAACTTCTACTTAGCTAATTGCCCAATTCGAAGTACAGTTTTTTTTTCATTTTATGAATAAATAAACAACTTGGAGACTACCCATTGAAACTGAGCATAACATGAAGGTCTAGGAATAATGAAAAAATCAGAAAAGATAAAAATGACTGAGATTAGGAAGAAGACCTCTCTGCGATTGCCTGAGAAAAGGCAGGAGAATCTGCCGTGAGAGTTGAGGTTGTGGAGCAGAGACGACCACTCTTGGGCAGCTTCATTTTGGCGGGAGCGAGTAGTGGGGAGGTGACGAGTGGACTGAAATGAGGTTGGGGACGGCGAGCTTAGGTTGAGAAGCAGCGCCATTGTTTTCGCATTTCACTCTCCGCTTACAAAGTTTTGAGGGGGTTGAAATCGGGTTGTGGCCCCAACCCGCTTGCCCACCCAAGAAGTTCGGGTTTCCTAGTACATGTATGGGAAAATTTTATATTATAACGGAAGAGATGTAAATTTACTCCCCACCCATTTTTCCCCACTTTCATCACCACCCACTTAGTTAGTTGATACATGTTTTCTAAATTTAACCACTCTAACTATGGTTACTCTACATATTTTATATAATTTTTTTCTTTCTTTCTTTTGTTTTTTATTTTAAAACCAAAATGTCAAATCCTAATAACAAAATATCAAATCCTAATATCATTGAAGTTATTTGACTTATTTCCCCAACGTTCGATGCTACTCAATCATGCATACAAAAACTTTCTAATCCTAGTTTATATTATACTAATATTTTCTCATTTCATAATAAGTACTAATCATTAATCTCATGCATATATTTGATCGTTTTAATTTTTAGTGTTCATTTTTGGATATTATTTATGACAATTTCAGTAGCTATAACATGATGACAATATATTAAATTTGATTCTAATTGAAGGAGATATGTTTTTATTTTGAATGTTTTTCTATAATATTTTCCTTAGCAATACAACGTTCGCATGATCGACTTGCATATATATGATCAAACTTGTTCTCTTGTAATTTTTTTCCGGAAGCTTGTTACTCACTTTTTGAAAAAGAGAAATTATATACTACTCGTTGATTAATATATATTAGGCTTTGATTTTTTTAACTTCAACAATATAGAATAAATTTTATTAATTATATAGTATTAGGATTTGATACTTTGTTTAAAGAAAAAGATTAGATAAAATAAAAAAGAAATAAAATTAATATGTAGAGTAACCATAGTTATAGTGGTTAAGGTTAGAAGACATGTGTCAACTAACTAGGTGGGTGGTGATGAAAGTGGGGAAGTATGAGTGGGGAGCAAATTACGAAAGAGGTCATGAGTTGCATGTAATATATCAAAAATATCATATACGACATTGAGAAGTGTTTGTGTCCGTAAATGACATAGTAATTTTGCTTTGAAATAAGTCTATAGCATGCCCGATGAAGATGAAGATGCTCATAGATGCCATGTGTGTTAGATCGTTTCACTTGATTATGTGGTAACCATATAGTCTTCTACAACCAAAAGACTCTATTCACGTGTGTTTTCCAAGTATTTCGACTTGAAGTACTTAATATTATCAAAGACATCTATACGCTTCTATCAAATTCACATACATTACAAGAAAACGCGTAATCTAAGACATAACATGAATGTTAAACGTAATAATCTCTTATATGTTTGTACAATTTTTCAGAGAGTCTAAAAGATATCATAATATGAAAACTAAGTTTGCACCACAATACTGAAGTTGATTTCATAAGCTGTAGTGGGCTTGAGCCTTGAGCCATACTTTGAAGTCATCAAATTAGAACCGTGATTTTGATAAGCATTAGTCATCTAATTATATTTTCAACTGTGGATTAGTCGTTTTCAACTTAGTCGACTCGTAGTGATTAGCCTTAATGCCTTATTACAACCCACATAAACTGATTACTTGCACTGTCCTCTCACATCGTCACTTGCGTCCTACGCATCCCCAAAGAGCTTATACATTGCTTGTAACGCAATAATGCATTAATCCCATACTAGTTACTAACTCGTATATATTTAATACTAAACTCACTGAAAAGTTGGTAGCTTAAGAATCACTTAAAAGAGTGGTAGGTGACGAGCAGAGTGAAACATGGGACTAATCTAGAAAATATGTAATTACTTTCTTGACCCCCTAGATCTAGTAGACAATGTTCTACAGTAGTAGCTGACCAAACCACACCAATCCTTCGTATCTTCCAACTCACAACAAGAAATCATATCTTTCTCACCAGATTTGGTAAATCACTGAGATGCCAAATTAACATATGAAACAGAATCCAGTTTTTCCGGTCAGGGTATTGTTGTAATTCACTCGGCTACTCCGGTCACAGTCAAAAGAATTCATTTCTTTTCATACTCACCTTTTTATCTTTATCTTTAATTCGAAAGTGAAAACAAAAGGATTAAAACCACAACTTCATAACATGAATATTTACCTCAACTTTTCAAGGTTGTTGAATTTGTCAGCTAGAGTTGGATGGGATAAAAATAATAATGTGAATTGGTCTAAGTCCAAGCTCATATTCAAAATTCTGAATCAATTCTATCATAAACATTTCATTTTTGATAAATCGAATTGTGTTATTCTTTTACAAGACAATAATGATCTTCTACATATTTAACCACTCATACAGCAAGAAATGGATACCAAAATCATAATTGGAACCGATAATATGCTATGGGTGAAATGTACAAGTTATGTAGATCATTAGCATGTCCTCAAATCACATAAATAAACAACTCTTCTAAATATGGGAAGAGTCATGTCTTATTCCATCTTAACGTGAATTATTATGGTATATGAGATTTAATTTATTTTGAAAATATCTAATTTATTGTATTTAAATCTACTAACTTATTTCTGTTTAAAAATTCATATTAGAATATCGTTGAAAGAAGCGTACAAGAAAACCGTCGGTTATACATTTCAAATATTAGATTATATGACAATTTAAAAGAGGAAAGCACGAAATTTAAAAATCAAATCCCTAAATTTGTTCTTCACGATACATCAGATATTGGGATGAGATCAAAAAATTAGATATTTACAGATAAGACTGGTGAACAATGGATAAAACCAACGGGACAAAGCCGTCATTTCTGATATTATAAACAAAGGATAGAGAGAGGTTAAAAAGAGACTAGAGAGAGACAGAGAGGAAGGAGAGAGATAGAGACAGAGAGGAGAGGAGAGGAGAGCAGAGGACTGAGAGAGAGAGAGAGAGAGAAGGGTGTTTGTTTTTTCGGTTTATTCGGTTTTACTATTACGCGGACGTATATGTGAGAGCGAGAAGGGAAATGGTGTCGGACCAAGAAATAGCCCAAGGCGTGGAGACTGTACTCCGTCAACAAGGCCCTAACGACGTCACCTCCTTAAACGGCGTCGTTCAGCAGCTCGAGGCCAAGCTAGGGCTGGACCTCTCCCACAAGGCTGCCTTCATTCGCGACCAGATCAACTTCCTCCTCCGCCCCTATCAGCAACCACCACCACAATTACAACCGCCAAAAGACCATTTTGCCCTCCACCCCAGCCACAACAACCCCTACCTCCACCACCCCCACCCCCAATTCGCTCCCTCACCTTTCCTCACCCAACAATTTCCTTCCCATTTTGCCCTCCACCCCCACTCCCGGCCTCCTCCGCCGGAGGCCTACACCTTCCAGGCGCAGCCGCCGCCTCAGCAACTCCGGCATACGGTGGTCCATCCACCGCCGCAGCAGCAGCCGCCTCCTCCCAAGTTTGAAGTCTTCGCCGCCCAGAATGCCACCCCTGCGGCCACGGAAACTCCCAAGGACAGGTTTGTCTTTTAATTTTTCACAATTCGAAATCGGAAATGAAATGGTGGTTTTTAGGGTTTTTAAATTGTTCGAATTCACAAGGTTTTGTGATTCAATTACAATTACAGTTTATTGTTACCGCACAGTTTTTACTGATTTTACTAGCTCCAATTCCTGTTGTTGGCTTGCTGTGAATTGTAATGCTTTTCATTGTCTGTTTAAAAATTAAGCATTCGGTTTTGAAACATTGTTTGTAGCAAATGTGGAAACCAACGTATGAAAAGCGTTTAACTTATTATTCTGATGGGAAAATTTCAACCTTTCTGGTATCATGTCATCTATCATGAAACACCAAATTGTTAAGGATCAAGAGTGGATGTAGTACACAAAGAGTCTGTGATAGTGTGATTACCATGAATTTTGTTCAGGAACAGTACCCTAATCACAGAATTTTTTTTTAATGCTAATTGAACTGTTTTTTCTTTCTTTCTGTCTTTGGAAATGATTTGTTATTTTGTAGTTGTATGTTTTGTTAGGAGTCGCTGCTTATTTTCTTGTTGTGACTTAGCATTTGGTATGTCAGTCTCTGTCTTATCATGTATGTGCCTTGCATAAATGCAGTGGTCCGACTACTGGAACTAAAAGAAGAGGTGGGGCTGGCGGTTTAAATAAAGTCTGTGGTGTCTCACCTGAGCTTCAGGTTGTTGTTGGTGAACCGGCCTTGCCAAGGACTGAGGTTGTTACTCCTAAATCTACCATGATTCTCTATTTAAACTGCTTGTCAGGTGCATTGATATGGCCAAGTGTTATTTTATGTAGAATAACAAAGTGAGTTTTACTGGTATCAGATTGTGAAGCAGCTCTGGGCATACATAAGGAAACACAACCTCCAAGATCCAAGTAATAAGAGAAAGATTATTTGTGATGACGCCTTGCGTGTGGTATTCGAGACTGATTGTACTGACATGTTCAAGATGAATAAGCTGCTGTCCAAGCATATTATAACTCTTGGACCTAAAAGTACACGAACTTACTATAATTTGTAACCTATTTTATTCCGTGACGTGTTTGCTTATGTTAAAGAACTTATCCTTTATAATTGTGCAGAGGAGCCGCCTCAAGCTAAGCGAGTGAAGTTAGATGTTGAATCTGCAACTGACACTACTGATAGTACTCAATCTGATTCCTCAACTGTTACAATATCTGAAGCACTAGCTAAATTTCTGGGTTTGGAAGGGAGGGAGATGCTCAAATCTGAGGCAATTAGACTTGTTTGGGAATATGTAAAGGCTAACAATTTGGAGGTGAGTATACATTCCTTATGACCTGCTTGGTTTTGATATTTCACAGTTTGTACTGGATATTTGGAAATGAGACTGACTGTGGCCTTGGTTGTTTTCTGTAGGATCCTGTAAATACTATGGTGATAGTATGTGATCCAAAGCTCCATGAGCTTCTTGGATGTGATAGCATATCTGCTCTGGGGGTTCAAGAGATGTTAGACCGCTATCATTTCATCAGACAGTCATGATCTATGGTAGTCTTGACCGGTTAGTAGAAGTTTTATTTTGTTAATTTTTGATATTTATCTCTTAGTTGTGTTTTGTTATGTTTGATCTTTAGCACGTTGATTAAAACACCAGCATGTTTTCTTAGGTTGTCCTGCTTTTCCTTAAAATGCCTTTTCTGCTTATTGTATGTCTTGCCTATACAAAGTAAGTGAGCAACTCTGTTTGTTTACTTGCAGGCGATGGGACATATGCCATCTGGTCTCTTCTGATGGTAGAGAAGATAGGGCAGAACCTTTTTTTTTTTGGTGCACTGACGTGGCTAGGAGCCTAGGTGATATGCTATTTTACATGTATTGGTTGATTATATTTTAGAAACTTATGTGCTTCGGTCATTTGCAAGGAATTTCTTGGTATGCGGCCATTGCCCTGTGTTTAGTTCTTAGTTGTGGTCTTCTCCTAACCTTTAAAACTGTCGCAGAATGATAAATGCTCTGTACAGCCTGGAAGGACCTTTGTTTGTAATATGTTGGATAGCAAAAAGTGTTAGTTTTAAGCTAGGTTGCATGGAATCGGGTGCGGGTACGTGGAAGCGAAGCGTTTGGAAACGCGGAAGCATTTTTTTTACAAAAATTAAGAAAGCGGGTGCGTTTTGGAAGCGTCGGAATAATATATATATATATATTATATTTTTATATTTTATTTTTTAATTATTTTATCTAGTATTAAAATAATTAGTTAAATATTAATGGCTTATTTTCTATCCCATGATTATCTTTGATTATAACATTATTAAAGCTTCATTTCAAAATTCAAACAAAAGAATGTACAACATAGTGTGAAGGTGTTGGGCACGTGCAAGTCAAAGAGACATCACTAGATGAAATTGATAAAAAAAAAGGTTCGTCTTCCCTCTGTATCTCTCTCTCATATGGATTTTTTTTCATATCTCTCCACAACTCTCTGTCTTCTCTATATATCTCTCTCTCATCTAGATTTTCCTGATATCTCTTCCCCATATTTCTGACACATATTAAATTGATTGATGTTATTCATCTTTAACCGCTTAACGAAATAAATAAGAAAATGAAACGACAAGAAGAATCTCAAGACATTGATTGATGAAATAGAGGTAGAGAAGGAATCACCCTTCCAATTTGGAAGTCAACGCTTCCGCCGCGCTTCCAAACCCACCTTTTTCAGAATCGCGCTTTCGTCGCGCTTCCCCACGCTTCCGAGTGCTTCCGCTCTTGCTTCCGCTTCCGAAGCGGGAATCGGTCGTCCAACCAAGCTTCCATGCTATGTAGGTTTTAAGTTTTTAATTGCAACTGGTGTTCCTTGACAGAAAATACAGGTTTTAACTGCTATTTGTTTCATTTTCTCTATCGAATAGTTAAGTATTCTTGCCTACAGTTCAAAGTATGGAAGTTATTTTTCTTGGAAGGTAATTATTCTTGTAAAATGTTCGCCCCAAACTGTACTCCCTTGCGCCAAGGCTGTCCATCCTGCGTTTGGGGTCACCCATACCACAGTTCCACAGCATGGCCTGAAAGCGCGGACAACTTTGAATTTCTCTTTTCCAGTCCTTGTAGAATGATGATTACATACTTACATCCATCCCATGTTTGGACATGAGAAACCAAGAAGAGTTGATAAGATTTTCAACTCCATTTCAGATTCATCTGCGCTTTCTTCACCATTAGGAATAGTTCAAAATTGTTCATTACATAAGATAAGTGTCTGCAGCAGCTTGAGTGAAGACTTAAGGCGAGGTGAGCATCAAAGAGATTATAAATGCAGCGGTGATGAACGCAAGGAGGATCACAATACTACTTTGCTTGTCCTACTCTTGAATATTGTACTTGAACCAATCTTCTCGGTTAAAGTGGCCATGAATCCCTTCATTTTCTGTAGATGATAGGAAATAAGAACAAACGTAATTGCACAGTAGTAAACTCAACTTGGTTAAATGAGTGTTTATATTCAAAATGTAGCGCAAATTTTCTTTATCAGACCAGAAAAAGAAGATATACAGTTCAGTTAAGTGTAGCATCTTTGCATGAGTAGACTAGAACGTACAATTCTGAAAGGAATATGCCGGAGTGGTTCCATGAACATCTCTGCATTTCTGAAAAGAAGAAAGGGAATTTCAAACGTCAGTTTATCGAACAAACATATCGAGTCAGGCTAGTTATACTCGACTTATGAATCAGAGTTACTTGTTCAGTTGCTTGTAGTGATCATCTTTGAAATAAGACGGATGCAAAGGCAGTAGTAATCTGGACTCACTTTATTGCCACCTTCCCCTTATAATGGTGGGATGTATAGAAGCTAAAACCCTTTCCAAAAGGCATGCGTGTTTTGTTCCACTCTGCATATAAGTAGCCAAACATATCAGAAAGTTGATGGAACCAGAGTTTTGATGGATCTTGAACAAAAAAGGGTTCCATAACCACCTCGATGATCGATGTTTTGAGAGCAAGGATGTACGTACGCCCCACTGAAGACCGACTTTCATCCCATCGTGCAATGTTGGTTTTACAAAAAACTCAATTTCACTTCCTAGGTGTCCGATTAGATCTTAGGAAAAAATTCACCACCTTCTGCAATAGAAACAAAATCGTTGGTGCTATAGTGAAGGAAACTAACTTTTACTATAGGCTCTGTAACTCAACTTTACCTTCTTCCCTCGAAGGGGTTGGACGATCGAGGATAAGTTGCCGACACACTCGGGTTCATCTGCTATGATCTCTGATAACTCGACAATATTTTTGTTCTTCATGGCATTGTAAAGCTTCAGCAATGTTTCGAGAGCTCGTGGATCCGGTTGATGATCTTCTCCACCTGCACCTTCTGGTGAGTCTTTAGCACAGGATATCGGCAACACCAGCAACTCTCTATGCCATCTTTGAATCCAAGGTTGGCCTGCAAAAATGGTTGATGAAAATTACTAAAGGCAATGTCAGCTGTGATTTTGTTAGAACTTTTATGGATGGTATAGGCAGGATTAACATATGAAATATGCATGGTATTCCTGTATACAGGGTTATTGGTAATGACTGGGAAGGAAACGAAAGCCATGGTGCAGTGAAGGTTGCAATATTGCAAGACCTCAAAGCCATAAGACTCGAACCAAATTAATCTTACCAACATATTTGTGGTAGATTTACAGATACCAAACTAGTTAACAAGAACAAAGGAATGAATGAAGCAACCTCTACAAGCAGATATGAAGAGCAAGTTAAGCATCTTTTCTAAAAACTTGGAAGCTCAACATATAACACCTAGACTCCTCGTGTAAAGTTTTGTTACTAATTAACAGATTCTTGTTCTTCTGCTTCCTCACAAGGAAAAGATATCGAGCATTTCCACGAGGCAAAAAGCATAATCTAACACTTCATGTGAAGCTTCTGTGATGTAAAGCTAAACTGAAGTGATCTAGGCTTACATTAATGTCACTTTTTTTTACTTAATGTTACGATTCCTCAAACATTATTTATCTATACTTTTATAATTAGAACTCACTTTGTTAATTAAAATGTGTGAAAATACATATCAGTCAATTCATTATTTGTTAATCTGAAATTTTATTTAATATTTAAGAGATATGAAGGTAAATAACAAACATAAAACATAAAATAATTGAAACTCTTATAATTTATAATCAACTTCGGTTTGAAGATAAATAATTTATGTTTCAATCCGAACCGATGACTCCGAGTTCGTCCTATAACGCATACAATGGTAGCAAGATAATTTGATCCAGATCCAAATTCTTTTTATGATTAAAAATAAATGCCATCACACAATTAAGGAGCCCAAAAATTGACATAAATAGCCTCCGAGCCCTTCTTAGGCCAATTGCTACCTGGACGGCTGAACAGGGAATCAAAATACAACACTAAACACTTCGCTCTGGCAGTTAGATATTAACAGAGAGACGACCCCCAAAACGAACTGAAACAGCGTCGTTTTTAAGCTCTGAGCTCCAACAATGGCGGCAGATCTGGTGCTAGACACGGCGATCAGAGACTGGGTTCTGATCCCTCTCTCCGTCGTCATGGTCCTCATCGGAGTCCTCCGTTACTTCGTCTCCAAGCTCATGCGCTCCACCCAAGTCCCCGACGCCAAAATCGTCAAAGAAGGGTTCGTATCCCTAACCCTAATCCAAACTACGCTTATATTCGTTACTCGTATACAGTTTATCTGACTCTGTGGAGTTGAAATTCTCAGGCAATTGGTGATTAGGGCTCGGAATTTGCGTGCTTCTGCCAACTTCATACCTCCCAAGTCGTTTCGCGCTCGCCGATTCTACTTCAGCAACGAGGTTTGCTTATGATTCTCACCCTAATTGCTTTTGAGCTACGAATCGAAAACCTGAAATAGAATGTTCATTAGTTTGTAGTGTGAATTTGTTGTTGAGCTGAGCATTATGAGCTTTGTGATTTGGCTTGGCTATTTGAATCCCTTCTCGGGGTTTCGAACATAGCAAGAGTTAGTTAAGCTCATTGTTTTATCGAAAAATCGCAGTTATGTTAGGGGAAAATTTAACCTTCAAGTAACATGTAAGAGATTGAAAAACATGAAATTTATATGCCGAATGTGAGAGTTGGTAATGCTTTCTGTGCTGTAACTAATATTATGCGGTAGCTGTTGACACCTTAGGGGTTCTGTAAAGGAGTTTTTACCGAACGTTGCTTTTAGTACACTAGTCCTTAATCCTTATTGCTCAAGTTGATTTGTTGTGGAATTGCCAGGAAAATGGGTTGTTATTTGTTCCCAAGGGTCAGGCACAGAATCCTCAAGCTCAAATGTTCTCTGATCCCAACATGGCTATGGACATGATGAAGAAGAATTTGTCTATGATCATACCTCAGGTACGTAAAATTGCTTCATCCTTTTGTACTAGTTTTGGCTTGAGTTCCTCAGATATAATGACTGATATTCTTGTCATTAAATTATTGGTGGCCAGACTCTTACATTTGCTTGGGTCAACTTTTTCTTCTCTGGATTTGTGGCAGGTTAGTTTCTATACCTCTAAGCCAATTTCATGATCTCTATGTTATATGACTGCTTTATTTATGGTATGGTAAACTGGATGACTATGTTCTTATGTTTTATCCTTTTATATCAGTAGCAGACTATTTGTGTATTTTCACACTGTTGTTTTGAATATATGTATGTTTCCCATACATAATTCGTCTGGTTGTTCAGTATATAGTGTAGCTTGTATTTTCTCCGTAGTTTTTCTCCTGTTTTATTCTCGAAGTTATTGTATTTTTCCATTACATGCTTATGTATGATTGTTTTTTTTTCTGCAGCCAAAATACCCTTTCCTCTTACTCAGAGGTTCAGGTCGATGTTGCAGAATGGGATTGACTTGAGCACTGTTGATGTCAGCTATGTGAGCAGCCGATCATGGTACATACTTATCTCTTGATTCCGGAAGTATTTAGTTACTCTCCCCTGATTGGTCTTGCACATCATATAATTTTTCTCTAATCACTCAAGTCACGTGTCTCAGGTACTTTCTCAATCTGTTTGGATTGAGAGGCTTGTTTAGTCTCATTCTGGGTGAAGAAAATGGTCAGTAATATGTTACTTTTTTGCGGTTAGAACTGTATGAGGAAATATATTCACACATGTAAATGTAGGAAGTTTTTAAGGCTGGTGTACTAACACAAGCTTTTCTTATGCAGCCATGGATGATACTCAGCGTATGATGCAAATGAGTGGATTCGGCTTAGACCCATCAAAGGTACTAACTTAAGTGATTTTCTTCAACATGTTTAGGGTTTATGAGATTAATCCAAGTAAATATATCAGATGTGCTTGTAAATTCTACGCTGCTTATCGGATTTACCCTTTTTTCTTCATTAATCAGAGTTTGGGTGCGGAGAAGGACAGTCTTGATATAATCCAGCATGATTGGGCCTTGCCAAAATTTGAGCATCGTGCCGAAGCTGTATTGAAGAAACTTGTCAGGTAAAGAATGAAACCTGGCAGTTAGGCTGATGGGCTGTGCTCCAGTCATCGGCCTACTCCAGTGTTAATGTCAGTTAGTTTGAGTTATGAAAAATATAGCAACGCTTTGAGAAACATTTTGCTCTAGTCTATAGCAGCTTACAGTCCAATTTATTCTGATTATTCACAACACATTAATGGTTGTAACTTGTAATCACTTGAACGTTCAAATCGTCTTGAGATTCTAGATTGTGTTGCCAAAACATGAAGCTTTTTCTGATCAAGCCCTTTTCTTAGTGAAGCTTTCTCTTGTGACATGAAACTTTTGTTCAAAAGAGAAGCCATTCCTTTAGTTATCACTGTTATTAACTTATTATGATTACCAGTTGATATGGACCTAATGCTGTAACTATAAAGACTCCGTCCATAGTGGCCCGAAACTTCAGAAGCTTTGATCCGAGTTCTACATGGTGGACCAGATGAAAGATGTGGCTTGCTTGATTGAATCTGTAAAGTAGACCTATGAACAAATGGAAAAATAAAGATGTTTGCCTGATTAAGCTCGCCATTCCAGTTGTGTTACTATTAGCTATCTGGATTCCATTCCCTTAGAATCATGATGAAAGGACAACAGAAGTTGCTGTTACATTTGCGTATATGTCAGGTCACTTCCACATTCAGTAGCTTGGTTGCTTCTTTTTTTTCATTTTGTTTTGTCAAATAGGTAGGGTTAGGTTAGAAATTGAAAGAGCGATGTCTTTCTTTTTCCCCTATTAAATACAATCACGTTGATCGATGTTGAAAGCTACAAACTTCTGTGGGTAGGGTTTTTCTAATCTGCATTATCATTACCTATGATTCGACAGATATCAATACAAAAGGCTCTTATATCCCCATCTTGGTTGGGAGAAGCTTATGAGATTAGGTTATGGATTGAGAAGTCTTAATATTATCATGTCAACAATGGATGTCAACTTTGTTATAAGCATGAATCCTAGCGAAGGGAGGGGGGGGGGGGGGGGGGGGGGGGGGGGGGGGGGGCGTCGGTAAAAAATGACTTGTAAGCCCTATATATGTAAATACAATTGCATAAAGCAAAGCATAACAAACACTATAGATCAATAAAATGAGCAAAGGTAGAAATTTACGAAGTTTTGGAATTCTTGTGTCCTATTACTCCTATAATTATAACATGTTAGATTTACAAGTGAACAATAATAATGCATTAACATGGCTTTGTGAGACATCATAAGCACCAAGTTATACAGCTACACTCACTTATCAAAGGATGAACAACCTCGGACTCATCATCGTTCATATTCGAAAGTTATACAACCCCTAGATTTTGTTGTCCCATTGTTATAAGCTAATGAATACATCAAATTCGCAGTAGGTTTTTTTTTTACAATAAATTCGCAGTAGGTTAAACACACTCTGATCAAATAATATTTTCATTACAAGCTTTACTCGATGAAATTGAAGTCGAAGTTTCTTTACCATCAATTTGCGAAGAAAAACTGTCGCAAAGTTCCAAGAATGAGAAAATCATAGCATACAAAGTTCCAAAATGCATCATCCTCGTGTTTACAGTAGAAACCAACATGATCACAGGAATCGAAGGCATCGCTTGTTTTTTTTTTTACTTTCGTCCAAAATTCGAGTTAATCTGTAGACTGTTACATAGTACTATCTATATATACTAGAGATCCACAATATTCCCAAGGATCCAAAGGCAAATATGCCCATCACTTAGCTTAGAAAACTCAAATATAAAACGGGGTAGTATGGGTATTTGAGTGAGTACATGATCAGAGCGGTGAGTGTAGTCCAGCACGGCACATCAGACGGCTCGGAGTGGGTCCCGAGTCACGAGCGTCCTACCTGGAAAGCAGAAGATGACATGGCCCACTGACCTTCATCTTTAGGGGAGGGGCGGTTCCTAAAGCCAAGCGCAATGGGCTGAAAAAAGCTTTAGGAAGATAAATACGGCAGCGTTTTAATTTGTTTAGTGTGGGGCCCCGGCAGGGAAGGCATGGGACGGAAATGATCGTTGATGGTGGCGTGGGTCCCTTTGTACTAGCATCAGGCACCGTCCTTTGGAACGTTGTTTTCTTTGCTTGGCTCACCTCCATTGATGTGCCTCGGCCTTTTGGGTTAAACGTGATCATGATGATGATTATGAAATGAATGAAGACCATAAACAACGGTAAACATTTTGACTGCAATAGTAAACGCTGTCTCCCTCGTTTTAACCCCTCGGCGACAATGTCATCAACCTTGTATCCCCGTAGGGCCATACCTTTTATTGAATTCATTTTTACTGATTTAAAAAAAAAAATTCAACATCGTTTTTCAAATTTTTGGGTTGTATCAATATAGTTCCAAAACTCGTAAATTGCTATCAACGATATATTTTAAGCCAATTTTCGTCACGACTTTGTCTTGTGAGTCACGTGTCTCGCACGTGATCACAAAAGCAAAAATGTATTTAGTATTCAAACTTTTGTGGCAATGTTAATGTAGCACTCATACCCTGAGTTATACCAATGTAGTACCCAAATTTACAATTCGCTATCAATAACGAGTCTGAGACCAATTTCCGGAGAGGCTCCGTCTTTTGGGTCACGTGTCCCAACCAACCTCTTTTCTCTTCCCCCCCCCTTCTTCCCCTTCTTTTTCACTCTCACTCCTTCCACATTTTATTTCTGAGCTCATATTGTGAGACAAAGCAACACCATGGTTGTGTTTCTTTCAATCTCTTTAACCACAACAGCAACTTCTCCCAACTCGGCAGCTCCACCTTAAGCCACCACATTATATCTCTCACCTCCTCACCCTTGACCCTCCCCCTTCCTCCACCTCTACCCCCACCATTCCTCACCCCACCTTCTTGGTTCACATTTGGGTCCATCTTCCTGACCTCTCTCTCCGAGCCCAGGTGGCTCTAGTCCAACTCGAAGCCCCTCCGAAAATTAGCATCAGATTCGTCGTTGATAACAAATTGCGAGTTTGGGTACTACAATGGTACAACTTAGAGTGTGAGTATTACATTGACCTTACTACAAAAGTTTGGATACTAAATACATTTTTATTTTTATTACTATAAATTTGCCTCAGACCCGTCGTTGATAGCAAATTGCGAGTTTGGGTACTACATTGGTACAACTCAGAGTATAACTACTACATTAATTTTACCATAAGAATTTAGGGGCTGATGCTTAATTTTTTCTTTAAAAAAAATAAAAGAGTAAGAAATTTAGAATTTAATGGCGAGACAATAGAAATCACTAACTATAACGTATGTAACCGAATATTTGATGAAAACGAATTTGTCGGTTTAACTCCTCAAACTTGTCATCAACCCCTATACCCATTTCTTTTGTTGGCAGTGTGACTGTGAGAGTGAGTACCGGGTTCTATGATGTTTTACTTTGCACAAGATATGAGTTAGAGCAAGTTAATTATAGGGTTTACTACTAATTAACACAAAATTTAGTGCGAAAAACAAAAGGAGGCAGAAGAACATGAATGCATGATGGTCAGTCACCTAGCAGCGCTACTGAACGAAACACATAGAAACCCACTCAAAAGAAAGATATGATGCTGATATATGTGAAAATGGCCTCCACCATTTGCTATTCCAATTCATTCATCAACATTACAGTAGTTATATATTTCTATTAGAAAAGAGTACCCTAGACTATCTCACTAAACATTCATTTCTTTACAAAAACAACAAACCAAAATACATTTACAACTAGACAAGCTAATGTCCCTTTTAATCTTTTGACAGTAAAATGAGGTGTCAAATTGCAAATTGCAAAAAGATTCTCCTTCAAGTGCTCATACTCTCTCTACCATACTATTATATTAGCCTGTAGAGGCTCTCGCACAGCTATATATAGCTCTCACATTGATCATTTCTTTCACTCACTACAAACTAAGCACTCTCTACTCCTGAAGCATCATCTCGATCTTCTCTCACTTCTCCGTTCAATTTTCACCGCCCTTTGCTCCAGAAATGGCCAGCGTTGAGGTAACTTGAGCTCTACTGGGCTCTACTGTTTGTTTTTTTCTTTCTTTCTGGTTCACTTCGATCAACCCATCTGCATATATATAGGCTGTGATAGTTCATTCAAAGTAACTTGTGATCTTAGCATCAAGGGATCGTCTTTGTAGTTTTCATGTTGTTATTGGTTCTGAGTTTTCTTGTTTAAAGAAATAAGATCTCTACGTGTTACTGATATTCTTCCGAATACAAAGCTTTATTAATCCATCGATCTACGTGGGATTAAGTGATTAACGGAAGCAAAACATTATATGCCGCATATTATATGTAAAACATTATATGCCGCATATAGACTTATAGTAGTAGCATCTGTAACTGTGTAAGTGTTTGAGAACATCACTAAAAAATGACTCATGATCTGACGAATATAAACTCGGTGTTGATCAAGGTTGCACCGGCAGCAACATTTCAAGAGACTGAGACAAAGCCAGTTGAGGTGACCAAGACCGAAGAGCCAGTGGCTGCACCACTTGCCCCGGAAACTGAAACCACCGAAACATCAAAAGAAACAACACCAGAAGCAGAAGTGGCAGCAGAAGCAGAAGTAGTAGCAGTAGATGAGCAACCAGCTGCTCCCGAACCCGAAGTAGAAGCTCCAGTTGAAGTTGAGACCAAGGAGGTGGCAATAGAGAAAGTTAAGGCCGAGGCCGAGGAGGTGGCAGCGGAGCCAGAAGTAGAGAAGCCAGTGGAAGAAGAGGCTCAAGAGGTTAAAGCCGAAGAACCAGCTGCTGCTGGTTCTGAGGAGACAACAGAAGCCGCTGAGGAATCAGAGGCTGCTCCGATAGTCAAGGATGAAGTAGAGAAACCAGTTGAAGCAGCGACGGAGGCTGCTGATGTTGTTGCCACAGACGAAGCTCCGGTTGAGAAGGCCGAGGAGTAAATGATCGTAAACTTTGTGGCCGGGTTCTAGTCAAAGTTCATTTTAGTTACATATCTATTATGTTTTCTCGGTTTATTATCATTATTACTACTAAGAGCAAGGCTTTAAAGGCAGAGTAATGTGGAATGGCAATTGGATCCATAAGGCTTTATATAAGGGAAACCAGTTTGATAGCTAGGGTGAAGAGGATTGATGCAGATGGTACGGTGAGCTGAGAGTGGGAGGTTGTAGTGATTGGTAATTGGTATGGTGTGATGAGTTGTGCTTTCTCTAAGTTTTGAATAATATTATTATTGGTTTTATGTTAATTGTTTTAGAATTTTGGTTAAATTCCCAACAACTATTGTGTGAACATGGAAAATAAATGATTATTGTGCGAACATTGAAAAACAAATAATCTATTCCAAAAGATCGCACTGAATTTTAGAAGTGTTTCATATTGTACACCATGTCACAGGACATGAGAAAGATATTAAAGATCAAGGTTACAAAGACTGAATTGGAAAGGGCGAGGCCGTGAGCATCTTGAGCATCACCAAGGTGGCCAAAAATTTGGTCTCTCTCATGTCTCAAATCAATGCCCTCACAAATGGCCGACATAAACTTGTTTCTTTGTTTAAAACTGTTTTAGACTGGTTCTATTGAAAATATCATAGAACTCTATTTGGCGCGACCTCTCAGAATTGCAGGATGAAATGTCTCCCCTACACAAATATTTTCTAGAAGAAAACCCAGACGATAGATGATGAACCCAAACATATTATGAAACCCAAAACCCAGCAAAGTTGCATTATATAAATAAACGATGACAATAATCATATCAGATAGACGATATAACATGCCAACCCCCTGTAAAAGGGTAGCAATCCAGGTTCGGGTGGCCTCGATCTACAGCCTTCTGAGAATGATTCTATCGAATATGATGATAATGATTAAAGGCCTAATTCAATGATGATTTGTTCAGCTAAAGAAAAAGGGCCTGTAATAAACTAATAACGAAAGAAAGTGGCTTTTGCTAGACCCTAAGCAAACAATACATACATCACATATTTACATAATTACATGTACCTTACAAAATGGCACAAGTTTCTTGCAAGGATGATTCATATATTTATAGCCAGAGACTACAAAGTACATCTAATAATCATAACGAAAATAATTTTACCATAACAGTGCGTAGAAAATATTCTACAAAGTTCATGTATTTGTACAGACTTGCATGTCATTGCATGTTCTATCTGTGCTAGTTAAATGTCATGAAAACCAACACCCGTTAAGCAGAGAAAACTTCTTATTTCTCGCCTCCTGATTTATTTATACTATACCCCTCCTATATAAACAGTTGACAAAAAGAGCAATGACATGGCAAACCTTCAAGCAAAGAGAAACACAACTAAGCACCATCTGACAAAATAGTCCACTGACAATACGAAACCATGAAAGTATCCTATATTCTGTACAACCTGAATGCGAGTTTTCCTTATGTGCAGTCAAAATCCCCCTTTGTACCCCCCCTAAAATGAAGATAGCAACTAATATGTTACCATGTCCCAAAGCTGCTACCAACATGTTCTTGGGTGATGATGTTGAGGCGACTTCTCATGACAGCCATAGATGGATAAGGTGGGAAACACAGCCGGTAAAAGCAGGTATGAGATGAAGGCAATCGGCTAGGAGGCTCTGAGGACTTGTAGATGTATAGCCGTGAAGCCAAACCACAGAACCCCTCAACTGGAAGGTATTTAACAGAAGTCCAAAAGAAGAGGAGAACCTTTCTCTGCTCTGCTGACATTCCCTCAACAATCTGCAGAATTCGGAAACATAATTTAATCATAACAAAGCAGGTGATAGCTAACAACTAAGGGAGTTAACTTTTGTTGGTATCAGCTGATAATAGAAGAAAGCAATCAATTACTGCAAGAGTAAATTACTTCATTGACTCAGTTCTAAGCTCAAAGCTTGGTAAAATCAAGTGACTTTTGGCTTTGCTTTCTGTCATTAACTCTTTACCTCGCAGGATGAACTCTCCAGGAAGAAAGACATAAAATTGATCTGGCAAGATAAGGCTTGGTTTGATGCTAAGCATGAGGTTATCATGATAAACACAAACTCAAAATCAAACCAAACATTCTTTTTCATCAAGGGAATACACCTTTTGTTTAAATTATGCCAAATGTGTTCACAGAAGGTATAAGAGGCAATCAATACAAACAGGAACAGAAGATAAACAATTAATCACCATCTAAGATTTCAAATATAGGCAATTATGTTAATGTTTAAAGTTAAATGCCTGAATTTGTAAGTTCATCATATAGAAAAGGTAATATATTTATATGAGGAAAGTTAAAATACAGTTAATTTGTAAGGAATTAACTAGTCCTTTGTAAGCCGAATTTCATACTAATAACATTATATCATATCTAGCCATCTGATATCCAGTCCATACATCCTACATATTTATTTTATCTGTCAAATCAACAAAAGGTTATTCCCAAAATACTGTTCTTTTCAATCCTTCCACCCAATTGGAGCCTAGCATTATGATTTGAAGCAAAACTTCTTCCAATTGAGGAGAGCGGCATCTGAATCCTAGGTCACAGGTTGGACGCCACTAATGTTTACTGGAGTGCAATAAATATTTTGATGCTAAAAAGGATTAGGTTTCAAGAAATCCAATTCATGCAAATAAAGGTGATATACATGGTTCAACTGTTTGATTTTACTTAGATAAAGAAAAAAAAAGCACTCTAGGCAAAACAATGGACGTCAAGGTGGCATATTACATATCACATTAACACAAAATTGTTTCCTGACATCCAGATTTTGATCAACAAAATTGTTTATTATTGCAGATGAACACCCACCCAATACAAAGTAAAAGAAGGACCCAGCCTTAGCTGTGCTTTATGTCTTCTCGCACACAAATAGTAAAAAAAACTGGAAACGAAAAAAAAAATCAAGGCAAGCTGTCATGGTTGTAAGATCAGAAACTAGAGAGTATATTCATACCTTCCAGAACCAAAATATTTGAGGATCAGTATCTTTGTAGCCATTGTACTCGGTATGTGCCTTCCAATCTTCAACACTGATAGCACTTTCGCTTCCATGCAGCATCCAATCAAAATCTTCTAGCTCTAAACTTCGGAAAAAGAAAGTCTGAAACATCGAGTTGGAGAGAATATCACCAAAACCTTTTGCAAAATGCTTCACTTGTTCAGTGATAGATATGACAAACCGATGCTTAATAAGAAGACGGACATACTCCTCCCTGTTCTTGCTGGTCACAACAATGTTTCTCCCACCAGTGCAAAGCTCCACTGTTTTTCGAAATCCCAACTCCTCCACTTCCCTAACAAATGTCAATCCTAAAGCATCTGAATCAATAAAGTCGGGATCCATTTCCAGAATCTGCTTGCAACTATTATACAAGTACGGATCAGCATCGTGTATGTCTTCCAAAGATGGTAAAGCTCCAGCCAACTGTTGGAAAAATATGCGATCAAAGACTATGCCCACTTGCACCTTATGCATCAAAGCTAACGCAATCACCCGGCCAGCAAAGGTGAAATATTCGAGGTGCAGAGGATCAACATTAGATGCTGCAAACAGAAAAGAGTTGTCAAGTGAAACTAATCTAATTTGAAACAAGGTCTTTCTTTCAGATGATATATGTCACAAACTGCATCATTACACATATAATAAAGATTGTAAGTCTACCAACTTGAGCTCTATCCTGAATCAAGAAAGGTACAGAAGCCTGACGGGGTTTGCTAAGAGTGTATTAGCCTAAAATAGATCACCTATGGTTTCGAAACAATGTTATAAGTGTCTCTAGCATGCGTAGCATTGTCTAACGAACATCTAACAATTCAGATTCCACAAATTAAGGCATTGGGGTAATGATCACATATATATCAATAAAAGAAATAGAGCATCCTCTGCACGAACTCTCATACGAGGATGTTGACTGTTTTTTATTTTATATAACCTAAGCTCGCTGAGATATTACTCGTGTCTGTGTTTATTAACTTACAACAAACATATCTGCAGTTGTATCCATTGTCCAAAAACTTGGTCCAACACGCTCGGTATCATCACAGCCATTTGTAACAAAATATATGCATGGTTTAGTCAAATGTTTGTGCTTGAGATGATCATTCTACAATTTTATCCCGAAGAAAAAGTTTAAAATGTTTATTTTGCTCAACAAATGCATTGAAGGGCATATGAAGCACACCTGGATTAGGATAGAATCGTCTCCTGTCATTAGGGCATGCCACAAAAAGTGCATTTTGTGGATTAAATATGTCCTGGCATACTAAAAAGAACCATTCCCGCAGTACACCTGGACCTGTAGCTTCCTCATTTTTGAATTCCATAAATAATCCAGCATGCAGTGACTCAGGATCCGCACGTCCTATGTATTCAAATGATTCTGACAATAATCGAGACCTATCAATCAGCATCTCATGTAACTCCTCGTAGTCTTCCTTAACATCAGGGAACATCATCATTGCCAAATGCCTTCGAGAGTCAAAATCGAGTACATCTTTGTGCTCAAGAAGCCACTGATGATCGTCACTTCGCTTAGCATATTTCACAACTAGTGCACGTATTGCAGTCTTTCTAAGCCTCAGAGTGGTCCAGAATTGTTCTTCCCCACCCTGATAGAGTTTACAAATCCCATTTAGTTCCTTCAAGACAGCAAGATACTGAGACCATCCAGAATGAACAATATCACTGTCCCCCTTTTCTTTCCCGGCCAAGTTCTCTACCACTTTGGTAAGACACTCAGCCATTCTTTTCAGCAAATCAGCAAATATAATGCGAAGAAGCTCAATCTCTTCCCCAAATACTGGGTACTTAGAAGCCTGCGCTTTTGAGGATGCAGAAATGGGACCCGTGTAATGCACTTCCCTGGCAATTGCAGCACGCATGGGGAACAGGAATGCCTTAAAATCACGCACATCATCCAACAACAGCCTAAGACTCGGAGGTGACTCCATACTCAGCACCAAATCCTTCGACAAACTATTAGCCACCTCACTGAGAAACGGGTAAATCTCCTTCAACCTAACCAACTGATCAACACACTCCGAGTCCTGCAAACCCCCGGCATTCTCCCAAAACGAACCAAGAGCACTCCTGCACAAAATGTACAAAGGGTCCTCCTGCCCTACTCTTCTAAGGAACTTACAAAACTCCAACACTATCGGCGCACAGTGATTATGCAAGTTTTTCGGCAACAATGTAGGATACGAATTCAGGAAATACTTAATGGACTCTTCGGCAATGTCCTTGTTACCTGCAACAGGGGAATTGTAGAGCATGAACAACGACAATGGCGCCGAGGATGGTATGAACACCTGCATATGGCTAGCTCCAGAGTCCTCGGTCTTCTCCTTTTGAGCCATTGACAGGTACTGGCTGAGTCGGCTCTTAATGTACTTCAATGGCTCCTGGACCTTTTCGCTGCGGCAGAGCCGAAAAGAGACAGAGACAAGGTCCTCCAGGACCTGCCAGGCCTGCGGGTGGTGAGTGCTCCGGAGGCGGCCGACGAGCTGCAAGCTGGCGTCGTTCTGGATTGAGCACTGGGCCAGCGAGTGTTCCCACTGCAGCTGCTTGCCTCTGTAAATGAGCCTCTGCTCCGTCGCCGGAATGCGGGTGATCGCCTCTATCCGCTCGTGGAGAGTCTTCACGGAGTCGTGCGCGTGGGCCTGGATTACAAGGGTGTTGCCGCCGGAGATCGTTTTGATGAAGAACTGGAGCATCGGCCAGGACCGAGTCAGCTCGCGGCGAGTCGACTCGGCCAGGGAGGCGGCGGCTCCCGATCGGGTGTTGGGGAGCCGCGAATTGGAATTGAGGTGCGGCGAGGACTGAGGCTGCGTCGCCGCTGCGGCGCCGGTGGAGGATGAATCGACGGCGTTGGGCTCGTCCTTCCTCATCCTGACGTGGACTAGGTCAGAGACGACGGCGTCGTCCTCGTCGTCGGAGAACGTCGGGCCGCCATAGTCGTCCAGCTTTCTCTTGGACGACAGACGCGCCGCGGCCACCACCGCGCCGCTGTCGCTGCCGCTGCCGCGCTGGTGCGCCGCGCAATCGACGACGGGGCTGTTGCCGGACATTTACAGGTGGGCCCCACCCGCCAACCGGTTCTCGGTCCTCTCAATCTTTCTGTTTCTCTCCTGCCCACAGGCGTTGGCGCGTGAAATCACAGCCCCCCACCTCAGTGACTGGGCTCGAGAATCGATCAAAGGGAAACTGAAATCGGAGGGGCGGGGAAGGAAGGTGAGGTGGAATTCGGTGGTGATCGGGAAGTGGTCGTCGTCTCACGCCTGGGCTTCAGAGCCGTCATCTACAAAGCGGACTGTAATCCCACGCTATTATCATGATGGTTGTATTTATATTTACTCCATTTACCAAACTACCCCTCGTCTGACCGAATAATATGAAAATGAAACTGTCCCCTAGTTCTCTCGGTGGCGGGAGGTTAAGCTACGGAGCGTCTCACGAAAACTTCCCTCCTTTTTCAAGCTCAACGGCTCTGATGGACTGATATGCACATTTTTCTAGTGTGATATATTAGAAAATTTGAGCGAATACTTTATAAAATTGGATTTTTTTTTAATTCAAATTTTAAGGTACATTTCATGTCCTTTGATATTTCATCATTGAGTGAAAAGGTACTTGAAACCGCTGAGATGTGTTACTAAATAAGAAAAGTGTATTCTAATGCACTTTCCTTCTTTCGTAATGAGCTTCGTAATGCTCTTCTTTTCCTGGAGATGCATTTTCTAGTTTTTTTTGTATAGGGGGCTAGTGCGGTTATTCTCAAATTTTCATTAATGAAACTGTCGAATACAAGTGGGAGACGTGAAACTTAAACCCATGATTACCAAGACTTGACATAATATCAACGATCCCTACAAACAGGGGATTCGTCTATGGTGCAGCACTGCATACCATATATACTGAATCCAACGGTGGATGGAGGGTGTCTTAAAATGCACGTGGGGTCCATAAGATGTATGAATGGTAGATTAGAGGCGTTGCACGCATGCAACGCTGCACCATAGAATTTCCCTACAAACAAGTATTAAACAAAGCACCAACTAGTAAAGAGTACTACTCTAATGACAACTCTATTTGCTTTGAAACAACGGTGATATAATGGAGATGACAATAGATATGAGACTCTAACAACAATGAAGCAGTAGTTACATATCCTAATATCCAAAACAGCAGTTCTCCAACTATGTTTTCGCGAGAAGATCAATCCGACAACACTTTGTCTCACCTTGCCACTAGACGACAACAATCATTTGACAAAGCAAGGAACTCGCCGCCTATGTAAGAGCAGACAAGACACAAAGAGTGCACACACAGACACGAAGCCCGATTTCTCCTACAGGAACTTATTAACTTAAAATAAATATTAAACTAAACTAAAACACAAATAACATAAAATATTAATTAGAGTTAGGCCCGCGAAGAGAGCCCAAACCCAAACTTTGTTCCTAGATGAGCAAACCGTTGGCCAAGCATGATACCACCTCACATCAGCGACCACTAGAGAAGCACTCCATGCGCCACCCCTCCACCACATCAGCTTGACTGCCCCCATCCAAGTCGCACCATTCCTACCCTCCAAAGACAAACGGTGGCCATAGTCGCCTCACTTCTCCCCAAATTGAACCCAAGAGGCACCACACATATCAGATCAGATTCGACCCATGCCGCACCTCCACATGCTCACCGCCATCTATCCGTCCACGCACCGACGATGTCAGCACCGTCTGTTGTTAGCCATGTGAAGAAAAGACCAAAAACTAGCCGACCACTCCTCCATCTAGTAGCCACCACACATGATCCCAACTCATATGAAGCTATGGAACCGGCGCACACTAGACCAACAAGAAATCAACAAAAACCCATCCGACGACGGCGAGGGCGCGCTGCAGAACATGACGCAACACCACCACAAGGGTGTTCTCTTGCACCGCGGGGTTTTGTTTTAACATAATACTCTTTAAGACAGAATTTGCATTTTCTAGTTTCTAGTAACGGTAAATTGTTTTAGTTTGACAATGTGCTAAAACTGAGCATATGTGAATGCATTTGACTAAAGATCAACCAGACAAATGGTTCACAAAAAAGACAGAATCAAACTACAATTGGTGACTTAGGAATCCTAGGACTATGCTGGGGTCCCAAAAGTTTTAACTGTGATGAATTGCTGATTTTACATGGTAGATCCGTCGAGGGTTTTTAACAAGTTAACTTTTTTGAAAATAAATTCTTAATAAATTTGTTTAACGTACCTCATCCTTACCTTTGTCGATAAGATTTGAACCAATAACCTCGATGATGTAAGTTAAGCAACCTAACCCATCAACCACGACTTCACGAATATTAACTTAGTATGAACACAAAACGCATGAACCATGACTACATAGTTCTATTTCTAGAGGTTCACACTGAAGCAACATTTAGAGCATTATACATTTCAAGTTTTACATCAATTGAAATTCACATATGTTCCGTCTTGAATCTTAATATTCCAATGCCCCGTACGGCCGGACCAGACCATAATAAAAGTTCTCAAAAATTCACCACGTCCACTCCATTATTTCAAGTTTTGGGACGATGAGTTTAAACTCTGAAAACATATGGGGCCAAAGGCATAGAATAGAAAAGCTGGAATAAAGTTGGTAAACTACGTAGTGTTTTCTGTGTGTGTGAACGGATCTGTAAAGGAGATGTGAAGTTTTAACCTCTATCCTTCTGTCAAGTAAGACCAATTTCTTGGTTGCTTCATCTCCTTTTCATCTGCACTTGCTCTTCATTTTCCAATATTCATGCCTTTTACCTTTGCAGATACCATTCCTAGACCACTAACTAACCTCCAATGCATTTGCAGTGATACTGCTGCACTAAGTCGTGATCTACAAGTTCAGAAAGCCAGTCTAAGCAGCATACATAAGATCTTCATATATGGTAACGAACTGTGACCCATGTATGCTCTATTAAGTCTGCCAAGATTCCAAGATACAGTAATGAAGTAATGAGATCAAGGGATGTTATGATAATCAATGCCTAACATCAGACTAACATCTGCAAGGCATCGTATTGCACTTTGCTCAATCCTTTACTAATTTACATGACTTAGATTGTAGGCTGACAAAGGCCGAGTAGAAAATTATTTCAAGCCGAGAATTCATATGAGATCATGGTGACATTTCAAAATTGGCTTTATTTAAAATATGACCAAAGATTTAAAATAAACTCATCAATATTCTATGAGACAGAGGCACCTTAAAAACAAGCTCCAATTCTGTGATTGAAGGACTCCTTCGATTCAAAATGTGGAATTTCAAACAGTTTTTCAGATGGACCGCCTTTTTCCACAGGAAAAACAACAGCACAAAAAAGAAGAAAAAGACAATGGCGGAGTTTTGGACACACAAAAGTAATAAAAGAATGACCAATTACAAGTACCTCTTGTCATTACTTAGTTACACTGATGATCACTGATTGAGCAGAAACCAGAAAAGATTAAAGAGAGATGTATGCATTTCATTCACGACCATCTGAGTACATACGTCAAATCTTTATGTTGATACTATCATATGCCTGTCAACAATTTTCAATTTTCCAAACACTTCCTTACATGAACAAACAATTTTCCAAACACTGCTTTCATGAGAACAAGCTAGAACTAACAGTCTAACACTGCTTTAGTTCATAAGAACAGGCTAAATCTACAGAAGCTCATGTATGCATACCAAACTTTAAAATAGAAGTATCATTACATTCAAAAACGCATTCAGTAGGAGTCAACGGCAGAAACTACATCTGAAAGTGGGAATGTTATCTTACAGAGAGAGTCTTTCTTTATTCTTGGTTTGATTAGCTAGCTGGTGTATGTGGAAGAAATGCGCACGTGGTATGCCTACGATCAGATTAAAACTTCGGTTCCAAGTCTTGTGAGGTAAATGCCCTAGCCTTTTAGCTCACAAAGATGTCAGTGCTAGCATGATCCTGACCTTCATCTTCAACGCTGCCAGAAACTTTGACAGTAGACATAAAATATTGCAGCTAATGAGCTCACGGTATCATGCTCGACTCAGTTTACCTTTTCTGATCTTCTCTGCACCTTCTTCTCCTAAGTTTTGTGTTGTGTGTTGTGTGTTGTTTATAACACTAACTTGAAGCCTTCAGCGAGGAAATCATCCCTATTACAAACAAGGGCAAACTCATGAGGTACTGACAAAAAATACACATCCTAGTAAAAGACAAACCAATCAATACACATTAACATGTATTTTGTTTTTGAATTAAGGCAAGAAAGTTTTCTAGTACGAAATCACGCCACCGACCTTTTCTTTTTCTTCTTTCCCACTGTCTCCCTATCCTCTCGTTTACTAGGGTCAACCGACACAAGGGTCTCCGCACAAACTGTAGCCTCAAAGAAATCCGGCAAGCCTCGAATCTTAACACTATTGACCATCTGTCCTTCCAAGTCAAACCAAACAAGTTCCTCATGATTCAGTTCCAGCAAAACTTGTCGTCCGTTCTTGGAATAAATAAGAGGCCTAATACTCTTAAGCCTTCCCACCCCTTGCACCTGTTTAACAGTAAACAACTTACACCAAGACTCCTTAACCCCATATTGTTTCATACTCCAAACATCAACACCGACGCCCTCATATTTCGCCACAATGCATAACCATCCTTCCAAATGCCCCACACTAATCTGACACTTCCTATCCATCTCCGGCATCGGCACCTCCCTGAAAGTCTCATTCACTACATCAAATCCAGCCACCACCTCGCTTGCGGGTTTATCCAACTGCTCAGTCCGTGTCACCACCCAATGCACACATCCGTTTGAGAAAATCCCCATTTTTCGAGTGTAGCACAGCAAAAACGGCATGTCGTCCACCTTCCTCCACTCTCTCCTCCTCAGACTAAACACCGTCACCTCACTCTCAAACGACGCCGAGTCCCATCCGACAAACTGTGAAATCCTGACGAGTTTATAGTCATCATTAACGGCGTCGTATCCCATTCCATAAACCCTAGCTCCGCAAAGACACATACCTTTATCCCTCTTCCGATCCGACGGCAGAGAAGGCAGGATCCTGTACTTCCGAATCCACGGGCTCCACAGCGCGATGTCCTCCGCCACGTTGCAGATGCACAACAGGCCGTTACACGATCCGAGAACCCGAATCCGGTTGCTGTAGCACATGAGCGGGTGGGTGAGCTCAACAGCGTCGTTTAGCGAATCGAAATCGACGCAGAAGAGGTCCGAGTCTTTACGGAGGATGAGAGTGAGATTGGATTTGGATTGGGTGGAGTGATGGAGGTGGAGGTTTTTGAAGTAGGAGCTGTCGATTAGGGAGCGCCATGGCTTGGCGACGGAGCGGAGACAGAGGAGGCGGCCGACGTGGAGGCGGGAGAGGATGTTGATGATGACCTCCGGCGGGAGCTCGGCCAGGAAGGTTTGGATTTGGCGGTGCTCGGCGTCGGTGGAAGATTCTTTGTCGGCGGATTTCATTTCGTATTTTGGGAGATTTAGGTTTTCTCTGGCAGTGGGAGTTGCAGTTGGGAAAGTGTGAGTGGAGAATAGGGAAGATGCGTAAGGATGAGGACACTTGAAGTGGATAGAATAGCGGTTTTACGGCATTGCCCTTTTGGATTGCGTTTTCGCCACTCCGAAATGTTGTTCGTCCAGTTATATTTACGGTTCGATTGCTAAAATTGTCATAAATTTTTATATGCTATCGTAGTATTATGTAATAATTTTTTTTACTTGTTAAATTTTGACATGTGAAATTTTTATATCAAAATTATAAATGCAGTTAATATTATTATTTGTGAAATAACATGCATGTGTATTAATGAGTTTGAACTATCATTTTAAATTTAGGATTTAGAGTTTAGGATTTTAGAGTTTAAGATTAGGGTTTTAGAAATAAATTCAAAATAGTCTTTAATAAAAGAGCTTAAATATATTTTTTCTGATTTAATTCAACGTGTAAAATTGTGATTAAAATGATAAATCACTGAATTTATCACATTGTATTACTGTAATACCGAAAAATTTCTCCAAAATTGCCCTTGTTGAGAACGAGTTTATAGGGCTCGCAATTGTGCCAAAACAAACTAGCCAGCCAATTACCAACCAAACCAAATTAGCTAGTAACCGAAGATATTAGGACAATAATGGTATATGTTTTTAGTAATTGTGGTATACCATACCAATCAAGTACAATAGTTAGTTATTTATATTTATAAAAATATTTAAAATATGCCGACTTTTCATTATGCTTTGATTATAACTAGTACTTTATGTATTTGAGCTTTGACATTTGATATTTTTATTATGTCTATTGTCTTTACTTGCTTGATTATAACACTTTAACTTTAACATTTAATTATGTTTTTATTGCTTTAGATGTTTTAGACTTACGTTTTCATTGTTTTTAACTTATGTATTAATTATTACTTTGGAATTTGTTACACATGTTTACTAAAATTATTTACACCATACGTGGTCAATTATCCGTTACAAATTTTTATGGCTTTAAAAATATTTGACTCAAAATATAAATTTAGTTTGAGGCTCATACCTGTCCCAACTGAGTACCAACATGTACCAAGAGTTTGATGTATCAGGTTTTGTGGTCGGTAATGGTAGCCAATTTTATTTACCAATTACAGTTGATATGGTATATGGTTTTAGGAATATTATCTTTCGTACCGTACCAAACCCAGCCCTACGAGTTTGGAAGGAGCACGAAGGGGGAGCGCGTGGCGGAAAATAACAATACCAATAGAAAAGGCAGAGGGTAATTCTGCTTTTGGGAAATGGGGCGACCTTTGTTTGTTGGGACTTGGGAACTGGGAGCCTCGTGATGCTTTAATTAACGTGGGCCTCCAAATTGGGCAACACCAGTACATTACACCAAAAAAGTAGTGCAATTAAATAGAACCTTCCATGTACTAGAATCGGGTCCCAAACACCTCACTTCGGATCCGGTTGGCACAGCTTTGCTGTGTCAAAAATTCCTTTTTTTGAATCTGCTAATTAAAATTGTTGTTGGGTTTGCTGTAAGAGAAAACAGGGTATTTGGTAAACGTTTTAAAGAGTGCTGTGGGTTTTTAATGTTGTCTTAGAATTACCAAAATGGACATTGTGTATCATCAATGATCAATTGACATGAATGTTTGTATAATGAGTGTTTTGATGACTGATTTTATGACATTTTTAGTTTAATATTTTTGGATTAAAATTGTATAAAGGAAGAGAAATCAACAAAAAATATAAACTTGACATTTTGATAACAAAATTGTGGCACTAATATTTCTTTTTATATTATTTTAAGAGGAAAATGAAACATTAATTGAAAGTTTTCTAGCCTCCATGGAGCCATTGCCATTTTGGTCTAGAATTATTCCTATGGCTCAGTTCAACTCATGAATAACCAAGAATTGGTGGCATTCAATTCATACCCATTAAGGAATCTAGCTTTATTTGTTACTAAAATTCTGACTCAAATTCTCTGAGATCATATTCCTGAAGTTCTTTGGGTCAATTGATGTGAAGACATGAGATAATGAACTTGCATATTTTATAAGGAGATGCCCGATGAATTTGCATATTTCTCAAATTGATGTAAACCCAGATTTCTCAACCCAAGCAAATTTTCTTTCACATCAGATTCTCAATTAATAAACATTAAACCACCCTCATATCCTTTTACCATAAAAAAATCCATGTCACAACCCAGCAACTCATAAGGAACACCCAACTTGAACAATTACTTACCTCTTACATAGTAAAATATTTATCTGAAATTTTGAAGAAGATGAAACTTGAATTATATATATAAACAATAAAATTGAATAAATATAGAGAAAATAGAAAACATGTTGAACAAATGACCACAGTTGGAAGTTGGATATAATATTAGGTGAGGAGATTTGGATCAAATATGGTGAGGGAAAAAGAAAGTCACCGGAAGTGGAAAGAAAAATAGAATATTGATGTAAATTCAAAAGAGCACTAAGAAATAAAAACAACCACCACCCTGCTTTTGATAATCAGGTGTTACCCGCAACCCGCTTTTGCCTGAAAGCTAAAATTTAGAGCTTACCAAACACCCCAAACAAGCACCCAAAGCGCTTTCAGACCAAAAACAGGTGACAAGCACCCAAAGCTCTTTCATCTATATATTCTAATAACCTAAAAGTGGCTCTGTCAATCAATTTAGCTGTAAAAATATAACAATACCCCCTTTTGTATTAATTTTGAATAATTTTTAATAATAAAAAGACAATTGGGTAAATATAAAAATAAGACAGTAAAATAAATAAAAAATATTTTTCAAACCGGTAACTACTTTATCACCAGCCACCTATATAACCTCTCACTTATTTTTCTTTAATAATTTATATTTTTATTCTCATAATTCAAAATATAATTGTAGAAAAAAATATTACACATGCGGAGCATGTGAATATGATTGCTTTTATTAAAGAAATTTCTAGGGCTGGACATATATCGGTTCGGTTCGGTTTTTAGTACAAACCGAAACCGAACCACTTTAATCGGTTTCTTAGAAATTCAAACTATTTACCGAATTAAATTAATTTGAACCGAAACAATCGGTTTAACCGAAATTCGGTTCGGTTTCGGTTCACACCTCATACGTAATTTTTTTTTAATTTTTCAAGAGGTGAGACTCAAATTCCTACCCAAAGATGATGTCACAAATCAGTACATCACACGCACGTTTCATTAATAACTATATAAATATTATATTTTTCTCATTTTGATAGATATTTTTAATAAAACATCAAAAAAATGTTAATGTTGGTATTTAAACTCCTGACCTAGAATATAACAATCATGCATTCTACGAACTGCAGTAGACAACCTTCTATGTCATGTTTTGTTATTTTTTGTACTAATACCCATTATTTATTATTTGTTAAATCATTAAATAAAATTCGGTTGGTTCGGTTTTAAATCGGTTAGTTTGTTCACGTAAACCATTTTCAAACCGTTTAAACCGGTTTCAGTTCGGTTTTCTTCATTTTTAAACTACATCTCTTCGGTTCGGTTATCCGAGCCATATTTTCAGTTCGGTTTGGTCGGTTTTGCTTGTTTAATTCGGTTTATGCCCACCCCTAGAAATTTCCATGAGTTAAAACTGGAAGCTCTTCACAAATGTGGAGGCTTGATGTTTATAATTGACACTGAACGGTGATCTCAACATATAAATGGATAAGGTTACAGCCTTACACCATGCGTTTACTTAAACGCATTAAAGAATTTGTATCTTCAAATTGAAGTCGTGTTGCGGCATCTGCTTCACGAAGCTAAAACAGGCGGCACAAGGCAAGACGAAGATTGAAATCGAGTTGTTAGAACAGGTAGATCAAATTTTTTGACAAGGAAAAAGAACTAAAAATGTTTCTACCTAAAGCACCATGAAGGCAATGAAGTAAACTCAATGAAAGTGTCTTAAGTTACGGGCCTAACAACATAATTTATGTAGACAGTTTCACGTCTGGACCGCAAGAACACATTGTTCCTAAAGCCCAACTGATATCCAATGAACTTAATTCTGCGATACAAAATTGACTATAGAAGCCGTTTAGCTTATCAAATGGTCATTTAATAGAAGCCGTTCTCCACTTCTCCATACGTTTATAGAAAAGGACAGGATTTCAAAGACTGAATGTTAACTGTCGACGAAGGTGTTCAGAAATTGCAGTACGTACAAGCACCGACATAATTAAGCTGCTGGAGTTGCTAGTCAGCTGACTGTGTTTAATATATTGAAGTAACAAGTAAGGACCATTAGCTGGTCACTCCCTCTTTCGATCAAGGGGTCGGTCTCATCAGTGAGTCGCCGATGGGGGTTAGCTAGCTCCGCGATCTCTAAATACACACATGAGAGTTGGTGACATGGTGTGATATATTGCGGAACTGGCATAATTTTAGTTCATGCAGTGCAGTGCGTATAATGTTCGCATCAAGAATACAAGCTAGAGGTATACGATCTCTCTTGATGTGTGGAAACGGCTAACAAATGAGTCTAATAATACCGATACTCCCCCAATTTTAATCACTCGGTGGAGTTTATGTATGAGATTTTCTACAAAATGACTCGACATTAGTATGTGTGGTAGCAATTTTTATAACTAAAAAATGACTTTTCACATTTTCCAATGTGAAATTTTAAATGGCTCAAATGTAAGCCAATCAATTGTTAACATCTCATTCACGTCCCAATTCCTATATATTTAGATGGCCATATGTCTGTACATACATAAATAATAGCAATTGCAAGTTTGGTGCAGATGAATCGTTTTATGTAAAACCAGCCAAAAGTTAGGCCATGATGTCCAAGATTAAATTCAATTCAGAGTGTACTTATATCGTAGGAAAAGACCCACACAATTCGGAGTATACGTATATCGTACGGAAATTCTGATCCCGTCCCGTTTCATAATAGTGGGACGAATAATTTTTATCATGTTTCGTCCCGTCCCACCTTTAATGAAAACTTAAAAATTCTTATATATTTGTATCAAAATGAAACTAATTTATGTTCTTAATAACTCCAAAATTATATCAACTCAAATAGTATACTTTTTTGAACATAATATGCATTTTTATATTAAATTTTCATTATTGAATGTTACTTTGTTAATAAAAAAGTAAAAATATAGGTTTTTATTTAACTTTATAGAAAGGTGGGATTTATCCCGTCCCGTCCTAACCGGGATTAATCCCGAGTGAGATGCATTCTTAAAAACACTCGTCTCGTCCCGATCTCGTCTCGAATCAAAAGAGTGGGAAGAGACGTGGGAAGAACCCGTCCCGTCTCGTCCCGTGCCCACCCCTATATAAATTGATACCAACTTTAGCTAACAACAAGGGCGGATCTAAACTTAGGGTTGGTTGGGCTCAAACCCAATCAAGATTTTTTTTGGGAAAAAAAAACTAGGGGTGTATATATACATTGTATTAGACATAAGCAACTCTCATTCATTCGACCTTTTTGTCTATTTGTTAATGTGTATTTGCCAAGGAGGCTCAATTAAAGTCATAGTCTTACGGTCCTACATGGTTTGTCAGACTAATCCACTAAATTCTACTCTCTTTTTTTCTATTTTTTTCTTTTTCCAGTGAATTGCATACTACAAGTATAAACTATTATTATTTTCAATTTAAATAGAACAATTAATTGAATTTTCTTACTTGATGTGATTCTCTTCTAGTTTGTTTCGAATTTTGTTGTGTTTGTGGCTAGAGTCCCTAGAGAGATGCATGCATGGAGTGAGAGAAATCAAACAACTACTTATTGGCTTTTGGGTTCTTGGCATTCTAATACTAAATTAGTGATTCATAACTGAAAATTTATCGAACGGTATAGTTAAATTTAGTTAGTTTATATTTTTATATTACATTTGAGGGGTCAGATTAACTATGTCGTCCCCCCTTTTACTACGTGTATTTTTTGTCCAAATTAATATACATTTTTCACACTACTGAGATTTTTCATTGCAATTTTTTTTATTTTAATAGAGAACTCAAACTCATCCGGACTCTAATTCCTAGATCGCTAACAAGTCATAATGGCTTATTTCCTCTAGAACAGAGGACGAAGCTTCCCGAGCTGCACATGTTCATGCTACTTTGGTGCTTTTGCCTCTTGTGATGAATGAAATCAACTAACAGATGCCAAGAAACCTAATGAGGAAAGAGGTTTGCCTATGATTTCACATGACTGAATCACGAAGGTATGCCAATACATGACTCTGGAAAGGTGTTGAATCCATCATTCATTTTCTTTCACGAACGTACGTGTTGATCCGTTTGACACTGTTAACGAAAACCCGGAATATATACTTGCTAACATACACTGAGGTAATATAAACACTGTTGAATTTTGTAAGTGCTTTGTAAGAAGCACGTACCTGTTTCTTAGCGTGAACTAAAGCACTAATTTCTCATAGAGCTTTCTTCATCAACCATATCAACTACCCCAAAACTCCTACATCTATTTAACTTCAAGAATATTCAGTCCCCATATAGTTTGTTCAAATATAGGCATCTTCATCAACCATATAAAAAAATACTCCTATAAGTGCTTAAAGTTAAATTATTGTAGCATAACTAGTATTCTTTCATCAAATAACAGTTTTAAGTATCGTCGATGGTCATAGAGATAGTTTTATACGAGCAGCTGGAGGACCCTTACAATGTTTCCTAGCATTATTCTTTTCCCCCGATACTCAAATCCATTAGCTTCACACGATGATTGATTGGCGCTACACCAATACACCTAGTGTGATCGATTGGCACATATCACACACCCATGTGAGTTATATATCACAGTAGTTGGGAGAAGAATGGAAGCGCCGCCCATGTTTGTGTATTCTTATGAATTCGGGCATCACTTTCATGGACAGAATCAGCATTATTGAACAGGATGATTGTGCTGCTAGTCCCACACATTTCTCTATTTTCGGTATGTAATCTCTTACCTTAAATTGGGCAACCAAATTCTAGGTCAGTGATAATGCATCCTCCAACTACGTACTCAAGAAATAAATTAAAACTATACTAGTAGTTAGTTTTAGTTTATCTACTCCCCACCATTCACAATCTTCTCATGATTTTTTAAATTTAATTTTACTTTTATTTTTATAGTTTACCATATAATTCATCTCACATATTTTTTTCACTTTTACTTATTTATGGCATGATCATTTTAGAAATTTCAAAAGTTTAATAAAACTGTTAAAACCAAAGCCACGTCTCTTATTATAGTAATGAAAATATAAAGAAAAAATAAGAGCTATACAGATTGGATCGATTGCGTATAATTGCTCTATAATAAATGACGGTATTGTATCGTGACAAAGACACCGAGTTTGGCAATGGCATGGCATGATCCAATCCTAACCAGTGATCTATTAGTAGCAGAAACTAGGACTACGTTAATCAATCAAAGAAAAAAAACTAGGACTATGTTAATGACTTTCGAAATATAATATAGAAGATGGGATGAGGATGATCACGTCTATTGGCATGAATTTTCAAGTGAATTATTTGAATGCAGGGGCCAGTCGCTTTGAATTAATTATTTTGCATTATTTGATAGACGTCCCCATTCGACAGGAACTATAATCCAACAAATTATGCAAGCTTGCTTACCTGTTAACTCAATCTTTGGGCCAGGCAAATCGACTTCGGCCCGCCACTTGTATAGACACGTCATCTTGAAGTCCACGGTTGTACAGTTGGCCACATATCCATGTTCCTGACGTCAAAAATAGAGAAATTATGTTATGATCCGAAGTGTATATCTAGCTTGTGGTGATTCACATAAGTTATTTACCACACAATGTCAGATAACTCGAAAATAACATTCATCTGCTCGTACCTCTTAACAGTAAAAAAGTGCAAATGCCACGGTTAATTTCCGATTAACAAGTAACTAGAAAATCATTAATCTCATGCTCTAGGATAAAATAGGAGAAACTGAAGAGGAAAAACCGAAAAAGAAAATAGTGGTTCGTATGAGCCCATCTGGCACATTTTGTGGACAATTGGTCCTACCAAAATGGAGTGAAAGACTGTCCAAAGGAGAAATGCCATACCTGGATATACATTCCACAACCTGTAGCACATAAATGACATATTTATGAGTACGCATACGCCGCATACCAATCATCCAGAATAATCAAAATTTCAACCATTTGAACATTATTTAGAGAAAGAGAGTTTGCATACTACTACTTCCTTCTAATCCCTCACCACCAATCATAAAACCAAACCATTCTCTTCTCTTATTCATCCCACTATTCCAATACCAACATTATGGATCATAATCACGATCCCGTCTCCGACGATCCCAACACTCCGCTTCTTCCACTCCAAGACCAAACCCACCGATCACAAAGCTTCCACTCAGCCATGAAATCCGTTCTCACGCCCAATAACTTCTATGTAGTTTTAGGACCTCTTCTATGCGCAGCCATATGCGTTTTTGTGAAGATAGACGGGCCGGTGAGTAGCCGGAACATGCTGGCAGTGATGGCTTGGATTTTCGCTTGGTGGCTGACGGGGGCGGTGCCGATGCCTATAACCTCCATGGCTCCTCTCTTCCTCTTCCCGCTTTTTGGAATAGCTTCAGCTGATGATGTTGCTCACTCTTACATGGACGATGTCATTGCTCTTGTCCTCGGCAGCTTCATTTTGGCTTTAGCTGTTGAGCATTACAACATTCACAGAAGACTCGCCTTGAATGTAAGTTGCCAACTTTCAAGTCCCCTCTGTTTTCTGGTTCGTCAAGATTATTAGTTCAGCTAGCTAGGATAGGATGCCAACAGAACAT
This sequence comes from Argentina anserina, assembly GCF_933775445.1. Classification (NCBI taxonomy): domain Eukaryota; kingdom Viridiplantae; phylum Streptophyta; class Magnoliopsida; order Rosales; family Rosaceae; genus Argentina; species Argentina anserina. The sequence continues at coordinate 389,397 of NC_065874.1, read as the reverse complement.
ATGCATACCATAGAGGTCATTAATCAATGTAATTAGCAAAAGATAAGATTAACTAAGTGATTACTAATTATTTAACCGAATAATGGATAATTGGATATGGTCCTATACAGATTACAATACTCTTCTGCGGGGATCCACTGAACCCTCCCCTGCTCCTCCTTGGGATTTGCGCCACGACAGCGTTTGTGAGCATGTGGATGCACAACGTGTCAACTGCGGTGATGATGATGCCGGTGGCGACCGGAATCCTGCATCGCTTTCCGGTGGGTCTCGATCGGTCCGTGTCCAGCAAGTTCTGCAGAGCTGTGGTTCTAGGGGTGACTTACTCCGCTGCCATTGGAGGGATGAGTACTTTGACCGGGACAGGTGTCAATTTGATATTGGTTGGAATGTGGAAGAGCTATTTTCCTGAAGCGGAGCAGATCAGCTTCAGTACTTGGTTCCTCTTTGGATTTCCATTGGCTCTGTTGATTTTCTTGGCTTTGTGGATCATACTTTGCTGCTTGTATTGCTCCAAAAGTTCAGGCCCTGCTCTCTCTGCTTACTTGGACAAATCCCATTTGAAGAGGGAGCTGGAAATGTTAGGTATTATACACCCCTCAAATTAGTGTTCTTTTCATTGAAGTGGCTATATATATATATAACTTAATTTGTTATGTTATTGTTTGCAATCTACTCATAACTAGTGTTCATGTGTTTAGGTCCAATGGCTTTTGCCGAGAAGATGATATTAGCTGTATTTTCGGTATGTATCTATGAATAGTTTGAAGCTTTGTGTGCGTTGAAAATATACTTACTTATTACCGGCCGGTTGTATACAACTATGTGTTTATCTGTCACACTTTTTAAAGTTTTTTTGAGTAAGCGTAGAGAGAAACAATGTCATCCTACGAAAATTATTAAAAGGAAAAAAGATATAAAGAGAAACGAAAGACAAATAAATATTCCTCAACTAAATAAGAAACACTAACGAAAACGAAAATTAAAAAAATTTAATCTGTCACACTTTTTTAAGTGTTTGTTAATACATAAAAGGTAGCGTGGACAAATAACTAGAACCATGATGCGATTCGTTGTGCAGATGTTGATTGTTTTGTGGATGACAAGAAGTATTACAGATGATGTTCCCGGCTGGGGAGCCCTCTTCAATGGGCGCGCTGGTGATGGAACTGCCAGTGTGAGTATTGGCCCTTAATGATCTTTTATTCTTTCACTTCAAGTTTGATTACCATGCCAATTGAAGCGTGACTTGAAAGCTGAAATTTGTAATGTAGGTTATGATGGCAACATTGCTGTTCATTATTCCTAACAAGAAGCAAACAGGTGAGAAGTTGATGGACTGGAACAAATGCAAGAAGCTACCATGGAACATTGTGTTGTTACTAGGAGCTGGTTTCGCCATAGCTGACGGGGTCAGAACGAGTGGCCTCGCAGATATACTATCCGAAGCCTTAGATTTCTTGGAAGTAGTCCCCTACCTGGCAATTGCACCAGCCGTGTGTCTCATCAGTAGTACCATCACTGAGTTTACATCAAACAACGCCACTACCACACTAGTGATCCCTATCCTAATTCAAATCGCCAAAAGTATGAATGTGCATCCCCTGCTTCTTGTGATTCCAGGAGCCGTCGGGGCTCAATTTGCTTTCCTGCTTCCGACAGGAACCCCTTCAAATATAGTCGGGTTCAGCACTGGCCACATTGAAATCAAAGATATGATCAAGGTTGGCTTGCCATTAAAGGTTGCCGGAATTGCAGTGCTTACACTTTTGATGCCTACCCTAGGTAACATTCATATTTCTTTTCTCTACCCATCTTATCTTTGATTAGTAGTTCGGCATGATTTTATATCAATATGTGATTGTTCAATTTTTTGGCTACTGCAGGAACTTATGTATTTGGAACTAATGAGCCAGTTCTATGATGCACGGTTGGGTCTTGATATAGAAAAATTAATGTATATAGTATACAAATACCGTGGAAAAAGGAAACGAGGGCAACAACTTTGCTTCCCTCATTTCTCCCTGTTATTTTGCATTACTTCATTGGTTGCACTATTGTGTGTATATTTGATTGTCCACCTTATTACAATCATTTTCAATTACGGCTCCTTTAATCGTTCATATGCATTATCATGATTCATGACTCTATGAGATCATAACCTTGCTGAAAATGTCCTTTAAACATTATAATACTAAAATTGGAAATATACAACTAGTGTCACATGTTTTCCCATATTTTAATTTTTCAAGAAATCTATTTGTATTTCCTAAAAACCACAACCTGCAGTTTCGCACAGTTATGAGGGAACAACAGATGAGCGCAAATGCCGCTCCCCTATACAATGCTACACTGTACAATACTCACACAGCCACAGAAAATTTGATTCTCTTGAATATGATGTTCGTCAGTTTTGATATCCAAGTTAATGAACAATACAGAATCGAACAATTCGAAGCAAATTAAACAATACCATTTCCTCTCATTTCGTCACAATAAAACAATCAAGAAGAATCACATGGATAGTCCCACCACTCCTAACAAAATCCCACTTCTGTTCGTCATTGAAATCAATCCTAACATGCAACAACTTCTCCATTCTCCTAGGACCTCTTTTGAGCGCCATTGTATGCCTTTGTGTCAAGTTCGATGGCAATGTGACTAGCCGGAACATGCTAGCTGTGCTGGCTTGGATCTTTGCCTGGTGGCTCACAGAGGCTCTGCCTATGCCAATAACATCAATGTCTCCACTCTTTCTCTTCCCATTCTTCGGCATTGCCTCCGCGGATGATGTTGCACATTCGTACATGAACGATGTCATTGCCCTTGTTCTCGGAAGCTTTATATTGGCTCTTGCTGTTGAGCATTATAACATCCACAAAAGATTGGCCTTAAACGTCAGTACTAATTCCTTCTCTTCTCAACGTGCTAGTTTTCTCCCTCGATTGCTTTCCTTATTGTTTCTAAATATATTTCTCATTTCAGTTATGCATTACATAATAGATTACACTGCTATTCTGCGGAGATCCTCTTAATCCGCCATTGCTGCTTCTGGGAATATGTGCGACCACAGCATTCATTAGCATGTGGATGCACAACGTGGCTACAACGGTAATGATGGGGCCGGTAGCCACAGGAATTCTTCATCGTTTTCCGACTGGCCCCAACCAGCCAGCTGTTGTGGGCAAGTTTTGCAGAGCTGTGATTCTGGGGGTGATATACTCAGCAACCATAGGAGGGATGAGCACTCTCACTGGGACTGGTGTGAATCTCATATTGGTTGGAATGTGGAAGAGCTATTTCCCAGAAGCAGAGGCGATCACGTTCAGCACTTGGTTCCTCTTCGGGTTCCCTTCCGCTTTGGTCATGTTCTTCGCAATGTGGGCAGTCCTTTGCTACTTGTATTGTTCCAGGAGCTCGGGGCAGGCGCTATCTCCTTATTTCGACAAGGGCTATTTGAGGAAAGAGCTTGAAATGTTGGGTAAGACCCCTCAAATTTTTAATCACATACAGACGTTTCTAGTGTCTCATTGCATTGATATGTACGTGGTTGGTATGGTATAAGCAGGTCCAATGGCTTTTGCTGAGAAGATGGTTTTGGCTTTGTTTTCGGTGAGAACAAAAGATTAGTCTTTCATAGTATTGATTTTGTACAGAACTACAGAAGACGTTCCAAGTTTCATCTCAATATTTTTGTTTGCAGCTGCTGATTTTTTTGTGGATGACAAGAAGCATAACAGATGATATTCCTGGGTGGGGAGTCCTCTTCAACGGGCGTGCCGGCGATGGAACTGCTAGTGTGAGTTTTAAGACTAGGAGAGAAGTTATGTTTGATGGTTAACTTTGGTTTTGAAATGTGAATTGTAAACAATGTAGGTTATGGTGGCAACTTTGTTGTTCATTGTTCCAAGCAACGCAAAAGGGTGCAAAATTGATGGACTGGAACAAATGTAAGCAGCTACCATGGAACATTATATTGTTACTGGGTGCTGGTTTGGCCATAGCAGACGGAGTTCGATCTAGTGGCCTAGCTAATATCTTGTCGAAAACATTGGATTTCTTGGAAGCAGTCCCATATTTAGCCATGGCACCTGCTGTGTGTCTCGTTAGCAGTACCATCACCGAGTTAATAACATCAAACAATGCTACTACGACGCTTATTGTGCCTCTCCTAATTCAGATAGCAAAAACCATACATGTGCATCCACTGCTTCTCATGGTTCCGGGAGGCATTGGTGCGCAGTTTGCTTTCCTGCTTCCCACATCAACACCTTCAAATACAGTTGGATATGCTACCGGCCATGTTGAAATTAGGGATATGATCAATGTTGGTTTGGCAATAAAGATTACTGGCATTGCCGTGCTTTCCGTTTTGATGCCTACACTCGGTAACTTTCCTTCTCTGCTATCAGCCAACTCTCAACTAGATCTCCCTAATTGTACATGATTTTGTATTCATGTCATTACTGATTAGTTTTGGACTTTTTGTCTACTGCAGGAGTCTTTGTTTTCGGGACAAATGCAAGAGTTGCTTGACTTGAAAATGAATGTTATAATGTCTTGCAGAAACTTGGGTACAAGCAAATGCATCGATGAAAATCAATAGTGTAAACTGGACAGAAAGTACACTTTCAGACACTGTACATGGTTGTAAAACTAGCAAAGTAGTGAAATGGCGTACATAACTAGCACAAACCACAGTAGGTATTTAATATGTGAACGAATTTAAACAAGCATCAAAAGTCATTCACAGTTTGCTTAAACAATTATCAAGTTCATTGTTCATTACTATTGTCATTTCCACAAGCAAAATGGGGTCGAATCAGCATCCTAATCAATAATCTTTAGGGTCTAATCAATAATCACTTAGGTTGCAGAAGGTAAGACGCCCAGATATGATCTGCAGGAGGTGGAGGTTGAACCCGGTGTCCTGGTATCGGGCTGCAGCAAATACAGCAGAATCATAGAGTTATGCATCATTTATCAGAATACGCAAGTTATTAGCGTTCTTAATCAGTGATTTCGCATACCATAACCACAAAAGGTAAAGCCTCTAGAGAGCCTTTTGCCCTGATATGGTTTTGATGGTGTATAGTGGAACAGGTAATGGATTCACAACTTAAGTGTAAAGGCACTACTTGATTATTAGATAGGGAAAATCAGATTGGCTTCAGTTATTAAGAAAGGAATTGGTACTCACCGTCCTCCTGGTCTTATATAGGCTTCCCATGTTCTTCTCACCTGCAAGCAATAAGTCGTGATTATCATTCAATACCAGGACAGAAGATATCACTATAACTTAAAATTAGCCAAGGCTTAAATTGAGGGCGGCTGCACCGGCCCTTAATTCTAAAGAAAAAAAAGAGAGAGAAATGTTTAGACTTAAAAGAGCCTTTATTTGAAAGTGGTAATCTACATACCTCAATAAGGGTGCCCATATCAGTATTGCTGCCATGATAGTAGAATTCCATAGGTATATTGGCCACAGCATCATAAGCTCCTCTATAGCCCTCTCCTTGTAGAATTTGTTTTTCAGATTCCTTGTTAGTCACTGCCGTAGAGTCGCCTTCATTAATGCTTGGAATTTTTGGGCATTTACTTTCCTTACTCTCGCCTTGAGCACCGGTCTTATCAATGGAATCAGGTCTGAAATTCTCGGTTGTTTTCCTTGATTGCTCGGCAGTTGCAATGGCATCCCTAGCAGCATCCATGTCAGCTGCCAGGATCGCTTGATGTTCCTCCTCCTCCTCAACTGCAGCTCGTACTCTTTCAAGAAATTTATCATCCTCTTCTGGAAGAAAATGACCTGCATAGAGACAAAAACTACCACAAGTTAGACTAAGCAGGATGATGATGAGGACCAAGTTTAAAACAATAGGCTGCAGCTGAACATATTATATAGAAGAAGAGGTATATATACATCACATAACTGCCTCATACTCGACATAAACAGCTTGAGAGATGTAGTGCCAAGAGGCATTCTAGGATGATGATACATGATCACATGCTTTTATTGCTAACATAGACATGACAGTAGAAACAAGATAGCAGCCCATATAGAAAAAAATCAGAACAAACCTTGTTCTCCATTTTTTTCAATCCTGATGGAGCAGAACTCTTGCAATTTCTCCACAATCAATACCGTCTCAAGCTGAAATATGAACATGAAATCAAACTATTTGACATTTTTTCCAAAACTTAAAAGAAAAGACAGCACAGCAACATCATCACACAGCATGTTGCTTACAACTCGATCTTACCTTGGATTCCAGTCTCTTTCTCTCTTCCTTTGCTTTAAGTTTAAGGCTTGCAATTTTCTTCATGTCTTCCATCTTTCAGATCATGCCTAGCTTACTAAGAAAAAAACGCAGCAACATAGGAGAGGTTAATACTTCAATGCCTTGCGTTTGGCTATATCCTTAGCAATTTCCCTAGCTCTCCACTCATCAGCTTCTCGATCAGCTTCATCAAACATTTCGTTCCTTTACATCACCATAACGAAAACCAAAATAAGAGGAAGATATGCACATTAAACATTTCAACTTAATGTAAAGAGAGTAAAGGGACCAAAGCAACCCACCTCTGCGATCATCTCGGCAATGCGCTTCCTCTTTCTCTTCCTCCAAAGTTTATTCCTCTTGGACTTGCACCTTTTGTTGTATAACGCAGACGTTACAAACTTAATTAATTAGGTACAATAATTTGACATACATGTTGGTTTAACTATGAGCATATTTTTCTTGGGGTTAGGTCTACATTGTCAGGTATTTTAGGTCAAGAAAAATGTACGTATCAAACATAATGTTATATTTTATATTAATTAAATTAGAAACGCGTAGTAGTTGAAAAGTGAGTGATTAATTTGTTTTCTCTCAGTTTTTCTCCGCATATATAGAATATAACTGCATATATATAATATAATGTCTTTTCATTTTCTATTTTTACCATCATAGCCTTGGTTTTTTTGTGAAATTCTGTGACAAAGAGACATCCGAAAGTTTACAATTTGATGAAACACTGACTGCTTGTTTTATAGTAGTAGAGATATATATTAATTAAAGTAATTTAGCAAATGGAACTGCCAAGTTGCTAATTCATTTTTTTGCCCTTGATCTATTAAACAACTTAATTTCAGAAGTTTCATAAACAAAATGGTAAAACGAGAAAAATTCACTAAATATTTTGATAGTTTTCCTATGCAATATAATTTTCACCTTTTGGAATTTGATGTCTAGAGTTTAGAGCATTGTGATTGGCAATTGGACAGTGTTTAATAGTTAGACAATTAGATTGTGTTTGATAGTTAGACAATTAGATTGTCTACATTGCTGTATCTTATTCTATGCTTTGCTAAAGTTGAATGCATATGCATAATGTATAAATGTATTACAGGGTTGAGCTTGTGAACTTGTGATGGCTCAAAATATTGGTACTAGTTTTTCTAAAGCTTCTAGTCCAATAGGTTCTACTCCAACGACATCTACCCCTTCATAAGAAAATTTAGAAACATTATGGATCGGATGATGTTGATTGGGAGTATATGTTTATAAATATATTAAATTTAATTAAAAATTAATAAATTAGATAAATTTGATACATTCTGATATATCTCAATATATCTATTATATATTACTTTTTTACTTAACCGATATAATACCGATGACTGCTATTTGAACGATGACATGTGCTAATGGAGATACTTTAAATAAGAGAAAGCGAGAGAACAATTGAAGTTTGAAAAGACATCGAGTATTTACTAAATAGAAAGAAAAAAAGGGTAAAAGAACAAAGCCCATTGTTTTGCAGGCCATCAAATCCTACTTCGTGATTTAAAGAAAAAACCCTACTGCGTAAAACCTTCAGCCTGGCTCACTCGTAGAAAACCTGACGGATGGCCCTGGCCTTCATGACTTTTTTGCCCCTGCTCTCCTTTACATTTACGAAAAAGGGTTTCTGGGTCGTTTTAGTTCTTTCGTTTTCTGCTCTATGCGCTCTCTCTCTCTCATGGTTCTGTAGAGTTTGGCCTCCTTTGGTGGTCTTGATCGGTAAGTTCTCCCCTGGGTTTCAATCTCGGTGACATTTCGATTGCAGTGGTTAGGGTTTGTGATAGAATTACTTTCAATTGAGATTTCATACTCACTCTGAATTTTCAAATTCTTTTTCTCTGTATTGCATTGATTCGATTTCTCATTTCATTCCCATCACTTTTCCTGAATTGAATTCATCATGTTCACTCGGGATTTTTTCTAAGTGCTTTGCTGTTGTTGATATGATCCTTTTGCAATATGATAATAATGTATACTTGTCTGTGCAATCAATCAGTGACAATGAGAACATAGCAGGTATGCAACATATGTAATTCTTGATTATTGTGGTTGTCTTTCTCAATCAGTTCTTGAAAGGTCTGTGCCCGTTCATGTTTAACAACAGAATTTCAATTCATTTTTTAAACATAATCATGTGCGGTGTGAGTGTGAATTTCTAGATTTGTGTTAAATTGAGAAATTATTCCTTTTTGTTGTAATAATCTTCTTCTCCAATAAAATTGTCCTAATCTTGGTTTGATAATCTTTGCCTTCACAGTATCAGAATGATCTTTTGGTATTGTACATTCTATTTTAAAATGATGCTTTATCTGAATTTTTAGATCTGAATTACAGGCATATTAATATTCTAAGTTCAACTCTTTCTCCCTCCTAATGCTATTATGCGAATATCGTATTGTTACCACAGTAAAGAACTGATTTAAGTTTGCATCATTATCTTTGGCATTTGCAAGTTTCCAATGTAAAAAACTTAACCTTTTTATGTGTGTTTGACAATTAAGAAGCCATTTACATTGTTAACTCAAACATATATGAATTTGATTGTTACCCAATAACATAGCTTCTAAATGTGAAGTACTTGGTCTTCATATGGAGCAGACTCCTTAAAACCAATCAGCTTCTGCAACATTTGAGCTATTTAGTATTTTCCAGTACCAAATAAATTGGGTCCGTTGTTTTACGTTGGAATATGATTTTGCAGTTACCAGAAAGATAGAGCCTCGCAGCAACGCGCAGGTGTGCTTCCTAGTTTTGTGCTAAGGATTGATGAAGTCCAACGTGATATTCATAGATGACGAAGGAGACCTGGAAAAAGCTCCTAGTCCCACTAAAGTAGGTAACTTCATTGATCTCTCTGCCGACACCCTAAACTATTACGATAGTGATAGTGATGAAGAGGTTAGGGTTCTTAGGTTTAAACCCTCCAATATCCATTTCGGGAAAAGGAAGCGAACTAAAACCTTAAACGAGGGATCTTGCTCCAATTCCAAACCCCCATCTTTTGCATGTGAAATTTGTTTAGAGACCAAGTCGGCTCACGAGTCTTTTAGTGTCAAAAACTGCAGCCATGTTTATTGTACTGATTGCATAGTGAAATATGTGGACTCCAAGCTCCAAGGAAATATAGCAATCATTGAGTGCCCTGCACCCGATTGTGAAGGGTCCCTGGATCCCGAACACTGCCATTTGATTTTGAAACCTGAGGTGTTTGAAAAATGGGGAATGAGGCTTTGCGAGGAATTGTTTATTGGGTCTCAGAAACGTTACTGCCCCTTTAAGGACTGCTCCGCAATGTTGATTGACGATGGGCAAGAGGTAGTGAGGGAATCGGAGTGCCCTAATTGTAAAAGATTGTTCTGTGTGCAGTGTAAGGTTCCTTGGCACGCCAAGGTTACTTGTGCCGAGTTCAAGAGGTTGAAGAAGGATGATGATGCTGAAAAGGGGGATATCATGATGGAGAAACTTGCTTACAAGAAGCACTGGAGAAAGTGCCCATGGTGTGGGATCTATGTGGAAAGAATAGGTGGCTGCACATCAATACCATGCAGGTCTGTTTGCCAAGAACATCGATCCTAAATTTTTCACATCACTAAATTTGCATCGATGTGATATCTTTTTTCATTTTGGCTATATATATTCATTTATTTTCTTGTTGTTTGCTGAATGCCTAATCCTATACTGTTTGAGTAGCTCTCGTAAGTATATAAGTGCGTGTACAACAACAGAGTGAAACTTAAGCTAAATCATATACTCCATTTTGGGTTGATTACTTGCAGGTGCGGAACTTATTTTAGCTTCCATTGTGGACGGTGGGGTTGTACTTCTTGTGGAAATCACAGAAGGAGAAATGGTCGAAGTATGGGCTACTACGTATTCTTGGAGGAGTATAGAAGGATTCACCAGGATGAACCCTATACTATTGCTAACCTTGCTTATGAGAAATGGAGATCCATGTCTCGTTCTGAAAAGAAACCCTATGAGAACCCAGAGATGGAACCGACTGTAATTCTGAGGAAGCCAAGATGAGGAGGAAACAACGAGAGTGAGTGAATGGATGATTGAGCAGAAAGTTAGTTGATGCTTTCATACATATCCTTATGGTTCATGGATATTAAGGTATGATTTTATGTTTAATGGTTTTCAGTCAGCTTTGTCAAAAATAATGAAATCTGAAATTAAATTAATTTTACTCTCCGTATTAATTTAAACTGACCTTGATCAATTAAGCAATTTGGTCCGATCACTCCGATGTATTTCGAGTTGTCTAATCACTATTTGGCAACCCTTAAATCGAACCAATTTTCTCTTTCCTCGTCTACAGTTTAATACAAAATATAAACGAACCTCATTAAATTTTAGGTGTATATGATGGAAAGCATAAATGGCGTATGTGATCTACAAACAGATCAAACAGAAAGCAGACATAGATCAGATCCATAAGAGTTGTTGTACAAACAGGGCGAGCTCGAATGCAACCTGTCATTACAACTCATAGCTATTTGAACAAGCCACCAAGGGAAGTCGACATAGTTTTAATCCTCCATATCAACAATAAACATGTCAACAAATACAAATTTGCTCTTTCTGGACACCATAGCTACACACTGTTCTTCTAAGACCGAAAGTTAAATGATGATTCTTCTGCGTGTTGTTTTTGTTATCCACTTCAGTGACGATTTCCTGGCTTAAGTTTTCTGTGCACTCCGTTTGAGTTACATTTAGAATCCACTCTCCTGTTTCATATTAGTGCATGAACCAACAGAATCAAGCTTTCTACAAAATTCACCAGACAATCACTAGGTTCAGTATACTTCCTTCTGGAATCCATTATGACCAACATCACGAATCAAAATACTGGCAGGCAAGGAAGCAGGATCTAGCTCAAAGGATCCTGAGGGAACATCACATCCTTCATCACCAGTCATCCTGAAAGCGGGTATTTGATGAGAAAATCTATACAGCTTATCATGCGGTACTTGAAACCCATGCTGCTCAGTTCGCTGAAACAAACTAACAAATCCTTTTACTTTGCTTTTCAGGTTACTCTAGAGAGGTGCTCATTCTTACTGTAAACCTGTCTTGTTTATGATCTGTACAGTTTTCTCACTATGCCGTAACACTCTCAGCAATTTCAATTGCAATACCTCGCTTTATTCCGTGGGAGGAGGGCGGGATGGAATTATAACTACTGTGTTTCTAAATCAAATTTTTGCTGTGAACTTTTATATCAACTATACTGATAATTATTAGTACTGCCTTTGTTACTTCCCTCTTTGTGCTGTAGTGTGTTTAAGTCGTTTCATAATATTCCAGGGTATGCCGGTCTTTGCTATTGGGGTTGGATTAAGTACATTCGATAAAGCATCTGTAAGTACTATGATTATGTAGACCATCTTCTCAGACAAAAGTTCCTGAAGTTGAATTGTGTGCTTCTGCTTCACCTTAATGCTTGGGCTCCTTATGGAATAAGTTATTGTTTCCATTGCAGGTTTACTACTATGTGCAGTCACACATTCAACTCAACAATTATTGAGATCGTGTTATATTTGTTAGTATACATCTTGAAGGTTCTGAAGTTTCTGAAGTCATTTTCTGATATCTTCCTTTGGTTGTAGCCTTCTGCATCGAAGAAGTATGGTAGGCCTATTACCACTTGTGTGAAGGTTTTAGATATGACTGGGTTGAGATTTTCAGCACTAAGCCAAATTAAGGTACAAATCCTTATAATTGGATGTCTCACAGTTTTAGTTAATATATTTAAGTTTGAACTATGTGGTTCTTTCCCACTATATGCACAGAGCAACATTCGTTCAATGCTCCAATGTACCTGCTGAAACTAAAAAAAAATCCAGGTTGGATTCATGTCTCAAGAGATGTAACGGTCAAGTTTCCACTTTCTACGGATACAAATGAGCTCTTTGATTCAAATATTGTTAAACCTGTTCGCAGTTGTTAATAAGTTCTTTTATGCATATTCACTAGACAATGTGAGTAATATTATCTTATTAATTAAGTTCTTTTATGGTTTTTAATTTTTATTCAGAGAGACTAAATGATATTCCTATATTTTCCCGGATGAATATGTGAGCATCTGTGTTCATCTCTCTTATGATCTCTTAGGGTAATGTGATCCTACAAAGGATTGATTTCTAAAGAATTAAGGGATCAACACTGACAATGACTGATTTAGTGATATCTACAACAGTTCTACTAATTTGAGCAATGGTCCTGATTGTCACTGGAACACTACCATGCCTTTGCTTAGTGCTTAAAGGTAACAAGTTGATTTCATTTGAACTTGCAGATTCTATGTTGCAGAGGTCCTGCTATCTTTACACTGACAATTACGATGCAATCCACCTTGTCTGACCTTTCATGGTTACCTGATTCCTGGAAGACAACTTGTTTGTCTACTGGCATGAAGCCATTTATCATGTGTGCGGGGCTATGTGAAGGGTATATGAAGCGCAAAAATAGTCGACGGAGCTATGTGAAAGATAAAACAGTCTGAGCTTGTTTAATTAGCTGGACCTTTCGATGCTTACTAGTTTCTTTCATTAGTATTTTCTATGCATAGCTTTTCTTGTATGATGTTTTATTAACTTTCTTTTGATTGGATTTATTTTTTAAATGAATTTTTCTCTTTTCTCTTCTGCTCTGATGAATGTGTTATGTGTTCTTAAAGGTTGATCTGTATTGTTTGATGGGATTCTCAGATCTATTTGCTCGGGATTTTGCTCAAGTTGTTCGCTGTGCCATATACTTGAGCAGTTGTGCTACCTAGTTTAAACTTTTAACGAACAAACTTGGTAATTGAAAAATGTTATCTGACAGAATAATAACAATTTGTTTGTAGTACGTACATTTTGTTACCGCTTAGCACGATGGTAAGTATAGATGTATGATAGATCGATATGAATTGCCAAAAGTTTTATACTTGTTGTCTTCAGCGAATGCACCATAAGCAATTCACTGAGTGATCAATCATATACAGTACAACTTTCGCCTTCTATTTTGATAAATTGTTCAACATTGTTTGGATTTCAGCATGCACATTGTATCAAAACAAACTGAAACCACGAGCTTTTCCTTACAATTATTATTTATGATGTTCTCTCAACGTACTCAATTGATAACTAAACTCTACTTTTATGGAAATCCAGTTATGATTCAAATGAAGCACTGTTAAACATGTACAGATTTATAACTTAATTAATACCTTCCTGCCTACACGAGCATCAATCAAGGAGCAAACTTAGACCTTGCACTGTATTGTAGCTACTGATCGTATGAACGAGATTGTAACTACTCAGTCACGTTCACACGGTCAGTAGTTGATCATGAAATTCATGATCAACTACTATTAGATGTAAATTTAATGGTTGAAAATAAAATAACTTAATTTTAAAAAGATTCTTCTTACTTTTGGATTTACATCCAAAAATAGTTAATCATGAATTTCATAATCAGCTACTAACCGTGTGAACGAGATTTTTAACCACTGTATGCCGGTACAAAAACTCCCTGACTTGGGATGCTTCTATTTAAGATTTCGTCTCTAAGAATAAGTGGGACAAATCAAAGCTTCTCTAGTTCTTTTATGGATCAGCAGCGAAACAGATCACGGGAATCGCTCGAGATTTTGATAAATTCACTGAATCGCCTTCAATAAAGAGATTCCCTCGTTCAAAAAAGAGAGAGTAGGGGCTGCTCGCTGCATGCTATATACTTCAATAATGAATAAGGGACAAGCCCAGAAACCCAATAAGAAGGAACCCAATCCCAACAAACAAAGTAAAGACGAGTACAGATCAAGTTGATCAACTAATTAAATTAGTCATAGGCTATTCCTAAATAGGTTAGTACACTTTTATGACTTTGTGTGCCTTTGGGTTCTATAACAAATAGGAATAGGAATAGCAAAAGTAGGTTTAGGGAAGTTATAAGTTTACTATATTATCTAAAGATATGATTTTCAGTACCTACCATAACCATAGTATGTAACTCTCTATATAAAGAGGCTCCTATCAATGAATGGTGTGTATCTTTGAGTATTGCTTGTAAGAGTTGATTGTATTCAAGCAATATCGGTGATCGAACAATGAATTGTTTCTCCTACAAGAACAAGACTCGTTCTGCTGATGTTAACCATCATGAAAATCATCAGAGCTATCATGACCAGTACTCCGAGCTTTGGGAAGGAGTGCCTATGCATGTGAGAGAAGTTGAATGGAAGCTTGTCGCTGTCGCGGAATTAGATCCAGAAGAAATCAAATTTATGAAGGGGATGAATAGGCCTCCTGTTCGTGAACAAAAGGTTGTGGAGACTCTAAAGGCTCAAGTTATGAATCTAATTGATTCCTTCAACCCTGAAGGCGTTTTGATATGTTCTATGTTGTGGATGACAACGTTGCATGAAGAGGAGGAGGCATACGAAAAGTGTCATCGAGACTACTTACAACCGTCACTGCAGTCCACAACAAAATTATTTGATGATGAGAATGTTGATATTTCTAGGCTGGCCAATTTGGCAGGGATACAACTCGAGAAAATCAAAGCCTACAATTCAGAAAGATTGGCTTTACTGAGAGCTGAGAACTTAAACGAGGAGAGGTTGAAGGAGATGAGCCATCATTACTTAAGATTCTACAAGGGAATAAGGAGTTTAAACTTGAAAATAGAAATTTTGAAATTTCACTTGACACACTCGCGGTGTGAACTCAAGAATTTAGTAGACAAATTTTCGGCAACACTCAGAGGTGAACTCCGACAATATAAGGAGGAACTAGAGACCACTAGGTCCAAAGTATATGAAATAATTACAATGCAAACTCTAGATAAGTCGCTCTCATGGTTACCTAATTCGTGGAAGACAATTTGTTTGTCTGCTATCGTGAAACCAATAATATTAGATGCGAGAGTAGGAGGATTAAAGAGGTATATTGAGCTTCTTGATAGTCGTCGGACCTACGTGAAAGACAAAACCGTCTAAACTTGTTTAAATAGTTGGATGCTTACTAGTTCATTTCATTAATATTTTCTGTAGTTTCCATCTATGATATTTTAATAACTTCTTTCAATTGGATTTTTTATTTAGATGAAATTTTCTCTATTAACCATCTATATTGTTTGTTTGGATTCTCAGATCTAAATCTAATTGCTTGAGTTCATGTTCACTGTGCCATATACTCGAGCTAGTTTCAATGAACACCACAATTTCTTTTTTTTGGAGCAATCAACGAACGCCTTTGTAGTGGTCAAAACTATTTGCATTCCTTTTACCGATTTGCGATTAATCGCACGAGTAAAAAACCAATTTCCTTTGGGTATTTACAAAACTTGTTCCCAAAGACACACACACATATATATATATATATATATATATATAATAGATTTCATTTCCTTGAAAAAAAAAAAAAAGTAGGTACCACCAATTACCAAACCACTGTCTTCTTCTATCAGCTCTGGTCTCCCTCCAGTCCACACCAATGGAACCCAGTTCTCAGTTCTTCTTCATCATCATCCTCTAGGGTTAGGGTTCCCGCAATGTCTCCTTCAACGACTCATAATTTCCTCTTCACTCTATTCCTCATCTTCTTCATCACTGCGGCCTCAGCCTTTTGGCCCGAATCAAATTTCCCCCCCAATTTTCACTCCTTGTACACCCACCACTGCAACGACGTCGTTCCCAACTCCCACGCTCCCAACTCGGAACTTGCCATCGACAATGGATACTTCACCGGCGGCGACAGTCTATTCGGCCAAACCCCAAACACAACCGCCTTGAATTTCCAGAGAAAAGTCTACTTCCAAGCCAAATACGACGGCCCAATCCTCAGAGGCTACTTAATTCTCGCAAACGAATCCGCTCCGGGGACAACAGGACTGTTTTCTCTCAACGGGCACTATTCAGATTCCGTTAGCAAGCTTTGTATGGTTGGAGGCGGGTCTGTAGGTGTTGTTCTGAAGCTTAAATATCCCAAAAACTCGAGCATATTCGATAGTTTAGTGACGGGGACTCTAGAGTTCGTGTCTGGTGAGAATGATACTGATGTGAGCTCTTTGGGACTTATCTCAATATTGGGGTTATCTCAGAAGTCTGGTTATCAGCCCACATTCATCGACTCCTTGGTGGGTTCTGATAGAGGGGAGAGTTTGGGTATGGATAGCTTATCTCTGGAACAACTGGGTGGTTCGATACAGAGTGTATGCAAACTTATTGGTGGTTTTAGAGTTGAAAATTATGAATTGGAGTATGAGAGTGGTTACGGAAATCTTGTTGGGGGAGATGTTGGATATGTATCAACAATGTTGGTTTCTGAGACTTGGTGTGAAGATGGGAAGATGCAGATGTTGCTGAGGTTCCTCAACTCGAGCGTTAGTGAAGGGTATAGCTTCCCCTTGGAACCTAGAACAACTTTGATCGCTGAAGGGGAATGGGTTGACAAGGAGAATCGTATGTTAGTTGTTGCGTGCCGGATTTTGAACTTTACAGAGTCATTAACTAATGCTGTTGTGGGAGATTGTTCGACTAGACTCGACTTTACTTTTCCTGCAAGGTTGTCTCTAAGGAATAGGGCTAGAATTGTTGGGCATATCTGGAGCAATAGAACGGTGGGTGATATTGGATTTCACACACTATCCGAACAGTCAACGGGCGTGGTAGTTTTCATGTATGAATTCACTGAGTATGACACAGTGAAGAAATTGTGTGATGTGAAAACTAGGGGAGGAAAGGGAAAGAAATACCCTGATGAGCATTCAGCAGAAATGAACCTTCATATGGTAGTGAGAAATGGTACGGGGCAGACTGGAGGCGCTCATTTATTCCCATTGTTTGTGGATGGTGACCAAAGTAGTGTGGTGAATATGAGCTATGAGTTAATCTTCAGATTCACTGATGGATTCAATTTCTTTGACAAGGGTTCCTCGGATTCTACAAGAGTATCAGCTGAAGGTTCTACAAGAGTATCAGCTGAAGGAATATACAATAGAGATAACGGTTATCTTTGCATGATAGCATGTAGGCATGCATTTTCAAAAGATCAAGAACTGATGGAAAACGATATACTAGCTAGACTGTGCTATCAATATTAGTCTCCAGTTTTGTCCATTGGATTCCAGGAAACAAAGATTTGTCAACGGAACTATTGCAAGCACAACGAGACAGTCAGACCCTCTTTATTTTGAACCGATGGGGTTACAGTACTGGTCTGAAAGACACGCTGCAAAGTCCATGTCAAGAATGGACTTGGAGAATCTTATGGTTCTCATTTCCAACACCCTTGCATGTGTCTTTGTGGGCTGGCAGCTCTATTATGTGAAGAAGCACCCTGATGTGCTCCAATTCATCTCTATTGTGATGGTTGTTGTTCTCATGCAGGGACACATGATTACTCTTCTGTCCAACATTCAGGCAATGTTTGTGCCACACCACAGTAGCTGGCAGAATAAGTTTCTTGTCACCGATACCAGACACATTAATGTCAATCCTTTTTTTGAAAACCTCATACCTGAACTCCACCGGTGGCTAAAATAAAAGAGTATCGGCATTATTTGACCAGTGTGTATGAGATGTTGGCCGCGAGATTATCAACGCCTACAATTAAGAAGAATTGGCTTTATTGGAAGCTGAGAAGAAGTTAAACGAGGCGAGATTGTAAGACATGAGCCATCACTAAAGATTATACAGAGGAATCAGGAGTTTGAACTTGAAAATCAAAATTTTGAAATTTCTCTGACACACTGATCTCAAAACTTTGGTGGATAAATTTTCGATAGCACTTGAAAGTGAGCTTCGGCAATATGAGAAGGAGCTAGAGACCACCAGTTCCAAAGTGTATCGGATAATTAGGATGCAATCCACCTTGTCTGACCTTTCATGGTTACCTGATTCGTGGAAGACATGCAACTTGTTTGTCTACTGGCTGGCATCAAGCCATTTATCATGTGTGAGAGGCTAAAAGAATTAGAAGGGTATATGAAGCTCAAGAATAGTCGACGGAGCTATGTGAAAGACAACCGTCTGAGCTTGTTTAATTAGCTGGACCTTTGATACTTACTAGTTCATTTTATTAGTATTTGCCATGCATAGATAGGTTTTCCTGTATGATGTTTTATTAACTTTCTTTTTATTGGATTTATTTTAAATGATTTTTTCTCTATTCTCTTATGCTTTGATAAATTTGTGCTTAAAGGTTGATCTGTATTGTTTGATGGGATTGGAGAGACACACATCTAAGAATTGACAAATAAAATAAAGTTTATAAGTGAGTGGATAATACCTAATTGTACCGAGGCATTTTGTGATTAAAACCCAACACTTGTGAGATGGCTAAATTAGAACAATATAGGTACAATTGGTCTACGGGCCACGTTTGTCGTTGTTTAACATGGTATCAGAGCGGGTCATTTTCTAGTCGCACTTTCAATCTGTTGTGGGTCCGAGTTTGGTGTCACTTTGTCATGAGCCCAAGATGGGTGTTATTATCATGTCATTGGAGGGTTCCGATTGGATAGTCACCAAGTATCGTTGGTTACTTAACCTTGGTTTATTTCGTCCTAGTTGTGGGATATTAATATGTCACGTGCATACTTAAAAATTAGGTTGCATGTGATAAAGCGTGTTGGAGAGGATAGGTAACACATCAAATAAGTGACAAATAAAATAAGTGTGTGGATAATACCCAATTATACCGAGACCTTTTGCGATTAAAAACAAATACCTATGAAGTGACTAAATTTAGATAATATCGATACAGTTAGTCCACAGATCAAGCTTGTTACTGTTTAACCATTCTCATATCTAATTGCTCGGGATTTTGATAAATTCACTAAATCGCCTTCTATTTTGATAAATTGATCCACATCGTTTGGATTTCAGCATGCACTTTTTTTGTATTTATGTCCTTGATTAGTTTTGGACTTTTGGCTACTGCAGGAGCCGTTCTTTTCGGGACAAATGCAAGAGTTGCATGAGTGCATGACTTGAAAATGAATGTTATAACGTCCACTACTCTTGCATAAACTACGGCACAAGCAAATGCACTGATGAAAAGCAATAGATAAAAATCTGCTAAAAAAAAGCAATAGATAAAAATGGAATAAGGGTGAGAAAGTAAACTTTCAGAAACTGTACATGGTTGCAAAACTAGCAAGAAGAAGTGAATGGCGGACAAAACTAGCACAAATTAACCACAGTTATATAATAACTAAGATGATCAAACTTAAGCAAACATCAGAAATTATCTACAGTTGTTTATTAAGTTCATTGTTCATTTACATTATTGGATCTTAGAGGTCAAAGTTTCTTATTGGGGAAAAATGATTCAATCAGTCCTTAAGGAGCTTGACATCTTACCTTTAAGAAAGTGTGCAATGCTCGGAGAAAACTTCTATCTTATTATATGCGAAGTGATTAACCATTACTGTACGCTCCGATGGTTTTTTATCTAATGTATAAAAGATTCTTTCGGAAAAATCACAGTACACTCCAATTGTACTCGGATATTTGAATTTAACTGTATGCAAAACAAAATATTATCTAGACCCTCAAATGAAGTTCTGGTAGGATGGTTGAAAATAAACATCCTCCCAGTCAGAAATTCAGTTTCTTAAGAAAAAAAATGTAGGCAGAAGTTCAAATCGATATCATACTTAATCTAATGATAACAAAACCTGAGAAAAAATCAACATCAATCGAGCGATCAACCTTGTACGTGATTCTACGTCGTTTTTTTTTTCGACAGGATTCGACAACATCAGTTGATACAGGTTCTCATGAAAGTGTGGACGCGCATGAAATTAACTCAATAATTTATGGAGTTTGGAAATAATGAAAACAAGATTTTAAACAGGGGAGATTCCCTCGTTCATAAAAAATAATAATAAAAAAAAACAGGGGCTACATGGAGTACATGCTATATACAATAATGAATAAGGGACAAGCCCAGAAACCCAATAAGCAGGAGCCAAATCTCAACAAACAAAGTAGGGGTGAGCACGGGACGGGGCTCATTCCACGTTCCGTCTCACTATTTTGAATCGGGACGAGACGAGGGTTTTTAAGAATGCATCTCACTCGGGATTAATCCCGGTTGGGACGGGACAAATCACACATTCCTATGAAGTTAAATAAAAACCTATATTTTTACTTTTTCATAACAAAGTAACATTCAATAATGAAATTTTAACAAAAAATATGCATATTATGTTCAAAATATTATAATTTACCATTATTATTTGAGTTGATATAATTTTAGAGTTATTAAGAACATAAATTAGTTTCATTTTGATACAAATATATAAGAATTTTTAAGTTTTCATTAAAGGTGGGACGAAACGGGACGAAGCGGGATAAAAATTATTCGTCCCACGTCCCATCCCACTATTATGAAACGGGACAGGATCAGGACGGGACGAAAGTTTTTAGACCTTCGTCTCGTCTCGTCCACATGAATTTTGGGATGGGATCGGGCGGGATTTGAATTTCTGTTTTTTATGCCCACCCATAAAACAAAGTAAAAACGAGTACAGATCAAGTTGATCAACTAATTAAATTAGTAATAGGCTATTCCTAAATAGGTTAGTACACTTTTATGACTTTGTGTGCGTTTGGGCCTGTAACAAATAGGAATAGGAATAGCAAAAGTAGGTTTAGGGAAGTTATAAGTTTACTATATTATCTAAAGATATGATTCTCAGTACCTACCATAACCATAGTATGCAACTCTCTATATATATAAAGAGGCTCCTATCGATGAATGATGTGTATCTTTGAGTATTGCTTGTAAGAGTTGATTGTATTCAAGCAATATCGGTGATCAAACAATGAATTGTTTCTCCTACAAGAACAAGACTCGTTCTGCTGATGTTAACCATCATGAAAATCATCAGAGCTATCATGACCAATACTCCGAGCTTTGGGAAGGAGTGCCTATGTATGTGAGAGAAGTTGAATGGAAACTCGTCGCTGTCGCGGAATTAGATCCAGAAGAAATCAAATTTTTGAAAGGGATGAATAGGCCTCCTGTTCGTGAACAAAAGGTTGTGGAGACTCTAAAGGCTCAAGTTGTGAATCTAATTGATTCATTCAACCCTGAAGGCGTTTTGATCTGTTCTATGTTGTGGATGACAACGTTGCATGAAGAGGAGGAGGCATACGAAAAGTGTCATCGAGACTACTTACGACCAACACTGCAATCAACAACAAAATTATTTGATGATGAGAATGTTGATATTTCTAGGCTGGCCAATTTGGCAGGGATACAACTGGAGAAAATCAAAGCCTACAATTCAGAAAGATTGGCTTTACTGAAAGCTGAGAACTTAAACGAGGAGAGGTTGAAGGAGATGAGCCATCATTACTTAAGATTCTACAAGGGAATAAGGAGTTTAAACTTGAAAATAGAAATTTTGAAATTTCACTTGACACACTCACAATGTGAACTCAAGAATTTAGTAGACAAATTTTCGGCAGCACTCAGAGTTGAACTCCGGCAATATAAGGAGGAACTAGAGACCACTAGGTCCAAAGTGTATGAAATAATCACGGTGCAAACTCTAGATAAGACGCTTTCATGGTTACCTAATTCGTGGAAGAGAATTTGTTTGTCTGCTGTCATGAAACCAATGATATTATGTGCGAGAGGGGAAGGATTAGAGGGGTATATTAAGCTTCTTGATAGTCGTCGGAGTTACATAAAAGACAAAACCGTCTAAGCTTGTTTAAGTAACTGGATACTTACTAGTTCATTTTATAAATATTTTTTGTAGCTTTCAATGATGTTTTTAATTATTTTTTTTATTTAGATGAAATTTTCTCTATTAAACATCTATATAGCTTGATTGGATTCTTAGATCTAAATCTAATTGCTTGGGATTTTGCTCAAGTTCATATTCACTGTGCCATATACTCCAGCTAGTTTCGACGAACACCACAATTTCTTTTTGTGGAGCAATCAACGAACACCTTTGTAGACTTGTAGTGGTCAAAACTATTAATTCCTTTTACCAATTTGCGATTAATCGCACAAGTAAAAAACCAATTTCCTTTGGGTATTTATTCCCAAAGACATCTGCATATATATTTATATATATATATATATAGATTTCATTTCCTTGAAAATACAAAAAATAAAAATAGAAGGAAAAAAAAAGGTGGGGTACCAATTACCAAACCACTGTCTTCTTCTATCAGCTCTGGTCTCCCTCCAGTCAGTCCACACCAATGGAACCCAGTTGAAGGGCTCCCACAATGTCTCCTTCAACGACTCCTAATTTCCTCTTCACTCTATTCCTCATCTTCTTCATCATCACCGCAGCCTCAGCCTTTTGGCCCGAATCAACCTTCCCCTCCAATTTTCACTCCATGTACACCCATCACTGCAACGACGTCGTTCCCAACTCCCACGCTCCCAACTCGGAACTTGGCATCGACAATGGCTACTTCACCGGCGGCGACAGTCTATTTGGCCAAACCCCAAATACACCCGCCTTGAATTTCCAGAGAAAAGCCTACTTCCAAGCCAAATACGACGGCCCAATCCTCAGAGGCTACTTAATGTCGCAAACAAATCCGCTCCGGGGACAACAGGACTGTTTCCTCATTAACTTTCTTTTAATTGGATTTATTTTAAATGATTTTTTTTTCTATTCTTTTTTTCCTTCTGCCCTGATGAATTTGTGCTTGAAGGTTGATCTGTATATTGTTTAATGGGATTAGATCTAATTGCTCGGGATTTTGCTCAAGTTGATGTTCACTGTGCCATATACTTGAGCTACCTAGTTTCAACTTTTAACGAACAAACTTTGTAGTTAAAAAAAATGTCATCTGACAGAATTATAACAATTTGTTTGTAGCGCGTACATTTTGTTACCGCTTAGCACGATGGTAAGTATGGATGTCTGATAGATCGATATGAAATGCCAATTCCGAAAGTTTAATTCTTGTTGTCTTCAGCGAATGCACCACATGAGAGCTTTTCCTTGAGCCCATAAGCACCTCACTGAGTCATCAGTCATATACAGTACAAGTTTCGCTTTCTATCTTTATAGATTGTTTCAGCATGCTTGATTCTTACTAAACCACAAGCTTGTTCTTACTGTTGTTCTGTATATATATATTATGTTCTCATAACATACTTAATTGATAATTAGACTCTACTTCTATATAAATCCAGTTTCATTTGTATCATAGCACTGTTGGACATGTACAGATTTATAAATTAATAACTTCCTGTCTACAAGAACATCAATCAAGGAGCAGATACAAACCTTGCACGTACTGTACTGTAAGAACTCCCTTACTTGGGATGCTTCTATTTAAGATTTGGTCTCTAAGAATAAGTGGGACAAATCAAAGCTTAGCTTCTCTAGTTCTTTTAGGGTATGTTTGTTACACAGGACTGTCTATGCTCACCTTATTTTCTATGACAGTCCTGGACTCTCCTAGCTAGGCTTATGCTAACTAAGACATGACCCATGTTTGGTGACAAAAGACCAAGGATTAACAACAGAAAAAACAACAAGAACAGGCAAAGAACGCACACCTGCAGATGTTAGAAGGTTTCATCAAAAGGTCATGTAGATCACTTTGGGATATTGGAACGATGTCTCTGTCAGCAGCATCAATTACATACCTGCGATGTCTTCCATATCAAGCAAGAATTAGAGATGAATCATAATGAAATTCACCCAATTTGTAATTAAAAAAATCAAAATCAAAACACTCATACATGAGAACGAATGCGAATCTGGAATTTATACTAATCAAACCTTTCTATGACTCCATATCAGAAGAATCATAACAATTCCAATCCCACCCCAAAAAAGAAAAAAGAAAAAAGAGCCACAAACACGAAATTGATCGATTCTTACCAGTTTTAAGCCACCCAGAAAACCAAAATGGTCAAATTGTTACCAAATCCTTCAAATAGCTGCAACTCATAGACACGAATTGCAAATCCCAGAAGATAAAGAAAAGAATAGGTAGAAGGGTTGAAGGTAAGAGTGAAAAGCAATTCATCCAAGAAGAAGAAAGAGGTCGAAGTAACTGAGAGAGAGAGAGAGAGAGAGAGAGAGAGAGAGAGAGAGAGAGAGAGAGAGAGAGAGAGAGAGAGAGAGAGAGAGAGAGAGAGAGAGAGAGAGAGAGAGAGAGAGAGAGAGAGAGAGAGAGTGAAAAACACGGGACTTACACAAACCCATGAAATATGAGGGGTTTGTGTAAGCCGGTATTTTGAGGACACGGGGCTTACGGAAGCTCATTAAATTATATCCCTGAAATCCCCAAACATAGGACAAAGACTTATTTTCTTATACAAGCAGTCTAATCCCATCCAATCCCATGTAACAAACGCCCCCTAAGGGTGAAACAGATCATGGCAATCTCCACTCCAGTCGCTGATCAAGATGGTGATTTTTGTTTGGGGCTGGCCTTAAATGGTAAATCCTCCAAATAAAGCTGATAAACATAATGTGGAAGCTTAATATTCCACCTAAGGTAAAAAAATTCAGTCCCTTGAAGCTTAATTTTCTACCTAGGATAGTAGGATTGCTTGTTGAACTCAGCAATGGCTTTCACACCCACCTGACCAAAGCACCTTGGATTGTGATTCAAGCGTCCTCAACTGCTTAGCAACACAAGAACGTGAATACAAAGATAAAGAATGGTAACAAACAAAACACAAGATGATCATAGATCGACCAGAGTTAGGCAGTCCAAAATACATGAGAAGAAAATCTCATTGAATAGTGCACCTAATTGGATATATATTATTGTTAATGTCACGGACTACATAGTTACTTATAACGCCCCAAAAAGTCATCCTTATCTTGTCTCTTGGTTCGTATCAACTTATGAATAAAACCATGTCCATAACTACAACAGTACAACTAGAGTCTCCCCCTCCCTCGTTTCTTGATCACAGTATTTGACTATTTGCCACCAAATCCATCAAATTCCTTAACTACCCCAACTTCCCGCCTCGAGCCATCTAGCACACGTTACTCACACGATGGCACTACCGTAATAAATCCCAAACACCGGGGTGCAACTAATGAGAAAATCTGGAACCTTCCATATACACCCGAGAGCCTGTGGATAATTTAGGTCTTGTAGATACTCGTACAACATCTCCTATTCATCTGCGCCTGCCTTTATAGCACCGACGCTCCATTACTTGCTTTACCCGTTATCGTCCCACCCACCAGGCCTATCTCCAAACCGCCTTTCTCCTCCTTTCTCTCTTCCTCTCATTCAAACACAACTTCAACGTTCACGATGCGTCCATTCTGCCTCCTCGCAATCCTCGCCGTCCTCCTTCCTCTGGCCGCCGCTGCACGCGGTGGTCTTGCCGGCGGGTGGAGCCCGATCAAAGACACCAACGACATCCACGTGAAGGAGATTGCCGAGTTCGCGATTTCGGAGTACAACAAGCAATCCGGGAAGAAGCTGGAGTTACAGAGCGTGTTGAAGGGCGAGACCCAGGTCGTCGCCGGCCAGAACTACCGGCTCGTCCTCGCTGTCAAGGATAAGTCGGCGGCGGCCAAGTACCAGGGCGTTGTTTATGAGCGTGCTTGGGAGCATACCAGAAAATTGCTCTCCTTCGATCAAGTCAAGAATTAATCAATGCATGTTGATCCAATCCGGTCGGTGATTCGGTCATGTCAGTATCTTCAAGTTTACTGTATTTCTTTTATTTTTCGTTATTGTAATAAAGGAATACTATAGCTTATTTAAATATTCAGACTCAATGTTCTTGATGTATTGTCTGGGAATTTTCTGCATCTAATATCTTTTATTTTCATATGATCGGTTTTTCTTGAGAGTTGTTTTCTTTACTTTATCCTATTTGGAAATGCATGCATTGTATATCTTGAAAGAAAAATATATGGGGTTTATCCTACAATCTTAACTGAGGGAGAATATGAATCGAAGTTAGTAATCGAACCATTGATATGAAAATCAATGCTAGTATGGATTGGAGAGAATTCAGCATATATAAGTCTTCATTCCCGGATCCGTCGAGGGCTCGACACTTGCAGTTGATCTCTATCGGTTGTGTTGTCCTATATAATTCCCTGTGATCATAACCTAACTCGGAGGAAGCACTTGTTACATAGTTTCATGTACTTTTGGTCCGTGAAAAGCCTTTTGAGATTATCCGTGATCTCCATAAAGAAACAAATATCGCTGTTTTATATATTGTTACTCCATCATTTGGTTGTCATTCTGTGTTTATACATCGATCGGAGATTCTATAATATTGTACGCTAAGTAAACAACTAATATTGTTCACCAAATCACTGTAGTAACTGTTGAACGTAGAATTATCGGGTTGGACAGTTAGGTTTGGATTGCAGGTATACTGGGCATATCTTATAGCTGTAAAATGGATCTAATTACGCTAGCTGAAAGCCGGAATACTAATGAAACCTTGGAACACAGCTCTAATCGAGCTTGATGCCGTAAACAGGTGCGTGTTAGAGCCAAAAGGAAAGCAGAAACTAGGGTGATCGATGCAGGTGCGTGAATGAAGTCATGTGTTTGGTTGGGAGATTAAGCGGAAATATCACCAAGGAATGGAGGCATGTGAATGAACATGTAAAGCAATGCAATGCTACTTGTACGATCGATGATGCAAAATTGGGTACAGCACTACATCCAGTAGTGTGCGACCTTATCGCTTCAATAAATGATAGACATCGAAGGAGAGGCTGATGATCGACATTGACAGCTAGGTAAGGAAACCATGCAGCATAACCCAGTGGCTATCACTTTCATTGGTTGTATCAAATCCAATTATTTGTTGGATTATGCCTCTGATTTAGTGGGAATGAAATGCCTAGTGACTTAAGAGTTACCATATCTATCTCAATTATTGAAATAATTGACACAATCATAATCATTGCAAACATATTTTAATCTCTTTTATATGGTACGTACATAACCATGTATGATACGACTAAGACACAAAGGATCATGAATTAATGAATAAGTGGATTAGGACGATTACAACTCAACATATGTACCGACATGCTAGAGATGATATAGATCTAGCTAAAACAAAACGAAAATCAAATTTCTCGCTCACCCTAGCCACTTGAGTGAACACGACATTATCTTATGGGTAAAACACTAAAACACAAGATATGATTGTAATGTGACGCTAATATCATAATCTGACAACAAAACAAGTAATTGAAGTAAAGTTTCATGACTCATTACATAAAAAACTAAGCAAAGCACAAGATGATACAAAATCGACCATCAAATTGTACGTGTTATGTTATGAAACCTAGGGCAAGTCAAGTTCTTCAAGTGATGTGCTCGATGTTAACAAATCATTCCAAGTTAGGTTTTCTAGGTTGAGGTGGATCTAAACTGGAGCAAACTACCAATCGTGAAGACTGGTCGGTTAAGGATACCACAATCAGAGATATATATTACAAAAAAGAAGAAGAAAAGAATGAGATATAATCCCACATAGTAAAATCGAGGTGCGATGCTAAAGTTGAAAGGGGAGAGAAACCGAGAGAGAGAGAGAGAGAGAGAGAGAGAGAGTTTGATAACTAACCCCTACGACCCTGTCGCGAACACAAAACCAAAGAAGACACAATAGGAATCTGTGCGTCTAAACAGAGAGGACACCGGAGAGCCTCGAGGCCGGTGACGGGGCTCTCTCCTCCTACGCCGCCGCGGCAGAAATTATCTCAGCAGCTCCGACGTAGCCTCAGCCAGAGCAGCAGCACCGGCAGCCAGAGCCAGAGGATGAAGGGTCTCTTCAAGTCTAAGCCCCGCACGCCGGTCGACATCGTCCGCCAAACCCGCGATCTCCTCATCTATGCCCAGCGCACCGCCCCCGATTCTCGGGAGAGCAAGCGCGAGGAAAAGGTATCCTCTTTTTTGTAACGTTCACAATCCCCCAATTGGATTGTGTTGCAATTAATCTGGATCCAATCCAATTAGAACTGCTTAGCTGAAACCATCTCGTTTTGTTTTGTTTGTGTTGGGATCATGCAAGTTTCGGTTTTGGGGTTATGTTTGGATTCAAAAACAAGCCTTTTTCTTATGTGTTGGAATTTGGATTGTGTTGGACAGATGGCGGAGCTTTCGAAAAACATAAGGGAGTTGAAGTGCATTTTGTACGGCAATAGTGAGTCGGAGCCTGTTTCGGAAGCTTGTGCTCAATTGACACAGGAGTTCTTCAGGGAGAACACGCTGCGGCTTCTGATCATGTGTCTTCCCAAATTGAACTTGGAGGTAGGCATCCAAGGCCTTTGTGTTTTTTTTTTGTTCTCTGTGCGCTGTATTTGAATTCAGTGGGTGGTTGGGATTGTGATGTAGGCGAGGAAAGATGCCACTCAGGTTGTTGCCAATCTACAGAGGCAACAGGTTCACTCCAAGTTGATCGCATCCGATTACTTGGAAGCTAATATTGATTTAATGGATGTTTTGATCCAAGGGTGAGACTCTATTCCAAAGGATTTTGGTTACTTGTGCACCCATCTCATTTAGTAAATTGTCTATGATGCTGGTTTTCAATAGTGCACCTTAGGTCTCTGAATAACGATGTATATACCGTTTTTCAATTATTGAACTACATACTCAAATTCAATATAGAAATAAATGTATGCTGCATCTTAACACTTAATATCTGTGAAATTCATGGGTGAGATCAGTTATAGGTTCTTTTGTGTGATGAGTGATGACTGCATAAAGAAGTTTCGTTTATGCTTTTTGAATGTTATATTTAAGATTGCAGTGAGTGGTTGTGAAAAGATGTTTCCCTAACATTCCTCGTTTGCTTTGCATCATTCTTTGTGGGTTTTTTTTATCGGAAAGCATAATAGTTTGCACCTTTTGGTTCTCAGTAACATTTTATTTAAAGTGGCTCATTAGGAAGGAAACATTATCTTACATTGTGAATGAATCATCAAGTTGTCCTAAGCTGTTTTACTTTTATGGAAATTTATACTTTTTATGAAAGAATAGGTGCTGTTTAAAATTGTCTTGATTAAATATATTTTGTTAATTATCTAATTATTTAATTCTACTTCGACCAGGTATGGAAACACAGACATGGCTTTACATTATGGTGCGATGTTGAGAGAGTGCATACGCCACCAAAGTGTTGCAAGGTGAACAGAGTAAACTTGATTCATCAGTTCGCTCCTGATTTGACTGTGGCGTTAGTATCTTGATAACTCCTGAACTTGGTTTATCATAAATTGTGTATCCTTTGGATCTTGATGAGCTTGAGCTCAGAGCTTTATCCACCCAGTAGTAGTTAATTTATGTTATCTCTCAAAAACTAGTTTTTGAACTTGCGGGTTTGAATGCAGATATGTTTTGGAATCTCAACACATGAAGAAGTTCTTTGACTACATACAGCTTCCAAATTTCGATATTGCTGCAGATGCTGCTGCAACTTTTAAGGTTGAGTTAATCTTAAAGAATTCTTTATGAATGATACATCTGTTCCACAGGCTTCTTATATTGACTCAAACAACCTACTACCTGTGAAATTGTGTGCCTGTGCTTTGCACTTGTTTGCGGCCAGCTGGTTAAACTTAACATCTTGTTTGAAAACATTTCTTGTCTGCATGTCGAAATGTTGCACTAGTTTCGCCTCTAAAATCTTGTAGTTCTTTCAATTACTGCCATTGTTGTTTTATGTTGTATCTAAAGTGTTGCAGTGGTATCATTCTGATGTCTTGTAACGTCTTCCTGCAGGAACTCATGACAAGGCATAAATCTACTGTAGCAGATTTTTTATCCAAGAATTATGACTGGGTAAGGGCTCTTCATTTTTTTTTCTGGGTATACATGCATGGGTGTGCACCAGTGTTCATCATTGAGAATATGCATGTCAGAAACAATAAATATATTGGTCCTAGTTTATGTATTGTATAATTAATAATAAAAGCAGTTTAGTGAAAAGAGAGGTAAGAATTAATAAAGAACGATACAAGTTTCGTTTGTTATTTGAAACTCTTCTTTCTTGATTACTGTATGTTGCTGCTTGTGTTACAACTTGATCTTGGTTGTCTCCAATCTTCAACCAGTTCTTTGCGGAATATAACTCAAAGCTGCTGGAATCCTCAAATTACATTACCCGACGACAAGCTGTCAAGGTATGTCAAATGTTGCACACGGTCTGTCTTTTTTATAGTATGATGTCTGAATTTGGGTCCCTTTTTACTCTGTTATTGGTTTCTTATAAAAGTACCTCTTCTCTATTTTGATTAACTTCTTGAAATAAGCTGTCTAGTTGGGTTTTTTGTTGATCAATTATAACTTTAATGGCAATGATATATGCTGAAGAAGCTTCTGAATTCATTTCAGCTGTTAGGAGATATTTTGCTAGATAGGTCAAATTCAGCTGTAATGACTCGTTATGTGAGCTCAAGAGACAATTTGAGGATCCTGATGAATCTTCTCAGGGTATGATTTACTCTCCGAAACTGTTTGTTGCTGATGCTATTTTCTCTCCCTCACTTCCAAAAACTTAAAATCCCTCTTCTGGTTTTCCTTTTCATACTGGTTGAAGATGCATATCATAAACCTTTTTATATTTTATATGAGCTTTGATGATATATTAGTCTGAAGAAATCGCTCAAACTAATTTTGAAATAATGTGATTTATTTGCAGGAGTCAAGCAAGAGCATCCAGATCGAAGCATTTCATGTTTTCAAGGTTCAGTCCATCCTCCCATTGTGAATTTTATACTTCTGGGGTCCCCTTCATAGCTTTTTACTGACAAGTTTTCTTGTTCACAGCTATTTGCTGCTAACCAAAATAAACCTGCCGACATTGTGGGCATACTTGTCGCAAATAGAAGCAAACTTCTACGGCTGTTTGCTGATTTTAAAATTGATAAAGGTAGGTAGCATATCTCTTGGTATGCATGACTTGTAGTTGTGAGCTCCATATTTACATTCCATGAAATGTTTGTTGCAGAGGATGAACAATTTGAGGCAGACAAAGCTCAAGTAGTAAGAGAGATTGCTGCCTTGGAACCAAAAGAACTGTCATGAAAGAATGAACTTCACTTGTTTGTGGAATATGTGGAGTTTGTACTATGAATTTTAGACTTGTCATAGATCTTGGCGTGACTATGATATCAAGAGCGGAAGGATCCTTATCTTGTTCAATTGTGTTCCTCCTGTGTAGCTTTTTATTTATTAAAATCACACTTTTGCAAAAGGTAGATAAATAAATTGAGAAATTTTTTTTCATGTTGTTTACTGGTGATGCTGATATTTAACACACCATATTGTAATTTATTTGATATTCAAGCATCACATTGTCATAAAATATTGTACAATCGCATGCCTGCAAACACCATGCCACATTTGGATCCAAGTTTTTTGCTTCATATGATTAGACATTCAGAATTTGATATTCAAGCATCACGTATTCGCATTGTTATAATAGCATCGTACAATCTCATTATATGGCACCATGCACCACGCCACATTTGGATTGAAGATTATTCTTGATATCTAATCGTGGTAAACTTTCAATCTAAGAATGATCAACCAACGTTTGATGTCAGTTACTGCCGACGTGAACACAGCAAATAATTGTTCATATCTAGCTGCAAGAGGGGGTATAGGAAGTTGGGAATGTGATTCCAGCCAACATAGAATAAGGTTCGGCATCTTAGCATATTCCATGGATCTTACATAATCTGTAAATCACTGTTGATTTGTTGTGGTCTACACTCTACAGACATCTCCACATCCAGTGAACCAATTCACCTTTCTACCTGCAAAGAACACTGGCAAAAAATTACCAAATATTAGGCAAGAAACACGGTTAATGTCCAAAGACACCAAACGCCTGAACATCCCAGAAAGGACGCGAATAATGCTCCTAGGCATATAATGCTGTGTGTCGTAAGAGAATGCGCCTATATATCTGTCCGAGTTGGGCCTCTGCTTCCTATGTGGTACGTGAAAGCTCACTCGCAGCTAAATTAGTACCACTCAAAACACCGCATTCCTCTCTCTGTTTTTCTCATTCTCCAAAAACAATGGCTGACAATGGTACGACCAATCTTTCCTTTTCCTGTCTTTTCTTGTCAAGAACATTCAAGTCCTTCAATCACTGGGTTTTCTTTTGTTTGATTCTTTACAAACTGTTTGGATTGCAGATTCTCTTGCCCAGTTCTTGGCCTCTGCTGTTGATGCTGCCAAGAAAGCTGGACAGGTCAGTTCCACTCCCAAGGTCTCAACTTTTTTCTTTTTGCTGTCTTTGGTTGATTAAGATGAAGTCTAATATGTGTTTGTTTGTGATTTATGGCAGCTAATTCGAAAGGGGTTCTACGAGATCAAACATGTGGAGCATAAAGGCCAGGTCTTTTCATTTCTTTCTTTCTTTCTACTTTGTTTAACTGTTTAATCAAACTGGTGTTGGGCCAGTTTGGATTCTTAATGTGAATTGCTGTGACCATTCCAACTTGAAATTTAGAATTTGCTTATTTTGTGGAGAATTCTGAAATGCTGCATTGAGCTTGGAAAGATATGTTTCTTGAATGATAGAAATAAAAGTTTGGATTAAATGTAGAGGGACGAACTTATCTAATGTGGTTTCAGACGGGCAAGATATAATCACGATATTGAACTTTGTTCTTAAAATCATCTATTTTGTTGAATATTCTAGGTGGATTTGGTCACAGAAACTGATAAGGCATGTGAAGATCTCATATTTACCCATCTCAAGCAGCTTTATCCAACACATAAGGTGAGTAACTCTCTGTCCCCTCTCTTCTGTTTACGTACTAACAACATTTCAGTTTGGTGTTCAGAATAGTCTTAAGAGTGTTCCGTGTTTCTGTTGTCTGAACCTTTTGAGTCGTTGTTAATGTTAGTTCATTGGTGAAGAAACTACTGCTGCTTGTGGTGTAACGGAGCTGACTGATGACCCAACATGGATAGTGGATCCCCTGGATGGCACTACTAACTTTGTCCATGGGTAACTATCACATTTTCTATAGCGGATGACTGTTTCTTATCGCGTGCAGATTGAATCTGCTTGTTTATATATTCCAATATTATTGATTGCAGGTTCCCTTTTGTCTGTGTCTCGATTGGTCTTACTATTGGAAAGATTCCAACAATTGGTGTTGTTTATAATCCAATCATTGATGAGGTAAGAATTAATGTCTCCCCAGATGTCATCCCAAGTGACTACATATAGGTTCTATTCGTGTGAAGGTTTAAAATTGCACATTGGAATGATTGATTCTTATTGTGAAATACATCTACATGGTACTTGCTTGCTAGCTGTAAAAGTGCATTAACTTTAGGTTTCACTGTGTAGCTTTTTACTGGTATCCATGGAGGAGGTGCATTTCTCAATGAGAAACCTATCAAAGGTGAGTTTAAATCATCAGGTTGATTCGTCTCAATCACAAGATTTTCTATTTATCTCTAACATTTAAATGCTTATGCCGTTGAAATACTGCAGCTTCGTCTCAAAGTGAACTTGTGAAGTCTCTCCTTGCAACTGAGGTTTGTGAATGCTTGTTATGGTTGAATATGGATGACTGATCATGTCTTACTACCTAAATTTGTATATTTTGTTGCTTTCTCCAGCCCCCAAATATCTGATTCGCTCTCCTCAAGAGAAAAGGTGTAGATTCTAAGAGAATATTAGAGAGCAAAAGCTTTGCTTAAATAAAGGAACTCCATTAGCCATTAATTGATGAGGCTAGTAATTCAGTAGTTGTAGGATGTTGTAGGATTAGAATGCAGACTACCATTGTACTTTAAATCGAATTCTCCTAAGTGCAATGAAGATGGAAAATTTAGATACAATACAATCTGATTAAATGTTGTAATCTTGTTAGCGGATGTCTCCAAAGATTAGTAATGTTATGTCTGTTTTTAAGTTATAATTAGAACTGAATTAAGCAAGCAGTTGAGTTGGAAACTTGGAATCCAGTTATATATCTGTTCTGCTTTTATCACTAATATCTCAAATCTTTGAACTTGATAATTACAATGTCATAAATCTGGTGAATCTACCTACCTGATCATAAGTTGTTTTGCTGGGAGCAGGCTGGAACAAAACGTGATAGTTTAACTGTCGATGCTACTACGGGGAGACTAAATAGCTTACTTTACAAGGTAAATAAAAAAAATCCCATAAATGATAATGATCATTGTGTTGTCATCTCAATTTCTTATCAAATGCTCTGTTACGTAGGTGAGATCGCTCCGAATGACTGGCTCCTGTGCACTGAACCTCTGTGGAATTGCATGTGGGAGGCTTGATCTTTTTTATGAACTCGGCTTTGGGGGTCCTTGGTATAAGCTTCTGTCCTGAAGTTATGCTTGTTAAATTTTAGCGGAAAATGATTTGATTCTGGTGTTTCCTGTGTCTCAGGGATGTGGCAGGTGGTGCTGTGATTGTTACGGAAGCTGGAGGATCTGTGTTTGATCCGTAAGTAACAACTTGAGAATCAATATTTTCTTTTATCTGTTTTCCTAATTATGGACCTTTGAATATAGGCAATACTTGTTGATTGTTTCTCGTGGAATGTTAGTAGTCAATATACTTAATCTTCAGCATGTAATTGTTTACAAATTATCTGCACATGAATGTCACTTTCGTAGAGAATTTTATCATACTGAGAATTGATTTCTACTGTTTGCATCAGATCTGGTAAGGACTTTGACATCACATCGCAAAGAGTAGCAGCATCAAATCCTCTGCTTAAGGATGCCTTTGTTAAGGCCTTGCAGGAATGAGAATGAGATGGCTTGTATCACAATATCATCTAAAGTAATGTTCACAAGCTCCAATCTCATGCCTTGTTCACATCTCTGCATAGATAATATTGAATTATATTTTGGGCCGAGTCAATGCCCAATTTGTTGTTGAAGATATTGAGCTAAAATATGGTTGGTAATCTACTTTATATAACTGCATGCTAGTTCTTGCTTTATAAGACGTTTGATGATGGTTAGATTACATAAGATGTACTGCTGAATATGAAGAGTTCTTCCTAGGCTTTGAGCTGCAAAACAGTAAACTTCTGCTTGAACCAATTTACCAAGCACACCTAAAAGGTTAAAAAGCTTCTGAAGTAAAACGTTTGTTGACAATGCTTTAGTACATCCTTATGAGCTCTTGCATTGCCAAGTTTGCCTACGAGTTCATAGTATCTAAAATGTTCCTCTCATTCGTACCGACTTGTTCATCAGTCACATCTAAGAGATCAAAACGACTTGTTCCTATCTATCACGAAGCTGAAAAGTTCAAGAACTATGTGCTCTGAAACTGTATTTATGGCTCAGTCAATACCAAAGTTGTTGAACCAGTAGAACTGGCTGACACAAGACTTGGTAATCTTATTGAGTTAGGTAAATGAATGTGATGTTGCAATTACATAAAGAGGTGTTAATGTGAATAAGAATGATTCTTAATGGGTTTGACTCGTAAAAACTTTCTCAGATTTGAAGACATGTGTATGGAATAATCAAGTTCAAGCTAACTTCTAAGTTTAAGCAACCAAGTAAATTGGAATAATTAAATCAATATAGCAAGGAGAGAAATAAGTGTAATGAGTAAGTGACAAATATATCAAATCTCTACCTCTAAATCCTGAACTCCCTCGGTACATAAATGTTACCTAAACACGCCCTAAGCGATAATTATACAAAAGGGTGGAAGAACGTGTAAGCAGAAGGAAGATGAAAGAGGAGGAAGACACACAAAAGAACCACTTCCTCCCTTCATGCCAGTCTATACGTTCTGCAATCTCCCATCTCTAAGCACCATAGCCGTTGGCACCATTCACGCCGTGGTGCGCCTTTTCAGCCTTCTTCCTCTTCACTACAACATACCATGTGTAAGCTTCCAACAAAATAGCCTGGACAGCCAAGGCAATGATGAGGCCAATGTATGAATTCTTCCAGTTCTTGTTTGGTTTCAAGATGTCAAACCCTTTGAAGATGTTGGCAATGCTGAGAGTTATGACAAGATAACCGGTAAGATGATGGTAGATATTCCAGTAAAGTCTGAACTTGTGATCCTTGTTGGGTCTCAGGAGCAAAGCAAACACCTACATCCAAATTCAAGGCTTTCACTTTAGTATAACCACAGGAATAATAGCCAAAGTGCCAAACCACTGCAGCATTGTGAAACAACATTTCAGTGTGTTTCAACTTTCAAGATGTACCTGAAGTGTTCCAAGGCAGAAGAGGATAATCCCAATGGTTCTGTGAGTGTCATACTGGATACCAGCAGAATCGCTACCGAGTTTAATACCGGTAGCCCATCCAGCAACACCAACAATATAGGCAGATGTCTGGCAACCGGCGTGGAGGTAAAACCATGCCGGGTCTGCAGCTTTGAATGTCTTCAAGTACCTTGCTACCATGGCTCCAAAAGGCATCAAGATACCCCAACTCACTACATTTAGCACTGCATGAATCTGTTATAAGAAATTCTACAAATTAGGTTTGACCAATTCAGATGAAGTTAAAGAAGCATCTAACAGTCTTCATCACATATACATCAAAGGTAGTTCACCTAACATATTCTAAATTTCTAATTCATTATCCTGGGATAAATATCGCAACTTACAAATTCCAATATCTTTCTAAAACTTATAGAAGCCACTGATTCATATGTGGCTGCGACTTAGTTTAAATTTCCTAACAATATCCAAGAGCAAGAAAAATATCCTAGTTCAACATGTTTGACTAATTCTAGCTGATGAATGAAAGGAACAAATCGATCTAGAAAGCTATGAGAAATTTCAAAGACCCTCTAATTCTACGATGAAAACTATCTCAACACCAGAAAGATCAGGAAGGAAAGACTGGAACTTTCATGTTTAGATTATTGATCTTCACACAAAGTATTGTTCTTTTAAATCAAACACATGAAACAGAGTAATTGAAACACAACCCACAACACTAATTTATAACGGATCAACTAAGTTACTTACGTTTTTCTTCCTAAGTGTGGAGCTCGCCCCGCCGGAAGAGGCTGTCTGGCCTGAAAGCAAGTCCAAAGTCCCCTGAGCATTAAGATTGGCCGCAGCAGTTTGGTGTTGAGTTAAGCTCCCACTCACAACCGCACCCTCCTGCCAAACCTGAAGAATCGACGTCGTATTCGTCGGCAGGGTCCAAGTGGCGTAGATGATCACCTCTCCGCTCTGAACCTCAGCCGATAAGCCAGTCACAGTGTAACTCAAACTTCCGTTGGCCATAGTCGGGCTGTATCCGGTGATCGGAGTGGTGTAGACAGTGGGTGCCCCACTGGTCTGAGGGATGGCAACAAGAGCTTGTGTGCCGGACATGGCCTTCTGGGCCTTGGACAGGTCCGGGTTGATGCCCCAGGCGACCCAGTTGGTGGTTGACGCCGATGTGTGCCTGTAAGCCATCGTGAGCTTCCCCGTGGACTGCTCAAAGGTCCAGTGGAGGAAGGAGTTGAGGTAGGGAAGGTCGCTGCAGGAATTGAAGTTATTGTTGCTGGTGAACGTGTAGCTGGAACATGTTTGGGCATCTGAGAAGGAAGATAGGGAGACTAAAACACAAAAAGCTAGGAGAAGCTTGAACATGGCTTCCATGGGATATGATTGGGACTTGAGAATCCCAACTGGGTAGTTTGATCAGAATTTGGGAGCAATTTAATTTGTGTTGAGGAGGTAGAGGAGGTGATGTATATAAATAAGAGTGAATTTGGAGGTTGTTGGCTGGTCCGTTGAGGAAGGTTCTTTAATATCTTGATTTGTTCTTTAAAAAATAAATAGTAGGTTTGAATAATATGAGGGGTACAGTATGATTTGGAGAAAACACGGTGCCTTTTCCCACCTGCTCCTAACTTTGGTTCATTCACATTGCCAAAAATAAAAAATAAAAAAACTTTGGTTCATTCAGACTTCAGAGGTCGAACAACAAGGACACGTGGATTTTGAAACAGACTTCGATTGGTGATTAAGGAGGAATCAGACTTGGTTGGGCGGCTGTTTCCAATGTCTTCTTCACATAGGCACACGCCTCTCGTGTTAAAAGAGTTTCCTTACCAAATTCTTAGCTTAAGATATGTTCCACCCAAATAGACCCTGAGATATGTTCCACCCAAATAGACGGTGAAATTAATTTAGTTCAGACTTCTGTTGGAACCTGCATGAAATCATTGAATTGGTGAAATTAGTAGTACGTGTATCCTTGTCCTCGGATGTAACAGTCGAGGATACTTCTGATTTATAGTTATTTTCTTCCATGATTATGGAATCAAACTAACTTTCGGTTTTTTTATGGGATGTTTGACGATTTTATTCTCTTTTTATCAAAAAGAGATACATAATGGGTGATAGAGTATTAGTTTAGGTACCATTTAGGTAGTTTTAAAAGTTCAGATACTAAAATGTGCATTGAGGTATAATTCGTGTGTCGTTTTTACCGAGACCCCGTTAGTAGCGGCGAGCGAGAGCAAAATCTGCAGATGCGATGGAGAAAGCAAAACCTGCAACCAGAGAATCTCTCAAGATTAAGCCTCCGATGAAGGAAAAGTCTTTAAAGTATAGGAAGTTTGCTACTGTTGTTTCTCAACAGTAGAATTTGAATCCGAAAAAATAATAGAATTTGAATTTTTGGCATGTATAACACTACCATTCAGAAAAATCAAGTAATTGAATCCGTTTCAGCAGATATTTGTACCTATTAAGTTGTAGGAACTTTACTTGCTCTCACCTTTTAGACAAAACACAGTTAGGCTCAAAACTTTAGTTAAGTGGCATAATTAGTTAACTTTCTCTACATCACTTTAGAATACTAGCTAATAGCTATTAAGGGGCTCTCATGACTTTCACATGGGAAGGGAAAAGAAGGAAATGATATTTCCAATTTTGAAAGAGATTAATTTTTCCTTTCATCATGAAAGTAAATATTTTGTTTTCCATCTCATTGATCTCAACACAAGAAATTAACAACTCTTAATTCCTAATGTCTACTTTCCGTAAAACAACCAAGACCGATAGGAATGTTGAAATTAAATTATAGGAGCCTTATTATGGGTTCCAAACCAACACACTAATAATAGGAAACCCTATTTGGTTATAGATACATTCTAATTATTTCACATAATGGAATGCGTTTAATTGGTAGAGCTCCAAACCCTATTGGCATGTATATATCTTGTAAGTGATGTCACTGATATAAGAAAGCATATAGATGGAGTGCTCGATCTGTTAATTCACACAGAATAGGCTTCTGGCCAGTCGACTCACAAAAGTCAAGACGACTTACGCAGTCAAAGCAATGCGTGTTGAATGAGCCGGTGGTTTATAATTTCTCACTCACACATTGCCCATTTTGTACTGCCTCGTATCATTCAGATTTGGCCAGAGCTAAGCGTACGATTCGTTTTGTACTTTTCTCTTGGAGTCGTACGACAACAGAGGATAGAGAATTCTGGAAATACTGGGATAGTTAGGGTTAGGTTTATGGTTGATCGAGCATGGTGAGTGACAGACACTAGGAGCAACTCTCCTCCTTCTTTCCCTGATTCCAGGTATGGAATCGAACAACTCTACCTTCCCCTATCAGTATTTTGACATAAAGGTGCAGCTAGGACCCAATTCAGAACCGAGTGGAAGACACGCGTTGTTTCAAGCTGGACTGATCTCGATAGCTTCATTTGTCTTCGTCTCTGTGTCGTCGTCTTTCTTTCTCCGGTGCGTTCACTTTGTTCTATGACTTCTATCCAGTAGGACACGGCGTCGTCGGCGATTGGTACTCCCATAACGCGCGCAGTTAGTAGTACTAAGTTATCGCACGATTTATTATATAAATATGACAAAAATTTACTTTATTTGTGGTTATATATATATTTTTTTTTGAAAGCTTATTCGTTTTGATTTTTGTAACGTAATCCTTTTATGTAATTATGGCCAATAAAAATAATATTTTAGGCAAAACATAATTTTGTGATTTTTTAAGAGTACACGCTTTATAGTAGTAGAGATATTGATCGATTAGTTAATGAGTGTAATCAATCTTGTTTAATTATAAGGTCAAATGTATACCTATATATATAGTGAGCACTATATATAGTCATCTTCCAATGATAGATTTTTTTTTTAAAACATAGCTCATTTACTAACTTTTCGATTATATTTTCACATCTCTACCGTTCAACTTTTAGAGTCTAATATAGATCACCTCTGTAAATTTTCAGTCAAAATGGTGATCGTTGAGGTATCAAACTTGGTGGAAGCAATGAACGCACCAAATATCAAACCTGGATCGTTCATGTTTATAAGTTTAATTTCCAGTTTTAAATGCCTTAAACACCTCCATTTTAGATTAAATTTTACTGAGGTAATTTACACATTAGACTCTAAAAGTTAAACGGTAGAGAAGTGAAAATGAAATCGAAAAGTTGGTGAATGGACTATATATATATATATATATAACTTACACTTTAGATGATCTTTCCTTCATCGACAGATCAGAGAATCTCAGACTTTACTTTGTTTCGCTGGCCATGCATGTTCCTAATATCTACCACATACATAAGCAATAAAAGCATGATTTCTGTACGTGTCCATACTCTAGCCTTATCGAGCGAATGTTCTTTTAATATATGAAAACTAACATATTTGCATGCAGCTTAATTAACAAGGCAGAATGCATGTGCATGCCGCAACTTGATGCCAAACTATATAGTAGACTACCAGTTGGTTTATTATATCAGGGCTTTGATCGATCATAAGAGGTAAGTTGTTTAATAAGTTAAAAAAAAAAACGTTAATTTGCATTACAGCCAAGCTCATGTGAACATTACTCAACATTATTAGGGCCGAATCAGTTAGATATTGCAGGCCTGGCTTAGAATATCTTAAAGGGAAGTCCTCGTGAATTTAGAAGTACGCTGTCGAGACGTACTTGAATAAGCGATTACATTTTCCATTTGTTGCCTTTATATTTCTCCTCTTATTCGGTTATTATGATTGAATCCTCGACTCCCTTGTACATATTGTTTCGATGACGCATATATATACGTATATATGACGCTTTTGGAAATCTGGATCTAGTCAACTCGTTCAATCAATTACTTAATTACGTACTCGTACTAATTATAAATTTGTATCCGTTTAATATTTTAAGTTAATTAAGAAGGAACTTTTAATTGAAATAGAATCTATAGGATGTTAATTTCATTGACTCGATCAAATAATGATCGGGTCTAAAGGGTACGTAAGAGAACGATCTAATTGCTTCTGAGGACACACCATCATGCATTCATGCACCGGCCGGGTACGCAACTTCAATTTAATTATTTCGATCAGCTATCACCTGATATACCAATTTAAGCTCTAATTACACTTTCCCACAGCTAAAATATGGCAAAGACTATCAGACGGACATTTTAATTCAACTCTGCTCGGAGTTAAGAAGAAGAAAAGAAGACAATGTAGATGCCGTACGTATAGATTATACATGTAGCCACCGGAGTCAAAATATATACGTACGGACACGTAGAAATTGAGTATGTGCTGATTTCTCAATCAGAGTCAGCTACAATAATGTAAAGCAATCTGCCAGCTAGGGTTGTTTCTTGATTATAATATGTTATAAAGATTGCATGAGAGATTGTATGTTTATTTCTAGTGAGAAAGTGTTTGTAAACTACAAACTCTTTGGTTTGGACGGATGTCGATGTATAATTACTGAATATGAGAGATTTCACATATATAATAAATAATATATAAATTATGAGTAGATAGATGATACTCAATTTACTAATATTTTTTAGATTAAAATCCAACATCTTAAAAAGTGGTTAAGTTGACACAATATCAGTACATTAGTGATTTACGGGCCACACTTGTCTCTGTGCAATATGGTATTAAAACGAGCATCTCTTCAATTATTTCTCCTAAACCTATGAGGATTCCTCAAACATACTGGGCCTAAATTTGAGTTTATCGAATTTTATACCAAGTGTCTGTAGTGGGCCTTAGATTGTATTGTCAATTTCCGAAAATTGGAATTGGAGCAAACCACCAAATCACACATACCGATTTCTGATGTGGAAATTAGACCGAACGAATTACACGGTCTGCACGTGAGGGAGAGTGTTGAAGATGAGAGATTCCACATCTGAAAATGTGACAAATAATATACAACTTATAAATGGATTGATGCTACCCAATTATACCGAAACTTTTTGAGATTAAACTCAACATCTAAAAAGTTGGTTAAGTTGAGATAATGTCAATATATTATTGGTGATCCACGGACCACGTTTGTCTATGTGCTAACGTACCATGATCGTATGATGTATATTCGTCTTCTAATTTCAAATTCAGCAACTTGGAATGTTATCAATACAACTGGTAAAATCACAGCTCGCACTAGTTATCGAGTAAGCTAGATTAAACTTGTTGTATGAGGTATAATTAATTGGTACATCACGTGTGGAGTCAAAGAATACGCACACACATCTATCAGTCAATGTTTTTGGCAGAAAACCTGCCGATATATAATCAGTTGTACATGTTTATTAATATCAGTATATCACTCATCAAACGTAACAAGTGAAATTAATCAAAATTGATGTGATGATTGTGATCAATGTGATGGGTTCTCACGATCAAGTGGAGTTTTACGATTTCATCGGCCGTAGTACCGATGAAATCAATGATGAAAGCGTGTAGATTGTTTACGAGTGTAACTAGATAATGTGTCAAAGAAATTCGTGGAGTTGTTGAGATTATGACTAGCTAATACATAAATTAAGATAGTTTATATACGCTAATGTAACTTACTATCTAATGCCCCTTATGTGTTCATTGTGTGGCATAAACTTAGAAGCCAAGCTTAATTAGGGTGAGAACGTACCGTGAAGCGCGAGTGAAATCTTTCATTGACCTAGCTATCTTAAAGAGGTTCCCAAGCTATCTAAAGTCAAAGAAAGGAAGAATACTTTTGCACAAGTAGAAATAGCCTACGAGTAAAAGATGATCTCAATTCCTCGATCAACCAGCATGTGTGTAACAGTGTAAGCACTGCCGGACTACCGTGACGACTGAAAAATTAAACTCTTATATAAGCTTTATACATTGATAGAACGATTATCTTAGACTACTGTGTTAAGTATTAACATTGTAGAATCATATTGCGGGTTAAAGATTGATCATTTGATATTGCCTATTACCTTTAAAACGGGCTCGTTTGTTTTGATGCACTGTTCGTATATATCCACGATGTAGTCCCTTCGCTTTCTCTATGACCCTATTTTTCTTCATTATTCTTTACATATTGAGTCTTTCACAGATATAGAGATTTTCTACGACTAATTTTGGTAAAATAGATTCTTGTTGGATGGTTAGCTCAATAGTTCATCTCGCAACAATGACGAGGTTCTCTCAGTCTTTCGGCATCTATGACTCCATGAGATCCCCGTAAGGGTTCTCTTGATAAACAGACGACGGCATTCATCTATTTGTGGAACCTCATGTTTATGCATGGAAAATACGCGTGTGTAATGTGTTATCGACTTGGGCTGATTCATAAAAGAAAATCAATGGCATAATATGGGCCAATGTTCTTCAAATGAATGAAATCTGTCCACTGGGTCATAAGAAATATATAAACCCGAATTTGCGAGGTGGTGGATGATTTGATTAGACATACAAGCAAGGGGGGCTCGTAACACTGGACCACTGACAGCAGTGACCGATATACACACTCATTATGGCTCTCTGCCAGATTCCAAAAGTTGTTGGAAATAATACCAAGCCATGACCTTCCCATTTAACACAAATCGATTCAAACAATAGATTGAAACCCTCTCTCATTTCTACTAATCCAAATGATCTAGTGTGATCGAAGCTGGGATTACACTTTACCCTTGCGCGTGCTGAGATTAAAGTTAAGAATGAAGGTGCATGATGCCTGCCAACGAACAGCTGAAGCAGAGAAGCTGGGAACTGTAGATTCCCAGAATCATGCACATGGGTACCTTCGATGTTTGAAGTAACTGATTCTTTAGGACGTACGTACCAGAAAACTGATTCATTAATTAGGGGATGCATGAGTGATGACGAGGGTTGAACTAAACTCGATCAGCCATGCATCTCCATCGATCCCTATCTCCCATCTCTATCTGCAATTCTGCACACATATAGCTAGATATACGAGTTGATTGCGCGTGTAAATTGTCTAGCTAGCTAATAATGGCCGCTCTCTCATCTCAATCTCAGATCCAGAGAGCCTGAGGTCATTATCAGGTTGTCCCCTATCCCATGCAACATGCATATTATCCACATATTTGAAAATAGAAAAAATAGATATTTCCTTACTTGATAGATTGTAACTAGAAGAGTAGAAGGGAAAGTCTAGCAATTTTCAATCGAAATATGGCACCCACTAAATGCATGCACGGAAGC
The DNA here is from genome assembly GCF_933775445.1 of Argentina anserina. Lineage (NCBI taxonomy): Eukaryota > Viridiplantae > Streptophyta > Magnoliopsida > Rosales > Rosaceae > Argentina > Argentina anserina. The sequence continues at coordinate 344,647 of NC_065874.1, read as the reverse complement.
TAGAAGCCTGGAACAGATCAACATATATACGTAATATACCGACTTCATTATGTTTACAGGTATATTGCTTCAACCTCAAGCTCATTATATATTGTGATGAAACAGCAAGCACTGATTAAGACTTGTGCAGCATGCCCATTATAGCCCTAGCTTCTTTAATTTTGTATCTTAATTAGAATGAATATATTGGTTTTGCCATGTACAAACTGTGTTCCTGTCTCAAACAGTGCAGCATATGCAAGTTCTATTTATATGATCGTTCAGATCGAGATCGACTTAGGTGACTACCAGCTAGTTCGGTCTATTTACATTGGCTGCTGCCTGCTGCAGGCTATGCATATATGCATGGTGGCCACTGGAACATTGCTCGGCTGCTTCATCGTAAATTATTTGCAGTACTAGCTAGACATTGAAGCTTGAATAGAGTGTGTTATATCTACATTCGTATTAGATTAAGGAAATCTCAAAGATCCCCTGAATCCGAAGAAAGATTTGATATCAACGTATAGAAATTAAGCCAGAAAACTCGCAGATAATCATGGGCCATCGATCTTAATTACATTGATCGAGTAACAAAGATATTACAAAAAGGATCTACACAGCTATATTTTCTGCCAGAGCATGATAGATATTGCTCATTCCAGATTTCCAGTGATGTGAAAAGCGATTATCAGTAACATCAAACACGTCTATTTGTACAGGATGATCCATCGCCACTTGTATATTCTTAGTTCAAACGTTGCTGAAACCCTAATGCCGTTAACATCAAATACAGATAAGCTTTAACTTCTTTTTAATTATTTGACGTAGAATAGAATTAAAGATCTAATGTGTATTTTGACATCAAACACAGTCGTTGCTTCTTTGTTTCTCTAATTAGAGCCTTGTAAATGCTCAGACCACGTTTTGCATGAAAAAATGAGAAAATTATAGTATATATTAATGTATGTATGATATTATTTTATGCGTGGAGTTAAAAAATAATATTTATTATTAACATTCGGATGTACAGCCCGAAAAAGTGTAGGACCATGCAGTTTGGCTGGTTGCGACTCATATTATGGACAAGTAGCTAGCTAGTGCCCAGTACCGCAGTACGTGTATCAGAGTTCATGATTACTCGCATAGTCGTGGTTCTGTACTTCTATTCCGTTAGCATGAGCTGAGCTATCTAAGTTAAACCAACAAAGTAATCATATGATTCATATCCTCGTATATATGATTCTATCGTGAGAATTTACGTGGTAGTGGTTAGTGAAGTAATATAATATATAATATCTTACTGCAAATTGAATTTTGAGAAAGAACCTTCTGATAATATTCTTCAAAGCATGATTAGTTAAGCAGCAACGTCTTTAGTCAAGTACGCGTTATCATGAACTATGAAATTAAACGGCACTACCTAGCTAGTGAGGTTAACCGTTAAAGGTACACTGAAGCGTCAGTAAATTAAGATTTTCAGCTGATAAACTTACTTAGGCAGGTAAGATCAGAAGAAAAGAAACTCAGAGTTAGTGAAATTCATCGATATTACTATATATACACATGTAAGATTACAAAAGATTAGATTTTTGATAAAATTCATCTAAAAAATTAGGCCGAGCTAGGGATGCTGCTATACCAGACCAAACGTACTAAACATAATACGATCAAAGTTAGTGGCCGTTCTTGATTAGTAGGGAGATTAAATATAATAGTGAGATTACGCACTACAGGCTAGCTATATATTCAAGTATATCTCAACCAGAAAAATATTCATGATATTGTTATTCATTATTCTAGCTTGGAAATCTCTGAAAATTTTGTTCAACATGCATGCAAGGACAAATACCTTCTTTTACATATTCCACAACTGCGGTTAGGGTGCTAAACAACTCAGCATGTTGGATTGATTAATGCCAATCAACTTAGAACTCATTAATCAAACAAATAATGCTATCTGCTTTTCTAATTTTATATCAGATGTATAGTTTTTTGTACATCAATATCAGATGTATACGGCTCTATATACACATTATGTAATTGGAATGCTTGCCTAGTTATATGGTGCTAGGAATCGACTATCAATTCTTTAATATCATACATTTAATTTAGGTATTGACTTGTCAGATGTCAAAACATATTTCGTTTCTCAACCTCCCTAATATTTAATCAGACTAATTCAATTTCAATAGTTTGCGTAGTTTGAGGATATATATAGAAAAAATTCCACTATCATTATCCAAATTCTTGTAGCAAGTCAATGTTGTACTTATACTCTGAGTTATATCAATGTAGTACACAAACTCGTTATTCGCTATCAATAAGGGGTTTGAAGTCAATTTCCATTACAGTTCTATTTTCTGGGTCATGTGTCTTGCACATGACCATTAAAAAAAGAGTTAAATTGACTATTCCGTCAAATTTGATCAAAATTAAAACTCCCCCTCTTCAAACCCTAATTTTTCTTAAAATCTTTCAAAACCTAGATCGTGATCAAAATCTCTCAAAATCTAAACTAACCTCACTCCTCACTTCTCTAAAAAATTGTCAATTAGAAAGAGTGAAAGCAAAATATTGGGACGCTAATATGATAACATTAACCTTTGTTCTGTATTTGTATAAGCAATGAAGACTAGAGTGATGTTTGAGATTTTTGTAGAATCTAGACCACCTCAACTAGATAGTAAGTTTTCGATTATAATATGTATTTTAATCTCTTTTTCACGTTGTTGTGTTATCATGATCTTGTGTATTTGTGATTTGAAATTGATTTTAGGGTTTAAAGTTGGGTTAGGGTTTAATAAACAATGGATTTGAATGTAATCGATTTGTATGTTCTGGATTTTTACATTGTTTAGGGTTTGATTATTGTTGAAGATGGTTTAGGGTTTGAATTTTTTATGTTTAAACCCCCCAAATCTAGTTTGAAACGATACTTAGAGTGGTTTCTCCTTTTTTTTCGATTTGATTTCAGTACAAGCCCATCTGTATACGATGGAAATAGTCCATGGAGGATATTACAAAACTGATACATATGAGAGGAATAAGTACTTTGATCATGGGTTTAATAAGAGGGGTGTGAAGACATATTTAGATGGTATGGATCCGGAGAAGTTTTCATGGGTTGAATTGAACAACATAGCTCGGGAATTAGGATACAGGGAGTTGCCCATATCTTATCATTTCAAGATTCCTAGAACTGAAGCTCGTGAAAGGTTGATTCTGATTAAAGGTGATGGTGAATGTATGGAGACGATGAAGATGATACCAAAGATGAGACAAATATATGTTTACATAATAGGTGGAGAGAAAATTAGGAACGATGAAGTTTTAGCTGAGCAAAATCTCCCAACTGATCCAAATTGGGATAATCCCTTGAATATGCAATCTCCAAGATAAGTAGAGAGAAATCATTTTGAGGCAAATTTGATGGCATCACAATTATATAGCATTGTTGAGGTCTTGGAGGGTAGAACTATGGTGGGTGAAGATGTAGATGTAATTGACCTTACTGATTTAAATGAAGATAATGTTGAAGTGGGTATGTTAGGTAAAAATGTAAGTGTGTGTGGTATCAATGAGCATATGGTGGGTCCAAGTGAAAGGACATTTAGAAATTTGTCTGATATATTAGGAGATAAAGATTTGAACATGGATGATGATGATGATGATGATGATGATGCAATTTATGGGCATGATGAGAAAAGAATCAGAAGAGAAGTGGTAGGTGACAGTGAGTTTTATTACAAACATACAACACATAAACCATGGCTTGTTGGTTATAAAGATCAGTTGGCAAGGAAAATTAAAGAGATTGAGAAAAGAGAGAGAAACAGCTAAAAAGAGGGAAAAATAAGAGATTGAGAACTTAATGATAAAAAAAGAAATATTTAGAGAGAGTCAAACTTCAGTTGGGCTTAGTAGGGATGAAATTGACCAGAGGGTAAGAGAGAAATAAGAAATGAACAAAGAGATAGAGAAGAGTATGTTGTAAGAGAAGAGGCTGAGGCAAGAGAGAAAGAAGCAGTTGAAAAGAGGGCAGCATCGACTCTTAAAGTGAGGACCCAACTAGCTAATCGGTTAGAGGAAAGGTTGAGGGAGAGAACAAATGGGAAGATGACTGTTCAAGGGAGTAAAACAAACAAGAATGGTCATAGGCCTAAGGATACAAGGTATAACACAAGAAATGGAGGTATAAAACCTAGTACAGTAGTTGTAGAGGAATATGACTCCACTGATGACTCTGAATATTATGTGGATTTTGACTATGATTTGGAGCATGATGAAGTTGCATATGATGTCAAGTTTGAGGAAAATGTCACAGAACCAGAGTAAGTCCCTGAATATGAAGACATGAGATATGACGGCTAATGTTCAGATGATAATGGTGGATAAGATTGGCTTGAGAACTTAATTGGTATTGACACATGAGAAGATTCTGATGAGAAACCTGTTGACTTCAGGTAGTTTAACGTAGGGGGAAGAAATATCATATCGTGAATCAGATATGTGGATATTAAAAACTCCATATTCAAGATCAACCTTGCATTCTCTAATCCAATCCAAAGCAGTGTAGGGAAGCTGTGAGGGAACATGCAATTAGAAACCAGATTAGTTTATGGTATAAGAAGAATACAAGGAAGAAAATTGAAGTAAGTGCCAATGAGGTTCTAAATGGAGAATGTATGCAAGTAGGGTTCCAAACTTTGGTGATACCATGGTTATGAGGACCTTGTTTGACACACACACATGTTCACATGTGGAAACCAACCACTTTCTAAATTTTAGAAGATTAGTTGAAGAAGTGAAGGATGCTTTATTGGATGATGAGAGCTGGTTAAGGCAAGGCATACACCACCATATATTAGAGAAGTTTAAATTTGATGTGAGTGTGCAGACGATCTCAAGGGCTAAAAGATGTGCAAAACAGATGAATGAATGACATTATATTGAGCAGTACAATCAGTTGGCTTCATATCAAAAAGAGTTGTTGAGAAGCAATCATGGATCCACTGTTGTGATCAAAACATAGATGGATGGACTAGTTAGAAGATTCCAAAGGATGTACATGTGCTTCAAAGCATAGAAAGATGGTTGGAATGTTGTTTAGATAGCTGCCATATCAAAGGCCATCATCATGAACAGCTTTTAACTGCAGTCGGCATTGATGCAAACAATGGGATGTACCCAATTACCTATACACTTGTGGAAATAGAGGATCAACCTACTTGGATCTGGTTCCTTGAGTACTTAATAGGTGATTTGGGTATATAAAACAACAAGAGGCTTGTGTTCATGTCAGACAAACAAAAAGGAATAGAAAATGCTATTAAAGGTATATTTCTTCAAGTAAATTTCATTATTTTCAAGTGAATTATTTTTTGCATCACCATTAATTAATAGATTCTAATACAAATGTTTATATGAAACAACTTTGTATCCTTATGTTGAACAAAGGAATTGTGTTAGGCATTTGTACAATAACTTCAAAGGTAAGAATCAAGGAGAGGGACTGAAATAATTATTGTGGAAAGCAGTAAGAAGTAGTACTCAAGCTTGGTATAAGAAGCACATGTATGACTTCAAAATGTAGAGTCCTGATGTATTTAATTGGTTTCATGACAAACCTCTAAGGCATTGGAGTAGAGTTTTATTTGTTGATGACTCAAAGTGTGATATTCTTCTCAACAACTTGTGTGAGTCCTTCAACCATGCCATATTACCTTGTAGGGATAAGCATGTTCTTACCATGTTTGAGAAGTTAAGGATTGATATGATGGTGAGGAATGCAAACATAATGGTTGCTCGTGAGCAGTAGAAAGGAGTTGTTGGTCCTAGGATAAAGAATATAATAGTTAAGACTGCAAAGAGAGTAACACAATATATAGCACATAGAAGCACTAAGTACATCTACCAAGTGACTGGAACAGGGGAAAATGGCAGCAAACATGCGGTGGACTTAGGTCTTCATATATGTACTTCAGAAGGTGGAAATTTAGTGGCATACCTTGTGTACATGCCCTCTCCAAAAGGCATGATCATGATTTGTACTGTGATAACTACTTCCTAGCTTCTAGATAATTGCAGACATATACACCTACCATAAGCCCCATTGCAGGGTGGGATAATTGGGAAAAAGTTGACTTCCCAATTGCTCGTCCTTCATTTAAGAAGCAAGATGGCAGGCCAAAAATGAAGAGGACTAAGGAAGCTGGTGAAAAGAACAAGGGCATGGCACCACCAGCTCTCATCCAGGGGAAATTGGGTTTGAAAACTGGTATTAAGATGACTTGTGGAATTTGTAAGCAGCAAGGACATAACACAACTGGATGTCTGATAACCAAGGCTAAAAAACTTGCATCGGTAAGTTCTTTTCATTCACCTACATTGATTCATTGTATTAGAGCTAAGGTTTGTAGTTTTTTTTCTTTAGTTAAATAATTTGATTTGTTATTGGAACATGGGGGAATGATAATATGGTGGAGCTCGCACAAAGAAAAGAGTTAGAGCTAAGGTTTGTTGTTGTAACTTAATTATAAAGTAATGAGATTGTTGTTTTGCAATTGTTGTGACTTGTGACATTGAATATGTATTTTTCTTTAGAACTTTGGACTGATTTAGGTTACCTGAGTTGCAGCCCCATCTACAACTGCTTATAATGTCAATGACCAAGCCATAAGGTATGTGAAGGGCTGGTATAAGAGAAAGGCAGCAGAGGGAGGTACTTATGCTGAGTTTTGTGCTATTTATTCCTCAACTCAAACTCAACATGTAGCTACACAAGAGAGTCAAAACAATGTTAATTAAGAGTTCTAAAATGTGTAATTCATCTAATAGGTCTCATTTTGTACTCTTAAACTTATGGTGTTTAATGACAAATTTTTATGTACTTTTGAACTCAAAGTTGTTTAATAACATCTCTTTTTGAAAGCATACATGCTGTTTAATTTCCATTAGGCCTCATCATTTAGCTCACGGAGGCCCGCAAGCCTGATGTGCTTTTACCCGATCAGGCTCGCGAGAAAGCCCGTTAAAGCCCGCTTCCGTGGGTAGAGGGCCGAGCTTAATTTATAAGTGTAAATTCCGGCTCAACCCATGAGTCTGGCCCGTAAAAGCCCACAAAGTAATAAAATATTATACATATTATATTAGGTTTTAGAATAAAACTATCGCATTATGAAGCGACTATATGAATGAAACTTCTCGGGATTGATTGACATCAGTCGATGTGATTGGTATATATATTTAGTGAACCTATACAAATTTTATTCAATCCAGACCTCGTCTGACCGTCAGAATTTCTAGTAAACAAAAAACACCACTAATATGCCCTAAGGAAAGACCTATTATCAAAATGCGAACACCGAAAACCGTTTACATATCTGAAATCACCTAATTTTTGTCACTGATCGTGCGTGGTTGCAACGAGGAAACCCATTTGGCAAAGCCTCGATCAATGAGAGTTTTGATATGTTAAAACGCCTCTTTTTTGATTGACCGTAGGTACAAACGGTTAAACCATGTCCAAAACTGATGAAATTTTTACGGGATCCCTAAATATATATACCGAGCACATCTGCTAGTGTCGATCGACCATATTTCAAACTATAATTTATTTGTTATTTTTTTAGAATGTTTTACAAGAACTCTTTTATTGTTCCAAAACCCTTAAATAAGAGTATTATGTTTTTTTTAAATACAAGACTGCAAGGCCCGACCGTAAAAGCTCGCAAGACCCGACACATTTTAGATGGACGGGTTCGAATCTTCATATTTGTGAAAATACATGACCCGGCCCGTCACTTATCTAAATGTACTATGGCCCGGCCCGTTGACGAGCCATAATTTCCATCAATCTGTTTTTCTTTTTTGTATTTGTGTTAGTCAGTACTTGTACCTTACATGGATGATCAATGTAGTACCCTGAAGATGGAGGGAAAATTATGTAAAGGAGATATAACAATTGGCGGGAAAATTTTGATATGGAACGTACATAGAGTTATTTCAGTAAAAAAAATTTTTTTAATCACGTGCGGGACATAAGTCTTAGAAAATGGAGCCGTAACTAAAATTTTGCATCAGATCCATCGTTAATAACAAATAACGAATTTAAGTATTATATTGCTATAACTCAGAGAATGAGTACTAAGTTTACTTTGACAAAAGAGTTTGGATATAAATAATGAATTTTTTTCATATATACAAAAGGTAAACTAGCTGGTCAGAAATCAAACCAAAATAATAACACAAATGAAAATACAAAAGGGGATTTGAGGGAGGCTTAATTAGGGACAATTGTATTAGTACGTGCTTGGTGAGCGGTATTTGAAAGTTGAGAATATTTTAGGGTATGAAGAACAAAGCCCCATTAATCTGTGGGATAAACCACACTTAACCCAAGTGGGGGAGTCATAATTAGAGTACTAGGTCTCTTTCTTTCTCTCTGCCAGGCACGTGTGGCTGACGTGTGCTACGTGCACTGTAACTAGGAAGTTGACTTGGCTCAGTTCTCAAGATCGGACGGCTAAAAAGAAGCGTACGTACAGGCGTTGAATCGCTGGCAACACGTGTCCTGCCTCACACTGACTCCTGTCGTAACCCCAACGCTTTTTCCCTCCCTTTTTTTTATTTTCCAATTTTTTTTTACCGTAACCTCCAAAACGACGACGCAGCGGGGGATCTCTGTTTATTTTCTTTTCAGGTAGTCCCCGACGCCGACGCCGGCGGCCCCCACCACGTCAGCCTCACTGCTCACAGTCACATCAGAGCTAAATCCCTAATTCTCTGCCATGAGATTCTATTATCCCCCATACGACGTCGTTTAGCTTCACCTTCACAGCTTTGTACCAGTACTAATATGTGGCCTCCGATGCTTCTCTCTCCCCCAATTCCATCACCATGCCTCTTTTCTAGTTTTTACTTTCTCCACTCAAACACTGAAATCAAATCCTCCAAATTGGAAATCCCTAAATATCTGTTGCAATTTGTTAGAGAGGTTTTGGTTTGATTTAACAGAATGGTTTCTCTAGAAGATTCTCATTCCGGGTCGAATCATTTCCCACTGACCCGGAACTTCTACTCTCCGGGGTCTACTAAGCTCCACCGGAACACCGGCCGGTCCATGCGGACTATCCGCTCGAATTTCTATCAGGAAGATCAGAGCTGCTGCTCCTTCCCGGAGAGATCGCCGTATGTGTCCGAGAATCTGACCGACTCCGTCGTCGACATGCGTCTCGGCGAGCTGGCCCTCCGCACCAGCAGCAACTCCGGCAAGTCCACCGCCGCGTCGGTCGAGGAGTTTCTCCAGCTTTCCCAAGCCTTCAGCGATTTCTCCGCCTGCAGCAGCGACATCTCCGGCGAGCTGCAGCGCCTCGCCAGCCTGCCGTCGCCGGAAAACGCGCCGAGATCGGAGCCTGAGCCGGAGCCGTGCGAGGGGTTTCTGCAGAGGGAGAATTTCTCCACCGAAATAATCGAGAGCATTTCGCCGGAGGATCTCCAACCGACGGTCAAGATCTGTGTGGACGGGCTTCAGTCGCCGTCGATTGCCGTCAAGCAGTCTGCTGCGGCCAAGCTGAGGCTGTTAGCTAAGAACCGAGCTGATAATCGAGCCTTGATCGGCGAGTCAGGAGCGGTGCCGGCTCTGATTCCTCTGCTCCGGTGCAGTGATCCATGGACTCAAGAACACGCTGTAACAGCTTTGCTCAACCTCTCGCTTCATGAATCGAACAAGGCCATAATCACCAATGCCGGAGCTATAAAGTCGTTAGTGTATGTACTCAAGACCGGCACGGAGACCTCTAAGCAGAACGCCGCCTGTGCGCTGCTGAGCTTGGCGTTAATGGAGGAGAACAAGAGCTCAATCGGAGCCTGTGGAGCTATTCCGCCTCTGGTTTCGTTGTTGATTAGTGGATCCATGAGGGGAAAGAAAGATGCTTTGACGACGCTGTACAAGCTCTGCTCAATTAGGCCTAATAAGGAGAGGGCAGTGAGTGCCGGAGCGGTGAAGCCGTTGGTGGCGCTTGTGGCGGACCATGCGACTGGCTTGGCGGAGAAGGCGATGGTGGTGCTGAGTAGCTTGGCTGGGATTGAGGAGGGGAAGGAGGCCATTGTTGAGGAAGGCGGGCTTGCAGCACTAGTGGAAGTGATTGAAGATGGTTCTGTCAAAGGGAAGGAGTTTGCGGTGTTGACGCTGTTGCAGCTGTGCACTGAGAGTGTGAGGAACAGAGGGTTGCTAGTCAGAGAAGGAGGGATTCCACCTTTGGTTGCGCTTTCGCAGAGTGGAACTGTTAGAGCTAAGCACAAGGTATTTTCAGTTGTGTTTTGGCTATAGCATTACAGGCCTATTGGATTATGCATGTTCTGTATCTGTTCTGTGTTAAAGTGGTGCTCATACTGGTTAATCTGTTTACAGTTTGATACTTGAAAAGATGCTCATGTTGGTTGTTTAAAAGATCGTTATTTTGGAACTAGGTGGATTGAGGCTATTTGTATGAAGAATTGTACACTCAATGCATCATGCATTTGTAGTTCTAAGTCTGAGTTTGGATGCATCATGTAAATATAAGGTTATACGAATGAAGTTGGCTTTCTTTATGATGATGATCCCTTTGTTATTGCAGGCTGAAACGCTTCTTGGGTATCTGAGAGAGCCGAGACAAGAAGCGTCCTCTTCAACTCCTTAAAGAAGAGAAAATCGGTACTTTTACTACTTAGAGAGGATCTATGTCTATGGTGCCATTGTTGGTTGTTGATGTATATAGGGAGTGTTATTTTCCACTGGTTTGTACAGTATGGTTAAAATTCTAGGAAGAATGTTATGTAGAAGGGAGAAGTTAGAAGGAGCTAGTGAGAAGACACTGACTCTTAGATGTATGATCTTTAACTAGGTTTTGGGGCTTTTCCTTCTTTTCTCCTCTTCCCCATTTTTTATTGACTCGGTTTTTTGTAGGGGTGGAATACTTGTTTGCCTTCTTCTTCTTATTCTTCTTTTTTTGGGTTGATAAAATTTGGGTTCTTATCCTTGTGTTTTGTCTGGGTGACCCGAATTTTCCTTGTAATGACAGATAGTATGAACTGCTTGGACAAATATATATTCTATTGTGTTCTGAGTTCTATGATCAAACTGATATGTTGGACATGCTTGATAGTGTGAGTTACTATGAGCTATTTCTTTCTTTCCAAAGTCGAAAGCATGTGTTTGGTTCCTCTTGGTGGAAATAGAACTGGAATCTTGGACTCAACTTGTGTTGCTGATCCTTTATCCATTTTCCAGCTTTTACCTCACGCCTTTACATGAACTTTATGCTTTGCAATTTTGTATAGTAGCCAATACAACTTTATGCTTTGCTTATGTGACAGGAGAAGGTAAACTATTAAAAATGATAGTAATTAAACTTTGACCGCGGAAGCCAGAAGCTTCCCTGAACTAGGCCTTGTTTAACTTTCTTGATTTGATTCCCCAACTTAAACAAGATTTATACTCATATCTTCTCACTATTTTTTTTCTCTTCAAAATGATAATTTTTGTTGTTGCTCTGGATACTTATTTTAGTGGGGAAATGTAATCTATTGGTAGAGCCCTTGATCTGCTTGTCTATGGTGTAAAGTAGCCCCCTGCTGTTCCATGCATTCATCTTGCAAAGCCCACCAACCGATCCAACCCCACAAGCAAGAGATGATTTTTGAAAATTTTGTTTTCTGTATCCTTATTTATATTTCCTTGTCCTTACTAATCATGCATTAGCTGGCACAGCAGGTATGTGTTTTGTCCTTCTGTTGGTTTGTTTGTTTGTTTTTGATGGTTGCAATCCCCAGTTTTTAAGTCATCTGGCTCTACATTGAAGTAGCTTTGAATTGCATGGCAAGTTGTCGGTGAGCCTTTCGAATCGAGTGTAAACTGGTTGTTGTATGTATTTCGGGTTTTTGGATGCCTGAAGGCTGAAGCAAACATCAGTTTCTTTTGGGTTGTTTCTACTTTCTTTTGGGATGCTGGTTTAGTTTTTCACTAGCATCTTGCCAAAGCCGTAGATCAATTTTGTTCTGGCAGACATGGTTGCTTTGAAACCGTGTTCAGGAACCGTGAAATCTCATTTCAGTTAGCTCTACAAATGCCCCTTTGATGATAGCACTGGGACATAGATTAGCTCATTTAGATACAATCTAATATTAGCGAACCTATCTGATCACATAGCACGCGAGGATTCACATGCACGTTATTGATAGTTTGAAACGCAAAGATCCTACGTAGATGCCAATATGGTCCCTGCCCCTCTAAAACTAATCACCGGCGAATTAATGTTGCGGGTGAGCTCAAGCAGACCCCTCAACCTTCTGCTTGCCTTTGGTGTCCGTAGGAGCAAATAACTTGGGTCGGAAACCCTTCTCGAGCAACTTCTCGACCTCTTCGAATTGCAATCCTTTGGTTTCAGGAACCAGGAAGTAAATGAATATAAGTCCGATGGTAGAAAACCCAGCAAATAGGAGGAACGTTCCAGCCGAACCCAGTTCCTTTGTGAGGGTTAAGAATGTCTCGCTCACTATGAGATTTGCAGTCCAGTTGGAAACTGCAGCAATCCCTCCACCAGTGCCTCTGTATCTCAGTGGGTATATTTCAGAGTTCACGATCCAAGGAATAGTTCCCATTCCAGGTGCGTACACAATGATGTACAATCCCAACAAAATGACTGCAAAGATACCAATTTTGCTAGGACACCCTTTAGAGTACCATACCCTATGTTCTCCACGACACTGACTCCTTATGTCATTGTTTGCAGCCAAACAAGCTCCCGGGGCCAGCTACCAACAATTACAAAGCAAACATAGATGAACAATAATGCAAATTAGCTAATGACTTGAGGATCGATAGGCCAATTTGTATCTTAGCTAGTTCCTTATTATTGAAGTTTAGAAAGCTGGAGGGGAATTATGAATGTATAACATGCATCAATGTATCTTAGCTGACCCCACTCACAACAATGTCTACTATTGGATGTAGGATGTATATTATGCATCAATGTATACTAGAATTTTCCGTGTAGTACTTACAGTTTGACCTTTGCTAGCACAGAAGGCACAGTCTGTGTATTTTAAGCATGTCATGCAGTTCCATGCTGCAGGATTACGATCAGAAACATAAGCCGGACATGTAGTGTTGGCGCCGAAGTGATTGGATTCCAAGTGGCTCACAGTTGGAGAATGAGATGCAGCATAGTAGAACACTCCTGCTAGCACTATAAGGCAACTGATGATTCCAAACATGGAAATGATCATGAGCCTTCTCCTTCCATATCTATCCACAAAGCACATGCTGATGAGTGTGCCAACCACATTGAGCCCTGAAGTGATGAGAGAAAGTGCCATAGCCGTTTGGTTGGATGCGAATCCGGCAAACTGAACTATGGATGGGCTGTAATACATGACAGTGTTGATACCAACAAATTGCTGAGCAACTTGGACTGTGATCCCTGCATACAAACCTCTTCGGACCACGGTGTTACCGAAGCAACTCTTTAGTTTTTCTAGCATGGTATTCCCAATAGCTCCTTCCTCGGACCTTTCGAATTCCACGGATTCTTGCAAAGCCTTCATTTCATCATCAACCTCTTCTGCAGGATAGATCTTAGCTAAGATGGCCCTGGCTTCATCAACCTTGTTCTGTTTGATTAACAAACAAATAATGGCTTGTTACACAAAACGTTAAGAGTATGATGAGTAATGTCATCAAGCTTATATTGACTAAAGTGTAGGAGAGTTTGAGGGTGGTACATCTCTGTAGAGCCATCTAGGAGACTCAGGGAGTGACAACATTAAAACAAACTGAACCGCCGCTGGAACACCGGCAACTCCAAGCATCCAACGCCATGTTCCAGGAGCCTTGGTGAATGCCAGGTTGATGAGGTATGATAAGAACTGACCTCCTGTGATGAGAAGACCGTTTGTACTAACCAGAGCTCCTCTGATTCTATGAGGAGATGCCTCCGAAATATAAAGGGGTGCTGTAATGGAAGCCATGCCGACTCCCAGACCAACTATGATTCTTCCAATGATGATCACCCACGGAACTGGAGCCACTGCCATAACTATTGCACCCACAAAGAACACCACATCTGCTATTAAGATTGATTTCTTGCGGCCGAGGGCATCGTTCATCCATCCTCCAATTGCAGCACCAATGATAGCTCCTGCAACTGCCATACTCACGATGGTTTCTTGCAGCCATGTTTTCTTGTCAACTTCGCTAAAGTCCTCACGAATGTATAGCAGCGCCCCAGAAATGACACCTACATTGTGCGAGTTTCATTTAGTTTATAAACTACGCAGATGCAATATTTGATCGAATTTGATTCTGATATCCAACACACCTGTGTCATATCCAAAAAGAAGGCCTCCAATGCCGGCAGAGAGCGCGAGGCGCATAATGTAAGGCGTCCGCCATGTCGTCTTCCAGCATTCTGTGAATTCTGTCTTGCTAGAGGGGTGCGCTCCACCTTCCACCATATTTTTCTATTTCTAAAGAACTAGGAGATACGCACTGGAAATGTAGTGTCAATTCAACTTGAATTCCTGCAGAGCTATACACTACCAATCCCTAGTTAGAGCTTGCATTCATCACGTGGAAGATGAACTTTGGATTGAAGAGAATATGAATTACTAGTCTGTCATACTATTTCAATTTATAATTTAGTTCCATTGTTATAAACGAAAGACCGTTGGCATATCTTATCTGTCTATAGTTTAAACTGCACAAAAATAGATACTTGCCTCATTCATATTTGTTAATTTAGTTTTGATCAAACCTAATCCTAATCCTGCGGAACCTACATAGCACGGAAGCTTGTCTTGACGACCGATTCCCGCTTCGGAAGCGGAAGCGGGAGCGAAAGCGCGGGGAAGCGCGAGGAAGCGCGATTCTAGAAAAGGAGGGTTTGGGAGCGCGGCGGAAGCGTTGGCTTCCAAACTGGAAGCGCGGTGGAAGCGTTGACTTCCTAATTGGAAGCGCGGCGGAAGCGTTGGCTTCCAAATTGGAAGCGTGATTCATTCCCTTCCTCTATTTCATCAATCAATGTCTTGAGTCTCTTCTTGTCGTCTCATCTTCTTTCAATTTCTTCAAGCGGTTAAAGATGAATAATATCAATTGATCTAATGTGTCATAGAAAAGAGAAAAGTTGGGGAGAGATATAAAGAAAATCTTGACGAGATAGAGAGAAGATGAACATTTTTTTTATTCAATTTCATCTAGTGATGTCTCTTGAATTGCACGTGGCAAATATTTTCACACTATATTGGACCTTATTTTGTTTGAATTTTGAAAGGAAGCTTTAATATTGCTATAACCAAGGATAATCATGGTTTAGAAAATAAGCTATTAATAGTTATCAAGTTATTTTAAAACTGGATAAAATAATAATAAAAATAAAAGATAAAAATAGTATATAATATATATTTATTATTCTGACGCTTCCAAAACGCACCCGCTTCGTTAATTTTTGAAAAAAATCGCTTCTGCGTTTCCAAACGCTTCGCTTCCACGTACCCGCACCCGATTCCATCATGCATCCTAGTGCGGAACTATCTATACTAGCTCTGATTCAAATTAAGTAGATATTCAACTACTTGCTCAAAAACGAAAATCAACATTGAAACATATATGGAGTTATGTGTGCCTTACGAAGTGACTGCTTGACAAATTCTTGTTCTTCAGCTGATCCCTTTCTTCATTATCTAATGACCCTGACCTCTAATTGTTGATGCTGAAATTCCTAATGTAGATGAAAGAAGGAAGTTCAGTTGTTGATAATACAAAGAATCATAGTGTTTGTATTGGATACAAATGAAAAGAGTAGATTGGAAGAGCTTGTGACTGTTATATAGATACTATTGCTTTCGAAATTGTAGGATTCTCTTGGCTCATCATATTTTTCTCCACCTCAGTCCTTCTTGCTCATATCCCCTTAAATTTCGTCAGCTACTGACAATGAGATCGTGCATTGACCAATTTAAATTGGGAGAAATTTTGTATACCGTCCAGTCATTCAATACGTTGTCAATTTCTGTCATGTGTAAAAATATTATAGCTACATTACTACATGTGTAAACAATGTCAATATGGTCTGACGAACAAAAAAAGAAGAGAATATCAATATGGAGAGAACAATAATGTTCGTTTATTGTAACTAGACGTGTACATGCATATTTGGTATGCTAAGCATGCACTCAATTATGGGTTTGAAATGAGGTTTAACTCCTCAATCACTTTAAAGTCTAGAATGGGATTCAAACCCATGCGCCTTAGACGAACTCGGCCATCTTGACTTCAATGTCAAGTAGCTCCAAAAGAAATATATCTAAAATTTATATAAGAACACAAAGGAAATTCAATTAGAAAAATATTTGATGAACTGTGTGATTGATCAAAATTTCCGCGGGTCTAGCATATGAGAAGAATACTTATGAATCCATCTGTAGTATGGGAGTGACTTTTGGGGCTATGAATTTTGTCTCACTCAGCTGAATATCATAATCTAAACCAACTCATCACACTAGGGATGTCTGATGTGCGCTACAGCGCTAGGCTTACTTCACAATTCAAATCACTAAATTGATCAAGACCAACCAAAATAAGATAAGATTATTCCTAAATACAATCACTAATGCCTTTCAAGTTCAAACAGCCATAATATAAACCAGTGGCATAACTTGATCATCTGTGTAGTTCTTGTAATCACATGTACTAATGCTGCAGTCTCAAACAAACACCATACACTAAACAAAGACCTTTCTACTCAAACCTTATTAGAATCACCACGTTGGGATTGTTGGAATATCAATGTTCAATAGACTTGGTTTCTTTGATTTCCTTGGATTCTATAACTTCCTTGTGCTTGGAGGCAAACAATTTTGGTCTGTATCCTTTCTTAAGCAACCTCTCAACCTCCTCAAATTGCATCCCTTTGGTTTCAGGAACCAGGAAGAAAATGAATACGAGTCCAATGAGTGAAAAGCCAGCAAAGAGGAGGAATGTGCCTGCAGAACCCAAAGCATGTGTGAGGGTTAAAAATGTCTCACTCACAATCAGATTGGCACTCCAATTGGACACTGCAGCAATGCCTCCACAAGTGCCTCTGTATCTCAAAGGGTATATCTCTGAGTTCACAATCCATGGTACAGTTCCCATTCCAGGCGCGTAGATAATCATGTACAATCCCAGAAGGATCACTGCAAAGAATCCAATTTTACTTGGACAACCTTTTGTGTACCAGACACGATGCTCTCCGCCACATGCATTTTTCAAGCCAACATTTGAAGCCACGCAAGCTCCCGGAGCATACTGTTATCAATTAAGCAAAGAACAACATATCAATAAGGTTACAAATCACCAACAGGACATAAGTAGAGTTGATTTGGAGAGAGTGAAGAAGTATGGTACAAATACTCATAAATTTGATAACCCTTATCTAACACACCAAAGTAGAATAAAGAAAGCAATTTCACAAAAGAAAGTGAAGTAGCTCTTAGTCTCTTACTGCACTTGCACTATTAGAACAGAAGCCGCACTGAGCTTTCAAGCATGTCATGCAGTTCCATGAGGCTGGATTACGGGTAGACATATAAGCCGGACATGTGGAGTTGGTACCAAAATGAGTTGATTCCAAATTGCTAATACGAGGAGCATGAGATGCCGCCTCAAAAAACACCACAGATAACACCACCAAGCAAGTGATAATTCCCACCATAGAAATGATCATAAGCCTTCTCCTTCCGTATCTATCCACAAAGCACATACTAATTACAGTGCCAACAACATTGAGACCAGAAGTGATGAGGGAAAGTGCTAGAGCCGTTTGGTTGGAAGCAAATCCAGCAAACTGAACAATGGTTGGGCTGTAATACATGACAGTGTTGATACCCACAAATTGCTGAGCTACTTGGACTGTTATGCCAGCATAGAGTCCTCTTCGTACCACAGGGTTGCTGAACGCACCCTTTAGTTTTGCTATGATGCCATCACCAACATCTCCTTCCTCAGCCTTTTCCATTTCGACAGATTCATGCAATGCTCTCATTTCATCCTCAACCTCGTTCGCAGGATATATTTTCTCTAGGATAGCCCGGGCTTCACCTACTTTGTTCTGTTCATTATAACAAAAAAGACGCTGATCAGTTATTATACAATCAAGTACTTCACATAATATAACGACTCATGGAAGTCACCTGCAAATTAATCATAGGTTAAGCATTTCCCACATGATTAAGAAATTACCATAAGACCAATTAAGGTTACAAGTTCAAACTTAAAATACAAATTTATTAAGGGAGTCTTTGATCAAGATCACCTTTCTGTAAAGCCATCTTGGAGACTCTGGGAGTGAGAACATCAACGCAAACTGAACCACAGCAGGAACTCCAGCTACTCCAAGCATCCAACGCCAAGTTCCAGGAGCCTGAAATAGATTCACACCACAACAATCAACTACATTGATTAAACAGTGAACATGAATGTCAAAATAACGCACTGAGAAAATGTTCATGCTACTAGTGCAGAATGAATACATTGCAATGTTAGGTACCTTGGTGAAAGCAAGATTGATGAGGTACGACAAAAATTGACCTCCAGTAATTAGAAAACCATTTGTACTAACAAGGGCACCTCGGATTCTAGCAGGAGAAGCTTCAGAGATGTACAGCGGTGAGGTCATAGAAGCCATTCCCACTCCCAAACCAACCAGAATTCTTCCAATTATGATCACCCAAGGAGCTGGCGCAGCAGCCATGACTATTGCACCAATGAAGAACACAAAATCTGCACACAAAATTGACTTTCTCCGGCCAAGAGCATCATTCATCCATCCTCCAATTGCAGCGCCAAATATGGCACCGGCAACTGCCATACTCACAATGGTCTCCTGCAGCCATGTCTTCTTGTCAACGTCATCAAAGTCCTCACGAATGTACAGCAATGCCCCAGAAATCACACCTACAAAACATTACCCCATAAATCAACATCTACGATTGTTGACAGGCACATAAAACACATTTTTTCAGAAATCACATCGAATGTAACTCAAGTAACACAACCGTAACTCAAACAATACACTTTAACCGAGTCAAGAAGACCTCTTTATTAATCAACTTACTATTGTTGGGGTTGATATCACACACCTGTATCGTATCCGAAAAGGAGGCCTCCAATACCGGCCGAGAGGGCCAGACGCATAATGTAAGGGGTCTTCCATGTTGTTCTCCAACACTCTGTGAACTCTGTCTTACTAGCAGCCGGGTGTCCACCTTCCATTTACTTGCTTGTACAACCGGCTAGCTAGGTAGTGATCTCACTGTTCTACACTAAAATTATACTATCAATCAATCACTAGCAGATCAGCATATGTGAAAAGGAAATTAGAAAATAAAACTTCTCCATCCAAACAAGGAATTTCAATCAGGTGAAAATATACGATTACATATTCCTGTCATTAGGACATCAAGATCTGCCATGAAAACACCAAGATCAATGAGAATTACATTGAATATTCTTTCTTCCTTACAGTCTGTGAAAGAAGCTGCATGTTCCGGCTCAAACCTTCCTTAATTTCCTTCTTCCACAAGACCAGAATAATTTTTTTGGGCAGAAATCAATCCCATTTGAATTGTACTCACAAATAATACAACAAAAATTCGATTATCTTTTTACATATAATTGGTAAAGAGTGAAACTTTCCAATATCAAAACCATGAAACAAGCATGCTAGAAACAACAAAATTACCTGGTATGTTCAAGTACTCTCTTTTCTGTTTGCTTCTTCTTCTTCTTCTTCTTCTTGTGGAATATGACTTTGGATCCGCCTACCACTCTTATAATCTGTGTTGGATGAAGCCAGGCCAATCTCTGTCTTTATGGTTTTTGATATCCAGATAAAAATAGAGAAGTATTTCCTTATCGTTCACAGTTTCCATAGAACGCAGACATTTAAGGAGCGCAGAGTAAGGTGGACTCTTCGAGTATCATTAATTGAAGAGGAGAGTAATTACCTTTCTGCAAAAGGATTCTGGATTGGATAAACCGATAAAGGCAAAGGATAATGACAATTCAGTCAATCTTGTCAGCGTGAAATACTTATTAAATTACCATATTGAAGAAAAACGTAATGCAATCCGTTTCTCATCTCATCCTTATTAAGTAACAATATTTGAGAAAATATATGATTATGAATAATTCTGAGTTTGAATTATCTCCAGCACTCTATGTCAAGCTGACAAATGGACACAGGCGGGTACAAAAGATGAGCAGTCATCCTATGATTAGCGGACATGTAGTCGGGTAGGACCAAACTTTCGATTCTGGGAACTGTGTGGAATATTTTAGAACACTAGTAGTTTGAGATCAGAGCCACAAAGAACAAAGACTCGTACTTTGAAAATTAGTTTCAGTTTGTTTTGTAGTTGAATTCTATTTCCTTGACATAACCCCAAAAGCCACGCAGTTCGTCCACTTTTACTCAAATGTGTTCAAAATTACGTTTGTATCGTAATAAACTCTTGACGAGTTGACGTGTAGTTGAGTCTTCCAGTTTGGCCGGATACAAACTATTTCGGAGAAAAAAAATGACACAACCTCTAATCGCTTGAACTAAAATTAAAAGAAAAGAAAAACAAACCTCCTTCTCATCATGAGATTTAAAGGAGTTTTATCCCATTACACTTCCCCCTCTCTTTCCATAAAATGCAATGGTCCCTTGTTAGAAAAATTTGAATGGAATCTTTTTTTCTTGGATAATTATGGTTCATGAAAGCGGATGGGGTTTTGATGATAAAGCATGCACGTAAGGATTGAAAAGGATACATGTGCAATTCTGGTATGCATCTCAATAATTAGGGAGGGAATATCAGTTTGTAAATGAATCATACCCGAATAATTAGAAAGGGAATACTAGTTTGGGAATGAAACGCGTCCTAATTTAGAAGCAAACACAAAGACCAAAATAAATATTTCACCAGAAACAGATAAATTACCTGAAAGTTACGAGGTAGAAAAAGAAGAAGATACAGAGAACCATAGGATTGGCAGAGGTAGAGGTAGAGAAAAAGGCGAAAAGACAATGTATGTAATATTACATGATGAGATTGAAAAACACAACTTATATGCGTAAATGATCATCAATGTGTTTGGATCCTTATTTGTTTGCAATCTAGATGAACAACTGCTCAACAACTCTCATAAATCAAATTGCATCACCCTTGCAACGAACGTGTGAATGAAATTAATTGGATATTACTTTGGTGGTTGAAACAATCCCGTCATCATATATGTACATCAATAAATAGAAGAATCCGCGGAAATGAAGTCACAATCTTTGTTGGTCAATTAATCTGTATTCAATTGCGAACAATTGTGGCTGAAATTATATCATATGATTAAACAGTGGAAAACAAAAATATTCTAAAATTCAATCCACAGTTATGACTTTTGAGTGTTTGGATTTGTGTAAGTGTCGCAACTTTGAGTCTAGATTGATGACGGTATGCAGTCGACTTCGATAGTGATTTGGTGCTCGGCTTTAGATCAACTAACTGATGATGGCTGCATTAGGAGGAGGCCGTACCATTCGGTGATTACGCAGTGTTGGTTCGGGGTGTTGGGGGAACTTTCTTTGAGTAAGTGCTTATGGAGTTGGTAAAATAAGATTACCGTCTTTACATACAGTTGTTGAAAAAACACTTGCGTACAACCTAGTATGTATTCGTGTGTTCGAATTATATTTTGTTTGTCTACTTTTCACAATATAAATAAATTTTCTAATTGTTTAAAATTTAATTAAACTAATAAAGATAATGTTTGCAAAAAATTGATGTAAATAAAAATCGTCTTCATAGTCGATTGCATCAAACAAATTGACAGTTGATCATGAGACTACTAACTTTCACTATAACCGTTCATTTGTTTGATGCAATCGACAAAACAAACGATTTTTGTTTATGTTGATCTTTTATAGAAATGATATTTAGTAATAAACTAAACAGTTAAAATCATGTATTTGTATTCTTAAAGTGTGCAAATGAGTGAGTTTGGACGCACACGTACATACCAAGTTATACGCAAGTTTTTTTTTCAACAAACATGTTGGCACAATTTGTTTTTGAGTAATTATTATGTGTACCCGCCACACCACGTGACACTGCCATGTGGTGTATCGAGTCAATCATTATACGTCATGGTATAATTAACATGCATACGGTGAAAATGACAAAAGTTAATTTACATATAAGAACCAATTAAAAACATCACAATAAAAAATAGACTAATAATATTAAAATAATATGTCACGTGAAATATGTTGCGTGTATATAAAATAATTTCTCATTTGTTAAGCGATTTAATTTCACCAAAATTGAGTCAACTGTAGCTAAACTAAAAAGGGTGTTCGTTACTGTTACGGTTTCCACGTTGAAAGTTGAAAGTGGGAAGAATTAAAAACAAGACGGAAAACTCCTCAAGTGTTAGAGACAATACCGAAATTGCCTTAATCAATCGTTGTCCTCGTTCTTCCCCTCCACTTTGTCCGATGTGTGCTTCTGACGACCCTCTCTTCTCCCATTATCATCTCCGTTGGCCTCCTCTCGCCCTTCTCCTCCGATCTCCGTCGTTGACTGCCGTCGATCACCACCCTCCACGGTCTCTACGTTTTTCCATAATGTCTCAACTCCTTAGATTTGTATTCCCACATGGCTCTCTCGAATCTCCCAATGTCAATCTTTTATTTACTTCTTGCAATTTTAGATTGTCATTGTCATCAATGTGACCTTTTGTGTGTTATTTGCTTTTGGATTTTTGAGGATAAAATGGTTTAACGGATCGGGTTATGGCAGGTTTGGAGCTATTGATCCGTTATCGCTCTGCAGTCTGGTAATTCTCTACATTTTGATGTATGTATTTATATATCAGTCAATGATCAATGTGGTGTTGATGATTCAAGTAAAATGCATTCATGTTCAATGAGGTTGTTAAGGGGTTGGTATGCAATTTAGAATTTTGTGGTCAGTCATTGCAACCCCGTTGTGGTTAATTTTCAGGTTTAAACCTTGAAGCCTTGATTAGGAGGGAAATCTGGAGTGGGAAGGAGGTCAAATAAGAGTTTGAGGTATTAATGATAGCCTGTATGAGGATGAGGCTAAAGTACTGATCTTTACAGAAGAGTGATTAACTAGCTTCCCTTTTGACATTTGATCTGTGCTATGTTTGTGGTGCAGGATTTGGCCCTAAAGCTTTTCGGGTTTAGACTAGTAGTTAAGCCGAGAGAAGTTAGTATCTTTGCTCATACCTCAGAGCTATGTAATGTAGGCGGCTTCAGATACTGTTTATGCTGTGCTCAAGTAATTGTGGAAAAGTTTTGCTCGGCATATTCCCTGCCTGCCTTGCACTCTTCCTCTGTCAAACCATATTCTTGTTGTACAGACCTTGAGGAGCCATTGAGTTACCTATTAGTAATATGGTCTTATAGATCGTCAACTCGTTGGAATTGGAAAATGGCTTTTCATTCCGAGGAAGAAAAGACTGAGGATTATCTTTTCAAAATTGTTTTGATTGGTGACTCAGCTGTTGGTAAATCTAATTTGCTTGCAAGATTCGCTAGAAATGAGTTCTTCCCTAATTCAAAGTCGACAATAGGTGTAGAGTTCCAAACCCAAAAGATTGTTATTGATGGTAAAGAAGTCAAAGCACAGATATGGGACACGGCTGGTCAAGAGCGGTTTAGGGCTGTTACATCTGCATATTATAGAGGTGCTGTTGGTGCTCTTTTGGTTTATGATATCAGTAGGCATCAGACATTTGATAGTATTGGCAGATGGCTCAATGAGCTCCACAGTAAGTGCTTATCACTGTCCCTTGATTTTGTTTTCTACTCTCTCTTTTCTTGTTCCAGTATATGCTTCCTTTCTAGGCTGTGTGTTTATCAAAGTGGCATTTTTTCCCTAACATAATCTTCATTCTTAACTTGCCTCCTGTCCAACATGAATTTATTATCACACATCCTATAAATTTGTATGAAATATTAGCTACCAAGGCATTGAAACATTGAAAAAAAGATTTTTGGGATGCTTCATGTTGTAGGCATTGGTTAGAGCAGTTGGGAATATTTCTTTAGCATTGAGGATAAACATTTGTCCTCCTCCAGAGGATATAATTGTGAGCGGTTATGTGCAGCACACCACAACAGTATCATTTAACAGTAGTTCAGATTGGATTCGAAAAGTAACTGCTTCAATTTTATTCATTGTGTTGATTTCTAGTTAGCTATCCTGTCAATCCATCCTGCTGTACCCAGTGGCCTAAAAGTTTTAATAGCATTTCCCTTAAATTGATGTGATGGACTGAGATTGATCAGGTGGATCTACTGTTGAACAGCTCACTCCGACATGAATGTTGTGACGATACTTGTTGGTAACAAGTCGGATCTCAAGGATGCCCGGGAGGTATCCACTGCTGAAGGAAAAGCCTTGGCAGAAGCACAGGGTTTATTTTTCATGGAAACATCTGCTCTCGACTCATCCAACGTTGCTGCCGCCTTTCAGATGGTAGTGAAGGAGATTTACAATATACTAAGTCGAAAAGTAATGATGTCCCAGGAGCTCAAGAAACAGGACCCTAGCTGGGTGGGGACTGGCAAGACGGTGGTCATACATGGAGACGAAGAAGCATCAAGTACAGAGCCTAAAAAAGGTGGGTGCTGTTCATCTTAGAAAGCTAAACAACAAATGAGGTCTGGATGGAATTTTTTGGCGGGTCTTACATGCCTCTTCGCTCCACTCAAGTTCCTTGCATTCCTTCTCCATTTGATCTGATTTTTTAAATTTGTTTAAATGTTTATTTAAGGAACATGTTTTCACTCTCTCTGGGTGGAAGAAAAGAAAATTGAAGTACATGTAATGATGTAAATGATCTGACGGAGGATTACAAAGCTTATACAGTGTTCTGTTTCTTTCCCATCCTTGTGCACTGTATTTCTCACCATTTCCCGTTCATCTTTTGATAATGCTGTATTTTACTCGGTTCACCTAAAAAGTCTTGCTTTAAATCTAGTCAATTTCATTCCTTTATAATCATAGACATCAAAAAAGTCGAGTTGCACAAGTAAAACTACAAGGATTTTTTTTTCAATGATGAAATAATACTCAAAGAAATACCACAACACAAAGCCCTGAGGACGTCTCTTTCCAGCTGATCCAAATGAAACGTTTGGAACAAATAGAGGGGGAGAGCATGAAACCAAATCAAAGGCCCAGGAATTTAGTGAGCACAAATAGCTAGTTTGTCTGCTACAAAATTTGCCGCACGGTGAACATGCCTGAATATGATGGACTGGAACTAGGAAGGTAGATAAGAAATGTCCATACAAAGAGTAAAATGCAAGGATTTGGTATGTTGTGCATCAATGTATTAATATGATAAATTTTTTCTCGAGCTAATGTACGGCACACTGGAAAGACAAGTATATCCCTTTGTAGAAGTACCTTCAATATACACTTATACAGTGTGACTTGTCGGGTTACCATTGCTGTCTAGTCCCGCCTATTATTGGTTGGAACAAGATCAAGTGTTAAACAACAAACAACAACATAAACGAACAGACAAACATCTGGATCGAAGGATAAAAAATCGAGGGAATCGAATTGGGGAATTTGGGCTTGATGGGAAGGCTATTCATAGAGTCAGTGAGTGGCCCGAAGATCTTCAAATGCAAGTGTTGCGAGGTGGACACTGCCTCCCACAGCGATATCGTTTCCAAGGATTTTCAGGGCCGTCTCGGCAAAGCCTACCTCTTCAGAAATGTGTAAGAACCTTTTTTTTTTTTCATTCACTTCTGGGTTTCAGATTCTTGTTTTTCCCATCATAGATTGAGACTTTAAGAGCTTATGGTTTTGGGTTTGTTGCTCATTAAGTTTGTGATGTGAGAAGATGAAGTCGTTAGTTTTTGTACTGATTGTTTTTCTATTTCCAGGGTGAATATATCTCTTGGGCCTATTGAAGAGCGGTATTTGATTAGTGGATTGCATATTGTGAATGATATTTACTGCAGCTCTTGCCAACAAATTCTGGGTTGGAAATATGTAAGTTCTAAACTGTTGTCCAATTTCTTCTCCTAAGTCCTTAGTGTTAAGCATGATCATAGTATTTCTGAGTGAACTTGTCACCCATTTTCTTGTAATTGGTCAATAGCTCAATGCTATATTGCTATTTATTTGAACTCTCTCATATTCAGTGTTTTCACATTATGCAATGTGGTTTTTAGGGATCTTAGACTTTTCAATGTGGTATTACTCTTACTGAAGTAGCATCTTGGGTGTAATGATAATATGATATTATACTTGGATCTTTTATGCGTTTATGTGATCCTGGTGATGGTTAAAGCATGATCTTTAAAGTTGCCAGCATTCTGTTATAACGAAATCATTTGAAAACCCGAAGAATTACAACTCTTGTGAGGATTAATGGTGATTTTTTCGTTCTGTTGTGACTACTGCTAAATTTATGGGTGTATTTTTATACTTCAAAACAGCAATAGCAGTATCCTATGATGAATGGATTTGACTTGCTCACATCTTTCGTACTTAATTTCGGATGCCATTCACTGAGTTCAGTTTCTGCCAGTCTCATTTTCCTAATTTTGTATAAATTTGCTCACATCTTGTGGTCTAACTTTATCAATCGGACAGTATTAGATGCTGTTTACTTTGTTCTTGTTCTGGTTTTAGCTAACTGTTTGTGGTATTTCACCTCTTTTATTGATGATCCTAGGAGAAGGCTTATGAGCCAAGTCAAAAGTATAAAGAAGGAATGTACATACTGGAGAGGGAACGGCTGCTGAAGGAGAGGCGGTGATGCCATTGACATTAAAAATTTGCAAGATAGAACAAACATCTCTGTGTAATAATAGACTGTTAAAAGTAGGTTATGTAAGTAGACAGTGGTTAAGTAGCTTGTGCGAGATTATGATTATGAGAACCAAAGCACAAGTGTAGTGTTTAATATAGAGGATCGCTCGATTTGTGTTTTCCAGAGGGATCTTTAGAAAACTGGGGGAACATCGTGTGTCATATTTTGTAGCTTAATGATACTGCTTAACTCGGGTACTAAGTTGCCCACATTTTACCTATCGGCTAATATTCTGTTCTATGATTTATGTTGAGAACATAAGCAACTATAGATTTGGATGGTTGTTCTTCAGATGGAATGGAAGTAGTGACTTGCAAGGCTGAGAGTCTTAATAGCATCTCCAATGATATAGTTATTTTGATCTAGTCAAATTTGAATTTGACTTGTGATATGGCCAAGTTATTTTTGACATGTTTCTTCTCTAACAATTGTGTCAAATAATATCAATATTTAATTTTCTTTTGACATTCAGAAGAGAATTTAATATCAATAATTCAATATGTAAGGAAGAGAGAACAAGATGGAGAGGAGTGTGAAATACTAAACAAAGAAATGATTAGAGAAGCTCAGCATGTCAAATTTGACACTAAAGGGCTTGATGTCAAATCCACATAGGATATGACACAATTATTAGAGATGAGTTGCTAAGTCAATTGTTACCGTTAGAGTGTCCACATGTCATTTGACATTATGGTTAGAGATGCTCTTGATTATGTACGTTATGACATTTTAAAATCATCCTAAATCAATAGTCTAGACATACATGAGCTTTTCGATCCTTGAACATGGTCAAGTGCTGTCTTAGTGACTATATGAGCTTAACCAAAGGAAGATTACAACTTGTAATTGTGTATCCCGTTTGCTATCTAGTTCAACATAACCTATGAACTGGTTGGATTTGGAGAGCAGTCCCAAACATACCGTATTTGGTTCTAGAACAAAGGGTATTGGGCAATCAAACTCACCTCACCCCACCTTTACTTTTGATGTTCAATAATCAGGTCAAACGAAAAACAAGTTAGTTTGTCCAAACTATAAAATTCTTGGTCACCGTCTCACACACTCACCCATGATCAGATGAACATCTCCTACAGAAATCAAGAAAAGTGATGGTGTCTTTGATTCCGCAAATTACTAATTTGCAATTTTGCACAATAGAAGGAAGATAGATGTCTGTTTTGATTTTTTTTTTCAATAATCTCCAAATAAAAACCTAGCTTCCTAGCAGTAGCAAAAGATCAAAAATCCAAAACTAGGCGGAAGCTAGGCGGTTCTTCTCTTTTTTGGTTGAAAAATATACAATATGAGAAATGGGTGGATTCTTTTTCCCTATATAAGCAAAACCCTTAAACCCTTTGCTCTCTCTCTCTCTCTCTCTCTTTCTGAAGGCAGAGATAGATGTTAGCTATTTCAAGGATGAAGGCTCTCATCTCAACCCACTGCATCCCAAAGACCTCACCTTTATCTCTCTGGAAATCAATCCCATCCTACCCACCAACCCATTTCAAAACCCCCAATTCTCTCCAACTAAAGCCCATTACTTTTTCTCCCTATGCATCCCTCTCTTCCGAGATAGCTCCCACCGGCGCTGCTGAAATGGACGCCGCTTCTCGCCGCCAACGCTCCGGTGAGATTCACGTCATCGTTGGCCCAATGTTTGCCGGAAAGACCACCACGCTTCTTCGCAGAATGCAATCCGAGAAAGGCGATGGCAGGTTTGACCCTCCACCTGAGATTTCTTGTGGGTTTCAGTTTTGGTGCTGCTGTTTCTATTCTGAATATAAATCATTTGGTTTAGGCAGAAAGTTTAAGCTTTTATATAAAGTACTAAACTTTATATAATTCTAGAGTTATGAGCTGAATCATTGGGTTTGATATGGCATTAGGCTGTATTGCTTGGTTCATCTTTGAATGGATTTGCATGTATATGTTGTATCTTGTATGTAGAGTTTGCTTATATAGATTAACCAACTCGTGAGGAACTCTGTGGGGATCGGATCGATTCAGTGCATATATCATCAATAAGATATTCCAGCTTTCAGGTCAGGCCCCAAATGCGTATACAAGCTGGATAAAACTTTGAAGGGACTCTGTTGCTCAGGAAGATTGGCAGAAGCTGTTGGGCTATTGTGTCGTACAGGAGTCAAGGCGGAACCAGAGACTTATGCTCTTCTGTTGCAAGAAAGCATTATTTGGAAAGAGTATATGAAAGGAAAAAGAATTCATGCTCAAATGA
Organism: Argentina anserina; assembly: GCF_933775445.1. Taxonomy (NCBI): domain Eukaryota; kingdom Viridiplantae; phylum Streptophyta; class Magnoliopsida; order Rosales; family Rosaceae; genus Argentina; species Argentina anserina. Next base: position 315,503 of record NC_065874.1, on the reverse strand, counting down.
TAGTTGTGGGATTTGTTGGAAATGAATATCTGAAGACCAAGTTGTTGATCTTGTATGCAAAATCAGGGAGTTTAGGAACCGCTCACTATTTGTTTGATAACTTGCTCAAGAAAAGCTTGGTTTCATGGAATGCAATGATTGCAGGGTATGTGCAAAACGGGCAAGAATATGTGGGGTTGAGTCTTTATCACAAGATGAGACAGAGTGGTTTTACACCAGACCAATATACCTTTGCTTCAGTTTTCAGGGCATGTTCTACTTTGGCAACTCTGGAGGATGGGAAGCAAGTTCACGGTGTCATGATAAAATGCCACATTGTAGGGAATGTTGTAGTCAATAGTGCCCTCATGGATATGTACTTTAAATGTAGTGATTTATCTGATGGGCATAAGGTATTTGACACATCTGAAATTAGGAATGCCATTACGTGGACTGCTCTAATATCTGGGTATGGTCAACATGGAAGGGTCCAAGAGGTCTTAGATTATTTTCACAGGATGAAAGCTGAAGGTATCAGGCCAAACTATGTTACTTTTATTGCACTTCTTTCTGCATGTAGTCACGGAGGTTTGTCTGATGAGGCTTGGGAATATTTTTCTTCCATGACAAGAGATTATGGAATTCAGCCAAGACGCCAGCATTATGCAGCTTTGGTTGACATTTTAGGACGTGCTGGGAGGTTAGAAGAAGCCTATGAGTTTGTTATGAACTCTCCTTGTAAGGAGCACTCAGTGATGTGGGGTGCTTTTCTTTGGGCTTGTAGAAATCATGGAAACAGAGACTTGTTGAACCTTGCAGCAAAGCAGTACTTTAAACTGGAAGCAGAGAATGCTGGAAAGTATGTCGTCTTGTCTAATGCTTATGCCACCTTTGGGCTGTGGGACAATGTTGCTAAGCTTAGGGCTAAGATGAGTGACACAGGGATGATAAAGGAGCCTGCCTACAGCAAACTAGAGCTTCAAAGGGAGACCCACTTCTTTCTTAAGGGTGATAAATATCATGAACGGTCCAGGGATATTTATGAGATGGTTGAATTGATTAACTACTCTCTAAAGGATTCAGGCGATGTTCTTTATGTAGGTGGGAGCTAATTCATATGAAATAGAGCTAATTTCCTAGAACCTATACCGTTTTTCTTGTCCTATAATCAACTCGACATATTGAAGCTTTGTACTTTAGTGATGTCTGACGTGAGTAAGATATCACAGCATGTTTAATTGGTATTCAAACACACCAAAGTACGAAGAATGGGGGACATTATTAGACTTCTGAAAGATTGATGTTTGCAATCTTAGTACTCTGCAAAGTTCTTGGTGGGATTCTTATGATGTTAGATAACAGCACACAGAGGTAGAAACTTTTTTATCTAAAGTGTCAACTATGAATGATGTTTATATGTTGTTACTTGAGGTGACTTCAGAATTCTTGTAGTGTACAGATTTCGGGTTTGTTTGATTCAAAAAGGCTTCAATGCACACATATGAACTAGATCTCTGACAAGGGCATGAATGAATATGCATACATAATTTTCATGCAGAGGGTATGTAGTCCTTAGTTTTAATACAGTTTTAATCATTAAATGTTTCCTTTGGCAGTAACGTTGCAGTAATCAAATCAAACAAGGATACAAGATATGGAATGGATTCAATTGTGACGCATGATGGGGTTAAATTGCCTTGCTGGGCATTACCTAATTTATCATCATTCAAACAAAAGTTTGGTCTTGATGCATATGAGCAGGTAATGACATTTTGTTAATAATCATATAACTGAAAATTTGTACGCTAATATACAATTTGTGATAATATATTGATAACCAGTATGCAATGACAGCTAGATGTAATCGGTATTGATGAAGCTCAGTTTTTTGGAGATCTTTATGATTTCTGCTGTGAAGCTGCTGATCATGATGGCAAAAAAGTAGTAGTTGCTGGACTAGATGGGGACTATTTGAGGTATTAGTAACTGCAGATATAGTTCTGGTGCCCAGTGCCTGTTCAATTCCTTTTTTCTTAGAATATTTTCATCTTTACTGATAAACTCGAATACTATTTGCAGGAGGAGCTTTGGTTCAGTGCTTGATATAATTCCCCTTGCTGATTCTGTAACCAAGCTAACATCTCGATGCGAACTTTGTGGAAAACCGGCTTTCTTCACATTACGGAAGACACAGGAGCTGCAGACTGAAGTGATTGGCGGGGCTGATGTATACATGCCTGTATGTCGACATCACTATGTAAATGGACAAGTAGCCATTCAAGCTGCACGAGTTGTCCTGGAATCTCGAGTTCATTGTGCTTCTTGTCTGTAGCAGCAACATTTGCTAGCCAGTGGGCTGTAATCTGTGTTCGAAACCTCTCCTCGCTTGTATTATTCGAAAGTTTACATGTTTGCTTGCATGGTCTGCAAGCATGTCGTTACTTATTAGCGCACGTTCTTTTGCTTCTTTGAAGAATGTATATATACTTGTCACCAAGCAAAGAATCTGTAACAAAATTGATATCTTAGTTTACCAAGGCATGTATTAGATCATTATCTCAATCTGTAATCTGGCCAGAGATGATGATCCCCTGGTCGCAGAGCTTGACCCTGTGATTGGTATGAATTCGGATATAATCGAATGTGAGATTTGGAAATGAAAACAAATGATTTGTGTATATTTTCATATAACAAGTAATGGGGTGTATTTGTGAATTAGGTGAGAGAGGGCGTGGGCCGGCTAGGCTTTCGTGGGCCTTTTTAGGACTGGACGGTTCACCTTGACAGAGAAAAAACCCTAAAGTCTCATCTAACGGTGCAAATCTGAAAGCCCTCACACTATAAATAGTCTTGCTCTGTATTCATCTCTCACATTCTCAATCAGGGTTTTAGGTCTGCGCCTCCTTCATCATACTTTCGTTTTGTTTAGGAACCAAGTTGTTGCTTTTAAGTAGCCAAGTTGTTTGGTTTGATTACTTGGATTGAAAACTCTCGTATTGAATTTGTGCTGCTTGAGCTTTGTGTAGGAACTTCTTCTGTTCTATTGTTGTTGTTCAACTGTGTTGCTAAAGATTTGTTCTTGCTGTGTTGTGATTCTGCGACGGGGGAAATTGATTCGTTCCCTTACTTAATGGAGCAAACTGATATTGATGTTTGCACATTCCAAAGTTAACGTCGAACATAAATGCTTTGCTGATGTTGATGGTCCTCTTTTGGGAGTTCCTCCGTCGGCGGAGCAGTCTCATATTCCATTGCCTTGTGGAGCGGCGTTGCTGCCTTTACCATTTGGGACTGGCCATGAGACAGACATGTCCAAATCTTTATTCTTTATTTTATTTTTGTTTCATCTTGTTATATGTTTTTGACGGGGGACCTTGATCAGTCCCTTTCTTGATGGGGCAGACTATATATAATGTCTGTACATTCCAAAGTTAACGTCGTAGATATATCTTGCTGATGTTGATGGTTCTCCTTGGGGAGTTCCTCCGTCGAAAAGTGGCCTCATATTCCATTGCCTTGTGGAGCAGCGTTGCTGCATTTACCATTTGGGACTTGCCATGAGTCATACATTTTCAAAACCTTGTGTGATTGAGTCTCTTTTTTTTGCCTCTGATGAGATCGGTTAACAAATACCATCTTTCGGGACTGATTGGCCTTACAAGCCTTGTTGACATTTCCGCTATTCTGAGGCATTTGTTTTCATTTGGTTGCTGCATACGATTTGAACCTGTGATGAAATCAGTTAAAAACACACCATCTTTCGGGACTGAATGGTTTAATGCCTTGTTGACATCATCTGCAATTCTGAGGTTCACTGTTTTATACTATATTTCTGAAGTTGCTATCTTTCAGGATGCACTGTAAGATTATTTTGGTGTATTTCTATTCAGTAGCACAAAGGTGGAAGGCGCGATGGTTTGGAAAAGGAGGGTTCTTTCAACCTGGCTTGCTCACAAAACACTGATGAGATTCAATATCCAAACAGTAATACTGGGCTCAATAGCAACCAACACTACCAGCATTCAGTGTCAAACTAGACGGTTAAATTAACCAAGCACTTTTGACTGTAGCAAATCATCAAGCCGGACATCCATGCAAACGTCGAATTATAAGCAACCAGAACAAATAGCAGTAATCATCAAACTAGACATCCATTTAAACGTCTAAGCAACAAGAACAAATAGCAGTAATCATCAAGTATGTTAAATATTTAGACTCCACTGGCCCAAGGATAAATTCGCATCAAACTAATCTCTAGAATTGATATGCCGTCCGACCTTGTGGAGTTGGAATCTCGTTTTGTTATCCTAACATGTTTTGTAATTGTAGGTAATGTGCATCTTTCTGATATGTTTGGATCCACATTGTGGTTTTGTGTGGGAAATTGTACAGTGTATATACGGATTTCTGTTAAATATCTGTTGATACTGATTGATTTTCTTGTTATGCTCAGTACAACGTTGGCCCAATTCACAGACCGATCGGGACGTCGGGGCGACATCATAAAAGGGCTCGAGATGATCCTCTGGCTCTTTCTTTACGAAACCTGCTCATACTAGTAGTTTTTTATTGAAAATGAATTTGCTGATCGAGTTCAGATAATATAAGAATCTTGTTTGTTAATTGGACTGTATAAGAATCTGTTTGGTTGATTGTAGCTCCTGTATATTGGTTTAGTCCTTTGGGAATGAATGAAATAATTGGACTGTATTTTTGTAGAAAAATTTTAGTATACCATATATATTATATATCTCACATTCGGTCAATTAGTTTGTATGCAGAAACAGCTAAATTGGTTTGTATGAATCAAATTGTTCCATATATGAATGTCTCCGGACATGGCCTTCAAAAACCAGCTAAATTGTGACAAAAGTGCCTTTGCCTAAGAACACGAATCTACAATAGAATACAAAAACAAATACGAGGTTACTATAGAAACTGTCTGTCACAGCCAAATCAAAAGAGAATCGACACGAACGATACAGTAGAGTATCACAACAGGCATACAGGCATAGAGACCTACAGCTATCAGCACTCTTGACGGTTAAAAGTGTTTCCTACAGTCATTTGGAAGCAGACGCATACAAATCTAATGCAGATCAAGTAGATATCCTGAGATCTATTCACAGTTACTCTAGTGGGATCCCATTGTGAATCAAACCAAGCACTTTCTTTCCAAACCCAAACATAAGCTCATTCGGATTCTTTAAGAGCTTCGACACAAGCATTTGATGAAGGGGACTCTTTGCGCGCTTTGTGCTCTTCAACGCTGTTTGGATCACGTAGTTTCCATATTGATCCCTTGCAACTTGACAAAGTTTTTCATACTCAAGAAGAACAGTTACCACATGAACCATCCCCGAAGAGTTTAAGCACTTCTCTACAACATGACTGCCACCTTTTTGTAGCGAGAGCTGAACATAAAGATCTCTCAGCTCCAAACATATGCGCTCACTGAAATTGGGATTGTGGAGTCCGAGGATGTGCTGAACAACAAAGTTCCTGAATAAAACAGTGTTATCAGCCAACTTAACAAGTCAATGTACAATAATGTAAAGCCACAGTTGAACAAGCAGCTAGAGAAAGAATTAAAAATCATACCCTGAAGGATCCTGAGAAAGGAATTTTGATTTGCTTGAGATCGCAGCTATGAGCTTCTCTCTATATGGAGTCTTACTGTTGGTGATGAACTCATTCAAGTATATACAACCCTTTTCATTCTGAGCCAATGGAATGCAATGATTTATAGCAGTTTCATAGAGTTTCTGCAATGATACCAAATTAGCTATATACTTGAAATAGTATGCACATGCATAGATTAAAAAGAGAGACCTTAAGCCAAGTTACCTGATTTTTCTCATTGTTGAGGTTTAAGCACTTCAATATAACCAAGGATCCTGAACGATTGGTCATCAATTCTTCGAATCCACTGGATAGAGCTGCTATCACGATGTCAATCAATGGTGATTTCTCAAGCACCTTGATCAGCCTCTGAACTGATTTAGAGCTGCACAAACAAGTCAAAAGAATCATTAATATTGATCTGTCCAGAAGAACTAAAAGCATAAACGGAAGACATATCTCTTGTGAATAGTCAAAAGAGATAGATTAGATACCCATATCTGCTGACTGATGTGTTGATGAGTAATCGGACATTCAAAGCTATCATTGCTACAATGCGGTGTAACTGGTTATCGCTGCATGACAGAATTAGCTTTGCAAAAAGATGATGTCCATTTGAATCATTCATCACCTCAAATAGGAAATTGTAAACACCTTCAAATATCTTAGTTGTTACTCTGGGGTCCTTCTTCAGCAAGCTATCTAGCAAGTTCTGTGAGCCAGATTGAGTCATTGCCATTTGAGCTATATTGCTGCTTCCCAGCATTGATTCATTGCCAAAGCTGCATTGATTCCCCATATTCAATATTCCTGAACTTTGATACCAGTTAATATTTGAATACATTCCACTCTTCTCAGCCACTTCATGAGATTGAAAGCCAGCATATGCGTCTAGTATAGGGTTACTATTCCTGGTCAAACTTAGCGCATTCAGGTTGTTAGAACCCAAAAATTGTCCTACAAAATCAACCATGCAAATATAAATTACAATAGACTCAAAGCAAACACGCATGTATACACATAAACACATAAACCTTTGTGATAAAACCCTAAGTGCATGACTTGTGAAGATGAAGGATTTACCTGCAGGGTTGTCACTTTGGCCGCTCCATATATCTTGTGAATATAATGGAACTGGAACAGAATGAGAATTTCCAAACCCGATTTCATGTTTGGGATAACCATAAGCCTCTGATTGTTGCTGGGGTTTGGTTGGAGAGACATTAGAAGACGAACCTGGTGAAGTATTGGTGTTGTCCATCGTTACCCCAAACTTGCCGAAATAAAGGCAAAGATCTTCTTCTTGAAACGAAGAATCACCCCAAGTTTTTTTCTGATTGAGAGATCCACAAGCACTGGTGCCGCCGGAAACCGACAACGAAATAGACATCCTTGATCACAACGAACGAAAGTGTAGCAGAAGAGCAGTGCACAAGTTTTTCGCGAAGATATTCTACCGAAGATACAGTACGTGCCTTGTTTTATAGGAGTGCCAAGTAGTCTCTTGAACAATAAAAAATAATGATTCGACTAGGATTTGTATTGTACATCTACAAATATATGGAGAGGATAAATACAAAGGCTATTCCTATTAGGAAAATCATACCCTATTTATCTGGGGAAAAAAAAAAAATCGGTGGCTTGTTTTTTATACAAATAAAATCGGTGCCTTATTTGAGGTTTATGCTAGAGAACAAGTATCGGGAAGATATGTTCGAGTAGGCCGAAAAATAATGTAGTGTGTAACCTGATTAACAAGCAACTGATCCCAAAAACGAGCTTATATGAACATTGAAAATAATCTAAAGAAAAGAAATCAACAATCCAGAACAAAAATGCTCAACAAAAATGCTTGCAACATCTGTATAATGAATTCCTTCAGAATCTGTTTACATGTATAGTCCCGTTCAAGGCCTCCCTTATAAATATTTTCCTTTCACCTAGTCCGAATCTGCCTGTAGTGGAGCACCAAACGATAGCTCCAGTTCATAGCTTTGCCAACTACATGTCATTTGAAATTGGATCAGCAATTTTTCTGGGAAGCTCTCCCCATTCTGTTAGAAAGCTCCACCTTGCAAGCTTGCAAATCTTCAAATATACTAAAGAAGTTACACAAACAGTGCATCTTCATATTTCTTTCCTCAACAGTGAGATTCAAGCATATTAACGTATATGCTAAATGAAACAAAACCAAAACAAAACAAAACGTAGGCATAGCAGGCACCGATTGTTAAACGTGTAAAAGGAATGTATGCTGAAAATAGCTCCTACTCACACAAGTTCCTTGCCTCCTAAATAACTCTATTCATGAATACCTCCTAGCTTAGGTTCAGGTGGTAAAGTGAATAAGTAAAAAGGGATAGAGTAGGCGAGATTTAAGGGTGAAAACAAGAACTCGATCAAGTTTTTTAGCACATGACAACCAACCATATTAATGGTTATGAATTTTGAGGTGAAAATTTTCGACCTTAGCTGGCTGCGCAGCCACACAGGCCACAATCGCTAATTGTTACAAACTCCAATATCTACCATGTGCTGATCATCAACAATGTCAGCAGCCAGCATTCTTGATGGCCTCTGAGACAAATATGAGTGATCCACATATCTCTCCCACAACTCCATACATTGTAGATAGGACAAGCTTATAAACTTTGCATCTTCAAGTAGGGAAGTGGAAGCAGTCTTAATTTCACTGCCTATACAATTTCATGGGGAGTGTAAATCCTTTTTATTTTTGAAATAGAACAGAACAATATATGACATCCATAAATTGCAGTTGTGCCTCAACAGTAAAGAAACACTGTGCAAGTATTTTATGAAGTTGACCTCAAAGATGATAACAAACATGGATGGAAACAAAAGATGAATGGTTTCTGACTTACAAGTCTGTAATCAACAACCGGTAAAGAAGAGCTGCAAAACATGCATTTTTCATGTGCAGCTAAAGCTTAACTCTCAACATTAGCCAATGGTGGGTGGTTATCCTGAAATGTGGCACCAAATTTCAGTGAGCAAATTGGTATTATATCAACTGATCATGCACACAAAGATCAACCACATTGCACATAAAAGGTAACTTTTAATTACCGCCCACGTTAGGTCCTTCAACTTCACCTCTGCAAGCGATAGTTTGTCCAAATTATAACTGTCATTACTAATCCCTTGACTTTCTCCCTGGGAATGACTTTGATCCACTGAATCAGAAGCGCAACACGAACAAAACGCAAGGTTGATTAATGACTGATATATGAGCATGTAAATAAAAATACAGGCAAACACAGAAACTACCAACTTACTCGTATTTTTTTCTATTACTTGTTGACCATTAACAGAAGCCTCATTAGAAGCAGTATTTATTGTCCGCGCAAGGCGCTTAACACGACTCAAACGTAGTCCATTTGGCAATCTTCCAGAATTAAAATCTCCATCTTGGAATCCTACTGCATGTAGTAAAGATGTAATCAAATTTACAAAAAGTTCCCACTTAAATTACATCCACCATAACACTAGAACACTGCCACAACTTACAAGACATATTATTAGCATCACTCTTTGCTACCTCCTCTCCAGTAATGCGGTGATCAGCAATAACCTCACTCCCTAACCGACTGGCCGATCGCGCAAGCCGCCTTACGTGACTCAACCGCAGCCGTCTGACGTTCAAATTAGAGGCTTTACACGCCACAGCATCCAGACCTGGTAAAAAACACAAAAGTGCACGGTAAATAAAATGCTGCCAGTAAATCATTGCACCAAGTAAAATGAGAGAAAACACTTACAGTGGGAGTAGTGCAAAGGCTGTAAGATCAAGTTTTCACCTTGAGTAACTTCTTGAACATCGCTCACAGCTTCATGGTTTCCACTGCTGATTTGATTGGATTGGACATCAGCTTTGGCATTTTCAGCTCTCAGTCTTCTGAGCTGATAGTTCCTACGACGCCGAGCGAGATGTCGTTCTCTTTGTTCAACCGTCATGGACTGCCTTCTCTGCCGGTCCCTAATACGGCGTCGTTCTCGCTCTTGCTCTCTTTGCATTCTGCGCAGCTCTGATCTATCTAACGTCTCCTTCATTGTTATCCTTTGGTCCAAAACATCCACCGGACCACTCCAACTCGTTAAATCAAAAACAATACTCGTCCTTCAATGATATTGAGTTTGATTTTGATTAAATCATCGATCAAAAGTTGAGGAACAAACAGAATTATCATATAAAATCAACACAAAGATTAGAAACTGGAAACATGATATTAATAATAATAAGTTGCAGTTAAAAGGGATGAAATATGTGAATTTGGAATGTAGGAAATGAATGAATATGAAGGGATACCTGGGATTTCATGATCAGATTAGGAGAGGCAAACAATTCGTGATTTGTACTGCTGCGGGGTAATTTTTTTTATTTCATTTTACTTTATCGTTTTTCACGGGGATTAGTAACCGTAGTTTCAGGAGAGTTACCGAGTGAGTGTGTCCATCTGTTTCGTTTCTAGTAGCAACACGCTTATAACTCTAGAAATTGTCTTCACGTTTTGTAACCAATGATATCTATTAGATATGATCTCGATCGTGCGCAACATTGTATGAAACTGCCTACACTTTTAAGACAAAGAATCACAAGACACTTTTGATGAGGATAACCAAGGTAAATTGCAGTATAGCTGAGAGCTAATAATCCCTTTCATTTCAAGCGCACATTTACATCAAAATTACGAGATGTTACAACTAGCAAGTAGGAACTGTTACATTAAAGCTATAAATCTGGAATCCTACAAAAACTACACACAACACTGCCTCTCATGCTCTCAGAGACTGATCCCAGAAAAGGAAAACAGAAATGTTACAGAGATATTGCAGTCGTCAATAAGCACACCTCCATGCGGATGAAGTTACCAGAGCTCTTTTCTTCCAACCAAGGTAGAGCGCACTGTCAATCTCTTCAACTCGATAATTCTCATTGTAGTCATTCAATAGTTTTCTGATCTCCCCGATCCCAGAAGGGCCAAATGGGCATGGCGTAAACCCGTCCATCATCAGCCTTGCCCTCCACTTCCCCAGAAGTTCATGCCGCTCCACTCTCTCAGCATCTTCACACGCAATCATGTTCACTATGTCTCTAGCCACACAGTGCATCTCTGCATTTATCCGCTGTTTGTTATCCCTTGGACACCCCGCATCAATTGACTCAAACATTGCTGTATAGTAATCTACAGACTCCACAAACCTTGAGTAGAAGGAGGAAGTATTGGTGTTCGATTCTTGTTCAACGAGTGTCATGACTTTCGGTTTTAAACTCCTAACCAGCCTTAGCAAACGGTCCCTGTGATTTTCTGTACTCACACTCTCATCTGGCATGTGGTGCAACACATATGGAAAGGTAACAGCTATGGTTTCTCCGGGTTGAATCCTGAGATTTTCCAGTTCAACCTCACACCCAGACATGGCAGCAGCATTGAACTCGAACGGCACATTGTATTTTGCAGCCTCTTCTGAGAGCCTTTTCGCTACTATGTGAAGTCCTCCTCCACGCGCATGATTTGATTGGGAATCATCAACACCTGTGATTCGGATAACTGGGGGTCCTCCGGGCTGACATGCTAGATCCTGGATGAGAGGTATATACTGACTACCCTGTGCAATCTGGAAATCTATGATGTGCACTCTTGGTTCATTTTGCAAGGCTTGCCTCATAATAACATTTGAAGACAAGTAAGCAAACTTCCAGTATGGGCAGATCTTATAGAGGATAGACATGTATGTCATAAGTTCCTCACTTGTAGGTACCTCACACTTCAGGGTTTTATAGATCATACTACCAGATCTTTCCAACCTTGCTCTAAGACCTTCCAACATGTAAGCACCCAATCTTTGCATTGGATCCCCAGAGACTGAGACCATCTGCCCCAAAACTGCCATCCAGTTTGCAGCTTTGTACATATCCTCCTCCGATATTGCATGTGCACAGAAAATGAGGACATTTTTTAGGTTCAGCTTGGGTATCATTTCAGAAATTTCTTTCTCGTTCCACCTTGCCACGTCACTCTTGTAACAACAATAATGGCTGTCAACAATATCTGATTCCGGACCTAGCAGTGAAACTTCGAGTTCCCTGAGCTTGTACTTCAAATCATTGCCATCGTCAACTCCGGAACACCCACTTACTGGAGATCTAGATGTGGTGTCAGAAAAATGATGATGATCAGAGGAGTATGAGTGGGACCCTTGTGGTGAAAAAGGACTCCGGCTAGACAGGCCACTAACAGCTGAAGGGGAATCACAGGCTATAAAACTATCATTCATGGGGGTTGATTCCAAGGTAAAGTACTCTTCCTTGAACGTCTGAAAAGAAACATTTTCCCCTTGGTTGCCGATATCTGGGCATACACTGTTCTCTAAAATTAGGAAATGCGGTGAGGAATAGGACTCAATCTCCTTCATAGGCTGGTGATGCAGCATGTGGATAGCTGTACTTCGGTGTTGTTGAGATGTTTGCATGGGAAACTACAAATGGTTGATTCAACTGAAAGCAGACTCCACCCAATATACGATCAGATTTCTGACAGCTTGTCCAAATTGCAGTCTGTTATAACTGGAACCGAATCTCAGTATAGGCATACTCCAGTCTCAGTGAGCAGCTATGTAATATGTTTGCGCAGAGCATCATTACTGAGAGTTTTACTATGGAATTGGCTGGAGGACCACCTTACTCTGCAGACAGGAAAAGAACAATATTAGTAAACACAACCGATTATAGTGAAATATCAACCTAAGGGAAGAACAAAAACAGATCAGACAATTCATGGGAACAGTAGAATATAATATTCAAAGAAGTAGATAATAGTACAGGAAAAATCATAATCTCGAAGCTAAATTGAATCCATGATTCGGAGATTTATGGTTATAGGTTGTTATGCTTTTGATTTACATTCTTGGTAAATGGTTGCTATTGACCTGTTACCCTGTTCCAGTTTAAGTTTGTTAATATGTCCATCACTGTGCAACTCAATTGAGGCTCACGGTCCCAGGATACATGCTAATTCAACCTCAAGTGACATGACAAATGAGATAACTACCACCGAAGCTTGCTAAATGCTCTAGTTCATGACCTCAACTATATTGGATACTGATGAAAGAGCACAATGTCTTAGAAGCCTATGGAGAAGGAATTTTGAATATGATAAAAGTAATTAAACAAGAAATTGTATGGAAACAATTATTTATATAAACAATTCAGCTGATACAAATACAATCAAAACAAGAATCTGTATAGGAACGTAGAGATCTACAACACTTTGTTCTTATACAACTAAAGTCAACAAGTATCACCGCATACTACTGGAAGAACTCCAAACCTACAAAGGAGCCAGACCACTTACAGGTAGGTGCCTTAACACCATACCATGGAAGATCAGAGGAGGAAGAAGATACCATCTTGATGACAACTACAGCATGAAGCTGTAAGCCGCAAACTCTCAGTCACAAAATAATAAATTGAAACCCAACTTACACCTCTTCATTTCTCCTTGCACTACCACACACCTATAAACAACTAAAAAGTGTAATTTGTGGTCGGTGGAGACGCGTTCTCGTGTCTTATTCTAAAGAGAAGAAAAGATACTTAGTAAGATGGAAAAGGAGGATAATCAAGTTAAATATTGGAAATGAAAACCAGAAGTATCCAACTTTAAAAAGGGCTAACTTGAGTCATCAATTTCCGAAATCTTTTCGATTCTTAGATGTTAAATTCTCATTTTCTTGAATGTATTGATCAACGGCAGAGTTAGCTCAAAAAATTAATCCCCATCATCACACCACCTAATACGACAAGGTCAGCCAAAGATATAAAATTTCCAGACGCCAATTTAGAATTCAAATCAGAGAAAGAAAAAAGGTCCGCCTTTCACAAATTGTAAGAGAAAACCTTGTTCCCCAAATCAAACTTGAATTCATACCTAAACTTCATTAACACAGTAATCACACAAAGTCAAACAACACAGAACGAAACAGAACTAAAACCTTAATCCATCCAAACCCTAAATCAGAAACCAAATAGCTTTCGACTACTTTGATGTTAGCTGAGCTCTACATACCTTAATAAGAGACAGGCCGAGTCTTGCTCAGGTCAGGTCAGCTCAGATGCCGGCGGTTGTTTACTTGAGATTGAGAACTGCTCAGCTCAGAAGGCAAAGTACAACCGTTGTGTCCTCTCTCTCTCTCTCTCTCTCTCTCTCTCTCTGTGTCTTGAGAAAGTCTAGAACAATTTCTGAGCTCTGGCGTGGAATTTGCTAGTTATAACCGCCTACCAGAGGAAACAACCCGGCGAGATGCCCTTGGTTTTGGGATTAATTACGTGTATATCTAATTGAATAGTGGGTGTGCAATGACGAGAATGGCCTCTCATGGCGCGAACGACGTCATAACGTGTGGTCAGTGGAGTTTCCAAGTGGCGCAAACGAGTGAGTGTGATGGACGGACTGGTGTACTTTTGTGGAATGTCGATGAGAGTCAAACCGAAATGGGTGACGGAGAAGTATTCTTCTACTTCTTATGTTGAATTGAACATCTTCTTTGGTCGCCGTTATCACTTTCACGTGCCCTATTTGAATAACCATAAGATGCAATTCTAAATTTCTTATCCATTTAAGATTTTCATTATCATTTTCTGATAAGAAGATAAGAATGTTTAAAAATCTAGATTACAACCAACTTCAATTCAATTATCTAGAACAAAGGAAGAAGAAGCTAGTTCGCTCTCTAGCTTCATTTACTATTTTGCTTATATAAATGGACCTAAAAATGGGTGCCGGGAGGGACAGAGAGTTGCAATGGAAAGTAAAACTATGCCAAAACAAAAAAACAAAAACAAAAAAACAAAAAAAGAACAAAAAAAAACCATGGCGCTTATACTTGTCAAGTTGTCGTGAATTTAGCCGGATTAGGGGATACAATGGTCAAATGGCAAGAAGAGTTTTGTTTACAAAGTGCGGGGTTTCCCCGAAGGTCAAATGGGCGTCAGGGTCACGTTCTGCGAACATGCCATGTAGGTGGAGCTTTACTCGTCTCAAAATTAAACCACAGATCATATATATTTTAAGCAACGTTTTTCATCAACTCCAATTAAGGTGGTGATAGTGATACGATGACGTAAAAACTAATGCATCAAAATATCTCCGGCCAGCTCCACCGACCCTGCTTGGGGGTAACATGCACTCGACTCGAGCCTCTCTCAAGTTAAGGTTTCAATTAGTTCACAACGTTCGTACGTACATGGATTCCGTTGGTTGATATTGAAAACCAAATCATTACATTACAGGCTTGAAATTATTATTTATGTTTATCAAGTGAGAGTGATCGAGTGTTAAAACTTCTTATGACACTACCCCAACCGTTGGGGCAGGCATGACTTCTTTAGGTATTTCTTCTAGTTTTAAAACGATGGAGGTTTATCTGTGGTGCTAAATGCAGATATAAAAATCGCATGAAACAAACTTGTAACAAACGAAGAGAGTACGTAAGCCTTATATTTGGAGTAAATTAAACATGGTTCGATGATTTAACGTACAAACATATATAAATGACACATATCAATTGGATATGCCTAAATGTTTAGCAAATGGTTACTTATTTCTTCATTTAAAGTGATCAAAAGTTAGGCGTAGTTGTAGAGTGATTGCAATATAGATGGCTTGGGCGAGGAGTTGCCATTCTTTGTTTAAATAAGAGAAACCATGTGATCTGACGTGATTTGCAGGTGCGGAACGCGTTTTTATGTTTCCATCTCTGTGGCCTAGCTAGCTACTTATCATGTTGTTTCTGTAGTCTCTGTAAATTCGACTCTGCAAGCAGGAAGTAGCTCTGTCCATGACGACCAAGAACTCACGACTCACTCACGCGTTTTTATCACTATCCCTGCTAATACTAGTGATTTCTGATCTTATCTTATCATAAAGCCTATAAAGGGTTAAAAGAGGGATGAACAGGATCGATCTGGAGCTTCCCGGAGCTTTACGTTTTATTCATTCTGTTCTTAAAGGGAAGGGAGTGGAATTTGATAGGAATAAGATCATCCGATCATGATTGATGGTTATTCATCAAGGAGCTCATATCAAAAAGAGATCCAAGGAGCCTAAGAAAAGGAGAATCTTGTTGCCTGGTGCTTTCCTTTCCTATAAAGAAAAGGAACAAGACGTAGTTTGAGGATGGCCCTACTTTCCTTATCTTCAATACATCAGCATTTCATTTACATACATAAAGTATCAGTCAAAAGCTAAGTTTCATTATGATCGAGGTAAGTCATTTTGGTACCATCCTCTACATAATCGTATTCTGATCGATGGTGATCAGCTGTGTGATATATGATTTAGAAATCGTTCACAAAAATACAAGCCCTTTGAGAAGCCCTATGTGTTGCACTCAACATTTTACCCGAGTGCAGCATCTCTATGATAAACAACGGCAAACTGGATATATACAATGACTGAAAATAGCAGCACAAGAATGCGTTGTCAAACCAACCACAACAATTAAGGCATCTTATTTAAAAAACGCGATTGACATCGATCAAACGTCACATATGATGGGGATGCAGAAGTCATCTACTACGTCATACACATACAAAACCAGACAGAGAGACAGAGAGAGGTCGACGCCGACTAAATCAATTCAGCAACTGCCACCATCCGCTAGATTTATTGTTTCATTCATTTTGGTTCACAGCGTAAAGAAAACGATATCCATTTGAATACTAGGCGATGATGCTCGTGTTTGGTTACAGAAGAAAGAAAAGCTACTGATATCTATCTATTCAACTACGATTTGTCCTCATCTCAGAGCAATAGACATTTCTAAGGCTACGAAACACAAATCTCTGATCATTTGCTATCCTATTGTGAGTGAGCATTTTAATTAAGTGGGTGGAATTATCTTTGTATTTTCTGCCAAAACACAAAGTCCAAAAGCTTAATAAACAACAACCACAACAACCAACCTAAGGTCTGGTCATGGTGGGATGATATCAGCTTCCTATGCTTTGCTTCTTTATACCAAGAAAATGAGACAATGACATATTCAAAGTAACAATCACCCATTTACTTTAAAAAGGTTCAAGCAAATCAACCACTATGCAAGAAACAAATCAAGAGCAAAGAGAATAAGATACAGTAGTATATCTGTTATCCAGAAACAAGTTTGGCATTGAGATTGCCTACTTTTCAGTACATTCTCATTGCAGTCCTTGCAGACAAGGTTACCACTTACCAGGCTTCTCTTCTCTAAACAATGTGGAAGTAGATTTCCATGAGAAATAAGCTATTTACCAAACTATAATTTACCAGTCATCATTCATCCTCAACCCCTGACCTTAAATTACTTTCTATATTGACTTTTACAACAGGATAAGACTACTGTAACCTCAACTTGTTGGTTGCACAAACAATAAGTTCATCTATTCATCAAACACGATTAAGTTCAGAAGACTCCAACTATATCTACAATGAATAATGCCGATGACTATGCTAGGTGGATACCATGCCATTACATATGAAAAGTCCTTTTATACACAAGTCAATGATGCATATCAATCATACACAAGTCATACACGACTATTTATAAGCCATACTACATGTGATGCAATACTATTCACATTCCCAAAGCTATTCATCTCTTGTCAAATCCCCCCCCCCCCCCCCGTATATCATAACCATATCTCCATCCTACTCTGATTTCTGTTTCTATGAGCTTGCACACTTCTACACAATCGAAGGGAAGGTGTCCAATCTTTCATTAATATTATTTAACTGGCCTAGAAGCTACAAAACCTTTGAGTTCATTTCTGTATCATCTCAACACCAATACCATCTCCACATTTGGTATGCAGAAAAAACCATTGGACAAAAGATAACCATAATGATAAATCCCCAAAATTTATAGCTGAAAGAAAACGAAATCTAATTATAACTGATCTTTGCTCAAAAGTAGAATCCTGAAAAGCTCCACAAAGGATAACTCCTGCTCTTTTTCCACAACCTAACTAGTTGTCATAAGCTTCAAACATTTATGTAGCTGTCAATAAAATCGCAGCTGGATAAAGCAAACTACCATGATCACGTACAGAAGTAAATTCTTCATTCTCTAAACCCAAGTGTTCTTAAAGAATCAGGAATCATCAGTCGATAGACACTATTAAGGGAACAATTAGCCTCCTCACACTCCCTGCTTAACCGTTTTACCTACCTTTACCTTATTGAATGCTCTATATTCTTTAGTACTCATCATGTAATCCCTCATCCACCCTATATAGTCTCATCTACGAATTTTTTTTTTGAGACAGATCTAGGATGAGCATATACAGGGTCGCAATGTTGTCCATAACTTGCTCTATTGGACCCACACTGAATGGAAATAATGTCCTCAAGATCCAATCACGTACAAGAGATTTACTACAGTGCTCCGAAGTTTAAAGATTCAATTCAAAGGTAGAGCTCCTAAACTCTAAGGTATACTGAACCGTACTTTCTTTCTTGTAAAAACACTCCTAACCATAACTTACTTTACGAGGATAACAAAAATGTGCCGGATCAAATACTGAAAACTGCATACATTTTGATTGTGTAATTGACTACAATAAATGAGTGGGGTGCAAGGGGTTCATACTTGAAAATCAGACGTATTATGCATACAGGGATTCAAGAATTCGCAAAGCAGAGATTTTTTTTTTCAAGCAAAAATCAAACAAAAGAGAGCAAGGAACCTTAAAAACTAGACTTAAATATACTGAAATTACTTGAGTCTTCTGAATTGATAAATGCACTGACGAGATGAAAAGAGAAGATTAAGCAGATGAGAAACGAATTTGCTGGGAAACACAAAACATGAGACGAATTGCACAACACCCAACTTATTCAGAGGTCTTCAATGACATTTCAACAGCACAAGACCCAGCATTGTTTGGATAACAATCACATGAACTTCGATAATTAAGCAAAAAGGAGCAATCTGATTATTACAAAAACCCTAAATAGAAAAAGTGAGCATCATTTCTTGTAATGGGCTACCTCATTGTCGTTGGGGAAGAAGCCCATAATGCGACCCGCCGAGTTTTGGTAAGCGTACATGAAGCCTCCCATCACTCCGATCAGACCTCCGGTCACCATAGACGGCCCTCTAATCCCTGGCTTAATCCCTATTTATAACAATCCCATCAAATTAATCAATTTCAGAAATTAAATATCAAATTTGATAGAGAAGAGAGAGAGAGAGAGAGAGGGGTACCGGAGAGGTAGCCGACGGTGACGGAGACGCCGGTGATGGTGGCGAATCGGAAATAGTCGAGGGTGCTGAAGTTGCCGACGACTCTGGTGAAGGGAGGGTTCCGATCTAAGACCGGGTACTCAGGCGTCGTCGACGCTGTGATGTCGGTGTTCATCTTTCTCTTCTCTTCACTAAGACGAAGACTCCGTCGCTCGCTCACTCTCTCAGCTCAGCTCTCTGCTGTGGCACGCACTAGCTCACCATACTAGTATTTGGGCGTCCTTTGATTTTTGGGCTTTTGTATAAATGGGCTTTTGAAGCTTATATCAATCTGTACAGAAATTTGTCACTTATTTCTGTAAAGAAAGAAAATACTGAATACTTATCATATTTATCGAGAGGACACGGTTTAAGATCTCATCAAAACGCTAGGCGTTGTGAATAACTTGAGACTTCACTTCAATCAGTGTGGTAAGATTCAAATATGGATATTGACATTTCACATGTGGACTCTTACTAACTCGTCCACATGTAGTTATATATATATATATATATATATATATATATATATATATAGTCCTTATGCAGAATGAAGGTTTACTCTAAAGTTTCAGAGTAAAGTTCTAATTTTGGCACACTTTCCGGTCAAATTTTTTCACCATAAGTGATTCAATATTTAGATATTCTATTCAAGATCATCTCTATAAAGTTTCATCCAATTTGACAATGATTTGAGCTTTCAAAATTGAGATTTACACGAACGGTTCACGTTGAACAGTTTTAATTCATTCATTGATTTAATCTAATTTCAATACCTTAACGATGTCCGAATTAGATGAAATTTTGTAGAGATGATCTTAAATAGCATACCTAAATATTGAATCACTTATACTGAAAAAATTTGACCGAAAAGTGTGCCAAAATTGGAACTTCACTCTGAAACTTTAGAGTAAACCTTCACTCTGGATATGGACTATATATATATATATATAACTACATGTGGACGAGTTAGTAAGAGTCCACATGTCACTCTGGATAAGGACTGTATATATATATAATATGTCATTAAAGAGGAGAATCGAATCGAATCAATCCATGATAAAGGCTCGTCCAAACTTGATTTTGAAATTCGCTCACCGGTTACATATTGATAATGTGAGTTAGTTTTCAAATATTGAGAATGTCAAACAGAGAAGGATAGAAGTTGATCAATTTAGAAAATTTTGTTGAAGCTAGCGCTATTAATGTAGTGTCCACAATCCACACAAGAAGCAAGAACGCGTTAACGTCTAAATAGAACCCTTGTCGTCATCGTATTACGAATATGCAATGTAAATTATACCATAATTTCCCTTTCGATCACGCGCTTTTTAGCGCCACTTCATAACCTGCATTTGTTTGCATGCATCATATATTAAGTGAAAATTTTTTTCTGCTATATACCTCCTTTTCTTCCTCCATTTTGCAGCACGAATTCCATTTTCCTTCTTTCCATTTCCTTCGCTTAAGTGTTTGAAGAGAACCTGCCAATTTCAATCTTTTCTCAGAATCAAGCAGTATCGTCAGTAAAAGGTACGTACATATATCATTCCAGTTCGACATATACATATATATATATATATATATATATACGATCATAAGTTGGTTATACAGATTATAGAATTATCTTCCTTGGTTCATGGAATCCGACCATTTAACTATACATTTTTTTTTTAGATTAGACCATATACGTGCAAGCTTTAGCTTCGATCCGGGTCAAGGTTGGATTTGCACCAAAGTTGCAACAGCATTTATGACAGACATCACAAGCCCTAGGCACCAGTTCGACCTCGAGTCTCAGCATAGAGTGTTGCTGATAACCAGTAGTACTAACGTCCCACCAAGAGACCACTGGCGTTGGATTTATGTGATTCTCCAAGTGCGCAAACTCCTCATCTCATCCAGAGCAAACAAACCTACAAACAACGGGCCTCAACGACAACCTCCCCAGCTCCCATCAGATATAATCCCTTATACTATTATCGGCACCAGCACTAGTACTACTGGTGATGCACAAGATGCGGTGAGTTTTCTGCTTATACCTGCTCTTCTGCTCATGGTCATCTGTATAAATAACTTTTTCCTGATCGAAGTTAGCTAGTTTTTAATAAGGGAATAACAAGTTTAGATGCACGCTGTGCTATCTGAGTTCAATGTGATCTCTTTAGTTCCCTTTTTCTGGGCAGTATTTTCCTTCTAGCATAACACTTTTCATTCATGTATTCTTTTTCTTCTTTCACCTAAATTGAGTAAATTCTACACCCTACAGTACTTATTGTTTACAGGTATATAGCTATAATCAACTATCAAGGAAAGAGTATGAAGAGGTTTTATGTGAACATGCTTTAAATATATCTGCTTTGAATCTTTGTGCAAATTAAGAGCTTTTTTTCTTCCAGTTGTTAATTGCAATGATGACTACTGCAGGACTTGCAACTGACATCAGTAACTACAGAAATCTTACCTGCCTCGCCTCAAGTTTCTGGGGATGTCCATCTGATTGGGGAGGATGATGGTAGTACTGCTGCTACTGATGCAAAACTCCAGCGTGCAAATATTTCCAAGATAGTCGCGGAGAAAGACCTTGAGTCCTTACAAAAGTTTGGAGGCGTCCAAGGAATTGCAGATGCACTCGCTAGCGATGTACAGAATGGAATCTCAGGGGATGAAGAAGATGTGAGTTCTCGACACACAGTTGGTGCACTCTTCACCACAAAGGCTCCTGTTCAATGCTTCTTCAAACTGCTCCTACAGTCCAGCAACAACTACATCATTTTCCTTCTCTCGGTGGCTGCAGTGCTGTCAATAGGCTTTGGTATGAAGGAGGAAGGCCCAAGCACCGGTTGGTATGAAGGGGGCATCATAGTGTTTGTCATCATCATACTTGTTGTTGCACCGTCCATACGCGACTTGTGGCTTCAAACTCAGGAGAGCCATGCTATGAGACAAACTTCGGGGGATATTAATTTAGTGGTTGATGTCATCAGAGGAAGATCCTCACATGAAGTACCAATATATGATGTTTTTCCAGGTGACATAGTGTGCTTGAAACGGGGATCTACAATTCCCGGTGATGGTTTGTTCGTTTCTGGTAAATTCTTGGTCTTGGATGATGGTAAAGTGGCAACTATTGATGACAAGAAACCATTCTTGTTCTGCGGTTCAAAGGTGGTTGTTGGAAATGGTCGTATGCTTGTAACATCTGTAGGCAGAAACACATCCTGGGGTGAGCTGATGAACAGAGTAGCCAATACTCCTAACCAAGCTCATTTACCGGCTCAGCTTGATAAGGTCAGCACAGGCACACAGATCATAGGGATCTCAATCTCTATTCTCATCCTTGTAGTCTTATTCACCCGTTTCATGATTGAAAGGGAAAACAATCACTCTGGCCTCCCAGACCTTAGGGGGAAACCAACTGCAAGCAAGGAAATAATGAGTTTAATTGAGAAAATTGTGATGAAACCAAGTGGTCGGATCAGTATCCTTACGACATCTCTGGCTATATTCCTCGTAGGAGTTGTAGAAGGAATACCTTTTTTTGTTACACTTGCTATAAGGTATTGGAATAAGAAGACATTATCAGGAAAGGCCACTGCTCAAGGGACTTTGGCGTGTGTCACCATGGGCTCTATCACAACTATTTGCACTGACAAAACAGGCGTGCTGACCTTGAACACTCTGAAAGTGGGCGAGTGCTACATTGGGGAAGAAGAAATAAAAACTGATTATGTCACTGGAATAGACACAAATGTTCGTGAAGCTTTGTGCAATGGAATTTGCACACCAATTCTGACACCAAGCCCTCAGTGCAACTCAACAGAGGACCCGCTCTGTTGCTGTGCTGATTTCAATTTGGGAATGCAATATGAGATTATGAGGCAAAACTGCACAATTATTGAGACTAAAGGATTGAGCACTAATGAGGAAGGTAGTGGAGTACTACTGAGGAGAAAAAACAGCAGTGACAATGATGGAGATATGTGCTTGCATTGGAAAGGACCTGCACCAACAATATTAGCCATGTGTTCGCACTACCATGACAACAAAGGGGAAACAAAGGTCATGGATGAACAAAGACTATTGGTTTTTAACCAAATTATAGAGGGTATGCAGTCCAAATATCTCAAGACCATTGCATTTGCTTACAGGCAGACTCAGGTTCAGATGCTAGAAGAAAACAGCTTAATCTTAATAGCACTGCTAGGTGTGAGGTATTCATGCTGCACAGGTATAGTGGAAGCTTGTCAAGAAGCAGGAGTCAACATCATATTGGTCTCAGAAGATGATGTTTCAGACCTGAAAGACATAGCTAGCGAGTGTGGGATACTTTTGAACCCAAACAGATTGGTAGTTGAAAGTGAAAGTTTTCGGAATAGTACCCAAGTAAACAGGATGGACATGGCAGATAAAATATGTTTGATGGGGAACTCCACTCCTTCTGACAGGCTTCTTTTGGTGCAATGTCTGAAAGAACAAGGCCATGTCGTAGCAATGGTTGGAGTTGGAACAAATGATGCTCCAACTCTGAAAGAAGCTGATGTGGGCATTGCAATTGGGGCTTGGAGTAATGGAGTGGCAAGAGAGAGTTCAGACATCATCATCTGGGATAAAAATGTCAGTTTCTTGGTCAGCATTATTGGGTGTGGAAGATGCATATACTCCAACATTCAGAAGTACATTCAACTTGAGCTCACCATGAACATAGCATGGTTGTTGATAACATCCACAACCACAATGTGTTTAGGACAAAGTGCAATTGCAGCCATACAGTTGATCTGGGCAAACATGGTTGTCACTCTTCTAGGTGGGCTTGCTCTGTTGATGGAGCCTCCAACAGAGGAACTAATGAAAAGACCACCAGTCAAGCGAACTGAATCTCTCATTAGCAAGCCAATGTGGAGAAACATAATCAGTCAAGCTTTATATCAGACTGCCATCTTGGTCAGCTTTCTCTACAAAGGACCAGCTATACCAGGCATCAGCAAGAAGGTAAGTGAGTCCATTGTTTTCAACGGTTTTGTCCTGTGTCAAGTGTTCAACCAAGTGAATTCAAGGGAACTCGAGAAGAAAAACATATTTAGGGGCATTTTTAGCAATGTGTGGTTTTGGGTGGCTCTGGGTGCCATTCTTATGCTACAGGTGGGTTTTGTAGAGATTGCACACATTGTTGTTGGCAATGCAAGGTTGAATTGGGCAGAGTGGGGTATCTGTCTTCTAATTGGGATAGTTTCATGGGCAATTGATTTAGTTGTCAAGTGTGCAACCAGTTTCATACTTAGCTCAGCATCCATTTGCAGGACTACGGCACCCACCAATGTCTCAGAATCGACTTCTAATCTAGAGCTCCCACTCATTCATGGAAATTCCACATGAATTCCATCTTAGGTTGTATTAAGTATTAACTTCTACGTCAACACTGTAAGAACATTCCTGTATATTATTGATCATAATTCTAGGAAATCAGAAACTGTATTTGCAGCTGCCCCATAGGCCCATACCAGTAAACGTACAAGTAGACTCTACAGCAGTGCATTTGCTTCCAAAGCAAATTTACGAAAACTCAATATGGGCAATAGAACATCACATGCATCAGAAATGAAAGCAACTCGATCATGTACTCAAAGTTTATATCGAGTCACAAAGAAAGAAGTTCAGCAATATAATATATTCGTCAACAAAGTAAAATTGCAATATGCTGGGTACCTTAGATAGTGAAGTCAAGGTCTCTGCCTCTCTGGGTAGCCACTGGCATGACTACGGGTCTGGAAATGAACCCGGATTTAGAGATAGGCAGTTAACCAAATGGTTGACCTTTCAAGTCCCGCGAATCCTATCCTGTATACGACGTCGTTCCACGTCCTTCCAAATTTAGGTCCCTAAATAATATTGTCGTTGACTTGAAACGATTATATGTTAATTTCCAGAATGAAAAGGTGTAAACAATCATATTTTGTACATATTGATCAAAGAAATCAAAATACTAGGCAACAATTATACATGATTTACCTAGCCTTTTATTTATTTTCACTTCAATCTTGGCCACAATTAGGCACATTGCACACCCTACTGCTAATTATTAAGATAAGATAATGCATGCACCCTTGTTAAAACTCACAAAAGACCAGAAGAGTAAGAAGACTAAAAACCTACTCATGAAATAGTGTCATGTAAAGAAGAGATCGAAGAGAGGGGAGGAGATCAGCTATTAAAGGAATTCGATCAATCAACATTCAAATGATTCAACTGACATTATTATTTTCTTTTTTCATTCAAATGGTAATCTAAATAAATGTCCACAAAGATCGTAACAGCACGAGCTCATCTAGTGCACTACCGATGACACCATGGATTATAATGTTTGAGACATATTGGATCGTGATGCCTGCTCCATAAGCAATTTGAACGTTGGCTCCGCGGCCGTCAATGGTCTTGAAGCTATTCATGATCAGCTCCTGCTTCAATGTGATCAGCATGTCCCTAGCGAACACGATCCACAAAGGCTCCTCCTGGATGACAGCGTGCCGGAGAGTGCATTGTCTAGGGTTTACAGCATCGTTGTCACTCGAGTCGGTGACAATGTAAAAGCGTCCATCACGGGGCCGCCCATGGCGTTTTTGCCAAAACCAATGCCACAGTCGGCTAGACGCTTTCGATTGTTGAACCAGTTGGGATCACAACGCCAACAGTCATCGATGGAATTGCCGGTTCTACATATATGAGACTTCCTGCCGCTTCCTCATGATTTCTCTTTCAGTGCCGTTGGTGAGGAAACTCATGTCCACCAGGGAACCAATTTGCCCTGGGTCATCAACAACAGAACTCGAGCAATTTGTAAAATAGGAAAACACTAGAAACAACGACGTGCACGCATAAAGGCAATATCTATTACTCTCAGGCACCGCCATATTTGATCTCTCAGTCTCTTTTCTGTCAATTTACTGAGAACACAGCATTCAATTTACTGAATAACCCGCGCTCGTACAGTATTCATGGCTAGCTTCTGTTCAAAATCATTGACCAATTTGGACTCTCAATGAGACTGGCTAAAGATTTAAATTTTGAAAATAAGGCATGCATTATTAGGTGCAAGTACTATAACTTCTATTTGATGCTTGCATGACCAGAGAGGTAGAGAGATATATTTGGATCTTGGGGATTTGAAAACGAATAATAATATAGGAAGTGACTGTTGCTGGATAGAAGAAGCTCGATTAATCCAGTCCACCCCATCACGTAGTATCAGCAGCTTTCTTTTCTGCATGCCATACCATTCCAAGGACTCCAAAACAAACATGTAAAATCGTTCATATATAGAATAAAGCTCTCCTAGAGAGAGAATGTTGCTAGGTTTGTCTTATTGTGTTGCAAAGTTGATCACACCGCCCCTCACATCTCACACAAATTAAGTGAAAAATACAGTTTAAAAGGAGGTTCGAAACCCACCCAACTGACCCAAGTGAACAAGAGAAAATGGAGGGTAAAAACTAAAAGAGTAGGGTTTTGCGGGAGAAACAGCATCATATATCCAATTCCAAACACACTATTCCATAGTACTAGCCTCTGTTTCTATACATTCTCCTTGGACTTTTCTCCAAACCCTGTTTCTCTTTTGGCCATTGCCAACTATCGCCGATGTCTCTGTCTCTCCCCCCACAAACAAACTGCCTTTAGATTTGGCCACACGGCCTTTTCTGTTTGGACTTTGCAGATACTCTGCCGATTCTCTTTCTTTTTTCTTATATCACTTAGGATTTCATCGAAGGACTCAGTTCTCATTATTTAAACTAACTGAAGAGACAATCTTGTAGATACATGTCACTATATAACCCTGATTTCCTATGTATGCATGAAACCTACTTAAGGCTCCCCCCGGAGGTAACTTCTTACCACACCAGTTTTGTATCTAAAACATTTTGAGCTTGTGGTCAAATGGGTAGGAATATTAGCAACGACGGCGTTGCAGTCGTTCGTTCCTCCATTGCTCTATTACAGGAGAGGTTCAGAGAGCTGCAGAGAGTGAAGGTAATGAGAGAACATAAAGAGGTTTTGAAAAGGCTTGCTCTCTCTGAGCCAAACCATTCCATGAACTACAAGCCTGAAGCGGCAAGGTTGCTGATCCATCCTGATGCTCGTGATCATCATGTCCAGCTTGCTCATGGTCATGGATCTCCATCACCACCTTCGCTGTGCCTGTGGCCAACATTGCAGTTGCAGAAGAGAAAGCGTGAGGAGGAGTACTATATACATAGGAGGAGGAGGAAGATGATTCATGAGATCCCGCTGTTGATCAACTTGTGGCCAACGGTCACAGAGACCTCTTCATCTTTATCATCTTCGGCAGAAACTTGTTCATCGACCAAGTTCGATATTTCTGGGGAGTGTGACTCTGATGATGTAGATACATCTCTGCACCTCTAGCCCTCTAGCTAGCTGTAAAACAACTAGCTTTCGATCATACTTCTTTTGATACTTTTATGGAAATGTAGTAATTAATAACCCTCTCAAAGCCGGCTGAAAATACTTTGAAGTTATGTATTTGACGCAGTTCGCTAGCCAAAGAAAAAAACACTGGTTTCCAAGTTTTGTATTTGTAATAGATCGAAGCGGCCATGCATGCACCCTATACAATGTACTAGTAGTAATGACTTGCACTGTAAGAATCAATAACTAAGGAATATGCATGCATTGCATAAAGCGCGCTCACTATAATAAGTATGGAGTTGTACTACTATCACGGTGTACGTATATATAGTAGTGTTATTCAATTCCACATTCATGGAAGGGTCCGTATTATATGTGCCAAAAGTTCGACTAAATTTCTGCAAAATGAGTTTGAAGAATTTGAAGATGCCCCATCGCTGGAAGCCTCATATTGGGGTGGAAACACAGGTCCTTAACTTCTTTTAAATCAATTTCAGGCAAAAATTTATCCATACATTTCAACCGCCGATCATCAAGTGTCGAAAAAATTCAGGCGATTCATATATTCATAAATACGTGGCTTGTTCGTTTCAAAAGAAAATATACGTGGCTTGCGAAACCGCTCAAATCTTGTTCAAACCATACAACACTCTTTTGTAATAATTCTCCAACGAAGCTGTTTACAACTTTACATAGAAGCTGTTTTTTTTAAGTGGTTTTGAACTAGGCATAATATTATTCTAATTTAGAAAATTACTGTATATACATGAACATGGCTAGATTTCACATGTACAGTTGTACTTGTGCATATGGTGCATTTACCCAAACACGATGCCAATGGATAACTATAGTAGGACCTTTAATTGCACGCTTTGTCTAGATAAAAGTTTTTCTATATTATCAATATTTCGAGCTTCGGAGTATGAAGAAACTTATCTGTTTGAAAAGATCGGGCTCTTTTAATTTCATGCTCCATAAAAGAAGCATCCGATCCAGCTCGTCTAGTATGCGCAGCTTCTTTTCTGCATGCCATTCTATTCCAAAGACTCGAAGACAAAAACACACACATCTATTGAGAAAGAATGTTGGTATTTTTGTCTTTGTCACACATTATTGTTCGTGCCGCCCCACTTCGTTGTTACTTGAGCGAAAAACTAGAGGAAGAAAAGGGCGCTTCAAATACAACGCTCCACTAGGAAGAAGAAAAGCTAGTTAGCTCTCTCATCTTCAAAAGCTAGGGCTTTTTGGGAGTAACAGCAGCTTGTTAATTGACAGAGTATCATGCATCCAACCAATTATTCCAACAAACACTTCCTTCCATGCAAGTGCTTGTTCCAACTTCTAACATTCTCTTTCTCTTTGGACTCTTCTCAAAACCATTTTCTTCTATAACAGTAATGCCTTTGGCTGTTTAGCACTTTAACCTCTCTTCCCTGCATACATCAAACAAACAAATAAAGTACAGCCCTAAGATATGGCCACACGACCCTTTTCCCTTTGTACCTTGCAAATTCTCAGCTGATTCCCGAGCCTTTTTTTTCTTAACCACTTTGAATTATATCGAATCGAAGGACTAAACCTACTCAGTAAACTAATCGAAGCAGATGAACAACCCCATACTGTAGTTATATTCATGCATCTCACTCTATCTACCATGCATGTATATGCATGAAATTATAGCTACTTAAGACTATAGCTAGCGGTACTCGATAGGTACTCTGTACTCACCATACCTCAACTTTAAAAGCCAAAGAAACTTCAACAGTTCAACTAGTTGCTGATCAAATAAATGGACAGGGAAAGCCACTATGTCACTGGTATCAAGATTCCTCCATTGCTCTATTACAAGAAAGGTTAACAAGAGCTGAAGACAGTGAAGGCGATGAGAGAGAGAGAGAGAGAGAGAGAGAGAGAGAGAGAGAGAGAGGTACTGAGAAATTACTTCACCACGATGAGAGCATGAATCCAACACGCCTCACGAGGGGCAAGCAACTGAAGCATGTTCTTCCACCCTAGCTCATCCTGAGCTTGTCCCTGTCCATGGTTTCAGGTCACCGTTGCCCCAAGTCTCTCTTTCTAGCTCTTTCTTTATGGACAACTTTACAGACAATAGCCTCGACACCAAGTGCGTTTGGAAATATATGGGTTAAAGGGTACAGGTCCAATTAAGTTATGGCTTTTTTAAGCACTTAATTAAATTGTCTCAAGTGCCACCACATATATATTGTTAAACATCTTGATGAACTGATTGTTCAAGGAAAGGGTTAGTCGAAGTATGTCTTAAATTTTTATTGATAGGCTAACTTATCTTCGTTGCTACCTCAAACAAAGTTTGATGGATATGCCATTTCCGTCGGCACAAGACAACCACTAACCAACATAATTTGCCTTTAAGAGTAGAAGCGGCTTTGCATTATAAGACGGGCCATATGATACTCCAGATTGATTTTTCGTATTGGACAGACTGACAGAAATATGATAATTGTAAATAATGCAATTGATTCTTTTCTTCTATTCACTAAGTTCTCTATATACTGTACATGACATTAGTTGGCAAAAAAAATTGTCAAAAAAAATTATCGGTTCCCTATATCAAAATTTGACGCATCCCAGTCATGAGCCTTCTTACACAACCCCGATTGCCTAGGCATGTTCGCTTCTTGTTGAGAAAACTGGATGTCCAAGCAGGGATATTCATCACCAATTGTGCAACTGAGAAGTTATGCTTTTCTCTATAGGGTGGTACTCTGTGTGCATGAGTTGCTTGGCCTTCTCTGAACCAGGTTTCTCAAGCCACTCGTTGTATAAGCTTTGCACCATTGGATTTCCAAAAGGATCAGATACCAAAACCTGTGAATTTTTCAGAGATTGTCAATATAAGTCTAAAGGCATAACTTTCCAAAGGCCAAAAAAAGGTTTCAATGCCACCAGAGACGGCTAATAAAGTTATGCGAATATTTACAGTACAGTGGATCCTGCGTGGAAAACCTGGGTCTAGCAGAAACTCTTTCTTGGGTTCAATGGACATCTTATCTTTATCAAAGAGGTTGCCTCTCTTAAGACAGAACAAGAGTGGAACTATGCAAGTATTATGATCCTATCATATGGTGAACCCATAGGGTCTTCCTTTCAATTTATTTTTTGAAATATAAAATAGTGGGTATTTACATCAACAATATTGGATGATGTCCTAAGTTTGAACTCTCTCCAAATAATATTAATTAACAAATGATGGAGGTGAAGACAATATGAGGTTAAGGATTATCAGCTCTAAACCAATATCTGCCTTGGTAAGCAACTTTTGAAGTTCAGAGCCCAAGGGTGAACGTGGTTGACTTGAAAAACAATTGTATGACATGCTGTCAGGTCTATTGCTCTAATAGTCCAACTTATGTGCAAGGACTAGAGAAATATTAAACATCTATCACTTAAAATGGCAAAACTTGTAAAAGTAAAAAGATGCTCACATTGTCTGCATAAGCTGCTTGTAATAACGGAATCAACTGCTTTGCAGATTGCCCAGGTTTCGGCTTAATCTGTCCTCCACCATTTAAGCAACCTGTGCAAATATCATATTAGTATAAAGTAAAAAAAAAATCTAGTTTAACAGAAATAATAAGTGAATTTAAGAATTTAAAAGAAGCATACCTGAAGGGCATGCCATGATCTCTAGAAAGTGATAATCACATTTCCCAGTCTTGATTTTCCTGACAACATTTTGCAGGTTTCGAAAACCATAACATAGTGCAAACTTCAATACAGTCCTCCCTTCCACCTAAATGGAAGCACACATCAATAACTTACACAAAAATGAGCAGTGAATGCTTACACAAGGAAGTAAAAAAAAAGTTTTTAAATCTACACAGTAAAGCAACTTTAACCTTCAGAGATGCACACACTAAAACACTTCAAACATGCATTTCAACACTTGGGTATTACACTTGGAGTAATGACAAAAAAATTCTGGATACAAGTTCTAGGGATTAGAATAGTACAACTTTAGTGTTTCTGATACCATTACCTAAAACAAGTTCCGGATGCATAAAAGCCAGAACGCCGTACAGATCAACAAACAGAATTCATAATTGGCTCATTCAAAGGCTATGATACAGACAAGAGAACCAGTGGCAAAAAATCTGGTGTTCTTCACTCGTTTATCATGCAGAGATGGGCCAAAGATCAACATAGCTCAAGTTGCAAGGACTACATCCTAAGCCAAGCAAATATGTGAATCCTTACAACATTTTCATACCTCTAAAGTCACTTCCTGGAAGTCCGAATTTTTAATAATTCTGAAGTCCACAGGGCCTTCAATTTCTCTTCCAAAGATGACTTTAGCAGCATATCGGAAAACTGTTTCTGCATAACCCCCTGAGCCTCCACGGACTCCGTGAAGGTGTCCATCTCTAAAATTTGTCAACCTGGCAGAAAAACATGTGTTAATATTGCGCAGCACATGAAGGAAAACTTATTGAAACATTTGCAGGTCTTACATGCTATCAAGAGGAGACTCTTCTAAGCCCTCAAAATCAACACCTTTTAACTGCAAGCACCCCACAGCAATTAAGATGTTAGATGTCAGGATCATTCAGAGACAAAAAAGTAGATATGGGACAAACATGTCAAGTTCTGGACTCACCTGAATCAGATCTAAAACTTCTCCAGTTGTCAACACTGAATCTACCTCTGAAACGCTAACGCTAACACTTCCATTTTCATTACTATTGGCTTGATCAACTTTAAATACAAAGTCATCGCGTGACGCCTCAAGTTTCTTATCATAACAAGGCATCACTGTTACATGGTAAACATCATCTGGCCTGTCAAATACATGCTGGTTGATCAGGCATATACAAAGAAAATATAACATATTTCAGTTATATACTTCCTGTTGCACCCTGAGAACACTAAATACATCAAAATTCATACACTAATGCCCAATTAGCTCCTGTTGGATCTGGAAGACGCTGTTTATAGCATGTCTATGAATCCAAGAACATCAAAAATTTCATGAAATTTATAGGAAAAAGGAAAGATAATGATGCTAGTACACTATACCATTACATAAATGATCACTTTCCACACTTCAGATTAATGATACAAAATGAATCAAGAAAAGGAATGAGGAGGAGCACAAAGATAATCTGGTGAATATCACCTAACTACAGGTAAATTATTTCATCATCTATACATAAAACGCCAACAACGCAGACTGTGGCAACAACAATAATTTGACTAAATGAGAAGTTTATCAACATATAATATTTTAGTTCTTAAAATCCCATCTTTCACAGAAATGATTCACATCATTATTTTCAATCACAATTTCAGAAAAAAAAAAGTGAGCAGAGTAGGATATTAGCCAGATAAAAGCTACCTAAGACCCATTTCTTGGCAGATATGCTTTTTAACAATAACTCCCATTGTTTGCTGGGGACTTTTCACTGAAGAAATATAAGGCAGTACATAGGATCCAAGAGTTTTTTCAGCATAGCATACCCAACCTGCAATCATATGTAGCTTCATCAATTTCCTTCACTACAAAATGAGATTTTAATAAGAGTTGAACTACTCTCTGATAAAAATGAAATTATATTTTCCTCTTATGCCTCTGTCCCTCTTCAGTCTATGCTGAGGAGGGGGAATGAAATAAGGATGCGAAGCAATTATCAAACTGTGGATATGTTGATATACCTGGACATGCTGATGAAATCATGGGCAAAAAAGATTTGCGGCTTTCATCATCAGTTGCTTTGTTGTACCTTGTGATGAATTCTTTACAAGATTCAACAAGAGTTAAATCTCTACTGCAACTTGTGTCAAATATAGCCTTTACGCCCAAGGACTTGAAAAGAGTTGTCAATTTCCTAAAAACCTGAAAATGGGAGCAAACTGTGATATTAAAATTTCAAAGTGCACTGGGGTGTCAAATAAGTTGCCACCT
Organism: Argentina anserina; assembly: GCF_933775445.1. Lineage (NCBI taxonomy): Eukaryota > Viridiplantae > Streptophyta > Magnoliopsida > Rosales > Rosaceae > Argentina > Argentina anserina. The sequence goes on along the minus strand of NC_065874.1, from coordinate 282,250 downwards.
ATATCGGAAAGTCAATCTGAATAGGTATTAAAAAAGAAACCTTTTAAGTACTAAGAAATATGCACTGAAGACATCGATCATGATATAAACATTATATGATTAGGCTTTTCCTCAATTTGAGTTTAAACTCAATATTCAAGTTAGGTACTTAGAAGTTGCTATATTACCTGAAGTTGTGAAATCCCAAAATGAACCGCAAGCGACGCTCTTGATTGGGGAGATAGGGAGACAATGACAGCTTTTCCTTTATCAATATTCAAAAGAAACTCATCCAAACTTTGCTTCTCCAGCATAATTGTCTCCGCAGATGTTATGCACCCGCTGCACAGTCACACCAAATCACAGATATATCATCTCTAAGACTAAATTTTATAGCTCGGCTGAGACAGTCCTCAACTACATGAGTTCTAAATGCTCATTTTTTATACATGGAAATCGCGAAATTCGAACAAGTGAACTATATTATCTCCATGACAGAGACTAACAGCTTAGCTGAGATAGTCCTAATCACGGTGCAATAGTTCCTCAACTAAATGAATTCTAAAGGTTCAATCTTTATACATGAAAATGCGAAATTTGAACTCGATCATCAGAGAAAAGTAAAGTTTTTGACTACAAAGCATCTCATTACCTGCATGCTAAGCAATCTTTGAGTGAAATTTTGACGGGTTCGGTATTCAATTGCTTGCTGGGAGTTGAAACCTTGACAAATTAATTAAAAAATTAAGCTTATATGATTAAACCAATAGAGTTAGTGTAAATTGATATACATGGTGAGCTGAAAGTGACCTGGGATTGATCGGAGGGTTTTGTGGAGGTGGATTTGAGGGAGACTATGCAAGCCTGAGACGGAGCTATGTAGTCGTTGAGGTCTCCAATCCGAAGCGTGGCGGAGAACTTGTCTGACATCACCCAATCGTGTCTGAGATATCAACGGAGAATTATAAGGAGGTCGGCGGGGGAGAGACGCGGGGGATTTTTCTGGAGGAAAGCTGTTGTGGCTACCACGAGCACCCAGCACTATATATATATATATATATATATATATATATATATATATATATATATAGATATATATATAGTCCATATCCAGAGAAGATTTATTCAGAAGTTTCAAAGTGAAGTTCTAATTTTAACACACTTTTCGGTCAAATTTTTTCAATATAAGCGATTCAATATTTAGGTATGTTATTCAAGATCATCTCTACAAAATTTCATCTAATTCGGACATCGTTAAGGTATTAAAATTAGATTAAATCAATGAATGAATTAAAACTGTTCAACGTAAACCGTTCGTGTAAATCTCAATTTTGAAAGCTCAAATCATTGTTAAATTAGATGAAACTTTATAGAGATGATCTTGAATAGCATATTTAAATATTGAATCACTTATGTTGAAAACATTTGACCGAAAAGTGTGCAAAAATTAGAACTTCGCTCTGAAATTTCAGAGTGAACCTTCACTCTGGATAGGGACTATATATATATATATATATATAGTGAAGTTCCAATTTTGACAGGTCAAATGTTTTCACCATAAACGATTCAATATTTAGGCATGTAATTCAAGATCATCTCAAAAAAATTTCATCTAACTAGGACATCGTTAATGTATTGAAATTAGATTAAATCAATGAATGAATTAAAACTGTTCAACGTGAACCGTTCGTGTAAATCTCAATTTTGAAAGCTCAAACCATTGTCAAATTGGATGAAACTTTGTAGAGATGATCTTGAATACCATACGTAAATTTTGACTGAAAAGTGCCAAAATTAGAACTTCACTCTATAATTTCAGAGTGAAGTTTTATTCTGAATAGGGACTGATATATATATATATTTCTATGAATAGAATACAGACAGTTTATACTTTTATAGAGATTGTTGATAAGAATGAAAATCACTAGCAAGTTAATAGAAGAGGATGCAGCACCATCATCTCTCTTTTGTACATTGTAACAATTGTGATGATAGGTCATTATTCCATGTAATGCTTGTTTAAATTTTACTTTCATGATCAGAGAATATAGACCTCGTGTTAAGACGGAGTTGGGATTTGGTAAGGATGGCTTGTGTGAAACTATACAGCTTAATCCATTCAATTCACTAATCTGAGAGTACAGAGAGTTCCAAAATAAACTCATGCTTATCCATGTATATAGCTAGTCATTGTTTGACTGATCGAGTTAGTGAGATTGGCTAGTAGCATGGATGCGCTCAAGTGCTCAGCTCATGAGCTCTTATGCATGGTCCCCCAGACTCATATCCCTCTTGTGGGTTCGATCAATTGCATAGAATTATTAACCAGAAAAGCAAATACAGAACAAATTCACTCTACAGAAACTTGAACTCACTTTTATTATGGAAGTGAAAGGTAGCTAAAAGCCTAAACTTACATGACCATCATTCATCAGTATCAGCTCATCACACACATATAAGATCGACATAGGGATGGATTTGAAGGGCGACCAAGGGTAGGTAGAGTAGTAAAGTTTTTAGTTACACTGGTGGTTGGTGGTTCCATGTATAACAGATTTATGCCATGATGTCTCTTATCGACCTACTACTACCACCTGGAGCTGCTCTTGTTCTTGTTGCCACCGTACAATCGGAAGAGATTGAAAGCAGAAATGCAAGCGATGAGGATTGCACTGAGACCAACCAACACCGAGCTCGCTATTCCCTCCCCAACTTGGTTGCAGAACTTCTCATACATGTTACAGATCTTCATCCATTGCAGCTCCGACTGCCCCAACTTGGCCAACGCCGCAGACTGTGCCGCAGCTCCTACTGCAGCCACAGCCACATACGCCATCACCTTAATTCACAAAACACACCAAGTTAATTTATTTCATCATACAATCAAGACCAGCTACATGTTTTGGATAAGGAATCGGGTTGTGAGCTCCTTCAATTGCAGAGGTTATACAAGCAAAATCACAGACCAGCTAGCAAATCTAATTACATAGCCATCAGTAAATAGAGCTAGAATTGATGTCTAACAAGATGCATGTGTAAATTTATAGATCATACCTGATCAGCTGAGAAAATCATCCAAGCTAAGGGCTTGCTGAAAAGGACATTTCCTCTAACCATGCTTATAACACAGCGCAGTGCTTGCAGCAAAGAGTAGGCAGCGGCTATTCCATTGACTATCACCAAGAACCTAGAAAAGCAAAGTATATAGTCAAGAACTGAAATTCAGGATTCCGAGAGAATTAAAAGGGGATATTGAATAGTTGAGGATTTACACAAGAGCCTTCATGTCTGTGAACTTGGCCTTCTTCTTGATCATGAAGATCTCTTTGACTTGAGTGTCAGTGGCCACAAGAAGCGCAGCAGCGAGTCCGAGACCACAGATGAGAAACCTCAAGACTAACTCTGCCATTCTCACTCTCCGATCGATCACTTTAGGATTTGGGGTGCAGCTGCTGTGAGACACAGGGACATTCCCAGGACTAACACCCACACCCAAGTAGCTCATTGTTAATTTTCTCTTGCTTTCCTTCGCCCCAGAATTAAGAATAGGGCAGTATTAGCTAGCTCAAAGTACTGAAGAGAATAGAGAAGAGGACCAGAATCAAACCCAACCAACAATATGCACTTAGAGTATCATCATCAATTCATCTCGATCACTCTCACCTACCTTCAGTGCCACCATTCACTTCCACTAACTGCTTTATATATAGACAGAGCGCCACAGAGGCTCACAAGTCACAATCTAAAGCCTTCTTTCTTTGTTTTTTTTTTCTTAATGCAATACAATTAACCCCTTTTACTGCCAGCCAATTGGTGAAAGACAGAGGCTAGGCTTTCTGTAGAAACTTAGATCAAGAATACCTAGCTCACCTCTGATTCTCTACATTTTTCTATCTCACAGCCTTGGAAGTTTTCAATTTATTATTTGATATACTAAATAAGGTGTCAAAAGAAAGGAAGATGATCATGATCATAAGTTGAAGGTGCTGCTAGGAGGAGACATGATTCAGTGGAAGAATTTAAGTCCCTCACCTTATCTCCCTCTCCAATTAATTCCCATCCTTGGGACCAACTATTGCATCCTCCTAGAAACAAAATAAATTATGTATCCACCAAAATCATACGCTCACTGAGAGAAAGAATAAGCAAAGCCAAACTGTGTTTACATTGCTGTAGGTCCATATATATGTAGTCCATGGCTTGCCATGTTCTGTCCTTGACTCTGTAATTGATCCATTCATACCTGACAACTTATGATCGACGGAAAGGTGAAGACACCTAATATCACTATATCAGTAATATATATGTTACCCTAATATATATATATATATATATATATATATATATACATTACCTATCCAGAGTGAAGCTTTACTCTGAAATTACATAGTGAAGTTCCAATTTTGGCACATTTTTCAGTCAAATTTTTTCACCATAAGTGATTCAATATTTAGGTATGGTATTCAAGATCATCTCTACAAAATTTCATCTAATTCAGACATCGTTAAGGTATTGAAATTAGTTTAAATCAATGAAATGAATTAAAACTGTTCAACGTGAACCGTTCATGTAAATCTCAATTTTGAAAGCTCAAACCATTGTCAAATTGAATGACATCAGATGTTCCGGCGACCAGAGCTCCGACCAACACATACAAGAGCGCCGGGAGGGGAGCATGGCCGGCACCATCCGTGTCGTTGTTGCACGTCACTAGGCGCCAGAATCGCTGATGTCCGCACTTCTAGCGTTGTGTGGACATCCTTTATATAACCGACCTATATATATATATATATATATATATATATATATATACAGTCTCTATCTAGAGTGAAGCTTCACTATGTAATTACCGAGTGAAGTTCCAATTTTGGCACACTTTTCGGTTAAATGTTTTCACCATAAACGATTCAATATTTAGGTATGTTATTCAAGATCATCTCTACAAAGTTTCATCCAATTTGACAATGATTTGAGCTTTCAAAATTGAGATTTACACGAACGGTTTACGTTGAACAGTTTTAATTCATTCATGGATTTAATCTAATTTCAATACCTTAACGATGTCCGAATTAGATGAAATTTTATAGAGATGATCTTGAATAGCATACCTAAATATTGAATCGCTTATGGTGAAAAAATTTGACCGAAAAGTGTGCAAAAATTGGAACTTCACTTTGTAATTTCAGAATGAAGCTTCACTATATATATATATATATATATATATATATATATATATATATATATATATATATATATATAGCTTGATAATTTTGTAGGAACGATCATGATGATGTCAGTTAATATCTCAATGAGATTGAGCCTTGAATTGGATCACAGAGGCCAGGTTGGAGAAACCAAAACCAAAATTAAGATGGAGCTGAGTATCGATATCCCGATCAAAGCTTGGCCATAAGTCCATAACAGCATTGGTTGAAAGTGACACTACATGGATATGTACACGCGGGCAGCGCAGATTAACCCTATCGACCTTCTTAATGCTGCTGCTGCTTTCTAAGGGTATGGATATCATCGAGGCGCAGATGATCGATATAATGCATCTGCCATCTTGTGGTTTCAATGTTCATGTACACTCATTTTTGATGGAGATGTGCAACAACTCTGATATGTCTACAATCTCCATTCACCACTTTATAAGTTGATAACTTGATGAGGTAGCTGTCCGATCCGTTTCCCGGAGATCAAGGAAACCCACTCCTTACAATTCTGAGCTATATTAATGATGGCCATCCATACAGTTAAGAACTCTATGCACGTTTGTTTGTGCCAGCAGACTGGAATTAATTGGATATATAACTTGATGATTTCTTCATACACATATCAACCTATATATACTAATCTACGAATTGATTGTCCGGGATTCACTCCGTGAAACACGGACCATGTTTCCCGCCACTATACATGCCAACACTCCCCCTCAAGTTGGTGCATACATATCGACCATGCCCAACTTGCTAAGTGAATCATAAAAAACTCTTTTTGACACTCCTTTTGTGAGCATATCGGCAAGTTGCTCTTCTGTGGAAACAAAAGGAAAACTAATGATCTTTACGTCTAGCTTTTCCTTTATAAAATGACGATCAACCTCCACATGTTTTGTACGATCATGTTGCACAGGGTTATACGAAATATCAATAGCTGCCTTGTTGTCACAGTACAGCTGCATAGCACATTTAGGCTTAATACCCAAGTCTTCTAGTATATTTCTAAGCCATAATAATTCGCACACTCCCTGAGCCATACCTCTGTATTCTGATTCAGCACTAGATCGAGCTACCACATTTTGTTTCTTACTCCTCCACGTAACAAGATTGCCTCCAACAAAGGTATAGTACCCTGATGTAGACCTCCGATCGGTAACATTTCCAGCCCAGTCTGCATCTGTGAAGCCACAAATCTCAAAGATATTGTTGTGATTAGAAAACATTACTCCTCTCCCTGGAGCTGACTTCAAGTATCTCAAAATCCTTACAACAGCATCCATATGATCCACACTTGGATTATGCATGAACTGACTCACTACACTTACTGCATATGCAACATCTGGCCTGGTATGTGACAAATAAATCAGGCGTCCAACTAGCCTCTGATATCGAGCTTTGTCAGTGGGAACTTGATCTGGATACTCTGTTAACCGATGGTTCTGCTCAATAGGAGTATCAATTGGAGTGCAATCTAACATCCATGTCTCCGTTAGTAGATCAAGGATGTACTTCCTCTGACACAGATAGATACCATCACTTCCCCGGGCTACCTCAATACCCAAGAAGTACTTGAGTGTACCTAGGTCCTTCATCTCAAACTCTGTGGCTAGCTGCTTTTGTAATCTGTCCACCTCAATAGTATCATTACTAGTAACTACCATATCGTCAACATATATGATTATGGCTGTTACCTTCCCTTGTTGGTGTTTGAGAAATAATGTGTGGTCTGAATTACTCTGCACGTATCCAATTTTCCTCATGAATTGTGAGAATCTTCCAAACCAAGCACGAGGTGACTGTTTAAGACCATACAAAGACTTTCTCAATCTGCATACGGAGTTACTTGGAGAAGTGGCCACATATCCAGGCGGAAGATCCATGTATACTTCCTCTGTTAGTTCTCCATGAAGGAATGCATTCTTAACATCAAACTGCCTAAGTGGCCAGTTCAAGTTAGCAGCGATAGAGAGCAATACCCGGATAATGTTTATCTTTGCAACAGGTGCAAATGTCTCATCATAGTCTATGCCATATGTCTGGGTGAACCCCTTTGCTACTAGGCGTGCTTTATACCGGCTTACTGACCCATCTGGATTATGCTTCACTGTAAACACCCATCGACATCCTACAGTCTTCTTGCCATATGGTGGAGGTACAAGCTCCCAAGTATTGTTCTTTTGTAATGCTTCCATCTATTCCTCCATTGTTTTCCTCCATTTTGGATCGCCCAATGCATCCTGCACTTTGTTAGGTACTGATACAGTAGATATTTGATTCACAAATGACTCATATGACTTAGATAATCTTTTAGTAGATATAAAATTGGCCACCGAATACTTGACTTTAGTCTGAATGGTAGGTTCATATTTTTTTGTTGGTTGACCTCGAGTAGACCTATTTGGCAAAACATATTGTCTACTATTAGCCTGAATAGAATGACTAACCTCAGATGAGTGATCTTCTGCACCAGGAGAGCATTGATCAGGGGTATAAGTAGTACGAGATACATGAGGGGCAGTTGTGTTGTCAGCTTCCGGTGCCTGAATCTCTTGAGTGACGACCTCCGGTGGTGCCTGTGTGGTTGAACTTTAGTAATCTCAACAGATCTTGTTACCATATCGACTGGCTCACTTGTCTCCCCCTCTCTATGATACAGCTCTTCAAAATAGGAATTCTCCCCCTGAAGAGCAGTATCAGAAGAGGAAAAATAACTCATATCCTCAAAAAAGGTAACATCCATAGTGACATAGTACTTCCGAGTAGGGGGATGGTAGCACCGGTACCCTTTCTGATGGCTGCCGTACCCAACAAAAACACATTTAACTGCCCGGGCATCTAACTTAGAACGCTGATGATGTGGAAGATGAACAAAAGCAACACAACCGAAAACACGGGCAGGAAGATTATGAAACGAGGGTAATTTGACATGAGATGCAAGCACCTCATATGGAACTTTCCCTTAAAGAACACGAGATGGAAGACGATTAATAAGGTGGGCGGAAGTAATGACAGCATCACCCTAAAGGTATTTAGGCATGTGGGCACTAAAAAGAATACACCGAGCCATATCAAGTAAATGACGATTTTTCCGTTCAGAAACCCCATTTTGCTCAGGTGTGTAAGGACACGTTGTTTGATGAACAATCCCGTGTGCGTTAAAGAACTCCTGAAAGACATGATTCATATATTCCCCCCCATTATCAGAACGAAGAACTCGAATGGTAGCATTATATTGTGTTTGGATATTGGCATGGAAGGCACGAAAGGCTGGAAACACCTCATTTTTATTTTTAAGAAGAACAATCCAGGAAAGACGTGTGCAATCATCAATAAAGGACACAAAATAACGCATTCCTGACATAGTAGACTCTTTAGAGGGTCCCCAAACATCAGAATGAATTAATTCAAAAGGAAGAGAACTTTTAGTAGAAGTACTAGGGGAATAGGTAGATCGATAACTCTTGCCTAAAACACATGTCTCACAACATAAACAAGACTCGTCCACACTAAGAAATAAAGTAGGCATGGATTTTTTCATAACACTAAAAGATGGATGCCCTAAGCGACGATGCCATAACCAAACTTCACTTAGATTGTCAGAAGTGGAGAGTAAAGCGGTCCGAGATTGTCCCCCTGTTTTTCCCCCTGCGTATGTCAGATCCAGATGAAACAACCGGCCCCTCAGATACCCCCGACCAATTGCCCGTCCGGTGAGAAGATCCTGAAATATTACATACATAGGAAAAAAGGTCACATAGCACTGAGCGTCAGTGTTCAATTGGGGAACAGATATCAAATTATGAGATAAAGCAGGGACATAAAGGACATTGTGAAGCTCTATGGTGGGAGTAATACGAACGGACCCTGTCCCTAACACGGGGAATGCCTCACCATTAGCATTAGTAACATAGGGTACGGGTGGATGAGACAATACGGTGAAATAAGATTTGTCATAAGTCATATGATCAGATGCACCAGAATCAATAATCCATGTATCAAAACTAACAGAGTGAGAAATATTAAAAACCATACCAATTGGACCGCGACCAACTATGGAGACGGTAGGTGCTCCTCCAGCAGTATGATGATCATGCCCAACCACTCCATAGATATCGGGTTCCGGAACTAATTGAAGAGCTGCTTTCGCCTGGGGTCGATAATGAGGCCTCTTAGGCCTAAGGTGTGGATATAATTTCCAACATGTCGTACGAGCATGGTTAGAATCATGGAAATAAGAGCAAGGAGGACGAGGCTGATTCCCGAAGCCTGGTGTTGGTCCCTGTCGGTGAAGGGGAGCGGAAGCTGTTGGTGGAATGGGTGGTGCCAAAGAACGAGCATGAACAGTGAGACTGGAAACGACAGCCGGTGCCTGAAGACTACTCTCCTGCTGAGACTCATCCTTTCGGATATAGGTGAAAGCGGTGAGAAGGCTAGGTGGTTCGGTCATTCGGAGCAATTCGCCTTTTGCACTGGTATGCTTTGCATCGAGACCTTTTAGGAAATGGTGAACTCGTTCAATCTCCTTCTCTTTTTGGTACCAAACAATATCCTCTTGATTTTTGATCATGCAAGGACGTTTCATATCAATCTCAGCCCAAATATTCTTTAGTTTGGTGAAATAGTGTGCCACCGGTTGCCCATCCTGATGTATTGCCAAAGCTGTGCACATTAACTCATGAACCTGTATAAAATCAGAGTCATTAGTAAATAAGCCGGCTAGTGTCTCCCATATTGCCTGTGCAGTAACACATGCTTCCACCAAATCAACTATCTCATCATTCATAGCCTTCCACAAGACGGACATGACAAGACCATCATCGTCGTCCCATTTATTGTAGGCAACAACATCCTCAGGACTAGGAGCCTTAGTGACGCCGGTGACATGGCCCATCTTGTGCATGCCGCGAAGATGAGCAGCCATAAGTCGTTTCCATTTACGAAAATTGGTTCCATTGAGTTTGGCGCCCCCAAATGAACCGCTGTCAGAACCTTTGACAGATACTTCGAAGGTCGGAACATCAGGGAGCTGAGAACCCTCCGCTTCATGTCCAGAGCCCATTGAAAAAAAGAGACAATGTAAAAATCAGGAATTAGAGAGCAAAAAATGCGAGAAAGGGAGAGAACAATCTGTCGCCGGTGCACTTGCACTGTTGGTGAGTATGTACTGATAGAAGCTGAGTGGACCGGGTCGGGTTGAGTGGACCGGGTCAGGTTGAATGGACCGGGTCGGGTTGAATGGACCGGGTCGGGTTGAATGGACCGGGCTTCTCGGATCTGGGCCGGGCTTCTCGGATCTGAGCGGGTCGGTTTCGGGCGCGGAAGCAGCGCGATGCGGCGGTCTTGACGCGGCGGTGCTGACGGAAAGAGATGCCGGTGGTTTGTAGCAGCGGGACGGCAACGAGATCGGAGCTTTGTCGAGGCGCCGAGGGGCTCGCCGGTGTCGAGGCTCGTCGGTGTGTCGTCTATGTCGAAGAGAACGGCGCTCGTCGAGGCGTCGAGGAGGTGAGGTTGCAGTGGTATTGACTTCTGGAGCACGACGCTGGGAAAAAAAACAGTCGGTTATTCCGACTAATTACCGGAAGCTGCAAACACCAAACCCAGGTAAAACAGAGCACGGCTCTGATACCAACTGGAATTAATTGGATATATAACTTGATGATTTCTTCATATACATATCAACCTATATATATTAATCTACGAATTGATTGTCCGGAATTCACTCCGTTAAACACGGACCATGTTTCCCGCCACTATACATGCCAACAAGCAATTGGAGCGGATGACAACTCTGATTATTTTCTAGTCAAAATTGGATATCGATCACGACCGCCGTGGCCTTGAGGGCCCATATGAACGGGATTCAACCCAGGCATATCACTGTGATAAGTTTTACCTTAAACTGGAACCTATCAAGGAGATTCGATCCCCCTCCGCTTATTTTGTAGAGATCGAGTTTATCCCGAAAGAAGCACACCGCAACAAAGGCAATGCGCAAGTTGTTCCGGGCTATTGACAAGGCTGTCAATTCCGATCTATCTGCCGATGTATTTGCAGATGTGGTAGATCACTGTGCGTACTTGGGAGGCATTTCCTCCCTCTACGATCAATTTTGTTCCTGCTACCAGTGATTCAACTGAAGGCTTGGAAAGATTGATGCTTCAAGTCGTGGGAGGCGAAACATGTGCTGTTTGTTTGGAGGAGTATGAACAGCCGGCTTCTGCTGTTACTAGCTAGGTTGCCCTGCTCACACTATTTTCATGCAGATTGTATTGTGTTATGGCTGCACACCCATCACTTGTGTCCCTTGTGCCGACTCAAAATGCCGACTGCTAAAACCTAGCAAGTTTTATTGACCTCCTATTTATGCTTGTGAATTGCTTCAACTTATTTTTGTCAACTAGTTTTTGTTTTATTTACTGAACGTGTCGTCGAAGCAAAGCAATACATTCAAATATAAATTAATTCGTATTAGAGCGATACAAGAATCTCTTTTACAGTGATCTCTGCTTCCACCTTGAAACCTCACTGCAAATCCCCCAGATCTTCATCAAGGAATATACTCAAACTTGCAAGAGTTGTGACCTGTCACCAAAGCCAAAGAGAGATTAACACAACAGCACACAAACTGAAAATGCATTAGTTCAGTAAAGTTTCTTCAATATTTAGAATTACTTGGATCAAGTGCAGTGACCATGGCAGCAGCATTGAAGTAACATGTTGCACCTTCCTGCTTGAACTTTTGATAGTAACTGTTGAAAGCATAAGAGGAATGGTGTTCCAGTGTATTAGGCAAGTAACAAGCTTGGTTCTCTTGTATCTTACTGCAGTCTGCACCTCCCTTCTCACAAGCCCAATCAAGTGCCATCTTCAGCTCATCCGCCGGGGTCTGCTCATCGGCTACGCACCATTCCTCTAATTGTCCACCTAGTTTTATCAAACAAATAACAAAAGAAAGAATTTGAATTTTTGACAACCAAGAAATAGAACAGCTTAGTGGAGAGATGACTACAAAGTAAAGTACCAGATCTTGGCGTTAGGACTAAACACAGTAGAGCTAGCAGAAGCCTTCGAAAACTGGATGGCATTGTTTAACAGATCGGAACTGTTGCAAGAGCTTTAGTTGAGTACTACACACTCGGAACTGGGACTCGACCGATGATAAGAACTATATTTATGCACAAACTTTGTTATAAAATATTCTCAGCTTTAGACAAAGTTGAAGCAGTTCACATGCTCTATATGCGTTACTTCAATTCTACGAAATAAGAGAATCAGCTTAGACCAGCATTTTTCAAAGTTTTGCTTAAAGCACCCTCGTTCTTTAGCACCACAGTGAAGTAGTGACCCATCTGTCATTTACCAGCAAGTTAAAACATGATTGCAACATCTCTGTGTAAGTTTGCTTACTCGATCGTCAGATAAAGAGTACATGATCCACTTGAACAAGTTGAAAATATTTGATACTTAAAACTTAAAAGTAAGATTGGGTTCCCCCTCTAATGATCGAAACAATTTCACAGTCGATTCATTCCTTATTTGCTCATACCTTGTAACTCCCAGTTAAGCTTTTCAGTATTTCTAGTCCCACCAAACTATTGAACCTATTCTTGCAACAACAAGAACAATGCCTCTACCAAGATTTGCCTGCAATTCAAGTTTGGTAGTCAAATTTTCATGAGAACGCTTCCTCGTGCATTACCTACCTCAAACTTGCCTCTAATAAAGTACAATTTCATGAAGCACGCATGCAGTATAATTTTCCTGCCTACAAGTTGAAAGGCCATATCCTATTTGTTTCCCTGTTGATTTAAAACATATCATACCTTGAGCACCAACACTACCCTCCATTCTCAGATCTCAAAGCAATGTCGATGTTTCTCCACCCTAAAATGAATCCTCTATTGTTTTTGCTCATCCTTGTTGCTCTCTTCCCAATATCAGAATCACAACTAGATGGAGAACCAGAGCTTATCGCTCATGTCAACAACAGTGAGTTGAGGGATGCAGTAAATGATATGAGATTAAAGTCTCACTACGGATTTGCAATCCTTCTGCAGATGTTGAATGGATCGGCACAACAAAACCGGCCAGTAACCTACTTGATGCCAGTTGACTTACGACTATCTGAATCCCCAATCTCAGTAAACCACCTCGAAGAGTTCCTGACAAGCCATGCAATCTTGATGCCTCTCTCGTTCAATGACCTTTTACATTTTCCAACTGGGAGCATTGTGCCAACCGGTGTTGATAACAAGATGATCAGAATCAACAACCGGGGTAGAACTAGTTTCTATGTTAACAATGCACAGGTTATCACACCAAATATATGCAATGGCACTATCTTCAGGTGCCATGGAATTGATGCCGTAATTCAGTTTGGCAATGTTTCAGCTACATATAAATTCATATGAACGTAACATCCTGCTGGTGTAACTGCGCTTATAACAGACCCTACTCTATCCACTGTTATATCTCCTCCCAAATGAATGTATTCCAATTAGTATGTAGTATTGATTCACAAAATCAGCTAAAAGTAGGTTAAGATTGTTCCTCGAACTGAATGCAGTATGTACTCAAATAGAACCGATATCTTTTGTACTAGAATTAAATCTGGATGAACAAGGTAAGTAACAAATATTATTCATGTTTTTCAGGTGCACCATGTAGAAGCACTAACCAGTAACTTCATCTCCTCAACCATACACTCTTCCGCTGTAAATGATGGACTTTCAGCACTTTATCAGTATATCGTGTGTTTGTGATTATGGTGATAAGGGAAAAACAGTGACTAATATGAAGAAACAGATACCAACTGATCTAAAAATAATTACGGTGGGTTCGATTGCCATATGTTCGTTGCGCATCACCAGATCTCCAATTTGCATGAGCTGTTCTGCTTTCTGTTTCAGATCTCTGGCAACAGTCAGAACTTCTGGTCAACTTCCTCGCACAATAATTAAATCCAAACTCTACGTTGTTATTCGATAAGCTTTCATCCTGTCCATGTGGAGAGTAGTAACCCATCTCATCAAATTCCTGCAATGAAAATATCAACCCACAATTCAAACATTTATGAATCTAAGAACTATTATAACTCCCAAGGAATACAACAATGCATAGTACATGAAACAAAATAAAATTTGACCTTGGACTTTGATTTAGCACAGAAGGGTGTTAAGCATGGATTTAAGTCCTTTAGGAACATGTCGTCTGGACTACCAGGACTGGTTGGATCACCAGAGCTGATCTCCTGTTTGGATGGTGCAAGAGACAATTAGTAAATAGGAAACGAGTTCTTTGTAAATGAACTTGGAAGCCACATATCTGCTATTCATTTCTATATAATTCAACACTAAAACTCGCCAGCAAAAGTAAAAAAGGTTCCCAATAGCGGTTCGCTTACCAGAGAGTTTGAAGACTCTTTGCAATGATAAGTTGGAGTTCTGGGAATACTGTCATCACTTTGAAAACATGCCCTCACTGAATGTTGGTCTGCTTTCATCTGCTCAACCAGTATAACATTTGTCAGCACAACATAAATCAAAAGACGCACGTATTAGACGGAACCTACAGAAGCAATTGATTCCCTTCAAATTCAGTTTACATTGTATTCCACAATCCACACCTAAACATTATAGTCCAAAATTTACAGAGAACATGACCATAACTATCGAATTAAGTCGGAAATTATACTTTCAGATAAGGAAGTATAGGAAGTAGAGTAGCAATTAATACCTCAGCAAGATCCACTGCAAGGCATTGGAGCTGGCCAGTGAGAGAAGTGACCTGCCTTTGAAGATTTGGGATTACTTGTTTGGCTTGCTTCAGCTCTGAGCCTTGCTTCTCTAGCAGCTCTTGAAGCTCAGAATTCATAACATCCGGGAACAAAATCGTGCTCTTCAACGATTTGATCTCCTCCCTTTGTTTCAAGCACAAGTCCTTCAATTTGTCCACCTAAAATTTCCAAAACCGCCTCATTATCATTCACCACATTACAATCATTGCATTCAAAAGTAGACTACTGTAATCTCCAGTTCATGTTTAATGCATCAAGATCTGAAATTTAAATCTTGGGGACATTAATTATCAATGTAAAGATAAAAATTGAAGATGCTTACTTCTCTGTTCTTGTCTTGAAGCATCAATTTGAGCTCAGCGATTTCCGATTCTTGATTCTTGTTCAAACTGAGAAGCTCTCTCTCACTTCTCAACACCATGGCCAACGTCCTCGTGTTCCCTTTGACCTCGGTCAAAGCCTTCACCTCCTTCTTCTTGTCCGCCGATCCGGCGGCCTTCCCAAACAGCTTGCGGTGCAGCGAGGCGAAGTTGGAGCCGTTTTTGGCAGTCTTTTTGAGGCCGTCGGAGATTACATCGGACGGAACCACCATCCCGGTAACCGGCTTGGGCTTTGAGGAGGAGGAGGAGGAGCGCTTCTCCATGAACTTTCTGACCATGGTGGTGAGGTTGGGGTCCGGCGAGGGCTTGGATTTGACGAGGGCGCGTGAGGAGGAGGTGGGGTGGTTGGGCTTGAACTCGGCGGAGGAGGAGGTGGAGGAGCGCGCGTCGTAGGAGCTGTAGCGGGATGAGGGCTTCATCTCTGCTAGGGTTTGTGAGAGGATGAAGATTGAAGGAGGAGGAAGAAGAAGAGTGAGGAGTGAAGTGGTGGGATTTCAAGTTTTGAAATGGAGGAGGGTGAGGGGACACGTGGCGGAGAAATGAGGAGAGTCTCGTGTGCTGTGGCGCTGTCTGAGTTCAAATTTTTGCGCCCTCCGCGCCGCTCGTCTTCGATTTGATTGCCGTCGAGACCATCCAATGATCCAAACTCATGAATTGAAAAACAAAATTATAATAATTTGAATGTGTATAGCAATAATATTGATTATTGGAAGTATACGGTTTACGAACTTGATCTCGTAGAACGAGTAATCAATTAATGTAATGTATACTGATGACAATCTTTTTTCATATCAGCCTTTAGAGGAGTATGCCTAAAAGCTAAACCAAATGAACATAAGAGAATGGGAGTAGCCTTACATCTATAGGATTGTGATAATTTTGTTTTAGTGATTGAGCTTTCACTTTTAACACCTGACCTATTCTAGAGAACCCCCTCTAATATAAACAATCAGCTGAAGCTCATTACCTGAAACACTATTGTTTGTTTCACTAATCACTTGAGTGTGAGATTATTATTTTTTGGTTAATGCCTGAGTGTCCGAACATGTATTGAGCAAATACAACAGATCCGAACCGGATTCCGAAGATGACACATGTCCAACGAAACCCAACAAGCTCAATGACAGCTCGGCCCAAATCAACTCTGGTTTCTTTTTTGTTTTCTCTTCTTTTCTTTTCTTTTTCCTTGTGTTCATTGTTCAGACCAACAAGACCATCGAGCTCTGAAACAGGTAAAAACACCCAAACTTCAGAATTGTGCCTGTAAATCAGTGCAGCTCTCTCTCTCTCTCACACACAGAGACATTGATCTTACACCACAATTCAAAACTCCAACATTTGCGACACTATTTCTGGTCCGAAGAGAAAGCCCAGTTCCTAAATACATCTTCCATTCAGCAGCACAGATTCGAGTTTGGTGCAGCTCGCTCAGCTTCTTCGCCAAATGGGTCGTTCTCGTGGAAACTTCCACTCCGACGACGACCCCACTCAAAGGTTTCACCTTTTCCTTTTTTTTCTCAATTCTCAAGTTTCGCGCTTTTTCGATTAGTCACAATTCAGCTCATGTCGTTTGGGATTTTGATTGCTTGTGTTGCATATTTGGCATTTGGGAATTTCACTGGAGCTGTTACACTGTTAATGATTGGTTTTTGTTATTGTGGCTCATGATGGTCATTGTGTTTACTCAATTTGATATAAGCTGATGTTTCTTTATCATCTGAATACGGATTTTTGTTCCGTGCAGATCAAGGAGGAAAAAGAATGCATCCAGTGGAGAGAATCTAGAATCTTCAGCTGCAGGTACCATTACTATGTAGTTGTAAAGTTGTGACATAATGCCGAATGGTGGATTAATGACATGAGAGTTCTGAAGAAGTTGTTTTTTTCTTTACCCGGTTTGGCTGTTTTTGTTTCGAGTTAGGTTTCTAATTTTCTCTACTGTTGGAAGCAGGTCAGGGGAAGAGTGAAGGCAAAAGGGCTTATCACTGCAATTACTGCAACAAAGACATTACGGGGAAGATCCGAATCAAGTGCAATTACTGCCCTGATTTCGATCTATGTATAGAGTGTTTCTCTGTGGGAGCAGAGCTAACATCTCATAAAAGCAACCACCCTTACCAAGTTTTGGTTAGTATTGAGTAATTAGTCTTTTTTTTTTTTATCATCATGTTATTGAAATTTCACTTGGTTCAAGTTTTTTGCTTAACAGAAGTTGTGCATCAAGTGTCTTGTTATGTAGAAGTGGCTTCTTTCCTGTTTAACCTGTTCTCTAACAATTAGATGATCAGGCCTCCTCATTCTATCATTTATTACTGTTTAGGCTTACCTCCTCAACAAATATTTATCATGTATATAATAAACAGGATCTAAATCATGTAAAACGCATATGCAGACATAAGACAATCTAGTTTTATATTATAATTCCGTTTTTTAAGTCAACAAAGTGATCAGTCTAGTTTTCCTCCAGATATGATGTAATGCTTGATACTAGTGTCTGGACAGATGACAGTATTCCTCATTGTGCATTGATATCTTCATTTCAACAGGACAATTTGTCTTTTCCACTTATCTGCCCAGACTGGAATGCAGATGATGAAATACTGCTTCTGGAGGTATTTTACCTCATATTTCATTTCTCAACTGCCTTATCACTGGGTCATCCTTGATCTTTTCGTCAAAGTATTAGGATATTGAGGGTATTACTGACTGATATTAAATACCAATGTTTGTTCTATAAATTCCTTGTAGGCAACTGAAATGTATGGATTGGGGAACTGGGCTGAAGTTGCTGAGCATGTTGGGACAAAGAGTAAAGAACAATGTATTGAACATTATACGAATGTCTATTTGAACTCTCCATACTTTCCTCTTCCGGTATGATGCATTTTCAACAAGTTGATTTTCCTTCTATCTTTGTCTTTCACATCAAGAATATTCAAGTTTTTGCATGTATTTGTTCAAGGACATGTCTCACGTTGTTGGAAAAAACAGAAAAGAGCTTCTTGCCATGGCTAAAGGGCATGGTGAGGACAAAAAAGGTTAGCAACAACTACTCCCTCTCCAATTTGTGTTTTATATTATTTTTATGGTTTTGGTTCCTTCCCTTGTGAACTGTCATTAAGTCACAGTCATACATGTTACTTGACTTCTAGACAGACAGGTAGGATGGCTACTGGTCTACCCAAATCCTTGTCACCCATGCTATATATATCTCTTCATAATATAATGATACTTCTCATAGAAGACACAGACTTAATTAGTTTTGTGCATTGAGCTTCACTAGGTTTCTCTTCCACTAGAACAGTAATGGATGGCATATTATGAGTTACATACTTTAAAAGGTCACATCTTTTCTTATCTTATTCTTATCCGTGCTCTTCTTCATAACAAATTTTTTTTCTGCTATAGGATTTCCTATGCTCGGGGATCACAATGTGAAAGAGGAATCTCCATTTTCTCCTTCTAGAATCAAGTAATTACATCATTTCAATTTGCATTTTATGTTATATTTTCAGTACACATATGATGTATCATTTCATTGAAATATTCTTGATTTACTCAGATTGGAAGATTCACACAAAGGTGGCCCCTCTAGCCGTTTACTGTCCAGCATCAACACTGGTCAGATATGATCTATTCTTGACTTATATTTTATCACATGGATGTACTCTTCAGATTTGATTCTCAGACTACTACCTTTTCTCACAATTTAGATGCAGAATCTGGAGCTCGCTCTAGTGGTGCAAATGTAGCAGCAATAGCTGGTCACAAGAAGCCATCCAACATGGCACAGATGAAAGATGGTCCTGGTGTCTTTAAAGTGGAAGGTTGTACATAATCTTCACCTACATATTGCAAATGACCCCTTTGTTATGGAATTTCGCTTTTATTGGTGTTAAGCTCTAACAAAATAGACACAAATTTAATAACTAGAGCTTGCCCATGGTTGTTTGTCCTGTGTGTGCATGTCTGCTGGAATGGGCGAGTGTTTGTGCATCTGTTTTTATCCAACTCTTATTCATTCACTTTGTATTAATGAGCTAGTTAAATGAACTGATCTGAGATCCATAACTTAATATGTTCAAGATATAGTTACTAACTCTTCATTATTTTTTGTTGGCAGAGCCTCAAGCTGGCAGGAAAGGCAAGAAACCGAGTTCTTTGGTGAATGAGGGTCCGTCTTTAATTGAGATGAGTGGTTATAACCCCAAAAGGCAGGAGTTTGATCCTGAATATGATAATGATTCTGAGCAGTTATTGGCTGATATGGAATTTAAGGATAATGACACTGAGGATGAGCGTGAGCTGAAGTTAAGAGTGCTGCGAATCTATGCAAAGAGGTACTTGATCACTATTAGTTGTTTTTAGTTACTGGTGCAATAAGGTTGGTTTATGTGAGTTGTTTTCTTCCACATATGATAGTTCTAACATGGAAAAATATCCTGTAAAAAAAAACAATAACATGAAATAATCCAAGTTATGGACATTTGTTGCTTAAACCTATTAAGTACCTTTTTTAGCATGTATAGAGATCCTATTCTCCCTTTATTGCTCTTTAACTTAAAGTTTTTGGCAGACTTGATGAGAGGAAGCGTAGAAAGGATTTCATACTAGAAAGAAATTTATTATATCCAAATCCTTTTGAAAAGGACTTATCTGTGGAAGAAAAGGCAATATGCCGACGTTATGATGTCTTCATGTGCTTCCACTCCAAGGAAGAGCATGCAGAACTAGTTCAAACTGTTATTGCAGAGCATCGGGCACTGAAGAGGATCCAAGAACTTAAGGTATGACCCTTAGCTGACATCAGACTTCTATATGTATTGATTTGTGTTTCGTCCTTCAAGAAAAATACTCTTGGTTGCTATCCACTTTCACTTACCAATGGGAACATATTTTTCGTAATTATGCTGTCAAATCAATCCTACCTAAAATGTTTTATTAGGGCTTAGCTTCCAAACACTAACATGTCAAATGTCAAAAGTCTTATGCGATCTTGTCCGATAATTGGTAGCCCTTCATCCTTGGCACATTGTGCTCTTGAATTCCTTAAACAGTCATCATATATTCTCAAACATAAAAACCCACACAAACATGTATGTTTTATCGATTCCTTCCTAGTTCATAACTTCATATAATATTTTCTTACAGGAAGCCCGAAATGCTGGTTGTCGCACATCATCTGAGGCCGATAGATATCTTGAACATAAAAGGAAAAGAGAAGCTGAAGAAAATGGTCGCAGAGTAAAGGAAAGTGGCGAGGTTGGCCCAAGTGGTCAGGGAGGTCACAATTTAAGCTCTGCTGGTGAACTGGATATATTGGGTGTTTATGGATCAGATTTACTGTCTGAACCTGTAAGTATACATTACCGACTTAGTTTGTTTGTCTCAATTCTCAAAGACACAATTTGGTTTTTAAAAAAGGCTCACTAGTGGTCCTTCATGTTAATAGGGTATTTCTTTTAAACTCACTATACTATTGAAAATTATGTTCTAGTATTGGAGACAATTGATCATCTTTTTCATGGACCTGCTTTCAACTTGCCTGTCTACTTTTGTCCTGTGGCAGGAGAAACGTCTCTGCAGCGAAATGAAGCTACCCCCACCCATTTACCTTAAGATGGAAGAAGTTATGTCTATTGAAATTTTCAGCGGCAATGTCACCAAAAGATCAGATGCCCATCACCTGTTCAAGATTGAACCTAGTAAAATCGACAGGGTCTATGATATGCTTGTTAAAAAGGGGATAGCACAGTCTTGATGTGAATCATGTGATGCCTGGCTTGTTGTTCTTTATGTTGTAAATTATTTGATTTTGTATCAATTTTGTTCCACAGAAATAACCAAAAGGAAAATGCTGTATTTTAGCCTTATAAATTAAAAGTAAATTAGCAATTTGTCTTTGCATTTTTATATGAACATTCTTCCTTAACAATGACATTAGAACATGCTAATTAGGTGGTGGCATGAAATCACACATCTCCCATGCTAAGCATTGACATACTTCTCTCAAGTACCTCTTGTTGGACAACAGGATGTATTACAATATCGTCAGGCAGTCTACGGTTCCAAACGAAAAGCAAGTCAAAGTACTGAGACACTTCCAATGTTACAAAAAAAATAAAAAATTAACAGCAAACTTCTACCCCAGTATGCTTTAAACTTTAAAGCATCGAAGACTAAAACTTACATTATAGGCTGTACAATTACATCTGAAATCTGGGAAATATACCAGGACAAAAGTTGCTAGCTGCACAAGTACAAACCACTGAACTCTTAAGAATGAACTAAGCTACTATCATCTGCTTACATCTACTTCTGAGCTTGATCCCACAAAATATAAAATCTTCAGATATATATAGCCGTACACCTGCCAATTCTCATGGTTGCAAGTAACATTCTTTTTATATTCCTATCCCGATACTTTCCTTTTATCTACAAGAACCAGGACACTGTCATCAAGGTAAGAAACTCTCCAAATTAGTCCTGAGCAGCCACATCCATGGCATCTGGCGTTTCACATTTCTCATTGGCAGGATCAACTTCTTCCCTGAAAAGAAAATCAACCTTGTTGCAAGTACCGCCATTTCTAGGATCATCATTATCCAACTCATGACCCAGTGGAACTAAATTTGGTAGTTTTTCTTCAAAAGCTTCAAATTTAGATGTATTAACTTTGGAGAGACACCCCTCAGCCATAGCAGTAGCATAAGGTGTCATGATTTTTTTGCTACATCTGACATCTTCAGATATATGTAACAGTATATCAGGCTTTCCCTTCACATCAACCCATCTGTCGTCAACCCAGTCTCTCGAAGCTCTAATATTCTGTCTTTGGAAGCTCAGAAGCTTGTCCTCACCTAGGATCACATTCGAAGAATTAATAATGCTAACCGCCTGGCAAACCAGTTAACATACTAACAAGCTGAACTAAGCTGTGCATTGTGCATTATGTGAAAGGCGAGAAACATGCTAAAAAAAAGGCTTCCATCTAGGAGCATACCAGGGAAGTAGACTTGTACAGCAGTTCCAGAGACATCAACTCCAGCAACAACACCTTCCCACCAGCCATCACTCCACCATGCATCAACCGGTAGTCCAACCGCAATAGAAAACAAGGCAGAATCATTGGGGTAGCAGGGCCGAATTGTCAGGCGGCCTGAGCATCTCATGCCCAGTTTATCAGGAGCAGCAACTCTAAAAGCAGGGACCCATTCCTACAGATAACAAAAATGTGAACATCTCAATTCCTTCTGTGATTAGTCTACATGCACATTTCTTAAAAACTATGCATGCTAGAACACTATTTTTCCTTGAGAATTACACATACTACAACTCAACAAATTTTTTTTTGACAAGGATACTACAACTTAACATTGATTCTTGAGATTCTAAGACACAATTTTGAATAGAATTGTATTGCATCTAGCTATATGCAAATCACACACTCAAACCCTCAGTATATGAGACGAGCAATGAAGCTATATAATTTATATATGTACTTGAAGAAAATTTGAGGCAAACCCGAGTATATACCACCAAATGTCTGGCCAAGCTCACCTCTTTCATCATGAAGCCAGAAGAGAATTTAAAAAAAAAATGGACATACCTCCAAATTACCAGACTCATCTACATCTTGCACATCATCATATTGGACTTTGAGAAGCTTCCGAGATGTCTGCAAAACCTTGCACCTAAACCAGCATCCTCGAATGCCACTATCTTGACAGAGCAATTCTATCTTCTCATCAACCTTAAAAGACACGGGACATCGGGGAACAGATTGAACAACCTCAACTCCAATTGATTTCCTTAATAATTTTATTTTCAACTTTGGGTATGTTGGAACACAGTTTTTTGGCTGACTTTGTGTATGCAAGTTTCTGATACCCAAAAATCCAGGCACACGTCCTTGATGCTCCTCGTAGCTTCTATTTCTCTTACAATGCACCCTCAGGGGATCACCAAATGTTGGCTCTTCCTCATCTTTATCATATAGCATATAAGACTTGACTACTTTCTTGGAGACTTGGTGGAGATGTAAAGAAGAAAGGATTGCCTGATTAGAATACCCCTGCAACTTAGCAAGACTGAAGGGCCTAAGCTCATGGTTCTTAAGCTGTCTAAAGCACATATGGACTCCAGATATAGTACTGTGAGCAATATTAGCCAAACATGTCTCATAATGCTTAGGAGTTAAAACTGCTGCAGGACCATCAATACACTCAGCACTAATCACCTGTACATGAGGTGTGATAAAAACTTCTTTTGGATGTGGGTTCAGATCAGGGATTACATCCTCCACCTCCTTACTGTGGTGAAACCAACGCACTTTGATTTTTTTCTTCCCTTTCCTGTCTTCATACATGTCTTCAACATAACCAAGGTAGTACTGTTTCTCTATAGCCATAATGTAGACAAAGGAATGGACCTGAAAATCAACGCCGGGAATGACAAAAAAAAATTACAGACTGGAAAAAAAAAATTTAATAAATTGAGCACAACTACATGTCGTCATGTCAATGAGGTATAAGTATACAATAATACTTCTTAAAGGAAAAAAAACATTCTAAAGCAACAGCAATAGATAATCAGTTGTTTGCTTACAGAAACAGTGTTTCCATCCTTACAAAATGTTGGGTAGTGCTTCAGCTGCTTGCCACAAATCCAGGCAGCACCAGACCAGTCAATATGTGAATTTTGACCTTTCAGTTTCCTTGGAACCTGAATCAGAAATTGAAATTACTCGTAAAAATCTGCAAACCTAGAATACAGACTTAGCAAAAGACAAGTAATGGATACCATCTGATCAGTTTGACAAGCACCGACTCCATAAAGCGTTAAAGATTGCATTCTTTCATTCATCGGTGAATCTGTTAAAGGATGAGTAAGGTGAATCTTAAATTAAACTGCAAGGTCAAGAAGCAAAGAAATGTGATAAGAAGATCACAACGGAATTAGACCAGACAATGACAATTTCAAAATAATGACTGTTCTTAAAGCCTTGCTTCAAAACTGAAAAAGCAAGCACATCAACAAGTAATAACGTATCAATAAGAAGTTCACAGAACAGGCTGTCAGTTTTAGTGTACTCTCTAGATGACAAAGAACGGAAGACTTGAACACTGCATTCAAATGAACGATTCGCTCTGATTGTCAAACTGGTATCCAAAATCCCAATTCCCCCTATATTTGTATGGGAGAGAAGACAGACATAGGAAAGACTCATTATTAGTTATGGTACCATTTGGCTCAAATAAGATTGCAAAACACAAACTGAACTCTAAATATGTTTAAAGTCTTCATGATCAACGTGATAAGAAATTCCAGACAATGGGTTTTGCCAGAACTAAAGATAAACATGAATTCTGATATAGGATACCAGTTTTTGGCAACACTGTCTCTCTAATAGATTAAACTAGTAAGAAGATAAATGAACAATTCCACAGAAGACTACTATTATTCAACAAAGTCTTCCAATAATGGTTACAATCTCATTTGGAAACTCTGGTGAATACCCAGAGGTTGACAATTCCAAAACCAAATAAGGAAGCTATAGAATTAATTAAGGAATAGATATGGTAATAGTGCCTGGTTACGAGCGATTTCAGATGTCACTCCATAAACACATAATTTTGAACTTAAATAACTACAGCTACCCTGCATGCTGACATGATGTATACACATCTGATAAAACAATAGCAAAGATTCCACATCCAGATTTGAACTGGTAAGGTTGCAAACAAATACACCGTGTACTATCTTTAAATTTTAATGGCTCGATGGGTTTGCCAAAACTCAAAAGTTTGATTTCATAGAGAAAACAGTGCCCATAACATTCACAAAGAATAGTGCCAAGGGAAGCAGAAGCGAAAGTGATTTATGAGACATGGTACCAATTCTGTCTTTTGAGCTTGAAAATTCTGTTGACAAACTCATACTAGCCCTTTTCGCCTCTCTCTCTCTCCCCCGGAAGTTAGTGGTGCAGTGTCTTTGTGATACAAGAAGAAGTAAAGGCAAGGATGTTTAATGTGATAGGAGAACAAGCTGGCCAAGAAAGTGCTCATGAAAGAATGACTAAATAGAGACACGAACAAATACACCGTGTACTAATATCTTTACATTACAAACGAAGATCATCTCCATTTGTGGTTCTAAAATGTTCACATTTAGAATTCCCTTATAGCTAAAGCACTCTGCAACTATGCATAGGACATTGCTTCACTTAGCAATATCCAACTGTGCGAGCAATTAGTATCCTAAACCTGGTATATCAAATGTGCTAGCCGTCTACCATGTGTTTCTGTTCAAAGCTAAACACAATAAACAATATACTAGCCATCACACTGAATGAACTGAAGCTAAAAAAAACATACATACTTGAAAGCTGTGAGCGGCGGCGCTTGGAGAGCAAGGAATCAAGCCAGAGCACAACTTCACGTCGGGCTCGCCACCTGGTACGAGCATTGATGGAACCATTGGAGCCACAAGTGTCGAGGAACTCATCGGAAACAACATACAGCATGTGACGTATGCTCTTCTCGGTGCCTATAACGGCAAGGACATGTTCACCTGAAGCCTTCTTCATGTAATAATACACCACGCGGTTACCACGGTCGTGACACATAATGCGCTCCTCCCACGACACAAACCTATGTGTTTTCGCCATCATCATCTTCTTCGCATTAACTAACTACCTGCGAATTCAAACACATCATGTTCTGCGTCTTGGCTGCTTCAATATCAAAACATGAACCACACTAATGAGAAACGAAGAAACCGACCTTGGGGGTGAGGCGGCGGAGCCAGAGAGAGTGAAACTTCAAGGAGTAGCAGACGCCGGCATTAACGGTGACGGCGTTATTGACAAGGTGGGAGAAGAGCTGAGGTTTTGGGGTTGAAGAGAGGGAGAAGGGGAGAGGAGGCGGCGGGAGTGAGCTTGGGGACCAAGGCAGAGCGGCCAATGGAGGAGAGGAAGGGAGGAGGCAGAGGAAGAGAGAGAGGCGAGGGTAGAATAGGGAATAGAGCAGGTTTTGAGTATCTTCATTCTTGAATCTTGACCGATTGACTAATGTGTGGGATTCATTGGACACGTGTTGTCGGCACCTATTACGCTCTACGGCGTCGTTTAGTTAGCTAGTGGAAAGTGGTGATGGAAAATAGTCAAAATACATACATGAACGAGCTTCATAGCGACTAAAAGAAAGCAGTGATTTTCAAATGGTCGCAATCTCCGGGTGACCGGGTGAAATTAATGTTTAAGCGATGATATAGGGGAATACATATATAAATAGTAATTTTATGACTATATGTGAGCATTATTTTTCCGGTACGTCGTGAAATTTATAAAGCAATTAGAGTAGTAATTGATCTATTATTTGCTATATGACACTTGTTAGAATACATAGATTTAGTTGTCCAACTATAGAGACTAACACTCTAAAACGATGTCATAGTGTGAGAACTAGTTTTTACATGGTATTTCTGAAATACAATAAATGTTCAATAGCTTTAGATTTTTACTCAAAATCATGATACATGAGCATTGTCCTAACTCATGAAACTCAAATATTAGAATACAATATTGAGATGATATGTAAGCTTGCTATTATGCCACAATTGCGGTGTAGTCAAGTACGTAAGACTTGGATGAGTTAATTTTCCGTAGTTTAGACTTGCTTAATTGTGACCGTACTAGAGTTCTATTTCTATGCTTTACTTAATAAGTCAAATCGAAATTATGTCAATCGATTGTCTTATGTAATTTTGGTAGCAATTATGTCAATCGAAATTATAATCGACTATTGTAGTCGGAGTTTTGGCATCATAATAAGAAGGAAGGGTACATTTGCTTCACACCGTATCAGCACTACTCTTATCTTATATATTTTAGACTATAAATAAAAAGATGTGGATATGCAACCGTGTCCACAGATAAGTAACCCAAGAGGATAATGGATCCACACGGATATCATAATAGGAGCTATCATTAGCAGTGAGAAAACCCTTTTGTGCTATCTCTGAGGTTTGGAATGAACCCGAAAATGTCTGCCTTAAGCAGCTCCCGATTACACCTCTTGAAATGCAGCCCTACCACTCTAGCATATTCAACCTCCTCCTCCAAGCCCTCATTTCGATTTCAACAAAAGCACCCTCCTTCATATCCAGCTATAACATCTGCTTCTTTACCTAGTAGAAAATGCAACGCTGAAAAAGCCAGTGTTAGGTGCCTTGATCAAGAGCCATCCCAAGTAATTTCCATGTCTGAGGATGGAAGTGGGAATGAGAAGCTCTCATCGAGGTTCTTGATAGTGGGAGCTGTTTCTGTAGGAGTAGCGATGCTGCTGATGGGGATGGATGATCAGCAAAAGGCAATGGCTTTAGGACCAGAAGGGCCACTGATGGAAGAGTTCTGGGACAATGTAAGGAGATATGCACTGTATGCTCTCACGGTTAGTACAGGTGCTCTCTACGTTGTCATCCAGCCTATATATGAGTTGTTGAAGAATCCCATCTCTGCAATTCTAGTTTTGGTCCTTTTAGGGGGAAGTTTCTTCATTCTTACCCAAGTTGTTTCAGCCATGATTGGTGATACAGACTTCAATTATCAATACCAATATTAATCGATCAGTTCCAAGAAGTTAATCGGAGATGATGAAGAAAGAGAGCAGAAACTTTTCGAATCCATCTAGTTATTGATAGATATCTAGTTTACTTCTATATATTACACTTGAAGTTGTATAGAAGCAAATTAAGAGCAGCATGTCCAATTAAGTTTCTTCCTTATCTTATCAATTCAGAGGAATCTCTGCAGATAGCTCATATCTCTAATCTTATCCGAGTTCAAATATGTTTTTTAATTTTTTTTTTTGCATACATTATCTATATTGTAGCACGCCTAGCTATAGTAGCATATGAGATTGGCATGTAACGTACAGTGCTAGATAATTGATTTGAAAACAAATTAAGGTACTAGTAACTGCTTAACTAGCTAGCATCACATCCATATGCTCATAGTAGGAAACCATTGCTTAACAGTTAGCTATGATTATATATCCAGTTGCAAGCACTAATTGTGCAGCTAAATAATTAACAAGCAACAGATGAAACAGAAAGAGGGTAAGGAAAGGTATTGGCATATTGGAAAGAGAGGGTTTGTCCAGGGCCAAGAGGCTGGCCATCATTGACTAGGCAGTCGTTGTAGTCCATGCGCCGGAAGACTCTTGGATTGACAAAGCGCGCGGAGCTAAACCATCCACAGTTGATGTGAATGTCAGAAATGCTGCAACCAGCTGATACACACATGTTGAGTATCTGAACTGTGTAAGCCGGAATTCCATTTGGGAGTGGCGATGTTTCCCCTTGGAAGATTGTTATGTCGTTCTTCGAGCATGCTGTACCAACTCGATTCATGTCACCCGCATCTGATCCGTCTCCACCTCCATTTCCATCTGATCCATCTCCACCTCCATCTGCATGGAAAATACAACATAATTGAAGTACACTCTTCCCTTGAACATTGTCTGGAGCTTGTGCCTATACAACTAGATCGCCTTTGGAGCCAAGTCTATAATGTTTAATTATTTTCGGTTCACATTAATTTGGCCTGCTTTGGACCACATCAGTGAGATATACATATTAGTTATGCCCAATCTTGAAGCGCATATATTGAAAGGCTGGTCGAAGGGGAGAAATAGATGAGAGCAGCATGTATTGACGCCCGAATACGTATAATTATAACGTACTGGGCATTAGTTAAGGTTAGGGGTACGTGAAGAAATGACTAAGATCATTATGACTGACTAGGCTAGTTAGGAAAAGGGAAGGGATCGGGATCGAGGAGGAATGCATGCGATGATATCATAAACCAAATTCAAGTCACGCAATTTATTAGTTTCCAGAAGACTGCAATAGCTTCCAACCAGGTCGAGGTCCAATTCCAAATATGTCATCTGCTACTTCCCCAGCTGTCTGAGCTCCTCCCATGTGAAACAAGTCCACTGGTACCACTGCCATTTTAATTTCAGAGATTTTCATTGATTAACACACGTACCGGCAAACATACAATAGACGTACAAGGCAACATAATATGAACTTCTGATCATGATCGTGGAGGAGCCTGAGTGTTAAAGACCTCCCCTCTAACTACTGAAGTACTAATAGTGGAGATTAATACTGTCATAACCCCATTTTTTCCTCCCCCTTGTGCCTTTAGAGACGAAAATTTCCTTCCGATCCGACCCGACCTGACTTTTCCGGCCGACTCCGGCAGTTTCAGGTGACCGGACCAACCCAGATAGCTTCATCTCCTCCTTGCGCGCCTCCCTGTGGTGGTAGATCGTGGAGTAACACGCCGGTTTCCACGGATCAAAGCCCGAAAGTCAACTCCAATACCAATCGGTGACCCGGTTGTGTTCTTCAACTTTCCGGCGATCTCCGGCCAGTTTAGGCTTCACCACCAGTGAAACAGTAAATGTGAACAGTGTTTAGTAAAACAGTAACTACGAACAGTGTCTAGTAAAACAGTAAATGTGAACAGTGTTTAGTAAACCAGTAATTTTGAACATTGTTCTGTAAACACATGAACATTGTAGGGGTGGGCATAAAAAACGGAAATCCCAATCCCGTCCCGAAATTCATAGGGACGGGACGGAGGTCTAAAAACGTTTGTCCCGTCCCGATCCCGTCCCGCTTCATAATAGTGGGATGAGACGTGGGACGAATAATTTCTATCCCGCTTCGTCCCGTCCCGTCCCGGCCCACCTTTAATGAAAACTTAAAAATTCTTATATATTTATATTAAAATGAAACTAATTTATATTCTTAATAACTCCAAAATTATATCAACTCAAATAATAATGGTAAATTATAATATTTTGAACATAATATGTATTTTTTTGTTAAAATTTTATTATTAAATGTTACTTTGTTATGAAAAAAATAAAAATATAGGTTTTTATTTAACTTCATAAAAAGGTGGGATTTGTCCCGTCCCGTCCCGATCCCGTCCCGTCCCAACCGGGATTAATCCCGAGTGGGATGCATTCTTAAAAACCTTCGTCCCGTCCCGATTCAAAAGAGTGAGACATGACGTGGGATGAGCCCCGTCCCGTCCCATGTCGTCCCGTGCCCACCCCTAGAACATTGTTTTATGAACAACATTTAGCTGTACTGAAATCGTCACCTGATATTTTACGTATCATTTTCTAAGTATTTTATCATGCTATTAGGTTACCGACAAAACAAGTGAGGAAATTACTTTCAATGTCGTGGAAGTTGCACGCATGAAATAAGGTGAGTAAACCTCACAATGATCATCATAATTGAAGTAGTAATATAATTATTGAATTTAGTTTGAGTTGTCACCATAGTCGTTGCATCACTAGTCTATAAAAATTATTTTAAAAATATGTTTTGGTTTAAATTACATGAACTTGATCGTCTACGGTTCATGAGTAAGTGAAACGTTATTTTAATAAATGATTTTGAAAAGGTTTTTGTGATTATGGACTATGATGAATGTGAGTAAATCTAACTATGACGAGCCTACCCTTGGTGGTGACTCATATTTACGTTTTCTTAAAAATATGGAACTATGACATGTATATAATATAATGGGTTGTGTATGTGTATAAAATGGTAAATACGATACATATATATGGGTTGCTATATTATATACTGTTACGTTCTTATTTCCAAACTAATTATATTGTGGCAACTATATTATTTTATTTGAGCAAGAGTCGCTTGTTATAGTACAATAACATGAGTGGATTGTTCTTGTATGTGGTTTTAGCATTGAGTTTTGTTAAAACATTTTGTCTTCGGACGTGTGTTATGTCTTCGGACGTGTTTTCTGTTTTCGGACTAGTCTTCGAACGTGTTGGCATGTCGGAACCTAACCTTGGTCGAGCGAAAGTTACGATACAGTTAGAGCTCTAGTCTGTCTCCCGGTGTACTATATGAGGGGTAACAGATGAGTTACCAGCTTATGAGTACCCATATTTTTGGGATTTTTAGGTGACAGGTGGGTTGCCCAATGCCCGGTGGTATACTGTATGAGGGTTAACCAATGAGTACCTGGGTCGAATGAGTACCCGTATTATAAATGTAATTGGGTAAACAGATGAGTTGCCTGATTTCTCATGAGCACTTATATTTTCAGATATTATTGGACAACCAGATGGGTCGTCCTGTGACTCATGAGTGCATTTATATTTGAATGTTTCAGTATTTTTCTCTTGTATCTTATTTGTGTTATATTATTGTTTTACTCATACGAGCTGCAAAGCTTATCGGGTTTGTGTTTACAATCCCGGTGCATCTATTCGATGGTGTATGAGATAGTTCTGCAGGTGTGGATTAGCATAATTAGAGGGCTTTTGCTGAAGATTATCGAAGATTTCTTTATGCTGTTCGTGGTGATGATTGAGTGAATTTTACATTTCCATTGGTTGTGTATTATTCAATTCAACTGAGTTATGTTGCACTGTTATGATAAGATGATTTCAATATATTTGACATTGTTTTAGAGTTTTCATGACTTCGAATTCGAATTTTTATCATTCGAATTTCGGGATCGTGACAAATACTAAAGTACTAATAGCTTTGTTCATTATTTACTATGTTTTTTTTTTTGGAAATACTATGTTTGTATTAGTAGAGACTAGAGCTTAGAAGACAAATATAGTTACACTAAAAAATTATAATAACTGGCAGTGAAGCATGCATATGGGCAGTCAATGATCAACCACACATCAAATGATCAAATTACCAGCGTCTGCATTACGTGCAAGCGATAGATAATAAAAAATAAAATAAAATTATGTCGTATGCGTAGCAAAGCAAGCACATCGAGAAAGAGAGCAGATCAACCGAGGAACTGCTTAAGGAATGTAAGAACGTACCGAAGAGCAACGGAAGCATAAAAATGAAACAGAGAGCCAAAGAAGCTATGCAAACTGATCTCCATCTTACATTCACATTTTTCAGCATTGCTCCTGAACTCATGACGATCCTAGATGCCATCTTTACAATCTGATCGATCTGCTTCAAACATATATACGTATCGTCAGAACTCAAATATGCTCAAACAAATCCCAGCTCGCTATCTATTGGGTCTTTCGAATCTAAGTTGACCATGCAACGAAAACCGAGCTAGCTGTGCGCGCTAGAAAATAGATTATGCATGCATATATATTCTTGGAGAAACTTTTAGGAAGAACATACAGTAGTTACCTTAGCGTACTTGCAATGCAATTGCAATGAAGAAACAGTATATATATATATATTGGTACCTACTCAGTCAATACGACTCTAACAGAAGATCGATCTGAGTCTGATTGAGGTCGAGCAATGCTGAAGCACTGCTCAAAGTGATTTACCGGTGAGTATTTATAATGTGAACCGGAGACCTGACATTGATCATTCACAATGAGCACTTCACATGCGTTTTATTACAAAACTTAACATTGAAAGCTTATAATAATCTGCATGCAGAGTTGTTGAACTAGTTGCCTGCCTCTCTTCAGTTGCCCGCATTTTATAAGTAAAGATGGTCAGTAAGATACAAAATTAAGCAGAGTGTGATTACATAATGCATGAATTATGAACGACGCTCAAACTATTATCGAAGTAGTGCAAATATGCAATGTTTTCGATTCCCTTAATACCTTCTATTCTTTGGAGTAAATCACACCAAATTAAGTTCCTGGTTAATCTTGACCTCCTGGGCAGTCCTCCTTGGTAATTCCTACTACTAGCTAGCAACTACTACCTGGTCCTGGATACTTCAAGCAAAGGGAGCAGTAGTTGGCCATTTACTATGTGTAAGCTAAAATGCAACAACATTAATTGATTCCTTCTCTGTTCCACACATGCATGGATCAGTCGGCTTTAGCTAGCTAGCAGTCGCAGTTCGTTTTCCCAAGAAAGTTTGCAGCTGACGGATAAGACAGCAGCCTGAGCCCAGCAAGGGAGCAACCCAGCAAGCTAGCACATGTTTGATTCGTCCATCATTAATTAATTTGCATGCATGGCAATTAAGAGTTAATTAAGAGAGGGAATTAAGGAAAAGTAAAAGCCCACCCTCTGCAACCTAGCTACTAGCTAGTTATACTTAATTTCCTCCACTCGATACTGTACATAGCGTATATACAAGCAGAAAAGGAACACGCATGCATGTACAAAGCCATGGACAACCATCAGCAAAAGAAAAGGAAAAAAATCAAAAAACAAAACCGTAGATTTAATGAGATCGATAATATATATGTCGAAGAGATAGAAGTTAACAGATTTACAAATATTTACTTTTTTCTTTTGAAGCAGCACAAATATTTACTTTGAAAGGTTAATGCCAGGCAAGAATTTAAGACATGAGATTGATGAGATGACAGAAATTAAAATTCAAGAAATGAATGATGATACAGGCGCGTTTTTGGTGCATGCATGTAGTACTGTGATGAAGCTAGTCATAGTTAGGGTTTGTCTTACTGCAGTTTCTCGCGTTTGTTTGTGCGCATTTTAAGTACCAAAAAAAAAAAAAACAATGGTCTAGTTTTTTCGGTTATGAGCTGATAATTGTATAATGTTAATCATTGGTTTAGGGGAACTGCACGTTCTCTAAATAATTAATAATCTAACTATATGAGGTACCGTGGAATAACATATATGATGATCTCCGGCTCAAGTTATATCACTGCTTATATGTAGTGGTGTGTCACGCCATCCTCATTTTGAGGAACAAACCATGTCATCAATTGACTAATTGTCATTGCACTGATGCCAATATATACTTGGATTCGGACACAAGTAATCTGATGAACCAAATCAAACTCAAGCTCACGTTCATCTATGAAATAACGTCAAACCCTTTCAATTAATTGAGGCATAATAAACTCCGATTCAAACTTCTCTAGGACAGCTGGTCTGTGCATGCGTTTATGCATATGAAATTTAATCATGGGGGTTCGCATTTCGATCTCATTGTAAATCTAGTTTCTGTTTTGCTTAACACATATAGGTGTAGTTGGATTCGCATTACAGGCTGCAGAAACGTGTCTGAGTGGAGCCTTGAAATAGAGTAGCAATGCGGTAAGTAGTATTTGATTAGTATACGACATAACCAAGCTTGGGAAAGTTTCTGTTTCTCAATCATAACACATCTGCACATATCTTAATCATGAGTCTTACTACTTTGGCTCAGCCAATTATGTTAGAAAATCCATTTTGCCACATATAAAGGGGCCCTGAAATATAATCTTGGTATGAAGGCACTTAATGAATTAAGTTAGAGGGCATGGTGTGTGTCAAATATCATACGGAACTCAATGATTGTATAGGCATAGTCAATAAGAAAAGGGACTAATAACCACTAAGGATAGGTAAAGTAGCCAACGTTGGCGCACCAAATAACCATATAATGCAAATACAAGATGAGCACTCGATCCCTCTCAACACCCAAATTATTAAGGATCCACCGAATTAATTAAATTCCGATCGACGGACCTCCAGCTATTTTTCACATCTATTAACTTGAAAAAATCGTATGGACTACTTCACGCCCAAGTAACGTGGATGTCACGCATTCTCACATACTTGTAAGCAAAGCACTATATATGGGGGGGGGGGGGGGGGGGGGGGTAGGACGATATAAGCAAGCTAGCTGCAGAGAAAAAAATACCTACTTCTTTCTCGAGCACTCTTCTTTCTTTGGCGTGAGAGAGAGACAGACAGACAGACATGGCGGCCGCTTTGAGTTGGCTTACTGTCTTTCTATACCCCAAAAAGGATTCAAACACTAAAACTGAAAATGGCGAGCATGTCAAGGTCTCCAAGATTGGAGTTCGCGGATTGTCGTCGTCGTCCCACAGTGCACCTGCTGCTGGATTTCAAATGCCTCTTCACTATCCTCGGTACACAAAGGCAGATTACGAGAAGATGGAGGAGTGGCGGTTGGATTTGCTTCTCAAGCAGTACGGCCTACTTGCTGTCATCAATGGCACTCTCGAGGAGAAGAGGGCTTATGCTATCGGAGCTTTCCTCTGGCCCGATCAATATTAAGAGATGCAATGACCTATATATATAGTTCTTCTATATCGCACACATATCTTGTATGTGTGTTTATGGAGCTAGCCTGTTGTATAATATCCTAGTATTCGATTTTGGTCTGTAATTTGGGTCGTATGAGTATTTGCATTCCAGCTAGCACCTGATCGATGCAACTGTCCTATTAAACCAAGGAGAACGTTAAGGCCAAATAATGGTTATTAAGTTGCGGATGTAAAATATACGGGCATGGCTTCCTGTAGCATGACTTGATAATCGCAATGAATATCAATATTACCTGGTAGCTACCTGATCACTTGCATGTATAGGACTTTTTTAATTTTTTTTTTCGATTAAAAGAATACACTAAAGACTACAACGAAAAACCAACCCCAGATTTTCTTTTCGTTGTTTTGTCTGGGCAAATCCTTGTATGCATATCACCGAGTATGGAAACCATGGTACGTTGTTCTATGAACGTAACAAGTTACTTAAGGAAGTAATTCTGGCCTGCAGTTATATTTAACGAAGGAGATAGAAAATGCCACAAACTTTGATCATAACCACTAATCTTCATCACATTGAAAATAAAATAAAATAAAATAATTGAGATCCACTCGTTTACTATCAAGCTGAGAAACACAATTCAGTACCTCAATAATACTAGTTTTAATGCAAATTTGTTCACCTTCGCCATCAGGGCATCAACAAATTAAATTTCTTGGGCAATTGGCTTGTCAAGTGTTTTAACTTGTTATGAGAGACATCATTTTCATACAAGCTAGATGGATACTTGGATAGATTTGTTCCAGATCGAAACATGGTCGATCACGACCTCTACCTACTAACCTAGTTATTTTACTTAATTGTTAGATTGGCCCAGAAATTCTGGCCAAGTGCCTTCCAGCTTATACTGTTACCATGACAGATATCAATAAAGTAAACATTGCACTATATTCGGTACACTTCTCCCCCTTTTCAGCCTGGTTTTACAACTAAACAAATTTTGTGAGAATTTTACCATGCAAAATCAAATTGCTATTAGTTGAAAAACACCTACTAAAATTGGTACTAAATGCTAAAAGCTACTCCACAATTTATTCAACTTTATCAAAGAAATACAGGGTCAGGGTCAATCACCTCAGATAAGTTTCTATCTCTGATCTCTGCGTCCTTTGCCGCCTTTTGCTATTATACATCCGCAAGCTACCATGGCAATTTGCGCTCGAAGAATGATTCTCTGTCTTCCACCTGTTATTCTCAAATTCCCTGCTCAAATATTGGAGGATGAGAATTATGTAAAGATGTACTACTGTCCTTTCATCACCATTAGATCATATAAGAATGCACAGGTTGTTGCAGTTGCAACCGCTACACATACCACACACAGCACCAACTGCTCGAAATTAACCAGCAGGGGTAAATGTAAGATCCATTGCAACTCCTTCAGATTCTGGCATGTTTCTAACCTCAGTAAGAATCCTCGTGAGATGTGTCGTCACTTCCCTTCTAACATAATCAGAACGCTCCTTTGTAATTGATGATTCTGTAAACAGCATTTCAGCCAGACACTGATACTCTTGATACCATTCATCATCACTATTCCGAGTAATGTGGGGATCATACAAATCAAGAGAGCTTTCTCTCCGCCATCTATTCATATAGTACTTGTCAGGAAGGTCAAAGTAGTTCTTTACTATAAATACCCGTAAAGAATGTCTGCACAGTAGTCCTGAAGATTCAAACTCTTTACAGGAACAGTGAATTTGTTCATCTTCTGGTATCCAAATCACAAGACGCTCTCCATCTATCTCCTTACAATGGCGAACAATACACGATCCATTGGACATTTCAGATACTGCATATTGCATGGCAAGTACAAGCTCATGCTGCAAAGAATTGAAGGCAAAAGGCGTCAAAATATTCCTTGCATTCTCTTCAATGGGAATGCATGTTTTTGTATGCATATATTGCATCACTCTACGTGCCTGATTTTGAAAATTGGCAGAAATACCAACCTGCAAGTGTTTAAACATAAGAGCCAATACCGATGGACGAATTACTGACATTTATCAAATTTGAAAAGTTTTTAACCAAAGTACCTGCTCAAAGAAGCTGCGTAGACATGTTTGTGTGCTGAAAACACCTTTTAAGAATGCTTCTATAGACTTTAAATAATCAATTGTTGCCATTCTAGCAACAAAGCAACCCCTCATATAACATAGAGCCGAAGATGCCCGAAATGAATAGAGTAAAGCAATGTGCTTATCTGCAGACAGACCATATATCGAAATCATTTGATTCCATTGGAGCTCAAAATCCTCTGTACTTTCCACCCGATATAAAACATCAAGATCAGATCTAAACTCTGCATATCGTGATCCAAGCAGTACAGAGAACCAGCTGGACACCTTTGGAAGTATATTCCAAAGTGAAATGACATGCTTAGTGTTAGGCAGTTCGCTTGTGATAGCATCTCTAAGCCCAGGATCAAGATCAGTTATAATTGTTTGTGGCCATGTTCCTCTCATGAACCGGACAAAAGTCTGCATGCAAAAGAAATAATCATTGTTAATTAAGAATCATATATCAAGGAAAAATGAATCCAAAATCAGTTCAGATAATATTAGATAGTAACCTGTAAAGCCCATGCAAAGGAACGTGGTGTTTCATCTTGCAGTAGAACACAACCAAAGAAGATGGTTCTTCCATGGTTGTCAATGCCAAGCCATACTCCAAAAAGCATGCCGTATGTGATTGATTGGTACAGTGTGTCAAAATAAATTGCGTCACCAAACAAAGTATACGCATGGACTGAATCGCCATAAGACCATGCAATGTGTTCAACCTTGTCATTCTCATCAACTGTAAAATCATAAACAAAGTCTTCATCAGCCTCTTTTGTCACCTTGCATGCCTCAAGAAGTTCCAGTGTATCATTTTCCCTTTTTTCAGTAATCAAGGCATCATTTTCTTGAACAACCTTCTTACGATTTTGGACAAAGTTTCTAACATCCCTCTCCAAAAAGGGTAACTGTCCACCTTGAATCCCCTTCTCCAACTCCAATACCTTGACAATGCGATGTATAGGGAACCCAGCTTTCGAAAGTAAAAGTATCCGCTCTTGATCTGCCTCCTGAATTTTACGATAAGCAGGCAGGAGGCGAACTTGGTCATCTTCCAAAAGCTCATGGTTATGCACATTACTAAATTGGACAACAAACCATTGAGAAACCCCATCAACAACCTCCTTTGACAAATACATTTTTGCATCACATCCGCACCGAACGGACTTCCTATCCCTATGGTGTTCCCCTGTCGGCTTCTTCTTGGCCGGAGCAAACCCAGAACGATAACAAACAAAGTCACGCTTATAAATACCCAACTGTGGGCTAAGCCTGGACCTCTCTTTCCTAATGGAAAACCCATTTTTTCTAGCGAAATTTCCGTAATACTCAAATGCATCATCATCACTCTTAAACACCATTCCAACATAGGGTGACACCATAGCTTCTGAGGTTAAAGTATCATTTTTTACCAATTGGGCTGCAAGGGAGGTCTCTTCAGAGTCTCCCTCATATGTGAGATAACACTTCCAATCCCCACATGGGCATTGTTGCCTCCGAATCCATATGTTTTTCGATGGCATACAATTCATCAGTTACACTTTGATTTAGCCTTAAAGTTTCAACCTTTTTCAGCTCCCCAGCACTGGTAGCTTAAACCCCTTAATTGAATCAAAACAAGAACAAAAGATTCAACACATGGGTAAAATAGAACTAGATGAAACACAGATGGTTCTAGGTTTCTGATGGAATCACAAAGCTGGGGTGAAGGGAAAATCAGATGGCAGAAACTAAAAATGAAAACTTTTTATGAAATTATGTTCAGTATTAACGATATTGTACGGGAAAGTGAGAGTTCAAAAGAGGGTACCAGTGAAAGCAAGCGAGCTTAAACCCTTGTTGCTTGTTCGTCTTCCTCCGCAGCACAGTTGAGTGTGCCCCTTTGTTTTGTTGTGTTTCCCTCTACTGTCTAAAATGGTGCAGCAGAGAGAGATTGATGGGTCGGGCATGTTTATCTTTTGGGCCTTTCAAGAGTGGCATTGATGCCTTATGGGCTTTACACTAGCTGAGCCCAAGTTTGTACCACAAGCAAGTGATGCAAGAGACTTCAACTTTGATCCGGAAAAGTCTCCATTGATAGAATTGTCATATTTGGGATTAGGCGATTAGCAATGGATCAAAATAAAGAAAAAGGGGGAATATGAATCCAAAAGAAAATAGAGAGGGTCAAGTATTAAGCATGCGATGCGTCCAAGTTAAAAGGAGCGGTAAAAACCTGCACAGTTGGAATCACCAGAGCGATTCTTGCTTGCCCTTGTTTTTCATTTACCTGTTGATGCCTCTCTTGGTAGTAAAACTAGTGCTTTTCCTAATTGTATGAATTGACTCCAATAATGCAGAACAAGATACGCACAACATGCGTTTCATACTTATTCTTGCCCCTCTTTCTTTAATTTCTTTGTCTTCAAGGAATTTGTGCGACCAATGTCACTTCTTTAATCTTTGAAGTACAGCTTCCTCACTGGCCTCAGGCAAGAGTCTAATATATTGTCTTCTGTTTTTTCTTGTTTGCCACCTCATGATTAATGATAAATACATTTCTGAATACAAAGTTTTCCATATTCATTTGATCTTGTTCTTTTGATCGAAGCATGTACGGTAGGAGCTTAAACGAGTTAGGGTTCATACTAAATATATATACTGCATATCCGATCTCAATTGAAGTTAATGGATGTTTAGGGGCTACATAGATTTCTAATTGTAATGACAGAATTTTTCAAATATCTGGTAATTAGCGTACGCATACGGCATTTCTAAGATGCATTGTTAATGTTCATACATAACTATGCAGGGCATCTCAAATGGATTAGATAGCAATGTCAAATGCTGACAATTGAAAATTGTTGCTGACCTGGTGAATCTTTATTGAATGCCCTGATGGCTAGTGATCATGATGTTAAACAAGCCTTACTTTCTGGAAACAACAATTATTCTCAAGTTAATAACGAAAAAAATGTAGTCGTTCAGAGAAGAAAAAACCGCCAAGATAACCGCCTGAACCAAAATGTAGTAGTAATACAGACTCCTGCAGATTGTGAGCCAATGTATGTGAAACCGCAATATAGTTTAAAGCAAGTGGTCTTGATGTTGGTTTCATATATAGGTGGAGGCACATTCTGTTTTTTCCTGGTCAGGAATCAGATTAAAGGCGTAAAAACAAATCCGATCCTTGATTCCATGTACTTGTGTGTAGTCACCATGAGCACTGTAGGATATGGAGACCTTGTTCCCAATAGTGCAATGGCAAAGCTACTTGCATGCGTTTTTGTGTTCACTGGAATGGCTCTTGTTGGTCTGATTCTTGGTAAGGCAGCAGATTACATTGTAGAGAAGCAGGAAGTGTTGTTAGTTAGGGCCATACACTTCCATGAAAAAGTTGGCCCTGCTGAGATTCTTAAGGAGGTTGAATTAGACAAAGTCAAGTTCAAATGTATTACTGCAGGAATCCTTCTTGTGGTGCTATTTGTAATTGGAACTGTGTTTTTGTCTGTGGTTGAGGAACTGGAACTTTTGGATGCTATCTATTGCGTTTGCTCCACCATTACCACTCTCGGTTATGGGGATAAGAGCTTCTCAACTGCAGCAGGTCGAAGTTTTGCTGTATTTTGGATAATTACAAGTACTATGTGCCTAGCACAATTCTATCTCTACCTTGCTGAACTCTACACTGAAAGAAGGCAGAAATCACTCGTCAGGTGGGTTCTTACTCGAAGATTGACCCCTGCCGATCTTGAGGATGCAGATCTTGATCATGATAAAGTCGTCAGGTATAGACCAGTCATTATCATATGAGCATAATTCCTCCTTAGTCTATCATGATATATATGAGCATTATCATGCCTTCTAATTGTCTTCCCCTATCATATTGTTATGTAATCTTATATCAGTGCTTCTGAGTTTGTGATATACAAGTTGAAAGAAATGGGGAAGATCAGCCAGGAGGATGTTTCACTTGTCATGGAAACCTTCAAGAAGCTTGACATTGATCACTCTGGAACTTTGACAGCATCTGATCTGTTACCTTTGACACCCAGGCGCCCAGCGCATCAAATTGATGAGTAATACACAAGTAACACAACTTAGCATCATTTTTTACTGCATGCAATACTGTGACAATTGGTATATCGATCTATTTATTAACACACTTAGGGATGAAACACAATTTTGGTTAGTGCATGTATCTTCCTTCATTCGATCAATACTTCAATAGAGCAAGGTTACACGTACGGTTTCGTTTTTATTTCTTCTTGCGCACTATGATAATCAAAACAGAACATAGCTGAAAAGATAAGATGAAACCTATCACATGGATTTATACTTCCACAATATAATCTACAGAAGCTATCGATGCCAGTTAACCATACTGCCTTGCAATTATTATTCGCTGAGTTAACATTCCTAATTGCATTGGGCACTCACATTTTATGCATTCGTACGGACGTACAGTGCTGGAAGAGAACATGCATGCCTAATACTGAGTTGAAATGAACTAATTATCTAGGTAGTCTGGGCGGCCAGCAACATAATCTATGATTCTTTGACCTTGTGTTTCACCATGAACTTCAGTTGACAGCTTTGAAACACCACCAAAGGCAATTATCGCCACCAAAAACAGTGTTGTTG
Source organism: Argentina anserina (assembly GCF_933775445.1). NCBI lineage: Eukaryota > Viridiplantae > Streptophyta > Magnoliopsida > Rosales > Rosaceae > Argentina > Argentina anserina. The sequence goes on along the minus strand of NC_065874.1, from coordinate 240,078 downwards.
AGGCAAGTAGAGGCCAAAAGTAACCCAGAATGATTAAAATCCGAGGGGCTGCATATAACAGCAAGGAAAGGACTAATGACACAAAGATTGCAATTCCAAAGTGATATCTGTACTGCAATAGCTGAGGTGAGATATCCATGGCCTTTCCCTGCTTCGTGAAATAAAGAGAACCAAACTCTATTCTCCTAGAGAAAGAGAGACAGTAGTAGAGAGAAATTGCTGTTATATCTGTTTTATTTCTTTAGGCTCGTGTGATTTGCAGAATATGGTTATATCTGTCTTTCATGGAGTTTGTTTGCTTGTTCCTTCCGTCACTTATTTTCTTAATATAGCATTTTTTCCCCAAAATATCCTTGTTCAATCAAACTTTGGAGATAATAGGCCTAAGGCAAACTGGGAAATGAAGATCTGGTGGAAGGGTCCATTTGTCATTAGACAGAAGCATTATTTTTGACATGGATAGATTGAGGGAGATGCCTTTGTCCATTTCTTTGATTGGCCGGCTACTTTTGCCACTCTTTTCAAATGGAATGAAGATTTGTGCTTGGGAAAGGAATGGCATCTTAGTTGTTCTTCTTCGTCGTTAATAGTCTTCAGGAGAAAGATGCACATATTCTAATAAACAAATATGATTTTTGTTGATCGATAAGTGGATTCCTCCATCTTCTGCTTTATACCAACATTGATCATTTCAAAATTTATTGGTCCGACAGAATTGTGTGTGAAACTGTGAACTGGTACATGAGTTTTTGTTTCCCAATTTGAAAGGAAATATAAGAGATATTATGTTAAAGATCACCATGACTGAGTTTTTGTAGTAACTCTAATAGCTAGCATCTGTAGATAAAAGGAAGCCCACTCTCCACCGAACATCACAACCGCATTTCGAAAGCAAAATGATGCATGATGCTAAACACGAATAGTGAACGAGTCATATTTGTGTCAAGTCTCCGTAGTTTAAATTTTGGATAATAATCCTACCAAATATGACACGGTTATGAATGTAGAAAGTTGTTTTTGAATACCATGGAGTCAGATGAATGAGTTTACTTGTGTATGTCATACTATCAATAAACATCGAACGAATAATACTTTGGAACACAGCGTTGCATTTTAAACTTTTGTTCCAAGTTGCATACAAATGAACAAGGCCAGGAGGATCAGAAAAGAATAAGTTGCTGCTGTAACGGACTCGGTATTTGGAGGCAGCCAGGGAATGACCAGGCTAATAAAGCTAAAACTTCAATCATAGTTTTAGTGTTGAGTAAATACTGCCCACATTTCTGTTCGTAATGCTGGACATCATATATTAGAACGATTGCCTTTTTTAGTGTATGAAAATAATTAGCAGCATCGTTCATAGAGAGATATATTAATCTACCTAATCTTCCATCCAACCAATAAGGAACACAGGACAAATAGAAGCCTCCAATGCTTAGCTTGATCCCACTTCATGATATCACTTTCTAAAACCAAAACAAAAAATATACAATTAGTGAGAATTCAAATGAAAAATGATTTGGCATGATTAAAGGTTATATCTCCTGATTGGATTAAGGTTATACTGATCACCGAGTTGACTGTTTCAGCTGTATACATCAGGGTTTGGTCATATGACTCATGGAGTCATGGTGCTTCTGTATTCTTTTTTAAAGGGGTTTCGGGTGTTGTTGAGGAGGATAGGTAGAGTCTTCCCTTTGTCGCCTAACCCAAATAAAATACTTAAATACTTCTGTTATACTAGCTCCAAGCTTTGGTACATTTCCAAGTTTTGCCAAATGGCCAAGTTAAAGCAAGAGCTGGAGCTTAATTCATGTTCATGTTCTCTGATATAGTACTTCAAATACGATTATCCTTCAAAGCAAAGATGTGATCAATGAGGATCATACTCTACTCTCTATACGTAATACAAGCCAGACTGAATCTTCTTCTTTTTTTCGGATCAATTACGTTGGTTTCGTCAGTCCTTTTCAGCTCAATGTCATGAGTCATGAATGCCTCATTTTCTTGCCCTAAATTCAACGTTTTTCTTTAGAGTGGTTGATTACCCCTAAGTAAACACAATGGCAAGGTTTAAGCAAGGTTTAGCGCTTAAGCAAACAAATTACTCCAAAACAAGAGCTTTCCTCAACTTATCCAGAAGCCTTGACCTTATCCTTCTTATTAGTGATCATTTTGAAGCAAGAGAAACTACTCAAGGAGGAAACTATTTCGTTTGCATATATAGTCATCATTATTCAAGTTTAAGGTAGAAGAATCTTATAGAACCTGTTGCCTATCTGTCACCAATTAGAGCATGACAAAATTTCCCAAAATAACAATCTGTTGGATATAAAAGAATACCCTGTTGGTCAGTGACTTCCATCTTCCAAAAGAATGACAAGGGTAAAGCAACATTTGGGCGCTTTTCCGGCATATATATTATCTGCGTCAATAAGGCTTCAACAATTGGCACCAACAAATAAACCATTCTGGTCAATAATGTTTGTGACAATTTGACAATCCTTGGATGGTCCAAACGAAATTATAATCAGAGATTAGGTAGTAGAAACGATGAATTGGAACACTTAGATTAATTCTAATTTCTAATCATTACATCACTTTCTCCTTCACTGCAGCACTGGAAAGAGTCACAATCATCAATCAGAGAAACCAGAACGGTTGGAAATATGACACTTTTAAATATTTATTAGGGGATTTTAAGGAGATAATATTGTTTGTTATCATCATAATCTTTTTTTTAAGGATCATCATAATCTTTACCTAATAATGATGTTTACAATGGATCATTAAAGTGTGATGAATATAAAAGATATGGGATGAAATGTTTCAAAGTAACCGTTACTGTCAATAAAGGAGGGAAGAGAAGAGAGGTAGAGAGAGCTACAAAGAATCCGGAATGGCCGGCCTCTCTGTCAACTCATAATATGATAAGAAACTTGTGCTTGTCAAATTTTGCTTCACAGCAAAATAAGGCACAGTCCTGATCATCTCCTCTCTTTACGGTCAATTCCTTAAAACTCACACTCATACCAATAACATCATCCAATTCCTCGTTAAAACCCTTGCAGATTAGCATTACATACCCATTCAAATCCTTGCTCGATAGAGAGTTTATGCCTGGTAATAGTCTCTGCATTCTTAAGTAAAAACCAAATAGAGAAAAATGGCGGCGGGTCATGAACTACACCTTCAACTTGCAGGAGGAGGAGAGGACCACTCTCTTGTCACCGCAGACCCTGTTATCTTGGAGCTCAATCGCATGCACAACCTACTGAAAGGTCTCTCTCTCTCTCTCTCTGCTATATTTTGAAGCATGCATACTTGCATAGTGTCTCTGTCATGAAAAGTCTTATACTGTTTCATAGCAGCATATATGGTACTCGATAAGAAAGCAATTAGATTATCTAGGAGTATGAATATGAGCATTTCATGATCACAATTTAGCTGTTACCTATAAGCCGTTTGCATTATCATCAAAGAATAATTGATCATGAAGCAGGTATATGATGGTTTAGTTTGTTTCTTTCTCCTACACATTAAGAACATGATGTATTCAATAATTTGATAGAAGTCTCCTAAATTAAATGTTTTCAGAAAAGAGTCGCGAGTTGGGGACTGCTCGAGATGAGATCAAGGCTCTCAGAGTTACTGAAGCTCTGAAGGATAAAGCTGTAGAAGAGGTTCGTACTGAAACAAAAATGTGCTTGTCTCACTAACAGACTGAATTCCTATAAATATGTGGTTTTTTCAGGAGAAATTTATTGAATTCACTCTCTTTTTTTCTCTTCTTTTGTGCTCCAGCTAAGAAATGAAGTCGAGAAGCTGGATGAGAAACATAGACTCGCGCAAAATCTTCTAGAACATAAGGTGTGTTTTGATTCTTTAGGTCTTTTGGTGTCCTTGAATATGATAGTGATCAACTTTATAACTTGAGATACTTTTCTTGTCAACTCGGATGAATTGCAGAACCTTGAAATCAAGAATCTGACAGACGACAAAAGAGACGCATTGGCTGCACAGTATGCTGCAGAAGCAACTCTTAGAAGGGTACACACAAGCCGAAAGGAAGATGAACTTCCTTCTCTTGAATCAGTCATTGCTCCTCTCGAGGCTGAAATAAAATTGTGCAAGAATGAGGTACAGAAACTAGATAATTTACGGTCTCTATAAAACCAAGGGATTATGGATATGAGGGTCTTACCAACTCCTTAGCTCATACTTGATTGTTTTTTCGTGTTGGCTGTTTTTAGATTGCAGCGCTTCAGGAAGACAACAAGGCTTTGGAACGTCTCACCAAGTCAAAAGAGTTGGCTCTTCTTGAAGCAGAAAGGATATTGCGAAGTGCACTTGAAAGAGCTCTAATAGTTGAAGAGGTTCAAAACCAAAACTATGAATTGAGGAGACAGATTGAAATCTGCCATGTATGACTGACTGTCAACCACATCTTGTTTGAAGTTGACGACATAAAATTAGAGTATTCACTCATCCCAATTAAATTATCATATGCAGGAAGAAAACAGAATACTTGAGAAAACAAATCGCCAAAAGGTTTTAGAGGTTGAAAAGCTTAGCCAGACCATTCAGGAACTTGAGGAGGCCATTTTAGCTGGAGGGGCTACTGCCAATGTTATTCGTGACTGCAAAAGACAAATAGACACATTGCATGTATGTTACGATTAATGGCTTTGACTTTACAGAACCAATTTGCTTCTGTAAAGATTCTGATATCTGAGACATTGATCAAAATTAATGCAAAACCAAGTTCTAACCATGTTTTTGTATCAATTCACAGGAGGAGAAGAGGACTCTTGAGAGGGAGCTAGCAAGAGTTAAAGTTTCAGCAAACCGAGTAGCTACCGTTGTTGCTAATGAGTGGAAGGATGAAAATGACAAAGTTATGCCTGTTAAACAGTGGTTGGAAGAGAGAAGAATGATGCAGGTATTTCTTGTCTAATCCAATTCAGCGAAAACTTTAAATACACTGCTTCTGATTCAGACAGTTTTTGGTCCAATTTAAAGCACTTGTATGCATGTGTAGGCAGAGATGCAACGTATGAAGGAGAAGCTAGCAGTCTCGGATAGAACAGCGAAGGCAGAGGCACAACTGAAGGTGGTACATTCATACAAATTCAGAAATTAAAATTCTCTCATCACTAGTCTGACATATTGTGGTAGGGACCTAAAGAAATTGCTCTATGTGTTCAATTGATTTTTTTTTTGACACCAGGAAAAGCTGAAGTTGAGACTGAAAACACTAGAAGAAGGGTTAAAGCATGTTTCAAGTTTCTCTGTCAATCCTAATTCCTTTTGCCGGTCCCCTAAAACAGAAAAGTCCAGTAACTTCTTAGGATTTCTGACGAGCCCTGGTGGATTAGGAAAGAGATCAACCTCACAGCCAAGAGCCTCCTCTCTCAGAAGCTCCCCGAATTCAGACAGTGAAACAGCCAATGCTGCTGGAGAGCTAAAAAGATCAAATAGCTTTAAAAAGAGATATGGTTCCGGAGAAAAGTTACTGAGAAAAAGCTTATGGGCTTCTAGAACTAAAGTTGTTGATAGTGGTGAGAAGGAGAACACAGAACGAAATGAAAATACTGATAACAACAAGAATGATGATAAAACTGTTACTGCTGAGACTAAAACTAAAGATGGTGCCAATGAAGACAAGCCCAAGAAGACAAGTATCAACTTCGAAAGTGAAGATTTAGTGTCAGGATTTCTGTATGACAGGCTACAAAAGGAGGTTATTAATCTGAGGAGGCATTGTGAAGTCAAAGAGAATGATATGAATGCCAAGGAACAAGAAGTAAAGGTGAAATTGCAGATATTCCTCTTTCTCTGTTTCTCTTTATCTGTCTCTCTAAATGTACTAATGCATAATATGAGTTTTCCAGATGCTGATGAAAAAGGTTGATGCACTGACAAAAGCCATGGAAGTGGAATCTAAGAAAATGAAGAGAGAAGCCATAGCTAGAGATAAAGAAGCTGCGGGAGGCAAGGTGGATGATGTCAAAAAGAACAGAACTATAAACTCATCCAAGAGGTTGTAACTACATTTCAAGAGCCTCGTAACAGTTTGTATTGCTTTTCTATCAGCTGTACTTCCGCATACTAAATTTTTCCAAACTTGATCACCTGCATGAATAAATGACTATGGTTACTTCTGATTCCTGCAGGGTTACGAAAGCATCTTGATAGATTGCTTGCATGGGATCAATTGATGATCACCTGGAGTTGAGTCAAGTGACCAGATTTTTAATGTAGATACAGAGAGAGATAAGTTTCACCAATGGTAGCCACATCAGATATAGGCAGGCTAGGCGCTCGCCGTGGTGGTTTAGTTGCTTATTAGGCGGGCGCCTAGACAGACCAGGATGGTAGCTAGCTAAAATAAGATTCTGGATGTACATGGATGAGCTGCGCTTGTACATTTAGGTTCATGTGTGTTTTCCTCTGCTTGAAATCTATATAAGTAATTCATACGGTACATGCAGTTTGTTTGACATTATGGATCAATAATATTCTTTAGATTCGAAATGGTATCAGAAGAGGTACCACACTGAGAAAAACACTCACACCCCTCTGGTTCCTATAATCCATGTTACCCCCGCCCCTCCCTCTACAATAATTGAAATGTACAATTATCTCATGGTAAACTGGGCTGTGGCACACCAACTATTGATAAAAAGGGTAAGAAAAAATAACCCTCCATCCTATCATTCAAAACTTTCGCAACTCTGGAATCATAGCCAAAGAAGGCTTCCATTTGTGAGACTCTTGTGACCCAAAACTCCTAATGTTCAAAGACCGGATGTTCTTCTTGCCATTCAACAGCAGCTCCAATTGCGCTCTAGTCACCACAATCCTCACCTTCTGTCTCTTACCGCTTTCTTCTTCTTGGTTGCCTACTTTTGAAGTGACCGAAGCCCCTTGAAGCCATACAAGGTTTGGCACAAGATGGTAAACCTCCCCAGCTTCTAGCTCGGTGCTGGGTGACAATGCTGTGTATGGGTTGGCCTTGTGCACCAGCTTATAATCCAGGTAAGGGCCAGATGTGATTTCTTCCACTGTTGTCGACGCACTGAACTCTTCTACTCCTCCATTAAAGACTTCAACTTTGATCTTCTCTTGGGGAGGATGGAACGGAGCACATATACAGTTTCCCATGGTAGTGATTGAATACTGATGAGGCACTGCTGCAAAAGAATTGGGACTCGGCGTCGTTTTATAGTGCGGCTCTGGCTTTGATCACATTTCCACATGGGGAGGCAGTTTGACGTGCAAGCCATGTTTACAAGCTTCTCCTTCGTCAACACCAATACTAATATGAGTTATTATTAGTTCACAAAGTCAACTAATTGTGTGCATCTAGAACACTATGCAGTCTAAACAGGCATTATGATAATACTAACTACATCAATGTCAAATGGCCGGTCTGTGCATTGTTCAATGTATATCATCCCTGGCCTCAACGAACAAAGTAAAAGTCAAACTCTAATAGAGAAAACTGGACGCATGCGATACAACAGCAATATCCTAATTCATTTCGGTCTAAGCAGTCAGGCCCCAGATATTGGGACTTAGTATCATAAACAATCGAATGAATGATGTGAATGAAGATAAATGCTCAACCGTGGTTTACAGGATCTAATTAACAATGTCAGTCAATGTTACAGCACTATTGCAGGTAAAGTAACCATGGAGTAGATGTATGAATTCTAAGAACTTCATCAACTCTATAAAGACACCCTTCAAAGAAGATATAATAGTTCAATCTAAAGTACAAAAATGTTCTCTACTAAGAGAGAAACTTCCAGATCATACAAGTAGTGAAACGAGAAGAACATACCTGTTCTATTCATTACATATCAGTGCAAACAAGCTTTTTCGGTACTCTATTCAGCCAAAATCTAAGCAGAAACTACTTCTAGTGACCTTCTAGACTCCAACCATGACGTGACCGCAACCTTTGTAGTAAAAAACCAGCCAGCCTTGTCTGGGGCCTCATGGAACGGAGCATCTACTTCCTTCAAATGTGACTCGAACACACTCGCTAGACCTTTGCTTGAATACTTATGTTTGCCATGTCCGGTATTAATTCCAAGCAGAGGTGGAAGCTCCTCCCCAGATTCCAATGAACGTGACAAGTCATTGATCCAAACATGTAATGCAGTAAGAGCTGCTCCAAGAGAGAGACCCTTGAGATACAGAGACCACTGAGTTGGAGACCTTGACTGTATATCTGTGTATATATCCAGTGTAAGACCCAGGTCTAGAAGCTCACAGGCTCTCTCCAAGAGATCCAGGTTCACACAAAGATCGATCAAGCAATTACAGTAGGCCTTCTTTACATCAGAACCAACTGAATTAAAAAGTTCTGATGCTTCCTTCTTGAAGTTTTCATGACTCTCTTGCTTCTCTACTAAAAGTCTTACAACATAACCAAGCTTCTCATTACCCCGCTCAATGCAATCAGTTAGCTTAAACAGATCCTCCTTTGGTGTTTGGGTCATCACGTTCAGGAGACAGCCGCAGAAACGCTCATCAGGAGTTATTCCCAATTCTAGTAGTTGATTGAATGCCCTGACAACATCATCAGTCCGCTTGGCCTTACCGTAGCATTGTATTAGTGATGTCAAAATAAAGATAGTAGGCTGGAAACCAGCTTCCACCATCTCATTCAACATCCTCTCTGCCTCTGAGACTTTCCCACTACAGGAATATATGGTAATCATGGATGAAAATGTCCAACTATCAGGCACACAAGATCCGGAACTCTTCATGTCTTCGAAAATCTCAATAGCTTGATCAGTGTAGCCAATATCAGCACACATAGATAAAATGGTGTTATAGAGAATTACATTCAACAACATTCCCTTCTCCTTCATCTCCTTGTACACATTCAGAGCATCATCACCATAGCGAGCTCTACTAAAGGCCCGTAGTAGAGATGCATAGGTCACCCAATTAGGGGAAGACCCCTTGCTTATCATCTCTCGGAAAATTTTCTTGGCCTGCCAAGGCCTCTTAGCTCTTCCCATTGCATCCAACAAAGTGTTATAAATAACCATGTTTGGCTTAGCCCCAATAGCCTTCATTTCCTCGTAAACATTCAAGCACCCATCATAATTCCCCGATTGCCCGTGAATCTTAATTAAGGTTGCAAATGTCACTGGATCGATGCGCCATTTCTCTGTCCTAGCTCGGTCATACAAGCTGAAAGCCTTGTCCACATTACCGGCACGGCCATAGGCGTCAATCATAGCCGAATAGGTAACATCATCTGGACTACACCCGAAACTAGGCATCTTCTCATACCACTCCACAGCCTTATCAGGCATATAACACATCCTAGCACAGCTAATCAGAGTCGAAAATGTAACATTATCAGGTCTAAGACCTCTCTCAAGTAACTCATTAAACAGCTTCTCTGCTCTCTCCAAATCCTTACACTTCCTAAGCACTTTGAGAGTCACATTATAGAGAATCACTTCCCTCTTTGGCTTAAACCTCTGCTGGAAGTACTTGAGAGCAAGCAATGCATTTTCGGGGTTAACCATGTTATTAATAACAACGACAGCATCTTGTTCCAAAACCCTATCCCCTAAACCCTTTAAGATACCAAGAACATCACCTTGACTTAGACCGACAGAGTTCAATGATTCGGCTACTTTGACTAAAGACGCATACCTGGAATCGTGGGACTTGTTCTTAAGCTGTGAAGCTCTGGGGCTGCTGGGATTGACCCAGACATAGCTTTTGGAGGAAGACTCGGGGTTTTCAGTTTTGGGGGTCTGGGGGTCTTGCAAAGAAACATGGTTTATTTGGAGACAAATTCTGGAGTGGAGAGTAGTAGGGAAGGAGAGACTGAAGGTGTGAATATCCGAGTTAGAAGATGGCCGGAGCTTTCTAGAGGGAGAGGGAGAGAGAGGGAGAGAGATGGTGTGGCGGTTATGGAAGAGGGAAGAGGGTGTAGAGGAAACATGATAAGCCATCTTCCCCTCCTTGTTTTGCACTCACTCTCACTCGCTCCGTCTGTGACTACATATGAGGAGGATTGAGGAGGGAGGGAGGCATCTCTCTATTTTACCATGTTGACCTTGTAGGTGAAAGCGGTTTCCAGTGTTTTGCTGCCTCTTTTAGAGGGTTAAATAGACATTTACAGCGTCGAAATATCCAATTGCTCTCGAGCAAGAGCCACAACTCACAAGTTGGGCCACTACAAAACAGTCACCTTGCAATTATATGGAACCAAACAACTGGATCGGCCCATTTTTTTTATCTTAGCCAAGGTTGATTTCCACGTGAAACCCCAGCTGCCTAAGCAAGAACGTATAGAAAGACTTGCGTGTCAAACAAGATTTTCGACTACGTTTCTTGCAATGTGCATAGAAACTACTGGGGAAAAAACGGCTATATGTAGGTTACGGTTAAGCAAACTAAATGTTCTCGCTACTTGTCGGGAGGAAAAAAGGGCCGATGTTTATGGCGTAACTAAACGATTTATGACTCGTTGTGTTTGAATCGATTATAATGCCTGTAGAGAGTAATAATACACCAAATGCAACGTGTATTTGGGTATCCAGTATGCATTGATGATGGTACGTTTACTAACTTGGAATGTAACTCATCAGGAATTGAATTCATTACGAATGAGAGACAGAATGAATTTAGATGTGTAGATTTTCAATTTTATAGAACTGTTTACTTTCAACATGAAATTAGAACATAAACATTATTAATTACAATTGATGTTTTTTACTTACCATTGAAATCAAAATTAAAATTGATTTGATTACTGAAATATCCTTATATATCTATGAAGTCGCTTATTTCTTATACCAATCAATAGTGTTACTGTACTACACCAATTTTTACACTCATAACGACATACAAATGTCACTATACCAATTTTTTTCCTTTAACACCCAATAAGATAAAATCAATTCCAATTAAATTTCACTTATCGACCTTAAATTATGTAAAAAAAATAGAGAATATTATTAGAAAAATAGACGAATTGACCTAAAATACTCCCGTATAATATATGTGGTTGTTTATTTGTGAGTTTTAATAATATTATATTTTATATATATATATATATTCTCAATTTGAGTTCGATAATTTGGAAGTATTCTCAATTAAATTATGGTAGTTTAAGTAACAAAAATTGATACCCGAACTGATGGGGTAATTGATTCTGATACTCACCTCCCCTTTTGGTATCAAGTTAGAGATTTTGGAATGAATCGATTCCTGATAAGGAGATGAGACCCACATGCATTCTAATTCTCATATGTATTATTAAACGACTAAATTTTCTTATTTCGTAATCAATTCTTCTATTTTCAATTCAATTTCATGTTAATAAACGTGTCATGAAAGTGATTACTTTTCTGTTTATATCGTAGTCAGCAAGCCAACATCATATTTATTGTGTCTCTAGAGAGTTCTTCCAGCTCTACACTTGTACAACACCCATTGGTTAGGTCAGTGGTATCAATTTCAGCCCAATATCATATTTTGGAATTGTTCAACTAGTGTGCTCTGCATTCTTTTTATCATTACAAAAAACATCACGATATGTCTATTTTCTCTATTCTTGGTATCTCACAACTGCCTGATAATACTATCATTTTTATCACGTCATTTAATTAAGCGTTTCTTGGCTGAGAATTTGTTAAAAAATGTAACTAAGGCTAACTTTTGCGACTGTTCTGTATAGTACCCAAGCCCTAAATTAAACGTCTTAGGAATGGAACTGAATAAACACGCATATCAAAGTTGCTTCTCTCGTAAAAGCAGAAGTACCAACCCTATTTATACCACTTATAATTTTTTTTATAGAGAATATAAGTTTGGATAACAAACTCCAGATTTAGAATAGAAAATGTGGGCATTGGACTTGTCAGAGGGAGCTACTTCTTTGTCGGCATAGTCGGTGTTTATGAGTGTAATCGGGGCAGCATCTAATATTTTAACCAACTTTGCAGGCTTTGGGCAGCGTTCTTTCATGTGAATCAGTGAATGAACTACGCAGAGTTGACCTAAGATGGATCCATATATGATACTAAACTCTAAATCTAATTATTTATACGCCAAATTATTCATAGATCGAGCTAGCTAGCTAGCTCATCTTCATTATTAAGTGCCAAATTCTTTCAACAGATGGACTGATAATTTGTAAAAGCATATACGCATGTGCACAGGACAAACTATATATGCAATTTATGAGAACTTTTATTTCATTAATGGATAAATAAAAATTGCAACAACTTCACCTTATAGCTCTATAATGGGGAATGCATGGATAATCTGATCGCGACTTGTCCACCACCATCACCAACCATACTTTATTATTTACTTGCTTATGTTCTATATATGAAACAACAACAACTTGAACACTGTAAAAATGGAAGATCGATCATATACCCCGGCCAAGTAGCTGGAAGCTTTCCCCCAAAGACACGTACAGTAGGTAAGGTAGGTACATATGATTTCAACTTTACATGATGGCGCACGCTTGGGGATTTTCTTCACTGAAACAATCCGGGCGGGTCACGCAGTAACTGGTGGTGGCATAGCTCCTCCCGCCGCCGTAACTATCATACACTGGTCTCCCGTAGTAGCCATCGTACTGTATGTAAGGTGCTGGCCCACCGTAACCATACCCTGTTTGGCACGGTCCACCCGGATGCCCTCCGTAACACTCCATACAACACGCGTTCACCGTCGGCACCGGGTAAGCGGGAACCGGAGCCGGAGGAGGCTTCGGCTTTGACTCTTCCTTGGGCTTCTCTGCCTCCTTTGGTATCTCTTTCGGCTTCTCGGCCTCTTTGGGTTTCTCTTTAGGCTTTTCTGCTTCTTTAGGTTTCTCAGCCTCCTTTGGTTTCTCTTTAGGCTTCTCGGCCTCCTTGGGTTTTTCGGCAGCAGGCTTCGGCTTCTCGGGTTCTTTAGGTTTTTCTGCAGCTGGTAGTGGTTTTGGTTTTTCGGTTGCCGGAGGAGGCTTGGGCTTCTCGGGCTCTTTGATGTCGATGCTCTTAATCGCGCCACCACCTTTGCAGCATAGTTTGTCTCTGATCTTTTCAGGACTGCAGCACACAACTTTGATGATCACCAGGTTGTTCTTCTCGTCGTACGCCTGGTCTCGTATTTCTCTTGTTCGCAAAATCCAACCGACACCACAAATCACACTCAGTTTTCGTTTCTTTTGTTTTCTATCAGAAGTAAGAACACAACCAAAATATATAGAAGAGAAAAGAGAAACTCACGAGGAAATTTACAGAGAACCTTCTTGACCTTCTTATAGCATTTCTCACACTGAAGGTCCACCTTCAGAATCATTATCATCACCTGGCATTATTTGCAGCAATTAGATAGCTGTAGAAATGATAAGGTTATTTGATTTCTTTTTTTTAGCAAAACAAGAAGTACGTAATTGATCAAGAACTAATCAAAGTTGATGTTTTCTGGTTTGAAGATCGATGTGGAATCGAATCCATCAGGTTCTGTGTTTCTGACAGAAGAATGATGGATTGAGTAGTCAAATTGATGGAAGAAGAAAGAGCCAAAGAAAACTTGAGAATTAATAAGTAATTAGTAGCAGCCACAAAAAATAAAAAATGAAAGGACCAGAATTGAGGAAATGGGTAATCTAATTATCTCAATATCATGAGGAAAAAAGAGAATGGAAAGCTTAAACAACTTTCTAGAGTGTGTAGAGAGAAATACGTACCTTTTTTTCTCCCATTGTTGCAGTGCTCGATCGGTCAGATGGGATCTGATATTCTGAACGGAACCTCAGCTAAAATGATTGAATGGGACGGGAGTCAGTGAGGGTTGGGTTGGAATATAAACTGAGAAACTGAGTCTCAATCGAGTGGAACAGAGGAAGAGTCCTCCTGTGGTTATAAAATTATGACAAATTGTTTCTGAAGAAACAAAAGAGATGATGAAGCTAGTTGGTTTTTGGTACGTATACTATTATAGATAGCCAATGGGATCAGAACACGTAAACTGTTATTGAACGTTGATATCATGTTTCCATCACCGACGTTGTCGTTGTATAGAAAAAATGGGGCTGAAGTTTGCAAAATTGGGAATAGCATGTGCTGGCTTTGATTCACCCACCTTACCTTCCAGGATCAAATAAATAATAATATTGAAATATTGTAACACATCAAATGAAAGTGAAAATTACATCCCAAGCAATGATACATATCGCTGAAAAAGAAGAGTCTAGCTAGATCGATTATAAGTTTATAACGGTGTGTCATAGTTATAGGTAGTATCGTTTTCATAAACTATATTAAGATCAGTTAATTCTTGTTTTTTTAAGGGTCAGTTAATACTTGTTGTCACTATAATAAAGAGGGTTATTTTTCATATATGCTAGTGGCTCTGGAATATAATGCTTATTTGAGCAGTTTTCATTTTGAGATTAGCTGTGAGAAGGTATTAATTACTTTTGGAATTGCAATTGAATATTTGAGGGTTTTTGTCCATTGTGATAGATGATAATGGTAGGGAGGATGGTGTGGTAGTTATGTCTACGTACACTATGAACTCCTCCGGTATGTAATGTTGGATTCTTTTAATATAGATTAATCTATCTAACAAATCGATCATGAGGGTGGTTAATTAGTGGATCAATAACTCAATGATGAATTATGATCGGGCCTGCCAGTACATATTATTCCATGATCATGATCTCATTGATCGGATGATCAGAATCAAAAGTGGAGTGGTAAAATTAGATTGCAAGATAGGTTATATGGTACATAATCAACTACATATAGGGAAGGCTAATTAAGCTTCTTACTTTTTTGGAAATGAAGAGGTCAATTAAGCTAGCTTATATAGCAGAATAGCCGAATAGGTGATGCCATGATGATTAATTGGGTCAAATATTGCAATAATTATGACATGTATCATGCACCCACATGGCACATGGAGCATTCCACAGCTGTCCCTCCTTGGATCTAGTTACTTGGCACCATTCATCTTGGACTAGTTTCTATTTAACTAGCTAGGTCGAACTAGTACATCACTTTGCTAACTTTATATTCTAGAGGGATTCACGATCATTCTCCTTATATATTGTCAACGTATGGTAGGTATGGAGCATAGCCGCCAGTAATTGTTCAGAAAAAGGAGATGAATCTCAGGTTTACTAAAGCAATTTGTTCTAGTAATTTCAGGAATTCAGGTAGTGTTGATATATATCAAGATGTTTGTAAAATAGTAACGAAGCTTAATATAATGAGAAAGCTTAATGTAGTGTGAAATCTTAAATATGCTGTCCCTTGGTATAGAAATTAGTGGCTGAAATGTAATAAAAATTCCAGGGTTTGGTTTCATATAATTATCTCGAAGAATAGGACTGGTAAGGAAGGAAAAGAGAATGAAGATAAGGAGGTTGACAAAGGCACAGGTCATGATGATTGGATTGGAGTAGTGTTTTATTTCGAACTATAACACGACACTGTTTCTATACTGTTCTAAATCCACAGGCCGAGTAATATATAGTGAAATATATATATATATATATATTTAGTTTCTATCCAGAGTGAAGTTTCACTCTGAAATTACAGAGTGAAGTTCCAATTTTAGCACACTTTTCGGTCAAATGTTTTCACCATAAGTGATTCAATATTTAGGTATGCTATTTAAGATCATCTCTAAAAAATTTCATATAATTCGGACATCGTTAAGGTATTGAAATTAGATTAAATCAATGAATGAATTAAAACTGTTCAACGTGAACCGTTCGTGTAAATCTCAATTTTGAAAGCTCAAACCATTGTCAAATTGGATAAAATTTTGTAAAGATGATCTTGAATAACATACCTAAATATTGAATCGTTTATGGTGAAAAAAATTAATCGAAAAGTGTGTCAAAATTTGAACTTCACTCTGTAATTTCAGAGTAAATCTTCACTCTGAATAGAGACTATATATATATAGGGATGCAAATTTCAAAAACCGCGGGCCTCCGAAAATTGACGACTGCCTTTCTCACGTCCTAATAGTAATACGGATATTAGAAACCCACGGGTCTCTAGTACCTCCTGATCACCACGCCAGTGTGCTTCCATCACTATATAAATATAATTAATCTTTCTTAATTTCTTGATTAAACTCATCCTAATTCAAAATTTATATAATATAATCGTTATATTGTCCTTAATTTGGCTCTTCATTAAGGATGCTTCTTGCTTAATTTTGTCTCCTTGATTTGATTCTTTGTTCAAGAAAAGAAAAGATTGAAAAGAAGACACGAATAGAGAGCTGTAAGGAGTGTCTTTGTGAATACAGCCACCAAATAAATTCAACCAAGTCCTCTCTCTCTCTCTCTCTCTCTCTCTCTGGTGGTCATCGGACAACAACGTTGCGTAATGTTGGCTCCTACCCCTGACGCTTTACAAATATTTCTTCTGCCGACAATTTGCCAAATCTTGGGCCTCCATGCCAGTCTTGCAAACGCACATTTTCAAGAAAAGTGCAAGTCATGAACCAACACAATGAACCAAATAATAAAGCCCACACCTAGGCCTTGCAACAAATTAGCGTCTACACCAAATCTATTCAACACAGGCATCACCACGCCTAATACGATAAGTGCGATGCAGCAACTGCGGTTAGAACCCCTTTTTCAAACGATGTGAGAGGAATCAATACGTAACCAATGTTTCTTTCAGTATTAGTATTCATATTCTGAAATCTATACTTGAGGCCATGATGCATTTTGAACTCGATCTAAACAACTCTTGTATTTTCAATCATGTCCTCATGTTTAACTCGTTGGACCTGGATCAGTTTCAGTCTTTCAGACCCCAACTCGATCGTTAACATTATCTCGTTTAGTACTAAAAGTCGTCATTACAATTGACAAAATACCATGTAGATGTAATACAAAACTACAAATTAAAGGAGCTCATCGATTCAGCTGGTGAGTGATGCAGTTGATTGATTTAGCCAAAATATCCCCCGACACAAATCTAACTCAAAGTCCCAAACCAAATTATTACCCTGAAAGTAATCCGAGTGGTGGGGTGGTTTTGCTATAACATGCATTGCAAAGCACATAGGCATTTTATCCAACCATATGTATCGACCTGCAAGTCTATATCGTACGGCATTTATTCATGTATTGGTAGAACAGTAGAACTGTAGAAGAAAGGGGTTATATATATAAAACGATCCATTGGTTTCTGTATGGTCAGGTTTGGATCGGCTTAATCATCATGCATCCACAACTTTATGGCCTTGTGTTTATTGGTGTATTCTGATCACCTCTCCCTCCATTAAGTTGCAATAATCTGCTAGCTAGCTGGGAAGGACCACCAGTTATGTCAATTTATAAAAAATTTGGTGCTGTGGAATTATCACGAGCTTTTGCTTTCAGGATTGCAGGAGATGAGATTTCAGAATCATTCTTTTGATCCATAAACAAAAGGCTAAGCTGCTTTGATGCTTTCCACTTCTTGGCAGCATCTTAATATCATTTTCTTGCTTGTTTAGTGATTAGCATGCATCTCATGATCGATTCTCATCTATAACCAAATTAAGGCTGATTAATGCATGTAGCAATTCAGCTAGACTCATGCAGGCACAGCATCCGCTATAATATAACTCAAGTAGCGCTCCATGGCTCCTGCTGATCCTTCATGCATATGCTTATTTACTATGGCAACCTGATCAGGTCATCGATCATCTTTGTTACTTCGTTTTGTTTATGATTATTCACCTAGTAATTAAAGAACCAGGACTGACAAAAACCTTAGTACCGTACCAAATAGATAGCACGTACGATTAATTGTTAGATCAAATATTTTCGCCTGTTTTTGGTGTTTGCTGATATACAGTATACAGTACTTGGTATTTACCCTAAAGAAAACCCAAGCTACATTTTGTATGGGATTCTTTCATCATTGATTGGGTGTCTAGTGGGTTACGAGAGGACAAGAATGGCCATGCGCCAATATACCAATCACGTCCATTCTTCTCCTTGTCCTTCTTCTTCTTCTGCTTCGTAATCTTTTTCATTTATTCTAGTTTTGGATACTATGCTTTCTGGCTAGATTAGCTCGATGATGGCCTCATGAGTCGCTGCTACTCTAATTCCATCGGAGACTAGACAATAATAGATGATATGATGATAATGTTTTAAGGTGAGTGACGGGTTATGGTGAGATGGGCCCCACTGAGGATGATTCCCGCCACCGAAGTTTGCCACAAGATAATCACATTTCACAATCTTGTACGTAGTTTTGGGGCTTGGAATCCAAAACCCTGGGACCCCGCCTGGACTCCATTGCGTCTCACTGCGACACCCATTCTCTCCTCCTCCACACAATCCTAGGTTGCTACTATTCTCGATCAGTTTCCTTCGCCTTGATTAATTTCGTCTGCAAAATATCATAATTAACTGTCTCAAAATTAACATGATTCCATCTCATCATCAAGTGCAGCTTGTACTAGTTGTTGTTCATTCGCTCGTCGGCCTAGCTATCAAGCTCAATAACAGTTATTTGGTTATATATAACTGAATGATTCACTTATCCATTACAAACGCAATCTGATTTTGTTACAACTTTGTATATATGATGGAGTTAATTTCCTGACGATCATTGCTGCTACAGAATAAAGAAGAGATGAAGCCGGCCTATTGATCGACGTTTGATTTGAAAAGGAGGAGTCTTAATTATCTGCATTATGCATGTCTTAATATTAGACTCGGTGGAAAGTGGGCAACTAGGCATAACTTTTCGTTTGATTGTTAGTAGGGCTGGGCAAAAAGCCCTAAAAAGAAAAAAAACCCGGACCGGACCGCCGGGCCCGTCCGGGCGGGTCGGGTTTTTTGCCGGGCTCATATGTTGTCATGTGATAAACGGGCCGGGCTTTGTTATGTCCGGGCCGGTCCCGGGCCTTCAAATCTTTAAACAAAAAAACCCGGAAACCCGGGACATTAGGTGTTATTATGTAATTGGTTTTCGTAAGTGATCCTAAACTTATAGAATAGATACAATGACACTGGAACATAACTAAATAACTTTAAACTTAACTAATTTCAATCTCATAATTCCCATTGTCGTCGCCTCGCACTGTCGATTCGCCGCAAACTAGCCAAAAACAGAGTTAGGCCCGGAAAACCGGGCGGGCTCGGCCCGGATATTACCGGTCCGGGTTTTACCCGGGTCCTGTTTTTTTTAGAAAAAAACCCGGCCCGTCACACTACAAATTGCCCGGGCCGGGCCCGTGCCCAGCCCTAATTGTTAGACAGTAATGCATGAATATGAAATCTTATCGGTGCCAATAACTTTATGATTGGGTTGGCTAGTTCATCCTTAATTAGCTTACTGCATGCACAATATTAGCTAGCTTTTCCTATATCTTTTGCTTTCTAGGTTTCTTTGCAATGATCAGATACTGTAAGCATCCAAGAACAGATCAAAACATCCTTTCCTTTTTGTTCAGTTTCTGTAGACACTGTATTGGCCTTTGTTCAACATTTCAACTCAACAAAGTGGAGACATATAGCAGTACGTAATTGAGTTCTTATAGTAAAGGAATAGAGTTAACCTTTTTGCTACCCTCTTTCCTGGGTTTACTTCGGTAAATGACTGATTGTCCTGGTGTTTAATAAATAGAGGGCGGTGCTGTGTCCCAAGCAGAGCCCCGTACAGAGGCCATTTAGAGGGAATTGAAGGGCAAATAATGAGCAAGTGAGTCAGCATGGACGTCTGGTCTAGTCTGCTTAATCAATTCCACGTCAGATTTGCGGAATTCCCACGTAACATTAATAAATGTTCCTTTCTTCTCTCAACTCCACTCCCCAAGATTTCAATTCAACAACCACCGGAGTTTAAACTTGTGGCTACACTTCTCTTGCAGTTGCAGACACCAGAAGCAGATTAGTTGCATCTCTAGCTTCCAATCAAATAATATTCAAAGTGAGATAGCTTTCTGAAGCAAAAGTACATTTAAGAATCAACAAGCTCGATCAGCTCAGCTAGCACAGAAATGGGTGAAGTAAGTATTTATGTGAACTGAATATCCTCTTCTTATTAATAGTCTCAGCGTATAGTACTCTTGTTTGCGCAAGCTCACGCTTGTTATCCACCATAGTTGTGAATGTTTTGTCTCTCATAGATTGGTTTTCGTTCATCCTCGATCGATCTGCAAGTCTGGTCATTCTTAGTTTTTGATGTCTTGATTTGGATCTGAACAGGAAAACAAACCAGAGGAGAAGAAAGTGGAAGAAAAGAAGGAAGAAGAGCCAGCGGACATTGTGCTCAAAGTTGATATGCATTGTGAAGCTTGCGCCAGGAAAGTTGCTAGAGCCTTGAAGGGTTTTGAAGGTCAGTTTCACTTCAGTTCTTGTAATCTTCTAGCTAGCTAGTTCAGTACTTCACTTCAGTTCTTTCAGCTTTCATATTAAATACTTCTTGTGATATTCAAACTTAATTAATTCTTGTATTCTCTGTCGACTCCCTCATGACCTCTCTACCTCTAGCTCAGCTTTAAGCAATAATTTTAAGGCATAAAGAACAAGCTGAGTCTTGATGTTAAGCAATTTGCACGTTTAGATTTCTCATTTTGTAATTAATTAAGAGATTATAGTGGAGTAAACATATAAAAATGAAGTGAATGGGTGCAGGAGTGGAGGAGGTAAGTACAGACAGCAAAGCGAGCAAGGTGGTGGTGAAAGGCAAGGCAGCAGACCCCATAAAGGTGTGCGAGAGATTACAAAAGAAAAGTGGCAAGAAAGTGGAGCTCATTTCACCTTTGCCTAAACCACCACTCGCTGAGGAGGAGAAGAAAGAAGAGCCTAAAGAACCTGAGAACAAGGAGGAGAAAAAAGAGGAGGTAACTACTATATCAATTTCTTCATTTCACTTTTACCTCATTAATTTAACCGGAGTAAAGTAAATTAGTGAAACCTAGCAAGCTAGCTTCAAGTAGTTCAATTTTTTGGCTTTTAGGGTATGGAACTATGGATGGGCTAAAACAGTGAAATTTAAAAAAATGAAACATAGTGTGGCTAGCTAGGTCACTAACCTGTGAGTCTGTGAGTGTGGGACTGGGTGTATAAAATGCTGACATGAAAGTAACAAGTCAAAGGCATCAAAATGACCAGCCCACCCATGTCCACCACTCCACAGTGTAGGCGCTACCCAGGGCACACTTGACAAGAATAGCCAGTCACTCACTGCCTATAACAACATAACACGTTCTAATAATTTTGTTAAGTAGAGTTAGCTTTGACCCACCACCTCCCACCAAGGCCAAACTGTCGTGTTTCTCTCATGCGTGAATTTTACGTACAACAAAACAAAAACATGCACAGTACTACGCGCAGCTGCAGTAACCATTTGTTTGCAATCTTTTACCTCAAAAGGCTTAACGGGGGTTAGGAGATCGATCGACTACCAATTAATTACCAACATGTATCTGGTGAATAACTCCAGGCCATGAGCCCATGACATGAGTTTTTTTTGATCAACTCCATGACATGAGATTGGATCAGTGTTATCATCACAATTCAGGCCTATCACTTTGGTTGTTACTATTCCATGAAAAGAAAAGATCCACCTGCACGTTTGCCTCTAGATTCTCAGATAATTCTGGATATAATTATAGGAGCAAGTATATGAAAGCCAGCCCTTACATCATCGAGACTGCTTCTTCATTGTCGTACCTGTATTGTTTTACCCTCTAACTCCAAGTGTGCATCTCTCGTTTTCCTTTTCTCACTCACGTTGAGAGTTGCGTCAACTCCGTTGGCATGGCCTCACCATGCATGTGACTCCACCTTAATTTCCTCCCATAGCCTCCACCTCTTTCTTTCTTTCTTTCTTTCTTTCTTTCTTCCATAATTTGCCTTTCGCTAACTTAGCTTATTTACCAAATTCATTAATCAAAATCATACCAGTCTCCGATATATTATTGTTTAAAAATATGTCTTGGTTTGCACGAGACACACTCACGTAGCTTAGTTGCAGACAAGCTAGTCTTCCTCTCATCATTTCTGTAATCATATTAACGGCAAACACTCGCTCGCTAACTTCGCAGCGCGCACTAACTTCACAGCATCCTGTGATTCTTGTCTATCCTTATGATTTGTGACACTCTATCATCTAAGGAAACACTAAAGAGATATATCATTAATTCATGATGAGGCTTAATTCGCAGACCAAATTAAAGAAACTGGTAGTTATTCTGTTAATTTCTAACTTATTTTCAATTTCATCTCTTGTCAGCCTCCCGCTATTGTTACAGTGACTTTGCAAGTTCGAATGCACTGTGAAGCATGTGCTCAAGTTCTACAGAAGCGAATCCGAAAGATCCAAGGTATACATAAATTTATGTAAAAACTATGCTTGAACGTATTTTATTTATGCTTTTCCTGTTAATTAAGAGATATGTATAGTGCATCTGTTGATGTCGATTATGTTGTTGATATTTTAAAACTAATTTGGAGCGCGCGCATGAGTTGCAGGAGTGGAATCAGTACTAGCAGACGTTGGTAACGACCAGGTTGTGGTAACAGGTGTTGTGGATCCGGCCAAGCTTGCAGATGATGTCTACAAAAAAACCAGAAAGCATGTTTCCATTGTGCCCAAGGAGGAGGAGAAGAAGGAGGAGGAAGAAAAGAAAGAAGAGAAAAAAGAAGAAACCAAAGATGAAGGAGGGGAAAAGAAAGAAGGGGAAACAGAAGAGGGCAAGGGATCAGATGATAACAAGAGTGTTGATATCAAGCGGAGCGAATACTGGCCATCAAAGTACTATTCGGATTATGCAGACACCCCACAGATTTTCAGTGATGAGAACCCTAATGCCTGCTCTGTTATGTGATGTTATATAACATGTAGTCATTTCTGTAACATTTTGCCTATATATGTCTAATTATGAATCGAGTACGTAATAAGACGCCTAGCCGCAAAATATATTAATTAAGAGTTTAAGACTACGTACGTACTTTCACTACTGTGCCACCCCTTGGCATGCATTCTTGTTATATTTTTGAGTTAATTAAGTGATTCCTGCTGTGACTTATGAGGTTGCTAGTACTTCATTGATATACGCCGGCAATAATGAGTTGTTGCCTGTGTGCAAGTTTATACTTTTGTAGTGAGAAGCTGATAAATGATCATCAGTAGGAGAACTTCTCATTAGCATGAACTGTGAATTTTTGGTTAATCTGCAGATGAATTACTTCTATTGTTTTTCTCTATATTAATCTGCTCTGGGTTAATAAACTAGTAACGTATTATGTACGTATGAATCGGGCAAGAGCAGTAAGCCTTCTGACCCAAAAGTATTGAACGTAATAGAAGAAAGTGCGTGCATCCCAACTCCCAACGTACTAAATCCCTCGAGAACGAGCCGGATAGGGATGATAATCCGTGAAGATTTCATTTGAGGAGTGAAGAATAAGGAACGCAAATGGATTCGTAATAGTGTGTTTGGGCAAGGGGACTTTAAGGAGGGAGAGGACTTTTATAAGGAACTTTAAAATCCCTTATCACATGTCCCTTGTTTGGCAAAAATTGCGGGAGGGATATCAATGACCCGGGACTTGAAAGAATATATTTTTGAGGGATTTCAACTAAGAACAATTTTCTTTCTATGTTTCACCTATCTTGGCGTCATTTCGAAATTCCAAAAGCTACAGAGACTGTACTCGATTTCTCGCGAATTCAACTCTTTCAATCGTTGATTCCTAAGTTTGTTCCACACCTTGGGCTTGTGATTCTCTTCGCAATATAGGGTTCCATGGTTAGAATTTGCGTGTTTAGATCTCCAATTTGGGCGATCTATGTTATGTGTATAATTGTTTATTATCCTTGAGATAGTTCTTCAATTTCTTCATATGCTTTTGTTTATCAAATTGTTGAAAGGGATATGAAACTTGTTATTGGTTCTGGGTTTTGTAATGGGATACAAAACTTGTTATGGGTTATGGGTTTGTAATGGGAAACGAAAAAAGAGTATGGTAAATCTTGATGTTGGTTACTTTGTTCAAATATGATGAGAATATATGATATGTTTCTATGCTTTACTTGTGGAGAGGCCTCCCCAGTTGATGAATTGGACAATACAATGCCATGTCATCTTCCTGTCTCTAGTTTTTTATTTTTGTTTTTGAATGACTAGATAGGGTTTTATTTGTTTTGATAAATATGTTACTGGGTTTTTGTTAGACTACTTAGAATCTTAACTTGTTATTGGGTGGACTGAATGCTGAGAATTTTGTATCCATAGGAAGAACATGTGTGTGCAAATTATTGCTAACTTTAGTTTCAAAGTTTGAATGTGTGTGCACATTTAGAATATGTAAATAAGCAAGAATGACTAGATAGGGTTTTATTTGTTTTGATAAATATGTTACTGGGTTTTTGTTAGACTACTTAGAATCTTAACTTGTTATTGGGTGGACTGAATGCTGAGAATTTTGTATCCATAGGAAGAACATGTGTGTGCAAATTATTGCTAACTTTAGTTTCAAAGTTTGAATGTGTGTGCACATTTAGAATATGTAAATAAGCAATGCACATAACCTCTCGGAATGATACAACCTCTAATAGGACTGTAACTATGTATGTAATCTTAATGCTTCTTCTAATAAAGTGTTGATTGATTTGGGAAAGCTATTAGTTTGATTAGCATATGTAG
This sequence comes from Argentina anserina, assembly GCF_933775445.1. NCBI lineage: Eukaryota > Viridiplantae > Streptophyta > Magnoliopsida > Rosales > Rosaceae > Argentina > Argentina anserina. The sequence goes on along the minus strand of NC_065874.1, from coordinate 215,397 downwards.
GCTTTATTTGATGATTTATGTAACTTGGTTATGAAAATGCCGAAATGAGATTTGACTAAAATGACAGATTAGCAGTACACATGACTAAAATGACATTGATGATTTCTTTAACTTGATTATTTGAACACTGGAGCTACTTATGTAACTTGGTTATTTAAACTCTGGAGCTGCTTCCTTTCAGAAAACCATAGAGCTACTTCTGTAACTTGGTTATGAAAATGCCGTAATGAGATTTGATGATTTATATATCTTGGTTATGGAAATGCCTAAATGAGATGTTTGATGAATTCTGTAACATGGTCATTTAAACACTGGAGCTACTTTTGTAACCTGTATTGAAAATGCTCAAATGAGATGTTTGATGATTTCTCTAACTTGCTTATGTAAGCTACTTCTGTAACTTAGTTATGAAAATGCCGAAATGAAATGTTTGATGATTTATGTAATTTGGGATATCCAGAACTCCAAAAGAGATTAATAGGCTTATCTAGAGTCTCAGCCTCTCATTCGTACTGTTTTGAATGTTTCATATTCTTCTGTTTTCTATGACTTCCTCTTTTGTAGCATTGATCATTTATGTCTTTCTCTCAAAGTTACAATGTATGGTACCTCTATTTTTTTAAGTATATGATCATGTCAGAGTGTCAATTACTTTTTGGTTTATTTAGCATGCTTGTTTTCCAATATTTTTTTTCATATTTAATCAAGTATCCTTGATGTATCTCATTTTTCAATTATGTTTACATCAAACGAAACACTAGTTGTATTTGTTCTTCTCTGCAACTAAAGCTTTCCAATGCATGTGTATATAAGTAGTTGCTTGCTAAGATTCTCTTATGTGTATATAGTGGGATAATTGTTGTAGATTCTCTTATGTGTATATAATGGGTTGCTTGTTGTAGATTCTCTTATGTGTATATCAGTATAGGAATATTGGAATAGTACTAGTTTGGTGTTTCTTGCTTATGCCTCTCCCATTTACATAATCTCTTAATTTGAAGAACAATAATATGAAAATGGAAGCTAGAAAAGAAAATGATAAGAAGCAAAAGGGTATGAGAAAAGAAGATGATGGAAGCAAATACTTGCAATGGAATCCGGAAATGGATATAAAATTGGCCGATATTCTTAAAAGTGAGAGACAATAAGGCCACAAAGGTGATGATGGGTGGAAATCTAAAGCATTCACTTCAGCTGCATTGAACATGTCAACCATCTATAACGTATTTGTGACGAAAGATAATGTCAAAAACCACCTGAAAGACTAGAAAAAGACCTATGGAGTAGTTTCTGATATCTTAAGCCAAAGTGACTTTAATTGGGATAGTGGACATAAGATGATAACCATGGATGATGACAATGTCTGTAGTGAATATGTAAAGGTACGATATAGTGTTCCAAGTTTCTGATATCTCATTTTTTTTCAAGTCACTTTAATAAGCTATTTGTGTTGAGTTACATGTTTTTCATGACAGACACACCCTGAGGCTTCGAAGTATCGATTCAAGACTATTGTCAATTAAGATGATATTATGGACTTGTGTGCGAAGGATAAAGCAACCGTTTATGGGGCTCAAAATTCTGAGGATGCATGTCAAACTATGAGCATTGAAGATGACAAAGTAGAGGGAAACAATTGTTGTGGCGATATACGAAATGGCTTCTTCAATCAAAGAAATGGCATCTAGTATGGTTTCAACATTAAAGAAGAATGCAAATGTGACGGTTGATGAAGTTTATGAAGAGTTTATGGGAATACCTAATTTAGAAGTAGATATTCGAGCAATTGAGGTGTTTGCCAACAATCCCACAAAGTTTAAAATATTGAAGAAGATTCCAATTGAGAAGAAAAACCAATTTATATTGAAGTCAATGCCATAATTTTTTTAAAATGTATATGCTTTTGTTGTTAATCTTTTTTAGAATATTCGATATTTTAATATTATGAGTGTAAGTACGATGCAATTCAAATGTGACGGAGACTTCAATTGTTGCATTTTTGGAATTATTTGGTGACACAAACTTTTTTATGTTTTATAATAATTTGATTAAAAGAAAATAAAAACTAGTTAAAAATAATTATGTTCATAAATTCCATGATTAAATCTTTTTTATCACCCAAACAAGTCATTTTAATAATCTATTCCTCAAGTCCTTTCATTTAAAAATCTCATAACCTTCAAAACCTTTCATTTCTAAATCTCTTCACTTACAAAGTCCTTGGAACCTCAAAGTCCCTTACCTAAACACACTGTAATGGACATATGTTACAACCTTAGTGCCTGATAGGCTGGGCATTGCATGAACCTTGTAGGGCTGGTTCGGTACATTACCAATTCATTTTTGTCATTACCATCTACCAACTAATTTTAATTGGTAATGAGAAAATTTGTACCATTACCGACCACTTACGCCTTTGTACCAAATTTTCGGTATACCGATATTTTCGGTTGGTTCGGTTGGTAATGGGACTCTACCAAGATATGATATCGGCCCAATTAAGTTTAAGGCCCATACCAATTTCTTTGATGACAAAAGAAATTTAAACAAACTTCATAGTTCAGAGTTGAATTTGGACCGAACTCCTTAATACAACAATATCCCTCAAATACAAATGCGATTACACAGTATTGTCCAACACTCCAACATCATAACATGAACAAATTAACAAATTGAATGACTGATACAGAATAGCAACATCGATGACTTCAATCTCCTCTTTTGCTAGACATTGGTTTGGACTGAGCTCGAGCTTTAGACATTGATTCCCTAAATATATATACTGATCACATCTGTTGGTGTCGATCGACCATATTTCGAACTGGAGTTGTCAATCACCGAAGTGTCCACTAATGTATCATAACCTTTATATTAGGTTTATAATAAAACCATCGCATGATGAAGCGACTATATGAAGGAAATTTCTCTAAATCGATCAACACCATCCGATATGATCGGTATATATATATAGTGACCATTTTATAATTTCATCCAATTCGGACCTCGTTTGATCATCGAAATTTTCAGTAAACCAACAACACCACTAATATGCCCAAAGGGAGGATCGATTATTAAGATGCGAATATCGGAAGCTGTTTACATATTTGAAATCACCTAATTTTTTATTTTTGTCACCAATCGTGCGTGGTCGCAACAAGGAAACCCATTTGGCAAAGCCCCGGTCAATAAGGTTTTATTATATCAAAACTCATTTTTTGGTTAACCGTAGGTACAGACGGTCAAACCATGTGCAAAACGGACAAAATTTTTACATGGTCCCTAAATATATATATCTATCACATCTATCGGTGTCGATCGATAATATTTCGAAACTATAATTTATTTGTGACTTTTTTTTAAGAATGTTTTCTAATAATTCTTCTATTGTTTCAAACTCTTAAATAAAAGTATTATGTTTTTTTCTTCTAATACAAGCCTGCAAGGCCGGCCCATTGACGAGCCCTAATTTGAGATATATCAACGGCTAAGATCAATATATGTAATAATAAATTTAAAAATAATTAATTAAAATAAAAAACTCAGTTGGTACGGTAATACCAACTTTCGCCAAAATCATTACCATTACCGTCCCAACTTAGAGAAGTCGGTTCGGTATTACCGTACCGAAGTTTTGGTAACTGAAATACTTGGTAACCAATTTACTTGGTTCGGTTGGTAAGGCTTGGTTCGGTTTTGTTTGGCTCATTTTTGCCACCCCTAGAACCTTGGGCCATGCCTCAGCAAGGCTCACGCCTGTAAGAAAATGCATGCAAGAAGCAAGGCAGATAAGTAGCGGAGGTATTAGCCTCGCTAGCACGGTGATTGGATAAGTATTAGCCTCACTAGCAAGAGCCTTGCAAGCACGAAGTCAGGTGCCAAGCAATGCAATGGAATGCAGAGTTATTAGGCTCAACAAATGCAAACATATTAGCCTCGCTAGCATGCAAGGCAGATGTGGAGACAAGTGTAAGGGCTGGGCTGAAGATTAGCCTCGCTAGCAGATGTGGGCAGATTAGCCTCGCTAGCAGACATGTAGGCTGGATATTAGCCTAATCAGCAAGGAAGTGGGCAGATCTGACACAGCAGGGAGATTAGCCTCGCAAGCAGACCTCGACAAGCACTAGGCAAGCAGTTGGCTGGATATTAGCCTCGCTAGAACCGAGCAGGCAGACCTATATGCTAGAGATTAGCCTCGCTAGCACTGATCATAGACGTGGATGCAAGACAGCGGCACAAATGGGAGGGTACAGTGGCAAGCAAGCAAATGCAACAAGCAAGGAAGCATGTGCGTGCATGCAGGTCAACGACAGTAGTTGTGACACTTGGCATGCAAGGGCATGCGTGACTCATACACGACAATTACTAAGCAGTTCACAAGTAGTGGGGGGTTATCAAGCATGCACGGAAGTTACCAAGGAGTGGAAAGTTATCCGAGGTAGTTACCAAGTAGTGGGTGGTTATCCAAGCTTAGTGGGTGGTTACTCATGCAAGGTGGTTACTTATGCTTGAAGATAGGAACTAGCAGTTACTTATGCAAGGTAGTGAGGTTAGTGGGATGTGTCATGGAAGTTATTATGCTTGCTTGGCAAGTATGCATGCTGCCACATCACCCTAGCGCGGTTGGGGGTGTCAACCGCCATGTACAATTGTAGTGCACCATGACCTAGGCCAATGAGGTTGTCATTGGTAAGAAAAGAGGTGTCATCACAATCACAATAGAGAGTGTGAGAACACAAGCAAGGAGAGAACAATTTTAAGGGTGAGAGAAACACAATACAGAGCTAGGTAGATAGGGCATGTTAGAATTACGAAGGCTGTAAGCCTCACTATATCCTCATTGTACCCTTAGGTTGAGTGATTAATGTAGGTGCACTAAGTGAGTGGCTAGGCAGATTGAGTTTGGGTAGACCAAGGCTGAAAACACTTTTTGTACTCGTTGTAATTTTCTTGATCTTTTAAAAGAGTTAAACGTTGAGAGCGTACTCTCGTAAACACTTATTTTGTGTGTGTGTGTATGACTTGTATACTAATTGTCGTTTATTATATAGTTTTCACTGTGTAATAAACAATTGAGTGAGAGAAGTTGGTAGATTGACTAGGTAGTGTGGACTGTTTAGCGTCATGACATAGGGAAAAATTTTTGATATTGACTGCGCTCGTGTGACAACGTGTATGGTGGGTGGGTGACATGGTCATCTGACTCATCTCCATTCTGCCATCAGGCCCGTTCCGCGTCAACCTTTATCATGGGCTGCTTTCATACGATGATAATAAGGAAAAGTTGACAGGTTCAAGTGTTCAACGCAATGTGTGGAGTCTACTGTATCTAAAGAGAGATCAGAGCGCTTGCATATTGAATAATTAAGCAACTGGGAAATAAATGCAGCAGATTGAAAGACATGATTGGAATTTATACCAATTAGATGGAATGGTTGGCATGTCTTATTCAGTTTTAAGTGAAGCCATCAAGTGCGATGACACACCAATGTGACAATGTCGAAAAATTTAGTCTTGAGTAATAAAACGTCGGAGCACGCATGTGGGTGGTGCCCTCACGTGATCAGATTGAACGGCGGAGACCGAAAATTCCCTAGCTTGATTTAGCTAGTTGGAGAATGAATTGCAGTATTAGTATGTTTCAAGTGTTAGTACATCCACTAGAAGACGCATCGTTGAAACGCTAAAGGTATCCGGCACGGCGGCACTCCATCAGCAGCTCGATCAGTTACCCTTATATACATTTAATCGATTACTCACGTTTTGCCTACCAACCAAGCTTCAGTACGTAATACTGAATATAATTGGAACGTATGTACTGATAATATTTGCATGCATTGCAGAGGAAGAAAGCTAAAAATTACACTATATATGTATGTTAGGAGAACACTGCGCATTTTTTGCCAGTCGAAAGGCGTATGTACATGCCACTACATGATTAATTTCTTATCTGTGTATCAATTCATCAATATAGCTAGCTAGGGTTTAAACAACGTGCGTACGTGCGCGTGGTCACGGACAACTCTATTAATATGCCATCCATTTTAACTCCAAGGAATTACTGAAACTATTATCAGGATTGTTATGAGTAGCTGAAGTTTATCTTGTCCCCTGTCTGATAGGGCTTGTTGGGATATGCAGAAATTTCAGAAAGAAACTTATCCTCGATGCCCAGAAATCATATCAATGGACCCTCATGCAGGGCTTTTTACAAGTAATGGGGTCAACGCAAGCATCTAAATTTGGACCACAACGGCACTGCACGCTAGCTAGTTGGTTGGAATATAGCCGGTGGAACATATGGTACACAAAGGTACCTCCATTTGCAGCTTTGAATTTCTTGGCCGATCGATCCATGGAAAGCTGAAAGAAATAGACGAGACAGCACTTATATACCACGGCAGAATGGATACACCGTACACGGGGTTTGGTTGGGTGGTACCTAACCAGACGGAAAAGCTAGTTCACGGCAGAATAGCTGGTTCACTTCAGCTTCAAAAGAAAAGGCGAGAGGGAGAAAGATCGGACTACATTATTAATACGTAATCACGTACGTCTGCATTATGTCTCCATCGTGAACTAGTAGTAGTACGAACTACAATAATTCCACAAATATGAAATCGGTCCCAACGCCAAACTAAGTGGCCTGTAATAGTTAGTACTGCAAAATCGCTAGATGGAAGCCACAGGAGGGGACCTAATAATCAAGCTCGCTGATAATACAACTTCACCTTCTCGTTCCATTATCATATACGGTTCACCGAGTTGGCTGGGGAGTCTAACTGCCTTAATTACTACTAATCTTGGTTGGGCTAGGAGATGGATTCAGATCGACAGTATCTAGCTATCTACTCCATAGATATTATCAGCAAGGGCTGGCAGGATCTTGCATATCAGTACTCTTAATGAAAAGAGTAATTAACAAGAACGATTAGGTGATAACATATTCTTATATCATTTATATGTGGGAACGAACGTTTTAATTTCTATAAACTTTTAACCCGTGCTAGCTTAGCACGCATGGATTCATGACGAGGATAGAAAGGATTTGAAATCTTGAACTGATTTGTGTGCGTACATATATTCCATTTACTTCTTTATCAGGTGGGCACTGATAACGGACGGCAACAATATTGGGTAACCATAAAATCTAAGTGGATGGTTGTAGCCCAACCTTACTAGGCGGAAAGAAAGACTGCCTTTCTGAGAATATATGAAGTTGATTGCTTTCATTCTGAACGACGATATACTGGTTGAAAAAATGTAATTGTACATCATGAATTTGTATGTTCACTGTAAGTGGTACGTTATAACCCGTGAGATGTTCATCGAGGGAGTCAGGGAGATTCATTATTATTTTTGTAGTGGTATAAGGTAATCTCTTCTTTCCAAGGCCGGTCCTGAGATTATAGGGGTCTTGTGCGAAATTTAAAGGTGGCTTAAATATGCATGGCGAAACTATAAAACTATATAATTATAGTTGTGATTTTATATACGGTAGCACTCTCTATGTGTATAACAGACAGTTCTTTAAAAACAAAAAAAGTGTATAACAGACATCCTTCTTGATCAAGAGCTGCATTGTAATTTATATGTTTTGGTATCTATCTTTCCAGCGTCTCCTCTTCGATTTGAAGTTAATTTGTTGCATGTACAAAGAATATGTTGTATACTATTATGACTAGCTATAAGTCTGTGGTTCCTAAATAAATGACTGTAAGTGTGTACTAGCTAGTATATTCAAGGGTTTTGCATCCATCAATTAGTTGATATGAAATCTAACGTAAGCTAATTTAATGGATATGAATTATTAATAGAGCAATTTGTAACTAACTAAACATTATACTATGACTCCTAGCTGGCGTAATAGTTTGTAGGCTTTATAACCAAGCTTCTAAATTTGTTTCTCAAAGATCAAATAGTTGTAACGTGTAATCAATATCTAATGAAGTACGTACGTAATGGCCTACTAACTTAAATCAATGACTTAGTAATCCTCTAATGGCAGGTGTTGTAATAACCTAGCGGGATAGTGCCTAATTAACGTGTGTATTTATTTGTTGTTGTCTCTTGGATCGAATCAGAGATACGAGAGATGAGCTAATGGATTTGATATGATAGTCCGGACTTCTGTTTATTTGGTGGCCATGCCAATTGCTTATCTGAACAGGGAGTTCTGAGAACTTCTGTCTTTATTTGTTCTTTCCTTTCGTCATCTCAGCACTCGAACAGTTAAGTAAGCTTGTATGTGAAGATTAAAAGTGGATCCATTTCAGCGAAAAAGAGGAGAGAAATGCGTGTAGCTTAAATACCGGAAGACTGGAAGGGGTGTTCAAATCTAGAGCTGACTACTGATATATCCAGTTGAGACGACTATGAGTCAACGCGATCGAGGTGCTTAAGACTAGTCGTGAACCTGCCCTCCACTGTACGTGATCTACCTCAATGGAGGGTCTGTGTCTTCCCTCTCTCTCTACTCTGACACGTTTATCTCCATCAGCCGGATACCCCATGACGGCCGGCCACCACCGTAATTATTGAGAAAGGATATAATTGATCAATCGATCGAGCATTTAATCAAAATTTAGACCAATTCCAAGTCATATTTGCAATATTTTCAAATTTTATTTTCACATCGGACAAACAGTGGCTCAAGTAGTGCTTAAACAAACCGTATTACAACACTAGCTAAAATAATTCTAACATTTACTAAGTGGAACGACGAATTTAGAGAAGTCTATATACCGGCCTACAAGTTGAATGCCGCACATTATTCAATAATAAAGATGGAATAGGGGCTCGATCATGATCCTATCAGTCTAATGACTATAAACACTATATGATGGACACCCATCTGAAGCTTGATTCCATACACAAAATATATTTTCCATAACGCGAGGGAAACATACTAAGATCGATGATGATTAATAAAGTTACTTAATCTAAGATGATCACAAAGTAAGAAAAACATCAGTGGTGACGAAAGAAGTCATACATATAATACCCGTAAGAAAAACAACATCTAATATGCTTAGAGTACCAATACTCAGACTCGGATGATTTAATACTATATTGATTGTTACCGAAAGATAGAGTTCAATGGTTGAACTCGGTGCCAATGAAATGTAAAAAGTCTGAACTTAAATGACGGGAATGACGTAGAATATGAGTTAATCTATTATACATTAATGTATGTCATACATCATACATCTGACGGTTGATAAATGATATTATTTTTCTGACCTTACTCATAAAACAATATCGACCGTCGGATGTAGAATTTTTCGTAAAATATAGAGGGTTTGAAGGCAAAACGCATCGGATATCGTACGTGTGCTGATGGAATGGTGGTTTTGGTGAACGTAAGGCAATTGTGTGGAAGACGTGCCGAGGCTCGTGGCGCTCACATTCGCGGTAAAAGTTTTAATCAGCAACCATGAATTGAGGGTGGCAGCAAGTGATTTAATCACCACCCACCACCTGGCCAATCATGTCTCTCCTTTTCGTTTGTGCTTGTTTAAAATATAAATTATTCAATATTTACACCTTAAATAAGATACGGAGGTGGTAGAAGTACGTCGACGTCAAAAGTACACGATCTTTTCATCCTACGTGGCCATACAAACGGAAGCAGACTCGTCATTGACCATTGTTCTTATGGTCTCGTTTTCTACGTGGACTCTTTTAACCACGTGTAATTCCATTTCGAGAAGTCGTTTGCGGTGCTGCACGCCTCAAGGCAAGTGATGCTCACACGCGTAACTACCATATAAACCAACCGTTAATCATTTACCGCCATTTGGCACTTGAGTTTCATTATGGCCTCGTTTGTTTCAAGAATTCTAAGCTCGAGAAAGGTAACTAGGTCGTGTTTGGTAAGTGTCAATTGTCAAGTTTCCATAAATGATTCATCTTGCAAGGGTAGATATACACACTTGTATTTAAAACAAATCAATAATTGATATCATTTTCTCCTATTATAAGATAATTAAGGATTTCTTTCCTTACTGTTATTATACAGAATTCCAGTTCCTTTAGAGTATTTCCGACATTTTATATATATATTTTTAAAATAAATAAGTAAATTTCAAAAAAAAAATTAAAAATGTTCAAACTCTAATAATTTCTTTATTTTACAGATTTTTACATTTATTACTTCAATTAAATATTTTATTTTATTATTTATCACAATAATAATATATTTCATAATATTGACTTGAAATATTTATTGCAGATTTTTTATTAGTTGTAATTTAAATTTGTTATGTTGAAAAAACTGCAAACATTTAATATTTGGTTATGCAAAGTTTTGGCAAATGCTGCGAATTTGGAGAATTGAGTTTCTATTCATACCTCAAAAAATGGTATTTGGATTTTCTCACTTAATGAACCTCTATTTTACTTTTTACAAATATTTAAAAATACTATTTAGACCTCCAAATTTTTCCGAAAATGCCCATAATCAATATATAATTATTAAATATTAAATCAATCTATTATTCATTAATATCTTTAAAATTCTACTTTTATATTAATTTATTATAAACAAATTGAAAAAATCTTTATAATTACATATCCATCTTCTCAAAATTAATTTTCTCTTTCACTCCTAAATTCATAATTAATAATATTATTTTTTTTTCATTCATTGATTTGAAATTCATCAAATAATAAAATAAACATGAAAAATTCTAACATCTATTAAACAATTTTTCTCTCTCACACGAAGTTTATCAAAAATTCTATATAGCTTTTCAATTGATACATGAAGATTAATAATGTTATTTATTATATTTTTAACAATAAAAATATAAGTAATTAAATAATCTTATTCAATTTATTATTTCGAATTAGGGTTAGCTTGAAATAATTAAACAAATAAATGATTAACGAAAAATAAAAAATTATAAAATAGGCAAGTTAAGAATTGTTTTATTTTTTTCACTATTATATGTCTTTTTGGTAATTCACATGGGTTGAAAAAATCAAAACAAAATTGGAAAAAAGAGAGAGGTCTAAATAATGTTTTGGGTCGTATGAATAGAAGCTCCATTTAGAGAATCAACTATTTTTTTCATCCATTTCTCTATTGGAGAATGTGATGGAGTGAAAAATGGGCATTATTCTCTAAATCTTAATTTTTTTAAAAAATGCATAATCTGTTTGAGATGCTCTTATATAGAGAAATACAAGAGAACAAGTCAACAAACATAAAGTTGACCAGCAATTATAAGGCTATCAACCTATCTGTCATGAATTTATTCTCTTTCTCAATTATAAACAACCTTTTTACTCTCTCACGCAGGCAACACGAATTTAGGGGTGCGCTAGGATTTGTTGTAGCCCACTTCATTTTTATTTGCAATGCACAAGTTAAATATATATCAATTATGGATATTCAAGAAAAATTGAGTCATTTGTTATATTTTTTAAGTTTATTTTCTCTGTTTTTCTAGGTTTCACTTGAATCTCAATCTTCTATCTTGTTAGTTTAAACATGTGTAAATTATCATTTTTCATATTAAAATTATCACTGTTCTGCTATGAAATTCTTATAAAAAAATTGGGATTCGTCCAAACTTAACACACCCTGTTATTAAATTATGAATCCGTCCATGCTCTCATGTAATATTTTTACCCACTTTGATTAATTGATTTCGTATCCATGAAGACTTATTGTTGTTAATTAATTATTGTTGTCACTGATGAGTCCTCCGAAAAAGAACAAACTGAAGGATGATGAGAAGAGTAAGAAGAAGTCCTACTCGGGATTGTGGGGGGTGTGATGCTCCAGTGTTATATTATGCTCAATCTCTTTGGACTTTGGAGTCCAAACACTCACAAACTTCCAACAAACAAACAGTGCTCTAGCCTATGGAATGATTTATCTTCCCTTCAACATCATATTACAATAATAAACTCATTAAACGTATTTTTGGCACCATAATGATTATGAACCAATTATAGGAGTGATTTGTTAATTAATTTGTTATGCACACCCAGAGGATTGTCATGAAAAAGTTAAGGGCAGAAATGTGAAAGGAAAATAAAGGAAATCAGAAGTTTCTTTTAGAGAAGACGACGAGTTTATATATAACCCACCCCTCTCCTTCTTACTTGTCCACTTGAATTTGAAGCCCGAGTCTCTGATACTAGAAAAAAGAGAGAGAGAGAGGGATTCTGAGTTTCTGACTCCCTCTTTTGTTTTCCTGGGGAAACAAGAGAGTACAGAACAGAGCTGCTTTCCTGTCTGTCTCTGTTGGCTGTTTTGTTTCCACACCCGCCGAAACCCGAGACTTGGGATCAATGGCGTCCAAAGTCGATCCCGAGAAGACCACCAAGGTCGAGGAGACAGGAACATGCGAAATCGAAGAGGTGGCGCTGGTGGTGCCGGAGACCGACGACCCTTCACTGCCGGTGATGACATTCCGGACTTGGTTCCTGGGCATCACCTCATGCACCATCCTCATATTCCTCAACACCTTCTTCAGCTACCGCACTCAGCCTCTCACCATTTCCGCCATTCTTATGCAAATCGCTGTCTTGCCCGTCGGAAAGTTCATGGCCAGAACTCTGCCCAACAGGGAGTTCAATCTCATGGGTTTCAAGTTCAACTTGAACCCTGCGCCTTTCAACATGAAGGAGCATGTCGTCATCACCATCTTTGCCAATTGTGGGGTCTCCACTGGCGGCGGTGATGCCTATTCCACCGGTGCCATCACCGTTATGAAGGCCTATTACCACCAGAGTTTGAGTTTTATTTGCGGCCTCTTCATCGTCTTGACATCTCAGGTACCTTAATCGAAGTTCCTTTCTTTGTTTGTATTTTCGCTCTAGATTTTATTCTTAAATTTTATTATCTTTTTTAAGAATAATAATCAAGAGGGTCTGGAAATTTGAGATTTAGGAGCAGATATCCATGAATAAATTAGAATTGTGGGGCTGATGTTCCTTGTTGGGACGATGAATGTTTAACCCCTGAGGTTGACAGAGTGCTCTACTCTGCATTTCATTTTAATAAATCACTAATAAATTTTGTGATGCGAAAATCAGATAATTAGTCAACTATTGGTCTTTTTCAATTCAAGAAATTGCCATTAAGTACAAATTTTGCTTCACAGATCTTCTTTTTTCAATTTTGCCTATCAAATTTTGACTAATCAGCTTTCTCAATCTTTATTATCATGTTTTTTTTTGAAGTTTATTTAAAATTTGGATGATTTGCAGATGATTGGGTATGGATGGGCTGGATTGCTTAGGAGGTACCTGGTTGACCCCGTTGAAATGTGGTGGCCTGCAAACCTTGCTCAGGTTTCTCTATTTAGGTATAATTTGCTACTTTGCTTTAATTTGATTCACCATTGTTTAATTTGGTTGATGACGAAAAACTGGAAAAGTAATAATAGCTTAAAGTGTAAAACTTTGCCCTCAAACAATATCTTATTGTTTTTGAATTTTACTGGTTGAAAATGCTCTTTGTCAGAATATTGAGCAGCATTTAGGAAAGAAAGAAAGTATATATTTAAATGAACCAAACTGCAGGAGATCAAACAGAATCTTTAGAATGGGAATCATATATATATATATATATATATATATATATATATATATCCTCACTTACATCTTTTTGGTAAAAAGTTCATCTTTTCTAATTGTTAATGGATGAAGTCATGAGCCATGTGAGAAATGATGCTACAAGTCATAAGCTAACTTCTGGTTCATTAATGGTTCAGAATCTGTTTCATGCTAAACGAATAACGCTACAATTGTGAAAATAACAGGATCATGAATCCATGATCAAAGTTCTTTCACTGTTTGATGGCCTGGGGAAGGCAAAATAAAAGTAGGGAATTTGAATGTGTGTTTACTACTGCTATCTAGTATCTACTGATATAATCGTGATTGATGTGATCTTCACAGGGCACTCCATGAGAAGGAGCATAAAGCAAAAGGCCCGACACGAATGAAATTTTTCCTGATTGCTTTTGCAGCAAGCTTCTTCTACTATTTCCTCCCTGGCTATCTTTTCCCAATCTTGACATTCTTCTCATGGGTCTGCTGGGCTTGGCCGCACAGCATCACAGCTCAGCAGATTGGCTCAGGCTACAAGGGACTTGGGATTGGTGCCTTCACTCTCGATTGGGCTGGCATTTCAGCTTATCACGGCAGCCCCCTCGTCACACCTTGGGTTTCCATTCTCAATGTTGGAGTTGGTTTTGTCATCTTCATCTACATAATTCTTCCTCTGTGCTACTGGAAGTATGACACTTTCGATGCTGGAAAGTTCCCTATATTTTCCAACCAGCTATTCACCAATAAAGGCACTAAGTATGACACTACCAAGATCACAACCCCACAATTAGAGCTTGACATTGAAGCTTATGATAATTATGGGAAGCTGTATCTCAGCCCTCTGTTCGCGTTGTCTATTGGATCAGGATTTGCAAGATTTTCAGCAACCCTCATTCACGTGGCACTCTTTCATGGCGGGTATGCTTGCTCATTGCAATGAAATAGCTTCTCCTCTTCTAATTTATAATAGATACTGTTGTGATGCTAACTAGGTTGGTGCTTGATTTTGTTTTGCTAGTGCTATTTTGAAGCAAAGCAAATCAGCAGTGAAGAATGCCAAAATGGATATCCATGAAAAACTGATGCAAGCCTACAAGCACGTGCCTGAATGGTGGTTTCTCATCATACTAGCTTTCAGCGTCGCCCTCTCCCTGCTCATGTGTTTTGTGTGGAAAGAAAGTGTGCAGCTGCCATGGTGGGCAATGATCTTCGCATTTGTCTTGTCTTTCATTATCACCCTCCCAGTTGGGGTCATTCAAGCAACCACCAACCAAGTACGTACTCTTGAGACTTGGGAGCGTTTGTTTTAAGTTCTTAGTTATAGAAAAATGTGAAATAGCATATGTTCTAACACCCTGATTCATTTTGCTGCAGCAACCTGGATTTGACATTATAGCGCAGTTCATGATTGGTTATGTGCTCCCAGGAAAACCTATAGCAAACCTGCTTTTCAAAATATATGGAAGAATCAGCACAGTCCATGCTCTCTCTTTCTTGTCTGACCTGAAACTTGGAATCTATATGAAGATTCCACCTCGGTGCATGTACACAGCTCAGGTACTTTTAATCTCTTGAGAGTTCATGGCATTTGAGTTTGTTCCCAAAACTTATTATATATTCCTCTTGTTTTATTGTTTGTCTCCAGCTGGTGGGAACTCTGGTTTCTGGTGTTGTGAACCTGGCAGTTGCATGGTGGATGTTGGAGGGCATCCAGAACATATGTGACACTGATGTACTCCCCACTGATAGTCCATGGACTTGTCCTAAATACAGAGTCACCTTTGATGCTTCGGTTATATGGGGCTTGATTGGACCAAGGCGACTGTTTGGACCTGGAGGACTTTACAGGAACTTGGTATGGCTTTTTATCGTCGGAGCTGTCCTGCCAGTTCCTATCTGGTTGTTGAGCAAATTCTTCCCTGACAAGAAATGGATTCCGCTGATCAACATGCCGGTCATTCTTTACGGCTTTGCTGGGATGCCACCAGCAACTCCCACCAACATAGCAAGCTGGCTCGTCACTGGAGCTATCTTCAACTATTTCATCTTCAAATACCATAAGCGTTGGTGGCAGAAATACAACTATGTTCTATCTGCAGCACTGGATGCCGGCACAGCTTTCATGGGTGTCTTGATCTTCTTTGTGTTGCAGAACAACAACATCCTTGTCCATTGGTGGGGGAGTGAACTTGATCATTGCCCTTTGGCATCTTGCCCTACTGCACCGGGCATTATAGTCAAAGGATGCCCTGTGTTTTAATATCTGTAGATAGATCTAGAAGTGGAAATTAGCATAAGTACTGCCTGAATCTTCAAAGCTGAGGAAGAAAGGTTGTAGTTAAGGAGAAGCGGATTGACAAATGTGAGACTTTGCACTTACTTGCGTACTCTGGCAAAGGGAAGGCATGGTCTCCTACTTTGATATTCGAACAGATGAAGTTTCTCATTTAGAGGAAATGAATTGTTATTCTGATTTCATATTACCTTCTCTTCTTACTTTTACACCACCAGTTGAGAAATAACAGAAAATCAAACAAAATAGAAGTTTATAAAAATCCACTCCATTACTCTATCGCGAGCTTCATTTTGTTTTGTTTGCTTGTAGGCTCTCACTCTATCATATCCGATTAAGTGATTATGAATCATCTTCCTTCTCTGTTATCCCACCTTTTACAGTTAAACTCCATCGGGAACGAATTTAATCTTGCCTTTCTTTCAGTGATATTGACATTTTTATCTGAAATGCTAATGTTTGATAATGTTATTAAACGGGGAACATGATGATATCCAAATACTGTGACAATGTGACTTTGTCAAAGGTAGGTTAGCTATCCCTGTTGGCAAATAGAGTAAGATTGCAACATGAGTGATGGAATCGCCTAAGGCATCGTACCTATTACCTACACCCCTCTCTACATGACAACGACCCATCTAATTAGGAGATTATGAAAACGAATTTGATGATCATATCCACGATCATGTCAAAGGAAACATAAAGACGTAAAGCAATCGAAAGAGTCACCAAACAGTTCATTGGAAAGAATTTTCAAGTTTCCTCCACAAAAACTTGTGTAAAACCAGAACAGTAGATAAGTTGCAAGTACGAGTCTGTATGTAAAAGCAGTCGGATCAATGGTCATTAAGCAATGGCACTGCGTGAAAAATACAATCTTGAAGTTTCACCTGGTATCCTTCCTCAACAAACTTTGAGCCATTAAAATGGCTTCACTTTCAAATTCATATAAACTAACCACATAAAAGGGGTCTATCGAGTCCGCTGATAGTCGTTCTGTATGTTTATCTCTGCAGGGACTTGTAGAGAACCACTGTCACATACTTTGCTATAAACCTCTCTGTTGTTCCAAGTGCGACCACAGATGGGCCACTCTTCCCTCTCTGCATGTATAAATGATTAAGTACAACATGTTGAGGTCTCGATAAAGGAGGCGGCATCTCCATGTAAGACGGAGGGGCATTGAGTAGCGTCATCTGAAGATGTGGAGGAACCAATGGAGGCTCCTTCGCAAAATCTTCAGATCCAAGTTGCATGTTGCTATAACTTGAGTCGGGGGACTGTGGAGCTTCGAAACCAGAAATGCTTCCAATGTCTTCTGGTACATAATCCTGCACAGCAAACAGGTATGATTAGCTTCATGGACTTAAGCATCAAACCATAGTTTTCCCAACAAATTTTGATCACTGAAACTTAAAAAGTATAGGTCAAGTCCTCAAAGGATTTTAAATCAAAGCATCTAGCATACAACAGTTTACCATTATTCCCTTGCCTACTTTCAACAAGGTCACTATTTCTTTAATGTGATAATACTACCTTGGAAACTTTCTCCTAATATTAGTATTAATACTAAGCATCAACTGAACGCCATTTATCATGTGATGGTTTTTTTTTTCTCTTTCTTCCTCAAGGGTAATATGCTCTGCTTCAAAAATGCACAAACTCACTACCTAAGGTCGATAATGAAGAAAAAGGGCCTATTACAACACACTGGAAGAGGCAAAGATGTAACCTTACTCACCATTTCTTTTCATTTGCTTCAAATATTTTGTATGGACACTTTTATGAAACAAAGCTGAATAGGAGCACAATGAAGGTGAACAACCAGCCCATCTAAAAGCTGAATATAACCTTACTAAGTTGTATATTGATGTAGATAACGAGGGTATGAAAACATATTTACATTATACATCAGAGCAAAACTACAATAAACCATGGTATCTTTCACTAAAAAAAGATACTGGAAGATATTGTATCTCATGTTCATACCAGCTAAAAAGAAAACAATATTTTCTGTACTGTCTACAAGACTGCAAGCACTGTTCAATAGCGAAAGGAAAGCAAAATCGAGAAAACTAGGAAAAATTTTCCATTCGGTATAATACACAGACGTTCTGTATCAGAATGATGATTATAATCTGTCTGTTGCATCTAGCTCTTAGTCTACTGGTACAGAAGATCGAACTATGAGGAGAAGTTATGAACATTTATATCAGGTATCAAGCTAAAAAGAAGGTTATTGTATTAATCTGGTCTGGCTAGCAGTTCTCCTGCTCTTATTTGGTCATAAATATATGCAAGCATTCTACACTGTCACTCATATCTTTCGCAGCTTTCCAGTTTTCAGTTTCAAACCAATGGACTGCAATATTCATATTTGTATGTGTTAACCTAAGAAGAGTGGCAATAATCACCTGCAAGTCCAAAAGATTGTAAGAATTTCCAGCATCATCCTGGGCCAAAGGCAAGTCAGGAGCACACCTCCACTGCCCATCAACAACAAATCTATACTGGTAAACACCCGATGGCAGTACTTTCATAATAGTAAAGTCCTTCCCTGATCTTTGTAAAGCTAACCTGAAAAACAAGATGGATGTAAGAACTTGAGCAAAAGTTCCATGCAGTACGTTTAAGCGGATAATCTGAAAAAAAAAACTTGTTTTGTTTTCCTGGAACCTTGTCTTCCAATCATCCCATGATCCTTCCACAGCTACGTCTTTTCCACCATAGCTCCACGTGATCATAGTTGGAATTCCTTGCTCACAGGACATGTCTTCATATGCGGAAGTCTGCATCCATGAGGGGTTTGGGATCTGCATCTCGTCAGGTCTTTGTAACGGAACGACAGGCACCTGGACAAAGAAGAAGAGTGGGAATTGAATAAAGGATTGAAATTTAAGGACTGCCATAGATCAACAATGAGACGACAAGAATATAATTTCGGAGTAATTAAGCATATCATATATCCACCAAGATAAAAACAGGTTACCAAGACTCCAAGAGGTTGAGAGTCACAACGTTATGAAAAGGGTGTCTAAGGGGGGGGTCTAAAGTAAAATTAGAGTGTTAAGAGGTCGGTACGCAGCTAAGAATTAGATTCATGTATGTATTGGCACATTAACCCCAGAGAAAAAAGGGTGTTTTCAACGGGAATCATGGTAATATCCTAGTATTAGAGCCAAGTGGTACGTGCGTGGCTAGATTCATGTGAAAAGTTAATCTGTAAATCTAAAGGGATTCTGAATTGTTGTATCTCAATATCCTTCCTATGCATATAATTCAATGATCTGTAATAGAGGCTTTCTGATGAAGAAGCACACAGTCACGGCAGATTGCGCGATAGAACAAGGAAACATGAAATTGCATCAAAATCTGAGCAGTGATATCGGGCCACATATAAAAGCAGAGCGGCTCAACAAGTTGAAGTAAAAATCTAAACATGTTACATGGAGATGAATAAATCAAAAGCAGATAGATGGTGGAATTCATTCATATAATAAAGAGAGAGAGAGAGAGAGAGAGAGAGAGGGAAAAAGGAACTGACTTGGGGAGTGAACATCAAAGGGGAGTGAGTCGCCCTAGGGCTGTGAGGAGGTGACTGGCTCATCAATTCAGACACGACCGCGCCTGCGCCTGCGCCACCGCCACGGTTGGCGGCGCCGGAGAGTGGAGGGGGATGGGGGTGATGGCCCTCCTGGGCGGTGGCAGCGGAGGCCTCTTCCTCGGAGGCGGATGCGGATGGGCTACCGGCGCCATCATCTCTGCCATTGACATTCCCCATATCAAAAGCCGCAGGGGAATTAAGAAATTGGGGATTCGAATTGGGAAAGTGTGGAATCGGAGATGCGAAATCAGGAGGAGGAATTCAGGTGATGAGTGGAGAGAGGGGCCATGGGAGAAGGAGAAGGAGCAGAAGAAGAAGAAGAAGAAGAAAGAAAGTGAAAAAGGGGGGGGGGGGGGGGGGGGTTGGGGTGGGGCGTGGGTTTGTAGTAATAAGGTAATTAGTTGAATGATATGAGTAATTACCCCCGACCAGTTTGGAGGATGCGATCCACTCCACTCCTGGCCCAATCATGCTCTTCACCTCTCTCTCTCTCTCTCTCTCTCTCTCTCTCTCTCTCTCTCTCTACCCTTTATTATTGACCAAGTCCTCTCTTCCTTCTTTTCCCTCCTCACAAATCAAACAAACAAGATTATGTTTTCTCCTCTCAACGTTTTAGTTTTGATATTCGCCCATATTTACATTAATTTGAGTTATTAATGACCGACAACGATATTTATATTATCAACATGTCAGAGTACCGATACTTTGAATATGTAAAATGTTGTTCTAAAAAACGAGCAATTTGAGAAGACTTTTGTAAACAATGTATGCTCTTTTTTGACATCTAGTTTGTTTCAATTTGTTGACGCTGAGATATATTCTTCTATAGTTATCTTGTTGGATCACTGGTGGATCTACTTTGTTAAAGAGTGAATCTTTGGACAATGAGTATGGGGACGGGGTACCTTTTGAGCTCAATAGCATTTGAAGAATGGTTCCATAGCAACTATAGCATATAGCACCAGTCCATTGTCTCGCGCATCTAACCAGCTTGCGATTTCACTAGTTTCATACAAGTGCATGGTAAAAGTTGGCGAATTGAAGTTAAGATCATGATCTTTTCTCTACCGTATCAAAAAAAAGAAGAAAAAGGATCTTTTCTCTACAGTTAAAAAAGAAGTGTTGTGCGGAAGCGTAACAAACAGCAGTATTGGAAATAATGGAACAACCAAACAATGATAAGAAAAACAAACACACGAACACAAGATTTATAGTGGTTCACTCAATCAATGTGATTGAGCTACGTCCACTTTCGGAGCCGGCGAGAACTTCTACTATAATCAATTGGAGAGAATACAATAGAGGTTTATACTAAAACCCTCTAACTCAAAACCCAAACTTGGCAGCTACTGCCTTTGCTCTTAGGTTGATTACAAATTCCCTCTCTCTCCCAATATGTTGACGGCACAACACATATATATATACCCTAGCATATATATATCCTAATTAACCTAGGCATGCATTCCCCACGTGATCAGAGTGGGCTAATCCACAAGTTGGGTTTTATCCAACATTCAATTAAAGCCAATTCCAATAATCTCCACCTTGACTTTACTTGAAACAAATTCTCCAAAGTAGAACTTCAACACCAATCGCCGCTCCGACATCCCCTTAGGGATTTCAAATTCTGCCAACACCAATCAAGTCCAAGCAATGCTTGAACTTGCTCAATGGAACTGACTTTGTCAACATATCCGCAGGATTATCTTCAGTTCCAACTTTCAGGAGTTGTATGTCACCATCCTCCACCAATTGACGAATCTTGTGAAATCTGACATGAATATGCTTAGTACGATTATGAGTAACCTGGTTCTCTGCTAAATGAATAGCACTCTGACTATCACAATAAACATCCATATAGTCTTGAATTACACCCAAGTCCTCAAGCAAACCACGAAGCCAAAGAGCTTCTTTTGCACCCTCTGTTACAGCCATATACTCAGCTTCTGTAGTCGACAAAGCAATAGTATGTTGCAAATTCGACTTCCAACTCACTGCTCCACTAGCAAGAGTAAATACATAAGCTGTAGTTGATCTGCACTTGTCCAAATCACCTGCGTAATCAGAGTCCACATATCCAACTGCACAATGATTCATCTTATCCTGCTGAAAAACTAATCCAACATCCACAGTACCAAGAATATACCGTAGAATCCACTTCACAGCTTGCCAATGGCCTTTACCTGGATTATGCATATATCTGCACACTACACTTAAGGCCTGTGAAATATCTGGTCTAGTACACACCATGCAATACATCAAGCTACCAACAGCACTAGCATATGGAACTTTAGCCATATATTTTCTCTCATCATCTGTACTAGGAGACATAGAAGATTTAAGCTTGAAATGAGAGGCAAGAGGTGTACTTACAGGTTTAGTTTCATTATCAATGCCAAACCGTTGTAGTACCTTCTTCAAATATTGTTTCTGTGATAAACAAACCTTGCCTTTAGATCTGTCTCTTTCAATTTCCATGCCCAAAATCTTCTTTGCTTCTCCCAAATCCTTCATCTCAAATTCACAACTCAACTGTGACTTTAATTTATCTATCTCCACCTTGCTCTTAGATGCAATCAACATATCATCAACATATAAGAGCAAATAAATGAAGGTTCCATCCTGTAGCTTGCGAAAATAAACACATGGATCATAAAGACTTCTTGTGTACTTCTGACCAGACATAAACTTATCAAATCGTTTGTACCACTGCCTAGGAGATTGCTTCAACCCATATAGAGATTTATGCAGTTTACAAACCAATTTTTCCTTACCGGCAACTTTGAAACCATCCGGCTGGGTCATATAAATCTCCTCTTTCAATTCACCATGTAAGAAAGCAGTTTTAACATCAAGCTGTGCTAACTCAAGATCAAACTGTGCAACCAAGGCTAAAAGAATACGAATAGATGAATGTTTCACAACTGGAGAAAATACCTCATTGTAGTCTACTCCTTCTTTCTGTGCATAGCCCTTTGCTACCAATCTAGCCTTGTACCTTGATCCTTCCTTTTTAGCAAATACCCACTTGCAGCCAATTGCTCTCTTCCCATGTGGTAACTGAACCAACTCCCAAGTCTTGTTCTTGTAAAGAGACTTCATCTCCTCACCCATAGCCTTTTCCCACTCCACCTGATCTGAATGTATCACAGCTTCTTCATAGGTAGTAGGAACTTCTTCTTCAGTCATTGGAAGTGCATAAGTCACCATATCATTAAGCCATGCAGGCTTTGGAGCATCTCTTTTTCCCTTTCTAACTGCAATAGGTTCATCCTTTTGTGGAGACTCCTGAGCTTGAGCCTCTACTTCAATACTACTATCCTCATTGGTTGATTCATCTGGAGCTTGATCATCTTTTTCCTTAGGCTCCACCTGCTCCAAGCTCTCTACAACCACCTTCTGCTTCTGAGAAATATTCTGCTCACTCTGATTAAACATAACAGACTCATCAAATGTAACATCCCTGCTCACAATAGTTTTTCTCGTATCCGGACACCATAGCCTGAATCCCTTCACACCATCACTGAAACCCATAAAAATAGCTTTCTTTGCTCTTGGATCAAGCTTGCATTCCCTGACATGATAATAAGCAGGACAACCAAAAATATGTAAGTAATGATAATCAGTAGCAGGTTTTCCAGACCATACCTCCATAGGAGTTTTCCCATCATTTGCAACTGTAGGCAGCCTGTTAATAAGATGGCCTGCATATGTAACTGCCTCTGCCCAGAACTTTTTGTCTAATCCAGCATTAGACAACATACATCGAACCTTCTCTAACAAAGTTCGATGCATGCGTTCTGCTACCCCATTTTGCTGCGGTGTTCCACTAACTGTGAAGTGCCTCACAATGCCCTCATCTTGACATAATTTCAAGAACGGATCAGACTTGTACTCACCACCATTATCTGATCTGAGCCTCTTAATTTTTCGACCGGTCTGAGTTTCAATCATCTTCTTCCACTTCACAAATATATCTAAGACTTCATCTCTATGCTTCATGGTGTACACCCATACTCTTCTAGAGAAGTCATCAACAAAAGTAACATAATACCGCTTACCTCCCATAGATGTAGTCTTTGTAGGTCCCCATACATCTGTGTGAACATAATCTAAAACTCCCTTAGTTTGGTGAATCGCTGTACCAAACTTCACTCTAGTCTGCTTTCCCAAAACACAATGTTCACAGAACTCCAATTTGCAAGTCTTTGCACCTTTCAACAAGCCTTGCTTCACCAATCCTTGCATTGCTTTCTCACCAGCATGTCCAAGACGCATGTGCCATAATCTGGTAGTGTCTGCATCATCTGTAGTCTCAGAAACTGCTGTTTCACTTGTAACTGCACCTCCTTGTAGAAAATACAAGTTTCTTTCTCTAGTACCCTTCATAATCACAAGTGAACCAGAAACAACTTTAGCAACACCATTTTCCAATATAATTTTGTGCCCCTTTGACTCCAAAGTTCCCAAAGAAATCAGATTTTTCTTCAAGTTCGGAACATACCGAACGTTTGTCAATTCTCTAGCACTCCCATCATGCATCTTCAGACGAACTGTACCAAGCCCTTTAGTTCTGCAAGGACTATCATTACCCATGAGAACAAGTCCACCATCCAATTCCCTCAAAGTAGAGAACCATTCCCTGTTAGGACACATGTGGTGGGTACAACCAGAATCCATTATCCATCTGTCAGAATAATCAAGTGCCAATAAACTTGCCAAAGCAAAATCAATCTCAATGTCTTCAAAGTAATCTGCACTCAAAGCAAAATCAAAGTCATCATCATCTTCAATTTTTGCCACATTCACTTCTGAACCTTTCTTGTCTCTATTCTTCAACTTGGGACAATCTTTCTTCCAGTGCCCCTTTAGACGACAAAAGGCACACTCATCTTTTGCAGGAAATTTACTTCTTGACTTGGAACGAGATTTACCTCTATTTCCACCAGACTTTCTGTCATCAGATCTTCCTCTGACTACAAGTGCTTCACCTGACACCCTGCTTTGCAATTGTTTCTCCTTCTTTCGACACTCATTATTAATCAAAGAATTGCACACATCATCAAATTTCACTTCATTCTTTCCATGCAACAATGTTGTAATCAAATGTTCATAATCATCAGAAAGGGAATTTAGCAAACATAAAGCTTTATCCTCATCATCAATTTGGACATCCAAATTAACCAAATCTGCAATTATCTTATTGAAATCACTGATGTGCTCAGGCATAGAAATACCTTGTCTGTAGTCGAAACGGAAAAGTCTCCTCTTCAGGTGAAACCGATTTTCAGCACTCTTCACCATGTACTGGTCTTCTAATTTCTTCCACAGCTCCTTTGCCGAAGTCTCCTTCATAATAAAGAACTTCTGATCCTTAGCAAGGCACATTCTGATAGAACCACAAGCCCATTTATTAATCTGTTTCCATTCTGCATCGTCCATATCTTTCGGTTTGTCTTCAAGAGCAATATCCAATTCTTGTTGACCCAAGAGATCCATCATCTCACACTGCCACATGCCAAAATTATTTGTTCCATCGAACTTCTCAACTTCAAATTTGGCACTACCAATTGATGGTCTAGCTCGTGAAGAACCCGAAGATGACGAGCCATCTTTCTTCTTCTTATCATCACCGTCACCCATGATTTCCAATCAATAATCAACTCCCAGTTCAGAACAAGTGCTCTGATACCAGTTTGTTGTGCGGAAGCGTAACAAACAGCAGTATTGGAAATAATGGAACAACCAAACAATGATAAGAAAAACAAACACACGAACACAAGATTTATAGTGGTTCACCCAATCAATGTGATTGAGCTACGTCCACTTTCGGAGCCGGCGAGAACTTCTACTATAATCAATTGGAGAGAATACAATAGAGATTTATACTAAAACCCTCTAACTCAAAACCCAAACTTGGCAGCTACTGCCTTTGCTCTTAGGTTGATTACAAATTCCCTCTCTCTCCCAATATGTTGACGGCACAACACATATATATATACCCTAGCATATATATATCCTAATTAACCTAGGCATGCATTCCCCACGTGATCAGAGTGGGCTAATCCACAAGTTGGGTTTTATCCAACATTCAATTAAAGCCAATTCCAATAAGAAGAAGGAAAAAGAACAGTGTTACATCATTTGTGATCGATGGTTTTAGGTAATCATAATCATAGCGTTAAGACAAATATAATTTAAAATGGACTTTGATATGTTGGGCTTTTTGTGTAAGAGAATATAGGCAGGCCTGAAGAAAAGCAAAGCGACCTGAAGAAAAACGCAGCCACACAGAGCCCTTTGTTCTTGAGCGAACACGGAGGAGCAGCAGCATCAGCCCTCGTGAGTGATCAGTCTCTCTACTTTCATCTCAAGTCTTAGCTATGTTTGTCTCTTTGTCTACTAGCTACCTCTTAATTGATCTGGGCTCTGTCACTTCACTCCTATCATATTCGTCGACATTGAGTACTGCCAAACCCAGCTTCTAAATCCAGCAAAAATACCCAACTGTTGTATCTTGAATGCAAGTATTCATCTGTTTCACTGATAAAGCCAACAAGCCTGGTGGGACTTGGTTTGGATCTATCATTTGTAGTAAATTTGAGTTCTTGATGCTTTCAGGTAATTCAAGATGCAAAGCGTTAAAAATTCCATCTTGTGGTACGTGAGGATTGGGACTTCACCACAAAACTTGATGCTGGCTGAAAGAGGAGGCAATGTGCCCAAGTGTTTGAGTCGCCATCTGTGTGCATCAACAATCACCAACACTGATCAGATTTTGGACCGAGTGGTTGGACTGGTGAAGAAGTTTGATAGAATTGAGTCATCTAAGGTACTTGTTCCATTCCTTCTAGCTTCTTTCCCTCTGCTGTCTCTGAGTCCTATTACTGTACTTATTTGAATGGAGGCACTCATGTTCACATTACGCCACATCATGTTGAGTTGTGGCTATTGAGTATTCATTGACTTATTGATGAGCTTCATGGCTAATACTCTTGAATTTCAACCAATTTTTAACAAGACTGAGAGAAATTTGAGATGCCAATGTGACCCTTGAAACAGGTTACTGAAACAGCTCATTTCCAGAAGGACTTGAGCCTTGATAGTTTGGACAGGGTGGAGCTTGTTATGGCCTTTGAGGAAGAATTCTCCATTGAAATCCCTGAGAAAGCGGATGAGCTCACCTGCTGTGCTGATGTTGCAAAATACATAGTCTCTGAAGCTGACCAGAAGAGTGCTTAAAGTGTGAGTGGTTGTTTTTATGTTTGGTGAACTAGTAGTCTCTTAGGATTCTCATGTCATTTCCATTAGTCATATCATCTAACCTAAACTGTCTGCAAACCTCAAGGCTGGTTGATATCACATCTCATATTGCAAAACTTATATGGTATTAATTCATGGCCCAAAGCTGTAGTCTATACAACCAAATATGAGGTTTTGTAATGTTTACATGCATGATCTCTGTCATGCTATGAATTTATATAGGTATACACACATGATGATCACACTTTCAGCTATATACATGTGGTAAGTAGAATTCTTACCACTCTCTCTCAATAGAATTCGAACCACTGTATCTCAATGCTGTGACTGAAGCGCCTTCCAGATGAGCTGTCTCTTTAGTTACTAAGAATGGGTTTACATCTGTTTGTTGTTGCTTGCTTTCTCAATGCATGATTGTGAAGGCTTAGGAGTCAAATTCTGGAATCTTATCCTTCCAGTGCTGTAGGTTCTAATACCATTACCAACTGATGATAATTTTAGCCCCTTGTGCCTCTTTACAAATGCTGCTTTGCACTGTGTGTTCTTTGGTACACGAATTACTCTGGCGCAACATAGTTTGTCCAAGTTGGGAACCGCATGTAGATCGGAAGGTAGATCAATCATGAAATCTCCATATTCATCTGTAACACCTTGTGACCGACTTGATTTCCTTTTTCTCCCACCCACACGGCAATTCACAGACACCACGGCACCTGCAGAATTTGAGATAACCAATGATGTTGATGATGAATGTTGGTGCTGAGTATCAGCAGCCTCATATCTAGCGAAAATGATTACATGATCTGCCGTCAGATGAAAATGCTGGGGCAATAGTTTAGATGCCATGTTCTGTATGGTTTGTCAATTTAAATTTAGATTATATTAAATGGTTGTCTTGCATTGAATTCATACAGAGAAATCTTTTCAATTCTTTTTCAGCTGAATGGTCGTTTCCAACAGACCCTATATCAACTTATTAAAGAATATCATAGATTTAGATGATGTTTTTGCTTAGCATTCAAGTCATATATATATATGTTAATTTAATCTTGATTGTTTTTCAAAGCTGATTGTGAATTGCTTTCTGTAAGATCGAGAGTAATAGTAAGATGCTGATGTGCTGAGGTCTGGTTCCAGTTTCTCTACGCTACATGCTGTACAAGCCTCATGAATTGTCCCTTGAAATATATGTCAAAATCATTTTCAGTATCGTTGATTTTCACTGGTCCAACTTGCACATCAAAATTTTATGTGATTGCTTTAGAGAGCAGTTATGCAATATTAACATATACACATGTATGAAAGGAATGTTCTGAATATACGAGGGCGACCCCCCTACTAGCCTTCATGACAAAACTAAAAGAGAGCAAAAGTGATCATTCATACCTAACCTCAGGTTTAGTTTAAGTGGGTTAGAGAAATTATATGTTGAGTTTGGTTTTCAAGGAGTGGTTGTTTCTTCTTCTGATCGGGCTAAAAACATAAATCATAATTGATAAACACAAAAAGCAATATGAAATCTACTTAATCAAACAAAACATGCTAAAGTGTTGCCTAACAAGCGGTAAATAGTTTTGTATCACATATGAAATCTTCTAACTGAATCAAGACTCGATCTTAGAATTGAACCAATTGATGCATAGACGCATGGAACAATGAGTGAGTTGCAATGAATCCAAAATCGCGGTGAAGAGATATTTCTGGTTTTAAGTTTCAATCAAGAAGCTGATATAAACAAATCGATGTTTTCGGTTGGATTCTCAATAGGAGTGACAATATTGCCAAGGCAGTCGAAAGTGAAATATAAGTTACTGTACATATTTGTTTTTTAAGGAAAGCTAGCTAGAACCATGGCCTTTTCCAGCAGCCTACCATTAACATGCATGATGCTTCTCAAAAAGAGCATGAAGGACACTCGATTTATCTAGTTTGATTATCAATAACATGCAGCTAGTAGCGATATGAATTACTTGAACAAACGCGCCTACATATACGTAAGGTAACTACAGAAGTACGAGAGAAAGAGAGACGGAAGTGAACTACTTGATTGGCAATGGAATCCGTATACATATATGATGTCATGATGACATTGCTCACATATATACACATAAAAATATGCATGATAAAATAGAGTTCAAATAAGTTTTTCATATGTAAAAGAATTAGAAAGATTACCTGATACAGGCCATGCATGAAGATGAAGCTGATGAGCTTGATGTTCATGGTCATCAGAAAGACTACAAGCCTCTTCACAATGGACGGAGCCAGTAATTAGTACCGTAGAAAGCTTCTCTTCTCCGTATCCAGCAATCTGCACCAGATCCTTTCGGCTGGAGAGTATCTGGTGTAACGGGTTTTGCTGCTGCAGTACTGCTACTTGATCATGATCATCCGCCATGGAAACTGTGATGAGACAGCAGAAGAAGAAGAAGATGAAGAAGAAGATATTGTAGTAGGACATGTTGATGCTATTCCTCAGAAGCTTGTGGCAGCCGCAAAAGTATAAGTTCATTTTGTTTGTGCTTGTTTTACGTTTAATATGATGCAGGAATTAGTTTGCACGCGATAGCATATATAGGAGGATCCTCGCTCCAAAGCTAGCCAATACCTTTGATATAATTTATTGATTTTATCAGCTAATCCTTTTCTGTATTGATTATTCTAGCCGAGTTACCGCTTTGCCCACCTCAAAATTTTGTT
Source organism: Argentina anserina (assembly GCF_933775445.1). Classification (NCBI taxonomy): domain Eukaryota; kingdom Viridiplantae; phylum Streptophyta; class Magnoliopsida; order Rosales; family Rosaceae; genus Argentina; species Argentina anserina. Next base: position 185,968 of record NC_065874.1, on the reverse strand, counting down.
TGCCTGTCAATAGTCGACATCCCCGAATTGGTGTCTAGGGGTTTCTTTGGTCATAGTATGAAGAGGGTGCTATAGAGAGATTGAGAAGGTGGAGTAGAGAGGACAATGCAAGGAAGAATAGAAGTAGGAAAGTTAGAGGGGAAGTTAATTTGTTGGTTGGTAGCCTACTCTTATCTTGTACGTATTCTTGTGTTCAACAGAGTTTAAGGGACAATGACACATATATAATCCGCTTTACTTTACTACATTAATACGTAGATCGAGCTTCTTCTTTCAACCCAGACACGTCCGTAAATAGATCTTCACCTCCAGTCTCAGACGATTTCAGTAATCAACAAGCAGCACCTGATCCATGTTTGATACTTATTAGCTTAGGTAGGTTAGAAAACATGGTCGAACATTATTCTTATTCGTACCTCGCACCTATACACACACATTTGTGTTATCTAATTTTCTAGGTAGGTAGCCCCATTACACTTACTCTGCAACAATCTTCAATTTTCTAATTGGAACATATTAGTGACAGCTGACTGGTCAACTAAATTTCCTAAGCATGCTGAAATTCCCAAAACTGGCTTACACAACTTAGAATAATGATTATCTGAGATGGTGTTTAAGAACAAGAACTAACATAGCTAGAGGTAAGAGAGAATTAGTAAATCAAGCTGATTAGCCCATGAGATTTATGCAAAACCAGTATTTGAAGTCATATTTCCCATTTCCAGCCATTTTGTTGGAGAGTGCAATTCTCTCGAGATATAGCTAAGCAATCGACATCGATCAAGCTTGCGGTGTGAGCATACAGATACATTTTAAGAAACATATATAGGCGCCGTGCAAGTAACTAAAATCAGATAGATATATCGATCGACTCGATCAAAGTGTGCCTTACCACATACACTTTCGATTAATTGTTTCAATGCTAGCTTAATGAATTTATGTGTGATTAATGGTTTTTACTGAGAATTCTTTTGAAATTGACATGTTAATTGTATATTGCGTGAATCAGGATTGAAAATGTCCTGCCAATTGCATTTGTACCATCCTTTTCGTGCTTAATTAGTACTTCAGATAACAAAAACACCAGTTTTTATTTGTTTTCTTGGTCGATACTAACTAGTAACTAATTGATATCAAGGATTCAACTCATTCAAGGTCTTCGCTGCATATGTATACGGATGCCAGGGAGCTAATGTCGAGCTTATAATCTTGTACCGATAATTAACTTGATCGAATACTAAATTTTTACCAGCTAGTCCATCAATGTATATGGATGTCTGATTAATGTTATTATAAATATGCGATTGATGTATCAACAATTGCTACCAATCAAATATTAATTTGCATGATGGCGTAATTAAGCAGGGGGATTAGGACAGAATGTTTGCGGGGTGAGTGACTGACTATTACGTTGATTTAAAAGGTAATGCGTCATAATTCATTCTCTCATACACATTCTGAAATAATTAAGCTGATATAATCAACTTGAGATGGACATCGGTCTAGTGGACTAATGATCGGTTAAAAAAAGGACTCTATGACCAAAGATTTCAACAGGCCTATTAGCTCAGCTGGTTAGAGCGTCGTGCTAATAACGCGAAGGTCGAAGGTTTGAGACCTGCATGGGCCAATCTGTTTTTCTTGAAGGAATTAGGGTGAAAGACTCGAAAGTGAACCTTTGATGCATAAACTTTTTTTTTTTTTTGTAAGGTTGACTAGAATCATGAAATCTTTGATGGATATTCAACTGATGCTAGAATCACAGTTCAACTTCACCGTCTCGCTTTGGTGCTCCACCACTATTCAAGTACAAGTAGCTCTTCTCTCCAGAAAGACTAGTTGTAGTTACCGGAGAAAATCCAGAATACTCCCCCTCCATTTTTGCTTTACATATTTCACTCATGTACTTTAGCAGCTCATTGTTCTGGAGAAAGGGTTGAGCAGCATATTCTTCAAATGGCATCCACTGAAACCCATTACAAACAAAGTAAAACACATTTTAATTAGGAGCTAGCAACAATCTGAGTAGCTTGTTCAGAGTTGAAAAAATAAAAAGTTTGAATGCAGCAAAACGCACATCAGTTACAGTAAATATATAACAAAATGAATGCGCACATCAATTGCAGTAAAAAAAAAAACAATCAGGCTGCCATTCTAGCCCTTGAATTTCAGAAATTAACAATCAGAAAGCAGTTCATATTCAATCATCAAGATAGATACTCTCTAGCTGTGAATGCAGAAAATGATTATGATTGCTATACCAGTAGTACACGTTTAAGATAGATAATTACAGATTTTGAGTGTAGTTCACAATATAACATTGTTTGGTCAAACACACTGCGAGTATGGAATGAGGTTCAGGAAATATTGACTAGCTGGTAAGAACCATGCATGTCAAGGTAAACTAAAGTTTATTTTCGACTATATGCTTACCTGAGCGGCTTCTATCTCTTGTTCTTGCTTCTGGATGTCACAGGAAAGGGCTTGCAACAAGCATACAAAGAATAAATCTGATTTCTCAAAAAATGACTTGTGGCTTTGTCTGCAATATATATGTGGTCAGATATGTAAATGGACTATTATAATGTCTTAGCACTAAAAATCAAAAGAAAAGTAGAGTTTTCAAAAGAATAAAACGAAAAGGTTCAAAACCTGAAATTATCGATATTGAGAATCACACAATAAACTCAACAGATAAGCAGGGCTAATTTGCTCATGGCAGCAGGGCTAATTTGCTTTATTGATCGATGTAGGGACAGTCGTATCATTGCAAGTCATTGTTTATAGAATGTTCGTGCTCATTACATGAACTACTTGTGGCACCTTGAGGGTTAAATACAGACTACTTTCTTAAGTACACATCATACCTGAATGCGAGGACTTCCACAAACTTTGTGTCAATCTGAAACAACAGACAGCCAGAATCAAATATACCAACAAAACCACATGATTACTGCATGAAGCTCAAATTTCCACAAGATTAGGAAGAATTATGTGTAACTGCATGAAGTATACTTACTCCAGTTTCTTCTTTTACTTCTCTCTCAGCAGCTGCATAGATATTTTCTCCCTGGAGATGATGAAGTTTAATGATATAGTTAAGTTATAATAGAGAATACCCCATTGCTTTAGAAATACAAAACCAATGCTCATAGTGAAATGCACACACCTCATCGACAACCCCAGTAGGGAATTTCCACACACCTGTCCCCTGGAAGTGTCCGCTCTTTTCTTGAACTACTAGCACCTATATCGTTTATGACATTTCAGGAACGCAAAATTCAGCCAAGACTGCAGCTAGCTAGCTAGAGTCAAAATATCAGCTGCCAACTCAGATAAACGAATACGTACATATGACACAAATAACTTTGGACGCGATCCAAGACTATTTTAAAGAAGCAATACAAATGAGAGTCGGTGCAAAAGTGAATGTGTGTGATCGCAGCAGCATTTTAAGGCAAACTCGGATACTACATTACTACTTTGCATAGAATTGATAAGCTTGAGGGGGGTATATACCTCTCGGTTTTGATTGAAAACAAATGCACCAATTCCGACACGGTGGGAGGCATTGGCAGGAATAGTGTGAGGAGAAGGAGGAATCCAATTGACGAGCATCAAATAAGTAGGCTCTGCGTGGTGATACCAGAATCCGTTCTGCAATATTATTTCCAATTCAATCATGAATCATGCATATAACGAACTACACTATTGAAATTAAGAAGCAAATGATGACCATCACTGCAGGTTCTACAAGATTGACTCGCTGGATGTGCAATTTGATCCAAACACCCTTCTTCCCCTGCACCAACAATTTACATTCATTCATTCCTACTAGCTAAGAAAATATGAAACTGAAGTTGATTAGAAGTGGGCACAAACCTCAAGTTTCCAATGCGCAATTGAAGAGGTGAGAAATGAAAGGAAGGAGGCAGGGTCGATAGGATCGGTGATGTCGACGATGACACCGCCGTACTGGTCATTGATAGCACTAAGTAGCTTCACCTCACTCTCGACATTACTTTCAGCTGTAGCGACCATTGTTGGTTCATCTTCCATTTTCAGGGATCTACCTCCTCAGTTGATTCTTTAAATCATGAATGGGAGGAGGCGAATGGTTCTACAAGAATGACTCCGGCTAGTTTGATATTCCTGCCACTTTTATAATAAAAAAATATGTTTTTACTGTACTGTACAAAAAATCAACTTTAACTTAAAACAGATTTGTGTTTGGTAAATATTAATTTTACAAGTATTATCGATAAATAAATTATTTGTTTAAATTTTAAACAAAACTATTATAAATATGATCAATACAAAAAGGCATGATTTTATTTTAACATATTAAAAATGATTATAGATAAATGAGTTATTTGAGAATTTACAGAAAAATATTAATATTTATTAAGCTTTCAATAAAAACTGCTTCTAAAAACAACGATTAACATTATTTACTTTTAACCACGTCGAGTTGGTATGGGCTAATACCGCTAATAGTTGCTTCTTAATTTTACCCCATGTCAAAGAATTGAAAATTGTAGTTCTCTGTTTGAATACAAGTGCATAAATATATCTCCTACATATGACTCAAAGTATTGTGACAGAGCAAAGGGAATTCTCTCGCGAGCATTATTGTGCAAGAATATTCATATTATTACTTGCTTTACTCTACATCACTACATGCAGGCTAGTATACTCTTAAATTCAAATCTCTCTCCAACTGGCTATATCTGCTAGCTGTATGAATTGAAAGGGAGTTTAAACAGGTTGATTATATAGATCATTTGTTCATCACCAACGATGGGTCGTGAGAAAACAAAAGATCGAGACATATATGTTCTGAGTTCTGACGTTAAGGTCATCGAGTTTAGGCACGATAAGGAGTCTGTGGAGACTACGTACTACTTAGAAGGAAATGCTATGCAGTTGGGAATTCTGTTATGACAGTTGTAACCGCATTGCTTGTTAGATAGGACAAGTAGCTAGCTTATAAATTCATAAGGGTTTAGACTAGTACTTAAAGGGAATCACTGTAATTATTATCAAGTGCTCCAATTGCTCTCATTTGGTGGTCTCGATTGCTTTCCTTCAATTCTGCCTGTGTCGTGAGTTCTCACTTGTTTCAATGGTGAATTGGAGAATGATGGAATTTCTTGGGAGGGAATGGCACTTCATTGATGTACTGACTTGGATAGCAGTTATATTTTTACACTGCCTTGCTCTTTTGGCCCCATTTCAGTTCACCTGGGGTGCATTTTGGCTGTGCGTGGCACTCTATTTTCTTACGGGTCTAGGTATAAGTCTAGGTTACCATAGGAACCTTGCTCACCGGAGTTTAAAACTTCCAAAATGGCTCGAATACTTTTTTGCATATTGCGGTGCTGTCACACTTCAGGTGCGTGTTACTACAATGCTAATTAGAGACTTGACAATCTAATTTGTTAGATCTTGTTGCGTTATATTCATATCATTCTGGAACCTTGATCTTGTTTGCAGGGAAGTCCTGTTGAATGGGTTAGCACACACAGGTACCATCACCAGTTCACAGATACAGAGAAAGACCCTCACAGCCCCATATTGGGAATATGGTTTAGTCATATTGGTTGGATCTTCAACTATCGTCTAAGATTTCACAGTGTATGTACTTGATAATCGATCTTTGCTGAACAAATAAAAGTTTTGTTGTTGGTTTGAAAGTAATGGCTTGACATTGTGCAGTACGAAAGACGACTAAAGAATGCTGATGATCTAAGACGGCAGGCTTATTATAGATTTCTCCATCGTACATACCTACTTCACCCGGTTAGTCTAGGAGTTCTATTCTATGCTTTAGGAGGACTACCCTTTTTGGTTTGGGGAACGGTAATACACCTATTTCTCTCAGACAGTTAAACTAGTTATGAATCCTATTGCAATTAACAGAAGGAATTGCATTTCTACTCTGAATTTTTTCTTTGATGAAATTTTCATGTGGCATATATATATATTCTTTGCAGGGTGTGAGGACAGTAATCGGTTACCACTTGACTTTTTCAGTAAATTCGGTTTGTCACATATGGGGAAAGCGAGTGTGGGATACCGGTGATTTGTCTAGAAACAACTGGTATGTATATCAGTATATGTATATGCAATCCCATATAAAAGTAAAATAGTTTCTGATTTAATTACCCGGGAAAATAGTAATCAGCTGGTCGACTACTTTCGTGGCACTACAGGTTGTTGGCATTGCCTACACTTGGAGAAGGGTGGCACAATAACCACCACTCCTTCGATTACTCAGCTCGACTGGGCCTCGAGTGGTGGCAGATTGATTTGACATGGTACTTCATCAGAATTCTTCAAGTTGCTGGATTGGCAACCGATGTGAAAACCCCAACTGAGTCCCAGAAGAAACGCAAGCCTTTGTACAACAAAACTAATGAGCAAAAGTTTTAATAAAACGTCTAGGTATTCCTATTGGGATACCTTTGCTTCAATTGTGGTTATGTATAGTTATCATATATGTCAATACGTATTGAAGGAGGATGAATTACACAATATGCATGAATTTGTTATATACATATTGAGAATTTTAGAAGAAGAAATTTTGTCAGTTATGTAAAATGTATGTGAGATATTGAAGGAAACTAAAAAATGTCTTATTAATTCGGTAGTTATGTAATTTGAGATGGACTTGCTCGGTTGGAGGCTGAGCATAAAATAAAGGCGGAGGACTTGCTCTAAGCAAATAGAGAGTTTCTCAAAGTCCATTAAGTTTGTTATATTGTTGATCGAGACGTCAGCTGAGAGTTAACCAACTAACTAGGTTAGGAGATACAGCAGCTATTTAGCTTATAAAACAGAACTAGGAACATTACTATTAACGGGACTCCTTACTGTACGAGTGTACGTATCAAGAACTGTTGTAATCTTAATTTCACTCTTCATTTGATGGGTGTTGTTTGGATTCCGACTACTTGATTGTTTCAAACAGATCGGATCGGAGCACATACGTGCTCTCGTGGCGGTTCCGATCAATGGTAGATTGGAGAGTGACAAGCCTGGTAAAATTTCTTGGGAGGGAGTGGAACTTCATTGATGTTCTGACTTTGATCATTGTTACATCTATACACTGCCTCGCTCTTTTGGCCCCATTTCAGTTCACCTGGGGTGCATTTTCTCTGTTCGTGGCACTATATTTTCTTACAGGTCTAGGTATTACTCTAGGTTACCATAGGAATCTTGCACACCGGAGTTTAAAGCTTCAAAAATGGCTGGAATACTTTTTCGCCTATTGCGGTGTTCTCACGCTTCAGGTGCATGCGCACAACATTGATTAAAAGGCTTACATACTAATCAGCTATTTAGTCTTCTGGAGCATCTAGCTATGTATAACCTAGCTTGATCTCGTTTGCAGGGAAGCCCGATTGAATGGGTTAGCACACACAGGTACCATCATCAATATACGGATACAAAGAAAGACCCTCATAGCCCCATTAAGGGACTCTGGTTTAGTCATATTGGTTGGATCTTCAATCACCGTTTGAGGTTTGAAAGCGTACGTCATCTCTCTCTCTCTCTCTCTCTCTCTCTCTCTCTCTCTCTCTCTGAACAAATCATGGTTTTGTTGTTGGCTTAATTATAAACTGATACAATGACACTGCAGTATAGTATGAGACTAAAGAATGCTGATGATTTAAGAAGGCAGGCGTACTATAGGTTTATCCATCGTACTTACCTCCTTCATCCAGTTGCTCTTGGAGTTTTGTTCTATGCTTTAGGAGGACTTCCCTATTTGGTTTGGGGAACGGTAATACTATTTCTCTCGTTGAAATTACATACTTTAAATGCGCACGAGGGTATGCAGTTACATTATGAAGTAACAAATAGATCAAATTTGTGGTTTGGGGTGAATTCCCCGTGCTCTATTGTGGTTTGGGATCTGCTACTGCTAGAGTTGCTCAATTACTTCATAATGACGTTGTAATTATGAAGTACGCACTACGCAGTTACATAGTTTCAAATTGAAATGGAAGGGCTGGATGCCATTGCAGTACTGCTACTTTCTACCTTGTTTTGTTTTACTCATGAATTTAGTTTTTGGATCATTTCATTCATTTGGCTTTGTTTGCAGGGTGTAAGGACAGTAGTTGGTTTCCATGTGACTTTTTCTGTGAATTCAGTTGGTCACATTTGGGGAAAGCGAGTATGGGATACCGGTGATTTGTCTAGAAACAACTGGTACATATATGCAATTGATCCAAATTAAGGAAAAGTAAAGTAGCTAGTTTGTGATTTACATGAAAGAATAGTAATTTGATTTCTGCAAATAGGTTGTTGGCATTGCCTACACTTGGAGAAGGGTGGCACAATAACCACCACGCCTTTGATTACTCAGCTCGACAGGGCCTCGAATGGTGGCAGATTGACTTGACATGGTACTTCATCAGATTTCTTCAAGTTGCTGGTTTGGCAACCGATGTGAAAACCCCAACTGAAACTCAGAAGAATCGAAAACCTCTATACAACAATACCACAGCGCAAAAGTGTGAATGAAGTTTATTCCTCTTGAGATACCTTTGCTCTTCTTATGAATACATACAGTCGATCACAAAATTCTTATGCTTCATGAGTTCACATTGATTAGTTTTCTGCATTTAAAATTCTTCGTGAATGAAGTACTTTATAAGTTCATATGATCAAAGTTTACTATGTTTCTTGGGTGCTTCAGTAACATTCAAGTACAAGTAGCTCTTCTGTACGGAATAACTTCTTGTAGGAATTGGAGAAAATCCAGTATAATTCCCATCTATCTTTGCTTTGCATATGTCATGGAGATACCTCAAAAACTCATATTTCTGGACAAACGGTTGAGCTGCATATTCCTCTAATGGCATCCACTGCAATCCATCACAAACAACATAATTTGTACAGTGCAAGAGAGCTATTCCATGTGGTCGAGTACATGCATGCACCTCTATAATCCCTCATTCTCAGCCAATATTCATGTAGCAACTATATTTACAGATTACCAGAGTTGCAGTAACCATATGTAAAGCCACTATAGAACTATAGATTACTATGTTTAGAGGAGAATATGGGAAAACAAATGATGACGACTTGATGAGGTAGAATTTTAGATTGTTTGGTGTTGAATTTACTCATATTACCCCCATTAACTGAATATTACCTTGGCTGCTTCTATCTCTTGATCCTGCTTCTGGATATCAAAGGAGAGGGGTCGCAACATGCACAGGAAAAACAAATCTGACTTCTCAAAAAACGACTTATGGATCTGTCTGCAAAGTGTAAGGACTGTAATTAAGAAGGTTATAATATCCCAAGTATGTAGCAGACGACATTCGTATGGAGTTCATCTGTTCATATCAGGACTCAGGTTTATATAAAGTGAATTGAAATGCATATAAAAACACGTCCTAAGACAATACATCATGCCTTCCTGTATGAGATTGAATGGACTTGTTTTCCTTAATTTACATATTTGTGCTGTAAACCTTTAATAGAACCCATTAGCAATTGAAATTATTTATTCCCCAACTTCCTTCTTATGTTCTGTATATTCTTTACAATCTCATATATAGCACATGAGCCTAGTGCACTATCCTCATAATGTAACATTGGGTTCCACTCTTAGTTTATAAACTTGAACGTGGCAGGATCAAATTTACACCAAATCGAGTAATTCCTGTAGATTAAATGTAAACAATGTAGTATTTCTAAGCAAACATATTACCTGAAAGCTAGAATTTCTACAAACTCGGAGTCAATCTGAAGAGAAAAACAGAAAGCAAGAGCACGAAGAGGATGGCATTATTAATAAGCTAGTATTTGAATTCAGTGTAATCAAAAGCAGGGTAATGGCAAAGCAAATACTTACTCCTGTTTCTTCTTTAACCTCTCTCACAGCTGCTGCATATATATCTTCCCCCTGCACATTGATGAAAGAACTATAATGTAGGATAGACACACTCAGAACTCTGACAATACAAAACCAAATACTGCACACACCTCATCAACAGCTCCAGTAGGGAGCTTCCACAGGCCTTTCCCCCCATATTCTCCTCCCTTTTCTTGGACTACAAGCACCTACAATTAAATTTTACAAATCCAAAAACTTGAGCCATTTGAGTACTTCTGTGGAAATTAAGCAAACAAATACAGTGAAAGGGATTTGTAGGCAATGTAATAATTCTTGTGTACATGACAGAGGAGGAATACTAAAGCAGACAGGGCATGAATATATGGCAGAAGAATCTAGTGATCGAGAGTGTTGGATAGAGTATATATGTATACCTCTCTGTTATGATTAATAAGAAAAGCACCAATGCCGAGTCGATGTGTGGCATTTTGAGGGAGAGTATGGTCAGATTTGGGGATCCAATACACCAGCATCAGATAATGACGCTCCGCATGGTGGTACCAGAATCCTCGCTGCAATGCATTCCAGTACAGTGTTTCAATTTCAGTTGAGTTAACTCAGTTAAGCAGATGATGATGATGATGATGTATGGAAGAGTTAAAGAAGGGGCTAAGCAGCTAGACCTGGACAGCAGCTTCAACAAGGTAGGCTTGTTGTATAGGCAACCTTAGCCAAATACCCTTCTTCCCCTACACCACAATATTACTTACACAGCTCCATCAGAATTCAGAGACAAACAGACTCAAGAATGAAGGTGTAACCTACCTGCTGCTTCCAAAGCGCGAGTGAAGAGTTGAGAGATGAAACGAAAGTGGGAGAGTCCATAGACGAGTCACCATCCATCTGGACGATCACACCTCCATACTCGTCGCTCGTATAACTCAGTAGCTTTCCCATTTTCTCCAATTCCGGTTTGACTTGGATGAACCATTAATCATGTCCTCAATCATATTCAAATTCTTCCAGCAGCCCAAGTCTCTGTCGACAATGTTGACCATGGTGTGTGCGCACGCTCCTCTGCTCGCGCGTGAGGCGACTCTAAACTTCATTTTACCCTAGCAATGACTACAGTACTTTTGTTTGTTTTTTACCAAACCTATCTGGCGCCTCCCTCCTCCTCCATTTTTCACCCGCTCCCAACCCAACAAACCCTCGCCGCTATTACCTTCCTGCTTCTCCATTTCCCATTTTTTAATAAAATTACCAAAAACTTCTGGATTTTACTGTCGGAAGGTGGAGGCTATGGAGGTGTTAAACACCGGCGGCCGGAATATGCCGGACCCAGAAGCAGCAGCGATAGCAGAAGAGGAGTTCCCGGCGCAGATATCGCCATTTTCTGAGACGCACCAAGCTGTGTTTGATGCTGCTATGACGCCTCAGAAGCTCCGTATCAGGTGCAACGGCAGGTCTGCTCTACCGGATGATGCTGATCCGTCCGCCCAACTCGCGCCCGGGTCTGTTTCTTCTTCTTCTTCTCTCTCGCTTCAAATAAAAATTTCATCTTTTCCTTTATTTTTCTTTTTTCTTTGTTAACATTGATGGATGTGTGTGTCGTTTTTTTTTCAAGTCCAGCAAATAAAAATGGTAACTTTAAAAGGGAATCCATCTTCTATTTAGTCTGCTACTGTAAAAGCTAATTTGGAAAATCCAGTAATTAAAATGGTGTACACTATGGAACTAAAACTAGTTGCTAACTTAGCATCGTAGTGAGTTTTAGCAACTTGTTAAGTTAGCAACTTGTTTTAGTTCCTAAAAATGGTTTCTTTCTTACAATATTTTGTATATTTTGGTTAAACTACATGATAAGCACATGTTTATTGCAACTTATCTTTTTTGGTACGAGTCCTGGAACTGTTGTGTTAGTGTGTTTCTGAGCCTTTAAGGTGAGAATGTGATGGTGACTTGGTATGTTTTTATCTCCAGCATGTCACCACATAATGGTATTGGTGAGTACTTTAGAGCACAAGATGGAGAGTTCTTGAACTGGAAGCGGAAGAGAAAAAGGACATCATCTAAAACTAGTGCAATTAGAAAGAGCAAAAGGCTTGAAAGGCTTGAGCATTTTCTGGAAGGTCTGGTAAACAAAATGATGGAGAAGCAAGAGCAGATGCATCAGCAGCTGATAGAGATGGTACAAGACAAGGAGAAAGAGAGAATTGCCAAAGAAGAAGCCTGGAAGCGGCAGGAGTTGGAGAGAATCACAAGGGATGAGGAGGTCAGAGCCCAAGACACATCGCGCAGCCTTGCCCTCATTAACTTTGTACAGAATTTGTTGGGCGGTCATGTTCAAGTTCCCCAACCAGCACCAGTTGTAGCACAACCATTACCATCAATGCCTCCTAGTTCTAATCATGACCATCAATGTGTTCAAGTTCCCCAACCAGCACCAATTGTAGCACAACCGGTAGCATCAGTACCTCCTAGTTCTAATTTTAATTTTGGCCATCAACATGTTCAAGTTCCCCAATCAACACCAGTTGTATCACAACCAGCAGCATTAGTACCTCTTGGTTTTAATCATGGTCATCAATATGCGGAACAAAATGATTATCTTCCCAAAGACACAGCAACTGTCAAGGGGAGCGCAACACCTAGTGATAAAAGATGGCTCCCAGCTGAAATACAGGCACTTATAGAGCTGCGTACTAGTTTGGAAGACAGATTTCACTCCCCAAATAATTGTGGTGCTAAATCTCTATGGGAGGAGATAGCTCTAGGGATGAACCGTATGGGTTATGATCGCACTGGAAGGAAGTGTAAAGAGAAATGGGAAAACATGAACAAGTACTTCAGAAAGGCAATCACAGTTGACAAAGAACGTCCTGCAAATGCTAAGACATGTCAATACTTTAATGAATTAGAGTTGCTCTACAAAAACGGACGTCTAAATCTGGGGAAGGGCTTTAGTCCTTCAAGCAATCTGGGAAACGGCTCTAGTTGCACAGACAACCTGATGGAGATCAAGAGTGAAAAAGAGTCCCAACAGTGTGTGCTCAGCGACACAGTCGACACTCGTCTTCTAACTTGTGCCACAATGCCATCAGTGTTAAATTCAAATGAAGCTGCAGAGAGAACGAGAGTAGTGGTTTCTCCTGCTCTTTGAAGGTTAAATCTATGGATAGTGTTCAGTGTACCAGATGTCAATCTTCAGCCCTGCCTGACTTTATGATTTTAGTTTTCGTCTAGATGTGTTATATCTATGTTGGAGCTAGCTTTACTTGTTTTCTCCTTGAATTTCATAGGTGGACTAATAGACTATTAGTTATTATGTGCTGAAGGAAACTACCAAGGTGTGCAAAGACTCACTCTTAAAGGAGTCGTTCTGTTTGTGAATCTTATTAATGTATCGGCGGCATTGATCAGGCTCTTTAGAGGGTATATATATACCCGATCAAGGACGGACGTCCGCAACTCTCTAAAAGTGCGGACGTCTCAGTTTTTTCGACTGATCACACGCCAACGACGGATTTTCTGCTGCTGGATGGTGTCCAACTACCTAGAGCTTTTTCTTACCGGTGTAACTGTTGACAACTGGTTTGTTATCAACTCCAATGAACTTGAAATTTCAAGTGAGATTAATACCTATAACCTCGAAACCTAATCTCCTCGAAACGTCCAGGATGTATATGTTGTTCCTTCGGCAACGGAAACGTTGTCGCCGGCGTGTGATCGGTCGAAAAAACTTAGACGTCTGCACTTTTGGAGAGTTGCGGACGTTCGTTTCTGAATGCCTCCCTATATAAATATATATAGGGTTTTTCAGCTGCGGACGTCTACGTCGTCCGCATGGTGCGGATTCGGCGATTCCGACGACCCTTGATGAGCAATGAAGACGCAGATGGTGCCGGCAGTGCTCACCCCTCCCGTCGCTCATGTCTGTGCCGGCTAGAATCTCGAAATTTGAAGGTTCTGGACACCGTGTGGAAATTTTGAGATTCTGGTTGGCGTTGCAGCTCCAGCGAGCACAGACACGAGCACGGGGAGGGGGAGCACTACTGGCACCATTTGTGTCGTCATTGCGCACCAGGACGTCCGCAGTTGGGAATTACCCGTTCAAGGGGGAAGTGTTAACAAGTCCTCAAATCCCCAGTCAAAGAGATTTATTGGTTGAGGAGTTTAAGTTACCATTGCGGCGAATTCCCAAGTTGGAGAGCGCTATGTCCGAATGCTGACTAGCAGTCGGAACATCCATGGATCCGGAGAAAATTGACAATCGACCTAAGATCTAAGTGCTAGGCCCGGAGGATGACTAGCAGTTGGAGCATCCATGGATCCGAAGCAAATTGGCAAATGACCTAGGATCTCACTACTATGCCCGGAGGCTGACTAGCAGTCGGAGCATCCATAGATTTGGAGTAAATTGGCGACCAACCTAAGATCTCAGTGCTAGGCCCGGAGGCTGACTAACCGTCGGAGCATCCATAAATCTGGAGTAAATTGGTGAGCGACCTAGGATCTCAGTGTTAGGCTCGGAGGCTAATTGGTAGTTAGAGCATCCATGTATCCTGAGCAAATTGGCGAGTGACCTAGGATCTTAGTGCTAGGCCCGAAGACTAACTAGCAGTCGGAGCATCCATGGATCCGGGGTGTACTGGCAAGTCTCCAAAGTCCCCAGCAAGAAATGCCCGGAGTAAAAATATATGAGACACGCCACAAAAAGTGGCCAGCTTATTGCGGTTTGTCTAGTATTTATTGCAAGGGACAAGTGGTAGGCCCGTGAGAATTGAGGCATTGGTGACGTTATTTGTCATTATTGGGAGTGGATGTGGCTGTTAACCACAAGGTCGGAGGTTTAAACCCTCATTCTAGCGTCAATTGTTGCGAGTACAAAATCTTAGGGTCTTGTTCACGCAACTTGTATTAAACTTCTAATTCATTTAACCTGCATAAAAACCGGGATTTAAGCTCAATGGCCAGCGGTGTGCCGACCTATGACTCTCTGAAGTTTAAATTAAATTTCGGGGTGGGACTTAAGTTCGTAGGTTAAGGACTTAGGAATACGTTATCCTTTTTAGAAAGTTTATAGTTGCTTTTATAGACGCATTTGGGAAAGTGTTGCTTCATTTTCCCGATGTGATAAAGTGTCCCGTATAGTGTGCTTTTACTGTTTTGGTGAGTTATTTTGGGCAGCGTCTTCGGTGACGCCTGAGGTAGAGGTAACGTAACCTGCCCTACCGGCTCAGTGCATTGCCTTGTTGGTTAACTCTAGTCAGTCTGGAGATCGTAATGAGAGGGAATCTTGCTGGGAATTACCCTGTCAAAGGGGAAATGTTAACATACATTAGATTCTAAAAGTTGAACGATGAAAATGTGAAAATATAATCGAGAAGTTTGTTAAGTGACATTTTTAAAAAAAATCCCTCACTCGAAGTGCATATACATATATGCAGGGTTATATTATTTGGAAGCCTGATGAAGCTTTATGAAAACTGCTACCAAGATGACAGGGATGAGCAGCATTGAAGCGAAAGAGGGAAGCTGGACAAGGGCACGAACAAGATGTTAATATGAACGGATGAACCCTTTAAAGATGGTAATTGAATGTTGCCGGTCGGAAGGGTGCATCCCCATTTCCGTTTGAAAGATGGGCCACTGATGAAAGCCCATTCGTTAAATTATGGCATCATCATGCTGTCCAGCAGTAAAAGATACCATTTATTACTGGTCTCCTCGTTCGACTCGCTTCGCCACGTGGATTTTACCTTTGAATTTTGAGCACTATAAACGATGACACTTGCCAACTAGTAGCTTCTCACTCCTAACTAGTTTCAAATCAAGTCTAGCTATTAGATAAACAGAGAGGAGAAAGAGAGAAGCAGAGGAGGAATGGAACGGGGAGGTTTCCACGGCTACCAAAAGACCCAAAACGCAACCTCCGGTAATGTTAATCTATTAATGCTCCTTATTGTTATTATTTTGATACATTTCTATTGACTCTAAAACGACTTTTGATGTTTCTTTGTTTCTCGCTTGAATGATTACATATATGTCATCAAAAATTGAATCTCTCGCATGGATATGTATATATATCCATGTCAAGATGCTTGTTTTAGAAACAAACTCTACACATTTTAGCTGGCCTCCGAATCGAATGAATTCCCGTATCTTCATTTCCATTGAAGTGACACATTTTAGCTGGCCTCCGAATCGAATGAATTCCCGTATCTTCATTTCCATTGAAGTGAATCTGTTTTAATTATCTTTATCCCTTGATCAACCTCAACAAACATCAAATCCCACATTCTCCCCTCAACAAATCAACATCATATCTCACTTTGTCCTTCGCCCCTCGGACCTTTAAGCCTAGATCGCTGATTATCATATTCATTTGGGTCTATAGAGCGAGTTTTAATCATTCGTTTATACTAGTTTGAGAAGTAATCGTAACTATACATTTGATTGTAATTAGTTTTGGTGGATGACCGATGTGGCGTCAACTTAGATGGGTAGAAAAATGAAGATGAATTTTGGGGGGGGGGGGTGATAAAAGTGTTTGAAGATTATTTACAAGTGGCAGTCATCTTTCATGCAATTTTTAACCCCACTCGAAACAAGTGGCGACCATGCATACATTCTCCACCGTGGACTGGGGCCCACTCCACCTGTCTGTCTCATAGATGGCCGGGGCTAGATGCCTCTCGATTTCTGCATGAAGTTGCAGCGGTTTCTTTCTCTCCTCTCTTGATTCAGCGAGCTAGGCTTGTCTTGACTCTTGACTTAATTAATTAGTACTGGCGCGCTAGCTAACCCACTAATTCATTCCTCTAATCCATAAACCCCGTCAGTTAATGCGATCGAACTCGATACTGCTTCTTCTTCCCAAGGTTCCAGGTCCCAGAATGCATGCATGTACACTAAAAATTATACTCAAATAAATTCAAAATGACTCATGATCGAGCTTGCATTAATGGTATTTCCATGTCAGGGCTGAAACGATCAGATATCAACATGAGGTTGGCTGACATTAACCACACCAAGAATAACTCTGCTGCTATCACCAACAATGGTGTCGCCGCCGCTGCTGCTGCTGATGATAACGAATGCACCGTGCGAGAGCAAGATCGTTTCATGCCCATAGCCAATGTGATCAGAATCATGCGCAAGATCCTGCCCCCTCATGCCAAGATCTCAGACGACGCCAAGGAAACTATCCAAGAGTGTGTCTCCGAGTACATCAGCTTCATTACTGGAGAGGCCAATGAGCGTTGCCAGCGCGAGCAGCGCAAGACCATTACTGCTGAAGACGTCCTGTGGGCAATGAGCAAGCTTGGCTTCGACGACTACATCGAGCCCCTCACTCTCTACCTCCACCGCTTCCGCGAGATGGAGGGTGATCGTGGCTCCATGAGGTCCGAAACTTTGATGAAGACTAGTACCAGGGCAATGACTGCGGCAGAGTATCATGCAGCTGCAGCAGCAGGCTCTTTCGCTGGCTTTGCTCCTTTTCATCACCATGGCTTTTTTGGATACTTGAAGGAGGCGTCCACATCCAATGGTGTTGTGACATCTTTGCCCCAGCAGGCTAATGCTGTTGCTGCAATGGCAAATGGTGAGCACATACAGGCATCACATTCCCAGTATGATGATAACAACAGATGAATCAGTGTTGGAAACAATAAGCAGTTGCAACATGATCGAGCTACTAGCTAGTAATCATGAATTCATGATGAGTACTAGCAGTCTCTACTATATATGCATGTACTAGTTCAAGAACTTAGCTTTCATTGGATTTAGGGCGTTGCTGTGTTAACAAATTGCCGCATTCTTAAATTTGCAAATTGATTTGGTTTAAATTAATTTGGGGTCTGTTTTCAGTCACTACCATGTACTAGTGAAAGAACCTAGCTAGCTTTTTTATTGGAGTCGGTGTGTTGCATGTGCCTTGTATCAGTTGTATGCCAAAAATATAAACCAGCTCCCAGCGAGGATCGAACTCGCGACCTTTCGCTTACGAAGCGAACGCACTACCACTATGCTATGGAAGCCAGCTGCCATAATGTAAATCAATTAAATGTTAATTCAAGTGATTGCATCAGTCTTCCACTCCGAAACCCAAATTTCCTGCCTCCTAATTTTATAAGAAAACACCATTTGAGTAATGGATCGAGACAACATGTGTAAGAGATTCTACGGGAATATAAATCAAGGTGCGTCCAACCTCAAAATAAAAGTGGTCACTCTATCAATACCTAGTGTTACAATAAAGTGAATCTATATGAGGGGTATATGGATCTCCCACACTTTCAGTTTTTATAATTTTATTTTTTCGCTAGTTTTTTATGAAAGATGTTGGTTTGGTCACTCTCTCTTATTGTCTCTTTTCTTTTTTTTTATTTAATATATTATGCTCATTTTCACTCATCTTTCAGCCCAAAAAAAAAGTGAATCAACACCGTATTAATTCCAATATAATCGTAGGTTTTATAATTTTTTTTTTGTGAAACGATACATTATAATATCCTATTACCGTAGTTATGTATTTTTCTATTCATAATGAACTTCAAATTTCTAATAAGGGAAAATTTTACAAACAGTGCATGAAAATAGGTGCACTATTAATTTCCATACATCAAGTTATAAAATCTAAACTTTAGTTTACTAATTTAGAAAGTCAATACACCATTGGTATACAACGTTAGTCGTGCCGTCAACTTCAATGTTATCAATCAGTTGACTAAGGACTATCTAGTAAATTCATGACCTCTCCCTCTCATTCTCGAGCCCTTGCATAGTTGCCAACTCTTTCTCATGCCTAAAGACCAATGTTTTAAAAAACAAAAGCGTAACCCAAGGCGTTTTCTTGAGAGCTTTGAGCCTTAGAACTTGAGGCGCATAAGGCGTAAACCTTATGTTATAAAAAAATTAGTAGTTAAATGTGTAAATATATAGTTATACACATACAAAAAGAACAGATATACATAAGAACTTACTAATTTATTACATTTAGATTTAATGAAATTCATAATCCAAACATTTTAGATAGTTTTCATCAAATTAAACACATTATATAAACAAATATAAAAAATACTTAAAAAGTTTATTTTTTAAGGCGTAGTAAAATGCGTAAAAAACGTAACATAAGGCGTAAAAGGCGAGCCTCGATGCCTAGACTGAAAAACAGAGGCGTTATGTAAATAGTTTTAAGCTTTTTAAGTCTCAGATGAGCCTTGAGGCGAGTTTTTTAAAACATTGCTAAAGACCCAGCCTCAATGTCATTCATCATAAAATCCATAACTGGTGTTGTGCTCAATGACCCACTCATCCACGTCAATTAGTATTAATGTATTGTTCATCTTGTCCATTTAAATTGATAAATCAATACCTATGTAGCACGGACACGGACACGAGTGTCCGTATTGGACACGATTCGATACGTAGACACGACATATAGAATTTTTTTTGGACACGGACACGTGGTGGACACGTCAATTAAAATTATTTTAATATATATATATATATATATTTATACAAAAAATTAATTTAAAATTTTGAAAGTATTTAGATGTATATATATTAAAGTGTGCATAAATATAACAAAAACTGAATCTGTTAGAATGGTTGAGGATTTGTTGGATCATTTGGATGACCAAGGTTCAAATCCCACTACAAGCATTTTTATTTTTATCATGAGTTTATCTCCTTATATATATTAAAGTGTGCATAAATATAACAAAAACTGAATCTGTTGGAATGGTTGAGGAGTTGTTGGGTGCCTTGGATGACCAAGGTTCGATTCTCACCATAAGCACTTTCATTTTTATTATGAGTTGGTGCGTGTCCGCGTGCCCAATTCGAACACTCGCGTGTCCGATTCCAACACTTGCGTGTCCGGGCCGTGTCCAAATTGAGTTCGCGTGTCCGTGCGTATCCGTGTCCGTGTCGGACACACAATACATACCCTTGTCCGCGTGTCCGTGCTTCATAGATCAATACCCATGGGTATCATTGATGCCATTCTCAAAAAGCCAATTGTAAACTTACCATGAGAAGTGCATTGGCACCATCAGCTTTTTATCTGCTCATTCCTTATGTGTTGCCACTTCAATCGCTATATCTCAGATTTCTTTTGTTTCCGATCTGAAGCTTAACTTTTTAAAGTCGCCATAGTGATTACAATTGATTTGGTTGTCTCTGATTCAATCGCAATCGGGTTGGGAATTTGGATGGTTCTCTTCTTCTTTGATAAATCTGCAAGACTTCCTTATGATATACACTACAAGGGTTGCTCATTGATGCCTATAAGGACACATATATGTCTCTATTGAGCTACAAAGACACTTACCACATATGTGTCAATTACTAGTGTTCCTATTACCAAATGGGACACATAATTTATGTGTCCTTAAATAAGAGAGTGGGTCTTATAGTTTCTCAAACTACAAATATAGTACAAAATACCAAACATATACACAAATACACTATATTTATTGGGGACGCTTTAGCTAGATTGGTTATTGACCTCTTTGATGCTCTCATTACCTACATGAAAACATGCCCAAGTTCACCAAATAGATTTTATAAAACATATCCAAGATACACTTCGCTATATCTAGAATGCTTGCAAAAATAGCTGACTCCATATTATGTGATCAACTAATCTTACTCAAATTATGAGACATTAGAACAAAATACCTAAATAGAAAGGAATTTACCTGAGCAAAGTTTCCCAGCAATACACATAAATTCAATGAGTTCGCATATGAGATTTCTATCATTGTTTCTCATAAATCTCTTGGACGACTTCCAAGCCCTTGGATCTCCAATAATCACCTGAGAAATCCATCATGTATTCTCAGTACACAACATTTCAAAATTTTATATTACTGAAGTGATAACTCTACAACTATGTTGGATGATTAACTAAGGTTTCATGTAATTAAAACAACGACAAAGAAAGCTGGATAGTAAACTGATGATGACACACTTGATTAAACTAGCAAATACGATTTTAGAGCTCTAGGAATTTGTTAATAAAAGTGAGAGTAAGAGTTTATACCACCCCAGAAGTTGTGTCTCTGATATATATGACAATTTTTTATACCTCATAGTCATTTACAAGTTAATCACCTGTAAAAAATTTAACAAAAATATCAAATTATCTGGAACTTGAGATGATTCTAATGGTACGAACATTCATTTCAAGAGAACCATGCTTCATACATTAAGTTATGAAGTGCTCTTGTGGTATACATATCAAACTATAAGAAAATGACAAGTAGCATAATTGTGAATGCTTGTTAAGGTTTGGCGAAAACAGTAGCACATAAGTGACTTATTAAACAGCTATATGGTTTCTAAACAAACCTATATGAAATCCACAACTACATCAATGGGAAAAAAAACCCATTTCAGCATCCACCTCCAAGTTATAAGAATAGAAAGAAAATATTTGATATTAGAGTAAGTATTTCTTGTGAGCGAGAGAGACATTGCATGTAGGTGGCCCGACCATGTCAGTTATACATACCACCACGACATACATTACAGTATGTTGATTTTAACATAACAATGCTCACATATATACATATGCATCTATCATTCGTATCATATCCCTCCTTCCCTACAAATCATGATATCTAATACCATATTGGATTCCCTTATAAACTCCTTCCACAACACGAACACAAGATATACTTAATTTACTTCTCTGGCTCATTCCTCTCTGATTATTGCTTCATCAACACACCCATTATCAGATAAACCCCAATATTGTTCTACTGGTGATATATTTAACCTTTTCTCTACAACCATTGATCATAGATATTTATACACACCTCAGAAGTGACTACTATTTATAGTCACCACTTTGTAGCTAGTTTGACTAGTTTTATTTTTATTTTTTATGAAACACCCTGAAACCAGATTTTGATTAGTTTGACAACCAAGCAAACCACAATCCTCCAAAAATTACTTTGATTCAGTCAAAGCAACCAAATGAAGAGGAAGCATGAATTCAACCAAGGAAAAAAAAACAAAGCACGAGGTTCCCAAAACTACAATGATTATTGAAATACAAGACATAATAACAAGGGAAGGCAGGTAGAACAAAAATGCAGGCATTCTCATATTGAAATTGTTTGCTCACCAATTATTCAATTGAAAACCCTAAAATCACTTCAAATCGAAATTGCCCTATAAATTGAGCAGAGAATCCTCTAATTTAAAATTCCAAAAAATGACTACCCTGGACAACTAAACTGAAACCCACACCTTCAATTTCATACGAACAAGATTTAAGGAAAATTTGAAGTATATGAAGGGGACAAGTCTCCATATGTGTGTTTCAGTTTCAAGAGATATTAAGAGAGCGAGATAGGGCTACCGTCATTGGTGATACAAATATGAAGGAGGAAGCCATGGTTGGCCCTAGGGTCTTTGCTTGAGAGGGTAGCAACACACGATTGACGAGACTTGGAGACCCGTTTTGACCTGAGGTGAGATTGGTATCTACAGCTTTTAAAAACTTCATTTGTAGTTTTCATAATTTGTCTAAAAATTACATAAGATTTCGTAAATTTAGAAAATAAGTTAATTCACTAAATATTTTAGTTATATTATTTGAGAATCTATAGATTATATATGTCTTTTCTTGACGTTTTTTAGACGAAAAGACACATTTAATCCATAAATGTCCTCATTTTAACAATATTTTGCTAAAATATGCCTTTAAATCAATGAAATTAGGGACACTTGTATATATGTCCCCAAATTATGTCCCTTTTGCCCATATTTCTAGTAGTGATATTTCCCTTTTTACTACCATGACAACTTTATGAGGCTATGTTTGAAACTATTCATTCTTAACCTTTAAATTAGATACAAAACACACAATTACTTGTCGTAACTAAACCAATCAAAATCAAAACCCCATTTAACCAAATACCACACTGAAAAGACAGAAAATATACCTCGTGTTCCCATGGTTGCTTTAAAACCAAATTTGGCATTTTTTTTTCTTGAGACTGAACATATTGATATTCATGAAGGAATACTGAATGATTCACCGGGATTAACCCTATACTAAAGCTATTACTAAACTTGTTAATGAGAAATGGAGATCCATGTCTTGCTCTGAAAGAAACCCTATAAGAACCCAGAGATGAAACCGACTATAATTCTGATGAAGCCAAGATGATCGAGGAAGAAACAACGATTGCGCGTTGGAAGTATTTTTGTCTATCAACTCCTGGTTTGAAACAACTATATGTTTTTTAAGTGAATGATGGTTATTCTGAAAAGAGTTAATAGAATAACTATGAACCATGTTGCGGTTGTTTTTGGATGACAAGAAGCATTACGGGATGAGAGACACGGTGGGGATTTTTGATGGCTATGTTATTGATGATTGAAATCGGTCAGACAATTCCAGTTACAAAAAAGGAAATTATTATTTAATGTGTTTGAAAATTTATAAATATAGAAAAAACAATACAAGAAGAGATATGTGAAATTCATTTTTTTAATGGCATTATATAAGAGAATCACCCCAAATTGTCCTCCCGCCATGTTTTGTTACACATTTATATACTACATTGTATATGATTCACATTTTGAATGAGAGAATCTACACTCAGATTTTGTCACTTAAGAGAGAGAGGCGCTACCAATTATCCTTCCGACTAAGGTTTCGATGAACTTTATAGCCGTTGAATATGTAAGCATTGATACTTCTCTCTCTCTCTCCCCCCAACCCCTCTCTCAGACCTCAGTCATGCAATAAATAAATAAGAGAGTCACAGACAAATCTCCTATCTCTCTCTTCCTATAAATCCCTATAAACTCTTATCTCCATCCGTGCTCATTTGCTAGTTTGCTCTAACCCACCGGATTTATTTCTCCCTTCTCTCCAACAAAACCATAATCCTCCCCATGGCTCCTAAATTCTCCTTTTTCACCGTTTTGGCTCTCCTCATAGTCTTCCTAAATGTCGTCGCCGTCTCCACCCCACTCAATGTCGTTTCACGTACTTAAAGTCCATTGTCGCCTCCTACAACAAGTCGGTCCCGAGTTGAGGAAGACATCGGGGTGGAATATGGCTTTACCGGCGGAGGTTTGCTCCTATCCGCCACTTGCTATGGGTGCTGACTTGTACCGCCAATGTCTCAACCATGCGGCTCGCTCCGGCTTCTCAGCCACACACTCTTACCTCTGTGTTAGGCAAACCATGGCTTGCTCTCCCTAGGCAGCACACCGCCAACATCTCCAGTACGCCGTCCAACCTCCACGTGTTCGGCAAACAACAACTCACTCTCAATTTTGGTCTCTCCCCCATAGTGCACCGCTATCTTTCACTCATCTCCCCCATTTGTTTGGGCGTTGATATCAGGCTTGTAGGACAAATACTTAGAGAAGATTATAAACTCAACAATAACTACATGATCACCACATTAGAAATTAGAGGCCCAAATTTGAAGAAAGATATTTTATACATGGAACATGCTTTTAATAAAGTTGGACTACATCAAGAGGCAAAGCTAACTAAGAAGATTGTTCAATTAGACTTGAAGAAAAGAAAAAAGTTTGTTCATATAATGTCACTAAAGTTGTTGTCACTCAAGAATAGAAGGATTGCTATAATGGGAGTAACATATAAGAGCGGGGTTCTCGATCTTACGAGATCATCTTCTATTAGCGTATGTAAAGCCCTCCTAAAACATGGTGCTTTCCTTCAAATATATGAACCCACGGTGGATGAGCTAAGAAAAAGGTGACCTCTTGGTAATCCTAACGCGGTTGATGTTTTCAATGATCGATCCAGTAACAACATGTGATGGCGTACATGCGGTTGTATTCTTGGTGCCAATGCCCCAACTAAAATTTAATTTTCACGAAATTTTTGATGTGATGACACCTAAACTAGGCGATTGATATTTGTTCATGGGTTGGCATATAAATGTTAATTTTGAGAATTTGAGGCAAATTGACTTCTTGGTTTATGTCGCCGGAAAACCTTAAGTGGTGTTAAGTAGTGAGTTCATACAAATTTATTAGGTTTTTAACTTTTTATTGTTTTGTATGAGTTCGACCATATATAATTAATTTGATTTCCAACATTGTACATTTTAATGTTTATATTATATATTTGGGGAGGACATCACATGTGCCTAAATTCCTTGTGCCAAACCTGTGCTTGTCAATAGAAGTTTGACACGTGAAAATCCAGTCAAAATACTTAACTGACGGTAATTCTGTTAATTTTGAATATTTTTAGGGGTAATTGATTATGGACCCAAAAATCAACACCATTTTTAATTTAAACACACCCTTAAAACTCTTTTAGTTAGGTTGAACAAGAAATAAAAAAGTATTATTTGCTATAAGAAATCAAACTTGTTATTGATGAAAATTACTTTATTTGCCACTGGTACAAATATATTTGGTATGTTTCTGAATTGCTTAATTGTAGTTTTAATTTAATATCTCATCACTTTATATTAATCTATTCATCTTGAAATCCCTCATTTTTGAAATTCCTTATCACCTCCAAATATCTTACCCAAGTACTATCTTAGAGTAGGTATTTTTGTTATTATTGTTTTTAGTGTGTGCTTGTGTGTGTTTGCTAAATCTGAAGAACCTATGTAACCAGTAAAAAAAAATTCTTATTGTTCATTGGAGTACGTTATTTTACGAAATATGTATGTTTTTCCTTAAGTATGCTAAATATGTGAGAGAATTCATATGATTACTTGTGTATTGGTTGGGATTTGTAGGTTTCATAATTCTGTTGAGTAGGTGGGTTTCACAATTTGGTTTGGATTTGTATCTATAGAGTCGGTGTGGTTTTGTTGTGTATCTAATGTTGAGGTAAGAAGTTCTATTCTATAGAGCATTAAAATCGACTTAGTAGGTAACATGATTTGCATCTATTTAACATGTATACGTAAAGTGGATAATTGTTTAAATTATAATGTGCATCCACATTGTTGGAATTGAGCAATTATGGGGATTTTCATTATGTTCTTTAAATTATAGTGTGTATGGTTGTTTTGTTTTATGATATGTGTTTTCAATCTGCTGAATATGTGAGAGAATAAAAAGTATATTCCAAGTATATGGAAAAAATCTTTGATAACATAAAGTGATATGAGGCTAAATAGATATCAAGAGATGGAGAAACAAAAACTAAGGCAAAATAAGGCTCATTATGACATATTCAAATAATTAATCGTTTAAATAAGAAAAAAAATCAAAATCCATTCAATTATACCTCTGTTCCACACTTGTATATTCTATAATTTCTCTAAATTAATGTTGATACCCGATTTTCTCAAATTTCTCCAAAATGAAATTGCAATTTTCATTTATGATAGATACAATTAAATGTTAACTAAATTAGAAAGTTGGTCAAAGCTAATTTTAAAGAGGAGTTTCAATTTCTCAACCTAGAGGATAAAAATGTGAAACCATTCTAAATGAAAAGTATTTGTTATAAAAATATTAGGTTAAAATAATTAATTTAGGTTTAGACTGAAAAAAATTTAGGTGTAGGTTTAGATTTAAGTGGGGGATTTAAAATTGGGTTGATGTCTAATTATCTCTTATTTTGATATTCTAATAAAAGAAAACTTATCAAAATCGGCGTCTTTTTCCTCGTTCATCCATTTGAATGATTATTTAGATCTTCCTTTTCTCTCCTATTACATTACTTAACTGGTACACGTGATGCCCTCCCATATATTTGCAAAGTTGGTTTTGCAATTTTTATAACTAAATTTTTAGATACATTAGGTTGTCGATCATGTGCGTGGTTTGACACCTGATTTATATATATTCCACCTTTTGAATGCATCTTTGGGATTCTTATTTGCAATTTTGTTTTGCAAACAATGAGACTTAGACATTTTTTTAAACAATGATTAGTGAAGAGCTATTGCAAGTCCTGCAACTCCTCTATATACTGCACTTCTTAGGCCTCTAGCCACTTGAATAGTTGATTTAGTCTCGACTTCTTCTAAATAAGATTCAAAATGAGTTGGGGAATAAGACGAAGAAAAAGATTTTTTTTTGGTAAATGTGGTTATTGTGTGAGTATAAAATGATTGGGTGTGGGTGAGGGAATTTGGTGTGAATGGGTGTAGGGAATGCTTGAACTTAAAAAAAAATATTATTAGTAATTTTTTTTCTAATTGGCTGGCTTCTAACATAGAAGATCCGCCACTGCGCTTATATATTGTCTCATGGATAATAAGGTATGGTTTTTTTATGTTCAATGGTTTTCATTTAGGTTTGTCAAAAAGAATGAAATATGAAATTAAACATTTTTCTATGTGTACCATACTATTAAGTAATATGATTGGTTGACAATACTATGTAGTGTTCCAGGTACACATAATAATTACTCGCTTGCACGAGCTAAAATTTGAGAAAATTATATATATACACACGATGATTATTTAATATGAATTTTTTTCCAATGGCTAAATATTGTGTTGTGTATTATACACGATAAGCATACAAAAATTTTCAGGTTGTTTTCAGAGTATTTGATGACTTCTTTTTCTAGTGACAATAAAAGTTGTTCGTAATTTCATACGGTTCTACCTTTCATATTAGTCTCTATAAACTCTAGAGTAACCGAAAAATTTCTATTATAAGTTCAAAGTTGTTATTATATAATATCAACTGGTACTTTCGTTTTTTTAAGGCAAACGTACTAAGTTTTTATAATTTTTTTAAGTGGCCTGAATAGCCATTACATACTCATTTGTTGCGATAAAACAACAGACAAGAGATTATGAGCAAAAACTCAAAACAAGCATGCGATACTTTAATTGAATTATGCTACTAAGTATTTATGTTTTAAGTTTTATGGGATCACAATCCATGAATAAATCTTTATTGAATGATGCCAGCTGTCCAATAAATTTGTATTCAGTAAAACAATACTTTGCACATGCCTAATTGAATTAGGTGAAGTTTCCCGAGGAACAATAGGAACTAAGAGCATCTTTAACAGACTCTCTATTATAACTTTTAAGCTATTTTAGAGGGTTTGTTTAGTTTTTTTTTATGAAAATGAGTGGCTGCAAGCCTGCAATAAACTCTATATTATAATTTTGCTTTAACTTTGAGCTATCTCACTCGACAGATTTGTCTAGCAAAATAGTTAAAAGTTAAAATATATGAATTAAAAACATTCCTTGTAGCGAATTATATATAATATATAAACAAATTAAAAATATTTTTAGGCATGTAATTGATATTTGGAATTCAAATAAGGGCTTCTTATAAAAAAGTTACATTTAACACCCTAAATTAAAAAAAAGTCGCTCAAGTTTTCAAAATTATAAAAAGGTAAGATTCTTAAAACTCGTAAAACGTTGCCCATAATTTTCTAAATATTTACAGCATGTGCCATTAATCATAAATTAAAGAAAACTTCAAACTATCATCGACAATTTAGGAATTGCGACGGAGATGAAGCATGAGGCGCAAGCCCCCGATCAAATCCGACTCTCTCTCTCTCTCTGGTCGACCCCGATCTCCACCTGCACAACCAACTCCGACGACTTCGATTCCACTTGCTTCGCTGCCGAGCTCTCCACCTCGACTCAGCCAGCTTTGCTCTCTCTCTCTTCGCCCTCTTTAGGATCGACCTCGGGCCCAACCTCCTCCTTATCACCAGATCTAAAGAAGTGGATCTTGGGGATCGATGATCAAGGTCTTGCCGTTGCTGAGCCGTAGATTAGGTGGTCATAAGGTGAAGTAGAGAATGACCCAAAGGAAGCTAAATCGTGGAGATGAAGTAGGTGAGGTTTGAAAAGGCCACAATAATTACAAGTGCATATTGAGACTATTGCAGTTGCTAAGGTCAAACATGATGTCGTAAGGCAATGTTGTAGTTGCTAGAGATATGGCAGAAGGAAGGCATATGGGAAATTAACATGAAGTCGGCGATTGGAGAAGATGACATGGGTTCCCAAAGCAGATTTTGGGTGCCCAATTTTGAATACTAGTTTCTGATTTCATAGATTTCAGTAACTGGTTTTGTGACTGGAAATGTAACTGACCGATCTACCTGTCACATTACCTGTCACACTACCAGCCACATTATCAGTCACACTAACTTTGTGCTGTGACAGGTAGTGTGACAGGTATTGTGATAGATATTGTGACAACTCATGTGATAGGTAGTATGACAGGTAATGTGATAGCTAGTGTGATAAGTAGTGTGACAAGCAGTGTGACTGGTGGTGTTCTGTACAACAACATAAGTGTCGATATGTGGATCATATTAGTTCAAGATCACATAACAATAAACAAAAAGTTCGTTATTTATAGTTTTCTTCTTCTTCTTAAAAAAAAGCAGTGTGACAAGGGTTGTGACATGTAGTGTGAGAGGTTGTGACAGGGGTGTGATAGTGGTTGTGACATGTAGTGTGATAGAAGTTGTGACAAGTAGTGTGACAAGGGTTGTGATAGGTAGTGTGACAAAAGTTGTGATATGGGAAATGTGTGTGACAGTGGTTGTGACAGGATGTTTGACAGTGGGTGTGACAGTTAGTGTAATAGGTAATGTGATAGTGGTTGTGACATGTAGTGTGACTGTGGGTGTAAATAGAGAGTGTGATAACGGTTGTGACAGTATGTGTGACAGCGTCTGTGACAGGAGTTGTGACATGCCGAGAGGAAATGTGGAAATATGTGAAATTTTTGTTAAAATTCAAATGAGATTGGTATGACAGTGGGTGTGACCGTTAGTGTAAATAGATAGTATGACAACTTCTGTGACAGTGGTGTGATAGTAGGTGTAACAAAAGGTGTGATAGTTAGTGTAATAGGTAGTATGATAGTGGTTGTGACATGTAGTGTGACAGAGGTTGTGACCGTGGGTGTAAATAGATAGTGTGATAGCGATTGTGACAGTAGGTATGACAACGTCTGTGACAGAAGCTGTGACATGCCGAGAGGAAATGTGGAAATATGTGAAATTTTGTTAAAATTCAAATGAGATTGGTATAAGTATGCTCAGAATGAAGAGAATAGCAGGAATTAGGGAACCTTGAGCTTCAGTTTCGCCGGAATTGCTTGAAGCACCGCCATTAATGGTGGCAACCCTTTTGTGGTGGTTGTTCCGCCTTGTACGGTTAGTCGATTCAGAGTGGGTAGTATATCAAATTAAAGAGGGGAGCGAGATCTTTCTAACGGTACCAATTTCGTCAAAATCTATCGCCGGACGAGAAAGTTATGGCCGAAATTAGAATAAGAAGGAAAAAAAGAAAAAAAAGAGTAAGAAAGGGCAAAATAGTCCATAAAATATTTTTAGAGTGATTTTTTTCTAATTTTGTTGATTTTTTTATAATTTCCACTTAAATGTGATGACTTTTTTCTAATATAAGTTATGAAATGGTAACTTTTTATAATTTACCCTTTAAATAAAGCTAAAATAGAGTGAACTGATATGAACGTAATTGGCTAGCTAAAATGACTTTTAAGTTATTTTAGTTGATTTTTAACTGAAATATGGCTAGGATTACTAAAAATGCTCTAATAACCCTATAGATAGCCCTTTGATCAATGTTTGAAATCCTTGGCTATCTCATTCTTTGTCATGTAAGGTCGAGGAAATTCCGTTACCTGATATGCCAGAAACATCCCAACAAGTTGCTTATGTAGCTGGACACATCACATAGGAAAAATGGCATCAGTTTCTTTCTCATATATATGTCAAAGTAAGTTGTCTCAGAGATGGCACTTTCAACGACAACTAAAGTGACGCCAAACACCACAACTAGTAAGAGCTTCAATATATAGGTGATGAGTTGGACAATATGACCTTGCTCATATGCACAAACCAATAACATAGGCATTCATTCAAAGTTAGCAGAAGCAGCCATCGAACAATTAGAGCATAATAGTAGCTCAGCTCAAATTTAATGAGTGATGTAGTGTGAAATTTGAGCACACTCTAAACAGTATTCTTCGACAAAAAAAAAACAAAACAGTATCCAGCAATGGATTTAGGGGCTTGCAAATTGGAGCACACCATAAGCAAGCAAATAGGCCTAGAAGCGGAATTGAAATTGCCCAATGAAGCCATTGTCTTGCAAGTCATTGGTAGGGGAGGGTGTTCCGGAAACATGATAGTGTGATGAATGAAGAAACCATATGTGGCATCAGGTACTGTAAAGTGGGGAATGCACAATGCCCATGATCTTTAAACATGGTGTCTGCATTCAGAATGTAACTGATCTCAAGTCGAGCAGCAAGAGGCAAGCCACGAATATTAGCATTCAACCATGCATGCAGATTCCCAGCCAATATAGGAACTTTCTTTTGCCAAGCAGAGGCATATTTTTCCATTCGAAGCGCCCGCCCTCGAAAGTAATTGGTGCATCAATGATAGGTAAGTCCATTTTTCCGAACTACCAAACGGTGCCACGGCAATTGAATCAACATCGAAAGTCACACCAGTAGCAACAAGGAAACTATCAAATTTAATTTCGCTACTGGAGATCGATGTTGTCAAACAAAGCAATAGCATCCCCATATCTTTTCTCAATCCTAACATCAACAATCGAATCACAACAGGAGTAAAGTTGATACATAAAGATGAAGATGCACGTAGAGAGCGGTGATGAGTTGTGACTCGTGTTTACGGAGTTTGAATCTGTTGTACATCCTAGATCTAAAACAAGCGAAGGGCATATCGAGATATGGTTAATCTGGCTGTGGTCCACGGGGGCATGACCGACAAATAACCAAAACCCGCAGGGGTAGAGAAGGAAAGTTTGTTTGCAGCATACACAATTTATATCGAGATTTCACTCACATTTGAGCTCATTTCGCAGCATTGTTCGAAAACCCAACCCAACCCAACCCAACCTCCCCCCCTGAGATTTGAGGCACCCGCAGACTCACAGCCAAGGAGAGGAGAGGAGAGGAGAGGAACAAAAAGAAGAAGAGAAGAGAAGAGAAGAGAAGAGCAGTGTTTGTTGTCTGAATCTGGTCTCCATGAGAGAAGAAGCAGCGGCGTGAAGAAATCATCAACAACAACAACAAAAATGGGGGAAAAGGTGGAACAGCAGCTCAAGGAGGTGGGATCCAAGCTCGGCGCTTCCTCTCATTCCTCAAAGGACGCCCTCGTCAAGCTCCTCAAGGCATTCATTCCCTCTTTCTTTCTTTACTTACTTAATTCACAACCAACCAATTTCTCGTATCGCTTCTTCAAACCCCTTTACTTTCTGCCCTCTCCTTTGTTTTACAGATTTCCACCTATGCATGCTTTTTTCTCTCCTAACTGCTATTCCCACCCTCCGCTAACTAACCTCGGTACTAGAATTAGGGTTCCTTTTAGGGTTTTATAATTGAAGCTGACCTTTTTTTTTGTTTAGTGCCCAATTTCAACCCCCCAGCTACTTATTGATTTAGGGAAACACTGTATATAAGTTCAGGTCCCAGATGGCTTCAGTCAGGTTTATCCTGAATTACGTTGCTAATAGCTAGACATTAACAACATGATAGTAACACCCAAAGCCAGCAAATTCTCATCCTGTTGGATTTAGATATGGTAATTAGGTTCTGTCAGGCTTGATATTTGAGGGACCTCGATTTTGTCTGTCAAGTGTCAACTGGTTTCCATAATCCGTATCAGAATAGAGGAGGCGATGTTCTTTTTCCTATCAACTAGTCTGGTTGCTTTTATGAACCTGGTGCACTTACTAAGTGAAGTTGGGCTTCATTAATGATTACTTAAGTACTATTTGTAATTATCGTTTTCTAATTTGCAGCAAGCTGCGTCATGTCTATCTGAGTTGGATCAGTCACCTCCTGCATCTACCTTAGAGTCCATGCAGCTCTTACTTGATGCAATAGTCAAACCAGAATTGTTGAAGCATCAAGATAGAGATGTCAAGCTTCTCGTTGCAACATGTATTTGTGAGATAACCCGGATAACTGCACCAGAAGCTCCTTATAGTGATGATGTGCTAAAGGTGCGTTTCTTTTAAGGCAACTGAGTAAACGACATACTGACCTTTTGTTTCCTTTTCTTATTCTCTTTATCTACATGCTATGGTATTTCCCGCCTGATTGTTCTTTATATTTTTGCAGGATGTTTTTCACTTGATTGTCAGCACTTTTAGTGGACTGAAAGATACAAGTGGTCCATCATTTAGTAGGAGAGTTCTCATCTTGGAGACTCTTGCAAAATATAGGTCATGTGTTGTAATGCTGGACCTCGAATGCGATGATTTGGTGACTGAAATGTTCAATACGTTTTTCACTGTTGCCAGGTTAGTTTTCTCAACAACTTTTTTCTGAGTTTTAGGAATTGCTTTCCGAATCTGATGATTTTCAATCCAATCCTGTGTATTTTCTCTTATTAGTCTTGTTTCTTTATTAAAAAAAAAGGAGTCTTGTTTCTGTACAGAAAGTATCTCATAATATATCCAAAAGCCTGTTGTTATCTCTTGAAGCTGGTCTGTATTCCTACCATTTCACATCAGACAATAAACTTGATTAAGGGTTTGATCTTTCTCATATAATGACATGTTCAGTTCATCTAAACAGTGTGGCTATTAGATAACCTATAAATAGTAGCTGTTTGCTAAAATTTCATGGATGGAGATGCTCACCTGGTGTTACCAGCTCTTTTGTTTTCATTTTAAGCATTAATAATTAATGTCTCGAAATTCTTCCACACACAGAGATGATCACCAAGAAACTGTACTGTCTGCAATGCAAACAATCATGATTGTTCTCTTAGAAGAGAGCGAGGATGTCCAAGAGGATCTTCTATTTGCCATCTTGTCTGCATTAGGTCGTAATAGAAGTGTAAGAGCCTTCCTTTCAATTCCTTTTCATGCTGTCTAGAATCCTCAGGGCACACTGAATGTCTGTCAATATTTTTAGTTTGCTGCCACATTTCTTTTTGGCTGATTTTGTGGAATTCAATTACTAGGATATCACTGTGGCTGCTAGGAAACTTGCTATGAATGTTATAGAACAGTGCGCAGGAAAGCTTGAATCCGGCATCAAACAGTTCCTTTTATCATCAATGTCCGGGGACAGTAAGTCAACCAATCATCAGATCGATTACCATGAAGTCATCTATGATGTGTATCTGTCTGCTCCCCAAATTTTGTCAGCAGTTGTCCCTTACCTAACTGGAGAACTGCTGGTAATTACTGATTCACTGTCACAAATTTTAGCTCTACTCTGGTTATATGGCGTTTGGTGAATATCGATATTGGGTATTAATTGTGGAACAATGGTAAATGTCACTAATGATGGTAAATAATTGTTTCTTTTCTGACTTGTTGTCTCTAAAATTTGAATGGAACATGGATATATTTGTTGTGCTCTTTTAAAAGTTAAAATTAAAAAATCATCACAAACACATTTGATTTTTATGCTGTGGACACGTATATTGTTGTTATTTGATAAATAAAATTGCTCAGTTTTGATTTTCAACGTGCAGACTGATCAGCTGGACACTCGTTTAAAAGCAGTTAACTTAGTGGGAGATTTATTTTCACTGGCAGGCTCTACCATTTCTGAACCATTTCAGCCAATCTTTTCAGAATTTTTGAAGAGGTTGACTGACAGAGTTGTTGAGGTTAGAATGTCAGTCCTTGGACATGTTAAGAGCTGCATGCTGTCAAATCTTTCCAGAGATGAAGCTCCCGAAATAATCTGTAAGTGCATTTATTTTCTCCTTTTTTTCTCTTAAATATTCATGGTTGTCTGAGATATGCTGATTAGTTGCTTGAACAATTTTTTAGCTGCCCTGTGTGACCGGCTGTTGGACTTCGAAGAGAAAGTTCGCAAGCAAGTTGTTGCAGTAATTTATGATGTGGCATGTCAGGACCTAACTTCCATTCCACTAGAAACTATAAAACTTGTTGCCGAGCGCCTTCGAGATAAATCTGTATATATGCTTCTCCTTGTTCTGTCTCCTTTTATTTTCATATGGTTTTTACTATATTGTTATAATACACCATTTTGTCTCTCCAAATTTCAGGTACTGGTTAAAAAGTATACTATGGAGAGGCTAGCTGAGATATACAGGGTTTATTGCGCAAAGTGCTCCAATGGCTCAACCATATCCAGTGAGTTTGAGTGGATTCCTGGGAAGATTCTGAGATGTTTCTACGACAAAGATTTCAGGTAACCCTCCAAGAATTTTCAGTCCGTAAGGATACAGTATATTGACAATCACTGTTTCTTAACTTTTACTTTTTCTTGTTATACACGAACATGAATGACAAGTCATTCATGCTTATAATAAACAGCTTGATTCAGATGATGTGCACTAGAATTGTAGGTTTAATTGCTACATTCAATTAAATAATGAATATCAGAAAAAATGGTTTTTTTTTTTCATAGTAGCTTTTAACACTTACATGTGCGCTACTTGTTAGGTCTAATTTGTGTGCTTCTAATTTTTGCAGATCAGATACAATTGAAATTGTTATGTGTGAGTCTTTGTTCCCAACTGATTTCTCTATCAAAGATAAAGTTAAACATTGGGTGAGGGTCTTCTCAGTATTTGATAAAGTTGAGGTGAAGGCACTTGAGAAGATTCTGGAGCAGAAGCAAAGGTACACTGTTCTTGCTTGGCTTTGACCCCAGGCTATGACTGGCAGTAAGCCTTTCACCTTTCCAATCTTGGTATTTGCTGAATTGTGCACTGATTTTCAGGGAATTTCCTCTTGGATTAATTGCAGGTTACTACAAGAGATGCAGAAGTATATGTCACTGAGGCAGGTGCATCCGGTAAGCAAATGTTGGGAGGCTAGTAAGTTTGAAACATCATAAATGATATTCCAAGTATAGTGACTGATCTCAATTACAGGAAGGTGATGCTCCTGAGATCCAAAAAAAGATTCTGTTTTGTTTTCGCTTAATGGCGCGCTCGTTTGCTGACCCTGCAAAGGCTGAGGAAAATTTTCAGTACCTTGATCAATTGAAGGATTCTAACATCTGGAAGATTTTATCGAACCTTGTTGATCCAGATACTAGCTTCGATCAAGCCCGAACTTCGCGGGTAAGATCTAACATATTCATTGATTTGATAATTTTATCATATCATTAGATGTAAAAAGTGGTGAAAATGGTTTAGGTGCACAAGAGTTAGTTCAGCATCTGTACTCTCTACCAATACACTAGCAATTACTTGTTGGGTTCGGAAGTCAAAGGCTTCATGCCATACTTACTGCTATGGCACCAATTTAACAGCTCTTGGTCTGACCTTTTACCCTTCCCCACTTCCAACAGACGCACACAATTTTAGTAATGCTTGCACTACCTTAAATTTATCGTTATGCCACATTTCTGTGTGCATGTCTATCTTCAACTTGTTATTTCAACGATGTGCAGCCAATCTTTTTAAACTTGAAGTTAGGAGCATAGTATCAGATTTAATTGGCTGACCCAAATTTGCTCCCACCTTTCTCGATATGTACATGAAAACCACATGTTACATCATACTTAAAATGACATTAATGCATTTTGTTCTTGCAGGATGAGTTGCTTAAGATATTGGGTGAAAAACATCGACTATATGAATTTCTCAGTACTCTCTCTGTAAAATGTTCTTATCTTCTGTTCAACAAGGAGCATGTGAAGGAAATTCTACTGGAGGTTGCCGCGCACAGATCTTCTGCAGATATACAATATAACCTATCTTGTATGAATATTTTGGTGGTAATAACACATATTCCTTCTCTTCTATTGATGAACCTGTAAAATGTTTTGTCTCAGTAGTTTGATATCATCTGCTGCTTTTAATCACTTTATGTTAGTTGCATCACTATCTCCTTCCCATTTGTTCTCAGTAGTTTCTTACTTTCCACTTCTGCTTCCTACGAATCTTTATGTAATAATTTGAGTTGGAAAGTTTTACTATGTTTGTGTGGCCTCATATAGTTAGAGCAGCTTGCGGTTTTTTATTACATAGTTATTCGTATGCGAATGATTTAGAGTATTTCAAGCGCCTGTTTCAAATTCTCCTTGGTTTTATTTCCAGATTCTTGCTCGCTTTAGTCCATTGCTACTCAGTGGTACAGAAGAGGAACTGGTAAATTTACTCAAAGATGATGATGAAGCTATAAAAGAAGGAGTTTTAAATGTCTTAGCAAAGGCTGGTGGTACCATCCGAGAAAACCTTGCGGCGCTATCAAGGTTCAAATTGTGTATTCTGTAAATTATTAGACCATTCCTCTTTATATATTGCTCATATAGTTCATTCTTCACTTGCAGTTCGATAGATCTTATATTGGAGAGGTTGTGTTTGGAGGGCAGTAGAAGACAGGCAAAATATGCTGTACATGCCTTGGCAGCAATAACAAAGGATGATGGGCTTAAGTCACTTTCTGTTTTATACAAGGTTTACGATTATAATTACTTTATGGATCAATTATCACCTTGATTTGTAATTTCGTAGAACTTTTGCATTATGTTAGCAGTTGGATGTTAATGTTTCTAGAATTGCAGAGGCTTGTGGATATGCTGGAGGAGAAGACACATTTGCCTGCGGTTCTACAATCCTTGGGGTGTATAGCAGAGACTGCTATGCCAGTCTTCGAAACTAGAGAAAGTGAAATTCAAAAGTTTATAATAGAGAATATTCTAAAAAATAATGATGTAAGTCTTTTAAACTTATTGCGTTTTGATTTTGATTTTTTGTTTGTTTTTTTTTTGGGGTTATGGCATCAGATAATTTGTAGTCTTATATATGGCTGCTTAACTCTCAGAAACCAGGTGATAATAAGAAGGCATCGTGGGATAACAAAAGTGAGCTTTGTGCCTTAAAGGTTGGTCAATGTTGAGATGGTTATATTCTTATAATTACCATAGAAATATGAGCTCATGTTCTTATTTCTATTCATGTTTCTTAAGGAAATAAAAACAATAATTGGTCCTTTGTTCGGGATTTCAATTAAGCACCACCTTTTTTTCTCTATTCGCACACCCGTGTATCTTTCTAATTAATATTATAATCTAGCTGTACTTATTAATGTAACACTTTTCTGAGAACTCCCTTCATATATTATGATTATTATTATCATTATTTATTTTAATATTTTTCTAATTGGAGCTGTAGATATATGGAATTAAGACATTAGTGAAAAGCTACTTGCCTGTCAAAGATGCTCAGGTTCGCCCTGGCATTGATGATCTGTTGGAAATCTTAAGAAACATGCTTTCTTGTGGAGAAATATCCAAAGACATGGAATCAAGGTAATTAAATATCTTGCAAGTTTTTTTAAATCATTTTGCTTCAGTTATACCTTGTATTGTGAGACTTAATCACTGTTGAGTCCTTTTGATGTACAGCTCAATTGACAAGTCACATTTAAGGCTTGCTGCTGCAAAGGCTGTTCTCCGTCTGTCAAAGCACTGGAATCATAAGATACCTGTTGATGTGTTCCACCTAACTTTGAAGGTTTCAGAGGTGGGCCCCACGTCTTCCAAGATTTTTTCTATCTTGATATTCTCGTTTTTGTTTTCTTGTGCTCTTCTTTTAACTTCTACATAATTACCTTTTATTTGAAGTTTGTTATCTTCATGTTCATGTAACAGCTACTTGTCTTCGTCTTGATGTATTTGTCTTTCTGGTCATTCTAGATTAGCTTCCCTCAAGCAAGGAGAGTATTCCTTAACAAAGTTCATCAATACATAAAGGACCGGCTTTTGGATGCAAAATATTCATGTGCATTCTTTTTCAACATATTTGAGTTGAAGTCAGCAGAATTTCAAGAGGTACCCGAACTAGTTTGTTCTGATCTAATATTGCAAAAGAAACGAATGTTTTATCGAGGACAATAATCTATTTGCTCTTATTGGCTGAAATTTTGATTTGCTTGAAACGGCAGGAGAAACAGAATATAGCTGACATTATTCAAATGTA
The DNA here is from genome assembly GCF_933775445.1 of Argentina anserina. Taxonomy (NCBI): domain Eukaryota; kingdom Viridiplantae; phylum Streptophyta; class Magnoliopsida; order Rosales; family Rosaceae; genus Argentina; species Argentina anserina. The sequence continues at coordinate 147,191 of NC_065874.1, read as the reverse complement.
TCACCAAACGAAGGCTCGACATCTCTCCATACAATCTGATGTTAATTCATTAACTGCATATCCGGAGTATATCCTCCCATACTTGGTCCATGCGCTTGCTCATCATTGTTGCCCTAATATTGATGAATTCAAGGATGATGTCAAAGCTTTTGAACCCATATACAGGTACTCTATTTCATCTCAATCAAATCAAATTTACCATTTCCTTTAGTTTTACTTACGCAACAACAGACTTGTCTGTGAGTTGGACTCAGTCACTTCCCACTTACAGAAAGAGAACTTATGCCACCAGGCCAAATGTTTGGAGCTGAAACCATTTTATTTGAAGTAGCTTTCTTTCATTCTTTAAAGGCTAAATTTGAATTACTTGCCTAGCTTGTGCATGTTGGTTTTGATAATTTTTCATACATAAACACTGTCAAAGAATTTGGAGCTTGACTGATCAAGCCACACCAGAGTGAAGAATTTGGATCCACTTGTTATTAATTCTGAATGATCTATGGCATTTGTATTGCTCAGTTTTACTGAACTTGTTGTCGTCAATATATTTCAGGCAATTGCACTTATTTCTGTCTATGCTGCTGCATAGAGATGAAGATGTTAAATCTGAATCAACTATCAATGTTGAAAAGGAAGACCTTTCTGCTATAGTTTCTATCTTTCACAGTATCAAGTTGTCAGAAGATATATATGATGCATTGAAGTCAAAGGTTGAGTACAGAATAACTCTTGTTCATATCGTTTTCTTTTATACTGCTGCATAGGCATATAAAGTATAAAGTCATCCACAACTTTAGGCATATAAAGTCATCCACAACTCCCACTTTAAGCTTACATGTGTAATTATTTGATCTTGCAGAATTCACATGCTATTTGTGACCTCGGGCTATCAATTACCAAGCGCTTAGTCCCGAAGGAGATTAATTTACAAGTTCTAACTACATCTGTTCCTTTGCCTTCTTTTCTGTATAAACTGCATGAGAAAAAGGAAGGAGAAGCCTCTGTGGTATGGCATATTATCTCTCTATCTTTCTGGATGTGACATGTAATTGTGAAGTACCCTCAGTTTCTTCTATATGTAACTATGTTCTCCATGTGTTTGATAGGCTGGTGAAGCACAAACGTGGCTGGCTGATGACAGTGTGCTGGCTCACTTTGAATCTCTCAAGTTAGACACTACTGAAACGGTATGTTATCCTGCTGAATGACACTTATATCTATAATATTTTGTTTCCAGTTGATCTTTAGTACTTTGTTCTCTTATATACACTATAATATTTAGTTACCCATTGATCTTTACTTCTTTATTAACTTATGCCTGCTTCGTTCGTCACTACAGGAAACCTCCGTAATTGCTGAGGATGAAGTGCTGATTGATGGGGAAAAAGATGGAAATGAAGTGCCTTTGGGGAAAATAATGAAGCACCTGAAGTCTCAGAAGAACAAGGCTAAAAAGGAGAAAAAGAACAAGGTTTCATCTGCTAATCCAGAGAAGGCTGAGAATGATGTTGATATCTTAAATATGGTCCGGGAGATTAATTTGGATAACTTGGGAGAGTCAAGTAAGTTTGAATTAAGTAATGGTCATGAAAATTTGCCAAGCAAGAAATCAAGAACAGATACAAAGCATCATAAGGACAGCAAAAGAAAAGCTTCTGATGAAGCTTCTGTTCCAGTACCTAAACGGAGGAGGTCTTCCAAAACTCAACCCAGAAGTACTTCAAAGTCTCCTTTAAGTGCCTCACTGGATGTTTCACGCAATGTAAGCATTTCATCATCTCAATAAATTGTCATTACTTCTGAGACCTATCCCAAATTTTTTACTGTAATGATAAACTGTCTATGCAGAGAAAATTGGGTGAAACCACCGAGTCAGCTCTTTTGGTATCGTGCATCCGGAAGAATGCTACCTCTTCATCAAAACGCAAAGGCAGGGCTTCAGATCCTGTACTTGATGAAGAAGAAAATGGAGTAGGAGAAGACAGTGACCACGAAGTGAGCTCTCCTGATTTTGAATATCTTAGGATCACTTTTTTTTTTTCTGAAAGCCACGTACCCTCAATGTTCTGTTAGCTGTCACCTGTCAGCATGATAATATACTTATCTCCCTTGTATTTCAGGAGCCTGAAATGCTTGAGGCTGGTAAAAATCATCCAAATAGCGAGAACCAGTCTCCCTCAGGACTCATCAAGAAGCGGAAAAAAGAGAGCATGTCAGGATCCATGAGGGTGAGTTGATTCAGACCCTTGACAATTCCTTATGTAGTGAACAAAAGAATCAAACTAATAAACAAACAAATTAGTGGTGACCTCATCAACTGGATGAGCTTCTTTGTTTTATGTCAATTTTTTTACCTGATGCCTTTTTCATTCTTTCCGTAGTCCAAATTCAAGGAAGGTGGAAAAGATATGGAAGACATGATTGGTTGCAGAATCAAAGTTTGGTGGCCTATGGATAGGAAGTGAGTGATCATATAATGACAAATAATACAGAAAGAGGCTTTACTTTTATATGCAAAAAACTATTCTCGTCAGTTTTACTAGTAGTTGCAACAATTTGATTGTCAAATATCACGTAAGTAAGCACAAGAGTACTGTTGATTTATTTCACTGGAACACCTGCAGATTTTATGAAGGGACTGTAAAGTCTTATGATACTCTAAAGAAAAAGCATGTAGTAAGTTACCACTTCTTGCTCTTATGTTCTCCAATAGACTAAATTACACAATGTACAGTACATTATGATAAAATTTTCATCATTGATGGAAGGTACTTTATGCGGATGGTGATGTAGAAGTTCTTCGGCTAGAAAAAGAAAAGTGGGAGCTCGTTGACAATGGTCGCAAGCCCTCAAAGGTCAAACTTTTTGTTGTTGTAAATATGTCCTCTAGTGCTCCCATTTATTACCGTTTCCATTAAAGCAATTAGTGTTGGCATACTTCTGACGCATAACACATTTTTTGTCATCTACAGAAGTCAAATTCTTCAAAGAAATCCGCTTCAAAAGAAGTGTAAGTTTCACATTTCTGATATCAGCATCTTTAGAAGGTTTCCAAAAAATCTAAAAGGGATAATATGTGCTTGTGCATATACAGAGTTTTAATGGGCAGTAGCCGGAAAACGCCTTCTTTTTATTGCCATTCTATCTTCATGTCCTTACATTCCTTTAATCTTTTATAGGTCTCCTGGTCAAAAAAGTAGAAGTACGGGTAGTTCTCGTAAGAGCAAGAAATCGACTAAATCGTGAGTGAAATACTCACTGTTTGTGCTTGGCAGATTTTTCCTTTTTTTTTTTTTTGCTTTTTAACTTACCAGTGGAACTTCTGAATGGATTGGTCTTGGTTTTCCAGAGTTAAAGGGAAGAGAACACCGAGTAAAATTTTGGACGGGAAAAAGGGTGGATTAAAAAGAAAACAGTGGGGAAGTAGGGAAAGGGAGAGTTCTGATGTGTCGAATGCTGAGCCTAATTTGGTCTCGAAAGTGGATGAAATGAACTCAGGTAAGGTTTCTTGCACGGCTGATGCATGTCAGGTCCTCAGCCAAGCTTGGCTGCTAAAATATCACACAAGTTTATAAACTTGGCTGCTGAATTGTCATTGGTGTGGTTTGCAGTTAGTTCAGGAGGTGCTGAAAGAAAGGATGTGAATGTGTCAGATGAGGTGAACTCTGATAAGGAAGTGAAGTCTGCTACCAAAGGAAATCTGCTGGAAGACGCAGAAAGTCCTAATCCAAATATTGAGGACTCCGATGAAGAGATGCCTGATTCTGAAGGGAGGCCTGCTGAAGATATGGACGGCATTGGACAAGATGCTCAAAATATTGTTGACGAGAAGCTTCCTTCAGAGGAGAAAGAAACAGATGAAGTAAATAAATCCGTCTCAAGAGAGGGTAATGAGGAAGAGTCGTCAGATTCTGAAGGGAGTCGAGAAAAAGGCGATGTCCGTGGTGGCCGTACAAAACTGAAGAAATCCCATCTACATGTAGAGCCCTCAAGTCCTGATGATGCTGGGGAACTTGAACTTTCTGATGATGAGCCTCTTGTACGCACTGTAGCCTTACTTACAAAATATGAAGTTTAGTTTTTGGTTTTTTAGTTTTTAACTTGACTTGTGTTTCCTGGACGCAGAGCAATTTTACACTGCGGGTAGGGAAACGAGCTTCAAAGGGAGTATGATAAGTGGTTCGGCCACTTTTGTTTTGTGCAGACTTGTGACAACAGAGGAGGATGAAAGACATTGAAGAAGGGTAAGGAGGAGTCTGTAGAATGTAAAAATAGCAGTAGGCATCCCACTCTAGGTAGAAGATGTTAGTGCGTGTGCAACAATATTGGGGCGTCCATTTTGCAAGTGACAATGTACCTCTAGTGATAGATGATAGGTTTTGACGTATGATTGATGGGCCGTAGTCAAAGATGATAATGTAGCTTGAGTGGCTCACATGTACAGTTATACGTGGGAAATAATCATATGCTCTGTCTGAATTCTAGTGTCTCGATGAGAACACTACATTTGATTAGCTCTGAGTTTGATTTACTATTCTTTTGAATCATGATTAAGTGGGTTTTTGGATCTAAATAATTGCACTCACTCGGCCTGTAGTTAAGATGTGTTGGCCAATTGTATGCTCTGCCCGAGTTGGGTGTGGGAATAATGTTTTGATTAATTTGACCATCCATGTTGGTTTAGAGGTCAAGGTATCCTATTATATTGAGGATGTAATGTTTAATGTTAAAGGTAGATCCGGGCTAAGATTTGGATGGCACGTGGGATTGTGGATGTTGAACGCTTGAACCTTGACTGAATGAATAATACACTGTCCATGTTTGTAATGTTTAATGGTTCCTTCTCACAAAGAAAAAATAAAATAGAAAATCTAGTATGCTTGAGTGCTTATGCAGCAGAATTCCTGATCCAGAGGTGTCATTTAGTAGTCAGGAGGATAAAATGTTGCGACCGTGTGATCTCGATGAGTTTGAGGAAAACGTGTGATGTTTAACAAACGTGGTCATACATCGATTCAAAGTCTCAAACTTTGGTTCATTGGTTGGTTGAGAGGTTAAAATGATAATATTATCTCCTATATTATGTTGCAAGTAGATGGACGATTTGAAGCGAATCTCTACTATTATAATTGGAAGTCTGATTTTAGTGTTAATAACTTTATTAAAAAATTAAACTTTTTTATATTATTTATGTAAAAATGTAATTTACCAAAATAAAACATATTAATGAGAGTTAAAATTATAAAAGATAATCTTTTATACAACCAGCATCTCACAAATATTATTTTGTATTAAACACAATTACATAAATAATTATATTCTAAGAAGAAAAATTACAAATGACTTTTGATTTTTTGTTATATTAATAAGTAGTTGGTGTGATGCATCGTGCGTCGCACGAGAACTATGATACTGATAGTTCTAATAATATCTTGTCTTGAGTTCGAATCCGAGTTCTCGGAACGGTATTCGAACTCAAGACAGCCCATACGGATAATATCTCGAGTTCACATTTCAAAAAAAAAAAAAAAATATCTCGAGGTCTCGGAACGGTAGCACACGCGTTTTCTATGAATAATAATAATAAAAACTATATTCCTCGCTCCATGGGTAGGGTTAGGGCTCGTCAACGGGCCGGGCCGGGCCTTAATAAATTTAAATAAGTGGCGGGCCGGGCCGGGCCGGGTATTTTTAAAAATACGAAGATCCAAGCCCGCCCACCTAAGGCGGGCCTTGCGGGCTTTTGCGGGCCGGGCCTTGCGGGCTTTTACGGGCCGGGCCTTACGGGCTTGTATTAGAAAAATAATATAATACTCTAATTTAAGGGTTTGAAACAATAAAAGAATTGTTATAAAACATTCTAAAACAAAAGTCACAAATAAATTCTGGTTTCGAAATATTATCGATCGACACCAATAGATGTGATTGATATATATATTTAGGGACCGTGTAAAAATTTCATCCAATTCGGACCTCGTTTAACCGTCGAAATTTTCAGTCAACAAAAAAAAGTGGCGTTTTCACATAATAAAATCTCATTGACCGGGGCTTTGTCAAATAGATTTCTTCAGTTCGACCACGCACGATAGGTAACAAAATTTAGGTGATTTTAAATATGTAAACAAATTTCCACATTCACATCTTGGTAATTGGTCCTCCCTTAGGGCATATTAGTGTTGTTTTTGGTTTACCGGAAATTCCGACGGTTAAACGAGGTCCGAATTGCATGAAATTTTAAAATGATCATTAAATATATATTGATCACATCGGATGGTGTCGATCGATTCCGAGAAGTTTCCTTCATATAGTCGCTTCATAATGTGATAGTTTTATTATAAACCTAATATAAGGTTATAATACATTAGTGGACACTTCGGCGATCGACAACTCAAATTCAAAATATGGTCGATCGACACCAATAGATGTGATTGGTATATATATTTAGGGACCGTGTAAAAATTTCATCCAATTCGGACCTCGTTTAACCGTCGGAATTTTCGGTCAACAAAAAAAAGTGGCGTTTTCACATAATAAAATCTCATTGACCGGGGCTTTGTCAAATAGATTTCTTCAGTTCGACCACGCACGATAGGTAACAAAAATTAGGTGATTTCAAATATGTAAACAAATTTTCACATTCACATCTTGGTAATTGGTCCTCCCTTAGGGCATGTTAGTGTTGTTTTTGGTTTACCGGAAATTCCGACGGTTAAACGAGGTCCGAATTGCATGAAATTTTAAAATGATCATTAGATATATATATTGATCACATCGGATGATGTCGATCGATTCCAATAAGTTTCCTTCATATAGTCGCTTCATAATGTGATAGTTTTATTATAAATCTAATATAAGGTTATAATACATTAGTGGACACTTCGGCGATCGACAACTCAAATTCAAAATATGGTCGATCGACACCAGTAGATGTGATCGGTATATATATTTAGGGACCCCGTAAAAATTTCATCCGTTTTGGACATGGTTTGACCGTTCGTACCAACGGTCAACTAAAAAAGAGGCGTTTTGACATATTTAAACCTCATTGACCGGGACTTTGCCAAATAGATTTCTTCAGTTCGACCGCGCACGATAGGTAATAAAAATTAGGTGATTTCAAATATGTAAACAAATTTATATATTCACATCTTGGTAATTGGTCTCCCCTTAGGGCATATTAGTGTTGTTTTTTGTTTACCGGAAATTTTGACGGTTAAACGAGGTCCGAATTGCATGAAATTTTAAAATGATCATTAAATATATATATTGATCACATCGGATGGTGTCGATCGATTCCGAGAAGTTTCCTTCATATAGTCGCTTCATAATGTGATAGTTTTATTATAAACCTAATATAAGGTTATAATACATTAGTGGACACTTCGGCGATCGACAACTCAAATTCAAAATATGGTCGATCGACACCAGTAGATGTGATCGGTATATATATTTAGGGACCCCGTAAAAATTTCATCCGTTTTGGACATGGTTTGACCGTTCGTATCAACGGTCAACTAAAAAAGAGGCGTTTTGACATATTTAAACCTCATTGACTGAGGCTTTACCAAATAGATTTATTCAGTTCGACCGCGCACGATAGGTAACAAAAATTAGGTGATTTCATATATGCAAACGGCTTTCAGCATTCACATATTTGTAATAAGTCCTCCCTTAGGGCATAATAGTGGTGTTTTCGATTTACCAAAAATTCCGACGGTCAAACGAAGTCCGAATTGGATGAAATTTTTACAGGGTCACTAAATATATATACCAATCACATCGGCTGGTGTTGATCGATCCCGACAAGTTTCTTTCATAGAGTTGCTTCATAATGCGTTAGTTTTAATATAAACCTAATATAAAGGGTATGATACATTAGTTGACGCTTCGACGATCAATAACTCTAGTTCGAAATAAGGTCGATCGACACCAGTAGATGTGATTGGTATATATATTTAGGGAACCCGTAAAAATTTCGTCCGTTTTGGATATTGTTTGACCGTCCGTACCTACGGTTAACAAAGAAAAAGGCGTTTTGACATATTAAAATCTTCTTTGACCGGGGCTTTGCCAAATTGGTTTCCTTGGTGCGACCACACATAATCGGTGACAAAAATTAGGTGATTTCAGATATGCAAACGACTTTTTGTGTTCGCATTTTGGTAATGGGTCTTCTCTTATGACATATTAGTGTTGTTTTCGGTTTACCGGAAATTCCGACGGTCAAACGAGTTCCGAATTGGATGAAATTTTTACAGGGTCACTAAATATATATACTGATCATATCTACTGGTGTCGATCGATCCCAAGAAGTTTCTTTAATATAGTTGCTTCATAATGCAATAGTTTTATTTTAAACCTAATAAAATATGTATGTATAATATTTTATTATTTGGCGGGCTTTTGGCGGGCCGGGTTTCACACCTCTAATTTAAGCCCGGCCCTCTACCCACGGAAGCGGGCTTTGGCGGGTTTTCTCGCGGGCCGGGCCGGGTAAAAGCCCGTCGGGCTTGCGGGCCTCCGCGGGCTTTTCGGGTCCGCGGGCTAAATGATGAGGCCCGTAGGGTAGTCAGAGTCAGCCCATACTCTCTCTCTCTGGTTTGGTCAAAATCAAATGAGCTGACGGACCCACAGGCGGGGGAGTGGTATCCAATTTGACGGTGAACAAGGAAGCAAGCAGGCCAGCCATCTGAGAGCACCGGAGTCCTCAAAAATCAAATCAAGGTGACTTGTTGTGCATGTTGCGTGTTCTCTCTTTAAATGCCTGAGAGCTAAGCAATTCAGTTTCTCCTCTGCTTCTTGTGCAGTCAAGTATGGGAGATCCATTAGGCTTGCTCAAAGTTACAGTTGTGCAGGGCAAACGACTGGTCATTCGGGACTTCAAGAGTAGCGATCCTTATGTTGTTGTCAAGTTGGGCAATCAGGTCACTTTCTGTCAATTAGTTTTCACACCTGTATGTGAATTGCACTACCTTCATGTGTTGCTTCCCAACTCTTTCTTGTTTCCTTCTTTTATACCATCTTGGTGTTTATGTTTGTTGGAAATGAAAGCTAAAAAGATATTGAATGGAATGAAACCTTTGGAGTCACTCTCAAATGTTTAATGAGAATCTAGAACAAGCAAATGAGACTCTTTAGCTTTCTGCGGATCATCTCTTTTAAGAGGAAACAATTATTTGTACTATATGCTCTCAGCCTTTCATTTAATTCTGCTGAGAACTAAGATTGATTACGTTTACAATTATGATTGGATCTACATTCTTGCAGATTGGATCTATGTCTATCTGTCAAGAATTATGATTGTGCAGTCTACATATGTTCCCAATCAGACTATTGTGCTGTCTGCAGTTCATATTTCATTAGGTGTACACAGTTTTGGCCTATTTATTTACAATTTTGATGTTTCTTGAAAGCACCTGCAGAGGTGCTTACAACATTGGATGTTTTAGTGACTATACAAATGAGGTTGATTATCTTATCCTAAATAATATTTTAAACTGATTAGTTAATTTTTTGCTATTCCAGATGGCAAAAACCAAGGTTATCAACAGTTGCCTTAATCCTGTTTGGAATGAAGAGCTAACCTTCTATCCTACAGAGCCCACTGGAGTTCTGAATCTGGTAAGTTAAGCATTTGATTGTATAAGTAGAGTAGCCATTCTTCATTGAGCTTGATATATAACACTGTTCACCTTAAGATTTGTATGAGCCTGGTAATATGAAGTAAAGAGGAACTAGTACAACAGCAGTTCACTAAGTTGGTAATTTGAACTTGATGTCTGAACATAGCCTGCTGGAATTTATTAAGGCTCATAGATGTTTAGCATTGTTTGTTGAGGTTGAATTGAATGCCGTCTTATAAAAAAAAATGTAGGTCAAGCGTGTGGCTAGTTCTGTTAATCATTTGCTTGACATACTAGATACCTTCACTGTATAATTATGCAGTACGTCATTGGTAATACCTTTGAAACTGCTGTCCTCTAAAGTTTACATGGATTATAACAGAAGTGTTTTATGTTTTTTCCCCACAGGAAGTGTTTGATAAAGATTTCCTCAAGACGGATGATAAGATGGGACATGCTCACCTGAGCCTTCAGCCATTAGTCTCGGCTGCTAGATTGGGGCAGATATTACAAGTGTCTTCTTCCGGTGAGACAACATTGAGGAAGGTTGTCCCAGATAGCGACAACTGCCTGGTTCGGGAAAGCACCATAACCTGTGTAGATGGTGAGGTGGTGCAGAGTGTTTGGTTGGGGCTATGTGATGTTGAGTCTGGGGAATTAGAATTGAAAATCAAGTTATCTGGTGCGCCCGTTGCTCACTCACGGTAGTGTTGGCTTAGGTATAAACCTGTGTAGTTCGGTGATTGTGCAATGCAACTCCTCTTGGACTAACAAGGAGTTTGTGGAAGTAGCTTACTGTAGTTTGAGAAGTAGATTGTTTGAATGTTTGAAGTCATGTGCTGTGCATGTTGAACTGTAGTATATATTGTTGTGTTATTTGGAATCCTAAATTATACTCTGTTGGGTTTGCATTCTTTGTTTCTGCCTCTGATTTTGGTTCTTTTGTGTCTGGAATCAACTTCATTATCGCAATTTCAGTTTGCAGAGATGCATAACATGACTACTGTGTTGAAATTTGAATGTAAACTTTGCACTAGTTTGCAGTACACGCACAAATAGCAGCTTAAAAAGCCGTGTTTACATTGGCCCAATGGGTTTAGGTATGGCCCAAAATGCAATGAGCTTTTTAGCTGCTTAAATGTAGGCCGGGGTGGCTTGGCGCGCAACTCGAGCTCTGGTTTTAGCCATGAGTCTGAGGAAGTTGGTGAGCAAGGGAAACCCTAATTGTAAGGAAAGTGAGAATGATGATGATGATGGTGATGACAAGGCGAAGAAACAAACGACGGTAGCTCATGATCTGGGGAATGGAAGTGAGGTGGTGTTAATACCGAGGTTGATGAGCTTCGATCGGGCTTGGAAATGGTTCGATTACCTCAACACCCAGATTCCTTGGACAAGACCCACTATTCGCGTCTTCGGCCGTTCCTGCCTCCAGGTCTCTCTCTCTCTCTTGTTTGTTTGTTTGCTTCGTATACTCGAGATTATTAGTTGGGATTTGGGAATTGTTCATTTCCTTGCTGTCTGTGAATGGTTTGATCGGATTAATGCACATAATGATGTATTGTTCTGCAAATATTTGGGTAGAAAGTGGTCCATCCGATTTGAATGTTTACTATTCTATATGCCTGAATATAGTCTAGAAATTGTTTGAATTGTGAACCCAGCTAGTGGTTTTGATTTATGTTTTCAGCCTAGAGATACATGTTATGTTGCAAGTCCAGGACTAGCGCAATTGGTTTACAGTGGGTACCAACCTCATGCTTATTCATGGGACGATCTCCCTCCTCTTAAGGAACTCTTGGAAGCGGTACTAGTTAGCAATGCTTACTTCAGTTGCGTATGAGTTGTTTCCAAATCCTTCTTCCTTGCTCTTATTATTCATTCCATCATTTGTCTTTTTAGGTCCATAAAGCTCTTCCTGGGAGCAGATTCAATAGCTTGCTCTTGAACAGGTATAAAGGTGGTAATGACTATGTTGCTTGGCATTCTGATGATGAAAAGGTGTATGGTTCAACTCCAGAAATTGCGTCCCTGTCCTTCGGATGTGAGAGGGAATTCTTCTTGAAGAAGAAACCCACTAAAGCATCTCAAGGTATAGTCCCATCCATGTCAATTAATTGTTTCCTCCATTTCTATCATTCCTCAAGGAAGAGCTAGTTTCTTATTCCGTCTTTGTTGCGTTTTACGCGGCGTGCACGCACATGAGTACATATCTCACAGCATTACAATTTGTAGCAGTACATTGTACATCTCCCACCACAAGATTCTATTTCATACTGAATGACAATTACTGGACTTGCATTGAGTTTATTGTATCAAAATGTATGCTGAAATTATATTGTTCTTGTGGATGCATGAAAGAGAGAAAAAATGATCAAGAAAGTACAAGTAAGCGATTAAAGAGGAATCATGATGATCAGCACTCGTTTGTGCTTAAGCATGCATCACTCTTGGTGATGAGAGGTCATACTCAAAGGGATTGGCTGCACTCTGTGCCTAAGCGGACAAAATTAGAGGCCACTCGTATTAACCTTACCTTCAGGCTTGTGCTCTAATCTGAGTGTTGTCGGTAGGATCAGAAGAGAATGGTTGTTCATTTCAGTCTCTTCTTTGTTGTTATTTTGTGTGGCCTACTACTTTCCATTGACAAGAGGGATTGGCTGCATTCTGAAAGTCTCCCTATATGCCATGTAAAACAGGTCTTGGTGTAGAAATTGAGAGTTTGTTTTCTCTGTTTATTCTGTCCCTGAAAGACAAGAGGCATCACTATTGTGCTAAGCTATTTGACTGCTGATTGAGCCTGAGAGTTTTTGCAATTTAATTTGACAAATCTGAAATTGGTTGCCAAGTTACTGGCAAATGGGGGGTAAAATTGTAAAAGAGAGTTTCAAAAAGATTGGGTCGGGTGGGCCCCGACGGGCCAAATCCAAAATGGGGACGGGGAGAGATGCGTGTTGCAGTTCCCGGCGTAAATGATATGATCTGCAAATTGCGAAAATGAATTGATGATGACAAGTCCTTTATCATCATCATCATCATCTTATATATAACAAAACAAACAAACAAGTTGAGAGAAATTTGATTCATAGCTGCTGCTGCTCTCGAGCTTCCGAGCTTAGCTTGAGATCTCGAGTGTCCTCTGATGGCTTCTTCTGATTCTTCTTCTATTAAACCACGAGGTAACAAGTGCTTCTCTTTTCTTCTTGGGAATTGCTTTTCTTCATAATCACGATCATATGATGTTGATGGGTGTTGTTGAAACAGATGTATGTATAGTTGGTGTGGCTCGTACCCCCATGGGCGGTTTCCTTGCTTCTCTCTCGTCTCTCTCAGCAACCCGCCTCGGCTCTATTGCCATTCACTGTAACTTTTCCTCCCTCCCACTCTTAATTATTACTCTTATTCTCAATCAATCAAATCATTCAAATAGAGAGATTGTTTGCGTGTGTGAATTGCAGGTGCTCTTAAGAGAGCAAGTGTGGACCCCTCCCTTGTCCAAGAGGTCTTCTTTGGCAATGTCCTTAGCGCCAATTTGGGCCAAGCTCCTGCCAGACAGGCTGCTTTAGGTGCCGGCATTCCCAACTCCGTCGTCTGCACCACCATCAACAAAGTCTGTTCGTCCGGCATGAAAGGTATCTCTCTCTCTCTCTCTCCCTATTTCCACTTTCTCCTCTTTGGTTTTTATCATTACTTAAGTAAACTCTGAATGAATGCTCAGCCGCTATGATCGCTGCACAAACCATCCAGCTTGGTCATAATGATATCGTTGTAGCTGGTGGCATGGAAAGCATGTCCAATGCTCCCAAGTATCTACCAAATGCCAGGTTACCCTTTCTTCTTTTTTCTATTATACAATTTTGAACAACGCACTCTCTCGATCTCTCCATGCTTTGTACACATTTGTTACTTCTTAACCCCAATCTATGTTCTTAACACTAGTTTGCAAACAGACAGGGATCACGGTTAGGACATGATAATATTGTTGACGGCATGCTTAAGGATGGCTTGTGGGATGTTTACAATGACTTTGGAATGGGAGTTTGTGCAGAATTATGCGCTGATAAATACTCCATATCCAGGGAACAGCAGGTACAAACTTCTCTGGGGCTAGCTCTCGATTAAACGTATTCGTGCCACTTCACCTGTAACTGTGGCAGTTGAATAGTTTTGCATTACTTTACTAATACCCTCATCATGTTTTTGTATTTAATACATGAGTAAGAAATGCTACTTGGTTCCTTTGACAACTGACTGAACTGAGACACCTGGGCAATAATGATTTTATGCGTGTTTTTCTTTTGTGTAATTACTTGAATTCAATATTGTAGCTGGTGGCATAAAGTTTCTGCATCCTTGTTTCTTTGCAGGATGATTATGCTATACGAAGTTTTGAGCGTGGAATTGCTGCACAAGATGCTGGTCTCTTTGCATGGGAAATAGCTCCGGTGTGATTTAGTTCTTTTATGAACAGAAGAATCTTTATCATAGAGTGTCTGTAAATCTTGATTTTCATAAACAGGTTGAAATTCCTGGGGGGAGAGGAAAGCCTTCCTCAATTGTTGACAAGGATGATGGTTTACAACAGGTAAGCACAATGGATGGGCATGGTAATTGACAGATGATAAAAAATTCTTTCAAAAAAGTAGCATGAAATTTTAGTTTCCAGATTGGAATTTGCATGATATGGATAAAATATATCAGCTATGTCTGGATGCTGACAAAATTGACCATAGCCAGTGCCCTTATCGTTAATGCCAATGTATTCTTTTCATTTGTACCTTGCTAGTTTGATTCTGCAAAATTGAGAAAGCTTCGACCAAGTTTTAAGAAGAGTGGGGGTTCAGTTACTGCTGGCAACGCTTCTATAATAAGGTTCTGCTTCTGATGTCCATTGGCCATTGGTGTCTCATATATATTACTGCCACATTTTTAACAGTGCATGATGTTTTCTGCTTTTCTCTTGGACAGTGATGGTGCAGCTGCATTAGTCCTAGTGAGTGGGAAGAAGGCACTTGAACTTGGGTTACAAGTAATTGCTAAGATTAAGGGATTTGCTGATGCAGCTCAGGTAGTGAAATTTCTGTTCGTATTTAGTATTTACCATGGTCAGATGGAACTTTATATTGTGTAATTGCTGAGACAATATTAACTGGACAGGCACCTGAGTTATTTACAACTGCTCCGGCCCTTGCAATACCAAGGGCTATTTCAAATGCTGGTTTGGAGGCTTCTCAGATTGATTACTATGAGATAAACGAGGCATTTGCTGTAAGAATACATGTTTTTGTTCTTTGATAAAACTTTTTGATCATAAAGCTTTTGGTGCATATAATTGTTTTAATCTCTGCAGGTGGTGGCTCTTGCCAATCAAAAGCTCCTTGGCCTTAATCCTGTAAGTATTCATGAAGAACTTTGTATGATGATGCGCATATTAGCAAGCAAGTTATTTCGGCTATTGTTTCACTTTGCTTCCTTCAGTCCAGTATGAGCAGATACACTTAATTTGTCTTTCTGATGAATCCAGGAGAAAGTTAATGCCCATGGTGGAGCTGTATCTTTGGGACATCCATTGGGATGCAGTGGAGCTCGTATCTTGGTTACTTTATTAGGGGTAATTTATTAGGGACTTTGTTTTTTGTGTGCTTCACTTTTTGTGCCTGTGTTTGAGCCTGACAGTTCAAAGAGCTGCAATTATGCATCCGCGTTTTCTTTTATTTCCCTGAGGTGCATCTAGCTTATTCCTTCCTTCCGGACAGTTGTTACTTTTGGGCGTCTAAATTGCAGAGTCATGGTCTTGCAGGTATTGAGGCAGAAACATGGGAGGTATGGGGTTGGTGGTATCTGCAATGGCGGAGGTGGTGCATCTGCCTTGGTACTTGAGCTCATGTAAGAAATTCACATGTTATGTTATGTTATGTTATGTGGTGTTATGTTATGTGGTGTTTTAAGTTTTGATTTACATTTGTGAAAAATCTGATCCTTGCATATGAATGGTTATGTGATAAATAAATTTGCATATTGCAGGCCAGTTGCGAGAGTGAGACCTTCCAGGTTATGATAATTTTGTGTTAAATCATTTCGTTTTGCCTTCAACTTTGTAGCTCAATAAACGGTCTGTGTTAGACATTACTATGATATACTTTACCTTGAATAGAAGGGAGCTGAGCCAGATGTTATGGCGAGATGTAGTCAGGAACACATTTGTACTACATGTAATACCAGATTACTGATAAAGAGTGCCATGATTTCTCTTCTAAGCCTTGACGCAAAATGAGTGTTACGTATTGTAACTTGAAGCAAATTGCTTCATCCGCAATCAACCTTTCCTCAACAAAGACAGAATTGAGACACACGATGCCTCGATCATCATTCATTTTCGAGATTTTCATTGCTGGAAGCAAACATGGCCGAGCAACCAAAAGCAACGGTGGAGGTCGTTTATGTCTTTTTCCCAAGTATCAGCAGACCCGCGTACTTCTCTGTGATTCCCGCTAATTTAGGACTAAGACAAAATTTTGGACCTCATTTTGGACAGGGCAAACCAAGGGAACAGAGAAACCCACATTCTATCAATCTTCTTCTCTTTTACGTTTGGGATCTCTGAGAATTTAATAGAAAATTTCACATTGTGGGTTTGGGTTGAATCCAACAACTCTGGCTGTAATGATGATCCTTGATGCTGGAGACAAATTCAAGTAGATCGGTACGTGCCCTCACGTTTTCATGTACTTTCTTCTGTGTTCAATCTGTTCACGTTTGTCGACATTCACTTCGACCTGTGTCTGCACCTAAAAAATAATACTATTAAGAATTAGGAATACGACATTTGCTAATTCTCCTGCATTAGCATATAGCTATTACAAATTTCTAGTCTCCTGGGTATGATTACGGAAGCTTTCTCTTGGAAACAGAAACCAAGAATCAGGAGATAACTCTCATTAACTTTCTCCTCATTATACTGGGACGTGCCATCAATCCAGACATTGTTTGTTTGACTGGTAATTTTGATGATGATTGCCTTCTGGTGGTATTTGTTCTGTCAATTCAACTGGAGCTGATGAGACGCATATGATCCATGCTAATATGGGTTAAATGTTGCAGCCAAAGGAAATCAAAATGGCAAATATCCGCATAAAGGATCACCCAAAGACTTCACCAGGTTCTCCAAAGGTAGAGGTGGGAGAGGTTGACACCAGAGCACCCTTCCAATCTGTCAAGGCTGCTGTTAGTCTTTTTGGTGAAGTCGTTACTAGAGGAAAACAAGCATCGTCACCCAAGAAAAAACTCTCAGAGGTGCCTACACACTCGGTTCGATTCGATTCCTCGTTATCAATTTTGATTGCTCTATGCATGTAAAAATCTATTTCGCATTGCATGTTTGTTTGTGTTGTCAGAATGAACTGGACAAGGAGACACAGCTTCTGTTGGCCCGGAAAGAACTCACCAATATTAAGCAACAACTAGAGAGTGCTGAAACCACAAAAGCTCGAGCAATTTCCGAGCTTGATAAGGCTAAGAAAACATTAGAGGAACTAGATACTAATATCAAAAGTATAAGTCAATCCAAGCAATCAGCAATGAAAGACGCAGAAGAAGTTAAGGCTCGCGCCAAGAGTCTGGAAGAGGTGAAAGCCAGAGAATCAACTCAAGGTGCTGCTTGGAAAAAGGAATTGGACCACGCAAGAAACGAGTACACAAGCATCGTTACCCAACTTGATGCTGCAAAGCAAGAGCTCACCAAAATCCGGCAGGACTTTGATGCCGCCTTGGAAGCAAAACTGGTTGCATTCCAACAGGCGGGAGAAGCTCAACGTTCTGCAAATGTTAACTCTGACAGGGTCACCGAGCTCCAAAAGGAAATTGCAGGCATGCAAGGATCCATTGAGCAGCTCAAAGTCGTCTCTGTACATGCCCAAGAAGAACAGGCAAAGGTTGTGGCCGAGAGGGAGGCCCGCCTACAGGCTTACAAAGCTGCCAAGCAACAAGCAGAAGACAAACTGCTATCTCTCAAGGAGGAAGTTGATCCTGAACAAATCAAAAATCTGGAGGCAAAGCTTGGACAAACAACAGTGGAAGTTGAGGTCTTGCAAGAGGAAATGAGAAAAGCCCATGCGTCTGAAATGGACTCCGTGAGACTCGTGACAATGGAGTTAAATGCAGCCACAAAGAAGCTGCAGGAAGTTGCTGAAGAAGAAAGCTCTCTTCGGAGCTTGGTGAGCTCCCTCAGGCTGGAATTGGAGGATGTGAAGAGTGAAAAGGCTGAACTCAAGAACAAGGAAACGGAACTGGAAGCTCTTGCGACTAGTCTAACTGCTGATATAGCGAAAAACAAACTCGAGGCTGAATGGGCCAAGGAAGAAGCAGATCGTGCTGCAGTCCAGCAGTTGTCATCACAGACCGAAAGCGCCAGACTGGAAGCCGAGAAGATGAAGCAAAATGCTATTCAACAGAAGCGAGAAGCTGAAGATAATCGAAACTCAGCTGAAGAAGCAGAGAAGAAACTGAAAATTGCACAGGAAGAAGTTGAAGTTGCAAAAGAAGCAGAGAAAATTGCCTTGGAACAGCTCAAGGTCTTGTCCGGGAGACCTCATGACACAACAGAGAGCACTACTCCTAGTACAACCGGGAAGATCAAATTATCTTTGGAGGACTATGAATGTTTGAGTAGGAAAGTGAAGGAATGTGAAAGATTGGCTGAGATAAAAGAGGCAGAGTGCATTGTCCAAGTAGAAGCCATCAGTGTGAGAAAGAATGAAGCAGATAAAAAGTTGGAAGCCAACTTAAAAGCGATAGAGGAAATCAATACTGCAACAAACTTGGCACTGACAAATGCAGAGTCAGCAGAGTCGGCAAAATCGGCCATTGAGGGTGAACTTCGCAAGTGGCGTCAAGAAGAACAAACGGGAGTGGCAGGCGAGTCGTCAATGTCACCCTTCTAGCTTTTTTCTTCCTGATTTCCAAGCTCACCAGTCACGGCGAACCTTGGTATGTGTCCACTCTTGTTCAGAGAGAGAGTATATCTTGCTGCAAATTAACTAAAATTTGCTGAGTAACATATTCTGATAGTGTAATTATATTATTTAATCATCACAATATCTTGTTCCAAAATGAGAACTTTTTGTTGTAACACTTCTTAGTGAAAACTGAAAACTTTTAAGGCCCAGTTTGGCGCAGCTTCTTGAGCTGCTTTTGGGACCAAAAGTGTTTTTGGGTCTTACATGGTGTTTGGTAACACGTGAAAACTGATTTCGGTGGAAGTGGATTGTCCCAAAAGCAAGTTTAAGAGAAGTTGTTATGTACATGCTTTACGAATAGCTTCCGCAGAAATCTCAAAAACACGGAACCATTTAAATGAATCTTCTCTTTTAACCCTATTTTGTCTTCGGTGGTTTCTTCAAATTACCCCGAA
This sequence comes from Argentina anserina, assembly GCF_933775445.1. Taxonomy (NCBI): domain Eukaryota; kingdom Viridiplantae; phylum Streptophyta; class Magnoliopsida; order Rosales; family Rosaceae; genus Argentina; species Argentina anserina. Next base: position 128,159 of record NC_065874.1, on the reverse strand, counting down.
ACCTTATCTCCTCTCGACCTATCATCATCGCATATAGCTAGCAAATGAAGATTGTTCTCCTTCTCCTAATCTCTAATCCCTAATTCAATAATCAACTCGATCAAGAACAACCATTCTCATCAAAATCTTAGTAGAGGAGCGTCGTCCCCTGTCTTAAGAGGTAAACCCCTACAATTATTTTACATGACTGGTTGATCTGTTGTTGATTGTCATTGTTTTCTGGGTTCTGGGTTCACCTTCCCATTTTGTCGTATTAAGTATGTAATCAAGTATTGTTTCTAGAAACTGTTGTGTTTTCTCTCCTCTAGACATGAAGTTTCTTGTAATCCAATTAAGCATTTAATGGATGCTTGATCTTATGTGCTTATTCTTTACCTGTTTCCGACTGAATAGAATTCGCGGAAATCAGATTCTGAGTTATTTGATTCGCTGGATAGCTTATTTGGCAACAAAGATACAAGCACTCCTCTGGAGGTTTCTAGTTTTAGTCAACCAAAAGAGGTATTTTGTGAAAACCTCTGTGAACTTTTCTGTTATATTCAAGATGACCCAATAGGTGGCTAGTGGTATATTTGTTTGACTGATCACTCCATGGCAGTAGAGGTCTTTGTTTTGGTTTTTGGGCGGATCACAAAAAAGTTAATTTATACACACTTAATTAGAAAAAAGTCAGGCAAAGATTAGAAATTAGAATCTAGTCACTTTTTCAAAACTGATACAACGTTGCCCATAAACTTCAATTAATTTATGAGACTGCCACTGACTTAAATGTAAAACAGATCTCGGCATCTCACAGACCATCGTCGGGAGTTCTTCTCGGTGGTGACAACCAGATCTCGCAAACCTTTATCAAACCTTCATCTTCAGGTGCTCTTCTCGGTGGCGAGAACGACCCTGTTCTCGACGAAGACGTGGAGATGCCGAAACTCAGTAGAGACTGAGTTGGATCTCCTTCGTTGAAACTAAAACAGTGGGGACAGAGCCCTGGAACTCGGCATGCCATGTCGTGCTGGTCCTTTGTCGGCGGCGTTGCGTCGTTGTCTCTAGGCTGGGTTGATAGCTTTCCAGGTTGACAGAGATGGAATCGACACCGCCACTATTCTTCATCTCGGGTCGATCTCTCCAGCTCTCTCTCACTGGTCTTCATCTCTCTCTCTCACTGATCGATCTTACTTGAGGCTTGGATTGAGCTTGATCCAAGTCGCCGGGCAGAGTCCTCGTCGGAGAAGATGCGATGCAGATGCAGAAGATGTCGCTGATGGTGCCCAGAGGAATTATATGCTGATGTTGAACGAATTTACCGCTACTGCTATCACAATAGCTATCACATTGTGTGTCACATTAGCTATCACACTACCTGTCACAGCAGAAAGTTAGTGTGACAGCAGGTGTGACAATGGGTGTGACATGGGTTGTGACAGCGGTGAGTTGTGGTTTGACAATGGAGGTGCGGGGTGGAGACGCGGGGTGGAGATGTGGGGTGGAGGCGCAGGTTCACGGAAGATGCACATACGCTGATTTTGAACGAATTTACCGATGTTGCTATCACATTAGATATCACATTATGTGTCACATTAGCTATCACACTACCTGTCACAGTAGAAAGTTAGTGTGACAGCATGTGTGACAGGGGTTGTGACAGCGGTGTGACAGTTAGTGTGATAATGGTTGTGACAGAAGGTGTGACAGGTAGTGTGACAGTGGGTGTGGTAGGTAGTGTGACAGTGGGTGTGGTAGGTAGTGTGACAGGAGGTGTGACATGTAGTGTGATAGTGTCTGTAATAGTGGTTGTGACAGGAGGTGTAACATGCCGAGAGGAAATGTGGAAATATGCGAAATTTTGTTAAAATTCAAATGAGATTGGTATAAGTATGCTCAGAATGAAGATAATAGTTATAATTAGGGAACCTTGAGCTTCGGTTTCGTCGGAATTGCTTGGAACACCGCTATCGATGGCGGCAATCATTTGCGATGGTTGTTGCGTCTTGTACGGTTGGTTGATTCGGAGTGGGTAATATATCAAATGAAAGAGGGGAGCGAGATATTTCTAACGGTACCAATTTCGTCAAAATCTATCGCCGGACGAGAAAGTTATGGCCGAAATTAGAAAAAGAATGAAAAAAAAAAGAGTAAGAAATGGCAAAATAGTTCAGAAAATATTTTTAAAGTGATTTTTTTCTAATTTTGTTGACTTTTTTTATAATTTCTACTTAAATGTGATGCTTTTTTTTATAATTAATTCATAAGTAATGATTTTTTTCTAATATAAATTAAGAGATAATACTTTTTTATAATTTACCCTTAGTTTTTTTGTTGTTGTTGGAAGTGTTTCCTTTCACTTCTTGTTTGGTTAGGATTTCTTAACTACTATTTCACATTTCCTTATTTTCAATTTGATGAATTTGGTTCATATTAGAAATTAAAAAATATATATTTGCAACTAAAGATACTATCGGGTGGCTCCTCCTCCAATGAACCAATTAGCTAGCTACTTGAACAAGCGTTCGCAGCCACCTTATAGGAGTCACCCGAAAAATAGCCTCTCTGGCGGGTGAAGAACCAAATATACAAACACCAATCCCTGAGTCCCAAATCTAATAGGCTAAGTGGGTGGGCTAAAGAAACATAGATAGTTAGTCCCAAATCCACTACCAACAACTATCAAGAAATTGTTCGCATCCGAGCCTTCATAGAGAAACATAGCTAGTTATGAATTACATAGTTATCGGAATGTTATGATCATCCGGCCATTGCACGCATAGATTAAAACTTTTCACACGAGTCTTTAGTTTAAATCGCGTGCTCATATTCTTAATTCTATACGATCGATTTCGTTAAATGCAAGTCAATAACGATGATTTAATAACATGTTCATTCAATTCTATATATTTAACCCACCTCACATAATTTTTCTAATTAAATATTACATGTCAAATTGTGATTGAAAATGTAGATTACTAGGCATTGACACGTGGTGCTACGGTCGCACTGAAAAATTTCTCATTCAACAGCTAGCATTCCACGTCATGATAATAATCTATATATGTTTAGATAAATGAATTCACAATAATGTATTATATAAATATGCTTAATTAGACTATTTCCTAATCTGTAAGAATATACGGATGGATATTCTGTAGCAATCCGTTTCGTGTATGAGGGGATGGTTAAATTTATTAATATATACTTTAAGCAACATACATATACACACACGACGTATATAGTATATACTGATCGATCCTTCTAATAATTGTAGGGCGTCATCAACTACTGAAAGCAACGGCCATTACAGAAAGTCAATTGTACTTGTTCGATGTCCACGAGAATCTTAAGGTTAGAAACAAGAAGGTTATCCGTGTTAGGCCGGGTGCTAGTTAAAATTAAGACTGAAATTATTAGTCATTATTAAGAGATCGACAGACCTAGCTAGCCAGCCTAGCCTTATTCTACGTACATGCTGCAAGCAGGCCTGTGTCTCAAATATACATTACTCCATGCCCTTGTTCATGTTGTAATTGAGTAGATTTCTCCATTTAGCTTCTCCGATCCGAGTTCAAACCTCTCAGCTTTTCAAAGCCAGAAATGAATACTGGACATGTACATGAGATTTGAGAGAGATGCATGTGAGCTGTATATATTGGACAATTAGTTATAAGGAGATAATTGAACGCGCGGTCAAACCAAAGCAGCTAGCTGCTACATTTCTATATTAATTCAATATATATATATATATATCTCAATATTCGTAGATATAAATCAATATTCGTAGAAAGAAATGAACTATCTAGCTTATATTGTTGAGACTTGACTCGTATTGTCAGGATCCATCGGGTGAGTTCATATTGATATGTCAGTGTTGAAGACGGACACCGGGGCGCCCTTGCCCTTTCACTCTGATATGGATCATGATGAGATTCATCAGAGAAGAACTACTGGCACTACTGGCCGTGGCGGAAGTGAATACCATCAGCCGCAGCAGCACCACCGTGGTGAAGGTGAAGATGATGATCAATACCAGTTTCAAGACCAGTTACAGTACGAGTGCAACATCTCAAGGACTAGTGTATGGGAGATAGAAGAGGAGGAAGAAGATGATCATCATCATGAGGGTTCAAATTATTCAATTGGAGTTTCACATGCTAGTATTCCAATTGAGATCAGAGAGCTTTTCGGTGACAAGCGCTACTTTCCCATGCCCTCCATCAAGGAAGAACAATATGATCATATCAATGGTCTGCCTCAATCTTCTTCATCGTATAATTCCAACGGCGACATTGTTAACTGCGTTTATGTGGCCGTCGGAAAGAGCGAGTCAAGCATGGACGCCTTAAACTACGCCGTCAGGCAGCTGCTGCTCTCTCCCAACACTATCCTCTACCTCATACACGTTTTCCCGGAGATCAAGTACATCCCAAGTCCATGTAAGCTTCCAGTCTTTTTGGCTTTTTGCTTAATTTCTTCCATGATCAATACCATTGACCAAAAGATCAATCAACCAGCTAGCTATAGCATGTTCCTATGATCCTATCTAGGTTTGATACATTATTCTCCGACCGTCTGACTTAGCTATCATAAAGACAAGAAATGATCGATATAATTATGTGTATCATATATATTTTGCGCATATATATATACACAAAAAATTCTAAGGGTACGGTGCGGATTCGGCGATTCCGGCGATACGCAACGATGTCGCCGACCAGTACAGCCGCACTCCCCTCCTCCCGGCGCTCATATTTGTGCTGCAGCCGAGAAGCCCAATAAATATATATATATATATATATATATATATGAATTTTCAGGTGCGGACGTCCGTACTTTACGTAAGGTACGGATTCGCCGATTCCGGCGAAGGCAGGCTGCAACGGCATGACGGACCACGACAGCCGCACTCCCCACCTCCCGGCGGTCCCGTCTGTGCCGGTCGAAGCTCCATCGGCGACCCACAGCGGCCGGAATCGCAAAATCGCCGAAATCTGCCCAGAAACTTGATTTTTACAGATTCTGGCCGCCGATGGAGCTCCGGCCGGCACAGACGGGATCGCCGGGAGGTGGGTAGTGCGGCTGTGCTGGTCCGCCGCGCCGTTGCGACCTGCCGTCGCCGGAATCGGTAAATCCGCACGGTGCAGACGTCCGAAGCGGCCTATATATATACACACGTAGCTCGCTAGCTAGCTGCTTCCAATCAAGTTTTGCAAAAATTCACGGGAAAAACCAACCTCCCCTTTTGACAATTTACTTTTATTATGACTTCAGTGTTCTCATGATTTCTATCTGCTAGGCCGGCAAATGAAAAATATAATTAATTAATTACATTCTTTGAGCTTAGTAGTGGACATAAACAAGCAATGAATGGCATATCGATGTATGAATCGATCAATTCGAAGAAAGCTATCAAATTGAAGAATATTGCTGATTCATTTGTGCACGTAGCGAAATACCAAATATGATCTTTTGGGATATAATTAGTATGCATATATGTTTATCGATCACTGCGTACATTGTGCATGCAGTAGGAAAACTTCCGAAAAGTCAAGTGAGTTCAGAACAAGTCGAAAGCTTCATGGCTCAAGAATCAGGCAAGAGAAGACAGCTCCTTCAGAAGTATATTGATGCATGCTCGGCTGCAAAGGTACATACTTGCATATATGGATCCATATATGCCCGCAACATTTTTTAATCATATATAATTCATAACCTAGCTAATGGAAAATCGAATGCAGGTTAAGGTGGATACTCTGTTGATCGAAAGTGATATGATCGCGAAGGCTATTGTGGACCTTATTCCTATTCTCAACATACGAAAATTGGTGCTTGGAACTGACAAATCTAATTTGAGGTAAATTACATACAAAGGCCGGAGCTTAGCTGCCACTTAACAACACCCTGCTCGATCTTCATGAATTTGATTAAACTAGTTGGTATTTGTATTTGGTACGTAGGAAATTGATGTCTGGGAAAGGTGCGAGCGGGATAGCTGATCAAGTCCTTCAAAGTGCACCCCAAGAAGGCTGTGAGATTAATATCATTTGTCAAGGAAATCAAGTGATGATTAATGACTCGCTTTCTCCACGTAGCATTCCTAATGCCAATGATCACAAATCGCCAGAGACTCTTTCACATAAAGGAGGCAATGATGATAACCCTAACTCGATCCTATACGGCTCTCAGAGAAATGAAGCCTTTTCATTCCTGTGTTTTAAACCCAAGTGCTCGTCTTAGTTACTATAAGATCTGCCTGCACATTGATTTGCCAAATTATATATTCCTGCTGGTCATAAATAAAGAAAGCGGGGATAGCTCAGTCGGGAGAGCGTCAGACTGAAGGTCAGGTGTTCGATCCACCTTCACCGCAAGAGTGTACTGTTTGACATTTTTCTTTCTTTTTTTTGTGTAAAAAACTGAAATATGTTGAAACCTTTAGTTAATTAATATGGTGCAAATCAACTGATCTGCATAACGCCATAACCAATCCAGATTTGCTTCAATCTGGTGCAAACTACAAAAAAAAAAGGAACGGTCTGATTCATCACGTATATATCTCACTGACTCACTTCACAGTGATTTCACTCAATGATTATGCAGTTTAATTTAGAAAAAGTGTCAACAGGTACAATCAATAACAACAAACATACAATCCTTTCACCTGATACCATCTAGATACTATTAGTGCTAAAAGAAATCAAACTCTAGGTAATTATCAGAACCCTTTTGATCAGGAACAACTTTCACGATGGTAGGAGCCTTCTCCTTCTCACTTGTTGATATTGTTGGGGCCGGCATCCGCTCAATCTCAACAGGTTTTGGGATCTCAGGCGGGGTTGCACAACGTATCAATGCCCAATTAACACCTTCAAAAAAAGGGTGTTGCTTTATCTCAGTTGCCCCTCGTTTGTATGCCAATCGATTCTGCGGTTCCTTCACGAGCAATCCCCTGATCAGGTCTCTTGCGGCAAAACTCACAACTGGTGAATCTGGAAACCGCAGGGGCTGACCAACCACATTGAATAGTGTTGCTCGATTCCCAGAACCCTTGAAAGGAGTCTTACCGAACAGCAGCTCATACAAAAAGATTCCAAAAGTCCACCAATCAACAGCACTTCCATGGCCTTCACCCTTGATAATCTCAGGTGCCAAATACTCGTGAGTCCCAACAAATGACATAGATCGCGCATCAGTTGGTTCTGCCATCAGCTCAGGTAATGGTCTTACTTGGTTACCAATTTCGTTTTTCGGTTTTTTGTCCTTTTTAGACTTGCTGGAAAACAGACGGGGTGAGAAGCACGTTGTAGGAGCTACACAGGATGGGTGGATGCAGGAAGGTGGCTCAATGCAAGCTGGCTGCACACAGTAAACAGAATTTTTTTGCAAGGGCTCAAACTCCATTGAAGAGGTCTTGACTAGAGTTGGACTAACAGCACAACGGAGTGAGAGGTCAAAGTCAGAGAGCATTATATGTCCATCTTCCCTGACCAGTACATTTTCTGGCTTTAGATCACGGTACACAATCCCAAGCATGTGGAGGTATTCCAAAGATAGCAGGACCTCTGCAACATAGAATCTGCAAGCGCAAACAAAATCAACTTGTTAGTGTGAAGCAGTAAGCAAAAGCATCATAGAGTCCTGCTGACACATAGAACCAGTGCTCCAATTAGTTAAAAAATTTGTCGAAAACAAGATATAGGACCATATCATTACATCAGTGTCAAACCCTTATATCTTAAAAGCAACATCAATCCTTAGTAGGATCACATTATCCCTAGAAGATCATATTGCTGATGTTCAGATTCATCTGCTTATTATGCAAGTTAGTTTTCTGAGGGAAGAATAAGAAACATCATTTACTGTCCGGACAAAATTGCAAAACCATATTGAGAACTTAGACAATGAAATAGTGAAATAATACCAACAATGTAATATAATTATGATACAAACAGTTTGGCTTTGCCAAAGAAAGCATCACTAGCCCAAATTGTTGCAAAAGTTTAATGAAATTAAAAAAAAACAGAGAAGCATGTACATTTTATAAGAGAACTCAAAAACTTTTGCAAAAAATTCAGTGTTTTCAGAGTACTATGTTTGGTTAACGAGCTATGCCCATAGGAATATAATACGTATAGGTCTTACTTAGCACATCAAAAACCTATATTTTCACTCAAAATGCATCCCTGCTCAATTAGACCATAATATATATTTTTATCTTAAAACCAAGCCAATGGAACAGGCAATTACAAACCAGATGTATTCCTAGCGAATAAAGAATTTATCATATTGTGATGAGAAAACTGAACCTTCTTTCTTTCGAGTTAAATTCAATTTCATAGATTCAGGTATTATGTGCAAGTCTGCGAAACGTACTTTACTGCCTGCTCAGAGAAATGCTTGCCCGGCTGCCTCTGCCGAAGAGTGTGCAAGTCACCTCCAGGACAGAACTCCATTACCAAGCAGGAAAATTTATCTGTCTCAAAGTGGGTGTATAATGTTGGAAGGAAGGGATGATCCAGAGATTGTAGAATCTCTCTTTCTGTCTGAGCACGAAGAAGCTTTTTACGGCTTGCTAGAGATTCTTTGTCCATAACCTTCATTGCAAAATAACATTTGGTACCACTCAACTCAGAGAGATAGACACTCCCAATATCCCCACAGCCCAATCTCTTTAGCAATCTGAAATGACCTAAACCCATAACCCCATCTCTTGATCGGACAGCTTGTATGGCTTCCCATCTCAAGTCATTTGCTTTGTGTGGCTTGCTGATGCTGGTACTAAAGCTGCTACAAGTGCTCTCATCACTGATATCACTGCTTGTGCTTCCCCTACACATACTGCTCTTGCCACTTTCAACAAAATTATTGGCACTTCCGCTAGTCTTGGCAATACTGCCGGCTCCATCGCTAACTTTGGCAGAAACTGAGCTGTACTTCACGCTTTCATACTCAGATATCTTCTTTTCTTGATCAACATAACTTTCCAGTGAGCCTCTAGTTAAATTGACAGATGATTCTACTTCCTTTGATGCCTTCTTAAGATTGGTTGACAATGAAACTGAATTCAATTTCCTAATCAACAAATCAGCAGATCCTGTTTCATTGAAATTTTCTGGCCTTGAACCTTCTACTGCAACATGCTTTGATGAGTTTTGTACAGATTTCAGCAAATTCTCGGGAGCTACCAGCTCTGATTTGGTTGCTTTCATGATGCGTGTGGGAAATTGTTTGACATCATCTGATTCTACCGTTTGAACACCAGCTGCTTTTGGTTGCAGTCTGGAGGAAGCTCTAGCACTTGATTTTGAGGCCATCAGATTTCAGAGATAGGGCCTACTAAGCAGATGGGGAAAAATCATTGTTCTGCCCCATTATGAGCATCCTTGTAATCTTGTATCTTCCACTTTAGCAACCAAACGTACTTAACTTTCACAGCAGCAATAGTGAATCTACAAGAAAACAACCATTTCAATAAGTATAACAAACCACCATGAAATGATTCAGATGCAATGGAGACCCTGAATGCATACTTCCATTCATATTAAAAAGAAAGACAGTTGTTAAACTCAAGTTAACAATCTTTTAGGAAATATGCAATCTTAAGAGCACGACCTCAATAAGTAGATTAAACAATAGATAGAGAGCAGCAGCAGCTGATATTACCCAATGAGCCAAGATGCAAACTGAAACGAGCTCCTGGTGCAAAAGTTTTGTTTTTCAATTTTATTTTAGCAGCGGTATAAAGGTGTAAAACCAAGTCCAAATTGGTAAAACAGAGACTGAAAATCCCAACAAGGCTGCAAGCATGGGTGAATGCAAAGACAGACATTGAATAACATGTAACAAGGAGTAAACAAAGAGGCATCCACAGAAGTGAAGCTTATACTTTGAGTCTGTTGAATAGAATGAACGCTTACTGAATAGAAGTTCAGATCTATAATCAGGGAGCTGTACCTTTTAGGGGGGAGAAACCAAAGACAGATCGAGAGCGCGAGAACGCAAAAAGAAGAGTCAGAGATTTGAGTTGGAGTATGGTTTGGCGGAGTAAAGTTTTGTTTCTAGTCGCAGCTTGAGCTATGTTTGCAAGGGGAAGGGAAACCGGACGCCTCCGCAGGAACCGGGGGTATGTGAAATATTTCTCCACAGAGAGAGAGAGAGAGAGAGAGAGAGAGAGAGAGAGAGGTCAAAACGTAAAAGAGAATCAAAGCTTCTAATTTGTTTTCTTTTTCTTCTCATTCAAGTTGGTATTTTCTTTTGTCCCAAACTCCCAAAGACCAAAGTCCCCCAAATAAAAACTGCTTGGTATATTTACCAAAAAATAATTAGAAAGGTGCTTAATATCATTATAGATTTATATCTAGTGATCACAAGTGTTTTTGGCTGTCCTCAAACATCAAACTGTCGAATATTTTAACAATTGAACTTGGTCGGAAATTTATGAGTTACATGTATAACATCCTGTACATTCTCCGTTCAACATTATTTGCCATTAGTGTGACTGTGTGAGTACTATAACTGAGACGTATGATTACTAGTAGAGAAATCATATGGTTAGTGTTTCATTATGTTTTAACATGGCCTTGGATAAACTATAGTTCAACAAGTCCGATTAACTTCGGCAATTCGAGTCAAGTCCATCGAGTCGTTAGCCTAATTTCTAGCAAACCCAAAAGTCTGCACTAGTCAGCAAAATCCATTCGCGAGAGAGTCATGCTATTATCGACACAATATAAGCTATGCTTTTTATCAAGCGGTCAAAAGTAAGATCGGCCATCTACTTGAGGTGGAGTGAAAGGTACTGGCACGCCAACAACAACAGAGAACGAAGAGTCGAACCGTCTATGGTTCGACACCGGGGCTTCCTGATTGTTCTCTGAGAAGGATCCGTTTTCCCACCTCGAAAAGCTCCGTCTCAACAGGTTTTGGGATCTGAGGCGGGGTTGCACAACGTATCAATGCCCAATTCACACCTTCAAAAAAAGGGTGTTGCTTTATCTCAGTCGCCCCTCGTTTGCATGCCAATCTGTTCTGCGGTTCCTTCACAAGCAATCCCCTGATCAGGTCTCTTGCGGCAAAACTCACAACTGGTGATTCTGGAAACCGCAGGGGCTGACCAACCACATTGAACAGTGTTGCTCGATTCCCAGAACCCTTGAAAGGAGTCTTACCAAACAGCAGCTCATACAAAAAGATTCCAAATGTCCACCAATCAACAGCACTTCCATGACCTTCACCCTTGATAATCTCAGGTGCCAAATACTCATGAGTCCCAACTCCCAACTAATGACATAGACCGGGCATCCGTTGGTTCTGCCATGAGCTCAGGTAATGGTCTTCCTTTGTTATTAATATCGTTTTTCAGTTTTTTGTCCTTGTTGGACTAGCTAGAAAACAGACGGGGTGAGAAGCACGTTGTTGTAGGAGTAATGCAGGATGGTTGGATGCAGGAAGGTGGCTCAATGGAAGCTGGGTTTTTCCGCAAGGGCTCCAACTCCATTGAAGAGGTTCTGACTAGTGTTGGACTAACAGCACAACGGAGTGAGAGGTCAAAATCGGAGAGCATTATATATGTCCATCTTCCCTCACCAGGACATTTTCTGGCTTAAGGTCGCGGTACACAATCCCAAGCATGTGCAGGTATTCCAGAGATAGCAGGACCTCTGCAACATAGAATCTGCAAGTTCAAATGAAATCAACTTGTTACCTTCAAGCACTATGCAAAGGTATGGTTAGGGACTCGGTGACAATCAGGACCATTGCTCAAATTAGTAGAACAGTTGTAGATAACAAGATCTACATATCACCAAATCAGTGTTGATCCCTTAATTCTTGAAAACATCAATCCTTAGTAGGATCACATTACCCTAACTGATCATAAAATAGAAAAATAGTGATGTTCACATATTCATCCGCCCTACTACACAAGCTTTTCTGAGGAAAATATAGGAATATCATTTAGTCTCTCTGAATAAAAATTAAAAACCATAAAAGAACTTAATGCTAACATTTTACTCACATTGTCTAGTTAATATGCATATGATATGTTTCATAAAAAAAATGCATATGATATGATCAGTTCGCCATGACTTGTTTTCTGAACAAAATGGGACTAAAAATGACCCCAATGCGGGTAATAGAGAAGTAAAGCAAAGAGCCAAAGATAATGGGAATTCAAATATCAAATAGGAAAAATGCATGGCAATGGCCAACGGCCACTACTATCCAAAATTTGTCACTCAAAAATCAGGAACGTATAAGATTAGCAAGAAGCCAAGAACATTTATAACTAAAAAAAACTTAATGCAGTATTCCACAAGCACCACCATATATTCAAAGAGCCTAAGATAAAGGGTGAATGACAAATGCTTTATTCTGTGAAGAGAACAATGAACAATCTTCTCCTCTAAATCAATTTAATTTCTTTAAATAACTTGATATAACATAAGAAAGTAACAGAATATATATGTTTAGTAAATTTGAGAGGATCAGATGATATTATGTGCAAATTTACTGAACATACTTTACTGCCTGCTCAAAGAAATGCTTTCCTGGCTGCCTCTGCCGAAGAGCATTACCAAGCATGAAAATTTATCCGTCTCAAAGTGGGTGTATAATGTTGTATAATGTTGAAAGGAAGGGATGATCCAGAGACTGCAGTATCTCTCGTTCTGTCTGAGCACGAAGAAGCTTTTTATGACTTGCTAGAGACCCTTTGTCCATAACCTTCATTGCAAAATAACATTTGGCACCCGCACCACTCAACTCTGAGAGATAGACACTCCCAATATCACCACAGCCTAACCTCTTTAGCAATCTGAAATGACCTAACCCCAGAATTCCATCTCTCGCTCTGACAGCTTGGATAGCTTCCCATCTCAAGTCATTTGCTTTGTGGGGCCTGCTGATGGAGCTTCCGCCGGCACAGATTGTAGCGCTGGGAGAGTGAGCACGGTCAGCACCTTCCGCGCCGTAACCGGAAGCGGCGACGTCCGCACTTTTGGTGCACTGCAAACGTCCGCTCTCTAACCATATATATATATATATATATATATATAAAGGGTGATAGATTTTGCAGTAGTCGGTCTCATGCAGAATTGCAGATGCTCTGTGAGTCTGTGATCAATTTTTGTTGCATGTATGGAAGTATGGAACAAAGAACACCATCCAGCTACTCTTTATTTATATAAATTATGTCCAGGCCATGCATTTCCCACTCCTGGTTAGATCAGTTGTCTGTATACTCAGAGCTACCTATCTCCTCCTATCTTGTTCTTGATAAGGAGTCACATGGCTAGCTCGGGCTGGTTAACGGTGCTTTGTTCCCTTCGAAATGATATATCATTATGACAGAGGTCTAACTTATCGCATACAATTTGGCAGATCAATAATATTCAGCGGTTGAAAAATTTCTTAATTTCTTTAGCCGCTAACGAAACCAAGCCTCAACGAGTATCATCAATCTCACCAATTTGTTAGAACTTTATAGACATCTCACCTGATAAAGTGATATGTGTGATGTATATTCTCAACACGTTACCGCACGTGTGGCGAATTTTCAAGTCATACACGCAAACAACATTTTAGGTAACGTGGAGTCAGTGCGACTATTTGGGCTTCACATATTGTATATTCTCAACACCACCATTGCCAAACATATTGTAGCTTGAACAAAGTTTATAGCGCTAGTTCATTGATTAGCCAAAAGCAAAAGATCATTTCATTTCTTTCATAAAAATGAGACTAAGATAGAACATTTTGCATCACATCTGCTTAATCAATTCAACTATCCAGGCTTTCTTTTATCTTTTATGAAGAGCCGGAAGAGGAATAGCATTCGAGATGTTTTATGAAACATGCATACAACACACTAGAGACTCAGCGTGATCTAAAATGGGGCCTCGAAGAATGTCCAGAGACAACTGATGAAGTTATGGTTGCATCATTTCAAAGATGTCCGACAACTTGCTTGCATAGTAATCTGGATGAGTCTTATTTGAAGCATCTTGAAGAGCCGAAAGAGTTGTAACACCTGTTGTTTAAAGTGATTGATAGACATGAGCACTTGATCATTAAATCAATTCATCTCACTAATCATGTTACTGAATATAAGTTTATCACTCAGAATTACTAACCTGAAAGAACGAGCAGAGTTTTGCACCCAGCATTCTGTCCAAATAATATATCAGTATCTAATCTATCACCCACCATGCACATTTTGGAGCAACTTATGTCAAATCTGCAAAAGAATACAATGAATCAGGCCCTCATCAACCAACTCATTTTTGCAAAGCAACAGTAAACCTTGTACTTAACATGAGGTTGAACCAAGGTAGGTCTACCATATCTTTCACTAATCACTAAATTAATCCTGCAGTTGTGTATTTCCAGTCTTAGCACCACCTATATACTCTGCGTTACCACCTAAAACATGACATTGTCATCTAATTTAGGCTTTTGATTAACCACATGGACTTGATCAATTGACATTTCAGATCAGGACTTCATCTTTTATTCTTTATGATGATTTTTCCCCCAATAAACTAACAGAAAGTATGAAAATACAACTATATCACGTGTGTAATTCTGGACAATGATGCTTTGATAAGATTTCTTACTTCTTTAGTAAAAAGTCCATGAGGAAAGTGGATGGCTTTCCAACTACAATAGGCTCCTTCTGGGTGGTTCCACAGATAGCAGCTACCATACAGCCAGCACCTGAATCCCAAAAGTGGAAAGTGAAGTGTCATGGCTAAAGTTCACATTACATTGGTTATTTTCTGGAGGAAAGGAAAGAAACTGACCAGGCCATTCTTGTAAGTCAGTCATGTGCCCAACTGCATCACGATTTGTTGCAATGAAAAGGCATCCTGGATTTTCACGTATACAAAGGGTTCCATATCTGCGGAGTGAAAGAAAAAGGTATCTTGAGGAGCAAACTAGAGAATACGAAATGAAGTTCTATAATCTAGTCATTCTACCAAATATAGAAACCCTTTAAATGTGATTGCAAGTACAAGTATCATAGACTAAAACGTGGAGAGGACTCAGAGGAGGGAGCACGGATGATGACATTCTTACTGAAGTTTGTAATAGTTGATATACTGGTCAAGACCAACAACAACTGCTCCAACCTGGGAATAGAATTTGCAAAAACTTAATGTGATGCAGAACAAAAATTTTAGAGCCAGAAAAAAAAAACTACGGCCAAGAAGTTATATTACACTTTTATCATGTTCAAAGAGGCAATTTGACTTCAGCTGTACAGTCTTTTTACCATCTTCCTGCAATGTGATCATAAATATCTCTTAAGGGGGAGACAAAATTAACTCATTAATGTTGTCCATAATTCTCGGAAACAAATTTGTCGCCCACCCCTATCATGCCCACCCCATGCCTACCACCTTAAGTAAATGCCAAGTGTCTTTTATAATACTATAGTTATAAATTTGTTAAGAAAAATGGCACTTGGCATTTACTTAGAATGACATAATTCTCACTCTAGGAGTACAAACATGACAAAATATGTTCAAAAAAGAAGCAGCAACAGCCAACAATAACGGAAAAATTGAAATCATGCTTAGAAGGCTATTGACAACAAACATAATCATACATAATTGATGTTTGTTCCATCATAAAAAAATAATAAAAATCTGAAGTGCATATCCTAGAACAGATTGAATATGGTTTGACAAGTATTGTTGTTAGACACAAAAGGCCTCATCTGTTTTACTTTATTAGGGGCAATCAAGCATGCCCTCTGAAATCAAAGCATACAGAAAGAAGTGCAGATCACAAACATATTCTACAGCACAAAATCAGTAAATGGGAAATGGTTCACGAAGT
This sequence comes from Argentina anserina, assembly GCF_933775445.1. Classification (NCBI taxonomy): domain Eukaryota; kingdom Viridiplantae; phylum Streptophyta; class Magnoliopsida; order Rosales; family Rosaceae; genus Argentina; species Argentina anserina. The sequence continues at coordinate 112,331 of NC_065874.1, read as the reverse complement.
AGAAGAAACAGTAGAGTCTCTCTTACATGCGTTTTACTGTAAGAGAGATAATGTCAAGAAAAAGAGAGAGAGAGAGAGAGAAGAGTGGGGAATGAGCATACAGGGCCACCAAGAGCAGTAAAGCCGGCAAGTTGCAGCTCATCTAATATGCCCTGTTCACCGATCACATAAACCTGCAAAGAAAAGAAAGTAAAGTGATCTGTGCAGAGAGACAAACGGCGGAAGAAGAAGAAGCGGCCAACCTTGTTGTGTTTGGGAAAGTCAATGAGTTGCAAGTACATTGCGGCAGCAAAGGAGGAAGAGAATATCTCGTCCTACAGATTGAATGATTGATTGATTGATGGTTGAGTAAGCAAGCAGCACAGCAGCGAAGAAACACAGTATTGAGAGGGAGAAAAAGACAAGACCTTGGAAACAGAAATGCCAAGGGAAAGGAACTTGCTGGCGTATTGCTTTCTTGATTTTGTGGAGTTGTTGGTGACGAAGACCAGCTTCTTGCCCTGATTAACAAAAACAGTTTAAAAAGATGAAAATGAGAATGGAAGAGAAGGAAGGGAGTGGTGCCTTTGATCGGAGAAAGTCGAGTGTGGAAGGGACGCCATCGATAAGCTTGTCGCCCTTCCAAATCACACCTGGCATGGGATCAGATGAACATATTAGATGGTGAATCAAAGTATGAAATGAACGGGGAAGGGGAACATAGATAGGCAGAGGTACGTACCATCGCAGTCGAAGAGAAAAGCTTGGGTGGATTCCACAAGTTCCTTGGCTCTCTCGACGGATAGCAGCTGGGACCCCGTCGAGGAGGAGGAAGAAGAGGAGTTCATCGATACGCTCTGCAGTTTACCGGAAGAACTACTGGTAGCACACTAGCATTACCCCTGCCGGCCACCAATCCCCTTTCAGATTCCAAGCACAAAATAGCCCACCAATCAAACGAGAACAAAACCATCTGTTGGGCCTCCACACCCAAACTTTCATCCACCAATGCAAGCGACGGGACTATGCCAGCCCACAAGTAATGACCCTTGCCATCCTCAGAGTTTTGGAATAATATTTTATAGGGTAAATTCATTATAAGCTATAACCAATCAGACACTTTGATACTTAATATTTTAAAGAGAATAAGTTAGATTTTATGTGACATTTTAGTACTTATGTTGACTTCTTTGTTAAATATAGAGGGTAAAATTGACATTTACATATTATTTATCAAAATAAAAATACAAATAGAATTTTATGGGTTTAAGACCAACTTATATCACATACCAATTCATTATTTTTGTATCAATTGCGAGAAAATAAACATGAATTAATTTTAACCTTTAATTGAAGGTGAAAAATTAAATTTTTGTTTAGGAAATCAATAATTTATTTAAATACCCACGAGAATATTTTTAGTTAATTAAATATAGCCTCGCGGAGTAGTTTTATAAGACGATTAAATTTCATAAACATAAAACTGATTTAAGCTATCAACATGACAAAAAATATTATTTAAACATATAAAAAGATTAAGATTTGAGGATAATGAACACATAAAACTAATATTTTATTATATTTTTATAAGTAATATACTTAAATATCTATTTTACCATTCCATTAGTAAATATAAGTATCAAAATGTCTTATAAAACCTAACTTCAAGTACCAAACTGTTCTCTTTGAAACATTAAGTACTAAAATGTCCGATTGACTATACTTCAAGTATCATTGAAGGAATTTACCATATTTTCTAACATATCTTCTATTAATAAAGAAAGAAGAATAGTTGATATGTTGACTGGTTAAAATTTTAAACTACCTAAATTGTCCATAATTTATTAAACTCTAAAATCTATATGACTATGATTTAAAGGATATGATTGTAATTTAGAATATATAAAAGTGAAAATAAAAAATATAAGGAGATAAAGAAGGAAAAACAAAATTACTCACTATTGTATATGTTTTGTTTTTGTTTTGTTTTTCTTACAATTTCTATTATAAGAAAAAAAAAGTAAATACAACACCCACGGAGTGAGTGAGTCATGAGGCTAATATACAAAAAAAAAGTATACAAAGAAACTTACCAACACTAGAAAAGTAGAAATGTCAAATCAGAAGGCTAAAGAAGCTTGACTAGGATAGCTACAAACCCAAATTTTCGTGTTTAAAGAGGGTGATGCACTACATTCCCTACAAAATTACTTCCATGAAAATGTGAGTGAATTTTAACATAAAAGACATATACTCTTACTCATTAACATCATTTCCTCATACCTTATGTTTTTTTTATTAACTTATATTTTTCAAAAAAGATTTTATTTTCAAAGGGTTGGTGGTCTTGTCTTTAATCGTGGATTAATGAAACTAAGAAATACAATAAAAGAACATAAAATTCTTAATTACATTTACAATAATCTGAAATAATATCAATATCTCGGTAATAAAAAAAACCGTAAGGAAGTAATTATGTATTCTAAAACGGCGGCTGTAGTAGCATGCGGAAGTGGAGCAAATAACAATGGCATCTCGTCAATGTCGCCGGCTGGATGGGTTGGCTACTCTGTTGCGCTCCCCCAGTATCGCTATGCATACGCCGCTGCCAGCCACCGTTGGATACGCCAAGTAACCTGATGTGGTAAGAGTGTTGAAATGGATGGCTGGCTGGCTGGCGGGCGGGGTCGTGTGAGTGAACGAATGAACGAATAATACAGAAAACTGAATATTAGCGTTGCTGGATGGTCTCCATCACTAGTCGTCTGATTATGACTTGTACTAGTACTGTGTATACAAATATGAAACAACCAAACAAATAGTAGAATCTATCTATCATTCTATCTATCTACCTACTCTCTCATCTCATGTTAAGAGTCCACCAGTCACGGAGTCACCAATCGGGTGCTAGTACCCCTCTTTGGACTTTGTTCTTCACTCATGCCCTCGTTTATACCTCCTAATCACTCTTATGCCATTCCCACCTTGATTCACCATCATAATTTAAAATTTCTAAAATCTAAAATGAGAGAGGTTGGGTTTAGTCATGGTAAATAGAAATTCAAATTCTAAAATCTAAAATCTAAAATGAGAGAGGTTGGGTTCCTTAGTATGATTGGTACCACAATTCCCCGATGCGGGGATTTATGACATACACTAGTTACTGTAAAGGATGGAATCAAATCTGCAATACTCACTGGACGCTGCTCTGCTTCAGCGGGCGTCATCCTCGGTATAAAATCTCCCATTCATATCTGGCATTGAAGAGTAGTACTTATTACAGACGCCGCCGCTGACTGAGAAAGTGAGAAATTGATGGATGGCAGAAATGCAATTAGTGGAAACTTTAGTGGCTCAGGCTCAGGTTTAAAACGTGCAAGCCGGCCGGTGTGCCTTCCTTTTTTATATAGTAGAGTGTGGTGCGTGAATACTATAACCAGCACCAAAGACTCTCTCTCTTTCTGTCGCTGACTCTCTCTCTGAATCAGAAATTCAGAAATCAGAATCAGTGTGTGTCTTGTGTGTTGTGGCAATGGTGGATCTCAGGTCAAAGTTCTTGAACGTCTACTCTGTTCTGAAATCTGAGCTCTTGCAAGACCCTGCCTTCGAATTCACTGATACCTCCCGTCAATGGGTCGAGCAGGTACCCTTTCCATCTTATCTTGATCGCTCACTTTCTCTGCTTGTTCCTCCAACTACTCTTCATTTACAATCCATGTCTTACCATCCAAATGCAGATACGTCAAGCTTTCTTACTCTCTGATTCACTCTAACCCTTACAACCCCTTCTAAATGGTTTAGATTTTTTAGATCAATTGAATGATTTATAAGATTTAGAGTCAAATAATCTAAAATGGTAGCAATACTTACCAGCTATTCATTCCCGAAATCATCACTAACATACCATACCATGCACAGCCCTGATTCTCTCTCTCTCTCTCTCTCTCTCGTGTCCTGATTCTCTTATTTACTTTTGTTGATGATTACAGATGCTGGACTACAATGTGCCTGGAGGTGAGGCTCTTATTTAAGTTCATTTTCTTTTCAAGTATTCAAGTGTTTGCAAACTTATAAGCTCAAATCATGAGGTTCTTCCATTCTGAGTTTCATTTGTATCGATGCAGGAAAGCTTAATCGGGGATTGTCTGTTATTGACAGCTACCAGTTGTTGCAACAAGGAAGGGAATTGACTGAAGATGAGATCTTCCAGGCCAGCGCTCTTGGCTGGTGCATTGAATGGGTATGTAACTAATTACTTGTTGAACCTCGAAAAATTTCTGTCTCACATATCATTTGTTGAACTTCTTTGGCATCAAATCTAGAAAAAATCTTACATTTCTTGGCTATATATTACTTGCAGCTCCAAGCATTTTTCCTGGTTCTCGATGACATTATGGATGGCTCTCACACACGGCGTGGCCAACCTTGCTGGTTTAGATTGCCCAAGGTTTGTGCCAAGAACGAACATTTGGACATATGTTGTTTTTTTTTCTGTTCATATTGTTGGTGAACTTAACTTGTGAGGCTTTATTGTGTAGGTTGGTTTGATTGCGGCAAATGATGGAGTTGTACTTAGAAACCACATTCCAAGGATCCTCAAGAAGTACTTTAGGCAAAAGCCATATTACGTGGATCTTCTTGATTTGTTTAATGAGGTATAGCACTTACAGAATGTTTGCCTGATCATTTTTACATTTCCACATAGCACGTAGTGCTAACATATGTAATGTTTTCTCAGGTGGAGTTTCAAACCGCTTCAGGTCAGATGATAGATTTGATAACCACCATTGACGGAGAAAAAGATTTATCCAAGTACTCATTGGCAGTGTAAGTAAAATTCAAAAGCATGTTCACCCATATTATTGATGCCTGGATGCACAAATTTGCCACTACTACAGCAATTTATCAAGTATCTATGTGTTGTGTCACAAGATACAGGGTACTTGTTTAAGTTATAACTTTGTAAGGATTCAATAGACTCTGCTTGTGAAAGAGTATAGAAACTTGCATGAATGCACAAATGCATGCTCAACTGATCTATTACCCTTAGTTCATTTAGTGTACTATTGATAGCATATATATCACACTACGTTCTTTATGCATACAGTCATCTATGAGCTATAAAGGTTTATACTTCTTTGCTTGGCTTTATATTTAAGGGTTATGTTATGTAATCCTATTTGTAAACTTATAATGGTTTGGATGTCTTGCAGTCACCGCCGTATTGTTCAGTACAAGACTGCCTACTACTCCTTTTACCTTTCGGTAATTACATATAATTATAGCAATGAGGTTTAAATTTCTTACTGCTTCAGTGTTCACAATAACATAACTGTAATATATAAACCAGCATCTTTGTCCTTTTTCATTGCGTGAGTTCCTTTCCATATCCTAGCTATATATACCTAGCTTGCAAAAGTTTATGTAATCCAGTGTTCGTAAATTTCTTCGTTATTTCTCTCTTCGGTGATGATGCCTATACAGAGCAGATATCATTTCTATCATTGGTAATAACTTTGATAGAGAATGCTTTTTTGGGTTCCGGTGTGTCACCATGAGAGGTTTTGCTGACTGGTGATATCTACCCAGGTCGCATGCGCATTGCTAATGTCAGGTGAGGCACTGGAAAAGCATATTGATGTAAAGAACCTTCTTATTGATATGGGGATCTACTTTCAAGTACAGGTAAATATCAACATTCTTATATACAAATACCAGATATTTTTTTTTTAAAATGTAACTAGTAACTTGATATTACTTTTGTCTTTTTCTTGATAGGATGATTATTTGGATTGTTTTGGTGATCCGGAAACAATTGGAAAGGTGAGCTCTTAAGGAAGACGGAATACAATAATAGTGTGGTTGAATATTTAGTCTGATATTTGTTTGGTGTCTTACTCAAGTTCTCTCTGCCATCAGATTGGCACCGATATTGAAGATTTCAAGTGCTCTTGGTTGGTTGTGAAAGCTTTGGAACTTAGCAACGAGGAGCAAAAGAAAACACTACATGTATGTTATACTATTGCAACTAAGTGACTTATCATATCTACTTGCTGATTGGTACAAAGACATAGATACATTAAAAGTTCCACCATACGTTTTCAGGAGAACTATGGGAATCCTGACCCAGCGAAGGTCGCCAGAGTAAAGGCCCTTTACAAAGAACTCGATATTCAGGTTTGAACTTGATCTTATGAAGTTATTTAAATTTCTCAATAGAATGTATAATAGTATGACATCTTGTACTAGTAGAATGAGTACGTACGAGTAACTATAGACAGGTGATGAAAAGGTTGTGTTGAACTTAATATTGTCGTGATGAATGATAGGGTGTATTTGCGGAGTATGAGAGGCAAAGCTACGAGAAGCTGATAAGTTCCATCGAAGCTCATCCTAGCAAAGCAGTGCAAGAAGTGTTGAAGTCCTTCTTGGGGAAGATATACAAGAGGCAGAAGTAGAGATGGGGCTCATGGAAGTGGGAAGGAAGGAGTAATTGGACAGAGCTGGAGAAGGGCATCGAAGGATATAAATTTTTCCGGGATATGTAACTTGTTTCCAATTTGTGTTGCAATTGCAGTTCCTGGCAAAGGAATTCCATTCTTGTTGTATTTGTATGTTCGATCTAAAATAAACATGCAGGGCTTGCTTAGCTGAGTGTTGAATAAAAACAGGGATGATTCTAGTTTTGGAATTCATACTCCATGATCTCTACATTGTGTGAAAATCATAAAATGGCAGAAACAAGGAGGGTGAGTGCTGGAGCTGCCACTACTGGCAGTAAAATTATCAAGCTGTTACTTGTGTAACGATGAAGAATATAAAATCTGCTGGTGATCGAGGAACAACAAAAGAGGAGCACCAAAGTAAACGAGTGTTGACGAGGAACTGTTGCTTATGTTGAGTGGACGAGGTAAGAAGAGTAAAGTCGAAGATGGCAGGTGGTACAAGGCACTGCCCTAAAAATGACACCCTATTGTATATGATACGCTCTAAACAAAATGTAGGAAAACGTGGTCGTGAATTGGAAGTCTGAAGCTTACTTGGGTCAAGAAAAATGTGAAAGGGAAGAAAAGTGAATGGCCGCGGCAAAAGGAGTCGATCAATATCAACACACCCACCGCCGTCTCACTCACTGTGATTTAGACCAGACTCTCTCTCTCTCTCTCTAAATTAATTAATTAAATGCACACGCAATCCAAAATCCTACAATATGAAGAATGAGGCAAGGAGCTTAATGTAAATTGCATATTTTTTTAAATAACAAAGTCCAAAGGTCAAACCTCCTACGCGCAATATCAAATTGAAAAGAGAGACGAGAGAAAAAACAGGAATCAAATTAACAAAAACATAAAGAAAAAAAAGGAAAGAGGAGCGAACGAAAAGTCTCCCTGCTTTTTATCGTGGCTTTCAACTCCAACAACAACATCATCATCATCTCTCTCCTTTCTTGCCAAACAAAACAGCAGTTTTCCATTTTTCATTGATTCATTGATAATAATACCTGTATATGTAATTCGTTGCTCGCTCCTTGCTTGTTTTCCCAAAACTGCTGGGATCTCATTCATTCATTCATCCATCCTTTCCGTTTTTAATCCGTATTTTGTTTTCAAACTCCATATTCACCGGCATTGTCAATCTCCGCAGATTTCTTCTTCATTTCCATACGAAATGGGATTCCGTTATTCCTCTCTTATTCTATAATTAATCTTTGATCAGTTACAATCTCACTCTCAATCTGAATTTGGGGTGCAATGAAGCTGGTGGTTCAGGTCATGGGGGCCCGAGATCTTCCGGCAATGGATCTCAACGGCCTCAGCGATCCCTACGTGAAGGTGAAGCTGGGGAAGCACAAGTTCAAGACCAAAGTGGTGAAGAAGACCTTAAACCCCTATTGGGGCGAGGAGTTCGCCTTCCGAGTCGACGACCTCAACGACGAGCTCCTCATCTCTGTTTTGGACGAAGACAAGTACTTCAACGACGACTTTGTCGGCTGCGTCAAATTCCCTGTCTCGAAAGTCTTTGATTCCCACAACAAGTGCCTCGACACTGCCTGGCACCCTCTCCAGCCCAAGAGCAAGAAGCCCAAGCACCGAGACTGCGGTACAATTCTTCCCATTTCTCTTTGTTCTACTTCTGCCCGCGCTTTGTTTGGCTTTGTTTTGTTTTGTTTTGTTTTTGATCATCATGATATATGACATTAGGCGAGATTCTTCTCAATATATCTTTTACTCCCAACAATGCATTCTCGGATTCTGCTTCTGAGAGCAGGGATGTGGACATTGGATCCGAATCACCCTCCAGGTCATTCGTGTCCGATACGGCTTCCCCTCAGAGAGGGAAGCTGGATGAAGTCACATTCCACAAGGATGATAAAGAAAAGAGTCTTGCCCAGAAATCCCTTGCTGGCCGACTTGTTCAGATGTTCAATAAGAATCCTGATGCTGCACCACCTGCTTCCATATCTTCTGCCCATTCTAGCAAAGCTGACTTGACTGAGCTTGTCGACATGTCTGAGGCCCCTTCTGAGGATCCCTCCTCTTCTGTTTCTTTTGAAGAACTTATCAAGACAATGCAGTCACGGGACCAGGCTGCTGAAACCCCTGACAACCTACCAGGAGGAGTGCTTCTTGATCAAATGTATGTCACTGAGCCCAAGCACCTTAACACTTTACTCTTTTCGCCCGATTCCACTTTCCCAAAGGCACTCGCAGATGTGCATGGAACTACAGAATTGGAACAAGGACCCTGGAAGTTTGAAAACGACTGCTTGAAAAGAGTGGTTACATATATTAAGGCAGCCAGCAAATTAGTCAAGGCTTGCAAAGGAACCGAGGACCAACAATATCTCAGAGCTGATGGCAAAGTTTTTGCTGTTTTAGCAAGTGTAAACACTCCCGATGTGCCATATGGGAAAACTTTTAGGACCGAGTTGCTCTACTGCATTACTCCTGGGCCTGAGCTGCCATCAGGAGAACAATCTACACGCTTAGTAATATCCTGGCGTATGAATTTCCTGCAGAGCACCATGATGAAAGGAATGATAGAAAATGGAGCTCGCCAAGGTTTAAAGGACAGTTATGAGCAGTATGCTACTTTATTATCGCAGAATGTTAAGCCAGCTGATTCAAAAGACCTTGGATCCAATAAGGACCAGGTTTTGGCATCACTACAGGCTGAACCCCAGTCTGATTGGAAGCTGGCAGTGCAATATTTTGCTAATTTCACTGTGGTCTCCACATTTTTCATTGGGTTTTATATGCTGGTACACATTTGGCTGGCTACACCCAGCACTATTCAAGGGCTGGAGTTTGTTGGGCTTGACTTGCCAGATTCACTAGGTGAATTCATTGTTTGTGGTGTTCTGGTACTTCAAGGAGAACGTGTGCTGGGTTTGATCTCCCGCTTTATGCAGGCCAGGGTTCAGAAAGGTAACATCACTTTTCAATGGTTGCTCCTCCTTATTTATTAAACACTCATTTTGCCTAGCTATTTACATTTCTCTAGTTGAGCATGATGTATCTGTATCACAAAATGAATTTTATTTTTCTCATGTTCCGAGTGTGTTGGATAGATTGCTATTACTCTACCTAGACAGCCAGGTTATTTCAACTAACCAGCAATTTCCCGCATTTTTGAATCAATAAGTGTATTTGTCCTTATGTTTTGGTCAACTCCTGCCTTTTCTGGCTCATCTTTTCTCCCCCTTCTATTAATATACAGACTAAATTTGGCATGATCTTCTCATGGTTTCCATCATTTGTATATCTGATGACAGGCAGTGATCATGGAGTCAAAGCTCGAGGAGATGGTTGGTTGTTAACTGTTGCCTTAATTGAAGGAAGTAATATAGCAGCTGTTGATTCAAGCGGGTTCTCTGATCCATACGTGGTGTTTACTTGCAATGGAAAAACTAGAACTAGCTCAATCAAGTTTCAAAAATGCAACCCTATGTGGAATGGTGATTTTTTATTTTTTGCTAACTGAGTTCTCTTTGCATAACTACTTTGCATAGTTGCTTCACGACAGCTTGGTTTAAAAAAATTTAGAGTACACCTTATTTATCGCAACATTTTACAAGAATTTAACTAATCTTTTATTGGTTTAACACAGAAATATTTGAGTTTGATGCGATGGATGAGCCTCCTTCTGTGCTAGATGTGGAGATTTATGATTTTGATGGTCCTTTTGATGAAGCTACTTCTCTGGGACATGCTGAAATCAATTTTGTGAAGACCAATATATCAGATCTAGCTGATTTGTGGATTCCTCTTCGAGGAAAGTTAGCCCAAGCTTGTCAGTCAAAACTCCACTTGAGAATTTTCTTAAACAATACAAGAGGTGGCAATGTTGTAAATCACTTTTTAAATAAGATGGAGAAGGAGGTTGGAAAGAAGGTATGAATGTTGAATACATTGAAATGTACATTATGAATGTTCTTCCTCTTCTTCTTCTTCTTCTTTAGTAGTGGTGTTTTACACTCCTTTTGTATTCTTACTCAACAGTTTGGTGAAAACTATTGCAGATAACTGTTCGTTCTCCTCAAACAAATTCGGCATTCCAAAAACTCTTTGGGCTTCCACCAGAAGAATTTCTTATCAATGACTTTACATGTCACTTGAAACGAAAAATGCCCCTGCAGGTGCCGTTGATATCCCTATACTCTGCTGATTTCTTAATGGCCTTAATCTGACAATTTTTCTTTTCATTCTTTCTGAACCATAGCTTGAGAAATGATCTATCTTTTTGCTTGTGAACTGCCATATGCTTCATAATCTGATATCTGAATAATCGTATGTACTGTCCAGGGCCGCCTTTTTCTCTCTGCGAGAATAATTGGGTTCCATGCAAATTTATTTGGTCGCAAGACAAAGTTCTTTTTACTCTGGGAGGATATAGAAGATATTCATATTGTTCCTCCAACTCTGTCATCTATGGGTAGTCCAACTATAGTCATGACTCTGCGGCAAGGTAGAGGTGTGGACGCAAGGCATGGTGCAAAGACACAAGATGAGGAAGGAAGGCTGAAGTTCCACTTTCAGTCCTTTGTTTCCTTCAATGTGGCAAACAGGTATAGAAAGGGCATCCTAGAATATCATGGTATCACTTGTCGTTTTAGAGATGTTAATTCTGTTGAGCTTTTTCTGTCTCTATTATTTGGTTAGATTAATCTCTGTCAATTCTTTGTGCTTATGAGATGAAACTCCTATCTCAGTGGATCTTTTCACTTTCCAATCATCGATGCATGCATTAAAGTGGTTGATGTTTCTCAATAGGACAATTATGGCCCTGTGGAAGGCTAGATCTTTGAGTCCTGAGCAGAAGGTGCAAATAATAGAAGAAGAATCAGAAGTCAAGAGCCTCCAAACTGATGAGACTTTCTTGGGCCTTGATGATGTCAGCCTGTCTGAGATTTATTCATCCACTTATTCAGTTCCTGTGAGTTCTGATACCATACATTCACACTTTTTTGTTTTTTTCTTTTTCAGTACAAATAATCACTCATATATTTAGACCTCAGTAAATTTGCATCTTCTTTAGAATTATGAATCTATCAGCATCAGTCTATTTTCACCTTCTTCCTTTTTAGTTGAACTACAGTTTCCATCTGGATCATTCATCACCCGTGTCTGGTACTCTGATGAAAATACACTTTGTGGTTCAATTCTTGTAGTTCATGTGGTTTCTGAAGTTATGCCTTTGCTGACCATCAAATTTGTCTTGTTTGCAATTAGACAAATTTCTTCGTTGAGCTATTCGGTGGAGGTGATTTGGATCGTAGAGTTATGGAGAAGGCTGGTTGTCTTAACTATTCTCATACGCCATGGGAATCAGAGAATGGTGATGTCTATGTGAGGCAAATATATTACAGATATGACAAACGAGTTTCCCAATATAAAGGAGAGGTGACTAGTACACAGCAAAAATCCTGCCTTTCTGATAGAAATGGTTGGCTTTTCCAAGAGGTCATGACACTCCATGCAATTCCGCTTGGTGACTATTTCAATGTACGGTAAATTTGGAACTGAGCAGAATTCTGAAACTAGTCTATCTCGTAATTGTTGTAATTTTCCACCTTTCCTGTGTCATTGACCAGCCCCATTTCATCATTTGCAGGTTCACATCCGATACCAAATTGAGGACTCATCCTCAACACCACCAGGGTGTCAGGTAAAAGTATCCTTCGGCATTGAGTGGCTCAAAAGCACTAAGCATCAGAAAAGAATTACAAAAAATGTTCTCAAGAATCTGCAAGATCGCCTAAAGGTTTCCTTCGCTGTTGTTGAAAAGGAGTTCAGAACACGATAGTGGGTTATTTGATGCATTTCTTGGATTGTAGGCATTTATCTATCTCTGGCCAAGCCTGGCAGAAGTAGCTTGAGTGCAATACTTGTCAGGTATGCTATCATCAAAATCCTTCTAACTGCTTTGGCATGCAGAGGAGCAGTGACAGTTATATGACTGGCTTGTGTATTTGAAGGTCCAAGTCTATATCTAGTTGCACTTCTGTGTAGTAATGGCAAAGTGAAAAGGCAGGCATGATTCAGGACTGGTGAAACACTGTTTAGTGCCTTTTGGAAAGAAGTTGGACTAGAGTGTAGAATAGCTCCGTGTTACAAATAACTGATGCAGATCTGCAATAACATCTCTCTTCGGAATGTGAAAATTAGAGCCTCAAATCTTAAGTTAGATACAGAAGCGGCAGGGTCCAGCTTATTGTGGTCTTGCCATTGCAGGCCAAACAGCAGTTCTCACTGCCAGTGGTGATCATTCTTTTAAAATAGCTCAAACTTGAAAGGTACGGTAGTCTTAAATTGTAGTTTAATGAGGTTGTTTGAAACTTGTATAAGAAAGTTTTGCAATGACTTAGCCTCTGTTAACTCAAGTATGTAAAGAAAATAATTCAGATCAAACATCTTTTGTTCGTAGAATTATTATAATATTTATAAATGAGTTCGTAGAATTATACGTTAGTCTATTTTATTCTGGTCTAAACAGATGATCCAATTGACTTCATTACTCAACCGCGTACATTTCCTGTTAAATTCGATTACCAGTCAACTGTCTTAAAGGTGCAGATATCTAAGAGGACCAAGATCTGTGGTGATTCTTTGGATCTCGAAATAAAAGGACAGAGATTTTATGCGGGAGGGGTGAGTTACAACATTGTATTATCACAGCATCACTGAGACTAGTGTATCAGAAAACATTGTTCAGACCTGGAGCATTTTCCACAACAATAAAACATAAATTCATGTGCATGTGCAAATTAAGAAAAGGAAGAAGAATCAATGTGGATGCATGTACAGTTTGTTATCTGTCTTTGGCTTTGTCAGGGCCATGGTCCGATGATCTGCTTCCCTTGTTTATCATCTTGTGAGCGTCCAACTTGCTCCCAGCTGATATTATTCCCAGCTCCCTGATTTTTCTTCCCATATCTACTGCTTCCACTTCTTGTATTTCACCCCTATACACACCCCTTCTTTCCGTCAATTCCACTCCAGACTTTGCTACTGATCTCTTGCTTTGTTCATAAGTATCTCTCTTTCCGGTAGCATTAGTGGTTTCAGAAACGGCATTATTGGTTCTTCTCATGCCCTCCCCCCTACTGAGTTTTTCATCATCTCCACCCAATCTTAGCTTAACTGCATGATCATCAGATCTGCTGGTACTTGATGTTTGTTTTCCTGAGCTGGAAAGTTGCTCTAGCTGGTCCGGTAGTCTATGAGGTGTCGCTAATGCCTTGGAGTTGGAACTTCTCTCTTGCTCAAAGAAGAGGAGTTGCACAACAATCCTCAATGGCAGCCTCTCATTTTTGACAGCATGAGCACGTACCTCGGGTGACAACTTTTGGCAATCTAAGATGCGGCACAGGCGCTTCTTGTCTGCCTTGCTCAGATCAGAATGCTCCTGTTTAATAAATATAACCGAGAAGCCACAGCATGATATTAAATAGGAAGTACCATATGCATGAAAACTAACACACAAAAATTAAAGAAACAAGGAAGAAGAAGCATATGCATGTCGATTGCCCATAACCTGCTTAAGAGCAAATTGCATTACATATTCATCCTTATTGATAGCTACTAACAAGTTTAATGATACATGATTCAGCTACGGTAAGTATGTGACAAGAAAACTGCATTGCACAACATGAAATTAGACAGGAGAAGTATATATGCATGTCAATTGCCCATGCCATAACCTGCTTAAGGGCAAACTGTACTTCTATACATGATTCATGTACGGTAACCAGGTGAAAGATCGTATTTATATATTTACCTTCAGATAAATGTTAATAGCCTTGTAGATGTCATCATGGTCTTCCCTAGCAATATCTGGCAAAGCTTCAGCAAGAGTTACCATTTTTGATACTGGCATGTTGGCGTCCCTTGCAACGACTTGAAGGTAAGAATCAATGATCTTCCCGACCTTTCTCATTGTCCTGAAAAAGTGGTGGCTGTTTTCTGCAGCTGCTGAAGGGGATTGTCTTCTCCATATCATCAAGAAACTTTGTAAGAGTGCCAATACCAAGTCAATGTCATAATATTCAGGTGAGTTTGAAGGAAAAAGCAGGTCATTCACGGTTGCCTCGTCAAGTTGTAGACTGGATCTTCTCAAGAGTTCTGTCTTTGTCACTGGAGACACTCCTCCTAAATAGTTTGCAATAGTAAGTAGCCTCAGCAAGAAACCAACTGAAACCGATCCTTTATCTCCCGGAATCATACTAGCAATGTTATCAACAATCCGTCGATTCTTTTCCATTAATGTCTCGTCTTGATTAGAATTACTACTTTGATCCAGGGGAAGTGTAATGTTCGTAGTGTCTGGCAGCCAACGACAAGCATAGACGTGCAAAGCCTCACCAATGAGCTGTGGTGGCAGCATATAGGTTGATCCAACAGCAGTAACTATGCATCGAAACAGATCTATATCAAGATCTGATATATCCTCTGTCCACCAATCCTTGGGGACAGACTGATGATGCTTTTTATTGTAACCAGGTCTGGTATACGTGTATGACCATGTCACCTGAATTTACAAATTTATAACCAATTACATACATTAGCTTTAGCAAACAAGGAAAAAAACTAACTTAATTTTCTAAAAGTAAAATCAAGGAGAATAACAATAAAAGATAAAAGAGACCTTTGGTGGAGGTGTTAAGATTTTCTCAACAATTGAATCAATGCACTTTCTGACGATTCCAAGATTCTCAGACCAGTCAGGCAACTTAGTTGTAGTTTTTAGTGTGACAATGGAGTCTTTCCACCCTTCGAGAATGCATGAGTTGAGGAACGCCTCAAGTTTTAGGACAAAATTTCCCTTGTCTACAGATTCAGTCATTCCAAGGAATTTAGCAGCACTATATGCAGGTACAAAGTTATAGGCACTGAGATTTATTTTAATTCCATAACAGAACTTAGCACATAGTTCAAAAGCTTCTTCGCCTCCAGGAATGTCGTGAAGCTCTATGTTTACTTTTTCCGGATCACCAGAATCACAGCAAAGCCGCTGTAACAGCCCACATTTTGGAAGCAATGGAAACTGCAGCTAACAGAGCCACAATTAACTCTATATCTCATTCTTTACTTGATGACAGTATGACACCTACACTTAGACCTGTACACAATTTATACCTTATGGAGAAGATAACTGACGTTGTTTATTTGTATGAGAAGGTCGCTGGGTACATCTGAAACTACTGACCTGCAGATGAATTATACATAGTGAGTGAGCTGTACTAGAGTGAATGAGTGATAAATTTATTCTGGTTCCATAATAAGAATCGAGTACTATAAAGGTTGCTTTCAACAATTTGATTACTGCACTATTTGTGTTGTTATGTACCTTTAAAGCATTTCTACATTCATCTATGAAGAAAATTTATCAAGCGCAAACTCCTAACAATCAATAAGCTCAAAGTACCTGGTAGCTCGTTCAGTGTAGAAGGTGTCCGGCTTAGTCCCAATTTTCATAAACTTCATCTTCGACTGTATTGGTATGTGTGTATATATTCTCTTAACCAATGATCAAAGCAGTACCGGGTGCAGCATATGAGCTGTTTGGTTGATTTATAAATTTAGAAAGAGATTGAGACACCCTAAATTGGGGAGAATAATTGTATTGAAAAAGACCATGATCCAAGATTCCAAGTTAGTATATTACATTCTCTAAAAACGTAACAAATATACTCCAGCATAAGCTCAATATGCAAATACATTTCTGAAAAGAGATTCATATATTTCCTCATTAATTAAGGTCATTTTATTTTATTTTCAAAAAATATTCTATATATCACCTCATTAGTTAAGGTCAGATTTTTCTGAAAGGATTCTATCTATAACTCTATATCACCTCATTAAATTTGGTCAGATTCTTTTCTAAGAGCATTCTATATAAATCAACGTGTTCATGAAGGTCGATCACATTGTGCAGCAGGGTACAATATCCAACATTTGGAGTTTATATAGGATCAAATAAAGTGAATTTAACATAGAGACTTGCATTTCACCCTGTTTGCTCCAGTATCGGAAATAACTTTAGTTAAGAAATATCAGTGTCCTATAGAAGATGTAGCAAAGAGAAAAAATGCATTCTCTATATGTACATCAGTACATGCAAAGTTGCAAACACCGATTTAATCAAAAGATATATGGCATTAGGCTTGGATCAATTGATTTGTGTGATAGAAATAGGGGCAAACTCTTGGAACTTACCTAATCGATCACCATAAAACCTGAAATCGAATGACTAAGGTTCAGGGCAGACTTGAGGACCACCATCCATCTTGTTCCTGCAGGGAAAGCCAGCCGTTTATTTCATACAGCAAGATAGGAGGAGATGGAGTTTCTCCTAAATAACAATTATTATTGAGGAAATTAAAGAGATCAAGTGTGCAAGTTTGTACTGCACTTGTGGTTAGGGAATTTCGATATTTGCGAGATGAAACAACCAAAGAAGAGAGTTACTGGGAGAAATGTAGAATATACAAGTGCGTCTAGCTAATTAAATCATATTTGGACGTTACTGTAAGGTTGTTGAATCTCATTTATTCCCAGGGCCGATCCTGCCAATGACTCAAACTCAAGCCCCTGAGAGACTGACATCCCCTCCTATAACGTACGTTACTAGTCAAGAACCAAGCATTATTGACTTGCCAACCTTATTGATTATTGGATTATAACATGATGACCTGATCATGACATACTTCATGAGTTCACTATCAGAATACCAGTACTAGTAGTTGGACTAAATGACTGATATTAATTATTAAATAAACATAATTTAAAACCAACATATTAGATCGATGAATATCTTAATTACAGCAGATGATCCATTTCCAGGTGATTGAGTCATGCACTCATTCTACAGACCACCTTAAAACATAGCTAGCACTCATCAAGTTTACTAAATATTTATGGGAATCATGGCCTTACCTATAAATAATCCACTTATGACACATAGCATAGAACAAGAAAGGAAAGTGTGAAGGGAAGTATTAGCTTGAATTGAGGATATGATGATATCGATCATGATCATCGTATCAGCTGCCAGAAGCCATTTAACCATATATAACTTGTCAGCACTGATTGGCAGAAGACCTGAGCTGAGGCCACTGTGGTCTGTGCTTTCCCAGATAACAGGTGATAAAGAAACACAGCACCCATGCATTGCATAGTATATTATCAACTCTTATGTAGGCAGCAGAAGCCTTGCAACACACTTTTCTTAAAGGTATAGCTAGATCCCGCATCATATTTGAAAGAAAAAAAGTAGCCATATTAAAGTGAATTAGGTCAGCCTTGCTCATCATGATTTAAGTAATACACACGATCGAACATTAATTCTATATGATATGGCCATGTATGAGTACAAGTGCGGCCTATATAAATGCATATATATCATTGAAGTATTTGGGGAGATAATTAATTAAGTGGACGCCAATTGATCACCAAATGCTCGCTAGCTCTCTCTTTAGCTATTTCATGCAGCCTTCTCTTTTGACCCCTGCATAACCTACAGAAGGTTTTGTTCATTTCTATTTGTCCATATGATCTCTTCGAATTTTCTTTCTTCCACTTTTTGGCTGATTTACTGGATTTATATGTACATGTAAGAAAAAGCATGTCTGGTTCACAGTATATTTTAGACATTACATATTTAACATCTAGCTGGCTACCAAAGTAAGTGCAGAATCTTTCTTTCTAAATTTCATCCGTATTACAGCCTGAAAAGCTAGCCAAGCAACTGTGATCGAGTTTCCGAATAAATTTAGCATTTTGTTCTGGTTATTCTTACCAATTACAACATATAAGCAACAAAAGCGAGTTATGCAGAATGTTTCGATGAATTTCATATATTACCACGTCAATCTCTCTCTTGCGTATTATGGAAATAGAATTCTAGTTAACAGCAGTCCGGCTATTCCAGGACTGCATCAGATCGAATGATAAATTAAGCCTGATGAAAGAACGTACCGACAATAAAGGAATGAAGTAATTGAATTCCAAGCCAGCAGCAGCAGCAGCATTTTGCAGGGGATCAACGTCAAAGCAACTACGAAGCTAAACTACAAGAGTCCAAGTGATGAGTCACTGATCGATCAAGATATATAATTGCAGCAAGCAAGTGCAGATGCCAGAGTGGAATCACTTAATAGTTGATTACTCGGGTGATCGTTGGTAACTGATGAGGGCATGACGGCCAGCAAGCAGGAGATATATAGCTACTTCGTCAGCTGGAGGCCAGGGCTTATTGGTTCCAAATAATGAGCATGCAGAAACGCAGATATGCATGCATATATATAATACTCGGAGGAAATTAAGGCAGATCAATCGAGATGGAATGATAGCGGGTAAGAGGGAGACAGAGAGATCGAGCTGATGATGGAGTTAATAATTATAAGCGAGTACGTATGTGTTGGCTAGAATGAAATAGATCAAGAGCTAGCAAGCATCACATGAGTGAGAGATAGAAGTACTACTGACCAAAGAAACTAAATGATCGATTTAGCTTGATTGATGTTGTGGGGAGGGAGATACTGAGCTAGCTAGCTAGCAGGCTACAAAGAGAAAGGAGAAAGAGAGAGTGTGTGTGGGGGTGGTTGGGATTAGTCAACATGGTAATGCATGAAAAGCAAAAATGATTAATATATCATGTCTGCATGAGTAGATGAATGGAATGAAAAACAAGGTTGCTAGGTTATAAACGAACATCATCGAGCAGCAGTCTGGCTCTTCTGGTAGGAACGAAGGGTATCATAAGTAATTTTGAGACGCAGTTCCTGTTTACCTGCACTGCTTGAGCTCAATCGGAAATTGAGTTTAACAAAATGAAAACAAAAACAAAAGGCATATGCAAGTGGTAAGTGGCCGCGAAAATAAGACCAATGCTAGTGCTTCTTGCTCATCAGGTAGGACCATTCCCTTTAAAAAAGTAGCCAGTTATAGGTTAAGCAATCTACTCCAGTCCCTTCGACCCTTCCAGTGTCTACAAGTTATTAGTGAATATTTGATATCCAGAATAGAAAGATCCTGCAGTGTGTTCATCATCATGCTTCCCTCCACTATATAGATAATATTCTTCTTCTTCTCTTTCAGAAGAGTTGGGTTCCCCTTGATTTGCATGTCGCCAACGTGTCTCCTCCTCTACCTCTGCTTGATTCTCATACACACACTCATGGTATGGCCATCTCGGTTGCTTTCAAGGCCGCACTCAGACATGTATTTCCTTCCTTCCTTCCACTCTCGACTCTCCGAGTCATTGACCTTGAAGAATAAAAAAATAAAAAGAGGGTCCAAAGTGTCGACCTTCATGTACAGATGGTAGAGTTCAGTTTTACACGGGCACATTCCACATCGTGTGCAACGTGTATATCACTCTTGACTCTTGATTGATTATCGACCTAAATTGGAGACACTCATGCCCCACCCAGTCCCTTCAATCCCTTCAGTGTTGAAACATGATCCACCGGCTTACGCACTCTAAGCCAAGCTTGATTTGATCCCTGATTAACTTGCTTACAGCTACCTTAATTGATCCAAGTATATTATTATTACGATGATCAGCTGGTCTAACATGATATCATCAACTAATGTTTGATTCAAGTACATTGACACACTTTCCAGTCTCTTATTTATCTGATCCGATTTCGTTATCATTGTCCATTACCAAAGCTTAGTCTGTGCAAGAGGCCAACACAATGTGCCCTTTCATACTCTTCCTGTTGTCAGGTACCTACACAATTATGCATCAACAAATGATCATTCCAAATTGTGGACGTGCGTATTATGGGCCTTTATCGTTTCTTGCTTCGACACTTTCTAATGGTATTACAATTACCTCACCGCAACCACAAAGTTCCCAAACCCAGCAACTTTTTCCCTCTATAAGGTCTTCCCTACTCTTCTCTATTAGGAGCGGATGCATACATGACTGTTCAAATGCAAACCCATATATAGCATATAAACTATTGATCATAACAAGAAACATGATTAAACTCTAAATGAAGAAAGCTACTACATATTAATATCTTCTATTTCACTGCTGCAAACAGACTGTATAATGTCAACTTCATTTCACAGTTGCATCTGCATGTGCAGATCATGTAAAATCATAGCCTCAGGTTTACTTGCTATATGGGACTAGTCATTCTCTACTCTATCACAATGGCCCTAGCTAGTACTGAATTCTCCAAAAAGCAAGGATCTTCCAAATTTTGGCAATCAGGTTCAGTTGGGTACACCACAATACCACATTGTCCATGCCTCATTCCACAATAGGGACACACTGCTTGATTGCACTTGCAGTCTGCAGGGTCATATTACACATATCTCCTTTGACGTATATGCCTCTACCAGATTCTCCTTCTATTAGTACCATCTCACTTTTGACGAATTCTTATTTCTCATATATTTAAGTCTACACTAGACTACATGCTTGTGTTCTGAGTCTGTGTGTGTGTGGTGTGCGGTGTGTGTGTATTGTTAGAGCCCTATAACAACATACATACATGAAACATCTCCTACTGTCAGGAATTTTTGTGGTTTCCAATATAATTTCACGAGTTGCACATCTAAATTTTTATAACCTATTCAAAATGCCAACCTATCTCTTTTCCACACACATCGATTCTGCCTTCATGTATGTTCTAGTACCTGGTTTCGACAACACCAAATATGCTAAAGATGTTCAACAATCCATAGTTTGACATGCATATAGAGCGAGATACTGCATCATACTACAAAGACCCCTTTGCAATATCATTATCAAGAAAAGAAAAAAAGAACAAAAAATAAGCATCTCACACCAAACTCGCACCACCATAAACACATCATGTCAGATTTGAAAATGAGTTAATGAATGACATACCTGGCAGCATCAAATACAGCCTTTCCATCCCGTCCATGGTTATACAGTTTCAAATCCACAATCTCAGACACTAACTGGCTTGGAAATTATGACTCAGAGATGTGCCAATACAAAGAAATTTGTTGATGAATTACAACAAAAATCCCATCCACAGGGGAAGCAAGACCGTACAAATTTCATGGGTTGCAGCTATCCAACCTCCAAACCATTCTCGAAACCAGGAAGAGGAGAATAAAACAATCCATCTATGAGTTCTTGCTTCAGTCAGTCTCCAAATAAATCATCATAGTCATCATCAACATGGCCCGAGTTAATTCCTTTGTTTGCATTTGATGGCTTTTCATCAGAGTCTTTACTCGGAGAGGCGGTAATTGAAGGATAAGCCCAGGAAGTGCCCAATTTTCCTGAATGAAATTCTCCATAAAGGTCATCATATATCCCATCTTTTGGAGCAGATTTGACTCTATTTAAGACCTGTTGTAATTTTTCAGTCATCCCTTTTTGGTTAGTATTCGCTTCATTGGCAGATGATTGCTCCTTCCCTTTGGGTATTACTGTAGACTGCACAAGGGATCCATATTTTCCAACAAGACTTTGCCCTTCTTTAACACCTATTGGACCAGGTTCTGTGTCTACATCCACACCATCTGATATACCAACAATTTGAACCAACTCTCCCCCAACTTGATCCCTGAACGATACTCTTGCCTTCTTAGGTCTCTTAGAGGCTCTCTCCAGCCGCTGGGTGCCACCATTTTTGTTTGCTGAGTTAGCTGACTCATCGGGTCTAGGCAGTTTGCTCAACTTGGTCAGACCATACCGATTAAAAAGTGTATTATAAGCGACAACAGCTTCTTCATCAGATGGGTCAGGCGGTGGTGGCAGGTCAAGCTCGGAAGGCAGTGGAGGACGATGAAAAAGAGCTGCATCATTCTTTCTCAAGACATAAACTCTAGTAGATGCAGCAAACCGCAAAGACTGCCCCACTTCAAGCTCAACAGGGGTATCCTTAGTGACGCGTTCATTTGCAACAAAAGTACCGTGCGCAGAACCCAAATCAATTACATATATGCTGTGGGAAAGAAACAAGCTAGTAAATGACATGAAACCAGACTAAATGCAGGAAATATCAGGAAACATAGATGATGAATGGAATCATAGATGTTAAATGCGCTTGGTTTGTAAGACTCAATCAGGACTTGTGTAAAAGAGACCACTATTCAAGTGAACAAGCAATCGGGGATTCCATTGAAAGAGAGTAAAAGAGGGGGGGGGGTGAGAAAGTGAAGACCTTCCGTTCTTGTGAGGAACAAGAGCAGCATGCTGGCGGGAAACAGACTGATGATCGAGCACATGATCACAGGTAAGAGACTGGCGGCCGAAGATGTTGCGGCGCTTATCGAGAGGGATGCGGTCAAGAAGCTGGCCGTCCTTGAAGACTTGAAGAAAATAAACACCGGGGCGGGGCTCCATTGCCCACTCCGGGGGCAGCCAGGACGAGTGACCCTCCCCAATCTGCCCCGCGGGGATAGGGATAGGGATAGGGACAGGGGCACTGGCGGCATTCACTGAGAAGGGTTCCAAGGACTGTGCTTTCCTAAATCTTCCGTACATGATGGCCGATGGGATGCAATTCAGCCTCGGTTAATGAGATTCAAGCAATTAACTTTGGTATCGGAAGAGCCCTCTCTCGATCATAACTGGCCGCACGCACAAGGCCCTCCGGAGCCTCCCTCTCCTTTTACTTAATTAATGGTCCGAAAAGACACGATTGCCCCTTGCTTCCAGGGCATAATAATAATAAGGTTTGCTCTGGGCAAACGAGATCCCCAGGAGTGAGCGGCCATGTCCGACAAAGGTGGAAAGGGGTTTACTCCTGGAGTCAAGTCTTCACTCAAAGATGGTCTCGATCTGCTTCTTCCCTTCCATTGTTGTATTTTCTCAATCAAGTCATGACTCTCTATCTCTCTGCAGCTTCTGCGAAAGGCGGCAAGGACGACGGCTCAGCCAAGTCCAAGAAGACGAGAAATGTTCAATTTGCCTCTCAAGGTTAGTTGACTTTCTTCCCATCAGCTTCCCTCTAATGCTTGTGCTTGTTATCATTCTTGTTCCATTTTCAATGTTTCAGCTTCACCTGCTGCTTCCGCCAAAGGTTGGATTTTTTCTCTATTTTCATTTTCATTCTACTCACATCTGCATTCATCTACTTCTTCTTCTTCTTTGTTGTGGGTCTGACATTTTCATCTTCCATATGTTGTGATATTGAATAACATTTTCATCAGCTAAGGGGGGAAAAACCGATGGTGCTGCTGGAAAGAAAGAGCAAGAACCCCTGCAGCTCAAAGTTGAGGCTGGTAAACCATTCACCTTGCCACATTAGCATTTGCTTTGGTTTTGAATCAAATCGGAAATCTTTTATCAGTTGTAGGATATGATCATATTTTCATGTAGAACTGCCGAAGGGTGCAATATGTCTGATGGATTGTGAGGCTGCGGATGTCTTGCAAGGAATCCAGGATCAGATGGTCATATTGTCCAAAGATCCTACCATTAAACTTCCTGTGTAAGAATCACTTACTTAACAGTGTAACTAACTGGTAGTTTATCGCAGTCATAGTTCTCTTGTGCGCTTATTAAATATGCTCAATTGTTTGGTTTCAGATCATTCGATAGAGGACTGCAGTACACCAAAAAGAACATCCACTATACTGATCCCGACTCTGTCAGACAAGTTCTTGAGTATCCTTGATTTGTTCCTTTAAATTTTGTTGCGTGTTAATTGTGCATATTGTGTGCTTCAATATGCTTGTTTTCTTCCTGGAGTCTCTAGACATATACATTTCACTGCTGTTGAACTCTTAACTGGTACAATAGGAATCTCAAAACATATGGTGTCACTGATGGCGAGGTTACATCTCAACCTTATTAGTTGTATTTGTCCTTATATTTAAGCATTGATCTCGACTGTAATTCATTTCTTCTGCAGATATGTGTGATTGCCAATGTATATCCAGAAACTGCTGATGAAGTTTTCGCTCTACTCCCATCCTTGAAGGTAAATTACGTTTAATTTTGTTGTTTTTCAGTTACTACTAATCTGTTGACCTTTGTACGAATTTGGGATGTTGACCGAATTTGGTACTTGACTGACCTCCTACTTAGGAGATGTGTAATGTATCAAGAATCTTCTTCTTTTTCGTCAAAAATTTACTCATGCTCGTTTAAGATGAAATTAGCATAACTGGTATTTCTTGCAAGTTCATAACTTTCAGTCTATTATAGCAAGGTTAATGTTCCCTGATTGATGGGTATATTGTACAAACACCTTTTGCGATATTGGAGGGCCAGATTGTGTACATTTATCTGTAGCAGTATGAGTTGCTTTGCTGATAATTCAGACGTAGCTATTCACTTGAATCAACTGTGGTGGACTACTTTGTTTACAGAGCGTAGACTTGATTTGCCCTTTTCTTCGTGACGAAGTATATAATATAATATGCAAGTTTACAAGTAAAGTTGATGTTTCCTTTGTAGCCTCATGCAATGAATATAGAGCCAATTACTTGTTCTGCTGGTCTTTTGTTTCTTTTTTCTGTTATCAACTGTATTATTCTTCCTAGGAATAAAATTTATTACAAAACTAGAGCACTATTATTATTCCTTTAATTGATCTTTTGTTGAATACTGTTTGTGGTGCTAGAGGAAAGTTTCCTGAGTCTGATGAGTATTTGCCTTTCTTGTGCTGATTTGTTGTGATACAATGTCTCAATTAAACATTTTCTTGTCTCTTGAACTCTCCTAAACTTTCCATTCTACTAAATACTAAGTTACTAACCAATGTGTTGCTATATTAAGAGACAAATTCTATAAAAATCTATGTTGGTATCATTTCTATGCAAGCATTCTGCTTGGAGCTCTGTATTATAATATTTCGAATTTCAGTTCCCTATGGAATTGTTAGGTTACTGAATTCTACTCATCAGCATTATGCCTACTGATTTTATTTTTTTTTTGAGTAATGCTTACAAATTCTGCTCATTTGTTGGCATTTCACCAAAGCAAAGCATTCTATTTGCTTGAAGTCTAAAGCATTCTGCAGCCATCACTATACCCTTGAATACTTATCTTGATTACAACACTGAAAGAAGCTGTTAATGTTTGATTATTCATTGCTTGCAGGCTAGGAGAATTATGCTCGATGACCCCGTCAGTGATGTTTTGAGTGAGCTAGCTAAGCTTAAAAAGAAGGAATAGTGTCATGATTTCTGTAATAGGTTGGGATCGCTGCTAAGCAATTAATTTCCGCTGTAATTGAGCTTATATGGCTGTTTCATATTCAGCATGATTAATAGAGTATTCTGGTGATACAATGCAGGCTTCTAGATGCCATCGGAGCACTAATATGATGGATCCTGCTTTGTGGATTTTCCGGGGTAGACAGGCAGCATGACCTACTTATGTTTTTGTTTAAGTTTTCTTAGAGGACCTTCAAACTTTATGACCTTAGACAGTGGCGAGTTTTATGATTGTAAATAAGTTTGTTGTTCGATTGGTTCCGAGTAGCGAGTAGTTGGCTTAACAATATGCAGTTTAGCGGACGATATGTGACTCCGATATCAAGCAGATCAGTATAAACCATAACATGGTACCTTCATTCCTGGTACAAATCTTCAGAAATCTTCAGAACTGGAAGAAAAATTGAAGAGAAATGGTTTTCGAAATTGGGAAATGAAAGTCCAAACGTATTTTACGGAGAAAGCAAAGCCTTTATTAGGCCATAATTGACAGTCAACCCTGTACTGGAGACTGTGGAGAGTGAGTTACTTTTATCAGAGAAAATAAAAGGTCGGACGGGAAGGGGATAAAAAAGGGTCCTCCTAGAAGGTGTAAAGTTCTAGCGTAAAGGATGTATTTTATTCTGATTTCTGAACCAAGCATTTATTTTTGGGTCGCGATGCTCAGTGCTCGACTGCTCGCTTTGTTTTAGTTAGAAAATCGGTGGACTGGTTGGAAAATCAACAGAAACAGAATGGGAAAAAAGGAGGAAGAAGATGAATACCCTGAAGAAAGGGAAACAGATGATGATGAATCGTCAGAGGAAGAATCGGAAGAGCGATGGAGAAAGCACTACTCATCCAGGCATAGGATATTGTTGGTCGGAGAAGGAGACTTCTCTTTCGCTCTTTCTCTAGCCACCCACTTTGGATCAGCGCGCAACATGGTCGCCACCTCTCTCGATTCCCAAGGTCCCAAATTTCAGTTCCAGCTTGCCTTTTATGTTCCTTAGTTGTATCGTAGATAACAAATACCAACTCAATACTATTGGCTATGATCTGAACTGCAGAGAAGATGTATAGCAAGTACAATAATGCAATTACAAATGTGAGGGAGCTTGAAGAAAAGGGTTGTTTGGTGCTGTACGGGGTGGACGCCAAGACCATGAGTCAACACTTCTTCCTCTCCACCCAGAGGTTTGACAGAATTGTCTACAACTTCCCTCATGTTGGCTTTCTCTTCCGGGAAGAAAGCCACTGCCAGATCCAGTAAATACTTGTCTGCTCTCTAATTTGTACCGTAAAGAACTATATGTATTACCTTTTGATGATCAATGAATATGTGTCCAACAGGTTGAACAAGAGATTGGTGAAGGGTTTTCTCAGGAATGCTAAACTTCTTTTGAAAAAACAGGGAGGGGAGATTCATATATCTCACAAAGAAGGCCATCCTTACGACAAATGGGACTTAGTGAAGAAAGCAGACAAGATAGGAGGACTGAAACTAAACCAATCTGTGCCCTTCTGCAAGGATGACTATCCTGGATATGACAACAAGAGAGCCCATGGCACCCTTCCTGATGCCTCTTTCCACCTTGGTGATTGCACTACTTACATGTTTACCCTTGCTTAATCTTTGTCTCGACCGCTTACTATGTTATAAGTTTCACTATCCTTCGCCCAAATCAACCATCTTTATTATAGTTTGAATTCGACGAGGCTGCTAATTTTCTTGCTTCCTACGCAAGGCGTGTGAAATTCGACGTGTAGTTCATCTTGATCTGCTTCCGGTGGTCAGGGCCATGTTCTAAACCCTATATATATATATATATATATATATATATATATATATATATATATATATATATATATATATATATATATATATATATATATAGTCTATCCAGAGTGAAGGTTCACTCTGAAGTTTCAGAGTGAAGTTCCAATTTTGGCACATTTTTCGGTCAAATTTTTTCAGTATAAGTGATTCAATATTTAGGTATGCTATTCAAGATCATCTATACAAAATTTCATCTAATTCGGAATCGTTAAGGTATTGGAATTAGATTAAATTAATGAATGAATTAAAACTGTTCAACGTGAACCGTTCGTGTAAATCTCAATTTTGAAAGCTCAAATTATTGTCAAATTGGATGAAACTTTATAGAGATGATCTTGAATAGCATATCTAAATATTGAATCACTTATGGTGAAAAAATGTGACCGAAAAGTGTGCTAAAATTGGAACTTCACTCTGAACTTCAGAGTGAACCTTCACTCTGGATAGGGACTGTATATATATATATATATATATATATATATATATATATATATATATGTGCACACACGGTTCATATCCAGAGTGTCACTCTGAAATTACAGGGTGACGTTCCAATTTTAGCACTTTTCGGTCAAATTTTTTCATCACATGTAATTCAATATTTAGGTATGTTATTCAAGATCATCTTTGCAAATTTTCATCCAATTCGGTTATCGTTAAGGTATTGAAATTAGATTAAATCAATGAACAAATTAAATCTGTTCAATGTAAACCGTTCATGTAAATCTCAATTTTAAAAGCTCAAACCATTGTCAAATTGAATGAAACTTTGCAGAGATGATATTGAATAACATACCTAAATATTAAATCACTTGTGATGAAAAAATTTGACCGAAAAGTATACTAAAATTGAAACTTCACTCTGTAATTTCATAATGAAGATTAATTATATATATATATATAGCCCTTCCACTAAGCCATTAAGAGATCCTTTTTTTTGGGTTTAAAAAATGGATAACTCATTCACTAACTTTTGGATTATATTTTCACATCTTCACCGTTCAACTTTTAGAGTCTAATGTATAGATCACCTCTGTAAAATTTCAGCCAAAATGGTGATCGTTAAAATATCAAACTTGGTAAAAACAATGGACACACCAACTCTGTCAAACAGGAACCATTCATGTTTATAAGTTTAAATTCCAATTTTGAATACCTTAAACGCCTCTATTTTAGTTGAAATTTTACAGAGATGATCTATACATTAGACTCTAGAAGTTGAACGGTGGAGATGTGAAAATATAATTGAAAAATTAGTTAAGTGACCTATTCATTTTTTAAACCAAAAAAGGGATCCCTCACTTGAAAAGACCATGTATATATATACACACTAGCTTGTAGTCTCACTAATGGATGGTACCGGAACGTTTAGCTTTTATAAGGAACTTGGCTACTTGGATATTAAACTTTGCTCAATATATGTATAATTGAAGTCCTGGATGATCTGTTGATTTTTCTCAGAGGAGTTGGGGCATTTAGACAATGTGTGGTTGTGTGGCAATAAGCCAATAAGTGGCATCATTACGCTGTAACTTTCAATTACTAAAACTTGCTTGAGTTTTGATTATTCCATCAATAGATTTAGAAACACTACGTGCATTCAGAAAATTCAAAATTAATATGTATACATTCTACCGAGTACACTCTACCTACACTAATTATCTAGGCCACTAGTACGTATATCATCTCCTATGAAGCTTATCACAAAATAGTAGTTTTAGAAGACGGCACTTTTGGAAAAACACTGTAGAGGAGACTCATGTCACAAAAATCCAAACCCTCCATGAAATAAGAATCCAAATCCAAACAATGGCTGAACTGTGTTGCAGATGAGAAATGGAAGTAGAACTAGACGTAGTAACGCCCACAAGAAACCTGCACTCACCCATCGAAGGGTCTAGAAAAGTGACCATACCAAGCCCATCAAAATCACAGCTTTGCTCATTCTGCATTTGGACCTGATAGTAACTGTTGAAAGCGTATGAGATATTTCCCTTTGCACCAATACCGTTACATGATCCCCCATAGCTGAGTGTGGTGCAATCTGCAACACTACAAGCAAGTTTCATGTGACTTTCTACACCAGACAAATCCCTTGCTGGGTCTGCCACGCACCACCTAGACGGTAGATACTCAACATTCCTTGCATTTATCAATTGGCTGCTGCCTAAACCAAGGTTCAACGGATACTTAGCCTGGCCATCAAAGGAAAAAATTCCCCAGTGCCTTTCAAAGGTGCCCGGAAGTGTGCTCTTTGCCCCTTCATCAAGCAGACCAAAAAGGTATACATCCATCGGAGGGCCGCCTGGCCTTAAAGGAGTGCCTTTATTACTTAAAACATGCTTTATCAGGCCTTGGTTGAATATCTTTGCAGCAGTGAGATTTGCACTGGTGGCTCCATCTGTCGGCCAGCCCACCTCCCCAATAACAATAGGCATCTGACCATAACCCAGTTTGCTCAGGGCCGCAACCAGCGTGTCAAAATTTCCATCAAATGCATTGTTGTATACAGCGGACCCATCTGTGACAGAATGGCTAGTCCCCTCAAAGAACGCATATTCTTGAGGGAAATCTGAGCTTCCATAGAGACTTAGGAATGGGTAGATATTGACTACAAAAGGAGAACCATTTGAGTTGAGAAACGAAACAAGCTGAGTCATAATTTCTGTTAGTTCTGGTCGAAATGCCCCTTCAGAAGGAAGTGCAGCCTCATAGGCGTCAGCGTTACAGGGTACCACTAACTTCACATAACTTGCAAGGTTCACTTTCGCCAAGGACTGTTGTAGATTGAGCAGTGCAGGCATGACATAAGACAGATATTGACCTGAGTAACTTGTAAGGAATGGTTCATTTCCAACTGCAACATACCTGCCATCATAAACCAAGAACTAAATTACAGAGGTTGGGATGTGTACCAAAAAGTCTAACACAGATAGTTATGTCTTACCAGCAAAATGGAAGTCTACTATTAGCAGAAGAGAAACTTCTCATACAAGAGTTAGGAAGAGATAAACTTGTGTGAGAGATGTCCACATGGATCTGTTAGGCTCCCTGACAGTGAAATCTTCCTATGTGGTTTTATATCCTAGTGTGACTAGTGAATAGCATAGTGCTCCACTGAAAAAGCTACTTGGGGTGTAGACATAGAAACTTGAACAATCACTGCACTTACTGAAGGAGGCGTTATGTTAAGTTTTACTTTGGGTGCAAATATAGAAACTCAAACAATCAAAACACTTAACGAAGTTACCCTGACGCCTTTCTTAACTTTTACTTTGGGATGCAGATATAGAAACTAATACCTCACTACATTTCATGAAGTTACCCTGAGAAATTATCTTAACTAGACCGTTGAAGGTGGATTAAACTCCAATACCTTGACATTATTGATGTCAGTTTTCACTAGGAGGTTGCAATTAATAAAGAATAGAAGGGAAGTCTGGTTCAGCATAAACAGCATAATGACTGAACCAGATACTAGAGCTTTCTTAGACAAAAGACCTGCGTTGCCAAAAGTAGGGTAATACCAGCTGACTATCAGACATTCAAATTGAGATGTAAGATACCAATAGGACTTGCTAAAAACACGTCAAGACTGCACTACCAAGTCACTTTACTTTTGATGGATATAAACATAATCTTATAAATGCATTTGGAAACACAAGCTCAAAAGGGTTTCCAACCTGGAACATAAGTATCAAATGATTAACAAGTATATGAAATATTTCTTATTGATATATTGCTCCTAGTTCTTTTGTGAGTTTTTTCTTCCATCTAGAATATCGTCTATAAATACTAGAAGTCTAGCCAGAATCCTAAAGACTTTTAATTCTACTTCATTACTACGCAGTTGGTACTTAGTAACGTTGGCTTCTTCAGAATTGTGGTGGACTCAATTGTAAATCAGATTTATTCCTTAACAGTAAAAGATCAGAAAAATATTGTCTGTAAGCTTCCCCTCATATGTAAGCACACAGAGATCAATCCGGCTAATTTTCACTTGATCACATTGGGAAGTGAAACATGGCATTATAGCAGCACCACAAATTGCAGTTTTACAGTAAGTTATCAGCAACAAAATTAAATAAAATGTCTCTACCTAGAAAGAGGGACATACAAACCTAGAAGAGGAAAAAAAAAACATGCAAGCCCAGAAGAGGGAAAAAAATGACATGGTTAACGGAAAGAAGAATAAGGAAGATGAAATAATCAAAGAAAAGATGGAAGTTGGAATAAGGGGAGGTAGAGAGGGACCTAATATCGACGCCATTTTTAACGACGTATCTAGAGACATTGCGGCGGACCCACAAATCAGAGGCGTCAGTGGAAGAGCTGAAACCGGCCAACATGTCATTGGGAATTCCGACCATGACCTGAATCTTAGAGCCCATGAGAGCCTCAAGGCAATCTGGGTCTGCATCAAAAAGCTTAACTTTGGATATCTTGTTGGCTTGCAAGAGATCTACGACAGTGGAAGGTTTGAGCTTGTGGAAAGACAAGATCCCCCAGTTCACTCCAATGGCTGCTTCTGCCCCCCTTGGACATGTCAAGCACCAAATCACTACTAAGCAAACTAGCCTTGTTGCTCGTCCTCCTGCTGACATCTTTATCGCAGCCCTGATGCCCCGACAAGCAGGTTCATTCATTCATATATTAACCGCTCAACTCAAGTCGGTGATCAGTACCAAATAAGAAGGAAGAAGAAGAAGAAGAATAAGAAGAAAGAAGAAGAAAGTAGAAGCAGCTCCTATATACCACTTATGTATGAGAATAGAGAATTACTTGCGTATCCTCCCAGCCGATGTCCCACAGCGGGAAGTTTCGGGAATTTCAATTTGTTGGTGCCAATATAGGTGTCATCTCCTAACCCCCAAACTAAGCTTGGAAAATGACGTGCCCATTTTTACATATGTTTTTTCCACCATAGCTATCTGCCATATGAACTCGCTCTTGTTCTGTTGTTCAATATGAACATTGTAAACAGCCCTCAATCTCAAGCAATATCCAAACGACATCTGCTAACGGGACATGTTCCTTTTTCAAGTTTTGTCTAGCTAGCCGACTTCCACCCGAATATCTCTGTACATGCAGATGCAGCCCACAACCTTTTCTACTGGTCGTTAAAAATAGGCATGGAATATAGATCGATGCAGCATATATTTTTATTTGTTCACTTTACTGGCCGACATTCAAATCAAAAACGGATGTAAAGAGTAAAGACTATGGTCCGGCGGGCCAGCCCAGACGAACACCACCTTATTCTTCAGAAAAGCTCGATTATACACAAGAATTTAGCATGTAAAGACTTACTGCCTTATTAAATCATCACCAGAATTATGATGGTGTCATTAATTTGCAGATAATGCTTACAATGACCGGTATGAAGTTTGGGTTCACGCACAACTCTGCAAATCATTACATTTATGATCATTTATCTAGTGATGAGTATTGGATATTTGGTTGATAGATGTTCCTCTAGTCACTAAGATTTTGTCTCCTACAAAATCATGCAAATACAAAATATTATTAATAAATAATATTAGTAATTATTAAGTCAAAATCATTAGAAAATAACATAATATGAATTTTTTTATCAACGAGGCTTACAATTAACACTTGAATGATAAATGTTTAAGGTTGAGGCGTGTAAATACTGACCTTAAGAGTAGATTTCGCCCCTCATAGACAATGTCTCGGTGCAGCAGGTTTATGACGTCTACCCTCCAGGGTACAACAACTGTTGATCCTTATAAGCGTACACTCACATACTTGGATTCTAGAACTACTTGGTTTTTCCTTTGGCATGATAAGTATATATGAAATAAAAGAGATGTCAAGATTATATAGGCATGCAAGGTTGTAATTCATAAAGATAAAAAAGAAGTTATAAATAAATGAATGCTTTTAACCCCATATATATTATGACATGATAAATATAAATAAATATAATTAATTTATTAGCTTGTAACACCCATTGAATGTTTTAGAAATAAAACGGATATTCAACTTTATAATTTAAGATAACTCAAAATAATATTGTATTTTTAAATTCTATAAAAATTCCAATAACCCCGTACAATTTTCAAAATAAATGCAATAGGTATATAAGGATTACCAAAGGAAAATGAGAATTCAATGCATATGTATTGGAGTCTTTTGGACTATGAAGCAGTCATATGATAGATAATCATTACCCACATAAATCAGGTGAAAATTAAATTTTATATGATTTAAAACTTCTTCATGTGAGTAAGAGAACAACCATCCACATTGAACCTCAACCAAGCGTCATCCGCCATTTGGCGCGTTAAGGTCATGCGCCCTATCTAAATATTCATGAATGCTCTAGAGAGAATGCATTGGCTTTCATAAGAAGCAGCCTCACTTCCACACTCATATAGGTGAGTCCATCAAGTGTGCACTAGAATCAGACACACCACCGAATCACAAGGGTTATGGCACTCATTAAGAACAAAGTTCATCCTTATCGTTCAAGTTAAAGCACTAACTTTATATCATAGGGATAGACTCTTAATTTTAGTTTGATAGTGTACCGTTGATCAACAAGTGTCTTATTTTTACCCATATGAACCTACTTCATGGGATCTCCAATCACATAGGTTGGGTTACCATCACTATTGACCTTTTATTTTAAATGCATAAATCTCATCCTCCTCAATATATTAACCACTAGCTTTTGGCGTTTAACCTAGTGGCTAGCTATTAGAGTATTATCCAAAATTTACTCTAACTCACAAATATTTTTGTATAATACAATAATAGGCAACATCATTGGATATTTAATTATTTAATTATATTAGACTAT
The DNA here is from genome assembly GCF_933775445.1 of Argentina anserina. Classification (NCBI taxonomy): domain Eukaryota; kingdom Viridiplantae; phylum Streptophyta; class Magnoliopsida; order Rosales; family Rosaceae; genus Argentina; species Argentina anserina. Next base: position 78,040 of record NC_065874.1, on the reverse strand, counting down.
ATAAGCCCATTTTCCTTCCTTTATTTCCTTGACCCCCACAATTTTTGTGTTTGAGTGAATTCGAACGAGTCTTGCTCTCATGTAAGCAAACATGATAATATCAAGCCATGCCACATATATATCTAGACAATGAATCTCATCATGTATTTTTATCACCCTCACATTCATTGCCATCAAATGACATACACATATATCGATTTTGAAGCAACAATTATCGAAATGCAACAATTTTCCAAAAGGACATTAAATTTGAGGAACGAATTTCTGAAGACATCAACCGTAAGGACATTAAAAGTTTAAAACCGAGGCATCAAATTACTGAAGGCAACTTGTCAATAGAATATTGACCAATTAATTTATGAATATGGTATTCACCATAATGTTTTCTTTAGGCAACCATGGCAACATCCTTATTGAGAGGCAACCGAAGAAATAATGATACAGACCCTTTTTCCTTTTACGTTATAACAATTAGTATAAGAGTATCTCCAATAGCTCCTCTAAAACCCAAATAATCTATATTATAGAGGAAAAACATCAATTTTTAGCTCCAACAGCTCCTCTAAACCGTCCGCTATATTAGAGAAAGTGGAAAAAGAGGTAAACAAAATCTCTATATTTTGTAGAATTTTCAAAATCTGTATAATTTTGAAAACAATCTCTATCCTAAAAAATATCCAAAAAAATAAGGAATGATTTATCACTCATTTTTTTGTCTTAGTATAAATTATGGCATTATAAGGTTCAATTTGATTTCATTTAATTATACACATTTGCATTTAATTTTAGACAATAGAATATAGGAGCTGTTGGAGTTAAGGTTTTTTTTAAAGAGATTTAGTTGTTTTATCCTCTATAATAGAAAATTTTAAGATGAGTTGTTGAAAATCCTCTAATGGTTAACATTTTTAGGAAATAACACATAAATATCTTACTATAATAACATATATTGAAAGGAATTTAAAATATGTATGTAAGAGACTTATCTTTATAATATATACACTTTTCGATCACAATATACACCGAGTCTACTCTTAAGATTATTGGATATTTGGTTGATAAATGTTCCTCTAGCCAGCAAGATTTTGTCTCCTACAAAATCATGCAAATACATAATATTATTAACAAATAATATTAGTAATTATTAATTCAAAATCATTAGAAAATAACATAACACTTGAATGAATTAACACTTGAATGAAGTACACTCACATACTCGGATCCTAACATACTCGGATCCTAAAACTAATTGGTTCTTCTTTGGCATGATAAGTATATATGAAATGAAGATATCAAGAGTATATAGAATTATAGAAATAGAAGTTTGTAACTCATAAAAATAAAATAGAAGTTACAAAGAAGTAAATGCTATAACTCCCATATATTATGAACTTGATAAATATAAATAAATATAATTAATGTATTAACTTGTAACACTCGCGGTATGCTTTAGAATTTAGAAATAAAACAGATTCAACTTCAAAATTTAAGATTACTCAAAATAATATTGTATTTTAAAATTCTATAAAAATTTAAATACAAATTACGATATCGATCCATGAGTCGAAGACTCAAAGCTAGAGATGAGAAAATACGGAATTGAAATCCTCTGGCCATGATCCAATTACTGGGATCAGTCAAGTCCTGCAGAAATCGGGCTGATTGCTGACAGATCTCACCCACGCCCATTTGTGGTCTTTTGTGTTGACCTCATTCTTAGCCTTTGCCACCTCTTCAAGAGGAATGTAAGCATAGTTGCCATTGATGGGGCCAGGGACGAATCCAGTGTGACCAGCCATCACTCCATGAACAGCTGAATGGGCAAGAAGCGTACAGTACAAGTTATCTGTAGCATTTGCAGGAACAGCGCGGATCATGTATGTAGGGTCTATGTACTTAACCATGAAGAGCTCGTTCGGGTGATCCCTGCTCCACCAATTATTGAGCTCCGACTTCAACCATCGGCCAACATCTAAGAACACTGGGTTCCCAGATTCATCCCTCTCCTGTTTCTGAGCCTCGTTCCTTGGAATTATGTCCTGTCCTGCTCCTTCGGCCACTACTAACACTACGTGTCCATTCTCCCTCAGTCGCTGCTCCAGGAACTCAAATAGCCCTCCTTTCCCTTCTAGGTAAAACTCAGTTTCTGGGATTAGGCAGCAGTCCACGTCTCGGCTGCTCAATGTTGCATGTAGAGCAATGTGGCCAGTACTTCGACCCATCAACTTGACCAAGCCTATTCCATTTACTGCACTTTCAGCCTCCACATGAGCTGCATTTATTGCTTGTTGGGCCATTTCTACTGCGGTATGGAACCCGAAAGATCTGTCAATTATGCCAACATCATTGTCAACTGTTTTTGGAATCCCAGTAACCCCAACTTTCAGTTTTCGCCTACAAATCTCATGAAATATCTCAACTGCCCCGCGCATTGCGCCATCTCCACCTATAACATACACCTGCGCGGTGATGGAGAATTTTCATCTAGACTTTCTACAGCAATCCATGCATATATGCATGCAGGTAGATACATTATAACACTGATACCAGTACTAACTTAGCTAAATTAGTTAACAAGTCTAGGCATCACTATACGGTAAAAAAGACCTACCCAGGCTCTGAAATTTTAAATTAGCATCTACTTTAGTAGCACTCCATTTACATTACAATAATTTATGTAAAAGATTGAAGATCATGATATCCATCCATAATTCCATATGTATATACTATATTCTAAAGTTTGACCACTACCTACAATTAATAGCAACAGATGGTTCCATCAAATGATCAAATGGCATGGTACCTTCAAATTTGTTTGTGACAGACGTAGACACGTAGTTCATGTTTATATTGGTGACATACATAATCGGATCAATTAATCTGTAATATGTGATCTACATATAAAATGAAATATGAAAAAAAAACTAATAGGCTAACAAACAGAGGAACAATGATCGGATGGGGAATCTGGTACCTGGGCATAGCCGCGATGTTGGATGGCATCGACAATCTTTTGAAGATGAAAACCACCTCTGGAGGTCTCCAGGGCAGTGCCGCCATTTTTGTGCCAATTGTCTACGAGCTTTGGGTTAAGCTGGATGGGTTCCATAGAATAAAATCCACGATAGCCAGCCTTGATACCAAAAATCTGACGGACTCCGTAGAGGTGCCAGAGGCCAAGAACCAGCTCTCTCACCACCGTGTTCATTCCCGGGCACAGCCCTCCGCATGTCACAATAGCCGCCTTGATGCTCGACGGCTCAAACACGATGCGCTGTCGTGGGCCGGCGCGGTGGTAAGCTGAGGAGGGACGTGCGGAGACGCCAGCGCCGGAGAGGTCGTAGACAATCTGGCGAAGGATGACATCGGATGGTGTTATATAGAAGCCGTCGGAAGGGCGGTAATAGGGATTGAGCTCGAGAGGGTTGTTGTGGGATGGGACTTGTGAAAGATAGTCGGTCAGGTGTGGTAGCTTCAGGAGCTTTACCGGAGATACTGACAAGATCTGCTCAACATCATCATCATCATCATCATCATCATGAACCTCTATTGGATTTATTGAACCAAGTTGCTTATGGTCAGGTTCTGGATGCGGCATGGCCATCGTCTGCTCAATCGATCAAAAGTACTTTACCCCTTCGTTGTTTTTCTTTAGTTTGGCTCGATCACTCACCCAACTGATCTATACTTGCAGACTCTGAACGGATATGTGCATTCAAATATTCAATATCATTTCAAAGTAGAGAGGGCAGCTGTCCAGCTGATCCTCGATCTATCCCTTCTAGAAAGTACTTGGAAGAGGGCAGCTGTCCTGCTGATCCTCGATCTATCCCCTCTAGAACGTACGTGGCACCCCTTTACACAACCAACGACACGTAACCCTCTGCGTTGGGACTTTAACATGACTATTGACTGCTGACCAGAGAAAACACAAACGAGACAATAAATCAAAATAATACGTGTATTTTGTGTAAAGTATTTCACACAGCTAGCTGCAAGTAGAGGTGACAAACGCTAGCGGGTCAAAATTGTGTCTTATAATATCAATAGTTTGACTATTAATATTAAGTAAATCAACCAATTTGAGTTTCGAAAAAAATTTATAATTAAAATATTTATTTCATATAACTATTTAATATAGTAAAATAAATAATATACTACAACACTTCATAATCTTATTTCTAAAATGTTATATATGTCAAAACGATGATTTTTATTACTATTTTGATGATATTTTTGAAATAATGTAGTTAAAATAATAAAATAATCAAGATGTTTTGATTTAAAATGTCTAATATTTAATTCTTATTATTATTAGGGCCTCTCATAAAAAATGTCTTTTCATACATGTATTTATACAAAAATCAAACAAGATTCGCAAATTATAAAAAAAGTCATCCAATTAAATGTCTTAAAGCGTTGCCTTCTGTTTTTGTAAGAATTTCGATTTGTGCCACCCACTCACCTTTGTTCCCAAATTGACATGACGCAGTCGGCTGTTTCTTTCTCAGCGGAGCAGAGCTTGCAACTATGAGCCGCCAGAGGTTGGGAAGAGGACCGGCAGATGACATTGCTGCACTAAGCCTGGAGCTTCGAGACGAGAATCGGAGCCTGGCTCAGGTTTCAAATGCTACCACAACATCGACAACGATGACGATTGGATTTCAGTCGTCAAGTACCCCATGAAGGTCGTTAAACAAAGCTCAGAGATTGGGTTCGATTGTGTTCCATGTCAACCACTGAAGCCCTCTCTCTCTCTCTCTCTCTTAATTCATATCAGATCCGAGGATTAAACAACCTCGCCTATATCTGCACTCGCAAAGCTCCGACAACACTGAAAACTCCGACTACGACGTTAGCGGCACCGGACCGGGCTAGTGCGCTCCTCCAATGGCCGCTTCTTCTAGAATTACAACACCGTGCTAGAGAGAATGTGAGCAAGCTTGTCCCTGGCGGTGTTGACTGCTACGCTAGGAAGATGCATACATGGGTGCCCAGAACAATTCTTCTGGTGCCTAGAGTAGTTTTTGGATCCCTATCAGAAATCTAAATTCCAACCTTGTGTTTCCGATTTACTCGTCATACTACCCCTCACATTACTCATCATAGAACAAAGTTATTATGACTGTTAGTATGACTATTAGTTTACCCATCACATTATCTATCACACTACTTGTCACAAAACAATGATGGTGTGACTGGTAGTGTAACTGACGATTTTTTGTGATTGGTGGTGTTATGTACGACAACATTAATGTCGATATTTGAATCATATGAGTTGATTTGAGAAGTTAAAGATCACATAACAGTAGACAAAATGTTCGTTATGTCTAGTCATTCATCTTCTTCTTGTCATAACATAGTCACATAAAACAATGTGACAATGGGTGTGATAGTTAGTATGATAGGAGGTGTGACAAGTAGTGTGAAAGCGTGTGTGATAATTAGTGTGCTAAGTAATGTGACAGCGAGTGTGACAGCGGGTGTGATATGTAGTGTGACAGTTAGTGTGATAGGTAATGTAACATGTAGGGGTGTGACATGTAATGTGACAACGGGTGTGACATGCCAAGAGAAAATGTACTTGAAGTTGGACTTGTGTTCGGGTTATCACCAAATCCGGATGCATGAAGATGACATTCCTAAAACCGCTTTTCATAAATATGGGGGGCACTACGAATTTTTGTCATGTCATTTGGTCTTTCTAATGCACCTGTTAACATAGTGCTTACCGGATGGGTGGTTGATTACACAGTTAGCTATTAGTGAGTGTTAGTTTGACACGAGAAGTATAGTGGTTCACCTCCCTCTCTTGGGGTAGGCTACGTCCACTTGAATCTACTAGTAGAGACAAATAGCCTTAAGTTATACATGTCGTGATCCCCCCTTCTAAGTGGGATGAGGGGTCCATTTTATAGGTGAGGAACCCCTCTCATTTACATATTATTCAATGTGGGACAAGTGCCCCTCTATGCTTACTATGGAGTCATCTTGATGAGGTCGGAAAGATGACTTTCCAATGGTGTCTTGGTGAGTTCCGAATATCATTGGAAAGCTTGTATGACGAGGTACGCTATGAATATCATGGTTGAGCCACATAGTGACTTGTAGATCTGCCTAGAGAGTGATGCTTATGCTCGGTGGCATGCCATACTAGCTATGTGCTAGTAGGGGTGCCAACATGTCCCCCCGCAGTCCCTAAGTAAGAGGAACTTCTTGCTTGGGGAGTTTATCAATCAACATGTCACCGAACATAAGTGTCTGGGTGGTGGCATACCCCTACCAGTCCCCAAACTCCTTAAGCAAGAAGGGAATCTCAAACCTGCAAAACAAAGATAAAAGCATATGTGCACGAAGTATGTCTGTTGTCATGGATAACATAACAATGTATGGGCGCGATGTGTGTTTGACACATTATGATGTGTGTGTATGTATGGTCCAGGATATGATATAGTACGTGAGTGTACGTAAGTCCACGAAACCCCTAGTCAGTGAGGCGGTTTCGAGTGATATGGCATATGGTGCGGTGTGCTTAGGCGAAGTAGTCTTGCGTGATGACGCTTTGGACTAATATGGCCGCTACAGGTGAGTGTGGCTTTTATATGCCAATATGGCCTTTGAAGGCTAGTGAGACCTCTATAGGCTGGTGCGTCCTATATTGCAGTGTGCGTAGGACGGCGTTGAGCCACTGCGGGCGTAATGTGTCCATCTTAGCGCAGAGTTTTGCGCGTAGGACGTCTGAGCGCTGACATAGAGCGTTGTGCATCCATCTTAGCGTAGTGTCCTACGTGTAGGATGTCTTTTGGACGTTGAATTAGAGCGTGGTGCGTCAATCATAGCGTAATAGGCTACGCGTATGACGTCTTTTTGGCGTTGAATTAGAGCGTGGTGCGTCAATCATAGCGTAATAGGCTACGCGTATGACGTCTTTTTGGCGTTGACATTTGAGCGTAAAGCTACTATCGTAGCGTAGTGAGCTTTACGCGTAGGATGTCGATCCCTCTTGGGTGTAGTGCGTCCTCTGAGCGCAGTGTGCTTTGCGCGTAGGACGGCTTGAGCCCTCTTGGGCGTAGTGCGCGTATTTACGCGGCTTGAGCCCTCTTGGGCGTAGTGCATCCATCGCTGCGTAGATAGGCGTTATGCGTATGACGTCTTGAGCCCTCTTGGGCGTAGTGCGCGTATTTACACGGCTTGAGTCCTCTTAGGTGTAGTGCATCCATCGTAGCGTAGACAAGCGTTACGCGTAGGACGTCTTTGAGCCCTTTTGGGCGTAGTGCGCGTATTTACGCGGCTTGAGCCCTCTTGGACGTAGTGCATCCATCGTAGCGTAGATAAGCGTTACGCGTAGGACGTCTTGAGCCCTCTTGGGCGTAGTGCGCGTATTTACGCGGCTTGAGCCCTCTTGGGCATAGTGCATCCATCATAGCGTATATACACGTTACGCGTAGGACGTCTTGAGCCCTCTTGGGCATAGTCTCTCACTTTTTGGTGAGAAAAGAATTTCTGATTCTGTGATGTCTGAGTGTTGTGTGATGAAACAGTCTGCATAAGGAATTTAATTGTTCTTCTGAACAATGGTTAGAAAAATTCCTAGTTTCATTAGCACAATCAATTTGGACATTCAAGTGTGTGCGTCACACATTCTCTAAGCATATAAGATATGGCTAAGTGCTATTGCAGTCGCGTACTCACTAGCAGTCAAGGGACTACGATAATAGTCTTGCACCGTGCTAGCAGTCGCGTACTACGCAAGCAGTCATGTACTACGCTAGCAGTCATGTACTACGCTAGCAGTCATGGGACTACAGGACTAGCCGTGCACCGTGCTAGCAGTCGCGTACTACGCTAGCAGTCATGTACTACGCTAGCAGACGTGGGACTACGAGAGCAATTTTGCACCGTGCTAGCAGTCATGTGCTACTCTAGCAGGAGCGTGGAAGAACGTGACCGTGGAAGGCATGGACCACGGGAGGGTCAATTTTTTTTTTTTAAAAAAAAATCTGACTGCGCCTTAGTGAGCTTATGCACTGTGGGGTGTGGGGGACCGTGGGAGGTCTGTTGGTGGGGAGCGACGAAGCTAATTGTCAGCTTCCTACAGACGGCGCCAATGTTAACGTAATGATTACCGGATGGGTGGTTGATCACACAGTTAGCTATTATTGAGTGTTAGTTTGACACGAGAAGTATAGTGATTCACCTCACTCTCTTGGGGTAGGCTACGTCCACTTGAATCTACTAGTATAGACAAATAGCCTTAAGTTATACATGTCGTGATCCCCCTTTCTAAGTGAGATGAGGGGTCATTTTTATAGGTGAGGGAACCCTTCTCATTTACATATTCTTCAATGTGGGACAAGTGTCCCTCTAGGCTTACTATGGAGTCATCTTGATGAGGTCGGAAAGGTGACTTCCCGGTGGTGTCTTGGTGAGTTCCGACTATCATTGGAAAGCTTGTATGATGAGGTACGCTATGAATATCATGGTTGAGCCACATAGTGACTTGTAGATCTGCCTAGAGAGTGATGCTTATGCTCGGTGACATGCCATACTAGCTCTGTGCTAGTAGGGGTGCCAACAACACCTTCATCATTTCAAGCTCTAATGAATGAGGTACTCGGTCCAATTTTACGTAAACATGCACTTGTTTTTTTGTATGATATATTGGTTTATAGTAAGGACTTTGAATCTCATTTACAACACTTGGAACAAGTACTACTAATCCTACATGACAATCATCTCCATGTCAAACTACCCAAGTGCAAGTTTGCACATAGCAACATTCAGTACCTTGGCCATGTGGTATCGGCACAGGGCATTGCCATGGACCCTGACAAAGTCCAAAGTATCAATCAGTGGCCCAAACCCACCACTATCAAAGCTCTACATGGGTTCTTGGGCATGGCAGGGTACTACAGGAGGTTTTTGTGCAACTATAGCATCATCACTCGACCACTCAATGACATGCTTAAAAAAGGACATTTCATTTGGACACCCTATGCCAAGTTGGCCTTCTCTGCACTCAAACAAGCCATCACCAGTGCTCATGTGTTGGCCATGCCAAACTTTGAGGAGGAATTCTACATAGAAACATATGCTAGTGGTCAAGGCATTGGTGCGGTTTTGTCCTAGAGTCAACATCCCATCGAGTTTCTTAGCCGCTCACTCTCTGCTCGGAACCAAACCCTCTCGGCTTATGAGAAAGAGCTTCTAGTTGTGCTTGAGGCAGTCACCAAATAGCGACCCTATCTCCTTGTTCACCACTTTACTATCATCCCTGACCACCAACCCTTGCTTCACATGCTTACTCAACGCATTAGCACTCATGCACAACACCGGTGGATTTCTAAACTACTTGGCTATGATTGTACGGTAAAATACAGGGTTGGCCATCTGAACATTGTACCGATACCTTGTCACGCCTCCATGAGTTTCACAGCATCCAACCTTTCTCCTCCCTAGTGTTTGATTGCGTACAAGCCATTGACAATGTTTGCAAAACAGACCCGGAGGCCTCCAAGCTTGTTGCTGACTTGACAGCCGGGACTGAGACCAAGAAAGGGTATAACTTGCTTCAGGGTAGGGGTGGCTAATGGGCTGTCCTGGTCCATTTTATGTGGGCCAAAACCGTGCTCGTGTCGTGCTCGGGCCGGCCCATTTATTTATCGTGTCGGGCTCGGGACAACCCATTTGCTTAAACATTAAGCCCGACACATGGTCCATGACACATGCCTATGTCGAGTCGGGGCCGGGGCCGTGTCGGGCCCATTAGCATTATAAGACACAATTACAATAAAAAATATATTATGTAATTAGAATATTTATTTTATATATCTATTTAAAATAGTAAAATAAATAAAATACCATAACATATTATATAATTTTATTTTTAAAACATTATGTATATCAAAACAATGACGTTTTCTTCACTACTTTGATAATATTTGTGAAATATTGTAGTTAAAATAATGAAATAATTAAGATATTTTAATTTAAAAGTTATAATATTAAAGTATAATAATGATAATTGTTTAAAATATTTATATAAATAATATAAAATTATGGGTTTAACGGTCCGGCCCATGAATTTATCGTGACCGAGCTATGCTGGGCTCAAAACGGGCTCGGGCCCATGGGCTAAACTATCTCTGCATGTCTCGGCCCATTATAATAACGGGCTTTTGCCGGGCCGCTAATGAGCTCGTGCCGGGCCGGGCTCGGCCTTTATACCTCTACTTCATGGCCCATTTGCCACCTCTACTTCATGGCAAACTGATGTATAAAGATCAGACCTTTATACCTTCTACATCGGAGTGGAGAGCCAAATTGCTCCATTATTATCACGGCACACTCATTACGATGTCAAAGCTCATGTAGCCGCTTGTGACTAGTGCCAAAGGGTCAATTATGAAGCCACTCATCCCCCTGGCTTGCTCCAACCCCTCCTCATACGTGACAATGTGTGGTGCGACATTGATATGGACTTTATTGATGGCCTATCAGTCTCTAATGGAAAAACCTCCATTCTTGTGGTAGTCGACCACTTATCCAAGTACGACCATTTCATCGTTGTCACTCACCCTTACTCAGCATCCCAAATCACCGAGATTTTCACTCGGGAAGTGTTTCGTCTCCATGTCATGCCCAAATCCATTATTAGTGACAGAGATCGTATGTTCATCTCGCACTTCTGGGAACATTACTTCAAACTCCAAGGTACAAAGCTTTGCTGGAGCTCCGCGTACCATCCTCAGACCGATGGTCAATCTGAGGTCCTGAATCGGACATTAGAGCACTATCTTCGTTGTTTTGTCTCGGACAAACCAAGCTCTTGGACTGAGTTGCTACACTGGGTTGAGTAGTGGTACAACACCACGTTCCACTCTGCTATTCGGATGACATCGTTTCAAGCTGTTTACGGCTACCCTCCTCCAGCCTTATCTCACTACCTTCCCGGCACTACTGATGTGGTCGCTATTGATTCCTTTCTCCAAGTCCGTGACTCCTTGCTCAAGACACTCAAATTACATCTCTAATTGCTCAGAAAAGGATGAAACAACAACATGATCACCATCGGACCGAAAGGTAATTTGCCGTTAATGACTGGGTGTTCGTGAAACTCCACCCATATCGCCAAAGATCTCTGATTCACCGCCCATCCCAGAAGCTGCCCCCCCCCTGGTTCTACGGCCCTTTCCAGATCGCGGCTAAGATCGGCAAGGTTGCTTACCGCCTCAAACTGCCGGAGAGTTGCAGACTATACCCCATCTTCCATGTCTCACTTCTAAAGAAACTGATCAGTGATATTGTTTCGATCTCTGCAACCTTGCCTCACTTCGATCCTTCTGGAAATTTGGATTTGCAACCTGAGCGTGTGCTCATTATGGCGGTGGTCATGAAACGGAAGAAACCCGTTAGTGGCTCGTTGCTTGGGCCGGGTTGCCAATTGAGGATGCGACATGGGAAGATGCCCAATCTATGGTGCGTCTCTACCCGAACTTTTGTGCTTGAGGACAAGCTCATTCTCTTGGGGGGAGGACTTGTTGAGACCATCTACTAATCGGCCCAAGCCCATATGCCTAGCACCAACAACATATTCCTTCACCCGCTCTGAAGTACAATTGATCAGTGCACCAGTTCACATCTTGTCGCTCAGCTCACCCAACCTCCTTTGTCTTCTCTAGTCGATTGATATTTTGGCTCTCTTCTAGCAGTAGTTGTTATCTTTGGACAGTTGTAAGTTAGGGCGGTCCCTAGACCAGTAGTTACTATTTACTGCAAGGCTCCTAGCAGCCATATATATTGTAAGCAAGAGCCCATTCGGGAGGCATGAAATCAATGAAAGTCTTTTAGTTTATCATATTCAATATTCTCTCTAATTTAGTTCCTACCACACTATGACTTGAATAATGTGTTTGATATAACTTAAGCGAGTAGAATATTCAAAATATTTGCAATATAATTCTCAGACTTTCTCATGCATCTATGACTTGAATTGAACCGAACTCGAAATGTCTAAAACAACAGAAGAGAACAAAATCACTACGATGACCTAGCTGATTTTATCAAGTTGGGTGTGTTCCCTGACCAGTGTTCTGTCTTAGACCAAACATTGTTGTAAAACATGTTTGAAAGCATTTCACATGCGCTGAGTGATTAATGAGAGCATGTTAAAAAAAATTGTTGTTGGATAATGGGCCAAGTAAATGGAAGGCCCAAGAAGACGAGGGTCGGGGTTCGTGTAGGAGGAGATGACAGCGAGGATGGTACATGACACATTGCTTCGTTGTTGGAAACTGTTTTGCTTTAGCCTTGACCTTGCTTGCTATTACACACAGAGACAGAGTGCTTCAATTTGCGCTTGTTTTTGGATCTTCGGACGACTTGAGTAAGGATGTCTTACGCGTATCTGTTCAAGTACATCATCATCGGAGATACTGGTACCCCCATCTTTCTGATTCCTGAATTTTCCGATCTTCCGATTACATATTTATATTTCTGATTTGTTTTGCAGGAGTAGGCAAATCGTGCCTTCTTCTTCAGTTCACCGACAAACGCTTCCAGCCAGTGCACGATTTGACTATCGGTGTTGAGTTTGGAGCTAGGATGATCACCATCGACAACAAACCAATCAAACTCCAAATTTGGGACACGGTTCGTTAATTTTATTCGTTTTCTTTTTCCATTATTCTTTTCTTTTGTATGTAATTCTGAAACTATACTTGTCTTAATTTCAGGCAGGTCAAGAGTCATTTAGATCCATCACACGATCCTACTATAGAGGAGCTGCTGGCGCTTTGCTTGTCTATGACATCACCAGGTAGAGTTTCAATTCGAATCATCAAGCACACTGTTATACTATTACTTATATGTGTTTGAGAATGCCTTGGGTTATTAACAAACTATTTCTTGGATATACTCTTGACAACCCTGTACTTGCTCCTTCTGGCCTAGTTAAGTTTTTTTATGGAAATGGTGTTTTTATAACATTCGTGAGGCACATTATCAATCCAGTTTAGCATCGGTACACAAATGTAGTTAAGAACATAATTTCTGTTTTTTGCTATCTTCCTGCCAGTTCTATAAACTTACTGATAAGATGGCATTTTTGTTACTCCTAGGAGGGAAACTTTTAATCACTTGGCTAGCTGGCTAGAGGATGCGAGACAGCATGCAAATGCAAATATGACCATAATGTTAATTGGGAATAAGTGTGATCTTGCTCATAGACGTGCTGTGAGCACAGAGGAAGGAGAGCAATTTGCAAAGGAACATGGATTGATCTTCATGGAGGCCTCAGCTAAAACTGCTCAGAATGTTGAGGAGGTGACACACTGATTATCAATACATCATTGTGATTTTCATTCTGTTTGATCTTGCCCCTAACAATACTGAATAATTGTTTTTGTTCCAGGCATTCATAAAAACTGCTGCCACCATATATAAGAAGATTCAAGATGGTGTTTTTGATGTATCAAATGAGGTTAGTTGTCCTCATGCACCTTGTGGTTGACATTATTAGGAAAAAATATAGATTATTACTGTGTATGTAGGTTGGCATCAGTGTCATGTTCTCCATTGAAATCATACTTTTGTAAATGTCTAGCAGAATGATTGGCTTTATGTTACTATGGAACCATTTGTGAATGCATTTTATAAAACGTTGGGTCTTTATTGGATTGATGATTTCCATTGCTTTGATAAAGCCAATATAGTGGTCAGCAACTACTAGTAGCTCTCACTTGAAATATCTAGCATCCTGATGTCTTTGTTATATGAGGACGGTGACCCGTTTTGACTCACACTGTATTAACTATTTAAAAACACTTGAGATTTACATGATTCTTAGTTACTGTGTTACTAATTTACTATAGCCCATACTTCTCTTTGTGGAGAGCCCAATACTAAAAGTCACTTTCAAAAGCAAATGAACTTGTAGCCTATTTGGATGAGTGAGGGCTGTGTATTAATCAAGTTTAGCTTGTGTCTGCAGTCTTATGGCATAAAAGTCGGATATGGAGGGATTCCAGGACCATCAGGAGGCAGAGATGGGTCTTCCTCTCAAGCTGGAGGCTGTTGCAGTTGAAGTTTGATCCCATTTGCCATGTTTATCTGGGTGTCTTTTACATTCTTTGTTTGTTTTATTGGTTAAATCTGAAGATTTACGACCATCTTTATTTACATAAATTGACATACCTGTATAATTTCCTTTATGTCTCGTCTTTAATTGTAAATTTGACAGTTTGAAGTGGTATTATTGAAGTAAAACTGCATATTGTGAATACACAAGAAGTTATCTTTGTTTTGGTGCTTGCCGAAACCTTCGTGTTGTGATTCTCAGGATAAGGGTTTGGTGCTTATTTACTTGTATAATCAATGTATTACCTCAATTGTTTTGTTAAGTTTCTGATACTTTTAGCCTTTTAGGTACCAAGTCATGTACCTAAAAAAGCAATCCACACCCTTCACTCTTCATTTCCTCAGTTCCTCCATTTTCCATTTGCTCATACCTCTACTGGTGATTGTTTCCGGTGACCAACACGAACACGACCTATCATAATTGGTTTCAGAGGGTTTATATAGAAACTGGAAAGTTATGAAAGAGTCGAGGCCGGGAAAACATAAATCTTAACCCTAAACCCTATATAAGGGTGCGGAATACTGTATATCTCTTGTTAATTAAATAGGTTGGGGTCCGGCGTATCGTAAAGAGTTTGATTAAATTTTGTTGACAGATGATGAAGAGACAGATTTTGTGGAATGAATACAAGGCGTTATTGTTGTACAAGAATGCTGCTGCTCTGGGTGTCCGGAAACTTGCACTCTCGGCGACTCCGGCTCACTGGTCTTCTGACTCGGAAGGTGAACAAGACTGGTACGCCTCCCGTATCATCCAAGACAAGGACCTTCTTCGCAAGAGCCTCACCGATTCGGGAACGGGCCTCCATGTTCTTGATCTCGTGGAAGCCGACCGGACTCTTTACATAAAGCTGCTCAACAAATGTAGCCAGACGGGCCAGCTCACGAAGGCCAGAATTGTCCACGCTCACATCCGCACTTCCCAATTCAACACTGACCTTCCCCTCCACAACACCATTCTCAACGTGTACGTCAAGTGCGGCAGCTTGGACGACGCCCGCCACCTGTTCGATGAAATGCCCCACAGGGATTTGGTCACCTGGACCGCCTTGATCTCTGGCTATTCTCAACATGATCTGCCTCAGCAGGCACTTGTTCTCTTTCCTCAAATGCTTCGCCACGGGCTCGTTCCCAACCAGTTCACTATCTCTAGCTTATTCAAGGCTGCTGGTGCTGGACCTGAGCCTGATGATAAGCACGGCAAGCAGCTTCATGCCTATTGCTTCAAGTGCGGTTTCGATTCCAATGTTTATGTGGGCACTTCTCTTGTTGACATGTATGCTAGGTGTGGCCGTATGGACGACTCCCAGATCATCTTTGACGCCCTCGACACCAAGAATGCGGTGTCTTATAATGCTTTGATCGCCGGCCATTCTAGGAAGGGTCAAGGAGAGCCTGCTCTGAGGTTGTTCTGGAAGATGCTCAGGGGTGGATTCAAACCCACTCATTTCACTTATTCTAGTGTGTTTACTGTTTGTGCCAGTGCAGGGTCTATGGAGCAAGGTAAGTGGGTTCACTCTCATATGATTAAATCAGGCGTTAACCCTGTTGCTTTTGTTGGGAATACTCTTCTTGACATGTATGCCAAGTCAGGCAGCATTGAGGATGCTAGAAAGGTATTTGACCGCTTAGTTAAGCGAGACATTGTTTCTTGGAATTCCATGCTTACTGGATACGCCCAGCATGGGCTTGGGAAGGAGACTGTACAGCTGTTTAAAGAAATGCTTAGGATTGGAATTCAACCTAATAGTGTAACATTCCTCTGTGTTCTTACTGCCTGTAGCCATTCTCACCTCTTAGATGAAGGACACTACTATTTTCACTTGATGAGGGAAAAGTTCAAAATAGAACCACAAGTTTTTCATTATGTTACAATGGTTGATCTTCTTGGCAGAGCAGGTCTTCTTGATAGAGCTAACAAGTTCATAAAAGAAATGCCCATCGAACCTACTGCAGCTGTCTGGGGAGCCTTGCTAGGTGCTTGTAGGATGCATAACAATATCCACTTGGGTGCCTATGCTGCTGAGCGTGCTTTTGAACTTGATCCTTCTGATTCAGGACCATATATTATACTCGCTAATATGTATGCATCTGCTGGAAGATTGAATGATGCTGCCAAAGTGAGAAAGACGATGAAAGACGGTGGGGTGAAAAAAGAACCTGCCTGTAGCTGGGTGGAGATTGAGAATGCAGTCCACATGTTTGTGGCAAGCGATGATGCACACCCACAGAGAGTAGAGATATATAATATGTGGGAGGTGATTAGCAAGAAGATGAAGGATATTGGATACGTTCCGGACACTAGCCATGTACTTTTCTTTGTGGACCAGCAGGAGAGGGAAGTCAAGTTGCAGTTTCACAGTGAGAAGCTTGCACTCGCATTTGCGCTTCTTAAAACTCCTGCTGGATCCACCATACGGATCAAGAAGAATATCAGAGTTTGTGGCGATTGTCATTCAGCAATCAAGTACGTCTCCAAGGTGGAAAGGCGAGAAATCATTGTAAGAGACACCAATCGGTTCCATCATTTTCGTGATGGTTCTTGTTCTTGTGGGGACTATTGGTAGTGTTGATTTATGAAGATTTCGCGTATTATAGTTCACATGCTTCTGGTGTGCAACAGGATAATTTTCTTCTTTAATTCAAAGAAGATTCAGGGTTTTCGCATACATCACAAGTCAGTAGATGGTTATATGTTCTTAAGCATCTCACATACAAAGTAATGGCCGGCAATGGATCTTATGTAGAATGAAGGGAAATGTCTGTTGAAATGCTTTGAGCCATGAACATCGATTATAGGCCATATGACCACAAGAGCTCAAATGCAACGGCGAGCTGCAAGGCAATGATCTAGGAAGAGCCTTTGGAAATATGAGGAGGTAGCATATCTCAAGTACAATGTTGATTTGTTGAACCATATTTTCTCGTCTCGCGAATGCAAGGGCATGCTCATCTACAATATCTTGAATATAGTGCGGGGGATACTTGAACACAATATACTTCTTATTTGTGAACATTGAAGTGATTGAACACAATCGATTAGCATAAAGGTTGAGAGCAAATTAAATGCAGGCTTCATGTAAGACTGTTGCTAAATTTTATGCAAATTCCATATGTACCATGTGTTATCACACATTGTGCTGCGTGTGCGCCTCCCGTATCTGAAAATCTTAACATGTATGAATGCAATGTATGGAGCTTCTGGCATGTTTTAATTAAAGGAAGAAAATAAAATCTTATACGAAGAGATTAGTACGAGCTTTTTGATCTGTTCAAGAATTGCAGGCTCCAAAACGAGCGTTTATATCTGTGGCTACCGGAGCATAGAAAGATGCTGCTGCATTTTCTGGCCAGCTATATGCCCGAGGGAGAGAAACAAGAAAACATTGTTAATAATTCACCGGTTTGTGTCTCTTCCTCATAGTCGAGTGAAATGGTAGGATTATGGAGTTGCATAATGACATGGCAGAAAAAATATGGACAAAACAGGGGGAGGACGAAAGAGCAAAGAGAAAAGGATGGGAATTGCCTGTGGTACTTGAAAACTTGGAAAAGGAAAATAGAGAAAAAATGGAGCGGAAAAGGAGGAACTAACGCAACCCATCAGTTTGATTTCATTGCAATTGTGAGAGAGAGATGGGCGGGTAAAAAGCGTGATGGAGGAGTGTGTGTGCATGTGTGTGCGGTTAGAGACGTTTTAGCCTAAAATCGCGTTGCGTGTGAGCAAATCATCATTCTTCCTTCAGCAGACGTTACATATGTTCAACAGCAGCTCCAGATATATAACACCAGCTCCTCTCCTCTGCCGCAGCCACCGCCTGTAAACCTCTCGCTCATAAGATACAACCACAGGTAGATCATCTTCATCGAAACATAATTTGATCAATCTAGCATCCTGGGACACTAATGATCCAATATTCAATCGATCATTGTTCAAATTTCATCTGCCAGCACTGCGACACATCAGATTTCCTTGTTCTTTATGATCGATATATCTTCAATCTTTGTTTTTGAAGCTCACACATATAAGGTTCGCATGAGAATGTGCATTTTGTTATGTACTCTCATATTTCATTATATATGCATATGCATTTAGTAGCACTGTTCTATGTATATTGAAGCACTTGTCCAAGAAATTTATTAATATCTAACTCTCCAACCATGATTTTAAGCATGTCCTTGCAAATATATAAATTTTTATCTGTGTCGAAATTCCTATTAATACACGATATATATATATATATATATATCGTGTATTAATAGGGTTGGTAGTTAATGTGTGCCTCTCCCTTGCTTGTTTGGTTTTATAAGTACTTTTCTCATATAGATGGATCTTTTTAAGATCAGGAACTTTCAGTGATAGAGCTGTAGTAGATATTAGCAGAGATTAACTTTGTATATAATGTATGGAATTTTTTATTTTATTTTCTGAAAAGATCAATCTATGGACTATACATCAGTGTAATTTTGTTTTTCCATCAGCAGATCATCAAGGAATAGGAATATGGAGCATGAGCTGCGTGACAGCAAGAAAAGAGTAAGAGAAGGAGATGGAGAACATATGATTCGTTCAGGAAAGCATGCAAAGACAAAGGATGATTATTTAAATGGTGTTTTTGATTTGAAAAATGAGGTGCTTGAATACAAGTCCAACCACAGCGGCAGCGGCGGCAGCAGCAGTAGCATAACTGTTAATAGTAGTTGTAAGACATCATCATCATCAGATTCCCATGATTACTATGACTTGGCATTGGGGGTATTCGATTTCCCGTGGATGAAAGATGGTGTAATCTCGAAATCAGATCAGGAGTACTGGAATTTTGAAGACGTCTTCTCATCATCCCTAGAATATGATCAGATACACACACCCGCCGTAAGCACTACTTCAGCTGGAGCTCATATTGAATTTTCTAATTTCAGCTGGCAATGTTTCTATGATGAGACTGATCCAGATGAAAAGGTAGAATTTCCACAAGACCAGCCCAAGCTTGAGGAAGATGTGTGGCATGCACCCACTTAATCATCAGTTACTTTGAATCCAGAATATGATCATGGAATCATGGATAAGAGAATGGTCAATCAACATTACCAAAAAAAAAAAATCAACATTAGAGTGCGGACAGTTAAAACTAGCTAGCCCCCTGCTCAATCGGACTCTGATCATGCATGCATGAGACTTGCAAATTTTTAAAGTAGCTGGCATTGCTAAAATTTACAGCAGAAGTTACTAACGTACAGCAGAAGGTCACTAAAGGTAATAAGCATTAATTTGTCCTGAAGACTATCCCTAGATATCCCCCTAGTTCTGATTTATATTTCTGCCTTGTCGTGCTTTCAACATCTCCGTTACACTTGTGTAGTGTATGCATCCTTATTTCATACTGGCTGTTAATTGTATCTATTTGTTACCGCAACCATGTAAAGGTTGAAGCTCTTGAAGTAGCTTGGGTTAATTGAAGATAAAAATAATTCTAATATATAGATTCAAAATCTTAGAGGATTTTGTCTCACTTTTCTTCTGTTTTGCATGGTTCTTCTTTAAGCAGTAGAGTTACAGGAGCACAATATTTTACATGACTTGTTGTTTCTATGGTGAGTCTGCCCTCAGTGATGGTTTCCATTGGCACAGCTAAAATACTTGATTAGACTTTTGCCACCAAGGCCTCGTTTGCCCCGAGTGTTCCAATCAGAGTGTTTCTGTTTAGCTTTCTAGAGATACGAGGACTTGATGTTTTAGCCACCATCTTAAAACAAGGATTGCATAGAAGGCAAGGCCATAGATCAAGCAGCTCATTTTACTTGTTTACTTGCTGTAAAATAAAGATGGGTCATGAACTTTGAGCACAATAGATGGAACAGGATTCATGTGAAATTTCTGTAAAAAAAAAAAATTCATGTGAAATTAAGAGGCCTGGATTGATCAAACGAACACGAAAATAATACGAGTGGCAAGAGAGTGGGTTTAGCATTTGAAAGAGTAAGTGCTACTATTTCCCAGTAAATAAAGGTAACAATCAATTGCAGCTGGCCGAGTTGCCGACACCATATGCTGTCCGTTGAGGTTATAATAATGATGGATGGTCATGATTGAAATGATGTACGTGTACGCGCGAGTACCAACTCCATCTTGGGTCGGATTAAGTTTTCATAGAGAAAAAAAAGGAATAATTTGCTATTGATTCAAGTTGCAGCTGCAGTCCACGCGCGAGTGAAATGTTTATGAGAGGTAATCAGAGGGGTAGTACATTAATTCCAATGCTAACATAGATCCTCCTCCTGCTCTCTCCCTCCGTTCTATATCCACCTAGCGACTCTAAACCAATCCCACCGGAGGCAAGGCCGGAAAAGATGATGGTGAGGAATGTGGTGATGGCTATGCTGTTTGTGACTGTGATTGCTCCCATTATTCTTTACACCGATCGTCTCGGCTCCATCCACTCCTCCTCTTCTTCCACCGGTAACTTGTTATTTCTTCAATTGCGGTTCCAATTTCTTTCCTTGTGTCTTGCTAATTAAACTAAAACCCGATGCTTTTCTCAGCAGCCGGAGACGAGTTTGTTGAAGACGTTACTGCTTTCGTAAGTTTCCTTTTCTGTCTTGTCTGGATATATTTGCATTGTCTTTGATTGAACTCTCATCTTACCTTTGAAATCTGCACGCAGCCTTTCAATGCTCACACTGGCCGTCTAAATCTGCTTCCACAGGTCTATTCCTTGCACCTATTTTACCTCTTTGTTGTTCCCTCCATACAGAGATACATTCAACTTACTTTCTTCTTCTTGTTGTTGTCCCTTAGGAATTGTCCACTCTTGAAGAACCCGCTGGAGTCGTATACTCCGAAAACTCTACTAAATCATTTCCAGAGTCCAAGGAGATCGGCACCAATCACTCCCACCAAGGTACTCTCATTTTCTTAATTCTAACAATTGCTACTTAGGTGTGTGCTCTTATTGATCATTATTTTTGTTGGATGGCCAATCAGTATCAGCCAGAGTGTTGGCTACCACCTCCAACGAACAAGATCAATCTCAAAAGGAGAACCCCATCATTCAGGTCACTCGGACACTTGAGCAGAAAGGAAACCAGCTTCTGGCTCAATCGGATGCTAAAACAGCAACTTCTGAACATAATAGGGTACATAAATTATCATCTTTTTACTCAATTCTTTATTTTCAGTGACTTTAACAGCTTCATGTTGTCTCACAAATGTAAAGTTATTCCCCTTGCGCTTGATTTGATACGTGTTGAAGATGATTATCATCACCTAATCTGAGATTTAACTATTTTGGTGCTCGACATCATCAACTACCAGACTATTTTAACAGTTAGGTTTTATAACAAGATATGTAGAGCAATGCTATATTCATGTTGAGTTGTTTATAAATGGTTCCTTTGGCAAAATTTTAATTGAAACTTGTGAAATTTTGTCCAGTAAATCGTATCCATTTTCTGGTACTCACTTCCAATTCTAGTTCCTTAAACTATACAGAATTCATTTCTTTTGTTCTCATTCTTTTATGGTTCTGCTTCTTCTTCCTGGAAATCAAGCTTGATCAGCAATCCACTCAGACCTCCATTAAGGTTAATCAAAGAGAATCTGTCAAAACTGTATCAGTGAAAAACAATCATGAAACAACTATTATGGATGGTCAAGTAAGACTTATGAAAGACCAGCTCATCAGGGCAAAGGTCTACCTATCTCTTCCAGCTACAAGAAACAATCCCCAGTTCTTAAGGGAGATTCGACTCTGCATAAAGGAAGTTCAGCGAGCACTTGGGGAAGCAAGCAAGGATTCTGACCTGCCAAGGAAGTATGTCTTCTCTTAACAGAAATTAGCATTTTTGTATGTCTACCTGCTTCTGCCCCTTTATCTTGCTTTATATTGTTTATATCTTCCGGAATAATGGTTTGTATTGATGCAGTGCAAATGATAAGTTAAAGGCAATGGAACAGACTTTGGCTAAAGGAAAGCAGATTCAAGATGACTGTGCTGCTATGGTGAAAAAGCTTCGAGCTATGCTCCATTCAATGGATGAGCAACTCCGGGTCCACAAGAAGCAGACCTTGTTCTTAACCCAGTTAACAGCAAAAACAGTTCCTAAGGGACTTCACTGTCTTCCCTTGCGCCTCACCACTGAATACTATTCCTTAAATTCTTCTCAAAGGAACTTTCCTTATCAAGAGAGACTAGAAGATCCCCAGCTGTACCACTATGCGCTTTTCTCAGACAATGTATTGGCAACGGCAGTTGTCGTAAACTCAACTGTAGCCCATGCTAAGGTACATCTATCTTGCTGCTGCCCGGCACTAATTTAGTATCTTCCATCCAAGTACTGGACCTTCAGTTTCTGTTCACATCTCTAACTGATCAACTTCCTGGTATCTTGGCAGGACCCTGGAAACCATGTTTTCCACATTGTTACTGACAGGCTAAACTATGCTGCGATGAGAATGTGGTTTTTGGTAAATCCACCCGGAAAAGCTACTATTCAGGTTCAAAATATTGAAGAATTTACATGGTTGAATTCTAGCTACAGTCCTGTTCTGAAGCAGTTGGGCTCTGCATCCATGATAGATTATTACTTTAGGACTCATCGCTCCAGTTCTGATTCAAATTTGAAGTACCGAAACCCAAAATACTTATCTATCCTAAACCACCTCCGATTTTACCTTCCAGAGATCTTCCCAAAGCTCAACAAAGTTCTGTTCTTGGATGATGACGTAGTTGTGCAGAAGGATCTTACAGGGCTCTGGTCCCATGATTTGAAGGGAAATGTTAATGGAGCTGTAGAGACTTGTGGAGAAAGCTTCCATCGCTTTGACCGTTATCTTAATTTTTCAAATCCTCTTATTTCAAAGAATTTTGACCCTCATGCTTGTGGATGGGCATATGGAATGAATGTCTTTGATTTGGAGCAATGGAAGAAACAAAACATCACAGAGGTGTACCACAGATGGCAAAAGCTGGTAAGTTTAATGGTTTCATTTCCCTGAATTTTTATTGAGTGGCTTGACTGCTTCATTTCCTTGAACATTACTGTGTGTGCAACAAAACTCCAATTCGTGAATGGAAACTAGCTAATCACTGTAACTCCTTAGCTTTCATTCAATAATATTGCATGATCAGGAAACATGTATTTGAGTTATAGACTTGTGTTCTGGAGACTGGATTTAGGCATAATCTCAGATTAAAATTTGCATCCCTCCAAGATGCATTCATGTTGCCATACTTTACCAGCCTGTATTTTCCCCTTTTTTCTCTTTGTGAACTATTTTATTTTTGTGTGTATACAGAATCATGATAGACAGTTGTGGAAGTTGGGAACGCTACCACCTGGTCTAATAACTTTTTGGAAACACACATATCCACTTGAACGGTCATGGCATGTGCTGGGCCTTGGTTATAACCCTAGTGTAAGCCAGAAGGAGATTGATCGAGCAGCTGTTATACACTATAATGGCAACATGAAACCATGGCTGGAGATAGGCATACCCAAATACAGAAGTTACTGGGCAAAATATGTTGATTATGATCATACGTATATGCGAGAATGCAACATCAATCCATAGAAGGGGTCTTATGACATAGTTGGAAGTTTTTGGGCAATACCTTCTAGGCCGACCATAATTGTGACAGGTTCTCCTCTATCTCCCTCTGTAGGCATTTTTTTGTTCTGGAGTAACAAGCTCTCAAGCTTTATTCTTTCTGTATACAATTTGATTTTTTTCCCCCTCGTTGCTCTTTCCTACTTTTTGGACTCTGAGTTGTGATTATAGATATCTGCAGAATTCACAATGTACTTGTAAATCTTTCTGTTATATATAGTTAGGGGGTTTTGTACTTGTTCTCCTTGTGTCGTGCATGGATGTTATGATCTCTAGTAGAGCAATCTTCCTCACATCCTTTGTACTGTATATATACAGATTTTCTCAAATAAAGAGGTCCGCACCAATTGTTTTGGTGCGGATTTCCATTTTTGAACCACTTTTCGGTCGAATTTCCTCATCTTCACCATCTAATATCTAGATGATATTGTGTAGATTATGTCTACAAAATTTCAGCCAATTTGGCGATCATTAAGGTCCTCGAATTCGAACAATAAATGGACGAACTGAATTCTGTCAAACATGAACCGTTCATGTTTTTTATAGAAAAACACAATTTTGAAAGCCTTAACGATCACCAAATTGGCTGAAATTTTGCAGAGATGATCTACACAATATTATTTAAGATACTAGACGATGAAGATGAGAAAATTCGATCAAAAAGTGGTGCAAAAATGGAAATCCGCACCAAAACAGTGGTGCGGACTTTCGCAGCCAAGAATGGCTGTATATATACAGGCGTTCTTGGCTACGGAGGTTCGGACCGTCCGGATTCGCCATTTCCGGCGACGGTAGGCCGCAACGACGGGGCAGACCACGATAGCCATACTACTCACCTCCCAACGATCTCGTCTGTGACGACCGGAGCTTCATCTGCGACGTACGGCGGCCGGAATCTGCAAAAATCAAGTTTCTAGGCAGATTCTTGAGATTTCGCCATTCCGGCCAATGTGGGTCGCTAATTGAGCTTCGGCCGGCACAGACGGGAGGGAGAGCACAGCTGGCAGCATCCGCGTCGTTGTTGCGCGTCGCCGGTGGCCGGAATGGCCGAATTCGGACGGTCCGGACCTCCAGACCTGAGAAAATCTCTATCTATATATATATATATATATATATGTGCAGCTCTTTACTGGTATGATAAACTCCAAGTTGTTTACATATTTTGTAGGCATATCATGTTTTGTTGTTGGACGGAATATTGACATGTTATTACTTGAATCAGTGTTTAAACTGTCACAATATAACAAGCAGCTTGTAGCATTGATGCTAATGGTTGAATTTGACTAAGCTTGATCAGAGGCAGCTGCATATTATTAGGAAATCATATTCTACACCTAATGGTTTTAATAGTAATGTGTGTTGGGGGGGGGCAGCCTATCTTGTATAAGTGGAGGTTGGGCAGCAAGGGGATGATGATGACGTCTCTGTAATGCTATGAAATATGAATGTTGCTGGTGAGTAGTGACAGCCTGTTCCGTGATCATGGTTTTGCTAGTTGTTTTCTACTGTCTAGTGTTCTGGAATATCACGATAAAAAAGAAACAAGACACAGTGGCCACGCATTCACGTGGTCATTGTGTTACCGGGCCACCAGATGTTGTCTTCTAGACTTTGTGTCTTTGTGGTAGTAGGCCCAGAATCTTCTTCGATGTGACGAAAAAGAAACCCACGATTGTATGAAACAAGTGTAAGAGCGTAAGGGTATGAGTAGTCCTCCCAATTAACAAATCATCAGTGGTTCTACAAATTCTTAAGTTTCTACCATTAGATAATGAACTTTAATGTGCTATTAATTTCACCCTTGGATGTAGAATTAAAGTGAGCACGCGAATCAGCCAATGGATGTGTAGAAATAGGGAGGGAGGAGAGAAAAAACTAGGATGAACCACTGGACTAGGATGAAATTGCAAGATGTATATGGCACCCGTATTACGTGACTAGTACTGGATGAATTGACTTGCATAAATATCTTAATGGTTTCCCTCATTATGTTTACAAATGGAAGGATCGTTTATGTGCCGATATTTGCAAACCACCATTAACATCCACCGAACTCGTATTGATTTGATCGAAATGTATCCTGTATCCTTATTGCTCAGGACAGAAATGTATCATCACTTAATGCATCGCTATATGCCACTCTCCTTGATTGCTTCGCTGCATCAATTATTTATAATACAAGCAAGAAAACCAAACAAGGAAAAGAAGAAAATGGTAAAATATCACCATATCCTGTGTCTCTCAACTCTATCCTTGTTTCAATGCTGCCTCTTCATACCATGTCCCTGTGCTGCTACAACTAGTACTAGGCCATTGAGGCCAACCAGCAAGCTTGTAGACGCTGTTTGTCGCAAAACATATTCAAGTTACTCCTTCTGTGTGGAGTCTCTCTACAGCGACCCACGGACTCCAACTGCTGATAGATATGTGCTCGCCTACATCTCCTTTGGGTTAGCGTACTTCAATGCCTCCACCACCCAACACCATGTTGCCCACCTCCTAAACAAGACTGTAGGAGCACAACAACTACAACTGCGACAATGTTACCATGATTATAACGGGGCTGTTTCTGCGTTGCAACTCGCTTACGATGACCTCAATTCCGAGACTTTTTTGGAGCTTGCAAATTTGGCAGGTGTTGCTTCTCTTGCTGCCGATGATTGCCAAGCTGCTTTCAATACCACTTCTTCACCTCTCACCAAAATGAATCGTGATCTCAAGGGTCTGTGTAAAATCTGTGTGGTTGTTTCTAACCTCTTTACTGGACTTGCTTAGAAAGGTTGATCTTTTCTTTTTTCAACTTATGATTCATATGGAGCTACGAACCTAATGGAATGCAATAGTGAATGTTGATATACGTACGTGAATCACCTGTTATTGTGATAACATACTTTTGGAGGCTCAAGCTGCAGCACTGAACTCTTTTCGGCCTAGGAAAGCCCGGCGGGCTCAAATTCTCTGGTTTGAATTATTAATAACCTCAAACTCTCTGGTTTGAATTATTAATAACCAAAGCAGATGGTAACAAGTTGCTAATTGCATCAGTGCATGTAGCCATGCACAGTACGCGTATCTATTTCGGAATAAGGTATTCTATGATGAATTTGTGATAGAGTATTGCTGAATTATTAGAAGACACCAAACAATGATATAGGGGAATCTTTGAGCAAACAGATATGGCAAGATCGGTGTCTCGGTGAAGATGACGGACTAACAGCAAAGATATCATAGACCACTTTTTTTTTTATAGTATCGACCCTTATCACCCTATTCTACGAACTTCGAAATAAAAAAAGGATCTCCAGAATAGTAATGGCATTAATAAGAGAAAATTGATCTTGCATTATTCCATGTAATACTCTAAACGTCTATTCAGGCCGTCCACTTAATCTGTATAATTAAGTTAGAATACGATGAACCAGGTCAAATGCCGGATGGAAGAATATTTGCATTCAAACATAGTTGTGCTTTACTTTAAAAAAAAAACATAGTTGTGCTTTGTAGGCTAGCAGTTAGAGAGGTACTGTGGGTGGACACCATTAGAAAACCTTTTCTCTTTTCCTTCTTTTCATGCACAAGATGGATAAGCACATATCAGACACAACTCGAGGGAGAGCTTCCGGAACCTGTGCGTCAATGGTTCTCCATATTAGTGCAAGTGCAGCATTGATCAGTCGTTTTCCATATTAAAGGGGAATTTTGTACGTTGAGGGTTTCGATCTGAAATTTCAAATGATCACCTGAAAGCAAATATGGAATGCGCGCAGGGGATAAAAAGCATTGCTCGACGCCAAGCGTTTGCTTTAATTTGTCCGCCTGCCCCTCCCATGCGATGACATTACTGGATTTTCTATTATCGAAGGGTCATAACGGCAACGTTCTTTCCTCTTTTTTGGAACTTCCAAATACAAGTACAGTCTAACGGTTCTTTTCTCTTTTGCCTCTTATGTCTCTTAATTCTTAAATTACAATTGGAGTTTCTATTCGTATTTTCAAAAACAGTATTTAGATCTCCTTACTCAGTGGATTTCCATTTTATTTTTACAGATACCTAAAATGTTATTTAGACCTCAATAATTTTTCTAAAATGCTCATTATCTAATTTGTTATATTAAATCAGACTACTATCAATTAATTTATTTCATACTCTATTTCAAATTCATTTATTATATACAACTTGAAAAAAGTATAATAATCACACAAATTATCTTCTCGAATTAATTCACTATTTCCCTTATTTTCTAAATTTATAATAAAATTGGTAGATTTTTTCATTCATTTATATATATATATATATCAACTCACCAATAATTAACATCAATGTATATGAAATATTTTTACCTCTAATGAACGAGTTTTGTTCTTTCACTCAAATCAAAGTTTATGCGAAATTTTAGATAGTATATAGTTTATACTTAAATCGTCTACATTCAATTTGATGTTAATCATCTACATTTAATTTTTGTGACTTATGATGTTTATAAAAAAAGGGTAATCGATTCAATCATTTTATGCAATTTTATATCCCATTTTGGGATTTTCTAGCAATAAATATAGAATATAATTATCTACATTTGTAATTTAGAATAGATAAGTTAAGAATTGTTTTTTGGTAATTTCATATGAATTGACTAAATCAAAACTGTCTATGAAAAAGAGAGAAATCTAAGTGTCATTTTAAGAGATATGAATAGAAACTCTCAATTCCAATACCCCTTGATTTCCTTATTGTGCATGTTATGAGGTTAATGTCGTTGTAAACTTTTGTATTATGTGATTCTCATCATGCCCGTAGAGAACATAGTTGAAGTTGAGTTGCCAAAATGATATCTTTCAATTACCAATATCGAAACTTTTGAAGGCATAAATGATCTATTAAGCATTAACTTATGTGACTCTCTAGTAAAAAGTGAAGTATGCGGTTCTTCTCTCTCTCTTTCTCTCTCATTTCTCTCCTTCTTGCCCTAGCCTCCATTGTCAATGGGAGTGGTTACGTATTGTGAATTTGGCGAGGGGCCTTATGAGAGTAGTACTCACTGGATTTAAGCATCGAGAAGGTTTTCCTCCTTTTCTTTTTCTTCAACTGTGGAGGAGGGATCAGATATGGTGTTTATACCATAGTTGGGTGGGGTGATCCATGAGGATCTCATCGCAGTGATGAAGGTTGTGACCTTGGGGTTGGCTCCACCTTCAATGACTTTTGTCTTTGATGACGGCCATTGTGGTATTCCCATCGGCTTCTTCATGGGCAGTAGAGTTGGCATGTCCAACGAAGGTGAGGGTATGACTGTAAGTAGGCACGAGCCGCTCGTATTTGGTTCGATCTTAGCCCGTTCGGCTCGAACTCGTAGAGATAAATGAGTTAAGCTTGAACTCAATATTAAGCCCGACCTTGAAAATGAGCCGAGCTTAAACAACAAGTATTCGGCTTGTTCGACTCGTTTAGCTCGCGAGCTAGCTCGAGCTCGTTTAAAGCTTGGCTCATTTATTAAGCTTGATTTAATAATTTTTATAATATATATATATAGTATAATTTTTATATGAGAAATAATATTAAAAATATATTATAAATAATAATTAAATGAAACTATAATCTTATTGTACACTATATAAATAGTGTTTACTATGAGCCATAATTCGATCAGTTCCATAAATTTTTCACCGCCCAAAATGGTCAAACTCTAAAGAAACAAACAACTCACATCGTCAATTCGTCATGGAGCCACAAGCATGTACTTGACTATTCCATTCTTTCTTAATTAAAAGATATTTTTATATGATGCTATGACATCAAATTTTGAATTTTATTTTGAATTTCTTAATTTTAAAATATTAATTACAAATGATTCAAGTCGGCCCGAGCCCAGCTCGAGCTTTTTCAAGCCGAGCTGAGCTTGAACATGAAGGGAAAAAATCAAATTTTAGCCTGGCTCGAATTCGATCAAATGAAAATAAGCCAAACATGAACAATCTAGTACTCGGCTCGGCCCATTTACACTCCTAGGTTAGGGTGGTGCAATTAAGGCTAGGAACGGTCCTAAACCGGCCAATTTTTCACCCGATTAGGACCGGACCGGAAACCTACGTTTCAGGGCAGTTTTTTTTTCTTCTAAAAAATTAAAGGTCCGATTAGGACCAGTTAGTACCATTTTTTTCGTAAGACTACAAGGACCCAACCCGAACAGAGTCGTCCTTTGGGCCATTCATTCCCTAAGTCTGTAACCTACATATAATTAGTACTGGGAGTTTAAAATTGAAGTTAGAAGAATAAACAAATCCGAAATCAAATAAACATAGTAAACAATCGATTGAACACATACCAGAAAAGTAAATAGGGAATCGCAAGAATGATGAATAATGACCCTTCATCGTTGGCTTCGTTGTTCACACTTAGACGAAAGTATGTTCTCTTCAGTCGTCGCCTCTCTCAGTTCCTAATGTGCGATTGCGAGCTACGAAATAAAATAGTAGTTTTGTTCTTAGGGCTTTTTTGACTATAATTAGCTAGAAATGATCCAAAAGTAAACTTGTACCATCGAAATCTAACCCAATAACATAAATACACGTATACCTTCGGGCTTTCGGGCATTTTTTCACGCAAATCAAAAGCCCAAGACCAGACCGGAAATAGTGAGGACCGAACCGGACCACAAAAAACACGTAAAAACATCTCTAGGACCAGACCAGACTGGTCGGTTAGAGCCGGGTTTTCCCGGGTTCAATTTTCCAAACGAACTTTATGCCCACCCTTAGGTGCCATGGTGTATGACGTAATATGGAGAGCTGCTTAATCAGCAGCCTTAAAGTTCATTCTTGTACCCGCGGTGGTGTACGACATATGACAACTGATAGTAATAAAATGGTTTCTAGGTCAAAGTCAATTCCTTTGGGCTTGGTCTATTTGGGCTGATGAGTTGGCTTTGGGTTTTGGACCTTGGTTGGGGTTTTAGGGTTTTCGTATTTGGTTTTGACCCTGGGGTTATCCCTTCTACGTAGGGTATCTCAGGGTTCTCTGAATAGGTTATTCATTTTAACAGAGCATTGTTACTTATTACTTTCTAAGCCAAATGCAGAGATTCATCATAGAGATGTTTGTGTGCTGGTTTTAGTTATAGTTTTCTAAGTGTATTATTAAAAGACAATTATTTTATGTAATTATGTTTCCTTCGGGTGATAGTTTTAGTAAAATATGTTGGTGAAACATTTGTAGTTTTACATAATTATTTTTTATGTCTATGTGTAATAATAAAATTATAGAGAGGTAGATTTGACAGTTCACAATCTGGTGAAGTTTTATGGGTGCTCGCTTTATAGTATTAGAGATTAGAGATTAGGGATATTATGGGTTGTTTCTCCCATCTCCATATTCTCCTTGCCCTAGCCTGTCTCTTTGGCGGCGGTGGATTCAAGGATAATTATAGAGGCAACAGTAGCATCGGCAAGTTTGGAGGTGAAAGCTTCGACTTGGTTCCAGGTTTTTGGTGACTTTGGTCATATATCAAGATTCATAGAGGTAGTCGTCTTCTAGGGTTCTTGGATGGTGACTCGAAAAATTCAATACGCGGCGGTTTCACAATCTCGCCAGTGGTCGATCAAGGTGGGGGTGTCGGAATTCCTTGTTGCTGCTTCCAAGCCCAGCAAGTTTCTTATCCCATTGAGATTGACAATTTATCAAACCGAGTCTCTTCTTCCTCACACTTCAAATCTTGTGGTCTCAGCGCGGTGTGTGCAAGGGTTAATGCCGATGTTGGGTGTTCAAGGCCGGTCGTGATTGGGTTGGCCGCTATAACTGAGGAGATAGCGCGGTCGGCATTGTTGCACACGAAACCCTTGTACGGCGGATCTGATGTGTGGGTGCCTAGTACTATGGGTGCTCTTAGTACATGGTTTTGGGCTAGGGTTTGGTATCAAGCGTTATCTTGGGCTTCACTAGTTGCTGCGATGGAGACATATCCTTTGCCTTAAGTGGAACCTATCAATTTGACCAAGTGTAGGGGTGGCCTTAACTGTTTTTGCGGTCCCTGTTGAGGGGACTTTATAGGAGTCAGGAAGCCTCTTTAGATCTTGCTATGTTACCTCTTCTGAATAAGATAGCCCTAGTGAGATAATAAGTGAGTAAATTCACATTTGGTTATGGTTTTGGATTCTTAGTTACTTTGTGCATTTTCATTGATGGTTTGTTAACATAGAGTTAGATATGTTTTATTTGTTTGGCTTGCATGGTTCCATTGTTTCGAAACTTTAAAAGATGTTTCATGTTCATGTTACCTTCCTATATTAATATATCGTCAATTTAAAAAAAAAAGATTAGAGATAGAGATAAGATCTTTGATTGCTAATTAAAAGAAAAAGTAAAGAGAATCTAGAACTAGTCAATTAGATGCGACGAGTGTTTGAGGAAGATGTGAAACTGCTGAAACAAATAAACCAGGGAGCTAGAGAAAAAACAAAAGTTGAAAAAAGAAAGAAAGAAAAAAAAGTGGGTTTGGAAAAGAAAAGACAAGAAAGAGAGAAGTGGGGTGGGTATAATAATAAGTGGAGTGCGTTTGAGGCAGGAGGAAGCGAAGGAGGAGAGAGAAGGCGTCGACTCGACTGCCTGGTTTAGAGAGAACGAAGCAACCATTTCATCTCTCTCTCGTGTTTGAGAGAGAAGAGCAAGCAAGGGAAGGAAAGCGATCTGATCGATCCGAGGATGGGAGGAGGAGCATCGTCGAAGCTGAGAAAAGCGGCCAAGAAGATGGTGGTGGCTGCCGCAAATGCATGTGGTGGTTCCTTCTCTTCCAGGAGGAAGCCTCACGTGGACCCAATCGTCTTCTTCGACCCTGCCTCTGTCAGTCCTTATTGCTTCCTACATTTCTTATCTATTTCCTCTCTTCCAATTTACTGTCTCCTCTATTTTTTAACACTTTGTGTTCAATTTTATATTTACAGATCTCAGCTTCTTCTCCTGTGTCTCCCGCCAACTCAACACCAGAAGAAGATGAAGAATGCATTGCAAACCAAACTGAAACTTCAATCACCAATGTGCCTTCTTCTAATAAGGTAACTCATACATACCACCATACCCCTGTTTTTCCTTTCGGTGATTTCTACCATATTCATCAGTTCACTTACTTAATCGTTTTTTTTTTCAATTTCTTACTTTTCCTCTTGCGGCAATTGCGTGAAAATATTGCTATGAAATGCCGTAACAGATTAATGAATCAATTGCAAGTGCTAAACAATTGAACTGCAACAGTAGATCAGATTTATTAGAGGTTCCAGTTCCATATGTATCATATTCTTTATTTAAACAAAAGCACAACTCTGTTTCTGATTGCATTGCTAGTGATAGTAACTTTATACTAAGATTTATGCTGGAGCATTGGCCGTACTCCTACTCCTTATAATGCAATTCTAACAAAATTGCGCTTGTAGCTGCAGTTTTCTAAATCTTATCTGTTGATTCTTGTGGCAGAATTTGTGTGCAATATGTCTAGACCCTCTGAGTTACCATAGCAAGGGAAGGAGCTCGGGGCAAGCTATATTCACGGCCCAGTGCTCCCATGCGTTCCACTTTGCCTGCATCTCCTCCAATGTCCGCCATGGTAGTGTCACCTGCCCCATCTGCCGTGCCCATTGGACTCAGCTGCCCCGCAATCTGAACAAACCCGGTGGTTCTGTCTCTTCTTGCAACCCAACTGATCCCATCCTCCAAATCCTTGATAACTCTATAGCCACTTTCCGCATCCACAGGCGCTCTTTCCTGCGCTCTGCTCGCTATGATGATGATGACCCAATTGAGCCTGCTGATCCCATGCCTAATTTCCCCCGTCTCCAATTCTCTCTAGCACCCTTACCATCAAGTAGTCCACCCCATAGCTTTCAACCATCCTGGTGTGTCACACACCAATATCATCCACCCCTACATCACCTGAGTTGTAGCTCCACATCATTGTTACAATCACCAACCAGGCCAAAGTCCTATACTACTATGTATGCCTCCTCAGACAGAGCTTATCTTTCGGTGAAATTGGCACAACAGCGAGCAACTGATTTGGTCTTGGTTGCTAGCCCAAATGGACCGCACTTGAGGCTTCTCAAGCAGTGCATGGCATTGGTGGTTTTCTCCCTTAGACCTACTGATCGTTTAGCCATTGTTACTTACTCATCAGCTGCTGCCCGCGTCTTCCCTCTAAGACGCATGACATCTTATGGGAAGCGAACAGCCCAGCAGGTTATTGACCGTCTGTTCTATACGGGGCAAGCAGATCCAGTGGAAGGGCTCAAAAAAGGGATCAAGATACTTCAAGATCGTGTATACAAGAATCAAGATTCAGTCATCCTGCATCTGTCTGACACCCCAACCCGATCCTACCATGCTGCTCTCAATTTGGAAGTACCCATTCCAGTGCATCGTTTTCATGTAGGATTTGGATTCGGCACTTCAAGTGGTTTTATCATGCATGAATTTGAAGAGTTCCTCCGCAGACTCATAGGTGGTGTTGTGAGAGATATCCAGTTGCGGATCAGCACAACAGGGGAAGGCAGCAGTAGGATTGCAAGAATAGGAGAGCTAAGAAACGGCGAAGAAAGGAAAATCTTGGTTGACTTGAGCGTTTGTGGACATATTTGTGTGGAATACAGCTACATTGAGGATGGTGAGATTGACGAACCTATCACAAGAGGAGAAACTATGGTGAGCATAGGTGATGGTAAAACTAATATTAATGTAGCAGAAGCAGCTTCTGCTGGATCGGGGAATGGTGGGAGGCCTAGTAGTGCAGAAAGTTGGGACTATCATGATCCTTACATGGCTAGAAGATGGGCCAAACATCTGCATGGCTACAGGCTTTGAATCTAATCCATTTCCAAGAACAAAACAAATTTACACGAGAAGGAAGATATACACATTAAACGGGTAGCCTAGGATCATGGTGCCTTTGTGAGATTTATGAACAGATGTATGTAAGAACATTTATGAATGAACGGAGAGAATGGTCGCGTTGCTTACTTTCCATTTCGTAGCCGCATCACGTGCATTACCTTGTTCTTTGTTTGAATGATGTTTATGATTTAGTATTTGGGGCATTGATACAAATCTGATTTTGAGAATCCTTGAGATAATTGTTATTCCTCTAAATTTATCAATAATCATGAGATATGTGAATAACATTGTGTTTCACTTTGACTTGTTGCCATGCTCGTAAAATGGCTGCAGAAGAATATGTAATGACTGCTCCGGCTTGACTCTTCCTCTATTAATTTGAAAAGCATATGCCATTTGATTAAAAAAGCAACTTATCGGAAACTTGATTTTTGGAATTATTTTCCTTTGGAAAAATGAAAAATAATGATATTTTGGTAATGGATGGTGGTTGTAGACAGTAAAGAAGTGTGTTGACTGATGGGAGTGGGCGTATGGTTCACAGAGACGAGAGAAAAGAGTGCAAAAATGGACATTTCTCTAGATCGTAAAGCAAGCACCGTCTACAGCATCCTCCTCCGAGATTGATTGATTTAGTTGGAACATGTTTCCGAGGCTGATGCAGCCTCCTCCTCCGCTTGAAGGAATTGAAGACATGCACAGAGCAGACCCTTGCCTCGTCTTGACCTCCGATCCCAAACCCCGTCTCCGCTGGACTGCTGACCTCCACGAACGATTCATCGACGCAGTCACTCAGCTTGGCGGCGCCGCTAGTCTGTTCCTCTTTCCTCTAATCTACAGTATTTCTTCCTTTCATTAAATTAAATTAACTGCCTTTGAACAACTAGTCTGACCAGGGAGGGATTTGATATGTTGCAGAAGCTACACCCAAGGCTATTATGCGAACAATGAATGTCAAGGGGCTCACACTTTTTCATTTAAAGAGTCATCTACAGGTTTTTTCTGTCATTGAATTTATCGTCATGATCGATACATTTTTTGCTCAACCACTTACTGCTTCACATTGCATTACAGAAATACAGGCTAGGTAAGCAATCAGGAAAGGATATGGATGAGGTATCCAAGGATGGTAGGTTTTGCTTTTACTCTTTCTTTCTGCCCAAATTTGTTTCTTTATTGCTATGCAGCCATAGGTGCACAGAGGATTAAGCTTGTTTTTATGTTGCTTTATTTTCATCCTTCTCCGAGAGAAGAGGGTTCAGACTTAGGATATCATGCAACATCTCCTCAATACCAATATACCTGTAGCTACTTGGTAGACCTTTTGCTTGTTAGGGAACGACCTCACATATTTTATCCAGCAAAACATATATGCGTAGCCCTCCCCTAGATCTTGAACATAAATGCAGATTTGGCATGAGTGCAATATTAGAAAAGCGGAAATTCAGAAGTTTTAGTCAATATAGAGTAGCCAATAATTTAGCCCTCACCGCCTATGAGGCTGATTGAGCTGCAATTGCAAAAACTTGAAATGGAGATCTCTGAGATCGTATTGACTTTTCCCATAGAAGCTTAAATTGTAAGGTTGTGGTCAAAATATCTTTGTGCTTCCGTATTGGGTGCAAAAACAGTAGTCTCTCTCTCATCGGAAAACAACTTTTTTGAGCTCAAGTATATCATACTATGCAATGGAGGCTTTTTATATATCATTAACTTCAAGATATTTGAGAGGTGTCTCTATGAGTAAAATATTAAATTTATGACTGATTTCTTGTGCCAATCATTGTGAGGATTGTCAGCTTCGTACCTTCTTGAAAGCCCTGGTTCTGGTAATTCTTCGCCAAATTTGCCTTCTTCTGATATGAATGAGTAAGCAAGTTTACATTCTTGCTTCATAACCTTATTCACAATTCATAGGTTGTCATTTCACATTAAAATGTTTGCTTTTACCAAATATCATTTATAGGGGTTATGAAGTCAAGGAGGCATTAAGAGTGCAAATGGAAGTACAAAGTAAACTACACGTGCAAGTTGAGGTATAACAACATATCATGAAGGTTAAAAT
Organism: Argentina anserina; assembly: GCF_933775445.1. Classification (NCBI taxonomy): domain Eukaryota; kingdom Viridiplantae; phylum Streptophyta; class Magnoliopsida; order Rosales; family Rosaceae; genus Argentina; species Argentina anserina. Next base: position 41,365 of record NC_065874.1, on the reverse strand, counting down.
GAAATGCGCATCTGCTCTGGTATTCTGTATATCCCACTTTTGGATTCTTTTCGTAAGCAAGACAATGATAGTGGTGACCCTGTTTGCAGTAATTCCTGGATTTTTGTATTTGATATTGTTGACAATTTTGAACCATTATCTTTCAGTGTATCTACTGCAATTGCGACTTTGCTTTTAGTACAACATTTTATAACTTCCTTTACTCAGGATATAATTAATTGATAGTTCAAAATGTTAGGTTCACCATCTACTAAGAAGTCTGAACTTCTGGACTCGATTTTTGCATCATGCTACTTAATTTTCATACTAAATTTCTGTAGGCTGAGAAGCACTTGCAGATTCGCCAGGATGCTGAGCGGAGATATATGGCCATGCTTGAGAGAGCTTGTAAGATGCTTGCCGATCAATTTATTGGAGGTTCAGTTATTGATACTGATGGCCATAAATGTCAAGGATTGGGGAATAAGAATGCTAAAAGTTCCTCCCTCGACCCACTTGGCTTCTACTCATTACAATCCACAGATGTGTCTGGAGTTCGTGGTCCGGAAGAAGTTCTAACTAGTGTCCATCCTCAAAGGGCTGATTGCTCCACTGAAAGCTGCCTCACATCACATGAGAGTCCAGGAGGACTAACTTTGGAAGGATCTCCTGCTGGTGGGAGAAAAAGAATGTTGAGCTTGGAGGCGGCAACTGCATCTCTAATTTGGGGTGAAGCCGAGGTGAGAACCCAAGAGATTAATCTAGCCGCAGTTGAGGCTCATGGCATTACTAGGTATGGCATATAGGGCCGAACCTAGTGTTTGATTGGTTTGATCAGCTCGTGATCAGAATCAGATCCTTATGTTCACTCTGCATTACAATATTAAAATGTAAAATTTTCAGTCCCTTCCGGTCCATCTAGTTGGCAGGAGTTGCCAAGTTGGAAGTGGCAACTAGGTCTCCCAACTCCCAAACTGTAAATTCAACACACTAGAAGGGGCTTAAATACCAGAACTAATTGCTTCTGATTTTGCAAACTATGTGGCTGGAGACTTGATGCAGCATCTTCAATTACGTATGCTAGAGCAGTCTTGAAAACCATAGGACTTTTGCCTGTAGGTGATCCTTGAGTAGCCTTTGTTTGCCTAAATGAAAGTAGTATATAAGCCATACGAGCGTCATTATTTTGGTGTGGATAAAATGATTAAAATCAGCCTGTATTCTGCGTAGAGAATTAGTTAGTGTCTATTACATAGATAAAATGATAAATTATGTGGGCAATCATCGTATCAAATATTGTGTTGAGACTGAGGCAAAGGAAGGTGACAAATTTGCCGGAATAAACATTGTCTGCGTTGGACAGCAGGCTGAATTTTATCGAGGAAATCCAAGTGAGGCCAAGTGGTATCAGCCTATCGGGTACATTATTGAGACTGAATACACGTTTCGTAAAATAAAATAAAATATCACGTTTGCAAAATACATGACAAACAAAACAAATTCCTTTTTTATTTTTATTTTCCGGATCTTATCCTTGCAATGTTGAACACCTCCAAAGTCAAAACTACTGGAATCACTATAATGCCTCAATAGTTTTCAATCAAAATTTAGTTTGGTTGGCATACATATAGACGATATAGCTGAGAGTAGAAATTATATATGAACTTATAGAGTAAACAAAATGCTCTGGTTGGCCCGGTATTGGAATCTTTTAAAGAAGAGAGAGAAGCATAAATGGGATAATTTTCTCAAAACCAACGTCTAGAGAAAAGTTTGGCAAACTTGGTCGTTCGGGTGTCTGCGCTCAGCTCAAACACACACAGATTCTAAACAAAACAAAGCTCCGAAAATTGACGAGGGGAAAAGAGATCCGTCATCCGAACTGAGCCAGGTACGTTTTTCTTTCCTTTTGCACATTCCTCATCAAACCCTAATTTCTTGCCGATTCAAAATTGCCCAATACCTTTCTTGTTTTTCGGATCCTTGGATTGGCGATTCTTATTCGATTCCAACATATACGACTGTTCCATCTGCTTGTGCTCATTCTTCTGATCCCAAACTATGAAAGTTCTTTCTATTTCTTTGTAATATAACATAATTGCTTCTTAATTCTATCCAATGGAGTCTCATAATACTCAAAATCAGATTGCATTCTAGTTGGTTCAGCTGTACTAGTCCTCAAGTTTTGTCTCTGTTTGTCAATGCAGCATCCTCATCCATTACTCATTACATGTTCTTGTTTTCTGATTATAGATATGACAAATGTATCAACCAAATGGTACTCCTAGTTCAGGCTTAGTCCACAAAAATTTGTTAGTCCATGGTCAATATCTAGATTGCCGCCCCAATACAATGGACAATGCCAATGGAGCCAACAGTCCCAGCAACTCTAATCTTACTTCAAAGCAGCGATTGCGTTGGACACATGAGCTTCATGAACGCTTTGTTGATGCAGTGGCACAACTCGGTGGCCCAGATCGTGAGTCACCTGACTTTTTATCTGTAGGGTTGATTTTATGTTAGATAACTTGTGTCATTCATCGAGATTGGGGGTAATATAGTAACTTTATGGAAGGTCATTTTTATAAATGAATTTTGTCTTTTCTTTTCTTACTGGGAGTGTATAAAATTGGACTTGACCATGTTTGTTTCCTTCCATACATACACCAAGATGAAATCAAATATTATGTTTGCGAATTTCATTGAGATCAGAGGATATGTTGCAACTTGCAAGATTAAAGATCTACATTTTGTGCATTATGTTTCCATGCATGGGAATTCTGAATTTCAATTGAGATGTATGTTGAATTTTGACATGTGATTTGAACATATACTATGTACTCACTTTAGAGGTGCTATGTTTTCTTTGTTTTTTTTTATATATTTTCTAGGTGCAACACCCAAAGGTGTCTTGAGAGTGATGGGTGTACAAGGTTTAACCATATACCATGTAAAGAGCCATTTACAGGTTTGCAGAATTCTTTCCATCCAAATTATCTTTCCTTTTAATCTGTTTTCTATTTTAGTTTTCCTTTCCCTTTCCAATTTGGTGGGTGTAAAGGGAATTTCTCATCAGTTTTCCATTAACATAACTTGTGTGATGCACTCAGAAATATCGACTTGCAAAGTACCTACCTGACTCCTCGTCTGATGGTAGGTGTATGCTTCTACTTACTTATTTGTTCAATTATGTTAGCATAGGCAGGTTTTCTATAGTGATGCATATAAGAGATGTATCATATAGGACCTTTAATTATAATGTCTTGATTCTCTTCAATATTTATGAAGGGGGGAAAGCTGACAAAAAAGAACCAGGGGACATGCTTTCTGACGTGGATGGTTCCTCGTAAGTAGAGTTCCCTGTTATGCACTACCTATTTCATTTTATAGATTATATACTATTATTCTATGAGAAACCTATTTCTTTGTTTACAATGGCATATCAGTTGACGGATTGATGTATTGACTAAGTACTAAGTACCCTCTTTCTTTTTGCAGTGGAATGCAAATAACGGAAGCATTAAAGCTGCAAATGGAGGTGCAGAAGCGACTGCATGAACAATTAGAGGCATGTTTTCTTATATATTTAGCTTTCAGTTGAGTGGTATATTATATCGAGGATTGATTACAATTTACTGTCCTGTGTTCACTTTTGTTTTCCTTAGACAAATTACGAATGGACTTAACAATTTTATAATGCACTAGTGGGGGTGCCGAGAGGGGAGGAGAGCCCTGTGTTGGTTTAGCATCTTTTGAGTTGTAACTCATGCAGCTGATAGTTTTATAATGCACTACAGGTACAGAGACAGCTACAGTTAAGGATAGAAGCACAAGGTAAGTACTTGAAGAAAATTATCGAAGAGCAACGACGACTTAGTGGGGTTCTTTCGGAAGCACCTGTCCCTGGGAACTCCACACTTGCTTCAGGTGATACATGCCCAGAATCTGACAAGGTTGACCCAGCAACCCCTGCCCCAACCTCTGAGGGTCCCATTTTAGACAAGGCTAACAAGGAACGCGCACCAGGCAAGAGCCTTTCTGTTGATGAATCTTGCTCATCTCGTCATGAAGAACCCTCGACTCCAGATTCTGGTTCTCATGTTATTTCTCCAGCTGAGAGGTCGATGAAGAAGCAAAAGTTTAGCACGGTTGAAGCATTTTCTAATCCAGAAGTGGTACTTGCACACCAAATATTGGAGTCAAGCGTAAACTCTTCCTATCAGCAAGCACACACCATTTTCTTGCCCAGGGAGCAGTCTAATCCCACATCTGGGATTTCTGTCAGGAATAATGATTTGGAGCAAGATGCTGGTAGTGATATGTAGTTGGTATAAAGTGGACTGGGATTTTCACACGTCCTTAATCAGGTGAATGAATGTTGCCGACTGGTGTTATATAATTAGAGGTTCCTGCTAAACCAGGCCAATGGAGAACTGTCATGCTTAAATTGAGTTGTGAACATGAGTGGAAATTTCAAATTTGTACTCCCGCAATATCATGAACCTAGTGTTTGTTCATCACTGCCGGTAATTGCTTGTTTACATCCAGGTTGTCAATAAGATATTTCTTTAGGGAACAAGTTTCTTTTGGCAGTTTCGTGCCCTTTTGATTCCTGATTGCAATGGCACTGAGTTGTGCAGCAATAGCTGCTGTCATTATAAGAAAGAGTACCGCCTGTTTTCAATTTTGCAGCCTGAATCTAAATGTACCAGACATACAGTGCATGATCATATTCTTGAAGGTGTTAATACAGGACAGTTTGGTATCTATGTTTCTGTTTTGCTCTTTGGGCATCGAGTCTCCAGTTCACTGAAATACATTCTGCTGCCAAATTACTATCACGTTTAAGAGTGTTCTTGGGGAATTGTATAAATTAAATACCATAACACAACTTTTGTCGAATCCAAAGGTTTATGTAGAAACTCCACTTTGAGGTAGTTCCAGGCGAAATCAATGCTGACATGCACATTTATAAGACTCGTTTACACCATCTTTTCCTGAATCATGAGATTGAGATGAACAAAGGGCAAAACAATAGCAGATCTAATTAATGAAATGAGGAAGTGTGCCCTTATACAAAGGAAACCCATTAGAAGTTGTGCTCTCATTCTAGAATCTACTAATCTAGATCCACAACTTTACCTTGACTGGTTTTCACCGAGTTTCTTCAACAATGTAGATCATAAAACCTCATTTCCCGCCAAAGTGACACTGGAATTAGGAAAAGAAAACTAGACATTTTAATAATCAAAAGGAACGGCATCAGCGAAAAGTAACAATTGAAGATGGAACAATCATTCATCCTAGTTACAAACAACTGTTGTATAGGGGAGTCATCAAGTGTGGTGCCTCCGATGGTTTACTCGCTTCAGGATGCAAAGACGCAATCTTTTGCCAAGGGCCTCTAACTTTTCAAATTTCTCACTTTTGGGTTTCTTTGGAGCAATTGGAACTTTCTTCTTTTTCTTCACCTCTTTCTTCATGTCCGGTGATTTTTGTTGCTCATGTTGAAGGGATCTTGTATACTCCTACAATCAAAAGGGCCAATTTAAAATCAAGAAAACCAAACTTAGAATAATATTGTTGAATACATTTGACGCAGCATGCATCGAAAAAGATAGAGGCAAAAGGCACCACCAAACAATGAAAACTACATGTTTCTTATAGCAATATCAATCCAGCTTACATTTGACGCAGCATGCGTCGAAAAAGATAGAGGCAAAAGGCACCACCAAACAATGAAAACTACATGTTTCTTATAGCAATATCAATCCAGCTTACATTTGACGCAGCATGCGTCGAAAAAGATAGAGGCAAAAGGCACCACCAAACAATGAAAACTACATGTTTCTTATAGCAATATCAATCCAGCTTCATGTGTATGCATGAATATTATCGAATGGAATATTATAACAAACAGCAATAAAAGTTCAAACCAACAAAAGACTACTAGTGAAGATAATATTAAAGGCATATCTCACTATCTCCAATCAATATGGCAGTACATGGTTCAGCATGATCATGCATCAGTATGGCAAGATTCGCACAGAAATTATATATATATATATGGAGAGAGAGAGAGAGAGAAGGCGATACCCCATGACCATTGTCAACAGCTGTGCAGTCAGATGATTCTCCATCACTGCCTCCTAATGAAGAGCATCTTCCCCAACTCTCTCTATTTGAACTTGTATATGAACAGCATTCTTCATTCTGACCCTTTGGCCGATCCTGTGAAAATCACGATAGCATAATTTCAGAACATCTGTGAAACATGATCGTCTTTATGGAAAAATTTCAGAGCTATGAAACAGGACCACCCCCTTATGCTTTCTAATAACGATCATTTTTAACAAAAAGAGGGGTTAGTAAACTTTCTTTACTCCCTTATGGTCTGGGTTTTGAACCCATCAAAGCATCTACCCACATTTGAGAATGAAAAGATAAAGCAATCCCAGAATTTAAGGACGGTACACATTAACCTGTAGATTTGACATATCGTGACAGTTAAGTGTGCCATCTTCATCATGCACAGGGTCCTGGATTACCAATAAACAAGTGAGTTGCAGAATGGCTCAACAATGTGGGGCCTGGGTGTGGGGGGGGGGAGTGTATATAAACCTAGAGAAAGACACATACAACTATAGGAGTGATTGGTGCAATTTCAGACAGAAGGTCTCCCACAGACTTTTTGGTGGCAATGGCTGCAGGAGCATAAGAAGAACTTGCAGCATCAGTACCCGCAGAATGAACACCACTGATTATCTTATGTAACAGACCCTGAAATATCAAGGCATTGGAGCAAATATTAATCTTATTCCAGGGAAAATTACATCAACCACTGTCAAAAAACAAAGTTAAATGCCTGACATAAAACTCATGTCAAAATACAATTGAAGGTCAGCAATTTTGGCTAGTAGAATCATCATTAATCTCATCACTAAGGATAGAATGACAATGAGAATGCTAATTGTCGAATGTATACAGTATGCATGTGTCTATATTTGTTTTCCGTTGACACCGGAAAATCATCCCATCGTGAACTAAAATGCAGGACCCATATTATCATCATCATTGTCTTCATGATATGTATGTGGTGCACCTCTCACTTTATTTTTTAGTAAAAAGCCCGGTAGATATGGAGCATTGAATCTGGTATTCATCATTCAAGGAGTCTATAAAAGTATAGGCCCAAGTGATCACAATTTTGAACAACTAATACAAAAGAGAAATCACCTCATCCAAATCAGCACCAAACTCCAAATCCTCTAGATCATAATATTTCTCAGGCTTATATGAATGAGAAGAAGATACTTGTGGGGGATGAAGAGCATTATAAAAGAAAATTGAAACAGAATCATAATAAAACTGTGGCCGAGAGGAATTGTGATCACCATCGAAAAATATAATATTTTTGTCCCCCTGCCACAAGAATTAGAGATATAGTTACTTTTCAAAACTCCAACTGCAATGTATCATGTCACAAAACTATAAGTCCTGAATTAAGACAATACTGCATAGGACTTGTAGATGAGATCAGAATGGCTGGTTTGGATGAACTTGTCGTCCTTGGCATGTCCAAATAAAGCAGGAATAAATGTTTTGGGTGCAACCTGGCCGCATAACATAAATGCCCATATTCAGTTACAGATATATTCTATATATGCATAGGGTGTATACTGTATATATAGGGGGTCGTTCTTTATGTTATTCAGATACAATAATTATGACTTAAAGAGAAAAGAAGGGTTAAGGCTACAGTTGAGGGAAAACTCATCTATGCCAACAAAGTCATGAAGACAGAATTACCTGTAAGCAATTAAGATCCATGATATCAAACTTTGCCTTCTTCTCAATCATCCGGCGCATGTATTGTACTGCCATCTTAACCTAGTTTAAGAGGATGTAGGTCAAAGTTACAATAAAACATTGAGAGATATATATTAAGCTTCATCCATGGAAATATTAACAACTTTGAAACAACTATGGCATTGATAGACACATATGTAGGGTATGTATAAACCGGAAAAAAAATTGAGGTATTGCCTTCTTTGCTTAGACTGTTATTTTATGATTCTCAGGGGAAGTTACAAACCATCCCTTGGATATACCCAATGCAGTTTCATGACTTTCATCTCCCCACACACAACTTAAGCCAAAGATACATAATTTCGAAAACGATGGTCCCATTACTCCCATATTAAATTCTTTGTGTGAAATGCACCAATGAGGAGATAAGTAAGATGCTTTTGTACAGGAAAAATGGAGATCTGATAATCCTTACAGAAGTATGACAATTGTCTACATGTTTATTAAAGTGCATGGAGAGATAAACAGAGACTGTACAGTGAATTTAGGAAGCCGGATCTTGTAAACATCCACTAGCTCCATCATTAGAACATACAAGTTTGAAAAGGCACTATCCAACACCATTCCAGCAACAGAAGGGTCTTCCGCTCCATAAAGAAGGCTGCATTTTACAAATATGATGGTATTTATGTTTAGAGTTTTAGGGATATTCTTATGCACAAGGAAGCATAAAAGCCACTATTGTCTTTTCTGAGAATTAAAAGGAAAATCATGATCATTTGACCATCAAGCCGATAGTGAATTTTTATGCGTAACAACTGAGCAAACCGTTGGAATGTTCAAATTTAACCAGCTGAAGAAATCTTCAAAAGGAATCTAGGAGGTTAACACAGATATGAGTAAATTTGTTAAGATTAGATGTTATTATCTCATCGATTCAGAATAGCCAACAGATTATCTTACATATTGTAAGTATTTAATCCAAGGGGCACTTATGCTTGGGCTTGGAGCCAATCCATCTTAGGGCTATGTTGGGTTAGTACTGGTATTCAATGGTATGGCTCTAGAACTCTCTTGAAGCAAACTAATCATTAACAGCAGAACTGGTGAATGAATATACAGAGTGTCATTGAGTCTAGAGTTATATCCCCTCTTTACAACTCTTGCTGTCTCCCTGGAGTGTCTTTCCCTCATCCTTAGTTTTTTCTGTTCCTCCTCCTAAAAACTGTGTTTGGAGAGATACTTTTCAAAGCATTTCTTCATATTGTCTGTATGGGATGGAAATGGAACAGTGCAGACAAAAGTACCTACCAAGGTATGATTGTTAGCTAGGTTCTTCTAATTCTTGTGATATGGTTCAGAGGAAATGGCTTTCCCGTGTCTCTTCCCCCAATTGAGTGATGTCCAAAAGGAATGTGAAAGTTTGGATCACCCACTGCTCCACTATCCATTTGTTTTTAGACTTTTATCCCTGTGGAGATAATCACTTTTCAGGAAACCCAAGTCAGCTAGGGAAATCCAATTTCTTCTGTTGCCATGTGAATGATAAAATTTGATTAATGAAAAAGGAGGGTGAGGTGCTAGAGAGATCTCTGCTTTAGAATTTAGCAATTTTTTGGGTGGTGTGAGTGGAGAGGAATAACAGGGTACTTGGGGAGGGAGCAAAGGATAAAGAGATGGATCTCTTGTCAAATGATATATATATCTTCACTATGCACTATTACTTTTTTTTTCTTCTTACGGGGATTGGAGGTCTGTTGTGTTTATCAACTCTTGTTAACTATTCGTTTGTTTCAGGTGGTTGTTAGTGTACCTTGCAATATGGATTGCCTCTACTTCATCCTGGGTACTGTTTTTTTTTTTTTTAAATCATTATAAAGAGAAGTAGAAGTATGTGACTTATCAAAGAAAACAAAGTAATATCAACAAATACAAGAGAGATGGTACCAAGTAACCGCTCCCATAGATCGCCCCCAAAGACCTATATGCGAGATTTGTTTGTTGCTTCTTAGATATGAAACCACGACCTTGAGGTCATCCCTCTAAAACAGATGAAAGGAAATTTACAAATTTCACAAGGTAAGAGTAAGTAAAATAATAAAAATATTTAAGGTTTGCACACTCCAAGTATATCAGGTGTTGTTCAAAAAGTCTCAAAATCCTCAAAAATTCCAAAAAGTATTCTTTTACTCCATTTGTGGGGATCAGGAATGTGGCTTCAGACTGTGTTGATGAAATAAACAATCAGGATGACGACGAATCCCTCTAAAACACTCATGGGGCAAAAGACTATTTTCCATTACATTGATAACAAGAATGAGACTTTATGAACAACTGGTGCCACTTATAATCTCAAATAATGATAAATGACGAAATATACCTCATGCCAACCAAGGCTAACATAGTCACCATCAGACAAGCCTGAACCCGAAAAATCAAGAGTAAAAACGGTGATGTTTGAAGGAAGAAGAATTAGAGCAGCTTCATTTGCGTCTGCCCTACATCCACTGCAAGATAGTTGAGAGTAAGTTGTAACCTCTTCGTCAATAAAGGTCCACCAACATATTTAAACTTTAAGGAAAGCAATTCATCTATTAAGCAATTCATTAATCACCACATATGGAAATCACATAGACATTTTTCTTTGTCTGTACAATAACCGTTACTGACCTGTTTCCATGGCAATATACAACACAAGGTAGAGACGAATCCTCTGGGAAAGGTGAAGGAAGGTAATGAGTACACCGCAAGCTATGGCCTCTAGCATTCGTAAGCTGTAAGTACAGAGGAACGTGTTATCCTAGCCTGCTAAAAAGAAAAAGTGCATTTGCAGCAAATAAACTACAATGTCCTGGTAACGGGTGTCCATACTTGCCTCCAAGTCTTGTCGTTTGTATGCTCTGCCTGCAAGAGTGAAATCCCTTTCCCATAAATACTGATCTGGGTTATAGTCTGCCCTGTAAGAGATGCACATAAATTATGTTGTTGAACAAAGGAAAGGCATCGCGGTAGCACTGAGGATTGTGCTCATTTATATGCAGTGACAAGCAGCAGCTGCCAACATCAGTCTCTCAAAACTAAAAAAATATTGGAAAAACAAAATGCTGTTTTAGTTTCTGATTCTGAGCTGGAAAAGGCTACATACCTGGGAGGGCGAATCACGCAATTAATGAATTGATCGATCATCTTGCTTTGGGACGTCCCTCAAAGCTACTCCGCGCCATAAAAGGATTCACTGACAAAAAGCTAACGTGAATCGCAGAGCCAGAAATCAAATGGCCATCTCCAACACTTATCATAAATTAACAATACAACTGGCATTCCAATTCCAGATCTTCAGTCATTCAACTCTTATACTCTTAGATACCTGGATTGTAGAATTCCCCCGTGGGCAACTTTGACAACTATATGCAGCTTTCCTTCCACTTTGCAGTGAGAGAAACAGACCCAACCACAGAAATCATAAATTCAAAACCGTGAAGAGTATACCAAAGCTTAAACTAACCAGATGTGTGTTCTCTTCTAACCTGAAATGGAGAGTTTCTGGGGATTAAGAATAGAATAAGGTTTCCCGAACAAATTTCTATTACCAAAAAATGCACAAGTCGCTTGTTTTTTCGATTAAGAACTCGCCTAGTGGACAATGTTGGTCATTCAATTTTAATTCTTTTCTCGGGTAAATAATAATAATTTCTCATGACTAGTGTGAGTACCGTGGGTACGTTGTTTTAGTATATCATTTCAATTTCAATTTTACGTGTATGTTGTGATGTTTTTTAAAGTGAGTATCTTTTCAATTCTTATGTTAATGTTTTTTTATATTGTTTATTGGTGTGTGTCTTTACATGTGTATTTTTATAATTTAAGTGTATTTCCGTATTTTTAATTGTGAGTATCTTTCTAAAGTGAGTATTTTTTTTATTTCTTATGTGAGTATCTTTTCCGTGTTGTTTTCTGGTGTGAGTATCTTTAGATGTGTTTCATTCAATTGTGAGTGTCTTTCCAATAGAAGTTTTCAATTGTTAGTATCTTTTCAGTTGTTATGTGAGTATATTTTATGTGTTGTTTCTGCGTGAGTATATTTACATGTGTATTTTTCTAATCTGAGTGTCTTTCTAACGTGAGTACCTTTTTAGTTCTTATATTAGTATCTTTCAGTGTTGATTTCTAAGGAGCATATGCACCCGACCTCAGAGAGCCCAGTGTTTCTCATCCTCTGGATTGATTGTATTCCCCCTCCATTTTCACTAACGCTCACCATTTCTCGTGTTCTCTCTCTTTCATTCTCCATAAAATGCAATACCACCACCACCATCTCTCTCCGCCGTGTCTAGAGACTAGAGAGAATCGCACATGCATCCAAATCTTTGTGTTCCTTTACATCTCCTCCACACAACTGTATCAATAGATTATGTTCATACCTCCGATTTCAAGCTAATCGATAAAATACAGTTCAAGTTTTTTTTTTTAGAGATTTCCGGCGAATAAACGAGCTATGGTGAGCTATTCAGCCTTGTTGGTAAGATCAACTCTTTATCTTCATACCCGACTCAATCCGTTTCTTTCCTTTAATTTCTCAAATTGGGTCTAACTTTGAATTTCCCTAATTTGGGTTTTGCCTCCGCCTCATCTCTGTCGTTGCTCTTCCTCTTTTTACGAGATTATCCTAGCTCTAGCACCCTTGTCCAACTTTTTGTGGTAAGCTTCATGCCCTATTTTTGATTCCACACTTATTTTCTTTGTCTATTTCCTAATCGATGCCTAAACTCCATTTTCCTTTTCTCTGTTTTGCCATTCCAAAATCCTTGGAAGTTCTAGGCTGCTACTCCTCTTTATGAGACTCTAACTCAGCTCTCTTTATCTCAAATGGGTCTCACCACTTCTTGTTATAACCGGTTTTAATGAACATCAATCTGTTGATCTTATGAACATCATTACCCATCAGCATCGCATGATTCGTTAGATATATCCTCTTACAATACATATGCACTTCAATTCCTTTACTATTTATATGGATTGTGCTAAGAGAAACCTCTCATAGGCTCATAGCTTCACGCGCGGTAAAGTTTATGTCGTAACGGAGGTGGAACGCCAACCGTAAGGACAAAAGATTCTCATGAAAGTTCAAAGGCTAATCAATAAACTGAAGAAAATAAAAGAACATGAATAATCAAATGGCCAATCTTACATTGACACACAAGAGGACAAAAATTAGGATCTCGAAGGTCGGGCCTATTCCATAATGCACTACTTTATGGTGTGAACATATTTTTTTGTGTTTCTGTTAATTGTGAGTGTCTTTCCAGTGTTTTTTCAATTATGAGTAACTTTACAGTTCTTATGTGAGTATATTTCAGTGTTACTTTCTGCTGTGAGTATTTTTAGATGTGTTTCTTTCAGATTGGAGTGTCTTTCCAGTGCGAGTTTTCAATTGTGAGTATCTTTCTAACGTGAGTATCAATCCAATCCTTATGTGAGTATTTTTTGGTATTGCTTTTATGGTATGAGTGTCTTTAGATGTGTATCTCTTTAAGTGTAAGTGTCTTTCCAATGCGAGTTTTTATTGTGAGTATATTTTAAACGTGAGTGTCATTTTCAATTCTTATGTGAGTATATTTTTGTGTTACTTACTGTTATGAATGTCTTTAGATGTGAGTTTTTTCTAGTGTGAATGTATTTCTAACATTAATATATTTTCAGTTCTTATGTGAGTATTTTTTCGGTGTTGCTTTCTTGTATGAGTATCTTTAGATGTGTTTCTTTCAATTATAAGTGTCTTTCTAGTGCGATTTTTTAATTATGAGTATCTATCTAACGTGACTATCATTATAGTTCTTATATGAGTATCTTTCAGTGTTTCTTATTATCATGATCGAGTGTCTTCAGATGTGTATCTTTCTAGTGTGAGTATCTTTTCAGTTCTTATGTAAGCATCTTTCGGTGTTACGTTCTGGTGTAAGTATCTTTACATGTTTTCTTTTAATTGTAAGTGTCTTTGTAGTGCGAGTTTTCAATTGTGACTATCTTTCTAAAGTCAATATATTTTGAGTTCTTATGTGAGTATCTTTCGGTGTTGCTTTATGGTGTGAATATCTTTATTTGTGTTTATGTTAATTGTGAGCGTCTTTCCGTATGTGCTTTAAATTGTGAGTGTCTTTTCTAAAGTGAGTGTCTTTTTAGTTTTTATATGAGTATATTTCGATATTGTTTTATGATGTGAGTATCTTTATTTGTGTTTATGACAATTGTGAGTGTCTTTCCCGTGCATGTTTTCAATTGTGAATGTATTTCCAGTGCATGTTTTCAATTGTGAGTATCTTTTTCGGTTGTTATGTAAATATATTTTGGTGTTGATTTATGGTGTGAGTATCTTTAGATGAGTTTCATTCAATTGCGAGTGTCTTTCCGGTGCGTGTTTTTTAGGGGTGGGCATAAAAAGATGAAATCTCGATCCCGTCGCGAAATTCATAAGGATGAGATGGGACGAAAGTCTAAAAATGTCGGTCACATCCCGATCTCGTCCCGTTTCATAATAATGGGATGAGACGTATGACGAATAATTTCGATATCGCTTCGTCTCGTCTCGTCTCGCAATTTCTTAACTTATTAATCCTGACCATTGAATATCTCATCATCACCCTTCATTTTAGGTTTATGTCTTCAGCAACCCTCATTCCTTTTCATTCTCGTGAGTTCTCTCACATCTCACCGACCACTTCCACCTCCTGTACCACATCTCCTCTGATCTCCTCGTCGCCGTCTCCGACCACATCTCTGTCCCTTCCAGTCTCAACCTTCGTTCTCTCTACTCCTTCCTGCTCATCTAGTCATTAACGATTAGTTCATCTCCTTTCAATCTCAGTCAGAGCTCCTCCTTCTCACCTTGACGATTAGTTCCTCTCCTTCCAATCTCAATCGAAGCTCTCAAAATTCCAGAGTTCGGGTAAGTTCATTCCGATTCTTTTGCTTTTGTTTCCATATTGAATTGTTTAAATGTTGTTGCACTTGATGTGGATTGTTCTATTCTAATGTCATGACTCGTTAAGTTTATTGACCGTGCTAGATGTGATGTTGATCTAGTATGTGTTTATGCATATAAACTGTTCGACCAAATGTCTGAATGACTTTTTGAATACTGATTAAACTTCTTCTATTAACTTTTATGGTGCAAATTGGTTAAGAATGGCTAGAGGAAATAAATCAGGGATATTTAGGTTGGTTGGGATTCGGTGAGTGAATAGGGATACATTAGAGGATTTCAAGAATTGAGCATTTATGAATTATATAGAAATGCTTTTGGTATGCAAAGTGGTAATAGTATGATTTACATGAAGCATAAGAAAAGTGGCATAGATCAAATTCAGTACTAATTAATCTTGCTTTGAATGAGTTGACTTGCTTTGAGTTTCTCTATGTAATTGGTGATTTAATCTTGTAGTTCTGTGCAAAGTGGAAGTTGTTGCCTAAAAAATTCTTATCTTATTAGTATGAATTCAACCTGGTAGATTCATATGTCATTGAAGTTTCTACCGTGGCATATTAAGTCATTGGTGACATATAATGGCCTCCTATATTGACTTCCAAAGTATGGCATGGATTGTGATCTAATGTATTATGTATATCTAAAATCAAGTTCACTGTTCTTTTAATGGTTTCTCTATTTTTATTAATGTTCCATGCTTTTCATTTGATATAAATTGTTTGGTTTTAGTGTTTAAAATAGTGCTTACATCGGTGACTGGTGGTCTCTGCCTGCAATGTGTTATATTGAATCGTTTGCTATCGTTTGTTTGCAGCTGCGAGGGCATTGGAAAAACTGAACTTCACTCCACTCAATAGCAACTGCTCCATGAAACTTTTATTCACCCTCAAACAAACCTCGTTCCACTCCCTGCTAGCTCCAATTCGATGTTAGGTTTTTGATAATATATGACTGTGTAATGATTATAATGCATCCAAATCTTTGGAACATCTATTTGATGTTTTCTTTTGTGACTATTTAAGTTTGGATGGATTGTTTTATGAGTTTGTTATGGATTGCTTTAGTTACAAAGTCAATGTTATCAATTCATAGTTGAATTGAGAAATTGAGAAATTCGGTATTTTAAAGTCATGGAACGGTGGGATTCGTCTCGTCCCGATCCTAACCGGGATTGATTCCGAGTGGGATGCATTTTCAAAAACATTCGTCCTATCTCGATTCAAAAGAGTGGGATGAGCCTCATCTTGTCCTATCCCGTCCCGTGCCCAGCCCTAATGTTTTCAATTGTGAGTATCTTTATAAAGGGAGTATCTTTTCAGTTCTTATGTGAGTATCTTTCAGTGTTGTTTTATAGCGTGAGTATTTTTATTTGTGTTTCTGTCAATTGTAAATGTATTTTCAGTATGTGTTTTCAATTGTGAGTATCATTTTAAAATGAGTGTCTTTTCAGTTCTTATGTGAATATATTTCGGTGTTGTTTTCTGGTGTGAGTATCTTTAGATGAGTTTTATTCAAATGTGAGTGTCTTTCCGTGCGAGTTTTCATTTGTGAGTATCTTTCTGTGAGTATTTTTTTTCCATTTCTTATGTTAGTATCTTTCTATGTTGGTTACTGATATGAGTGTCTTTACTTGTGCATTTTTCTAATTTGAGTTTCTATTTTTTTTGTATGCTTTTATCAAAACAAGCTATCAATTGCAAGCTATCAATTGAAGGGATTTTTCGTGGCCACTTTAGAACAACGTGCATGATATGTGTTCAAAGAGATTTTTTTTGAATCAAACGTCAACTCATTTGTATTTCAACAGACATAACCAAAATAACACACCCGAAGGCCGAGAAAAAAAAACTATTTCTTATAACTCAATAAACTAACTATTCCTAAGTAAAACTAGCTATCCTTAGGTAAATCTAGCCAACAAAACCAAAATTCACCCACATTTACATGGTTATGAAGTATAAAAACACATGATACATATGATGTAGAAGACATGAATAAATTGTAACGATCATATCATTGTATCATTGTGACACGATCCAAATTATGCAAATGCGGCAGATGGAGCTCTCTCCTGCTCTGTCGGGTCCTTATCCAAGGTGACAATCAATTGATCTTTGTCACCTACATACATCGGGCTTTACCACAAGCACTGCCAAAGTAGCCTTTGGTTTCACATAAGCACCAACTTTGGACCTCTTTTTCTTTGCAGCCATTTGTCTGCCACATAGAAAAATCCTAGTCTGTCCATCATCCTTTGAGGCCCAATCAAACTCCCATCCACTGAGAGTCAGAGTCATCCCAAATGCAAATCTTAGAACGACAGCAACATTGGTAGATTTTTGCCAGGACACGGAGTCACCGACGAAGACCATACTAAATTAGATCCGCCAGGCGACAACGTGGCTGACCAAAAGCCAAAGATGCTTGCCAGCACCGTTGAATATAACAAGTCAACGTAAGCCCTCATACAGACGGCCTGACACCACACACTCCTTTCAGCAACACCATCAAGATCAATTCCCGTCCCGAGAGTAGATATAGATTCATCGAAGCGAAGAGCTGAATCTCTGCTGTCACAAGAACCTGACCAAAATGTACTACTGCCACCTACCTCCCATATGTCGCCATAAGAGCCACTAAAACAAGCCTTAGGCATCCCCTACTGAAAAAACTCTTCCAATGCTTAAAGGAGCAAATCCATTCCACCACCACAAATCCACCACATCGGCCGCATACCACCCACATGGACTCGGATTGAGGAGAGCATCATGGTCGATGCCAACAAAGAACAACAAGAGAAAAAGAAATAAAAGCCAGGAAACTGATCCAGATATCATCCACCACCAAAGACATGAGTGGAGAGTAGAGAATATATGTTTCTGTGAGGAGAAGACTCGTCGTCGCTAGCCATTTGGGACAATTTTGTCAACGTCGCCACTAGAAAACCCTAACAGAGCGTTGATAGTTTCTTATCTAGAAATAATCTCGTGTTCAAGGAGATTTGATTTAAGAATAATAACGTAATAGAATATAAAATATTACTTACGGAGTATATATTCATCTATACTCTTATAACCCAAACTTACTTTATCAACCAAATAACATGTAAAGTTATACATATATTCTTTCACTATATGCTAATTTAAATTCTGCTTAATGATTAAGGAATAGAAAGGTAAATAACAAATTAGAACATACAAAAAAAAATAGAAAAATTATCTCATATTTTATAAGGAAGTTACAAGTATAAACTAATTCCATACGAAAACCTAATGGTGCTGATAGGTATTGGCAGAACCGTAATGTCACGAGAAATTTTTCTGTGCTACCGTAGCACCACGTGACAATATCTAGTGATCTACTATTCAAATCACAATTTGATATGCAATATTTAATCAGAAAAATTATATTTTAGTTATTTTGTTAAAGACTATTTTATGTTTCTTTCTAAAACCCTAAACCACCCTATATTCTAAACCTTAAACCCTAAATCATAAATACACATGAATATCATTTCGCAAATAATAAAAATATGTTAGATTATAATTTTAGTATAATAAATCTACGTGTCAAAATATAATAAATAAGAATTATCACTAGACATTATCACGTGTATTACGATAGCATATAAAAATTTATCGTAAAGAATAATAAATTTATCTTTGTTTCTCGGGGAGAAAAAGTCAAACATGTGGTTGACTGAGATATTAAGAGAGAAAAAGAAAAGGGGAAAGAATAAAAGGAGCGAGTCCGGACTGGAAGTGTGGCAAGTCCGGTTGCGTGATTGAGCAGAGAAACAAAGATGGAGCAACAGCAGCTGATGGCGATGCAGATATCACCGGCCGATTCCAATGGGACGACTCCGGCCAAGGAGCAGCAGGCCGCCGGAGTTGGCATTCTTCTCCAGATCATGATGCTCGTGCTCTCTTTCGTCCTAGGTCATGTCCTCCGCCGCCACAAATTCTATTATCTCCCCGAGGCCAGCGCTTCGCTTTTGATAGGTAAATCGACATATTCTTCCTTCAATTTTTTTCCATCATTTCGTCAACTGAATTATTTATTTATTTGCAGGATTGATTGTTGGTGGACTTGCTAACATTTCCGATACCGAAACTAGCATCAGGTTCTTCCGTAACCCCTAAACCTAATTATTAATCAAACAGGAATTTCTGGCTAACATCTCTACTTTGTTGTTTCTCAGGGCCTGGTTCAATTTTCACGAGGAGTTTTTCTTCCTATTCCTTCTACCTCCTATCATATTATATCCACCACTAGTTACCTTGTTTCTTCTTCTTTTACTTGTTTTACTTGCAATGGTTATGGTTTTCCTTGACACTTCTGTTCTCACTCAGTCTGGCTTCAGCCTCTCACCTGTAAGTGCTGTATGGTAGCCTCTGATATTATTGTTTGTTTTCCTGTTGTATTGCATTGCCACCCATGCCTTATTGATTTTGTTCCATCTTCGCAGAAACCTTTCTTCTCTAACTTTGGAGCGATTGTCACTTTTGCTATCCTCGGCACCTTTATAGCTTCAGTTGTTACTGGTGTACTAGTGTAAGTCTTCTGTTTAATTGTTCACATCATTCGTGGTCACCTCACTATTCTAGACTCATTTGTACCTCCTCCCTCTTCCCGTTGTAGTTACCTTGGCGGTCTGATGTACCTCACCTACAGACTTCCATTTGTGGAGTGCTTGATGTTTGGTGCTCTTATATCAGCAACTGATCCAGTCACTGTCTTGTCCATCTTTCAGGTTTTTTTTTTGCTCTAATTCATATGCCACAATTAGTTTACCATCACACGCTCAATATTCGATGATGTGGATATTTAATGCACCCAAGTTGCAAGAAACATGAAATATGTGGAATCCTCCCTAGAAACAGAAGTTAATTGATTCCTATTACTATTTGTGATTATGAGCTCCTTGAGATGTCCTTGAGTAAATTCAAATCTCCCAGGGTTCCTTAACATGGCCAAAGGGAACACATGTCTTGTTGATGTGTTGTCTAATTCTAACTTCTGCACTTTCTGAATCTGGTTAATGCTCGGTTTTTTCCAAGTATTGAGGAATCATTATCAACTGTGCATTGAACATATTACATATCGGAGTGTCTAGGTTTCTCCCTTTCTGAGTTTCATCAAGTAAAATGAATTTTTAAAGTTATGATGGGAGTGATTTGCAGGAACTCGGCACAGATATGAACCTGTATGCTCTGGTGTTTGGGGAATCTGTTTTGAATGATGCGGTCAGTTTCCATTGCTGTATAGATATTTTATTTTTGGCTAGAGGTCAACCATTTTTAGTTGATGAAATTGATTCCTGTGTCTTGCCGATTTACAGATGGCAATTTCCTTGTACAGGTATGCAAATCAAATTATTCTTGTACCCAACAGTTTATATGTTTGAAGTTCAGGTCTAATCATCCAGTGTTCTTCTATGCAGGACAATGTCCTTGGTCAGGAGTCATGCATCATCTGGAGAAAACTTTTTCATGGTTATCGTTAGGTTTCTTGAGACCTTTGTCGGTTCAATGTCTGCAGGTTAATGTTTAATATCCTTGTCTAATGTAGTCTAGCAATCCCAATATTTCTGTCACTTTTCATAAAAGACAACTCAAGTCATTTTTGTTATCCACTTTTAATTATTTATATTCAAAGGCTATGATACCTAGACCTTTATACCCATAATACAGTTATGGTCATTGCATGAGGCTTAATAGTTAATACCTGTAGCCAACACCCTATCTGAGTCCATAAATCATGGAATCTACATGGCTCCAAGAAATACTTTGTGGTGGTCTCCTTGATGCAGAACAAATATAACACGAACTATAGAACTCGAAGTGTAGAACTCAACTTTAGCTCGAGCTGAAAATAAAAGACTACAAACGCCTGTGAGCCTGTCCATAGTGAGGCTAATATAGAATAACTAGGAGTATTCCTAACATATCTAGGCTCCAATCGTATCCTAATAATAAAATTAATGATATAAATTTTTAGTACTTGCTGAAACCTAAGGAAGCAACGCCAGATCTAGGCTTGGACCTTTGGAATCTTCTTTACCACATCTCCCAAACCCTAATGGTTTTTCCATGTCTATAACTCTAAAAAACTAGTGTTTCATGCCCAGACTACTC
Source organism: Argentina anserina (assembly GCF_933775445.1). NCBI lineage: Eukaryota > Viridiplantae > Streptophyta > Magnoliopsida > Rosales > Rosaceae > Argentina > Argentina anserina. The sequence continues at coordinate 20,458 of NC_065874.1, read as the reverse complement.
TTAATTTATCATTGTGTCTCCTTTATAATTTGAGTGAATTCATGATTTTGAAAATTGATGTTTAAAAACAAAAAGTTAAAGTTATAGAACATAGATGAAAATTAAGCCTTAAGGAGGGTACTCATTTTGGTTCTGGTGGTTGGTGGAATCATAATGGTCCGGGGACATCTTTGTGGATATAGTCTGTAGGTTACTCGTACTTTAGAGAGCAATGCTTGCTTACTCAAATGAAAACGAGGGAAGGGAATGGTAGAAAGGATATAGTTATTAAAATAAAGTGTATGGATAGTATGGACTATTCAGGCTTAGATATTTGTAATATGAGGTTCATGTGACTAATATATGTAATATGTTTTACAAAAGATAATACATGAGACATTGTGGAGGTTGTATGTTGTACTAAATCTGCTGAAAAGCTTTCAGCTAGTGTTGGGTCCAAAAAAAAGGTTTAAATGGTGTTGTTTTGCCAGATTGCAGACTTATCAAATAAACCAATTAATGAAACAGCGGCGTTATCTTGTGTATATGATGAACAAACAGCTTTTAGTCCGTAATGTTCACATCACTCAACGACATGGGCACATTTATCTCCGTCTTTTTGCTTTGAAGTTGCTTGTGCTCTATTATATGAATTATTGTGCAAGCATTTTTATCTCCAGATACTAATGCATTGATATATCTTTGTAGGAGTTGGAGTTGGATTTACCGCTGCTTTGATATCCTTTTGTTACATTACTTATATATTATCTCTGTCGATCTATTTTTGATAAGCTACTGTGGGTAGACTGTATTTGTGAAACCTTAATTTTGAGAACCTTTTTAAGTATGCGGGATTGGACATTGACAAGTGAGTGCTACTCTTATACTTACTCTTTGCCAACTATGGTTAATTACTACATTGTGTGGCAATAACATTGTTGTTTTGTTATCTTTCAGTCTTCAGAACTTGGAGTGCTGTCTTTTTGTCCTTTTCCCATATTTCTCGTAAAGATCTTCTTGAATGTTTCTTTTTCATCAGTTGTGTATGATTTTTAAGGCTTCTATGCTCTCATACGTGAATTAATTTCAAACTATTGTCTTTCTAGGTACATGCTTGCAGAAGGTCTTGGGCTCTCTGGTATTGTGTCAATATTATTCACTGGAATGGTAAATTAAAATTCTCCTGTTTGATTATATTTATGAGAAAATTTTAAAGCTCTGTTGTGATAATGCTTCTCTTTTTTCAGGTCATGAAGCATTACACATATTCAAATTTGTCAGAAAACTCTCAACGATTTGTTTCAGCCTTTTTCCATTTGATATCGTCACTGGCTGAGACATTTGTGTAAGAGAGTTGTTTGTTGTCCTTATGCCAACTAATTAGTCTGTTCTTGCACATAAAAACTCCTGCCTTTTCTCGATTAAAATAGTTTTTTTTTCTCTGCAGATTCATTTACATGGGTTTTGATATCGCAATGGAAGAGCATAGCTGGTCACATATTGGATTCATTTTTTTCTCAATTGTATCCTTCCATGAGTTGTTAATGGTTAAAGTTTAGTTATACTCTACCAATTGAAACTTCCTGTTGTTCCTTAACTCAGTGTGTGATTGCTTCAGATATTTATTGGAGTAGCAAGGTGTTGCCTCAGTAAACCAGTCTTTAGTTTACAAATTGGTTTCATTACCATCTTCAACTTCCTGGGTTATCTTAAGTGGCTAATACAACTAATCCACCTCCAAACAGTCTTAATATTAGTCGGCTATAATAGAAGGCACTCTATATCTTTTAGTGGCTAGTATAATTGTTTTCACTTGATAACCTTGGGTCACTGTATTTTGTTGAATTACTGACATCTGTTTCTCATCATTTGTGCAGGGCGGCTAATGTTTTTTCATGCGCATATTTGGTCAACTTATCCCGACCTGCACATAGACAGATACCAGTGAAACATCAAAAAGCACTTTGGTACAGTGGTACGATGAGCAGAAATTTGTTGTCATAATTTCTTTATCTATATTTATTTTTATAGTCTTTTATCAGTTTTATGAGTTACTGGATTGAGTAGGACTTCGAGGGGCCATGGCTTTTGCCCTCGCTCTGCAATCAGTTCATGATCTTCCCGAAGGACATGGTCAGACTATATTCACCGCAACTACTGCGATAGTTGTTTTGACGGTAGGAAATTGTTGTTAAATTGTAATATTGTTAGTGTAGTGTGAGTTGAATACCTGGTTAGTCATAATTTTCTTAACTGAATCTATATCCAACACTATGCCACTAATCTCACACAGTTAAACTCATTAATAGTAACAAGGATAAGTTGTTTGCTCGATTGTGAAAAAAATTGAAACCAAGTATCAATATATATTCTCTTGATTGTATGTTATTGTATACATACTTTTGTACCTGTAGTTAAGACAATATCTGTTCCAAAAGGGAGCTAAATACTGTTTGAAATAACTAATTGGTCCAAACTCCTATTTTTTTTTTGTATGAAACATTAGTTTTAAATAAGCCATGTTTTTGAAGCAGAGACGCAAACAGTCTTAGATTATTTTCAGAAATGGAATGCCTTTATTGACGTACTTGACACATGAAATGGAATGGGGAATTATCAATGTGATTTTTTTTTTGTGTATGTTTATATGAATGTTAACTTTTCCAACTAATTATATAGGTATTATTAATTGGAGGTTCTACGGGTACAATGCTGGAAGCCTTACAAGTTGTAGGTGATGGCCATGAGAGTACATTGGGTGAAGTAAGTTCTCAAAATTTGGCAAAGATAATGTGATTATTCACTAATTCTTTGCTAATTGTCTGACGATTGTAGTGTTATTAGATCTTATGTGGATCATTCCTATTATCCAAGGGTACTGTACACTATGAATACCCTACCCTACACTCATACAGTAGGGATCCAGGACTGTCCAAAATTGGTCCTTGAATGTCCCACTGTTCTTTGTCTGTTGAAAGGCTCAATTATGTGCTCAAGACTATCTACAGGCACCCAGATACCATATTGATGCCGTAGGGCACTGGCCTAATAGGCTGTCCATGAATTTTGTTCATTTTGCTTATTTCATGAATTTGTCCTGTTTAGAATTGTTTGGTCTCTGGTTCCTGATGTTTCGCTTTGTTATTTTTCCTACTCATTTCTAAAAGATACGTATGAACATGTTATCGAGTTTCTTGTTCATATGATAGGACATTATTGGTGGGAGTACCACTGATGGTGGTATTCTCTGTTTAGCTATTGTTTGGCAGAATATCTAATGGCCTGAGGGAGATGGCAGGGTTTTGATAAATTTTTACTTACTAGATACTAGTTCCTGAAAATAAGGATAGGACAACCTTGAGTTTTGTGTTGATCTTTTGTCTGTGAAAGTGGGATGCAGAAATATTCTATCGTTGAGATCATATCTCATCACATATGTGGTCTTGATTCCTAGGGAGAAGTTTGCTTGTAATTTATATTGCCTTTCGGCCATACTATGTAAGGGTTCTGGATCAAGGGACATTATTTGACACTATGTTACACTCTTTTCGAGCCATTATGTATAATTGTATAAATGCATTTAGTGTTTTAATAATTGTCCTTAATGTCATGGCATTAAGTTTCTTTCCAACAAGAATAAATATAAAATTAGAATCTTATATTATATTTTGAGGATACAAATAAAATTTTCAGATTTATAGCACCATAATTCCCTGGTGATCTCTCAACTGAACAATGTTAACTATTGGGTATGTATGTATATATTTTTCAGACCTTTGATGGTAACCATGGCTACATGGCTCCTACTTATGAAGATGACGAGGAAGAATCATCAGGAAACAGGATCAAGATGAAACTGAAGGAATTCCACAAGAGGTAACCTTTGTTTTTTTTTAGATTTTTTCGTGGAGGAACCTGGTTTTCATCTTGATTTACTTTCTAATCAGCAAGTTTTTCATCCTGCAGTGCAGCGTCCTTCACAGCTTTAGATCGAAACTACCTCACCCCGTTCTTTACAAGTCAAAATGGCGATGAAGCTGAAGAGTTTGGTAAGATAGACTTGACGTGAATTTCATATTAACGTAAAGGTTCTCTGAGAAAAATTCCTACATATTCCATGACCTGCGTCTGTATTTAATTTTAATTTTCCTTTACACTGTTCTATGAACCCATTATATTACAGTTTTTTTATTCTTTTTCATCTCCTTGACAGATGAGCCGATGTCTAGCTCTACAAGAGCACTTGGTGGCTTTCATGGTCATGGCTAATATTCAGGGCGATTCTTCAGAAGAAAAATGTTGGAAGATGGACTCAAGTCGCTCAACTTTGTATATATACTTGATTAGAAAGGGTTCCCAGGAATGGCACAAATGAGGGAATTTGTTTTGCCTCTTAGAACATATAGTGGTGCGGCTATGCATTACCCCTATAGCAGTGTACTGCATCAGGCTTGTAATACTAATTCTTTTGCTAAAACTTGATCATCTTTATGTCAATAGAATTGGAAGTACTAGCACCTGTACGTAAATTTACTCATTTAGTGCTTATACAAATCTGATCGGTGTTAGAAAATTGGGTAAAATTCTACCACAGCTGCTGTTTTTATGTTACTTGGAAATGTAGTTGATGAGTATCCTACCTTGGATTTTTATATTGGTTTATCGTTTGCTATATTCGTTTTTTTAAGTTTTTATTTCCGATAAGACCCAATCGATTTACAGTAGCATTTGGTACGCTGTGTCCTGGTTTACGCACTCTCTGTGCCTAGGCTGGCCTGGCACTTGATGGATGTCACCAATATGTGCCAAAATGAAACAACAGTGTGTCGTCGGTAGATTTCACAACTGTGGCAACGTAGTGAAAAGGCTACTTGTATTTGGATACTGCTGTTCTTCTTGAGTTTTACCTTGTTATATAACAATGCCTGTAATGTTTCTTGCTGTTATTACAGGACATTGTTTTGATGTTAAAAAATAATTTAGAGTTTAGGCATCATGGGCCCCTCATATATTCAACTGTTACCTTAATCAATCGTGGAGGCGTGCCATTTTGAAAAAACAAAAAAAATTGGTAATAATGAATTAAAAATCCGTAACATATGGAGTGTCCGTCGGTAAGGGAAATCTGTTCAACTGTTACGGGGCTATTATTTTGAAAAATTGAACCGTTGCGACTTACCGAAAACAGCCAACGGCTAATTAATAATCCCAAAATTGCACCTAATGGCACCTGGTAGAGCTCTTCCTCTTGAGATTCCCCTAGCTATACATGTAATTTCTTTATACATCGATCTGTGCGTCTATTACGAAGGAACATGGATCAATCGATGGTGGAATCTGGCGCAGCAGCCCCTCATCCTCCGCAGCGGCGGCCAAGGGTGAGGGAGGTGAGCTCTAGGTTTATGTCTCCTGTGGACAGTACTGATCCCCATCCTACCAGATCACCTCTTCCTAGACATAATGTCCCAACTCCAAGCCCGCACCAGCGGTCACGGAGGCACTTGGACATGGAGCCGTTCCGCTGCTCTGACGAGAACAGGCCCACCCCCCGCCCCGAGTCTCCTCTCCCACCATCAGATCAGCAGCAGCCAAGGAAACAGCGTCCTGTCAAGCCTCCTCTTAAAGAGAAAGAGAATGGAGGATTAGCCAAAACTCCAAGACCTGACACACCCATGGTCACTGCTACGCCGAGAATCAGACTCATCAGTCATCAGCGGGTCGGTGCCACTGTCACTGCAGCTTCTAAGCTCTTGAAATCTACCACCACTGAGGTCAATATCCAAGAACATCCCAGCGACACTAGAAGGTGCCTCTCTGATCTACGCTCCTCTATGCCCGAGGCCGATATGCTGCCAACTGTTTCCAGTACTGTCGATGGCAGCCATGTTTCAAAATATTCTGCTTCCCCCTGCTCCCGTTCTCTCAACTTGCCATTGTCAAGTTCCGATCACTTACACTTTCAGTCGGCCAGGGACTCCAAGCCCCCTGTCCCACCATGTTATACCGCAAAGCCAGGTTCAGAACTAAGGAAAGGAAAGAAAGAAGAGGCTCATTCCTTGAGATTGCTTCAAAACCGCTATTTGCAGTGGAGATATGCTAATGCAACAGCAGAGGCTTCCATGCTAGCTCAGCAGAGACAGACTGAGGTAATTAATCAACACTGAGATCCAATTATTGATATTCCTCTTACTTTAAATTTGCTTCTGTCTATCACCTCCACAAGCAGTTGTTCGAGTAGAATCTGGTTCTATATAAGATAGCCAATTGGATCCAGAATGGATACAACTAATTAAACAGCTTAGATACCCCTTCTCATGCATTTCTCCCATCACTATAAATTTCCTTTACAACTTTGTTACTTCCCAAAGTGTCTTTATTAATTGCATATGAATGTTCCTTATGTAAATTTATATATTACCCTAATTACACTTCTAATGCAACATATTCTTTTTCTCCACTTCCTTGCAGAGATCACTCTATTCTCTTGCATTACAGCTAACAGAACTATATGATTCTGTGAAGAGAAAACGGATTGAACTTGGCATTTTGCAAAGAACAAAGACTTTATCGACAATTCTTGAAGCTCAAGTAAGGCTATTGGCTTTAGATGATTTATTTATTGCTTTGATGACTTTATGCAGCATGCTATCCGCCTATGCTTGATCCAAAAGTTTGTATCATGTATAAGCAATTAAGCACTGTTATCTGCATCATTTTGGGCAAGTCCATCATCCCTTTACCTTTTATTTTCATTTGAAAGCAGTATCTGCTAAGCAATTTGTGTAACTTCTGGTCTTATCTCAACTAAAAAGTTTGTCTTGAGCAGCAGGGCGTGAAAATCAGTTTGGGGATAGTAGTTCCCCCTTCATAAAAGTAAAGGGTTAAATAAACATTTGACTGGTTTTTTTCTGGAATTTATCTGGGGAGGTTTCTATGAGTAAGAGGTCTATAGCTAGGTCTTATAAGCATCCTCTAATCGAACATGTTTGTCTTCTTCAATGATAAGAAATGTATCCTACTTGTTATGGTGTTTCCACCATTCCCATTTACACTGCAACTTTAGTTGTGAAAAAAATTATAGTACATGTGATATCAGATTGCTAATGCCAAATTATGTAGTCCACTGGCAGTAATAAGGCTATTGCATAAAAATGCTAAAAAAATTTACATTATAGAACTTCTTTGGCTAATTCCATGCCAACTTGATCTCCTTTTTCGTTTGGGTGGTGTGTGTCTGTCCGCTTCATCGTCAAATGTCAAATCACATGGTTGGGCTGAGAGTTGTATTTGCATTTGCTTCTTCACGTGCATAATGAACTCGCAAGAGAGAGCAATATTATCTTGCTATGCATTGAGGGCAGTGCATATTCTCTTCTTTTTTTCCCCGACAATACTCACTTCCAGTGTCTGATAAAATACCATTTCCTGTTCTAGTTTACCTGAAACATGTTGTTCTTATCAAGTAGTAGAAGTAGTCTACATGTTAATGTACATATCATGGTGCACTTAATGGTGTTTGTAACTCATGTATTCTACCGGACTTTATTTTAGATTCCATATATGGATCAGTGGGTGTCTCTCCAAGAGGATTATTCAATTTCTCTGGAAGAAGCAACAAAAGCTTTGTTGAATATATCACTTCGGCTTCCAATCAGTGCCAATGTTAAGGTATAATTTCCTTGTTTGGTTATAGCTTCAACTTTTTTATACTTTGTTTTCTCACACTAAGTTAAATTTGGTTACCCTGACACAATGGAGACTTTGTAGGCTAATAAAAAAGAGGTAGAAGAGGCACTGAACTCAGCAAAGGAAGTGATGGAGAAAATAATTTTCCATGTTCAGCAATCTATTCCGAAGGTAAAACGACTTCCTGTAACATTTTCATACACAGAATAAGTGCATGACTGTATTTGACATTGTGGAAATGTTCATAACAACTCTCTTTCTAATTTGATTTCATTAATTAAATTATGTAGTTTAGAGTTTGGGTTGATTTATGATAAAAAAAAATCAAGGTTCTCAAAGATAATTGATTAAATGAAGTGAGAAAAAGGATTGGCTCATAAAGTGCAGAAATAAGTTTGTTTGTAGCTCATTGTACATGTGGGTTTGCATTCTCCAGACATAAATTTATGACAAAAAATTTTCTCATTCAGGCAGAGGAAACGGACCATTTGATTTCAGAACTAGCAAGAGTGATTGGTGGTGAAAGAACTCTCGTAGAGGAGTGTGGAAATCTGTTGTCCAAGACATATACAACGCAGGTTTGCCACACCTCTATACTGCTTATTATGTCATCCTTGTATGCTATTAGGCTATGATTTTGTGATGTTTCACCATGTGTTGTACTACGTACTACTAGTCTATAAGCATCTCTTTAAATGCTACTGCATTTATCATCAATTTTCCTTATTTTTTGAATTTCATATTTTCATACCTAGAGAATATGGTTGGCTTTCAGGTGGAAGAGTGTAGCTTGAGGGGTCATATAATCCAGTTGAAGCTTCATTGCTGACCATATAATCCAGTTGAAACAACATTGTTATATCCAATTGAAGCAACATTGCTGACCATATAATCCAGTTGAAACAACATTGTTATATCCAATTGAAGCAACATTGCTGACCATATAATCCAGTTGAAACAACATTGTTATAATCCAATTGAAGCATGCTGACTATATAATCCAATAGAAACAACAGTGTTGAGTTGCTGTCTTAGTGAGCAATGAAGAAGTTGTTGCCGCATGTCATTTGTGCTAGCCAAGAACAGTGTGATTTAGCTGTGTACATAGGTGATATTTCAACAGAAGTAGTGAATTCCCTCTACTTTTCTTTTCAAGGAGACCATTTATATTCCTTTTAAGTTTTAACCACTGTTTCCAGGGGATTGAAATCCACACTGAGTTGTGAAATCCTCCACACTCCCCATTTTACCATTCATATTCCTTGTTTCTTTTCTTGGGCCAATTGCATAAGACCTTTATAAAAGACGAGAACATATCACTAACAATACAATCGAAGTTTACTGCAAGAGGAAAAACAGTGTGGATTGAATCACAATCGTCTGTTGGAGACCCTCTTTTCCAATGTAATTGATTAAAATAATTATTATAATTAAAAAAAGCTCTAACGAAGAACAAATAGTGTTGAATAGAAAAAAGAAAAAAAACTAGTGAAATAATCGCACATTGCCACGTGGGATACTCAATAGTCTCTCAGCTCAGCTCCTCGGGTATGGATGGTCCATTAGTTCATAGAAGTAGAGACTCAGACGAGAAGCACAGCTCAGGGCCTGGGCAGTATGAATGCACTTACTACCCTCTGCAACCATAGCCATACTATTGATTTTAATTGCCACCATCACTTTTCAGCGTCGTGGAATCCCAATTGGCCCAAATTGTTGTCAATTCCTCATCCCAGAAACCGCCGCCTCACTTCGTCTCTGCTAATCGAGACGGTGGAAGGCCAAGTTGCCGCTGATTCTGAGCAAACTCCTCCATCTGTTGCTCGTCGTCTCATTCTGCTTCGTCATGCCAAGAGTTCCTGGGAGGACCCCTCCCTTAAAGGTATTTCGAACTATTTCCTTTCTTTTCTTTTCTAATTTAGAGTTTAGAGAGATTTGAATTTGGGGCGTGCTTATAGATCACGATCGACCCCTGAGTGGAAAAGGACAAGCCGATGCTGTCGAAATCTCTCACAAGCTCCAGCAGTTGGGCTGGATTCCTCAGCTCATTTTATCCAGGTGATTCTCTCGCACTTAATTTGCATTTGATATTGATTGGCCTCCCTCTAATCGTGTTTGTGTTCGGGCTGCAGCAATGCACTGCGAACTAGGCAGACTCTTAAGACAATGCAGCAACAAGTGAAAGGCTTCTTGGAAGCTGAGGTCCATTACTTTCCCAGCTTTTATTCCATTGCCGCCATGGATGGGCAGACTGCTGAGCACCTCCAACATATCATCTGCAACTATTCAAGGGATGACATACTCACCATCATGTAACCTCACCCAACTCCTTACTCTTGTCTTTTGGGGCAATTTTAATTTTCTCAATGACACCTAGTTTCTAAACCAATTCATGGGGTAAGATTCGGTTGACTACTAGCATTGCTTTGTTGGTTCTTGTCACAAGCCTACAAATCTAGGCAAAAGTAGATATGCTTCTTATATGAGTTTTAAGTAATGTTATTGATCCAAAATAATCAACATAAGAAATGCGTATCACTTGCAGTTAACATCAAAAATGTTATTTACCATATGTCCATTCCGGAACGTACCAGGTCAATACCTGAGTCTTCATGGAGGTTTCTTCCCTGGCAGAGTATGGTCCGCAGGGGAATAAGCTTTCCTCCTGGTCCTCAAGGGGCAAGAAGCCCAATGTGGCTTTAGGTATACAATTTAAGAATACGTATATTAATAAGCAACAGACTTTTACATTATGATACCAGTTAAAGCTCACTTAGTCACTTCTCATAACCCCATTTGTTGATTAATTTTTTTTATTGGCTTTCCCAAAAAGTCATTATGCACTAAAAAATCATCAAATTTGGAATGATACTCACAAAATTAATGAAGAGAGTGCAAAATGACTTGAGGGAGTGCCGATATCAGTCCCTTCCATAAGAAGAGCAAAATGTAAGTTTAATATTTGCAACATACAGGTGTATGGGACATAATAGGGGCTGGGAGGAGGCAGCATCAATGTTGACAGGGGCGTCCATAGAACTGAAGACTTGCAACGCTGCTTTGCTTGAAACTACTGGGAAATCTTGGGATGAGGTTGGTTATCTTTCAATCATACCATATTCTTCCATATCATTATTATTTTTTAAACTGTTGTACTTACCCTGTGTGAATTTATTTATTTTAACTATTCTACCTGCTTTTTTTTTTTAATTCCCCTTTACTTGCTGTGTGAACTTATTGTGTAACACATGTTACCCCTGATTAATGTTTTATTCTTTAAGATATTCATGAATGGGGAATGGGCAACTAAGAAAATCTTTCTGCTCAACCTTGATTTGGCCATGTGTGTTGCAATGCCAAAGTTATAATCTCCACAGAATATTAGGCCCTATATGGTTCATATATGACTTTTCAGAGTTGGTTTTGAATTCAGGGTTCTTGGAACTTTTGCGATATGACAATTGGTTTCATAGTCTGCGGTCTCCAAAATACATGTAAGAATTTCTTCACGTTACAAGTTGACCAATTAGTACCCTCAGAAATGGATTGGTATCGACATGACAGTTGGTCAATCTCTGAAGAAGGACAGTAACAGTTCAACCAATTGATAATGAGAATATTGGTACCTCCTAGCGTGATTGTTTCCTCGTTTGCAGGCCTGCAGCTAGCATTCATGCCAACCAAAGACTTTAGAAAGAGCTCTTAGGCTGAGTCTTTGAGCAGCAACACTTGTCTTAGAATTCATTCCTAATAGTAATAGAGGTTTTTTTAGAGAATTCTCAAATCTTAGTCATTACCTCCAACCTGAAGTTTAGGGCTTTCCCATGCTACTTTCCTTTTTCCTCCTATAGTGAATCATGCCACAAGTGGTTGACAGGTATTTGAGTGTGTTGACTGTGTTCTAATATTACATGTTCAGTCCCCCAGTCAGGTTTTATTGCTTGGAGCTACTAAATTGAGTAGATTACGGTGTTTCTCGCAACTGACCTTGTAGTTTCTTTTCAATTTTCTTTCACACTGAAGAACGTGTCTTCTTATTGTAGGCATTTGCTTTGGCAGGACTTGGGGGTTGGAAATTGCAAGGCATTGTGAAACCAAGTTAGCCAGAACTTTGTACACATTCATACTAGCTAGTAGAAACATTGCAACGTAGGTGGGAGCTAGGAAGCACGTTTGCCAGATGGCACAGCAGCAGAAGTTATCCATGACGGTTGCTGCCGACGCATATTCTTACACTTGTTAAAGATAAAAGTTTTGTATATGCACTGACAGGTAAATGTAGGTCTCCTTGTTTTTATTTTGTTTTCAAATATAAGGGATACGTATGAGGTTCCTATGCAATTTCATCGCTTAACCGTAAATTCGAGCTGTTGATGTTCTTGGGTCTGAAAGGCTATATTGTTAGTGCATATATTAATCGAACCGGGAGAATCTTATGAATTCTACTTGCTGAAAAGAGTAAGAGATCTTGCTGAAAAGAGTTTAAATTAAAAAAAAAAACAAATGATTAAAGAAAGAGTCATTTCAAAAAAAAGAAAGAAAGAGTCTTAGTTAAAGTTCAGACATCAATCCGAACCAAAAAAAACGCCAAGGCTTCTTTAAGCAAGCTGATGTTAAGGCACTGGCTGCGAATTAATGCCCTCGCCCGCCTCAAGTTCTTAAGGAAAAGCCTCCGAGTCTTTCCCTCAACAAATACACCGAGCTCATTGTCAGCCTCCAAAAAGAGCGCCGGGAATAATTCAAGTTGTTCCGCCTTAGCTAAGAAACCTTTGGATTATTGATTCTAGGAACTGGTGTAGGCCACCACGGGAGTACAAATGCAAACCAACCAACAGAGTTATAGAAATCAAATCCAACATCTATAGGTGGATCAAGTGGACTCTTCTCTAACGTGTTTTCACGAAGATTGCACATGACTATCTGTTCCGGAAGGGTTTAGGGTTTAGGGTTTAGGGTTTTAGGGTTTTAGGGTTTAGGGTTTAGGGTTTAGGGTTTAGGGTTTAGGGTTTAAGGGTTTAAGGGTTTAAGGGTTTAGGGTTTAGGGTTTAGGGTTTAGGGTTTAGGGTTTAGGGTTTTAGGGTTTAGGGTTTTAGGGTTTAGGGTTTAGGGTTTAGGGTTTAGGGTTTAGGGTTTAGGGTTTAGGGTTTAGGGTTTAGGGTTTAGGGTGGCCGTAACATTTAGCGACAAAAAAATCTTTAACCCAACAAGTGCTCTCCGAACCAAGCTAGATAGTCTCCTACCCTTTTTGCGTGATTTTCTCCGCCACATTGAAAAGAACAACGCGCAACCTGTTTCCGGCCTGAGTTCCCCACGCTCCGATCACCAGCACTTAGTTCCTCTTGACTATGCAATTCCCTCAGCTTGATAAGCCTAAAGTACCATTTTAATATGTCTAGTATTTATCCCTGTCCTGTAAGTACTCTTGTAAGGGTGTAAGCGAATGAGCAAATGAAAGCTCCCACTACATCAGGACCCTTTCGACGTTGCACAAAAGCCATTACTTTACGTTCAGCTAGCACTAAAAAGGCTACTCCTAGTAGAAGTGGTAGAATTATTCCAAGTATTTCGGCTGACATTTCGTCGTGGCGGTGATTCTCCGTTAGTAAGAGTCCCATAATAGGTTCTCCCGACGAAGAAGGCGGAAGACCCGGATCCGGATTGAAATTGGACGGGGCGGGAAGGCACTAATGGTATAAATCTATATTTATAACTATCCAAGAAGACACTCGAAACTGGAAGGATAAACAAACCCACCCGGTGGACTGCCGAGCTACAAGTCCTGTGCTAGAGGTCTCCTCATTAGACTCCCGTACCTAAAAGTAACTATACACCAGTACCGAGCGGATATCTATCAAGTCTTTATTTACGCTATTCTTCGCATCTCGAGAGAAGCAATCGATTAGTGAGCATCCCATCTCATAAGCTGGGCAGAGAGATAGATAGAATAGAAAGAGTCCATGAGAAGCTGGTTTTCCTTTTTATTTGGTTCCACGAGTAAAGCTCTTCTGCTATCAATGAAACCGAAAGAAACACAAAAACCCAGTGCGCTAAAAGGTTCCGCCGGGGCTCTCTCTAGCCTCCACAGACAGAGGTTGATAAAGGCCAAAGGGGTGCATCCCAGCTCAGGAGAGGAAGAAGATACAGATGAGACAGCAAGGCCTGAGAGCATGAGACAATGATGAAGCCAATTTCAGAAGCCAAGGCACGCGGCGGTTCGGCTAGGTTTGAGATCAGGATGTCGGCTTGGTGGAATTATAGAAGTGTCTGGTACAATCTTGGCGGTTTGAGTCGTTCCAAAGTAAAAGACCGATTTGACCGCTAGGCGAAATAAAATTCTTTCAAAAGTGGAGGCTCCGAAGGAGTAGAGCGAAAATGAGAAAGTAAGAAATCACCCCTAGGTGAGACGTAACTTTTCCAAATTAAACCCCGTCTTCTTAGTAGACTCCTTACAACTCGCACCAATAGCAGCACTGAGCGACCGGAGATTGATTGAAAGGGCGCTCTTACTTTGCCTTCGCCACGGGGCGTGCCTCTGCGCTTGCTTAGATGCTGCTTGTGCTACTAAACTTCGACGGTGGCCGAGGCTACGTTCTTTCTTGATCTATCTACTAAACAGACTGAGTAGAGTCGCGAGCTTGTTGTAGTCGGTCCTAAAGGGAGAACCTTGCTGCTTACTTGCTATATCCCCGCGTCAGGTGAATTGACCTTGATTCAAGCTGTGACATCTGCAGTACCTGTTTATTTGCTAATATGATGGCCGGTCATAGTTCAGTAAAGATTTTAAGTGGGTAGCGAGTGGAAGGATAAGAAAACCATCAACAGGGATTTAAAAAATCAGGTGAAGGGGCTGTTGTCGACTGCTTCATCGACAGAAGAAACTTATGCTACCTCTACTCCCGCCTTTGCCTCTGTAGGATTTCCTGCCGTGCTGCCTTTACCTTTGTGTCTGCTGGTGCTACCTTAACTCGCCCTCGGGCCCTGAGCAGGTCGCCGGGTCTTTCCCTGTTGTTCTGTTACCGCCACGAGAAAGACGCACAGAAGAGGTATGCCCAGCGCGCGGAGGATCCCTTGAGAGGGTAGGGAACTGTAGCCAACATCTGTAGCTGAGTCAATCCAAAGAAGGGCCTCTTAATTAGCTGAGGAAACCGCCCAGCTATTCATATAAATCAAGAGCTGGCTCTGCCGTAAGGAATTTGATGTCAACACTTAGATAGAGATCTTGCTGTAAACACAAGAAGTACACGATCAATTTTGAGTTGGGGTACCAAAAAGAGGTCACTTAGTTTTAGGGTTCCACCAAGGGGGACCTTCGCTTCATTATCAATTTGACCCCCTGCGGAGCCCTGAGAAAGTAACCGGCGCCGCCGCAGAAGCTAAGGGCAGGATCAGTCACCCGGGCAAACCAACCCTCCTCCAACCTTGTTTTTGCTACGGAACTGACAGATGAATGAAGTAGGAACCCGTGTGCTTTTGATCCAAAAAGCTCTTTCTTTCAGAACCTGTGTTTTTCGTTAGGGTAGCATTTACGCTCATAAACCGATGTAGGGTAGCTTGTCAAGCTGGCCTATATATATATAAAAAAAAAAAAGATTCGCTAGTCCAACTTTCTTGTGAAAGTCTTGGCTTGCTCTTTTTCCCCATTTTTGCTGATGTAGGTTAAGAGGCCTACGTGGAAATGAAATCCATTATTTTGATGTCTTTCCTTACTCGCAATTAGCTTTGTTTCAGCAGGAGGGCATCTATGCGAGTATGCATTCATTATTCCCGTTCCCGTGTCCGCGGGCACAGGCAGGTTCTAGCAGCAGCTTCTGCGGAGTCAGAATCTGAACTTATAGCGCTTTCGTGCCAGCCTCGTTTTCGAGAAGGATAATCAACTCCGCAAATATCGATCGAAACTTGAACCCTTGTAGGTGCCGCGGATTCCTCCTTCTAAGAGGGAAAGTGCTAAGACCGCTAATGCCGCATCCACAGGATAAGCATTCATTTACCTTTCTTCTGTTGTGAACATTACCTCTTCGTTTGGGAAGAAGGTGCTATAGGGAAAGACCAACTGACGGTGGCCTGCGATCAAATGAATGAATTGCAAAAGGTAAAAGTAAGAAAAGAGGCTTCGGTAAGCAGCAGCCCCGATCATACCTATCACTACTGTGTTACTAAAAGTGTGATATACTTATGGGACAGGTGAAAGCCAAAATTGGTTCAATTGCATTGCCTCTACTACCAGCGGCCTGAGTTCCCCACGCTCCGATCACCAGCACTTAGTTCCTCTTGACTATGCAATTCCCTCAGCTTGATAAGCCTACATCTTATAGACCGAGGGACTACCATAACCAAACCTTTCAGGAAGATAGGGAGTGAAAAAAGAGGTCAATTTCGTTCCAAGTCAAGAGGTCAATTTCCTGCAAAAGATGAGTGTGCCTTTTGTCGCAAAGAAAGGAGAACCAAGCAGGTACGAAGATAGAGGAAACGCCCGTTCCCCCCGGGAACCCGGTGTCAACCCGTCACCGAGAATGGCCTCGTCGCCGAGGTAGCACCAGATGTTAATTTGAAGTTACCGAAATTTCAGGCACTCGCTGCGCTGTCCACTACATGGCAATCAAAAGCCACTCGCAAAGACAAAGCTTTATCCTCATCACTAATTCTCACATCTAAATTAGCCCCTTCTTTCTAGAAAGGGTCGTTTTTCCTGCCTATCTGTTCACCGTTCGGGCCCAATCCTCCCATTGGTCACTTCACTCACTTGAAGGATGATTAACTCAAATACCTTCTGGCCTCAGTCGTTGACTTTGCCCCTTCTGCTCCTCCATTTTAAAATGCATTATCAGAGGTTTTTGAATGACATGGAGATATTAACTCTTCCGGGAACCAGTAACGCGTAAACCATGTCAAACCAAGACCGATCAATATCCGAACGGAACGGATTCGTCGCCCCGGTACGTTTTGATGGGAATCACCTAAGAATGGCTGAAACGGTCTCTGTTATCATTCCGACTGCAGGCCAAGGCCAATGGCCTGTTTCCACGCCTAAGTCTTTTTCTTTTTTCCTGGGCGGCGCCAAAGCAACGAACAGCCAAGGAGATGCAGACTAAGGAGCCGCTCCTCCATGCTGCGGCTGTGGAGGTGGGGGCTGCCGCCTCCCTTGGTTTTTGGGGGCCAATTATTTTTTACAGGCCTGCCGAATCCTGAAAGTGAATTGTAAGCCCCAACTTGAACTTAACGAGCATTTTCGGGGACTAGCCCGCAAAGGGTTGACGAAGAAATATGTGTTTTCTTAGGAGAGTTCATCTGGTTCAAGATTTGGCCATAACGCGCACAATAAGAATAAGACCGATAGAGACTTCATAAGGGACCATTTGAGCTGCAGATCGGCGGGAACTGGTACGTTAGTAGGATTACCACAATAAGTAAATTTATGCTTCCGGGGTTAAAGTTCAGAAGCATAATCGACTGCTTAAGCGGCTAGCTCTCGAACTGGTACGTTAGTAGGATTATTGCTCTGTCCGGAACGAAAAGTCAAGTCAAACGCGTAGCAAGGTTAAAGCGAGTAGAGATAGTCAAACCAGTACTCCAAAGCTTTTAGAGAAAGGCAAACAACTATAAACAAACTCGTTTTAGGAAGTTACATTTGTAGCAGTCCAAGAATTGCTCTATCCCCGAGGTCACTCTTTCGCAAGCGCCTTTTAGATTTACATTTTCATATTTGCTGAGTCAATCCTTGCATTATCCATTTTATCTCTAAGTCTTCCTTGTTCATGTCAACCTTAGAGCTGGATGTTTAATGACTAACTCTATATGATATATAGTAGCAAATCCTAGGGGCTAATCAAAGTAAAGAGAGACTAAGCTCTATCATTTGCTTACTTACTTCATTCATTGCCAGCTGTCATCACTCTTTTATGGTGAGTGGGACGTGGGACTGAAGTCTTATTTTCCATAGACTTTTTTGGCTCACGAAATTTTGTGGGCATGAGATCCCTTTCGGCCGGCGGGGGAGAGGAGACGTGTTTGCTGGACTTATGAGTATTCAGACTATAACAGTTCCGATGAACAGTCACTCACTGGAATAGCTCTATGCCTAGTTGGTTGTGTCATGGAATTGACAATGATGTAAACCCCTCAGTTTAATGAATGAAGAGAAGGGAAAGACAGACGGCAGAAAGCAATCCCAACTACCGACTCCTCCCGGAATTGCGTTATCGTAGCCGAGCCAGGAATGGCCGTTAGTGGACACCCACCACTTTTCACCGTCGATTGCCTGGACTTTCAAATGACAACTGCTTCTTCCTGCTGTTT